>NC_141685.1:749481239-752028397 GCF_964263255.1 Lissotriton vulgaris | reverse complement strand
AGTTGCTGATGATGATGAGGAAACTTGTAAAGAAGCTACTTTTTCTTTGTTGCAACATTTGTCTGATCTTCATCATAAAGTGTCACCTTCGAAGTTGCAGTATTGCCGCCAAGAGGTGACCTACTTAGGTCATCTCTTGTCGAAGGAGGGAAGAAGGTTGACCCCAGAACGAATTCAAGCGATTGCACAAATGACTGTGCCAACCACTCAGAGAGAAGTGCGTGCTTTCTTGGGTATTACTTCGTACTGTAGATAGTGGATTCCGAATTTTTCGTTACTTGTGAAACCTCTGTTAGCACTTACCCTTAAGGATACTCCGAATCCTCTTCCTTGGTCTGACAAATGTCAGAAAAGTTTTTCTGAATTACGTAATGCATTGTGTTCGGCTCCTGTGTTAGGTACTCCCGACTACAGTAAGCCTTTTACACTCTATGTTCACGAGAGAGAGGGTTGTGCATTGTCAGTTTTGACTCAACAGTTCGGTGACAAGCAGCGTCCATGTGCGTATTTCTCGTCGACTTTAGATCCGGTAGCTAGAGCGTTGCCGAGTTGTTTGAGAGCTACAGCGGCAGCGGCTGTTTATATCCGACAGTCTGCTGGTTTGGTGATGGATAATACGTTGGTTGTGATGGTTCCACATGCAGTGGACACTTTATTAAACAGAACGAAGACCCAACACTTCACTAGTGCGCGGTTGTCAGGTTATGAGTTGACACTTTTGGCGAGTCATGTGCATATAAAGCGATGCAACACGTTGAATCCAGCTACGTTGTTGCTGATTTCTGTAGAGACAGATGTTCAGGAACAGCATGATTGCTTTCTCAGGACAGAGTAAGAAACGAAGGGTAGAATGGATCTGAAAGATACTCCTCTTGCGTAATCTGATGGTACCTTGTGGGTAGATGGTTCATGCTTTAAGCTTCCGAATGGTGATACGACTGCAGCATATGTGGTTTCGACTTTACATACGATTGTTGAAGCTTGAAATATTCCACAGAACTCAGCTCAAGCAGCAGAGTTGAATGCACTGACAAGAGCGCGTGTGTTGTCAAAAGGAAAGAGAGTGACTGTGTATACTGATAGTGAGTATGCGTTTGGTGTTGCCCAAAGTTTTGGGCGGTTGTGGAAGGAACGTGGATTCCTTACTTCTCATGGTACAAAGATTCAGCATGGAGAATGAACTTCTTGAGTCACTTACGTTGCCGACGCAAGTTGCGATTGTGAAATGCAGTGCACATAAGAAGGTTACCGATGACGTTGGTCGTGGTAATGCGTTTGCGGATGAAGTTGCGAAAGAAACGGCGAAAGATGTGATGACTCGAATGTATGTTGCGGGTCCAGCGAGATGGGTTCCGGATAGAGGAATGTGTGAAGATACAATAGAGAGTGTGAAATCAATTCAGGCTGAAGCTACTGAGAAAGAATTGAATGTGTGGAGAGAGAGTATGGGAATGTTGGATTCGACTGGTTGTTGAATTGAGTTGTCAGAACATCAGCGATGGTTGTTGCCTGATGCGTATGTGCTTGCAGTGGTTACGATGGCGCATGGAATGGCTCACATTAGTGCGAAAGGGATTTGTAAGTTGTTGGCTCCAGTGTGGGAGAATGCTGGAATTCCTAAGTGTGCGGAGAATCTGGTCGAGAATTGCATGGTTTGTCTGATGTATAATCCTGGCAAGGGAACCCCCAACTCCAGCTGGTCACTTTGTGCCTCCGACGTATCCGTTCGAGGTGTTGCAATTGGATTTTATCTATATTGAGAGATGTAACAATTTAAAGTACGTCCTTGTGGTTGTCTGTGCCTTTTCGAGATGGGTAGAGGCTTACCCCTTAAAAGATAATACTGCCTTATCCACAGCCAAAGTCTTACTCAAGGAATTTTTCCCTAGGTTTGGTTTGCCAAGGATGGTGTGGAGTGATAACAGAAGTGAATTTGTGGGTCAGGTTATGAAGAGAGTGTGTGAGGGTTTGGGCATAAGGCAGAAATGTCATGCTGCCAATCACCCCCAATCAGCTGGTCTAGTCGAATGTTATAATGGCACTTTTAAGCTTAAGTTAGCCAAGATTCTGGCGAGTTCTGTTCTCCAATGGCCCGATGCGTTGCTGTTGGCACTTTTGTCAACTAGAACTACAGTGCATTCCCGAATATGCCTTAGTCCATATGAGATCGTGTTTGGCCGCCCGGCAAATGTGTGGGGAGTGCCGAGGCCAACAAAGTTTAGTGATATTGAATATCCTGTGTTGATTAACTACTTGTATGATTTGACGGCTAAATGCGTATCTTACATAAACCGGTTCATGATAACCTTCCACAAGCATCTGAAGATCCAGGTCATACCATTGATCCTGGAAAATGGGTTCTAGTGCGGAATTTCCATCGGACAAAGAATGATCAGCCCCGCTGGACAGGACCCCATCAAGTGCTTTTATCAACACGAACGTCAGTGAGAGTCCACGGCAAGAAGAATTGGATCCACAGCGTACAATGTAAGACGGTGTCTCTACCTCTGCCGTACGACCAGTGGATCCGTGTAGGTGTTGGTGATTCAGAGACAGATAGTGCCGAAGTTCGTGCCATTTAGTGACGCACGTTTGGTTGGGACAAGGTCTGAGCGAGAGGATGACGACATTTTGTAAGCAGCTGTGCCTCCGTCTCTGAAATTGGACACTACTGAGCCTGAGTTGTTGTTTCAAGATCAGACAGTGCCTGGTAAAGGCCGCTATAATTTGCGACCAAGAAACAATGGACTAATAAAGAAATAATTCCTTTTTGTTTTTGAAAACTGCACTCTCTCATCCAAAAAGCTGTTTTGATCTATTTTTCTTTTTCGAACCGCCATCCGGGTTCAGCTGTAGGGTCGCAGTATTAAGACTTGGAGTGTCAAGCCGTGTAGACGCAAGGTCGACGGTTCTGGTTTGTTCTAGGGCGTTCCGTAGACTTACAGACGTACACCTGAGCGAAGAGAACCAACTGCCACGAACAGCACGGTTAGAGGATGGAGTTTTTTGAGATAGAGAGAGCTGTTGTAGAAATGAACTTTAAGAAAAAATTGTGTAAATTAATTTGTAGCAAATGTTTTTTGATAACATGTCTTCTAGTATTTCTTAGCATGACGTTGTCTTTGGTGGGTTGGATTTTTTTCTGTGCCCAATTGACGTTTGCACCCACCTTACAACCTATGTCTTTTCCTACTACTACTTCTTTGCATTCTTTTCATACTTTACCTGAACATGAGTTAATTAGAAGACCAGAGTTTGTTAATAATTCCTTTGTGCAACTTCTGCATCAACATCAATTAGTAGTGAACACTACTAATTGTTGGGTGTGTGGGCATATGCCTCATACTACGGATAAAGGTATTCCCTATTTGGTTCTGCCATTCAGTTACAATGGGTCAGTATGGGCATATCGGACGAAGTTTATTTATGCCAACGAAGTCTGTCCCCTGCGTTCCATGAAAGATAGCCCGAGTATTAGTGCTCTAGTGAAGGGAATAATAGATATGATCAGGGATATTGATACATATGAGACTATTCCTAAGGATGAGGCACTAGCTTATATCGGATGGAACGTGACTGGATATAGTGTTAGTCTGAGTGAAAAGCAGCGACGGAAATGGTCACCTCCGATTTGGATCGTAGCCCATCGTGGTCATTTTTGTCTGCAAGGTAGTGGCAAGGATCAGAGAGCTCAGTTAGGGAAGAGTGTTTGTACTCGGACGTATGTCTTTGCGTCCCAGACTTCCCCACCGTTTTTAGCAGCTAAAGGCACGTATTTTGTTTGCTATGATAGAGCATATACATGGTTGCCCCCTGATTTTTTGGGAACCTGTTATGTTGCGTATTTGTTACCCCCTACGTATACTGCAGCTGCAGATTACCACAGAGCGAGAGTTGTTAGAGGTGTCTTCAGTAAGGAAGATACTACAGGACAAGAAGTGGGAGACTTTCTCAAGGGTTTCCTACTGTTTTGGGGATCTATGGCTAATAGTAGGAACATACGGCAATTGACGAGAGTGCTTGAGTCCACCATAAAAGAAACTGCTGGTGCACTTAGTAATGTGACTGCTGAGCTTCAAACGGATCGTCTTATGACGTTGCAGAATCGTGTTGCGTTAGATGTCATACTTGCAGATAGAGGAGGGGTATATAAATTGATCCAATCGAGCTGCTGCGTTTTCATTCCAGACAATGCTCCTACATTGTGTACCAGGCCATTTCTAAGCTACATAAGATCTCTGAGTCTGTAAATGGGGACCATGGAGATTGGTCGTTGATGGGATGGTTTAGGGGATTGTTATCCACTTGGGGATGTAAGATTCTGATGATCATTGGGATGGCTTTAGCGATTCTTTTCTTGTTTTGTCTCTGTGTACAGTGTTCTCCTGCTATATGTGGCCTTTGTGCTACTACGTGTGTAAGGAGACATGTCTCGAGAGAAGTACTGAGTAATAGGATGATGCTCCAGCAGCATCTTGATGATCTGATGAATATTGACATCGATTCAGATACAGACTGAGTGATTGCCTATGTAAGGGCAAAAGGAGGGTCTGAGGTTCCGTGAATTCTGAACCCGTTTTATAAATGTCATGGTTTCGTTACGAATTTGATAGTAGCGAACCATAACTAGTGAGTTTGGCAAGTACGAGTGATTTCGTCATGTTAGATCGATGGATTCACCATGTATTTAGGGATTTCGTTCCGAACCCTGGGTTCCATTTTGCGCATGGCAGCCATTTTGTGGTTGCCCTCACATAGGCCGATGACTGCGGCCGAATGAGTCTTTAGTACACGTACATGTTAGCTCGAGTTCGTGCTGACCTCTAGATGAATCGAGTGAGCTGACCTCGTTGCCTGAAGCTGACCTTGCTAAGCCAGTTCCTTGCCCGATAGCTGATCAAGATTGAGGATCAGAGCACAGGACATTGTAAAGTTTGGTATGCACACACACACCCCTTATCCTACTTCTTATCTGTTTCTGTTCCACTTCGTTCCTTTATGGCCTCTTTATGATATGGGGTGTGGTCTTTTATTATGGGTTTGTCCGGCCTGTTCAAGAAGGAATGTTGGGCTTTCCTGTGTAATTAAATGGTGGGCTGGACAACTGAAAAGTGGGTTTGTCGTCATGCGATACCTTTTGCAATAATGCCTATGATTGGACAAATTGTAAATAGTGGGTGTTTGTTCGGAATGTGATTCTTGGCATAAAAGATGATGTCTCGCCTTACGAATTTGAGCAGTCTCCGACGAATATACCTGTGTTGTACTTCGTGGACTTCTGTTCCTGGTTGCAGCCAATAAATTTGATCTTTTACGCCACTGAGAAGTATCCCGTGTCTCTGTATTCTAAGACAGGTGAACCCGAAGACTTTGGGCGTGCCCCTGGTGCCGCTGGGTTCTAAAACCCGGTTCTTCAAGATCGGAAGGGCGGGAGGCGGGCGCTCTGGGTTCTACTGGAGAGGAAGGACGTGGTCCAGTCAAGGGCCTTCTCTTGGATTCCGGCTTCTAGGAGGCGTGTCTTTAGAGTGAGATGGCAGACTGTGCCGAAGGCGGCTGACAGGTCCAGGAGGATGAGGGCTTATGTTTCGCCGTTGTCTAGTTGGCGCCTGGTGGCGGCGATGAGGGCTGTCTCGGTGCTGTGGTTTCGTTTGCACCCGACTGGGACGGGTCTAAGATGTTGCTGTCTTCCAGGTATTTACAACAAGGGGCGGTGAAGGAACAAGCTACCGGGGACCGGTTTCTGGCATTTCAGCCTCTTCGGCCCGGCTTGCTTGAATCCTGATGGTGCAATGAGCAAGGGACTCACATCTGAGTATACCCTTCCACGCTTAGGGTGGACAAAAATATTTACAACAAGGGGTGGTGAGGGACAGAGTCTCTGAATTAAACAGAATACTCTCACCCAGTCAAGAGATCAGGGCTAGATCCAACACCGTTTTTTAGCTCACTGCACCATCCCAGTTTCAGAACCTGGCTGTATGCAAATTAGTCTGTTCCTGTCCCAGTGCATGATGGGAACAGGGCAAACCAAACTACAAAAGCCAATTCTTACACTGGGAAGGAAACAAGCTACCGGGGACCGGTTTCTGGCATTTCAGCCTCTTCGGCCCGGCTTGCTTGAATCCTGATGGTGCAATGAGCAAGGGACTCACATCTGAGTATACCCTTCCACGCTTAGGGTGGACAAAAATATTTACAACAAGGGGTGGTGAGGGACAGAGTCTCTGAATTAAACAGAATACTCTCACCCAGTCAAGAGATCAGGGCTAGATCCAACACCGTTTTTTAGCTCACTGCACCATCCCAGTTTCAGAACCTGGCTGTATGCAAATTAGTCTGTTCCTGTCCCAGTGCATGATGGGAACAGGGCAAACCAAACTACAAAAGCCAATTCTTACACTGGGAAGGAAACAAGCTACCGGGGACCGGTTTCTGGCATTTCAGCCTCTTCGGCCCGGCTTGCTTGAATACTGATGGTGCAATGAGCAAGGGACTCACATCTGAGTATACCCTTCCACGCTTAGGGTGGACAAAAATATTTACAACAAGGGGTGGTGAGGGACAGAGTCTCTGAATTAAACAGAATACTCTCACCCAGTCAAGAGATCAGGGCTAGATCCAACACCGTTTTTTAGCTCACTGCACCATCCCAGTTTCAGAACCTGGCTGTATGCAAATTAGTCTGTTCCTGTCCCAGTGCATGATGGGAACAGGGCAAACCAAACTACAAAAGCCAATTCTTACACTGGGAAGGAAACAAGCTACCGGGGACCGGTTTCTGGCATTTCAGCCTCTTCGGCCCGGCTTGCTTGAATCCTGATGGTGCAATGAGCAAGGGACTCACATCTGAGTATACCCTTCCACGCTTAGGGTGGACAAAAATATTTACCACCCCCTTTTGTAAGCTGTCTTCCAGGTGGCGGGCCAGTTGCATGTTGACGATTTTCTCGATGGCCTTTGCCGGGAACGGGAGCAGGGAGATGGGCCGGAAGTTCTTGAGGTCCTTGGAGTCCGCCTTGGGCTTCTTCAGGAGGGCGTTGATTTTGGCGTGTTTCCAGCTTTCCGGGAATGTTGCTGTTTTGAAGGAGATGTTGATGACCTTCCGTATTTGGGGTGCGATGGCAGTGTCTGCTTTGTTGAATGCGTGGTGTGGGCACGGGTCTGACGGAGATCCTGAGTGGATGGAGTTCATGACCTTGCGTGTCTCGTCGTCGTTGACGTTGGACCAGGAGGTCAGGCGGTTGGCGCTGGTGGTGTTTACAGGGGAGGTGGAGTCTGGCGTAGTCGGGGTGGTCATGGTGTTGAAGCTGTCATGGATGCCAGCGATCTTGCGGTGGGAGAAGATGGCTAGTGAGTTGCACAGTTCTTGTGAGGGCGGTATGTCGTTGGCTTTGGCGCTGGGGTTGGAGAGTTCATTTACGATGCTGAAGAGCTCTTTGCTGTTGTGTGAATTGTTATCCAGGCAGTCTTTGAAGGAGGATCTCTTGGCTATTCTGATGAGGTGGTGATGTCTGCAAGTGGCGTCCTTATGGGCTGCATGGTTGTCCGGAATGCGTTTGTAGAGCCATATCTTCTCCAATTTCCGGCAGGCGCGTCTGGAGGTCTGCAGCTTGTCAGTGAACCAGGTGGCTCTCTTGCTGGAGTGGTTGTTGGAGGGTTTCTTGAGTGGGGCGAGGGTGTTGGCGCAGTCGTCGATCCACTGTCTGAGGTTGCGGGCTGCGGCGTCTGGGTTGGTGCGGTGGGTAGGTGGGTTCTGTGCGAGGGTAAGGATCAGCTGGTCTTCTGTGACTTTGCTCCAGCAGCGGCCAGGCAGCTGTTGGTTGCGGTGGTGCGTGGTTGGTATGTTGAAGGTGAAATGGATGCAGCGGTGGTCGGTCCAGTGGAGTTCGGAGGTGTGGTCGAAGGCGACGTGGGTGCCTGTGGAGAAGATGGGGTCCAGTGTGTGGCCAGGGGCGTGGGTGGGTGTGGTGATGAGTTGTCTGAGGCCGAGGATGGCGAGGTTGTCGGTCAGGGTGGCGGAGTTGACATCGTTATTGTTCTCAAGGTGGAAATTCAGGTCCCCGAGGAGGAAGTAGTCCATGGAGGTGAGTGCGCGGGTGCTGGCGAGGTCGGCGATGGAGTCGCTGAATTGAGCTTGGGGTCCGGGTGGTCTGTAGATGCGACTATAGGACAGGATCGGGACAGGGCAATACTTATTAAACTTCTCTATAGACCCGATGCACCAGGGCGCATCCCTCTCTTACACTCTCTCCCTCCTCAATATTCTTCCGGAATCCTCAACCTAATCAGGTTGTCTTTCAAAGATCAACCTTCCCAGTCTGCTCTCTCCTTTCCTCATCAGCAGCAGCTCTCGCCTCTCTGTCTCTCTATCTCTGGTAGTAATATTGACAACTAATCATTTAAGTCACTCTAGTTATAGTCTTTATTTCTGCATCTCCCATCCTCAAAAGTTGCTAATTTTGGTGAGGGCAGAGGAGTTGACATCACCTCATACTGACATGTTCAATTTCTTAATAAACTCTTTTGTCCAACAAACCCTTCCCATTTAGCTCATTCATTATTCTGTATTATTTCCTTCCCCATATATTTAATGTTGCAAATCAGATACAACTTGTATGCAGTTTCACAGTTGGGAAGAGATTTCACACAGTTGTCGTCCTTGACTCTTGGCAGTCTGTCAGCGACACGGTCAGCTGGTCATATGAAGATTCCATTGCGCAGGCATAGCTTGCCTCCATTTTCGTCGCTATCTTTTTCTCTTGCATGCCACATTAGGCCCAAACGTACTCTAATAATAAAGGAATCATAAACAGATGTTAATTTCTCAAATATGTGATTTTTACTGTTCACCACCCACTTCTACTCTATCCCATGTTATTATATGTTTCTTTAAGCAAAAGCATTAGCAGCAACAGCTCTCTTTAAATTCAGGCAAGCATATGTCAAGCATACCGTGCCTCAAGACCTAATTTTAGTAGCTCCTGTGCATGTCTGAGAGTTTTCCCTCTCAAAAGGCTTAGTCACGTTGTTATCTAAAATTCTGGTTTGCACATGCGCAAAAGCATTTTCAAGTTTAAAGCGGGTTTCAGTCGTGTTGCAGTGGATTCTTTATTAATTAAGCATGCGTAAAGTGTTTTCCCCATATGTAAATGTTGTGCGTATAATAATTTTGTTTTCTTTACTATTTTTACTGATTAGTACTGTTAATGAGGAATTGCTCCGAGCAAGCTTTATTTTCATGAATCCTTGCTCCATCTCCTTAAATAATCATTAAATCCCCTACTTATGTCCGCCCAATAGCTCACCCCCACATAAAGTGTACCAGATGCTCTACACCACAGGAACTGGTGGCAATCTGATAATATGGGTGTACAGAGCTTTAGTGCAGCATGGGGACCATTACAGGTCTTCTCTCCATACTAACAGGGAAATTGACATGGCCAACCCTCTGCACGATATGGACTGGGCTAAAATATTGAAGTATCCTCACAAAGTATCCCACAGCACCCGTCCTAAATAGATTCAACTTAATTTTCTGAACTGAGCCTAACTTACACTTGCCCAAGTTAACAAAACGTTAACAAAATGTACCTGGGAGTCGCAGCTGCATTTCCTCATTGCATGCAATTAGATGCCAATTTGCTTCATATTCATTGATCTTGCCCACACTCCTTTCACACTGGCAGAGAGTTCTGGAGGAGCTTTCGACCGTGATGGGCTGTGTACTAATGAATTCCCCAGAAGCAGTCTTATTGGGCATATTCGCCCACCTTAAGTTCGAGAAACCCTCAGCCAAGTACCTCTACCTGGCTCTTCTGCTAGCAAAACACAATATTACACCGCTCTGGGAGGATTCACTTCCTCCGGTTACCATAAGTTGGACCAAGGTCTCGCTCTCTTGGTTTTGATCTGTGAGCTCCCTGTTTCACAGGGAGGAATGAGTTGGTCTGATAAAATAGTTGTTTGTACAGGCGTGGGAAATTTTGGTGGAGGGCTTGAAAGACTGCACCAAGGATGATACTCTCCCCCCATAATCCATCCGACACATGCACTCTTGGTTTATATATAGTAGTTATTCTTGACACATCTAGGCAACTACTCAAGGCAGTGTTTTAAGGGCTCCTATCTCCAACACACTGTCATGATTCCCCCTCTAGAACACTTTATTCTATGCACCACAGGGTTCATTGCTCTGCTACCCTACACTAATAGGTAAAGTAGCGGCAACTGGGCGGGGGAGAGGGGAAGGACTGTTTATTATGGATCAGTTTAGTTTGTTACAAAGAATGTTTTTTAAATTGTATGCTAACTATTCATAACTAGCCCAGCACTGTTCTTCTGTAATTGTATGATGGAATCTATTGCTATATACCTGGTTGCTATCATGGCATTGGCACATCGAGTATTAATCTGAATTTGGAGGATTCTTCATTTGAGAATAACTGGGGAATTTTATTAGGCACTCTAACACCTCTGACACGCTGCATCTTATCTTTTCCTACCACTGTTTGTGACGATCTGCTCAGGCGTCTGGCGGCGGTGGGCGCCATCTTGGGGGTAGCGGGGTCAGCGCTCTAGTCGCGCAGGACTCCCACCCTCCTCACACTGCTACATAATGTGCGTAATAACCAGACGGCGCAGCGGGCTGGCGCAGCGGGCGCGCCGGGCGCGCGCCGAAGCCGCGCCTAAGCCAAGCCCGTCTGCGCCCGTCCGAGCCTGGAACGAGCCCAGGGCCACCCCCCTTACATCTTCGACGTCAACAAGGTTAGTCTACACTGCTAAAGAACTCCATAATCTAAACAACACTTTACTTAAGGAGCATGCACCCCCGATATGCCTACTAGGTGATCCTACTGGAGGACCATTTCTATGTACTCTGTGTATAAATAACAACCCTGTAACTCCAACATCCCAGAAACTGATACATGCAGCTTTAGTTAACGCTCGCTCGCTTCCTTGTCACAGAATTGAAATACTAGAGTTGAATAATACTTATGCTATTGACCTCCTGTTTCTTACTGAAACGTGGGGAGACGATGCTTCAGGACCTGACTTCAAGGCTGCCATGCCAGAAGACTACTGTGTCCATAGGCAAGACCGCATCTCCGCTCATAAAGGCGGAGGGATTGCTATAATATACCGAAACAGCCTCCGCGTTAAAGCCATTGACCTAAAACACAGGAGCTGTGAGGCGCTTGCCTTCACGGTCACTCTTTCCACCAATCAAACATTTACAGGTACTCTTCTGTATCGACCACCTGGCTCTCGTTCTATTTTTCTCTCTCAACTCCATCAACTGAGTGAGTTAGCCGCAGACCATAAATACTTTACTGTTCTGGGAGATTTTAACTTTCATTTAGAATCCCGGTCAGATAAAGACACTGACCAGCTTATCAATGACCTTCTCTCGGTAGACCTTGAACAAATGATAACAGCTCCAACACACAAAGCAGGTCATACGCTTGATGGCATTTTTTCTAACAACCCTTATATTACCAAGAACAAAATACTTCCCTTGACGTGGTCTGACCACTCTGCCATTCTATTTGAAATCCAAACTAAAACAAGCGTTACCAAAAATACATCTCAAAACCCTCATCTAACCACCAGAGACTGGAAAAACCTAGATTACAATCAACTTACACAGACTCTCACCGATGCTTTTGTGGGCATAGACAATGTAACTGACCCTAACACTGCAGCTATCACATACACTTCTATTCTGGAAGGGGCCTTTTCTACATTAGCCCCACCCAGAACTTCCAAACACAACAGGAAGACCCCTTCGGCCCCTTGGTTCACTGAAAATCTGAGATTACAACGACAACATTGTCGTAATCTTGAGCGCCATTGGCGTAAAAACTACAACCTATCAGATAGAGCAACATATAAAGCTGCACTTCACAAATACAAGCAGAGCATAGCAACAGAAAAAACATCTATTATACTACTCAAATAGATCAAGCTAAATGCAGTATGAAGAAGTTATTTGAAGTTGTAAACCACCTTGCCGAACCTTCCAACCCTCCTACTGAAACATCCCAAACCCTTTGTAATACATTGGCTGATTTCTTCTCCGAAAAGGTCTCATCTATATTCAATGATTTTACCCCACTTTCCAACATTACTGATTCTTCTAACACTCAGACAAATCTGAACTCGGCAGCTTTAACCAAATTCACTAGGATAAATCCACAACACACTCATAAATTAATTCAGTCAATCAAATCTGGCTCTCCACTGGACCCTTGCCACCCTTCCATACTTAACACTATTTCAGATATTATTACCCTACCACTGACACACATCTGCAATATCATGTTTGCAACAGGTTCTTACCCTGCTATTTGGAAAAATACCATAATCAGGCCTCTCCTCAAAAAACCTTCCCTGGACCCCTCACTATCCTCCAGCTACCGTCCCATTGCATCCCTGCCATTCCCAGCTAAGGTCTTTGAATCTGTCATGAATAAACAACTTTCTGACTATATTCAAACTAACGACTTGTTAGATGATACCCAGTTCGGTTTCCGACAAGGTCACGGTACAGAGACTGCATTGATCAAGGCGGCAGATGAAATAAGGGCCACGATGGACAAGGGCGGACAGGCTGTCCTGATTTTGTTGGATTTGTCGGCGGCTTTCGACACGGTCGATCATTCTACATTGATCGGCCGTGTCGAGGCTATCGGTATTAAACACAGAGCCAGAGACCTTATTACATCTTTCCTGGCTGACCACAAGCAGGCAGTTAAGTTAGGTACTTTCACTTCACCTACTTTTAGCCTTCCTTGTGGAGTCCCTCAGGGTTCCTCGCTAAGTCCGACTCTTTTTAATATCTATGTTTCGGACTTAGCGAGGGTAATAAAAGAGTATAACATCAACCTAACAACATACGCCGGCGATACACAGTTGGTACTATCCATACATAAAAATGGACTTGATGTTGCAGCCAACTTTAAGGATGGGATGAGGGCCATCAGCAGTTGGATGGCTTCCAACTGCTTAAAACTTAATTCATCTAAGACGGAGGTCATGCTCTTTGGAAACATTCAACCTTTGTGGTCCCCCTTATGGTGGCCTGAGGAACTGGGAACTCCACCTCAACCAGTCAGTAAAGTCAGAAATTTGGGAGTAATATTCGATGATAAACTCCTTTTCCATCACCACGTGAATGCTGTAGTATCTTCATCTTTTAACATCTTAAGGAAAATAAAGAAACTCCTTCCTTATCTTCCGATAACTACAGGAAAAACACTCATATCTACACTGGTGTTTTCACGCACTGACTACTGCAATGCCCTCTTCCTCAATGCACAAAAAAAGGTTATTTCCAAATTACAAATGATACAAAATGCTTCCGCCAGAGTTTTACTGGGCATTCCAAAGCATAGCTCTGTCTCTGGACATCTCGACCAACTGCACTGGCTTCCTGTCAGAAGTCGCACGAAGTTCAAGGCCCTTTGTATTGTCTACAAGGCAATAAACAATAAGGGACCTAAATTCCTCAGAAGCTCCTTTAAGCCTTTGGCAACCCCCAGAACGCTTCGATCCAACACAGCTCATCTGCTTCAGATACCCAGAACAAGGAAAGTTAACTGGGGAGACAGATGTTTTACCATAGCAGCTGCAAAATTATGGAACTCCCTCCCTCTCAATATAAAATCCAGTCCATCTCTGATTGTTTTCAGAAAACAATTAAAGACTTGGCTGTTTTCTCAACGACATGAGTAACCATTAATTACTGTAACTTTTGTCTTAGAGATCTTTACCGGTATCAGCTTTTAGTCCCCAGCGCCGAGACACCCACGGGTAATTGTAGCGCTTTAAAAATCGCAAAAATAAATAAATAAATAAATAAATAAATCATGCAAAGTAATCTCTTTTGGCATACAACAATAAAATCTTCTTTAAAAAGCATATGGTAGAGTTTCAGTTTAGTGCATTAGCTCACAACATTGCATTGGCGTTTATCTGAAATGAAAGTTTCTAAACATGAACTTTAAAACATCCATTAACCCTCCATTTTGAATACACCAGAAATTAACAAAGTGAACCAATTTTCTAGTGTCCCTTACATCATGGTCAATATTATTGTTATGGACGGTGGAACATTTTCAGGCTAATAAAACATTCAAGTGATTTTTTTGTACACAGTCCATCTTAAACTGAATTACTTGAAAGTGCTCTTAAATGTGCTTTTTGAGTACATTAGATACATGAAGTAACTGGATTTGACTAAGATCACACAACTTAGCCGTGCAGGAAATCCAGAATTTGAACCCAAGCTTCCGGGTAATACATAGTGCACTTAAGCCACTGACTAGATTAATTTATTTTTCTTAATTCCCTTTAAAACCAGAAGACAGTGTTTTGTATAATTCTGTAAAATGAATGGAATACTGTGTTAAATAAATACAGATTGCAAGCTAAGCTGACACAATATCTAAACAAGCATTGGCAATGCAACAGGACTCACATTTACACAAGACCTATTATATTGGAAACGGAAGTGCGGGTAGGAAGGAAGGCACAAACGGGAGTGCGGGGGGCTGAGAAGTCACGGACTGTAGGAGGGTGGGGAAAAAAGTGTTGGAAGTAAAGGGGCCAGAAGCCATGAAAGGGTACAAATGACAACATGGCCATCAGGAGGAGGAACTAACAAGCCTCAAACCAATCAGAAGGCAGCATTTAAGACAAAAGCTAATGAAAAAGATGGGCGAAGAGTGGGCGGAGGTTCCACGGAGCTTCTACACCATACTGAATACAGCATGCCTCGCAAAGCGAGCAGCTCATGTGCCGCAACGCTAGGCTCGACCTAAAAAAAGGTTGATAATGAATGTAGGGAAGGCAGGACATCATATGCTAATACAACTGACTTTTTAGACATTATAGAACGATTCTAGATGTGGCAAACAACTGAAACGTTGAGCCAGGCTTGAGCCTGAAGCCTAGCTCTGGCTTGGCTCAAGGTCCTGTTTGAAACTCGAGCTTTCATGTGGATTCTTCCTTGATTCCATCAATTCACTGCTGCAGAGCAGCCTTTACTTTTGCTGAATGCACACATTTGCATTTTGTTGGGGAAGCAGACACTCTGGCAAGAAGACTTCTTTTGTTATAGATGTCTGCCCCTCCCTCCAATATATCAGCTGGGGAATCACATGTGTGGGAATTAACTTTTGTCCTTCAGTGGAGAGGCTAAAATTACAGACAAATGTTGTCCATTAAGACATCTATCACGACAATGGACCTTAGGGCTAATTCACGGTTGGTCACCCTAGCCAAAAAGTTTGGAACCCTCATTATATTTTAGGCCGACGCAGTAATTAAGTTGTAAAAAATAAAAAAGGAAGGGTGCAAAGTTATTCTTAGGAGCCCCCACGCCTCACCCCGGCCATGACACATACCAGGGTTGCCAAAAATCAAGGTTGCTTTGTTTTTTTTATTCCACCCCATGCGTCTTTCTTCCACTACTTTCACTTCTGGTCTCTTTATCTAATTTTTGCATGATCTTATTTATCCCTGCTTTTTGCTTTTGTCACTGTTTTACTATCTTTCTCTTCCTTATTCTTTCTCTCTTTCCTGACTTTCTCTCCCTCGTTCGGGGTGAAAACTCTGATGATGAAAAATTAACTCCGGTCCTCAAAAAGGAGTGCTGTCTCACCTTCAACACAGCAGTGGTCCCTGCAGGTAAGCGTGGTGGTGCGGTGCAGGGGGGATGTCGACAGATAACGGAATTAGGATTTATTCATTTATTTGCTTTGCCTATTCTGTCATCTGTCCACCATGCTTAACTGCACGGACCGCTGCTGCCACCACCAATCACCAGCGAGTGGTGTAACGAGGCTTGAGGGAGCCCCTCTGCAACGTGCAAGAAGGTAGGTGGCTACACCTTAATACCTCCATTTCCCCATTGTGGATGGATTGTGCTACATAAAATATCTTCAGTCAGTCACTAAAGACAGCCACATGAATGTGGAAATTCCAGTTGACCATTTACAAATAGTTTCTACTAAATACAGTTCATGAAACAAGAAAATTCCAGGGCAGCTTTACAAGCCCCTTGCGTGGCTTTTGCGCCACCATTGCGTCACTTTTGTGACGTAGCCGCTGCGTAAATGTTGCGGCCCATTTACAATGTTACGCATCTAGAGAGATGCATCACGTTGTAAAGCCCTGCGTTGCATTATACCTGCGTCAGGTATAATGTATGCAGGATGAATGTTCCCACGCAAAAAGCCATATAGAACTGACGCAGTAAAATCTACAAGATTTCACTGCTCCACTCTACGCCTTCACTGCGCTAAAATCCCTATGCCTGCTCAGACCAGGCATAAGAAATGCTGCAGTGCTTTTTGAACGGGACTCACCCATCTATTGTGGCGCATTGCTGGAGTTGCATCACTTTCATGAGCAACTCCAGCAATGTGTCACTTTTGCCCCAAGAGATGCGTCAGAATTTCTGACGCATCTGTTAATCCTTGCATCATGGAGCACTGCATTGTAAATACAGAGCATCCATAGTGGAGCAGGGACATTCGGCCCTAAGGCAAGGGACTGACGCATCTATGCAGATGCGTCAGTTTCTTGTAAATCTGCCCGCAATCTTTTACATGAAAATACATTTGAAAACAGCAGACACACTTAGACTCAAGTTAAAAACAATTCATGATATTAAGGCATGGTTTAAGAGGCAACTGGATTTACAGTAAGTATTACAACCCCAGATTCCAAGAAATGGGTCCAGTCAAAAACGGATGTATGTCGTTACAATGCATACTTTTACAACGCATACCTTTACAACGCATTTTTTACACAGCAACATCCATTACAACGCATTCCATTACAACGCATGCCATTACAACAAATTCTTTAAAACTACCTTTACAACGCATTCCACTACAACGCATACTACATTTACAACGCATACCATTACAACGCGTACCATTACATTGCATGTATGGTAAGTATTGGATAGTGTAGGGGTAAAAATTACTATTCTAACTCCAGGGGGTGCAACAGTAGGGTAAGTGTTGGATAGTGTAGGGGTAAAAATTACTATTCTAACTCCAGGGGGTGCAACAGTAGGGTAAGTATTGGATAGTGTAGGGGTAAAAATTACTATTCTAACTCCAGGGGGTGCAACAGTAGGGTAAGTGTTGGAGAGTGTAGGTATGCGTTGTAATGGTATGCGTTGTAATGACTGTGTTGTAAGGACATGCATTGTAGTGGTATGCGTTGTAGTGACATTCGTTGTAATGGTTGCGTTGTAATGGCATGCGTTGTAATGGATGTTGCATTGCAAAAGTTTCGTTTTAAAGGTAGTGCATTGTAAAAGTTGCGTTGTAAGTGTTGTTTCCCGTCGAAACCAAATGTAAATGGTTCCTCCATTTTCTTGCACATGTCCAAGCATTAGCATTTGACACGTGTTCCCCATTCTCGAGTAAAAGACACATTTCCCTTCAATAGGAGGGCCAGGGCAACTAAAACGACACGTGTTCGTAGGCGTACATAGCGTGCCCGCAAAATACAGAGTGAAATACAGAAACTGCGGGATTTTTCCATTCTTGGACTCGGAGAGAAGGCTGATGCTGCCCGCTGCCGCAGCCCTGGAGCTGGGAGAAGGGAGGGAGGGGGAGAGGCGGAGGAGCCGAGTATTAAAAATAGCGCACTCATCAGCGCTGTCACCCGTAGAACACAAGAACACTGATGTGTGAATATTCCTCTAAACACAGTAACTATAGCAACGGAGCGAGCTGCGCGCCCAAGGACGGGCTCAGCCTTCTCCTCTGCCGCAAAGCACTGTGTGCCCGGGGACGCTCATAGGCCATAGGTTGGGGAGTATGCCGTCAGCCCCTGGGTACATCACAGTATAATGTGAAGCGACTCAATATTACGCAATACAGTGTCAAAAGTGAGGAGCAAATTATCTGCGGTGAGCTGTGAGAAATGGGGATGCATTGCGGCATGCTCTACACCTGGCTCTCGCGGGGCAGCACGTGCCACACTTATTCAAGGTAGGGCCCCTTCCAGGTGCTCCGGCTAATTCACACCAACCTCTAGTCTAGACCGAAGGTGGGCTCAGAAGAGGGGGGCTCACCCACTGTTTGCCATTTGTTTTCTTTCTCTAAGAAACACTTTAGCTGCTGCTGCTCACATCTTTTCATCATGTCCATAACTTTGTCAATGGAGTGTTGATTTTAACCCATTAGCAGTGGCATTCTGGCATCCCTCTCACCCACTGGGCGGTTTAACTCTTGATTGCCTACAAGGAAAAAGTAGAAAGCCAGCAACATATTTTTTTATTTTGGATTTCAGAAGCCTGACAATTGGCCCCAATGACACATAATCAGGGGCAGTGGAATTATTCGTTTCCGTATCTGCAGCGTGTTTGTTATATTTGACTTGTGTCTTTCCTTTAGTGTTCCGCATATTTATGGATTTTCACATTTGCCAGGTTATGCACCATCTCCTGCATTAGTTGAACATTTCACCATGGTAGAAATGTTGTTTCTGGCTCAAACCAATCAAAAGTTATTAAAACAAAATCGCTACTCTTAATTGCGATCAGTGGCAGATGTTTTGCAACGTTTAACCGGTCACATATCAGGTGCTGATTGCTGTATGCAGGTGCCAACCTGGTACCGCTTTGCCTAGAAACTTTAAATATTTGCTAAAATGTCTAACTAAAGAAATGATAATGTATTAGATAGGGCCACATTATGCCACATCATTTTCCTTTTCCAGCAGCATAATTTTGTCATCCCTATTGCATGATTTGGTCTTCGACTACTGCATAATTTCAGTAGCAGTGCAGATAACACCATTCATTATTCCTGGCTTCCCAGCCAACATCATGTTGCATTGTGGGGCTTATTGTTTTGCTTTTTATGCTGTCCTCACAGGCTCAAATCCCTAGCATGCAAAGTGCTGTAAGTTACAATTCCATAATTGGCCTATGGTCCTATGCATGGCATCAAGCCACTTGTCAGCTATTTTTTAAATGTTTACAAAGTAATCTTGTCAGTTTCCAAATACTGCTTGTTTCACATATAAAACCTTCTTTCTGTTACACTTACTCTTCTTGCCATCCCATTTTTACTCACACCCCTACCTCTCATATTAATGCACCTCTCACAAGAACATGTGCACATTTCATTCCATCGTTCAAATACTTCTTTGTCTCACAAAACCCTCTTACTTGCACTTTTCACACACTTAACCTCCTTCACATTAAGTTTTCCATTACTCATATCATTCTCTATTACAGCTCCTGTTTCTCACAAGCATTTTCACTATTTCGCTCTCCGTTTTACACAGATGCACACTCTCAAGGATAGCTGTGGTTTTAATGGTTCATATCACCAGCTCGAATGTTGAATAATCATTTTTATGTCTCGCCTACGCAGCGCGCATGCACTGCAGAAAAAACCTTTAGTAATCAGCACAGCTTTCCAGGCAAAAACGTACATGCGTTGCATTGCTTTGACTGGCAACGTGTGCACATTTGGCAATTCCCTTGCGGGATGGAGGTTTGACACCATCTGCTTATAATTACTTGAAAGGGCCCCTGCTCGCTCCCGCAAGGGAAACAGGAGCAGGCACCCTCCTCTCTCCCCTCCCCCTGCTGCCCCTCCTCTCCTCGTCAAACTCCACGTGCTCTCGCAATCCCCCTACCCCTCCCACTTGTTTACCGACCGTCGCAGGGCCATATGTTCTTTCGCGGCCACACTGCTAGGCCAGCCCAGAGCATGCGTCCGGGGCCATAAAGACCCACCTGTGTTTATAGCTGTGTAATTAGCAGATTACAACTCACCAGTCAGGGCTCGCAGATGTACATTAGGCAATACCATATCCTGAATGTCCTGCCAATAGGCGTCACATACGACTATATAAGAGAGGGATGGAAGAACAACTGAAACACGTCATTACCTGTTTCTTTCCTGCACTGGATTAATTCTGAAAGCCAGGTGAGTTTTTATGCAACTGCCGTTACTCTCACATTTTAACCGCTTATTTTTCAATCTTTTTTTATGTCAAATTAGTGGTGAGGGCAAAGGTGGCAGTTTGTGAATATCAGTTATCGCTATCAACACACAGATAACAAATATAATGCAGATGTCAACAGCACAAACTAAGCTCCACCAGCATAGCCAACACAAACACCTTCAGCTATGGCAGCACAAGCTTCGCTCACACCCTTCATGCACACAGCATGTGCAGCTGCAGCGCGTGCATCGCTCACATGGAACTTGTGTACATGCAAGCACAGCATGGGCAGTAAGTAGCTAGCAAACCTTCCCTCTTACAAGACCACGCCCAGCATAAATGCAAGCTTCAATCACACAGAAATACCCAGAACGCACATCAGCAGGGCAAGTTTCCCTTGCCCGGGGCCAGTGAATGTGCCTAGAAGAATAGAAACAGTGACATTTCCATGGTATAGCGTGAGAAGGGCTAATGGAAGGAATATGCTGTTACAGGTTGGTCACCACTGTCTTTAACCCTTCATTTCACTGCTCTGTCCCCAGGATGATCGTGTTGCTTGCCTTCCTTCCGAGTCACACTTCAGCTTAACTTTTCATTTACGCTCCGTGGGAAGCTTCTCCTCGAGCCCAAAAGTTAATCTGCTCGTCTTACTAATGTGAAGGATCGCTTCCATATGTTCAACTTACCCTCAAACAAACTGTGGAAAACAGAAACACCAGGAACTATGCACACTTCTTTGGGAGCCTCCTGTCCACACGCTAACTTAAAAACAACTTCTGGGTTGTAAGAAAGGTCAGCCCCCAGCATGCCTGGTTCTGTAGTCCTCGCAGTTTTCTGCTACTACTGCACCACTTTGTAGCCTGCAGATCATATTTACTCTATATCTGGTTACAATGGTGGCTGCTGAAATGTGCTGCTAACACACAAATATCTTCTAAAAACTACTGAAAGTGAAATAAGGTTCACAGAGCATTGGCTAGTTAGTTTGGAGGAAGTTGTGTTGCTAGTTCATTTGGTAAAGTAAGGGTTACATTTCAGACGATCCAAGGGCAGGCAGTAAACATCTGACCTCAGCTCTCTGCCTGCCTGATTAGCCAATGAGGACCAGCCATACACAACATCCAGTGCTGATTTAGCACTGCTGAACCTTTTGGGGAATCACGCCACACCTAGACGCCACAGATTAGGAAAAGAGCTCCTGGACAGAGAGGGTGTTACCAGGCATGCCCCCAATTGCTCAGGCTTCCAATTGCCCTTGAGAATAATGAGGCATGCACGTTTTTGTCCCGGGGCCCTGCCATAAGGACTCCTGGGGTATTAGCATGAAGCCACGATGGGTGCTTTCTTGTGGTTGCTTTTTGCATCAACATGCCGTGTATCTACGCCAAGCCTCCAGAGAGGCAAATGCATGCACTGTGACCGCCCACCATTACCTGCATCGTTAGATGAACTGAGTTTAATTTTAATTTCTTTTTCCGACCGAATTGTATTACATTTCTAAACTGCGAAGCACTCAAAAATTGAGCTTACCAAACCTTTGAAGCTAGACATGAGTGAGTTTAGCACAAATTTACACAAAACAAGGAAAGACCCAGACTCCCTTTTGAAAGTGTTAGCTGCGCCTCCAGCACAGATCCCTTATGCCAATCATTACTGCCTTTCTCCATGAAGTCTGACAGTGGTCATCCTGACTCCCTTATGAAAGTGATAGCCTCGCCTCCAGCACAGATCCCCTATGCCCTTCATTGCTGCCTTTCTCCATAAAGTCTGACATTGGTCACCCCGACTCGCTTATGAAAGTATTGCAAAGCCGAATCCTTGGGATATCTGTGCCACCTACAAGGCCACCATATGCTTCAGTCACCTGTTCTTCAGTTGTAGTATTTATGTGTCACACTATACAATTGGTAGACTCCCATTTAATGACCGATTTGCGTGTCTGTCACTTGTGGCTTGATTCCACCTCATAAAAAAACCAAGAACTGGCATAGTCAATAGGTCTCGCCTTTGGGACCTTATAAGTGTTTAGCCATGCAACAGTAGATGTTGTTGCACCAAGGATATTCTGCTGCATAACTAAATACTTATAAGGTCCCAAAAGCGAGACCTATTGGCTATGCCAATGCTTGTTTTAAGTAACGCTGTTGAAAACAAAGCTGTGTTCCAGAGTTTGCCAATACCGACACAGAAGCCAAGCTAAGGAGGTGCGAAGAAGAAGTCCAATGCAGGATTGTAGACCTAAATCAATGCACTGGTGATTTATACATGAAGCACTGATATTTAGTGGGGAAATGGGAGCAAAGTGAAAGTCTGAATGCCAATTACAAATTACTGGAGTTTGTGTTGATTCTTTGGTGTTTACCAGTGTGAACCTCTTCGAAAAGGTTTTGAATCTGTGTGTATCAGGTACTGTCCAATCCCAGCCTCGGTGCTACATCTGTTCAAAATGTTTAGCTACACAAATTATGCTGCAGTATTGTGAAGTGAGCTGTGATACATAGCAATAGACTGTAATACCCTGACATAAGTTTTGCAAGAGTGCAACGGGCTGTAATGTCACAAGGTAATCAGTGTTGTACTGCAATAGGCAGTATTACCCAGAGGTAGGCTGTGATATACTTCATTAGGCAGTATTACCCTGAGGTCGTCTGTGATATACTGCAATAGGCAGTATTACCCTGAGGTAGGCTGTGATATACTGCAATAGGCTGTAGTACCCTGAGGTAGGCTGTGATATACTGCAATAGGCAGTATTACCCTGAGGTAGGCTGTGATATACTGTAATGGGCAGTATTACCCTGAGGTAGGCTGTGATATACTGCAAGAGGCTGTAGTACCCTGAGGTAGGCTGTAATATACTGCAATAAGCTGTATTCTTATTTCAAGGTAGGCTGTGATGTATTACATTTGATTGTAATATCCTTATGTAGGCTGAGATACACTGTGATAAACTGTTGAATCCTGATGTAGACTGTGGTATGTCTTAATACTTAGAATATCCTGGTTTAGGCTATGGTATGCTTCAAGAAGCTGCTGTTTCCCAAAATAGGCTGCAATATACTGCAGTAAATCTGAAGCTTCCTGGGATAGGCTGCCATGTTCTATGATGGAATAAAGTACCATAACATAGACTGCACAATACTGCAGCAGTCAAGAGAATTCTGTTGTAGGTTATGTGAAAAAATAGCAAACTTTTTCTGCAGGGCTCTCTTGGCCTCTTCTCGTGCACCACCAGTTCACAGACAGCGAACGGAGGGGCATATTACCAACAACTAGCGATAATTTTTGTCTCTAACTTGTTTAGAGACAAACATTATCGCCGCACATCGGCGATTTTTATCGCAGATAAACCTTGCTATTAACAAGGTTTATCGCAAATGCGATAAAAAACGACCGAAATGCATGAATATCGCTGAAAAGTCAGCGATATTCATGCATTAGCGAGCTAATGCTCTTAACCATGTTATCCACCTCCCATTGGATAACATGGCTAAGAACTGCTCAGGGCAGGTGTTAGCTTTTGGAGATATTCCCGCTTAGCGCGAATATCTCCAAAAGTTGGTAATAGGAGATAGCGATGTTAGCGACTGTTTTCAGTCTCTAACATCTTGGCACGCCCACTTTGCATCTCATTAGTGATAAATATCACTGACATGCAAAGTGGGGCCCAAGATGGTCGCTATCTCCTACTAGCTGTCGCTAACTGGTGTTAGCGACAGCTTGGTAATAGGGAGATAATTTTATCTCCGCTTTCTTGGCTTTTAAAGCCAAAAAAGCGGAGATAAACCCCCTTGATAGTATGCCCCAAAGTTCCTCCCTGTTTATTTTCTAACAGGAAGGTCAATCAGCCAAAGAAAAGAAGAAACAATTAAATAAACCTTTTTTACTGTTCTTTGGGTGCAATTCACTGCAGTAGGCTGTCATATAATTTGATCACTTCTGCAATATTGAAATAAGATGTGGTATATTAAATGAGATGTTACAGAGAAAATCGCTGCTAGGTGTGTTCTGAGACTATAGATGTGTAATAGATACAGTGCAGTCTTCTAAAGTTCACTGCAGCAGGCTACCGTGCTATAGTGTGCTTGATATATGGGTGGTAAATTGCTGTCAAACTACTAAATAGCGACGATATACTTAAGAAACTAGTCCAAGCTAAATTGTCTTTTAATAGAAAATCGACGGAGGAAGCTTCTGGGGTCCTACTTAAAGTTAACTCTAAACTTTATTGTGGTCGCAACAGAGCTGGCAAACTGCTTGTAAGATACCTGAAGGTATAAACCCAAAGATCTAAAATAACTAACATTATAGATGATGATGGTGTTAGCCATCTCAAGGATGAGGAAATATTAAACTGCTTTACAGATTTCTATAAGACTTTATACACTCTTGAATCTTCTGCTTCAGACACTGCCATGGAATCTTTTTTTGAAACGCTACCTCCACGTTCTTCCTCCTCTCCTGATTGCTCTGTATTAGAAAAAGACCTATCCCTTTCTGAATTTAAGTCAGCCCTAGCTCAATTACCTAAGGAAAAATCCCCCCAGCCCGGATGGTTTAATTCTTGCTTTTCTCATATTCTTCTCCCTCATCTCTAATCTTTATTCCAATACCTTATTTCTCATAAGGATGCTTGTGGCTCCTTTCCTGAAGCCATGATTTGTTTAATTCCAAAAAAGGACAAAGATCCCTCTTCTTGTGCTAACTATCGCCCTGTTTCTTTAATAATATAGACTGCAAGACCTTTGCTAAGGTTCTTGCTCTTCATATCAATAAAGTTATTCCTGACATGATTGGCTACAAACAGACAGGGTTTGTCAAGGGTAGAATGTTTGCGGATAATTCTAGAACTTTTTAAAATATTTTAATATTATACATCTTGCCTCTAAAAGTTCCTCTCTTGTTGTAGCCATCACTGTGGATGCAGAGAAGGCTTTTGACCACATTCACTGGCTTTTTATGATGCGCGCACTCAAGTGGCATGGTTTTGGTCTTGTTATTTTATCCCTTATCAATTTGTTATATTCTTCCCCTACTACTTCAGCTTTTGTTAATGGATTTCAATCTCCTTACTTTACTCTTCAGCGAGGTACTCGCCAAGGCTGCCCTCTTTCACCATTGCTTTTCATTTTATCTCTTTCATCTTTTCTCTATTCCCTAGGACATTCTTCTGATTTTCGTGGCTTTACACATAAATCGATTGAAATTAAGTTCACTGCATATGCAGATGATATTTTGTTGCATCTCTCTGACCCTTCTACTTCTTTACCCACCTTCACAGATCTTTTATCTTCTTATGCTACCCTGTCCAGTTATAAATAAAAAAATTCTAAATCTGAAGTCCTTCCACTAAATAAGTATTGTTTAAGAAGTATGTTTGAAGGAACTGATTTCAAATGAGATACCAACTATATTACATGTCTGGGAATAAAATATGCCTCCTCGTTTGCTACAACAGTTCAACTTAATCTGGATGATGTTCTATTGAAGGTATCTGGAATGGCAGAGAAATGGTCTCCTTTATTCTTGTCTTGGTGGGGAGGGCTGGACAGCTTCAAAATGATGATGCTTCCAGTTATTAATTTTTATTTGTCCATGCTACCAGTGCGACTTCCTTTCAAATTCTTTAAAACTCTTAATGGCATTTTGAGTAAATACCTGTGAAATAACCGGAAGGCTTGTATAGCTTTGTCTGCTTTGTGTCCTCCTAAAGATAAGGGTGGGGTTAATTTTCCCAACTTTCGTCAATACCATGCTTCCTTTTTACTACGTCAGGTTCTGCCCTATTTTTCTTCCTCGGATGATCCCGTATCGATATGGCACAAATTGGAGGAGCCCGTTATTCATCCACTTTCCTTTTCTTCGTTAGCTAGTTTCTCTCACTCCACTCGCTCGTTTAAATCTCCCACTATTTCACAACTTATATCAACTTTTTATCCGGTTCTTACAAAATCTCTTTCAACTCTACTAATATTCCTCGATATGGCATAATAAGTCCATTAAGATTTCTAATTGTACCATCTTTTGGAAAGATTGGGTTGTCAAAGGAATTATACAGGGTAAACATCTAATACAAAATATGCAATTTCTTTCTTTTCAGGAACTTCAATCTAAGTATGGCTTACCTCCTACTTCCCTTCTTAAGTTTGAATCTCTAAGACTGACTTTAATTCAACAGCTTTCCCTTATCTCCGAAACTCCCTCCTCTTCATCTGATCCTCCGTTTAAACCATGACCTACTTCCTTTTCTGTCCGGGCCTCCCAGATATATAAATACCTCAATTTCTCTCTTCCCACCCACCCCAAAAGCAAATCTGAATATTATGGAAAAAGATTTACAACACACTTTCTCTACACACACATGGGACTCCATCTAGGCTCGAATGCATCACACTTCGTGCAATGCTAGCATCACTCAAACTTTATATTATTTTTTACCAAAGATTATTTTTAACCCCATTATCGGTCTCCAAATTTAGTTCTGGCCTATCTCCCTATAGTTGGTCCTGCAAAAATACTCCTGCCACTTATATACATTCCTTCTTCCTTTGCCCAAATATTTCCATTTTTTGGACTAAAGTATGTTAAACAATTGCCTCCATTTGTTCCACAAAGTTCTCTTTTGATATCTATTCTATATTTTTAATTAGTAATCCCATACATTGGCTGGGTGCTCGTAAATTGGGCTTATTTGTTGATTTGTTAATTGCTACTGCTCTTCAAGTAATTACATCCAATTGGAAAGAAGCCTCCAAGGTTTCCTTTTTTGCTTGGTGGCATCTTCTCTGCAACCATCATAGGTTAGATACCTCCCAGCAATACTTCAAAAAGAAACCTTTTAGTCTCTACTTACTAATTACCTATCATCCTCTGCATTATGTACCAAGACAGTAACTTTGTATTTCAGCTGCCATGAGTATTGTGTTCAATCTTTTTCACATTGTTCATATTTTATTGCTAGTATATTGTTCAATAATTTTTTATACTGTTTATTAATGGATAGTCTTATTAGATTATTTGATAAGGTTGCTGATTCTTTTTATCTTCTTTTTTTCTTTCTCTTTCTTTGCCTCTTTTTCTCTCTCTTTCTTTTTTTCTTTCATCTCTTATAAAACTCAAAAAGTTCTAATTCAATATGGTACTCATTTGTTTTACTCTGTTCTTAACATTGGTTTTAGTTCTTGATAATGTATGAAATATAATGTTTTCATCCTTTGTTTTTCATATACATTTCCTGATACCGTTAGTACTTCTTTTATGATTATTTTCTTTTTTTTAAATATTTTTATTGAGTTCTTGGCAAAGATTCGATAGCATAATGACTACCAAATATCCGAAAAGAAAAAAAAATACAATTAAAAAAAATCACAATCCCACAACTAAATCTGAACATAATGAACTAAGATACATTGAAATCGCCTAAAATAAGTACAGAACACACAAAGAATTTGTATTTAAGCATAAACATGGTATTCCAGATATCCAGCACTGAACATTTTTCTCAATCAAAATATTCTTTCCAGATTTTAGTAAATTTACGTAAAGCTCCCATCCTTTTTGCATATAAATATTCACTGCTCCTGACTCTCTTAATTTTTTGAAAACACTCATCTGCTGTTGGAATTATTTCTGTTTTCCAATATTTAAGAATAAGTGATCTGGCAATTGCAACAATGATATACAAAAGCTTCACTAAGGAATCTTTCAAATTAAGCTCTGGATCAACCCCAAGTATAATTAAATTATTATAACTAACAATTGTAAAATGTAAATATTGAGGCAATATAAAAAACATATTTTCCTAAAAAACCTTAATTTTGGGACAAAAGGCAATGATGTGCGACCAATTAGCCAAATCCGGTTGAGTGCATCTAAAGCAATTAGACGACGCATTACTATACATTTTTGACATGGCTGCAGGCGTATAAAACAATAGCCATTTGCTAAAGAAAAGCATATGTCTCCAGTTGGCACCTCTAAGAACCGTGAAATTTTATTTATTTAGGGTTTTCCAGTTTATTTCCTTTAAGTTGAAGCTTTCATGCTTCTGCCATTTTTTAATCGCTTTGGCACTTAAATCCTCCTCCCTATTTTCCGCCAAACTTTTCCTCCATGCTCCCGCCCTCTTGAATACTGGGGACCAAAAGATATCATTCGTTAAATTAGAGATCTGACTTATTTGTGTTATATCAATATAACTCATTAACCTATACAGTACTACGTATGAGCCCATAAGGAGAAAATTACCACGTATTAAAAATGACATCTCATCAAGAGTCAACCAAGCTCCAATTTTAATAAAATTAGATAAGTTGATGAACCCATATCTCGCCTTAGTGTGTAATATAAGATTCTAATCTGGTCCCCATTCCAAAGACAGCCTCTCTTAATGGAGTTACTAAGGTCAGGAGAGAAAGTGAGTACCTTTTCAGCATAGCATCTCGCTTTTTGAGACCGCAAAGTCTTATATCTGACTAATTTGGGTGATTTAAAAATCGCGAGTGGAGAAGGTTTCTTTGATTCTTTACAAATTAAATCAAAAAAGAAATTAATAAATAATACATCTCTAAGTGCTGGATATTTAAATCTCGAGAGATACTGTACAAAATATGCATAGTAATAATCTTTCAAATTTGGTAAGCCCAAACAACCATGTTCCTTATCTGCATATAGGGTTTCTATAGCTATTCGTGGGGTCTTTTTGTCCCAAACGAAGGCTGAAAAAAGGGATTCAATCTTTGAAAAAAAATAGCCTGGAAGGGAACAGGAGATGGTAGATAACAAAAAGTTAAATAGGGGGAATATTGACATTTTAATTAATGCCACTCGACCTAAGATGGATAAAGGCAGTGCTTCCCATCTTAGAAGCATATCACGCACTGTCCTAATTAAGGGTTAAAAATTGAGCATATATAGATCACGTACTGAAGATGTAAAATAAACCCCTAGATATCTTTTGGGTTTATTATTTATGAATCTCTGAACATCTGGATGCAAATCTGGATTGATATTACCGCAAATTATGATCTCAGTTTTCCGTTTATTAATACGATAGCCCCCCAATGCTTCAAATTGTGAAAATATAGAAAAATCTTGTTCTTGCGACTGGATCTCAGATTTCAACAAAAGCATAATATCATCTGCGTACAGTTTGATCTTATCCATACCATCTATCGGCGGAGAGATATCTTTACTTTTTCTTATTGCAGAGGCTAAAGGCTCAATAAAAAAAAGCAAAAAGAGTGGGGGAAAGAGGGCAACCTTGCCTCGTTCCCCTTTGAACTGGGATTGACCTTACCATTGATTTATTAATTAGAATATGGGCTTTTGCTCCCTGGTACAGATTTTTAATTAAAGCAATGACTTGAGAAGAAATACCAAATCGATATAAAATGAAAAAAAGAGTGTCCCAAACTACTTAATCAAAAGCTTTTTCTGCATCTAAAAGAAGAACTAAAGCCGATACCTTACGTGTTTCAAAAAAATCTAGTGCCTCTACTAAATAATGTGTGTTAGTGAGCAGTTGACGGCCAGTGAGGAATCCATTCTGATCTGTATGAATTAACTGTGACGCAACCTTATTAAAACGGATAGAAAGCAATTTTGTAATAATTTTGTAATCAGAGTTTAATAAAGTTATAGGCCTATAAGAGTTTGGGTCTTTTGCTTCTTTTCCTTTTTTCAAAAAACTGACCACTGTACCATCATAGAAGGATGTCGGGATCAATCCCCCCTGAAGCATTGAGTTTATTAATAAAAGAAGTACTTCAGAAAGACAAAAATGTGATAAAAAATTCGGCCGGAAATCCATCTGGGCCGCAAGCCTTACCGTGTGGCAGATTACTACCAACTCCAATTCGTTAATAGAAAAAAAGACGCCATTACTTCTTGATCCGTATTGGAAAGAGATGGAAGGGAGTATTTATCTAGGAACTCATTTAAACTGAATTGATCCAAAATATGGGAAGAAGAATAGATGTTCTCGTAATGGGACAACATAATTGCCCCTATTTCCGCCTGATCTGAGGTATCTACTCAGGTAATTGGGGATTTTAAAGATCGAATCAGGTTAGCTGAGGCTTGTTCCCTTACTTGCCATGCCAAAAAATTTCCGGGTGAAATTACTATGGTCATAAGCTTTTTGAGCTTGCCTATAAAAGATTTCCTCACTTCTTGAAAAATAGTGAGCACTCAGTTCACGTTTTGCAGCGCTTAATACATTTTGTAACTCAGCCGAGGGATTATAATACTTTTGATGAACTAAAGCCTGTATTTTTTGCTGTAGCTGGTTTTTTGTATCTCGAAATATAGCTGCTTCCCTAGCATCCCTACTTATAACGATGCCCCGAATAAATGCTTTCAAGTTGTCCCTTATAATATGAATGGGGGCTGTCCCCATATTTCGTCTAAAAATTCCTTGATCTCCGACTGGACAGACATACCCCAAGGTTCATCATTCAAATAGGATTTTTTAAAGACCCAACGTTTCACAACATTAATCCTTTCATCTAGCTCAATTTCAAAGACAAGCATCGCATGATCGGAGAAGCCATTATGTAAAAACTTATGGTCCCGACTATTAAGATTAAGTAATGAAGAAATTAGGAAGAAATCTATACGAGAAAATGACTTGTGCCTCCCGGACCAACACATATATTCCCTTTTATGAGGGTTTATTAACCGCCAACACTCAGCTAGATCAAAAGTCCCAATATTATTCAAGATAGTCTGAAGAGATTTGGGTTTAGACTGCTTTTTTCCGCCCAAGGTTGAATCAAGTTGTGGCTTCATCAATATATTAAAATCCCCTCCAATAACCAGATCTCCGTCGACCATAAGAAGAGACTGAATCATTTCTTCATATATTACAGGGCTATCGTTAATGGGAGCATAAAAACTCACAAAAGTAATGGGTGAAAGTCTATTCTTAATTTTACATTTAGCCCAGCACCAACAACCCTGTTTATCTGCTTCAGTATGAATTATTTCTGCCTCTAGTTTCTTATTAAAAGAGAGTGCAACCCCCCACTGTGACTCTGAAAAAAAGGAGAACCCTCGATAGTCAGCCCAACTTTTAAACATAGAAAATGTATCTGCTTTAGAGATTGCAATATGAGTTTCTTTTATCATAATGACTGCAGGGTACTCTGTCAAAAGCCATGCCTCTATTGCCCTCATTTTCTTCTAATTATTGAGGCCATTAACATTGAAAGAAATAATTTTAAGAGCATGCTTAGACATAATACAGACATATGATTAGAACACATTACATAATTTTCATCCCTTATTTCCCCAGACTTCTTAGAACCATCTGCTCCTTGATTGAAAAACATATTAATCATAAAACATAGACAAAATAACAAAACAAATCTCTACCAAGAACACATTTTTAATTTTACACCCTCCCCCCCTGCCTGTGGCACCCTACTAACTCTATATCCTCTTCCCCCACGCTTGCCACAGCAACCCTTCCCTTAGCCTTGGGGTGTAGTGTTGAAACAGCCCCTGACCCCCAGATCCGTGCGCCTCCCTCCCCCCCCCAAATCCAAAGACAATAGCCATGATGGCGTTAAGATACGCTGATATGTAAATTCTTCAAATTACTACACTGATTAGAGAAAAAAAAAGAATTAATCCGGTCTATCATTATACATTTTGTATCTCGTGAAGAAGATCCTGTGCTTCCTCGATATCGGATAGCAGATAGAATTTGCCTTTAATCAAAACTCTAAGTTTAGATTGTTGTACTATCATCGCCTGAGCACCTTGAGCCTTAAATAGCTGGAGCATCTTTACAAATTCTTTCCTACGTCTGGCCGCGATAGCTGACATATCTGAGAATATTCCGCATTTCACCGTAGCATTCACAGGGAATTGTCTTTGTTTGATTGCCCTAGACAATATTTGTTCCTTTACCCTAACATCTGCAAAATTTAGTACAATAGTGCGCGGAAGGGTAGAGTTCGGAAATGGTCGAGCAGGAACCCGATGGGCTCTTGTGATAGTGAGGTCTCCTTTATATTCCGGTATCACCCCCTGTTGGAGAAAAGAGGTCACCCATACCAATGTGTCTGATCCCTCAATTCCCTCAGGGACTCCTACGATACGTAGGTTGGACCTCCTATTATAGTTTTCCAACTCATCTAGTTTTAGTTCAAGAGCCTTTGTAGTTTTTGTAGTCCCTTTAAAGTCTTTTTTAACTTCGACCATTTGATTCTCCAAAGTTGAAATCCGCTCTTCTGCTTCCACTAAGCGGGCTGGAAAAGTAGACACTAATTCCTCAATTTTGTCCATTTAATACAGTTCTGGTGGATTGCCGAAAGTTCTGCATTTTGCGACCTTTTTATCTCTCTGACTTCATCCAGAATCAGGTTAAGCATATTTTTCACGGACATCCGCATCTCTCCCTCTGTTTCCGTATGCATCTCAAGTAGAGGCCCAAGGGGGTCTGCCACTCCCCCACCTGTCCCCCCTCCTGCCCCATGTCGGTGACTTGAGGTGGCACCACTGCTGCACTTAATGTATCTTTTGTTTTGTCATCGGAAATATCGATTGTCTGCTTTGAATCACGTGTGGCATTAGTGAGTGGTGCCAGATTAGAAGGAGTAGCAGCTGTTCTCGGATCATTTGTAGTAATTGTACCATTGAATTGATTTTGTACTGAGCCCACATTCAGCGAATTCTTTGAGGGGGCCAGATTAGGTGAAAGAGGTGAGACTTTTTTTGCAAACAGGGGGAACTGCTTAGCCGAAGAAGGAAGAGGCGGGGGCGGCAAAGGTGGATGAGAATGTTGGACCCGGCCTCGTGGCGTGGTCCTCGCTGATCTCCGCAACCCCAGATCTACGGGTGGAACTGATTCCCGTCCACCCAGAACTGTACATGACACTCCTACACTGGACCTGAGACGATCCCCAGACCGCGTGCCTGCACCCGTGCACGTGGCCATCAGACTCCATGTTTGGCCACCCCGGCCGGCCGGCCGCCTTCTTTCCTTTCGGCAGCCCTGGCCTCTCCTGGCTGCAGCCAAGTCTGCGCGTCCGGCGCGCCCAGATCCGCCCGGGGGGGTGAACGACTCACCAAGTACCCGAAACCAAGACTTCCATCACACCTCCGGCCCCCTTCCGAGGAACTGGTTTCCCTCACACCTCTGAACTATCCCTGGGGGCTGGTTTCGATGGCACCTTGGGCCTCCTAGTGAGCTGGCTCCAGGCCCTGATGGGCGTCTGGGATTCCATGGGCGCATGGTCCAAAGCATCAAAGAACCAACCGCCCAGACGATCAGGCGCCTGGCCCTCGGACCTCCGGCCTCCTGCCTATGAGGGTCCGGACATCAAAGAGCTCGACGACTATAAGACAGCCGGCCTTCCACCTAATCGGCAGTTGTATCTTGGACAAGAAAGCCCTGCTTATCTGATCACGGCTGACTTTGAGGAGAACAGACTCTGACCCACCGAGCCCTGCTGACGTCGCCGCGGCTCACCCTAGAACCTACGGAACGGAACCATCGGAGCCCTGCTGACACTGTCGCGGCTCCCTCTCGACGCACCAGAGCTGAACCATCGGAGCCCTGCTGACGCTGTCGCGGCTCCCTCTCGAGAGCAAGACCTGAACCATCAGAGCCCTGCTGACGCTGTTGCGGCTCCCTCTTGAAGCACAAGACCTGAACATCGGAGCCCTGCTGACGCTGTCGCAGCTCCATCTACTTACGAGTACGACGGAGTACTCCTGCCCAAGCCCTGCTGACCTCGTCACGGCTTGACGAACTCTCTGGTCCGGCTGGACCATCGACGCTACCCTCACGATCATCTTGAACCCGAAGTGAGTAGGACAGCAAGTCTCATCGCCAGCCCCCGTACCCCCCAGTTCGAGGATTGAGAACTGTGCGCAGGGTGCGTGGCATGCCAGCTGGCCTCCTAAGACTGTCCCGCTTCCCCGATCCCTCGTTACAAGACTTTCGCGATCCCTCGATCGCTGTGTATTGCTCCTTACTTTTAATCTTGATAAAGTCTTTCTTGATAAAGAATCACGGTGTAGTGTCCGTTCATAAGTGTGGTGTGTCGACAGTGTGTACGATCAGTCCTCCCCGGTGGGGACTCCCCCCTCGATAAGACTCGGCAGTAATTGTGGGAGAGGAGGTTCCAGGTGGTTAGGAGAGTCTTCTTGACCCCTGGGGTCACCGCCTTCCAACAGAGAGGACTCATGAGTATGGGATAAATCATCGAGGCGAAGTTCGGTCAAGTTATCTCCCATTTGCGACTGAACCAGACTGTCTGTAAGCAAGTCCTCAACCTCAGAATTGTCAGACGAGTGTGCTGAGTCGTCATCCTTCAAGGAACTTTCTTCTGTTGATTTAGCTGCTGCGGCCTTTGCCTGCTGTTGCCGTTGTTTGGCTTTAAGATGAGCATTAAGTAGTTTCCTCATTGTGCTCACGCTAATGGCTTTCAATGGTGATAGTAAACTAAGCCTTTAGTTAGTCTTTGATTTATTATGAACAGATGGGAGCTAAAAATCGAACAAAAAACCCCTTTGCTTCCTTGCTTAGTTCAACCCAGCACTACAGGCTGCAGCACACGACCAATTACAAAGAAAAAAAAAGGAAGACGAAAAAGGGGCTTACTGTTTTATGTGTCCGAGCCAGTTATTATCATTCCAGAATATGCAGTGGATATCTGGTAAGAATCCCATTCGTTTTTCACCAAACGGTAAATACACTGGTCATTTCTTTGCTTTTTCTTCTTACGGTAAAAAAAGGAAGAAAGAGCGCACCAAATCAAAATAACACGTCCCAGCTGGCTGTTTACAGCTTTTACAACCGCCTCCTTCGGCACTTCAGCTATCAGGTCCCCCCCTAAACAGTCTCCACAGCCTCGGCAAACACCTGCGGCAACGCACGCAGGAAGATGTTCGTGTTTGAGACTTGAGTGCACTCAGAATTTCAAAAGCGCTTCAGAACGCTTGATATGCAGACTAGCAGCGCTCCGCCGTTCCTGCTGTCAATCTTGCCGTCGGCTACTAAACGAAGACAGGGAATCCAAACGCCGGCAGAATAGCAGCGCTCCGCCGTTTCTGCTGTCAATCTTACCGTCGGCTACAAAACGAAGACAGGGAATCCAAACGCCAGTGGAAGTAACTGCCCGCTCTCCGTGTCCGCCGCCATCAGGAACAACCTCGTGGAGTTGAGGAGTCACATCACGGCTCACAGGTGCTACGTGGAGGCGTGGAATTCCACCGTAGCGGCCGACTACCCATGCCCTTTTATGATTATTTTCATAATTCTGTACCTTGCATTTTATTTGTTTCAAGAAAGCTCTTTAAACACAAAAAAACAAAAACAAACTGCTAAATAGCACAATGTTCTGAATTATGATTTAGTAGGCCAAGCTATGCTGCACTGAAAAAACTATTATGCTTTGAACTTCTTCTAAGAAGTCAGGTAAATTAGGAAATTACTGCTATTCTACAAAGTCAAAGCTCTACTGTGAATGACCTGTTTCTAACGCTGCCGCCGCATCCCCGTACTGCACCATTAGTACACGTGATAACTTGAGTGTGACATGGCTGTCACGTTTTCCGTGTCTATACGTGATGTGCTGCTTGGACTGGGACTTGTAGTTCTGCTTTACAATGTAATAAACGTCCCAGAATTCAAATTAAAATCCTGGACTGGAGCAGCACATTCCGCATGGACCTGAGAAACTTGATAGGGCTGCACAATGTCACTTGTTGTTGAAAATTGTGTTGTGAGTGCTACTTTGGAGAAAGGGTATAGTTTGGCTTTCTTTGAGCTCTGTATCCCCGGCTATCTGATGTGCACCCAGTGAGATGTAGAGTGATGGAAAGAAAACTAAACCAAAGCCAAACACTGTGCCTTCACCAGCACTGAATGAATACCATTCAACTTGGTGTCATCAATGCTCTATAAGCCCCTGATTGATTGATTGATTGATTCTGGCTCTTCAAATGACCCCATTGGAGCTGCGCACTCCTCCTCCCCTGACCCCCCCAGCACCTTGTGACCCTAACAGATGAGTAGTTCACTCTATAAACCCCATATTCATTGATCAGAGATACCATTTTCCAGTCCTGGCAGTTCCTTTAACAACGTGGTGCATTCTAAATATTGTTCTTTTGTTTCACTTTACTTGAAGCAATTGGAATAAGACAACTGAAAACAACGCTTTGTAAAAGGTAAGCCCACACTTGGATAATTGTGTGTCCCTGGTGATGTGGAGTCATCTGGTAAAAATGGCTAAAGAAATCCACCATCACAATGCAATGTACCACAAACCACAAAAGAGAGCTAAACAACACCTGGGAACCTGTAGTCAGTTCCAGGAGTTCATAACACATAGAGCAAAAACACATTTATTTATCTTCATAATTCAATATATGGATGATTTATTCCTAAGAGTACAATCATAACATGACATGTGCCAGAGGGATGTCAACACAGCTCAATGTGCCGGAGAAGTTGGACAATAAATAGTGCAGTACAAGCAGCGCTTAATTTAAACAGGTGGTTGCAGGCGCAGCTTGCCAACACTCATTTTTGGGGATCAGCACTTATCTTTCCTCATGAGACTTTGATCCAGAGCAAGAGAGAGAATAAAACACAAAGGATAAGGCAGGCTAAATGGAAAACTGAAAAAACTTGATAAAGGGAGAACGCAGGAACCAACAAGAGTGAGATAAAGGGCAAGGTGTCTCCCCCAGTGGCTAAAATAGGCATGTGGTGCAATCCAGGGGCGGCTCTTCCGTTAAGGTGGAGAAGCATCACCTCACCAAAAAAATGCCTGCAGAGATGGATATTACCATTTAATTTTTCAAAACTCAGTTCAGAGTCAAGCGTCAGGATGGGGGCGCTGCTTTCTGATGCTGCCAGTCAGGCAGCAGCAGAAGCAGTGATTGGTAGAATACTTTAAGTTTAAAGTGACAGCCAGCCAGACATGTGCATTTTAAACCTCTCTTACCCAGCTGTCTTAGGCAGCTGGGTATACACAGCATAGAGCTCTAGTGTCCTCGGGAGCAGCGAGAGAGGCCGCTCCCTCCAATCCTGGCACTGTTCTCATGCAGCATGAGAGCAGCACCAGGATTGTTTACTGCAGTTTCCTGGAGCATGGCTGCCTGCCTGGAGAGAAGCCCTGGGCGAGGAGGATGTCGTGCAAGGAAGGTAAGTAGAATTATTACTTTTTTAAACGTATTTTTTATTTTTTATCCCCCGCCTCACCGCCCTCCTTACATGCCAGGTACAACTGGTGCAATCAAAACTATGGAGCTTTGTTATTTGGGTGTAGTGCCAGTGGTGGGATTCTGAGCAAAACTTCGGGCTTAGAACTTATTCTTTTACAATTTAAGCACTGGATACAAGGGAAACATGCTGAGATTATTATATCACTTGAAGGCAATTATGCGTGCCCAAGGCAAAGGAAATCCTGATTAAGGAAAAATGGAGCAAATGAATTTCTAGGGCCACGTTACATAAAATGTCCATGTAATGCTAATTTTCTCTGCAGTGCTATTTAGAACCGTATTACTTAAGGGGCATAGCCTGCTGGGCGGGGTCAAATTATATTTGATGATGTACAGCATTGGTCAAAACTTTGTAGGGTTAAGGACTTTGGCAAGGTGATGAACTGAGTGCATTGGTGGGATGAGAGAGCCTAGGGTGACCAACCATCCGTAAATTTAACAGACCGTCCGTTATTGGGACCTCACGTCCATTGTCTGTGAAGATCCCTTTTATGGATACCTTTTGTCTGTAATTTTGGGCCTTGCAGGGAGAAGAGCTGTTTCCCTGTGAGAGGCCTCCGCTCCCTGATGTTGCCGCCTTGAACTCATTCTCTGAGCACCAGAGAAGCCCAAACCCGCCCAGTGCCATTCTGTATGCAGGCTGATTGCCACATACAGAATGACAATGGGACAGTTTGTGAATTGGTGAGGTGAGGGGGTTGAGTGACACAAACAGATTGGTTGTAATGCTGGGGAGGTAGAGCATTTGCAGCATGTTTACTTTTACCATAGTTCTGGAATAAGGAGCCAGGGTACATCACTGGAGCAGGAATCAGAGGGCTAGTATAAAAGCTGAGTTTTTTAACATACATACAGGTTACTCTCTTTAAAATAATGGTATTCTCTTCTGTGACGTCGTCGCAGCACTCACAAGAGCACTTTCTCAAAATAGAGGACCTCTACACCATAAAGAAGCAAGAAATATACTTTTTGAAACTAGAGACATAAATGCATGGCACTATATAACACAAAACTAAGCCAGTTTCTGGAAAAGGTACCGAGCCCACTAAAACAGAGAAAAATATTTATAGTAACCCTTCTGATAGGAAGCATTACTATCCTGGTGTTACATATACATGACCCGCATGCTTTAGAAAACGTCTTATTAGAAGACTTGAGAATTATGGCAAGTTTAAAAATGGGTGCACAGACAAAATGTCGACTCCAAAATATCGACTGGACATAATATCGAGTTTTAAATATAGACTGGACAAAATATCGACTGGACATAATATCGACTACAAAAATATCGTTTTTCAGGTAAGTGAAGTAATATCGACTGTATAAAATATAGATAGCAAAAATATCGAATTTTTAATAATATATAATATTTTATAGTGTATTTTTATGTAATAATATGTGTGAAAAGTGTGTATTAATGTTATAAAATATTTTATTAAATGAATTTTGTTTTTATAATAATTGCGTAATGTAATTCTGTAGCGGGTTGTGGGTTTATAGGGGAATAGGGTGGGAAGTAATTTAATAATAATTAATTAATTAATATATGTTTGTAAATATTTTTAATTAATAATTAATTGATAATTAATTAATAATAATTAGTTAATTAATTAATATAATTTTGTACATATTTTGTATTAGTAATTAATTGGTAATTAATTAATTGTAATTAGTTAATTACATTAATTAGAGTACATTTTAATATATATAATTTTGTGTTATTGTTAAGTAATTAATTGGGGAAAAATAATATTAATTATTAAAATAATTACAGCTAATGTGCTAATATATTTACTTTATTGTTATTGTTAATTAATAATTATTTGGTAATTAAATAATATTGATAAATTTTGGGTAGGAGTATTTTTAGGGTTCAGGGTCAGTTTTCAGTTTTTGGGTAAAGGGGCATTTTTAGGGTTTTGGGTCAGTTTTCAGTTTTAGGGTAAAGGGGTATTTTTAGGGTTCAGGGTCAGTTTTTAGTTTTTGGGTAAAGGGGCATTTTTAGGGTTCAGGGTCAGTTTTCAGTTTTTGGGTAAAGGGGTATTTTTAGGGTTCAGGGTCAGTTTTCAGTTTTTGGGTAAAGGGGCATTTTTAGGGTTCAGGGTCAGTTTTCACTTTCTGGGTAAAGGGGCATTTTTAGGGTTTAGGGTCAGTTTTCAGTTTTAGGGTAAAGGGGTATTTTTAGGGTTCAGGGTCAGTTTTGGGTTTTTGGGTAAAGGTGTATTTTTAGGGTTCAGGGTCAGTTTTTAGTTTTTGGGTAAAGGAGTATTTTTAGGGTTCAGGGTCAGTTTTGGGTTTTTGGGTAAAGGGGTATATTTTAGGGTTCAGGGTCAGTTTTCAGTTTTTAAACGATATTTTTGCTAATCGATAATGTGACCGTCGATACTCTTTGGAGTGGGAATAGTATTTTATACACTTCTGGTATTGTACGGTAATATAATAGTATCTTATTTAATTATATTATGTTACTATATATATATGTTTTAACAAATAACATTGTAAAAAATAATTTTTATTATTTTCATTTATTATTTAATTATTATAATTTAATTTAAGTATTTTTAAGTATATTTTAGTAATTAAAATGTATTATTAATTTATTTTAACACTGTTTTTAATAAAGTCGATATTTTTTACATCTATATTATTGTAAACGATATTTTTGTACTTACCTGTTTGTAGATACAAACTCGATATTTTGACTCTCGATATTTTGTCCACGATATTTTGGCAAGTCGATATTTTGTCCCTCGATATTATTTCAGTGATCCTTAAAAATGGTAAGAAGGCGCCTGGCCACACTTCCTGCTATCTTACAGTTTCTTGACACATTTATAATGATGGATCTCTGTACTGTCAATGATTATAAGTGTCTTAATTAAACCAGGCATCGTTCAAAGTCCTTAAGGTAGGGGTGCAATCATTAAAATTATATATTAAAACAAGAACTGTCAAGTGAAAGTGCTCCTTCTAAGATTGGCAAGTTTGTGTAGTTCTGACTTTGGGATGCATCAACAGTTGGATGGATGAGTTCATGGATAATTAAGGAATGCATCTTAGAATGAGTCATCAATGAATAACTGAGTGAATGGCAGGGGCGTAACGCAGGACCCTGCAGCCTCTGCAGTGCAGGGGGATCGGGCCCCTAACCCTTTCATGGGTAGGGTAACCAACCGTCCGTAAATTTCATGGACCATCCTTAATTTGGACCTCAAATCTGTTGTCCGTGAGGATACCTTTTACGGATGCATTTTGTCCGTAATTTTGGGCCTTGGAAGTCTATCTGAGCAGATCTTCCTGACCACTTCTCTCACCAAACATGCCTGCTCAGGACCGTGAGTTGTAGGCAAAATATCAGACTGGACAACCCAGTGCAGTAACCATATAAATAGACTATTATCATATAAAATACCACAAAAAGATCTCACGGTTGCTCAAAGCTGCACTCATACCGAAAAACGATTTTTTCAACCTAATATAAAGCTTATTTTGGCTTGTACTTAAGTGGTTGTCTATTTACTTACTTTTATACTATCGCACAACTTACTCTGATGTGTCTGTAAAATGTACCTTTTGTCCTGAAGTTCTGTCCTGAATTTTGACCCTCAGTCCTGTATTTTTACATTTACCACCCTGAATTTGCACTAATGCCAGTTGGTGACCCTAAGAGAGCCACCGCAAATCAAAGGTTGTCCTGGTCTGCCAAACATGCCATTCCCCCGTCCCATTTATAGCAAATGAATGGCCCGCTGCTTGCCCTACAGAGGACCCACACCACCAATCAAAGGTGACGACCCTTTAGCAGATGGGTCGCCGCCTTTTACACATTAGGAAGTTCCGCAAATTAAGGGTAGATATCTCAATACATATTTTGCAAGGTCTGATGGTCCTGGACAGAAGAGTTCTTCTAAAAGATATATATATATATCCAACCAAGGACTCTGTGAACCAAGAGAGTCCCCAAAGGAAACGTCTCACGGGAAGGGTTTCCACACACCATCACCGGCAGTTGCCAGCACCACAGCCAGCGCAGCTTTCGTATTGCAGAATGACAAAGTTTCAAGCCGTAGCCCTTGATCACCGGCCTGCAATTGACACAAAGAGGCATCCATTAAACAAGGAACTTTTATTTGCTGATAACAGTCCCGCCCCAGTGGGCGTGAGCAGGCATGGCATCATGGTAAATGTAGTCCATGTAGTCCATCTGCTAAGGACCTAACGTTCCAGTTATAACCCAGTGGCTTGGGTGCCTCATAGTGTCACAATGTTAGTCCAAGTGGGTGGACTAAATTATCTATGGGCAAAGCATTATCGCATGCCTAAGGCTTCATGTACATTCAGAATTTATCTTGTCACTGTACAAATATTCGCATAGGAAAAAATAATAATAATAGATAAAGGTAAAATACCATTATTTCCTATCGGACTTCAATTCTTGACTTCAACTGTTTGTGCAAATTCTCAAAAAACAATCACGGTAAAATACCTTTGTATCTACACTACTATTATAAAGGAAGAACTTTGAACCTTTGAGGCGGGTAAACTCGAGAACCACAGCGCCAATCCACACACCCGATACATCGTTGTAATCGTCAGAGTGTGCAGATGGACATAGGCTATATAAATGTAATAAATATACGTTATTTAAAAAATTTACTGAAAAAAAAGTAGTCCCTTGGAAGAAGCGCTGGCCACGACGTGCGTGCTGACGTGAGGAGCGTGGGGAGGAGCGGCGTCCAGGAGCGCGAGGAGGACCAGCGGACATGGCGCTGGGAGGAGCGGCGTACAGGCGGTGAGGAGCGGCGGACAGGCAGTGAGGAGCGGCGGACAGGCGGTGAGGAGCGGCGGACAGGCGGGGAGGAGCGGTGAGCGGCGGATGAGGTAGGTTATTTATTTATTTAGTTAGGAGCGGTGAGCGACGGAAAAATGAAGCAAAAATGACAATCGTGAGCAAGAGGAAGCAAACGGAGCATTACAAAAGTGAGCCAAACGGTGCATTACAGAAGGAAAAAGTTACGTGTGCAGGTTACAAAAGCGTACATCGTGAGCAAGAGGAAGCAAACGGAGCACTACAAAAGTGAGCCAAACGGTGCATTACAGGAGGAAAAAGTTACGTGTGCAGGTTACAAAAGCGTAGAAAGTAAACATAGAGGTATAGGAGGAAAAAGTGATGTGTGCAGGTTACAAAAGCGTAGAAAGTAAACATAGAGGTATAATACTGCAATATATGGAGGAAGGCTCCGGGGGACACATGGACAACGTCGGGCGGGAGGGGGCCCTGAAGCCTAATTGCTCCCGGACAACGTCGGGACGGGCTGCTAGTATCTTTATATTTCCTGAGGTAGTTCAAATTATAAAAAATAGATGTCAATACTATAACAAATAATAATAAGATTAAACTTTCCCCTAAAGTGCTAGTGATCAAATCATAAAATTCCTCATGTGGTTAAAAAGTAAATTAAAATTGATATATGTATCCAGTACAGTATTTCATCATAATTCTGTCAATTTCTGTATATATCTACGGTCATTTGTTGCATATAATCCTTACTCCAAATTCTATTTGTATCACCTGTTATCTATTTATCACACATATCATATTTTCTACCAGTCACTGAATTTCCTCTTTCTATCACAGATCAAATATATACCAAAGAATTATAGTGAGAATTAATATGTCCATTAAAATCGATATAATAGATAAATACTATATACAGATAAAATGTCATAAATAAATCTCATTTTGAATTAAATAAGTAGTTCATATAATAAATACTATTATGTATCAAAACATTTCTTTAACCCTATATTTTCATATTAATCTCATTATTGGTACTATTTCATCTTTTTCTCATGTCATCATATATTTACTTCAGAAATTGTTTATTCTAAACACGTGTATAAATCTTACATGGTATTAAGACCTTGTCGTTGCTTTGAATCTAATAATAGAATATATCTCGTTTCAAGTTTACGCAATCGACTTTCTCTATCACCCCCCATCTATTAGGGGGTACTGAGTCAATTAAATAGTAGGATAAACCTTTGTTATTTGATCCGTGGACCTCCTTGAAATGCCTGGCCACCGGATAGGTATTATCCATATTGGTTATCGCGCGAAAACGTTAGGTCCTTAGCAGATGGACTACATTTACCATGATGCCATGCCTGCTCACGCCCACTGGGGTGGGACTGTTATCAGCAAATAAAAGTTCCTTGTTTAATGGATGCCTCTTTGTGACAATTGCAGGCCGGTGATCAAGGGCTACGGCTTGAAACGTTTGGCATTCTGCAATACGAACGCTGCGCAGGCTGTGGTGCTGGCAACTGCCGGTGATGGTGTGTGGAAACCCTTCCCGTGTGACCTTTCCTTTGGGGACTCTCTTGGTTTTGATATATATATATATATATATATATATATGCAGACAAACCCCTCCATTACCGAAAGAGAGAGGCCACACGGGGAAATTTCACTTGGAAGCCTTTTATTTAAACAGATGTCTGGCACGATGCATTTCGGCTGGTTAGCCTTCCTCGGGTGCCTCTGTAATGCCAGGATGCTGCCCCACCTGTGTTTTAAATAGTCCTGCATCCCTCCGATTGGTGGAAGCGCACAGTGCTCCTGGTCATGTGCTCGCCCCTCACAGTGTAATGCATTACACACTACATCTCCCAGAGTTCCTCTTGCCTGGGTGGAGGTTGCGCGGAGCCGGATCAAACATCATTCCTCCCTTCTCTACTGGTGCACTGCAGGGGAAACACAGGTGACAGATTGAAAGTATTCCTGGTTGCCGTTTAAAATCACAAAGTGCTTCCTTAAGTCCCCTTACACTCGAGCCTCTTGAAGATAGTGTCCACTGGGCTGTGGGTTTACATTGCAGTGAAGAAAACCCCTCGTGAAGTCACAAGCTGCACCTGGCAGCAGCCCTTGCATCTCCTACTTGCTGAGGGTGGCTGGAGAAATTCCGATACCTCGGATGAAAAAAGAGCGTTCCAGACGCAGGAGCCAGCAGTTCTCCAGCCAGCTTGCAGAGTGGGGCCTCTTGACACGCTTCTGGCTAGCGTGAAAATATGCAGACAAACCCCTCCATTACCGAAAGAGAGAGGCCACACGGGGAAATTTCACTTGGAAGCCTTTTATTTAAACAGATGTCTGGCACGATGCATTTCGGCTGGTTAGCCTTCCTCGGGTGCCTCTGTAATGCCAGGATGCTGCCCCACCTGTGTTTTAAATAGTCCTGCATCCCTCCGATTGGTGGAAGCGCACAGTGCTCCTGGTCATGTGCTCGCCCCTCACAGTGTAATGCATTACACACTACATCTCCCAGAGTTCCTCTTGCCTGGGTGGAGGTTGCGCGGAGCCGGATCAAACATCATTCCTCCCTTCTCTACTGGTGCACTGCAGGGGAAACACAGGTGACAGATTGAAAGTATTCCTGGTTGCCGTTTAAAATCACAAAGTGCTTCCTTAAGTCCCCTTACACTCGAGCCTCTTGAAGATAGTGTCCACTGGGCTGTGGGTTTACATTGCAGTGAAGAAAACCCCTCGTGAAGTCACAAGCTGCACCTGGCAGCAGCCCTTGCATCTCCTACTTGCTGAGGGTGGCTGGAGAAATTCCGATACCTCGGATGAAAAAAGAGCGTTCCAGACGCAGGAGCCAGCAGTTCACCACTAATAAATACCTTGATCATGCAAGTTACATGCACATACATGACGCAGTTTAAGGCTACACAGTTGAATACACCGGTAACCGGCAGTACAAAGGAGAACACACAGCATGATCTATCTGGGGACTCAGAAAAACCTCATGTGACATCCATCAGAGCGCTGCATGAACGAACACCTGGTAATCCCTTCAGCACAATGCAAGCATGCACATACATGACACTGTTCGGGGATCCTTCATCTACAGCTGACATTAAATGACCAAATATCATGTTCCCCCCCAATTAACTGGCTTCATTTTAGCTTCTGTATATATTAGTTAATAGAAAGCTTTTCAATTGCAGGAAAGAAAACAACGAGTAAACGCAACATCTATCTATCTATCTATCTATCTATCTATCTATCTATCTATCTATCTATCTATCTATCTATCTATCTATCTATCTATCAATCTATCTATGGGCAAAGTGTAATCTATTATTTGTCAGCAATATTTCGGATGGGAGAGGAAGTGATTTACAAGAAGCAAAGCCTTAAAGTGTGTCATGAGGACTATTCCCTAACTCAGAATTGGTGGTACATAACACGTTACCCTTTGCATACTTTATGTATGGCTTGTTTAGTAGTTATAAACAAAAACATTTATATATAATAAACATTTAAGAGGAGATAGTGGATTAAATTCGTACAGTGAGATGCAGGCAGACTGAATAGGCCTTGTGAGCATCAGCAGAGATAATATACTCTAAATACATAGTAGCAAATAATCTCTGAGGAAGAAGAGTGTTTTTTTCACATCAGATGGGTTCCTCTATGGCAATAACATAAAATCTGACATTTGTTCTGTGGTATAAAATGGGAGTGGGGAGAGGGCATACATGTATTAGTATACATTCACCCCAGTGGCATATTTAATTTGGCCACATTTATTTTCACCGTCATAGCATAGATCTATATATTGTTCCACTAACATAGATGCCCATAGATATATACCAAAATAGCCTTTCTCTTTAGTTATACACACATACATATGTACACATCACAAGCCCAAATGCACATCAATATACTGCTATTGATTGGTATTTATATGAAATCTGTTGCCCATTGTGAATAAGCACTTAGGCAACCGTTCTCTTCTGCTCCAGAGCCCAACCAGTTCTGCTTCAGGCTCAACACAAATTGGCTTCAGTTTTTGCTAAATTATTGAAAAAAGCATTTGCAATGCAATAGGTCTCGCATTTAGGCGAGTTTAAGCTGTTGGCATTGTAAATGCCAATTCCTTTTATTTCTGTTTTAAAAACTAAAACACAAATAAAAAGCTTTGTTATTCGCAATATCAATAGCTAAAACTCGCATAAATGCGAGACCTATTGCCTTGCAAATGCTTGTTTTATAGGACTTGTCCGTGAACTGTCTGCCACTCTTTCACTCACTAAAGATCCTTTCCTCCCCTCTGAAAACTGTGTGGCTCTTACCTCATTCAGCCTCCTGTACTCCACAGTGGTGGCAGCCATGGTATCTATGGTAGGGGTTGGTTCACTTCTGCTGCAACAGCTATTCGCCCAGCACTGCCCTGCCCCAGACTCGACTCCTCACGAGAGCGAGTAGTGGTGAAGTGCATGAAGCATCACTGCTACATTCTCAGTGTGAGGGCTAGCCAAAATGATGCCCAGAGCCGTCATTGGTAGCGCTCACGCGCTACATGAATGACGGCCCAGGGACGGACGCACAAGCAACCACAAACGCGGTACAGCAAAGATCACAGACATAAATTCAAACTTCAAAGCCTGTACGTACCACAATACAGACCCTTGCACACCTCCGTTTGATTGCCTGCACACATGTACGCCGGCCTATGATGGGGAGGGCTTGTCGGCTGGATCCCTGAGATGAGAGAGCTCATTGGACTTTCCCCTCTGACCTCGGTAGCTGCGCACCCACCACACCACCACCACTATGCTAGGTGGTGGTGCTTGCGCTGGAGGCAGCAGTTGCAAGCAGGTGCGACCATGCGCTTGCACTTCAAATAGGGCCACGCATGCGGCACTGGTGGCCAATTGCGGTGGCCTTATAATTTATTTGGGGACACTGACACTACTGTAATGATTGACAGCAGTGTCAGTGAGTGTCCCCAAATAAATTATAAAGGCTGTCACAATGGGCCACCAGTGCTGCGCGGCTGCCACACCCTAAATAGTGCCACCTGGGGCGGACCGCCCCCCCCCAGCTACGCCGCTGTTCAAACCTTCACATTTGTCAGCAGCAAATGTTCAACCCACTCAGCCAACCCAGTACATTTGGCTCCTACTCATGCCAGTGATTTCTGTGTTCAAACTGCAGGTTATAGGTTGGCGCTCCTGGGTGATCAACTCAGCATTTCAAGTGCACAGGATTGCTAAATAGATTACCACTGGAATAGCGATAACAGTTCTCATGTTTTGTACTGCACATTTGTAAGTCTCTGGCAGGTAGCAATACATAAATACTAGAGCAATGCTATTTTTCAGAGCATCATTTCATCAGGTGGCGGAAAGAGCAGTAAATGCTGACACTATTAGTGGCCTGGTCATGAATGGTTGCAACGGTGATATAAGAAATGATAGTGATTGAGTTACCAATGATTACATTGGTTGTATTAGTACTAATGGCTCCTGAGCTGCTATGGCTTTCATTGGTTATACTGAGCACTTCTGCAGGCTGTGTCAACAATAGTTACTAAGGGGCTCACTTACAAGCCCAATATGCCGCCAGTGAGTCACTTTTTTCGATGCACAGGTGGTGCAGTGTGCTTGCCCATATTTACAAGGCCACGTAAAGCCACCCTGCATGGCTTTTCATGGCCTTGTCAATATGGCCCCTTTTCCCGCACTAGTCTGCATGAAAGTGGCATTCCATGGGTGATGCTGTGGGTGATACCACGCAACATCCATGGAACCTGATGTATCGTCAGCAGATTTACAAGGTTTTGTGAGCCTGGGAATGCATCAGATTCCTACTCCTCCACAGGGAAGGCGTAAAGGAGGTGCTACAAGGAGAAATACCTTTATTTCACCTCGTTTTTTCCTTTCTCTATGTGTTCTGCATTTTGCAGCACACATAGAAAGAGGAAAACACCTCTTGTGATTTTTTTTGTGTTGGAAGGTGTCCATTCCTGCACAAAACAATCCCCCCTAAATGCAGGCCATGTAGCAAGGGTGCCTGATTTAGCGTAGGGCAGTCCATTGTGTGCCAGCACAGTGAAAAAGGATAGGAATGTGACATATCTTGTTGATATGACGCATTCCTGCTGTTGGACTTGGCCCATTTTCCCCAAAAAGTTCGCTTTTCACCCCCTATTTTGGGATGTCTCCCCCATGGAAGAAGAATGTATAGGCCATGGGTTGTGTGAGATGCCATGTTAACTGTACTGCAATGGTGTGAGCACCTATAATTCTCCCATCATAAGAATGCACCCTGGTGAAATGTCGCTTTTAAAATGGATGCCATGGCTGTGTGTGGTGCCACCTGACTGTGGTAGGTTAGCAGTCTAGATTAAGCATGGGCGGAAAATCCGTTTCGCTCGCGGATTTTGCGGATTTTCGGTAAATTCGCAATCCGCGAGATTCGCGAATCTCCCGCAAAATCCGCGAGCAGCGGATTTTGCTCGCACTGTTCGCGTGGGTTCGCGGCTTCCCAGTACAACTTTGCGCTCCGCGAATAAGTGCAAAATTGCAGAAATACGATCTTAGCAAAACTGAAACTACTTACCAGGTTCAAAAGTTCAGGCTCATCATTAGTAGCCATTTCCTGTAGTGCTTCCTGAGGGGCCCCTCCAGAGTTCAGTTGCCAGTTGCAACTATTATGTGACCCTGCTCTGAACCTCAGAATAGTTACACATATGCCACAAAGGTCCTGAATTACAGCTAAGGGAGACAAGCAGGAGCCAGGCTGGAAGTTCAAATCCATTAATCAGCCCCTAATTCATTATTGTCAGTTGGGGCAGGGCAGGTGTTGTAACTAATTTTGCAACAATGAAAGCACTTAGCAAGTGCAAAAGATCACTAATCAGGAAGCACTAAGGAAGCAGGTGCCAGCTAAAAAAATATTCTGTGACACATTAATCAGCCCCAAATTAATTCAGGTCACTTGAGGCAGGGAAGGTGTGCTTGCGTTGCCACAATAATGTACACTGACTGGACAACCAGAGGGTGCTGTGATGAAACAGAGGGTGGCATGGGTGGGCCAGAGGGTGGCATGAGTAGTCAGAGAGTGGCAGTGGTGACAGAGAGTGGCAGTGATGAAGAAGAGTGTCCCAAACAGGCTGGACACGTAGAAACAACAAGTTCACGAAACTTGCGACCCGACAGGTAAGTTCGCAATTTGCGAAATTGTACAAAACCCTCGCGAACTGGCAGAAACCCGCGCAAACACACAAAAAAAAAATCCGCAAATTCGCGAGAATTCGCGGATTTTGCGGATTGCGAGTTCGCAAATCCGCAAAATTCGCGAACGCGAGATTCGCAAAATTCGCCCATGCTTAGTCTAGATGTTCGGTTCCCAGCCATCCCAGCTTTTGGAGGGAAAGCCTGGCACCCAGAGTGCTCTACTCCTCCCCCTGAGCCAGTTAGAACCAGTTTCCCCAGAGGCTTCTAGAAGCTTCTGGCACTGTCTGAGAGGTGGGGTGAGGGGTGCATAAATAAGGGGGCTGTGTCACTATGTGCTCAGACAGAGCAGGGACATGAAGGTGAGGGGATCTGCTGCCAGGGGGTACCACCACTTGGGCCTGTGTGCCGGACCCTGCACCCAACTGAAACCCCTCTGCTGTCCACAGGGCTAGGGAAAGCCCCACTGCAGGAGTAAAGGCTGCTGTACAGGAGTAGTGCCACGCTGCAGTGGAGGATGGTTTTTAAAGCATACCGCCCTGTCCTGATGAGTGCCCACTGACTGCTGACCTTGCCCAGTAGTGCCTGCTGCTCTGCTACCTGGCCCCTGAAGAAGGAAGGAGCACCATCTTAGGTCCCTAAGGCAGCTAGTGGGACCTTGCGCCACGCGAGCGATACACCCAAAGTGCCAGTGAAGAAGAGCGCTATCTTTTGTCCCTATCTGGCCTGTTGACTAGCGCCTGGTGAGTGCAGTGCTATATTTCCAGCCCGAGATGAGGAGCTGATTTCTGCAGTGCTTTCTGTTAATTTTGTCCAAGAAGAAGCATGGACCCAACAGCGCTGTGTGGCCTGGACATACTGTGTTATTTAAAAGCACAGTGGGTGCCTACCCCACGTAGTGGCGGCACTTTGCATGCCCCAGAAGAAGCGGGTGCCTACCCCGTGGTTTTTACACTAATTTGGTGGGAGCCTACTCCTCATTGTGGGACCAAGTAACTCCCCGCGATCACGGCCCCAGCCCGGGAGAACTGCCTCTGCATGTGGGGAAATGCAGCGGGAGCCTACGCTGCGCTTTGCCGCCAAGATGGATTCACCGCCGCAGCCTGGGGGAACTGTTTAACTTCAAACTACGATGGGTGTCCACTCTGCCGTCCACTCCAGAGTAGGAGGGAGCCTACCCCTCATCGCCGCCGTGACTCACCGCCGCGGCCGAGTTGTGCTGGGGGTAACTGCCGGTTGGGTACTGCAGTGGGAGCCTACCCCGCACTGCAGAGCTGCCCAAGAGCACTGCAGCGCCCCGGGAGGCTCCGGAGTCCCGCGCGGGCTTCCCCGTAACGTAAGGGGAGCCGCACTGGGATTGGCGCCGGCTGGAGCATCCCCCGGAAGTCCCGCCCTGCCGGGGAGGAAGCCGGAAGAAGCCGGAAGGAGATGGGGCTCCCATGGTGAAGAGGGAGGCCCGCTTGTGGAAGACGACCGGACCGGGAGCCCATCCCGCCGGTCAGTGCCCCCGCACCGGACAGTGAAGCAAGAAGATCGCCGGTGATGGGGAGTGCCCGCGAAACAGGAACATGGCCCGAGGAAGCCCTAGGGGAGCGGTAGCCCACCCCGCCTTCCCCCCCCTCTGAGAAAGTGCTGCAAGTGAACCGCGGGGTTCCCGGTGGGAAAGGGAAGCCCCGTGCCTGCCGCCCAGCCTGCCGCGGAAAGGAGCAGAGCCTAGGAGAGCCCGGTGAGTGGGGGCTCAGTCAGTCTGTGGTCGGCGTGTCGGGGCACAGGGTTGGTGACCGCCCCAGGGACCAGTGCTCGTTGTGGGGGTCTTGGTCATTGGAGAGCCACCAAAGAGAGACCCCCCACCCATGTTCTTCGGGCTGGCCTGAGTTACTGTACCCAGCTGGCCCGACTGGCAGTGAGCAGCCACCCGTGTGTGGCGCCCATAGGGGCTCCAGCTGGACCCTGAACTAACTTTACGTGACACCACTGCCCCGCTGGACAGTGGGCAGTGGCAACGATTGGGGGCACACTGTGCCTGGACATGCGAGGCCCCAGATGATTGACAGCATAAGGTGGTTGAATGATGAGGTTATGTCAGGTATAGCTCCCCGGCTGGTTGTAAGCGTAAGGGGATTCCCTGCCTCATGATTCCCGCCTAAAGCATGGCTTTGTTGGACCTAATGTTGTGTATGCTCAGGTTCCTGTCTCCCACTTTATGTCCAAGGTGGCCCATGCGAATGCTAGGTGTGACGCCCTGCTGCTAACATACCTCCAGCCTATCTGAATGCATCATGTGCCTGCAGATACTGCTTTTGGGTTGGTGGAAATGTTGCCCCTGTTAACCTGTTTAGGTCTATGTTACTACTGTTAATGAGACTACGCCCCCAGGTTTCAGGAAAAGGTTATGTAGGCCCCTGATATGTCCAAGGGGGGGCTCAGGCTTTATACTCATGGTTCCTGCCTAACCGGAAGTTTTCCTGCCTGGTATGTAATACGGCTAGTGTTACGAGGAGTATATTCATACATGCCGCATGTGTCTCTAGGCCTACTGCTTTCATGCTAAATGTGTTAAATGCCTAATGTTTTCCTTCCCGGCTGGCGCATAGTGAGTTCATGTACTGACCTGATGTGTTATCCTGGGCCCCCTGCTCATGTATCATGCCAAGGAGTCTGCCTAAGGCCTATGTTGAGGTCTAAGGACAGGATCATGATGTCCTCAGGTAATGTTTTCCATTCTAAGGTTATGCCACTGCTAATGGAGTCTGCCTAATGTTTATGCCTGCTATCTTCATTACAGGATTGAGACTTTTGAAGTTACCTTTTTCATTTGTACTTCACCCTTCCCTTCACCCGAACTGTACCAGCGAGGGTTCTGGCAGCAGCCCGTTTGGCGCTGCGATGTAAATAGTCCCCGAGCAACCCATTACCCAGTGCCGGCTGGCACCGTTTACAAGCCACTGTGATTACGTTCTGCTGTGTTGATCTGGTAATACACTTATTGCTTTCACCCAAACTGGTGTGGTCTCTTTTTGTGGTGTGCATTGTGTGTCGCCGGTGAGTACAGCGTGGATGCTTTGCACATGTCCTCTGGAGTTTGGCCCGCCTGTTCTGCACCATGTTACCCCATTTCTAACACCTGCCCTTTTTATTTTGATACACGGCAGTGCAGCAGGAAGGCTTGTTGTGCTGCCGTGCATAAAATTAGGGTAAATGAGGCCCATCACTTCTAGGTCATGAACTGCAGTACTGGCACTGATATGACACAGGTATGACCTTGCTCACCTGATATTAGCATCAATAGTGCCATTATTATGGCCTGATTTAGAGTTGGCAGCCGAGATAGTGCATCACAGATTATGAAATCCCCTTCTATTGTAGGACCATAGGACATAATGCATTTGTAATATGGCAGACGGGATATTAGTCATGTTTGTGATGGAGTAACCCCAATGCCAAATCCTAAATCAGGCCCTAACTCTATCACTTGGGTACTGATCCCCGACTGTAAGATTTTCATTACGCTACTGACATTGATTGTGACTGGCATATATAGTGCCAAGATTACTGAGCCTTCCTCTGTTACTTGCATTGTGATAGTTTACCCTATGTTTTTGTTTGCATACATCACAGTATGGTAATAATATTCATTCCACTACATTAACCTAGCCACTACATCACAAGGAAAGTATATGCAAATATAAAAGGTGAATATACTTAATAGGGTTAGGCAGATAATATGCAGATAAAAATGCTATCAATGTACGTTTCTCACTTATTTAGTGGTAGACGATGTAGCCGAGGTGATATATATGTAAGTCAATATCATTGACCTTGATACAGTGTCCTACAACCATAAAGATTTACTGACAATAGCTGGAGTACCACGCCTTCTACTGGTGGACAGACGCTTATAAGATCTTTGATCCTCATTTACAATATTTTGACCCTCGTATCACAGCAAGCCTTCCTGCTGGGTTGCCGTGAATCAAAATAAAAGGGCAGGAATGTGCCTTATCTACAAGTTATGGCGCATTCCTGTCCTTCCCTGTGATGGTGCACAGAGTAGCCGTGCGCCAGTGCAGACACCCTTGCATCATTTTGCACGGGTGCCTGTGCTGAGGGGATGATTGTTTTTGTGCAGGGAGGGACACCTTTCTGCACAAAAACAATCAGTAGAGGCATCTTCCTCTTTCTACGCATGCTGAAGAATGCAGCATGCTTAGAAGGAGGAGAAAACGAGAAGAAAGAAAAATATTTCTCCTCATTGCGCATCATTACGCCTCCTCTGGGAAGGCGTAGGATTTTGACGCATTCTCAGGTTTACAAAATGCTGTAAATCTAGGAATGTGTCAAGTTCCATAGATGTTGCTATTGGAACACTTACATCAACACCCACACAACGCCCCTTTCACACAGAGTTATGCGTTAAAGGGAAACATATTTACAAGGCCATGAAAAGTCACTCAGGGTGACTTTGCATGGCCTTATAAATATGGGGAAGCCCATTGTACTGCTGGTGCTTCAATAAAAGTGACGCACAGATGGCGCAATGGGCTTGTAAATAAGCCCCTGAGCCACCTCGGCATGTATTACCACTTCTAGTGAGTGAGATGACAAAGTTTGCGGTACTGGGGTACTGATTATGACACAATTACTCATATGTTAGTTGTACTCCTAGCACTAGTAACTGAATTGCTAAGGCTTCCTTTGTGAAACTGGTACTGACAGAGACTATGTTGCTGCGGCTGCCACTAATGGTGTACGGATGATGACTTGTGTACCTAGAGTTGCAGTGGTGGTGTCAGACCTGACTGTGACCCTATAGTTGGACTTATCACCTATTTTTTGTTTATTGTCATTTTGAAAAGTGTAATATTATAAAAGTTTCCCCCAAACATTGCTCCTGTTGAAGGAGGGCTGGCTGCGTTTATGCTTTCCCGAGAGCACACGATGTTACTGTGGTTGTTGCTCGTAGTTGCGTAACCGGTTTCACTCCACCAAACTCTTTCATCCTCCAGTGCTTTGGAAAAACAACCATAAATAAATTCTGGGTACAAAACTTGAGTTGTGACACTTCTGTTCTATTATGTAACTATTGGAAAACCCAGCCCGGAGCTCATAGCAGTGCTCGGCTCCCCTCTCTGCAAGACTGTACGACTGTTGTTCTTAATCATCCTGAAATTACCCTCCTCTCCTAATGCATTTCATTTTCTCCAAATATAGCCACAGTGTGGAAAATCCATTATGCAACATGTCATTGTGGAGAAGTGTGGCTCAATGGTTAGAGCGGCAGACCCTGATGCAGAGGTCTGGCCTGGGACCAGGGTTCAATTCTCGCTTCGGGGGGTCTTGGGCTCAATTTCCTCGGACCTGATAATTCTCGCCTCAGTGCTTATTCTAATCATGGATCCCACTCTGCAACCCTGGGCAATAGCTTGCTTAATCTCCACAACTGCCCCAACAGGGCTGGGATGCCTGGCTTCAACTTGGGTGTGCCCAGGAGTGGACATTTCACAGGGAAAAGCCAGGAAGGGTTCCACAGCGGTATGCGTTACAGCGCCAGGACACCCCAGTTGGGGTATTAGTGTGCTTTACAAGTACAAATTACATTTACAAATGACAAATTACTTTGTATATATATATATATATATTTTTTTTTTATCTGAACCGTATGTGACTCTGTTGGACTTGGCCTTTTTTGCAGGGTCATCCCTGAACTTTTTGCCTTCCTCCTTTATTTTTTCTGACCTGTTGTTGTTGGCTGTTTTATGACTCTGGGCACTTTATCACTACTGATCAGTGCTAAAGGGCATATGTTCTCCCTATAGTAAATTGATGTATGGATTAGTGATTCCATGATTGGCTGATTTGTTTACTTGGCAGACCCTAGTACAGTGCACTGAGTGTGCCCAGGGCTTGTAAACCAAATGCTGCTAGTGGGCTTGCAGCACTGGTTGTGCCACCCACAGAAGCAGCCTGTAAAAGTGTGTCTTATGCCTGCCATTGCAGAGCCTGTGTGCAGTCTGGTACTGCCATGCTGACTGGGCAAGTGCCCCCAATTTCAGTCCCTAAACCTTCCCTTTTCTTCATATCAGACACCGCTGTGGTAGGCCCAAGGGCAGGGTGCATAGTAAATATAGGGTAGGACATGCCCTGTGTGGAATGTCCTAATAGTGAATTACAGCCATTTTCGTTTTTCACTATTGCAAGGCTACCTTTTCTCCATAGGCCAGAATGGACAGTTAGATTATATAATCTTATAATCCTAACTGACTCAGGGAACATGGTAGAAATTCGAGTTTAGTATGCCTGATCTCAAAATGATAAAATACATTGTTTAGTGAAGTTGTTTTTAACATTCTGTGTTTGAAAATACCACTTTGAGAAAGTAGGTATTTTCTTGTCTAACTATCCAAGCCTGCCTTTGCTAGGTTGTGTATTCCTTGTCTGGAGTGACAGGGCTGGGGGATTCCAGGAGACAGGATGAGTCAGCCCAGTGGTGAAAAGAGAGATCTGCATCTAGATGGGAGGGAGGAGTTGCACCTGGGACCTGAATTGGGCTGTGCCTTTCTGCCACAAAGCTGGCTCCACCTCCTGTGGTGCGTCTGATGTCTCTGCACTGCACTGTGAAAGGAGAGAAGGAGTCATGTCAACAGAGTGCTCCAGGACTGTGCCTTTCCTCCACAAGCTGGCTCCACCTCCTGTGGGGCTTCTGATGTTTCTGCCCTGCACTGTGAAAGGAAAGAAGGAGTCATGTAAACAGAGTGCTCCAGAACTGGTTTGGACTAGGCAAAGGCCCCTCTGCCCTCAGAGGACTAAGGATTTTGGGGTATAGGTATTGGGACTCTGATCCTAAGAATTTAGATCACTTTTGGACAATAAGAAATCTTTGCTGAGGAGTGGAACCAAAGAGACTGAGGAGAGACTATCCTTAAGCTGAAGTGCTGCATGGGGGATTGGCCTGCAGTGCCTGACTGCCAAAGAAAGGAGAGAGGAACTTTGTGTACTTTTCATATACTTTTGAAGGATCTCCAAGGGCTTGGAACAGAGCTTGCCTCCTGCTGAAGTCTCAGGGACAACAGACTTCACCCACCAGCTCCTCAAGAGTTCTCTTGAAGTGCCGGCAGTTGTGCTGGAATTTTTGAGGACTTGCGTGTCGCAAGGAGTTTGAAGCGCGACTCAAGAACAGGAAGCGTGTCGCCGAACTGCCGCTGCCGCTTCACTGCCAGAAGCACCTCGCATCGCAGGAGAAGAGGATCGACGTCGCATCAGATTGCGCCACATCACCGGGAAGCGTGTCGCAGGAGAAGAGGATCGACGTCTCATCAGATGCCGCCGCATCTCCGAGACGCGTGTCGCAGGGCCTGGTGCGGCTCATCGCCAGAGAAGAGGATCGACGTTGCAGCAGACGCGGCCACATCACCGGGAAAGTGTTTGCAAGGTCTGTTGCGGCTCGCATCATTGTGGAAGCAACTCGCATCGCTAGGAGAGAGGATCGACGTCGGAGCAGACGTCGCTGCATCACTGGGAAGCATGTCGCAGGGCCTGTTGCGGCTCTCATCGCGTAGAGCAGCGGTCTTCAATCTGTGGGGCGCGACCCCCAGGGGGGTCGTGGAGTCCTGGGAAGGGGGTCGCAGATTCTGCAGAGTGCAGTTCCTGGCATTGGGCTGAGGGTGCTCACGGCGGAGGCCTAATTCACACCGAGGTGTGAAAAACATCAACGCCTCATTAACAAGTAAAAGGTCTTTTAAAGACCTTTCAAGTACTTGGGTGTGACTGTGTGTGTGTCCCTGAAGCGGTTACAGCCGGGCTCACATACACGAGCTGGGGGGAGCTGGGGGAGTCGCTGTAGTGTAGCCCTTTGAGTTCAATGGATGTTGCGCACCTGGAGATGTGGGTTCCGTGACACGTCCCCCGCCCCCAGCAGGGAGGCACAGAGATGCCCTCCCATGAGTGGGAAAGAAGGAGGAAGACAACGCAGAGAGATTCTGGGTGGATGAATGATGGGTGGATGGATGGATGAAAGGCTGAAGCATGGATGGATGTGTGAAAAGGTGGGTGGATGAATGATGAGTGGATGGATGAATGAAAGAGTGGATGGATGAATGATGGATGTATGGATGGAAGGATGAAAGGGTGGATGTGTGAAGGATAGATTGGTGAAGGATAGATGTATGGATGAAAGAATTAAAGGGTGAACGGAAGGATGGATGGATGAAAGGGTGGATGGATGAATGAAGGATGGATGTGTAAAAAGATGGGTGGATGAATGAAGGGTGAATGGATGGATGAAAGGGTGGATGGATGAATGATGGATGTATGGATGTATGGATGGATGAATGAAAGGGTGGATGGATGAATGATGGATGTATGGACGGAAGGATGAAAGGGTGGATGGATGAAGGATAGATTGGTGAAGGATAGATGTATGGATGGAAGAATGAAAGGGTGAACGGAAGGATGGATGGATGAAAGGGTGGATGGATGAAAGGGTGGATGGATGAATGATGGATGGATGTGTAAAAAGATGGGTGGATGAATGAAGGGTGAATGGATGGATGAAAGGGTGGATGGATGAATGATGGATGTATGGATGTATGGATGGAAAGATGAAAGGGTGGATGGATGAAGGATAGATTGGTGACGGATAGATGTATGGATGGAAGAATGAAAGGGTGGACAGATGAAGGATGGATGGATGAAAGGGTGGATGGATGAATGATGGATGGATGGATATGTAAAAAGATGGGTGGATAAATGATGGGTGAATGGATGGATGAAAGGGTGGATGGATGAATGATGGATGTATGGATGGAAGGATGAAAGGGTGGATGGATGTAGGATGGATGTATGGATGGGAGGATGAAAGGGTGGATGGATGAAGGATGTATGTATGTATGGATGGGAGGATGAAAGGATGAAAGGGTGGATGGATGAAGGATGGATGTATGTATGGATGGGAGGATGAAAGGGTGGATGGATGTATGGATAGATAAAAGGCTGCATGGATGAATGATGCATGGATGGATGTGTGAAAAGGTGTGGGGATGAATGATGGGTGGATGGATGAAAGGGTGGATGGATGGATGTATGGATGAAAGGGTGGATGGATGTATGGATGGGAGGATGAAAGGGTGGATGGATGAAGGATGGATGTATGGATTGGAGGATGAAAGGGTGGATGGATGAAGGATGTATGGATGGGAGGATAAAAGGGTGGATGGATGTATGAATGGATAAAAGGTTGCATGGATGAATGATGAATGGATGTGTGAAAAGGTGGGTGGATGAATGATGGGTGGATGGAAGGAAGGGTGGATGGGTAAAGGATGGGTGAATGGATGGATGATGGATGTATGGATGGACGGATGTGTGAAAAGGTGGGTGGATGAATGATGAGTGGATGGATGAATGAAAGGATGGATGGATGAATGATGGATGTATGGATGGAAGGATGAAAGGGTGGATGGATGAAGGATAGATTGGTGAAGGATAGATGTATGGATGGAAGAATGAAAGGGTGGACAGATGAAGGATGGATGGATGGATGAAAGGGTGGATGGATGAATGATGGATGGATGTGTGAAAAGGTGGGGGGATGAATGATGGGTAGATGGATGGATGAAAGGGTGGGTGGATGGATGGATGAAAGGGTGGATAGGTAAAGGATGGATGTATGGATGGGAGGATGAAAGGGTGGGTGGATGAAGGATGGGAAGATGAAAGGGTGGATGGGTAAAGGATGGATGTATGGATGGAAGGATGAAAGAGTGGATGGATGTATGGATGGAAGGATGAAAGGGTGGATGGGTAAAGGATGGATGGATGTATGGATGTATGAAAGTGTGGGTGGATGAATGATGGAGGGATGTGATGAGGTCTAACAGGCGCATTTATGGTTGTCAAAAGTTGATGAGGAGTACCAGTTTCTAGAAACTTTTGTCGGTAGGGGGTCCTTACGCCTAAAAAGGTTTTACAAGGGGGTCTCGGCATCAAAAAGTTTGAAGACCTCTGGCGTAGAGCCTCTCGCATCGCCGAAGAAGAGGATCGGTGTCGCAGCAGACACTGCCGCATCACTGGGAAGTGTGTTGCATCAAGGATAAAGTGCCACCTTTATTTCTTTGCACCAGATCTTTAATGCATCACCATCCTTGCTTGTAAGGGACTACCGCATCACCTTTCCCTTCAACACGTGCATTGCCCTGCGCGTCGCATCTTAAGGTACATTGACTCAAAGTGTCATATTATAAGATCTAAAGAGCACTAAGCTAATTCTACCATTTTAAGTACAGTATTGTGGATGTTTGTCATTTGTGGTCTTGTGATAAGTCTATATAAAGAATACTTATTTTTTATATATAACCTGTGTGGTGTCCATCTGTAGTGTTGTCACTTGATTACTGTATGTGTTCACAAATGCTTTACACACTGCCTCTGAGATAAGCCTGTCTGCTAGTGCCAAGCTACCAAGGGGGTGAGCAGGGGTTATTTTAGGAGTGTACCCCCTTATCCTGACTAGAGGCAATGGTCCCTATTTGTCACAAGTACCTACCTGTGCCAACTAGAGATCCCCAAATCTAACAGACTCGATGAGCACTACATATCAGTCTAAGGACAACACATCCCACCTTACCCACATGGCATTATTCTCAGAGTTTTAGAGTTACAGGGAATGTCCACTGACAGTGAAATGCTTCCCAATGTGAACTTTCTAATGGCATCCATTGGATAGCTGGAAGATTCCACTGCCTGAGGTTAGACTCTCCACATGAGAAGTGTCTCTAATCTGAAACAAGACAAAAACATAATTGTCTACATGATACCACCTACTTGTTTCTTTTTTAACCTCTTCCATGCTCATGATGAGCTGAGCTCGTCATGAGCCACGGTGCTCCGGTGCTCATGACGAGCTCAGCTCGTCATGGCCTGTGAAACGCTCACACCCAGGGATAATTCCCCCTCTGTGCTAAGCGTTCCGCGGAGAAAATACACCTGTGACGAGCTGAGCTTGTCATGAGCACAGGAGCACTGTAGCTCATGACAAGCTCAGCTCTTCATGAGCATGCGGGCGCTGTGCGCGCCCCCCCAGCACTGCGGGGGAATAACCCCCGCATCAAAGGGGTTAATGCACCTATCTGTTTTTAATTTTGCTCAGTGGTTACAAACATTAACCATCAAGCAAGACCTGGCTGACCTGGATGAAGCAGCAAAGAGAGGTGGGATGGCGGCACACCCTCTGTAAAAAGTTCAACAAGATCAGCTTAAATACGATAGTTATCGTATATAGGGGTGCCAAGGAAAGAGTCCCTCCTGGCCAGTGGGGGCTCCAAATTTCAACAAAAGAGCTGGGGGAGTGCAGGAACCACCTGCACTGCTTCCTATGGCACTCCGAATGGAGAAGGAACCTTCTTCAGTGGGAATTCAATAAATGTAAGCAAAGTCGAGAATGAAAATACACTGTTCGTTAGTACTCCATTTCTGGAGTGTTTATTTTGAAAGTCACGTATTAAGTCATAGTGACTTCATTGGAGGAATGTATACACAATTCAATGTTCAAAAGTGTCCAATTGCATTGATAATGTCCCTATGCATTTCTGGACTGTGGCCCTTCGTCAGGGGACAATTTGCAATCTGAAAACGAGATTACAAAGTTTCAGGGAGAGAAGCCACCTCCAAGGTATAAGTACATTAAAAAAACAAGGGTAAGGCTAAACTTAAAGCGTGCCAGAGTGTGTAAGGGTATTAGAAAGTATCACGAGCAGTGGATCAAGACTAGAACAAATATGGGTGTAAAAACTGCATGCAAAGAAGTGCGTGTTAAAGACAGAGTAACTGAATGTTAAACAGAGAAGGTAAAAGTTGTGATGAAAATGGCATTTAAATAAAGTTGGAAATCCAAGAAAGTGGATCAGTAAGCAGAACAGGGTACGCGCCGGTCAAAGAGAACTGACAAACTGTTTGGTTGGCTTGCAGGTCACGAAGAAAAAATAAATATCTAAACGACAAGCATTAATCACCCGGGTGGCATGAGTTAGAGGGAACTGAGTGTTCGAAACTTACCGGATGGTGTACAGCAAAGGTGCGTAGCGTGTCAGTAAGGAGGATGAAGGTTACGAGAGTAAACGCGGAAGTAAATAGAAATTGACGTAGAGGGTGAAAACAAACAAGGGACTCAAAGAAGAGAACGGATAAAGGGAACTAAAAACATAAGTAATAATGGCGATGTGTTACAAATGTAACCAGGAAAGCATACACTTAATGTAAATGAAAAATAAAAAATAATAATATTTAAAAAGGAATATTCGTGTCAGAGGTAAAAACCATGGGTGTAAACAATAAAGACAGACGCACTCTGGCGGCCATCTTAGGTGAGGAATACGGAATGTGATGCTGAAAGAGGTGGGTAAAATCAAAACAATAAACAAAAGTACAACCAGGAACATACAGGTAATGTGAGAAAGATGGGCGATAATAACACTATTGAAAAAAGTCATGTCATTATAAAGAACAATAAATGAAGAGAATAAGGGACAAGGGCACAAAGAATGGCCATCTGAGGTAAAGCATGGATAGACCAAGGTATAAGAAATATGGGTAGTAAGGAAATGTAAGATGAGTTTGAGGGGAAAAAACCGTAAAGCTCAAGGAAACACAAGGTGCAAGAATGTGAAGTGTCGAGGATAGTAAAATGGGAAAGTGAAAGATGGAAAAAGGTAAAGTGGAGAATAGACAGAGTGCTAGGGCAAAAGACTATGGGTAGCACAGAGTGTGTAGGGTGTAGAAAAAGCTAGAATAGAAAGTGGAAAAAGCAGTAGAACAAGAGTACATAAGGGTAAAACGGTAATTATCAGCAAGTAAGACAACGGGTTGATCAAAGAAAACAACTATATTCAATCCTGTCATTGAGGCCTTTAGGCTGGCAGGCATCAAGTCTCTTTATCCAGACCGTTTCTCTTTGTAGGAGTCTTTTTGTTGTTGTCCGTGCCTGGTCTCAACAGTACAATCTCCAAGACAAGAAACCGTAGTTGACTGATGTTGTGGTGGTGTGCAGTAAAGTGGGCCGGAAGGGGTGCTTTAATAGTCTTGTTCCTTATAGTGCTCTTGTGTTCGGTCAAACGAACTTTTACTTTTCTTTCAGTTTGACCTAAATAAAGTAACCCGCAGGGACATTTGAGTAGATACACAACGTTTTTAGAGTCCTTGCAGGTGGTGCCCACCACTTATGGGATGTGTCCCTATGAGGCCTGTAACCCAGAGCGAAAGTGAAAAACACACACAAGGGAGAAAGGAGGAGAAAGTAAAAGAGGGGGAAATGTGACAAAGGTGGAAATCCGGAACCTGCTAGAGGTGAGATAAAGGGGCAGGAATCGTCTGTTGATGGATTAAAGGGGCAGGAGGCAGTGGCATAGCAAGGTCAGGTGGTACCCGTTTCGGGCAATTTTTTGTCATCCCCCCTTCCCCCTCCCCCCTCTCCCCCCCCCCCCCCCCCACACACACACGTTAAAATTATTAAAATAAGCAAAAAAAGATAGTTACACATACTTTTGCCATTTTATCCAACCCATTTTATTTTGTGCATCAAAAAAGCCTTTGTAAATATGCCCACAGGTGCTATCCTTTGAACGAGGTGGCAAACGTAAAGACGTTCAAATACTTTAATAGAATGATCGTGTCAACCCCATCGCACTCTAAACCACAGTAGCTCATTGGAGGAGCTCTGACGAAGCACAGCGGGGTCCTTTTTTATCCACTTTGTATGCCCTATCATGCAAGGGCTACATGAGGTAACTCTTCTTCACCAGAGGGCGTAATAACACAGATTAGTCTTGTTTTACTGTAGTATTAAATACAAACTGCAAATGAGCACTAGTATAGTTACCTCCTCAAATACTCCTCCACCCCTAACCTAGGAGATAGAAGGAGTTGGTATGTTCTCATAATGTGCCTATTCTTATAAGAAACCTAGCTGGCAGATTGCTTGGAATCATATTGGTCAAACAGAGCAGACCTGCATTTGTCAGGTTTGTAAAGTGATGATGAGGTACTGTTGGAAATTCAGTTATCACTTTGGAACCAACTCAATTAATCCATTCTGGTTAGGTCAAAACACAATTTTGATAAAATCTGTATTTGTATTTGTATTTTGTATGTGGCATTTATAAAGCGCTACTAACGCTCCAAAAGGAGCATCCTGGCGCTATAGAACTTTAATGTACATAGATGGAATTAGATGGCAGCCATGACAAAGGAATCTGATAGCCCAAAGATCCAAGTTTTCAGTTGTTTTCTAAAAGCTGATTCCTGCTCCACAAGTGTGAGATCTTTAGGCATTGTATTCCAGGCCTTGGAGGCCAGAATAGTCAGAGTTTTTCCTCCCTTAGTTTTATAATGGATTCTGGGTATCACCACCAGGTTGCACCCTGATGATCTCAGTTTTCTGGGTGGATTGTAACAAGTAAATCTCCTGACAAGGTACCTTGGACCTGTGTGATTAAGAGCTCTAAATGCTATCATCAGAATTTTAAACAAAATCCTTTTATGCAAGGGTAACCAGTGTAGGTTCTTAAGGGCCTGTGAGGCCGAGGCGCGTCTCGGCAGTTTCAAAACCAGTCTGGCCGCCGCGTGTTGTACGCTCTGGAGCTTCTTCAGCGTTGCCTTTTTTCCCCCGGCCATCAGTCCATTACAATAGTCTAGCCGGGAGAGAATTAAAGCTACTGCAACCGCCTTCCTTGAGTCCATTGGGAGAAAATCAAAGAACTTTTTTAATGATTTAATGATGCCGAAGCAACTCCCCGCCACATTTCTCACGTGCTGGTCAAAGGTGAGAGCGGAGTCAAATATGACTCCCAGGTTTCTGGCTGATTCCACGGCCTGGGGCGGAATAGGAGAGCCATCTGGCCACCATTTGCTGGGACAGAAATGCACATTTTTCCCTAAGGGGAGAATCTCGGTCTTATTTGTGTTACATTTTAAGTGGTTATTTTCCATCCATTGGAATACTTCTGTGAGGCAGTTCTTTAAATTCTGCTCGGCCTCATTTGAGTTCTTTTCTAGGGGCACAATTAATTGGGTGTCATTGGCGTATGAAGTGACTAAAATGCCATATGACTCAATTAAAGCAATGAGAGGAATCATGTAAATATTAAATAATAAGGGGCTCAGAATAGAACCCTGTGGAACCCCTGAAAGAACCTTCTTTTTCTCTGAGAGAAAGGGACCCAAAGTCGTGACTTGAGATCTATCCGTCAGGAATGAAGTAATCCACGCTAGGGCCATGTCTGTGATCCCATTCTCTCTCAGTCTACTGATCAATATAGTATGGGAGATGGTATCGAACACCGCTTTGAGATCTAATAGTATCAACACAGCGCTTTTCCCTTCATCTTGCAAGAACTTGATTGAATCAGTAAGTACAATGAGGGCCGTTTCCGTTGAATGCCTGGTACGGAACCCTGATTGTTGGGGATGAAAAATGTTGTGAATGTCCACAAAGTCTTTTAACTCACGATAGACCATCTGCTCCGTTATCTTACCCAGGACTGGGAGGAGGGATATTGGGCGCAAATTAGACAGGTCTGTTGGGGATTTATTAGATTTTTTCATTAGGGGCTTAAGTATTGCTGTTTTCCAATCAAGTGGAACCACTCCTGAGCTAAGTGACGTATTAATGATTTCATTAATAGTGGGCTTAATCACATCAATAATCTGATGGAGTATCCGTGGGGGACATGAGTCAGATGGAGCCCCTGATTTACAGGCCAAAATAGCGCCCCGAGATTGGAGCAACGAGACAGGCTTAAATGTACTGAGAGAGTGAGCCCTAACCTCACCCTTATTGGCGTTACTCAACCGGGGAGGGTTCAAAAAATCTCTCTGGATCAGTTCGATTTTCGTCTCAAAATAATCCGCAATTTGATTGCAGAAGGTTAGGGAGGGCGGGATTTCGGGCGGAAGAGATTTGGGATGAGTAAAAGACTTAACGATGGAAAAGACCATTTTTTGCTTTTGCTGCGCTTCTTTAATGGCTTTTGTATGATACTCCTTTTTCGCTACTTTGATGCTGGAATGATATAATCTCCTTTGTTGGATATAGAAGATTTTGGCTGTGTGGTCATACGTTTTTCGCCACTTTCGTTCGCTTTGCTTACACGATAAGTGTTTCTCGGCCAATGTTGGTGAGAACCAGGGCGCATTATGCTTTCCTCTATGCATTTTTCCAGACAGGCGTTTAGGAGGGGCCCGTTCTTTAATAACCTGGTTCATCCAGGTATGGAAAAGTTTGGAGTTTTGTGCTACATCTCCAGTCATGATCGGGAATTGAGATTGGTGAATGGGAGTGTCCTTCAAGCTTTCCTCCACTATCCTCCAATTCATATTCGTAGGGGGTTGATGATTAACATATGTCGGCTTAGGAGTATGACGAATACAGAAATTAAGAGGAATAAAACTGTGGTCTGTCCAGATTTGCGGGATGGGTATCTGGACCTCCAAGGAGGGGAAATTGGAACACACACCATCTAGTGTGTGCCCGGCGCAGTGAGTGGGTGTGCCCACCATCTGATGTAAGCCAAAACTCTCTAGAGTCTGCTGAAGATTGAGGGCTTGAACATCCGTTTTAGATTCTAACTGTAGGTTGAAATCACCTAACAGTGTAAAATGGGGATAACGTAGTAATAACTGTCCTAGGGAGTCACTCAGTGAGTCCAAAAATGTGGTAGCACTTCCTGGGGGGCGGTAGATTAGACCTCCTGAAAAGGATGTAGATGCATTTAGCATAATAGAAAAGCCTATACCTTCTGCCCCTTTAAGGGGGTCTAAATTGAACGTATGAAACTTCATCGTAGTTCTAAGAACTACGGCTACCCCACCCCCTCTACCCTTCGGCCTATCTTGCCTCAGAACAGTAAAACCAGAGGGAAGAGCGTTCGCTAAATCAGGATTGCTGTCATCATTCAGCCAGGTTTCTGTGATAAAGAGAATATCCAAGTTATAATCGAGGATTAAATCTTTGATGTCTTGGCTATGGCTGCACATGGAACGCGCATTAATAAGTCCCCTTTAAAGATGGAGGTTCCCACGGGGGACATATCAGGGTGAGGTATCCTTTCCGGGACCAGCCAAGGTATGGTGCATTTACAGGTGTTACACGAAAAAGGGCCCCTTATTCGTTCCATGATAGAGACACAAGGACAGTTCTGAAATGCATCCAATTTACGAAGCTCACTTGCCTGAAGGGTTATAGGAGGAGGTATTTGGTCAGCTTGCCCTGCACCTGTTGCGGTCTTGGTCTCTGCTCAACCACTAGTAGCTATGCCACAAGTAGCAGACATTCCAATAGTAATGCATGCTACGTTCAAGAAGTATCATGAATTGTAGAGTAAAGAGAACAATGCACTTAAATTCCAAACCAATTTAGCAAATTAGAGAAAAATGTAATAAAGAAAATGACACCAAGGTCATTAAAATAGGAAATAAGAATTTTTAAAGCTTTACCGCAAAAATTGGCAATGAAAAGTAAAGCACAAATGAAAAACAATAGCTTGCCGTTGACTAGAACGTAGGTGCTATTTCAGGACGAACAAAATGGAGTAGAAGTTGGATATACCTACGCAGTGAGGTCCTACTGAACCAGTTTTCAGTGTGGCGAAAAGCTGTGATTAGAACAAACCTTTTTTTTGCACATTTGAGGGATACCTTCATGGAGAAGACTCAGCACCTTTTCAAAGTCCTTTCAAAGTTAAAAAAAGACTACGTACCAACTTTTTCAAAATGCTTCTTGTCAATCCTGCAGCCCATAGGTTCTCAGGGCAGGCTTCTAGGTTCCAGGTCTCTTTCCAGTCTCTTTCTAGCCAGTGCTCCTGTTGAGACCTGTTGTCTGGGGTCACTTTTGCTCTGGGAGTCAGGAGTCCTGCTGTTTGTGTCTCTGAAGCAGACAAACTGAAGGCCAACCCTTTGCTCCATTGAGAACAGTTCCAGGCCTTCAATACCAGCAGGAACCAAGAGTCCTTGAGTCTTTTAGTGAGTCTTCTTCCAGCAGGAGTCAGGAGTCTTCTTCCAGCAGCGCCTTCCTCCACAGGTGGAGTCTTCCCAGGTCGAAGAATGTCCTGAGGAGCTCGCGATTGAGGCAACAGCTTTATTTTGTGCACTAGACAGTGGTTGGAGAAATGCTACTGAACAATACTGACTATTTTCTCACAGTCCCTCTACCTCATTTGCAGCCCTTCTTGCTTGTCATACTTTGTAATTCCCCAGGAGCCGCTATTGTAAGGTGGCAGAATAATACACACTACTGTCAACTTATCATATTCACATATTTTACTATCCACGCCAATGTTTATTTTGTGCACTATTCACAATGAAATTATAGGGAAGTCAAATTGGCCAATCAGGGAGTTCAAATACAGAGCACAAGTTTAACACTGGGATCACCAGCACTTCATTACTGTTAAGCCATGGTAAAACACAGAGAGCACTAAAGACAGCCAAAACAGACAGAGAACAAATGGGGAACCACAACTAAACACAACTAAAATGGAGTGATTTCTTATAAATGGACATATTGCAAGAGCTGGGAAGGAGGCATAATACTAAGTAGTTCCAGCCAAGAGGCTACTATACTGTGGTCCACTGTAAGTGGTAGGGAGAACACAAACAACTACTTCACTCTCACCACTGTTGTTTGCTGTGGCGAACCTCAAGAAATAGCACTTGCTGACTGTGGTGGTAGCCCCAGCCTCTAAGTGCCCTAAACAGCCCAATGAACTAATGACAGAGAAGGTGGTTAGAACACATAATTGCGCTGTGTGTTTTAAAACTTTAAAACTACTGTTTTTCTACTTGTGACTGTTTAAATTGAATCTCTTTTTTTCTGTGCAATTGCTGCTGTTAAAAACAGCTGTGTTTCTACCCATGACTGTTTGAATGTCTGCCCTACCTTCTCCTCTAAGCGCTTAGACGTGCATGGGAAACCCCCTTCAGCGCCCCCCCCCCCCCCACACTTAGGTCTTTTAAAAGTTAAAAAGGCAAGCTATACCATCAGAGGGCAAAGCAGAGTGTGTTTAAGAAACTGCCGAATCTGCTCTAAGGTTTAAACTGTGTTTGGAACATGTATGTAACCTTCAGTTTAGGCTACAAAAAGGGATTTCTTTAAGTGCGCCAAAAGAGCAGTATTTAAGTGACTTAGATTTCGGCCTACCTGCAGGGTAACCAGGAGAAGCAAAGTGTGATTGAGTCTGTCAATATCTAAGGAGATTCTGAACTTCAGGAGCGGTTCACTGCCCCTTGGCCATCAGCCAGGGCCTTCCTGATTGGCCTTCTAGCTCACAAGCAACCTTGAGCCCCCACCCACCTGCAGAAGCACTTAAGGTATGTGGAGGGAACCCCAAGGCAGCCACCTGCATCTTGTAGCCCAAGCCTCTCTGTGTCCTAAACAGCCCAGTGAACAAATGACAGAGAAGGTGGTAAGAACACAGATTTATGCTGTGTGTTTTGAAACTTTAAAACTGCAGTTTTTCTACTCGTGAATGTTTACATTGAATTTCCTGTATACTGTGCAATTGGTACAGTTACAACTGCTGTTCTTTACCTGTGACTCTATGAATTGAACTCTTGGTCTCTGTGCAATTGGTGCTGTTAAAACTGCTGTGTTTCTATTCATGACTGTTTGAATTTCTGCCCTAGCTTCCCATGTACTGCGTTTAGGTGTGCACGTGCAATCCTCTTCAGTCCCCCCTTAGGCCTTTTAAAAGTTAAAAAGGCAAATTATACCAACAGAGGCTGAGCAGAGTGTGTTTAAGAGACTGCTGAATTTAAGGTTCAAACTGTGTTTGGAAAGGGCTGGTAACCATCATTTTTGGCTAAAAAAAGAGATTTTGTTAAGTGCACAAAAAGCAGTATTTTAAGTGACTTAGATTTGGTTCTACCTGCAGGGACAGCAAAGTGTGGATTGAATCTGTCTATATCCAAAGAGATTCTGATCTTCAGGAGCAGCTCAATGCCCCTTGGCCATCAGCCCTGAGCACCCCTCCTGCAGAAGCACTTAAGGTCTGTGGAGGGAAATCAAAATATCCAGTCACCCTCATCTTGTATCCCCAGCCTCTCTGTGCCCTAAACAGTCCCGTGAGCAAATGACAGTGAAGGTGGTTGTGCTGTGTGTTTGGAAACTTGAAAACTGCTGTTTTTCTACCAGTGATTGTTTAAATTGAATTTCCTGTCTCCTGTGCAATTGGTACGGTTAAGACTGCTGTTTTTTGCTTTTGACTGTTTGAATTAAACTCTTGGTTTCAGTGCATTTGGTACTGTTAAAAATGGCTGGTTTCTAACTGTGACTGTTTGAATTTCTGTCCTAGTTTCCCCTGTATTGCGCTTAGGCCAGTGGCGGCTGGTAAGGTATGGTGTGGCTAGTCGGGGGAAGGGCTCAGTTTGAAAAAGAAAAAAAACAATCACTTACCTGATCTTGCCTTGCCTCTCCTCCATCTTTCCTGCATCGAGTGTGTCTCTTCCGGGAAGCACCCAGGCTCCCCACAGCCAATCACAACAGTGCAATGCAGAATTGTGATTGGTAAGCACCCAGGCTCCCCTGAGCCAAGCGATTGGTCTGAGCGCTGTGGTTCGGCGCTCAGCCAGGAAATGGCGGCCTAGGCATTTTCTCCATACAGGCTGTAATGCAGCCTGCATGGAGTACATGCGAAGTGCGCATGACTGTTTGGCCGGCCCGAGAGGACCGGTCAAACATTCAATGCACACTTTACAAAGTGCACAAAATCACTCCTCCTCCCTAATGTCAGCGGAGCCACGCCCTGCCCTAGCCTGACAATGCAAAAAATAAAATAATAACTTCAGTTAATATAATTTTCTTTTTTCGTTTACACTGCTCCGTGAGCAGTAGGGCAACGCTCCTCCGCCTTAGTGGAGGAGCCGCCACTGGCTACAGCATTTAGGAGCAACCCACCCACAGCCCCCATTTTGGTCTTTTAAAAGTTAAAAAAGCAAATTAGGCCCTTAGAGGCTAGCAGAGTGTGTTAATGAGACCGCTGAGTCTGCTTTAAGGTTTGAACTGTGTTTGGGAAATGTATGTAGCCATCATTTATGTCTAGATCTAGGATTTCTTTAACAGTGTGAAAAACAATATTTTAAGTGGCTTAGATTTGGGCCTACCTGCAAGATTACCCAGGCCCAGCAAAGTGTGGGTTGAGCCTGTCTATTCCCAAAGAGATTCTGATCTTCAGGAGCAGCTCACTGCGCCCTGGCAATCAGTATGTGCTTGAGGTCACACACCCCTTACATAAGTTGTTATTGGATGCTATATCTGTGCTCTGATTGGTTCCTGTATCTGGTATTTACTATTGGGATTAGGGTTTATGATTAGATTTCTGATTCGCTGATAGGTCTGTGGCTGTGATTCGTCCCTGCGGCTAGAGTTTCTATTGGAGTTAGTGCTGAGGGTTAGGGTTTTGATTGATGGATAGGTCTGGGGTTTTGATTGGTTTCCTGGGACTAGGGTTTCTATTGGGTTTAGGGCTTAGGGTTTGGTTTCTGAGTGGCTGCAAGGGCTGGGACTGTAATTTATTGTTATTTGACGTTATGTCTGTGCTCTGATTGGTTCCTGTATCTGGTCTTTACTATTGGGCTCAGGATTAGATTTCTCATTCGCTGATAGGTTTGTGGCTGTAATTGGTCCCTGAGGCTAGAGTTTCTATTGCAGTTAGTGCTTAGGGTTTTGATTGACGGACAGCTCTGGGGTTTTGATTGGTTTCCTGAGACTAGGGTTTCTATTGGGCTTAGGGCTTAGGGTTTGGTTTCTGAGTGGCTGCAAGGACTAGGACTGTGATTTGTTGTAAGAGCATAGCCTCCTATTGGTCCTAGGGCTTAGGGCTAGTGTTCAGATCGGTTAGGGTTGGAGCTAGGGTTCCCATTGGCCAAAGGTGTCACCTGATCACTAGGGCTATTTAAGCCTAGGGCATCTCACCCGGGCATTAAGGCTAAGGGCAAGGAGGACATGGGCAGTTGTCTGTTTGGGCCTGCTCAGGGTGTGTCTGGCCTAGGGACAGATATGCTGCAATTCTTCTCTTTCAACATCACCCATCTAAACCCATCCACATCTGCAAACATATTAACACACCCATGGCAAATGTACTCTATTCATTACTACAAACAAACCTGACCACATTTCATTTTCTCAACAAGCACTACAAAATACAACAAACACCTATACACCCTTGTACCCCAACTACCACACAATGGCGACATCACTTTCGCACAAAACACCACTCTGACCTATACCACTAACAAATCCACACATCGCCAACACAAAATCACACTATATATAACTATATTCCACCCAGACACACACTCCATGTTCATGAAAAGCACCAGCTCTACCCTCCACTCACTCCTAACACAACCCATTCTGTCGCCACTAAACCTATACTCAGCCCCCCTTCATTTTGTCCACTAATACCCTCTTCTAACAAAAAAGCACAGCCAAACAACTCTTACACTCCACTTCACCACACATAATACCTCTTCCAGCTATCAAATCTATCACAAACGCTCATAACTCTTGTCCATCCTCTATCACACACCACATACACTCTTTTCCAAAACACTTCAAGACCCTCTTTACAATTCAACTTCCACTAACTGACAATATTTTACATACAAATCCTTCTCAGGAAACCACTACATCTTCATCTCCTCTCTCTACTTCACAAAAATAAAACATAACGCACACACCAGCTCAAGAGAATTTCACATACCCACACTATTTCATAATACATTCCATCACAAACTAGAAACATACAGTTACTCCCACGCTTGCAACAACATACATAATTCACATCCTAAACCATCTTTATTGCCAAGAATTCTCTCTTCCCCCACACCTTACACAAATACTCCAACACACAAACTCACTTTCAACCGCCTCACATCCATTGGATAATTTAGAACCTTACAGCATGACCCACACACAACACCACGAACCCTAACTCATACACCTTCTACCCTAAACAGACACAAACAAAATAAACAACATGCCAATCTTCACAACTTTGCATCACCATGTCTATTGCACAGCAATGCTACTCTACTAAAACAACACAGCAGACCAACTCACTCTCAACTAGCATCTCCACCACATACACATGAAGCTCCATCAAAATGCATTCTAAGCCTGCTGGACGAGGAAGACGATATAGAAAAGCAACACTATTGCTATCCTCGTATAGCTAATACCACCACTAATGACACATCTGCTACATGCTCAACTAATACTGTCCACTCTTCTACAAAGTAAATTTACACCGTCACCAAAACACAATCTCTCAACTGCCAACTAATAAATGCTCGATCACCCTGCAACAAGCATCACATCTGAAACCTACACACTGAGGCACAACAACCTACTCTTCATAACTGAATCATGTTTGGGCGATGACATGGCTCCAGTGTTGCATGAAACTTTACCTCTAGGCTATCAAACTATCACACAAAACCATATAGGCAAAAGAGGAGGTGGTCTGGTGGTTAAATTCAACAAACAATAAATCTCAGTAAAGCTTCATACCAGGTTGTGAGGCCCTCTTCACCAGATGCAACCCTACACCATCTTCCTCCTGTAACTTTCTACTCCCTTAAAATCCTCCACCTAGCAATGCTTTTTTCGCAGACAGACATCTAGATTCAGTTTCAAACCTAATAAAACTACACTCCAACCTATGAATTCTTGGTGACCAAAACATTTGGTTTGACAAAGCCAATATGCCCCATTGAAATACCATAATTACTGGCCTAGATACACTCAACCTACATCAAATCATCCACAAACCAAGACACAACGCTGGACCCATCCTAGATGTTATTTTCGCAAATCCAAATCTAGTTACCTTTCAAATGATTACTCCAGGCACATGGTCAGGCCACCATTTGCTAGCTTTCCAACATAAAGCAACACACCTAAAACCACCTTACATCCATCCACCTACCCACCATGGAATAAACTCAATTTTGAACACTTAGAAACACAATCAGCATCCAATAAATATCTAGACACAATACATTTCATTCAAAAACAATATGAGTGGGTACAGGAAGCTTTTGATATCCTAATACCATAAGGAACAACATAATTCATCCAATTACTAAAGAACTCACAGACATATTGGCAAATCAGTATGCAACCAAAGGAGACACGTTGGACTCCTATTTAAAACAAAGGTAAACCACCAATGCCAACCCTTTTCCAAAACAAAATTCCAAGAGTATGCTAACCCAGATTCTGTATTCCTTCAAACAAATACCACAGAATGAATTTATGGATCTGGTGACAACAAGCAGGCATGCTGGCAATCCTTCTGACCCATGCCCACCACAAACCTTTACCAGCAATGATCAATGAATATCACCTCACATGCTATAACTAAGCAGATAACAAACAAATACTCCTTAAACTAGAAAGCTGCAAAGATGTTGGAAACTCTCCAATGTTCAGTTGCCTCAGAGCAGTTAATCAGAGGATGACACAGAGCCATCTGTTGCATAAGAGTTATGAAATATTTTATATGTATTCTATGTGCTCAGTAATTTTGTATTCCTTTAATAGCATGCAACATGTTTTTATTTCACAAGCATTCCATGTTGTTGTAACTTACATTGTAATGCTCACTCCCTATCCCATGTTCCCCCCTTCCCTTCTAGCAGTACATGGTACAGTCCACTTGACAGCCGGCGCTCGCTATGGAATGTTGACATAGCAGTGAGGCTCCTGCGTTGACAGCTGACGGCATTCTGAGTGTTTACTTATCTAATATAGAACCTATCTACAAACCACGGCGTTCCTCATTACTACAATTCTTGGCGAGGAGGAGGAGGAAACTGTGCCAGGGACAGTGGATGCCGTCTCCCTGGTGTGAATTTAATGCTTGTCAACGAGGGAAAAGTAAAAGTAAAGTAACGGAGCCAGGGGAGTTCAGAAGCGGAAGGAGCGAGTGACCGCTGTTAATGGTCACGTGAAAAAAAAAAGAAGGAACTCAAGTAAGGGAACATTGAAATTTAGCGTGAATCCGACTCTAACCTAGCGCTTGTAAGTCTAGGTCTGTGGCTGAATGGAAAATTGTCATAGTGGGTTGGAATCTCACTCGGGTGCCAGGTCGGGCACCATGTTCTCCGATTAACTTGTCTGGCAGTGAGTTTAGAGGGGAGCTGTTTCCAGGCTCCAGGGATCTGCGCGCAAGATATCTTGCTCGTGTGTCAGGCCAGGCACAGGGGGCGTACCAGTGAATAGCGCGAAGTCGGGGAGAGAAATGAACGATTTGTGTGGCGAACTGTAAATCTATATCACTCGGATAAAGGGCAGTTGGCGGACTTGTCGACCGATTTGGCAGACGCGCAGCGCACTGAATATCCAACAGAGCTCTTAGCATTCGGTGCGTTTGTATGAAGAAAATATCTGCACCCTGATTGTGATCTGGCGCGAGGCGGCGCGCTTACCGTCAGGTTTCCACACAGTAAGATCGTGGATCCTCAGACTTGTTGCTCGCTCGTTTCGGTTGAAAGGCGTCTTGAAGGGAAACGAAGCAGTTTTTCGACAGTGTTAAGAAGCGAAACCGGCAACTCGGATTCACCGTATCCTTTCTTCAGATTGTTCCGCTCTGACTGGAATTTATTTTTGAGGGGAAGCTTCTCCACAGGAAGGTCCCGCCAGTGGGAGGAGGCTAGCGGTTCCATTGGATCTGAGACTAAGACCTGTGGAAGTAGAAAGGGGACTTGCAAAACTACCGGTTTTGCTGATTTCACTCGAAAATAAGAGATTTAATAACTTTTGGGCTGAAGTGTGGTTAAATTAGTTGGTATAACTGAAGCAACTTTGTTCAGAATATCTGCCTGCAGTTGATGTATTTCCTTCTTTATTAGGAAGAGGAAAGGTCTACCAGGAAAAGTAAAATAATTGTATGGCAATGGCAGGTGCTGGTATGAGTCAGCCCCCACCTTTCCTTAATGAGTTAGGAGAACCTGTTATTCCCTGGAGAAGGTGGGAAGGTATTTTCAAATCATATTTAATAGCCATAGGAGGTAGCAATTACACCAATATACGTAAACATAATATACTACTCCACAATTTAGGCACACATGGGAGGAAAATCTATGAAGATATAACAGGGAGGTTGGTGGAGGATGACCAAGAGGAAGTGGAGGAAGGTGTCAATGTCTATGAAAGCACACTGAGGGAATTAGGGTCTCACTTCAAGGAGAAAATAAATGTGGTAATGGAAAGGCATACGTTTTTTAAGAGGGTGCAGAAGAAAGAGGAGAAAGTGAGCAATTACATAGCAGTACTGAGAGGTTTGTCAGCCACATGTGAATTTGGGCAACTCACAGACTCATTGATTAGAGACCAACTGGTGAGATGCACCAATGACACCAAGACTCAAGAGGAATTACTCACCAAGAACCCCAACCTAGAGGAAGCCATAAACATAGCTAAGGGCCTAGAACACACTGCGAGGTGTATGAGAGAAATGAAATCACAGGAGGGGACAAACAAAGAGAGGGCAGAAAACAAGTCTAGCATAGAGGGAGAAACTGTCTGTAAAGTAGGGGACAAGAGCAAAGAGGTGAATCGCAGTAAGTCCAGTCCCATGGTGTGTTTTAAATGTGGAAGTCCCAATCATTTGGCCAGTAACTGGAAGTGCCCAGCAAGAAACGTGCAGTGTAGGAAGTGCAACAGATGGGGGCACTATTCCAAGGTGTGTAAAGCTCCTGGCAAAGCAGTGCATGTTATTGAGGAGTCCCCACAAGATGAGGAAGGGGAGAGATCTTATATTTTCCAAGTGGGTGAAGAGGAGGAAGATAATGAGGACATGTATCCTAAATGTGATGTTTTACTGGATGGTGTGAAGTTTAGTATGTACGCTGATTCATGCTCCCCATACACTCTGGTAGATAAAAATGTTTTTGAGGATAAATTTGCTAACCATCCTGTTAAATTGATGCAACCTGATATCAGTCCCAAGGGGTACAACAAAGGAAAAATCCCACTAGATGGCATGTTGACAATGAGAATCTCATTTAAGGATAGACACACGGTAGGAAAGGTGTATGTATCCTCTAGTGGCTCGACCCTATTGGGCTGGAAACACCAGAAGCAGTTGGGTATTACTCTAGACCCGAACAACAAAGAACAGGTGTTATTAATTGACCCAGTAGGTATATCAGGAAATCTCACTGAAGAGTTTAAGGAGGTGTTCAGTGACAGATTGGGAGTTTTTAGGAACTATATGCACAAGATCATTCTAAAGGAGGGGGCAGAACCGGTAGTGCACAAGACTAGATCTATACCATTGCGTATGAGAGAGCCCCTCCAGCAGGAACTTCAGAGATTGGTCAGTCAGGGAGTTATCACGGAGATTGAGAGTTCCGCCTGGTTGGCCCCGATTGTGATCACGGCAAAAGATGGAGGGAACAGTATAAGACTCTGTGTGGACCTGAGGGACCTTAATGCGAACATTCTGGTGGACAGGTTCCCTCTTCCCAGGATAGGTGAAATGTTGAGCACAATCAGGGGGGCAAGGTATTTCAGTGTGATGGACCTGTCCTCTGCCTATTACCAAATCAAACTTCACCGGATTCTCAGATACTTACGGCATTCACAACCCCGTTTGGCAATTTTAAGTTCCTGCGAATGCCATTTGGATTGGCGTCAGCGGCTGCGGCCTTCCAAAGAGTCATGCAACATGTGTTAAAGGACTGTAGGAACACCATCTGTTTCCAAGATGACATACTGATTTACGTAGGTGGTGAGGGTGAACACAATGAGATGGCAAAGGAGGTGTTGAAAAAATTGAAAGAGGTAGGGTTCACCACCAAACCATCCAAATGCAAGCTAGGAGTATGTTCAGTAGACTACCTTGGACACACTTTATCTGAAGAGGGTATCAAGCCAAAGCACGACTTGGTCAGAGCAGTGAGAGACGCTCCCACTCCCAAGAGCAAAGAGGACATACTATCGTTCCTGGGGCTTGTTGAATACATGGCCAAGTTCATCAAGGATTTTGCAATGGTGTCACAGCTGTTAAGAGACTTGATCAAGAAAGACATTGTCTTCATTTGGGGAAAAGAGCAAGCGATGTCTATGATATGCATAAAGAAGGCAATCATCGAGGCCCCGTTTATGGGGAAGTTTGACCCAAATGGTGCAACCATCATCTCGACGGACGCCAGCAACAGAGGTATCGGGGCCACACTGGCGCAAAGAGAGGGGAACAAAGTCAACGTGGTGGCTTTCGCATCAAGAACCCTTACTTCATCAGAAAAAAATTATTCGACCATAGAGAAAGAAGCTCTAGCGGTCTATTGGGCAATCTGCCACTACAAGTTTTTCATCTGGGGAATTCCTTTTGAAGTACAGACCGACCATAAACCTTTGGTCTCACTGTTCACAAAGAAGGACATGGAGAGCATGACGCCCCGCATAGCTAAATGGGCTGTGGGTCTGCAAGCCTACAACTTCAGAGTATCCTACATTCCCGGACAACAAAATAGGGTTTCAGATTTCCTGTCGAGAGCGCCGGCAGAGGGAGAGGTGGAAGAAGAGTCGAGAGGTGACTCAATTCTGGAGTTGCGCTTAGCAGCGGCAGAAAAGAATGCATGGGAAACCCAGATGGAACAAGATGAAATACTGAAGAAGGTGAAGAGACATATACTCACGGGATGGCCAAAGAAGTGCAAAGACATGGAAACAGAGATCCAACCGTATTGGAATGTGAGGGAGGATCTATCAGTAGAAGGAAATTTTATACTGAAATCTGGGAAACTAGTCCCTCCAGAAGCTTTAAGAAACCAAATAGTGGAACTGGCACACGAAGGACATTTAGGCAGAAGTCTGAGCAAAGCTAGACTTCGTACAGACTACTGGTTTCAAACGATGGACAGTGAAATGGAGGACAAAGTGCGCGATTGCTACGCGTGCAGTTTGAGTGACAAGTCTAAGACCACGAGGAGAGCACCCTTGTCACCTGTGGAAGTACCCGAGGCTCCGTGGAACAAGTTAGGCTTCGACATAGCCGGACCGATCCATGGCAAAGGGCCCCAAGACTTGTATTTACTGGTCATGGTGGACTACTTCTCAAGCTGGATAACCTGCAAGATTGTCCACAACGTGAACACTAGAGCGATCATTGAGTTCATGAAAGAGGTGTTCACAAGAGAGGGAGTGCCTGCGACACTGGTGACAGATAATGGCGTGCCGCTGATCTCAGAAGAAATGAAGGAGTTTCTCAAGGATTGTTCCATAGTTCATGTCCGCACACCCCTGTATTGCCCCAAAGCAAACGGCAAGGTGGAGAGGGTAAACCGAATGTTGAAAGAGTGCATACAGTTGGCCAATCGAGCGGGACAGAACATCGAGGAAGCGATAAGAGACATGTTGTGGGCATACCATACCACGCCAAAGGCTACTACAGGTTGCACGCCTTTCGAGTTACTGAGGGGGAGGAAAGCTGGCACCAAACTTACACCCAGTTGGATGGGGAGAAAACAAATAGAGGAGACCAACCCTCAAGAGATCAAGAGGAGGATTGAAGCCAATCAACGGAAATACAAGGAATGGTACGATAAGAAGTGGGGAGTTAAGGAGAGAGGATTCCAGCAAGGACAAAGAGTCTACGTGAAGAAACCGGAGAGACTGAGAAAAGGGGGTGACAAGTTTTATGCCCCAAATACAATCAAAATGCAAAACAAGAATTCTGTGGTCATGGAGGATGGTAGATTATGGAGTCATGACAAGGTGGTCCCGGCTGGAGGGGAAGAATACAGGTCAAACACGATAAGGTCAGAGGGTGGAGACATCAGTGGAGATACCAGACTAGACAGGAGGAGTGATAGACCTAGGAATGCCCCCCAGTGGCACAAACATTTCCTAATGAGATAGCTACTTGTAGGAGAGCCCCGTAAGCCAAGCAGGTTCCCCCGTGGAAGCCCCCGAGCCAGGACCTGGTGGTGGCAGCCTTATTTCCTAACCACTTTGGAGGACTTTATGTCATCCCACCTGCTTCTTAACCCCTTTTGTTTTCTGTTTCCATAGGGAGGATGATGTGTTGTAACTTACATTGTAATGCTCACTCCCTATCCCATGTTCCCCCCCTTCCCTTCTAGCAGTACATGGTACAGTCCACTTGACAGCCGGCGCTCGCTATGGAATGTTGACATAGCAGTGAGGCTCCTGCGTTGACAGCTGACGGCATTCTGAGTGTTTACTTATCTAATAAAGAACCTATCTACAAACCACGGCGTTCCTCATTACTACACATGTTCTCCTGGAACTCTTGTAATTCACTGTTCTACCAGGTTATGCCAGTTGCATCTGGACACTGACCTAGGCAGATGCCTCTTTGCCGTGCTGAATAAAACTGCAAATTTATTCACTCATTTGGAGTTCCTGCATCTTAACACCTTCCGAGCGTCGAACGTTCAGCGCCCAGTGCTGAACGTTCGAATAACGAATGCTGACCTGTCGGCTAACGGTCGTGCGCTGCACTGGCAAGGTAGTGCTCGTGATGACCAATGGCCGACGGCAGCACTTAAAGGGTTAATACCATCTTAAATTGTTTTCTTCCAAAATGGAAATACTCACATGTGGCAACTGGAAAAATATTGACCCACTCGCCACCTGGCCTGACCATCTGGGAATACCGCCTAAAGTATCTAAGGAAGTAAGAAATCTTTGACTTATCGTGGACTCCAAGCTATCAAAGAATGCCCAAGTGGACAAACTAGCAAGATCATGTCTCATTACTATAAAAACTCTGCAACGCATCTTCCCCCACCTGGAATTTCCATTCAAGGTCCAGGCTAATACCTCTCTTGTACAGTCTAAACTTGATTACGCCAATGGTTTCTGCCATGGATTGCCTTTATCAACTATGAAAAGACTACCACAGATTCAGAACTATGCTGCCAAACTACTCCTACATGGAAAGCCACAAGTCCACATCTCCCCTGCCTTGAGGGCCCCCACATTGGTTACAAGTTGCCAAAAGATCCACATTAATGCTGCTTTATATCAACCACAAAGCAATACATGGAACAGGGCCACTCTGATCAGGAGTAAAATCACCAAATACATTCAAAAAAGGAACTCACGGAGATAAAATTATCTCCCTATTACCAAGCTGTCGCTAACACCAGTTAGTGACAGCTAATAGGAGATAGCGACCATCTTGGGCCCCGCTTTGCATGTCAGTGATATTTATCACTAATGATATGCAAAGTGGGCGTGCCAAGATGTTAGCGACTGGAAACAGTCCCTAACATCGCTATCTCCTATTACCAACTTTTGGAGATATTCGCGCTAAGCTCGAATATCTCCAAAAGCTAACACCTGCCCTGAGCAGTTCTTAGGCATGTTATCCAATGGGAGGTGGATAACATGGCTAAGAGCATTTGCTCGATAATGCATGAACATCGCTGACTTTTCAGCGATATTCATGCATTGCGGCCGTTTTTTATCGCATTTGCGATAAACCTTGCTAATAGCAAGGTTTATCTGCGATAAAAATCGCCGATGTGCGGCGATAATTTTTGTCTCTAAACAAGTTAGAGACAAAAATTATCGCTAGTTGTTGGTAATATGCCCCTCAGCTCTAGATTGGCACCTCACCTAAAAATCACACCATACAAAAAAAAACCTAGGCGGCACATCCTTCTCTGTGTCTTTAGAGTGCGATGGCAGACCGTGTCGACAGGTCAAAGAGGATGAGGGCTGATGTTTCGCCATTGTCAATTTGGCGCCTGATATTGTCTGTGGCGGCGATGAGGGCTGTCTCTGTGCTGTAATTTCGTCTGAACTCGGACTGGGACAGGCCCAAGATGTTGTTGTCTTCCAGGTGGCGGGCCAGTTGTATGTTGACGATTTTCTCGATAACCTTCGCCGGGAACGGGAGCAGGGAGATGAGCCGGGAGTTCTTGAGGTCCTAGGGGTCCGCCTTGTGCTTCTTGAGGAGGGCGTTGATTTCAGCGTTCTTCCAGCTTTCCGGGAATGTTGCTGTTTTGAAGGAAATGTTGATGACCTTCCATAGTTGGGGTGCGATGGCTGTGTCTGCTTTGTTGAATACATGGTGTGGGCACGGGTCTGACGGAGATCCTGAGTGGATGGAGTTCATGACCTTGTGTATCTCATTGTCGTTGATGTTGGACCAGGAGGTCAGGCGGTTGGCGCTGGTGGTGTTCACAGCACAGGGGAGGTGGGGTCTGGCGTAGTCGGAGCGGTCATGGTGTTGAAGCTGTCATGGATGTCAGCGATCTTGCGGTGCAAGTAGATAGCTAGTGAGTCCCACAGTTCTTGTGAGGGCGGTATGTCGTTGGCATTGACGCTGGGGTTGGAGAGTTCCTTTACAATGCTGAAGAGCTCTTCGCTGTCATGTGCGTTGTTATCCAGGCAGTCTTTGAAGGAGGATCTCTTGGCTAATCTGATGAGGTGGTTATGTCTACTGGTGGCGGCCTTGTGGGGTGCGTGGTTGTCCGTTGTGCATTCGTGGAGCTATATCTTCTCCAGTTTCCGGCATGCGCGTTTGGAGGTCAGAAGCTTGTCGATGAACCAGGTGGCTCTCTTGCTGGCATGGTTGTAGGAGGGTTTCTTCAGTGGGGTGAGGGTATTGGCGCAGTCGTCGATCCACAGTCTGAGGTTGCAGGCTATGGTTTCTGGGTCGGTGGGGTGGGTGGGTGGGTTTGGGCTGGTCTTCAGTGGCTTTGCTCCAGCAGCGGGGAGGTAGCTGTTGGGAGCGGTGGTGCGTGGTTGGTTTCTTTATGGTGAAATGGATGCAGAGGTGGTCGGTCCAGTGGAGTTCGGTGGTATGGTTGAAGGCAACGTGGGTGCCTGTGGAGAAGACGGGGTCCAGCGTGTGGCCGGCGGCGTGGGTGGATGTGGTGACGAGTTGTCTGAGGCCGAGGTTGGTGAGGTTGTCGATCAGGGTGGCGGAGTTGGCCTCGTTGAAGTTCTCGAGGTGGAAGTTCAGGTCCCCGAGGAGGATATAGTCCATGGAGGTGAGTGCGTAGGTGCTGGCAAGGTCGGCGATTGAGTCGCTGAACTGAGCTCAGGGTCCAGGGGGTCTGTAGATGAGTGTTCCTATGAGGGTGGTGTTGGGGTCGGTGTGGATCCGGAAGTGCAGGTGTTCAGCGGTGTTGAGGGTGTCGTCTGCGTGGGTGGCAACATTGAGGGTAGACTTGTGGATGATGGCTATTCCTCCTCCGATTCCGTTGGCGCGATCTCTGCGGGTGATCTTGTAGCCGTCCGGGATGGCTATGGCGATGTCGGGTGCCAAGGAGTCGTTCCACCAGGTCTCGGTCACGAAGGCCAAGTCTGAGGCGGAGGTGTCGAGCAGATCCCAGAGCTCGACGGCGTGTTTGCGTGCGGAGCGGGTGTTGAGGAGTATGCAGCGGAGGTGGTTGGGTCCAGTCCTTGGAGGTTTGGTGGCTCTGTCGCAGGTGAAGCTGCAGGTGTGGCAGGAGAAAGGTCCGTGAGTCCGTTTCGGGCGGCCTGGAAGCAGGTGTGGTTTCGGCCGGCATTGAGTGCGTAGAGGGTGCTGCCATCGTAGCGGAGTCTGGTGTTGTGGCGTTTGCGGGGTCTAGGGGTTTGATTAGTTGCTTATGTTTCTCCCTGCATTTATCCATCACTATATGTAAATGTCATCATAACCACTTCACTATTTATAAATAAATAAATAACACAAAAAATAAATTAGCTTAAAGTACAGCAACACTTGAATGTCTGAGTTTTTTTAATGCAATTTAAATCTTGATATTATACCTTACTGATACATATTTATCTCCCATGTCCTTATGTATCTATATGTCTATTACTATACTTCTTCTGCAAACAAGAACACCCTCTCCAATGCACTATCTTTTATCTCACCCTATACGTCTCTCAATATATGCTCCCCTCCACTCTCTGACTCATCCAAAACCTCATTCTACTACTATTTTCTTAAATATAAACCTTTCTAGACTCTCCCCTCCTCTGTCCCTCCTTCCATCACCTGAAACATCATTTTACTATTCAGATCTACCAAAAAACCCTTTCTAAACCCTTCCATCATGTATCCCTCCGTAGACTCATCCGAGGCCTCATTTATCTCTCTAATCCACTTCTAGAGACTCTTCCCGCTCCATCTCTCCTTTACTCATCCCAGCCCTCCTACTATTTCTATGATCTCCAAATAAACCTTTCTAGAACCTTCCCTCTTCTATCCCTCCGTTGTCCTTTAAATCTAACTAACAGACTCACATGTCCACTGCTCAATTAATTCATATTTCCCTATTCTAACTCACCAGTAATGCTTTTTCGGGTCCAGAGTAGCGTGCTACTCGCTGAAATGCGCTTCAAGGCCTTGTCAGGGATAGCAAGCACTATGTAAATGCAATTACAATTACAATATTAACTAGCAACACCGCCTCATTTGTAGCATTCCTCATAAGCAATTCACTAAAATGAAAGCAGAAACCTCTTCCCAATGTAGAAAGCCTCAGAAAACCAATGTTTTTGCAGTGAGAACACCATTATAACCTCGTGGCGTAACACGGTAATGCTAAGAATATTTCCTCACAAAGACACAGAGACACATGTTATGTTGTTAACCCCTCCCCTGCTGGTGACGGAACCCCTCCGTCATCAGCCGTGGTCGCGCTGTGCTGATGAGGGAGCGGTTCCGTCACAGCCCGCTCGGCACGCCTCCGCGGCGCGGATTCCGTGCCTGCGCTGAGCGTTCTATTGAGCGGACGGGGCCGTGACGGAACCGCTCCGTCATAAGCACAGCGCAACCGACGCTGGTGATGGAGCGGTTCCGTCACCAGCATGCGCCCGCCGCTCGGCCGCCCTCCCCCCTTAGCACTGCGGCGGAATAGCCGCCGCAGTGAAGGGGTTAAAGTGACTAGCAAAAGAAAATATTGTTGGGGCTTAAAAGAAAGTTCATATCACAATTATAGTTTGAAGTAGTGGAAGACATCTGAATAGCAAAGCAATACCCGAAAAATGTGTTAAATTGTAATTAGTTTGAAGAACAAGGAAGCAATGCAAACCGCAATTAAAACCAACAATTACAGGACATTTTGGAAATTGGTGCAATAGGGAGGGCCTCTAATTTTTTAGGCCAGTGTCTCTGAAGATGACGCTGCCCTAAACAATGTATCTAATTTAATGAGCATTTGGAGGTGAACAGAATGCATTACTGAACTGTATAAGAGCAGAGCTAAATCCGATAACCACAGACTGTGGTTTAAAATACTCCGTTTGGGTTGTCTCTTAAACTAGTTTATATTCAATCTCAGTTGCACTTTAAGATCTGTGCAACTACTAAAACTTTGCTAACAGAAGAGACCCTTTAACAAGCTATGTTGTCACCCTGGATAGTGTGTTTTGAGCCTGTACTTTTTTAATGTCCTTATGAGTGACTTTTGTCTCTCTTCTAAGCAGCATAGCAACTAATCTGCTGTGGCTAGGACCAATTGAGTTCATGCCTTGGTGTACCCCAATGATCTTTTATCATTAGACTTAACAGCCTTGGGGCTACAACAACTATTGACAACTCTCGCTTGTTATGCAACACAAAATCACTTAGCAATCATTATCAGCAAAAGAAAGATGCTTTCATTTCGAACCACCAAGTGCACTTGGCTCACTGACAATCCAAGAGGAGAACCTATCTGAATGTAGATGACTGGGATTAGTGATGGATAGAAATCGATACTGGGTCAATTTCTTCAAGCAAAAAATAAAGTATTAAAGTCTGACTGGTAGCCTCCTACGATTTAGTCTGAAATATGGAAGGAATTTAGATATCCAATGCTAAAAGTTAAGCCAGGAGTTATGTATGGTGTCCATATATGGTTCTTGATCTGTTTAAAAGAAATTAAGGAAATTAAGAAAACTGGAACTCATATTTGGGGCAGACTATTAAAACCAAATCGGAGCATGCAACGGAGACAATCTAACTTGAATTAAAAAAAAATCTTCGAAAGCTCGGTAATGCAATTGGCACTTGCCTGGTAAACTACTTTGATCCACTCAACAGAAGAAAGTCTTGCGAGCTGGAGTTTGAAAATATGTATTTGCACTAGCTTAGAGCTATGTAAAGCTCAAGATGTGAACAATGGCTACATAATGTAGATTGTAGATCAGCTTTCAATGAAGAAAAGACTGACCAGATAATTACTGAAGGGAAGGATTAAGAAGAGAATTAAAATATGGTCCCACAAGACTGGTCTGCTATGTATAACCGGCAAATTATAATATACACGCTTCTGTACCCTTTTGAATGAGACACATTTACTTTGAATGAGAGATCAATTTCAAGAGAATGATGATACAGGGGATGTAGGGGAATGGAGGCTTTAAGGAGTAACTCTCTTAGAGGAGATGTGGCCTAACTGCCAGAGCTGCCAACCTTGAAACTGGGCAACCAGTCCTGGCCTTGGTACAATATCCTGTGTTTTGGGACAAGTCCCTTAACCTTCCCATACCAAAAAAAGTATGTAATGTAATCTGGTTCTCATACAAAGCCCTCTAATGCCCAGCTAGCTAAATAATACTGAAAACGCACATGCTTTAGTCCATGGAGTTCCATGGTGAGGAAACACTAACATGATCCTTTCCAAACCCCCCAAAACATCACATTTGAAAATTACCTGCGGAACTTCTTGATAATTTAAAAAACATTTGTCTTTAAATTATATTCTTATTTCCCCTTTCACTTGTTTTTGTTTCTTCTCTTTTTTCTGCTCTTCATTTGAGGTTTATATGCTTGGTATTAAGCAAAAAAAACTAATGTATTCAAGTATTAAACTCAATCTGCATGGAAATTTTTAGAGTTCAATGATATAAAAAAATCTACTGACATAAAATCTCGTCTATCGCTTGAATGAATGTGCTCGACTTCCATCACTGAAGATTGAGTCGTTAGCCCTCACTTTAAATGAAGCATGTCTCTGTATCCACATGACTGGCTTTGAAGAAAAGTCTGTGTCTGATCTTATGAGCTGGTTAATAATTCAACTTATTTTAACAAAAATGAGTCAGACTAGAGGCACTACAGTACATGGCAAAAATTCAATTTTTGACCATACTGTAAATATGAATCTATGTGGTGTGCGAATAAGCAAGCAAAGTCTTGCAGAGAAACCAGTTATTGGCTTATCCGCAGTTTCCTACTTTATAGGAAAGGTTTGATACAGCGCTGGCTGGATTTGTGTGTATTAGAGCGCTTAACATGAGCGTTGATTATTACAGTGAAGACAGTTGTTCAATAGGATAAAACCAAAGACGTCAGCATATAAAAAAAGCATTACAAATAGATAAAAAAGCGTTGATTGTTACAGTAAAACAGTTGATTCAATAGGATACAGCCATAGTCGTCAGGATAGAAAAACAATTTAAATTGAAAAATAGGCAAAAAAAGCTATTTACATAGGGGTGGGGTTATCAAAAAAGACTATTTTGCATAGAAACAATATAAAACTAACAAAAGATAAATTACATGAGTAAAGGCTATTAAGTGAGGCTGTATTGGTACGATGACAAAAACACAGTATACAGCTCGTAGTTGAGTGCAGGGAGGAAGCCAAAGTTCGATGCTGGTTGGCGAAGGAGAAGGAAAAGGTATAGAAGGGGGAGAACAGTTTGGGGAGAAAGGAAGTAATGTCAGAAAGAGATTCCGGGGGGGGGATTCAGGAGGGCGGAGGAGTGGAACCAGATTGGTGGAGGCTTGAAAGAGGGGTCAAAGTGAGGTTAAGGACCCCAATATTTGTTAAGAAGGTGAGATTTGAGGTCTTTTTTTTTAATCTAAGGTAGGAGGGGTCACAGCGCAAGTCCCTAGGGAGAGCATTCCAGGTCATCAAGGCCTTCCCGGAGAAGGAACGAGATTGTGTGGTTTTCTTTTTTAACAGCGGGGGAACAAGGAGTCGGACATTAGTGCTGCTCATCGTTCGGGAGCAGCCTGCTTTTTTGAGTTTGTTCGTGAAGAGCTTTGTGTGTTGTGCATTCAGTCTTGTAAGAGAATCTTCCTTCTACAGGTAGCCAATTGAGAGCTTTGAGGGCAGGAGAGATGTGGTCAAAAATTTGCAGTCTGTGATTAGTCTGGCAGCTAGGTTGAGCACAGATCTAGGGGGGGAAAGATGTACTTTGGGGGTACTGGAGAGGATAGCGTTACCGTCGTCAATTTTGGAGAGAACTAGAGATTGGACAACCCCTTTAAAGTCATCAGCTGGAATGAAGGGTTTGATTTTTTTAAGATCTCGGAGAGTGAAGAGAGCTGCTTTAGCCGAGTTTTTTATGTTGTCATTTTTTTACAGTGTTTTATATAGCGCAAACTTGACCCAAATCAGGTATCAGAGCGCTTTACGTGAACACCAGTTGCATTACATGAGGACACATTCATTTTTGTTAGGCAGTGGGAGATTAAGTGATTTGCCCAGAATCACAGGATGTTGAGCGTCGTTGCCGAGACATGAACGTAGCTCCCCAGGTTCTAGGTCGACCGCCCTAGCCGTTAGGCCAACTCCTCTCTCCATTAAGAGTAAGTTTGTTGTCAGTAATGAAACCAAGTGATTTCACTGAGTTTGATAAGGAGAGAGATCAGTTAAGAGCATTTAGGTCAGAGAGCCAGCTTTGGATGGGAAGTTGGTTGTTGTTAGGAGAGAAGAGAATGATTTTTCTTTTTTTGGAGTTAAGTTTGAGGTGGTTAGAGAAAAACGAGGATAGGCTCATCTTCAAGGAATTGTTGAGATGGAGAACATCCGAGTAGAATCTAATCTTGTAGTAAAGTTGCGTGTCATCAGCATAGAGGTAGTAGTTGATTACTGCTTGTTTTAGAATAAGGGTAGGGGGTTCCATTAAGAGGTTAAGGAGATAGGGGGAAAGGATGGAGTCCTGAGGGACACCTAGGGAGGCAGGTGTAGGGTTCAAAAGGCAGTCATGTATTTTGATTTGCCGTGTTCTGTGTTGGAGATAAGAGGAGAACCATTTGAGGACAAGACCATTAAGGCCATATCAAGCTTTAAGTGAGTTGAGTAAGGAAGAATGGTTAGCTGAATAAAATGCAGTGTCAAGATTAATAAGTAGGCAGGACTCACCATTCTTGAGTTATATTATGTTATGTTATTATAATTTACAAAGCGCACGTATACCCGTAGGTGTCTTGGCGCTATGGTAGAGTGACCAGTGGAGGTCATCGACGATATTAAGCATGGCGGTTTCTGTGCTGCATCCTTTTCTGAAGCCAGATTGCAAGGAGTCAAGTAGGTTAAAATGGCAGGTATGATTGTCCAATTGTCAAAGAGTACATTTTTTAAGAACTTTGGATAGAAGTGGGAGGATTGAGATAGGGCTGAGTTTATTGAGGTCATTTGGGTCAGCAGAGGGGTTTTTAAGAATGGGAGAGATTTGTCCAAGCTAGAGAGAGTTTGGGATGCAAAGGAGGTGTTAATGATAGTAGTCCAGTACTGGGCAAAATGTGCTTAAGATCTTGGACAAGGTTTGAGGGGAGTGGATCTTTGGTGTGGGAGGTTGGCTTGAGTTTGGAAATGATGTTAAGGACTTTGTGTTCAGTCCTCATGATTTTCCTTCATCTAAATACTTGCATAATTTTTGCCGGCAAACCTCCTGCATTTTCTCATGAGTGCCAATATTTCCTCTGACAGTAGATGCACTGGTTCCTCATGGGTTAACTTTAAGTTAATTTTTCTCAGAACTTTGAAATAGAATAGATGTTGGCAATCTTCTTTCCGTCAAACTACTTAACACCTTCCATGCTCATGACGAGCTCAGCTCGTCATGCAGTACACTGCTCGTGTGCTCAGAATGAGCTTAGCTCGTCATTAACAATGGGATTCAAGGGAGTGCAGCATCCGGGATGAATTGCTGTAGCATTGAAGGTGTTAAAGTGGTGCAAACGTTGTCATTTAAAGTCGAACCAACATGCAGAAAACTGTAGGGTACGATTCGTAGTGTTTTGGGATTTAAGGAAAGTTATCGAGAGGATATCTTTCAACTTCATATACCCTAAACTATCATGTCATTATCTTTAAATTATATTTAATGTTTTTTTATCAAATAAACTATTGTCATGTAGGAAAAAAAAGGTAGCACATCTTTATGGTACCTGGGGCAGCAGATTCCATGTATAGTTATGAACATAGCTGACATGCTTAGACAGTTACACATAGATTGAATTGGTAAGATAGGTGGTTACAATATTTTACATCTAGCTTAAAGAAAATGTTATTCCTGCACTTTTGGAAAAACAATGCTAGTGGAGTGATGTTTTGGGAAGAAGAATTGAAAAAGTGCCAGATAAGAAGAAGGAATGAGGAAATTTTAGGGCAAAGAAAGCAGAGCATCTAATTTGACATGAGCTGCCCTTTACTACTGATGATATAGTATTCCAAATATTCCTTGGTTATTTCTACCTTGTTATATTAACAACATCACTTGATCATCTACATTTACACTTGCAAGGCTATATTTATGAGTGGGGGGGTGTCGCACATGCATCATGTAACGTGGTGCCTGCATGAGGCGAACAGCGGCTTCATAAATCCAGACTACCGTAAGGCAGCACAAATCGCTGCTTTGAGTTACTCTGCCCTGGGGAGGCGTTCCATGTGCATTGTGTTGGTGTTCCCACACAACTCCCATGGATTTTGATACATTCTCAGATTTACCATTCCTGGCAGACCTGGGAATGTGCAAAATGCTACGACTTCCATAGTGAAGCACAATGGGGTGAAATATCTTTATTTCTCCTTGTGACTTCCTCTTTCTATGTGTGCCGCATTCTTTAAAAGTCAAAGCTACATGCTGTGACTTTTTCTTGGGACAGAAGAAGTAATTATACTCCACCATTTGCTGGCCGTGCATGGTTAGGGGTTGGCTGCAAGCGTATTGTAACACAATAACACTTTACGTTAAAAAACATAGGAATTCACTGAAAGAAACAAAGGTTACTGTTCAGTTATATTTAAGGAAGGTCGTAAAATTTGAATTCATGTTAAAAAACCTTTAAAATGTACTGAAATAGCACTGCTGTTTAAAAACCTGGGGAAATTGCCTGTTATACATAACTGACATAACTATAACTCGCACTGTTGTGATGCACTGATTATAAATGTACATATTACATTACTGATGACATCTGAAAAATACGGTGGTGCAAGTTATACTTATTATCACAATTGTGATGGGGACAATTATTTCAAGATAATTGGGTCAATTCAATTCAATTCAAATTAATTTATATAGCGCACTACATACCCAGAGGGTCTCAAGGCGCTTGGAGAAGGCTGGGGAATTACTTGTCGAATATCCAGGTTTTAAGTTGCAAAGCGCAGCCTAGATTGTGAGCACAGCAGAAATACTTGCGATCCAATCTGTCAACACCAGTACAGACCTCGAGAGGAACATGCTATTCTGGAATGTGGCGGGACTAGTAACCAAACATCTTGAGAAAAACTTCTTGGATTTGATTCACACAAATGACTTAATTTGTCTCCAGGAGACATGGTTGAAGGATCCAATCCATCTGTTGGGTTATAGAACATACTTCTCCCATGCAACAAAATCACATTCAGGGAAAAGCAAAGGGGGCTTAATTACATATATTTCTAACCTCTGGTCCTGTCAGGAAACTACGCCACTAGTACTCCACCAGAATTATCAGGTCATTAACATCAAAGTATCAAACCAAGTAGTCTACACAATAATAAACTTTTATAACAACATGAGCCCGATGGAACTAACCAAAGCTCTAAGTGAAATTAGTGAAGTGATAAACGAGTTAAAAATCAAACACGCCAAAGTCACACATTCTATAATTTGGGGCGGAGACTTTAATCTTCATATATGCAGTAAAAGCAATACCCCTACATGTGGGATCATGGATGAACAAGATAACCCCTTAACTCATTTTTCTCACATGGAGGAAGGAAATAATTTGCAGGCTATCATGTTCGAGCTAGACTTAGGGTTCGCGAACATGATAATGACGCCGATAACCCAATTTACATCAACTTTCCATGGCAAAGGTGTTCAAACACTAATCGATTACATTTTAGTTTCTATCAACAATGCCACATGCATAAAGCACTTTGAAGTGAATAACAACGCACTCAGTGACCACTTCCCACTCAGACTAACGTACTTAGAGCCTCATCATCAAAAGAACAAAGTTAAGGACCACCTGGGTTTACTACATTAAGAAACACTCACATTAAGTAAATTGAACGGCTTTACCCTAAAATGGGGTAACTTAGACCAAGAAACTACCAGCGCGAGAATAATTAAAAAATGCAGGACTGACATTGATAATTGCCTAAATCCTGCTGCAACTGCATTAGAAATTCTGACTGGCTATAATGCAATTGTGAAAACTATAGGAAATGAACTAACAAAACCTAGGAAACAAAATCACACACTAAGAAAAGGTTGGTTCAATACCCAGTGCACAAGAGCTTACTCTGACCTAAAGAAAGCCTTGGCAAAAAAAGACAGAAACAGAGACGAGATAGTCCAACTAAGGAAATCATACACTCATGCACTGAAACAAAGGAAAAAAGAGATACAATGTAACCTTTGGACCCAACTTCTAAATAGCAGCACTCAAAAAGACAGCGGAGCCTTTTGGAAAATAGTTAAGACCCCATTTTTAGCTGGAAACAATGAGGGTCCTGCTTTAGACGTTGCAATAAACGCGGAGGATTGGGTGCAGCATTTCTCAGGGTTTTTTGGAGATGCTAAATCCGGAAACCCAGCTCCCCTACCTCTCCTCCCCCCGGTGACATATCCGATAGAAATACATTTTACCATTAGCGAAATAACTAAAGCCATAAAGACTGCAAAAAATGGCAAAGCGCCAGGGCCAGACTCCGTTCCCATGGACCTCTACAAATTTCATCCTGATCTTTGGTCGCCTCTCTTAACCAAAGTACTGAACGCAGCTAAGGAAACTAAACTCCCAAACTCCTGCTCAACATCGATCTTGGTCCCTATTTTCAAGAAAGGCAACAGAGACAGTCCTTCCTGTTACCGCCCCATCTCCCTCCTGGACTCGGTAGGAAAGATGGTAGGGAGGATACTTCTTGACCGTCTCCAGGAGTGGTCCAAAGAACATGGGGTACTTTCAGATCTTCAATACGGGTTCAGGGCTGGCTTGAGCACCGTGGACCAAGTTCTGAATTTAACATTACTAGCTGGAAAATACACAACAGCAAAAAAATCAAGCCTACACATGGTCTACGTTGACCTTACGGCAGCGTTTGACTGTGTGGAACATTCAAAACTCTGGCTAATAATGCTGCAAATGGGGATCGAGCCACCAATAGTAGATCTTTTACGTGAGTTATATTCCGACGCCACGGGAAAGGTACGATTTGGGACGGAAGGCCAACTTACAAATAGCTTCCCAATACAGAAGGGGGTCAGGCAAGGGTGCGTGCTGGCCCCCTTCCTATTTACGCTTTATACTAATGGACTTGAAGCTGCAATGTTACAGGGCGTAAAAGATCTTCCAGAAGCGGGCCGGCGACCGATCCCTGCATTGTTATACGCCGACGATGCGGTGATCCTCGCACGAACCCCGATCCAGTTACAACGGGCCCTAAATAATTATTGCACTTTTATGACAAGCCTAAATCTAAAAGTCAATATAAAAAAAACTCACGTGATGCATGCTGGTATCAAGGGGAAAAAAGTGAAAACTATTTTCGTGGACAAACTGCCCCTTGAAAGAACTAAAACCTACCCATACCTTGGCATCACCATTGACGAGGCGTTTAATTGGAAAGAAGCAATCATCTCACGCAAGTTGTCACTCATAAGAACAGTGGGCGCTTTAAAAGCTTTTTCTCTCCGTCTAGGAAAAAGACCTCTGGCTGAGATGATAAAGATCTATAATGCAAAATGTATCAGTATAGCTATCTTTGGAGCAGGAGTCTGGGGAATAACCAATGTCGAACAAATACAGAAAATCGAAAACTCTTTCCTAAAATTCCTACTGGCTGTCCCAAAGAGTACAACTACCTTTGGTTGCCACCTAGAACTTGGAATGGATCACGTCACAGATCTCATTAAGATCCAGCCCATTATGCTGTGGCGGAGAATTTGGGCAACAGACGAATGCCAGCTCACAAGAGCAATCATTGAGGACTGTATGAAATTAGATTGCATGAAAAAGATAAAATGGCTGTGCTACGTGCAATCTTTTTTGTCAGACACCGGTCTCCCAAGGTTTTTTGATGAACCACAGTCGGTAACAGACATAACGAAAAAAGATCTAAAAAAACTATGCCTGTCCCATTTAACCCAACTGCGGATGATGACCGAAATAGGAAAGACATCAGTCCAACATTGCCTAATGATACAATCGGTGCCATCAATCCAACCTTATCTGTTGCAAGACCTGACACAATTTGAAAAACTCCTTCTTACCCGCTTCAGGTTCAATCTTTTTCACATAATGGTTTCATTTCCTTCCCAGAATGTTTGGACACATAGTAAGACAGCGTGCCCCTGTGACTTCATTTCCCCCCAGTCCACAATTCATGTTCTTTTCTTTTGTAAATTTTATATACCACTCCGTAAGAGATGGATTTTACCAATTTTAAAAGTAGTGAAGATTCGAAGATGCCGTCCTGCATATTTGGCGTTGCAGTTTTTGGAAAACAGCTTAGTGTCAAAATCTGTGGCACATTGTCTTAAGTTGTGCATTAGGCACCGCATGAACTTATAAAATTCATGCAGCTGCCTTAAACATGAACTCTAGTAAATGTCCTGTCCTTTGTGGAAGAAGAAGAGAGATCAATTTTAATATACTATGTATATAATGTTTTAATAGATTTTAATTGTGTATACTTGTACTTTTATGGCTTTCACAACGAAAACCGAATAAAGTGAATTTGATTTGATTTGATTTACTTGCGAGGCAAATTAGCATGAAGCCAGGAGAGGAGGTGAGGGGAGCGGCCGCTTCTGCAGAACATTCCATAATGTTATCCTTATGTAAGGAACCATTATACCAGCATGCACCTTCGCTTACGATTTGTGGTTAAAGAACATGCAGAAAATGGCAGCAGTGACCCGTTTAATTTCCAAAGGGACTAGTGTATGTATTTTAAAGTGCCTAGAAGCTACACTACAATTCTTGATATGACCTTTCATTTGTGCCACGTAGAGTTTTCATTGGAATTTGGGATCCGATTGGTAATAATGCAGGAGCATGTGCACTTGGACACGGGCTTTAACTGCAGAATTCCCCAGCGCCCTGAGCCCTAATGGGTGATTGATTAGCCACGCTCTATAAGAACCCTGATTGATTGATTGTCTTATTGATCCACAGTTCATACTGCGGTGCATGCAAAATAGATCGCAAAAGATAAGTGGGGGCGTCACCTCCTCTAATAGGAAGTAGGCACGCGCCGCTTCATCTCAATGACACGTGCGTGAGAATTCGCATCTCCCAGATTATGTATTGTGCACGCTCCTGGGTGAACGATGGATACATCGGCAGGCAGGATGTTGAGGCGCCCAAAGGCAGACTACACCTACAATGTAGGTAGGTTTAACTCACGCGCAAAAATATATTTTGGAACTGGGTTTAAATTACGTTTACGAATGTTTTTCGCTGTATAAGGCGGCGGATCGTTGTTAAATGCAGTCTGCGCCACACGGTCTATTTCGAGAAAGCTCAGCAGGTAGTGCGCCCTCTGCAGGACATTATGTGTCGGTGCACAGTGAGTTATCTGGCTCTTCATTCTTCCGAACACGATGAAATAAGAACCACTGAGTATGATGATAAAGCCTGTTATTGACTTCCTATGTAGCTACGAACTTGAATGGTCATACAGTCCTTTCTAACAGTTCGTCTGCTAGGTTTTAGAAGCGTTTCGGTTTGTATTTCAGAATTTCTCGGCACTAAACAAAAAACACAGATCTGCAATGAATTCTGATTGCCTTAAGAAGTGTCCTGCTCTGTCCGTTCGCGGGTACGGGGTTGGGGTAACACCTAACGCAGATCCGGCTGTCGGATCTAGGGCAGCTCAGTGCCAATCCTGACCTTCTCGCGGAAATAAATTTAGAATGTGAACATATTCATCCTTTAAAGGTTTACATGTTTACGCATGCATGGCGAAAGGCAATGCATGCGTAAAAATGTGAAATGTTAAAGGAGAAATATGGTACGTATAAAACGGTCCAGCTGCGCTCCACTGGACACTCTGGACCCGCCAGCTTTCCTGTCCTGGTGCGTCTGACTGATGTCCATGGAAGGGACACCGCTTCTCCCCCGCTCCCTGTCCTGTGCTTCCAGCTCTGACAGCAGAGCGAGCATCACAGAGCATCACACATCTGCCTCTTGTAGAACGCAGAGCCGCGGCCAGGCCTCTCATTGGCTGCCGCGAAGGATGGCCCCGCCCCGCCTGCCCACTCAGAATATAAATGGGAGCAGCCTGCGCCACTGGCAGACAGCTCTGGGCATCTGCCGGTCTCAGCAGCGGCTCTTAGGGGAGCGAAGCACCGAGCTGTTTTAATAGAAGCTCCATCTGCAGTGAACGGAGCTCAGAGAAGAGCCGCCAGCTGTTCCAACCTCCTACAGAATACACCGCCCTGCCTGCAGCCCACCCGGCGCCATGTGCAAGGACAGTCTAACGACGCTGCCCGCCATCTGCATCGAGAGGTAAGAGAGAGTCGAGGCGCTATGGGAGACCTCTGCAGTGTGACTGCGCAAGGTTGCAGTAAGACATGCGCGCACTTGGGGGGCAGAAGGGAGCTATTCATTTACTTGACTTAAAAACCCAGCTAGGGTTTGCAGCTGACTCCACGTGCAGCTGTCTAGAACTAACCTAAACGTCCAACTCTGTGTTTCTACTATTGTTAGTTAAGCCTGTTTTACTTATGTAGCTGAGCCCTAGTATTCTCATCGTTTGAGTAGCTACTTGATGACCCTTTGGCTAGGTAGGCACAATACAATATTTTAAATAAACACATATCCCAGTTCGTTTCTTTCTTTTACTCACTATTGTAATACACTGTAGTTTGTCTAAATGAGACTGCCCGAATGCCCTGATGACACCGGGGCATCTAGTAACCTTACCGCTGGCACACTTAATGCAACCTGGGTCTGTGTAAACCCTAAGGTGATGCTGACCGATAGCTGGGTCTGCAGAGCGAGGGGCTCTGAAAGGTCACCGCAGACATTCCAGTGCAGAGAGATGCGCTTATGCGCTGCACCAGGGAAGCGGGGAGCGAAGGGGCCGCCTGGTCCAGTCTGATACACTAGGGAAGAAGGGACTGTCCACTCCCACCTCAGAGAAAGGGAACAGGTGTGCGGCTTTCTTACGACAGTCTCTCACCAATGGAATAGCTGCCTCTGGCAATCCTTACACAGGGGGATATTGAATGCACAGTGTCATCGCATAAAACATACACAGGGAGAAAGGACTGAGGGGTTTCTTGTACTGATCTGAATTGCTCTAATTCTAGAAGAAGCCTGGGGTGTTAGGTGGTCTTTGACCAGTGACCATGTATCCTGCTCACTGAACACAAGGAAGAGATGATCTGGCTATAGCACCCGTTCTAAGCTCTATACCAACATGAACCATGTTTATAATTGTGATTCTGATGGAGACGGGGATTGACTGAGAGTAAAGTGCCTCATCTCCCAGATAAAGCTATGGGTTATGAGGGGTCTTGCATTGTGTTGTGTGCATCTGCAATAATATGCTGATTATGCATTTAAATATTTAGTGACCTCATCGGAGGAATTAGTCTATCTCCCTTCTGTCCCAAAAGCTACAAGAGCAGGGATCAACAGTGTTATTTCAGCCCTTTATCATTCCAAGGTCGATACACAGAGAATCACTAAATAGAGTGCGAGGCACAACTGTTGTAGAGAGCGTTCAAAAGGAGAGAAACACAGACAATAGCATAAAACCATACCATTTGTAAAAGACTGGGTAGGGAAGCTGCCACTTGTCTGTAACATATTAGGGAGTGCCCTTCGAGGGGGGCTTCTAAACGCAGTTTACTGTCAAGTTTCTCAGCAGCACTTCAAAACTAACACATGTCTCTTCACTTTCAGGGTTAAAGAGCTCGGGGCCCGCCTGGGAGTCCTGCTTCAGAAACCAGATGCAGCTTTGGAACCTGGAAAATGCAACCAGAGCAAACCAAGAAACAAACACAGGTAAACCAGGGGTCTCACTTGTCACCGACACTTCACAAAGGGTTGTGTCTTCTTTGTGTCAATGGTATTTCCCTTTCTGGTCCTTGCCTGTCCTCAAGCTCTTCCTGTTCTTTCTGCAGACTCTGCCTGGAAGATGTGCGGAGATGGAGGGTCTCCTTCGACAATCTGCTCAGTAGTAAAGGTGAGTGTCAGTCACTCTGAGGACGGAGGGGGGGCTGTGGGTGGGCAGGATGGATGTGTGAGGGCAGTTCAATGGAGTCTTCATGGCCTCAACCCTGGGCCAGTGGGGAATGCTGAAGGGAGATGGTTGGCTCATGACTGGCTTGTGCTGGAAGCTGCATGTAAGTGGACAGATGGAACACAGCTGGGTAGGCAGGAAGAAGGCGCAGCGACGGATAGATCATGCCTAGACGGAGGAGGAGGGACATGTATGATGTGGTCCATAGGCATGGACCATGGCAGAGTAGGTGGGAGGAAAGTTCTTGTGATTTAATTGGTGGTCCGGGGCTTGGAGGATCAGGACTGGATGGGAGATTATATGGGGCAGGTGGAGGGACCGTTTATTGCTAGAACATTTGTGACATGATCAGATGAAAGAGCTAGTTTGTGTAAGACTAGGGCTAAGCACAGCTTCTCTATGGGCTAGGGCCAGAATGGGGACAGAGGCGCAACCAGAGTGAAATTTCGGTGGGGGGGGGGGGGCTAATAAAGATTTTGGGGGAGGAGCTAATTCTTTCAGCAATCGGCAGAGTGAAGATGCAGGGGCTCTAAGACGGGGTGAAAGAACAACAAAGCCTCATTAACAAGTAAAGGGATTTTAAAGAGCTGTGAAGTACTTGGGTTCAGCTGTGAAGTATTTGGGTTCAGCTGTGTGTGTGCACAGGAAGCTGCCTCCGCCCGGGCTGGCCCACACGACTTGGGAAGGGGGGGGGGGGGGCGAAGCCCTTTCAGCCCAATGGGCGTTGTGCGCCTGAATGGGAAGACATGTGGATGAACCATGGCTGATTGTGGCTACTTGTCAATGGGTGGTTGAACAATGACTGAAAATTGGCTAGATATGATTAAATAGTAATAGGAGGGAAGATCGGTGAACTTCCTGGGGTAAACAAAATAATAAAACAAGTGGAAGTGTGGGTTAGGTTGCTGGATGATACTGAAGTTTGTACAAATCTATTGCTCTTTGCTGATCAGTGCTCTTCCTTCTTAACCATTTTTTCTTATTTTTTCCGTGTAGACGGCCTTGCTGCATTCTGGTCCTTCCTGAAGACAGAGTTCAGCGATGAGAACTTAGAGTTCTGGCTGGCTTGCGAGAAGTACAAGAAAATCCGCTCAGCTGCCAAACTGTCGTCCAAGGCTCAGGAGATCTACGAGCAGTTTATCCAGAACGAAGCCTCCAGAGAGGTGAGTTAGAGCCAGATTCACTAGACTGTTCTCCAGATCATAGAGGGTTCCCTTGCAATTCTTTAGCTTGCGACAAGATAGGGCTGAATGCATTGCTACTCTTCTATAGAGTATCCCAATAAATATGGCGGTGGTAATGCTGTATGGCCAAGCCAGAAACCTGGGGTTAGGAGCAACAGGGGTCAGAAAGGGGATCTTTTTATTGTAAGCGTAGGGGGATACAAGCCAAAATATTTACAGTTCAATCCTTTCTTTTACTAACATGCGGTCTCCCATCCTTCCAGGTGAATATCGACCACCAGACGAAGGAACTCACTCAACTCCAGTTGGCACATGCAACACACAACTGCTTTGACGTGGCACAGGCGAAGACCTGGGTCCTCATGGAGAAGGACAGCTACCCCAGGTTCCTGAGATCCACCCTCTACCAAGACCTTCTGAATATTGCCTCTCACCATGGGGGTGCCCAGCACTCACACACGTGAAGTCAAACTCTGATTGTAAAAATGTGACTTTGGCAAATTACTAGGGCGCGACGTATCTGGCCCCTTAGAATCAGACACCTCGAGTGAGGATCGGGAAGGCAACAGCGAGTAACAGGAAGAGAACGTTCTCAGAAAGTGTCTCTTCAAAGACTTGTCATGTGGACTTTGATGCGGAAAGTTTGCTCTGGAATATGTTCTCAGGATGAACTGAACATTGCAGTATTTAAGGAGTGAGTAAGCGTGTAATGCCTGCTTGTCTACCACGAGTAACATGTCTCAGGAGGGTATACTGCTGTAATATGTTTTACTCACCTCGGCCATCACCGCACGTATATATTTATGGTCAGGGGTGTAAGATGGACACAAAGTTTTGGTATGCATGAACAAATTGTGTCTGTATGTGTACCAGTAACTGCAAAAATACGAGGTAAAGAGTGTCGATATTATAGTAGTTTCTCTTTGTAACCAAATCCACAAGAGTGGGTTTTCAAGACACGTGTACAAGCACACGTACCTGCAGGCTTGGGTACTACACTATAGATGAGTGCGTAACAGTTGACAATAATGAACTCAACACAGTAGATCTAATAATGTGTGTTGAATGTTGAGTGCCTCGTGGATTTTTGCACTGTGTTGCTCTGATAGCCTTGCACTGACCCCTGTTGCGATGTAAGGACCGGTACCTCTCTGGATCCTTCTAAAATGCGACGAGGCCCTTTCTCTGTTTCAATCAAGGATACTGTCAGTATCCCATAGACGATGCAAGAAGACTCGACTGAGCGTCTTGCAAAAGATGCTGCTGTGCATGTGATGTACAAATTGTGTCTTTAATATGAGACCGTGCCAGGAGCATAGTGAGATACTAAGGGTGGCTAAGTTCAATAATACCCCGGCTGGTGTTGGGGTTGATGGGAGGCCTGCTTCAGAGAGACAAGTCTACAAGATTTAGGGCTGAGTACAAATCTGGTAGATGATTTTGAGGACACCCTGATGGTGGACGGGAGTGGCCTGATTTGTGTCATGTACTTAAACCAGAGTGTACATGTGCGGACGGTGCATCCACAACAATGAGAAGACCTCTCCTTCCGGGCCTCTGTTCTCTTCTCGGTGACACTTTTGTGGACATTCAGAGTCACAATGAGACTGGCCAGTCTGTAGGGGTTTCCTCCATGCACTAGTTGCGCTCAAGATCAGAGAGACTCTTTGGTGTTTAGGTGATTTGGGTTCCTGTGAAGCCCCACAGATGTGTCTGAGTCTCCCCATTGAGGCATCTCTTTTCTGGTACTAATCCTTCTTTTCAGAGCCTCCTTAACCACCACGTAAAATAATTATTGTATTCTGCCATAACTGTACATTATTTTAATTGGGCTCCCCCACTAATCGACAACGCCCTTTTACAGTTAACCCCGGTTCAGAATTGCTGTGGCTGTTCCTTCTGAGAGGTTCTAGACTCTAACACTCTAACAGCACCCCACTTCGCCCATTCACCAAACACATTATTTTCCCTTCATTCTCTGCAGGCGAGGCATGCAATGAATGGCCACTGATAACTGGGGCTCATTCTGGGCCTTACCAATGACCCCTCTCCTCACCAGGATTGTAGATTGTGGCTAGTGCTGCACTGGATGGGCTAATGAGGACCCTGAACAAAAGATAGATGCATCAATGCATCATCACCTGCGCTCTCACCATTGACGGGATTCATTTCAACAAGATACAGTTCCAATTGAGGGACTTTTGACTATTTTTTGAGTGTCTCTATTTATGTATGTATATATGTATTTATATATTTATTTAATTAAAAATGCCATGTCCTGTTTTTTTATGAGATGACCAAATAAAAATAGAAAAAAGAGTTCTGATTTCGGTTAATTGATTTTGTTCAGCTATTATATTTGATTTTTATACTTGTTTCAATCATTTCTTCACCCAATTCAAAGGTACTCCCAACAAAGCAGCGGATTCTCTGGAAAAGTACTCTCTGGGAAAAAAGTAACAAAAAGCAACATTTCAGAAACCGGGAAGTCTTCAATGTCAGTTCTCCATCTTATGGGGCATATGTGCAAGCCCCTATCGCCATCACAACGTCACTTTCAGTGTGCTTAGCGTGAATGGGGAGGGCAACGGGTGTTGCGGTGAGTGTTCCACTGCAACACCCACTGTTTTTGATTCTGCCCCCTATTTACAAGGGCAGCATAAATACGAGCAGCGGCAAAATCAAGACGAGGAAATACCTGGTCTTAAGTTGGCGAAATGAGGAGAAATGCTTTATTTCTCCTAGTTTTTGCTATTTCCATGTGTGCTGCCTTGGCAGCACACATGGACAAAGCAAAAAGCCTTGGATTGTTTATGTACAGGAAGGTCCCCCTTCCTGCACAAAAACAATCTTTTTTTTTTTAATGACATTTTGTGACTTCCATGTGCGTTGAGCAGCACACATAGAAGTGACAAAATGGCATTTAAAGATTGCCTATGTACACGAAGGGAGACCTTCCTGTTCATAAACAATCTTTCCACTGCACGCAGACACCTTTGCACTATGGCGCAAGGGTGCCTGCGTTGGCGCTACACTGCTAAGAGTAGCGCCAGCAGAGGGGGAAACGCGAGGCTGCACCTTATTCTCGTAAATATGGGGCAGCCTTGCGTTTCTGAAGTGGCGGAGTGAGGCGTTAAGTCAAGGAGGCTAACGCCTCACTCCGCCACTTCAGTTGTAAACATCCCCCTATGGGTAAGATGTACAATGAAGTGGCGGAACGTGCCGTTATCCTCCTGGGCTTAACGACACCCTCCGCCACTTCGGCAACGTAAGGCTGCACCATATTTACAAGAATGTGGTGCAGCCTTGCCTTTCCCCCTGCGATGGCGCGAAGTTTTACAACTTAGCGCCAATGCAGTCACCCTTTCACCAGAGTGCAAGGGTGTCTTTGTGCAGGGCAGGATTGGTTATGTGTAGGAAGGTGTCCCTTCCTGCACATAAACAATCCTAATATGCCATTTGGTAACTTTCATTTGTGTTGCTTCTTGCAGCAAACATGCAAGTTACAAAATGGCATTTTTAAAAAAAGGTTTGTTTATGTACAGGAAGGGGCACCTTCCTGTACATAAACAAACCATGGCATCTTGCTTTTTCCATGTGTGCTGCCCAAGCATGGGCATCAACTAAGGGTAGCAGCTGCTGCCCTGCTCTGCCATGCGATTCATCTGCACGTGTCATTAGTACCCTCGTTCTCAGGAATCAAAACAGAGCAGTAGGAACAGAAAGTCAACTGGGTTTCGGTTTCCACTCCTGACCTTTTGAATAGCGAGGGAGATGGTCCACCTTTAGCACTGAGCGCTCTTGGTATAGTGTGGGACTGGACAGCCAGGTGGGTCCCTGGCCCCTTCCATATGGAGTGCTAATAGGCTCAATTCAGCAAAAACCAAGCCATTACAAACTATACAATCTAGAAAAGGAAAATGTGTTTCATACACAGAGACCCTAGTAAAACAAGCATTGGCAAAGCCAATATGTCCGGCATTAGCTACTGTCTTTTTGGTATTGCTACCACTTACTTTGTTTCTAAATACTTTTTGTATGAAGGCACACATTGTACAAAAACAAGCACTGTCTAAAAGGAAAAAATACATATATATCATAATTTGTCTTTGTTACAGCCTCTACTTTTTAATTATTCACATTGAGGCAAGGACACAGCAGCTCAGCCTGGTCTCACAAAAATCCTTGTTTTTATTAAGCAAACATCACCATCGGGTGCATACACGAGACCAACGAGTTTCATCTGTAGCCTTCAACGGGGTCATAGAGATTAACAGGTGCAAAGTGTGCTTTTAAAGTGACAATTCCCTTATCTCCACCACCATTAAAAACAATAACTAGACAGTCAGGTAGGCTAATAGCGCAAGTGGGCTGACCCTCTGCTCCATGTTGATTGCAGCGGTATCGGCGACTTCTCGTTGAGCTTCTGAAAACAAAGTGGCCGACGGCGTCGGTTCCGGAGGTGGGTGCAGGAGTCACTGGGGCCCTCGAAGTCACACCTGTGGCATGCCGATCTCCTCTCTGATAGAGTCAGGAGCGTTGGCGTCTGCAGGCATTGAGTGCTGCGGTGCGAAGTGCAGCGGTGCGGCATGCGGTGCCCTCAGGTCGCGTGTGAGCAGCAGCTCAGTGGCGGCATCAGATGGTGTCTTGGTGAGACCAGGGTCGTGGTGCAAGATGAAGGCGGTGCTCGTCACGGTGCAGGCAGGTCACAGTGCAAGCAGCAGCGTCATCGTTGCTGAAGCGCTTTCGTCGGCTGACGAACTGGAGTCAATGGCACCGGCGGTAGGCCAAGGCTGCGGTGTGAAATGAGGGCGGTACATTGTGTAATTTTATGAGCGGTGCCCTCGAACCATGGTGCAAACAGCGGCTTCGATTTCGGCGTGGAGCGTCGTCGTCGTGGAGGCCAAGGCATCGTCATGAAGCGAGGCGGTGCGGAGCATGGTGCCCACAGGTCGCAGTGCGAGCAACGGCTCGGTGGCGGCGTCAGCAGGCATCATTAGTGAGACCGGGGTCGTGGTGTGGCAGTCTTCTCTGCAGTGCCCACACTTTGGTGCGAAGTAAGGCGGTGCATCGTGCGGTGCCCACAGGTCGCGGTGCGAGCAGCAGCTCGGTGGCGGTGTCAGAAGGCATCGTTGGTGAGACCAGGGTCATGGTGCGGCATTGCGGTGGTGCTCAGGCTTCAGCATGAAGCGAGGCGGTACAGAGTGCGGTGCCCACAGGTCATGGTGCAAGTAGCCGCTCTGTGGCGGCGTCAGTAGGCGTCGTCGGTGAGATCAGGGTCGCGGTACAGCATTGCAGCGTTGGCGTCAGGACACCGAGTCGGCAGCGGTGGCGTAGACTTCGTCAACACACAGTCGCCAGTGCTGCAGGCAGAAGACTTTGAAGTCTTTGCTTATCCTGAGTCTTCGTGAACAGGGGGAAAGCTCTACCTCAAGCCCTTGGAGAGACTCACTAATTAGGTTGCAGAAAGTTCTGTCCAGGCATTTCACTGCCTAAGACAGAAGCAGCCACTACAGGACAGCCCAGCAAAGCATGCAGCAATGCAGTTGTACCTCCTCACAGTTTCTCCGGCTCTTCTTCTTGGCAGTCTGCTTAATCCAAATGGGTTCTAAAGTTCAGGGGTCAGTGCCCCAGTATTTGTATCCAAAAATCCTTTGATCCTCTAGGCAGAGGGTGTCTGTGCCAAGCCAGAACCAGTCCTGCCTTCTCTGGTGTGATTTCCTGGCAGGGGGTGGAGACGGCATTGTCAGAGGCGGACCAGGCTCTTTGAGGTGCAAGGAAATCTCCTCCCTCTTCCCCCATCGCAGCCAGGGTCTATACAGCCCTTTCCTGACCTACCTAGACTATTGGGAGCCACCCTTGCTTCCTAGCCATCTGTCATCCAAAACCCAGACAGGCAATCCACATTCCAGCAGAGGCACACAGGATGATTGAGCAAGAAAAGACATACTTCCTAAAAGTGGTATTTTCAAACAAAGAATGTTAAAATCACCTTTACTAAAAGATGCATCATTAGATTCTGAGTTCAAGCATACTAATTTGTATTTTCCCACCTAGTTCCCAGGGCCAGTTATGTTGATAAGATGTTATAAATAAACTTCCCATTCTGTCCTATGGGGAACAGGTAGCCTTGCACTAGTGAAAACTGAAATGGGCTGTAATTCACTATCAGGGTATGCCACACACACCAGGGCATGTCCTACCTTTCCCATACACTGCACCCTGCCCACAGGGGTACTTTGGGCCTACCTTAGAAGTGCCTTACATGTAAGAAAAGGGAAGGTTAGGGACTGGCCAGTGTGTGCATGGGCCAAGTCGACATGACAGTTACAAACTGCGCGCAGACTCTGCAATGGCAGGACTGAGGTACCTTTTCCGGGCTACTCATGTGGGTGGCATAATCCGTGCTGCAGGCCCACACATAGCATTTGATTCCCAGGCCCTGGAACACTCAGTGCACTTTACTAGGGGCTGACAAGAAAACAAACAGACAATCATGGAAACACTAATCAATACCACAATTTACACAGAGAACATATGCATGTTAGCACTAATTAGCAGTGGTAAAGTGCCCAGAGTCCTAAAACCAACACAAACAGGTCAGGAAAAGATAGGAGGAAGAAGCAAAAAGTTTGGGGATAACCCGGCAAAAAAGGGCCATTTCGAACACAACCTCCATGCAGCCGAAAGCCAGGTAGACCAATCCGTACCTGGATGGACTTACCTGCTTGGGGCGATAGAACATGGGACTTGGCCTGCAACAGCAGGGTTTCCTTCTCATTCTTCGCCTTCCTGAACCAAGTTGGATCCCTCTATCCATACTCTCAGGGTCCACTAAGCTGACCGATGGGGAACCCTTCTCCTCACCTGTGGACCCCATCTGTGCAGCACCCAAACTTACTTTGCTCACAGATGTGTCCCAACAGGCAGACAGTACCCATATGGCCAACACAAGGGTGTGGCCCAGTCCACCCTCGGGATGTGACTCCTTTCCCCCTCCCAGGGCCTACTCTGTCCCTGCGGACAGCCAGCCACAGTAGGCCGCTGACAACTGTCAGTGATGAGAGCCAGGCCTTTTGCCTTTCTGGCCACTCTAACCGTTGTGGCAGCAGAGAGTGGGGGCAGTAGCCCCAGGTGCCTGGCACCCTTTCTCTACTCTCCCCCCTGCCAAGTCAGGTATGGCATCCTGACACTGGCCCACCAGGCCAGGTACCCTGCGGCTGGACAGGAGGCAGGGGGTAGGCTCCCTCACACCCTCTCCTTCTCCCTGGGGCTCTGTACCCTCTCACCTGGAGCGGTACCCCCTTCCAGAATTGTCAGGGCACCTGTGGCAGGTGTCCTGCACAATTCACCCACCAGTTCAGGGGGGTTCTATCCTGAAACTGGCACCTCAGTCCAGGGCCTGTACCGTGAGGCTGAACAAGGGACTGGGGTGGGCTCTCCCACACCCGGTCCTCCTCCTTGGGGCTCTGTACCCTCCCACCTGGAACGGCACCTCCAGAAGACAAACTGGTAGGGGCACTGTTAGCAATCCCCCCTTCCCCCATGTCTGGGGGGATACCCCGAACCTGGCCCCCCAACCCATGGTCTGTACCCTCAGGCTGACCTGAGGTCTTGGGCAAGGCTCTCCTTCCCTTACATCGCCTTCTGGGGCCCCACATTCTCCTCCTAGGAGAGGCACCCTCAGAGCCAAAAACTGCTGGGACGCTGGAAGCAGCTCTCCCAACAATTCTTCCACCAACTCAGGTCCTTGACCCTGCAACTGATCCACCACCTGAGGATCTAAACACTCTGGTTGAACTGGGGTCAGAGGCAAGGCCTCCCTCCCTCTGCACCCCCTTCCAGAGTCCTGCACCCTCCCATCTGGAGTGGTACCCCTAGAAGACAAACTGGTCAGGACACTGCTTACAGTCGTCCTTCCCTCCAGGTCAGGCAGGACCTGAACCTGGCCTCCCGGGCTGGGACTAAACCCTGCGGTTGAGCTCCTGCCCGGCACACCAGGACTTCCTTCGGAGCATGCATGCCCTCCCTGAGGGTAAAACATGACTCATGTGCTGTGTGCCAGTCTGCCTGGCACAGATCTCCCGACTCCTGTCCATCTGACAGTACGTGAAGATCCCCCAGGAAAGAAGTGATATCACCATGGGCCCTCCTAGGAGGCTCAGCCCTTCTGGCTGCCCCCTGACCCACTGGTTCTCCCACTGGGGAATGCATTCCCCTCTCACCCCTCCGTCTGGACTTCTGCACCCTCCACTTAAGAGCAGCACCACCAGACACCAGAACCGCTGGTGCTCTGTTAACAGATCCTCCACGTTCTCCTGACACTTGGAGATCCCCCTCAATGGACGGCCTACTAGTACAGCCTAGGCTCCCCACCTGGTGTTTCAGTCATTAGCCTCACTTTAAACCAAAACTATCTCTGTGTCCGCATGACTGACTTTAGAAGCAAAGCCTGTGTCTGATCTTATGAGCTGGTTAATAATTCAACCTTATTTTAACAGAAATGAATCATGCTAAAGCCACTACAGTACATGGCAAAAATTCAACAGTGTAGGTTTGACCATACTGTAAATATGAATCTATGTGGTGTGCAAAAACGCAAGCAAAGTCTTGCAGAGAAACCAGTTACTGGGTTATCCGTAGTTTCCTATGTTTCATGATATTCTTACATCTATATGCTTGCATTGTTTTTAGCCGTGAATTCCCTGCATTTTCTCACGAGTGCCAATATTTCTTCTGAAAGTAGATGCACCAATTTCTCACGGGTTAGCTTTAAGATAATTTTTCATAGTAAGTTTGAAATAGAATAGATGTTGTCAATCTTCTGTCCATCAAAACTACTTAGAGGGGTGCAAAGGTTATTAGTGAAAGTAAAACCGGCATGCAGAAAACTGTAGGGTGAGATTTGTAGTGTCTTGAAAATTAAGGACGTTATCGAGAGGATATCTTTCAAGCTTCATACACCCTTAACTATTATGTGATTACTTTCAGATTATATATATACATATATATATATATATATATATATATATAAACACGATCTCAGCGTTCTCTCGCCAGGAGCCCAATTTTCGGATACCAGCGGCGCAGAAGAAGAGAAGGAGACCCAAGTGCAGGTGAGCAGTGATTTATTCAATCAAGTGGAAGGCGCACCTCAGCATAACATTTCGGCCTTCACAGAGGCCTTGGTCACATGACGCATGTAGAGGAAAGGCAGAATTTAAAGTGCAAGTGCCATTAAATTTAAATTGTGATTGGTTGAAAATAGTCACATGCTATTTACAAAAGTAATGAACATAGACAATATCCTGCTCAGCTACTTCGGAAATCGAGGGGTAATCCCCATTAAAATAGCTGTTCCTGTGCAAATAACAGGGTACAAGCAATTTCATCCAGACCTATTACTGTATACTCATTAAATAACATTAAATATATTATTCAACTAAAGATTTAAATTTCATGTACAAAAATATATAATACCATCAACAATAAATATATTTACAGTAATTACTTATCACGATATACAAACTGGATAAAAATAGTTGTTAATATCGTTTATAACTGCATGAATGCAATAACTAAAAAACAGTAGAAAATACTCCCTGATTGCAAATAAATATATTGCACATTGATGGAAGTCTATTATTACTATTGAACAGTAGTGGGGAGGAGATAATATCTGTTTCAATATATTATCGCAGCCTCCCCCTTACAATTTATGGTAGAATGTATTAGACTACTCTACCCATAGAGCATGTGATATTACAACACTAGTGACAGTGAACCAGTGATACGTGAATTTCATTGTTATTTTCTTCTTTATTTCAAAATGAATTGACCAATCATTTATTTGTAACGCATAGCTTAGGCCTTGGCTATGCAACTCAGCTGGGTTGTCCACAATGCTCATCAGATTCTGGGCTTTTTATTTTTTGAAATAGTCTATAGCCCATTTGTTACCCAGGACATTTACAATCTTCATGACACAGATAAGCCGTAAGCTATAGGGTTGTAGCTGAGATGTAATTGCTAATCAAGGGGATCAATTGGAAATTTGACTGTCTAGAGGCAGGTATAAAAATCCTCAGCGGAGTTTAGCCCTCCCGGGGATATGCTGTCCATCTCTAAAATATACCTTGTCTCTAGTTTTCTCAATGTCCCCTCCCTGTCACCTCCTCTTCTCAAAGGACCTACACAATCTATGGCATAGTATTTCAGTAGAGCACTATTGTTGTTATGGCACTCTTTGAAATGGAGTGCTACTGGATACGCGGAGTCATTATTGTTGATGGCCCTTATGTGCTGGAGTATCCTTTTGTGCACCTGCAGTTTGGTACTCCCAATATACCGCAGGCCACACAGACACTCCAGCACATACACCGCGTATTCGCTTTTGCAAGTCAGTTGTTTATTGATCTTGCGTGCAGTAGCAGTAAAGGGAACTGAATATTCTGACTTATTGATCCCATGTAGGCAGGCCTTGCAGTTCGCACATTTCCTAAAGCCTTTGCTTTTGTCCAGCCAGTTTTTATGCGTCACCACCTCAGGACTGGACTTAACCAGAGCGTCCTGCATTGAATAGGCTTTCCTAAAGGTGATTGACGGTTTAACCGGAATTTTATCACCTATAATGGGGTCACATTTAATTAGGTCCCAATGCTTAGTTATGATCTTTCTAAGCGCACTATGTTGCCTATTGTAGACCCAAATCAGTCTGCCTGATTGGTCTTGAGAGGTTGAGGGTCTAGGTTTAACTTTACGCTTTAGGGTCTGATTGTGAGATAAAGCATTAGCTTTCGATATAGCCCTATCAATCTGACCCGGCTTGTACCCTCTGGCAAGGAACCTGATTTTGCTGGCCTCCTGCGCCAATTGGCACTGGAAATCCCTGCTACTCAACCGTCTTATACACAGCATCTCCCCATAGGGGATGCTGCGTATAAGGTGGGAGGGATGATGGCTGCTGGCATGGAGTACTGTATTCCCTGCCGTGGGTTTCCTGTATAACCTAGTCTCTAGCTTATCCTGGCAGATCTCAATGGTCATATCGAGAAAATGTACCTGCTCCTGACTGATGTCTGATGTGAACGCAAGATTGAAATTGTTGCAATTAAGTGTCTCAATAAAATGCTCTGCTTCTGTGCGTGTACCTCTCCAAATAAAAGACACATTGTCAATATAACGATACCAGCGCACAATTGACCGTGTTGCTATGTCAGAGTGTTCACCATAGAGGACCTGTCTCTCCCAATAGCCCATATGCAGACAGGCATAACTGGGAGAGAAACAGGCCCCCATGGCTACACCCCTGACCTGCTGATAGTATCTGTTATTAAACATGAAAAAGTTGTGATTCAAACAGAAAGCAATCATGGATAGAAGCATGCGGTTGTGTTCTGCCATCATAACCGGTCTCTGAACCAAATAAAACTCTATGGCTCTTATGCCATCTTGGTGGATTATGCTGGTGTACAAAGATGTAACGTCTAGCGTTACCAAGAGCCACCCAGGATCCCAATCAATGTCCTCGATTTTACACAGAAAATCACTGGAATCCTGGACAAATGATGGTAAACTTTGTACATGTTCTTGCAGAAACGAATCCACATAAACAGTTGTTTTTTCCAGTAGTCCCCCACATGCTGCAATAATAGGTCTTCCCGGGGGGTTAGCTGGGTTCTTGTGAACTTTTGGGATCAAATATAGAACTGGCATGATTGGATTATCATTTTTCAAAAACTTTAGTTCATCCATGCTAATCAGACCATAGGACCTCCATCCCATCAATAATGAGTAGAAATCTGTCTGGGCTTTTCTAACTTAACTGACATCACAGTGTCTATAACAATCAGAATTGTTCAGTTGAGAAAGGGCTTCCTCCAAATATAGTTGTCTCTGCCATAATACTATATTGCCCCCTTTATCCGATTGCCTGACAATGATGTTGTCGTTCTGCTGAATCTTCTTGATTAGTTTCTGATATTGATCGTTATGTTGGTGTTTCTGTTGTTTAGTACTGAGCATTTTAGAGTAAAGCACCTTAATTTCCTTAATTGCCATCTCATGGAAAATATCAATATTGTCATATAACATCACAGGAGTGAATGTTGAACGAGGTTTGAAGGATGTTAGACCCCCTGTGTTGGTAGTCGTATGTGCCGGTGTATCCTGTGACACTGATTGTTCCAATCTGAGTGATTCCATATCTTGTAAACACGGAGCATCACGTGCCAGGAGCACCTGGTTATCTACCTCTGCTCGCACCGATGTTGTGCGCGTTTTATTCCCTGCGAAATGTTTCTGAAGTTTCAACTTGCTGACAAATTTATATAAATCTATACTAGTGTTAACATAGTTGAAATCACTGGGAGGGCAGAACGTGAGTCCCATTGATAGAATACGTAATTCAGACTGAGAAAAAACAGTATCAGTAAGATTTAAAACAGAGAGGGCAGTACCTGATGTAGCTGACAAGTCACTCACTTCTTGTTCCATCTCCTGGTGTTTTTCTTGTTTTTTGGCAGATTTTTTCCTTGAGTTGGCTCTTCGGCGCTGGTAGCGTTTGGCGTTGCGGATTTTGTTTCTGTGGGCACCGGGATTCTGGGGCGTAAGGTCTCTCGTCTATCTTTCCGTAGACACTCCAGCTCCTCGGCCAGTGTAAGCTTGGTAAACCCCAACTGTGATTCCACCTGTGAGGTATTAGAATCTGAGTCGCTGTTCATGCTGGAGCTTAAATTAGATTCAGAAGTATTGTCAAGTTGTGCCGCTCCCCGCATGGGTTTATGCGTGGAAGGACCAGGAATGGATGCAGACTTGAATTTTCTGTTGGCTTTGACTGCTTCATATTTTTTAGCAAATGTGAAAATTCGCCCCTCAGCATAGTCTGCTTTGTCTCTTTGAAATTTAAAAGTTTTTCTTTTCCTGATTGTTTCCTCTTCCTTTTGTAGTCTTGCCATCATCTCGCCTCTCAACTTGGTACATTCAGTTGTTTCATCACTGCATGTAGACTCTATCTCCATGTTAAGCTCATCTATTTTAGCCTGGGTTTTTTCACGATCACTCTCCGCATATCGCACTAAGATTTGTACTAGCCGGCGAGAGGAATCGAGATTACACTCCGCCCACTCCCTGAGCATATCTGGGTCAGGGTCTTCATAGCTGGGGGCTAACATCACTCGCAGCCTCCTTGGTATCCTATTGACCTCCAGATAGCGGCTCAGGGAGTGGTGCTCCCACCACTTTGACTGTTCACGCCTCATTAGTTTTTCCAATCTTTTAAATTTTTCGCGGGTGCTCGCAGTTTCGTTTGTAGGCGTATTATGCATTGCGGACCCAGCTGGCTCCCCAGCCGGGGAGTCGTTAAACGCATTAAGGGCTGCCAACTCCCTCGCTCTTATCCCGTCTGCCGACATGCTGCCTTCCTTGGTTACCACACGCGTAATGCGTACTCACAGTCACGGAAGAGGTTTTGATGAATGCACTCCGCTTGTTGACTCGGCACGTTCTTCCTTACCGGCGCTCTCTGCAATCACGACCGCAATCAGAAACCCGACTTCAGGTGCCACTGGAGACTGTGGTCCCCGCGCTCCTCGCCAGGTCCGTGTTGCCGTCTCAGTCCGCAGTGTCCGGGAGCTGGAGCAGTTTCTCCCCAACGGGAGGTACTAAACAACTTCCGGGTCACCAGAGGTCTTGGCTTCCTGCTGCTCCGCCGCTTGAGAAGGAAGGGTTCATCCAAAAACTGGAGAAGCACAATATACCGGTTGTAGAGATAAACACGATCTCAGCGTTCTCTCGCCAGGAGCCCAATTTTCGGATACCAGCTGCGCAGAAGAAGAGAAGGAGACCCAAGTGCAGGTGAGCAGTGATTTATTCAATCAAGTGGAAGGCGCACCTCAGCATAACGTTTCGGCCTTCACAGAGGCCTTGGTCACATGACGCATGTAGAGGAAAGGCAGAATTTAAAGTGCAAGTGCAATTAAATTTAAATTGTGATTGGTTGAAAATAGTCACATGCTATTTACAAAAGTAATGAACATAGACAATATCCTGCTCAGCTACTATATTTATTTATTTATTTAATCAAGTAAACTGTTTTTATGCAGAAAAACTAAAAGTGTAGGAAATTTTCATGGTGCCTGGGGCAGCAGATTCCATGTATATTTTATGGACATATCAGACATGCATAGATACACATAGATTTAATTTGTGAGAAAGGTGGTTAAAATATTTTACATCTAGGTTAAAAAAGTTGTATTCTTGCACTTTTAAAAAACAATGCTAGTGGAGTGATGTGCTGGGAAGGAGAATGGGAGAAAGTGCCAGATAAGAAGAAGGAATGAGACAATTTTAGGGCAAAGAAAACAGAGCATCTAATTTGACTTGAGCAGCCCTCTACTACTGATGATATAGTACTCCAAATTGTCCTTGACTCTTTCTACGTTATTTCCTCTATCAAGCAGCGCAGCAAGATTTCTAGCTTCGCCGTGCTGCCCGACTTTGCCTTAAATATGGCCCACATTGTTTACCGCACCTCTTTAAAAGCAGCATGATGCTGGAGAGTCATGTAGATAAAAGCAAGGATGTATTTTACTCCCAACATTGATTTTTGCCTACACTTCCATTCAGGCCATCCCCTCCACCCTGCAACAAAACCCCATTAGACTCAATCTGAGATCATTGAGGACTTGACGATCCTGCAGTGCCTCAAGAAAAACGCAGCAAGTCTGAAAGCCAAATAATCTCTGTATGTTCTTGTTGACTCCTTTAATTCTTGGATCAGTGAACTTGTCCATAAGGGGACACCCCAGTCGCAGGGGCGGCTCCTCCCTTAGGGCAGAGGAGTGTCGCCCCACTGCCTTCTCATAGTGCGAGAATCAGAAACATAAAATTGTATTTTAAAGACCATTTTATGTTTCTGCTTCTCGCACTGCGAGAAAGCAGAAGGGTATGCCTCGTTGGGGCCGGGCGGGTTGGCGGGTCAGGGAGGAGTGACTTGCCTAATGCTGTGGGGCCGACCAAACCAGTCATGTGCACTCTGCCTTTTCTCTATGGAGACTGCATGCAGTTTCCATAGAGAAAAGGGCCTCCCCATAGGCGCCCGGCTGGGTGCCGTCCCCACCAACCACAACCCTGCCACTGCAGCTTTTGTGATTGGCTTAGGGGACGGGAGGGAGGCTGACTGAGGCTGCTTCCTGTTCAGGTGAGCAGCAGGAAATCAGGACCCAGCCAGGAGGTGAGTCAGCACTGGACCCGGGAAGGTACATTTTTCACATTTACATTAAACCTTCCCCACCCCACTGTGACTGCTCCCCCCCCCCCCTCCCCCCCCCCCCCCCCGTGAGTAATGCCGGCCATGACTACCCACTCGTAGTGAAGAGTTAAGATCCCAGGTCTTTGTCTTAGATACAAGGCTAACCATCTTGTCAAGTCTTTGATTGTTCAACAAATGACACTTCTTTTTTTGCCACAGAATCTGTGCCATTCTATTCTACCTTCTGAATTACTTAAAATGGTTTGAATTCTGGGATTATCTTCAAGACAAGAGGGGGCATCTGCCCTTTGAATGTCCTCACTTCTTTAAAAGTCAGAGCTACATGCTGCAGTTGGGACTTTTTCTTGGGACAGAAGATGTAACTATACTACACCATTCGCAGGTCGTGCACGATTAGGGGTTGGCTGCAAACGTATTGTAGATGATAAAAAAACGTAGGAATTCACTGAATGAAAAAAAGCTTAAACTAGAGCTATATTTCAGGAGCGTCATGAATTTATGTTAAAAAACCTTAGAAATTCCCTGAAATATCAATGTTGTTTAAAAAAACAGGGAAATTTACCAGTTATACATAACTGACATAAGTATAATTAACACCGTTATATGCACTGCGTATAAACTCACATATTACATCACTGATAACATCTGAAATCTATGGTGGTGCAAGTTATACTTAGTATCACAATTGTGATGGTGGACAATTTTCAAGATATTTGGGACACAGAACATTCATTAATGTTATCCTAATGTAAGGAAGCATTAAACTAGCATGCACCTTCTGTTACAACTTGTGGTTAAAGACCATGCAGCAAATGGCAAAAATTATCCATGGAATTTTAAATGGACTAGTGTATATATTTTAAAGTGCCTAGAACCTACACTTCAACTCTTCTATGACCCTCATTCTTGCCATGTAGTTTTTTCATTGGAATTTGGAATCCCCTGGGAAATAGTGCAGGAACATGTGCACTTGGACAGCGTCTTTATCCGCAGAATCCCCCAGCTCCTTGAGACCCTAACGGGTGATTAGCCGCGCTCTATAAGACTCCAGATTCATTGAATTACAGTTCATATTGCGGTGCATACCAAAATAGCTCCCAAAAGGTTACAAGCTTTGGTGGTGGGAAGTAGGCATGCATTGCTTCATCTCAATGACACTTGCGTGGTAATTCGTATCCAGATTATGTACTGTGCATGCACCTGCCACCTGGGTGAACGGGGGGATACATCGGCAGGCAAGATGTTCAGGCTCCTAAACAGCGGCGGTGCGTCCATTGGGGCGTTTGGGCGTTTCCCTCCCAATGCGCACTGCCGCCACCCGGGACCGACAATGTGTTAAATCACACACCATTCAACAACGTGTTTCTGGCTGGCCGGTCACCGGGCCGGACCAGAAACCATCAGGAACAAGGGGGGGGGGGGGGGGGGGGTGCTGTGCAGACGTGCTAGTGCGCGTGTCCTGTTTCGGACAGGTCATTTTCCTGACTGGCACGGACATGCGCACTAGCCCCCCCCCTGGGAGACCGGGGGTTGCCTCATGCCGTAGCCCCCGGTCTCCTAATGGGGCGGAGAGTTTGGCTGCTCCAGCCAATCCTGTAGAGTCAGTCCGACCTGCCTGATGACGCCTGACGTGACGTCAGCTAATCCTTAGTCTCACCGTGACCCCGCACCCGCAGCCATTGCCACACACAGTGCTGCCCGCTTCACAATCACACCTGGTGTGCGTGCTCCTCAGCTCCTGTCCTGATGGTAACTCTTCCTGCCTCATCGTCGTGGAGCTGGACTACTAAAGAGAACTAGTACTACTGAGGTGAGCCATAATATAGTGCTCCTGCTTGTGATTACCGCTCTTTTGTAATTGTATTATATTTTAAACTCGCGCCCGTGACCCGTTAAGTATTACCCATGATCCCCCACAGCTGAACCCCTGAGAGTGCCATGGCGGGTTTGGGCATCATTCGGTCTGGAAGGTTTTTTATCAAATATAGCGCTTCCTATCATGGCAGTTTCGATGTTTTGTAGTGCCACTGCTGCAGCAAATTACTAGTATCTCCATGGCCACATAATCCATTTTTGCGCTCTTTACACGGTGTATATGCTCTACCTGTCCGGACCCGGTGGAAAACAGAGGCGGGGGAGGGGGTTGATAATAAAAACAAAATATGTAGATAAACACAGACCAAACGCCATTTCCTTGGGCCAAGGAATCAATCGCCATCAGTTGCTGAATTCTGCTAGTTTGCGATTTGTTTACTTGTTTTTAAATAAAAAGCCTCTGTGAGGTAGTCAGAAATGCATTGTATCTCAAAGTCTGTTATGAAGCTACATATTAAATAAGCAGGTAGCTACCTATGTTGTATGACATCTCTTTATCACGGTCATAACTGCACTTTCACAATTTCTTTATTAACCTTCCTTCCTTCTCAAAATTGCTTGCAAATGCACCATTTGTCCACTCGATTTTCACATTTTTCTGGGAGGGGGGGGGGGTGTTGGGAGGGGGGTTGGTTCGGAAACGCGCGTCGCGCTCGCGAGCTACAGTGCGGAAATCATTTTCCGCCTCACCAGGTTCAAATGTCACCAGCCGCCACTGCTCCTAAAGGTGGCTACACGTTCAATGTAGGGGGGTTTAACTCACGCGAAAAAAAGTTTTGTACCTTGGTTTAAGAATGTTTTTCGGCTGTATATAGCGGCGGATCATTGAATGCAGTCTGCGCCACAAGGTCTATTTCGAGGAAGCGCAGCGAAGTGCGCCCTCTGCAGGAAATTATGTGTCGGTGCACGGTGGGTTATCTCAGCTTTTCGCTCTTCCGAACACGATACAATAAGAACTACTAAGAATGATAATAAAACCTGTTACTGACTTCCTACGTAACTGCAAACTGGATTTGGCTTACAGCCCTTTGCAACAGTTCGTCTGCAGGGTTTTACAAGCGTTTCGGGTTGTATTTCAGTATAATCTCGGCAGTGTACAAACACACAGATCAGAAATGAATGTTGTTTGCCTTGAGAAGTGCCCTGCTCTGTCCGTTCGCGAGTAAGAGGTTGGGGTAAAACCGGGCGCAGGTCCAGCGGTTGGATCTAGGGCAGCTCAGTGCCAAGCCGGGGTTCCCCGCGGAAATACAAGTTGAATTTGAATGTAACCATATTCTTCCTTTAACAGTTCACATATTTATGCATGCATGGCACTGCTGCTACGCAGAAATAGGCGAAAACTGTACAGGCCAGACCATCCTCTCCTGGGCCGTGCGTCTGACTGATGTCCACGGGAGGGACACCGCTTCTCCCCCGCTCCCTGTTCTGTGCTTCCAGCTCTGACAGCAGAGCGAGCATCACAGAGCATCACACATCTGCCTCGTGCAGGACGCAGAGCCGCGGCCAGGCCTCTCATTGGCTGCCGCGAAGGATGGCCCCGCCCCGCCTGCCCACTTAGGATATAAAAATGAGCAGCCTGCGCCACTGGCAGACAGCTCTGGGCATCTGCCGGTCTCTTCGAGGAGCGAAGCACCGAGCAGTTTTAAGAAGCTCCATCTGCAGAGAACGGAGCTCAGAGGACATCCACCAGCTGTTCCAGCCGCCTACGGAACCCACAGCCTTCCCTGCTGCACACCCGGCGCCATGTGCAAGGACAGTCTGACCACTCTGCCCGCCATCTGCATCGAGAGGTAAGGGAAAGTCGAGGCGCTATGGGAGACCTCTGCAGTGTGATGCGCAAGGTTGCAGTAAGACATGCGCACACTTGGAGGGCAGAAGGGAGCTGTTCAGTTCATTTACTTGACGTGAAACCCAGCTAGTGTTTGCAGCTGACTCCACGTGCAGCTGTCTAGAACTAACCTAAACGTCCAATTCTGTGATCCTATTATTGTTAGTTAAGCCTGTTTTACTTATGTAGCTGAGCTCTAGTATTCTCATCGTTTGTGTAGCTACTTGATGGCCCTTTAGCTAGGCAGGCACAATGCAAATATCTTAATAAGTCAATATCCGAGTTCTTTTCTTTCTTTTCCTCACAACTGTCATACACAGTTTGACTAAATGAGACTTCCCAGGACCACAGGGTCCAGAATGCATTGAGCTGTGTTACCCGAATGCCCTGATGGCAGCGGGACATCTAGTAACCTTACCGCTGGCACATTTAATGCAACCTGGGTCTGTGTAAATCCTGAGGTGATGCTGAACGATAGCTGGGTCTGCAGAGCGAGGGGCTCTGAAAGGTCACCGCAGACATTCCAGTGCAGAGAGATGCGCTTATGCGCTGCACCAGAGAAGCGGGAGCGAAGGGGCCGCCTGGTCCAGTCTGATACACTAGGGAAGAAGGGACTGTCCACTCCCACCTCAGAGAAAGGGAACAAGTGTGCGGCTTTCTTACAGCAACCTCTCGCCAATAGAAGGGCTGTCTAAAGCAATCCTTAAACAGGGGGATATTAAATGTATAGTGTGGTTGCATACAACATACTCAGGGAGAAAGGACTCAGGGGTTCCTTGTACTGATCTGAATTGTTCTAATTCTAGTAGAAGCCTGAGGTGTTAGGTGGGTTCTGAGCAGAGACGATATATCCTGCTCACTGAACACAAGGAAGAGATGATCTGGCTATAGCACCCGTTCTAAGCACTATACTAACATGAGACATGTTTATAATTGTGATACTGGTGGGGACGGGGATTGACTAAGTGTAAGTGCCTCATCTCCCAGATAAAGCAATGGGTTATGAGGGGTCTTGCACAGTGCTGTGTATATCTGCAATAATATGCTGATTATGCATTTAAATACTTAGTGACCTCACAGGAGGAATTAGTCTATCTCCCTTCTGTCCCAAAAGCTGCAAGAGCAGTGATCAACATTGTTATTTCAGCCCTTTATCATTCCAAGGTCGATACACAGAGAATCACTAAATAGAGTGCGAGGCACAACTATTGTAGAGAGCGTTAAAAAGGAGAGAAACACAGACAATAGCATAAAACCATACCATTTGTAAAAGACTGGGTAGGGAAGCTGCCACTTGTCTGTAACATATTAGGGAGTGCCCTTCGAGTGGGGCTTCTAATCGCAGTTCACTGTAAAGTTTCTTAGCAGGACTTCAAAACTAACAAATGTCTCTTCACTTTCAGGGTTAAAGAGCTCGGGGCCCGCCTGGGAGTCCTGCTTCAGAAACCAGATGCAGCTTTGGAACCTGGAAAATGCAACCAGAGCAAACCAAGAAACAAACACAGGTAAGCCAGGGGCCTCACTTGTCACCGACCCTTCACAAAGGGGTTTGTCTTCTTTGTGTCAGTGGTATTTCCTTTTCTGATCCTTGCCTGTCCTCAAGCTCTTCCTGTTCTTTCTGCAGACTCTGCCTGGAGGATGTGCGGAGATGGAGGGTCTCCTTCGACAATCTGATCAGTAGTAAAGGTGAGTGTCAGTCACTCTGAGGACGGAGGGGGGGGGGTGGGCTGTGGGTGGGCAGGATGGATGGGCGAGGGCAGTTCAATGGAGTCATCATGGCCTCAACCCAGGGCCAGTGGGGAATGCTGAAGGGAGATGGTTGGCTCATGACTGGCTTGTGCTGGAAGCTGCATGTAAGTGGACAGATGGCACACAGCTGGGTAGGCAGGAAGAAGGTGCAGCGATGGATAGATCATGCCTAGGCGGAGGAGGAGGGACATGTATGATATGGTCCATAGGTATGGACCATGGCAGAGTAGGTGGGAGGAAAGTTCTTGTGACTTAATTGGTGGTCCGGGGTTTGGAGGATCATGACTGGATGGGAGTTTATATGGGGCAGGTGGAGGAACCGTTAATTGCTAGAACATTTGTAACATGGTCAGATGAAAGAGCTAGTTTGTGTAAGACTAGGGCTAAGCACAGCTTCTCTATGGGCCAGGGCCAGAATGGGGACAGAGGCGCAACTAGAGTGAAATTTCGGGAGGGGTGGGCTAATAAAGATTTTGGGGGGGGGGGGGGGGGGTAATTCTTCCAGCAATCGGCAGGGTGAAGATGCAGGGGCTCTAACTAAGAAGGGGTGAGACAACAACAACGCCTCATTAACAAGTAAAGGGATTTTAAAGACCTGTGAAGTACTCGTGTGCGGCTGTGTGTGTGCATAGGAAGCTGTCTCCGCCCGGGCTGCCCCACACGACGGGGGGGTTGAACCAAGACTGAATAGGCTAGATATGATTAGATATTAATAGAAGGGAAGATCGGTGGACTTCCGGAGGTAAAAAAATAATAAAACAAGGGGCCATGGGATAAGCCATTGATGTCCAGTGAGTCACTGGAGAGAAACTGTAGAAAGAGCAGCGATCATATGCAATAAACCACAGGATGAAATAGGAAACCAACGGATGCCCTGAGAGGAGAGGGGTGATTGAGAGGATGAGCTACACACAAGTGGAAGTGTGGGATAGGCTGCTGGATGATACTGAAGTTTGTACAAATCTATTACTCTTTGCTGATCAGTGCTCTTCCTTCTTAACCATTTGTTTCTTATTTTCTCCATGCAGACGGCCTTGCTGCATTCTGGTCCTTCCTGAAGACAGAGTTCAGCGATGAGAACTTAGAGTTCTGGCTTGCTTGCGAGAAGTACAAGAAAATCCGCTCAGCTGCCAAACTGTCGTCCAAGGCTCAAGAGATCTACGAGCAGTTTATCCAGAACGAAGCCTCCAGAGAGGTGAGTTAGAGCCAGATTCACTAGACTGTTCTCCAGATCATAGAGGGTTCCCTTGCAATTCTTTAGCTTGCGACAAGATAGGGCTGAATGCATTGCTACTCTTCTATAGAGTATTCCAAGAAATATGGCGGTGGTAATGCTGTATGGCCAAGCCAGAAACCTGGGGTTAGGAGCACTAGGGGTCAGAAAGGGGATCTTTTGTAATGCAAGCGTAGGGGGATACAAGCCAAAATATTTACAGTTCAATCCTTTCTTTTACTAACATGCCGTCTCCCATCCTTCCAGGTGAATATCGACCACCAGACAAAGGAACTCACTCAACTCCAGTTGGCACATGCAACACACAACTGCTTTGACGTGGCACAGGCGAAGACCTGGGTCCTCATGGAGAAGGACAGCTACCCCAGGTTCCTGAGATCCACCCTCTACCAAGACCTTCTGAATATTGCCTCTCACCATGGAGGTGGCCAGCACTCACACACGTGAAGTTGATTCTGGTTGTAAAAATATGACTTTGGCAAATTATTAGGGCGCGACGTATCTGGCCCCTTAGAATCAGACACCTCGAGTGAGGATCGGGAAGGCAACAGCGAGGATCAGGAAGAGAACGTTCTCAGAAAGTGTCCCTTCAAGGACTTGTCCTGTGGACTTTGGTGCAGAATGTTTCCCCTGGAATATATTCTCAAGATGATCCAAGCATTGCCGTATTTGGGGAGTGAGTACGCGTATAATGCCTGCTTGTTTACTATGAGGCACATGTCTCAAGGGGCTATACTTCTGTAATATGTTTTATTCATCTCGGCCACCACCGCAACGATATTTATGGTCAGGGGTGTAAGATGGACACATAGTTTTGGTATGCATGAACAAATTGTGTCTGTATGTGTACCAGTAACTGCAAAAATACGAGGTAAAGAGTGTCGATATTATAGTAGTTTGTCTTTGTGCCCGAATTCACAAGAGTGGGTTTTCAAGACACATGTACAAGTACATATACCTGCAGTCTTGGGTCCTACACTATAGATGGGTGAGTAACAGTTGACAATAATGAACTCAACAAAGTAGGTCTAATAATGTATGTTGAGTGCCTAGTGGGTTTTTGCACTGTGTTGCTCTGATAGCCTTGCACTGACTCCTGTTGCGATGTAAGGACCGGTACCTATCTGGATCCTCCTAAAATGCGACGAGTGTCCGTTCACCAGGCCCTTCCTCTGTTTCAATCAAGGATACTGTCAGAAACCCATAGACAATGCAAGAAGACTCGACTGAGCATCTTGCAAAAAATGCTGTTGTGCATGTGCTGTACAAATAGTGTCTTTAATATGAAACCGTGCCAGGAGAATTGTGAGACACTAAGGGTGGCTAAGTTCAATAATACCTAAGTCTACAAGATTTAGGGCCGAGTCCAAATCTGGTAGATGATTTTGAGGACACCCTGATGGTGGAAGGGTGTGGCCTGATTTGCGTCATGTACCTTAACCAGGGTGCGCATGTGCGGACGGTGCATCCACAGCAATGAGAAGAATGCTCCTCCGGGCCTCTGTTCTCTTCTTAGTGACACTTTTGTGGACCTTCAGAGTCACAGTGGGACTGTCCAGTTTGTAGGGGTTTCCTCCATGCACTAGTTGTGCTCAATGTCAGGGAGACTGTTTGGTGTTTAGGTGACTTGGGTTCCTGTGAAGTCCCATAGATGTGTCTGAGTCTCCCCATTGAGGCATCTCTTTTCTGGTACTAATCGTTCTTTTCTGAGCCTCCTCACCATCCATGTACAATATTTTTATTTTGCCATAACTGTACATTTTTTAAATTGGGCTCCCCCACTAATTAACAGCGCCCTTCTACTGTTACCCCGGTTCAGAATCACTTGCATTACTGTGTCTGTTCCTTCTATGAGGTTCTGGACTCTAACACTCTAACAGCACCCCACTTCGCCCATTCACCAAACACATTATTTTCCCTTCATTCTCTGCAGGCGAGGCATGCAATGGATGGCCACTGATAACTGGGGCTCATGCTGGGCCTTACCAATGACCCCTCTCCTCACCAGGATTGTAGATTGTGGCTAGTATTGCACTGGATGGGCCAATGAGGACCCTGAACAAAAGATAGATGTATCAATGCATCATCATTACCCGCGCTCTCAGCGTTGACAGTTCCAATTGAGGGACTTTTGACTATTTTTTGAGTGTCTCTATTTATGTATGTATATATTTATTTATATATTTATTTATTTAATAATGCCATGTCTTGTTCTTTGATGAGATGATCAAATAAAAACCGAAAAAAGAGTGCTGTTTTGTTTCATTGATTTTATTCAGTTATTATAATATTATATTTTGTATACTTGTTTCAATCATTTCATTACACAATTCAAAGATACCCCCAACAAAGCAGAGGATTCTCAGGAAAAGTACTATCTCTGGGCAAAAAGTAACAAAAAGCAACAAAAAGCAACATTTCAGAGTTCATGAAGTCTTCAATGTCAGCTCCCCATTTTACGGGGCATATGTGCAAGCCCCTAACGCCATCACAACGTCACCTGCAGTGACGACGTGGTGGTGATAGGGGCCTCCCCTTATGTACAAGGCAGCATTAAGCTTAATGCTGCCTTCTAAATAAGGCCCCCTTTCACGCTGTGTTTAGTGTGAATGGGGAGGGCAATGGTTGTTGCGGTGGGTGTTCTACCGCAACACACATTGATGTTGACGCTGCCCCCTATTTAAAAGGGCAGCATAAATAGGAGGCAGCGCCAAAATTAAGACCCGGGAATCCCAGTCTTAAGTTGGTAAAACGAGGAAAAATGCTTTATTCCTCCTCTGTTTTATTTTTTCCATGTGTGCTGCCTTGTGCAGCACACAAGGAAAAAGCAAAAAAAGCTTTGGATTGTTTATTTACAGGAAGGTCCTCCTTCCTGCACATAAACAATCTTTTTTTTAAAAAAATGACATTTTGTGACTTCCATGTGTGCTGCATTAAGCAGTACACATAGAAGTGACAAAATGGCATTTAAAGATTGTTTATGTACAGGAAGGGACACCTTCCTGTACATAAACAATCTTTCCCTTGCACGCAGACACCCTTGCACTATGTCGCCAGCGCAGGGGGAAACCCAAGGCTGCACCTTATTCTAGTAAGTAGGGTGCAGCCTTGCGTTTCTGAAGTGGCAAAGTGAGGCGTAAACATCCCCCTATGTGTCGTCATGACTGCCCAAACTAAACACATGATTCGAACATTGTAAAGTCTGCTAACTAATAAAATTCAAAACTGTGACCTCTGCTTTCACCTAGGTCTGCCTGCAGGTTTGCACATTTCTGGAATTCATAAAGGTATCCAGAAGATTGCAGGCCTTCACGGGCCCCCAAATCAAATAGTGAATTCTGTTATTGCATGTGCATGTATATGCGCAAAAGTTAATCAGTAACAGAAAATATACTAGCTATATTTTTTCCCCTCCACAGAAAATAGTTGTCCCTATGAGGAAATCCCTCCGCTCTGAACTCCAAATGTGTTCCTTCCTATTATTGCCATATTGTTAACAGAATTTACTCGATCCTGATGTTGTTAAGCTCAGAGGGGTTTATTTATGAGCCCTTGCGTCACTTTTGCGCCATTGGTGAGTCACTTTTTGTGACGCACCCTCAGGGTAAAAAAGGCGCCATGTTGTGTAATATATTTACAAAGTGACTCATCTAGGTAGATGCGTCACTTTGTAAACCCCTGAACAAGGTATGATGTATGCAGGGTGGGTGTTTTGAAGCAAGTAAGCCTCGTAGAAGTGACTTAGTGAAATCTATGAGATTTCACGGCGTCACTTCTAGGATGCAAATGCGTCAATATCTTACGCCTGCCTCACATCAGGCGTAAGTCTGACACAAGCACTTGCCCATGTGTAATGACCCATTGCTCGAGTTGCTTCACTTTTGTAACACACTCCAGCAATGCGTCATTTTTGCGCTTACAGATGCGTCAGAAATACTGACGTGTCTGTAACTCCTTGCGACATGATGCGTCATACTGTAAATATGATGCATCCAACATGTCACAAGGAGGGCGCAAACAAAAGTGACGCATCGCTGTTTCGAAGCAGCGATGCGTCACTTTTCATAAATGAGGCCCTGACTGTTTGCAATGTGGGAATGGGCCAAGAAGAGGTGTGTGAACAAAAAAACACTTTTGTAGGTGTGCAACAAAAATAACATTTCTGTAGGCGTCAAAAACACATATTTACCATTTTGATATAGGTTGAGCAAAATGAGGGAAATATTTAAAGGATTATTTCACTTTTTTGTAAAAAATGTTTAGAAAAATGCTTTATGTTGACTTTTTACTTGTGACCTTTCCAGTCTTGCAATATGAGACTTTTTGAGGCTTCCTATGGTGCTGTCAAAAGGCATCTATCTACCGTGGCTTTAATGTAGCACTGCCCTTGAGAGCTGCAATGTTTTCTCTTCCAATTGCAAGCATGCATATCCTAGTAACAGCGTGATCATTTCATGGGTATAAAAGGTAAAGGGTATATTTTGTTCACAGTGCCCATGCTGCTGTGGTTTGCTGAAGATGCTATGTTGTGGGTGGCATGTTTCAATCTACTCTCGTTGGCATTCAAGCAGAGTAAGTGTCCTCTGGGCAGAGATTTGAGTCTGACCCAAGCATCGGCATCAACTAAGGGTAGCAGCTGCTACCCTACGCTGCCATGTGGTTCACCTGCAAGTGTCCTCACTTCCCCTGTTCTCAGGAAGCAAAATATAGCAGTAGGAACAGAAAGTCAACTGCGTTCTGGTTTCCCCTCCTTGACACACATTTAGCAGTGAGCGCTCTTGGTGTTGTGTGGGAGGGGACAGCCAGGTGGGTCCCTGGTCCCCTTCCATATGGAATGCTGGGTGCCTGCGTGCCCTCTCTATATCTGATACTAGAAGGGGGATGGCCCTGAATGGACCTAGCATTACACGCTCTGAGATGAGTTCATCAGGTAACCTGCACGTAGGCACAAAAGGTGGAATGAATCTCAAGAGACTCAATTCAGCACAAATCAAGCCATTACAAACTATACAATCCCCATTGGGATTGTGCAGTGTTATAGTCAGTCGGGCCCCAGATATTCAGGAGGCATCGCCGGGCCTCCGCATGAACCTCCACCCCAGTCACCTCACTCATAATAGTGTGTACCCGCCTCCAATAGGAGGCTATCGCACTACACTCCCAAATGATGTGCATAAAGGTGGCCAGAGCACCACAGCCGCGCCAACAGAGGCCATCAACCGAATGCCCCATATGTATTAACCTGGGACCAGTAACATAAACTCTGTGCAGGATCTTCAATTGTACCAGTCGCAGCCGGGCAGGAATAGCAACCTCCTTGGGGGACGACACTGCGCTTTGCCAATCTTCATCATCAATCTCTATTCCATCTCGTATCCATTGGTCCCTAACCCCCAAAAGAAGGTCTGTGCGAACATTAATCAATTTTTTATAGGCTAGGGAAATAGCGCTATCTGGCATATGGCCGTCCAGCACTCTGTCTTCCAGGGGGGAGTATTCAGGAATTTTCTCGCCTTCCGGCATGGCCGCAGGGAGTGCGTGGCGTAGTTGTGCGTACCGAAAATACTCCGTTCCACCCAGCTGGAACTCTGTCTGCAGTAGGGAAAAAGATTTTACCTCCCCTCTCACTATCATGTCCTCCACCTTAGATATGCCAATCATGTCCCATTTGTCGAACCCCTTAGTGTGCCACAATTTCCCCAGTATCTCGGAGTCATAGAGAGGAGTTGCCATAGTGAGCCTATCCTTCCACCCCAGTGATTTAGTTATTGTTCTCCAAATGTGCACCGCAGTTTTCGTTGGCCCAGACATCCGCCTGTCAAGAGACCTCGTGTACAACGCCCTGTGGTATTTCCCGCCGTCTAAGAGCCACCGATCCATGGCGTAGCCCGGACTATCCGCCGCGCCATAGAGGCCGTGATTAAGGGCTGCCAACTGGGAGGCCCAGTAGTACCTCCGAACGTCGGGCAATGCTATGCCCCCGTCGTACCATGGGAGCGTAAGCTTCGTGATGGCTATGCGTGGTCTGCCATCCCATAGCAGAGCACGCTGTAAGCTCTCGATTTCCCCAAAGTAGCTAGCTGGGACCGGATCTTGGGTGTTTTGCAGAGCATACAGAAACCTGGGCAGGGACATCATTTTAAATAATGCCGCGCGCCCAAGAAGGGAGAGCGGGAGCTTACGCCAACCTTCTACGTCACGTCAGAGACGAACAAGGGGGGGAAGCAAATTGTTCTCATAGCGTGTCTTGGGGTCAGTTGAGATGTAGATCCCCAGGTATTTAAATCCCTGTCTCGCGACCTGTATGCCACAGTCCCTTGGAAGACGAGGCGTCCCCCCTCTCAGCACGTACAAGTGCGACTTCGACCATTTATTGACCAGGCCGGAGTGTCGGCCAAAAAGTCGAAGCACGTCACATACAACAATAAGTGACTTGCATGGGGAGGTGAGGTACAGCAGGATGTCATCAGCATATAGTGAGACTCGGTCCTCGAGTCCAGGGGACCAGTGAATTCCGTGCATGTCGGGGTGGTGCCGTAGCCACGCGGCCAACGGTTCGAGTGCCAGTGCAAACAAAAGGGGCGACAGGGGGCAGCCCTGCCTGGTGCCCCTGTGGAGAGCAAAGGACGCGGAGACACGACCGTTGACCGTCACGTTGGCCAGCAGGCTGGCGTACAGAAGTTTAACCCACCCTACAAATTCCGGGCCGAAGCCGAGCTTCGCCAACACTGAACATAGGTAGTCCCATTCAAGGGAGTCAAACGCCATCGTGGCATCCAACGATGCAAAAACTGTCGGCTCCCTGAGCGTGTGAGCCCTGGCAAGGGCTCCATGGAGTCTCCGAAGATTGAGGGCAGTGTTGCGGTGTGGAATAAAGCCCGACTGGTCCGGGTGCACTAAGTCGCCAATCACGCCAATCAAACGGTTGGCCAGCAATTTGGCAAGAATCTTAGGCTCAGCATTCAACAGAGATATGGGACGATACGATCGGCACAAGTCTCTGGGTTTCCCTTCCTTATGGATGACCACAATGGTGGCCAGCCTCTGGTCGTGGGGAAGCTCGCCCTTCTCTCGCGCCTCCAGAAACATGTTCCGCGGGGGCGTGGAGACGACGTCAGGTTTTATTTTATAGAGTTCCACTGGAATGCCATTGGGGCCGGGCGCCTTACCAGATCTAAGGGAGCGGATGGCCAGGGCTATCTCGTCCGCGGTAATACCCCTATCTAAGTCATCACGGTCCGTCTCTGACAGACACGGGAGATCTATCTCAGCCAAAAGCGCACTGGAGTCGGTCTCAGACAGGTCCGAGACCGAGGTGTAAATGGTCTCAAAGTAGTCTGCGAACATCTCCACTATTGCACTCGGATCAGTAACAAGCAGGCCGTCCTCCCCCAACACTTCTGGAACCACCCGACTAGCTCTCTCCTTTTTGTCGAGCCAAGCAATGAGCTTGCCCGCCTTGTCCCCGACATCGTAAATGCGACCCTGCTGCTCTCTACCCATGACTTTGGCAGCGTCGGAGACAATATCATGATATTCTGATTGTTTAAGCGAGAGGACGTGGAGCAGCTCAGGCGTCGGGCCCGCTTCCAATTGGGAGTCCAGCTCCATAATCTCCGCTTCGATGCGCGCCATGTCAGCGTCTCTGCGCCTCCGGACGTCAGCAATGAGGGAAAGCGCTTCACCTCTCAAAACCGCCTTAAATGCCTCCCACAGAGTGACGGCCGACGCAACCGACCCAGTATTCTCAGTGAAATAGAGCTCAATGGCCCTGGACAAGAGTCCACGTGTCTTCGGGTTACGGAAGTACCATGGGTTGACCACGACAGCCCGCTCGGTAACCACAACGTCGAAATCAAAGGACACCTAGACCGGAGAATGGTCTGAGATGCCCCTCGCCAGCAAGCGAGCCTCGGAAACTGCCGATGCGTGGGCCGCCAGAGCTAAGATATAGTCTATTCTAGAAAGGCTTTACTCTTGGCGCTCGGGGCCCCCCGAGGCGCCCTCCGAATGTTCATCTCGTTCCTCATGTCTGTGCGGCAAGGTGTCCAGCCAGTCGCTTACCACTTCGGGCATGTCGGAGAACACAGCACGGCCATCATGCTCAATACGCAGTCTAGCAGGGAACATCATTGAGTACTTCATACCCAAGTCTCTGAGACGCCGCTTCACTCCCGCAAAACTCTGGCGCTGTCGCTGAACCGCCCTAGTGAAGTCCGGGTAGAAGTTGACATCCGCATTCTGAAATTTGAGGGGCCCGTGTCGTCTCGAGGCCTGTAGGATCACATCCCGATCTCTAAAGTTGAACAGCCGAGCTATAATGGGCCTCGGCGTGGCGCCCAGATTGGGCCGTCCCCCCGGCATTCTGTGGGCCCACTCAACTGAAAAGAAACGACTGAGGCCCGCAGGGGCCAGATGAGTCTGTATCAGTTCTTCAACAAAGAGTTCAGTGGCCGGGTCTTCGGCACCTTCCGGAATCCCGATAATTCGGATCTTCTGCCGCCTGGCACGTCCCTCAAAATCTTCTAGCCGCTTCGAGAAGAGATCGTTGGCGGACCTCAGGTCCCGGACCTCCGTCTGCAGGTCCGAGACATCAGTCGTGAGGCTCGCGGTTTTGATGTCTAGCGACTTCACTCTGTCGTTGGTTTTGTCGAGATCAGCTCTGATTAGGTTAAGGTCGATCGCCAGAGTATCCACTTTATGCATTAGGACCTCATGTTGCTTGTGCATCTCCGTTCTGATGCCAGCTATAGCCCCCATAATGTCCCGGAGTGTCGGCTCCGACTCGTCCGGCGATGCTGCCCGAAGGGTGTCTTTAGAGCGGGTAGCGGCATTCGGTGAGATCCTTTGCTGGGCATGGCGATCAATCTTGTTTGACTGGGGTTGAATCGTCTTCCTGCTGACCCGGTTCGCCGTCCTGTCTGGTTCTCCCCTGCCCGCCATGTTGGAGCCAAGAGATTAAACAAAGGGTGGCACACCAAGGTCACTTCGGGTAAGCGAGCAATTGCAGTGCGAAGCAGCCTCCGACAGTTGTTCAGCGAAATGCCACTCCGCTACTTCGCGTGCTCCGCTGGGCCGGTGCAGTAGTCACTCACACAGCATATCGTTCATGCGTTACAGTGTCGCTGCAGTCGGCCACCATCAAGACAATGGTCCGTCTCTGGAACAAATCTTCAGCACGGTGTATCTCCGTCTATGAGCGTCGGATTTAAAATCGGACAGCAGATCCCGTCTCAATGACCGTTCATCAACAAGAATCTACCAACGTGGATCAGAATTTCGATCAGGATTTATGCGGAGGGTCGGAGGGTCTCCGGAGCTCCGAGCTTACGCGGCCATCTTGCTTGCCCGCGAAGCTCCTCCGTCTATATGGGTTATTGATTTGTTGTCTAAGTATCTGCATGGGTGCCTGAGTCTCTGTGTGGGTGGATGGGGGGTGTGTGACTCTGTGCATAGATGTCTAAGTGAGTGATTCACTAATTGTATGGATTCAAAAGTGCATCTGGGAAGGGCTGTATGTGTAAGTTAGTATTTGTATGGGTGTTGTTGGCGAGTGAATGAATGTCTCAGTGGTATATGTGTGAGTAACTACATATGTTTTAAGGCAGTATATGTGGGCGTAGGAGTAGATAAATGACTATACGTGAGAGTAAGTTATTTGAAGAGTGGGTGTATAAATGAGTGTCTTCTTGTATCAGTGATTGTATAAGACAGAAAGTATGTGTTAGTATCTGCATAAATAAGATGTGTGCACAGGTGCAGGCAAGCAACTTTGCGGTAGATAATAATGTAATCTCTGGCCTCATTCATATCTCTGTTTCATTTTATCGACTTGCTGAACCGCACTCTTTCTCGCGGACCCCAGCGTCCCAGACACATGGTTGATGGGAGGTGAACACTGAGGGCTTGGTGCAATAGGCCAACGCTCTGTCTCCTCCTCCCTCTGCTCTTTTGACTCTTCCCCCATTCTCCCTTCCACCCACTCGCTCTCAGTCCCATTCTCATTTTCTTTCTTTCATTCTGACTACCTTTCCTTTTCTCTTGGACATGGCACACATAGTTAGGTTTCTTTTTTGTCTTGCCGGTTTTGTACGCTGCTTCCGGAGGAGTACACCCTCTTATTTCATGTTATACTGTTGTTTGTTCGAATAAAGTTGTGTTTCCATTTATTTGTGTTCTTTTAATAAAGGTTATTTTTTTTACCAATAAATAAGGGAGTGTATGGGTCTTCTTTTTCTGACAACACTTGTATGTAGTTTATTGTGAAAATCGGCGGTTGATAGGAGGTTATGAGGGAAAACATTTGTAATTTTGCGGTGCGCCTACCAAATATAAACCAACAGACTATTACATAAATGAAGCCTGGGTAATTCTAAAGCTGCAAGGGTTCTATGAGTGTAACACTTTATAACACCACGAGTAATGCCCTTGTGATTACAGAACCAATAAGGCACTGCCTAGGGCCACCAAGGCTTCAGGGACTGGTGAGGCCCACCTTGCATATTTAAATGAAGCCCCGGAGAGTGGCGATCCCCGGACTAGTGTTGGCCTCGAAGCCCCCCCCGAACAATTAGTAAACAATACCCGGGGACATGGTGATCCCCTAGGCTGCGAAACATCTCTGTGCCCTCCAGTGCCTAATTTACATGTGAGATTAAGGTCCCCAGTGCTGCAGAGACCCCGCAATATAAGAATAGGATTGGCCCCAGAACATTACCCACCAGGGGACTCATTTAAATGAACGAGTCAGACCCTGATTCATTTTTTTTCTCAATTTTTACCATCCGGATCCGTTTTATTGAAGCAATCCGAGGTTTTCCTCCTCTCTCTTCAATGAGGCAAACAAGGATTTGCTATCACAGGGTGGAAGCCATGCTCCCGCCCTGTAATAGCAAACATAAATGTCCTGCGGGTGCACACTGTAGGGCCATTTTATGACCTGAGCCTGGGAGGTGGCGCTCCATAGGGCCATGATGCATTAGTTACTGCATAACTACAGAATTAGTATAAACGCATACTAACACTACCTGCACACATGTAGTACAGCAACCAGAGTGTAGTGAAGAGGCAGAGGAAGCCCAAAATCAAAAAATATAAATCCTACCAGATGTCGTATGACATAGTTCGATGAGCTGACGACCCTGGGATGAGTAGAAACAGCTTCACGAAGAAAACGAGTCTTCAGCAGAACGCAAGGAAGCTCGAAATATTGGTGAGTGCTGCCTTCTTTTTACCTTCTCCCGCTCGTCGCCAAATGTATGTAGTGAAGAGGCAGACAGCAGTGGATCCGATAAGTAGATTTATTGCAGGAAAACAAGACTGCTTAAACAGCCACCAACAGGAGCAGACAGCAAGGCAACTGTCTTCTCCAGCACTGTGAACAAACTGCCCAAGATTCCCCTCATGATAGCCCTGCATTCTAACATTATATTCTTACTTTCTAGTAGCATTACATAATAACATTCTACTATGACTTACATCGGAATACTACACAGAGCACATGACTTTACAGCAGTGAGCTCATGGTTTCATCCACGAGCCTTGAGACCGGTAGGGGTGAGTAGTTCGCTTCCCACTCCCTGTATTGTATGAATGCAAACTAACACTACTTCCACAGGTATGCTACAGTGCCCAGAGCACATCACTTTACAGCAATGAGCTCACAGGTCAGGCTCACGGTTTAAACCCGAGTCTTCAGACCAGTAGGGGTGAGTAGTTTGCATCCCTCTCCCTCTATAGTATAAACGCATACTAACACTAATTACACAGTTATACTACAGCGGCCAGTAAGCCTCACCACCCAGAGCCCATCACTTTAAAGCAATCAGCTTGGTTTGATCCCCGAGTCTTCACACCGATAGGCGTAAGTACTTCGCTTCCCACTTCCCGTATAGTATAGACGCACGGTGGGGTCAGTAGTTCGCTTCCCACTCCCTGCATGGTATAAACGCCTACTAACACTATTTTCACACTGTTAGACCCGGCTGCCCTAGGGTGGTCTTTCCCTGTTTTTTTTCGCCATTGCCTTATTTTTTCCACCCTATTTTTTTTGTTGGACCTAGGTCTCCGGGCGCCTTACCATTGCTAATCAGTGCTAAGGTGCCGGTGCTCTCTTCTTCCAACATGGCTGCCACAGGCCCCTGCTACTGCGGAGTGGTCTTTTTAGTAGCACCCTAGTAGCCAGGAGCTGGCTGGGGCCCTTAGATACTGTTGCAACCCCAGCCCGCCTTTTTCTGCCCATAGCTACACTAGGAAAGCTCCTGGAACCTTCCGGAAAAGAGGGAGGGGTCTTATTTTGCCGCCATAGAGAGTGGTCACCTGACCTGTGAATATTTAAGGAAGGGAGGGAAACCTTTTAGACAGTTGGGTCATCACTGGCCTGGGGGAACTTACGCAGGAGACCTAGGCGGTAGGGCCTAGAGGGGGACCTATACCACTGTCAGTGACAGGACTTAGGGGCTGCCTTCCAAGCTGTGTAAGGGACTCTGACCTAGCCCACTGATCTGGCCGGCGGGGGGGGGGGAACCCAGGGACCACCTGCACTGACCTACAAGGACCAATATGTCTTCAGCCACCAACTCAAACCCCCCCTCCAGAAACTGCTTACAAAGGGCGCAGGAACCATCTAGCACCAAGAAGAACCTTCACCTGTGCTAACCAGGACCACTGGGGATCAACCAGGTACTGGCGCTGTGTCACCTCTGCGATCCTTGGCTCAACCTGGGCCCCCTGTGCTGTCCTGCCACTGTTGTGTGACCTGTCTGGATTAACCTACCTAACTGCCCCTCAAGCGCTCTCCTGTTGTGCCCCTGGGAAGCGCTGCCAGCCCCAGAACTGTGGTGCCTTATAAGCTGTGTGTTCCTTCCCCCAAGCGCTAGACTGAAGGAGACTGCTGTGCCCCTCAAAGCGCTGTGAGGACCGAGCGCTACCACTCCCGAGCGCTTCCCACCTGGGTCCCTGTCGTGCTTCGCCAACGAGCGTGCCACCGATCTAACCTTCCTTTGTGGTGTCCTCGCCGCCTTCATCGTCCCCTCGGTGGCCCCCGGAGCCAGGGGAGGGCCGCCGCCACGTTCCTGGAGGCCGCGCTGGGCCTGTGTCCATCTATCACCGCCGCGGCCCGGGAACCTTGGTTGCTGCTCCCTGCCACGGCCCCGATGTCAGGGAGGGCCGCCACGGGATTCCAGGAGGCCGCGCTAGGCTGAGGCAGAGAATACCCTCATCACACGGAGGGGGACGCCAGTCGCGTCACCGGCCGTGCCCCCTTCATTGCTGCCGGCCGTTGGGAGGGAAGCAGACACGCCCCAGCGGGCCGTGCTGCCCTTGGCGGCCGCGGGCATGCCTCTCCTTTAGCCTCATTCTGATTGGTCCTAGGCCCAGGACCAGGAAGGGAACCCGTACGGGGGCTAAGGAGGAGCCCGCAAGCCCCCACCAGCCGGCGCAAGCACCGGAAGGCCCAGAAAAGAGCTGAAAGCTGCGTGAGGCCTACCGGATGGCCGGAGCCCTCCCCCTACCGCTGGAATCACCGCAAGGGCTCCCCCTGGAGCCGAAGGAGGAGGTAACCCCCGGGGAGGAGGGCAGAAGGCCGGGAGGAAGAGTGGGGCTCCCGAGGAGCCCAATGGGAGCCTCGTGGCCGCCCCTCCCCGAGGGAAAACTGTAGTTGGGCCCTGTTGGCCCAGTGGTACCCCCCTGCGGAATTCTGGACTGGGTAAGAGCCCCAAACTCCACATTTGGTGACTGGTCTGTGGAGGAAGTTAATCCATAGCTGGGGAATTATTCTTGCCAGGCTGCTTCTTCGCAGGAGCTGAGTTCCATTATTGATATTCCCTGCTGGTTCAGTGCCCAGGCTTTGCCTATTGAATTGTTTGCTTTACCTCAGGAAATGTTTGCTTTTACCTAATGAAATGTTGACTCCTGCCTAATGCAAGATTGAAGAAATGCCCACAGTTAACTCTTGGATTGCTCCTTTAATGAAATGGTTATTGAGACATGCTGCATTGTTTATTGAATTGCTTCCTTTGCTCCCCTGATGAAACGTACTAATGAGTTATTGCTACCTTGATTATTAAAATTGCCCTGAATGATTTGCCAGCCGTGATTTTTATCCTAGATAAAAATTTATAGATTTTAATCAACCTTACTTGTGTGGTGTCAGTTATTGTGTGCGTTCCCTGCCTCAGTGGGTGTGTTTGCTGTATGGTCACTTTACACCTAAGCTTTCGGGTGCCTACCTGCTTGCGCCAAGCTACCCCCTGTGGGATTGGAGACCCTAGTTCCTACACACACGTATGCTACAAAGACCATAGTACATCACTTTACAGCAATGAGCTCACAGTTTAGGCTCTTGGTTTCCATCCCGAGAGTACCAGCACCTCACCTCAGCACCATCTCACACCGGGCAAAACAGCACTTTCACACCGGTAGGGGTGAATACTTCACTTCACACTCCCTGTATAGCACACCCTAACGACCCCACAGAGCACACGGAGCTCCTACCCTCCTCTTTCCTATTTTCTCCCCTTACTCGCTTCAACAGAATCACAAAATGGCTGCCAACACTTCCTAGTTCCAACCGTTCGCAGCCTATAACCACCAAGCTCGTGCTCGTAACACCTCAGCCAATCAGATGGCAGAATTTCCAAATATTGATATCTGTAAATTTCGATATTTCTCCAAAACTACTGAATGTATTTACACCAAATAAACAAAAGCGTTCTTTCTAAACCAAGGCCCTTCTCCCTGCCAAATTTGGGGTAATTCCGTTCACCCATTCGACCCGTAGCCTTTTCTAAAGCTTCTTATGGAAATTGCATGGAGAAAACACGTTTTGGGACCCCCCCGCCTTAAATAGCTGGGAATGGGAACATCTTCAATTGTCTGCGAAAAGACTGATGGTCTTCTTCCAACCGAATAATCAGGAAGAGCGTTCCATATTCTGGAGGCAATATAGGAGAAATGTCGGCCTCCACTTCTGGTCCTGTAAATTCTCGGAACAGTAGCCATGTGTTTGTTTCCAGAACAAAGAGCTCTACTGGGATGATATGGGACAATGATTGACTGTAAGATTGGCACACTTTTGGCTGCCATAATCTTATGGGTGACACAGAGGGCTTTAAACTGAATCCTCTCTGCAACTGGCAGCCAATGCAGAGATGCTATAGCTGTTCGAGCTGATTCTCTGTGGGGAATATGTAGAAGCAGTCTGGCTGCACAGTTCTGAACCGTCTGGAGTCTCATTATTGTGGATGGCAGGGATCCAACATAAAGGGCATTTGCGTAGTCCAAGCGAGAGAGAATTAGGGCTTGGACTACTAATTTCTTAGCATCCAAGGACAATAGGGGGAGAACTTTCCTCATCATCCTTAGTAATACATAGCAGCATCCTCTTACCTTCTGAGCTTGGACCTTCATGTTTAGCTTATTGTCCAGCCAGACTCCCAGACTTTTTATTAGATTTTTGAGCGTTGGTGTGCTGCCCAAGCAATTAGGCCAAAGGGAAGTGGAGCCAACTGGGAGAGGTTTACCCAGAAACATCAATTCTGGTTTTGCTCCGTTTAGTTGAAGAAAGGAGCGCTCCATCCAGGCTGATATTTTTTGAGGCAATTAGCTAGATTATTTGGACTGTTTCCAGGCTGATTAAGGGATACTATCAATTGGGCATCGTTAGCATATGTAACGATTTGTATGCCAAAGGGCTCAACGATTTTGGCCAAGGGGCTCATATAAATGTTAAAAAGGGTGGGGCTTAAAGATGAGCCCTGTGGCACCCCACACCTCAATGGCATGCTCTTGGAGATGGAGTTGTCCTCGAAGACTTGAAATGAGCGGCCGTTTAAAAAAGACTCCAACCACCTTAGTGCAGCTCCTGATATCCCTGCCTCTCTAATCCTAGAGATCATCAGTTGATGGTTCACGATATCGAAAGCTGCACTCAGGTCTAGGAGGACAATTGCTGCCGAGCCTCCAGAATCCATAATTTTTCTCGCTTCCTCAGCGACAGCAATCAAAGCTGTCTCTGTGCCCTGATGTGTCTAAATCCTGTTTGCGTTGAATGAAAGCAGTCATTGGCTTCCAGATAGGTGGACAGGATGGAATGTACATGTTTCTCTGCAATTGTCGCAATCCCTGGAAGCAGTGAAATAGGGCGATAATTAGAGAACACTTCCGGGTCGGCTCCTGCTTTTTTAAGCAGTGGTCTCAGCGTGGCTTGCTTCCATGAGGTTGGAACAATCGCTGTACTCAAAGATAGATTAATACATTTTAGAATAGTAGTGGCAACTGTTTGGGAAACTTGATTCAGAATAGTAGGCGGGGCCATGTCTCTACGGGAGCCTGATTTTAGTTTATTCAAGTAGATTTTAAGAGATTCCAAATCCAGGGGCGGATAAACCTTCAGTTCGGTTGCTAGCCGGCTCCCCCTATTCTCCATCTGAGTGAGATTTTGGGGGGTGGTTGCTGAGGGGAATGGTAAGTAGATGGATTGAATTTTTGTGTGAAAGAATTCTGCTATATCACTGCTAACTATGGGGCAATTGCATTTGCCCCATAGTTCGTGGAGATAGCCGCCTCCCATAGATATCTGCCGCCCCCACACCTTACTTGAAGGACTGTGCACGTCTTAGGTTCCACCCGCGCCGTCGATTCTGCCATGTACACCAGGGGCCGCCATTTTAACAATCCAAACAGGTCTTCCCGGATGTGGCCTACAACCTGGCGATTGGAGCGCACAGTCTGGTACCTGATAGCATTAGTATAGTGTGCAATGAAGGACCGCTCCCCGATCCATAGTGCCGATTGTTCCAGTATTTTACACCCGCTCAGCACAGGACGCCGCCACATCGGGTACCGTCCGACATTTTGTAGAGGTTCTCAGGGAGTCCCACCTCCGTTCCGCACCAGCCCTCCGTAATGACGATCAGGCGGCTATTACACTGCCCTCAGAGTTTGCTCTCCTCCACGTACAGCCGGTTGTATCAGTCTCTCACTTTGTGTATAAGTGGCTGCAGGGGTTGGTGAGTAGCTACATGAGTGTCTGTATGGGTTATTAGTTGTTTGTTTGAGTATCAGTATGAGTGTCTGAGTGTCTGTATGGTTCAGTGGGGGTATTACTTAGCGCATAGATGCATGAATGAGTGACTCACTGTTTGTATGTGTTGAAGACAGTATGTGGGCAGGACTGTATGGGTTGATGAATTTGTGCATGGGTGTGTTAGTGAGTGAATGACTGTCTCAATAGTGTTGTTATGAGTAACTACATATGTTTTAAACTAGTATATGTGAGTATTGGTGTATATAAGTGAGTGTATGTGAGAGTGAGAGATTGGAAGAGTTTCTGTATAAATAAGTATGTGTTTCTATAAGTAATTGTTTAAGAGATTACGGGCCCGATGTAGGTAATTTAATTTTACCACGTCTTAAATACCGAATGATACCGATTCGGTATTTAAGAAGTGGTAAAATAGAGGGGGGGGGATGTAGGTAATACAGACTCGGTAAATACCGAATCGTTAAGATTCGGTATTTACGATTCTGTAAATACCGATTCGGTAATGCCCATTGGTTCCACTGGGCATTGAAGCCCATAGGAATCAATGCGCATTACCGAATCGGTATTTCCCGAATCGGTAAATACCGATTCCAGCAAGGGTGCAGGGGGTGTCACTTTGACACCCTCTAGCACCCCAAATACAGGCATGTGTGCCATGTGGCACACAGACATGCCCTAAGGACATGTCTTTCTGTGACATGGCATAGGTGTGCATGCACACATGTGCATGCACACCTGGATTCAGTATTTTACCACCCAATTGGATTGGGTGGTAAAATACCGAATCTGAAAGGCCTGTAGCACTGGAAACAGTGCTACCTACATCAGGAATTTTCCAAAACGGTAAAATTACCGATTCGGTATTTTACAGAATCGGTAAATTTACCTAATCGGTAAATTTCCCGATTCTGTCAAATATAGCCCCCTACATCTCAATCACCAAATACCGTTGGTAACGGACGAATTCGGCCGTTACCGACCGGTATTTGGTGACCTACATCGGGCCCTAAGTATGTGTAAGTTTCTGTAGAAGTAAGTTTGGTGGTGTGTGTATAACTGCATGTGCAAGTAAATGGATGTTCAATAGTTTATTTGCATGTTTACCTATGTGTGTGAGTAACGCTATGGATGAGTGGCGGTGTGTAACAGGATGTACAGGTGTATGAGTACATATGATGAGTGGGTACATGTATGACTGACTGTATAGGACTGTTGGTGAATGAGTGGATGTGTATGTAGATCTTGGAATTACTGAATAGGTTGTTGTAACTGGTATTGGTATGTCCATTGTTTTGAAAATGTTAGTTTCTATTTTTTAATGTGTGTATCAAAGGTTATATTAGGGTGAGGGGAGGTCTGCCAATCTATCACAAGGATGATGTCATCAGTGATGTCATTTGAGATATCATCAGTGATGTCATGAGTGGTGTCACTGACTACATCATAAGTGATGTAATATGTGGCATCATCAGCAGTGCATTGTGGGAGCGCGAGTTATAGTTAGCTGAACTAACCATAACGGGGAATTTCAAGGGTTTTCTACAAGTGGAATGTCCAGTTAACTATAACGCCCCTGAAACCTATGTTTTTTTCTGTGAATTTCTAAGGTTTTTTAAATGCTAATTCCTAACTATAACGTGCCTGAAACCTATGGTTTTTCCAGTGAATTTCAAAGGTTTTCTAAATGCTAATTTCCAACTTTAACTTGACTGAAACCTATGGTTTTTCCAGTGAATTTCAAAGGTTTTTTAGATGCTAATGTCTAACTTTAACGTGACTGAAAACTATGGTTTTTTAAGTGAATTTCAAAGGTTTTTTTAAAAGCTAGTTTCTAACTTATGCCTACAGAGGTAGGACATGTGAAGAAAGGAGAAAAAACGCACAAAAAGAAATGCAGAAAAAAGCAACAGAAGTCCTCAAAGACGAAGAAAAGTCCCCTTGAATCCTGAGAGTCCCTAGGGTAAAACCAGCCCACTAGATACTTCAGTAAGCGCTTTTGCAGAGAGGTGTAAAAAGTGGCACGGCCTGGACCACATCTCTGCAACGCAGCGCAGTGGCACTTACTGGAAACACCTGGCGGGCTAGTTGGCCCCCAGGGGCACCACAGGGCGTGTTTGCATACATCACCTCAGGCCCCACCATCTCCCTTCACCACTGTGCAAACATGCCCCGTGGCACGTTTTAAGTTGGGGGATTAAGTCCCCTTGATACCTGAGGGTCCCTGAGGTCTAACTAGCCCACCAGGTGCCTCCAGTAGGCGCCACAGAGCTGCGTTGCAGAGAGGTGTAAAAAATGGGCATGGCCTGGACCACCTCTCTGCAATGCAGGCCTCTGGAGCTTACTGGAGGTACCTGGTGTAGGAGAGTAGGGTCTGCAATCCTATGATCACCCGGACTTTTTGCTTTTGTTTCACTGGTTTACGACTTTCTCGGGCTGTGGGCCTGCCAATCAGACCCACAGCCTAGCTGTTCTCTCGCTAAATTGATATGTGTACCTTAGGTGCATTACCCAATTGGAACTGGGCCACCCTGTCAGACCCTGTAACTCAGGGCATCGGTGTACCCAGGGCCTACCAGGGGCTGAAGCATGTTTTATGCCACCCCTGGATGGCCATCTAAATCTGACACAACTGGCTGCACGACAGCTGGGGCCACGTGGCGTACACGCCTGTTGCTGTAGGTGTAGTATCCCTATACCTAACCTTAAAATGGACACCCGAGTTCCTCTCAGTCACTCCTATGGCAGGCCTTGACAGTCCTGAAGGCAGAGTGTGTGGAACCGTGTGAATTGGGCTCTGGCACGAGCCGAGCCCGGTTGCAGCTTGCGGAACCAAGACCCAATGGCTGTTCCATGATAACGCGTATCATATCGGTAACTTCGGTATCGCGTTATCAAGACATGTCGAGTAAGGTGTCATACGAATCGGGCTGCTGCCCCCTCACAAATTCTGGCGACGAGGTTAGCATTCCGCCCTGCTAGAGGGACGCGACATGTACGTAACTGAGAACCCCGGTTAAAGTTAACTGAAGCCTCAGCTCCACAAAATGGACGCTGCCACCACAGACACGAGTCTGACCTCCTGCTGCTGGGAGTCCTTCCAGCGAGGAGAGCTTGGACAAAGGGTTTCCTGTCAAGAGCGGTGTTCGCACCGTCCCAGATAGGGTTTGTGTATTCTGGGTAGGTAGGGCTTTGCAAGAAGGTGACTGCGGAGTGGCACCCCGGTGCTCACTACGCATCTGCCGGCTAGAACCAGTTCCAGGGGCGCGCAGCCCCTGACCTGGGGAAAGTCCAGCAGGAGGAGAGGGGTGTAACTACCCCCCTTCCTGGTCCCACCCTTAGGGCAGGACCTAGTCATGTACCCACCCCTTTCTTTAGGATAAAGGCCGGAGCGGGGACCCTTCCAAATTAGATCATCTTTGAATCAAGAATACTTTCTACGAAAGGACTTCGAGACTCTTCTCAAGATTTCTCCCTTGTGGCTAAGGAGTAGTCACCCTGCATCCGCAGGCACCATCTAAGAACTCTGCGGTTTGCTGCAAGTCCTTCCTCAAGGATCCGACGGCCCAGCTCGACGAGAACCGGTTTCCCTGGCACCTCTGACCTCTACCCACGTCGTCAGCTCAGCTGAGATCTGTGGGTGCGACGAGACCTCGTGGGACCGGCCATCATCAAAACCTGCACGCTTTCTTAATCAGCACGACCATCGAAGCAATTCTCTGGTGAGTGCTCTGGGGTCCGAGAAGCCCTGACCCTGAGTAGCTCCAGCACCGAAGTGCAGTCTCCCAGCATCTCCACGATCTGCGTGGAGCCCTTCTGCTCGCTGCTCAGCACGTTGTCTGGTCACTGGCCGCTGGCTTGTGCCCTTCTTTGACGACATCCGACAACCAACGCTGCTGGTCTGGTTGCTCCAGATCGGCCCTCACTCCCTTTTTCGAGAGGAGCACCCCGGACCCTCTTGGTCCACTCCAGACGCCATTTTAGGCCCACCACGTGGCCCTGAAATCTGCCAAGGCTTGTTGCCCCAATCCTGGGCCCAGCGACGCCGACAGCATCAACCTTCGTGGGACAGCTCGCACCTCCATCCTGGTCGCCGACAACCCCTTCTGGTCCGTGAGACTGCAGAGCCTAGCGTCGCCCACTCACCTAGTCGAGGTGACGGCCATCCGGTGCCTTCCTGGTACCCTCTGACTACTGGCTAGTAGTACGAACTTGGTCCCCTCTGCTTTCAGGTATCAATGATCACTGATCCAGGCTTGGATCTCTACAAACTATTCATCACTGGTCGACCGCCAGCAACTCCTTTTCTTCCGGCTCCTGGCTCGTCAGCGAAGACCCCCGACGCCTGTAAGACTTGTGCAGCCGCAGCCCTCGTGGCTAGGTAACTTCGGCATTTCGGTGCCTGCATAGCCTCCTTACTCTAGGGTCCCGAGTCCCTCGCTTCCGACTTGCCTTATCGGGTCGGCCCGAGACCACTAAACTTTCCGTGCCCTCGGGCACTTGTTTTAATTGTGCACTTGAAGTATTTTCTAAGAGCTTTTGTTCTGTGCTTAGTACCCTGTCCTCATAAAGAGTACAGGGCTGTTGTGATTCTAATAAATATACTGTTTATTTTCATAACACTTGTGTGGTGTCCTTTCACTTGGTGTTCAAGGGGTATGTGATGGTATTACAGCTGGCTTAACACGCCCTCTAGAGTTTAGCCCGAAGACTGCTCGTATCCACGCTACTAGGATAGCTGGTCTAAGGTTGACTTACAACCAATCACCATAAGGGTCGTTTGGAACGATACAAAGTGGTCGCTAGAATAGCGAACGCTGCATATCGGGCCAACTTCTAACACCTGGTGGGCTAGTTGGCCCCCAGGGGCTCCCAGTATTGAAGGGGAATTAATGCCCCAATCTTAAAACGCTCCACAGGACATGTTTGTACAGATGTCACTTTAGACCCCGCCTCCTTCCTTCACCACTGTACAAACACGCCTGTGGCGCGTTTTAAGTTGAGAAATAAATTCCTCTTCAATACTGGGGTCCCTGGGGGCCTGGCCAGGACTTCCTCTCTGCAACACAGCCCTGTGGTGCTTCCTAGAGGTACCTGGTGGGCTAGGTGGCCCCCAGGGACCCCCAGTATTGAAGAGGAATTAATTTCCCAACTTAAAACGGGCCACAGGGCGTATTTGTAGAGTGTTCCTGGGAGGGGGGGGGGGGCCTCAGTGATGCTGGTTTTTTAAAAAGATTTTTTTTTAGAAGGGGGACTGTGTGGCCCCCCTTCCTTTCCTATTTTGGGGGCCCAAGGTACCCCATCCCCCAGGGCCTGGACCCCTTTTTTTAAAAAAAATGTAATTGGGAGGGGGGCCGCGTGGGCCCCCCTCCTTTGTCCAATTCCGGCCCTAGGGACCCCATCCTCCGAGGCATAGCCAAACATCTTGTTTTTTTATAGGAAGGGGGGATGCATGGCCCCCTTCCTCAGGCCTCTAGTGGCTCCATGGGCCTCATCCCCCGGGGCCCACCTTTATTTTATTTTTGGGGGGGGGTTGCCGCGTAGCCCCCCTCCCGGGCCACTCTGGCCCCGATGACCCCATCCCCCAGGGCCTGGTCATCGCTTTTTTTGTGAAGGAATATGGCCCCAAGGACCCCATACCCCGGGGCCTGGCTCTCCTTTAAAAAAAAAAAAACCTAGGGGAGTTGGGCCATATATGTGGCCTCCCTCCTGGGCAACTTTTTTAGCCCGGGGACCCCATCCCCCGGGGCTGGCCCTCTCCTTTGGGGACCCTGGTGGAGCCCCAATGCCCCCACGGTCCATGCCGGCTCCCCACCTCCTGCGTGAGCCAGAATTGTTTTTCCACAAGGGGAGCTGCTAACATGCAGCTCCCCTTGTGGAAAAGCTATCTGCTTTGCTTCATTGAAGCGAGAGACGGTTTCCCAGCTATCACTTCATTGAGGCAAAGCAGTTTGCAATGACAGGGCAGGAGCCACGTGGCTCTCGCCCTGTCATTGCAAACATCAGTGTCCCTTGGGTGGACACCCCGGGGCACTGCAGGAGCCGGCACTGGGGGGTGGCGGTCCCCAGGGCCATCACTGGCACCAGGAGGGGGGCATGCAAACCCCCTCCCAACATTGACAAAGCGCTGGGGGTGGTGGTCCCCAGGGCTCGGGTCCGTTACGGACCCCCCACATTTAAATTTTTAGTGCCCCAGGGAGGTGGCGGTCTCCAGGGAGTGTGGGGAAGGGCGAGCCTCCCCACACAGGTGTTTTAATTTAAAAAGAAAGCCCCAGGGCAGCGGGGGTTGTGTGCCCCCGCTAATTCAATTATAAAAGCCCCAGGGTGGCGGTTCCCGGGGCTTAGAGTGCTTACAAATGCCTCCCCCCACATATTAAAAATCAAGCCCTGGGGGTCTCTGGGGCTGCGGGGAGGCCATGCACCCCCCGCAAATATTTATGAAAAGCCCCAGGTGGTGGCGGTCCCCGGGGCAGCGGGGGCTGTGTGCCCCCACTAATTAAATAATGAAAGCCCTGATGGGTGGCGGTTCCCAGGGCTTGGGGGGATTACAAATGCCCCCCCACAGTTTAGAAAACAAGCCCCGGAGGGTGGCGGTCCCTGGGGCTGCGGTGGGGGGGGGGGCGTGTGCCCCCGCAAATATTTATGAAAAGCCCCTAGCGGTGGCGTTCCCAGTGTGGGAGAGATTGGGGCCCCACAAACTTTTTTTTTACTACCCCGGGACCTGGCCCACCCGGGGGCTTCAATTAAATGAAGCTTGGGAGCCCTCGCTCCCTTTTTTTTCATTTTCTCGATTTTGTTTTTTAAATAAAAGACTTTCTGGGGCCCTGGGGGTCGTTGTGGGACCCCCTGAGCAGGCCTAGAGGGTAGGGTGTTTCTACCCTGCCTCCTTTTCTTGTTTTGCGCGTTTTCTTTACTGCTTTCTTGTGCCTTGGTTCTACTGAGGCACAAGATGGCTGCCAATGCTTCCTGGTTTGAGGTGTCGACAGCTAATTAGAATGCAGCTCGTGATCGGCAGGGTACACGGATCCTCCGTGCCTCTATATATCGAAACTTTTCTTTTTTTATTTCTCAGCAACTACTGAACGAATTTACACCATTTAAGAAAAAGAGTGCTTTCTTAACCAAGCACTACCTTTCTGCCAAATGTGGTGTTATTCCGTTCAGCAGTTCGGGCTGTAGCTGTGCCTTAGGTTTCCTACGGGAATTAACATGAAGAAAACATGTTTTGGGACCACCCTTGTTTCTCGGCCCGTCCTTGCTGAATCACCCCGAAACTTTCAAGATAGGAGCTGACCGGAGTACCCCTCTAGTTTTGAAAATTTTCATCAACTGGCGCCAAAATTATTGGGAAAAGAAAAAACCCTTTTTGAATATAAACAAGGTCCTAACTATAACTACCTACTGGCGACCGCCAGTAGGTAATATGTAATATATATATATATATATGAGGATTCCACTCTCCACGCCACATTTCTTCAGCACTCGCAAAAGATGAGAGAAACAGACTTTCTGTTTCAGCCAGCAGCCGCTGGTAAATTTATTTAATTATTTTTTGTGCATTGCTGTGTTCATAACCAAACGTGTTTCGGCAATCCCAGTCGCCTGGTTCGCTGGTAGTTTGTGTTCAAACACCCTCCTCACATTTAAAATACATATAACCCAGTGATTGGTCGCGTCCACATAGTAAACATAAATGAAATACTCGACAAATAGCATCAACTATGTAGGGGTATCTTTGAAGAAGACAGACTCCGATCCAAGAATACATCTCTCTGCCTTACAGTTTCTAAAATATTTTGTATACAATCCACACATTAAATACATTTGTATATATTAAATTATATAAATATCAAGCTATATAAAATTAAGCCATTTCATTTCCTGCGCAAATATGCATGTGTGTCTTTTGAGTCAAAGATACAGTGTTATCGTTTCAGGATTTCATTATTTTGTTAAAACTAAACAAAAGGCGCTCACCATAAACAGTGCAAAGTGCAATTTCTAAAGTGCTAACAGTAAATATTTTCTCACGTAGTGCAAAAAGTTGATCTCCCAGCCGGGAGTTTTAAAACAGATTTACACTGAGTCAGAATTGATATATTTACATAAAAGGGAGGGGATCAGGGATTTCGGGCAGACGACTAATTTCATTATAGTGTTATATGTATCGAATTTGTCTCCGTTGCAGCCTCTACCTTTTAATTCTTCACATTGAGGCAAGGACACAGCACCAGGTTTCACAAAAATCCTTGTTTTTATTAAACATCAGCATCGGGTCTGGACACGAGACAACTGCGTTTCAGCCATAGCCTTCAACAGGGTCATAGAGTTTTACATGTGCAGAGAGTGCTTTTAAAGGGAAACTTCCCTTATCTCCAGCACCATTAAAAACAATGACTAGACTGCTGCCTTCCTTTCAGGTATAACAACAATCATTCTAATGTATTGATTATCATATATTTCTGTGGATCTCCCACAACCAACCTCACATTTAGTTGAATATGCATTTGAGCACAGATTTTTATTCTACTTTTGTCATTTTTTCTTTTCCTTGCTTTTAATACTTTCTCGGGATTTACTGTAAAGTACTCTCTTTTAACTGCAAAAGACACATTTATATAACCTTAAGAAAGGTAATTTAACAAAATAAATGTGAGAATGAAATTAAGTTTTAGAAATGGCAATGTATTAAAAGGTTAAAGAGATGGAGACCTGATTTTCAAATACATATCCCTATATGTTTTTAAAAAAAAATATTTTCGATGTTTTTTCTATCGTACAGTCATATCAGTGTCTGTACATTTAAATCATAATATTAATAAACATTGGGAATGGCTCTCTCAAATCAGTGTCTGTCTCTATTTCATCAGTCTATATATCTCTTTAAACTTCTTTTCTGTTTTTCTTTCCTTTTCACAATGCACGTTCACCCTTGTACATAAGTAGTACACACACGGAAAATGTATATTGCTATAGCTCACCAGGTTTAAGAAATAAACTGCAATTCAATTGTAAACATTTTCACTCCTCTGTGCAAAATCACATACTATTCTCTCTCGGAGGGCAGTCCTTTGTCTATGGTTTATTTACAGTGCTGATTTTAGTCAGCATTCATCAGTATGGAAGCATGTTTAATCCTGTGATGAAAATCGTCAGAAGAAAATTTCTAGAGCTTCATATTTTCGTAAGCGATTTTTTCTTCTAAATGTAATTAATGAACTTCGATGGAAATTCGCATACAATACTTTACCCATTACTTATTTTGTTTCCCAGCAGTATTTTACCGTAGGGTCAAAGTAGAGAGGAGAAAAGACAGATGTATATAACCAAATGTCCTCCTATACTGAAACAGTAACATACAGTACTATGTCTGACGAAATTCTGTTAATAAAGTTCATTTTGATTTTAATTCTTCTCTACAGAGCCAAGGCTAGGGTTCTTTCTAAAGAAGAATCCTTTGTCCAAATTTGCCTAAAGTGCTAATCTTAATAAACACTCCGATGTGCAAAAAAGGCATTTGAACTTGTGCAAAAAATCACAAATAACATATATTTGCAAAAATCCCAAAGCCCAATATTTTTCATTATGAATTGGTTAGTCTTCTGAATAAAATAACCATCCTCTGTGCAAATTTGCATATAGTGCATTGCTTTGGTTCTCATCCCATATGTATAATGATAATGAATGTTTATTGTTTAGTTAGTTAAAACCTTAACAATTTATATAAATATTTTAAGTAAAACAACACATTGCACCAGTAGTCCATGTCATTCAGGGGGGACTACTTATTGTGTGGATATGTACATTGTGCTAGAACAGAATATCTTTACTCACAGTCAGGTAGGATAATAGCTGAAGTGGACTGGCCCTGTGCCCCATGTTGGTTGCAACGGTGAGAGGAAGCAAATTATGAATGACACTTCAGCAGACCAATGGATAAAGTGGCCTGATGGAAAGCCGATGTACATAAATGTGGATATTATACATTTCCATTAACAATAAGAGGTCTTGGCTAACGTGAGATCTAAAACGACTCAGATAACAAGTGATTGGATCTTCTACATATACATGAGTAAAATCAGCCCCTTGAAAATCTGCCTTCACCGAGACGGTGTTTGTCACGCACTGGGAGTAAATTATTTGGGACAAGCAGAGTGAGAACCAAATTCAAATAGGTAACTATCAATCACAAAACTGTTCAGTCAACTAGGTGTTACCACTGTGCTCCATTTCAACAAGACCTCTTTTTTCCAGTTCTCTTTTTTCATACACAAATCATTGCTCTCAACTCTTTTGGCTCAATTGGTTTAAAAGAAGAAAATCGAGACTTGAACCCCAAAAGTACAGGTGGGTGTCAATGAGGGTTTTGGACTGTAAAATTGGGGCAACAAGCAGGGGAGTCTCATACCCGTCCTCACGATTTCCCTTGTCCCGGTTTGTGAGAAGTTGGCCTGGTATATGCTGTCCACTAATCAAAGTGGGCACCTTACACCAGTCCAAACAACCCTTATGGTGATTTAAGAGGTCAAAGATAACCTTGGAAAGCTATCCAAGTGGTAGCTCTGGAAAGCAGTGTTCAGGCTTAGTCTTGAAGGGATGTTAAGCAGCTTGTTGTACCAGAATGTAATCTTATAGTATTGGTTAAATGAAAGGAGAACCACACTGTAGTTATAAAAATATGTATTTATTAATATAACACTATCTAGTATGACACAGTATCTCCTACACGGAGACAATCACAAAGCATATAATACTTAAGCACAGACACAACAGTAAATAGCACTAATACACAGTGGGCCCAATGGGGGGACCAAACTACATACTAAGAAAGTGGTATAAGAACCAGGACTCGAGTCAAGACAGTGTTGAGAGGACGTAGAATCAATGGGACCCCAAGGAACCACCCAATGTGAGTAAGTAGGGACACCAAAAGAGGACGGGTGTAGTGTGGGAACATGACAGCGCGCTCGATACAATTCTATGGGAAAGTTGTGGGTGAAGTTTTAGAGTTTAAGGACCCTTCCCATTGGACTTCGAAGAAACCCCGTGAAAAACAGAAGGTTGGAGAGCCACCCCACTTGTGGATACCGAGGTACCCAAGTTACCTATCCTAGTGAAGCTGGGTGCATAGGTCTGAAGCGGCATCAGAAACCTCAGTCGAACCCAATGGAAGACTTTGAAGAAGAGCCACTGCTGGAAGAAAGAAAGGTGTACAATGGAATACTAAAGTGGATTCTTGTCAAAGAGTACGTGAAAGCAAAGGGACAGAGTCTGTGTCACTTAGGAGTGACCAGGGACTCGGTAGACGAATGCCCACCGATGTTGGATGCTTCAGGTGAGTTGATGAAGTTCTTGACTCTGCAGCCACGGGGACCAGGAGATGTCGAGGATGACCAGGAGTGGGATCCGAATTGTCCCACAAAGGATGTTGAGTGCTGGAGTGTTGGTGTCTGGCGGGGGGACCTAAAAGCCTTGGCAATGGCAACCCAAGCAGAAGATCAAAGATGTGTACGGTTCGGACCAGCAAGGTCCAGGAGACTCACCAAATACAAGGGGGTCAGGGAAAGCCAGGAGCACCTAGGGGAGCCAAAGAAAACCATAATTGACCCTCAAATGGACCCTTAGGTCGGAGGGAAAGGAGTCGCAAGAGGACATCGAGCGATTTCACCAAGCCACAGCCCATGGAGCACTCGGTGCCTGGAGGTCAAAGTTCTTGGTAGGAAATGGTGCCAGATGTTGGGGCTACTAGGATCCCAATGCACTTGTTTGGGAAAATCCAACAAGCATATGCATTTGCAAATGTATGCTGTGCATAGGGGTTCTGGTATTGCAGCCCCACAAGGGATCCTGACCTTAAACTTAGTAAGAGGGCAGCTTTGACATTGAAGGATGCAGAAACCCACCTCCTGTGTTGCTGTAGCCTTTAGAGTCTATAGGAGCTCAGGGTCAGCAGACCACACAGCAGTGTTAAGGTGTCTGCGATTGCAGGGGAGTGACTCCTTCACTCCAAGGGAGACATCTCTGGTTGTCCATGATGCTCCACAGGTCCTGCACAGATCCTGTATGGTGCACGGGCATGGACAATGCAGCAGACTGAGTGGGAGACAAAGTCGGGCCCAAATGAAATCCAGTGAAGTCTAGAGTGCCCAGACGGTCGAAGTTCAGTGGTTTCTGGTTCAGAATCTTGTTGTGTCGAATCTAAGGTCCTACTCTCAGGTAAGCCCTTATATACCCAGGGAAGAGGGTTGGCAAGATTCAAAGGGACCCTCCCATGGGAGGGTCTGGACAGTGGGGAGGTTACTCCCAAGTCATTTGTCCAGTTTCCTGCCACAGCGGGAGCCAACGGCTCCCAGGACTGGTTTGAACTGGACTATGTACAGAGACACCACATGTGCCCCTCTTGCAGACTTTCAGACGCTGGCAAGCGCACCTACCCAGCCCTAATACACTAAATCCTGTCTGGGAGGTGGTCACACCTCCCTGTGACAGGATGGCTAATAATAATAATAATAATAATCTTTATTTAGATATAAAACATATCTTTAAAAGAATTTACAGATTCACAGCCTGACCGAATATTAGAATAAAAACTTCTAGGAGTAACAACACAAGTGTAGATATAAAGGCACGATCCATTAACAAACATTATAAAAACAGGGATTTTATCTCATAGTGTATATTAAAATCATAAATATTGAAACAAGGCGCCAGATTGCATTGGATATAACCAAATTATGTCTAACGTTGCTGAGAATAATGCCAGTTAATACTGTTTTCGGTGAGAAAAGAAAGATTGAGCACTTTAGCATGGTCTCCTTAAGTTGAAGATGTGATATGCTCGCTGGATAAATTTTATAAATTTTATGTTTAGCACTGTGTTTTCCGGGTTCAGAGCTGCCATGATGGCTTGCCTGCAGGACCGAACCCCCAGCCTATTCCATTCTAATTTTAATCCGGACCTGCGTTCTGTGTTAAGGGCTGGGCAAAGGCAACTTACATGCAACATGGTTTCCGCCGTTTCCCCACACCCTCTACAAGAGAGATCTTCCGATGTACGTCGCCATGATGGTAAGTCCTGCAAGAAACGCCAGTCACCCAGTCTGATGGCAATAAAGCCGCGTTTCAGGTATAATGGATATGTGCTGGCCAGATAGCAGGCTGGGACTGGCTGTCTGTAGGAATTTATAGTGACCCAGGCATGGCTACGTTTCAGAAAAAGTGCTTTGTCAGTGAGACAAGAAATCATTCTCACACATTTTTTTTATAGCTTTTTTAAATGCTATCTGGCCTGGGTTTAGGGCCCACAAATCGCTTGCTGACATTTGGTTAATGGCATCTGTAAAAAGTCGTCCGTACAAACCCCCCGGATTTATCTGGCTGATTTCTTGCCAGACTAGGGATTCTAAAGTACCTGGCTCAGCTTGTCTTAACTTGTGACACAGGTTAAGGTAAGCCCCAGTGGCTGAGGCCTCATAGTTTATTAGTCCCATCTCCAACCTGATCTGTGCTGCAGAGGCGGTCTTTGGCAACCGGAGCACCCCTTTGTAAACTTTAGTGGTCTGTTGGTTCAGGGTTGTGTTCATTTTACCACTGAAAATCTGGCTATTGTTCTACCTTCCCCTGCTCGAGCTTGACTCAGCAGCAGGAGGGCAGAAATGTGTCTCTGGTCCGCAGCAACCATTTTGTGCAGTCCAGGACTAGAAGGCTGGTACCGGGAACAGCAGGGACCCCACGAAGTTCGCTTCTGAGGTGTGGAATCATACCTCCCAAACCGGTTAGCGGTATAGGGGTATGATTCCAACATGTTTGACCCCAAACACTATAGGGTTTGTTTCAGCCATTTTAGAGTTGCCCATCACGCTGTCTCATAATGCCACTCAATATTTCGTTAATAGCTGCTTCACTGACAACCCAGGAGAATGGATTCCGAAGGCTGCAGGGGTGTTCTGCTCATGCAGTGGCACCCTCTCACTTAGAACCAAGCACACTGCCCTCAGGATTGTAAAGGCCTGCTAGAGGGGTGACTTAAGGGTTTTAAGTAAAGTGACACTTAGATATAGTAAACCTATATCTTATGTAAGTGGTGCATGCACCCACATACACAGGCTGCAGTGGCAGGCCTGTAGGTTCCATTTTGCATGGCTTCTCATATGGCATAATACATGCTTCAGCCCAAGAGAGGCCTCTGGGGTACCTATGCCCTGGGTACATGAATACCATTTACTAGGGACTGACAAGGGTACCCCCAGTATCCAATCTGGAGTGAACCTAAGTACATAACCTAACAGTTTAAGGAGAAAGCAGAAAGACTGGGGTCCTGATTAGCAGGAACCCAGTTAGACTAGTCAAAAACAGTGTCACATTTAGAAAAACATAGGGGTAACCTTAAGAAGCAGATCCTTCTTTCCTATAGGGTTGCATTAGTGCTGTGTGCCGGAGCAGCAGATCTGAGACTCTGACATCTCTCCAACCAGATCACCTGCTGACAGACAGTAGTAGCCAGAAGTAAGTGCAGCAGCCAGAGGTCATGGATGAAAACAATGTTACTCTGAAAAACACCTCCTCAAACAGCCTGCTTGCTTTCCACGACTTTAATTGCTTGACAAGCCCGGATTACGGTCGTGGAAAGCAAGCAGGCTAAGCAGTTACGTTGGATAAAAAACCATGAACAAGCGAGCCTACTACAGAAGTAACGTGCAAACATTGAGACCCGCAATCTGCACATGAAATATGATCGAAGGATGAGCGGGCCATAGAACCTTTTTTTTTTTTTACGATTTGGATTGAAGTTGTGGTCCCAGTATCTTTGAGGGGCCATTTGGAGGGAAAGTGCCTCAAAATTACATGACCTCTTCTGCATTGAAGCATTGAACTTGCAGTGAATGAGGTATTATGAAATTCGTTATCCACTTCAATTTAGTGATTTGAGGAAAGAAAATCTCTTTATCTGAAACTGAGTGCATTTGCACAGATCAATATGAAACCCGGTCTTTTTAACTAAGAGGAGAAAAGAAAATTCTGTCCTGAAGAAGGTGGCCCTATTGCGAATATACCACTGAAACGCGTTGACGCCCAGACTATATGTTGTGTTAAATTTGGAAAGGGCAGCAATAAGTTACAGACAGGGAACCTAGACCCATGCTTCATGCTGTCCATGTAGATACCCAAATTAACATCTAGACGACATAGTGAACTGTCTGTGTCACATTCTCATTTTTTAACTGTACCTTTTTTAACTGTGCCTTTTAATATTGTGGTGCTTATGATTTATATGAATTTATGTGTTTTTTGATCCGATTAAATCATTGTGTGTAATGCAGATTTTGCTCACTTTAAGACTAATTAAAATATGTGAATATTTTGATAAGAAGTTGTAATCGACTTATAAGTGCTTTAATCATTAATGAGTGTGTGTTGTGTGGATTAGAAGTATGGCGGCTGTATGATTGCAAAGTGGTAACCATATAGTTGATCCAAAGGGAAAATTTCTTTTCACTTCATAGTTACTGGGTGCTCCATCCCTTTGGATTTAAGAGCCCCCTCTCCTTGAGTTCAATATCATTTTTGCACCACTAGATATGTCAGAATCACTGACCTATCAGTAAATCCTTGCACCATGGAGCGCCATATTGTAAATACAGCACATCCATGGTGTTGTAAGGATGACGCTATGAAAAGTGACGCATCACTGTTTTTGCCCAGCAATGCGACACTTTTCATAAATGGGTGGAAGCAAACGGGCTGGATTCAGCAGTGTGGATCACACTGTGGTTCTCTTAGATGGGGTCAACGTGCAAAGATGGAGTGTGGCAGTGTGGTGGTGATCAGTAAATCCCTGGTACTGTGAGGAGATTTTGTTGTGGCTGGTGTTATATTCATGTTGAGCTTGATAGGGTGCTGCTACTGGATTTACTGGGTAGTGCTGTGGGTAGAGGGGTGCCCACATGGAGGTTTTGTTGGGATGTTCTGTAGTGGTGAGGTTGTTACTGACATGAGATGTTTTTTTATTATAGATGCATTAGTAGTCCAGAGGTATAAGGTTGTACTACAGTGTGCTGTTGTGGTTGAACGGTGCTGGATGGATGTGTGGTCGACAGAGATGGTAGGATATTTGTTTTGGTGCAGCAGTGTAAAGATGCTGGATGGCAATGATGTACTTTCAGTTGGTCATATAAGCACAGCCTGGGTTGTTCGGTAGGATTATGTGGCTGTGTCAAGGTGCTGCGGTGAGTTTTTTTTATAGTGATGGAAAATATCGGTTCGTTAATAATCAAGCATCCACATAGTGAAACGTTAGGTTTTAACAAGAAGTCCGGGGGAAACATTTTTGTAATTTTCACATTTTTAGCAGCACAGTTGTCTAATCTACAAGTCAATCCCAGATTAGTAAATTACAAAAATAAATAGGTACAATGAAGCTTTTGTAGGCATGCATGCAATGTTAACATTAGCAAAGTCAATAGGTCCCTAAGGTGAGATCTATTGACCTTGCCAATGCTTGTTTATATGGGCGCCCTTCTCAATCTCTCCCTAACCCTGCTCGACTCCTTGTTCTGTTTTATTCAACAAGCCCTATATGCTATTGCGTCACAGCATGTACAACGCAGAGTATAAGACTGTAATAAGGGAGTATGAAAAGCTTGTAATTCCGCATACCGTAATCATGTGGAATTACCAAAACATTTTCTAAGATTAGGCAGAATTACACAAGAAGAGTAATTCTCCCTTCAACGCTCTTTTCTTAGTGCCAATATGCCCCCTTGCGTCTAAAATGGACGCAAAGATGCATTTTGTGTTAGGAAATACTGCTAAATGCAAAAAAATGAATAAACGTGAACTTGGGATAGAAATTTCCCCCAATTTACTCCTGTCGTTTAGTGCTAGATTCTTAACACAAAATGCACCCTTGCATCCAAAATGGATGTGAGGATGTGTTTTGCACCAAGGAAATAGGGCCAACTGCAACAGAAAAAGATCACCAGAGAGAACAGCCCCTCTGCTTGCTAAATGTGCTCTCGCTGTATGATTTTTTTCCTCCAAATTATTCTTAATTATGCGAGCTGGCTTAATTGTGTAATTATTGGTGATTCCACGTCAAAGGGTAATGCAGTATTATCAAAATTACTCCGATTACTCCGACATAATTGAAATTCTTCACATGCCTAATAGTAACAGTGGCGGCTCCTCCGCTATGTGGGAGTAGCGTCGCCTCACTGCTTTTGAGCAGTGCAATGAAAAAGCATTAAATGATAATAACCTTAAGTTATCATCATTTAATGCTTCCTGCTGCTTTCGCGGGCAGGCAGGTGGGCGGGGCTGCTCTCCTCTCAGAGCAGGTAAGGGAAGGAGTGGTTTGGGGCACACCAGTAGGTGAGGGGGGGAAAGCACTGACACAGACAACCGAAAGTGTGTGATAAAGGCCGCTTTATTGGAATCAGGTGCACCTACAATACATTCCCACCTGGCCTGTGCCAAACAAAACTACTGCTCACTAAATAACAACAGCCTGACAGCCCCCCCCCACCCCCACCCCTAAATTTAACCCCAAACATTGCAACTGTAACACAACCACATCCGCTCAGCAACCTGCCCTTCTACTGAATGCCCCATTGACCTCCATGACCTTACCGCCGCTACCATACAGTCCCAGGCCTCCAGCAAAACCACCCTATCTCCTTAGGACAGCGCCCCAGAAAACGCACCTGTTCCAGCGACAACACAACTGTAGCCCTAACCAGTGCACCATCAACCAACAAAACCCCCAAGACCACGCCAGAAAAAACCCCCACAGCCCCAGACAAAAAACCCCAAAGGCCAAGAGACTTTTATATAGGGAGGGTGGGAGGGACACAAAATTCCTGTGACCTGGCTGCTGTGTCATCGCACCACAAACAGTGTGCGGTGACACAAAATGGCCGGTTAAGTACCCAAAAGAAGCCCAAACCGCCCAACCAGCCCAACCAGCCCAAAAACGCCCGCTACGGCGAGCCCCTGTTGCCAGACTTCCTCCCCCCCCTCCCCTGGTGCCCCAAACTTGCACGGGGGGTGAGCCTCCCACTGGTCGGCCGCCCTCCCAAATCCCCATTGGGGCACACCAGTAGGTGAGGGGGGGAAGCACTGATGCAGACAACCGAAAGTGTGTGATAAAGGCCGCTTTATTGGAATCAGGTGCACCTACAATACATTCCCACCTGGCCTGTGCAGACAAAACTACTGCTCACTAAATAACAACCGCCTGACAGCCCCCCCACCCCACCCCTAAATTTAACCCCAAACATTGCAACTGTAACACAACCACATCCGCTCAGCAACCTGCCCCTCTACTGAATGCCCCAATGACCTCCATGACCTCACCCCCGCTACCATACAGTCCCAGGCCTCCAGCAAAACCACCCTATCTCCTTAGGACATCGCCACTCGAAAGTCGCTTACGACTTTCGACCCCCCCCCTAGGACTCCTGTCTCCTAGAATACCTGAGGACCCCCAACGCCCCATCCAAAGCCTCCTTCAGCTGGACTATATACAGCTCCATGCCATACCTGGACAGGTGAACCCCATCCTCCCGGAAAAAATAGATTGCACCATAGCGCAATTCCGGGTGCTCCATCCTCCCCACCCCCTTCCTGGCACAAAATTCATGCATCTCCCGATTGATCTTCCTCCGTGCCCTGTCTATGGCTCCTGGGCGCTCAGCTAAGCATGGGCGGAAAATCCGTTTCGCTCGCGGATTTTGCGCATTTTCGGTAAATTCGCAATCCGCGAGATTCGCGAATTTCCCGCAAAATCCACAAATCCGCGAGCAGCGGATTTGCTCGCACTGTTCGCGTGAGTTCGCGGCTTCCCAGTTCAACCTCGCGCCCCGCGAATAAGCGCTAAATTGCAGAAATACGATTTTAGCAAAACTGAAACTACTTAGCAGGTTCAAAAGTTCAAGCTCATCATTAGTAGCCATTTCTTGTAGTGCTTCCTGAGGGGCCCCTCCAGAGTTCAGTTGCCTACTTGCAACTATTATGTGACCCTGCTCTGACCCTCAGAATAGTTACACAAAGGTCCTGAATTACAGCTAAGGCAGACAAGTAGGAGCCAGGCTGGAAGTTCAAATCCAGTGACACATTAATCAGCCCCTAATTCATTATTGTCAGTTGGGGCAGGGCAGGTGTTGTAACTAATTTTGCAACAATGAAAGCACTTAGCAAGTGCAAAAGATCACTAATCAGGAAGCACTAAGGAAGCAGGTGCCAGCTAAAAAAATATTCTGTGACACATTAATCAGCCCCAAATTAATTTAGGTCACTTGAGGCAGGGAAGGTGTGCTTTGCTTTGCCGAAAATAATGTACACTGGACAACCAGAGGGTGCGGTGATGAAACAGAGGGTGGCATGGGTGGGCCAGAGGGTGGCATGAGTAGTCAGAGAGTGGCAGTGGTGACAGAGAGTGGCAGTGATGAAGAAGAGTGTCCCAAACAGGCTGGACACGTAGAAACAACAAGTTCGCAAAACTTGCGACCCGACAGGTAAGTTCGCGTTTGCGAAATTGTACAAAACCCTCGCGAACTGGCAGAAACCCGCACGAACACAAAAAAAAATCCGCAAATTCGCGAGAATTCGCGGATTTTGCGGATTGCGAGTTCGCAAATCCGCAAAATTCGCGAACGCGAGATTCGCAAAATTCGCCCATGCTTACGCTCAGCCCCCCTCCACACCCGCCTGGGAATAAACTCCGACCAGATAATATGGCAACCCGCCCATTGCTTCTTGATCTCCCTCAGGTCCCGCTTCATTTGTTTGAGTAGCGCCAAACCCTTGCACTGCACCAAATCGTTCTCGCCCAGGTGGATCACTACCACATCCGGGGCACACCCCGCCTCTCACCACTGTGTTCAACAAGGGCAATAACTCATGCCAACGCCTACTCCCTTTACCCCTCCAATGACACCTGTACAACCCCGCATCCAATCCCAAGTTGAGTGTCCGATGCCTGTCCCACTCCGCCTGTTCTGCCCTCTTGATGAATGAATGTCCCACAATATATACATTCAGAACTGCCACCTCCGGCCCTGCCACAGCACCTGCAAAGACATACATATCAAAATCGGGAATCACTGTGACGACAACCCTTCCGCCTCCCTCAACCTCACATACGACCTGTAACAATCCGACTTCCATCGAACCAGCCTCTGTATCTCTTCCTTACCCCAACCCCTCTGTGCCGCCTCTGTTGCCGCCCGATCCGAAAGGAATGCGTCCCGAAAGCCAGGGGATCCTCACCCATGTTCCGCAGGGCGTGCCGCAGAACCCCCAACGCCTGAGACGCCGTCACTCCGTCCCCCCCACCCCTACCAAAAACCTCCCCCTCCGTCTCGCCACCGTCTGCCATCAACTTCCTGCCCCATGCTGCCGGGCACACCCCCCCCCGGCCGCCCGGTCCCAGTACCACCCAAGTTCCAACCCCCCGCTGGTCCGTCTTTGAGCATCGCAGACGCACCGCCACCTCCTGATCTCGCACCTCCACATCCCCCCACAACACCCCCCGCCTCCCCTTCGCACCCAGCAACTCCGACACACGGAACGCCCCGAAGAAAAGCCATGACATCAAGGTGGAGAACCGTACCGCCTCGCCGCCATCCCTGCACACCTCCGGGAGCGCGCCAATCACTCCTTCCAGCAAGTCCACCGTGATGGGACGGCGCAGCCGCACCGTCGCGCCCCTCTCCCTCGCCCACCCCTCCAGCAGCCGGGTCCCCAGCTCCCCCGCTGACGAAGGGTAACCCCACCACAACTTCCCCATGAACGCCACCGCCAACAACTTGCCCGCAATCGACACCCGCGACAAACCTCTGTCCATGAGCGCCAGCATGAATCTTACCACCTGTTCCTCGCGCCGCCACCGGTCCCCGTCCCGCACCGCACCTGACTGACGGAATTCCTCCCATGCTAGCTTGTACACCTTCCACGTGGACGCCACCACCGACGTCTTCACCAACTGAAAGACCCAGCCTCGCCCACCGACCACAGATCCTCCGGCACTGGTGTCTTGACATCCTCCGCCGCCGTGGCTAGCCCATGGAACCTCTCCCACTGTGAACGAGACAAGGCATCAGCAATGTCATTGTCCACTCCCGGGACGTGGCGCGCCTGAAACAGTATGTCATTCTCCAAGCAGCGCAAGACAAACACCCTCATCAATTTCAGCACCTGCGGATCCCGAGCCGACTGCCTGTTCACCACTTGCATGACGGCCATGTTGTCCACCCGAAACAGCACCCGCTTTTGCGCCAACGCCCCTGCCCACACCGTGACCGCCACCACCAAAGGGAACAACTCCAAGAACGCAATGCTCCTCCCTCCCGCCTGCCAATGTTCGGGCCACTGCTCCGCACACCATTTCCCCTCCCAGTACAGCCCGAATCCTCCGACGCCCGCCGCATCCGAGTACATGGTGACGTCCCACTCCCAGTTGTCCGCCGGCGCCATGGGAACACCATTGAACCGCTCCAAGAACGCCCGCCACATGCGCAGATCCTCCTTCATACCTGCCGACAGGCGACATGGTGATGAGGCAACGACAAACCCGACAACGCTAAACCCAAACACCGGCAAAACGTTCGGCCCGCCCGCACCACGCGGCACGCAAAATTCAAATGCCCCAACAACACCTGCACCTCCCGCACTGTCACCTTCCTCCTTGCCAACATGCCATCCACCAAAGCCACCATTGCCAACCTCTTGTCTTCCGGTAGGCGTGCTTCCATGGCGACCGAGTCGAGCTCGATACCGAGAAAGGACAACACAGTACTGGGACCGCACGTCTTCTCTGGCGCCAGGGGAACCCCAAAGTCCCCCATCAACCCAGCCAAACCATCCAGCAGCCGCTGACAGTCCTCCGCACCGGGCCGCCCCACCAGGAAAAAGTCATCCAGATAGTGCGTCACTGACTCCGAGCCTGTGCGCCTGGAAAAAACCCACTGTATGAATGAGCTGAAACCCTCAAACAGTGCACATGAAATGGAACACCCCATCGGCAGCGCCTTATCCACAAAGATGAGACCTTGGAACTGGATCCCCGGCAACTGGTGATCCGCCGGGTGCACCGGAAGGAGTCGGAAGGCCGACTTGACGTCGCATTTTGCCATCAGCGCGCCCCGCCCCGCCCCGCCGTCGCCACAAGCCGCCGCGCCACGTCCACCGACGAGTAAGTCACTGACGCCAACTCCGCCGAAATGTAGGCATTGACCGACTCCCCCTCCGGCCAGGACAAGTGCTGTATCAGTCGGAACTGCCCCTCCTCCTTCTTGGGCACCACCCCGATGGGGGAAATGATCAAGCCCGGCATTGGCTGGACCGTGAAGGGGCCCGCCATCCGACCATGCCCTTGTGTGCATTCACCGATTTCAGATTGTCCGCCCAGCAAGCAATCCAAGGGCCCTCGTACTCCAGCCGAAAACCCTCCCGGAAACCTCGACGCAGCACTGCAGCATCCTCCGCCCGCGGATACGCCGCCAACCAGGGCTCCATCTGCTCTATCCTAACCGGCGTACGAGCCTTTTCCCAGAGCACCGGCTCCCCCCCTCTACACCCTCCCCTCCCCCCACCCTGACCCCCTCTGGCAGGGGCACCTACCTGCGCGGGCAGCTGCCCCGGTGGGCCTCCGGGGCCCCAACAACGCAGCACTGGATGGTTCCGTCCGCACGACGAGCACTCGTGCCGGAAACGGCAGGCCGCCCGCCCGCAGGCCCCCCTATTAAAGTCCCAGCAGGCCCGACTGCGGCTTGGCTGCCAGAGGCTCCCTGACCCACCCCCCCACGGGTGGGGCGGGCCGCAAAGGGGGGACGCCAGCAGCAAACCGCTTGCCGTGTAGATGGTGCGACCAAACTTGGCCCCTCCCATCGTCTGCTGGTACAGGTCCGAATCCAGCTCCCCCCATTGCGCTTCCGGGTCTCCCGCCATGCGCGCCCGGAATTCCTCATCGTAGTGAGACCACTCATACCCGCCGTAGGTTACCTGCGCTGCGCCCTCCGCACAACATCCATGTATTTAAACAGCGCGACGCACCGGTCCGGTAGCTTCTCGCAATGCACGCTCGTGTATATGAGGAACGCTGCTGACCAGTTGTCCAGCATCAAGGGCACCTTTGGGCGCCTCGCTAACTCCTGCTCTTCCTCCTTTGACCCTTCCTTAGATGTCAACTCCCTGTGCAGCAGCTTCAAGATATCAATGTATTCCCCTTCCAAATTTTTTCCTTCGTCACCGCCGAAAGGTGGGCGCCCAGCGGCTTGGTCAGCCCCATGTACGGCAACTTCCGCACCGGAACCACGCAACTCTCTTTTCCTCCCCCCGCCGCCTCCTTTTCACCCGCCTCCGCTGCCCCACCGCCCCCGCTGGACCCCTCCGCGCCCGGCGCCGTGCCGTCCGTGCCCACCCCCGCGTCCTGCACATACCGTCCCCGCACCAACCGCCACCCATCCTCCCCATCGCCCCCCGACCCCACCGAAACCTGCACACAACGCCTCTCGGCACTCTGGGCGCTTCCTGCCTTGCTGGCACCTGCAATACACTTCCAACAACGTTACCAGCCCCCCCGACCTCCCGAATCTCTCCTTCCTCCTCTGACTCACCATCAGCCGGCTCCACACCACCCCGGCCCCCCACTTGGGGTTCCAGCCGGCTCAGACCCGCTCTCTCACAACACACCGCATCAGATCCATCAAGTCCACACTCGCCCTCCCATCCACCGCACTCGCATGCAAATCAGTGATAATTGTATCCATCCTCACTCCCCTACCCCCGGCGGCCGTAAAGACCCTTCGGGGAGGGGCCGGCGGAGACGCATCCCACCTCCACTCGCCGATTTCCTGATTCAGGTCCCTCGCTGGAGCTCGGCCGCCCGCACCAAACAGAGCCGGCCCATCCACTCGGTGTGTGGGAGCCGCATGCTGCTCCCCCGAGCGCCTTGCCAACAGCTCCTGCCAAGGAAAAAAGGTGGAGTCCAGCATGCCAGGGTAAAAACATCCCCCTTCGCCCCCCCACAAGCCGCCCCCTCCCCCACTCCCCCACCCCAGAGCCGCTCCCCTCCCCCAACCCGCCGAATGACCCCCGCGCCGCGACGGGACCCCACCACCTCCCAGGTCCCAACCCCCTCCCTCCGCCCATCCCCCAGGACCGCCCCACCCCCCAAAACCCCAACTCGGCCCCACCCACCCCCCTCGCCCCACACCTCCGGCCCCCCCAGGCCGCACCACCGCTCCCTTCCCGCTCCCCATAACTCACCCCATACCCGCCAGACCCGCTCCTACTCCCTGACTCGCCCCCACTACCTCCACCGACCCACCCGCCCATCCCCGACTCACCCCTCCCGCCCGCCGCACCGCCACCTCCGAGCTCGCCCCCCAGCGCCGCCGCTCCGTCGCGCTCCCCCACCCGGCCCCTCCCTTCACCCCTCCCCCGCTGCCCCAGCGACGCCAATCCACCCTGCCCCCCCACCACCCACCCCTCCTCCGCCGATGACGAACTCCAGTCTAGCTCCGTGTCCTCCCCTCCGTCCCCCCCGCCTCCCCCTCCCCCTCCAAATCGGTCTCCTCAATGAGCAGTGGCGAAGCCGCCCCCCCGGCCCCTCCCCCCACCGGCCCCCTCTGCTCCTCGCCTCCACTACCTCCTTCCACCACCACTGGCCCCTACCCGCCAACTGCCCCCGGCCCCCCTCCTCCCCTGCCCCCACCCTCCCAAGGCAGCACCACCAGGGCCCCCCCCTCCTCCCCCACAACCCCCTGCACCCCCATCTCCACCCCCTCCCCTTCAACAACAGCCTCGCGTGCCCCTCCACTACAGCCTCGCGGGCCCCCCGTGCCCCACCCCCCACCTCCCCCTCCTCCAAGAACACCAAGGGCCGCTTCTTCCTTCTCTGGCCGGCCTTCTTAACGCCTCCCTTCGCCTTGCCCGGCGCTGCCTCTTTCTTCTGGCCTCCGCCCCTCCCTCCCCCGCACCCCTCCCACCCCGCTGGATCGATCGCGACCACGGCGGGTCGCACGCCGCCACAGCTGCCGCGGCGCTGTTGGCAGCGCGCCGCGGCGGCCTTACCTTGAGGTCGGGCCGCACGATGTCCATGCGGCCCGCCTCGCCCAAGAGCCTCAACGCCTCCAGCACCCGCGGGTCCGTGTGCGCCGCCATCCCGTCGTCGATGTCACCGCCTCTCACCACGCTATCACGCTCGTAGCCCGCCCACTCCAGGCACCATTATAACCGGTCTACAACAATAAAGGTACACACAAAATTCCTGTGACCTGGCTGCTGTGTCACCGCACCACAAACAGTGTGCGGTGACACAAAATGGCCGGTTAAGTAGCCACCCAGCCCAAAAGAAGCCCAAACCGCCCAACCAGCCCAACCAGCCCAAAAACGCCCGCTACGGCGAGCCCCTGTTGCCAGACTTCCTCCCCCCCCTCCCCTGGTGCCCCAAACTTCCCGTACGCAATGAATGTTTGGTCGCCATTCTCGGGCCGCCCAAACCAGTCATGCGCACTTTCCACGTTCTCCATGCAGGCTGCATTGCAGCCTGAATGAAGAACAAGCCCAGCATCCCATTGCCTGGTTGAGCGTCCAACCCGGACACTCAAAACCAATAACAACAGTGCCGTACAGCGTTGTGATCGGTGAGGGGAGTCTGGGTGCCCACCAAGCACAATGCTGCATTGCAGCGTTGTGATTGGTCAGTGGGGCCTGGCTGTGCTACCGTCCAAGATGTTGAAGGACAGGAGCGGAGCTGTGGGACCGGGCGCAAAGGTAAATGTATTTATTTAACTTGTTTTTTAAATATGCTCGACCCCCGCGCGAAATGCCCAGCCCACCATCCGAGAGCAATGCGGCCTCTGCTGAATAGTAATGCAACGAGGATTAATGTATGATGTTGTCAGCTATGAAAATATCACCTACAAGGATTTATGTATACGCGATCTTCATACTACGTAGCAAACGCCTGTCACGAACATTGTAGAGTTAGCAGTGTAATATTCCGTGCAAAGTGGTATGCTGTAATTTTACTAGAAATTGGGAAAATTCGGTTTTTGTCGTGCCCTTTAAATGAATTAATGCATTTTGGGAATTGTAGACTTGTTATTGTTTGTGACTTTCTCATCATTTTTCATGTTAAAGGGCCCAGCAATATCATCATACTAGGCAAGACACACATACCGGGCAGCAGGTGGTAGTGACCATCATCTGAACTTCAACAGGAAGCAAACAAAAGATGGACTTTGGATGTCAAATGTCCCTCACAGAGTTGTATGATTTAGAGGATTTTTGTAGAGTTCAAAATCAGAGGTTCAGCAGTCAGCGTTATCATAAGAAACTAATGATACATTTCGAAAGTACACAGCGACACCCAGTGGCGGATGGACATTCGTTCAGAACAGCCAGACAATGTACACATATCAGACGACAACCGTTACCCTTCCTAGTGTGACGCTGAAAGATAAACGATTTCCTTTATTTAGGTATTTTATTGGCAATTGTTTCCCAAGTGTGCCATTTTATAGAGCAAAATGTGCTGAGCTAATGATTAATTGCAACATGATCTGATGCCAGGTACAGTAGACTTCTAGTAGAAACATGCATTGCAAAGTCAATGAGCTGTTGTCTTTGACAATGTCTTTTAGTCGTTGTAGAGCAGCGTAACTAAAAGTGTTTTTTAATGAGTGCTATATAAGTTATTAAATTAACGCTAGGGCGCGGTAAAGATAAAGACGGTTATCACGGTTCTGCAACATATACAAAAAAATCGAATTTTTATTTTTTATTTTCTTCCTCCTCTTCGTACTGATTAGTTTGGAAGTAGCTCAGCTCATGGCTTTCCTTGGTGTTTGCAACAACACGCAACCAATCCCGCAGATTATTTTTCTTCGATACTTCTTAGGTACTTCAAATACCTGTCAGAAAAGGGGACTTCTGAAGTTACAGTTATTTTACTCTTGCTTCTATCTATGGTCATCATACCACAACCGAGATTACCATCTTTTCCATTAACTTTGATTTGTTCTTGGAAGAACTGCTCAAAGTTAGACGCGTCCATTATGCCATCTTCTACGGGATGGGTACAGTCAAAAGTAAAGTTTAGAACCTGCTTTCATTTTTTTTGCTGCCCTTTGTTGCAGGCTGCTTCACAGGCGCCATTCGACTCAATTACGACCGAAACTACGAGCATTTTGCAACATGGCTAAAGGACATTGGCAAAGCCAATAGCTCTTACATAAGCAGAACCTACTGGCTTTGTCAATGCTTGAATTAAATGAAGGCAAGATCTCTGGCAGGTTATACTTACATGCAACTGACAGTAGCATTTACGGTTAAAGACCATGCTGCAGAGAACTTCAGAAATGTAAATGGAATATTGTAAATATTTTAAAGTGCCTAGAAGCAACATTAAAATGAATGTTATAACTTGTATTCGCAAGGAAGAAGCCAAAAAAATCAAATACCCCCCCAACACACACTTCAAACCAAAGCATTTATGGCACCAAGCAAACAAAGCAAGCCACCACAACCCTCCCCTCATCTATCCTTTCATCCTCCCATCCACCTGCTGATATCCACCATTTCACTGTTACATCTGTCTTCCATTCCTTCGCTCATCCATTATTCAATCTTTCATCATTCCATCCATCCATCCATATCCAAACCTATCCACCCATCTCCAAACCTATTAATCACATCTAACCATCCATCTAATGATTTATCCATCCATCTGCCCTTTCACTCATCCGTCCATTCTCCCATTCTGTTCATTCATTCATCCACCCATCCTTATGTTCATCCATCCACCCTTTCACTCCATCTCTTAGATTTCGACCTGATGAAGCTTAATTTTAAGGGTGTGGTGGGACAGAGTGTTGAAGGCTGTTAAGAGGTCCATCCATCAATTCTTTCACTCAACCATCCAATCTTTCAGTCACTCATATATCCACCATTTCTCTCATCATCCATCCACCCTTTCACTCATTTATCCTTCCACCCTTTCATCCACCCTCTTTCATTCATCCATCCTTATTTTCACTTATCCATCCACCCATCCTTTCATGGGTCCATCAATCCATCCATCCACCCTTACTCCCTCTCACTCATCTATCGATTTGATTGCTCATGTATCCTTACATCCATCCTTTAACTCACCCCTCCATCTACTATTTCACTTACACACCCATCTGCCCTTTCACTCAAACTCATCCACCTACATTTTCACGCTATTTATTAGCCTTTGTCTGCTGAGTTGCAGACAGATGAGGCCCTTCATTCACTCCACTCCTGCTGTAGCTGCTAAAGTGGATGGTTCACGGCACCCAGCATCCATCCTTTCTTTCATCCACCCAGCCTTTCGCTCTTCCATATATCCACCCTTTTTCTCCATCCATCCGTACATCCACCCATCCTTGCCCTCAGCCATCCATAATGTGTCACTCATCCATCCATCCACCTTCCCTTTCATCCATCCTCATTTTCATGTATCCATCCATCCATTCTTCCACTTATCATTCCTTACATGCATCCTACCACTAATTTAACCATCCATCTACCTATCCACCCTTTTACTCCCCATCCATCCACCCTCTCACTCAGACACCCATCCATCCTTTCACTCACACTTATTCATGTTAGTTATGAAACTTTTGTCAGTTGAAAACAGAAGAAGCCCATCAATAACTCCACCCTGCTGTAGCTGCTAAAGCCAGATGTAGAGGGCTCATGACGCCCCTGTTTATTCGTGCCTTGTAGAGTTTTCATTGGGGTCTGGGAGACTGGAAATAGTGCAATTATATGTACACTTGGACACGGTCTTTTACCGCATGTCATATTGTCAGTACATGCAAAGATAGCTCACAAGAGGTTAGAGGCTGTGGTGGGCGCGTTAGGGGGGCAGCATTTGCCTATTGTGAACTACGGATGTTGTTGCATTATCTCAACTACACCCACCCTTATACTTCACATATTGTGTAAGCTAGTTGCACTTGCGTGAATGGTGGATAAATCGGATAGGAGGATGTTGAGGTAGACTTCACATGTACAATGGACACATGGACGTGCATATATTGAAAAGAAAAGTTATCGCCTTGGGTTTAAAATCATTGTAAGAATTCTTTATAAGAACTGATTCTGTGTTGCGCTGCATGCTTTATTTCCAGAAAGCTCAGGTTGCGCTCTCTGATGGTGATTATATGTCAGTGAACTGTGGTTTATATCAGCTTTTCGTTCAGAAGGGCTTTTTTTGCGGATATATATAGCACAAGCTCGACCTGAAGGTATTGGTGTAATTTACATGAGTGCCAGTTACCTTACACAACAACACATTCATTTTTGGTAGGCACAGGGAGATTAGGTGATTTGCACGGGAAACATCCTTTACGACGCAACTTTTACAACGCAGTGCCTTTACGACGCAACTTTTACAACGCAAACCATTACAACGCATTGCGCTGAGGGGCGCTCTAGGATAGGGAATAAGTTTAATTTACTATCCAACACCTTCCCTAATGTCCACGGGGACTGGAGTTGGAATATTGGAATAGTAAATTAAACTATTCACTATCCAGCACCCCAAAGCACTATGCGTTGTAAAGGTTTTCGTTGTAAATACCGCGTTGTAAAGGCAGGCGTGGTAAAAGTAAGCTCTAGCCATAGGATCCTCTCAGTGGCTTTACAAAATAAAAGCCACTGAGTGAGTCTGACAATAAAGCCGCCCGTGTAGACTCCTTACGTAGGCAAGCTGGGATGACATTGCAGCCCTTTGTAACAGCTCGTGCTTAGGGTTTTAAGATCTTACTAGCATCTCAGCGCCGATCTGCATTGCATGCAGTTTCTCCTGAGGAGGGCCCTGCTCTTTCCGTCCTCGGGTAAGAAAGGTTTGGGGTAGAGAGTGACGTTTTCCAACTCTGGAAATAGGACAGCGGCTTCCTATTCTATGCTGCTCCACAAGATGCACGTTGAGTTCGCGTAATGGTCAGTGAGACCGACATTGGAACTGGGGAGCCAAGTTCTTGTCTAGGAGTTGCTCAACGTCTTTTGATTCAGGCAAATCGGTAAAACTCCATTTGCTCTGAAAAAAAATGAATGTGCAATGTAACTGCGGCTCATGTAATGCGCTCGGGTACCTTCGTTTCGAGTTGACGTTTTATAAAACCACAGAACATGTGGTTAGTGACGTTGTATATTACGCCTCTAACAAGTCACATTTTCACTCATGACACTAAAGATGCGTGGAAACAGGAGGAAAGGTGTCCTTCTTCGCTCCACTGTACAGGCCGGACCAGCCTCTCCTGGGCCGTGCGTCTGACTGATGTCCACGGGAGGGACACCGCTTCTCCCCCGCTCCCTGTCCTGTGCTTCCAGCTCTGACAGCAGAGCGAGCATCACAGAGCATCGCACATCTGCCTCCTGTAGGCAGAGCCGCGGCCAGGCCTCTCATTGGCTGCAGTCTAGGATGGCCCCGCCCCGCCTGCCCACTCAGAATATAAAGGGGTGCAGCCTGCGCCACTGGCAGACAGCTCTGAGTATCCGTCGGTGTCCGTTTGCGGGCTTTGGAGGGTCTGTCATTCTGCAGACAGCGGTCCTAGAAAAATCCCGGCTTGCAGCGAGCAGAGCTCAGAGAACAGTAACTTGTTGCTCCAGCCTCCTACGGAAACACCATCCTTCCTGGAACACGCTCGGCGCCATGTGCAAGAACAGTCTAACGACGCTGCCCGCCATCTGCATCGAGAGGTAAGAGACAGTCGAGGCGCTGTTGGAGGGAAGCTGCAGCTCTGCAGAGTGACTGCGCAGGGGTGCAGTGAGAAATGCGTACATATTTGGGCGGCAGAAAGAGGCTGTACTGTTCGTTTACTTGATTTGAAACCAGGGGCGTAGTATTTAATGCATGACGGCGCATCGGGGCTCTGGGTAAATCCTGAGGTGATGCTGAACGACAGGTGGGTGTCACACTGGGCTCTGAACATCAACAATAATATGTTAATTCTGTAATTAAATCATCTGGGAGAAATGTCATCGAGATAAAGGCAGGGATCAACAGTGCCATCTCGGGCAATCATCCTTTCAAGGTTGCTACAGAGCATCATTAAATAGAGTGCCAGGGACAACTTTTGTGGAGAGCGTTCAATAGAAGCAAAAACAAGCAAGAGCATAAAAAAGATGTAATTGTAAAAAGAAGAAACTGGGTAGGGAAGACTGCCACTGTATCTATTTTCGAAATTACTTGTATATTTTATTATCTAGACTTGCACCCTTGAAGGCAGGCATGTGATTGAAATTCACTGCTGAGCTTCTTTTCCGGACTTCAAAACTAACACACATCTCTTCTCTCCTCTTCCAGGGTTAAAGAGCTCGGGGCCCGCCTGGGAGTCCTGCTTCAGAAACCAGATGCAACTTTTGAACCTGGAAAATGCAGCCAGAGCAAACCAAGAAACAAACTCAGGTATATTTAGAGGCCGGAGGCCCCATTTGTCACCGACCCTTCACAAAGGCTGTTGTCCTCCCTGTGTTAACAGTATTTCCCTTTCTGGTCCTTGCTTGTCCTAAAGCTCTTCCTGTTCTTTCTGCAGACTCTGCCAGGAAGATGTGCTGAGATGGAGGGACTCCTTCGACAATCTGCTCGGTAGTAAAGGTGAGTCTCAGCAACTCTGAGGAACGGAGAGGCGGGCTGTGGCTAGGCAGGATGAATATGTGATGGTGGATCAGTGGGAACATTATGGCAACAAACCACAGCAGAGTGGGCGATGCTGAAGGTTGATAGATGGATCATGGCTGACTCTCAGTGGAAGCTGCATGTAAATGGGTAGATGGAACCCAGCTGGGTAGGTTAGGAGAAAGTGCTGCGATAGACGGGTGGACAATGCCTTGTTGGAAGAGGAGGGTAATGTAGCAAATAGGTGGTGATAACGTTCTTGTAAGTAAAAAGACAGACTGTACATTGGAAGTCTGTTGCTAGAAGGGGTTGCTATATGTGCCAGGTGGATGGAGCATTTGTTGTTAGGACATTTGTAACATGATTAATTCAAAGAGTGGTTTTGTGGCAGACAAGGGATGTGTGCCTTGTCTTGGGCTGGAGTGGTCATGCATGCAGATGAACAATGGTTGATTGTGGCTGTTAGTGGATGGACCAAGTCTGAACACAGTACATATGAATAAATATAGATAGATGGGATGATCTGTTTTACTATCTAGGGAAACCCAAAGAATAAAACAAGGGGCCACGGGATAAACAATATAATGACTAATAACCCATCTGAGAAAAGATGTATTTCAAATAAAACCTCATGTGATAAACCACAGGATAAAATATGGAACCGAGAACAGTTGTTAGGATGATGTACACAAGTGTTAGGATAAGGTGTTGGATGATGTTGAACTTTGTCAAAGCTACTACCCTTTGTAGATCAATGGTCTTCCTTCGTAACCTTTTCCTTTCTTATTTTCTCCATTCAGACGGCCTTGCTGTATTCTGGTCGTTCTTGAAGACAGAGTTCAGCGATGAGAACCTGGAGTTCTGGCTGGCCTGCGAGAAATACAAGAAGATCCACTCCGCTGCCAAACTGTCCTCCAAAGCCCACAAGATCTACGAGCAGTTTATCCAGAACGAAGCCTCCAGAGAGGTGAGTTGGAGCCAGATTCACCAGATTGTTTCCCTGATTATACGGGGTTCCTTTGTTCAAGAACAAGTTTTTGACTTTCGAAACAATAGGGCAGGAAGGCATTACTGATCTTCTATCACTATCTTAATAAATATTGAGGGGGTAAGTCTGTGTGTCCGAGACAGAAGACTTGGGTTATGATGAGAAGGGGTCAGAAACGTGATCTCTTTAATGCAAGTCTAGGGGGGAGCTGAACCAGAACAATTATGGCCAATTCATTTTTTTTACTAACATGCTGTCTCCCATCCTTCCAGGTGAATATCGACCACCAGACGAAGGAACTCACTCAACTCCAGTTGGCACATGCAACTCACAACTGCTTTGACGTGGCACAGGAGAAGACCTGGGTCCTCATGGAGAAGGACAGCTACCCCAGGTTCCTGAGATCCACCCTCTACCAAGACCTTCTGAATATTGCCTCTCACCATGGGGGCGCCCAGCACTTGCATGCATGAACTTTGTTCTGATTGTGACTTTTGGCAACTTACTGGGGTGCAACGTATCTGGCCCCTTAGAATCAGACACCTGAGTGAGGATCTGGAAGAGAACGTTCCCAGAAACAGTCTCTTCAAGGACTTGTCATGTGGACCTTGGTGCGGAAAGCTTCCACTGGAAAGTATTCTCAGGATAAACTGGACATTGCAGTATTTATGGGGAGTTGGCTATGCTTATAATGCCTGCTTGTTCACCATGAGGCAGATGTCTCAGGAGGGTTTACAGCTGTAATATGTTTTACTCAGCTCTCCCATTCCTGCAACAGTATTTATGGTCGGGGTGTGAGATGGCACACAGTATTGCATGAGCAAATTCTGTGTGCAGGTATAAGTAGCTGTGGAAATATGAGATAAAGAGTGTCAATGGTAGTAATTTACCTTTGTTATCGAATTCACAAGAGTAGGTTTTGAAGACACGTGTACAAGCACACATACCTGCAGGCTTGGGTACTACACTGTAGATGGGTGCGCAACAGTTGACAATAATGAACTCAACAATGTAAATCTAATAATGTGAGTTCATGTTGAGTGTCTAGTGTATTTTTGCACTGTGTTGCTCTGATAGCCTTGCACTGACCCTTGTTGCAAAGTAAGGACCAGCACCTCCATAGACTCGGCTACAATGCGACTAGTGTCTGTTCACCAGGCCCTTCCTCTGTTTCACCCATGGATACTGTCAGTATTCCATAGATGATGCAAGAAGACTATACTGACTGTTCTTGCAAAAGATGCTGCTATTATTGAGATGTACAAATTGTGTATTTAATAGAAGAAGAAGACCGTGCCAGGAGCATTGTGAGATATGATGGGCGGGTTGGTGCAATAATACCCAAGCAGGTTTTGGGGGTGATTGAAAGATTTAGGACCCAGCCAAAATCTGGTAGAGGATTTTGACGACACCCTGATGGTGGAGGTATGCGGTCTGATTTGCGTCATGTACTTAGACCAGAATGCGCATGTGTGGACGGTGCATCACAGCAATGACAACAACATTCCTTCTTGTCCTCTGTTCTCTTCTCAGTGACACTTTTTAGGAAATTCAGAGACAAAGTGGGCATGCCACATCTGTAGTGTTTTCCACCATTCATTAATTGCGCTCAGTATCAGGGAGACTTGGGCTTGCTGATACGGAGTCTTTCTCTGGGGACTCTGCTGACTGTCTAATCCAGGTGTGTTTTTTGGTCTCATTCATCCTTTTCTGGGCCTCCATAACCTCCATGTTAAATATTTATTTTATTCTACCATAAATGTACAGGGCGGCAGGAATTCAGTTTCTTTATTGAGCTCCCCCACCAACCTGAAAGGTGCTAGACTCTAATATTGAACAGGACAGCCGCACCCCCACTTCCCTCATTCGCCAAATGCCTTATTTTGCTATAAATATAGTTAATTCATCGCAGGCATGCAATAAACGAAAGAATTCAATAGATAACTGGGGCTCGCACTGGGCCTTACCTGTGACCCCTCCCCCACCAAGACTGTGGCGAGTGCTGTACAGGATGGGCGTGTGAGTGCACTGGAGAAAAAAAACAAATGCATCCAGGCATCACCTTCACTCTCAGCAATGAGGGGATTTTGTTTTCACCTAGATGCAGTCCCAGTTGAGGGACTTTGACTATGCTCTGAGGATATTTATTTATCTATGCACTTGTTTATTTTTATATTTATTTATTATATAATGACATGTCGTTTTCCTCGATGATATTACCAAATAAAACTATGAGTATTATTTTGACTTCATTAATTCTGTTAAATTATTACACTTTTTACACTTGTGTCACTTTTTTCATCGCACAAACTAAGGGTACCCCAACAAGTTGTCGCTTCTCTGGAAAAGTACAAGCTCTTGCAATAATTAATGGAACACAAGATTTCACACACCAAAAAGTTTTTTGTGCCAGCTCTCTTTCATGTGTGCCTATGACTGCCCAAAATAAATTCGTGATGCATGCACATATTGTAGACACATACCCAATGAAACTTAAAAATATGTCCTCATATATTTACACAAACATTTGCGCGCAGGTGTTAAAATTCCTGAAAATCTTAGAGGTTGCTATTCGTAATTTTCACAGGAGTACTTCCAGAATCCTTTTGTGAATTCCCTTTTTGTATGATGAAAAACATATGCCTATATATTCGATGATTTGCTCAAAAATCCCCCAGCAAATGCATTGGTTAATGATTACCACCACTGAGAAATATTTATCTCTCTGCAGAACCCCACCACTCCGAACTCCAACTGTAATAGTTTTCCTTTCCTATACCCAGGGCTACTGGGATTCTGTAATTTTCCAGCCACAGTATTTTCCGCATAATTATGGATTTGGTGCATTGCCACATAATCCACCATCTGCTGCATATTCAGTATATTTCAACAAAAAAATTGTTTCTAACTCAAATGGATCACAAGTTACTAAAAAGTGATTCCACGTGTTTCTACAAGGGCGAAGGTCGTTTACAAAGGCAGACTGGTCCCCATTGTGTTGCTTATTGCTGTATTTGGGTGTTAAACTGGCACTAGTGGGGTAAAACCTTTGCCCAGGCAGTATACATACGGGTAAAATGACAGCATACGAAGTAGTTCGATCACACAATGTACCACATAATTAATCTTTTCTTGCCCATAATTAAGTAAACCTGCTGCATAATTCTAGTGGTTTTCCCTAGATTTGTTCATGCTACTGATGGGGATAAATCTCTTACGCTCTATTGTAAGAAAGGCCAATAAGGGTTTTGGGAATACCAAGAAACACACAAGTTTGTGGCTCTGCACAAAATAACTTGTTGGTAGGAGGAATAAAATATAATTGGACTTTTGAGGATCTATGGTCAGCAAAATAACTAAAACACCCCAAAACAAATTTTCACTTGTTTGGGTGGAAAAATACCTTTAATCTGACTTTTGACTTGCAGGTTTTCGCGCAAAACAGAGACATTTCAACAGAAGATTAATTGGGCAATACAATATGCCCGATCCCCTGAATAATTATTTCACTAGCTATAAAGCCAGAACATTTACCCGAGACCGGAAAACAAGGAGACAGTTCTACAGAATATGGAAGCAGGCAACCACTGAAAAGTCAGTCATTCTCGTATGATTTGATGTCCAAGGGCCCGATTCACAGAACTAACTTAAGACAAAATCCTAACCTTACTACTATTTTGGTATTCACAGAAGACACTTACTCATATTGGTATTCACAGAAGGTACGTACTCGTTGATGATAAGTGCCTTCTGTGAATACCAAAATGAGAAAGTGTCTTCTGTGTATACCAAAATGGTAGTAAGTTTAGGATTTTGTCTTAACTTAGTTCTGTGAATCGGGCCCTTTGTGTGCAATAAGGAATCTGGACATTATGTGATGCTGTTGCAAAGCACAGTGGGAGGCATTTTTTAAGTTTCCACAGTATAGGGCCATGAAACAGGACTGAGACGCAGTTCTGTTATAATGATTTTCTGGATCACAGCAAAAACATTTTGTTGCATGGACTCTTCCTAAGCAAGAACATAATTTCCAGACAATTTCTTACATCTTGACATTCTCCTGGCCCTTTGGTGATACTGCGAAAATGTCGCTGCCTGCTGTGGCTATAATGTAGCACTGGCCTCGATGTCTCTCAGCCACTGAGAGCTGCTACATTTTCTCTTTCAGGTACAAGCCCGTACGTCTTAGTCACACGTGATAATTCCACGGCCATAATTAGTAAAAGTTAGATTCTTTCACAGTGCAGGTGTTGCTGTGGTTGGTTGAGGATGCCATGTTGCCAGGGCATATTTTGAAGGTTTTGCAGTGGTTGGTTGAGGATGTAATTTTGTGGGTGGCACGTTTTGCTGTGGTTGGTTGAGGATGCCATTTTGTGGCTGGCATGTTTTGCAAGTGTTGCTGTGGTTGGTTGCGGATGGCATGCTTTGCTGGTGCTGCTATGGTTGATTGAGGATGCCATGTTGCGGGTGGCATGTTTTGCAGGTGTTGCTGTGGTTGATTGAGGATGCCATGTTGCGGGTGGCATGTTTTGCAGGTGTTGCTGTGGTTGGTTGAGAATGCCATGTTGAGGGTGGCATGCTTTGCTGGTGCTGCTGTGGTTGATTGAGGATGCCATGTTCCGGGTGGCATGTTTTGCAGGTGTTGCTGTGGTTGATTGAGGATGCCATGTTGCGGGTGGCATGTTTTGCAGGTGTTGCTGTGGTTGGTTGAGAATGCCATGTTGAGGGTGGCATGCTGTGCAGGTGTTGCTGTGGTTGGTTGAGGATGTCATGGTGCTGGTAGCATGTTTTGTAGGTGTTGCTGTGGTTGGTTGAGGATGCCATGTTCCGGGTGGCATGTTTTGCAGGTGTTGCTGTGGTTCTTTGAGGATGCCTTGTTGCGGTTGGCATGTTTTGCTGTGGTTGGTTGAGAATGCCATGTTGAGGGTGGCATGCTGTGCAGGTGTTGCTGTGGTTGGTTGAGGATGTCATGTTGCTGGTAGCATGTTTTGTAGGTGCTGCTGTGGTTGATTGAGGATGCCATGTTCCGGGTGGCATGTTTTGCAGGTGTTGCTGTGGTTGGTTGAGGATGCCATGTTCCGGGTGGCATGTTTTGCAGGTGTTGCTGTGGTTGGTTGAGGATGCCATGTTCCGGGTGGCATGTTTTGCAGGTGTTGCTGTGGTTGGTTGAGGATGCCTTGTTGCGGGTGGCATGTTTTGCTGTGGTTGGTTGAGAATGCCATGTTGAGGGTGGCATGCTGTGCAGGTGTTGCTGTGGTTGGTTGAGGATGTCATGTTGCTGGTAGCATGTTTTGTAGGTGCTGCTGTGGTTGATTGAGGATGCCATGTTCCGGGTGGCATGTTTTGCAGGTGTTGCTGTGGTTGGTTGAGGATGCCTTGTAGCGGGTGGCATGTTTTGCTGTGATTGGTTGAGGATGCCATGTTGCGTGTGGCATGTTTTGCAGGTGTTGCTTTGGCTGGGTGACGATACCATGTTGCTTCTACTCCCGATTGCCTTATGTAGCCCATAAGACATCCATGCAGAGTTAGTGTCCCCTGAGCAGAGAATTGAATCTGACCCGTGTATGGACATCAACTAAGCGTAACAGCTGCTTCCTCCGGCTTGTCATTTGGTTTACCTGCACGTGTCCTCAATACCCCTGTTCTCAGGGATCAAAAACACAATGGCAGGAACAGAAAGTAAACTGGGTTCTATATTCCACTGCTTGCTATGTGAGCAACTGTGGCCCACAGGAAATAATAAGACCCAGAGGTGCCATGTGATACGGGGCTACAAGTGGGGTCTTTGCCCCCCCTTCCATTTGGAGAGTGAAGGATACCTGCATTCGCTCTCTGCACCTGATTCTTGCGGCAGGCAGCAGTGGAAGGGAGGTTGGCTACACTTCTAATTGCTAAATGCACCCACTTTTACATGGGTGTTCACAGGCTCTATGAAGGGTTCATCAGGTAACCTACATACAGGCCCAAAGGAAACTTTAGATCTCATTAGTCGCAATTCAGTACAAATCAAGCCATTACAAACCATATACTATAGAATAGGAATCACTGATACTTGTAAAATAAGCATGGTATGGACATCAAGTAAGGGTAACAGTATGTCTGGCATTGATTGCTGACATTTTGGTTTCGCCACTACTTATTTTGTTTGTGAATGATTTTCATATTATGCAACAGCTTCACTCATATTCGGTGCCTCATGTTGTATGTTGTGAATGGCCCTATGGAAGGCCAGTGAAAAAGGAGCTCTGACTAAAAGCCCCTGGAGCTAAGTACGTTTAATATATATATATATATATATATATATATATATATATATATATATATATATATATATATATATATATATATATATATATATATATATATATATATATATATATATATATATATATATATATATATATATATATATATATATATATATATATATATATATATATATATATATATCCAAACTTTAACTGCTCCCACCACTTCCAAATCCCACACAGCGGCGGTACGGTGAAGGAGGCGCAGACCCCGCAGTACTCCAGGCAAAATAATTTATAAATTCGACCCAACACAACGCGTTTCAAGCTCCGAAAGCCCTTGTTCACGTGTGTATATCACTCTCTCTCTTTTTTTTTTTAGCAACGGTCTTGTCCAACAACAACCCCATACATTCAGATAAAAAGTGACTGGCCCTCAGCCAGGTACAATCGCAAAATCATTTCTCCATTTCAACAAGATCGCATGTTTCGTTATTTTTTTAATAGAAATTATTGTGCTCAGCGATGTCCAGATGGTTCAAAAGTAGCAAACCAAGACTTAAAACCCAAGGGACCTCATTTATGAAGGCCTTGCGTCGCTGGTGCGTCACTTTTTCCCATTTTAAAAGTGACGCACCGTCGGCGCAAGACCTTCATAAATAAGGCCCAAGGATCCCAGCAGCTGTCAAATGACAGCCTAGGACTGGAAAGATGGGGTTTTACAACAGCCACACCTCTCAGCTCACCCGCCATTGGCAGTTGGCTCATGACGCGGGCCTCCAACCGACTGCACTTGCCCGAGCCGCCTTGCTGCTGTCTGCACCGGCTCCAGTTCCGAGGCGAAGACGTGTCTTTGATCAGACCGCCGGCTGACAGATAGTTTTATAGCCCAGAGATAAGTGCAGCAGCCAGAGGTCATGGATGACAACAGCGTCACTTTGAAAAACATGACCTCACAAAGATAAGCAACACAGAAATGCTCGTAAACGGTCTTTAGCAAAGCACACTGTGCCTTAAATAGAGGGCTATAAATACAATTAGAAAGTCAAAACAATGTCGCATTTCCTGCCTAAAGTGAGTGATGGTGTGGATGAGAGTGCATCCTGGGAGCTCATGCACAGGGTCGGATTGGGATCATAATTAGGTCCGGGCACTCCGAAAAAAGCGGCCCACATTCGAGGATCGTCACTTTCATGGATCACCATCTGGTTAGTCTCATTGGAATCTGGCTTGTTATTTTTAATTAATTTGTTTTTTGTCGTTTTACAGTGTGATCTCGGCCCAAAGTCACTGGATCAATGTACGTGAGCACCACTTACCTTACACAATGTGGGGCTTATTTATGAAGCTAAGCGTCACATTTACGCCACTGTGCATCAATTTTTGTGAAGCTGTGGCAGTGTAAATGATGCGCCACTTGCCCCATATTTGAGAAGTGATGCATCTAGACAGATGCGTCACTTCGTAAACCCCTGTACTACCTTATACCTGCGGCAGGTATAATGTATGGAGGGTGGGTATTCCCTCGCATCTAAGCCTCGTAGAAGTGGCGCATTGAAATCTATAAAATTTCACTGCGCCACTTCTAGGACACATTGCGTCAAAACCATATGCCCGCCTCATGGCAGACATAAGGGTGACGCATGTGAAAGGACACACTGATGGAGTTGCATCTGTTTTCAGATCACCCAGGAATGTGTCAATTTTGCGCCTATCTGTAACTCCTTGTAACATGATGAGCCGTACTGTCAATACGGCCGTCCATGGAGACGCAAGGAGTGCGCACTGAGAAGTGTTTCATTGTCGCAGCGATGTAATTTGTAATGTAATTTGTACTTGTAAAGCGCACTAATACCCCAACTGGGGTGTCCTGGCGCTGTAACGCATACCGCTGTGGAACCCTTCCTGGCTTTTCCCTGTGAAATGTCCACTCCTGGGCACCCCCAAGGTGAAGCCAGGCATCCCAGTGCTGTTGGGGCATTTGTGGAGATTAAGCAAGCTATTACGCAGAGTTGCATAGTGGGACCCATGATTAGAATAGGCGCCGAGACGAGAATTATCAGGTCCGAGGAAATTGAGCCCAAGACCCGCCGAGGCGGGAATTGAACCCTGGTCCCGGGCCAGACCTCTGCATCAGGGTCTGCCGCTCTAACCATTCAGCCACACTTCTCCATGTTGCAGCGATGCAACACTTCTCATAAATAAGGCCCCAAGTGATTTGCCCAGAATCACATGATGTTAGAGCTGACGCTGAGACTCAAACTTATTTCCAACATCTTCACCTCTGACCATAATGCTACATCAAATTTCATGCAACCCCACCTCCCTACCAAGGCCTAAAAGACACTGGGGCAGAGGTGACAACACATGGCCCCCAAGGAGGCCACTTCTTTTACTCACCCCTTCCCCAGTTCACTATAGCTTCAGTGCAATGACCTGGCAGGAGAGGTGTCAAAAAACAAAGCAGCTGCACAACATCACATGAACCCCCCCCTGTATACTCCCACCCTCCCCCCCCCCCCCCCCCCACCCCCCATGGCCAATATGTGATGGACCGGCAGGAGCCAATACTGCTTCTGTCAGAGCAGGCCACAGGAGTCAGGGCACAGAGTTGAGAATGCCCCAGAGGCCAAAGAAACACCTGGCCCCAGCCTTAATTTACAGCATGCTAAGGGAGTCCCCATGATGCTGCCGCCACATTACAGTGGTCAGGCGTGGACTGGGAAAAAAGTAAGTCTTTCGGGTCTGTTTAAAGAGGGCATAAAAACCGACCCACAGCTGACCCTGAGGCACTGGTCCATTGCCCAATGCCTGATTGCCCGCCTTCCCAATCTGATGCTGCTCAGGCACCAAGCTCCTGCAAAAGGATGAGAGGTATGAAAAATGCAGGCACACACCTCTCTTGTACTCCTATACGATATGCAAGTTCGGATTCACAAATGCAATCTTTATGTAGAGTGAAGCTTGGCTTACATTTTGTAATATATTGCCTCCTATGAGCAGCGACAGATGATGCCAATTCGATGTGGGGGGGGGGGGCACAGGGGAAAATAAAAAACATAAAGAAATGTACTTACCTTTCACCATAATGTGTCTGATTTCTGCTTCAGTGCTGGGCCTGCTCCTCTGCTCCTGGCACTGCAATCCCCATGAGCACAGGCTTCCAAACTCCCCACATAATCCCAGCACTGCTCTCATGGTATTAAATCCAGCATGAGAGAAGCGCTAGGAGTGGTCCGGTTTCATGCTCCAGCAGGAACAGGGAGCCTATGTACCTGAACACTGCATCAAAGTGCACATGTCTGTTTGGCTGTCCCAAAATTGCCGGCCAACCCAACATGTGCCCTTTCCATGCCTACCACTCCTTCTCCCCCTGCTGTGTGATGCTACGACATGGCCCGGCCCCACTCTAGACTACGCGACTGGAGTCGAAAAATAAAGTGATAATAAAATAGTTTTATTGTCATTTTATTTTTCTTCTGCCTGCTGCCTTTCAGCAGTGGGGCAACAATCTTCCGACATAGGGGAGGCACTGCCCCTGCCTATGAGCTTCCTGAGGGGAGAGTTTGGCTTAATCTGACGGTGTGCAAAATCTATCTAATCTTTATCCAAAGAGCGCCTTTGGTTGATCGCGATTGGTGTCGTTTTGAGACAGAATTTTGAGCTTTTCGCATGATCTCTCTCTAGAAAAGAAAAAGAAATAAGATAAGGCGCATTCTGTCCTTTTAGCTGCGCCGGCGCTCAACGGGCTGCCGTGCGCCAAAGCAGGCGCCTTTGTACCATAGTGCAAGGGTGCCTGCATTGCGGGGATGAGTATTTTTGCACAGGAAGGGAAACCTTTCTGTACAAAAATAATCACAAGAGGCTTTTTCCTCTTTCTATGTGTGCTGCAGAATGCAGCACAAATAGAAAAAGGAAAAACAAGGAGAAATATAGATATTTCTCCTTGTTGCGCCTCCCTTATGCCTCCCTTGGGGATTTCTCATCTGGGGCAGTGCCAAAAGGCCATGGATGTTGGTGAAATGCCTCCAGCAACACCCATTGCACTCCCCTTTAACACAGAACATTGTGTTAAAGGGACTGTTATTTATCAGGCAGCATTAATCCAAACAAGCATTTGCAATGCAATAGCTCTCGCATTAGGAAAGTTTGAGCTATTGGTATTGTAAATGAATTCTTTTTAATTCATGTGTTGGTTTTGAAAATAGCGAAATTAATAGCTTTGTCATTTACAATGCCAATAGTTCTAACTTTCGCTAATTTGACACCTATAGCATTTGTAATGCAATATGTGTTGTATTTACGTGACTTAGATGTATTGATATTACAAATAACAATGGATTTTCATTTTTTATATAATTAATACTTAAATAAAAGTTATTGTAATTTATAATGGCAATAGCTTAAACTTTTGTAAATAACTTTTGTGAAGATTACGTTCAGTGTATTTTATTGTGAAGAAAATCCAAGAACAGAAGTGAAATATTAACATCTTTTTGTGACATTTGTAATAAAGCTTGAAACATTGAGAGAACATATTTGAACCAGTTGTTGAATGGTTGCACAGATTGATGCTGTGGTGGCGCTGAGTGATGTTGTGGTCGCGACGAGTGATGCTGTGGTAGCGCACAGTGATGTTGTGGTGCCCATGAGTGATGCTGTAGTGGTGCTCAGTGATGCTGTGGTGATGCAATAGATAGATATAGTGAGTGTGATAGATAGAGTAAGTGCGATAGATAGAGTGAGGGGGATAGATCGATAGAGTGAGGGCGATAGATAGATGGCGGGCAACAGATAGATAGAGTGAGGGCGATAGATAGAGTGAGGTGATAGATAGAGTGAGTGCGATAGAAAGACAGAGTGGGGGTGATAGATAGATAGACAGATAGATAGAGTGAGGGCGATGGACAGAGTGAGGGGGATAGATAGATAGATAGATAGATAGATAGATAGATAGATAGATAGAGTGAGGGTGATAGAGTGAGGGCTATAGATAGATAGATAGAGTGAGGGCGATAGATAGAGGGCGATAGATAGAGTGAGGGCAATAGATAGAGTGAGGGCGATAGATAGAGTGAGGGCAATAGATAGATAGAGTGAGGGCGATAGATAGAGTGAGGGCGATACATAGATAGATTGATAGAGTGAGGGGTGATAGATAGATAGAGTGAGGGCAATAGATAGAGTGAGGGCGATAGATAGATTGAGTGAGGGCGATAGATAGATAGATAGATAGATAGATAGATAGATAGATAGATAGATAGATAGATAGATAGATAGATAGATAGATAGATAGAGAGAGTGAGGGGCGATAGATAGACAGATAGATTGAGGGGGATAGATTGAGTGAGGGCGATAGATAGATAGATAGATAGATAGATAGATAGATAGATAGATAGATAGATGGATAGATAGATAGATAGATAGATAGATAGATAGATAGATAGATAGATAGATAGATAGATAGATAGATAGATAGATAGATAGATAGATAGATAGATAGATAGATAGATAGATAGATAGATAGAGTGAGGGCGATAGATAGATAGTGTAATTATGTGGCGTGTAATTATGTGGCACTGAGTGGTATTTGGAGTGTATGTTGCATTGAGTGCAGTGTAATTATGTGGCATGTAATTATGTGGCACTGAGTGGTATTTGGAGTGTATGTTGCATTGAGCACAGTGTAATTATGTAGCATATAATTATGTGGCACTGAGTGGTATTTTGTGGAGTGTATGTTGTATTTAGTAGAGTGCAATTGTGTGGTGTGTAATTATGTGGCACTGAGTGGTATTGTGTGGAGTGTATGTTGCTATGAGTAAAGTGTAATTATGTGGCACTGAGTGGGATTTGGAGTGTACGTTGCATTGAGTGCACTGTAATTATGTGGTGTGTAATTATGTGGCACTGAGTGGTATTTGGAGTGTATGTTGCATTGAGTGCCGTGTAATTATGTGGCGTGTAATTATGTGGCACTGAGTGGTATTATGAGGAGTGTATGTTGTATTCAGTAGATTATAATTGTGTGGCGTGTAATTATGTGGCACTGAGTGGTATTGTTTGGAGTGTATGTTGCATTGAGTGCAGTGTAATTATGTAGCATATAATTCTGTGACACTGAGTGGTATTGTGTGGAGTGTGTTGCATTCAGTAGAGTGTAATTATGTGGTATGTAATTATGTGGCACTGAGTGGTATTTGGAGTGCATGTTGCATTGAGTGCATTGTATTTATGTGTCGTGTAATTATGTGGCACTGAGTGGTATTTGGAGTGTATGTTGCATTTAATGCAGTGTAATTATGTGGCGTGCTATTATGTGGCACTGAGTGGTATTTAGAGAGTATGTTCCATTGAGTGCAGTGTAATTATGTGGCGTGTAATTATGTGACACTGAGTGGTATTTGGAGTGTATGTTGCATTGAGTGCAGTGTAATTATGTGGCGTGTAATCATGTGGCACTGAGTGGTATTTGGAGTGTATGTTACATTGAGTGCAGTGTAATTATGTGGCGTGTAATGTGGCACTGAGTGGTATTTGGAGTGTATGTTGCATTGAGTGCAGTGTAATTATGTGGCGTGTAATTATGTGGCACTGAGTGGTATTTGGAGTGTATGTTGCGTTGAGCGCAGTGTAATTATGTAGCATATAATTATGTGGCACTGAGTGGTATTGTGTGGAGTGTACATTGTATTCAGTAGAGTGTAATTGTGTGGCGTGTAATTATGTGGCACTGAGTGGTATTGTTTGGAGTGTATGTTGCAGTAGGTGCAGTGTAATTATGTAGCATATAATTATGTGGCACTGAGTGGTATTGTGTGGAGTGTGTTGCATTCAGTAGAGTGTAATTATGTGGCGTGTAATTATGTGGCACTGAGTGGTATTTTGTGGAGTGTATGTTGTATTTAGTAGAGTGCAATTGTGTGGTGTGTAATTATGTGGCACTGAGTGGTATTGTGTGGAGTGTATGTTGCTATGAGTAAAGTGTAATTATGTGGCGTGTAATTATGTGGCACTGAGTGGTATTTGGAGTGTATGTTGCATTGAGTGCAGTGTAATTATGTGGCATGTAATTATGTGGCACTGAGTGGTATTTGGAGTGTATGTTGCATTAAGCACAGTGTAATTATGTAGCATATAATTATGTGGCACTGAGTGGTATTTTGTGAAGTGTATGTTGTATTTAGTAGAGTGCAATTGTGTGGTGTGTAATTATGTGGCACTGAGTGGTATTGTGTGGAGTGTATGTTGCTATGAGTAAAGTGTAATTATGTGGCGTGTAATTATGTGGCACTGAGTGGGATTTGGAGTGTACGTTGCATTGAGTGCACTGTAATTATGTGGTGTGTAATTATGTGGCACTGAGTGGTATTTGGAGTGTATGTTGCATTGAGTGCCGTGTAATTATGTGGCATGTAATTATGTGGCACTGAGTGGTATTATGAGGAGTGTATGTTGTATTCAGTAGATTGTAATTGTGTGGCGTGTAATTATGTGGCACTGAGTGGTATTTTGTGAAGTGTGTGTTGTATTTAGTAGAGTGCAATTGTGTGGTGTGTAATTATGTGGCACTGAGTGGTATTGTGTGGAGTGTATGTTGCTATGAGTAAAGTGTAATTATGTGGCGTGTAATTATGTGGCACTGAGTGGGATTTGGAGTGTACGTTGCATTGAGTGCACTGTAATTATGTGGTGTGTAATTATGTGGCACTGAGTGGTATTTGGAGTGTATGTTGCATTGAGTGCCGTGTAATTATGTGGCGTGTAATTATGTGGCACTGAGTGGTATTATGAGGAGTGTATGTTGTATTCAGTAGATTGTAATTGTGTGGCGTGTAATTATGTGGCACTGAGTGGTATTGTTTGGAGTGTATGTTGCATTGAGTGCAGTGTAATTATGTAGCATATAATTCTGTGACACTGAGTGGTATTGTGTGGAGTGTGTTGCATTTAGTAGAGTGTAATTATGTGGTATGTAATTATGTGGCACTGAGTGGTATTTGGAGTGCATGTTGCATTGAGTGCATTGTAATTATGTGTCGTGTAATTATGTGGCACTGAGTGGTATTTGGAGTGTATGTTGCATTTAATGCAGTGTAATTATGTGGCGTGCTATTATGTGGCACTGAGTGGTATTTATAGAGTATGTTCCATTGAGTGCAGTGTAATTATGTGGCGTGTAATTATGTGACACTGAGTGGTATTTGGAGTGTATGTTGCATTGAGTGCAGTGTAATTATGTGGCGTGTAATCATGTGGCACTGAGTGGTATTTGGAGTATATGTTACATTGAGTGCAGTGTAATTATGTGGCGTGTAATGTGGCACTGAGTGGTATTTGGAGTGTATGTTGCATTGAGTGCAGTGTAATTATGTGGCGTGTAATTATGTGGCACTGAGTGGTATTTGGAGTGTATGTTGCGTTGAGCGCAGTGTAATTATGTAGCATATAATTATGTGGCACTGAGTGGTATTGTGTGGAGTGTACATTGTATTCAGTAGAGTGTAATTGTGTGGCATGTAATTATGTGGCACTAAGTGGTATTGTTTGGAGTGTATGTTGCAGTGAGTGCAGTGTAATTATGTAGCATATAATTATGTGGCACTGAGTGGTATTGTGTGGAGTGTGTTGCATTCAGTAGAGTATAATTATGTGGCGTGTAATTATGTGGCACACAGTGGTATTTGGAGTGTAAGTTGCATTGCGTGCACTGTAATTATGTGGTGCGTAATTATGTGGCACTGATTGGTATTTGGAGTGTATGTTGCATTGAGTGCAGTGTAATTATGTGGCGTGTAATTGTGTGGCACACAGTGGTATTTGGAGTGTACGTTGCATTGCGTGCACTGTAATTATGTGGTGTGTAATTATGTGGCACTGATTGGTATTTGGAGTGTATGTTGCATTGAGTGCAGTGTAATTATGTGGGGTGTAATTATGTGGCACCGAGTGGTATTTGGAGTGAATGTTGCATTGAGTGCAGAGTAATTATGTGGCGTGTAATTATGTGGCATGTAATTATTTGGCACAGAGTGGTATTTGGAGTGTATGTTGCATCGAGTGCACCGTAATTATGTGGCGTGTAATTATGTGGCACTGAGTGGTATTTGGAGTGTATGTTGTATTCAGTAGAGTGTAATTGTGTGGTGTGTAATTATGTGGCACTGAGTGGTATTGTGTGCAGTGTATGTTGCATTGAGTGCAGTGTTCATTGCGCACACATAGCGCCGCAGTTCGGTAAAGTGAAAGCGCCAAGGAGATGTAAAAAGTCACGTACCAGGCGCACACAAACACACAATGGCGAGATGGCAAGTGTAAAGATATATATATGTGTGTTGAGCACTGGAAGATTAAGTGCTGTTTCCAATTAATAACAAATGATTTATCAACATTGGTAGGCTGACAAACCAAGCGGACTAGCACAAATTTGAGCCTGTGACTATTGGGTGAGGCACATATTCCTGCAGTTCATAGGCACCGTAGTACACTTGGCTATCAAACCAGAATATAACGCGCCACAATGTACATAATTGCGCACACATAGCGCCGCGGTTTGGTAAAGTGAAATAGCCAAGGAGATGTAAAAAGTCACGTACCAGGTGCACACAAACACACACCTCTTACATTGCTGCCTTTAAAACATTGCAGAAGCGTCCGGGAACGATCGGGCATGAATTAATAAATATTGCTAAGAAAACATATTATTTGCACAATAGAGTGGATCATGAAGTTGTATTTTAGGCGGTGCCATGCACAGGAGGAGACTGCCATCCGCCAGCACCGAAAACCAGACACGTTTAAGGAGAGCCTGAGATGAGGACACTACGACTTCACTCAACAGAAAGGAAACGTATTCAGGACAATTGCTGCATTTCGTTAGGAAGCAAAAAACAGGGAAAGCAGAAAACCTACTGGAAAACGGGAGAGGTTTCTAAACAAAGAAAGATGCCTCTGTGAATTTCATCAGGCGAGACACTGCACAAAAAATCGGTTCACTGCCAATGAAGCAGACTCGGAATTGTGATGTGTACAAAAGTTCCCAATTGATGCTCAGGTCTGACTGGATTAAAGTCCGAAGCCGAGTCACATTTAATGACACTCGGGTAGGAGACGACAAGGAACTGGACCTTTGTAAAGGCATGCACGGTCCGCACGAAAATACAAACAAGCCCTCGGCATTGCTGTGGCGGGGGAGCGCAGTAAGCACGGAGAGACGGGGAGCAAATGGGAGCAAGGCATTGCGCAGAGGGAGGCGGGGAGAGCATTCCTTTGAAGTGTGAAGCGCTCAGCATTGCGGGGAGCAAACGGCAAGCGCGTGCACGGGCACATGCACGTTGCGTAATCCGCCTGCCAAAGCCCTCTTGTCCAGCTTTCCTGTTGCATTCTCTATATGTCTCGACATCTGCAATGCGCAAGCGCATTGGCAGAGGTCGAGACCTAAAAAAGTGGCTTAGTGCTGCCCGATAAATATCACATAGGCTTTTGTGCCACGGAACGTCACAAAAAGTGACGTTCCAGAGGTGTAAGGAGTCTCATAAATGAGGCGCTTATATGGATTAGGTGGGCCTCTGTCTAAGTTCCTTTATAAACAAATAACCAGTGAAAACCTTCTAGTCAGATGAAAACAGAGAGAAAAACCAACAAAGCCATAAAAGACCCGACTTGGGGCCCCTGGACCCAACTCTCAAACCAAGAATACATTTTTTTGGGGGGTGTCGCACAACCAAACACCCCTCCCTGAAGCTACATATCTGAATAAAGTCTCAACTTTAGCAGTTTTATTTTAAGAATTTCAGCCATACAAGAATTAATTCAATGCAGTCAAAATAATTTAGTCAATAAATCAGAGTGCAAATTTCAGTTGAGATACTGATTCAATCAAGAACTCAGTAAAGTTCAGCTAGGCAAAATAAAGAGTATAGAGCTTTTTGTAAAATCTGGAAAAATAGGGTTTTCTTTACATCAAGAAATAACACTCCTGAACAGAGGGTGTCATACATTCAATACAGTAGTACCGTGTTCACACACTCTTAACCAATAAGGATAAGACAAAGAGAACCATTTACAGCTAATTACATTCAGCAATATTCTCATAATTTACTTCATCTGGGTTATCGTGAATGTTAGAACCGGCTGTCTCTAGTTGGCAGAGGTATGCACTTCTGACAAATAGGGACACTCCTTTTCTAGTCAGGGCAAGGGGATCACACCCTTCGATAACCCCTGCTCACCCCCTTGGTAGCTTGGCAGAGCAGAACAGGCTTATCTCAGAGGCTGTGTGTTAAGCAATTATGACCACATACAGTAACAAAGTGAATACACTACAAATGGACACGACACAGTAGTATTATAAAAATAAGTATTTTTATATAAGACTTAGCACAAGACCAAATAACGGCAAAACTGTACACAATCGGAATAAATACGTTTAGGAAGGAAAAAGGATAGTTCAAAGGTAGTTTCTTCTTTAGCATAAAAGTCTCTAGTATCAAGCAATTCTTCTTTTGGGAAACACAGTTCTTAGCAACAGGGTAACTCACACGGGAGCTACACAACGCCGGGGCAAAGATAATCCACAGGTTTGGCGTCGACCGCGAGGAGCGCTGCGCCGGGCCTGGAGTCACACGGACCCCCAACAACACAGTACCTTAGGAAAATGAAGCACACGATGATCAGCGGCGTCGAGCAATCCGGCGTCGCGTCTTCGGTGTTGATCAGGCCTCAGCAGGCGTTGTCGATGATGCAGTTGCACAGAGTGAGCAGCGCTCACGGCGTCGAAGGGCACACGGTTGATGCGAACAGCAGCGGGGCAGACACGAGGTCCTCTGGAGTTAGAGCCGTACTCCTACTCACTGGCGTTGCTGCTGGCGTCGGTCGGGCCCAGCGTCCGATCGTCGTGATTGCTGGCTCTTTCAGAGGTGCTGGATTCACACTTCCAGCAAATAGCACTTTCAGCAGGTGAAGTCTTTTAGCCCTGTGACTTCAGCAGGAGACTGGCACTCTTCCAGTCCTTGGAGATTTTCTTAGCAAGCGTGAGAGTACACACACAGTTCCTCTCTCCTGGTTCCTTGGCAAAAATAAAGAAGCACTGCAGGATTCCCCCAACAACAGCACACCGGCAGAAGGGGTAGGCAGTCCTTTTAGATCAGTAGGCTTCTTGTCCTTGGTTACAGGGTTCCTTGTCAGAAGTGATCTGATTTCCTAGTTCAGGGGTCCTTCTCTTATACCCCTTTTCGTCTTTGATCCCTTTGTCTATGCCGGGGGTTTCCCAACACCCTGGGTCTGCGGTGGGTGGAGCTAGGTAGTCGCACCTGGCCTATTCATTGAGCCGGGCCGGGTCCTCAGACGCCCCGCAGGAGGTGGAGCCAGCATTGATACTGGCAGGAGCAGAGCTATCGTCCTCCTGGCAGGAGGTGGGGCTAGGATCGTCCATGGCAGGCACAGAGCCATCAGTCGCTTAGCAGGAGGTGGAGCCAGCATTGTATCAGGCAAGGCAGGCTATCAACAACTACTCTCCCCCTACTCTCAACGTAAATGTCCCACTCATCCCACACTGACTCATCCAGACCTGTGGAGCCACCCAGCTCCTGTCACACACATGCAAGACCAGCAGAAACCAGATATGGTTAGGCAAGAAAATAGACACTTTCTAAAAGTACTACTTTCGAACCCAGAGTCCAAAAACCATCCACACCAACGGATGCGTAATTAAACCCCGAGTTCAGGGATACCAAACTCGACATTGCACCATGCTCCCCGAGCCAGCTAGGATCATAGCGTTAATAATCCCGGCGGCCCATTCTATCCAACGGAGAGCAGGCTACCTCGCAATAGTGAAGCACTAAGATGGCGGCACTTCACTATCAGGACATGCCAACTTGGTCAGGCGTGTCCTACCTTACACTTACAATGCACCCTGCCCATGGGCCTACCATAGGGGTGACTAACATGAAGTTAAGGGAAGGTTGGAGGGGCTGGCAAGTAGGGATACCTGCGCAGCCGGCGTGCCAGTACAGGACTGCACGTGGGTCTCGCAATGACCGACCCGTAGACATTCTTTTACAAGGCCGCTCCTGTGGGTGGCACATCACGTACTGCAAGCCCACGAGCGGCATTTGTATTTACAAGCCCTGGCACTCCTGGTGCACTAGACTAGGGACTGACAGTAAACCAAATAAGCCAAACATGGATACAATAGATACATCATTTTAACATAGGGAGCACTTGCGCTATGGCACTGATCAGCAGTGACACGGCGCCCAAAGCATATACCAGCAAAACATTGTAAAACAGTAGAGGCAAACAGAAAAATGGAGGAGAGACTCAAGCCAATGATGTCAGGTCTAACACGTGTATCCTCCAGCTGAAATGTGGGGAGAACTACCCTTAACCTAGGGAGTCCTCATCACTAAGGCGGAAAAATCTGGACAGACCATCAGCATTGGCGTGTTCTGTACCAGGGCGGGGTTCCACCGTAAAGTCCATCCCCTGTAGAGCAATGGACCACCTCAACAGTTTTGGATTCTCACCCCTCATTTGCATCAACCATCTGAGGGGCCTGTGGTCTGTCTGAACCCGGAAGTGAGTCCCAAACAGGTAGGGTCTTAGCTTCTTCAGCGCCCAGACCACAGCAAATGCTTCTCTCTCTATCGCACTCCACCTCGTTTCCCTGGGAAGTAACCTCCTACTGATGAAGGCTACCGGCAAGTCTCGGCCCTCTTCATTCACCTGAGCTAGAACAGCCCCCACGCCATGCTCTGAAGCGTCCGTCTGAACAATGAATTCTTTCGAAAGATCGGGTGCTTGGAGTATAGGTGCTGTGCACATTGCAGTTTTCAGGGTGTCAAAGGCCGTTTGACAGGCATCAGTCCAGATCACGTTTCGTGGCTGCTTCCTGGAAGTCAGCGAAGTCAAGGGGTGCAAAATGTTGCCGTAATCCTTGACAAACCTCCTGTAATAACCCGTGAGTCCTAAGAAGGCTCTCACCTGCGTTTGGGTTTTGGGCGGTGCCCAAGCCAGGATGGTATCAATCTTGGGTTGCAGGGGGGCCACCTTACCGCTCCCTACTTGGTGCCCCAAGTACACCACAGAACCCTGCCCAATCTGGCACTTACTGGCTTTGATTGTGAGGCCTGCTCCGCGCAGGGCCAACAACACTTCCTGGAGGTGGCGCAAGTGTTCCTCCCAGCTGGCGCTGAACACTGCGATGTCGTCCAGGTAGGCGGCACTGAAATCCTCCAGTCCAGCCAAGACCTGGTTGACCAACCTCTGGAAGGTGGCAGGGGCATTCTTCATCCCAAAGGGCATCACCCGGAACTGGTATAGCCCATCTGGTGTGGAGAACGCTGACCTCTCTTTTGCCCCCTCAGTCAAGGCGATCTGCCAGTACCCAGACGTTAAGTCAAACGTACTAAGGTACCGGGCAGCCCCCAACCGATCGATGAGCTCATCAGCTCTGGGGATGGGGTGCGCGTCAGTCTTCGTGACTGAATTGAGCCCTCGGTAGTCCACGCAGAACCTGAGTTCCGGTGAAGCACCAGGCGCTGCAGCCTTCGGGACCAAGACCACTGGGCTGGCCCAAGGACTGCTAGAGGACTCAATCACCCCTAACGCGAACATTATGGAGACCTCCTCCTTAATGTACGCTCGGACCTTGTCAGTCACCCTGTAAGCCTTGTGCTTCACAGGAGGGCTGTCTCCGGTGTCAACGTCATGGACACACCAATGCGTGACACCCGGAACCAAGGAAAACAGATCCGGGAATTGCCCCAACAGTTGGTGACAATCCTGTCTCTGCTCAAGGGTCAGTGTGTCAGAGGGGACCACACCATCCACTGACCCGTCTTGCTCTTTAGCATACAGGAGGTCAGGAAGAGGCTCACTCTCCTCCTCTGTTCCATCATCTGTAGCTAGGAGCATGCCCACTTCGGACCTTTCTAAGTGGGGCTTCAAACGGTTGACATGCAGGACCCGCAAGGGGTTCCTGTGAGATTTCAAGTCCACCAAGTAGGTGACATCGCTCTTCTTCTCCACAACCTTAAACGGTCCAGTCCACCTGTCCTTGAGCGCACAAGGTTCCACAGGGGACATGACCCACACTTCCTGACCAGGCTGAAGCTCTACCAGAGTGGCATTCCGGTCGTACCATCGCTTCATCTCCTCCTGGCTGGCCTCCAGATTTGCCTGAGCAAGTTCTCTGAAGCGCCGAGTCTGGTTCCGAAAGGCCAGCATGTAGCTGTATACATCCTGGGGAGGTTTCCTGGGAGATTGCTCCCAGCCTTCCTTGACCAGACTCAAAGGTCCTCTTACCGGGTGACCGTATAAGAGCTCAAAGGGGCTGAACCCTAGAGCCTTCTGCGGCACCTCACGGTAAGCAAACAACAGGCATGGCAAGAGGACGTCCCATTTCCGCCTCATTGGTTCTTCAAGACCCATAATCATGCCTTTTAGGGTCCGGTTGAATCTTTCAACCAGCCCATTTCCTTGAGGGTGGTAAGGAGTGGTGAACTTGTAGGTTACCCCACACTCCTTCCACAGAGACTTCATATAGTTCGAAATGAAGTTGGTGCCTCGGTCGGACACCACCTCTCTGGGGAACCCCATCCGGGAAAAAACACCCATCAGTGCCCGTCCCACCACGGGGGCCGTCACTGTCCTGAGAGGGATGGCTTCCGGGTACCTTGTGGCATGGTCCACCAAGACCAGGATGAACCTGTTGCCCAGGGCTGTCTTGGGGTCCAGGGGCCCAACAATGTCAATACCCACCCGGTCAAAGGGGGTGCTGACCACCGGAAAAGGTTGGAGGGGAGCCTTCTGCTTCCTTCCGCTTTTCCCACTTGCCTGGCAAGTGCGACAAGTCTTGCAATGGATGTCTACATCCCTACGCATCTGAGGCCAATAAAAATGGGTGATAAGCCTGTCATAGGTCTTGTCCTGCCCCAGATGTCCAGCTAACGGTACGTCATGAGCCAAACCCAGTAGGAAGGCTCTGAAGCGCTGGGGTACCACCAGCACACGGGCTGACCCAGGCTCAGCAGCCTTAGGCTCGCTATACAGGAGGTCGTTCTCCCAGTACACAAAATGTGACCCTGACTGATCACCTGAGGATTGGGCTGAGGCCTGCTGCCTCATGCCCACAAGAGAAGGGCACACCTTCTGTTCCGCACAGAATTCCTCCCTGGAGGGACCACCATCCTGCTGCCAGTGGGTCAGCTCGGGCAGATCTCCCAGTTCGGCAATTTGTTCCCCTGTGGGCTCCAGGGCATCCCCCTCAGGGTCTGCCTCCTTCTGGACCACGGGAACAACGGGGGCCGGTTTCCCGCGCCTCCTGCCTCTTCTCTTCACAGCTGGGTCCTGGGCCGTACTTTCAGGCTCCGGGACCCCATCAACACCCTTACTCGCTGTCACGGATCGAGTGGTTGCACACACCCACTCCGGTACACCCAACATTTTCAAGTGCGCCGCTCGCTCCACCTTAGCCCAAGGGGAGTCTTCCAAATCATTGCCCAGGAGACAGTCGACAGGCATGGCGGGCCTCACAGCAACCTGAAGAGTACCTGAAACTCCTCCCCATTCAAAGGAAACCTGAGCCACCTCACACTCTTTCTGGGAGTTATCGGCAGCTATCACGGGGTAGAATGCGTGGGGAACCACCTGCTCTCTGGACACCAAGTGACACTTGACAGCCGTCACACTCGCTCCGCTGTCTCTGAGAGCTTCCACTCTATGGCCATTAATGGTCACCCACTGCCTATATTTACTAGTGTTACTAGGCAGAGGGGATGGAGGGACCATTTGCATGTCTCCTAGCGAGACCAGGGATATTTCTGCGGGACCCCTCCCACCATGGACAACCATCTCCTCCCCTCCCAAGGCTACACTTGCCAACTGACGAGGGGGTGCACGCGGCGGTGCATTCGAATCCTTTTTGGGACACTGGGGGTCATAAAACCGGTGTCCCACCTGCCCACAACCGTAGCAGGTTAGGGGGCCCCTATGAACAGGTTTACCCGTCGGGCCCCTGGCTTCTTCTCAGGGGGAGGCTGGGAACCTTTCCCTTGGTTCCCTTGGGGATTACTTTGGGGCCCTTTCTGAGACTCCTTCTGTTTACCCTTGTCCCCCCCACTCTTCTGCTGGGGACCCTGCCCACCTTTGGCTGAGTCTCCCACTGGACCCTTGTGGACCCTGGTACTGACCCAGCGGTCCGCCTCCTCAGCAAGTTTTCTAGGGTTAGATATCTTGCTATCAATCAGGTGCTGGCGCAGCTCTGGAAAACAGTTATTAGACAAGTGCTCCCACGCAAACAAATCATAGAGAGCTTCATAACTTTCCACTTTGCTGCCCTTTACCCAACCATCCATGGCTCTGCAAAAATAAGACACATATTCAACCCACGTCGTACCAGGCAACTTCTTACATTCTCTAAAAGCTTGTCTGTACTGCTCGGGGGTTAAACCATATCGCAACATTAAAGCATCTTTCATATGGGCATACGACATCCTATCCGCAACAGGCATGTCTAACAGGGTATCTCTTCCCTCATTCACAAAGCGACCCCACAACCCCGCTCCCCAATTCTTCTCAGGGACCTGGTGGGCCAACAATGCTAACTCATATGCTTTAAACCATTGACCAATATCTTCATTCTTATTGTAATCTTTGATCACATCTTTCGGGAAGTAAAACTTACTTTCTGCAGGCTCGGATGGCATGCTGCCACCAGAGGGATTCAACTCTAACTTTTTAGCTTGGATATCCAGTTCCCTCAACCTGGCTTCACGCTCCAAAGCTAACTTCTCTCGTTCAAACGCCAACTTTTTGATCTCTAAATCAGCTTCCCTTCTACCTCTTGCATTTTCAAACTCCAACTGCCCATTTATTTTTAGCCTTGCCATCTCCATGTTGTAAGCTCGCTCTTTCGCCCTTTCTTCTCTTTCTTCAGGGGAAAGACCTTTGGAGGAAACACTGCTTCCGGGAGAGGGCACAGGTCCATTCACTGGCACCTCCTCATCCCCTTCCTCTGTGGGTACCACCACCACATCAGAGGGATTTCTGGACTCCCACCAGGCCTGTAATGCTTTATAAAAATCATCTTTTCTCGAGAGGCCGGTGGTAGGAACTTCAAACTGGTTGCAAAAGTGTTTCAGCTCATCTTTCTTGTATCTCTTTAGCTTACTCCTCTCGAACTCTTCAACAACAACGATAGCAGGGGTAGTGACTCCGTTGTCACTCATGGTTAAAACAGGCAGTGTTCAAAAAATCAAGTTTCAGGAAAGCGGAGAACAAAAATAGGATCCTTCCGAATCAGATTGTGACTGCGTTATGGTCTGCTTTCACTACGTAGCGCACACTAATCACTGTACATGGGTCATAAATGCAAGGTCCAAATCCTCACCGCTGCATCCAACGTTAGAACCGGCTGTCTCTAGTTGGCAGAGGTATGCACTTCTGACAAATAGGGACACTCCTTTTCTAGTCAGGGCAAGGGGATCACACCCTTCGATAACCCCTGCTAACCCCCTTGGTAGCTTGGCAGAGCAGAACAGGCTTATCTCAGAGGCTGTGTGTTAAGCAATTATGACCACATACAGTAACAAAGTGAATACACTACAAATGGACACGACACAGTAGTATTATAAAAATAAGTATTTTTATATAAGACTTAGCACAAGACCAAATAACGGCAAAACTGTACACAATCGGAATAAATACGTTTAGGAAGGAAAAAGGATAGTTCAAAGGTAGTTTCTTCTTTAGCATAAAAGTCTCTAGTATCAAGCAATTCTTCTTTTGGGAAACACAGTTCTTAGCAACAGGGTAACTCACACGGGAGCTACACAACGCCGGGGCAAAGATAATCCACAGGTTCGGCGTCGACCGCCAGGAGCGCTGCGCCGGGCCTGGAGTCACACGGACCCCCAACAACACAGTACCTTAGGAAAATGAAGCACACGATGATCAGCGGCGTCGAGCAATCCGGCGTCGCGTCTTCGGTGTTGATCAGGCCTCAGCAGGCGTTGTCGATGATGCAGTTGCACAGAGTGAGCAGCGCTCACGGCGTCGAAGGGCACACGGTTGATGCGATCAGCAGCGGGGCAGACACGAGGTCCTCTGGAGTTAGAGCCGTACTCCTACTCACTGGCGTTGCTGCTGGCGTCGGTCGGGCCCAGCGTCCGATCGTCGTGATTGCTGGTTCTTTCAGAGGTGCTGGATTCACACTTCCAGCAAATAGCACTTTCAGCAGGTGAAGTCTTTTAGCCCTGTGACTTCAGCAGGAGACTGGCACTCTTCCAGTCCTTGGAGATTTTCTTAGCAAGCGTGAGAGTACACACACAGTTCCTCTCTCCTGGTTCCTTGGCAAAAATAAAGAAGCACTGCAGGATTCCCCCAACAACAGCACACCGGCAGAAGGGGTAGGCAGTCCTTTTAGATCAGTAGGCTTCTTGTCCTTGGTTACAGGGTTCCTTGTCAGAAGTGATCTGATTTCCTAGTTCAGGGGTCCTTCTCTTATACCCCTTTTCGTCTTTGATCCCTTTGTCTATGCCGGGGGTTTCCCAACACCCTGGGTCTGCGGTGGGTGGAGCTAGGTAGTCGCACCTGGCCTATTCATTGAGCCGGGCCGGGTCCTCAGACGCCCCGCAGGAGGTGGAGCCAGCATTGATACTGGCAGGAGCAGAGCTATCGTCCTCCTGGCAGGAGGTGGGGCTAGGATCGTCCATGGCAGGCACAGAGCCATCAGTCGCTTAGCAGGAGGTGGAGCCAGCATTGTATCAGGCAAGGCAGGCTATCAACAACTACTCTCCCCCTACTCTCAACGTAAATGTCCCACTCATCCCACACTGACTCTTCCAGACCTGTGGAGCCACCCAGCTCCTGTCACACACACGCAAGACCAGCAGAAACCAGATATGGTTAGGCAAGAAAATAGACACTTTCTAAAAGTACTACTTTCGAACCCAGAGTCCAAAAACCATCCACACCAACGGATGCGTAATTAAACCCCGAGTTCAGGGATACCAAACTCGACATTGCACCATGCTCCCCGAGCCAGCTAGGATCATAGCGTTAATAATCCCGGCGGCCCATTCTATCCAACGGAGAGCAGGCTACCTCGCAATAGTGAAGCACTAAGATGGCGGCACTTCACTATCAGGACATGCCAACTTGGTCAGGCGTGTCCTACCTTACACTTACAATGCACCCTGCCCATGGGCCTACCATAGGGGTGACTAACATGAAGTTAAGGGAAGGTTGGAGGGGCTGGCAAGTAGGGATACCTGCGCAGCCGGCGTGCCAGTACAGGACTGCACGTGGGTCTCGCAATGACCGACCCGTAGACATTCTTTTACAAGGCATTTGTATTTACAAGCCCTGGCACTCCTGGTGCACTAGACTAGGGACTGACAGTAAACCAAATAAGCCAAACATGGATACAATAGATACATCATTTTAACATAGGGAGCACTTGCGCTATGGCACTGATCAGCAGTGACACGGCGCCCAAAGCATATACCAGCAAAACATCGTAAAACAGTAGAGGCAAACAGAAAAATGGAGGAGAGACTCAAGCCAATGATGTCAGGTCTAACAGTGAACATCAACTGCATATGGAACAATAATGTTTCATGGTTTGTGATTCTCTCTGGTCTATACTTTATTTAGAACAGACCGTGAACGTTTTCATCCTTTTCTGTGACAGGTGGGGGTCCAAATAATCTTTGCTTTTTTCCATGCTACCAGTTTATTAAGAAACTATAAGGGTCCCCTTTTGCCCCATGCATAATAATAACCTCCTTCGAGATTACTCAGCAGCATCCCGTCCTTACGGACATCAGAACCATGCCCCCACCATTTGGCAGACATTAAAGGTGTCTTCTAGGTCAGCCTGACTGACACCCTTTATGATAAGGTCAGGGAGCCAGGCGCTATTCATGCACTAAATGCTCAGGCACTTAGCTCCTTGAACGGAACTTTGCTGGCTGGAGAAGTCACAACCCGGTGGGCCTGACTTCCTAAACCTGATGTGTGTGACCGCCTACGCCCCTCAAAGCACCTGGAGGAACTCCCCCTCACGACACCTTGTCACAGGGTGAGGCGGGGTCAGCAGTCTCACTGAACCCATCCCACTCTGTGAGGTGTAAAGGACTGCTGTCTAATCTCATTGCTGACCTAAGATCAGCCAATGAGAAGAGGCAGATGTCCCAGTTGTCCAGGAACCTCAAATTCCAAGATCACTTCAGCAGCCAGTAAGTTTTTTCTTAAATGTTTGGTGTGTGCATGCTTGTGTGTGTATATTTGTGTATTTGTGAGTCTGTGCTGTGAATGTTTGTGTGTGTGTGCTTGTGAACGGTGGGTGTATGTGTGCACACTTGTGACTGCATGGGGGTGTGTGTAGGTGTGCATGGAGATGGTGAGCGAATGCGTGTGTGGGTATGATGCCTGCCCGCCCGCTCAAATTACCTGTCGCTACTTAGAGTACTACATATGCTCTAATTTATAGTGTATTAGTGATATAGCTCATTGCATTTACATATTCACAGAGTTTAGGATAATATATTGAAATAATATTAACCTAAATATAACATTGCATGAGTGCGGTCATGTGATCGACCTCCATCACCGAATCATAAGCCCCCACTGTAGATGCATCATTCCTCTTTCCCCATGACTTGCTCTTGAAGAACAGTATCTCTCCGAATGTATGAGCTAGTTAATAATTAGACCTTAAACAAGCAGAAATACATCTGCCTGCAGCCACTGTAGTGTAAAAAGAGGCTATTTATTCTGAATCATATTCAGAAAGACTGAGTGGTCATAATAGCTGAAATATATTATAAAAGAAAAAATCCAAATTAGTTTCTATCATTTTATGGATTGAGCCTATACAGAATAAAAATAAAAGAAAACAGTAGTTGTAAATATAAAAGAGTTGGCAGAGCCTTTTGCCCTCTTGTGGCATTTCCAACATTCTTTTAGGTAACCCATGAGAGAGTACAATATTAAATCTAGTCAGCAAGTGTAGGTGCTGTGCTGCTTTGCATGACAGAGAGAGCAGAACCGAGCCATAGCTTCAAAGAAATGTGCAGTTCTGCTATCACCGTGCGCTGGTTCATTTGTGGCTGCATAGCGTGAAGACAAGCACCATGGCACCACAGTTCAAATGTGCCTTAAGTTCAAGATAGTGTTCGTGCAGGAAGCCGTACCTTTCAGCATAAAATCTATATTTTGAGGCTCTTTCCTCTTTGTATGTGTGCAGCATACATGCAAAGAGCAAATAATGAGAAATAAAGACATTTCTCCTTGTTAAGCCAGCCTCAGGCAGGTGCACCATTTTGGTGTAAAGTGAACTCCAATTCTGGCAAACTACTCCACCTAATATGTCTCAGATCCACCAACACCAGCACCCTTTCACCAAGTCTTGTGCATGAAAAGCCATCCTTCTTTGCCCAGACTTCTATTAATCTCTTGCATTTCTCATAGCCAAAGTACATCTTCCCAAATAACTGCACCACCGATATTTTCTCAGCTATTATACACAGAGCCAACCCCTTTCTTATCAACCCAAAAATGTACCAGGAAGAATGGAATTATCACCTGGATTTACTGGATGGTCAACTGAAAACTTTTACCATTTGCAACTGCGTTTTTTGTCAGGTTTTACCTGCCTGAAAACGCTGGAGTAAAGGCTTATGTTGTGCTCAACTTGCGCCCAGCACGTTGCATTTCCCTCGGTGGGCTGGAACCAATGGAGCAGCAGCAGCTCTTCTGCAATGGCGGAGGAGCGTCGCCCCAATGCCTAACTCAGAGCCAGCAGATGAAAAATAAAACAATGTTTGAGCATCGTTTAATTTTTATTTTCTGGCTGTGAGCCAGTGCGTGCAGGGAGGGGCGGCCCGGGGCATGGGACGGGAGGGGGAGGAGGAGTGCTATGTGCACCCCCTAAGTGCGCATATGTGATTGGCCGACAGTCACAGGCTGACCAAGACACACATGCACACTTAGGTTTCTCCAACCTGGCTGCCTATGACCCTGCTGCTCTCATAGCATGAGAGCAGCACAGGGTTTGGATGGGAGTCCGTCCCAGGGGCTGCCGGGACCAGGAAGAGCGCAGAAGTCAGGAAGCAACGTGGGAGAGAACCGGCTTCGGGTAATTAAAAAAAATATATATATTATAACTACCTCCCTCCACAAACTCCCCCGCTCACGTTGCATCCACCAGCCCCAACAGGCTTTGTTTGTGGCACCATCAGAGCATTGGAGGATGGTTTTATGGGCAGGAGACCACTGCTGAAGCTTCTATCACTTTCTCCAGCATCCCCTGGTAATTATAGCAGACAGGTGGGAGGGGCTTCAGGAGACATCGAGAGGAATTAGAAAGATGAGACAGCGAGGAGGATGGGAGCAGGGCTGGTTTGAACATTTTCACCAGGGCTTCTTTTGGTTCCAAGTCCGGCCCTGCTTGCACCTGACTTATAATCACGTTTTGGACTCAAACTTCCATCTGCTCCCATCATAGATTCACCATTCATGTAATAATCATGGGGTTGAACTACTGAATATCGACACCAACAATATCGTGGCACAAGAATATTGAGGGGAAAAATATCAAAAGATAAGTGCGTATTGGGAAGTATAGATTTACAATTCCTAACTTGACATCTACGTACCTTGAAGATATATTTACCACGTACATTTATGTAGACATACATATAGAAAATCTAGGCTAACTTACTACTTGGAGGCGGCGGGGAAGCCGAAGGCAGCGGCAGCTTTTCTTCTTTCTTAAGATGGCGGCTTCCAGTCTCCAATTCCGGCATGTAAATCAGCCCCTCCGGATCTCCCACGAAGTCCCCCAGCAAGGAGCAACGCATCAGTTTAAAGACAGTTCTGTATGTTTTTGCGGTTTTGTATGTTTTCTGTCACATATTTCTGGTTTATTCTTCTGATCTGCAAAAGATGCCACTACTTCTCACTGCAGCCCGCCTCCTTCAAAGGCGCTGCAGCCCCGCTGGATGAGGGAGGTGGACTGATCAGGCTGTTGCCCCGCACGGACTTTGCGCAGTGGCCATCAAGAAACTCATCTTGGTTTTTGGAGGCAGCAATGAAGGGTTAGTTGACACTCTTTGTACATCTGCGAAAACCTGGTGGGTAAAAAATACATTGAACAGTATGCAGTTTGAGCTGGAGTAGCAGGACCCTGGCCGGAGTCATAATGTGTTGTCTCCTGTAGGTGGCCTTGTATATTGAAGCCTTATTTGCTTCAGACATGCTTACTCAAGCTGTTGTTTTATTTTTGTAATAACATTGAAAGGCATTTAATTAGAGGTGGATATTTTTAGAAGGGCGAGTCGTTTACATAGTGGTTACTATCACACCGCTTGCATTGCAACATTGTTTCACCTTATATAGCTCTACTCATGGTATCAACCTTAAAAGTATGTAAGGCCAAGCTAATCTGGCAAAATATGACCTCCAAATCACAAGTTAAACAAATCTCTCCAAATATGGCATTACAAAAGGGAGTTACCCTACCTTGACAGCACAGACAAAGCTAATATTAGTTGTACAAAAAACCCAATTTAATTAAGTACTTCACAATGCAGTTTTATAATGTCCCTATTAGTGTCAAAGTGTCCATGTTGAAGAACAGTAGATGTTGTAGTACCCAGGATAATGTGCTGCATGGCTAAAAAACGTATTTGATCCCTAATGCAAGACCTATTGGCTATGCCAATGCTTGTTCCCTTTATTTGCAATGTAATATTTCTCTGCTGGACTGCCTGGTTTGAAGTCTGATTGCAGCCAGGCACTAGCAGGTCGATTCTGAACATGTGCACACGCACAGTGTTGATCCCTTCATGCCCTTGCTTACTGCTTTACAGTCCTTAATTCCCAGGAAAAGAGGCGGTGCTGTAGAGGAACATGGCGCAGAGGTTTTGAAGTATGTCCAGGCGGGGCTGGCTGAAGCTCTGGGTCATGTGCATCATCCTATGACGTGCTCCAATCTTTTTACGTTCAACTTATTTCCCATTCAAAAGTCTTCTTTTTAGATGTACTAGAAGACAGCGCTACACGGGACAGCGCTGTGCCAGGTACAGCTTCTTGAGTTCACAAAAGCAGCATCATTTCTGATGCAGTCTGTTGTATCTTATATCTTCCTGCTGCTCAGCTAGAATGCACGTGATGTGGAATGTTGGATGAATGGAATGTTAGTGGTTTGTGAATGTCATTTGGGTGAGGGCTGAGCAGCAGGACAGCTGCTCCTGATGGGGTTATCATTTCTATCTTAACAACTTATCTTAATAAAGTAACTTGAATAATCTAACATGAAGTATCCATCTTCCTTTTGATTACATCACAGTCCAATCCATCCATGAGTTATCATTACTAGAAAATGGATACTCCTTGGTTCCAACAGATTTTACCATTATATTAAGAATATTTTGATGAAGTAGATGACAGGAGAGATTCCTATCAGGGACATGGATGCCAGTGCTTTTCTAGTAACACAACGAATAGCTGACAACTGACCCTGAAAGCACAGTTCAAAAAGTCAACACTGTGTTTTTTTTAGTTTTACGTTAATAGCTCAGGAAGTTACACATTTATTGCAGACAGCTGTTGTGATCTTCGGAGCATAATTTGGAATCCCTGCGAGGACAAATCAACCTCTTGTTCGGGAGCAGTTTAATCTGATATCCGTAACCTCTGTTCTTTACAGGGCTAAGAAGTGGCAAAACCTGGTATGAAGTGCTGGGCGAGAGCATCCCACATGCTTAGGCCCAGATGCATCAAGCATTTTTGGAGTCGCAAACGGTGCGATTCCTTAAAATCGGCCGTTGGCGACTCCAAAAATGCTTTTTGATATGCATCATTAGTTTTTGTACAAATTCGCTAATTTTGCGAATTTCTTAAATGCGATTGCATTTAAGGAATCGCAATTTTGCGATTCCTTAAATGGAATGCATCATTGTTAAAAAATTAGCGAATTTTAAAATTGCAAGTGCAAATTACCACGAGTTTGAACCTCGTGGTAATTTGCAAAATTGTTTAAAAAAGCTCAAAAATGCATTTTTTAAACTGTTAAGTTACAGACACACATGTCCTTAGGACATGTGTGGATGTAACTTACATGTAAAAGGTGCATTTCATGGGTGCAGGGGCCCTCTCCACCCTTGAAATGCTTTGTTGAATTCCGATTTTCAAATTGCGAATTCGCAATTCCCATTCATTCCTATGGGCATTTCAGCCCATAGGAATGAATGGGAATTGCGAATTCGCTATTTGAAAATCGCATTTTTTATGCGATTCGGTAAAAATTGCGATTTTTACCGAATCACAAAAAAAATAGGAAAAAAATGATGCATACCATTTTGAGATTCCTAATTTGCGATTCGGTAATTTTTGCAAATTAGGAATCGCAAAACAGTACTTTGATGCATCTGGGCATTAGTCCGAAGCTGGTAAAGAGTGTTCTTTGCACCTGTGTTGTTACCACATCGCTATTATGTTCCATTTTTTTTGTTATGGTGTATTGTGCCTGGAGTAGAATCTACTACTGCAAAATACATTAAGGATTCAAGTGTCACACTGATAAGCATTTAATTATTTAGAAGTGAAGAGAAACCCCTTCAGAGTAGCTCTTTAAGTCTATAGGCTTTCATGCAGATTCTTTAGGAAATATGGGCCAGATGCATCAAGCATCCATTTTGCGATTCCTTATTAGCGAAAAATAAGGAATCGCTAATAAGGAATAGCAAAATGGAATGAATCAAGCAATCACTACAAAAATAGTGATTCCTTAGAATTCCTTAATTGCGACTCACAAATTGCGAGTCACAATTAATGAATACCTCCCCATTCATTCCTATGGGGCTAGAGGCCCATAGGAATGAATGGGAAGACAATCTCAATTTGCGAATCGCAATTAGCGATTCGCAAATTGAGATTGCGAGTTCAAGAGTGCAGGGGTGTCCAAAGGACACCCTGTTGCACCCCAGAATTTGATCTGTGCACATATGTTGCGCACACACATGCCCTTAGGGCATGTGTGTGCGCAAAATGAAACTTTGAAAAATGCACAAAAGTGCATTTTTCATAGTTTTTGCAAATTACCATGAAGTTGTACTTTGTGGTAATTTGCGTGCCCTATTAGCGAATTCGCTATTTTTTAAACTTTCATGCATTGCATTTAAGGAATCTCAATTTGAGATTCCTTAAATGCAAACAATCGCAATTTAGCGAATTCTCTATTTGCGATTTTTGCATTTGGGATGATGCATCCCAAATGCAAAATACCGGTCGCAAAGGGGCAGATTCTGAGAATCTGCCCCTTTGCGACCGGTTTTTAGCTTGATGCATCTGGCCCTATTTCTTCTAATGCATCACACTGCCTTCAAGTCTTAAAAAATCCCTGATTCAATCCCTCTTGGTAGTCCCTCCCAATCCCCTTCAGGAGTAATGGCACCGCCCACTTATTGCAATACATGTCAGTTATCCTGGCCCCATCATCAGTGGTGTAATGCAAAATGAGCCCCCCCCCCCTTCTGCAGAATGTGATAAGGGCCCCCAAATCACAAGTATCTCACAAATATTCATATGCAGGGCATGACTCGGGTACACGCGGGTAAACAGCGTCCACCCACTATTTTCACAGGGTGGAAGTTGTGCTCCGCAGTAATATGTTGAACTTGTCCTGGTTTAATCTTCAGAGACTGGGACACATTCAGCAGCTCCTGCGCGTTATCTGCTTTTCATTCCCAGCAGCAAGGGCCAGGCAGCGAGGGGGCTTCTTTTTCACGTTAAGGGGCTTTCAGGCCTCCTTTTGATAGATTATGGGACTGGAGGCGGCCTAGAACCTCACATTTACATGCAAATGGATAGGAAACAAAAGCACACAGCTTGTTATCTCTTCACAGGTACTTAAGAATACATGCTTTTTACTTTGTTCATTCCCTGTATATAAGTGCATGAGCTGTAAGAATGTCAGATGAGTTTGACTGTCCCCGGATTTACACAAATAACAATTTAATAGCACTATTTTATTTCTTTTATAGAGCTACTCATCCCAATGCAGAGTGTTAGAGTGCTTTACGTAACATACACATTATGCATAGGCAATAAATCATGTACGTGTGCAAATCAATGTACAAGATGTGTTAAATGAGACAGTGAGGGTTACAAGGTGTAAGAGTCAAATGCCTTTCATAGCTCACTGTGGTCTTCTAGAATATATAATCTGCAAGTAACAAAAGGATCTCTGTGTTCATAGCAGTAATCCACTTATTTATCTACATAAAATAAAAGTCTGTCATCTGCATGTTACATGATGTGCTTTGCAGGAGACAACTTTTAAAAAAAACATATTTTATTGCATTTTCAATTTTGTATATGTTACTAGCTTACCCGTCGCGCGTTGCTGCGATCTCAGAAGAAAGGAAATTTAAGGAAACTTGTTATGAGAACATTTAATTTACATTGTGTCATTTTTATTGAAACATATTCATTTTAATATGGAAAACATTTTAAAGTGTTGTTTTAATTCTGTTTATTTATTCGAGTGCTTGTGGATACACAGTATTTTTTGTTTTTCCGTCTGTTGCGTACACGAATAAATCAGAAGGTTTTCCGACTCGTAAGCTGGCCACATACAGTTGTCCATGTGAGAAGCACGGATTCCCCAAATCTAGTCCACACACTTGCAGCGATTGTCTTTGTGCTTTGTTGATGGTCATTGCAAAAGCGAGTTGCACTGGAAACTGTAAACGTTCAGTATTGGAAAGATTATGAGGGCCCTTGGGGGCCGGGGGCCGATATTTAATACATTTTTCTTTTTCTTTTTTTTGCCAGAAACCTTTGCGGGAGTGTACTCAACAACTTTTAACAATTTTTTTTTTTTTTTTGCCAGAAACCTTCTCGGGAGTGAACTCAACAACGTCCCAAAGTTTCATGGTGTAGTAATGCATAAAGGACAAACAGACATACTTTAATTTTTATATATATAGATAACATCCACATATCAGAGCACTATTGCATAATTAGGTGGTACATTTATGCTCACAACATTGTATAAGATTCACACCATGTGTGTTGCAATATCATAAATAACAAACCCGAAGAATATAAAAAATCCCCAAACACCCCCAACCCCCTCAAGAGCAGTGGGTGATTATGTTTTGCAGGTGACAACTTAATCTTCTATACTACTTTGATTCAAAGTTGGGAACACACAAAATACATATCTCTCCAATAGATGTGTTAACCTCCAGAGTTATCTCACCATTATTAATATTATTCCCTGAGATATACTGGGCATCTCTGCAGCAGATGCCTTAACCCCATAAATATTTTAAAATGCAGACTTTGAAACCAATTAAGAACAGAACTACCACCATGCGTTTCCTTGTTGCCAATTTCTTCGTGGCAGGATTTCTTTTGAAAAGTATTAATTGAGGCCCAGATTTTGCATCAGGATTGCACCACTTTTTTGGCACTGCCCGACTCCAAATCTCATTTATTAAATATCATCATGCACTTAAATGTAGTCATGATACACCTGCTGAACATATGTTTGAGATCTTAGTATCTGATCTCACTTCTATTTGATGTCACTTTCAGTGAGTTCACGTACTGTGATGTCACGCGTCCTGACATCATGTGCTTTGATGGCACGCATCATGATGTCACTTGCATACTGCTTAACTTCGTCATTTCTTTTTTTAGGACTTGTGCCCTGTTCATATGCTTAAGACTGAATCGGCCCCCCTGAAGGATAGGGGACCCCATGAAGTGTTTGAACCCCCCTCCTGCACCGCAGGGAATGCAGGAATCTGTGTTAAGCCCCTGCCCGCCATTTTAAAATGACACCTGACGTCACTGGAGTGGAGCAAGGCCGATAGAGTGTGTATTTCAGGGTGGGAGACGGAGACACAGAGAACGTGAGAGAGGAGGTGTCAGAGAGTTAACGAGACAGAGTAAAGAATAACTGTCTGCGAGTCACAAAGGCAGAAAGAAGACAAGAAAGAGAGAGCGAAAAGCACACAAGAGAGATATTGAAAGCACTACCACCAGCTTGGCAAGCATTGAATGATTCTTCAAAGTAAAAAACACGGCGTGGTGTTGATTTATCACGGGTAAGAGTGAACGTTTGTAGCTCCACAGGAGGCTGCATGGCTGCTGCTGCCCTAATCTTACAAAGATCAGCTGCTAGCCTCAGGCTCAGACCTCTCCAAGCTTGGATTATCTGGGATTCCCCAACTCTCACGTGGCTTTAGAATCAGCGAGACCTGAGGTCCGTCAATAGTGGCTTATTAAACAACAGCAACAACCCCCACTCGCGCAAACAAGAGACCCACAGGTTTAATGGAAATAATGCCACAATTCATTGAAAATGACACTCATAAAATGTTTTGACTTGGGAACAGGCAGGGGTGGAGGGTAGTAAATATGACATTTATCAGAGCTCAAGCTCTGACTAGTTAGCCTTAAGGTTATATTATTTACAATGTGCCTTCGAATGCCAGAACATGGAGTCAGGATGGACTAGCTAACAACACAAGTGGCACAATATGGTGGTTGTTGCTGTGAAACCCCCATCACTATTCATTTGCCCTATAAGTGGCTTATTTATGAGCCCCTTGCAACACTTTTACACCACCATTGCTTCACTTTTTGTGACGCTGCAGTGGCAAAAACAATGCGCCACATTGCACCATATTTACAAGGAAACACATCTAGGCAGCTGCGACACCTTGTAAAGCCCTGCGCCACATTATACCTGCGTCAGGTAAATTTGTATGCAGGGTGGGCATTCCCACGCAATAAAGCCACATAGGAGTGGTGCAGTGAAATCTATCAAATTTCACTGCGCCACTTCTAGGACGCCATTGCTTCAAAACTTTACAACTTTGTCAGGGTGACTCAGTGCTATGTGTGTGGGCCTGGCTCATGCAGTGCTGGAGTTGTGTCTTGCTTGCGACACAACTCCAGCAGTGCATGACTTGTGCGCCAACAGCTATGTCAGGATTCCTGACGCATCTATCACGCCTTGTGACATGGAGCGCTGTACAGTAAATTCGGTGCATCCATCATGTCGCAAGGAGGGCGCAGTGAAAACTGTTGCATCGCTGTTTTCAAGCAGCAATATTTTTCATAAATAAGCCCCTTAGTGTACTAGTAGCTATGGATCTTCTTTACAGTAGTGTGGGTTATTTGCTTTTCAGTGCAAACCCTCCGGCCCATTACACTGCACTTAAACCTCCCTTGCTGCTGACCCCCCTCTCTGTACTGTACAAACGCACCTCCTGCGTTAATGAATAACCATGGTGCAGTAAGGCCATACAGACCATGGGGAACCGTGGGCCTATCAGCACTTTTGCACCCCCAGAACGTCACTTTTTTGATGTTCCAGTTGTGCAATGTGCCACTGCATATTTATAAGGCTTTTTATGGCCTTATAAATATGTGCCCCTTTCATGCAGAAAGCTGCTTGAAATGGGCATTCCATGGGTGTTGCTCTGGGTGTTCGTTACCCTGGGAATGTGTCAGAACCTAATGCCACCCGAGGGGTACCGTTAGGGAGGCCCAACAAAGAGAAATTAAAACATTTCTCCTCGAGCTTTTATTTTTCTATGTGTGTTGCATTCTGCAGCGTACATAGGCAAAGGAAAGCATCTAAATGGATTGATTTTGTGCAGGAAGGGTACATTCCTGCACAAAATTAATCATCCTCACATCGCAGGCACCCTTGTACCATGGTGCAAAGGTACCTGCTTTGATGCACGGTAGCCCATTGTGCACAAGTGCAGGGGAAAAGGACAGGAATGCGGCGTATCATATAGATACAACACATTCCTGCCCTTTCCTTTTGCCATAGGGCAGCGCAGCAGGGAGGCCTACGGCGCTGTCCGATGGCAAAAGCCCATAAATAAGGCCCTGTGTTTGTAAAACCTGAAGAAGCTTACTGGAACAAAAGAGCCAGAAGCAGAACATGAGTTGGTTGACTCAGCACCATTTTCATGAGGGAAGGGAAAAATGCATATATGGAACGACAATCATGTACCCAAGACTACATTTAAGATAGAGAGCACGTGAAATACAGCATAAGACCTGCTCATGGTTAAACTTTAGAGACCAAGGTAAAATGGTCACCTGCATTCCCAAGCCTTGATCCCGCTTTCCTCACACACAGACTAAGCTGGAGCCACCCTGAGCTGGATTGGCGGGTATTTAGAACTAAGAGGCCCACGTGCAACATTCACCATCGCAGCAAGGATTGCCTGCTGCACGAGTCTGAAAGTGTGAATGCACGTGGGTCGTTTCGATCCTCCTGCCTCAGGATTGATTATTACATTGTCTGGGAATGATTTGGAACATATTTAGTATGGGGTGGTCACGAGTAAACATTGCGGTCATATTTATTAAAAAATGACAAAGCACAGCAAGCCACCTTGCTGCTCGGTGCTGCATGATTGGGAAAGGGCAGGAATGTGCAGTACTTAACATTATACATCGCATTCCTGTCATTTCCCAGAATAGTCGTGCAATATGCTGACTAGCGCCAATGCAGGCACCCTGGCACCACTGTGCAAGGGTGCCTGAGTTGTAAGCAGGATTGGTTTTGTGCAGGAAGGGGCACCTTCCTGCACAAAAATAACGCAGAATGCTGCACACATAGAAAGAGACAAAAACAAGGAGAAATAAACATATTTCTCTAAGCTACACATCCCCTAGGGATGCACAGTATTTTGATGCATTCCCAGGTCTACCACTGATGGTAAATATGGGAATGTTCCAAAATCCATTGGTGGTGCATGGGCACACCCACACTCCACCTATCGATTCCCTTCTTGGGGCAGAGCAGTTCAACACACTGATTTACACTGAGTTGCGTATCTCTAGATTCAAGCCCCGCAGGGGCATACAAGATGGCCTTGCATGGCTTGATAAATCTAACTTAAGAGTTGTGTCGATCTTGCTCACCATTGCTTGGTGCAAGGACCATGCAACTCTTTAATAAATATGCCTGCATATGCAAACAGGGAAACTATAATGTTTTCTTTCTCATAACGTAACAGGAACACAGTAGGGGTGGAACACAGGCCTCTACGCCGCAGGGAGTCCCTACTGTTCATTCGGGCCGCAGCCATCCAAGGCATGACCAGTTACGCCCAAGGCCTATGAGATATGAGGTACCCGGGAGCCTGGGTCACATTCTGCATGGGAGGGGCATCATTTGGTGTTGCGCCACCGGAGACTTAGAAATAAAAATACAGAAACTGTTCTTCATCTCACGCCTCAGTGAAAGGAAACATATTTTCTATTTACTCTATATTTAGTAAATTACATACAAACATACCCAAATATATACATCAAATATTTGGAATATTTTATGCATCATTCAAGTGTACATTTGGGGATACATTTATTAAGGGATTGCCCCAGCCTTGTGTCACATAGAGAGATGCAAGGCCAGGCCAAGCAGCAAGTCATATTAAAAAAATTATGCAGCTACACAAATGCTTAGTTTTTTAAGGATTGCATGGGGGAAAAGCTGCGCTGATTCCTGCCGTGTCATGCAGACATTTATATAAGCAATGTCGGCGTTCTAGCTCAAAACCCAACATAATTGTAACGCATCAGTATTTATTAATGGAGCACTGCGTCACGGATCGTATATCATTGCAGTGCTAGAAATGCGCCAGAAATGCTTCACATTAGTAAAAAAGGCATAGGAAATTATGCAGTGGCTGTAGAACAACTTCCTCACCATCACACTACACTCTGGCAAGCTCAACTATGCCATGGAGGTAATTGTACTGCAACTGAGAGTAGTTACAAGACAACCATGTAGGCAGCACAGGCGGAAGGGAGTGTTTTCTGGCAGCACATATCTCTGATTGACCTCAGGGAGGATGAGGTCATATAGTTCTACAGACGAAGAGGAAGTCTATCATGGAAATGGTGGAGAAGATAGCAGCAGGTCTCCAGGCAGCAATTGGAAGGACCAATGCCATCACACTATATTTAAAACTGATAGCTGTGCTGCACTTGTTTATTTCAACTCCTACCAAAGCACAGTAGCCAGTTTGGCAGGTGTTTTTCAGGGAGCATTTTCAGCTTTCCTCTCATCTGTGTTGGATCCATCATAAAACTCACATCCCAGTACCTTCTCTTCCCCAAAACTACCCAACAGCAACTGGATATCAAAGAAGGCTTCTACACCATTACTGGACTCCCACAGGTGCTTGGTGTCATAGTTTGCATGCATGTCCAGTTTGTGCCCCCTGCAGCAACATTGCACCTGTACAGAAAACGCAAGCACAACTATTCAATAAATGTCCAGGCGATAGTAGGCTATCAAGAAATGTTCATCAATGTGTTAACAACATTTCCAGGAAGTGCACATAATGCATGCATCATCCACCACAGTACAGTCAATGAGCAGTTTCAGAATGGTGAAGATGCAAATTGCCTACTCATTTGTAAGGAGAGCACAAATATATATTATACCAACCTAGAAGTCGTAATGTATGACATCATAGACTTCTCTGTGTTTGTATCTGGATCCTGGGCCATGTGCACACAGGGGGGTAACTTACTCCAAGATGAAGTCAATGATGCTCCATTGTGTGATTCCCTCACTGATCCTGAAATGAAAGCAGGGAAAATCCCACAGTACGAAGTACTGTGTCCCCTCACACTGTGTGAGTAGACAGAACCACAACATCTGAAATGTCGAACAAATCAACCCACAAATCATGTGGTCCACAGTTACATTTAATGTGAGTAGAAAGGATAGCTCACAGCATAGTTTGAGATGTGTGTTTGCACAATGGTGTTGCACCTTTGGATAATTTAAGAATGTTCCACTAAACTAATGTTCGTTAAACTAATCATGTGATCTTAAGCATATGCATCACTCAAGGCTGCGTATATATAGGCTGATCGAAATATCAGGAGCACAAATTGAAAAACAACTCCTTAATTCCATGTATGATATGTACTGCAAGTGTAGCATAAACATTTGTGAAAATGTCAACTCTAGGTACATATGTGATACCAGAAGGACAAAGTTCAGCTAATTTTCAGGCATTCCAACATTCTAGGGCCAAACAAGCACATTGAAAACAAACCACATTAATATACCTCATCAGTGTGATAGATAAAGAATTTAGTGCCTCAAGTTACCTATACTTCCCGCATCTCAGTCTATCAATGTAAAACTGACACATTGAATGAATAGGCTGTGAAAGATGTTATACACTAGGAAATTTTGGTAACCAAAGGAGACAGCCAGGAGCAATAGCTGTCTGATGTGTGTGGTGTATTGGCACCTCAAAGGTTTGTTAATAAAACCCTCACACACCAACCTGGTTGGTGTCATGCTTCATCATCCAGTCCCACCCAGGTAGCCGAATGATACCTGGCTGTGCTGCGACACCTGTTTACAGTTGAGCTGGTTTTTGAGGCGATGTGAAATGTGATGAAGTGAGTGAATTTTCTATAAAAAATACCTCCAGAATACTGCCTGTTACTTTATTCTTGGAGATCTGGGGTCTGATTAAAAAAATTGTTTTAGAGAGTGGATAATATATTACAGATACTATGTGCAGCTGTATTTATCATCAGATGGTCGACATGTTTCAGCCCGGCGAAAATATATAGGGGGCTTTCTTCAGGGCCTCTCCAATACAGTGAGTTAAGTGAGAAAAAATGTGAGTGGTAAAAAATTACCACGGGAAAAGCATTATTAACATTCATGCTAAGGAGTGCTTTGCATGCATAGAGGACTAAACGTATGTGGGTCCTCACAAAAATGTAGAAATCATTTGTCCAGTGTTAGGCTGTCTAATCTTGTCCCGGGGATGGAGGAGAAAAAGGAGCCTTTGTCATTTCACAATTTGGTGTGGCAGAGGTGTTCGCCGCAAACCTATTATGGAGTCCCCGGGCCATCCCCGGAACAAGATTAGACAGCCTAACAATGGACAAATGTATTCTACATTTTTGTGAGGACCCACATACTGGGAGCTTTTCATTACGAACTCCACAGCACCATAATGGTTACACTGAAAACTCACACATTAAAAGCACACTGATGTCAGTGTTCCCTGACTGGTACTCAACAGCCTGCCACCATGAGACTTGTTCCTGGGCCCTTAGGGTGGGAGACTTCCCTCCCTGAGCCCAGAAACAAAGACTTTCCTGGGCGGAAGTATTCACACCTCCCCCAGGCCAGGAAGAGTCATCTGTGGCACGGGAGCTTCAAAGGCCTGGCAGCCTTTTGTAATGCGACCCCCAGCCTCTCCTAAAATCAGGAGCAGGCCTGTTCCTGTCTTCCCTTCTTTTCAGTGGGCAAACAGGCAGGAAAAACTAGCCAGCCTAGAAGGTGTGCCCACCTCTGCCAACTCCACCCCTCAGGTGGGGGAGGTGAGATGAAGCCCACTCTTTATTGCCTGCCATCTTTCAGATGGCAGGCACTCCACCAATCAGGAATAGGGATTGTGCTCACTCCCCCATGTGGGATAAGCCCACCAAGGGTGTAGTCACCCTAAGGTCAGTAGCCCATTGGCTACTGACCTCGAGACCCCTAAAACGCCCCCTAAATGCAGTATTTAGGGGGCAGCCCTGAACTAAGAAAGCAGATTCCTGCAAGCTAAGAAGAATAAGGATGAAAGAAAACACCCAGTAGAGGAGACTGCAGAGAACAACTGACTTGGCCCCAGCCCTACCGGCCTGTCTGCAGTTTCCAGAGATCCTGCACATAAACTCGTCTTGTCGTGCAGCCAGCGACCTCTAGAACCCCTGGGAGGACTGACTGCCTTTAACAAAGACCGGATCTCCTGTGAACAGAAGCTCTGTTCAGAAGAAACACCAAAGAAAGATTCAGAGCCTGCTGAGGAAAAAGAAACCAGATGCCTGGAACCACCATTGCACCCGTCACCTACGGCCCGAGTTTGTGTGGCCCACCAGTTTCACGAAAGTCCCCCAGCGCTCCAGAGTCTGAATCCACCATGGGTTAACCCCTCCAGGACTCCCTGACATCGCCTGAAGCCTCTGCATGGAGAACCACCCCAACCGAGAGTGGCCCGGTAAGGTGGAATAAGATCTCAAAAGACACTCCTGTATCCAGCACCTTGCGCCCTGGAGAAGAGAACCCGAGATGCACCTACGTCCCCAAGCCCTACAACTTACCTGGCCAGTGGTTGGTTCCTCCAGGATGTCTTCCTGGTCCGAGCCTGCCACTGAAAACCAAAACAGAAAATCCCCATTGAAAACAACAGGGCACCCGTCGCCAAAACGGCAACCTGCACCCAGCCGCCCCTGTGCCGCTGCAGGTACATTTTTTGTGCTAAACAGGATCCCCTTTTAGCCTGACCTAACACCAGGAGCTTGGCTCCCACAACCTTGTGGCCCACTCGTCAGCAGCCACCAACCGGAGGCCCCCTATTCCCCATTGGATAACATTGGGCCTGAGCACTCTGCTCCCGGCCGCCCTAGTGCTACTGAGGGTATAACAAGAGTGCATCCTTGACCCTGGGGGACCCTTTAGTCTACTCCCAGAACTTCAACTTCCACTACTGAATACTTACCCAAAAACCGATAACAGTGTTTTCCTCTATAGGATAACATTGACTGTTTTTCTTGGAAAAGTTTCTGTGGAGTTTGAAAACCTAAGAAAGTCTTTAAAATTTTACTATTTAACCAAAACGATTTTACCTACCTGTTTACCGGAAATATCCCAGAGTAGTATCCAGGTATACTACTCTGAGTAAAAAAAGTAATCTGTGGAGTTTGAAAACCTAAGAAAGTCTTTAAAATGTTACTATTTAACCAAAACTATTTTACCTACCTGTTTACCGGAAATATCCCAGAGTAGTATCCAGGTATACTACTCTGAGTAAAAAAAGTAATCTAAAAAGTAACTTACCTGGGGCCTCATTTATGAGAAATGACGCATCGCTGCGTGAAAGCAGCGATGCGTCACTTCTCAGTGCGCACTCCTTGCGACTTTCCTGATGCGTCATATTTAATGTATGACGCATCATGTTGCTAGGAGTTACAGATACGTCAGTATTTCTGACGTATCTGTAAGCGCAAAAGTGATGCATTGCTGGAGTGTGTCACAAAAGTGACGCAACTCCAGCAATGCATCCTTTCACATGGGGCAAGCCCCATGTGAAAGGGCCTGCGTTAGTCTTACGCCTGCTGTGAGGCAGGCGCAAGATTTTGACGCAACGGCGTCCTAAAAGTGACGCAGTGAAATCTCATAGATTTCACTGCCTCACTTCTACGACCCTTCCTTGCCTCAATACGCCCCCCTTGCATACATTATACCTGGCGCAGGTATAATTTGGCGCAGGGGGTTACAAAGCGACGCATCTACCTAGATACGTCACTTTGTAAATATGGCGCAACAAGGCACATTTTTTACGCCACTGGTGCGTCACAAAAAGTGACGCACCGGCAGCGTAAAAGTGATGCACAGCCTCATAAATGAGGCCCCTGGTATTTTACTGAAAAGCCCATTCAAGTCTATGTATTGTATTTACAAAGTATTGCATATCTCTGCAACCATCATGTAAGTCAAAACAAAGTGCATATACAATTACAATTCAAACTGTTTACAAACTGCATTACTACTGTAAAGTATTTATTGCTTACCTGTGACAGACTTGCTTGGTTCTGGAAAATAAAATAGCTAAAAGAATATTTTCATACAAAAACAATTGGTCTGAGGTTTAGTCTTTGAGTGTGTGAATTAATTTTACGGACTGAGTGAGTACTAAGTGTGGGCCGAAAATTCGTCAATTTCGCGATCCGCGAATTTTGCGAAATTGCAGAAAAATCCGCGAATCCGCGAGCGGTATGAATTTTCCATGAAGCACTTACAGGGTTACAGCAGGTGCCCAAGTTGAAGCTAATTTCTTTGTAACCATTTACAAAATGGTTACAAAGAAATTAACTTCAACTTGGGCACCTACTGTAACCCTGTAAGTGCTTCCTGAGCGGTGCCTCCAGAGTTCGTTGCCTACTTGCAACTATTCTCTGACTCTGCTCTGACCCTCGAAGCAGGGTCAGAGAATAGTTACAAGTATGGCACGAGGCTCCTGTCACAAAAATTAAACCTCAACAGGAAGCACTTACAGATAAATAAAGCAGGTGCCCGAGTTGAAGCTCAAATTCAGTAACGTTTTAATCAGCCCAAAACATTAGTGAGCACGGTCCAGGCTGGGCAAGTGTGCTTTAACCCCATCTCTGCCTTCGAAAATTAGCTGTAATACTCGAGGGAGGTCTTTGCATCCATGAGTTTCTCGAGCACGATCCCCTTGTAGTTCCTGTTACCAGGAGGCTGCTTTCTCCTCATCTACTGCCCTGCTTGCTCTCTGACCCTTTACACAAGAGGCATGTGCACACGCATAGAAGCCCTGCCCGTTTGGCCCGGCCCACAACACACTAGCAGTATCAAACATTTTTCCCTTTCCTTTCCCAACTATGATGGACAGCTCACTCAAGGCGCGGTGGCAAAGTTACGGGGACACATGGTCACTGGAGACAAATCTTCTGGCCCTTTACGCAGCTGCAGTGTAGGAAAAGCACTATACATTTACCCAACGAGGTAGCACTTACTGATTAGCCAGTACTCCAGTTGAGTAGAGGTATTGCACAAAACGGTGGCATCTTCGTGGATAACTATGCAGGGCAGGATTCATTCTGGAACGAGGCTCCTGTCACAAAAATTAAACCTCAACAGGAAGCACTTACAGATATTGCAGGTGCCCGAGTTGAAGTTTAAATTCAGTAACGTTTTTAATAAGCCCAAAACATTAGTGAGCACGGTCGAGGCTGGGCAAGTGTGCTTTAACCCCATATCTGCCATCGAAAAATAGCTGTAATAGTCGAGGAAGGTCTTTGCATCCATGAGTTTCTCGAGCGTGATCCCCATGTAGTTCCTGTGGCCAGGAGGTTGCTTTTCTCCTCACCTGCTGCCCTGCTCGCTCTTTGACCCTTTACACAAGAGGCATGTGCACACGCACAGAAGCCCCGCACCACACACTAGCGGTATCAAACGTCGTCCCACCCTTTCCCAACTATGATGGACAGCTCACTCAAGGGACCTCGGCGCCTTTTGGCGCGATGACAAAGTTACAGGCACACATGGTCACTGGAGATAAATCTTCTGGCCCTTTACGCAGCTGCAGTGTAGGAAAAGCACCATACATTTACCCAATGAGGTAGCACTTACTGATTAGCCAGTAGAAAGTACTCCAGTTGAGTATAGTGCAAATCGCAAAAAAATCTGCGATTTCACAAGAAAATCTGCGAATTTGCGGGTTTTTTTGCGATTTTGCATGAATTAGCGGATCTCAGATCCGCAAAATTCGCCCATACTTAGTGAGTACAACAAATGCTTAGCACTGTCCTTTGATACTGCCTACCTGCCCAACCACATTACCACAAATAGTGAGTGAGGTGCTATCTACCTTTACCTCTGCCTACCTTTAGGGTTCCACTGGACACTGTGCACACTATACCTTACTTTGGTATAGCATATACAAAGCCAGCTTCCTACGTGAATGCAGAAAGTGTTGTGTACAGGTCTATAGCATAAAGGCACTTATAAGTACATCATGTTGTCCTTTGCGAAAAAGGGCTACATTGTCATCCTGTGTGCCAATTTAAGTTCAGCGAAACAACTTGCCATACAAAAAGCATCAGCCGATGCATGAATAAAACCCAATTCAAATATCAATGTTGCATGTTGAAAATTGGTAACATTTCCTTAGCAAATAGCCATGCTAAAATATGTAAAGTAATCTAAGGCTGTGAAACTGTTATATAGGCAAGCAAGGACAATAAGGCAAATGTATCTGTGAGTGTCAAACATGTTGGCATTGTCACTACCTATACAGGTCTAAATGTTTGCAAGAATATCTGCTCATAAGTTTTATAATTCACATGCATACTGCCTGCACCTCTTATAGCTGAAAAAATCATTCTAAAGTACTTATCATAATAATTTTCTTGCTAAACATGAAAAATAGCATGTTGATGTGTTGTATGTTGGACACCATGGACTATATATGTGTAATGGCCCATATACGTTGGACAAACATGTGCAAAGCAATGGTCAACAGTACCTACGAAATATCTGTCATATGTTAAAGAAATGTGCATGAGTTTGCCCGCATACAAAACACACATAGTTAGTTATGTCTAAGTAACAATATACTAAATAATCGACTGATGGTATTTTCCACTTTTCAGGTGATCAAGGATATAGTTTGCAGCTGTGGATTATGACCCCATTCTAAAATCCACAGACGGAGGGCCCAAAAATTTACTACTCGGCGCTGAGCCAAACAAGAAACGCTGTGGAGTGTAAGTTTGGGGTCCTAGAGTCCAGACACTGCTGCCTGGACAAATAAGGTGAAAGACTCCTGTACTCACCTCCTGTGGTCTTCAAGATCATGCTAGTGTGTGCAGTATTGCACAGCATCTGACTGAAAAAACCATAGGCCACAGGACAATGAGACAGAAATCCCAAATGAACTGGAAGAGAAGGATGAAACGAATGCAGACATGCAGCACGCAATGACAGCTCGTATGAGACGGGACCAAATAGTTGCAAATTATTTTTCTAAATTTTTTTTAAATAATGGTAATAATGACAGATATTATGTCAAACTATCAGCCAATAAATATTTGTTTTGAACTCATCCATTGTTTGGTGTTTGCGTGAATTGCAAGGTACATACATAGTTACTCACATCCCCTCAACTAGATGTAGGCCTCAGCATGGATTAATCTTGAATTCTGAGCTGTTGATATGCATGGGGATATATCTATAGCTAAGAACAAATCAATGCAGCAAGACAATGTGATGCAGTGCACTGTATGAAAGGGACAGGCCATGATTGCCCCACATCTAGATAGATATGGGGAATCCCTGCCCCGCTCTTTTTAGCAGTGCATTGTAGCACGGCAAGCTGTTTTACGGTATTCTGCTGCATTACAGTGTGGTACTCAGTGTATGATGGGTCACAATTCTCACAGTAAGTCAGTCCCTAAGGCAATCTTCAAATTGATGTGTGTTTAACATATGGACTAACATGCAGAATGGTAGCACTTTGCTGGAACAAAAGTTGCAGCAGATATCATCACAGATCGTGGGAGACATCTGTCATGGCCAAAGGCATAGCTTCAGGAGTAGATGTTCAAATGTTATTTGTAAAGATTGCAATCATGCATGCGCGGGGATCCACAAAACCGCAAACATGTAACGTCTTTCCAATGTTGCTTGACGTGAGGCCTACATTTGCCCACACTTGATACAATGCGCATCTGCCATGCTTTGCAGAGCAATGCAATGATGCTCAAAGGCCCAAACCATAACTTTAAGCTGCCGAAGTAGCAATGTGTGGGATTCATCTGAAAAGTAACACAAGGGAGATGTTTGGCAACCATCACATCACTTGACGAATATAGAGATGTGTAATGTGTGAACCATGTATGCTGTAACACAAGCACACATGGGTGTGGACATACACAAAGATTTTAATTATGATGCAATGGTGGTATTGTGTAGAAAATGTCCCCTGCATGGTATTTTTTTTAAACATTTTATTTTTTATTCTGATCAGCAGACACACATGGTACAGGTTCGTAGAAGCAAATAACACAATGTGACAAGTACATTCTCAAATCATATACATATCATCAACGAAGTTCATTATTTCTAAACACACATTACGGGTATGCTTATTAACAAGTACATAATATCTCACCTGAGCTCCCCCCTCAGTCATCTCTGCTCGGCATACTGACGTCACCATAGATAATAGCATGTGTATATTGCTCTCCTCTATCAGTGCTGGACCAGATCCTCGTACGTGTATTATGATAATTCAGGGTTGTTCTGTAAATAGGACGTCAAGGTTCCCAGAAATCCCTGGGTCTAGACGTCACTGGTAATTCCTCAGAATAAGTCTCCAGAGTCTTTTTACAGTACGTCATGTCAGTTAACCAGTCTTTTAGTCTGAGCAGTCTCTTGGCTCCCCATTTTATCGCTACTCTACGCTTCTCCAGAAGTAGTGCTACCGCTAGGAATTTCTTCTGTCTAGCTTGCTTAAGTTTCTTAATCCCCAAAAGGCAGACCTGTGGCGTGTTCTGGATGTGTTCTTACAGCATAGTTTGTAGTGTATCTGTAACTGCGCACCAGTAGTGTTGTAGGCTTGGACAAGACTACGCCACATGTAGGAAGTCTGTGCCAAGTGCACCGCACCTAGCACAAGAGTCACTGTCTCTCAGCCCCAGTCTATACAATTTTGTGGGCGTGTAGTACGCCTGGTGTAAGAATTTGAAGTGGAGCATGCGGAGATTGCAGTTTGCAGTAAGGATTGTAAGTTGCGCGCAGCTATACTGCCAGCCTTGTTCAGCCAGTGGCGCACCCAGTAGTCTTTCCCACCTACATTTTGGTGGTTCTTGTGGGAATGTGGGGTACAACGCCTTCAATGCCACTTGTAGTCGCAAATATGCAAAGTGTTTCATAGGGGTCTGATGTGCGCACAGGGCGGGGTCAGACCAGCGGAGAAATGTGGCGTGTGGAAACATCTGTCCCATAGTGACAAGGACCATTTCTTCCAGTAGGGTCTGCATTTTTGGTTCTTGTGTCACTGATAGTTTAGGGTGTTTAGCAGTTGGTAGGGCTCTTGCATAGATTGGAGTTTTATTAGCCCGTCGCGCCAATGTTTGCCACGCCCTTGAGGTATTGTTTGCAGTGTTGATTCTATCTGATGGCGTGTATGTAATGGGGTTCGCAAGCAGCGTCTGTAGCGGCTTTGGGGAGATACTATTGTGTTCTACTGCAACGTGAGGTATAAAGGCATGCGGTCTTGTCCAGTAGTGCGCATGTTGAGCTTGTGCAAAACATAATACAATTGTACATCTGGGGCCTCGAAACCTCCCAGGCGATATGGTTGGGATAGGATTTTCCAGCTCACTCTTGCCTGCTTACCCGCCCAGGTCAATCTCTGAAGTATAGAGCGTAGTTTTTTTAAAAAGGCGTTCGACAGCCATATGGGCACATTCCAAAATAAATATAGGAACTTGGGTAATATGATCATCTTCTGGAGGGCTATTCTGTCAGCCATGGAAAGAGGCAGTTTTATCCATCTTTCCATCTCAATTTCAGTTTAGTCACTGCCTTCCCATAGTTTTCTCTAAGGACTAAGTCCGGGTCTCTGTGAACCTATATCCCCAGATATTTGACTGGGTCGGTACTCCATTTTAAGGGGTAGTCAAGTTCCGGCTTCTCAGTTATTACAGTTAGCGGGATAATTACCGATTTGTCCCAGTTAATACTTAGGCCGGCGTAGTGTTCATATTGTACATATTCCCTTATTAGCTGGTGGAGCTCGCAAAAGCTGTAGGAGAAAGGAGAGAACCTCGAAGGGAACGCCAGGGATTCAACCCCTGATAAATTCACAAACCGGATCAAATGTTGAAAAAGACTATGTATTAAATGAGGAAGTGAACAGAACAAATCACATTGTAAATAGCCTTGAAAAAGCCCTGGCGCAATTCGCCACAAGGGCGAAACACGTGTCGGCTGTCCACGCTGTTATCTACACAAATAAAGAGCAACTTTTCTATAAAGCAAAGACTGTTTGGACTCTATTTACACAAAAAAGGATTGAGCCTAAGGACACTAAGATGTAATGCCTAACACACTCATCATTCACTTCAAATACCCTATTTTCTGAAAACTCAAGAGGTCCAGAGTTTTCTTGAGTGTGTTTTCTTTATTAAAATCCTCTGAAAACGGATGTGGACTTGGATTTCTCTGTGGACCACCCCACTTCTAGATAGCTGGTGGAGGTGCCTATCTGGGTGCGTGGTGTATAGCACCATGTCATCAGCATATAATGAGATGTTTATTGGTCTAAGAGTGAATTGTAGGGCCGTGGCGGAGTGTCTCTGTCTAATAAAAATACATCAGATTTCAGGGCAGAGAACAGCAGAACATTACAGACATGGTTCTTAAAAACAGATACTTTTCCTGGCATCAATACACTGGGTTAAAAACGTCGCAGTATAAAAACAGATATTGATAGATTGCAGGTTAAAAATTAAACTCATTGCTCTGTTTAGATACGCCATCACACATACATGGCCCTAGCGGGTGTCTCTTCAGATTCGGCAGGGCCACTAAGTGATGTGCTACTCCAAACCTTAGTCTGGTCAGCACAAACTTGTGGGATGGCCTTGTCACCCAAACCAGATAATTGGGGAAACCTCCAGTGGCTAGATAGCTATTATAAAACATAACAGTAGATAGGAATCCATAGGCTAAGGCCCGTTTCCTTGTTGTAAAAGCCAATAATTTGGTTTTCAGCTCTATTTTGGGTATCTGGGATGCTGCACTGAGATCAATCAAGACATTTAAATTAAAAATCTCTGAAAAACAGACAGCAATATATTTTAACCAGGGTATATTCAGATGCTTAGCCCGCGAGATGCAATCCTCAATAATTGACCTGTTAAAAGATTTGTCTTCCTGGAGCCAAATTGACCGCCAAATCATAAGTGGCCTCATGGATAACAGATCAATTAGAAAATTGGAATCCAGTTCCCGATGTATTAGCTCAGTGGGAGCAGAGGTTGGTAAACACAGGAGCTTTTTAAAAAAAAGAGTTTTCATCCTGCTGCAACTGATGGTCACTTCTGTGACCCCACACACCTGCCCCATAAAGAGCGATTGTAACACATCTCGCTTGGTAAATCTTAAGCATATCCCTGGTGCATCTATCCCCCACCTTAGCAGCAAATCTAAAAACGCCATGGGCACTTTTGGCCATTTTAATGCGGATATTGCTGAATTCATTGGACCATTTTCTATCCTTGGAAAAGGTTATACCAAGGTAACAAAACTTATCTACTTGTTGCACCTTTTCTTGATCTATAAAAAAGGCATTTGAAATTTTACTTTTGGCCCCAAACGTCATGGTGCGCGTTTTCCCCTTATTAATAATCAGTTTTCTGTCTTTGATAAAGACAGAAAATCTATCGAGCAGACGCTGTAGTCCCAAAGGAGTTCTAGAGAGCAAAACAGCATCATTGGCGTATAATAACACCGGGACTGGTACACCCTTGATCTGGGGGGCATCTGCCTTAACATTTTTTAAGATTGTATCGATTCCGTTAATAAATAATATAAAAAGTAGGGGGGCCAATACACAGCCCTGTCTAATCCCTCTCTTGACGCTAAATTTTGGGGTGCATTCACATTTTACGCCGTAACGCACAGATGTTTGTAATTTCCCGTACAACCTCGCTAGGAAAAAGATGATACCCTCTGGTGCTCCTAGCTCTAACAGGGTTGGCCATAAAATGGAATGATCAATCATGTCAAAAGCGCTACTTAGGTCTGCAAAACAAAGGTACCGAGATCCTTGTTTTGCTTCGGTATATTTCCCGATCAATAACTCTAGATTAATGCACTGATCGAGAGTACCCTGACCCTTTCTAAATCCGTACTGGCTATCGGCGAGGATTCCCTCTTGCTCGGCCCATTCTTCGAGCCTGGCCAGCAAGACTCTACTCATGATCTTAACTGAGGAGTCAAGAAGGGAAATGGGGCGATCATTTTTCGCATCGGACCTACTCCCCATTTTATATATTGGGATAATAATAGATTCCTCCCATGTTTTGGGGGCGTTAAAAACAATGGCCAAGAGAGGGCTCCATATCTCAGGCGCTGCTTTATAAACATCAATGGGCACCCCATCGGGCCCTGGGCTTTCCCCCCCTTACTAGCACGAATGGCAAGTTCAACCTCACTAACCGTGATATCCATTGGTAGAACAGTCCACCTACTAAGGTTGGAATCTGCACAGCTGTTTGTATCAAAAATGTTTGAAAAGTGGGCAACCCAGTCTCCACTTGAGACATTCGAGGTTAACTCTGGTGTATTTTCTCCCTTCAGAAAAGGCGAGTTAACATTAGCCCAGAACAGGGTACTGTTAGATAATTCAGCAGCTTGGTTAAGAGAGTCCCAGGCCGTTAGAAGAGTCCCAGGCATTTGTGTCAGTTTGTTCTCTATGCGAGCAAAACTGTCATCAAAGAGAGAGGTCCGGTGTGATGTCATTTCTCCGAGTTTTACTTCCAGAATTTTTTTTATAAAGCCTTCCAAGTGGCTCCCTAGTTCTTGTAGTGTTGCATTGGAGTTAGTAGTAGGAGAGATTGATTTGACTTCAGCTATGCTCACATTCTCGTCTATTTGTAAGGAAACTGTTTCCAGCGGACGGAGTTCTGCTGCAGTTATTTTCTTTCCCTCTTTACCCTGCTTTCCTCCCTTCTGTCTCATGCCCATAGTTCGTCCTTTCTTTTGTTTCGTTTGTTCCAGAGTTTGGGGGCCTTTCCCTCTTAGGCTCGGAATATCGATTGCCTTATCCCGTGTGTTAGGAGATTGTAGTTGGAGATTGTTTGGAGGTGGTAGGGATAGTAGGGGAGCGGTTTTATTTACCTGAGGAGTACTACTATGTTCCTCCTCCCTAGTCAGAGGGAATTGTGAGGGGTCGAGAGAGAGTCTAAGCTTGATTAATTGAATCTCGTGGATGAGCAGAGATTCTGCTCTTAACAGGAAGGCATCCAGAGAACCCACAGTGCTCTTGCTCCCTACTAATACACCTACTATTACACCCCCCTGGAGTTAGAATAGTAATTTTAACCCCTACACTATCCAGCACTTACCCTACTATTACACCCCCCTGGAGTTGGAATAGTAATTTTAACCCCTACACTATCCAACACTTACCCTACTATTACAACCCCTGGAGTTAGAATAGTAATTTTAATCCCTACACTATCCACCACTTACCCTACCTTTACAACCCCTTGGATTTAGAAAAGTAACTTAAATTTTATTAAATAAAAATAAAAACTAATTTAAATAATTTTTTTTAAAAAATGTTAATTAAATTTCAAATTAAATTAATATTAATACAATTATATACTTACCCATACTTACGTTGTAATGGCATGCGTTGTAATTGCAACTGTGTTGTAATGGCATGCGTTGTAATGGATCCTGCGTAGTAAAAGTTGCGTTGTGATGGTATGCGTTGTGAATGTATGTGTTGTAACGTCATACATTCAACAAGAAGGGATTCGTTTCTGACAACCACATAAACCTGACAACTTTGTTTCCCCAATATAAAACGTATCTTCAGAGCCGTGGAAACAAAAGATAGATATTTTACTCAGTCAATCGTGCATGCTTCGTTTCATCAGAGGTGCAGAGAAATAGAGAGACAGGCGTTTTCAATAAAAGTATTTATTGAACAGTCTTCTTTCTCATGCAGAAGAAATGAACTGCTACAATCATAATACTGGCTGTAAAGTATAATGCGTACAGCAAGAAGAGTATTATAAAATAATACTGTAAAAGCATTATATGGTTTCTAAGCCATAAAATACATATATAAATAAATAAAGACTAAAAGTACTCAACTGGTGCTTCTAAAATACGCCTACCCCAATGTACCTAACCTAAGTCCAGTACTAGGGAAGAAGTAAGTGAGGTGTAGCATAAGTTTAGTATTCTTTTGCCAAGAATCTATCCAAGATTTCTCTTAGGGTCTAATCAGCTACGTACCTTGGTTCAGAATGAAGGAGGTCTGGTATCTCTCTGTCTCGGGACTCGATTTCCCAACACCCCGCAAGGGGAGCTTGGAAACACTAGAGCTGGATTTCTCGGCAAGAGAAAAGACAGCGTCTCTCTCAGTGCGTCAGCGGGAGGGCCGGCTCCCTTCGGCACTTGCTGTAGCGAGCTGCATCGGGAAAGTAGATAGTCAAACTGCTCCAAACCACTGTGTGTTTGCTAGGGCAAGTGTGGGTATATTTATACCTTGATGGTGCCGAGTTTGACATAAAGTTGGACATAATAACGTCATCAAAGAATCGTAGTTCTTTGAAAACTCCATGAGTGCTTGGACAAATCAATATTCAAGCAAGGGTAAGTCCCTGACTGCTGAAGCAGAGTTTTCTAAGAAATCATTGTGGCTTTTCGGAACTAGTGGAAGTATCCATGCCTGTATTTATACTGCTTGGGCTATGTCTAAATATTGTAATGATTTCTATGCCTATATAAGGACAAGGTGATTTATACCTATATAAAGGCATGAATTGGGAAAATTACAGTAGTTTCCTAAAATGCTATACAACAATGGTGCTGGGCTAATCTGCCACCAGCGCCAGGAATTGAACCGTGATCCCCAGATTTCAGTCTCAATCACCCTGGCCGCAGCGCCACACCTCTCCCATGTAAATGCTAGCCACAGGATGAAGGGTCAGCCAGGGGTACCAACCAAGAGATCGGAAGGATCGTTAGAAGCTGGTGTGATGCAACCTGAGCAAGGTGGCCAATGAGGAACGTTCCATCTCCCAACTCAAAGGTCATTGGACTTACGTCATAGCCTAGGAAGTAGATGTTGTGGACCATCTGGGATTGGAGATCAGAGGGCCCGTAGGTACGTATTCATGTTTCATCCCACGTGGTTATGTACATAACTTTGTTAAGGTACATATCAATATAAAATATTATGTGCCATGAAGTCCAATGCAGACGTTTCGTACTGCATTGGGTCTGGCTGAGCGTTACGCAGCATGTTACGCAGTGAGGGGAGGAGTCAGAGGATGAGCAAGGCGGAGGTGTTACTGTTACTAGCTGCATCCCTTGGGCTGACAGCCCAGGGGAAAGTCGGAGCCCCATCCCCGACTGCCATCTCCGCCACTGCTCCCCAACCTCCTTGCAGGCAATGGGAGCCATAAAAACTAATTCCAAGAACCGTAGTTAGAGAAGTTTTAGGAACTGGAGAAACATTCGGGTGAGAGCCACATCAGAGGAGTGTCGTTGTGCCACCATATAACAGGATGCTGCCTCCGCCCTCTCCCCTGTGCCTGTTGCATTAGTTTACTGTATCCATATTAAAAGAGGAAGTAGCTGCCGTAGTCACAACCGCCACTGCAAGAGAGCAGTTGAGAAGGGGTTCCGCGTTTAGCTGCACAATTGGTTGACAGGGCCCTGTGTCACAGAAGCAGCCCAGCTAGGGCCAGGTGCGGCTTATGACCAGGCTAGTACCCCCAGTAAATGAGGTCCACGTGGAAAATGCACAGGACTACTCAAGGTCCATATTACAGGCATGCTGCAGGCCATATCACTCTGACCTAATTCAAATCAAATCAAATATTTACTTTATTCGGTTTCATTAGGAAAAACCATAAAAGTATCACACATCTTAAATTACATTACACTTCCAATAGTAAAAAGTTACATTAAAATGATGATTAAAAATCTGTTACACACTTTCAGAGTTTTGCAAACTATATGCGTTATAGACGAAAAAGTGCAAGGTACATCGGGTCTCAAGTTACAAGTTAGTCCTATGACGAATAAAACTTTTTAAAAAACTAGCTATGTTTATGGCTATGAGGTCTGAGTCAAGAAATTGAAGAATCATGAATGCTGGTCGGCATTACCGCGGACCCATACTTTTTAAGATCGGAATCAGCCATTGCTTTCTGGGTTCAGTATAAAATTAGAAAAATAAGGTTACATGAAGAAGCGATTGTTGGGATATCTCGTCACAAGGACAATGACTTAACTGATTAGACCAATTGTTCGTCGATAGAAAAGTGATAAAGTGGTGAAAAATGTTTCATCTAAATCGAGTCAGTAGGAATCTGTCGTAACTAGATAGTTTCCAAGTTAAGTAGGGCTGGATCATCACGGTCATTTGTATTGACAGGGAATGTTGTACAGAGATTTTATTTGCTTCGTTTGCCAAGCGGAGACCAGCTAAATGCATTAAGCTTTGGTTCTTTAGCATCTTTCGTGATATCCGAACAATTTCGAGTGGGTGGTAATAATAATTTTCCATGCCCAAGTCAGTCAAGAACCTCCTGACATATTGTAACCATGGTATCTTTTTCACGTGTTCTAGCTTAAGACAATCCTGCAAGATTGCTTGAGTAAGCATTAATTTGTTAGACGTCCAAAGACGGTGCCATAATAGTACTGGTTGGATCCCTATAACGTCCGAAATATAGGACACTCCCAGTTCTAAATGGCACGTGAATGTGGACGCGCTTTGTGGTACAGCAAGTAGGAATCTTAAGAAGCTGTTTTCTATTTTTTGTATACACTCAACCTGAACGTACCCCCAGACCAACGCCCCATAAATGGCTGTACTAACGCACTTGGCCTGATAGATACGTAGCATCTCCTCCGGGGGGCGTTTACCGAACGTCTGGGTAAATGCTACTAAGGCCATTGTCGCCTTTAGGAACTGCAATTTTCTAACCTCGATTGCTCTTTTCCACGAACCCTTTTCGTCTATGACAACTCCCAGATAAGGATAAGTGGGAGTTTGGTTGACCCTGGATTTATTTATATAGATATCATTTTCTTTTCTCAGTTTACGCCCAGATGTCATAATGAAGGTCTTTTTTATATTTATTTTTAAATCTAAGTTCGACATGATTTGGTTATATCGAGTCAAGGCGCACTGCAGTTCGCGAGGAGTACGAGCAATAATAACCGCGTCGTCCGCATATAGGAGGGCGGGGATTGGTCTGTTCTGGACGAGGGGAAGGTCCTGGCTCCCGTCCAGCATGGCCAATTCCAGGCCGTTAGTATAGAGAGTAAAGAGGAAGGGGGCCAGGACTCAGCACTGTCTTACTCCCCGGTCCACCCTAAAGGGTGCGGATAACTGGCCGCCCAGGCCGTATCTCACTCTCGCGCTTGTGTTTGAATACATTTCCAGCAGGTAGTTGACCAACAGACTGTCGATCCCCATTGCCGTTAATATGTCCCAAAGTTTTGCATGACCCATGCAGTCAAACGCTGCGGTAAGGCCTACATAGGCCATGTGCAATCTTCCACCCTTTGCGTCTACATGTTTATTTCTAATTACCGTCAGGTTTAGGACCTGCTCGATCATACCGAGACCTTCCCTAAAACCGTACTGGAGGTCAGATATGATGTTGTTATCTTCCGTCCAGTACCGTAGGTGTTCTAATAGAATACGGCCCACCACCTTTCCCAACGAGTCCAGTAAGGAGATGGGGCAGTAGCATGTTGGACTATTGCGGTCCCCCTTTTTGAAAATCGGTATCAGGATGGACTTTGATCAAGAGGGCAAAAGGCCAACTTTTCCCGTGCCTTCTAGGACCCTGAGTAACAATGGGGCCCACATTTCCATTTTGAATTTGTATAGATCCAAGGGGACCCCATCAGAGCCCGTGCCTTTCCTCTTCTAGTGGCTTGCAACGTTTGCTCAACCTCGGCCAGTGTAAAGTCTAAGGCTAGTGAGCTCGGTAAAGTGCTTGAGCTACTGCACCCTACCCCCGGGTTACTGTGGGTTTGGGTAGAATCCTCTGTTTGGCCAAATATCTGTGAGAAATGTTCTAACCATTCTGATTCAGTGATGGTGACTTCTATGTTGCTACTCTCACTTGTACCAGAGAGAAGAGGTGTTTTTGTGACTTTCCAGAGCTCTGTGGAATCATTATTTTTACAGCTATTGTGCAGGGCGACCCATAATTCTTCTTTTAGTTCCCTCTTTCTCAGCCGAAGTGTTTTGTTATATGCTTTCCTTAAGGTTTACCTCACTCCTGTCTCTATTGCATTTTTTAAGAGCTAATTTAAGGGCGGAGTGTGCCTTAGTGCAGGCTGTATTGAAACAACTAGACTTGTTTTTTCTTTTCCCTTTATGAATAATAGTCAGGGCATCTTTTGTGGATTTGGTTACAGCTTTGAAATTCTCAATTATTAACTTAACCCACGTTTTTGCCACACCCAATAATACCTTCAGCTTCACCTTTTTAAAAAACGTAGGATCCCCAAATTTAAACAAAAAACCCTGTTGGCCGACTCCCTCACCTCTAAGTAGTGCGGAGAACATAGTGCCTATTCCCACATTAGTGGGCATCTTAAGCAGCATCCTGGCATGGGAGAATTGAAAAGCCCATGCATATAGTTGTAAATCTGGAGCTGCAAGACCCCCCTTTTCTCTCCTACGCCTGATTTTTTTCCATGATATCCGAGCTATGCGATCATTCCAGATAAAAGAGTTAATATCACTTTGCAATTTTGCTATGATAGAAGGCTCAAAATAAAGCGGAACAGTATTGAACAAAAAGGAAATTTTTGGCAAAATAGACATTTTAACAAGGTTAACCCTACCCAAATTCGAAAGCGGGAGTGTAGACCAAGACCTCATACGTTTTCTACATTCTCTTGCTACCAATGAAAAATTCAGCGTTGTAAATGTAAATGTAAATGTATTTGAGCTTATATAGCGCACAGCTACCCACAAAGGGTTTCCCGGCGCTTGCTTAGGGAACCCGTCCTGGTATTCCCCTGTGAGATAACCCCGGCAGGGTATCCACAAGGTGAAAGCCAGGCATCCCACTGCGAGGGGCCGTTGTGGAGATTAAGCAAGCTATTGCCCAGAGTCGCAGAGTGTGAACCCATGAGTCGAGAAGGCACCGGAGCGAGAATTATCGAGTCCGTGGAATTTTTGAGCCCAAGACCCGCCGAGGCGGGGAATTGAACCCTGGTCCAGGGCTGATCTCAGCTTCCGGGTCTGCCGCCTCTAACCCCTGAGCCACACTTCTCCACGTTATATATATATAATATATATAATAATAATATATATAATAATAGCGTTGCTATTTTATCTATGTTTTTAACAATAGTGAGGCCAAGATAACGCATAGAAAGACTCAACTGAGCCCCTGCCACTGGCTCTGGGTCGTTCCACTGCATCATCTCAGTTTTAGATGCATTGATTTGATACCCAGATACCTCACCATAGTCATAGGCCAGGGCAATTATAGAAGGAAGAGCGGTACGGAGATCTGAAGAGAAGATGAGAATATCATCGGCATACAGGGCCACTTTCCTCTCCCAACTAAGCATGGGCGGAAAATCCGTTCCGCTCGCGAATGTTGCGGATTTTCGGTAAATTCGCAATCCGCGAACGCTCGCGAATTTACCGAAAATTCGCAAATTCGCACGCAGCGGATTTTTTTTTCTTGGTGATACAATTTTGCGGCGTGCGGTGTAAGTTCGCAATTGCGAACATGTAGGTGCGGCGGGTAGCAACAATCTCGCACTCGCGAAATTACAAAAATTGCAATTCTGCACAAGAAATCCACTAGCAAGCAGCATAGACCTTCTGAAAATGATGATTTTTATCAGAATAACTCCTCAGGTTGACATTTGCCTGCACTTTTTTGGATTTGAGGCCTTTTGACTTTCTTTGGATCAGTTTTGGATTAGAAATCAACTTTCACAAGTAAGCTTGTTTGGGGCATTACAGTTGCTGTAATGCTGTTCTGCAGAAAAACGAGTTTTGCAAAAGTGAGAGCATTCAGCAGGTTCAAAAGTTCAAACTCATCATTAGTAACAATTTCCTGTAGTGCTTCCTGACTGGGGCCCCTCCAGAGTTCAGTTGCTAGTTGCAACAATTGTATGACCCTGCTCTGACCCTCACAGCAGGCTCATAGAATAGCTACAAGTAGGCCACAAAGGTCCTGGAAAAAAAATTGCACTGCAACAGAAAGCAAATTACAGATAAGGAAGCAGGTGCCAGACTGGAATTTTAAAACAGTGACACATTAATAAATCAACCCCAAATTAATTCATGTCAGTTGAAGCAGGGCAGGTGTGCTTGCTTTTTCCCCCCATAATCTACAGTGATGATGAACCAGAGGGTGGCATTGATGTACCAGAGGGTGGCATGGGTGAAACAGAGGGTGGCAGGGGTGAAACAGAGGGTGCTGGGAACCTGTGATGATGAACCAGACGTAGAAACAACATAATCGCGACCGCTGTGAGCCGACATGTAAGTTCGCAATTGCGAACTTGTACAAAACCCTCGCGAACTGGCAGAAATCCTTGCGAACACAAAAAAAATCCGCAAATTTGCGAGAATTCGCGGATTTTGCGGATTGCGAGTTCGCAAATTCCCAAAATTCGCGAACGCCAGATTCGCAAAATTCGCTCATGCTTACTCCTAACCCATATATGAAAAAGACTTGATGTTACAGTCATCTCTTAGTCGTTGGGCGAAAGGCTCTATATATAGGTCAAATAGAAGAGGGGAGAGGGGGCAGCCCTGCGGCGCACCCCGGGTGATGTTAAATGGGGTTGACAATTCACCATTAACTAGTAAAGAGGCCGTACGCTTCTGATATAGTAGGCTCACCGCTCTGCGGAAAGCCTCCCCAATGTTGAATTTACCCAAGACCCCCGACAGGAACATCCAATTGACCCTGTCGAAGGCCTTGGTGGCGTCCAACGTGATGACAGCAAGGGGAAGAGAATCCGCTGTCGCCATATCTATGGCCCCAATAAGATCATAGGTTAAATCAAAGAGTTGGCGACCCCTCACAAAGCCCCGCTGGTCCTGGTGTAATATAGAAGGTGCCACTACCCCTAGTCTATTGGCAAGAACAGATGTGAAAAACTTATATTCCGCGTTTAAAATCGAAATAGGTCTATAGGACCCACAACTTGAGGCTGATTTACCTGGTTTCAAAATCAAAGTAATAGAAGCATCATTCCAAGAATTAGGGAGAGACAGCCCTGCCTGAAAGATCTGATTAAACAGCGAAGTTAAAGGTGAAACTATTATTGTCAACAAGGTCAGATAAAGCTCTAAAGGAAGGCCATCGGGACCCGATGCCTTACCCTTCTTGCTGTCTAAGATGGCACGGCTAACCTCTTCCTGCATGATAGATCTATCTAGGGTGGCCCTTTGTTCAGATGAAAGAGAAGGAAGAGACACCCTGTTTAACCAGACATCAACACGACTGGCCTCAACATGTTTGTCCTTGTGATAGATGTTCTTAAAAAAATCACAAAAGGCGCTTCTAATGTCAGCATCTGCTGAGTGAGTCACCTGATCTACGTTGATTTGAGCTATGTTATTTCTAACTCGATCAGTTTTGGCTTTCCAGGCCAGAAGCTTGCCGGCCCGATCTCCATATTGAAAATGTGCCAGCTTACTGGCCTCCCATCTCTGAAGGACTCGAGTATTTATAATTGAGCCCAGTTCTCCTTTTAGGGTAGATAACTCGTCTAGCCAACGCTTCATAGTTTCGGGGGAAACGGCCGGATGTAGCAGTATTTTCTTTTGTACCCTAGCCATATCAGCCTCCAATAAGGTGACAGATTCCCTATAGATTTTGTTTTTATGTGAGACCTTGTTTGTTATTATGCCTCGCAAGAAGGCTTTAAATGCGTCCCAGACACACCCGGGGGAAGCAGACCCAATGTTGTTTTCAAAGAAACTTTGTGCTTCAATTTTTAAAGCAGTAACTTCATCAGGAGCAGTGAGTAATGAACGGTCAAATGACTAAACTCTAGGTGTGTTTTTCAACAGCCCTCCCAATTCTAGAGAGATGGCCGCATGATCGGAAAGATGGAATGGTAGATGGCAGATGTTTTGTACCTGTTTAACTAGTTGTTGGCTAATTAAGATATAATCTATTCTCGACTGGTGATGGTATTTATAGTTGTGAAATGAGACACCTTGTTGAAGCCCAGATCTTAATCTCCAAATATCTACATAGCCCAATTCCCTCATTTTGTCAAGTAAAAAGGCCCTTGTTTTTGAGGGGGTTACCGATCTGTTGTTAGGGGATTTGTCCAGCATAGGGTCCAAAACTATATTAAAGTCTCCAGCCAGTATCGTGGGCTCTGGATACAAAAGCAGTTGAGAAAATACAGTATTCAAAACAGAGGGGTCGTCGTGGTTGGGCCCGTAGTAACCTACTATCGTAATCGGAGCCCCCGCCACCATCACAGAGACAATTACCCATCTACCTCCTGGATCTACAAGTTTATCAATTAACCTTGCCTTTAAAGATTTTTTAAAAAGGATCGCCACCCCTCTGGAATTTAAAGATTGTGTAGTAGATACGCAAATATCTACCCATCTATTTTTTTTAACAACAGAGGTGATCTCAGTCTCTGTAAGATGGGTTTCTTGGAGTACAAGAATTTGAGCGTCTGAATCTCTCAAATACTGCAATATTTTCCATTTTCTGGGGCTAGTGCGTAGGCCATTTATATTCCAGGAGAGAATTCCTATCTTCTCCATAGGAACATCCTCCCCATCACCCCATGACCGATACCCAGAGTAAAAGAACCCCTAATATTAGAGCTAATATTTGCCATAAAATATATAGCTCTCCCCAAAGAGGACCTAAAAAATAGAACAGAGCAAAAAATGAGGACTTTTTGAAGAATTTTTCCCAGCTGCCCCCCTCCCCTAAGCACCCCAAAAGCCTTCCCCCCACCCATGGGAAACCCCTACTCTATCTATTTGGATGTACCAGAAGATAGCACCCCTTCTGTGGGTTAAGTTAAGAGGCTCTATACAACTGGGCTATTTTGCAGGCAGGTCTCCAATGTGGGATTCCCCGGGTTGTCCAGGATGGCTTCTCGATAGCTTGGCAACACCATTGAGGGAGGCCGGTTTGGAGGTTTGGGGGCATCTGTTTATAAATGGTTCTCTCCTCCCTTGGGAAGCTCTACTAGCTAGAGTAGGGCCGGGTCTCTCCAGTTTCAAGTATTTACAGATTGCGAGTTGGGCTCATTCACAGCGTTCAGCTAGGGGGAGATACCAACTGGGAGGAGATAGCAGTTTAGTGGCCCTGATGGTGGACAAACCTCCTGTGAGTAAGGAGATTTCAGTCTGGTATAACTTATTATTGGATGAGGTTGACAGTGATTTCACTCTACCGGAGACATTGTGGAGTGCTTCTTTTATTGATCAGGACATTGATAACATCTGGCTCGCCTCTTTTAAACTATTTTGGGCCATAGTGAAACCAGCCTGGCTGCGTAGGAACCATCTTTTTACCCTACACAGGGCATACTATTCACCACAGCGGCTATCGAAATTTTCAATAAACTCCCCTGTAGCCTGCCCTAAATGTGGGCTTTTGGCAGCTTCTGATATACATATGTTTTTTTAAATGCCCACTCTTGCTTTCCTACTGGGATTCAATTAGTAAACTATTGACAACATCTTTGGAGGTAGAAATCTCAATCAATGCAATGACTGCAATTTTTGGAATATTCTCGGGAGTTCGAGGCCCTGCTAAGAACCTTCTTTTTTATTGCATGTTATTGGCCAGAAGGGAAATCTGCAGGAAATGGAAAGACTCAGCACCTCCTACGTTGTTAGACTGGCGTATCTCAGTCCTGCAAACATCCAAAGTTGACCTAGCAAGATCTGGCAATCCCGAAAAACGTAAATTTTGGCTTCTCCTAAATTTTAATTAGTTGGCTTTTGACTGTGTTTTTTTTTTTGTTTTTTTTTTTGATTGTGGGTTTTTTTTTGTTTTTTTTTTCCCCCACTGTCCTATGATTAAGCTGCTTGGTCTATCCTTATTTTTCTTTTCGATATACCCAATGGTTTCCCCCATCGGCAGTGGGTATCGAATTGCAGCAACATCTCCCTGCTATGGTCATATTGTGGTGCTTTATGGAGAGACGTGATTATACTGAGTGTCAACATTGAATTATCGGTGAAAGCACTACCAGTATATCTGCGACAGTATATTCCTCTCTCCCAGAGCCTGATGCGATGTACCAAGGGCGAAAATGAGGACAAAAAAACAAAAAAAAAAGACATTCTCAATTATTTCCTAAGGAGTTGAGTTCTCCGCCGGACATAACAAAATTGCAGCAGGGAAGTTTTAACAATCTTTTCGGCGATTAAATCAGGGTCTGAACATGTCCATTTTATCGCGTAACCATTTAGTCTGTTCATGGAAAGACTTTCATCCCGGTACAAGGTCGTTGACTTTATGGTACCTCGAACCAGATGTAAAGAGATGGAAATTGGAAAATGGTCGCTAAATGGGCAATCGTGCGTTGTGTAATTAGTTACGAGATGAGAGGCCCTGTATTCCATTAGGATGAAATCGATACAACTAGAGGCTCCTCTACCATAAAAAGTTGGACTAAAGCGAATGGCGGGTATTAGCAACTCATTCGCAAAGGCCAGTTGAAGGAGTGAGATCGTCTCATTCATGCAAGCCCCTGCTGAGGAGTAGGGAAAATGCGTGATGTTGGTTCCTTGGGTGTCCACATAGCCACACGTTATGTTATTATTCCTTTTACAGAGAGATAAATTAAAATAGCCATCCCAGATAATATAAGAATTTAGCTCTTGGTGATTATTATTAAAATCCAGGAGAAATTGGCTTATTTCCTTCAGTGTCTCTAGTAGTTTTAATTGTTGGAGGTTGTTATAAAAATTAACTAACACGATATAGGTTGACTTATTTAAGGCTATTAGAATTATCTGGTAATTCTCCTCGTTTTTTAATGGTCTGGTTTCTCTCACTTGGAGTAAGTTTGATAAATACACCACAACCCCACCGTTCGCTTGCCCTGATGCAGAACTAAGTGCCGGGGAGAAGAAAGTTTTATAACCATTTAAATGAATTGGTTGTACTGCCCATGTCTCCTGGACGCACAGGATGTCATGAGACCGCACAAATGTTATCCACCTCGCTTGGTTAAACTTTGATCGTAGGCCAGCAATATTCCAGAATACAAGACTAGTGGGGACCCCTCCTGTTTTTTTGGGATCTGTCTTGGCAGTTATGCTTGAATGATTTAGTTCTTCCAAGGGACTACTAATCGCTGAAGAGATCGGAGGTAGATCTACATCATTTGTTGTTCGGGGACTAGGTTGGTTAGTTAGAGGGGGTACTTGGGTCTGTTCGGAAGAGGACTTAGTGGAGTTAAGTGTCGGGGCAGAAAATGTTTTAGATTGTACTATTTCCTGGGATGTAATACATACTAGGAGCGGTTGTCCGTTACAACTTTGTCTCTCTATTATAGGAAGAACTGAGCCCAGAGAGGAGGTTGGTTGTCAGTCCACTTCCTCTAGTAGGAAGAGTAGGTCGAACCTATTTTGCAATAGGATAGAGCCATTTGTTTTAGAGGTGGGCTTAATTGGCGGCCTGTCGAAAAAACCAAGTGGGAGAAACAGGATTGCAGTGTCTGTTATAGGAGGTTCCTCTTTGGCTGCTAACAGAGAGTGGACAATTCTGGGCGTCTTGAAGTTTATAACAAAACAGTCGCCCTGGATAGTTTTTTGTGAAGGACCCACCCAACCTACTCTTCTAACCATGAGTATTTGATTTATATTCCGAGGGTTGAATTGCTTATGTTTTACCAGCCAATCCATCGATTTGTTACGAAGAGAAAACCAGGATTCTGACGTTCCTTGTTTTAGGGGAGGAACCCCAGTTAGGACCAAAACATAGGGACAGTAAGCAGGAGGCACGTTTAAGTTATCTGTATTGGGTCGGTCTGTGGTGTTGGAGGATATAGGATTCATGTTTTTCTGGCCCTGATTGCTAATGTTTTGTGCTAGCCTCGCTGTGCCCATCGTTTTGGCACCCTCAATGAAATGATTTGTATTCTCTATTTGCGGTGCGTTAGATGGACCGAACTGAAGCTCTTGGCTGGGTAAGTTAATATTGTTGAGTTTGTCTCTGTGTTTGGGTAGAGTATGGGATTTGAGAGTTTCCAGTCGGGCCCTAATTGAATCAACATCCTCTTTCATTTGTGTCAATTCAATTCAATTCAATTCATGAAGCTTTATTCGGTACATATAAAATGACCATAAAAGCACAACAAAAAAATCATACGTAAGATAAAAATACATCAGATTTCAGGGCAGAGAACAGCAGAACGTTACAGACATGGTTCTTAAAAACACATACTTTTCCTGGCATTAATACACTGGGTTAAAAACGTCGCAGTATAAAAACAGATATTGATAGATTGCAGGTTAAAAATTAAACTCATTGCCTGGTTAACTGTACATACGCCATATTTAACAAACATAGGTTTCAAATAGGCACTACGGAAGTTCATATACAGTTTGCAGAAAAGTAAAAAGTGCAAAGTGCTCTGTTTAGATACGCCATCACACATACATGGCCCTAGCGGGTGTCTCTTCAGATTCGACAGGGCCACTAATTGATGTGCAACTCCAAACCTTAGTCTGGTCAGCACAAACTTGTGGGATGGCCTTGTCACCCAAACCAGATAATTGGGGAAACCTCCAGTGGTTAGATAGCTATTATAAAACATAACAGTAGATAGGGATCCATAGGCTAAGGCCCGCTTCCTTGTTGTAAAAGCCAAGAATTTGGTTTTCAGCTCTATTTTGGGTATCTGAGATGCTGCACTGGGATCAATGAAGACATTTAAATTAAAAATTTCTGAAAAACAGACAGCAATATATTTTAGCCAGGGTATATTCAGATGCTTATCCAGCGAGATGCAATCCTCAATAATTGACCTGTTAAAAGATTTGTCTTCCTGGAGCCAAATTGACCGCCAAATCATAAGTGGCCTCAGGGATAACAGATCAATTAGAAAATTGGAATCCAGTTCCCGATGGATTAGCTCAGTGGGAGCAGAGGTTGGTAAACACAGGAGCTTTTTTAAAAAAAGAGTTTTCATCCTGCTGCAAGTGATGGTCACTTCTGTGACCCCATACACCTGCCCCATAAAGAGCGATTGTAACACATCTCGCTTGGTAAATCTTAAGCATATCCCTGGTGCGTCTATCCCCCACCTTAGCAGCAAATCTAAAAACACCATGGGCACTTTTGGCCATTTTAATGCGGATATTGCTGAATTCATTGGACCATTTTCTATCCTTGGAAAAGGTTATACCAAGGTAACAAAACTTATCTACTTGTTGCACCTTTTCTTGATTTATAAAAAAGGCATTTGAAATTTTACTTTTGGCCCCAAACGTCATGGTGTGCGTTTTCCCTTTATTAATAATCAGTTTTCTGTCTTTGATAAAGACAGAAAATCTATCGAGCAGACGCTGTAGTCCCAAAGGAATTCTAGAGAGCAAAACAGCATCATTGGTGTATAATAACACCGGGACTGGTACACCCTTGATCTGGGGGGCATCTGCCTTAACATTTTTTAAGATTGGATCGATTCCGTTAATAAATAATATAAAAAGTAGGGGGGCCAATACACAGCCCTGTCTAATACCTCTCTTGACGCTAAATTTTGGGGTGCATTCACATTTTACGCCGTAATGCACAGATGTTTGTAATTTCCCGTACAACCTCGCTAGGAAAAAGATGATGCCCTCTGGTGCTCCTAGCTCTAACAGGGTTGGCCATAAAATGGAATGGTCAACCATGTCAAAAGCGCTACTTAGGTCTGCAAAACAAAGGTACAGAGATCCTTGTTTTGCTTCGGTATATTTCCCGATCAATAACTCTAGATTAATGCACTGATCGAGAGTACCCCGACCCTTTCTAAATCCGTACTGGCTATCGGCGAGGATTTCCTCTTGCTCGGCCCATTCTTCTAGCCTGGCCAGCAAGACTCTACTCATGATCTTAACTGAGGAGTCAAGAAGGGAAATGGGGCGATAATTTTTTGCATCGGACCTACTGCCCTTTTTATATATTGGGATAATAATAGATTCCTCCCATGTTTTGGGGGCGTTAAAAACAATGGCCAAGAGAGGGCTCCATATCTCAGGCGCTGCTTTATAAACATCAATGGGCACCCCATCGGGCCCTGGGCTATCCCCCCCTTACTAGCACAAATGGCAAGTTCAACCTCGCTAACCGTGATATCCATTGGTAGAACAGTCCACCTACTAAGGTTGGAATCTGCACCGCTGTTTGTATCAAAAATGTTTGAAAAGTGGGCAACCCAGCCTCCACTTGAGATGTCGAGGTTAACTCTGGTGTATTTTCTCCCTTCAGAAAAGGCGAGTTAACAGTAGCCCAGAACAGGGTACTGTTAGATAATTCAGCAGCTTGGTTAAGAGAGTCCCAGGCCGTTAGAAGAGTCCCAGGCATTTGTGTCAGTTTGTTCTCTATGCGAGCAAAACTGTCATCAAAGAGAGAGGTCCGGTGTGATGTCATTTCTCCAAATTTTACTTCCAGAATTTTTTTTATAAAGCCTTCCAAGTGGCTCCCTAGTTCTTGTAGTGTTGCATTGGAGTTAGTAGTAGGAGAGATTGATTTGACTTCAGCTATGCTCACATTCTCGTCTATTTGTAAGGAAACTGTTTCCAGCGGACGGAGTTCTGCTGCAGTTATTTCCTTTCCCTCTTTACCCTGCTTTCCTCCCTTCTGTCTCATGCCCATAGTTCGGCCTTTCTTTTGTTTCGTTTGTTCCAGAGTTTGGGGGCCTTTCCGTCTTGGGCTCGGAATATCGATTGCCTTATCCCATGTGTTAGGAGATTGTGGTTGGGGATTGTTTGGAGGGGGTAGGGATAGTAGGGGAGCGGTTTTATTCACCTGAGGAGTACTACTATGTTCCTCCTCCCTAGTCAGAGGGAATTGTGAGGGGTCGAGAGAGAGTCTAAGCTCGGTTAATTAAATCTCGTGGATGAGCAGAGATTCTGCTCTTATCAGGAAGGCATCCAGAGAACCCACAGTGCTCTTGTGTTTCTCCATCGGTGTTAAGCCTTTACAGAGGATCAGTTTAGTTATAAATCACTTTATGGTTGGAGTTTCAAATCACGTATTGAATGTTCACTTAGTCAGCCAGGTTAACAAGTTTGTTCAGAGCTACTTTCTACAAAAATATAATCTGAGCTACTGGCGCAAGGTCCGTATTTCAATAGTTCTAACCAGTTCCAGTCGTCTTGGTTATGCGAGTCCTGAGAAGGTGCCAAGGTACCGGGCCCTGCCCTTCCCCTGTCTGCCCCTGACGGCCAAGGACGGCCCCCTTTTGTCCGGGCTTAGCCAGGCGCCCGCCCGCGCCCGTCCCGCGTTGAGGGAGTCTGCAGCTGAATATAAGCTCCAGCAGATGAGGTGGTAGGGGCTGTCGGTATGCTCCGTGGCTCCGCTGGTTCCTGGGCCGAGAGTTCTCTGTTTGCCGCCCTCAGATGTTCGCCGCTCTGCACAGCGTCTGCCGCGAGGCGGGGGGCACAAGGAGTAGATGAATCCCCGGCAGGTGAGGTGGGAAGGGCTGCCGGTATGTTCCGAGGCCCCGCAGGTTCCTGGGCCCCAGAGTCCTCTGTTTTCCGCCCTCAGCTGTTCGCCGCTCTGCGCAGTGTCTCCCGCGAAGCGGGAGGTGCAAGGAGTAGATGAATCCCCGGCAGGTGAGGTGGGAGGGGGACACAGTTGCCGGTCATATTCAATGAAAGCAACAGTTTAACCCTCAGGCATTATGCAAATAACATGGATATCCAGTTAGTGGCGCAGGCGCAGCACAAACAATGATTAGCGATGAAGTTACTTGGTAGGAAGATTGATGCATTTCACATAGAGGTTATTGGCTTCAGAAAAACTTAGGCTCTCTCAAGTGTATGTTACAGCACTTTGTGGTGCTCTGAGTAATGATAGCATCACACAGAAACACCAGCATTAGCACATACCTGCAAGAATCACGGGACAACCCACCGTTTCGGAAATTATATTTTTGTATTTCAATACCCTTATTTGATACAGTATTTGGATAATGAAATTCTGCAAAGCTGTTTCGGGCAAATGATTTAAAAATTATGAGCCACCTGATTTACTCGGAATCACACCCGGACTCTGCTTGGGCAAAAAAGTACTGCTTAGCGCCATGCTAAGCTTGCACTACCACGCAAGGATGAGCCAGCAGTGCCTGTATTAAAATCAGTAGAAAGTTTAACACAGTGACAGTCGGCATAGTGAAAACCACGCAAAAAGTGTACATTTGCAAAACGTACACCTTGCGCACTAGGAAATATCTTGTAATATTCCAGTAGACCCTTGTTTGTGTCTGGTGTCATTTGGCATTACAATTTGATGCAAGGCCAGGTAACGCCGGTTGAGGAGGTCTGGCTTTGCATTAATTCAAAAGGGGTTTTGCACCATTGTCAGCCTTCTATACTGCCTTTGCATTCATTAACCGGGAGCGGGATCACTGACAGAATATCGACGGACAGAATATCAAGCTACATGAATATCGAGTCTACAATATCGATGGACAGAATATTGACAGCCTATCGCTACAATGGCAAGTACAAAAATAGCGAAACCAAAATACAGTTGGTTAAAAAAACGTTGTTTAAAATATCGTTTTTTTAACTGTCTTAAAATATATAAATAATTAAATTATAAATATAATTAATAAAAACATAGTTAGAATTATTTAAATATGTTAAAAACTGATCAATGAAAAATATATTCTAAAAAAAAAATATATACATATTTAAATTTTTATATATATTAACATAATAATATTAATAAATAATTATTTTATTTAATTATAAAATGTTAGAAACATAATAAAAGTTATAAATATATATATATATATATATATATATATATATATACACATAAACCTGTAATTTAAATATAAAAATAAAATATACATATAATAAATTAAAATATAAACATTAATATTTACTGAAAAAATATATTTTATTCTTCATTAACTATAAAAGTAGGGAAAGTGTTTGATAGCATAGGGGATCAAATTACTATTCCCACTACAGAAAGTGCAACAATAGGGAAAGTGTTGGATAGTGGGTGGGTAAAAATGACTATTCCTACTCAAACAAGGGTAACAGCAGGGAAAGTGTTGGATAGCAGGGGGTTAAATTTACTATTCCCACTCCAGTGAGTGCAACACTAGGGAAAGTATTAAATAGGGGGTGGGTAAAAATTACTATTCTCACTCCAACTAGTGTAACAGTAGAGAAAGTATTAGATAGTGGGTGGGTCAAAATTACTATACCAACTCCAGCGAGTGCAACAGTAGGGAAAGTGCTGTATAGTGGGTAGATGAAAATTACTATTCCCACTCCAGCGAGTGCAACAGTAGGGAAAGTGTTGGATAGAGGGTATGTAAAAATTACTATTCCCCCTCCAGTGAGTGCAACAGTAGGGAAATTGTTGGATAGCGGGTATGTACAAATGACTTTTCCCACTCCAGTGAGTGCAACAGTAGGGAAAGTGTTGGGCAGTGGGTATGTAAAAAATTACTATTCCCACTCTAGTGAGTGCAACAGTAGGGAAATTGTTGGATAGCGGGTGGGTAAAAATTACTATTCCTACTCCAGTGAGTGTAACAGTAGGGAAAGTGGTCGATAGCGGGTGGGTAAAAATTACTATTCCCACTCCAGTGAGTGCAACAGTAGGCAAAGTGTTGGATAGCGGGTGAGAAAAAATTACTATTCGCACTCCAGCGAGTGCATCAGTAGGGAAAGTGTTGGATAGCGGGTATGTAAAAATTACTGATACTGAAAGGGTTTTAGTGTAAATGAACTAATGGCGCTCTGCAAAGTATACGGAGGTCAAGTGAAACTATTTGCTATGGTGCTAACAGGAAAGGAGCGACCCTTTTAACCCCTTACTTAGGGCCCCATTAGGATAGCGGGCCGAAAACCACCCTGACCGCCATGGAGGCAGGAAACAACCGCACGCCGGGACCGCGGATAAACCGGGGGCCAAATTAGGAACAGCCGCCAAAAAAGACCGACGCGGCAGTAGCGGGTTAACAAAAACCGCCCGACGAAGGCGGTGACGTCCAAAAACCGATGTCGGAAACGCAGCATGAAAGCCACAACCCGCCGCAAGCAAAGCAGAGACACCGCACGGGAAATTAGTATATCCCCGATGGCCCTGCGGTATGATCCGCTGTTTCCGACCGCCGCGGTCGCACACTGCAGTGAATGGGAAAGACAGCGGAAGAGCTGCAGCATAGCCACCGCAGCTGACGATACATGAAAAACATGGCGGACGATGTCAAAACACTGCAGCGATGCCAAACTTTGCACAAAATAAAAGTAGCCATGGCCTCCAAATACACAAAACACATACCAATGAAAAAATAAATGCCTAACAAAAACATACAATTCCCAGGACAACTCACACAACACACCGGACACCAAAATCCCATTTGGACACACCCACACAGCTGAGTATAAAACCAGCCCCTTCAATGAGCACAATCCTTTGCAACACTCCAGAAGAGAAGGGCACACACCAGACCTGACAGGAGAGGTAAGAGAACACAGCACCACCACTACCACCATCACACCAGCACCAACAACACACCTCACACACCAACACCAAACCCACTACACACACCACTGTACCCACAAACACTTCAAACACCACACACCATGACAGCACAGAAAATGCCCAAATTCACAGAGAGTGAGGTGACAGTCATGGTCAATGAGATAGTCAGAGTGGAACCACAACTGTTTGGTAGCCTGGTACAACAGTTACCATTAGCCACAAGGACCCAATTGTGGGAAAGGATAGCACAAAGGGTCAATGCAGTAGGGACCACCCCGCGATCCAAGAAGGAGATCATAAAGTGGTGGCATGATCTCAAGAGGATTGTCAAAGAGAGAAAGAGCAAGAACTGGGAGCTTGCTAACCGGACTGGCAGTGGCCCTCCCATCCAACAGAAAATATTCACACCATGGGAGGAGAAGGTGCTTGCCATACTGCATCCTGAGAGTCTCACAGGAGTATCAGGGGGAGTGGAGGCTGGTAAGTATAAACAAATGTTAACCAACACACTGATAAGTACTTCCTTGCACAACCCAAACACTATTGCACTGTCCACCTTCACCTAACAGGTAGCTAGCCATTTTGCTCTTCAGGCCTGTTTGGGGGAGGGAGGCCTACACTACTACTCCCACCATGTCCCCTGTCCCACACCTGAGCAGGATAGAGCCCTCCCCCACCCAGGAGTACTTGGAAGCCATTGTATTATTCACCCTCATCTAACAGGTAGTTAACCATCTTGCTTGGGAGGCTTGTTTGGCGGTGGGAGGCCTGTACCACTACTCCCACCATCCCCCTATCCCACAGCCTTCCAAGATGGAACCCTCCCCCAACACCACCCAGAAGCAAGTGTCAGCCATTGCATTGTTCAACCTCACATAACAGGTAGGTAGCCATCTTGCTTGGGAGGCTTGTTTAGAGGTGGGAGGCCTGCCATACCACTCACACCATGCCCCATGTCTGACATCCCAGCAGCATGGAACACTCCCTCTCACCCAGGAGCACCTGGAAGCCATTGCACTGTTCACCAAACAAACTTACATGTAGGTAGCTACCTTCACAGTGATGGTGTTTGGGGGGGAGGCCTGCACTACTACTCCCACCATGCCCCCTGTCCCACACCACAGCAGCATGGAGCTCTCCCTCCCACCAAGGAGCACATGGAACCCATTGCACTGTTCACCAAACAAACTTACAGATAGGTAGCCATCTTAGCTGGGAGGGCTGTTTGGGGGTGGGAGGCCTGTACCAGGATTCCCACCATGCCCACTGTCCCACACCCCAGCAGCATGGAGCACTTCCTCCCACCCAAGAGCACATGGAAGCCATTGCACTGTTCATCAAACAAACTTACAGGTAGGTAGCCATCTTCACAGTGAGGGTGTTTGAGGGGGAGAGGCCTGCACTACTACTCCCACCATGCCCTCTGTCCCACACCCCAGCAGCATGGATCACTCCCTCCCACCCAGGAGCACCTGGAAGCCATTGCACTGCTCACCAAACAAACTTACAGGTAGATAGCCATCTTCACAGTGAGGGTGTTTGGGGGAGGGAGGCCTGCACAACTACTCCCACCATGCCCCCTGTCCCACACCCCAGCAGCATGGAGCACTCCCTCCCATCCAGGAGCACCTGGAAGCCATTGCACTGTTCACCAAACAAACTTACAGGTAGGTAACCATTTTCCCTGGGCTGGCTGTTTGTGGGTGGCAGGCATGCATCACTACACACCGCACCAATTGCATGCAATGCATAGATACCGGACATGTACGAGTAATTTATGTACCTCTGCATCATGTAATGAGGCACAGTATTGCACTTACAAAATATAGTGATGAACTGTCAATTGTGTAGTGTACAGACAGTGGATGCCACATAGCTAAATGAATTCTTGCACAGTGCACAACACTGACTATTCTCCATCTAATCCACAGATGACGAAGGACTCACTGCTGAGGACAACAACAACGACCAGCAGAGCCAGTCTCCACCCCCGGTACTGGACTCTCGGATGTAGACGTCCAGGATTCTCTGAACGATGAGCTCCAGGCCGGCCCAATTAGTGTCCCAGGAAGCAACAGGTCCCAGCCCCCTATACTCCCAACCATCTGCTGCAACAACAACTGCACAGCAGACCCCTGCAGTTACGGCCTGTGCCTCCACCGCCACCACATCCACCACCACCACCACCAGTGCCACCTGCAGCACCCTCCCTGTCCCAGGGGATGACCAGCCCAGACCAACAACTGTGGATGGCAGGGAGAGTGTGCTGGGACCCACAGTGGTGAGGCAACAGGTCCGTGGCAGCAGGGCAAGTGGGAGGGCCAGGGTCACCCCCAGACCACAGGAGGTCAGGACAACATCCCTGGACCACTTCACCAGAGTCATTTGGGCATACGAACAGGTCCAGGGACAAAGTGGCTGGTCTGACGAACTATTACGTGAGCTCATCCTGCTGATAAGGTCCATCGACACACGCCTTGGACAAATGGTGGACCTCATGGGCCAGCAAGTGACGTTACTGAGGGACATGCCTGCGTCCCAAACAACACCTCCGCCCCCCTCTGTTGTGCTGTAGGATGACAGTGCACCATCCTCCTCTGCGGCCACAGAGAGGGGTGAGTCCTTAGATGCTGCTGGCCCAGCAGCAGGGCCCCCCAGCCAAGCGCCATGGGGGCGTCCAAAGAAGAGCTCGGGAGTCACTGGAGGCAGAGCACCAGCCAAACGCCAGTCACGGATCCAGCCCTGATGGCAACCCTCTTCCCCACTGAATTCACTTTTTGGACTGTCACATTGCCTTGTGAATGGCACATGTCTGTTGGTTTGGGTGGTGTCTACTCTTACATCTCATTTACCATGACTGTCAACCCACTGCTCCATTACCACCTTCATGTAAATCTTCCTACACAGCTCACATGTCAACTTTGGAAATAAAACAACACCTTAAACACTTCAATTGGTGCAGCTTTGTCTTTAGTGTAATATTTACAGTGTTCAAAAAGTCCATGGTGTATTCCAAAATATGTACAGTACGTAGGCCTGGATAATTTCGAGGCACCTAGGGAGACACAACAGAACAATAGTCACTGGTGTGAGTGTGGCATCACAGACATTACACTACACCAACCATCTACACAAGTCAACAGGCAGACAACTCAATGTGCAACACGTGTCAACAAACAGAGTTCCATATACGTTCACAGGTGAAATGTCACTGCACATTTCCACACACAGGTGACTCCACATGTGCCTGTCTGTACCATTCGCACATAGCCCTTCACGACAACAGCAATCACACCAGACAATGTACAAGTTGTACCTCGTCACACACCTTCAAGTGAAGTAGCGGGCGATGAGCTGTTGATGCATGTCAACTCCTTCCTCCTCTCCACTGTCCTCATCATTGGACTCAGGTCCTTGAGCAGGCGGGGGCCTTGGGTCCTCACCATGGTCCAGGAGCAGGGGAATCCCCTTGTGAATGGCCATGTTGGGCAGCATACAGCATGCCACAATGATCTTGCAGACTTTCCCAGGCGAGTATGACAGTGCACCTCCTGTCCTGTCCAGGCAGCGGAATCTTGACTTGAGCAGGCCAAAAGTCTTCTCAAGGATACGTCGGGTCCTGCCATGGGCCTCATTGTACCCGATGTCAGCCGGGGTGCTGGGAATCCGTAGTGGGCTGAGCAGCCATGTACGGCTGGGATATGCAGATCACTAGGAATGACAAACACACATTGCAACGTTGCACAGGCACAGGCCAGCAGGTCACACACACAGCACACCATATCACTAGGCATACTCACCCACAATCCAAGCACGCTCAGGAAGAAGATTTGCCATCATCTGGGGCAACATGCTGTTCCTCAGGATGTACGAGTCATGGGCTGAGCCCGGGAATCTTGCACACACATGTGATATGGTCATGTCCGCAAGGCACACCACCTGCACATTGATCAAATGATAATGTTTACGATTCCTAAAAATTTGATCAGTCCCCTGTGGTGGCACCAGACTGACATGGGTGCAATCGATGGCACCAACAACATGGAGGATGTGCTCAAGGGGATAGAAGTCACTCTTCACACCGGCCAATTCTGCTCCCCTGGGCAAATGTATGTATCGATCCTTATAGACCATCATGGCTGCAAGAACATCCCTCAGCACCAGGCTGAACATGAGCTGCGACATCCAAGCAGCACTGGCCACGGTCTCCTGGAAGGAACCAGTTGCAAAAAAGTGGAGGGCTGCCATCACTTTGTACGTGGGTGTGAATGCTGTTGGGTAGTGGCGACGAGGTGCAGGTGGGGCTCCAACAGATCACAAAGGGTCTTCAGTGTCGGTCTGTCGAGGTGGAATTTGCGAATGATCGTAAACTCCTCAATGTCCTCCAGCAGTGTCAGGTAACGTATGCGATTAGGCCTCCTCCTAGTTGAAATGAAAATGGACACATGTCAATGACAACCATCATGAGATGGCCACAGCACATACCGCTAAGGATGTCACGGAAAAACAAAGACTGCCCTGAGAGATGCGTGGCACACCAGGTTACATGGGTGGACATTTGAGACACACACAGAGGTCACACCTCTCCATTTACAATACACAAGTGCTGCAAACAACACATAGGTCAATGTGAATGCACACATACTGAACCCCACATTTCACATGTGCACGCCTTGTACCGTACCATCCACCAATGTGTGTAAAATGACCATGACTGTCTCATACACATCTACTGTACCTGTCACACCTCAATGCATCATGTAAACTTGGCACACATCCACAACACAATGATCAGAGACTTACTAGAATTAGGGCTCCTGAGGCGAAAAGCCAGGCGCCAGGGTTTTCCTTGTTGTGACACTGAATTTTATTTCTGTTGCGCCGCTTTTTAAAAATTTTCTCGTTCTTGTGCTCAAGACTGTTTTAATTACCTTTTCTTTGTATCTGGCTTCTTTAGGCTGTTCCCCCCCCAGCCCCCCTCCTGGGACTGTCACTGTAACTGGGGAGCCGATTCAGGGCTCGCTTGGTTAACTGGCCACACCCCCCCCAGGCGCAGACTTTGGGCGCCATATTGCGGAGGTAGCAGGTTAGCGCTCTAGTGCGATGGGCGATTTGGGCACACGCACTATAAATTGGACGCCTGAAAGCGGGTGCTTAACTTACTAGAATTAAGGCTCCTGAGGCGAAAAACCGGGCGCCAGGGTGACACTGCATTTTATTTCTGTTGCGCCGCTTTTTAAAAATGTTCTCGTTCATTTGCTCAAGACTGTTTTAATTCCCTCTTCTTTGTATCCGGCCTCTTTGGGCTGTTCCCCCCCTCCTGGGACTGTCACTGTAACTGGGGAGCCGATTCAGGGCTCGCTTGGTTAACTGGCCTCACCACCCCCAGGCGCAGACTTTGGGCGCCATATTGCGGAGGTAGCAGGTTAGCGCTCTAGTGCGACGGGCGATTTAGGCACACGCACTAGAAAATGAACGTCACTCTCCTTTCGCGCAGCGGGCGGGCGCAGCAGGGGCGCAGCGGGGGCGCCGATGGCGCGCCAGAGGCAAGCCCGTCCGGGCCCCTCCGTGCCCAGCTGGGCCAAGGGCCAGAATTTATGCCCGATTCCACAGGGGGTCGTATCAGTTATTCACGAGGGGATATTGTGCTACTTAGACCCTTAAAGAAGACGAATTGCCATTATATGCACAAAGGGGAAAAGGTATTTAACCACTGCGATCTATGTAGCTCGCCCCTGGCTTCCAATGGACAGGACTCCCTGCAAACGGCCCTTTTGAACTGTAGGTCCCTCCCCAAACATTCTCTAGAGATCAACTTCCTACTGCAGGATCATAAGTTAGATATCCTGTTTCTCACGGAAACGTGGCTTACACATAATTCAGAGGCCTATATTGTACGTTCCCTTCCCCCAGGCTTCTTAATCTACTTTCAGAATAGGCCTGTTGGTAGAGGGGGCGGTCCGGCCATATTGTATAGGGACAAATTTGTATGTAGGGCGAAGGACAGTGGTACTGCAGACTGTGAGAGCTGCTATTTCTCTCTACAGATATCACCTACAGTCTCCTTTTCTGGTTTACTTGTATACCGCCCACCGGGGTGCCCCAGCCATTTTGCTAGCTCGTTGATGGAAATAGTTACTGTATTGGCATCTTCTGCTTCTAATTTCATGATTTTGGGAGATCTTAATCTTCACTTTGATGACCCTTCGGACTTGGTGGCGACGGACCTCCAACTCGACCTTAGATCTTATGAGTTGGGATTGGTCAATATAGGGGCGACGCATAACAAGGGACATCTGCTTGACCCGGTTTTTACCAACGTATGTTCACTTAAAGCCAGGCCACCCTATCCCCTCCCGTGATCAGATCACCTCTTGGTCCCTTTTGCCTGGCAAGTCGTAGCTGTGCCACTACAATCCCCCAACACACGCATCGTGGATAGGGCTTGGTCCAAGCTCTCTGTTGAGAATTGGATCTCCAAACTTGAACATTCTTATCCCCCTCCAGTTCTTGATACTGTGGTTGCAGACACGAACTTTGAAAATTGGCCTACCAACTCACTTGACTCTATTCTTCCCAAGAAAGCTATTCAGAAAAAGGAGAAGAGAGCTGGCTCTGCTCCCTGGTACACACCCGAGCTGAAACTCCTATGAAAACGCTGTAAGAAGCTCAAGCGTTCCTGGAGGAAAGACTGGGAGGAATCCAGCAAAGATGAGTACCGCACTGCTATTAGAACATATAAGGCTGCCCTTCGAAGCACCAAGAGACAATTCTTTGATGAATGAATTAAAAATTCCTCTAATTCTTCTAGAGAAACCTTCCAAATCATCAAGGAATTGCGCAAGGTGCCTGAACCCCCGCTGGCTCAAGACACCTCAGGAACTAAATGCAATGAACTGACTAACTATTTTGACGCCAAAATTCATAACATCTTAATCTCTTTGCCCCAAGCTGACTGTGGAATAGGTGTAAGCAATCGGCTAGTTACACCCCACACTCAGCTTGATGCTTTCGGTCCAGTATCAGTGGATGAGGTTCTCAAAGCTCTGGCCGTCATCAAAAGCAGCTCCCCTAGTGATCCGGTTCCCATGCGGATCCTAAAACAGATAGCGACCACCATTGCTATACCGGTTACAGAACTAATCAACGCCTCTCTTTCGCAGGGCGTTGTCCCACCTGGCTGGAAGGGAGCCGTTGTGAAAGCCCTCCCTAAAAAGCCACACCTAGATCCGTTGGAATTGGCCAATTTTAGGCCGATTTCATTACTTCCTGGACTTAGTAAGATCACGGAAAGGTTAGTTAATCAACAAGTTTCCCATTTCCTAGAGTCCAATGGCCTGCTTAGGAATTCGCAAACTGGCTTTCGCCCTGGCCAGGGCACGGACACTGCCCTTCTGGCAGTCGTTGCGGAGGCTAGATGCATCTTGGATTCGGGAGGATCAGTGGCAGTGATCCTCCTGGACCTAAGTGCAGCTTTTGACACTGATAACCATCAGGTCTTACTTCAACGACTGACAGATGTAGGTGTGGTAGGGATAGCTCTGTCTTGGCTCATTTCATTTCTTAGCAACCGCACCTTTCAGGTATGGGAGGATAACTCACGATCGGCCGCAATTCCCCTCCAGTGTGGGGTGCCACAGGGCTCATCCCTAAGCCCCACATTGTTTAATGTGTATATGGCCCCTCTGGAGGAGGTGGTTTCCCCGTTTGGGATCAAAATCGTGAGCTACGCAGGCGACACCCAACTGGTTGTCTCCTTATCCCAACTTGCTCAGTGCCCGGACACTCTTCACTCTTGCTTGTCAAAAATTTATACCTGGATGTGCGAATCCTCTCTTAAATTGAATGGGTCAAAGACCGAAATTATGCTGCTGCATGTGCACCACATTGCGGTTGCTACTGCCTGGCCACGGCGGAGTGACACCAGCACCACCCCCTACACAAGTGCGGTAGCCATGGCATGGGGCATGGGTAGATGGCGTTGGGTATGCTCCGCCGCCCAAATCGTGGTAGCTACAGCATGGCGGTGTGACACCAGCACCATCCCCTACACAAGTGCAATAGCCATTGGCATGGAGACATGGGTAGATGGAGGTGGGCATGCTCCGCCGCCCAAATCGCTGCAGCTACCACCTGGCCACAGCGGTGTGACACCAGCACCACCCCCTACACAAGTGCGGTAGCCATTGGCATGGAGACATGGGTAGATGGCGGTGGGCATGCTCTGCCACCCAAATCGCAGTAGCTACTGCCTGGCCACGGCGGTGTGACACCAGCACCACCCATTATACAAGTGCGGTAGCCATTGGCATGGAGACATGGGTAGATGGCAGTGGGCATGCTCCGCCGCCCAAATCTCAGTACCTACCGCCTAGCCACGGCGGTGCATTACCGCCATGGAGCATTGCCTACAGCCAATGGGAGCGACGATTGCGGTGGCATGATGCAGTTTTGAAAATCGCGGAAGGCGTGCTCCGCCACCGCGGAGGCGGTCATTGGATGCTTTTGAAAGATGCACCATCACGGTAGCGCACCCCGGGCCCCTGCGGTACATCACCGCCATGGAGCATTGCCTACAGCCAATGAGAGCGACGATTGAGGTGGCATATGCCATTTTGAAAATCGCGAAAGGCGTGCTCCGCTACTGCGGAGGCAGTCATGGGATGCTTTTGAATGCGGCAGACATGGACAACCAATTGTTGCAGATTTGCACCTTGCAAACGACCCCAGGGGGATATAAATCTGTGGGAATGAGCCTCACATTTCCACTACTCACAGAGCCTGCTGCCTGGGACCCTCTCCTGCTGCTGCCTCAAGTGCCTGCTGCCTGGGAGCCTCTCCTGCTGCTGCCTCAAGTGCCTGCTGCCTGCTGCCTGGACCCCCTCACCACTCACTTCCACCACAGGTGTTCCATGTCCACAGGGATGGCAAGGACAGAGAAGATCTGTGCCAGTCCATTCACAAGCGAGGAGCTGGAGGTCCTTGTGGGCGAGGTGCTGACACAGTACCCAAGGCTGTATGGTGGCCTCAATGTAGTGGTAAGTCATCATGAAGGGAGGTGTAGGGCAGGGGGTGGCAGACATGTATTTGTGCTGCTGCAATATATGTCTGAGGTTGTGGGGTTGTGTCATACACTGACAAACAAGCTGTCTCCAGAGCGAGGGAGTGTGTGTGTCCCAATTTCACTGTTTTCCCTGCCTGCAGTTGTATGTGTGAGTGGAGTGTGTTACATTGTCAGCCATACAGAGCCACAGGATTTTGGACATGCAGGTGCCAGGACAGTACTTGCTCGGGTGATTGTCTCTGTGTGCCCCTGTTGTCCGACTCAGTGTGAACCTAGAGACTAGGCCCAGTGCCCGCCCACCCAAACGAGATCACATCACTGAACTTACTGGCCCTTACTCCTGTTCATTCACACTGAAATGAAGATATGCACCGTCTCAGCCCTGTATAATGGCCACGACCAAACTTGTGTAGATGGATATTTTGTTGGTGAGTCAATGTGCCCCTATGCCACACACATTACATACACATTTGTTCAAAGAACATGCTCATTGAATGCTGCCCAGTCATGCACACAGTGATTCTACACACAGACACAGGTAGATCTGTGATGTATGTATTGGCCAGACATGCATAGTACTGGATATGTGTGCAAGCCACTGAGGGGGTTCAGTGCAGTCATCCTGCATGTGTGTGAGATTATCAGGGACCCTGTACGGCCTAATGAATGCATGCAATAACATCTGTTTGGCCCATGCAGAGTGCCCTTGTGAGGTGTCCCCCAGTTTAGGAGGGAGATTACAATTGGTCATGAGCCTGTGTCTTGGTACCATACTGATATATGTTGGTACATGACACTGTGTCACTGATCTTTTCCCCATATTCTCTGCCATACCTGCAGCTCAAGGTACACCAGAGTAAGGCCTTGTGGAGGGCCATTGCAGCAAAGGTGAGAGCCCTTGGGTTATCCAACTGACGACGCACCCACTGCCACAAGAGGTGGGACGACATCAGCCAGCTAGCAACAAACATGGCAGAGATGACATAGGGCCTGCTACCACGCACTGAGTGTCTGGCACGGCGCAACATGATACCACTGATGGACCGCATATTGGCAGTGACTCATCCTGAGCTGGATGCACGTCTGAAGGAGCATCGGCAGCAAGGTAGGAGTGAGTATTTGGGGAAGGTGACTTTGGCTGGGTGCGGATGCATGTGTACAGGGCCTGTGGCAGCGGTGGCACATGTGACGTTTGTGTGGTGGTGCTGTGCTGTGTCATGTGAGTGGCTGCTGGGTTGTGTGCCAGTGTCAGGCATTGGGCAAAACTGGCCTTACAAAGGTGATCATCACTGCTGTGCTTTCTCATAGCCAGATGTGTTAGGATCCACATGGTCATTCAGCATTGGGATAGTGTGGGGAATCTATTGGGGGGGGAACAGCAGTGTCCACTATCTGAGTGTGACTTCATGTATGCCTACTTTGCATGCACCATGATCGGTGAGGCCCACATATCTGAGAACAAGGGGCCCTAGAGTACCACATGGTGCTTGGTATGGCATACTTGGCATTGTGGACTGTCATGTCCTAATAGGTGTGTGTGTTGTGCCCTCCTGTTCCCTGAAGGTCTGTCAGTGGTAATAAGTGTTGTCCCCGCATCATGTCCCTAGGTGTGGGCACGGCAAGTTGTGTGTCCGGTACACTTCATCCACGGGCAGGGTGTTGAGCTGTGTTGCCTCAACATGGCTCAGTCATGGCAGAGATTCAGGGTTACAGGCACAGTTGTGGTCTATGTAGTGTGTTGCTGCAATGTCTTTGCAGGGTGTGGTGTACTGCATTGATTGGATTGCTTTGTCCTGATGATGACACTAACACAACCCTGTATCTGTTTCTCATGCAGAATCACCAGTGGACATTGAGGGACGGGAGCTGGAAACCAGTGTTGGCGAGAGTAGCACCACAGCTGCACCGGATGTCAGTGACACAGAGCTCACCACCACATCTGAGGGGGACCGTAGTATGCAGGAGGAATCCATGGCTGAGACACAGAGTACTACATCATCTGATGCCATTGGTGATGTATCCATGTTGGCAGACACAGGGGATGGTGAGTCTGCATCATCGTCTACCACACAGCAGCCAGTGGCCAGCCTCCCATACACTTCCTCTGGTGCTGCCCATGTCCGTGTCAATAAGAGGGGACGAGTTACATTCACACCTGGCACCGCTTAGCCTGCACCTGTCCCCCCTGCTGCCCTCACTGCTGAGTCTATAGAGCTCCTGCGCCAGCTTTGTGTGGGCCAGACTGCCCTGCTCAAGGCCTTCAGTGACCATGACAAAACATTAGGCCATGTGGTTGACTACATGGAGGGTATACACTCTGACGTGGGTGGGCTACACCGTACAGTCCAGGCTTTGTCATCCGCAGTGACGTCTGCCCTTCAACAGGCATATATTCCCATTCCTGCTCAGGTGCCTTTGTCCACTCCCCAGTCAGTGGCCACATCAGATGACAGTGACCATGTTTCGCATGCGCCACAAACACGATACAGTACGAGGAGCACACAGCAGACACAACCCAAGCGGTCCAGCCCACAGACACCATCCCCACAGAAGAGCAGAGCCTCCCCAGAATGCAAAGACAAGAGCCCGTCAGGGAAGAGCAAGGTCGAAAAAGCAATGAGGCTGACATCAGGCTCACATACCTCAGAGGCATCACCAGGGAAGGACTCTAATGTCCTTAAAACTTCACGCAGAGCTAGGCATGCATTGTCTATGCCCACTGAGGAGGTGTTGTATGGCAAGGGTACACCTAGGAAGGGCACAGGGCCACATCCCCCCACCACATTAACTCCAATTCCAACCCCAGTAAAGCAGGTGGAGGAGGGCACTGTAGGGGCTAGCCCTGGCAAACAGGCAAAGGAGGGCACTGTAGGGGCCACCCCTGGCAAAGAGGCAACGGAGGGCACTGTAGGTGGGACACCTGGCAAACAGGCAAAGGAGGGCACTGTAGGGGCCACCCCTGGCAAAGAAGGGCATTGTAGGTGGGACACCTGGCAAACAGGCAAAGGAGGGCACTGTAGGGGCCACCCCTGGCAAACAGGCACTGGCAAAGAGGCAAAGGAGGTCATTGTAGGTGGGATACCTGGCAAACAGGAGAAGGTGGTCCAGAGGCGTAGCCAGACAAAGCGTTCCACAGGATCCAGCACATCACCAGAGGTAGTGCCAGTGTCTGCACCTGATGTGGGACAGTTGGTGTGTGTGCCTGTAGTGTCATCACCAGTTCCCCTTAACTCCAAGACATGGAAGCCATTTCGTATTCCCAAAAAGTGGAAGGGCACCCCTCAAACCTCTCCCACCCACACTGTGTCACAGGTCTGCATGACTCCACTTCCATGTGCCACTATACCACCTGGTCCAAACAGCCCTCCAGCATGCCAAACCACTGATAGCCCTACATCACGTGGGACTCTGTCTCCCCAGTCAAGTGGTCCTGCTGTCCCTGACACCCAGCCAGCTCTAGGTCTGCCTGACAGCCAAATGTGAATGGCAGTCCCCCTCATACACCTGTCTCTCATACAGGTGCACTTGTCCTGGCAATTGTTTGTGACCTGGGTGTGTTGGTGGCAATGAAAGGGTACAGTCAAACACACTCACTGTGCAGCTTCTCATGTCCTGACTCCGCAATTATCCCTGGCCACTGGCATGGTCATTCACTGCTGTGTTGTACTCTCCCCTGTGCAGCCTCTCATGTACTTGCTGTGCCACCTGCCATGGACATGGCCCTGTTGCTCTGCTGTGTTGGGCTCTCCCCTGTGCCAGGGACACTGGCCCTGTTGCTCTGCTGTGTTGGAGTCTCCCCTGTGCCATGGGCATTGGCCATGTTGCTCTGCTGTGTTGTACTCTCCCCTGTGCAGCCTCTCCTATACTTGCTCTACACCCTGTGCCATGGACACTGGCCTGTTGCTCTGCTGTGTTGGGTTCTCCCATGTGCCATGGACACTGGCCCTGTTGCTCTGCTGTGATGGAGTCTCCCCTCTGCTATAGACACGGGTCCTGTTGCTCTGCTGTGTTGGAGTCTCCCCTGTGCAGCCTCACATGTACTTGCTGTACACCCTGCCATGGACACTGGCCTCGTTGCTCTGCTGTGTTGAAGTCTCCCCTTTGCAGCCTCTCATGTACTTGCTGGGCCACATGCCATGGACACTGGCCCTGTTGCTCTGCTGTGTTGGAGTCTCCCATGTGCCATAGACACTGGCCCTGTTGCTCTGCTGTGTTGTACTCTCCCCTGTGCAGCCTCTCATATACTTGTTGTACACCCTGCCATTTACACTGGCCCTGTTGCTCTGCTGTGTTGGGCTCTCCCCTGTGCCATGGACACTGGCCTTGATGCTCTGCTGTGTTGGAGTCTCCCCTGTGCAGCCTCTCATGTACTTGCTGTGCCACCTGCCATGGACACTGGCGCTGTTGCTCTGCTGTGTTGTACTCTCCCCTGTGCAGCCTCTCATGTACTTGCTGTACACCCTGCCATGGACACTGACCCTGTTGCTCTGCTGTGTTGGAGTCTCCCCTGTGCCATGGACACTGTCCCTGTTGCTCTGCTGTGTTGGGCTCTCCCCTGTGTCATGGACACTGGCCTTCCTGTTTGTAGTTAGCCTGTGCAGATTATCTTGCATATGATCAGCATTGTGTGCCTTACTCTTTTCTACTGTTGTTCTACTGTCACATCTGTGCAATATGTGAATAAAGACAGTTACTCCTGTTTTGTGTTTTGTCAGTGTCCTTGCTGATTAAAGTTATTTTGGTGTGTGCATTTGGTTGCCTGTGCACCATGCTCTATGTGTCACTTCATTCAACAACAACAAGGGACCCCAATATTAGTCAGCAGGGACCTCGGGGAGCATACTTTTATCAAACAACATTGGTCCCCAACATTGGAAAATTTCAGCACAAAATTAAATATAGACAGAATCGATCTATATTTTCAGAAAGGCATGTCCAGCCGGACAGTGGTCTTTCAGAGATTTTACTCAAAATTCATGTATTCAAATCACACGAAGTACCTTCCAACAATCAGCCAGTGTGGACCACAAGCCTGTGTCCAGTACTAACAGAGCAGGTACATAGGGTTGATATAAACAGCAAAGAAGGGCTTTGTAAGGCAAAACAAGTTACTCTATCAACAATACAATTGTACAGAGTATTACAACTGAGCACTTCACATCCAATAGTAATCACAGTTCAGTTTCAGTGCTTTTAGAGTCGACGGCGTTTCGGACCCTTAGTAAATCACAGGGTCCATCATCAGGACAGATACAATGAAAAGCCTTAAAATATTTTAGCCTCTAAATGCCTAAAGGGAGGAAGAGGAAATATTCACATTTAGTATACAAACAACGTCTACAGGGTAAAAACAGTGACTTATGGGTGACCAGTGTGCAGCGCAGCACTAGTCAGGTATACAGGGTGAACTAAGGTGGTCGGTGCAATAATGGTTTGGGATCAAGTCCTTGTGTAAACACGTGATTCAGGGGGGAGGGCGGGTCTTTTGTCAATACGGTAGTGAAAGTGCTCAGTGAAGCGGACTATGTGATCGAGCCCGTCGTGGCTCAAAACAATACCGCAATGACTTCAAGGGGGTCAGCGAAATGGAGGGAGTCACAAATGGCAGCGAGAGTGAAAGTGCTCTGTGAGGCGGACTAAGTGATCATGCCCGTCGTGGCTTATAACAGTACCGCAGTGGTTTCAAGGGGGTCGGCGGAGGGAGTCACAAAAGGCAGCTTGATGCTTACCGGAGTGCCTCATGAATTAGAGGCTTATTCGTAGGGTAGCGGAAGTACACACGTCCACCCTAAACAAACAAAAAGGATTAATGAATAACGCGGCCAGCGAGTGGGGGGCCCAAGGGTAAATGCGGAAGGTTCTGACTTACCACAATCGGGTGGCGGGAGCCACGGAAATCAGTGGTGTCCGTCGGCTGCCAGGAGACTTGGGGGTAAGGAGGGAGTTACTCAGGTGTATCAACAACGGCGGGAGGCACGGATGTCGAGGGTCAGAGGAATCTGCTTACCGGGTTAGTCGGTGAGGAGTCTCACTTCCTGGCGTGCTCACAGCGGAATGGCACAGCAAGCAATATAATTGCTTCTGGTTGGTCAGAGGAGAGGGCATAAAAATAGTGGAAGGACTCCCATAGGCGCCATCTTAGGTCAGTGAGGGAGTGAGTGAGAGTGTGACTAAGGATAAGACTATAGAGGATAGTCGAAGTGGTGACGTGAAGGGCCAGTGACATGCTTAAGAACAAGCATTTAGACAGTACAGTTAAAATGCATATTTACAACAGAATACAAGTCTGACTACATTCAGCACCAAGTTCTAAATAAGGGCAGTCCATTCGTCTTGAAGGTTAAGACCAGAGTTAAGACTATCAGTCTTCAAAATCCATTTGAGTTCCTCTCTGTTCAAGAGGCGGGTGAGATCCCCACCCCTGGGTGGAATGATGATTTGTGAGATTACAGTCCAGCGGATATCATTCTCCGAATGTCCTTTCTCCAAGAAATGTTCTACCAACGGGGCGTTGGGTGTTTTGCACCAGATGCGGCTGCGATGTTGAGAGATCCTCAGCTTAATCTTCTGTTTAGTTTGGCCCACGTATATCATGTTGCATGGGCAAAAAATGGCATATACAATATTCTGACTCTTACAATTGGTGAATGTTTTTAGTACATTTCTTACATTTTTATACACAAACTCCTTGCCATCAACTGAGAAGTCACAAACAATGCACGACCCACACCGAGAGTGACCAAGGAGTGGGGGTAATTGCCAGTGATCGTGAAGAGTTACATTTCTAACAGAAGGTAATGCTGCCCTCACCAGTTGGTCTTTAAGATTTTTGTTTTTCTTGAAGGTAGAGAGGGGAGTATCCCAATTCAGCACCCCTGAGTTTAGGATGTGCCAGTTCTTTTTGACACATTGTTTTACCCGGTTGGAAATTGGAGAGTAGGTAGTAACACACACCAATTTTTCTGCCGGTTGTTTTGGTTTTGGTTCGAGGAGGGTTTTACGCGGACAGTACCAGGCTCTTTTCATAGAGTTCTTAATTAAATGCCTTGGGTACCCTCTGAACTTAAGTTTCTCAGATAATGTGTTTGCCTCACAGAAATAATCTTCCTTTTTATAGCAATTTCTCCTCAGTCTCAGGAACTGGGAGTATGGCAAACTGTCCCTCAGAGCCCTGGGGTGACAGCTGTCATAACGTAGTAACGTGTTTCTCTCCGTTGATTTACGGAACAGGGAAGTATACAGGATGCCCTCTTGGTGTTGAATGTTCAAATCAAGAAAGGAGATGCTACTTTGGTTGTGAGTAATAGTAAAAGTAAGACCATTACAATTGTGGTTCAGCCAGTGCAGGAGGCCATGGAGCTCAGAGACAGTTCCACCCCATATTAAAAAGATATCATCTATATATCTCTTCCACGTGTTTAGTCCGTGGTGAAAGGGGTTTGTAGGAGACAAGATAGTGTTAGTCTCCAACCAGTCCATGTACAGAATTGCTAGGGTGGGGGCAAAAACAGCCCCCATAGATGTACCCCGTACCTGTTGGTAGTACTGGGAATCGTACATAAAGAAATTTTGGGTTAGACAAATTTCTAAGAGTTGGACAATAAATCGGGTAGGAACTCTGTGGGGGCTGGGTATGGTATTGAGAATTCTCTCCATCACCAACAGGGAATCTCTCTGAGGTATGTTCGTGTACAAAGACTCTACGTCTAATGTACAAAGGGTCTCAGTTTCAGGATCAAATGCATGATTTTCTATGATGTTTATCATGTGCATACTATCTCTAATATAGCACTGGGTTGTTGGTACAAAGTCCTTTAGAAAATGATTGACGTAATGGCCCAGTGGTTCTAATACCGAGCCACAGCCTGACACTATTCGTCTACCTGGGGGTTTGTCCAGTCTTATATGGATCTTCGGTAAAGTATAGATCACTGGTATTCTAGGGTTGGTGGTGTTCAAAAAGTTATATTCATGTTGGCTAATGATGCCATTAGACATGGCATCTGCAGTAACCCGTCTGATAAGAGTCTGCAGTTCCTTTGTTGGATTACAAGGTAACCTACAATAATGATCAGTATTAGAAACCTGGCGTTGTAGTTCCTCTTTATAATTATCAATGTCCTGTAGGACAATCCCACCACCCTTGTCAGCAGGTTTAATTATTAGCTCCCTCCCCCCTGAATCACGTGTTTACACAAGGACTTGATCCCAAACCAATGTTGCACCGACCACCTTAGTTCACCCTGTATACCTGACTAGTGCTGCGCTGCACACTGGTAACCCATAAGTCACTGTTTTTACCCTGTAGACGTTGTTTGTGTACTAAATGTGAATATTTCCTCTTCCTCCCTTTAGGCATTTAGAGGCTAAAATACTTTAAGGCTTTTCATTGTATCTGTCCTGATAATGGACCCTGTGATTTACTAAGGGTCCGAAACGCTGTCGACTCTAAAAGCACTGAAACTGAACTGTGATTACTATTGGATGTGAAGTGCTCAGTTGTAATACTCTGTACAATTGTATTGTTGATAGAGTAACTTGTTTTGCCTTACAAAGCCCTTCTTTGCTGTTTATATCAACCCTATGTACCTGCTCTGTTAGTACTGGACACAGGCTTGTGGTCCACACTGGCTGATTGTTGGAAGGTACTTCGTGTGATTTGAATACATGAATTTTGAGTAAAATCTCTGAAAGACCACTGTCCGGCTGGACATGCCTTTCTGAAAATATAGATTGATTCTGTCTATATTTCATTTTGTGCCGAAATTTTCCAATGTTGGGGACCAATGTTGTTTGATAAAACTATGTGTCACTTCAACATTGTCAGGCTCTTTGCCCGCATCACATTTTTAGACAGGCGTTACAGGGTCTTCAGTCCATTCAGACACTGATACTAGTGTTATCTGTGATGGCTATTGTTCCAGTCATGCAGTTCTCTTTGTAGTGGTTTGCTATTGTTGGATACATTGTTGCCATTTCAGGTTGGGGGACACTGCCAGCACAGGGTGTGATGCTGTCCACAGGTTTGCATGCGGGCTGGGCAACGTCATGATGTATGTGTGTTATTCCTTTAAGTGTGCCCAGCTGTGTATGTGTATGGTCATCTTGTGTTGGCCCTTAGTCCTGGTCCCATGGCCTACATGAGATGTCCGCGCTTAGGTAGTCAAGAGATGTGCAGTGTGAAGGGTGTGACTTTGTAGTGGGTGTGGATGTGTGTGTGCCCCTGGATTGTGATAGACACACATGTGTCACCCAGGAGTTGTGTGCCTGTTGTTTGGATTGTCCTGCCCTGTGGATATGGTTGTCTGCACATGTGTGACTTGTCTGTTAAGCACTTTGCAGTGTGTTGGTGTGTCCATGCAGTTCTGTCTGACTCCTCCTTGTTGTTTTGGTCACTTAGAAGTGTGCAAACTGTGTGAGTTGCACATCAGTGTTGTGTTTGTTTGATCCTCAATGTGTCTTGGGTTTGTCTGTGTAGACTGTGTGGCCCTGCTTCCCCACACTGCCACTGTGTTTGTGTTTCTCATGATGTGCAGGCACATTGTGCCTTTTATCCTCCTGTATGGCATGGTGTGTGTGGTGTAATGCCATCCCCTATGTGTGCCACTTGTGCCTAGACATTGTGGGTCTGCACTCCCTCTATTTGTGTATGGTACACCCCTTACATGTCCACTACTGGCATGCAAGTCATTCCACTTTGATGTCAACTGTCCCCTTGGTTTCCATGTGTGTGTGCCTTCCCATCACTTCATTTGTGAGACTGTGCTTTGTGGTGCAGTTCTTGGGCCAAGAGTGATGTTCCACTCAGGACATTGCCCTAATGGTTTACGTGTGCTGTTCTTGTGCTATTAGTCATTCAGGATTGGTCATGTGCACTTCAGCTGTGTGTGCTGCCTTGTGCTCTGGTGAAGATGGTTGTGCATGTGTATCGCAGAGTGGTGCATGTGTTGTTGTTGTGTTGGATATGTGTGTTGGCTGTGGTATTACTTCACTTCTCGGGTGTGCTGTTGTATTTGTGCTGTGCTGATTTGTGGTGTGTGTGTTGAGGTTGTGTCAGTCATGTCTGTGTGTGGCTGTTGCGCTTGGTGTGCACACATTGCTTATTGTGCATACAGTGCTGGTGTATGTGGGCTTGGCATAGACTGATGTGCATCCCATGATGTCATGTGGTGTTTGTTGATTTTTAAATTCATGTGCACCTGCTGTTGGTTTGATGTGGCAGTGTAGTTCTGTGCTGGTGCACTTCTTGTGTGATTTGTGTTATGTTGTATGTGTTTTGTTCCTGAGTGATGAGGTTGTGCACTCCTGTTGTGTCTGTGCTCCCACTGCCTTTCCACAGTTTGGCTGACTCGGTATGTCTGTTTCTGATGTGGTTCTGTGTGTGTTCCTGTAGTGTTTGTGTGTTGTTTTTGGGCAGGCATCTGTTCAGGCTTCCCTGTGTGTGTGTTCTGTTTGTGGCTACACCCAGGGTGTGTGTTTGTTTGTGTGTGTATGTGCTGGCAAGGATTGTCAGCCTTCAGTGTGTGTGGCACTGATGTTGTGTGTTCCTGGTCAGCCACTCCTGCAGTGGCGGTCTCCCTGGTTGTGTGTTGTGTGGTGTAGGGTGTGTATTGGACTTGCTTGTTGCAGTGCTTGGAGGTGCACAGAATGGTCACCTGGCCTGTGACTTGATGGGGTGTGTTGATGTGTGGTTGGGGGTGGTGTGTCCCTGCGGTCTTTGTGCCCTGCCCATGCCTTGGACTGGCTCAGCCTTCTGCATTGTGCACATGTGTTGACCGCTGCGGTGACGTGACCTGGACATTGCTACAAGTTTGCGGTCAATGTGTGTCCCGGATGCAGAGGGGTGACTTGATGGCAGGTGGATCATGTGTGGGTGCCCTTGTGGACATGTTGTAACCCCCAGCAGGGTGTCTGGGGTGGAATTGGATCCTTTGTCAGCCCGTGATTGGGTGTTGTATTTGTGTAGTTCCGTACCTACGGCGTCATTCGTGGCGGCCCATTTCATGATAGTGCTGTAGCAGGTACAGCACCGGAAACACATGTAGGGCTGGGTCCATGGCGTTGTGCTTTCGTGCTCCGTTGTCGAGTTTCCGCCGTCTCAGGCTGGGCGGTGTCTTCACTGGGTGCGTCTGCTTGTTTGGGCCATCCTCATTTGTGGAGCGGGGCGGACGTCATTCCGTACGGCAGTGAGTCTCCATTGGCTCCCACCGCTGCGGTGGCGGGCGCACTTTGATGGCGGTGCAGGTCGCTCCACGGCGGATGGGAACTAACCTATGTTTTGCTTTAATAAAATGGCGGACATGATTCACGCTGCTCGCAGGTGGAAAAAGGCATTTTTCCGCCCCGCCAGACATCCTAATGGACCCCATAGTGTTTAGAACTCCAAACACATACAACATATACAATAGACCTGTGCACACATAAAATCAAAAACAGAGTAGGTTTGTATTCTACACATAAAAACCATGGTCATGTGAGTTTTCTTGTATCTTTTAATACTCGTTGGTACAATAACCAGCCACCCGACACGTGTTTCATCAGAGAAACAATTAACTCTGACTCTTCAGGGCCAAGTCAAAATAGACGGTATGTGTACTCCCTATACCGGTGATAATTCCAACCCGGTCGGGGTCTGGGAAAGCGAGGCGAAGGTTTCGTTTAAGAAGTGAGTCGAGAGTCCCCAACTGATAGTGGAAATATATATTACAGAATCAGAGTGCTGTGCAGAAGAAGGTTACCCACTAACCTTACAGCCGGATACAGCAGGAACAATGTAGACGCTAGTTAACCCCTTCCCCTATATGGAGATACCCATGAGTATATTTATATTCACACTGCACAGATAACACCACCACAGGGGGAAGGAAAAAAAAGGGACAAAAGAAACAATAATGTAGCTGCTGTTAGACTCAGAATAGGGATGTCATCTGAAGGTGTAAATCTCACTCTCCTGCAATCCACCCCGTCTGCCCTGTAAGTGAAGACACAATACACACATGAGATTACCCCCCTTCTGTTATTCATAGAACCACCATATACCCCTATGTGTATGGACTTACTTATAACACAGCTTTACTGCTCCCAATGGAAAAAGGCACAAAAGAGAAAAATAAAGAAAATATTGAAAATGAAATGGTCCTGATTTATTACAGGATGAGGTACTTATCTGTACGTAGATACTCCCCTGAGGCTGGTGATTTATGCAATTCTTTCTTGCTGAATAGTAATTCCTGTTATCACCAGTTCATTAATATTCCAGCCTGTCTTGCTTCCCAGAGCGACTGATTAATCCTTGCAAAAGAACCACCATAAAGCGCTTCCATGCGCAGTAGCACTCATTCTCTGTAGCAAAATAAAAATATAAAGATGTCCTGTGCTGCCCTGCTCCTCTTAGCAGTAATCTGGTTATTTCGAGAAACCAACAAAAGAAAATGAAGCGCTTCCTCAGCGCTGACCCAGGTAGTCTGTTTTCCCAAACGTATCACGAGCAGCTCCATGAAACACCCCAAAGGAATTTACACTAGCGAGTTTGCTTCCTCGATCACCGTTCTATCGGGCGAAGTTCAGCCCGTTGTGAAAGGCCGTGAAGCGTATCCCGCTTCCAAACAAACACCGCTCCGAGTGTTTCAGATGAAGTTAGCACAAGAGTGATAGACGTGCTGAGCAGAGGGGGTTCTCTCTCTCTCTCTCCCTCATAAACTTGCCGACTCTTCAACTGCTACTCAGCCCAATTGCCCGTGGCAGAGTAGCTATCACGTTTCACAAATATAAGTTTAAGCAGCCATCAACGGGCGGATGCTACAGACTTCCACACACTCAAAAATAGCAGCTTGCCAGGAACTGTAGAATCACGTAGTCTCTACTCAAGATCAGATTACTCGAGCGACAAGCCCTGAGCACTTCCAAGGCAGGGCTTTAGTATTCTTAGTCAGATGTTCTATTCAGTCTTCTCCGAGGATTCTGGGAGAAGTAGTTTATGCTTAATTGTTCATTCTATGCCGTGTATGTTGTGCCCCATGTGCCTATCTCTTCCTACCCATGACACAGAGTGGCGGAAAGAAGAATACGTCGTATCCACATCAATGTGGAATCAGGTGCAGGGTGAGCTTTACTTCTCACAATGCTGAGAACATTATGAACCGATACGGGGTCAGTGAGGAATGGATACGTTCTCCAGAGGTAATGTTTGTGGGGCTATGATAACCACCTCAATCCTTTGAGACACCGGATAAGTGCCAAACAATTCGGAATTGGAAGAAGACCCCACGTCTCGGCATCAGTACGAGCAATCTGGAAGTGCTCGTACTGATGCCGAGACTTGGGGTCTTCTTCCCCACTCCAGTGAGTGCAACAGTAAGTAAAGTGTTGGATAGCGGGTGGGTAAAAATTACTATTCCCTCTCCAGTGAGTGCAACAGTAGAGAAAGTGTTGGATAGCGTGTGGGTTAAAAATTACTATTCCCACTCCAGCGATTGCAACAGTAGGAAAAGTGTTGGATAGCGGAGGGGAATAATTTAGTATTCCCACTACTGCAAAATAATTGACATTAATTAACAAATAATACATTTTTCAAAAATAATTTACCACACACTATATTCCCCTATAAACGTCACCACCAGTATTGCAAAATATTACACAATTAACATAATTCTTTAACAATTAATTAATTAACTAATAACAATTAACAAGCAAATTAAAAACAATCAAAAATAAATTCATTCACACAATTAACACAATAAAATAAATATTGTATTTAAAAAATAATACAAATTTTATTAAAATTAAATGACTTCCCACCATACTCCCCTATCAACCCACAACCACCTCATAAAAAAATTACACAAATAACATATTTACTAATTATTTATTAATAATTAATATCCAATTAATAACTAATTGCTAACATTTGTAACACAATTAATAACATAAGATATTAATTACGTAAATATTTATTAATAACATTTTAATTAATTAATTAGAATTAAATTACTTCCCACCCTACTCTCCTATAAAACCACAACCCACTTCTCAAAAAATTACACAATTATCATATTTACGAATTAATTATTAATAACCAATTATTAACAAATTAATTACTACAATTAATATGATAAATTATTAAAAAGAAAAATATTAATTAATACGATTATTAATTCATTAAATTACATTAAATAACTTCCCACCCTATTCCCTATTCCCCTATAAACCCACAGCCCGCTATGGAACTAAAATGCAATATTTATGTTTTTAAAAAATGAATAACTTCTAAAAAATAATACTGAAATATATTATAATTAAATTACTACCTACCATAATCCCCTATAAACCCACAACCCGCTATGGAACTAAAATACACAAAAATGTATTAACATAAAATGAATTACTTGCAAAAAATTCAACATACATTACAGAAATAAGCTATACTTTTAACACATATACTAACATACAAAACACTGGATTTTTTTCTCGATATTATTAACAATTATATTTTTACTAACAATATTACTAACATTGATATTAATTAAAATTATATTTCTTACCTGCATTTCGATATTCTGGTTGACGATATTCTTGATGGTCGATATTCTGTCATATTGATATTTAAAAATCGATATAATGGTATACCGATATTTAGACATCGATATTATGTCTGCATACCCCGGAAGCAGGTGTTCCGTGACACAAAGCACTTCGGCTTTGCGCTTGCATCAACAACTGATGCTATAATGCTTTAGCACCAAAAGGTTGCTCCATGCCTCTATTGGTGCTGCTTTGCGTCATGAAGCGCTGTTTAACGTTGTCGAACAGAGTAGTAAATGTAGGCCATAGTGTGGAAAGATACAGTTACCTCGATCAGAATAGTTCATTACCAATGCTTTAACTCTGTATTATCCCTCCACCGCCTGTCCTAATGGACTGACAGACCACACCCCTCAACCGTTTGGCCACTATAAAGAATTTCTGTCAGGCTGAGCAAAGGCCAGCCTGACAGACACTCTTTATTTTCAGGTCAGGCAACCAGGAGCTAGGCATGCCCCAAATGCGCTGGCTCCTGGCTGCCTGAGCGGACATTTGCCAGGCTGAAGAAGTCACCACTCCTATGGGTGTGACATCTTCAGCCTGGCAAAGCAACTTGAGGGTCTCTCCCTCGTGACGAGGAGGGGTGTCACTGATTGCCTCAGAACTACGTGCTTCAGTTCTAAGCCCTCAAGTGCCCAGGGCTGAGTGTCAATAACTGACACCTCGTCATAGAGTGGGGTAGGGTCTGCTTTCTCACTGACCCCATCCCATTCTGTGACAAGGGAGGGACTGTTAAAGGCAGCAGTCTCAACCTTCCTGGGATCTCCTGAGGCTTGGGACTGCTGCCTTCCCTCTTTGGATGGGAAGGCAGCAGTCCGAATCTTCCAGAGATCGAGCTGCGCAGGTAAGTAGGATATTATTTTTAAATGTAGGTGTGTGCATGTATGCATGAATATTTTGGAGTGAATGTTGTGAATGGATGTGTGAGTGTGTGTATGCATGTGCGAATTCATGAGTGTGAGTGAGTGTGCATGTGTGGACACCCGCCCCCTTACCTGGTGAAAGTACAGGCCACCACTGGTAATATCCACTCTCCAAAAAAGGTTACACGTAGCGTAGCTATCAACTGCACTACAAGGCCTCCTATTGGCGGCTTCAATGGGCGGTGGTACTCTAACACACCCAAAAATATCACATACACATGTATGAATGCATGAGTGTGAGTGAGTGTGCATGTATGGACACCTGCCCCTTACCTGATGAAAGCACAGGCCGCCACCGGTACTATCCACTCTCCAAAAAGGGTTACCCTGATCTCTTAACATATTTATTCATAGGATGCATATAGTTATATATGATTTCTTGATCCCGTAGACGGAATATCTTGTTAACCCGAGTCCTGATGAGGCCCATACTGTGAGGGCTGAAACGCGTCGACATTTTGTTCAAAGAAGACTCCAGCCAAAGTATTTTAAGATAGGTCCAAAAAAAGATATAGACTTGTTATACTCCTTGTTTTTAGGTCTGGGTGATCTTACTTGAGAAGGAATGCTGAGTCTTTACATGTAGCAAGCATCCTTTTGAAAGAAATTGGGCTACAACATTTGAAAAAGAAATGCCAATAGATCAATGTATGTATATTTGTTTGTATATATTTATGTAAAAAGTGATGTGTATATATATATATGTGTTTTTTCGTTTACACGTAGGAAATGGGCTTAAAAATTATATTAGCCTAAATCCAATTCTTTTTCAATTAAATTGAAAAGCAAATAAGAAAAATAAGATATTGTGTGTTCTGTGTGGAGGTGGGAAGCCTTACAAAAACAAATACCGGAAGTTATTTTGTTCAAAGATAATATATTTGTCATAGGATGGGATAATTGAGCTATCTCACTTAGTACTAAAAGTGCGTTATTGGTGTCCTAGGCATAATTTGTTTTTTACTAATTTTAATATAGTCTTACCATTTTCGGTGCTGGATGTCCTCAGTTTTACATGAATATGCCCCTAGAATGTATTTCTCAAACACGCGGCCCACTTGCGATAAAACGTTTATGTGCCTTATGTGCCAGAAAGCAAATTGAGTTAAACATTGTCCTAACTGTTCTCTTTTGGAGCCTTTGGATGCCTGTCATAGGAATAAACACATAGCTGAAATTTGTTCTGGACACCCTTGGTAGCATGACTGTTCTGATCACAGTGCTTCTCAGTGAGTTCTCTAGACCCAGCATTGAGATCTCGGCCAACTGTAGTTGGAAGCTGCTCAGTTTTACTTCCAGGGCGACTCATCTCGTCATGGCCAGCCCTGAATGAAAATACTCCTGGCACCTAGATTCTATGGCAAGCCATGGAGGCTTCTATAGAATCCAGACTTTCTTTAATGTAATTCAGAAAATCTCAATTCCTAATTACTTGGGGGCAGATTTACAAGCCCCGTGCGCCACTTTTGTGCCTCCGTTGCGTCACTTCTGACGCAACTGAGCAGGGATGTAAAGCTAGCGCCATGCTACAATGGATTTACAATGTGATGCATCTAGGGAGATGTGTCACGTTGTAAAGCCCTGCGCCACATGAAACCTGCGTCAGGTTTCATGTGGGCGTTCCGGCGCAGGGTGGACGTTCCGGCACAGGAACGCCTGGGGAAAGTGCCTGAGTGAAATCTACAAGATTTCACTCAGTCAATTTTCTGACGCCGCTGCATCAAAACCTTGCGCCTGCTTGAAGCAGGCATAAGGCTTGATGCACCACGTTGTGTATGGGCAGGGCACTTGTGACACGACTCTAGCAATGCGCCACCCTTCCAATAGGAGATGCGTCAAGCATCTGTTTATCCTAGCGCCATGATGCGCCACATTTAAGGGTAAACTTGCCTCACGCATCTTTCCTGGCCCATCCCTGCTGATTTGCAGGGATGCGCCAGGAAACGTAAATCTGCCCCCTCGGATTTTTGGGGTGGCCTCAGGCATTACACCTGGCCAGTCAAATGGTACAGATGAAAGAACGGAGTCAAATGGTACAGGTGAAAGAACGGAAATTCGTAAACAGAGCAGTTGGGTGTTTGAGCCATTCCAAGCAAGTTTGCTGTACTTCATCCACTAGGCGGTATCACTCAGGCAGGAGTGTACTGGGCCGGGCCCACCTTCCCTCCCCTGAGGCCCCACCAGGGGAAGACATTTCTTCTTCCTTCGACCGAGCATGCCTCTTTCCCCATGAATGGCTTTGTGAAAAAGGTCACTGAACTGGTGTCTGAGCAGGTTAATCATTCCCGCAAATGTAACCACTAATGCATCAGTCTGGAACCAACTCAGTGCAGCCATAAAGATAGCAGGTATTTATTGTAAAGCACACTCTCGATAGGTCTGAGGAATAGAGTGGTTACATTTAGCTGGTGGGTGCAAGTGGGGGCCACCAGCACCCATTTTTGGAAGCTGTCACTTATTTTTGTTATCAGGCGTTTCCGAGGCCAAAGCAAGAGAGAAGGAAACAAAGGGTAAGACGGAGGAGGAGAAAGACGGAATCCCCTCACAGAGGGAGAAAGCAGGAACCTGCGAGAGAGAGATAAAGGTCAGAGAGGAACTGATAGTGAAATAAAGAGGTGTGAGGTGGATTGAAGACTGGGCAGACATTAAGCAGCGCCGACCACTGGCTTCTGAGTTGAGCTTTGGGGGATGAAGTCACTTGCTGTGTAGAGTTTGAAGAGAAACTAGAAGCATGAAATAATCATGCCCTCAAAGACTCTCAACCACAATTATTCTTAGTCTTGACAAGCCTCTCTAACGGTATATTTTGGCCCTCCTCTCAGTAGCTTTGGCCAACTCGAAGCTTAGACCTACCTGCCAGGCATGTGAGATGATGCAGGAAATATGTATCATGCAAGGCAGAGAGATAATAAAAATAAGGTCAGGCAAATGTTGGTTATAAACAGTAGCACTAGTTAACTAAACATGGCTGATGTTTTGAGGGTGATATAGAAAACTGAAAATAGAAGCAAGCAAGAACATGTATTTGCAAAGCTACTAGGTCTGGTGTTGGCCGTTAGCGTTTTGTTTTTGCTATGCCGATTTTCTTTTGTTGTGGATTACGTAAAAATATTGTTGCGTGAGCTGCTGGAACAATATAAAAAATAGAAACGTTGGTTGAAACCAAACGTATTTTTTGTCTTAGAAAATACACACTGCTATAGTAAGGAAACTACTTTGTGTGCGGATGTGCTCCTTCTGAAAGGGCAGAATGGCGTCACTCACAGTGAATGAAGTCAACGAGTGGCTGATGTGGGTTGACTGTACTCTCATGCAATATGCTGAAGTGGTCAGAAGAAAAATGTAAAGAACTAAGAATGATGGCAGTAAGCCCCTATGGAGTGGGGTGGTAAGGGGGAGCCGGGGAGGATACATTAAAAAAAAGACTTACCTGATGACGTCCGCAGCTTCTCCTTCATCTTCCTAGCTTCCTGGCTCCCAGCAGCCCACAGGCTCCCCTAAGCCAATCACGTCGCTGCTGTCACCAGCATGACAGCAGTATCGTTATTGATCTGAACAGCCTGTTTGACCCCTCCGTCAGTGCCTGGGAGCCTTGGGACTATTCTTCTGGCTGTGAAATACAGCCAGTTGGTGAAATGCTAAGTGTGCATAACAGACCTTTGAACAGACGGTGGTATTGAGCTAGGTGAAACAGCGCCACTCAGGAAATTTGCATATATATTAGTTTCAATAGATCCTAAATTCTGGACGGTGCTGTGAGGTGAGGAGAACCACCATCCTCCCCCAAAATTGCAGCAGGGGCCACTGAATACACAAAGGAAATCCTCAGCCCACGTCTCTAGTGCATCTAAACAATTATCTGCATATTGTATGCATAAATATTAACACAGTATTTTGAGTTTCTTGTTTTTCTTTCTTTATTCTCATAGTTTTTCTGCAGCCGACACGTGTTTCGTCGCATACATTGGGAAATCGTCCCGCGACTTTTTCAAGGTTGTATAAGCACAAACAAAAGACTGATATAACACCATACCTACACTGGTGTACATTATCACATTAGAAGTTCTCCATGTCTAGAGGCATAATTATACACCTCTAGGAGAAACATGTAATAAACATGCACAAGGTCGAACAAATGAACATGAAACCCATGCCAGTCAAGGGCCCAACCTTGCTAATAAGCCAGACTATAGGGGGTGAAAAAGTGACATCCCTGATCACCTTCTGATTGGTGATGGAGGAAAACATTTGTGACGACAAAGGGAAAGAGCTAAATACCAATCTATGACCATGTGCTGGTCAAAAAACCAAGATGACACTTATCTGACATTGATTAAAGAACAGCCTAAATTAAGGACTCTAGATTGTCATTGAAAATGCATATCAAATACCTCTACAATCTTTAGTATATTCCTCTGTGAAATTCAAGAAACCTATCATTAGAACAAACTTCTCGTATACATGCCTACTTCCATTTCTAAATCTGACACGCAGATAGAAAACTTACTTCTTATGTGATGATAATTCCAAACCACAATGGGTAAAATATCTGTTTTCTGCGTTAAAATTAGTTCTTCATTCAGGAAAGGTCTCCGTCTGACCAATCCACGAACTCTGAAAATATATATATATTCGGGGTTGTAATAATGTATTAACTCCTCCAAAGACAATACTCGTATCTATCATTAGGTAAGATTATATAATACTGTATATCCACATGTATCAACTTTCGAGCCAGAAATCACTAGACTCCTGTGCGCGACGTCGCCTTATTCAACCCAATAACTCAATGGAGTGTGATAAACTTGCAAACATAACACACCATCCAGCCACAACCTCTATGCGTCATGCTTACTTGTGCAAAGCGCAAAAGTGTGTTCCCGCTTTGCATATCCATTACATTGTCAGAGTTGCAACATGTGCATTAGTGTATCTAACTATTTCTAAAATCTCAGAGTGTCATCCGTCACCACTATCCGACTCAAAGTCCAAGACTTAGCCAATGGAACCATATATTTCCCATCGAGATCACAACACACATCCATATCTCAACTCTCGAGCCAGAACTATCTCGGCACCTGTGCGTGACGCCGCCTTGTTAATCCCAATAACTAAAGGGAGTGTAATAGCTTGCTATCCTAACACACCATCCAGCCGTAACCTCTCTGCTGTCATGCTTACTTGTTCAAAATGCAAACATGTGTCCCCGCTTTACATATCCATTATATTGCCAGGGTTGCAGCATGTGCGCTCATGTATCAAACTATTCCTAACATCTCAGCAAATATCCACCGTCACCACTATTCAACTCAGTCGTCTTAGACTTTGCTGATGGAACCATCTATGTCCCATCACGATCCCAACACAAATCCATATGTACTGCACCCAATTGGAACCAAAATATTTAAAAGATGCTTTCATAACACATGCCCAATTTGTATTTGTCCATCGCACAAGTATCCTGTCTCAAACTACCCGCGTAGTCCTTCAAAGCTTAACAATGTATCCACAGTTAATTATCTCTTACCGTAAGGACAGCTACGTTATCAACATAGCCCAAAACCATGACTCTCGAGTGCGAGATCACAAAGAAAATGAGTGTTCCCGCCGTTATACAATCTCTCACAGCTAGGAGTCATCAAAATAGAAGAAGGACACATATTGTCTACAAAACAGGTGCCATGTTGAAATTCGCAATAGGTACTAACATCTTCAAAATCCTCACGCAGCAGCACTATATTCAAAGCTCCCACAGTGCTATCTGACTGCAAATATGTCATATGGCTATTCTACTTATATTGTTCTGTGTCCAGTGTAAAATGTTCAGCATTTTAATCATGATTAAAACTGTACTAAAATGGTCTTGAAACGTGTTACACCGTGTTTATGGTAACATGCTCTCCAAAATTGAGGAGGCAAACACCACTCTTTAAGTCTATGAAAGGGCGTAAGGTCACTTTCAAAATTCATTAAGATGGTGTGACAAATCATCTAAAACCAGTGTTGGTTGTGATATATTAACGCTACTTTTTTCCATCCCCTAGATAACTTCAATTAGATTTAAGTTCCTATATTTTATAAATATAACCAGAAAATAGACATAACGATTTTTAAAATAAGAGAAAAAGGTACAATTTGAGTTACGAAACGAGCTACCTGAAGTCATTTCTTATAATACATACTTTTGATAACTATTATCCACACAGAAAATGCAGTAATGTGCATTTCACCTTACCGAAAAATAATGCAGCTCCTGATCCACATTTAACCCAATGTCAGTAGTACGAAGTTTGAGAATCCAACAAGCCTCACGTCTTCGTAAGGCAAGTTCTCTGTTACCTCTCTCGGGCGTTTGTTCTATGCCATAGAATGAGAAGTGTTTTTTAGTGGTTTGTGAGGGGCAAAGTGTGATGTGTGCTGCGATAGGATAGCTAATGTCCTCTTGTTTCACCGCTCTCATGTGTTTCCCTATTCTTTCACGTTATGTCCTTATGGTGCTACCCACATATCTTTTATTACACCTGCATTCAATATTGTATACAACAAATTTAATCACACAGTTTATATTGAAAACAATCCTGTACTTTTGGTCTCCTGGGCCCTTAAAATGTGTCTTTCTGTTACAGGTCCACTTACATGCACTGCAGTGCCCACAGCCATAAAAACCTATCGTACTTTGTGTAGAGTTGGGACGAAAGAGAGTTGGCTTACACAACGTACAATAGGTTTTTGTATTGCATGGAAGATTGGATCAATCCTGCTTCTCTAAGTATTGAGAAATCGTGGAGCTATAAGTTGTACTATTGTAAACCTGAAGCTATTGTTAATAGTGGCCTCGAGACATTAAAAAAACTGTTCACGACCACTTACTAATTAAAATCCAGTCACATCGAACCAATGTCCATTAACAATGAAACCGCGGGGCTATAAATAGCTGGGAATCTACATAACTCAAGATTTAAATTAATTATTCAATCACAATCTCTATTGCTTATAGAAAACAATAAGGGAGAATGTTAAAAAGTGGTGAAAGCTACCATTTTCGCTGGATGGGCAAGTAACATTATTTAAAATTATTTTGTTTTGGACATTTCTATATCAATCAATCAATGAGGGAAATTATAAGGATGCTAAGCGTGCAACTCACCCATGAGTGTCTCAAGTTGAAGAGCCAGGTCTTGAGGGTTTTCTTGAAGATGTGCAGTATGGGGCGCACCTGATGTTAATCGGCAGCTCATTCCAGATCTTTGCCATGATGTTGGAGAAGGTTCTTCCACCCGTTCTCGCTCTCTGGATGCACAGGAGTTTGGCGGGGGCAAGGTTGGCGGATCGGAGGTTCCTCTTGGGTACGTAGAAGGATGATTCTTAATTGAGTTATTGGGGTCCAGTGGTGTGGAGGCATTTGTATGCGTGAGTGAGTATCTTGAAGGTAACTTTTTTCTTGACGTGGAGCCAGTGGAGGTTGCGCAGATGCTCGGTGATGTGTTTGTGTCGGGGGATGCCGATGAGGAGTCTGGCTGCGGTGTTCTCTATGGTCTGGAGTTTGCAGAGTAGAGACTTGCTCCCGGCGTAGAGTGTGTTTCCGTAGTCAAGTCTACTGGTTATGAGTGCATGGGTGACAGGGAATCCATTTGAAGGTCTTTCTAAGGAAGCTGAGGGTGTTGAAGCAGGTGGAGGGAGGAGTAGAGTATGATGCCAAGGTTTCAGACATGGTCCGTGGGGAAGGGGGGGCTGCAGAGGGCGGTGGGCCACCAGGAGTTGTCCCATGCAGAGGGGGAGGGTCTGAGGATGAGAACATCTGTCTTCTCCGAGTTGAGCTTCAGGCTGCTGTTGCTCATCCATGATGTTACATCCTTCATTTCTTCCTGGAAGCTGAGCCTTTGTGGAGTCTGGTGCAGTCTGGTGGTGAGAGTGTGGTGTGAGACGGTGTTGAAGGCTTCAGAGAGGTCGAGTAGGATTAGGGCTTCAGTGTGTCCTTGGTCGAAGAGGGTGCGGATGTCATCTGTGGCGGTGCATAGGGCATTCTCCGTGCTGTGACTGCTGTGGAATCCAGATTGGGAAGAGTGGAGGATGGAGTTTATCTCGATGAATTTTGTTAGCTAAATGTTGACGTTCTTCTCTGTGACTTTGGCTGTAAAGGGGAGGAGGGAGATGGGTTGGTAGATCTTGAGGTCTGTGGGGTCTGCTGTTGGCTACTTGAGCAGGGGTCTGACTTCTTCGCATTTCCAGTCACTGGGAAAGATGCCCGTTTCGAAGGTGGTGTTGATGTGCATCATAGTTCTGAAGTGATGGCGGCGGCGGCTCTGTGAAAGATGTGCGTGATGCCTTTCATGGTAGATGCGGTTTCTTCGGTGGTGGCTGGGGTCCAGGAGGAGATGGAGGGCTGGCTGGCATTACTGAAGGATGGAGTGGTGTCGGAGCCAGGTATCTGGTCATTAAAGTTGTCGTAGAAGCCCTTGATCTTCAGATGGAAGTAGGAGCTGAGTTTGTTGCAGAGGTCCTGGGAATGGGTGATGTCCATGGTTTCGCTGGGGGGTTTGGTGAATTCCTGGTTGATGCCGAAGTGTTCCTTGGTGTTGCTGGAGTCAGTAAAGGATTTTGTTCTGGATAAAGGTCCTTTTGGTGGAGCTGATGTGTTGATGGCATTCTGTCATGGTGTTCTTGTAGGTGGTATTTTCTTCAGAGGATTTGCGGTTTCTACACTTCTTCTGGAGGCATCTGCAGGTGTGCCTGGATTCTTGGAGGTCAGTGGTGAACCAGGTACCTTCCTGGGGCGTGGTCTGTCGGGGCTGCATAGAGGTGTGAGCTTGTCTGCGCTGTTGGAGATCCATCTGTGGAGTTCTTTGGCTGTGAGGTTGGCGTCGCGCGGGGTGGCGGGGGCATTGTGGTTGAGGGCAGAGTTGAGCTGCTCCTCAGTTATCTTGCTCCAGTTTCTTCGTGGAGGGGGGTGCAGGTTTGAACACCTTCGGTTTGTCGACGCGGAAGTGTAGGCAGTGGTGATCCATCCATGGGGGTTGCATGGTGTGGCTGAAGTGGATGTTGTTACTCCAGCGAAGATGGGGTTGAGTGTGTTTCCTGCCTTGTGGGTGGAGGTGGTGATGAGTTGTTTCAGTCCGAGGTTGGCGAGGTTGTCCAGGAGGGTGGCAGAGTTGGGGTCGTTGAGGTTGTCTAGGTGGAAGTTGAGGTCTCCGATGAGTATGTAGTCCATGAAGGTGATGGCGTGGGGTGCGATGAGGTCGGCGATGGAGGTGGTGAACACAGTATGGGGCCTGGGAGGTCTGTAGGTGAGAGTGCCTCTTAGGGTTGTTCTGGGGCTGGTCTGGAACTGGAATTGGAGGTGTTTGATGGTGGGTGGGCTGTCACTCGAGCTGGAGGTTGTGAGTCGGAGGGAGCTCTTGTGTGCGATGGCAAGTCATCCTCCTGGGCAGTTGGGCAGTCCTTCCTCTGGATCTTGTATCCGTCGGGGATGGCAGTGGCAAAATGTCGGGGGCGGAGGTGGAGTTGGTCCAGGTTTCTGTGAGGAAGGTGACATCTGGTGAGAGGGTGTTGAGTAGGTCCCCGATCTCTATTGCGTGTCTGTGCACGGAGCGCACATTGAGGAGGATGCACCTCAGGGCTTCAGAGGTGTTGGTGTTCTATGTGGGGGCAGTGGCCATGGGGGCGCGGGCGGTGGTGAAGGTCTGGTAGCAGTGAAGGCAGGAGAATTGTCCGTGGGTGGTGTTAGGCGTGGACAGTTGGCAGTTGTGGTTCCTTCCAGGGTTGAGTGCAAGGAGGGCAGCTCTATCATAGCGCTGGGCGGTTGGAGAACCAGGGTCCCTGGCGCTGGGCATGGATGGGTCACTGACGGGCGCAGACGGGCTTGCCTTTGGCACACCAGAGGTGTGCATGCAGCATGCGGCCGCACAGTGGCAGCCTTTTAAATAGGGAAGGTAGGAGAGAAGCGCAGCTGGGAGGTGGGAGTGGGAACCGGCAGGGGGGAGGGACTGTGGGGGCAGCAGCGGCGGGAAGGAAATGGGAACAGGGACACAATAGGCTGGAACAGGACAAGGCACAATAATACAAACAAAACCATGGCAAAACCGGGAGACAGATACAGAACAGGGCACAGCACAAGGCACAAAAATGGTAAAACAAACCAGAGAGAGAAAACAGGCACAATGCAAAATGGAGAGCCGCGGCCTCAAACACCTACTAGGTGGAGGCAAGCGTGGTCAGCAGGGTGAGCGGCAGCGGCACAGTCGGAGGAGCTGCTGAGGAGAGAGTGTTACAAAACACACCCTACAGGTTTTAAGGCAAGTACAAAAAATAGAGAATCAAATATGAGATTACTTTTGTGGGGTGGAGGACAACTGTGAATATCGATACAGAGCTGACAAGGGGCATTATAGTGGAGGTATTCCTTTCCTTGATATATAATAATATTACTGGACTGCTCAATAGGCAGAGGTCAATGAATGGGCCTTTGCTCATCGTACAAGGCCTCCTCTAGGATACATTGACTTGCATTAAGACCTTGCGCCAATGCTGCACCTCTGTCTGGGAGGAAGCCATATGGGACTTTTGAAGGGCATAAAGCCTGTGGTAAGCAGGTCTGTGTTAAACTTTCATAATTTGTGACGGCGTAGTTATGTGAAATTTCAAAAAATGACGCAAAAATATGTGCAATAATGCAAATTGCAAATCTGTCATTTAGTATTATCTTTTAGCATGAAATGAATCCTTGAGTCAATTTTTTACACAAGGACGCATTTCACGGTAAAAAAAGGCACACAAAATACAAGTAGATCCCACAGAGGCAACTCACATTCAAGCCATTCTCATGCTGTAAAATTTAATGCGGTGTAATGGTATAATTTCTGGAATTTCTTGTAACAAGCGCAACGCCAAATTCCTGGACGAGCTATTTGCCAGCGCTGGTTTGTACCAATTTTGTTAGAGAGGCCGATATTGCAGATATGCTGCAAAAATGGCCCTGTAACAAAAACAGCCCCCAGGGGCCCAAAACCGGCCCCAATCTGGTGGCCCACAGGGGAAATGCCTGGTGCCCGCTATGGCCAGTCCGGCCCTGGTGGGATGTGTGGGATCGAACACCTTTGAAACATGTAAGAAGGAAAACTGAATGGCTGATCCTGAGGCCTTTATTATATGCAATTTAAACATGCCACAGCAGCACATACGGGGGAAAACGTACAAGTTAAAGAAAGACCCTTCACCGCCACAAAGATAGAATTCTCATTGAATCCGCCACCAAAACTGCAATATATATATATTTTTATTATTTAAATGTTTTTATTGAGATTTTGTATTACATCACATCAAGTATCCCAGTGAGTGTAAAACCATTTTAACATGAAAGTATATTAATCCATGACGAGTGTCCACTTAACGAGCATTGGAAAGAAAGATACAACATTAAAAGAAGGAGATGACCTCTGACATATATTCGCTTTGTACTTTTTCAATAGCTGTCAATTGTGGAAAAATCCCACGTCCACCCTCTGATGTAGTGTAAGGGAGTGTACGGGCTGTTGGGTAAGATTTTCAAGGGTGTCCAAGGACTTGATACAAAAAAAAATTCTAAATAACTCACCAAATATACTAAGTAAATTCATATAGAAATGGCCACAAGACATTGTCAATCCAGAAGATGAGGAATGGGAGGAGGCTTTACAATGCCCAAGAGAGGACATAAGAACAAGATTCATTTTAATGCAGCTGAGGAGTCTGCTCAGGATACATTATACCAAGACACAAATGGTTAAATTTGGCAGCGCCAGCATTGCAAGATGTCTTAGAGGGTGCAGACTAATATGCACTTTCCTACACTCAATATAGACCGATCCCAGATTGCGACCCTAATTAAGGGCTTGCTTGGCTAGAATTTTGATGAGTTCCTTGTAGAATTAAGTGCACAGCTTTTTGTTCTGGGGACTGTTGCCTTCCTTCTTGACTTGGTTATTCCTCCATTACCTCATTACACAAGGCCTTGCTGCATTCTGGTCATTCCTGAAGGCTGAGCATGGGAGGCTCCTCCGCTATGGCAGGCCAGCACCCTCCAAAACAAGGAAAATAAGACAATAATAAAATGGGTTTATTATCATTTTATTTTCCTTGTGCCGACTCTTGAGGGCGGGCCACAGTGTCAACATGCACTGAGGGGAGTGGTGAAGGATGGTTGGGCCGGCCGTCTCATGCTGGTTAATCCGTCGTGCTGTGCAAGCTCTCTCCAACCCAGCAACGCAGCTGGGATGGAGAGAGCAGGCACAGACTCCCAGTCTGTCCTGGAGCGCAAATCGAAGGCGCTCAGGCCAATCTTGAAGCTGCTCTCATGTGTGAGAGCAGCTTCAGGATCGGCCGCAGGGCAGGCTGGGAGCCTGTGCTTTCAAGCAGTGAAGAGAAGAGCAGTAGAAGAGCACAACGTGATGGTGGAGAGCAGCAGGTACTTTTTTTTCAATTTTAACAATGTCTCCCTCATTCGACACTTTACCCCCTGCCCCACCTCTTTTGCCTGATACGAGCCGCTCCTGAGGTTAAGTTCAGTGATGAAAACCTGGAGTTCTGGCTCACCTGCGAGAAGTACAAGCTCCACTCTGCTGCCAAAGTGTCCTCTAAAGTCTAGTAGATCTATAAGCAGTTTATCGAGCATGAAGCCTCCAGGAAGGTGCCATGATATTCCCCAGAGTTTACCAAATACTGGGAAATCGTAACTAAATATCGTTTTGCTGGGGTCCACAATTTCTTACACTGGAGCTGCCTTTGTCCTGCCTTGACACTTGTCCACTGCTGCTCACTACACTGTCATTTCACTGTGCAGACTCCTGTGCCCACCATGTGAAAGTAACCTCTAGCCTATCCACTTTAAATTGCGGTGTTCAAGATCTGGTGATTTTTGCCTTTCTCCCACCCTTTGTTTGAAATGTGATCATTTTATATTTCAGACCGCTACAGAAAACGTGTTGTTTTGAGATATTCTTGGATTGTGTTTTGATGTAACAGATGGTTGGTTTTGTCCTTTTCAATGTAGTTAAATGATAACTGAGATCCTGGTGTCGGGGGGGGGGGTCCCTTAAACCCTTGATTAAGGGGTGTGGGAGATAGTAGCCAGTGGTCAGCTAGTCCCAACAGCTAATCCGCCCCTGAGGTGACTACATTTGGGGGTGTAGGTAACCTTTTCTACCCATAACCATCTTTTTTTGGTCTTTCGAAAGATGGTAGAAATCTATTTTAGGTGTGCAGATCAGGCTGCTCACCCTGGAGGTGTGGCCAGCTATCCTGGAGGTATACACCTCCTGCATACCTATTCTCTCACCTTGTCTGGTAGCAAGCATGCCTGGGGCAAGGGGAATTCTTTCTCCTCCTAGGGGGGGACAACCCAGATGTATATTGGAGGCGTTGTAGCCTGTGAAGCTTCACTAGCCTGCTGGGGAGGAGGGAGTTGTGATGTCCTTCCTGCAGAGGCCTTTGTTCCTCCTGGCAGAATTGGTGGGAGCAAGCATGGAAATGCAGTCTTACCAGCCAGAGCACAGGGCAGCTGAGGCAAACAGGCGGGCAACCTCTAAGCCATCTGGGTGCATGCCCGTCTTCCCTTGACACCGGATTTATGTCAGAAGAGAAAAGGCATGTTGTTTGACATCAAACTTGACATAATTAGGCCGTACCATAAAGAAGCTAGCAACCCGGGTCTGCCACTGTGCATGACCTAGTTATCCTATCGACGCCTATCACTTATAGTGCACTTTAATGGTAAAAACACTATAGAGATATAAAAGCTTGCACTCACATGTTTACATTCTTGATATATTTAACCCTGACTCCTGGGCACAGGAGGCCTTTTCTAGGGGTGACTGACATATATCAAGCAGTGCAGGTACCCTGTCACACATGGGGAAGACAAAGTTGAGGTGAAGCAGTTTTCACTGTTTTTGCAATTTGCAATGGCAGGCCTGCTGTCATTAGTTTAACTGGGTCACTCAGGGTGGCACAAATGGTGCTGTAAGCCCTAAGTGCTCCTTTACCAACCTTGCCCTGGGCGCTACAGGTTCCACTAACCAGGGACTTATAAGGGACGTCTGGTCATTGTCAATTGGGGATGCCAATTACACATGTCAATTTTAGGGTAAGGGCACTGGTGTGTAACCTAATTAGCAGGCTTCAGAGATCTGTCACAGTTGAAAACCAGTTCAAATGTGGGCAAAAAGTGGGGATATATATAAAAAAACTGTTTTCTTACAGATGTCAATAAATGTCAAAGTTATTGGTAGGGTCCCTATTTTCGTGGTGCCAGTGACAGCCCTATCTCCCTGCCAAATCTTCAAATTCTTCAATGCTTGCCCACAGCTTCCTAATCCATATTCTCCCACAAACCAAAAGTCATCCAAATACTAAGCGGCTGTAACCTGCAACAGAACAGCACTGTAAGAAAATGCTAAAAGTCCCAAACAGCTTGCATGAGATTGCATAGCCGATGCACCTTGCCCACACAAATCTGTCCTTCAAAATGTGAAGCTAAGTGATGAAAATTAAAGAGAATATTCAATGCTTAAAGTAGATTTTGGTAAGTGCCTCCATATACTTTGGTTGTAGTGATAATAACAACTTTGTATTGAGGTGTGGGGATATATTTTAAGGATAGCTTGAATCATCGCAATTTCAAAGTCAATTATTATTCTTTGTGGATAGTAATTATCTGTAAATTCTTTGATAGTTGTTAACATTTCTACATAGGTAGCATTTGTTTTATTTGGCAGCAGAGTATAAATTAGAGGGATATTTGTTTCTTGGTATTCACCATGGATGGTGTAAAGTTGATAGAAAGGTTTGGGACATACTTTAAAAGTTCCGTCCATCATCCAGTTATCACATGATTTTAGTTTTTGCAAATTGCTATTTGTTGCAAAAAGTAAAATTCTTTTGTCATGACTGTGGTTATCATACATTAAGAATGTATCTTCATTGTGTGTAATAGTATATTCAGGATATATTTTTATGTCTTGAAAAGTTTCTGGGGTTGGTGGAGTTGGATCAGAAGCACGTTTTGTTTTAGCTATTAATCTTTTCAAGTTGGGGATTGAAGGTAACTGTCCTGTTAAATGTTCTGGCACTTTGCTTAAAACATTTTTCAAAATACTAGTGCTTGTTTCTTGTGAGCCTGTACTAGCATCTCTAAATGTCTCTAGTGCTTCTCTAACTTCAACTTCTGTTACATTGGGCGGGTGGTTATGCTCACGTACATTTACAACATTGTTATCAACAGTAGTTGCTCTACCATAGCATGCACTTGAGTAATATTTACTACATTTCCAATTGGTCTTATTCCCTTTGATTCTTTCTTGGGTGTAGGTGTAACCCATGTAACTCAGCATTATTTTCCCTTTTTGAGAAGTAATAAAAGTAGCTCCAGTTGCCATGTCTAAGGTAGATCTGTGGAAACATATATATGTATTTTAATTATAAGTGAAAAACATTTATAGAGATGTGTATATTAGAAGGAAAAAGTGTGAAAACGTCCTTACAATGTTGTTTTCCTGCTAATTATATAATTCTTGTTTTTCTTTCTTGAGTTTCTCTTTTTAATGTTCTGTAGTTGTGGTAAAAAATAATAGAAAAAAATGATTTAGTGTTATAGTTGTTTGTTTTAACTTTCTGATTTTTAATACATACAGTCATTATACTTACTTGATGTAGTAGAAGATGTTGGTAGTGTAGTTGTAGATTGGTAGATGAAGTTTGTATAATCTGTTGAAAAAAAATATATTGTGTTATTTATTGTATTAGGATAATGGTAGTTAATAACATATGAAGTCTAATGCACGTTTACTTTGCTAGTTTTATAAATATTTTACAGCTATCTAAGTAGACATGGATAAGGCAGTTCATAATTTTATTTAATTATTATTTTCTGGTGGTTGTTGATAGGTTTTTGTAGTTGTATTTTCATAGAAAAGAAGAACAGTTTTTACATTAGGGACTTTAGGTAGTTTTCAACAGGTTAGAATGATAAATGAAATGGGATTTCACTTACTTGAATTGTAGTATGAAGTTTTGTAGTTGTTGTAGTAGGTGTGTATTCTCTTCTCTTCAGCAAGGTAACCGTTTTTCTCCAAGTTTGGGCCAAAAAAGGTAAATTAAGTTAAGTGTGTAATTGTATTTATAGTAGTGAGTTAATTAATGGTAGCTTTTGATTGGTTCAATTATATATATTTTAAAATCATTGGTTGAGAACATTATTTTGAATTTAAAAGCCGTTATTTTTGAAAGAGTTTGTTGCATCAATAATTGTTAGCGAATTTAAATAGTAAAATGTATTATATGTGATTAATTTTATTAGAATGAAAATTTTAAAATGTAGAAAATAGTGAAATGTGCTTTAAAATTATGCAATAGGAGTGTATGATAGTGTTTGGTAATGTATTTATTAGTAAACGATATTTTATTTTTATATATAAATAAATAATAGGTATACTAAATAATATATGTGCGAAAAGTATTTTTTAACATTAAATAATTATAAAAATGTGAATAATATGAAGGTATTGTATATGTTTGGTTGTTAATAATAGGTCGATATTATTTGTATATTTATATAAGTAGAGAGGTAGTCGATGTTAGTGTAGTCGATATTAATGTAGAAGGTAATGTTATTTTAAAGAAAGTCGATAATGTAGTAGTCGATATTTATGTAGTCGATATAAGTGTTAACGATATTAGGGTAGTCGCTAAAAAAAAATAGATATTTGTTTGAATCCTTGTTAAAGTATATGATGACGATATTTTTGTAAACAATATTTTTGTGACGATATTTTTGTAGGACGATGTTTTTGTAATCGATATTTCATCATGGAACCACTATTCAACACTTATCCTACTGTTGTATTCAGTGGAGTGGGAATAGTAATGTCTACCCCTCCGCTATCCAACACTTTCCCTACTGTTGCACTCTTTCGAGTGGGATTAGTAATGTTTGCGCCTTGGCTATCCAACACTTTCTCTACTGTTGCTCTCACTGGAGTGAGAATAGTAAATGTTACCCCTTCACTATGCAACAGTTCCCTATTGTTGCACTCACTGGAGTTGGATTAATAATGTTTACCCCTCTGCTTGCCATCACTTTCCCTATTGTTGCACTCACTGGAGTGAGAATAGTAGCTTTTACCCATCCGCTATCCAACAGTTATCCTACTGTTGCACTCACTGGAGTATGTATAGTAGCTTTTACCCCTCCGCTATCCAACAGTTATCCTACTGTTGCACTCACTGGAGTGGGTATAGTAATTTATACCACTCCGCTATCCAACACTTTCCCTACAGTTGCACTCGTTGGGGTGGGAATAGTAATTCTTTCCCCGCCACTATCCAACACTTTCCCTACTGTTTTACCTATTCTGCTATGCAGCACTTTCCCTACTGTTGCACTCACTGGAGTGGGAATAGTAGCTTTTACCCCTCCGCTATCCAACAGTTATCCTACTGTTGCACTCACTGGAGTGGGTATAGTAATGTGTACCCCTCTGCTATCCAACACTTTCTCTATTGTTGCACTCTTTGGAGTGGTAATAGTAATTTTTACCCCTCCCCTATCCAACATTTTCCCTACTGTTGCATTCTTTGGAGTGGGAATAGTAATTCTTTCCCCACCACTATCCAACACTTTCCCTACTATTGCTCTCACTGGAGTGGGAATAGTAATTTTTACCCCTCCGCTATCCAACACTTGCTCTACTGTTGCACTCACTGGAGTTGGAATAGTAAATTTAATTCCTCGGCTAACCAAAACTTACCCTACTTTGCACTCACTGGAATGGGAATAGTTATTTTTACCCCTTTGCTATCCTACACTGTCTCTACTGTTGCACTGGTTGTATTGTGAAATGTAAGTTCAAATATGTTTTAATAGTCTAATGCTTTAATTTATTATAGATTTTTTTTTAATATTTTAAATAATTATTTCATATTGTTATTTTTTATATTGTTTTTAACTTTTAACATAAATTAAAAATAAAAGTTTAATATATTTTTATATATATATATATATATATATATATATATATATATATATATATATATATATATATATATATAAATTATTATAATGCTGGTGTGTTTATGTTGTTTAATTGATTTTATTTGTTATATTTTATTAACCTCATGCGCGCTAGCGGCAATTCCGCTCGCACGCTGAGATTTTCAAAACCGCACTTTACGTGACAAGCTGGGCTCATCATCAGCGTGCGATGAGGCTACGCCATGACGAGCCCAGCTCGTCATCAGCGTGGAAGGGGTTAAAATGTATATTAAATGTCTTATTTTGGTAAAATTATATTTAATATTTCACATATTTATTATATAATATTTTATTTTATATTTATATAAAAGTCGATATTTTATACATCCATAGTTTTTGCATCTATATTTTTAGTCGATATTTTGTACTTACCTGTCTAGGTATAAGAGTTGATATTTTTGTTGTCTATATTTTTTACAGCAATATTTTTTACATTGATGTTGTGTGAGTAAAACCAATGAAACGCCACTCTGAAAGCCCATCACAACAAATCAGCAGATTCTCTATATAGATAGATAAGCATAACTCTATTTTCTATATATAAATTTGAGTGAAGCTTTTGCTCCCAGATTGTTGGTGTGACCATATGGACCCTGCCTTGCACGTACTGACCCGCCAACCGTAGCTAACTGAATCATTGCATGATTGGATTTCCCCCCACTCATAAGGCAATTTTATGTATATTTACATGAATATCTATTGAGAAAGCCACTGCTGTATCCACAACATGCCTCTGCATTAAATTCCTATCCTCTAGCTCATGACTCTACCCACCCTCTCCACCACCAAGCGTGGGCCACCAGAGAAAGGCTCCATCATTACGCAGCTAGACCTCACCACCACAATCTATCTGACCTTTGCTCATGATGCCCATCTATTTAAAAATCACCACTGCTCTTCCAGGCTACTTCTCACCGTAAACACCTGCATAGCTGAAATATATGAAGTCCATTTTTCAATGTTCTCCAGCACTCAGAGTCTACAAACCAATTCCCAAGTTTTTAGTTTTTAACCTTCCTTAGCCTGAATCAACTTTTGTGATAGTTTGTGTATGTCTATATACGTCTCCTTTCTCACTGTACACACGTATCTGAAATAAGTTGCTGGTTGACTGGGGGGGAGTGAGCCCTGGTCAATCAACAGCCACAATCCCTTGCAGGGTGAACCAAAAACGTTAGTACACTAGCTTGTGCTTAACCCTGGGTAGCTTGCTACAACCATTCAGCCAGGCATTACTTATAGGAAATGTGAAAAGTATTTATGTAGCTCACATACAGTAATAAGTGAAACCACAACACAAGAAAAATACGAAACCAATTAAAAAAGATAGAGTAAATTGTATTAAATAATTTGACACCAAAACATCGAAAATCCAATCAATAGAACTGAAGTTACGATTTTTGAAACGTTTTAGTAAAAACGAGTGCCTAAAAGATCATAGAGCCCACCACAGACATCTAGTCATGTTAGACGGGGTCAAAGTCGAAAAAGATGGCCAACCGGGATGGAGTGTGGTTCGAATACAAAAAGTGAATTGGGCCTAGTCAGTGCTTACTTTCAGACTTAGAAGGAATTGTCTGGGAAGGCTTAGTTTAGCAGGGCAAGACGGCAGGAGTGTCATCGTCAGAAAGCCTCGGGTCAAATGGGTCAAAACGTTTTGACTTAGTCTCTGAAATGGAAGTTGAAAATCTCCAATGGGGTGAGGCAGAGGGACTGTAGCCAAAGACAGTTCCATGAGGCCCAATACCTCTTTGGTAAAGGTGAAAAATGTAGAGGGAGATGCGTAAAATCAATCTGACCAGCGTTGCACCTCGGGAACATTAGCAAGCAGGTTGGTCCCGGTCTCCCCCTGGTTCTCAGAACAGTTTTTGGCCAAAGCTTTTTTAGGTTCTCAGTTTTAGGATTTGGACAAGTGGGCATCTTTAGCACCACAAGAAAGGATCCAGGACTAGTGGGACACCTCTTGGGGCTCAGGACTCACTGCAGGTGTGGGTTCATGATAGTGAGACACTTTTGTGTCCCTGTGGCTCTAAACAAAAGCCCAGCAAAATAGCCTATGAAGTGACTGGTAGTCCAGGCTCAGGTGAAGATGTAGGGCTCAACAGCAGGGCTCAACACATAAAATCAGTCCTTCTAGGTACAGCAGCAGTCTTGCAGAGTGCACAGCAGGTCTCAGCAGCAGACAAGCAGACATTCCTCTGAGAGACTTTCTGCAGGTCCAGCAGTGAACTGAAGAGTGGGTCTGAAGGTCCTATTTTCCCTTTTTTTTCTCTTACCCCCCTCACCCCCTGATTCTCCACCATTGTGACCTACACAGTTGCAGGCTATTTGTTTTCCCTAGGCACTCTACTTTCCACTGATTGCTGGACAAAGCCCTTTTCTCCACAAACCTCCCACCTTGTTCTCTTTAATCACCCGCAAATTCTTTCCTGGCCTTCAGCCGTAGTTCATCCCAAGAATTTATATCACACTCTGATTTCTCATCACCACCCTCATAGTCCAACTCCAACACTTCTTCGCCCTCTGCCTCCCATTCATTCTTGACAACTAATCACTCAAGGCCTGCCCCATAAACCACTCCGCCATCATAATCAGCCGAATCAACCCCATCAGGAAATTGTGTAAATGTTGACATAGGTTACTCCCTTGATATCAATAGGACCAACCCAGACTGCTCCATCTCTTCAGTCCTGTCTTTCTAGGCTGGTTTAAACCTGATGAGGTGCAGGTCAATCTCACTGGCCTCACAAGTCAGGCTTGCCACTAGGTTGGCCCCAAATCAGCTTCAACCTGGGGATGCTGAGGGTCTGATACTCCACTCTCAGGTGCACCAGCCTGCAGTGCCATCCTAAATATCCTGTCCCCTGGGGGGATCCATATGTCCCCTCCCAGCCATTTACCCCTACTTAATGCTCATTGACCTCTCTTGCATTTCTTTTAAATCGGTGCCTGCCACAGTGTACGTCACTAAATTGGAATCCACAACTGGTCCTGATCTTTTGTCCACACACATCCAACCATATTCTGCCCTTGCACACCTTTTTGCCCCTTCAGCTACTGTGGGAGCTAATGTCAATCACTGCATCAATTAATTTCCCCCTGATCCAAAGTTTTGTACTTTTATGTATTTACAGCTTTCATCGTACTGATAAAATTCCTGAGGGAAATAAAAAGTGATGGGTGAACAGCTTCAGTTAATCAGATCCTCCGGTTATTGTTTTAGGCCGAAATCCAGTCCAACATTTTTGTGCAAACCGTGCCACCTCAGACAAGAGACATACATATGTAAATCAGCCTTTGTCATGCTCCAGTAGGAACAATCCAGCCCTCTGGACAGAAAATCAAGCAACTCTAGACCAGTTCCAGCCTACTGAGGCATCGGTTTAGCCTAGGTAGGCATAGTTAGGCGTGGTCCTGTTGCATAGTAAGCACAGGACTGATGACTGTGTACCTGTCCATCATTAGGAGATATTAATGATGCCTGGGTGAAAGTTTAAGCTCATTAGTACCTCAATACAGTAAACAGTAGCTTAAAATTGGCTGAATGACTTTTGCAAAGTGTCTGCCAATCTTGTACAAACTGTAATACTGTTTAGAATAACCTTTGTACCATTTCAGCTTGAAAATAATTGTTGTTGAAATGTGCAAATTATGCAGTCGCTAGCAGAATGTGCGGCATTGGCCATGAATCCATAAATAATTTAAACATGCCACAGAAGTGTACTGCCAGTGGCCTGTAGGCCTCTCTATATTGGTTCATATTTTATCATTTCTGTTTCTTGACAATATTCCTTCTCTCTCTTCCAATGTCTGCTCCTTCTCGTCCTCTACTCTTAATACTGCTTCTCTGGCAGATGCTTTCCTGTATTTCCAGACATTAGGCCACCCACCTTTTTCCATACACCTACTTCTTACCAATTACTGTTTTTGCTCTCTGTTCCATCATCTACTCCCAGCATTTCTTCCTATGCTTGCTCATAATTCTGCTTATCAAGCTTTCTGCGTATCCTTCCAAAAATACTTAATCCATTGATGCTCCTGTTCTGCCCTCGTGTGGTTACATACAACTTCACAGGCTTCATATTCTAAGGCAGTGGATCCCAATCTTTTTAGAACCACGACCGAATTTCTAGAATGACAAACTTCCGCGACACGCCGACCTTTAATGTACCTAAATAGGGGTGCTTTTTTAATCTAACTAAAGGTTTGTGTGGTAACACAGTATAATTCGTTAGCACGTTTTCCATTAACAAGACCACTAACTTTGCACAGAAACACAGTTTTACTGACAGAACTAGACAGCACACAAACAATAATGTGCAAAGATCGGGGTTCTGTGAATATTAATCATTTGTGCATCACCAAGTAGAGTGTCTTCATTTATTTTGACCCTTTTTCTAGCACACTTGAGAATTAGAAAAAAAAGCTCAACTTTTGCTTTCTTAGCTGCTAAATGCATACAGTTCATTCACAGTCAATGTTGGTGTGTTGCCAAAAAAACACTCCAGAGCCTTTCGTTTCACATTGCCTGTAACCCAAGATTTCCAAATAATTCACTTCAAAAACTCCTCTCACTATGCAGTCAGAGAAAGAAAAGTAAACACCAATCTTGCAGCAATTTATAAGAAGGAATAGTGAAACATTTGACCTCTCTCTTTGAAGCACCAGCAAATGTGGCAAGCCAAACACAGAATTTAAAGGTATCTATTCTTTAATTATTGCTCCCACTTTCAGACCCACCAAAAATCCCCTCGGGACCAACCAGTGGGTCGCTACCCACAGTTTGGGAATTCTTGTTTCAAGGTATTAATTCAGGCAGCTTGAGTCATGTAAACATAAAGATGCAAATGAAAGAGAAATTTACAGAACCTAGGTCACTACTGTCTCCGTACTCAGATACAGAAACAAAAAAAAAGGGATTGATAGGCTCTGAGTTTTCTAGGGGTTATGTGGGTAGGTTCTCCACAGGGTGAATGTTTATGTGAATCACTCAGTTTGTCATCCGGTCGTACAAAGGGACAGCCCGCCATAAGAGCGGGGGTCCCTTGAGTGCCATTAGGATGCGCCCGCCACTGTGGCGGGCGCATCCTGCATTCCTAACATTCCTAACATTCCTAACATTGTGGTGGGCGGTGCACTCAGAACCGCCCGCCACAATGCCAGGAAGGCATGTTGTGCACTTCCATGCAAAACATGGCAGGCACCGTGCGGTACCTGCCATGTTGTGCATGGAACTGCAGGGAGGGTACCATAGGTACCCCCCATGTGTACCCCATACCCCCTGGAGTCCCTGGGGGCCCGCAAAGGGCCCCCCCAAGCAGACTCCACATGCCTTTCCGTGGCGGCAAGACATTTGAAAACCCACATTCTAATATGGCTGGTGGTGTCTGTCAGACACCGCCTCCATATAGAACCCTTTTCCGCGGAAAAGCAACAGACGGTCTTTCTGTCCGCCGCGGACCCCCCAGACATTGTAATATGGTGGGGGTAATTTCTGCACGGATGGCGGACGGATTGCCCCCGCCGGGTTGGCGGTGGCTACCACCAGCCCGACAGGGAGCGATCCGCCCACCATCCTTTCTTATGTGTTTTAAGTATGTGGTGAAGAGAAACAGAAGAACTCAAAAATGACATTTACATTTGTAATACCAATTTTATTACTGGACATTTAGTGACTGGCCCTATCCTGGGTGAGATTTAAACATGCAAAGGAGTTGGAGAAATTAAGTAAATATTATGGTATCTTTCTCACAATCCCACTAAAGTCTACGTGTTTCAGCTCTATAGTGGTGACCGAAGCATCCCTAGGGGCTTTCAATAGAACCGTAAGATCATATCTATTGTTTGAATTTCTTCAACTTCCCGTTGCCAGATGCCACATGCCTATCGTCTTCTGATCGCGGGGGTGGTCCATGTTCCAGGAGGCCCCGCCCTGTTGTCAGAGGCCTTGTGCCTACTGTCCTCCGATCACGTGGAACAACAACCTAGCACATGTGCAGGTGAGGCACCAAGTTGCAACGGGCTGACAGAGAGAGTGCTGTGGGTGTGGGACTTGAAACCACATACCCAGGCCCCTTTGCAGAAGGAAGACTGTGGAGAGCATTTTCGTGCCCAGAGCAGTGCCTGACTGGCCGTAGCGGGCGCCGGGGGCTTTTCCGGTGAGCTGGAAGAGCAAATCAGCCACCTTTAACAAAAGCGCTGCAGAAGTTTTTCCCACCAGCCCCCCTTCTCCACTCTCTCGGGGGCCTGTCCGACGTACTTGCCAGGGCTGGTTTGCCTTCCCAGTCTGCCTCTGGCCCGGATGTGCCTGCCTAAAAACTGCCCTGGGGTCCCACAGCACAAGATGTGCCCAGTAGAGGTGCAACACAGACCCCCACAGCCCCTGCAGTGAGGTAGGGCCTGAGCTGCAGGGTGCTCCCTCAGCACAGTACTATTGCTAGAGAGCTCCTGATTAAATCTGCAGCGGGGGCCCTCCATATACCTTGCACGGGGGCTCTGTAGGAAGCTGGCTCTGTCCTTCAGGTATCCTTCTGATTTCATATAACTGACTAATATCCATCACTCAAATTACTTTCATATTTCACTATACTAATTCACCACTATACTAATTCCGGAGTAGCGTGCTATTCGCCAAACAAAAAAGCGCTTCAACACCCCATCAGGGGTAAGAAGCGCTATATAAACACAAACCTTTTTTCCCTCTTCTATCCTTCCGCTATCCTTCTGAATCCAAATAATTGACTAACCTATCCACCAAATCAATCACTTTAATATTTCACTATACTAATTCAACACTAATCCTTTTTGGATTCTGGAGTAGCCGGCTACTCCCCGAAAAAGCGTTTTGACGCCTCGGCAGGGGTTGTAAGCTCTATATGAATGCGATTACACTACACTACAATGGTCCGCCTCTTCCCCAATTCTTGGGGAGAAATTGGACCTTGGTCTACCAGATACTGATGCAACTTTTCATCAGTGCAATTACCTAATATGTGTTCTTTCATAAACAAATTATAAAGATCATCATAATCTTGCACTTTGCTTCCAATTAACCAGCCACCCAGTGTCTTGACTGAGTAGTCTTCAAATTCCACCCAGGGCTGACTCTGGGTTTTCCCAGTTCCCCCGAATCTAATTCTATACTCCCCAATTGTGAGTTCAAATCCCTCAGAGTTCTCTTCATGAGGTCATAAGACCCAGCATCTACCCCACTAAGGTTCAAAAGTCTGTCTCTGCAATTACCAGAGAACAGTTCCCAAAGGAGTGCCCCCCAGTGGGTTTTCTTCACCCTTCTGGCTTCACAAGCACTTTCAAAGGCTGTGAACCATTTACTGATATCATCACCCTCCTTAAATATAGGGACAATGCCTTTGGGGAATTGGGGATCATAGGATCCTTCCTTTTCTAGGTTTTTTAGATCGCTGCCACCATTGATGGGTCCTACGCCCATCTCTGCTCTTTCTTTTCCTAGATTCAGGAGTCTGGTCTCTAGGTCTATTCTTTTGGTCAACCTGGCTAGCAGGATCTCCTCCTCATTGAGGCTGTCCTCAATGTCCTCAGTAGTACCTGACCTACCTGTTTGGGATCTAGGTACTGAGAGGTTGATTCTTGGAGTCAGGGCGACTGGGGTCCTTCTCTCCCTTTGAAGTGGGAGGGTGTTGATCTACCTGGTCATACCCTCACTTTTCTTCCTCATCTGATTGGTTTTCACCGTTTTTAGATGGGTGGTCCTTAGCATACCCAGCCAACAGCTCCTGGAGCTTTTGTTTGGTGGGGTGAGACCCCATGGCTGTGTTTTTAATTTACATAGGGACCTTACCTCCTTGAAAGACAAGTGAAGGTTAGGGTGAGGTCACGCTCTTCAGCCTGGTCCTCTATGACATTATGGTTATTTTTACTAACAGCTGGGTTCTTGTTTTGAGACATTGTTAAAAAAGATTTCTAACCCCCCTAACCCTAGCTAAAGTGACTTTAGGAATGTAGGATGCTGGCTCAGTATATACCATAACAAAGTGAGGTATAGTGTGCACAGAGTCCAGTGGAACCCAATAGGTAGGCAGAGGTAAAGTAGATAGCACGTCACTCTCTATTTGTGGTAGTGTGGTCGAACAGTAAGGCAGTATCGGAGGACAGCATTAAGCATTTGTTGTACCCACTCAGTCAGCAAATGAATTCACACACTCAAAGACAGAACTTCAGACCAATTGTTTTTGTATAAAAATATTCCTTTAGTTATTTTATTTTCTAGAACCAAGCAAGCCTGGCACAGGTAAGCAATAAATACTTTACAGTAGTAATGCAATTTGTAAACAGTTTGGATTGCAATTGTAAATGTACGTTGAATGGATTACAGAAATGTTACTGTTAATGCAATGCTTTTCAGAATACAGTACATACACTTTGCGCAGGATTTTTAGTAAAATATCATATAAGTTACTTTTCAGATTACTTTTGTTACACAGTGCAGTATGCCTGGATACTGCACTGGGACATTTCCTGTAAACAGGTAAGTAAAAGGGTTTTGGGGCCAGATGTAGGAACAGAAATACCTGTCAGTAACGGCCGATTTCGGCCGTTACCGACCGGTATTCAGTAATTGGCATGTAGGGGCCCTATTTTACTGATTCGGTAAATTTACCGAATCGGTGAATTTACCGAATCGGTAAAATACCGAATCAGTATTTTTACCGATTCCGTAACTTCCTGATGTAGGTGGGACTCTTCGGAGTCCCATTGGCCTTACAGATTCGGTATTTTACCACCCAATGCAATTGGGTGGTAAAATACCGAATCCAGGTGTGCATGCACATGTGTGCAAGCACACCTATGCCATGTGACAGACAGACATGCCCATAGGGCATGTCTGTGTGCCACATGGCACACATGCCAGTATTTGGGGTGCTAGAGGGTGTCAAAGTGACACCCCCTGCACCCTTGCTGGAATCGGTATTTACCGAATCGATAAATACCGATTCGGTAATGCCTATTGATTCCTATGGGCTTCAATGCCCATAGGAATCAATGGGCATTACCGAATCGGTATTTACCGATTCTGTAAATACCGATTGTTACAGAATTGGTAATACAATTACCGATTTCACCTACATCTCCCCCCTTCTGTTTTACCGATTCATAAATACCGAATCGGTAAAATTCGGTATTTATGAATCAGTAAAATATACTTACCTACATCTGGCCCTTGGTTATTTAGTTACAGTTTTAAAGGATTTCTTAGATTTTCCAACTCCACAGGTAGAAACTTTTCATATGGAGGAAAATAGTGTTATCAATTTAAGGGTGAGTTGGTGTTCTGGGGTTAGACTCAGGGGTCCCCCAGGTTTAAGGATGCATTCTTATTACACCCTCAGCGGCACTAGGGCGGCCGGGTGCAAACTGCTGAGGCCCAATATTATCCATTGGGAATAGGGGGCCTCCGGTTGGTGGCTGCTTTCGAGCAGGCCACTGGGTTGTGGGAGCAAAGCTCCTGGGGCCTTATTTATGAAGGCCTTGCGCCGCCGGTGCGTCACTTTTAACATGGGAAAAAGTGACGCACCGGCGGCGCAAGGCCTTCATAAATAAGGCCCCTGGACTTCAAGTCAAGTCAAGGACTTAAGCTCAGAACAAATGGGGGTTTAGACTAGCACGAAAGATGCACCCTCAGTGGCACTGGGCGGGGCAGCCGGGTGCAGACTTCTGTTATGGCGTCTGAAGTCCTGCAGCTTTAAATGGGAAGTCTCCTGTTTGCAAAAGTACTGCAGGCTAGGGTACAAAGGTCTTCTGGGTGCGACCAACACTTGGAGAAGTAAGTTGGGATCTTGGGGGTTGGTTAGGCAGCATCGGTTGGGCCACCCAAGGATGCGGGCGTCGGGTGCAGGGGTGCCTTTTAGGGTCGGATCTTCTTACCAGCTCCTTGCGGCGTTTGGGGGGGACCTTCCGGTTTGAGGCTGCAGGTGTCGGCTGGAGGCTTGAGGCAGGTCAGGGGTCACAGGATCTCGGGTCAGGATCGCCTGGGATACCTCTTCTTGGTGTTGAGTCACCAAAACTCGGGCCGTGGCCGTCGGGTGCAGAGTGGTGCATACTTGCAGATCCTTGCGGAGCTGCAATCTGGTGGTTGAACAAATCCGGTGTTCACCAGAGACAGAGTCTTTGGGATTGAAGGCAGGCAGGTCCTCCGGGTTTCTTGGGGTTGCTTGCTGTAGGACTAACCAGGATTTTGCTGGAGCAGATTCGAGGTGGGGTCAGGCCGGTAGGGCTGGGGCCAAGTCAGTGGGTGTCCTCCTCTTGTTAGCTTTGGCACAATTGTTCGGTCCTTTTTCTTCTTTTCTTCTTGCAGGTTCTTGTCTGAGGAAGCAAGGTTTTGGGGTGCCCCTAAATACTAGATTTAGGGGCCTTCCAGGAAGGTAAAAAGGTTGGGACCAATGGGCCCCTTCCCTGGGGTGGGTACTCCCCCTATTATGCCAACCTCCAGTGGGAGGTGGGCATAAGCTTTTCCCTGGTTGGTTGGGTGGTCCCTCAATCTGCAAGATGATGGGGAATGAGAGTTGTGCTTTACCTCACCTCCTCCACCTGAGGGGTGGGGTTGGCAGAGGTGGGCTCCCCTCTCTTCCTCACCTGTTTTTCCCACCGGTACCCCCGCCTAAAGTGGGGATCAGAACCAGTGGGGACCAGTTGCTGAAAGCAGCAAGTAACCTGGGGAAGCTCACAAAGGCAGCAAGCCTTTAAGCTTCCCCTTCGTGAATCCTGACCCTCATCCCAGGATGTGCATTGTTTCAGACCCCCGAGAGCAGCAGGCCTTCGACCTAAGGCTCCAGAAACATGTCTGGTGGTGGCAGCACTCAGCCTGGACACTAGTGATAAGTCGTTTTTAATGGGGCATCTCTAAGATGCCCTCAGTGTGCATTTTTCAGTAAATCCCAAACTGGTATCAGTGTGGGTTTAATGTGCTGAGACGTTTGATACCAAACTTCATAGTTTTCACTGTAGCCATTATGGTGCTGCGGAATTCGTAATGACAAACTCTCAGCACCCTATACTCTTAATGGCAGAACTGCGCATACAATGTCTAAGAATGAACTTAGGCACTGGAGGGGTACAGGGTCATGCACCGGTACCCTCATCACTGGTACAGTGTACCCAGCCAGAGGGGTGACTGATCTATGCCAAGGCAGTGGGTTGTAGTCATGGCACACAGGGATGTGTGCCATGTAGACTCTTCACTTTGTTTACACAAAAACACAGCCTGCAAAGGCAGTGTGTGTGTTAAGGTACAGGGCCTCTAAGGGTGGCACAATAAGTGCTGCAGCCCTTAGAGGTCCTCTTTGGGTACAGATGGTACCATTTACCAGGGGCTGACCTGTGGCCAGAGATGCCAATTGGGTTTGGGTTAGTTTTGGGGAAAGAACACATGCCCTGTGAAACTGATTAGCAGGGACCCAGGGCACATCAAGTCAAAATTGCATCAGTAGTCTGACAAAAAGTGTGGGGGGGGGGGGGGTTACTGGAAAAGAAACCCAGCTTCCCACAGCTCCCCTCAATTTTTGTTATGCCACTGGCGTCCAGGTGCGTGCCCGGGTCAAGACCGGGCCCGTCTTAGCCTGTCATGGTCCTTGGGTTTTATGCCGACCATCACCTGATACCAAAACCAAGACAGGGTCTGGGCTCACTGGCAATAAGGACAAGCCTCACCATCAATTAACTATAAACCAAAAATAGTACCAATATTGCCACACTACTTCAACTTGGACCAAGGATGATCACTCGAATCACTGACTGAAACAGTAACTCTCGGGAGATGTTTTGTCCGGAATAAATCCAATAAGTTTAATTATTTTTACATAAAGAGCATCATATCAATAAGCAATTTTTTGTTTTTTAGATGAACACTTATTTCACTCCACATAAGTATGTCGAATAACGAAATTAAACAAACAAAAAGACGATACTGTTTAGCAACAAACTTTCAACTTGCATTCAACATTCATACAGAACAACACACTGATATATATACACATAAAGCCATTCTACAAAAAATATTTACAACGTCAATTTTTAGAAAAACATGTATAGAAAAACATAGCATTGGAAATCAGCAAATAAAGAGTTTTAGTATGCTTGAGAGTCAATCGAGAATTCCTAATGCTGGGTAGAGGAGGTCTACGCGTTTCGATGACCCCTTGTTGTGGGGAAATCTCGTCAGGACCAAGCGCCTGTGAATGGAGAACAAAATTGGGTCAACCATGGGGACCGGACTCTGCCTCTCAACGTTACAGTGGGGGTAAGGGAAACTATTCCTACCTTTCAGTTGCTGGGTTCTCTTTTGAAGGTAAAACTGTAACAAAAACATAACCTCTTTTAGCCTCTACTTCAAAAAAAGCATTAGCACTTTCCTGATTGTCACATTCATTCGTGAATACTCACATAGTTTAACGCATGTAGCGATTTACACAAGACTTGGTGTCACCAATTCGGGTGGAAGTGGAGATCTACAAGAATAGAAGGACTAGTCAGGGTGCATGGTAATTAAGCTGGTGGCGGTGGCCGCTATCGTTGGAACGGGAGCTACTTACATTTATCGTAGCGTGGAAACGGATTGGGTGCTGTTTCCCGGGTAGCACGGTGAAACGCCTCTTTGAATATTTCGTTTCCTGAAAGGAAGGGAAGGTTCATGTCAGGTCTTCAGTGGGAAGACTATGAATAGTGGTTCTATTCTGCCACGGTGTTTCGATATACCTGTTAGGTTCTAGTACGCTGAGTCTATCGGGGGGTCCACGCTCTTCGGTCTCTGCCAATGAATGCAGCTGCCGGCACCATCTAGTCGGTGTCTCTGATCTCGTGTGTCCTGGTTTTAACTCACTTCCGGGTTCTAGGGATTGTGGGAATTGTAGTTTTTGGAAGTCCGTCGTCAAGGAGACGAAGTGTGTTTTCATATGACCTTGTGTAGCCGGGCTCACGGTCTGCGCAGGAAACCGCAACCCGAATGTGTTCATGTATCTTTAATAGATCTTGAAGTATTTATAAACGGTAAATCTCAGAGAGTTCATTAAGACCATTTGTCGCTGTATTGAACTTGACTATAAGCATGGCTTCATTGCGGGATAATTTCGCCTCGATGTCACCACCTCTGGGATCTTTTTCAATTTTCGCGATGACTGTCCATTTTAGATCCTCTAATGTGTGTTCATGACTGATCCAATGGTTCACAAGTGGGGCAGTTGTCACTTTCTTTTTTATCCGTGATTTATGTTGAGTGATGCGGCATCTCACCTCCTGACTTGTTTTGCCGATGTATAACTTGTCGCAAGGACATTTTATGCCGTAGATCACGTATCTCGATTTACAGTTCGTGAACTTTTCATGTTTCCAGAACAATTGTTTATGTTGGAACAAGCATCCTTCTTCCGTACTTGCACAGCATATGCAGGACCCGCATTTGTGATGTCCCTGGATAGGTGGCAATCCTAGCATGGTGCTAATTTTTGGTAGGTTCTGCTTTATTGCTGCTCGGACTAGATGGTTGGCAACGCTTTGGTCCTTTTTAAAGGCGAATAATGGCTTCTCTTTTAGTGTCTCATCCACATTTTCCACCAAATGCCAATTTTGTAAGATGGTTTTCTTGCGTTGATTCGAGTTGGGGCAAAATGTGGAGACACATACTATCCTGTTGAGAGTTGGCTTTGTCCTTTTGACTAGTAGTGTATCTCGGGGGATCCACCAAACTCTCTTCATTGTTCTTCTTAGTAGTTTTATGGGATAGCCTCTTGACGCTAGATTGTCTGTCAGGTTAGCAGCGTGGAACATATATTCGTCTTTGAAATGGCAATTCCTTTTGATCCGCAAATACTGTCCAAAGGGGAGGTTTTCTTTTAAATTTCGCGGGTGATTGCTATTGAAATGTAAAGCCTTATTTCTGTCTGTCAATTTTTTGTATAATGTCGTCACCAAGCCTTCATCTGTTGGATATACCTCGACGTTGAGGAATGACATTTTAACTTTTGAAAAGTTCATGCTGAATTTGATTTCCTCTGTTCTTGTGTTGAGCCACACGTGAAATTCCTTAAGGTCCTCTTCGGACCCTCTCCAAGTTAGGAAGACGTCGTCTATGTATCGACTCCAACTGGTGATTTTATCGGAGAATGGATTCGACTGGTACACAAATTTCTCTTCGTATAGTGACATAAATAATACAGCTAATTCTGGGGCGAAAGGACACCCCATGGCTACACCGCTTATCTGGTAGAAAAAATCTCCGTTAAAATTGAAATAATTTTTCTTTAGTGCCAATGTAGCTAGTTGCATGATGAACTCTGTTGGTACTCTAGTAGGTCTTGGTCGTTGGTCTAAGTAATACTGGATCGCATCCAGACCGTCACTCTGAGGGATCTGGGTGTACAGAGAACTGACATCCATTGTTACTAGGAAATCCTCGTTTTGTTCAAACGGAATTGTAGGAAGTTTATTGATAAAATCAGTCGTATCTCGGAGGAATGATTTAACCTCTGACATGAAGGGTTTCAAGAAAAAATCGACAAACTTTGACACTGGTTCAAACAGAGACTCACACCCGGAGACGATTGGTCTTCCGGGGGGGGGCATTTATGTCTTTATGAATTTTTGGTAAGACATAAAATAAGGGTATTCGTGGATTGTTACATTTAAGATATTCAAACTCTTTCTTCCCAATTATTCCTTCAGCCAAGCCTTTCTCCAAAATTGGGTTAAGTTGTTGTTGCAATTCTGTAGTGGGATTTTTTGCTATTTTTCTGTAGCACCTAGGGTTATTAAGTTGACTCATCACTTCTCCAATGTATTTCTCAGTGTCCCATACGACAATCGATCCTCCCTTGTCCGCCTGTTTTATTGTAACTGACGTGTCCTTTTTGAGATTCTCTAACGCACGTTTTTCAGCTTGTGAAATGTTGAATTTGGTCCAATTCCGTCTTTCTTCCATTTTGGTTATAGCTGACAAGATGGTTTTTTCGAAGGTGATTATTTCTTTTGCTACTTTGTTTTCCGGTGGGCAAAATGTAGACTTTTTTCTCAATCCTGTGACTTCTAATGGCAAATTGACCGGTGTTTGTGCAAAGAAAGATTTTAGTTTTATTTTTCTACAAAATTCAAGTGCCTCCATTTTGAGTTTCACAAAGTTAGTATGTCTCATGGGGACAAAGGAGAGACCTTTTTCCAAAATACTAGTTTCTGATGGGGTGAGAACTTTGTCGGACAGATTGAAGATTGGGGAGACTACCAGTTCTTGTAGTTGTGCCTCCGTGTCGATATCTCCCATGGCTGATTGTACCGTGGGCGTGCTCGATTTTGTGGTTGGCCTCTTCCTAAAAAAGGAGCCGAGGAGGGTCCTGGTTGTTGTTGGAATGATCCTCTTTTGTTACCACCTCTCCTTTGATTATTGTTTTCACTCTCACTACCGCTTGATGCTGACAAGGTGTCTGAGAAAGAAATTAATTTGTTTGTTGATCGTCCTTGGTATTCTCCTAAATATCTCCTTGAGTCTACTCTAGAATAAAAATCTGTTTGAAGGTATGGATATGTTTTTTCTAGATTAAAGTTTTTCTTGTCTTTTTGAAACTGGTTTTCCTTTTGGTTTATCGTGTAATCCTTAAATTCTAGGACCTCCTTTTCGACTTTCTCAAGTAATGATTTCGCATCCGGAATTTGTTGATTTTGTTGTATCTCAGTTTCCAAAGTTTTTATCTCTTCTAGTTGTTGAAGTGAGATTCTTTGTGCTGTCTCAACCGTTAGGACCATGAGATCTCGGCTACACTTGGTCTCAATAAAACTGTATCCCTTTTTGTAGATCGGGTCGTCTGTAAATATCACGGGGATGTTTTTGATCTGAAGTCCTCCTGGTATTGTACCAGCTCTCAAGTGCTGGAGGAGAAAGTGACCATGGAGGTCTGTGCGAATTTGCTTCTTTTTTAACCTTAAGAGTTTTTCGGTTTCGTTTTGATTCCTAGCAGTTGTGCTCAAGGTAGCTGACGCGAAGAGAGGGGGTTTCGCCAATAGGCCCTTTATATGATCTTCGCTGTAGGCAAATGTTTGTTCTTCAGACATACTGTGCTTTACTCACTTGCATCCAACGTACTAAGTAAACAACACTAATTACCACAAACAACACAAAAGACTTAAATAACAATATTTCAGCCGCTCCCACTGGGGCCTGAAAACAACCTCGCAGAACGTCTTCTGCTAAAGTACCAAAACCAAGACAGGGTCTGGGCTCACTGGCAATAAGGACAAGCCTCACCATCAATTAACTATAAACCAAAAATAGTACCAATATTGCCACACTACTTCAACTTGGACCAAGGATGATCACTCGAATCACTGACTGAAACAGTAACTCTCGGGAGATGTTTTGTCCGGAATAAATCCAATGAGTTTAATTTCTTTTACATAAAGAGCATCATATCAATGAGCAATTTTTTGTTTTTTAGATGAACACTTATTTCACTCCACATAAGTATGTCGAATAACGAAATTAAACAAACAAAAAGACGATACTGTTTAGCAACAAACTTTCAACTTGCATTCAACATTCATACAGAACAACACACTGATATATATACACATAAAGCCATTATACAAAAAATATTTACAACGTCAATTTTTAGAAAAACATGTATAGAAAAACATAGCATTGGAAATCAGCAAATAAAGAGTTTTAGTATGCTTGAGAGTCAATCGAGAATTCCTAATGCTGGGTAGAGGAGGTCTATGCGTTTCGATGACCCCTTGTTGTGGGGAAATCTCGTCAGGACCAAGCGCCTGTGAATGGAGAACAAAATTGGGTCAACACCGGCTACACAAGGTCATATGAAAACACACTTCGTCTCCTTGACGACGGACTTCCAAAAACTACAATTCCCACAATCCCTAGAACCAGGAAGTGAGTTAAAACCAGGACACACGAGATCAGAGACACCGACTAGATGGTGCCGGCAGCTGCATTCATTGACAGAGACCGAAGAGCGTGGACCCCCCGATAGACTCAGCGTACTAGAACCTAACAGGTATATCGAAACACCGTGGCAGAATAGAACCACTATTCATAGTCTTCCCACTGAAGACCTGACATGAACCTTCCCTTCCTTTCAGGAAACGAAATATTCAAAGAGGCGTTTCACCGTGCTACCCGGGAAACAGCACCCAATCCGTTTCCACGCTACGATAAATGTAAGTAGCTCCCGTTCCAACGATAGCGGCCACCGCCACCAGCTTAATTACCATGCACCCTGACTAGTCCTTCTATTCTTGTAGATCTCCACTTCCACCCGAATTGGTGACACCAAGTCTTGTGTAAATCGCTACATGCGTTAAACTATGTGAGTATTCACGAATGAATGTGACAATCAGGAAAGTGCTAATGCTTTTTTTGAAGTAGAGGCTAAAAGAGGTTATGTTTTTGTTACAGTTTTACCTTCAAAAGAGAACCCAGCAACTGAAAGGTAGGAATAGTTTCCCTTACCCCCACTGTAGCGTTGAGAGGCAGAGTCCGGTCCCCATGGTTGACCCAATTTTGTTCTCCATTCACAGGCGCTTGGTCCTGACGAGATTTCACCACAACAAGGGGTCATCGAAACGCGTAGACCTCCTCTACCCAGCATTAGGAATTCTCGATTGACTCTCAAGCATACTAAAACTCTTTATTTGCTGATTTCCAATGCTATGTTTTTCTATACATGTTTTTCTAAAAATTGACGTTGTAAATATTTTTTGTATAATGGCTTTATGTGTATATATATCAGTGTGTTGTTCTGTATGAATGTTGAATGCAAGTTGAAAGTTTGTTGCTAAACAGTATCGTCTTTTTGTTTGTTTAATTTCGTTATTCGACATACTTATGTGGAGTGAAATAAGTGTTCATCTAAAAAACAAAAAATTGCTCATTGATATGATGCTCTTTATGTAAAAATAATTAAACTCTTTGGATTTATTCCGGACAAAACATCTCCCGAGAGTTACTGTTTCAGTCAGTGATTCTAGTGATCATCCTTGGTCCAAGTTGAAGTAGTGTGGCAATATTGGTACTATTTTTGGTTTATAGACCATCACCTGATAGCGGCACAGTCTCCTACACTCTTAAGATACCATTTCTATTTACCTATATAGTGAGGGCTGCAGATTGTGTGGCTACACGATAGAGTTGAGAGAGCAGCACCTTTGACTCCTGTCAGATGATGTCCTCATATCGCAATCATCCCCACCCTGGGCATCACTTCTTCCTGTAATAATGAACGTTGAAACAATTGACGGCCCAATCTTTTATACTGACTTACTAAATACATCTACTGAGGATATCATTGGGGACTCAGACCATCATGGCTCTGATCTGGCAGGGAGCATATCTAGGTGTGTTCTCTTAACCCGGAGCCATCGACCAAGCGCAGCAAAAAGGTACCTGTTGTGTATATATGGTTGCTATGTTACTCGGCACAGATCCTCCATTCTCTTCTCAATCTAGAGTGTATCGTCCGTGCCGTGCTCGTTGGGACATTATTAGGTTGGAGTTTGATGGCACTGTATGCTCCCAGTGATGTTGTTATTTTCCTGGAATAAACTACTTTTACTCCTACTTCAGGAAGCTGTATTACTTAACAATTGGCGACAGAGGACAGTACAGCATCACCCTGCGGACCAACGTGTTTGGATTTCGGATATTTTTATTTCGAATTCTTCGACAAGCATTTTACTTGACCTTGAACATTTTCATCAAGAAAATATATTTTTTGGGGGGTCAGTGAATGCCTACTTGTGGAGCTTCCGGGTCCTGAAAAACGATGCTTGGGCATTTAATTTTATTTTATGTCAAAGTTGCCGTTCATTCAATCTTCATTCTCTCCTGCATTTTTTTAAAGCTTACCATTGCAGCTGAGAGTAGATGACACCTTTGGAATCTTGTGCTACCGTGCAGTCTGGAGTGGTCCACGTTGTGACGACACTTCGCATTTCTATCTTCAGAATCCGGAGCCAAAAAGGAATCTGAAGCTACGTATTTTGTCGTCAGTAAACTTGAGTCAATGTCATCTCATTTTCTCACGCAACGTACCGCAATTTTGTTTCCTTTTTGTCCCCTAGCATCAGAGCTTTGTTCAATACTTCACCAGAGAGCCACCGCGCAACTTATTTTGTTCAAAGCGCTTTACTCATTACTTCCCCAGAGAGCCATCGCGCAACTTATTTGGTACAAAGCACTTTGCTCATTACCTCAACAGAGAACCATCACGCTGTAATTAAATGAAGGCATTTGCGGTAACATTTCCTACATATTTCTACTATTTACAATATTACTGATGTTTTTACTGTGAAGAAGTCACTCTATTTCACTCGCATTCAGTGAACAATTCCCTTTATTATTTTGCATCAATATATTTAAAGGGTGAAGTTTGGACACTGTTTTATTGGTACTTAGTATTCGTTTTTTCTTCTTTTGACACTTATTGCTCTTTTTCAACATGTCTACTCAACATTACAACCTCGTTCCTCCTCAGTGTTTTTGGCCTGCTGGTTCTTCTCCATGCATGTGATGAAGGGTGCACAGACATAATATCGACTCCAAAATATCAACTGGACATAATATTGAGTTTTAAATATAGACTGGACAAAATATCGACAGGACAGAATATCGATGACCAAAATATCGTTTTTAAGGTAAGTGATATAATATCGACTGTTAAAAATATAGAAAGTTGAAATATCGAAGTATATAATATAGATAGTGAAAAATATCGATTTTTTAATAATATCTAATTTTTTATAGTGTCTGTTTATGGTATAATATGTGTGAAAAGTGTGTATTTATGTTATAATTAATTTTTATTAATGATTTTTGTTTTTATAATTATTGCGTAATTTAATTCTGTAGCGGGTTGTGGGTTTATAGGGGAATAGGGTGGGAAGTATTTTAATTATAATTAATTAAATATTTAAATTTATTTATTGATAGTAAATTTAAATTAATTGTTAATTAATTCATAATAGTTAATTAATTAAATTTTAATTGGTAATTAATTTTAATTAATTGATTAGTTGGTAATTATGTAAATTTTACTAAATTATTTTTGTAGCGGGTTGTGAGTTTATAGGGGAATTGGGTGGGAAGAGATTAAATTATAATTAATTAATTAATTACATTTATTTATATTTATTTAATTTCAAATAATTGTTCAATACTTTATCATTATTAAATAAATAATTGTAAATATTTTTATTATTAGTATTAATAGGTGATCAATTGAAATAATTATTGTTAAATAGTGATTGTAATATATTAATTATTATATTGTATACAAATTTTATTTATTTTTAATTAATTATTAATAGATATTCCTTTATACATTTTTTAATTATTTATGAAGTATTTACTTTCCCTAATGTTGTATTCTCTGGAGTGGGAATAGTAATTTTACCCCTACGCTATCCAACGTTTTCCCTGCTGTTGCACCCACTGGAGTGGGAATAGTAATTTTAACCCCTACGCTATCCAACACTTTCCCTACTGTTGCACCCACTGGAGTGGGAATAGTAATTTTAACCCCTACGCTATCAAACGCTTTCCCTACTGTTGCACTCTTTGGAGTGGGAATAGTAATTTTAACCCCTACGCTATCCAACGCTTTCCCTACTGTTGCACCCACTGGTGTGGGAATAGTAATTTTAACCCCTACGCTATCCAACGCTTTCCCTACTGTTGCACCCACTGGAGTGGGAATAGTAATTTTAACCCCTACGCTATCCAACGCTTTCCCTACTGTTGCACTCTTTGGAGTGGGAATAGTAATTTTAACCCCTACGCTATCCTACGCTTTCCCTACTGTTGCACCCACTGGAGTGGAAATAGTAATTTTAACCCCTACGCTATCCAACGCTTTCCCTACTGTTGCACCCACTGGAGTGGGAATAGTAATTTTTACCCCTACGCTATCCAATGCTTTCCCTACTGTTGCACTCTTCGGAGTGGGAATAGTAATTTTAACCCCTACGCTATCCAACGCTTTCCCTACTGTTGCACCCACTGGAGTGGGAATAGTAATTTAAACCCCCTACGCTATCCAACCCTTTCCCTACTGTTGCACTCACTGGAGTGGGAATAGTAATTTTAACCCCTACGCTATCCAACGCTTTCCCTACTGTTGCACCCACTGGAGTGGGAATAGTAATTTAAACCCTACACTATCCAATGCTTTCCCTACGCTTGCACTCTTTGAAGTCGGAATAGTATTTTTTACACTTCTGCTATGGTACGGTAATATAATAGTATCTTATTTAATTATAGTATGTTACTATATATATATGTTTTAACAAATATGATTGCAAAAATTTATTTTTATTAATTTCATTTATTATTTAATTATTATAAGTTAATTTAAGTATTTTTAAGTATATTTTAGTAATTAAATTTTAATATTAATGTAATTTAACACTGTTTTTAATAAAGTCGATTTTTTTTAAAACTATATTTTTGTAAACGATATTTTGTACTCGATATTTTTGTACTTACCTGTTTGTAGATACAAACTCGATATTCTGTCTGTCGATATTTTGTCAACGATATTTTTGCAAGTCGATATTTTGTCCCTCGATATTATTTCAGTGATCCGTGATGAAGCGAGTTTCAGAAATGAATTATGTTTTGTCTCGCAAAGTTAAACTTCCATAATAACTAATTGTTTTAATAAGTTTATGCATGAAATGAACCAATCAACCTAGATTAAAATACATTCACAACACATGGGACTAATTCATATGCTCTATGTTGCATTTGCAAGTACGTTGAAAAATAATAAACTAACCTTGTCTATTGATTTTGTCAACATTAATTGCAACTGTTTAATTATTGGCATGTGCCTATTTTAATGTGCTTTTGTCTATGTCGTGTCTTATATGTGGCAAAGGCTCGTGGAGAATCCTGTTGGCCTAAAAAGAAGATGGTAAATAAAAACGCTGCTTATATGTGCTTAAAGCTAGATAACACAAACTAATGGGTTAACATTAGCAAAGGGGTTGGGTAAAAGAATAGTTTTCATTACTCAAATTAATTAAAGTTTTGTATTTGTTTAAATATTAGTTCTTGAACGGGCCTGAAAGAAAATGGATGGCAGTGCTGAAGGGAAATATGAAACTTGCCCAGAGTGAAGCCTTCACTCACGTGCAGGAAGAGGAACTCTCTTTTGCTGATTAAATAAAGAATTAATCAGAAGCGTTATAGTCAAGACGAATGTGTTCTTGTTGAAAGGACCAAGGACAAAAAGCCTGGAAAGCCTGCCAAGAGTAGGAAGTGAACTTTGCATTCGGACAATTGTTGCTCTTTTGAGGAAGCTAGAAGGATGGTAAATCTAAGAACAATAAGGGCTTATGATGTGCCCCGGACTTGGTCAGAAATGAATGACCTAACCATGGACTGACGTGAAACAGCCAATTAGAAGCATGGATTTTGTTGAAGGAATGCAGAATTAGTACGTTTTAGATAGAGAAAAGGTATAAAACCTGACCTCATGAGAGGAGGGTTGCTGGCTCGTTCCTGATTCCTGAAGGGCGTGAAGTGCTGTCGGACTTTGACTCACGTAAGGATAGCTGATCTAATGACTTTTTCTTTTAGGTTGAAATGAGATTAGTCAGGGAAATAGAATTTAGGGAATGAGACTTAACTGCTTTAATTCTTTGCAAGCTGATCTGTTTTGAAATGTCAGTCTAATATGCCTTTACTTTAATTAAATGATGCTTACATTTTGCTAATAAAAAGATTTCTAATTCTAAAATGCTCTCGGTTTGAAAATAAAATTAATAAATTAGATTTTGAAATGACAATCTAGTTACCATCAGTTGATCCATTTACCTAAGTGACTTAATTAGATGTTTCCATTATATTTTCAATGATTATGATGATGATAAACTGCAGTTGTAAATAATGTGTAAATAGTTTGTGAATAGTTCCGATTAATTAAGTCACATGATTCAGTTGCCCGATATTTGTCTCAGTTATTTACGGGCCTTGAGAGAATTTATGATTAATGGTGAGTATCATGGTGTTGGGTAGTGTTGTTGAGACAGATTTTCTGTAGGGGTGCTGGATCGATGAAGTGGCCTGAATGGAAAGTGTACTTTATTAATTATATTGACACTCTTGATGTTCAAGGAAAAATGTCGGCGCACCATGGTGCAAGGAAGTGCAGATGCCTGACACATCTTTTGGCTTACGGGCGGCGCATTGCTGGAGTCGCGTCGCAAGCACGACGCAACTCCTGCAATGCACAGGGTTCCACCCATACATTACATGGTGCGTCATCCTTACGCCTGCTTCAAGCAGGTGTAAGGAATTGATGTAGCAGCTTTGGGAAAGTGACTCAGTGAAATCTTGTAGATATCACTGAGTCACTTTCCTGGGGCGTTCCTGCAACGGAACGCCCCCCCCCCCCTGCACTGGAACGCCTACATGAAACCTGACACAGGTTTCATGTGGCGCAGGACCTTACACCATGACTCATCTCCATAGATGCGTCACGTTGTAAATGCCTCGTAGGTATGCGCCACGTTTACGACGCCTTGCGTCACGCAAGAGCGGCGTAAACGTGGCACAAGGGGCTTGTAAATCTGCCCCTTAAAGCTCACAGCCAAATGATAAGAGTCAGTGGGGGTAGTGATGAAAATGTTTTTACAGCTGCTCTCAATGATTTTGACCGTTCCTTTTCTCCTAAAGTATGTATTGGCATTACAAGCTACAAGTTTTTTCAAAGGAAGCAGAATGCAGAGGAATCCATTGACACCTATGTTTCTGCTTTAAGAACTCTTTCTCTCGATTGTCAATTTTGAATTTTGCAAGACGATCTTATAAGGGACCAAGTAGTCATGCATGTTAGAGATTTTTCTATCTAGGATAGATTGTGGGTTAACGGAGACTCCAAATTAGATTAGATTTTAGCTATAGTTAGGAAATCAGAGATCTCATGTAGAAGTACGAAAGAAATCAGGTTTGAAGATAAAGATAAAGTGGACAAAACTAGTTTTGTTATTGCTAAAGTAAGCAATACCAAAGTCATTCCCAATACAAAAAAGCAAAACACTTCAAATGAACGTAATACTTTCCCTGACAACGACAAGCTTATTTGTTGCAGATGCGGCAGTAAATCTCATTTAGCTAACAACAAATGTTTTCCTGCCATAAAACAAAAGTGTTCTGTCTGCGGACTGGTAGGACATTTCTCTAAGATGTGCAGAAAAGTGAAAAGTGCTAAGGTTAAATGTGTTGATGAGAATGACCCATGTGAAAGTGATAGTGATGACAAGAGTACAAACTTTGAGTAGTCATACTTATTAAATATTACAGACTCTTCTAATGCCATCTTAAACATTGATAATCTGATGATCAAAAAGAAACCCATTTGCAATATGACTATAGGTGGTGTAGAAATACAAATTTATGCTGATTCAGGTTCTCCATATTCTATAGTAAATGAGAATGTTTGGAAGTCCAAATTTGTTGAAAAACTTGGGTCAAATTTGGATGCCCCTGACATCAATCCTAAAGGGTATTCAGGTAAAATAATTGATATTATTGGGTCCCATCTACTTATTTTCAGGTTCAAAGACCGTGAATGTGTGGCAAGTTTGTATGTTTAAAAAAAGAGCCATCTGTCCTAGGATGGTTTGAGCAAGGAAAACTTAACATTATTTTTAATCCTAATAGCCCTGATCTTGCCATGGTTATGGGAGATTCGGAAGAATATAGTACAATTTTGCTGGACACATTTCCCGAAGTTTTCAGAGATGACATTGGTGCGTTAACTAATTTTAAACACAAGATAATTTTGAAGGATAATGCTTGTCCCAAAATATTAAAGGCTAGGAATATTCACATATATGTGAGAAAGGAAGTAGAAAAAGAATTTAGCAATTTGATGGAGAGCAATGTGATTGAGAAGATTGAATCTTCTGAATGGATTTCCCCCTTCATCGTGGCCAGACGGGCCAATGGCAACATCAGGCTCTGCACTGATTTGCACCACCTTAATAGCAATATTCTGGTCAACCAATTTATGTTACCCAGGATTTCAGAAATGTTAGCTTTAGTTGGTAAGGCAAAGTTCTTTTCCTGTGTCGATCTTTCCGCCACCTACCATCAAATTGTCCTTGATGAAGATTGTAAAAAATACACTGCCTTTGTTACACCCTTTGGATATTATCAATTTAAAAGAATGCCCTTTGGTCTTGCGTTGGTGGCTGCCGTGTTCCAGCGTACCATGCACAACATTTTTGGAGATTGTAAAAATGCAGGGTGTTTTCAGGACGATATCCTTGTATTTGCTAACAAAAAAATTGATCATGATCACACATTAGATTTGGTGTTTGGAAGATTATCGTCCAATGGCCTGACTGTCAAGCATTTGAAATGCAAATTTGGAGTCAGGTCTGTGACTTATCTTGGTCATGTACTGTGTGAGGAAGGCATCAAACCCAAACCTGAGTTAGTTGAAGCTATTCGTTTGGCACCTTCTCCTAATTCAAAAGATGATGTAAGATCATTCTTAGGATTAATTGAGTTCTACGCCAAATACATACCTAACTTCTCATGCAGGGTGTTCAATATAAGACAATTGCTAAAAATCAAATCCAAATTTGTATGGAGCAAGGAGTGTGAGAAGGTGTTGAAAGATGTAAAATATGCCATTGAAAATGCCACAGCCCTCAATAGTTTTGACCCTCTTCTTCCTTGCATTATTACTATGAACGCTAGTTCCAAAGGTCTGGGGGCTGTACTTGCACAGAAAATGGAGATGGGTAAGGAAACCATCATTGCTTATGCCTCTAGAACCCTCACACCTTCCGAAGAGAAATACTCAGCTATCGAGAGGGAGACTTTGACTTGAGTGTGGGCTTTAGAGAATTTTAGGGTGTTTGTTTGGGGGAAAGAATGTGAGTTCCATAGTGATCATAAACCCTTGGTGCTTTTGTTCACCACTGATGGTATGATGAATGCTTCGGCAAGAATTGCCAGAATGTCCATTAGACTACAAGATTTTATATACAGAATTGTATGTGACCTTGGCATGGAGAATGTCACTGCTGATTTTCCATCCAGACTTCCTTTATCTCCTAGAGAGCATGTTCATAATCCCTGGGATGATTTGCAAATTGGTTCATGATGTAGGTCCCCTACCCATCAAGAAGGAAGTGTGGTCTGCTGAATACTTAAAAGATCATATTTTGCAAAAGGTTCAGAAATGTATCCTTGAGGGCTGGCCTTCTAAGAAAGATTTCTCCCCTGATTTTAAAGGATTCTTGGAAGTCAGAAATTAATTATCATTCACCAATGGTACCATTTGGAGAGGAGACAGAGCTATACCCCCCACTGGTATAAGGCATATAGTTGTTCTTCTTAATCACGAGGGCCACAATGGCATTGTAAGAACTAAACAATCTGTGAAAAAGTTATTTTGGTGGCCTGGATTGGACATTTCTTTCTAAGTGGTCTGTTTTAAAGATTGTAGAAACACTGATTCTGTATTGCTGTTTCTAGATGAAATGTTCACTGAGGAGGGTTTACCTATCCGCATCTTTACTGACAATGGAGTTCAATTAATTTCTAACAAGGCCAAGGACTATTTTCAAAAGGTCAGTGTTATACATTGTACCACTTCGGTATATAGCCCTAGTGGCAATGGTATCATTGAAATATTTAACAGAGTACTGAAGAGCATCATACAGGTCACTGGAGTGGATGATGACAAGTGGGAATTTCATGTGGTATAGACCATGTGAAAGTACAGAACTATTCTTAATGATATGACTGAGTGTTCCCCTTTCGAGATCATGAGGGGTAGATTACCAAGAACCAAATGTAGCCCTTCTTGTTTAGTAACCTCTACCAAGAGCCGCATTGATCTTGATTTGGTCAAGAAAAAGATTGAAAAAACTCATATGGTCAATAAGCATAAATATGATTTGAAGAGAGGTTCTAAAATTGATCCAGTTGTTCAAGTTGGTATGTTGGTATGAAAAGTAAAGCAAAGAAACCTTGGAAAGTTCCGAAGGGTCAAAGCCAGTATATGGGCCATTTACTGTGAAAGATGTTTTAAAAAATTCTGTAAGACTTTCCAATGGCAAGGTATGGAATTTAACCAGAATTGCTATTCTCAAGGGTAACAAGAATTTGTATAGCGACAAATGCATTTCTCTTAGACACACTTTTGATGATGAGGACATTGTTAGTATTAGTCCTGTGGTTCTCGAATATAGGGGAGAATGCAGTTAATCTTGATTGATCTGTTCCTGCTGTGTCCTACTGTGTCCACTGATGTTGACACTTCTCATGTCAATGATTGTGCATCTGTTCCTGAGGTACTTGAAACCAAGCGTTTACGGAAAAAAACCTGTTTGGCTATCTGATTTTGTTACTTGCATTATGGATAAATTGTATAAATAACTTGTTTTTTTCTCTTTTTTTCTCTCTCTTCTCCTTTCTCCTTCTTTGTTTTGTTTATTTTTGTAAAGGGGGAAGATGTGTTGTGTATATATGGTTGCTATGTTACTAGGCACGGACCCTTCATTCTCTTCTCATTCTAGAGTGTATGGTTCGTGCCGTTCTCGTTGGGACATTAATACGTTGGAGTTTGATGGCACTGGATGCTCCCCGGTGATGCTGTTATTTTCCTGGAATAAACTACTTTTACTCCTACTTCTGGATGCTGTATTACTTACCAGTACCCAAACAAGCGCCAAAGCAAAAATCAATGACCTCCAAATAGATGCCCATGATCTGTGGGCAGTCAGATGTAGCATCTTTACAATATACTACTGCCAATTAGTGGGAGTCCTTAAGCAAACAGGTCAATGACCTCTTGGACACCAAATTATCTCCTATTTACAATCGCCTGACAGCCATCAAGGGTGATTTAAGCCAACTTTGAAAATCTATAGAGAAACAGGCTTTAAATTCAGTAACAATTCCACCCCAAATAACAATTTATCTGCTTCCCGTGCAAAACCTTCTAACACGGGATTCAAAATCTGTCCCACAGCCTCCAGCTAGGAATAGGGCATTAGGCGAACGTATCAGGGTGGCTACCCAGAACGTGTCCACTACTGCAGGAACAGCCCTCCATCTCACACATCAGGATGATGGCCCTCCATCTGTTAAAACTGTTGGACCAAACCCTGGAAGACGGGTTGAAAATAATACCTACATTTTGGCTTCCCTGCCTGTGATTGACCTCCCCCCAGCTTCCTGTCCCCATGTTATCTCATTTGCAAACATGCCTAAGCTACCCGCAGGCTCTATTGAATAAGCAGAGACACTGAGAAATAAAGTAATGTTTTGGTTAAATAGTTCTGTAAACTGTCTCTGGGACCTCAATCACGAGATATTATTTGTGGGGGGGATTCGGATCCCTAGAAAGAAACTACCTTGGTGACACTATATAATTGTAAATGTTCACAAACCCAAGGTTGACGGGGACATTTTATCTTTAGCACATGATGGTTTGAAAAAACCAGGCCCCATAAGGATTTTGCCACTGGGCTTCTATTACAGACATTCAGCACCAACTGTGTCATGGAAGGCCTGGTCCAGTAGTTCAAACCGTTTTCATAATAGACCCCAGCCAACCTTCAGTTTAGCACTCAGGAACAGGTGTATGCCTCTTTCAGATATAGAGGAAAATAACTGACTTCTCATAGAGGGATGTGGTCATGTAGCAGTAGTAGTGGACCCTGGGGCTAATATTCAACAACCAAGTACTACTGAAAACTGATGAGTCGCCCAGCTTCTATCCTCGAATATTGCGGGGATTCGAAACACACATGTAAATGAGGACTGCTTGGCTTTTATAGGGAAATTCGATGTATTATGCCGCCAGGGGGGCAGGCTTTTGAACCAATAGCCAGTACTGGCTTCAAATCGTATTGCTTTGATCCCTGTATATTGCAGGAAGAGGGAAGTGGGGGTTGATCTATTTTCGTAGTTGGCACTTTCAGCAATTTGAAGGTCAAGGTTCTAGTATCAGAATCATGTTATCAAATTCTGAATCTCTATTTGCCAAAACAGTTATTCTCTTAATTAATTTCTATTTGTTCTACTTCTTCTCTGCAGATCCCATAGGTATTATTGAAGAGCTGGGAAAGCTAGTGTCAGATTTCATGCACAAGCAGAAAAAACACACAATTATATGGGTGGGCAATTTTAATATTTCCAAATGTTTGCATAGAGGAGATCGTGTATGTGGTACAACGGGGCAGAGTTTATATAGCATGTTGGATGGTGATTATGATGAAAGGGTTCATGATGCAATTGCTTCTCTATACTTATTGGTAGGTCATTTTATTTTGTGCAGTTGAGGAACCGTAAAATTCTATGTTTATGTTTTCATGTTTGTGAATGTAATAAGCAGTAATCGAGAGATTCTGGTGATTTTGACAGACCATGAGGCCAAAGTGCCACCTAAAACCCTGAGATGGCAATATAGCAGCACACATTACACGTGCTACTAATTTTAGGCCTGATTCACAAAGGTAACTTACACCTTTGAATAAGTGTACTACTTTCCAGTATTCACCAACTGCACTTTTGAAGTAATTTACACTTCTGTAGTAATTTACATGGCCAACCACTGATTTCGCAACAGCCTGGAGGTAGAGACTTCCTACTAAAGTGTAAATTACTACAAAAGTGTAATTTACTACAAAACTGCAGTTTGTGAATAGCACTATTGTAGTAACTTTTACAGTACACCTGTAGTAGTACTACAAAAAGGATTATAAAGTACAGATTGTGAATCAGGTACTACTTTTTTTTGTTTTATATTACATGATTCACTTTTTACATGATTTATTTTAGTGCTCATTTGAAAGATTTAGAGCATTTGAGCATCTTCTGTTTAGCAATCATTGTTTGCCTGAGACTGCAGACACTTCTGTTAATGTTTTGATAAATGTACGTTTTCGTTGGAGATAATATGCTAATATTTTAAATGTGTCATAAATTGAATTTTAAATGTAAAGGGCTTTACAAGGAAATGAAACACATTCCTTCTAAAAATGTTTTATACATTAGGTTTAACAAGATTCATAAAAAGAAATACAATAAAGTGCAATGTGGGGTAGGGTACCTTTTTTGCTGACAGAGTTCTGCATTTACAATGTTTATATTTACACACTGGGCAGGTTTCATTGATACTTTCATCAAGGATGGACTGGCGAAGGTGAGTTTGTCAGGTTTGGTATTAAATGGTCTAGGAAGAGCACTGTCATTGTAAAATTATTTTTACCAACACTGAAAGATGAAATACTGTTTTAATCATCCATGTAACTTTTTTTGTATTTGTTTAGAGACACTGAATAGCCTGCAACTTATTTCTCCACCATGAATTACAGAAAATAATTCACAGACAATCCTCTTTTCTCTGAAATATGACCTTTGAAACCACTGACATACAATCAATAACATGGCTTAAACATGTATTATATCCTTATAGCCTGGCACAGTGGGCTATACCATCATGTAAAGGCCCACTCCATTGCTATAGGCCCTCACATTCAGCTCACTCCTATTAAGCTGGATCAGACCTTTAATGTATGATGTAGCCCAATATGGAGGACCATAATGCTATATTATGAGATTAGTGAAAGGCTATTTTGAGCCCTGAAGAAGAGAATATAGACCTACATAGAGATCTATATCTGTGCCGGTTATTCTATTGTTTTGGCTGTTTTTAGCTAGTTTTTCTCTCTTTTTGTGCTATCCTCTTTCTCTGTCTGATCAACAGTATGGATTGGGTTGTCTTTCGTTTATTGTGAGAAACTAAGATAGAAAAAAATCACTATAACAAGGTGGATCGATCCTGCCTTCTTGTGGAAGGAACTGAAACTAAGGATATCATCTCCAGGGGGCGTGGCTAGGTGCCCGAGGAGTATGGCAGCGCTGGGGTGAAGCGCTCCGTGGCGGTCGGCAAGCACTGCGATTTCCATCTGTCTCTTGACTTGCAGGAGACGGATTCGGTTGTCTGATGACCATGGGCTTATTTTGAGGGCTATATTACTTCAAGGACCACTATTGCAGATGACTTCTTTACGGATGTAAGTCCCGTCGCGGCTCCGATTCTGCCGCATCTGCCATTTTGTTCTAACGCGCGTCGTGCGTCTCCTCTACAAAAGGCTGTCTGTACGCTTCTTTCATGCAGTTAGCCATGTCACCTTTATGCAAAATGCCCAGGACTGTTTTTTCAGCGTTTTTCAGCTGGAGTTGGCTTATTTTGAAGTTACTCTGCATCTTTACTGTTTACTGAGGCATTTCTTTACCTTCATGTGAGGCAGCCATTTTGAGACATGCCCAATGCCATCACGATGTTTACCCACACTACTGCACTTCTAGTCTGACTGTTTTGATGCTTGTTCATTACTGCCTCATGTTTATCAGGATTCAAAGGTTTGTGCCTTCTACGCTGGATTTATCCTATCAAACGCTGCATATTGATTATTTTTTCGCTCTTTCCCCTATTTTTTGTCTTGATATGCAGTTTGACCATTCTGTTTTTGCTGCTTAATTCTCACATTGCACAGTTTCAGTTTTGTCTGCATTTTCTCTGGGCCTGTATCTTTCACGTATTTCAATACTTGCAACACCTGACAATTTATTTACACATTGTGCTTGCTCAAGGTGACCTTTCAGTTTCTTTTTCATGGACACTCATTCTCTTTAACTGTTTTTATCTCACAGAACTGTTTCCTTCTGTGCTTCATTGGATGGTACTGCTGTGAGTGTGCCTTATGGGCAGAATTAAAATGGCGCATTCATCTACTACTAAACCACAACATATCTTTATTAAAAACTCTAAGATTTTCTCTGAGTTCTCCAAATCTACTGAGGATATCATTGGGGACTCAGACCATCATGGCTCTGATCTGGCAGGGAGCATATCTAGGTGTGTTCTCTTAACCCGGAGCCATCGACCAAGCGCAGCAAAAAGGTACCTGTTGTGTATATATGGTTGCTATGTTACTCGGCACAGATCCTCCATTCTCTTCTCAATCTAGAGTGTATCGTCCGTGCCGTGCTCGTTGGGACATTATTACGTTGGAGTTTGATGGCACTGTATGCTCCCAGTGATGTTGTTATTTTCCTGGAATAAACTACTTTTACTCCTACTTCTGGAAGCTGTATTACTTAACAATTGGCGACAGAGGACAGTACAGCATCACCCTGCGGACCAACGTGTGTGGATTTCGGATATTTTTATTTCGAATTCTTGGACAAGGATTTTACTTGACCTTGAACATTTTCATCAAGAAAATATATTTTTTGGGGGGTCAGTGAATGCCTACTTGTGGAGCTTCCGGGTCCTGAAAAACGATTCTTGGGCATTTAATTTTATTTTATGTCAAAGTTGCCGTTCATTCAATCTTCATTCTCTCCTGCATTTTTTTTAAAGCTTACCATTGCAGCTGAGAGTAGATGACACCTTTGGAATCTTGTGCTACCGTGCAGTCTGGAGTGGTCCACGTTGTGACGACGCTTCGCATTTCTATCTTCAGAATCCGGAGCCAAAAAGGAATCTGAAGCTACGTATTTTGTCGTCAGTAAACTTGAGTCAATGTCATCTCATTTTCTCACGCAACGTACCGCAATTTTGTTTCCTTTTTGTCCCCTAGCATCAGAGCTTTGTTCAATACTTCACCAGAGAGCCACCGCGCAACTTATTTTGTTCAAAGCGCTTTACTCATTACTTCCCCAGAGAGCCATCGCGCAACTTATTTGGTACAAAGCACTTTGCTCATTACCTCAACAGAGAACCATCACGCTGTAATTAAATGAAGGCATTTGCGGTAACATTTCCTACATATTTCTACTATTTACAATATTAGTGATGTTTTTACTGTGAAGAAGTCACTCAATTTCACTCGCATTCAGTGAACAATTCCCTTTATTATTTTGCATCAATATATTTAAAGGGTGAAGTTTGGACACTGTTTTATTGGTACTTAGTATTCGTTTTTTCTTCTTTTGACACTTATTGCTCTTTTTCAACATGTCTACTCAACATTACAACCTCGTTCCTCCTCAGTGTTTTTGGCCTGCTGGTTCTTCTCAATGCATGTGATGAAGGGTGCACAGACATAATATCGACTCCAAAATATCAACTGGACATAATATCGAGTTTTAAATATAGACTGGACAAAATATCGACAAGACAGAATATCGATGACCAAAATATCGTTTTTAAGGTAAGTGATATAATATCGACTGTTAAAAATATAGAAAGTTAAAATATCGAAGTATATAATATAGATAGTAAAAAATATCGATTTTTTAATAATATCTAATTTTTTATAGTGTATGTTTATGGTATAATATGTGTGAAAAGTGTGTATTTATGTTATAATTCATTTTTATTAATGATTTTTGTTTTTATAATTATTGCGTAATTTAATTCTGTAGCGGGTTGTGGGTTTATAGGGGAATAGGGTGGGAAGTATTTTAATTATAATTAATTAAATATTTAAATTCATTTATTGATAGTAAATTTAAATTAATTGTTAATTAATTTATGATAGTTAATTAATTAAATTTTAATTGGTAATTAATTTTAATTAATTGATTAATTGGTAATTATGTAAATTTTACTAAATTATTTTTGTAGCGGGTTGTGAGTTTATAGGGGAATTGGGTGGGAAGTGATTAAATTATAATTAATTACATTTATTTATATTTATTTAATTTCAAATAATTGTTAAATACTTTATCATTATTAAAAAATTAATTGTAAATATTTTTATTAATAAGTATTAATAGGTGATCAATTGAAATAATTATTGTTAAATAGTAATTTTAATATATTAATTATTATATTGTATACAAATTTTATTTATTTTTAATTCATTATTAATAGATATTCCTTTATACATTTTTTAATTATTTATGAACAATAAGGGCTTATGATGTGCCCCAGATTTGGTCAGAAATGAATGACCTAACCATGGACTGACGTGAAACAGCCAATTAGAAGCATGGATTTTGTTGAAGGAATGCAGAATTAGTACGTTTTAGATAGAGAAAAGGTATAAAACCTGACCTCATGAGAGGAGGGTTGCTGGCTCGTTCCTGATTCCTGAAGGGCGTGAAGTGCTGTTGGACTTTGACTCACGTAAGGATAGCTGATCTAATGACTTTTTCTTTTAGGTTTAAATGAGATTAGTCAGGGAAATAGAATTTAGGGAATGAGACTTAACTGCTTTAATTCTTTGCAAGCTGATCTGTTTTGAAATGTCAGTCTAATATGCCTTTACTTTAATTAAATGATGCTTACATTTTGCTAATAAAAAGATTTCTAATTCTAAAATGCTCTCGGTTTGAAAATAAAATTAATAAATAAGATTTTGAAATGACAATCTAGTTACCATCAATTGATCCATTTACCTAAGTGACTTAATTAGATGTTTCCATTATATTTTCAATGATTATGATGATGATAAACTGCAGTTGTAAATAATGTGTAAATAGTTTGTGAATAGTTCCAATTAATTAAGTCACATGATTCAGTTGCCCGATATTTGTCTCAGTTATTTACGGGCCTTGAGAGAATTTATGATTAATGGTGAGTATCATGGTGTTGGGTAGTGTTGTTGAGACAGATTTTCTGTAGGGGTGCTGGATCAATGAAGTGGCCTGAATTGAAAGTGTACTTTATTAATAATATTGACACTCTTGATGTTCAAGGAAAAATGTCGGCGCACCATGGTGCAAGGAAGGGCAGATGCGTGACACATCTTTTGGCTTACGGGCGGCGCATTGCTGGAGTCGCGTCGCAAGCGCGACGCAACTCCTGCAATGCACAGGGTTCCACCCATACATTACATGGTGCGTCATCCTTACGCCTGCTTCAAGCAGGTGTAAGGAATTGACGTAGCAGCTTTGGGAAAGTGACTCAGTGAAATCTTGTAGATATCACTGAGTCACTTTCCAGGGGCGTTCCTGCAACGGAACGCCCCCCCCCCTGCACTGGAACGCCTACATGAAACCTGACACAGGTTTCATGTGGCGCAGGGCCTTACACCATGACTCATCTCCATAGATGCGTCACGTTGTAAATGCCTTGTAGGTATGCGCCACGTTTACGACGCCTTGCGTGACGCAAGAGCGGCGTTAACGTGGCGCAAGGGGCTTGTAAATCTGCCCCTTAAGGCTTACAGCCAAATGATAAGAGTCAGTGGGGGATGTACCATGTTACAACGCATACTATTACAACTACCTACCGTTACAACGCGACCATTACAACGCATACCATTACAACGCATAGCGCTTTGAGGTGCTGGATAGTGGTAAGTATAATTTACTATTCTAACTCCAGTCCCCGTGGACCCTAGGGAAGGTGTTGGATAGTAAATTATACTTATTCCCTATCCTAGAGCGCCCCCCAGCGCAATGCGTTGTAATGGTATGCGTTGTAAAAGTCGCGTTGTAATGGTAGTGCGGAGTAAAAGATGCGTTGTAACGGGTGTATACCGTCATTGGGGGTAGTGATGAAAATGTTTTTACAGCTGCTCTCAATGATTTTGACCGTTCCTTTTCTCCTAAAGTATGCATTGGCATTACAAGGTACAAGTTTTTTCAAAGGAAGCAGAATGCAGAGGAATCCATTGACACCTATGTTTCTGCTTTAAGAACTCTTTCTCTCGATTGTCAATTTTGAATTTTGCAAGACGATCTTATAAGGGACCAAGTAGTCATGCATGTTAGAGATTTTTCTATCCAGGATAGATTGTGGGTTAACGGAGACTCCAAATTAGATTAGATTTTAGCTATAGTTAGGAAATCAGAGATCTCATGTAGAAGTACGAAAGAAATCAGGTTTGAAGATAAAGATAAAGTGGACAAAACTAGTTTTGTTATTGCTAAAGTAAGCAATACCAAAGTCATTCCAAATACAAAAAAGCAAAACACTTCAAATGAACGTAATACTTTCCCTGACAACGACAAGCTTATTTGTTGCAGATGCAGCAGTAAATCTCATTTAGCTAACAACAAATGTTGTCCTGCCATAAAACAAAAGTGTTCTGTCTGCGGACTGGTAGGACATTTCTCTAAGATGTGCAGAAAAGTGAAAAGTGCTAAGGTTAAATGTGTTGATGAGAATGACCCATGTGAAAGTGATAGTGAAGACAAGAGTACAAACTTTGAGTAGTCATACTTATTAAATATTACAGACTCTTCTAATGCCATCTTAAACATTGATAATCTGATGATCAAAAAGAAACCCATTTGCAATATGACTATAGGTGGTGTAGAAATACAAATTTATGCTGATTCAGGTTCTCCATATTCTATAGTAAATGAGAATGTTTGGAAGTCCAAATTTGTTGAAAAACTTGGGTAAAATTTGGATGCCCCTGACATCAATCCTAAAGGGTATTCAGGTAAAATAATTTATATTATTGGGTCCCATCTACTTATTTTCAGGTTCAAAGACCGTGAATGTGTGGCAAGTTTGTATGTTTCAAAAAAGAGCCATCTGTCCTAGGATGGTTTGAGCAAGGAAAACTTGACATTATTTTTAATCCTAATAGCCCTGATCTTGCCATGGTTATGGGAGATTCGGAAGAATATAGTACAATTTTGCTGGACACATTTCCCGAAGTTTTCAGAGATGACATTGGTGAGTTAACTAATTTTAAACACAAGATAATTTTGAAAAATAATGCTTGTCCCAAAATATTAAAGGCTAGGAATATTCACATATATGTGAGAAAGGAAGTAGAAAAAGAACTTAGCAATTTGATGGAGAGCAATGTGATTGAGAAGATTGAATCTTCTGAATGGATTTCCCCCATCATCGTGGCCAGACGGGCCAATGGCAACATCAGGCTCTGCACTGATTTGCACCACCTTAATAGCAATATTCTGGTCAACCAATTTATGTTACCCAGGATTTCAGAAATGTTAGCTTTAGTTGGTAAGGCAAAGTTCTTTTCCTGTGTCGATCTTTCCGCCACCTACCATCAAATTGTCCTTGATGAAGATTGTAAAAAATACACTGCCTTTGTTACACCCTTTGGATATTATCAATTTAAAAGAATGCCCTTTGGTCTTGCGTTGGTGGCTGTCGTGTTCCAGCGTACCATGCACAACATTTTTGGAGATTGTAAAAATGCAGGGTGTTTCCAGGATGATATCCTTGTATTTGCTAACAAAAAATTGATCATGATCACACATTAGATTTGGTGTTTGGAAGATTATCGTCCAATGGCCTGACTGTCAAGCATTTGAAATGCAAATCTGGAGTCACGTCTGTGACTTATCTTGGTCATGTACTGTGTGAGGAAGGCATCAAACCCAAACCTGAGTTAGTTGAAGCTATTCGTTTGGCACCTTCTCCTAATTCAAAAGATGATGTAAGATCAGTCTTAGGATTAATTGAGTTCTACGCCAAATACATACCTAACTTCTCATGCAGGGTGTTCAATATAAGACAATTGCTAAAAATCAAATCCAAATTTGTATGGAGCAAGGAGTGTGAGAAGGTGTTGAAAGATGTAAAATATGCCATTGAAAATGCCACAGCCCTCAATAGTTTTGACCCTCTTTTTCCTTGCATTATTACTATGAACGCTAGTTCCAAAGGTCTGGGGGCTGTACTTGCACAGAAAATGGAGATGGGTAAGGAAACCATCATTGCTTATGCCTCTAGAACCCTCACACCTTAAGAAAAGAGAAATACTCAGCTATCGAGAGGGAGACTTTGACTTGAGTGTGGGCTTTAGAGAATTTTAGGGTGTTTGTTTGGGAGAAAGAATGTGAGTTCCATAGCGATCATAAACCCTTGGTGCTTTTGTTCACCACTGATGGTATGATGAATGCTTCGGCAAGAATTGCCAGAATGTCCATTAGACTACAAGATTTTATATACAGAATTGTATGTGACCCTGGCATGGAGAATGTCACTGCTGATTTTCCATCCAGACTTCCTTTATCTCCTAGAGAGCATGTTCATAATCCCTGGGATGATTTGCAAATTGGTTCATGATGTAGGTCCCCTACCCATCAAGAAGGAAGTGTGGTCTGCTGATAACTTAAAAGATCATATTTTGCAAAAGGTTCAGAAATGTATCCTTGAGGGCTGGCCTTCTAAGAAAGATTTCTCCCCTGATTTTAAAGGATTCTTGGAAGTCAGAAATAATTATCATTCACCAATGGTACCATTTGGAGAGGAGACAGAGCTATACCCCCCACTGGTATAAGACATATAGTTGTTCTTCATGGTCACGAGGGCCACAGTGGCATTGTAAGAACTAAACAATCTGTGAAAAAATTATTTTGGTGGCCTGGATTGGACATTTTTGTGGAACGTATTGTTAGAGATTGTGTCACCCGCGCCAATGCTGACAATTCTTCTAAGACACTCATACCTAACATGGGAGAGCATTGTGTTCCGAATGGACCATGGGAACCTATTGCTATGGACATTATTGGTCCCATAGGTCCAATGAGCAAATTCATTATTGCTGCCATTTATATTTTTTCTAAGTGGTCTGTTTTAAAGATTGTAGAAAGAGTGAACACTGATTCTGTGTTGCTGTTTCTAGATGAAATGTTCACTGAGGAGGGCTTACCTATCCGTGTCATTACTGACAATGGAGTTCAATTAATTTCTAACAAGGCCAAGGACTTTTTCAAAAGGTCATTGTTATACATTGTACCACTTCGGTATATAACCCTAGTGGCAATGGTATCATTGAAATATTTAACAGAGTACTGAAGAGCATCATACAGGTCACTGGAGTGGATGATGGCAAGTGGGAATTTCATGTGGTATAGACCATGTGAAAGTACAGAACTACTCCTAATGATATGACTGGGTGTTCCCCTTTCGAGATCATGAGGGGTAGATTACCAAGAACCAAATGTAGCCCTTCTTGTTTAGTAACCTCTACCAAGAGCCGCATTGATCTTGATTTGGTCAAGAAAAAGATTGAAAAAACTCATATGGTCAATAAGCATAAATATGATTTGAAGAGAGGTTCTAAAATTCATCCAACTGTTCAAGTTGGTATGCTGGTAAGAAAAGTAAAGCAAAGAAACCTTGGAAAGTTCCGAAGGGTCAAAACCAGTATATGGGCCATTTACTATGAAAGATGTTTTTAAAAATTCTGTAAGACTTTCCAATGGCAAGGTATGGAATTTAACCAGAATTGCTGTTCTCAAGGGTAACAAGAATTTGTATCGCGACAAATGCATTTCTCTTAGACACACTTTTGATGATGAGGACATTGTTAATATTAGTGCTGTAGTTCTCGAACATAGAGGAGAATACAGTTAATCTTGATTTGTCTGTTCCTGCTGTGTCCTACTGTGTCCGCTGATGTTGGCACTTCTCATGTCAATGATTGTGCATCTGTTCCTGAGGTACTTGAAATCAAGCGTTTACGCAAAAAAACCTGTTTGGCTATCTGATTTTATTACTTGCATTATGCATAAATTGTATAAATAACCTGTTTTTTTCTCTTTTTTTCTCTCTCTTTTCTCTCTCTTCTCCTTTCTCCTTCTTTGTTTTGTTTATTTTGGTAAAGGGGGAAGATGTGTTGTGTATATATGGTTGCTATGTTACTCGGCACGGACCCTTCATTCTCTTCTCATTCTAGAGTGTATGGTCTGTGCCGTTCTCATTGGGACATTAATACGTTGGAGTTTGATAGCACTGGATGTTCCCCGGTGATGCTGTTATTTTCCTGGAATAACCTACTTTTACTCCTACTTCTGGATGCTGTATTACTTACCAGTACCCAAACAAGCGCCAAAACAAAAATCAATGACCTCCAAATAGATGCCCATGATCTGTGGGCAGTCAGATGTAGCATCTTTACAATATACTACTGCCAATTAGTGGGAGTCCTTAAGCAAACAGGTCAATGACCTCTTGGACACCAAGTTATCTCCTATTTACAATCGCCTGACAGCCATTAAGGGTGATTTAAGCCAACTTTGAAAATCTATAGAGGAACAGGCTTTAAATTCAGGAACAATTCCACCCCAAATAACAATTTATCTGCTTCCCGTGCAAAACCTTTTAACACGGGATTCAAAATCTGTCCCACAGCCTCCAGCTAGGAATAGGACATTAGGCAAACATATCAGGGTGGCTACCCAGAAATCGTCCACTACTGCAGGAACAGCCCTCCATCTCACACATCAGGATGATGGCCCTCCATCTGTTAAAACTGTTGGACCAAACCCTGGAAGACGGGTTGAAAACAATACCTACATTTTGGCTTCCCTGCCTGTGATTGACCTCCCCCCAGCTTCCCGTCCCCATGTTATCTCATTTGCAAACATGCCTAAGCTACCCGCAGGCTCTATTGAATAAGCAGAGACACTGAGGAATAAAGTAATATTTTGGTTAAATAGTTCTGTAAACTGTCACTGGGACCTCAAGCACAAGGTATTATTTGTGGGGGGAATCGGATCCCTAGAAAGAAAATACCTTGGTGACACTATAATTGTAAATGTTCACAAACCCAAGGTTGACGGGGACATTTTATCTTTAGCACATGATGGTTTGAAAAAACCAGGCCCCATAAGGATTTTGCCACTGGGCTTCTATTACAGACATTCAGCACCAACTGTGTCATGGAAGGCCTGGTCCAGTAGTTCAAACCGTTTTCATAATAGACCCCAGCCAACCTTCAGTTTAGCACTCAGGAACAGGTGTATGCCTCTTTCAGATATAGAGGAAAATAACTGACTTCTCATAGAGGGATGTGGTCATGTAGCAGTAGTAGTGGACCCTGGGGCTAATATTCAACAACCAAGTACTACTGAAAACTGACGGGGCATCCAGCTTCTATCCTCGAGTATTGCGGGTATTCGAAACACACATGAAAATGAGGACTGCTTGGCTTTTATAGGGAAATTCGATGTATTATGCCGCCAGGGGGGCCGGGCTTTTGAACCAATAGCCAGTACTGGCTTCAAATCGTATTGCTTTGATCCCTGTATATTGCAGGAAGAGGGAAGTGGGGGTTGATCTATTTTCGTAGTTGGCACTTTCAGCAATTTGAAGGTCAAGGTTCTAGTATCAGAATCATGTTATCAAATTCTGAATCTCTATTTGCCAAAACAGTTATTCTCTTAATTAATTTCTATTTGTTCTACTTCTTCTCTGCAGATCCCATAGGTATTATTGAAGAGCTGGGAAAGCTAGTGTCAGATTTCATGCACAAGCAGAAAAAACACACAATTATATGGGCGGGCAATTTTAATATTTCCAAATGTTTGCATAGAGGAGATCGTGTATGTGGTACAACGGGTCAGAGTTTATATAGCATGTTGGATGGTGATTATGATGAAAGGGCTCATGATGCAATTGCTTCTCTATACTTATTGGTAGGTCATTTTATTTTGTTATGTTGAGGAACCGTAATATTCTATGTCCATGTTTTCATGTTTGTGAATGTAATAAGCAGTAATCGAGAGATTCGGGTGATTTTTACAGACCATGAGGCCAAAGTGCCACCTAAAACCCTGAGATGGCAATATAGCAGCACACATTACACGTGCTACTAATTTTAGGCCTGATTCACAAAGGTAACTTACACCTTTGAATAAGTGTACTACTTTCCAGTATTCACCAACTGCACTTTTGAAGTAATTTACACTTCTGTAGTAATTTACAGTTTTGTAGGGCCTCCAGCATTACACATGGCCAACCACTGATCTCTCAACAGCCTGGAGGTAGACGCTTCCTACAAAAGTGTAAATTACTACAAAAGTGTAATTTACTACAAAACTGCAGTTTGTGAATAGCACTATTGTAGTAACTTTTGCAGTACACCTGTAGTAGTACTACAAAAAGGATTACATAGTACAGATTGTGAATCAGGTACTACTTTTTTATTTTTTTTTATATTACATGATTCACTTTTTACATGATTTATTTTAGTGCTCATTTGAAAGATTTAGAGCATTTGAGCATCTTCTGTTTAGCAATCATTGTTTGCCTGAGATTGCAGACACGTGTTTTGATAAATGTACGTTTTCGTTGGAGATAATCTGCTAATATTTTAAATGTGTTATACATTGAATTTTAAATGTGAAGGGCTTTACAAGGAAATGAAACACATTCCTTCTAAAAATGTTTTATACATTAGGTTTAACAAGATTCATAAAAAGAAATACAATAAAGTGCAATGTGGGGTAGGGTACCTTTTTTGCTGACAGAGTTCTGCATTTACAATGTTTATATTTACACACTGGGCAGGTTTCATTGATACTTTCATCAAGGATGGACTGGCGAAGGTGAGTTTGTCAGGTTTGGTATTAAATGGTCTAGGAAGAGCACTGTCATTGTGAAATTATTTTTACCAACACTGAAAGATGAAATACTGTTTTAATCATCCATGTAACTTTTTTTGTATTTGTTTAGAGACACTGAATAGCCTGCAACTTATTTCACCACCATGAATTACAGAAAAAAATTCACAGCCAATCCTCTTTTCTCTGAAATATGACCTTTGAAACCACTGACATACAATCAATAACATGGCTTAAACATGTATTATATACTTATAGCCTGCCACAGTGGGCTATACCATCTTTTAAAGCCCCACTCCATTGCTATAGGCCCTCACATTCAGCTCACTCCTATTAAGCTGGATCAGTCCTTTAATGTATGATGTAGCCCAATATGGAGGACTATAATGCTATATTATGAGATTAGTGAAAGTTTATTTTGAGCCCTGAAGAAGAGAATGTAGACCTACATAGAGATCTATATCTGTGCCGGTTATTCTATTGTTTTGGCTGTTTTTAGCTAGTTTTTCTCTCTTTTTGTGCTATCCTCTTTCTCTGTCTGATCAACAGTATGGATTGGGTTGTCTTTCGTTTATTGTGAGAAACTAAGATAGAAAAAAATCACTATTACAAGGTGGATCGATCCTGCCTTCTTGTGGAAGGAACTGAAACTTAGAATATCATCTCCAGGGGGCGTGGCTAGGCGCCCGAGGAGTATGGCGGCGCTGGGGTGAAGCGCTCCGTGGCGGTCGGCAAGTACCGCGATTTCCATCTGTCTCTTGACTTGTAGGAGACGGATTTGGTTGTCTGATGACCATGGGCTTATTTTGAGGGCTTTATTACTTCCAGGACCGCTGTTGCAGATGACTTCTTAACGGATGTAAGTCCGGTCGCGGCTCCGATTCTGCCGCGCCTGCCATTTTGTTCTAACGCGCGTCATGCGTCTCCTCTACAAAAGGCTGTCTGTACGCTGTCTGTACACTTCTTTCATGCAGTCACCTTTATGCAACATGCCCAGGACTGTTTTTTCAGCTGGAGTTGGCTTATTTTGAAGTTACTCTGCATCTTTACTGTTTACTGAGGCATTTCTTTACCTTCATGTGAGGCAGCCATTTTGAGACATGCCCAATGCCATCACAATGTTTGCCCACACTACTGCACTTCTAGTCTGACTGTTTTGATGCCTGTTCATTACTGCCTCATGTTTATCAGGATTCAAAGGTTTGTGCCTTCTACACTGGATTTATCCTATCAAATGCTGCATATTGATTATTTTTTCGCTCTTTCCCCTATTTTTTGTCTTCATATGCAGTTTGACCATTCTGTTTTTGCTGCTTAATTCTCACATTGCGCAGTTTCAGTTTTGTCTGCATTTTCTCTGCGCCTGTACCTTTCACGTATTTCAATACTTGTAACACCTGACAATTTATTTACACATTGTGCTTGCTCAAGGTGACCTTTCAGTTTCTTTTTCATGGATACTCATTCTCTTTAACTGTTTTTATCTCACGGAACTGTTTCCTTCTGTGCTTCATTGGATGGCACTGCTGTGAGTGTGCCTTATGGGCAGAATTAAAACAGCACATTCATCTACTACTAAACCACAGCATATCTTTATTAAAAACTCGAAGTTTTTCTCTGAGTTCTCCAAATTTGAAGACTCTCAGGCATCCTTCCTTCATAATCCGCAGCTCAAAATGGAGTCCTCTTGTACAGCCTCAGGAAAAACGAACTCCCAAAGGTTAAAAAAAGACCCTTCTTCTCCGCCCAAGTCAATGTCGCCAGTCTCTTTGGAGCTCCTGTTGGAGGAAATTAGGCCCTACGCCCCTTCATGGAGGAAACTAACGCCAAGTTGCAAATGCTGACTGATAACTGGTCTCAATTGGAGACGAGAGTCTCATCAGTGGAACAAATTGTTTCATCCTTTAAGGCAACAGATGCCACAGTTTCTCATATGCATTCACAGATCTCTTCTCTCCAACGACAAGTGGAGGATTTTGAGAATCGTAACAGACGCAACAATCTCCGCATCTTCGGCCTGGGAGAAGGCATTGAGGGGAATGACCCCATCACTTTTTTAAAATCCTTTCTCCCCAAACTACTACATCTGCCGGATGACACAATGCTTAATATCCATCGGGCACATTGATTGGCTCAAGCTCCTTCTTCATCTTCAACTGTCTGTTGTCCTTAGCGCAGAGACACCTTTTTTGGTATTTGCGCGCTTTATAAATAACATTAACATTAACGTTGAGGCCAAGAGGTGTCATTTTGTACTTTTTAGAATATACGGATCTCCTGAAGGTGTTATCGGCTGCTAAAGCTTCTCCACGAATCACATGGTCTGGCTCATCTTTGTTCTTTGCGCAGGACTATGCCAAAGCCACAGCAAACCGGCCCAAAGCCTTCATGGAAATGAGAGCTGATCTACAGTAAATAGGGGCCCGTTATGGCCTCTTCCATCCATGTCTCTTCAAAGTTTCATACAACAACAAAACAACGACATACGAAGATCCTGTGCGCCTCCAAAGTTTCATAAACTCTTGCATACCAACCAATATGGATTCTTCTGGTCCTTCTTCTTCATCCCACACTTGAGATCATTTTCTTTACAGATCTCTCAAGCTTTGCTTCTTCTTCATGTGATTATTACTTCATTTTCTGGCCTTCTTTGTTTTCAACTAATTGCTGTTTCTATTAGATTTATTAAGTTATAGATTTTTATAGTGATTATGTTTATCGCTACTGTTTGTTAAAAATGTTAATGCCTCCTCCAGTAATTTCTTTTAACCTCATTGTTTTTTGTTTCCATAGATTCTGTATCCTTGTTTCATGGTGTCTCCCCGATCACACGCCTGGCTGACCCTAGATGTCCTGCATACTCCAAGTGGTCCCCACCCTCCCTCCTGTTCTCCTGTTTGTGCTTCGTTGACTTCCCCTCTTTGTAGGTATGTTTTCCCTTTATTTGCTTCTCATATTTCTGTTACTCATTGTCCTCCTACCTTCCTTTTTCTCTTCTCTTTCTATTAATTATTGGGTGTCACGTTCTCTCTGGTTCCTCACAGTACTTCTCAATTTCCTATCTTCTCTGGCTTTCATATTTACATATGTTACACATGTCATTTTCCTTGTTTTCCTATCACCTTTCATCCTTCCCCTTTTCTTATTTACCTCTGTCTTCTACATGATATGGGCTTTCTTCTTGATCTATTATTTTCATTTCTTTGGATCGTTGTGTTTATAATGCTCTATGTCATTAAAAATTATTACTTGGAACGTTAAGGGTTTGAACTCCCCCGTTAAGAGACAAAGAATCCTGTCTCACTTAGCCAAACTAAATGTTGATTTCGCAGTCCTTCAGGAAACTCATCTGTCCGATGTTGAGTCATTAAAATTAAGGAGAGGTTGGGTAGGTGATGTTTTCTATTCTCTAGGTGATGGCAAGCGCAATGGAGTGGTGATACTATGTCATAAGTCTCTACAAAATTCTCTATTATCTCAAGAATCTGATACAAATGGCAGATGGCTAAATGTTAAAATGTCTCTCAAGGGTGTTCCAATCTCTCTTCTGAACATGTACACACCCCTCTTTCTGGTCCAGGTTCGCCCAAATTATTACTCAATCTATGGACGATAATTTTGTTCTAGTAGGTGACTGTAATCACATTTTCGATCCTTTCATTGATAGAGTATCTACAGTCGCTTTCATTCCTAATAAATCCCATAAATCCTTTGTTCAGGCGATCTCGCAACATAAACTTATTGATGCTTGGCGTCTGTGTAATCCAACCACCAAAGAATTCACTTTTTACTCCCCATCCCATTACTCTCAATCAAGGATTGACTATATCTTTGTCTCTCACCACATTGCACAAACGCTCACAAATGCTGAGATTGGTCCCATTTAAGCATGGGCGGAAAATCTGTTCTGCTCGCGGATTTTGCGGATTTTCGGTAAATTCACGAACGCTCGCGAATTTACCGAAAATCCGCAAATTCGCACGCAGCGGATTTTTTTTTCTTGGTGATACAATTTTGCGCCGTGCGGTGTAAGTTCGCAATTGCGAACATGTAGGTGCGGCGGGCAGCAACAATCTCGCACTCACGAAATTATAAAAAGTGCAATTCTGCACAAGAAATCCACTAGCAAGCAGCATAGACCTTCTGAAAATGATGATTCTTATCAGAATAACTCCTCAGGTTGACATTTGCGTGCACTTTTTTGGATTTGAGGCCTTTTGACTTTCTTTGGATCACTTTTGGATTAGAAATCAACTTTCACAAGTAAGCTTGTTTGGGGCATTACAGTTGCTGTAATGCTGTTCTGCAGAAAAACGAGTTTTGCAAAAGTGAAAGCATTCAGCAGGTGCAAAAGTTCAAACTCATCATTAGTAACCATTCCCTGTAGTGCTTCCTGACTGGGGCCCCTCCAGAGTTCAGTTGCTAGTTGCAACAATTGAATGACCCTGCTCTGACCCTCACAGCAGGCTCATAGAATAGCTACAAGTAGGCCACAAAGGTCCTGGAAAAAAAATTTGCACTGCAACAGAAAGCAAATTACAGATAAGGAAGCAGGTGCCAGACTGGAATTTTAAAACAGTGACACATTAATAAATCAACCCCAAATGAATTCATGTCAGTTGAAGCAGGGCAGGTGTGCTTGCTTTTTCCCCCCATAATCTACAGTGATGATGAACCAGAGGGTGGCATTGATGTACCAGAGGGTGGCATGGGTGAAACAGAGGGTGGCAGGGGTGAAACAGAGGGTGCTGGGAACCTGTGATGATGAACCAGACGTAGAAACAACATAATTGCGACCGTTGCGAGCCGACATGTGGGTTCGCAATTGCGAACTGGTACAAAACCCTCGCGAACTGGCAGAAATCCTTGCGAACACTAAAAAAAAAATCCGCAAATTCCCAGTTCAGTTGCTAGTTGCAACAATTGTATGACCCTGCTCTGACCCTCACAGCAGGCTCATAGAATAGCTACAAGTAGGCCACAAAGGTCCTGGAAAAAAAAATTGCACTGCAACAGAAAGCAAATTACAGATAAGGAAGCAGGTGCCAGAATGGAATTTTAAAACAGTGACACATTAATAAATCAAACCCAAATTAATTCATGTCAGTTGAAGCAGGGCAGGTGTGCTTGCTTTTTCCCCCCATAATCTACAGTGATGATGAACCAGAGGGTGGCATTGATGTACCAGAGGGTGGCATGGGTGAAACAGACGGTGGCAGGGGTGAAACAGAGGGTGCTGGGAACCTGTGATGATGAACCAGACGTAGAAACAACATAATCGCGACCGTTGCGAGCCGACATGTAAGTTCGCAATTGCGAACTGGTACAAAACCCTCGCGAACTGGCAAAAATCCTTGCGAACACACAAAAAAAATACGCAAATTCGCGAGAATTCGCAGATTTTGCGGATTGCGAGTTCGCAAATTCGCAAAATTCGCGAACGCCAGATTCGCAAAATTTGCCCATGCTTAGTCCCATTCTTTTGTCGGATCATGCCCCTGTCTCAATAAACATTGATATCCTACCTAAAGTCACTAGTCCTAAAAGATGGCGTTTTAATAAACTCTTCTTCTGGATTCGAAGTTTACTGACTCTTTCACTAATTTCTTTGATGAGTTTTTTTAGATTAATCAAACTCAATTCATGCCCTCTTCCACCTTGTGGGATGCCTTTAAGGCTGCAGCAAGAGATTTCGGGCCATATGTATCAAGCCTTTTGTGAATCGCAGAGGTCGAAATTCGCTGAATTTCGGCCTTTGCGAATCGCAAAAGGCTATTTTGCATGATTTGATATGTATGAAACAATCGCATCTTAAGGAATCGCAAATACTTGCGATTCCTTAATTTGCCATAGCATTTAAGGAATCGCAATTTTGCGATTCCTTAAATGCTATGTATGAAGCTTTTAAGAATTGCGAATTCAGGTTTATAAATCGCAAATTACCACCAACTTGTAGTTGGTGGAAATTTGCGATTTCTTGTAAATATGCACATTTGTGCATTTGTGAGGGTGGCATATGACGCACATACATGCCCATTGGGCATGTATGTGCACCATATGTGCAAACATGTAATTTACAGGGGTGCCGCAGGGTGTCCTTGAGACGCCCCTGCACCCTTGCAATAATTCTCAAATTTTGATTAGCAAATTGCGAATTCGCAATTTGAGAATTATTTAGAAATCATTCCTATGGGCCTCCTGGCCCATAGGAATGCATTGGAAATTATTCCTTAATTGCGAATTCGCGAAAAACGCAAATTCGCAATAAAGGAAGCTTAAGGAATCGCTAAAAAAAATCGATTTTCTTCATACATACCATTTTGCGATTCCTAAATAGCGATTCCTTAAAAATCGCTATTTAGGGATCGCAAAACAGAACTATGATACATATGGCCCTATGTCATTAGCTTTGTTGCAAAAAATTGCCTGCAAATTCACTAGAGACCACTAGAGACCTCCTTCAGAAAATTAAGAGATTGGAGCACTCTTATTATACCTCTCATTCTAAAGACTGTCTAACAGCTCTCATTAATGCCAAAATGAAATTCAACAAAAAGTCCACAGAAGATGCCTCTTTTTGTTAAAATCCAGTGCGAAATTTTATGGGGGTAGAAATAAAGCGGGGCAAATCTTAGCTACCTATTTAAAGGTTAAACACAATAAGTTGAATATTGAGTCTGTTTATGATACAAATTTTGACCTGCAATGTAAAGATGCTGATATTTTGAATGAATTTTCTCTTTTCTACAAAACCTTGTATACCTCTGAAACTCAACCCACTACCCAATCCTTATCCCATTTTTTCTCCAGTATTCATAAACCCCAACATTTGCCTCCTGATCTTTCTCCCTTGGAATTAGACCTAACACTGAAGGAACTACTTAAAGCCCTCCGATACCTTAAAAAAGACAAAGCACCTGGACCAGATGGTTTCACGGTCGAATTTTACCTCCATTTTTCTAAACTTATCCTGCCTAGGTTACATTCCCTACTAGACTCCTTCACTGCATTGGGTAGTTCCTCGGGTTCCTTCTCCGAAGCACACATATGCCTTATACCCAAAGAAGGAAAGGACCCTAAGCACTGCAAAAATTATAGGCCCATCTCCTTGGTAAATATTGATTACAAAATGTTTGCCAAAGCATTAGCGATTCGATTGGACTCCTATTTACCAGACTTGCTGGGCAAGGAACAATCTGGGTTTGTCAAAGGGTGATTTATAACGGATAACACAAGACTCCTTTTTAACATTCTATCTAAAACCCCAAGTTTAAACCACTCTTTTCCAGCAATTGCTCTGGACGCCGAAAAGGCGTTTGATAGAGTTGAATGGCTTTATTTGTTTCATGCCCTTAAATGGTTTGGTTTCGGCCCAATATTTATATCCTTAATTCTCTTCTTTATTCCAGCCCTCGTGCAGTAGTCTGCGCCAATGGCTTAGTGTCTCCATTTTTTGACTTAGGAAGAGGTGTGCGCCAAGGCTGTCCTTTATCCCCTTTTCTTTTTAACTTGGCTTTGGAACCTTTTCTTTCTAAATTATGCCAGAATAGTAACATACATGGTTTCCACTCAATGCACTCTCATGTCAAACTTGCAGCATACGTTGATGATATTTTACTCTTTGTCTCCAAACCTGATGACTCCATCCCTGCCTTCCTAGCTGAGGTACGTGAATACTCCAAAATTTCAGGGTATAAATTGAATAATGACAAATGTGAGATTTTACCTTTAACTAAATACACTTTTAAATCAGATTTCAGCGCCTCCAATTTCACTTGGAGTTCTACTCACATTAAATATCTGGATTTGCATGTTACATCTTCCATTTCAGAGACAGTGTCGCTATGCATGAATAAATGTATTCAAAAGATTTCGGATCTGACTGCCAGGTGGCATCCTCTTTACTAATCTTGGTGGGGTCGCATTGACACCATAAAGATGATGCTGTCTCCTATAATTATATATACTATTTCTAAAATCCCGGTTCCCATTCACACAAAATTCTTTAAGAGGATTAACTCTGTTCTTTCTTCCTTTCTATAGAATAATAAGTAGGCCCGAAGTTCTCTTCTTAGATTAATGCGTCCTAGATCGGACGGCGGAGTTAATTTTCCAGATTTTCCGGCTTATCAGAAGGCATTTCTTCTACGTCAAGCCTCCCTTTGGTTACGAGATCCTGCAGATGACTGTCCTTTATGGACTACAATTGGACGTCTCTTTTTATCTCCTTTTTACTTCGCTGAATACCTTTCCTTATCACGTAAACCCAGGGGCGTAACACAGGCCCCTGCAGCCCCTGCACTGAGGGGGCCCCGTGCTCCAGGGGCCCCTCCGCAGTCGCGCTAGTCCAGCACTTACTAGATACTTCTCTCCTACCTCTGTTTAATACATTAAATGGTGCGCTGTGCGCACGTCTCCACGTCTGCGCAGAGACTGGTAAACATTGTCATGCGCATCCTGCTATTACAAGTGTGCGTGAGGACGTGAGACATCCGACAGTGGGACTGTGCGGCCGCCGCATCAGCCATTATTTAAATATTGCTAGACCCTGAGTGGCAGCTTGGACGTATGCGGTCTTGCGCTCCTGGTGAATCACAACAACTCTTATAGAGGTAATCCCCACCTGGGGCGCCAGGCTTCTATTGAATGCCTGTCAATGGCTAAAGGATCCCTTGCTCCCCTTGCGAGCTCAAACCCACTTTTCCCCTTTGATGCTATTGGAATGTTACAGTGATAGGGCACTTTTCGGCATGTAAAACAAAAACGCATGATGAGGGGGGTGGGGGATTGTTTTTGTCTCACAAACACATTCTCGAACATGTTTGTTCGACCTCTGAGGCGGAAAGCCGGAGGACTGCATTTTGCTCTATGTTTTAAACTTTCTTATTATCACTTGTACTGATTTTAAAAAGCAACTACTTTACCTGCACTGAAAGCGCCTGCCTATACGCGCTGAGCAGCCCTCCTAGACATCCCCTGATACAGCGGCACCCAGCGCTGACACAGGGTAAACACCCATACCGCCATCGCGGTTCGAAGGCGTAGCCACGCCCACTTAGAGGCCACGCCCACCAGGAAAAACTACAAAACGCTGACTAAAAGCGCCACGCACTATTGTTTGTTCGACCTCTGAGGCGGAAAGCCGAAGGACTGCATTTTGCTCTATGTTTTAAAGTTTCTTATTATCACTTGTACTGATTTTAAAAAGCAACTACTTTACCTGCACTGAAAGCGCCTGCCTATACGCGCTGAGCAGCCCTCCTAGACATCCCCTGATACAGCGGCACCCAGCGCTGACACGGTAAACACCCATACCGCCATCGCGGTTCGAAGGCGTAGCCACGCCCACTGCGAGGCCACGCCCACCAGGAAAAACTACAAAACGCTGACTAAAAGCGCCACGCACTATTGTTTGTTCGACCTCTGAGGCGGAAAGCCGGAGGACTTCATTTTGCTCTATGTTTTAAACTTTCTTATTATCACTTGTACTGATTTTAAAAAGCAACTACTTTACCTGCACTGAAAGCGCCTGCCTATACGCGCTGAGCAGCCCTCCTAGACATCCCCTGATACAGCGGCACCCAGCGCTGACACGGTAAACACCCATACCGCCATCGCGGTTCGAAGGCGTAGCCACGCCCACTGCGAGGCCACGCCCACCAGGAAAAACTACAAAATGCTGACTAAAAGCGCCACGCACTATTGTTTGTTCGACCTCTGAGGCGGAAAGCCGGAGGACTTCATTTTGCTCTATGTTTTAAACTTTCTTATTATCACTTGTACTGATTTTAAAAAGCAACTACTTTACCTGCACTGAAAGCGCCTGCCTATACGCGCTGAGCAGACCTCCTAGACATCCCCTGATACAGCGGCACCCAGCGCTGACACAGGGTAAACACCCATACCGCCATCGCGGTTCGAAGGCGTAGCCACGCCCACTGCGAGGCCACGCCCACCAGGAAAAACTACAAAACGCTGACTAAAAGCGCCACGCACTATTGTTTGTTCGACCTCTGAGGCGGAAAGCCGGAGGGCTGCATTTTGCTCTATGTTTTAAACTTTCTTATTATCACTTGTACTGATTTTAAAAAGCAACTACTTTACCTGCACTGAAAGCGCCTGCCTATACGCGCTGAGCAGCCCTCCTAGACATCCCCTGATACAGCGGCACCCAGCGCTGACACAGGGTAAACACCCATACCGCCATCGCGGTTCGAAGGCGTAGCCACGCCCACTGCGAGGCCACGCCCATACCACACGCTACAAATGTGTCGGCCATACCAGCGCAGCGGACGAGCGCAGCAGGAGCGCCGTTTGCGCGCCGAAGGCGCGCCTAAGGCAAGCCCGTCTGCGCCCGTCCGCGCACGGCCGGGCCCAGGGCCAGAACCCCTGTCGGACAAAGCTGCCCCTAAGGTAAGCTACTCACGTCGGGACCTTTTAAGTCTCAGATCCACCATTGATACCTCATGTAACTATGTACATGATCTCGAAGGACCATTCACTAGCTGCACCCTCGGCCGTCCAGCCCAGCTCAAACTCCCTAGTCGACCCGCCATGCCCTCAGCCCTTAAACTGGCCACTCTGAACTGTCGTTCACTCCCTAAACACGCATTGTTAATTAACCATCTAATAGAAGACCATGAGATCGACGTTCTGTTCCCGACGGAAACGTGGCTCTCCGATCATTCGGACTCAGATATTGTCCTAGCTACCCCCCCGGGCTTTCTTATTCAGTCCCAACCGCGTCCCTCCGGTAGGGGTGGTGGTGTGGCCATCATCCATCGGGACCATCTCCCCTGTAAAGCCAATGATGCGCATGTCCTTGATTCTGAAAGCCTTTATTTCACGATCCAGTTGGCCCCGACTAACTCGTTATCAGGCCTCTTAGTCTATCGCCCTTCCGGTCATTCAGGCCCTTTTTCCAGCGCTCTCCTGGATGTTGCAGCGTCTCAGGCCCACTCCACTACCAACTTCACGATACTAGGGGACCTGAACATTCATTTCGATGACCCTCTAGATACAGGGGCAGCCGACCTGATTGCAGATTTGGCGGCTTACGACCTCCACCTCTTAAACTCCGGAGCTACACACAACAAAGGTCACTTGCTTGACCCGGTGCTTACAAACATCCCTACCATGCAAGCCATAGAGTCCCTCCCCCTCCCATGGACGGACCATTTCTTAGTCTCTTTCCGTCTGCCAGGAGCTTTTAGGAAACCTCACAAACCTCCCACTTATACCAGGGACAGGGCATGGTCCAAGCTCTCCACAGAAGACTGGGCCAGAACCCTGAAGTCAACTACCCCTACTTACTCGGAAGATCCGGCTATCGCAGACAGTAAATTCAGGGAGTAGATCGCTACATCCCTGGACTCCACACTTCCTATTAGAACTCGGGAGGATAAAAACGGGAAACCAGGATCCGCCCCATGGTATACCCCGGAACTTCGGATGCTATGCAAAAACTGCAAGAAAGCAGAACGGCTATGGAGGAAAGACTGGCAGCATGCCAGCAAGGAAACTTACCAGAAATCGGTGAGAATATATAAATCAACTCTGAAACACACCAAAGCTTCCCATTACGATACGAGGATAAAAAACTCCACCAACTCAGCAAGGGAATCCTTCCTTATTGTAAAAGAGCTATTGAAAATACCAGCTCCATCTTCCTCCAATACCCCCCCGGTAGACCGAAGTAATGAACTGGCTACCTACTTTAATGACAAAATTGCCCGCATTCTAGTTTCCCTTCCCCCTCCCTGTTTATCATATCACATGGACAATGAAACATACACCATTCAGACAGGAAGCAGCTTGCGCCCTCAACTAGCTGCTTTTAGGGCAGTAACATGGAACGAGGTAGATACAACCATGGCCAAACTGAAAAGCGGTTCACCTTTGGATCCCACACCTATCAGATTTCTTAAAACTGTAGCCCTGGTCATCGTGCCTACGATCACGGAGCTTATAAACAGCTCGCTCGCCCAAGGCTCGGTCCCCTCTAGCTGGAAGAGTGCAGTAGTTAAAGCACTCCTAAGTAAACCCCAGCTGGACCCAGCCGATATGGCGAACTACCGGCCAATTTCACTCCTTCCTTGTATCAGCAAATTGGCCGAGAAACTGGTCAATGGACAACTGTCACAGTTTCTTGAAGTAAACAACATCTTACGGCAGTCCCAAACTGGGTTTCGCCCCGGCCATGGCACAGACACCGCCCTTCTTGCCGTCATCGAGGAGGCAAGGCGCATTTTGGATTCAGGAGGGTCAGTGGCAGTGATCCTCCTGGATCTTAGTGCAGCCTTCGACACAGTTAACCATCGTGTCCTACTCCATCGGTTGGCTGCAGCAGGGCTCACAGGGTCGGCGCTCAGGTGGATAGAGTCCTTCCTTGTAGGGCGCTCGTTCCAGGTATGGGATGGCAATCACCACTCTACCACCCTCCCCCTCACGAGCGGGGTCCCCCAGGGGTCGTCACTAAGCCCCATGCTATTTAATGCTTATATGGCCCCTCTCGAAGATGTGGTTACCCCCTTCGGGATTGAAATAGTGAGCTACGCTGACGATACGCAGCTGGTCGTCTCTCTATCCCAACTGGACGACCGCCCGGACAATCTGTCAAACTGCCTCACGGAAATTCACAATTGGATGTGTGAATCATCACTTAAATTAAACGGGTCAAAGACCGAAGTCATGCTCATGGGCAAGCAATGGGCTACCATCCCCCCATCGGTCTGGCCAGACGTGTTCGGGGAAATTCCTACCCCGAAACAAGAAATTAAGACCTTAGGAGTCTGGCTGGAACCCGAGCTTTCGATGAAAACCCAAGCATCCAAAACAGCAGGTACCTGTTTCGGGCTTATGCGCACCACCCGCAGGATCCTCCAATTACTCCCGCCCCTATCTAGGAAACTCCTAGTCCAAGGTTTAATACTGGCGCGGTTGGATTACAGCAACATGGTATATCTGGGAGCCCCAGAGGCTACCATGGCTCAACTCCAACGCACACAGAATGCAGCCGCCCGACTACTTATGAACCTTCCCTCCAGAGTATCAGCCAAACCAGCAATCAAGGCCCTACACTGGCTTCCAGTGCGTCAAAGGGTCGAATTTAAGGCCCTGTGTACTGCACATAAATTGCTGAATGGCGTCGGCCCTGCGATCCTTAGTGACCTGGTCACTCCTTACAAGGCCCCCAGATCCCTTTGATCTGAGAATGAGCGTCTGGCCAACATCCCCAGATACAGGAAGACACGGACCGGCGGCCGACGCTTCTCCGTGAAGGCATCCGCCGGGTGGAACTCTCTTCCCCGCACCCTTAGGCTGGAACCTAGTTATCTGATCTTCAGAAAAAAACTGAAAACGCTCTTATTTCCAAAATAAAGTCCCCTCCTCCTTTTCTTTTCTCTCCTCTGGTTCCCACAAACAATATAGCGTGGGGATGCCTTCGGGTCACCAGGCGCTCTACAAATCCTTAAATAAATAAAAATAAATAAATAATTATTCAAGGTTTTTTGTGTGTTCTCTAAAGCACAAACATGCGTCATCTATTTGATGAGAACACTAAATAGAATGAAATTATCTCCTAAATCCATCAGTCTGTAAGGGAATGTAGATGGTGGCAAGTGCGCACACAGGCAACCTCTACTGTTATATATTATATCTTATAGTTAATCATGTGTGGGTGTCCGTTCTTCATGGAATAAACGGTAGTAAATAATGCATTCTTTTATGAACCAACGACAGCATTATAGCGCTATTGTGGCGCGCCTAGCCAAACAGACGTGTCAACTGTGATTTCTGAAAATTGAAATTATGTTTGTGTCCAGATATATATGTGAGAGAGTGAGTAAGTAAGTTCAGCTGTGGAGCGCCATGTGATGTGTCGCACTCAGTTGCGCTTTATATTTCGTATTTTGTCGGAACTTCGTTTGAGGCCACTTTCAACCAGTGCCTCAGATGGAAATGTACAAGTATTTATATAGTACTTACTACCTCTGACGAGGCGTTGAATGAAGTACTTGTACTGCTTACCATCAAGAGTACCTGTTTGCTCCTGAAAAGAGCCAGTAGTTTCCGTTAAATGTATTTTAGCAGTGCCCGAGAAGTGCAGGTTCTCTCCATTTCGAATTAAAGAGGTTCCCGACAGTATCTGCCCGTTTAAAGCACTGCTTCCAGCCGATTAAAGTGGTACTTTACTTCTCCCACAGGGTCTGCACTAATCCTACCCCATTAAAACAGACATTTGCTTCCTTTGCCTGGGGTAAAAAAGGCCTACTATGTGGATGGAGAGTCTAAAAGTACACAGATGACACCCATCAGGCAGGTGATTCAGAAGGAAAGAGGCTGGGGCCTAGCACCCATGGGTACACGTGCAGAGGTCCGTCAAAGCAAAGCACCACCTAGCCCGCTTTTGATGGCCTTCCCAAAGAATGCTGCATTATTTCGCGTCTTTAAAGGTGAAAAAAACACATCTCTGAAGTTGTGTTTAGCAAAACACCCTGTGTGTTGCGGCTTCTGCCTACCAATCAGCTAGTAGACAGATGTTGGCCTCTTAAAGGCACCACAGCAGAGCTCGGTTTCATAGTATTTAGTACTGGGGCTTTCTCAGTTCAGACTCCTGCTAGGCCCAGAACAAAGGTACAATCTTTGGGGTCATCAGGCCTCCTTTTGTTGGAGTCTCCTGGCAGCAATGTCAATCAAGATTAGGGAGGAGGAATGTGTGTCTAGTCAGTTCCCCACATAAGGTATTCAATATCAAAAGTAGACTAGGACACTTGTAACTACGTTACACGAAGTGGTATAGAGAACCCTCATAAACGCTATGATTTTTCGTAAGTGCAGTGTATCTTAGTTCTCCGCCCCTCATAGACGTTAGTGGCAATTGTCATCGGGTGATCTATTCGTGCTACATGCCAGCCTCAAGCCTGAGGACCACTCTGGAGCAGCGTAGCAGTGTCCAGAGATGAATTTAGGTATCACCACTTTGAAGGTTGAGTTATATTAAAAGACAAGTCATCACCCATATTACTATTTTATTCCAGAGGGTGTGATTTGTTATTAAAATTATATTGGGTATACTATCAGATCAAGTAACTGGATCTCAGTATATCACTTTAAACATACAGTCAACATGTTTCAGCTCCGTATTGCCCAGCCGGGTCTGTGGAGCATTAGTCAGGACAAAACAGAAAGTAAAATATACTCACACCTCTTGTGTAGTATGGCAGTGGATTTTGTTATACCCACCGTATTATGAATACAAGGTTTAATTTACCTGTAATAGAAATCACAAATCAGTTCACGATATTATTATGTGTGTTTACCTAGGCATGTAAGTATTTTGACCACAGCAAATGTTGCGACACTGTTTTATTTTGTATATCATTTCTGAAGCATATTCATTACAGTTTAGGCATTCATTAGGAAAACAATTGGCGAATCACATTCAAGAATCCAAACAGTGAGGGGAGAGAGGCACATTTTTATGTTAAACAGTAAGTATTGCTAACCCTCATTTTTTGCTTTTCTGGTAACAGGACTTTCGTTAGTTAACAGATAAGGGTATTTATGTTCTATTTGACAATGCGGTCAAAGTGGAAGACCGCCTGGTTAACTCGTAATTGTGAGAGACACAGTGTTGTAAATGACCTTCATTATTATAATGGCAACAGGTCTCTCGTTAGTCTGTAGGTAAAGGTATCTATATTATATTAGGCATTGTGACATACGTGTGGAAACCCGCCTAAAATACTCGCAATTAAGTGCGTGTTCCTGGAACCTTCACCTCGTATCAAAATTAAAGTATTACCTTAGTTTTCGTGATATTGTGATGCGTCAGGGGTTTAGGACCAATTGGTCTCAGGCTGAAGTAGGAAAGAAAAAGGGGTATTTTTATATTTAGCTCGCAATCCGAGGACCGACTAGAGTTATAAATCGGCCTCGAAGTTCTCTTACCTGCAATGTGGAGTGTCTCCGGCGTCTGTTGCTGGCGCTGCCCCCAGACACGGAAACGCGTCAGTTTCCTGTTTTTCTACACTGCAGATCTCGTAGTAATAGAAAACAGACCACACGCGATGTTGCTTTTCTTAAGTAACATGGAAAGCATAATTACTTGTGTTCGTTACAACATTTAGCATATTCAGGAATATGGCTGTAGGATATGTTGTTCTTTTCTATATTTTACGTGGGCATATATAGGTAAAGAAATAAAGCCATATTTTCGTTTATTCCACTGTATGTAACTTTGTGATAAAAGGGAACTGCATGTGGTTAGAGTTAACTTGATCAATACAGAAAGCAGTCTTTTGTGTTCTGTGTTGGAGCTTATATTAAGAGTCAATCAGTGGGTTATGTGTTTCTCATTCATCATGTACATCACCTTAATTGATAAATAACATATTTCTCCAGGGTAATTCTCAATTATAAAGAATTTTCATGTAAATTCATAAGATGTAAAGGTAAAGTATACATACATTTATGCAAAATGATGCCATGGGACAGTATCGTTAAGTCCAGTAAGATGAGTTTTAAGACGATTGACCCATCTTTGTTCCCTTTCATATAGGACTTTTTCAGCATTTCCAGTCTTATCTTTCAACATTTCAATGAAAGTCCATTGCATTTCTTCTACTGTGTGGCCTGATTCAACAAAATGGGTACAGAGTTTTGTGTTGTTTTTCTTCAATCTGATATTGCTTTTGTGTTCTCCAATTCTTAATTTTACCTTTCTGCAGGTCATTCCTATATACTTTTTTCCGCAGGGACACGTGATCATGTAAATTACATGAGATGAGTTACAATTTGTGTGTTGTCTCTGGGTCCAAAGTAGTGTCTCTGTTAACTGCAGTGTTTTGGTCGTGGTTGTAGAGTTACAGGCTAAGCAAGTTCAACATGGATGAATCGTTTTTTGTTTGTAATCCCGACATTGAAGTTTTAAGCTTAGTTCTTGGGCCTGTTCCTTATAGTCACTGTTTTGGCTACAGTTTCTTTTGAGTCTTAAAAATTTACTATAGGGTAGATTGTCTCTGAGAGGTTTGGGGTGGAAACTGTTATATGACAGCAAGCTGTTCTTTGCTGTAGGCTTGGTGAAGGTTTTTGTTTCGATCTGTCCATCCTTGATAAAGATTGTTAGATCCAAAAAATCCAAGCTGGTATCATCTGATGTAAACGTGAACTTCAGACATTCATCTCTTGTGTTTAACCATTCCATAAAGAGGTTCAGATCTGTATCTTTCCTCCAAATCATCAGGACATCATCAATGTATTGTTTCCAGTAAAGAATACTGGAAGCGAAAGGGTTAATGTCTGCAAATACATTGTCAGCTTCAAAGTGACTGACATACAGGCCTGCCACCGAAGGGGCAAACGCACTTCCCATGGAAGTTCCATGTTTCTGTAGGTATAATTGTCCATCGAAATCAAAATAATTTTCAGTTAATGCCAGTCGGCAACATTCGAGGACAAAGTGACGTGGTGTGTGATAGGTCCACTCTTCCATGAATAGTGTGTCTTCAAGCATTTGTAGTGTCTCTCTTTGGGGTAGACTTGTATATAACGATTCTACGTCTAGTCCTACCAGTAACATGGTAGTTTGGTCAAACGGCATCTCCAGTATTTGATTCAGAAGATCCCTCGTATCTTTCAAATACGTAGGAGTGCTTTGGACTAGAGGCTTCAAAAATTGGTCCGCAAACTGGGACAAAGGCTCCAATACTGAGCCTATCCCCGATACTATCGGGCGTCCGGGTGGAGGGGATTTGTTTTTGTGTGTTTTCGGCAAAGAGTGGAAAAAAGGTATCTTAGGTTCCTTTGTGATCAGATAATCTGCCTCTTTTTTTGATATCCAAGCATTGGACTCTGCCTCATAAACCATCATTGCAATTGAGTTCTGCAGTCTTGGTGTGGGATCTGAGATTGTTTTGGTGTAAAATCTTTCATCGGCCAATAGAGTTAGACATTGTTGTTTGTACCCTTTTTTCCCAAGATGACGATTCCTCCACCCTTATCTGCGGGTTTTATGACAATATTGTCATTGCTGCGTAGTGTTTCCAGGGCTTGACGTTCATTCCTTGGTAAGTTCTGGAAGATCTGATTTTTATCAATGTTCATGTCATCTATGCCCTTCATGATTGCCTGTTCAAAGGTTTGAATCTCTACAGGTATGAGAGCATTGGGAGGGTTGAAGGTGGATTTCCTTTTCAAGTTGGTGTCACCTTCCGTTGTCCTCTGTTCAGTTCCCGAGAAATACGCTTTCAATTTTAGTAGTCGGCAGAATTCCGCCAGCTCACATTTAACTTTGAAAGTATCCAAAGTGGGGGTGGGCACAAATCCTAATCCCTTATTTAGGACTTTCATTTGATCTTCAGTGAGGGTTAAGTCTATCAGATTTACAATCAATGACTGTTCTTGCTTGTCCCTGGTTTTTCTGTTGTCATGCTGCGAGTCATTATATTCCTCTGTTGATCTTGCCAGGTTAAGGTGTTTCGGCGCCCTCTTTGTTGTTGGCCCCTTCCTAAAAAAGGCTGCTGGTTTGCGTTCTCAGGTCCAGAAATTTGTAGATTCATCATGTGAGGTATTTGGGGCATGTCTTGGTTAAAAGGGTTCATCCAGGCTCCATATGGAGGCATATAAGTTTGGAAGAAAGGAAATTGATTTCCACCAAAACCTCTGCCTGTAAAATTATGTCTGGGCCATCTATTCCCTCTCTTGTTGTTAAACTGTCGGAAGTTATTTCTTCCTCTTCTGGGAGTCGAGTGTTCTGATCCATCTTCAGATCCATCTGTGGAGTTTCTACCCTCTGAATCATTGTCAGAATTGTGATTGGGTGGTGTATATTCCTCTTTTATATATGGGTGCATCTTTTCTTGGCTGAATTTCTTCAGATCTTTGCCCAATTTTTGTAGTTTGCTAGGCATGAGGTATTCTTTTGTCTCATTCATCTCCTTATTAATTTCATTGAGTCTTTTTTTAAAGGCTGTAGGAGATACACCTTTTTTTCAATTCATTTTCACAAGTTTGTATTTGGGCAAATAATGCTTCCGATAGTCTCTTCGCAGTTTTCACTATAAGTACCAGGTAATCCAAAGTGCACTTCCAAAATGTAGAAGACCAATCTCGTCTAAATGCCAAGTCATGTAGGAATATCCTAGGTGCAGTAGTGACCGACAGACCTCTAGGTGCGGATTTTGCTCTTAAGTATTCGGTCTTTATGAGGCCATGAATGGCTGTCCTAATTTGATCCCTTTTCTTCTCAGATAAGCATTCCCATTCGTCCATTTGTGCTAATGCCTGTGTAAAATCTTGATTCTGCAGTAATGGTTGTGCCGCCAGTATCTCACTGATATCATCCCCAGTGTAACTCAAGCCAAGGTTGTCCTCCATAATGTCTGTGTTATGGCCAATGTGAAGCGTTGCTTATTTAAGTGGCTAATAGAGTCTCCCACAGCTGTGCGCTGCTTTATACAATGTCAATCAAGATTAGGGAGGAGGAATGTGCGTCTAGTCAGTTCCCCACATAAGGTATTCAATATCAAAAGTAGACTAGGACACTTGTAACTACGTTACACGAAGTGGTATACAAAACCCTCATAAACGCTATGATTTTTCGTAAGTGCGATGTATCTTAGTTCTCCGCCCCTCATAGACGTTAGTGGCAATTGTCATCGGGTGATCTATTCGTGCTACATGCCAGCCTCAAGCCTGAGGACCACTCTGGAGCAGCGTAGAAGTGTCCAGAGATGAATTTAGGTATCACCACTTTGAAGGTTGAGTTATATTATAAGACAAGTCTTCACCCATATTACTATTTTATTCCAGAGGGTGTGATTTGTTATTAAAATTATATCGGGTATACTATCCGATCAAGTAACTGGATCTCAGTATATCACTTTAAACATACAGTCAACATGTTTCAGCTCCGTATTGCCCAGCCGGGTCTGTGGAGCATTCGTCAGGACAAAACAGAAAGTAAAATATACTCACACCTCTTGTTTAGTATGGCAGTGGATTTTGTTATACCCACCGTATTATGAATACAAGGTTTAATTTACCTGTAATAGAAATCACACATCAGTTCACGATATTGTGATGTGTGTTTACCTAGGCATGTATGTATTTTGACCACAGCAAATTTTGCGACACTGTTATTTTGTACATCATTTCTGAAGCATATTCATTACAGTTTAGGCATTCATTAGGAAAACAATTGGCGAATCACATTCAGGAATCCAAACAGTGAGGGGAGAGAGGCACATTTTTATGTTAAACAGTAAGTATTGATAACCCTAATTTTTTGCTTTCCTGGTAACAGGACTTTCGTTAGTTAACAGATAAGGGTATTTATGTTCTATTTGACAATGCGGTGAAAGTGGAAGACCGCCTGTTTAACTCGTAATTGTAAGAGACACAGTGTTGTAAATGACCTTCATTATTATTATGGCAACAGGTCTCTCGTTAGTCTGTAGGTAAAGGTATCTATATTATATTAGGCATTGTGACATACGTGTGGAAACCCGCCTAAAATACTCGCAATTAAGTGCGTGTTCCTGGAACCTTCACCTCGTAATAAAATTAAAGTATTACCTTAGTTTTCACGATATCGTGTCGCGTCAGGGGTTTAGGACCAATTGGTCTCAGGCTGAAGTAGGAAAGAAAAAGGGGTATTTTTATATTTAGCTCGCAATCCGAGGACCGACTAGAGTTATAAATCGGCCTCGAAGTTCTCTTACCCGCAATGTGGTGTGTCTCCGGCGTCTGTTGCTGGCGCTGCCCCCGGACACGGAAACTCGTCAGTTTCCTGTTTTTCTACACTGCAGATCTCGTAGTAATAGAAAACGGACCATACGCAATGTTGCTTTTCTTAAGTTTCCCGTTTATATATACTGCTGATCTCATAATCCTAGAAAACGGACCACACGCGATGTTGCCTTTCTTATGTAACATGGAAAGCATAATTACTTGTGTTCGTTACAACATTTAGCATATTCCGGAATATGGGTTTAGGATATCTTGTTCTCTTCTATATTTTACGTGGGCATATATAGGTAAAGAAATAAAGCCATATTTTCGTTTATTCCACTGTATGTAACTTTGTGATAAAAGGGAACTGCATGTGGTTAGAGTTAACTTGATCAATACAGAAAGCAGTCTTTCGTGTTCTGTGTTGGAGCTTATATTAAGAGTCAATCAGTGGGTTATGTGTTTCTCATTCATCATGTACATCACCTTAATGGATAAATAACATATTTCTCCAGGGTAATTCTCAATTATCAAGAATTTTCATTTAAATTCATAAGATGTAAAGGTAAAGTATACATACATTTATGCAAAATTATGCCATGGGACAGTATCGTTAAGTCCAGTAAGATGAGTTTTAAGACGATTGACCCATCTTTCTTCCCTTTCATATAGGTCTTTTTCAGCATTTCCAGTCTTATCTTTCAACATTTCAATGACAGTCCATTGCATTTCTTCTACTGTGTGGCCTGATTCAACAAAATGGGTACAGAGTTTTGTGTTGTTTTACTTCAATCTGATATTGCTTTTGTGTTCTTCAATTCTTAATTTTACCTTTCTGCAGGTCATTCCTATATACTTTTTTCCACAGGGACACGTGATCATGTAAATTACATGAGATGAGTTACAATTTGTGTGTTGTCTCTGGGTCCAAAGTAGTGTCTCTGTTAACTGCAGTGTTTTGGTCGTGGTTGTAGAGTTACAGGCTAAGCAAGTTCCACATGGATAGTGTCCTGTAATGATTGTCATATCCATATTCCTTTGTCGTCCACTAGGTATTTGTCTTTGTGGACGTGTGTGGACCAATAAATCCTTTAAGTTGCGTGTTCGACGATTCGCAAATCTAGGTTTTGGCCAATCCAGGTTTCCTGAAGTCAATATATGCCAGTTTTTATTTACTATTTTTTGGACCATATAGGTTGCTGGGCAGTATGTTGTAACACAAGTAACCAAGTTAGGAGTTGGTTCTTTTCTGTTGGTTTCGAGTAAGGATAACCTAGGTTGGTTATTGGCTCTTTTACGGCATTTTGAAATCGTTTTTTGTTTGTAATCCCGACATTGAAGTTTTAGGCTTAGTTCTTGGGCCTGTTCCTTATGGTCACTGTTTTGGCTACCGTTTCTTTTGAGTCTTAAAAATTGACTATAGGGTAGATTGTCTCTGAGAGGTTTGGGGTGGAAACTGTGATATGACAGCAAGCTGTTCTTTGCCGTAGGCTTGGTGAAGGTTTTTGTTTCAATCTGTCCATCCTTGATAAAGATTGTTAGATCCAAAAAATCCATGCTGGTATCATCTGATGTAAACGTGAACTTCAGACATTCATCTCTTGTGTTTAACCATTCGTAAAGAGGTTCAGATCTGTATCTTTCCTCCAAATCATCAGGACATCATCAATGTATCGTTTCCAGTAAAGAATACTGGAAGCGAAAGGGTTAATGTCTGCAAATACATTGCCAGCTTCAAAGTGACTGACATACAGGCCTGCCACCGAAGGGGCAAACGCACTTCCCATGGAAGTTCCATGTTTCTGTAGGTATAATTGTCCATCAAATTCAAAATAATTTTCAGTTAATGCCAGTCGGCAACAGTAACATGGTAGTTTGGTCAAACGGCATCTCCAGTATTTGATTCAAAAGATCCCTCGTATCTTTCAAATACGTAGGAGTGCTTTGGACTAGAGGCTTCAAAAATTGGTCCGCAAACTGGGACAAAGGCTCCAATACTGAGCCTATCCCAATACTATCGGGCGTCCAGGTGGAGGGGATTTGTTTTTGTGTGTTTTCGGCAAAGAGTAGAAAAAAGGTATCTTAGGTTCCTTTGTGATCAGATAATCTGCCTCTTTTTTCGATATCCAAATATTGGACTCTGCCTCATAAACCATCATTGCAATTGAGTTCTGCAGTCTTGGTGTGGGATCTGAGATTATTTTGGTGTAAAATCTTTCATCGGCCAAAAGAGTTAGACATTGTTGTTTGTACCCTTCTTTTCCCAAGATGACGATTCCTCCACCCTTATCTGCGGGTTTTATGACAATATTGTCATTGCTGCGTAGTGTTTCCAGGGCTTGACGTTCATTCCTTGGTAGGTTCTGGAAGATCTGATTTTTATCAATGTTCATGTCATCTATGCCCTTCATGATTGCCTGTTCAAAGGTTTGCATCTCTACAGGTATGAGAGCATTGGGAGGGTTGAAGGTGGATTTCCTTTTCAAGTTGGTGTCACCCTCCATTGTCCTCTGTTCAGTTCCAGAGAAATGCGCTTTCAGTTTTAGTAGTCGGCAGAATTCCGCCAGCTCACATTTACCTTTGAAAGTATCCAAAGTGGGGGTGGGCACAAATCCTAATCCCTTATTTAGGACTTTCATTTGATCTTCAGTGAGGGTTAAGTCTGTCAGATTTACAATCAATGATTGTTCTTGCTTGTCCCTTGTTTTTCTGTTGTCATGCTGCGAGTCATTATATTCCTCTGTTGATCCTGCCAGGTTAAGGTTTTTCGGCGCCCTCTTTGTTGTTGGCCCCTTCCTAAAAAAGGCAGCTGGTTTGCGTTCTCAGGTCCTGACATTTGTAGATTCATCATGTGAGGTATTTGGGACATGTCTTGGTTAAAAGGGTTCATCCAGGCTCCATATGGAGGCATATAAGGTTGGAAGAAAGGAAATTGATTTCCACCAAAACCTCTGCCTGTAAAATTACATCTGGGCCATCTATTTTCTCTCTTGTTGTTAAACTGTCGGAAGGTATTTCTTCCTCTTCTGGGAGTTGAGTGTTCTGATCCATCTTCAGATCCATCTGTGGAGTTTCTACCCTCTGAATCATTGTCAGAATTGTGATCGGGTGGTGTATATTCCTCTTTTATTTTTTGGTGCATCTTTTCTTGGCTGAATTTCTTCAGATCTTTGCCCAATTATTGTAGTTTGCTTTGCATAAGGTATTCTTTTGTCTCATTTATCTCCTTATTAATTTCATTGAGTCTTTTTTTAAAGGCTGTAGGAGATATACCTTTTTTCAATTCATTTTCGCAAGTTTGTATTTGGGCAAGTAATGCTTCCGATAGTCTCTTCGCAGTTTTCACTATAAGTACCAGGTAATCCAAAGTGCACTTCCAAGATATAGAAGACCAATTTTGTCTAAATGCCAAGTCATGTAGGAATATCTTAGGTGCAGTAGTGACCCACAGACCTCTAGGTGCGGATTTTGTGCTTAAGTATTCGGTCATTATGATGCCTGAATGGCTGTCCTGATTTGATCCCTTTTCTTCTCAGATAAGCATTCCCATTCGTCCGTTTGTGCTAATGCCTGTGTAAAATCTTGATTCTGCAGTAATGGTTGTGCCGCCAGTATCTCACTGATATCATCCCCAGTGTAACTCAAGCCAAGGTTGTCCTCCATAATGTCCGTGTTATGGCCACTGTGAAGCGTTGCTTATTTAAGTGGCTAATAGAGTCTCCCGCAGCTGTGCGCTGCTTTATACAATGTCAATCAAGATTAGGGAGGAGGAATGTGTGTCTAGTCAGTTCCCCACATAAGGTATTCAATATCAAAAGTAGACTACGACACTTGTAACTATGTTACACGAAGTGGTATAGAAAACCCTCATAAACGCTATGATTTTTCGTAAGTGCGGTGTATCTTAGTTCCCCGCCCCTCCCCCCTGGTATATCTCCTACAGCCTTTAAAAAAAGACTCGATACAATTAATAAGGAGATGAACGAGACAAAAGAATACCTAATGCAAAGCAAACTACAAAAATTGGGCAAAGATCTGAAGAAATTCAGCCAAGAAAAGATGCACCCATATTTAAAAGAGCAATATACACCACCCAATCACAATTCTGACAATGATTCAGATGGTAGAAACTCCACAGATGGATCTGAAGATGGATCAGAACACTCGACTCCCAGAAGAGGAAGAAATAACTTCCGACAGTTTAACAACAAGAGAGGGAATAGATGGCCCAGACGTAATTTTACAAGCAGAGGTTTTGGTGGAAATCAATTTCCTTTCTTCCAAACTTATATGCCTCCATATGGAGCCTGGATGAACCCCTTTAACCAAGACATGTCCCAAATACTTCACATGATGAATCTACAAATGTCAGGACCTGAGAACGCAAACCAGCAGCCTTTTTTAGGAAGGGGCCAACAACAAAGAGGGCGCCGAAAAACCTTAACCTGGCAAGATCAACAGAGGAATATAATGACTCGCAGCATGACAACAGAAAAACCAGGGACAAGCAAGAACAGTCATTGATTGTAAATCTGACAGACTTAACCCTCACTGAAGATCAAATGAAAGTCCTAAATAAGGGATTAGGATTTGTGCCAACCCCCACTTTGGATACTTTCAAAGTTAAATGTGAGCTGGCGGAATTCTGCCGACTACTAAAACTGAAAGCGTATTTCTCGGGAACTGAACAGAGGACAAAGGAGGGTGACACCAACTTGAAAAGGAAATCCACCTTCAACCCTCCCAATGCTGTCATACCTGTAGAGATTCAAACCTTTGAACAGGCAATCATGAAGAGCATAGATGACATGAACCTTGATAAAAATCAGATCTTTCAGATCCTAAAAAGAAATGAACGTCAAGTCCTGGAAGCACTTCAGAGCAATTACAATATTGTCATAAAACCCGCAGATAAGGGTGGAGGAATCGTCATCTTGGGAGAAGAAGGGTACAAACAACAATGTCTAACTCTATTGGCCGATTAAAGATTTTACACCAAAATAATCTCAGATCCCACACCAAGGCTACAGAACTCAATTGCAATGATGGTTATGAGGCAGAGTCCAATGCTTGGAAATCGAAAAAAGAGGCAGATTATCTGATCACAAAGGAACCTAAGATACCTTTTTTCTACTCTTTGCCGAAAACACACAAAAACAAATCCCCTCCACCCGGACGCCCGATAGTATCGGGGATAGGCTCGGTATTAGAGCCTTTGTCCCAGTTTGCGGACCAATTTTTGAAGCATCTAGTCCAAAGCACTCCTACGTATTTGAAAGATACGAGGGATCTTCTGAATCAAATACTGGAGATGTCGTTTGACCAAACTACCATGTTACTGGTAGGACTAGACGTAGAATCGTTATATACAAGTCTACCCCAAAGAGAGACACTACAAATGCTTGAAGACATACTATTCATGGAAGAGTGGACCTATCACACACCACGCCACTTTGTCCTCGAATGTTGCCGACTAGCATTAACTGAAAATTATTTTGAATTCGATGGACAATTATACCTACAGAAACATGGAACTTCCATGGGAAGTGCGTTTGCCCCTTCGGTGGCAGGCCTGTATGTCAGTCACTTTGAAGCTGACAATGTATATGCAGACATTAACCCTTTCGCTTCCAGTATTCTTTACTGGAAACGATACATTGATGATGTCCTGAGGATTTGGAGGAAAGATACAGATCTGAACCTCTTTATGGAATGGTTAAACACAAGAGATGTGAGGAAATATAATTTTCGATCGAGTAGTGTTCCCCAGCGAGTACCCCACCGTCTCCATGTACTAGCTTGCAGTGCATGTGATTTCCCTCCTGTGTCTGCTACGAAGACGCAAATACATTTGCGTCCATCTTTAACATGTCCTCTTTCAGATCCGCCATAATTGGATTGAATATTCAGTTCCTATGTATACCGTGCCACCGTCTTTTTGTGGTACACTTTACACGTTTTTCAGCTCTGGCGAAAGTAGGCCCTGATTCTGCCATGAAACCTTTTTCCCTGTTTCCCGACTCTAAGGGCCTCAACCCAGGCTGCCTCTGTACCAGTCACCCCTGCCTTACTCCTTGCGCGGCTCCAGCCCAGCCTTCTGCCTGCCAAGACTGTATTCAACCTTCGAATTATCTGCTCCACTCCTCGAAAATACATTCCTGTCTCGTAGCTCAAGTAAACATCCTCCCAGCTGCAGGAGCATGGGCCCGGTCTTTCTGTCTCTGTGCAAGTAACTCATAGACTCCGTTGCCATGGTAGGCCCATGCCCCCTCACCCCGCATGCCGATACGTAGACACGTATACACGCAGACAGTATAGAGTAGTCTCTGCCCGAGAGACCTTCCTTCCAGACACTACAGTTCTTAAAACATACGATATTAGATACGATATTGGGATCAGGTTGATCTGACATCCCAGACTTATGTCTACACTTGTAGTGCTAAGTGTCAAGCCCCTTCACCCTCCAGCTACACGTCAGATTCACGTCAATCTGCTGCGCGCGCATCTGTGTCATGATTTTCTGCTGACATTGCAAGATTCTCCTATGTATCCACCCATTTTGTGACCTCATGATTAATGACGTCTCTAGTACACGCCTTCATGCACGCCTATTGTACCGCCTTTATTATGACGTATTTATGTTTTATCTCCTTTCTTCCAGCTGTTACGCCTACTGCCTATTCGCTTAATGTAATGCATTGACTATATATATGTACTTCTGTAAATAATATGTTGTCTGTCTGCCCCTTCCCGAACCCGTGTGGTGACGGAATGGTTATGCCACCTTGGCTCGAGCCAATAACCCAATTCCTTTTACAGGAATAAAACCTTTTTGAGTTAACCTCAATATCCCGGATTTTGCCTCTTATTTTTCTGAGTTATTCTTATTGATTATTGATTATAAATTATGCATAGGTAATCGATTTTACCACAGTTTTGGCGCCCGAATAGGGACCCCTCCCCCACCCCACGCGCCGGAGGTGCGTTGCAGGCCTAGCCCCCTGCCACAGCCGGACGGACAACTACGCGTATCCGCAGGATTTCCTGTATCTCCCTCAGGCCAACGGAGGTGACTGAGGCTGCGATCGACACCCAGACGAGGCGGTGAGGAGTGCGGAGGATCCCGACCTGAGCCTAGCTGAGAGAGCAAGATCCGAGGTATACGGAGGCCCACCAGATTCCGAAGTTCCGAAGTATCTACGTCGCGAGTCGAGTCCGAATCCAGTCCGAGCCCAGTCCAGTCCAGGGTTTCCGAGGCCTTCTGTTTCCGTGCTTCCCGGTGAGTACCGTTGCTAGGGACGCATCCTGACGTGCGCATTAGTTTGTGCCGGTCAAGACAGGTTCGGGTACACGAGCCTGGTCTGCACTGTTTAGCAGTGTATCTATACTGTTTAGCAGTATATCTAGTTTGCATCTGTAAGGTGTATCCGTGCCGTTTAGCGGTACATCCTGTTTCACGTGATTGGTAGGTTTTCAATGTAATTAATAAATGTATTGATGTCGTGGTATGAGTGAATGTTCGATCTTCATTATTGTGCTTACACGTGTTTTATGTGTAGTGTGTTCATATCTAAGTAAGAACCATAGACTCCGAAGAGATCTCCCACTTGTCGATTATACTGAAACCACATGGGAACAATACACAGATTTCAACAAAGGTTTTTTCCCCTACCTAGGTACTGTTTCCAATAGTAAGCTAATCCGTAGATTAACCAGAACCCTCGAAGCAGTGGTGCTTGAGACCACTTCAGCCCTAGGTAACTTAACGGAGGAGCAGTCCGCTATGCGGGTTGTTGTTCTTCAAAATCGTCTCGTTATTGACGTCATCTTGGCAGATAGGGGTGGAGCTTGTAAGGTCATCGGGTCAAGTTGCTGTGTTTTCATCCCAAATAATGCGCCAACCGTGTACAAAGCTATTACACGTCTCCATAAAATTGCAAGTTTGATACATCAGACTCCAGGCACCTGGACTTGGTCCGGTTGGTTCTGGACAACGCTGTCAGCCTGGGGGTGGAAGATCCTATCCCTCCTGGGTATTGGCCTACTCATAGTACTCAGTTGTTGCCTGTGTCTCCAATGTGGACCGGCGATTTGCGGCCTGTGTGCCACTTCATGTATTCCACGTCCAAGTTCCCATTTAAAACACGAGAAGCAAGAAGAGCAATTGATGTTAAGTGAACAGATTGATCAATTGATGAGAATTGACGTATCATGAAGGGTCCGTGGGGAACAAGGAGGGAATGAGGAAATATAATTTTCGATCGAGTAGTGTTCCCCAGCGAGTACCCCACCGTCTCCATGTACTAGCTTGCAGTGCATGTGATTTCCCTCCTGTGTCTGCTACGAAGACGCAAATACATTTGCGTCCATCTTTAACATGTCCTCTTTCAGATCCGCCATAATTGGATTGAATATTCAGTTCCTATGTATACCGTGCCACCGTCTTTTTGTGGTACACTTTACACGTTTTTCAGCTCTGGCGAAAGTAGGCCCTGATTCTGCCATGAAGTCTTTTTCCCTGTTTCCCGACTCTAAGGGCCTCAACCCAGGCTGCCTCTGTACCAGTCACCCCTGCCTTACTCCTTGCGCGGCTCCAGCCCAGCCTTCTGCCTGCCAAGACTGTATTCAACCTTCGAATTATCTGCTCCACTCCTCGAAAATACATTCCTGTCTCGTAGCTCAAGTAAACATCCTCCCAGCTGCAGGAGCATGGGCCCGGTCTTTCTGTCTCTGTGCAAGTAACTCATAGACTCATTGCCATGGTAGGCCCATGCCCCCTCACCCCGCATGCCGATACGTAGACACGTATACACGCAGACAGTATAGAGTAGTCTCTGCCCGAGAGACCTTCCTTCCAGACACTACAGTTCTTAAAACATACGATATTAGATACGATATTGGGATCAGGTTGATCTGACATCCCAGACTTATGTCTACACTTGTAGTGCTAAGTGTCAAGCCCCTTCACCCTCCAGCTACACGTCAGATTCACGTCAATCTGCTGCGCGCGCATCTGTGTCATGATTTTCTGCTGACATTGCAAGATTCTCCTATGTATCCACCCATTTTGTGACCTCATGATTAATGACGTCTCTAGTACACGCCTTCATGCACGCCTATTGTACCGCCTTTATTATGACGTATTTATGTTTTATCTCCTTTCTTCCAGCTGTTACGCCTACTGCCTATTCGCTTAATGTAATGCATTGACTATATATATGTACTTCTGTAAATAATATGTTGTCTGTCTGCCCCTTCCCGAACCCGTGTGGTGACGGAATGGTTATGCCACCTTGGCTCGAGCCAATAACCCAATTCCTTTTACAGGAATAAAACCCTTTTGAGTTAACCTCAATATCCCGGATTTTGCCTCTTATTTTTCTGAGTTATTCTTATTGATTATTGATTATAAATTATGCATAGGTAATCGATTTTACCACAGATGAATGTCTGACAAAATATCGATAACACAAATATCGATATACAAAATATCGGAACAAAAATATCGAAGTCAAAAATATAGGAATCCTATCCCTGACAAGGTAAGTACAAATATATCGAAAATAAAATATAGAATGACAAAAATTTCGTTTTTTGTAAAATATACTTTTTTTTAATATAATAAAAATGAAATATTAACAAAATAATACTTATAAATGTAATAAACATATTTAAAAATGTACTATAATATTTAAAATTAATACATAATGTAATACAAATTAATATTAATAAATATATAATACATAATATATTTTTCAATAATAATAACTCTAAATTAATTATTTTCATAACTTAAAAACAAATAAAAATGTAATAAATTACTAATACATTTATTTACATAAAATATTCACATAAATAATATTTAATACCAACATAATACTAATAGAAAAGCTAAATACATTTTAGATAGCGTATGAGTAAAAATTACTTTTCCCACTCCAAAGAGTGCGACAGTAGGGAAAGTGTTGGATAGCGTAGCGGTAACAATTACTATTCCCACTCCAGAGAGTGCAACAGTAGGGAAAGTGTTGGATAGCGTAGGGTTAAAAATTACTATTCCAACTCCAGAGAGTGCAACAGTAGGGAAAGTGTTGGATAGCGTAGGGGTAACAATTACTATTCCAACTCCAGAGAGTGCAACAGTAGGGAAAGTGTTGGATAGCGTAGGGGTAAAAATTACTATTCCCACTCCAGAGAGTGCAACAGTAGGGAAAGTGTTGGATAGCGTAGGGGTAACAATTACTATTCCAACTCCAGAGAGTGCAACAGTAGGGAAAGTGTTGGATAGCGTAGGATGAAAAATTACTATTACAACTCCAGAGAGTGCAACAGTAGGGAAAGTGTTGGATAGCGTAGGGGTAACATTTACTATTCCAACTCCACAGAGTGCAACAGTAGGGAAAGTGTTGGTTAGCTTAGGGGTAACAAATACTATTCCCACTCCAGAGAGTGCAACAGTAGGGAAAGTGTTTGATAGCGTAGGGGTAACAATTCCTATTCTAACTCCAGAGAGTGCAACAGTAGGGAAAGTGTTGGATAGCATAGGGTTAAAAATTAGTATTCCAACTTCAGAGAGTGCAACAGTAGGGAAAGTGTTGGATAGCGTAGGGGTAACAATTACTATTCCAACTCCAGAGAGTGCAACAGTAGGGAAAGTGTTGGATAGCGTAGGGGTAAAAATTACTATTTCCACTCCAGAGAGTGCAACAGTAGGGAAAGTGTTGGATAGCGTAGGGGTAACAATTACTATTCCAACTCCAGAGAGTGCAACAGTAGGGAAAGTGTTGGATAGCGTAGGATTAAAAATTACTATTCCAACTCCAGAGAGTGCAACAGTAGGGAAAGTGTTGGATAGCGTAGGGGTAACAATTACTATTCCAACTCCAGAGAGTGCAACAGTAGGAAAAGTGTTGGATAGCGTAGGGGTAAAAATTACTATTTCCACTCCAGAGAGTGCAACAGTAGGGAAAGTGTTGGATAGCGTAGGGGTAACAATTACTATTCCAACTCCAGAGAGTGCAACAGTAGGGAAAGTGTTGGATAGCGTAGGATTAAAAATTACTATTCCAACTCCAGAGAGTGCAACAGTAGGGAAAGTGTTGGATAGCGTAGGGGTAACAATTACTATTCCAACTCCAGAGAGTGCAACAGTAGGGAAAGTGTTGGATAGCGTAGGGGTAACAATTACTATTCCAGCTCCCAAGAGTGCAACAGTAGGGAAAGTGTTAGATAGCGTAGGGGTTAAAATTACTATTCCCACTCCAGAGAGTGCAACAGTAGGGAAATTGTTGGATAGCGTAGGGGTAACAATTACTATTCCAACTCCAGAGAGTGCAACAGTAGGGAAAGTGTTGGATAGCGTAGGATGAATAATTACTATTACAACTCCAGAGAGTGCAACAGTAGGGAAAGTGTTGGATAGCGTAGGGGTAACATTTACTATTCCAACTCCACAGAGTGCAACAGTAGGGAAAGTGTTGGTTAGCGTAGGGGTAACAAATACTATTCCCACTCCAGAGAGTGCAACAGTAGGGAAAGTGTTTGATAGCGTAGGGGTAACAATTACTATTCTAACTCCAGAGAGTGCAACAGTAGGGAAAGTGTTGGATAGCATAGGGTTAAAAATTAGTATTCCAACTCCAGAGAGTGCAACAGTAGGGAAAGTGTTGGATAGCGTAGGGGTAACAATTACTATTCCAACTCCAGAGAGTGCAACAGTAGGGAAAGTGTTGGATAGCGTAGGGGTAAAAATTACTATTTCCACTCCAGAGAGTGCAACAGTAGGGAAAGTGTTGGATAGCGTAGGGGTAACAATTACTATTCCAACTTCAGAGAGTGCAACAGTAGGGAAAGTGTTGGATAGCGTAGGATTAAAAATTACTATTCCAACTCCAGAGAGTGCAACAGTAGGGAAAGTGTTGGATAGCGTAGGGGTAACAATTACTATTCCAACTCCAGAGAGTGCAACAGTAGGGAAAGTGTTGGATAGCGTAGGGGTAAAAATTACTATTTCCACTCCAGAGAGTGCAACAGTAGGAAAAGTGTTGGATAGCGTAGGGGTAACAATTACTATTCCAACTCCAGAGAGTGCAACAGTACTGAAAGTGTTGGATAGCGTAGGATTAAAAATTACTATTCCAACTCCAGAGAGTGCAACAGTAGGGAAAGTGTTGGATAGCGTAGGGGTAACAATTACTATTCCAACTCCAGAGAGTGCAACAGTAGGGAAAGTGTTGGATAGCGTAGGGGTAACAAATACTATTCCCACTCCAGAGAGTGCAACAGTAGGGAAAGTGTTTGATAGCGTAGGGGTAACAATTACTATTCTAACTCCAGAGAGTGCAACAGTAGGGAAAGTGTTGGATCGCGTAGGGGTAACAATTACTATTCCAACTAAAGAGAGTGCAACAGTAGGGAAAGTGTTGGATAGCGTAGGGGTAACAATTACTATTCCAGCTCCCAAGAGTGCAACAGTAGGGAAAGTGTTAGATAGCGTAGGGGTTAAAATTACTATTCCCACTCCAGAGAGTGCAACAGTAGGGAAAGTGTTGGATAGCGTAGGGGTTTAAATTATATACTTAAAAATTATTTAAAAAAATGTAATAATACAAATATGATCTATTAAATAAATATAAAACATTTATAATACATATACATAATTATTAAAAACATGATTAGCAAAATATATATAACCTAAAAAAATCATGAAATACATACCATTTTATAATATTTAATTACCAATTAATAAATAATTAACAATTATAAAATTAACTTAACAATTATTTTTTATTCATTATCACTTAATTACATTAAAATTAGTTCCCACCATATTCCCCTATAAACACACAACCCGCAACAGAACACATCTATCAATTAATTAATTATTTAAAATTAATTACCAATTAATTAAATGTATTTACCAATTAATAAAAATTAATGTATGCTTCCTACTAATTAATAATTAATTCTACATAATGAAATTACTTCCCACCCTATTCCCCTATAAACCCATAACCCGCTACAGGACATATTTATCAATTAATCAATTAATGAAATATAATTACCAAAATAATTAAATATAATTACCAATTATTTTTAATTAATGTATGATTCCTACTAATTAATAATTATTTAAACATTATTAAATTACTTCCCACCCTATTCCCCTATAAACCCATAACCCGCTACAGAACATATTTATCAATTAATCAATTAATTAAAAATAATTCTCAATTAATTAATTAATAATTCCTACTAATTAATAATTAATTTAACATAATTAAATTACTTCCCACCCTATTCCCCTATAAACCCACAACCCGCTACAGTACTAAAAAACAATATTTAATTAAATTACATTAAAAAGTAATAATAAAACATAATAAATACAATATAATATACAAAAAATTTATTTAAAAATCGATATTAGTAACATCGAAATGATTTACTTCGATATTACTGACATTGATATTTAAAACTTCGATATTACTAATATCGATATTAAGACTGTTGATATTACTTACCTTCTATATTATGTCCCATCGATATTTAAACTTCGATATAATTGTATATCGAAATTTAAAACTCGATATTTTGTCTGTGTACCGAATGTCTGAAGTTCACGTTTACATCAGATGATACCAGCATGGATTTTTTGGATCTAACAATCTTTATCAAGGATGGACAGATCGAAACAAAAACCTTCACAAAGCCTACAGCAAAGAACAGCTTGCTGTCATATAACAGTTTCCACCCCAAACCTCTCAGAGACAATCTACCCTATAGTCAATTTTTAAGACTCAAAAGAAACTGTAGCCAAAACAGTGACTATAAGGAACAGGCCCAAGAACTAATCTTAAAACTTCAATGTTGGGATTACAAACAAAAAACGATTTCAAAATGCCGTAAAAGAGCCAATAACCAACCTAGGTTATCCTTACTCGAAACCAACAGAAAAGAACCAACTCCTAACTTGGTTACTTGTGTCACAACATACTGCCCAGCAACCTATATGGTCCAAAAAATAGTAAATAAAAACTGGCGTATATTGACTTCAGGAAACCTGGATAGGCCAAAACCTAGATTTGCGAATCGTCGAACACGCAACTTAAAGGATTTATTGGTCCACACACGTCCACAAAGACAAATACCTAGTGGACGACAAAGGAATATGGATATGACAATCATTACAGGACACTATCCATGTGGAACTTGCTTAGCCTGTAACTCTACAACCACGACCAAAACACTGCAGTTAACAGAGACACTACTTTGGACCCAGAGACAACATACAAATTGTAACTCATCTCATGTAATTTACATGATCACGTGTCCCTGCAGAAAAAAGTATATAGGAATGACCTGCAGAAAGGTAAAATTAAGAATTGGAGAACACAAAAGCAATATCAGATTGATGAAAAACAACACAAAACTCTGTTCCCATTTTGTTGAATCAGGCCACACAGTAGAAGAAATGCAATGGACTGTCATTGAAATGTTGAAAGATAGGACTGGAAATGCTGAAAAAGTCCTATATGAAAGGGAACAAAGATGGGTCAATCGTCTTAAAACTCATCTTACTGGACTTAACGATACTGTCCCATGGCATCATTTTGCATAAGTGTATGTATACTTTACCTTTACATCTTATGAATTTACATGAACATTCTTTATAATTGAGAATTACCCTGGAGAAATATGTTATTTATCAATTAAGGTGATGTACATGATGAATGAGAAACACATAACCCACTGATTGACTCCTAATATAAGCTCCAACACAGAACACGAAAGACTGCTTTCTGTATTGATCAAGTTAACTCTAACCACATGCAGTTCCCTTTTATCACAAAGTTACATACAGTGGAATAAACGAAAATATGGCTTTATTTCTTTACCTATATATGCCCACGTAAAATATAGAAAAGACCAAGATATCCTAAAGCCGTATTCCTGAATATGCTAAATGTTGTAACAAACGCAAGCAATTATGCTTTCCATGTTACTTAAGAAAAGCAACATCGCGTGTGGTCCGTTTTCTATGACTATGAGATCAGCAGTAAAGATAAACCGGAAACTTAAGAAAAGCATCATTGCGTATGGTCCGTTTTCTATTACTACGAGATCTGCAGTGTAGAAAAACAGGAAACTGACGCGTTTCCGTGTCCGGGGGCAGCGCCAGCAACAGACGCCGGAGACACTCCACATTGCGGGTAAGAGAACTTCGAGGCCGATTTATAACTCTAGTCGGTCCTCGGATTGCGAGCTAAATATAAAAATACCCCTTTTTCTTTCCTACTTCAGCCTGAGACCAATTGGTCCTAAACCCCTGACGCGACACGATATCGCGAAAACTTAGGTAATACTTTAATTTTGATACGAGGTGAAGGTTCCAGGAACACGCACTTAATTGCGAGTATTTTAGGCGGGTTTCCACACGTATGTCACAATGCCTAATATAATATAGATACCTTTACCTACAGACTAACGAGAGACCTGTTGCCATAATAATAATGAAGGTTATTTACAACACTGTGTCTCTTACAATTACGAGTTAACCAGGCGGTCTTCCACTTTCACCGCATTGTCAAATAGAACATAAATACCCTTATCTGTTAACTAACGAAAGTCCTGTTACCAGAAAAGCAAAAAATGAGGGTTATCAATACTTACTGTTTAACATAAAAATGTGCCTCTCTCCCCTCACTGTTTGGATTCCTGAATGTGATTCGCCAATTGTTTTCCTAATGAATGCCTAAACTGTAATGAATATGCTTCAGAAATGATATACAAAATAACTGTGTCGCAAAATTTGCTGTGGTCAAAATACATACATGCCTAGGTAAACACACATAACAATATCCGGAACTGATTTGTGATTTCTATTACAGGTAAATTAAACCTTGTATTCATAATACGGTGGGTATAACAAAATCCACTGCCATACTAAACAAGAGGTGTGAGTATATTTTACTTTCTGTTTTGTCCTGACGAATGCTCCACAGACCCGGCTGGGCAATACGGAGCTGAAACATGTTGACTGTATGTTTAAAGTGATATACTGAGATCCAGTTACTTGATCTGATAGTATACCCGATATAATTTTAATAACAAATCACACCCTCTGGAATAAAATAGTAATATGGGTGATGACTTGTCTTTTAATATAACTCAACCTTCAAAGTGGTGATACCTAAATTCATCTCTGGACACTGCTACGCTGCTCCAGAGTGGTCCTCAGGCTTGAGGCTGGCATGTAGCACGAATAGATCACCCGATGACAATTGCCACTAACGTCTATGAAGGGCGGAGAACTAAGATACACTGCACTTACGAAAAATCATAGTGTTTATGAGGGTTTTCTATACCACTTCGTGTAACGTAGTTACAAGTGTCCTAGTCTACTTTTGATATTGAAAAAGAGTCTCCTGGCAGCAGTCAGGAGCCTCACACATAGAGGCAACTTCAGCAGAAGGGAAACAAAAGCTTACACCTTGTTAGCACTTTACACATACTTAAAAGAGGCAGCTTTTCACTTTGTTCAGGCTCTGTTTAGGAGATATGCATGTGCTGTAAGAATGTCAGATGTATTGGTCTTCCCAGTATTTACATAAAATATTAGCATGTATATAGTGCTTACTACCCCTGGGGAGGCCTTGTAATAATTTAAATATCACTATTTTTTCTTGTAAAGCACTATGGGTAGAATAAGTTTACGCTGACAAAAGGCTACACTGTTTTGTGTATAGCTTGTAGAAGGAGAAGGAGGAAATGGGGAGGGGGCACCAAAAAAGACTTGCACCATGTGGGACCAGTACTAGGGTCTTCCCTGACTGGGAGTGTTAGCCTCCTCAGAAGTTCAGGTCTAGTTGCGCACCTGGTTTCAATCCCCCAGCCAACTCAGGGCTTTAGTTCTTAATTCCCTGATTTGTTACCTGAGGTTTGGGTCGGTTATGGCCACTGGGGAAGCAAGGGGCAAAGCCAATCTGTGAATGGGCACAGGTGTGCCACCCCCAGTGCCACACCCATTTGATCTCCATAGTATGGATATGTCTATCTCTAGACATCATATGGTACTTCCCGCGTTTTGAACCATGAGTGAAAGCTCATGGAGTTCAATATGGACTTTGATTTTTTTAAGCACACTGCTATGCTAATACAGAATTGTCAACCATGTTGAAAATAACAAGTTGTTTGAAAATGTTGTTTTTTGTAGACAACAGTGTTTATAATGTGAGGGCACATAAGTCTCTTACTCTTCCCAGTATTGATGTTAATTGTTCACCGAATGTGCAATATTCATCTCCATTTTTGAAGATCAGGGATTCATCTTCACAATAACCTCCTGCGGAAAAAAAGGATGTGTCCATCACTCTGCATAACCAACCCCTTAATATAGTATACTTTACTCCCTTCTACAAATCCGATTGCATTCATGGGCAAAAGAGAAAGGAAGGTGATCGAAATCTTACTTTTCCCTTAAACAACTAACCACGTTATCATCTCCAGCTTTAATCTAAACATCCTAAAACACTTCAATATAGACTTGCTCAGATGGAGAGCTGTTCAATGGGAATGGAGTGCATTGAAAGATGTGTGCATATATTTTAAAAGCAAGCTTGCAACTAGCTACTATTTTTTTGAAATCATTTGCCGCTTGAGCAGATTTGGATGCTTCTAACTAGAATGTACATGCCTTTGCATTTTCGCAAACCAACTCGAGGGGTTGAAAGGCATCTTTTCAAATTATTTAGGTGCGTGGGTTCAGGTGCCCCTTGGCCTGCAGGACTGTCCCTTGCCACCCTGGTACTTCCATTTACATGCCCACCATTTCATGATGGGCTACTATCTTCCCTCACACTTCCTTTCACAAGCAGTAAATTCTCAGCTCCTGTTCCATGCCAGGGCCCAGGCCTGATTCTAGGTGGTCTGCCACAGATTATGTTTGTCGGGACATATCCTTGGGATCGCCTCTTGCTAGGGCCTCCTTTACTTTCCCCAGGTCACAATTGCTGCCTCTTAAGCTGCCATTACTGGATGGGAGATTGTTGCAACCATTAAAGGCAGATGCCATCCAGAGACGTTTTAAGGCATGGGAAAAATGGGCACTGGCACCTTTATGCATAAATAAAAGGGGCATTGTTTGACTGGACGTGTTTGATGTTGTTGTTTTTTGTTTAAATCTTTTTATTAAGATTTTACATTTCAAAGTCCCAGGTGGGGGCATTATACCAATCATAAATCAGTTGTTTCACACATAGAAGGGTTACATGAAATCCACAAACATAACTCATCTTCAACATATGAATTCCACTCTGCCCGGTGGGATTGTACATACTCGCTCGTGGGTTTGCAGGTTAATAAACTGATTGTACAATAGTATGTCCCGTTGTGTCTTGTCTCTTGGGTTACGTACTGGCGGAGGCAGATGTGAATGTCACCCTGTGTGTGCCTATATGATCCTTTATTAGATAGTCAGTTGCTAGCATTCAATGTGTATGTCGGTATCCAAACTGCTGACTGTAACTCAACTTGTAACTGTGGGGAAAACTTTTTCCTAGACCCTGAGGAGGGGGAGAGTGCGGAGGGCTGGTGAGGGTGAGTGGATAAGGTGGGCAGAGGGTGTAAGGCCATTGGTCCAAGGGGTGGGGGTCGCGAGGGCCTCAGGGGGAGAGGGAGCTTTCTGTTGGGGGTGGCGGCATTCTTCCTAGGAGGGTTAGGCGCTCGGCATGTCACGTCCAGTCTGTCAGGGATCTCAGTCTCCTAGCATTTGACTAGGTGGATTGGGGTGTTGTGAGGAATCACGGGATTGAGGCGGGGATGACCTTGGTGTATCATCTATTATTGTCTCTTGTTTAAATTGTATGAGCAGCTGTGCCCATTCTAGGGAAATGGGATGTTTCGTGTACCCTTCACTTCTTCCGCCAGTAGAATTTCTGCTTCTGACACCCCCCACTAGCCTACCGCCCCTATCCAAGCTGCTCCCGGGGGGCCCAAAGGGGCTCTCCAGTGCATCGCAATAGCTCGTTTCGCTAGGACCAGGGCGAGGGATGCAAATCGCCATTGCAAATTTTCGGATTTTTTCCTTTTGTAGGTTTCCAAGGCACAGACCTCCCATGTATCAATGTGTGGCAGGTTAACCAGTGTGAGGAGTGTTTGGTGTACCTTGGTCCAGTATTGTTGCAGGGATGGGCAGTCCCAGAACATATGCCTGAAGTTCGCCTCCATTGTTTGACATCGGGGGCAGCTAAATTGTGTATACGGATAATAGTGGTGCGGTTTGTCCGGTGTGAGGTAGGCCCGATGAAGTATGTTAAACTGTATGTTTTTGAACCGCTCGTTCCTAGACACTTTGTATATTCCAGAGCGCGCGTCCACTCCGTGTCATGAAACACCCTGCCCACATCATCTTCCCAGGATTGCCTTAGTTTATCTAGGGAGACATTATTCAGTTCTCTGATGGCTTTGCAGTGCCATGTGACTAGGTGCCTGCCTGATCCCATACGGACTATCGTGTGAAGTACCGGGTGTGTGGGTGGATCTCCGTCCCGTAAACTCCAGAACGGATGGGTACTATCTAAAAGTTGCCTATGCGATGCGTTAAAAATTGTCAGCGCGAGAGGTCATACCAGTCGACCAGCTGCTCGTAGGTTCTCAGTTGCCCCTCGTGGAACAATGCCTCCACCTCCGTCACATCGTGATCGGTTCAGACTTGTCGGGCTCTAGTAGTGTAATATTTTTCCCCTCGAAGGAGACATTCCAAGGGTAACAGTGGGGAATCGAGTGGCTGGTCTTTCGACATTCTATGGATGCGCATCATGCATTTGCGCGCTATGGAGACCTGAACCGGCTGTGTGCGGGTCGGTTTGGTGCCAGGCAAGAGCATCCTTCTAATGACCCGAAGAGGTATCCTGCCGGCTTCTGTTGTCATCTCCCTGGCGCATCTCTCCGCCATCCAGTGGGATAGCCATTGAAGCTGTGCAGCGAGGAAGTATGATTCAAAGGACGGGGCTCCCAGGCCTCCGCCTGTGGTGGGCAAATACCATGTGCGCAAAGCTACTCTACCCCATATCAGCGTTGTGAGAACGCATCCAGTTCACAGAAGAAAGAACAGGGCGGGATCACTGGGAGGTTGGCGAAATGATAGAGCAATATGGGCATCATTATCATTTTTGCTATGGCCACCCGGCCGATAGGCGCCAGGGGCAGAGTCCTCCAGAAACCCACCGCCGATCGCAGACCCCCCAGCACTTTACGGTGATTGCCTTTGTATAAATCTGTCGGGGAATGATAGAGCTGCAATCCTAGGTATCTGGGGGCCACCACGCTCCTTTTTAAGGTCTGAGTGCCCATCATTACGTAGTGCGGTGCCAGGTGGGGACTGAGTGGGTAGATTGTCGACTTTTCCCAGCTGACCCTGAGACCTGAGGTGTCTCCGAAGTCTTGCAAGGTATCCCATATCGAGGTGAGATCTCTCGAAACGTCTCGGACATAAATCATCAGATCGTCCGCGTATAATAATACGCAGTGTGTCGTTCCCGCGATCGGAACCCCCATGTTGTTCCCTCCAGTCACAGCCGCATGGCCAGGGGCTCAACCGCCAGCGCAAAAAGGAGGGGGGTGAGTGGACACCCCTGCCTGGTCCCCCTCTCTACCGGGAATGGAGCAGAGATAAGCTTGCAGACTCTCACCCTGGAGGTGAGTCCCTCTGTTTTGTGTATGCCATTAAAGTGTGGCCAATATTCAGCCTCCGGAGGACAAACAAGTGGGGCCACATCAGAGTGTCAAACGCCTTCTCCAATCAAAGATCAGGCATGATGCACGGGGGAATCTGTCTTGCACTCTGTCCTGGATATGGAAGAGCAGTCTCAGATTATGTGAGGTGTTGCGCCTGGGCACGAAGCCGCATTTATCAGGATGTACTAGGGCTGGGAGAATTTGGCTATAGCGGTCGGCCAAGATCTTTCCCAGAATTTTACAATCTGTGTTCAGGAGTGTGATGGGTCTGTACGAGGACGGGTGCGTGGGGTCTTTACGGGGTTTTAGAAATGTCACCATCATGGATTCGCGGAATGACGCGGGCAGGATACCTTTGGATAAGGCTTCCTCGTATGTGGACGTTAGGTGGGGCACTATCTGGGCCGCAAATGTGCTATAGTATTCTAACGGGAACCCATCTATCCCCGGTGTTTTCTTCCTTGCAAGAGACCCAATGGCACGCTTAATATTGGAGGATGTGATCTTACTGTCCAGTTCCTTCTTATCTGCCGAGGAGATTGTGGGGAGCGTAAGCGCACCCATGAATTGTGTACATGGCGTCGCCGGTGTGGGGTTACGGTACACGTCTGCGTAGTAGGTGCAGAATATTCTCATGATGTCTAGTTGGGAGGTGTGGAGGTGCCCTGTCTCATCCACTAACTCTGTAATGGGTTGTGAGGTTGTGTCATGTTTGGCCACCCACGCCAGTAGTGCCCCTGCTCCGTTGCCCTCCCTGCGTGCCCATGTAGCGTACATTCGGAAATTGTATTTTCATAAGTTTCCGCATGTGCGAGTTTCGTCGCCACAACCTGCGCTATTGTGACCCTCCCCTGGTCCGCGTCGCGGGACAAACTGTCAGCGCAGTCTCTGTCTTATGTAGTGCCTGCTCCAGTGTTCTCCGTACCCCTACTACCTGTTGAATACAGTGTCCATGCGCGCTAACCTTGTATGCGTCCCACTCTGTTGCTCTGGATGAGGCTGAGACTGCATTGTGTATAAAGTGTTCCTGGATGAATTCCCCGTGTTTTTGATGAAAGGCCTGGTCAGTAAGGCATTCCTGGGGGAGTCTCCATGTGGGGACCGGGGGGTGGGGTGGCCTCCAACGAAGGGTCACGATGTGTGCGTCATGATCTGATACTATGCGCCCTAGATAGTCAGCGTGTTGTATTTTGGGCAGAACATCTGCAGAACACAGAAACCAGTCAAGTCTCACCCGTAGGTCGTGAGGAATGGAGTGAAAGGAGTACAATCTGGCAGCCGGATTCTGCACTCTCCAGGCATCCGCCAGTGCCCAATGTTCTACCCATTCACGGAAACGTGCCGTTTGCTTGTGTGCTGGGGAATGCGGTAGGGGAGGGTACGACCTATCTAAGTGTAGATCTAGTGTACAGTTGTAGTCCCCACCTAGGAGCCAGGGTATCTCTGTGTGAAGGGCTAGCACTGTGGTTAGCTTGTCCCAGAATTTGTCTTGCTCTGTGTTAGGAGCGTACTCACAGCCCAAAAGATTCGGTTGGCCTTCTAGGAGGCCGATTATGATTGCATATCGCCCGTCCTTGTCCATCAATCGGGCCTGTTCTTTGAATGGCACGCCAGGCCTAAACCATATTAGTGTGCCTCTGGAGAAGGGGGAATATTTTGTGGTGCACACTATGCCCCGCCATTTTCTATGAAGGCGGCCTACCTCTTGTTCCGTCAGGTGCGTCTCCTGTAGGAGGGCCACTTGTGCCGGTTGCCTTTTGATGTAGGCATATATCGAGTACCTCTTTGTGGCCGTGTGCATACCCCTGACGTTCAGAGTCATAAACTTTAGGTCCGTATTCGGCATTTTAGGTACCAAGCTTCACCTGTTTAGTCCGCGGTCCCTGTGGAGTGACCATTTCCTCCCAGCCTGTCCCTCCCTCTGGCCCTTCTCCGCCCCACCGATCTGGGGACGTGTGCAGTGATCATGCCCTCTTCCTCCCGCCCGCCCCTAGGTGCCCAGGAAAGTAAAAAAGTAAAGGGGATTAAACCAGAACTCTGGGGAACATTTCCAACTATGGGGACCCATTGCACGGGGCAATACGTCCAAACTGTTCTTCATGTGAGTCCTTTAGTTCATTGTTGCGGGGTGGTGGCCAGGTATCTTCCCTATTGCTGCTGACTCTGCTATCAAGTCAGATTGACATCGTAAGTGTACCCTCTGGTTTCTCAGTTATTTCGGATCTTTGGTACAGATTTGGGACGTTGTTGTGTAGCACCGTTTTTGTGAGGAGTCCCGATAGTTATCTCATACCTGTACACGGCCGACTGGGCGGCAGTAGGTATACATGGCGGTCCATTGCAAGAGAACCGGCGGTTACCGTGTGGTCCCGGCTTTCACGTCACTGTTTCATTAGCAGGTCCGCAGTCTGGGGGGTCACTATCGGGGGCGATATGGAACCTTCACAGGAGGCCAGTGCATCACTGACCTCGTCCTCAAAACTGAACAGATGGGGTCTCCTTCAGCCATGACAACGCGGGGATTACCCCGCACTGCCATTACAACGCAGGAATTACAACGAAAGTCGTTACAACGACTTTCACTGCATGGCGCTGTTGGATATGGAATAGTTTAATGTTCTATCCAACACCTTCCCTACTGTCAACGTGGGCTGGAGTTGGAATAGAAAATTAAACTATTCCACTATCCAGCGCCCTCCAGCGAAAGTCGTTGTAATGACTTTCGTTGTAATTCCTGCGTTGTAATGGCACGCGTGGTAATACCACGCGTTCTCATGACATGCAACCCCTTTTACATCCGACCCTACCCCCACGGGGCCAAGAGCGGCCACTGCCTGAATCACTTTTCTGCGCTCCGCTATGATTTGTGTAAGGTCTGGGGAACCAGTCCCCGTCTGGCTAGATCGGACACTGAGCTGCGTCCGGGTGACTCTGCTGCCTTGTCTCCGCGACTGCCGCCTAGGTTGACTGCCTTGTGTGGCCGTCATGGTCGGGCGACGGGAGACATGTTGCTCCACCCAAGCATCCACGTCTTTCGGGTCTGTAAAGAAGTGCGTAGTACCATTGTGGATGATCTTGAGTTTGGCCGGGAACAGGAAGGCGTACTGGATGTTCTTTTGGCGAAGTGTGCGCTTTATTGCCTGGAAGGTGGCCCTCTGTTGCTGTACGGCTTGGGAATAGTCGGTGAAGAGCATCACTTGCTTATCCTCCACCTGCAGTCGCCCGTGTGTCCTAGCCGCCCGGAGGATAGCGTCCCTGTCTTGAAAGTGTAGGAGTTTCAGCAGGAACGGTCGTGGGGGCAGGCCCGACTTGGGCTTGCACGCTGGTACCCGGTGCATTTGTTCAATGGAAAAATAGGGAGTCAAGTCTTTGGCAAGTGTAAAGGTCGCGATCCAGTCAGTGATGGATTGGATTGGGTCGGCCCCCTCCGGTAGATTCATGACTCGGATGTTGCTCCTCCGGGAGCGTCCCTCCAAATCGTCCATTTTATATTCCATGGCCTTGATCTGGGATTATAGATCTGCAATGGCGCAGTGGTGTTGCTGTACTTGCGGTTCCAGTGCCTGCACTTTCTTTTCGCCCTGGGTGACTTTGACCATCAGCTTCCTGTGGTCACCTCAGAGAAGATTGTGATCTGTAGCTAGACTGTCAACTTTGTTCTCCATCGCCACTTTGGAATATTCTATGGCCGTGAGGACTTGGTCTAATTTCCTGGACGTGGAGTCTTCTCTGGTATGTTCATCCCGCGGTTTAGTCGGGGTAGGTGGCTGAGGCGTCATCTTCTGTTGGTCTGCCTCATGGGTGGTCCCCACCATTCATTGACGGGCCATTATGGGGGGCTCGGGATCCTCTATACGAGTCCTCATGGGCAACGGTGGGCGGGCGGGGACGAGCGCTCGTGGCTACCCGCTAAGCCGTCGTGTCCGCCACCGGTACTCCATGCAGGTCTGACAAACCAGGGCGCCACTCCTCCACGGACCAGTAGCTGTTGTTCTTGGGAAGGGGGTCCAGAAGCATGGCAAAACGGCAACGCGGCGGCCGCCATCCCGTGGCCCGGGGACAAACAGTTCTGGTGAGCCACGCGCTGTGTCACGGTGTCGCTGATGAGAACTCGCCCATGGCCTCACTGGTCCGTCCGGGACTCGTCGTCCCACTGTGGGGCAGGTCGCCGTGTCGGTATCGCGATCTTCTATGCCAGGGCCGCCGGGGTTCCCACAGCCCTTGGATGTCTGTCCACTGTCGGAACGTCCTTCTCTGCTCACACGTGTTCCTTGGGCTGCCAACGGGCGAGAATGGGGGAAGGACACACATCCCTGTCTATACATCGCACACACGCTGGGGCGTCAAGCTGGGCCCCTCCCACTCTCTGGTGAGGAATCAGGGTATTGCTCTGACAGGAGCAGTGGCTCGGCGGTAATGGGCCACCCCTGTCGCTTCCTCTAATCTCGCTAGGCCTTCTCAGCGCCCCCAGTACCTTGCTGGATGTTCCAGGGTGCGCGTGGCGGGCCTCCTCTCTGCGCAGCTTCTTTGCGGCACCCTTGATGCGTGCGGCTCCCTCTCCACAGGGAGTACAGCGTGGGAGACGAAGGTCCCAGTTGGGCGGCCCGCTGGAGGGGGGGTTCCCTCTGGTCACCTCTGGGGTTCCCCGAGGAGGGGGTTGTTCGTTCTCTCCTCACTGGCACTACGGGCTTTCCTGGTTATACAGCGGTCTGAAGCGCTTCCTCTCTGCGTCTCTCCCAATGTCCAGGGCCGCAGTGGTGGTGTTATGACCCAGCTGGGTAGGCTCCCCGCCGCTGGCGCAGCCTGACTGAGTGTCGCGGGCCCCTCCTTCCCTGGCGCTTCAGGTGTCGACCGGCACCCGATCGACGGCGCGATGCGCCGCATCCTCACCTTGGGCTCGCTGGCTCATCGCTGAAGTGTTCTGGTCGTGGGTCGCCGGGATCTGGTTGCGCTCGGTCCACAACTGGCGCTGTCACTCTACCCGGCAGCCGCCATTTTCTAGGGCCGTACACGGGGAGTACGAGCGGAGCGCTCCAGACGCCTCAGGGACCATGTCTCGGGATTCTGGGCACATCGGGACAGCCCTGGGGTGTTCCGGTCCCAATTTCTGCTCCCACTGCAGCTGTAGAAGGTGAGGGGGTTACATGGGCTGCTGTTGATGCGGGCCGGCAGCTGGAGCTTTAGAAAAAGCGATCCGCCATCTTGGACGGCTCGGCCACGCCCCGACTTGTTTGATGTTTATGCTTCTAAATTGTATTGCTTTATCAGGCAATTTGAAATATTTATGCTTTCATGCACAAATAAAAGAAACATTAGTTTTACTAAATAGGTTTGATTTGTGTATGCTGCTTCCTGCTGTACTTATTACTGTTTTGCCAGTCACTTTGAAATATTTGAGTCTTCAAATATGGAATTGTTAGTCTAAACCAGTTTGATTATTCTATGGTGCTGTAGTTGTTATTTTTTTACCAGTTGCTTTGAAATATGTATACCTTTAAGCACACACCAAGTTGGGGATAAGCATGGGTGAATTTTGCGAATTTTTGTTTTTTGCGTGTTCGCGGGGTTTTTTGCGTGTTCGCGGGGATTTTTGCGTCTTCGCAAGCGCTTGCATAGCGAAGTTACCCTTGCAGTCGTTTATGGGAGAGGGAGAGAGAGATAGATAGATAGATAGATAGATAGATAGATAGATAGATAGATAGATAGATAGATAGATAGATAGATAGATAGATAGATAGAGAGAGAAGAGAGGGAAAGAGAGAGGGAGAGAGAGAACGAGAGAAAGAAAGAGAGGCCGGATCTCTGAAGGTCCAGATTCCTGAGTTGCCCCTACAGAACATACAGCTTTTTATTTTTAGCAAAATGCATATGAAAATTGTGCTGTAAAGGTCTCTTTTAGTTTAACCCCTCCTGACAACTCAAAATGGGTGTATTTGCCATCCTCTCCCTTCTTTCTGTTTTTTATATCTGTAAGTGCTTCCTGATGAGGTTTCATTCCTTGGACAGGTGCCTCGTTGCCTACTTGTAACTATTCTCTGACCCTGCTTCAAGGGTCAGAGCAGGGTCAGAGAATAGTTGCAAGTAGGCAACGAGGCGCCAGGAAGCAATTAGCAGCAGGTGTCCAAGTTGAAGTTAATTTGTTTGTAACCCTTTTGTAAAAGGTTACAAAGAAATTAGGTTCAACTTTTGCACCTGCTGCTGTAACCCTTGCTTGGCTGAAAATTCGTCCCCGCTGATTCGCGGATTTTACCGCGATTTCGCGAGATTCCCGGATCGCGAAATTGCGGGAAAATCCGCAAATTCGCACGCGAAACGGATTTTAGGCCCACATAGCTGCCAAGGTTTCAGATTGCTATGTGTGACCTTTTAATAATTTTAGAGTAATTATGAGTGACATTTCAATGACTATGAGTGATACTGTCTCGTGAGCAAAATTAAGCAATGAAGAGGAGGGAAACAATAATATCAGAAATTGCACACATTTGAGGAACGAGAAACTAAGTTAACTGCTGCAAAACGTAAGAAATATAAACAACTTCCATTGATCAGACTCTAGCTAAAATTATAGAAATTAGATAAAGCAGCTTGGAAGTGGTTGAAAATGTCATTATAATCAGCTGAGTGACTCAGTCTCACTCAACAGCCACCAGTGACCTGAGCTATAACGAAACTGAAAAAGAAAGCAGAGACGTACTGTGTGAGTGACAGGGGCATAGGCAAACTCAGAATAAGTCTAGAATGGAGTGTATTTGCTAGTAGGTGTCTGGGTAGGCACGTGATTGAGATGAGCCACACTTCACACATAGAACTGGGTACGCTCTCAGGTATGTTTGTACTGTCTGTTTTTATTAGTTTAAATGGTTAAAGTTCTCTGTAGTTTAAAATGCCCATATAAATCGAAAGTAATCAATGGCATTTATTTGAACGTCGTGAATAAACACGGCACAGTTTGTTCTATTTAATAAGAAGCTAGTGGGGTTTGATGTGCTGTGCTAGCTGCCCTGACCCGGGCAGACTGAGTGTTTCTGAATAAGTGAAAGATCCGCCGTGGCCTTCATGTGCTGCTTCTTATCTCTTTTCCTCTACTTGTGAGGAAGAGTGACGCTCTGAACAAACAAGGAGGCCCAATGAGGGAGTGGGTGGGGGGCTCCTTTACCAAGCAATAAAAAAACCTTTCCAGTCGCTTCAGAGCCCCGCGACCTCTCCCAAGGCTTCACCGAGGAGAGATAACTGAGGTACGGTGAAAGGGAGCTGTATTTGTATTTGTATCTGGGTTTTGTATCGCGCCAACTCACCGACAGGTCTCAAAGCGCTTCTGACCAAGTACAGCAACAAGAAACAAGATGAAAAAGTATAGAAATATCGACCTAACTACGGGGATGTAAACGCGTCCTTGAAAAGTAAGGTTTTCAGGGATTTCCTAAAGCGGAGAAGGTTGGATTCTCTACGAAGCACCTCCGGTAGCTTGTTCCAGATGGTAGGAGCTTGGACTGAAAAGGATCTGCCTCCTTTTGTTACCAGTTTAAAACGTGGGCAGGATAGCAGGAAGGAGTCGGAGGATGGTAGGGCGCGCTTAGGTTCATACATTTCAAGCCTATCTTTTATATAGGCTGGCGCCTGTCCATGGATTGCTTTATGGCAAATGCACATGCTCTTAAATTCGACTCTTTGTTTCATAGGGGGCCAATGTAGCCTATAAAGCAAGGGGGAGGCGTGGGCCCGCCTGGGTACTCCAAATATCAAACGAGCTGCGTCATTCAAGATGACCTGAAGACGATTAATGGAGTTTTTTTGGGAGGCCTAGGTATAACGCGTTACCGTAGTCGATTCTGGACACTATTGTGGCTGAAACAATGGTTCGAAGCATATTCATTGAGAGTAGAGGGACGAGCTTACGTAGTTGCCTGATCAGGTTAGTACAGGAGCCAACCACAGCGGACACTTGGTTGGTCATCGAGAGTTCCTGATCGATTTTCATACCGAGGCTCTTTACACTAGGGCACGGTTTTGGGGTAAGTCCAAGTTCTTGTGGCCAGAACAAATCGTTCCAGGGGGAAGTAGAGGTTGAAACTACAAGGACTTCCGTTTTGTCTGGATTGATTTTCAATAGGTTGGACGACATCCAATTTACTGTGAACCGTAGTATATTTTGGGCCATGGACTGAGCCGATGTTGTGTTGTCGATACTCAGCAGCAGCTGAGTATCATCGGCATAGTTAAAAACTTTACAGCCCATGTTTGCCAGGGATTCTATCAGTGGCTGTAGGTATAGATTAAATAAAAGTGGAGAGAGAGCGGACCCTTGCGGGAGTCCACAAACTAAGGCGCCCACGTCGGAGACCTGATCTGCTAACTGGATCCTCTGCGTCCTCCCTGATAGAAAGGCCGTTAGCCATTGGAGAGCTTTTTCTCTTATCCCGGACCTGGCTAGTCTGTCCAGGAGCAGTGCATGGCTGACAGTATCAAACGCCGCTGAAAGATCTAATAATATCAGGGCGCTTGGCTTTTTACTGTCAGCCATGCATCTGAGCTCATCCAGTACTGACAGCATTACTAGTTCCATGCTATGGTGGGCGCGAAAACCAGCTTGCCGCTCCTGGAGAAGATGGTGACGTTCCAGAAGGGGTGACAATGATTTTAACACATGCTGTTCTAGTACTTTTGATAGAAATGGCAGCTGGGAGATTGGCCTGTAGTTCTTCAGGCTAGTTGGATCTGCCCCAGGTTTTTTTATCAGGGGTCTGACGCGTGCCTCTTTAAAGGTGGTTGGTAATGATCCAGTAGCTAATGAATTGTTTAGGAGGTCTAAGATCTGGTCCTCTAGAATCGGGATTGCTAGTCGAAAGATATCGGGCGGGCAGGGATCGGCGGGGGAACCTGACTTGGTGGATGCTAATAGTTGTCTAAGGGTGGTAGAGTCGATTTCAGGAAATCTAGTGATGATAGGGGTTGAGGAGTTTAAAGGGGGCAGTGGCACGGTATGTATAGTTGGATTATCCTTCTTGATATCTGACAATATGGTCGCTACTTTTTCAAGGAAGTATCCTTGAAAAGTGTCACAATCGATCAATATATCTGCCTTTTCCTCCTTCACGTGGGTGCTCAGTCAGCATCTCAATTTCGCGCACACAGGCTCTCTCTCCCACTGACCACAACCAGTCGTACATATGGCAATAGCAAAATGTCACTAACCTCACAGAAGAAGGGCCCTCCACCTCCAGTCTGTCCAGGCGGCCCCGGTGTCACTGACTTCACCCCTTGACGATCGACTACAGTAAGATATTTCATGATTCAAAGGGGGCGGTAATAGCAATAGCTAGTACGTGGTGCCCGATCAGATTAAAGCCGGCGGACGGTGCCGTAGTTATAGACAGCACTACCTCTTAAGATGATGACATGCTGCGCCGCCTGCAAACTATTCAGCCGCATCGAGCGCCCAAAATAAACTGCGCGCGCTTCTGCAGTGACGTCTCACCGTGATAACATCAGCCTGCCAGTAATACGCCTATTTGCGATCCTTTAACATGCGGTAATGCAGAAATGTAACTAAAAATGCGTTAGTGTCACACCGGATGTGTGACACTTGGCAGGGCTGCTCCCACCCTTAGTTGGGAATTGTTGGACTAATCTGGCTTCATTTTTGCATACTGCTGGACTTGTTATTTTCATCTTGATGCAAGAAAGTTTGATTGTTTTACAAAACATGCTTGATTTTTGTATATTGCTGCACTGGTGATTGCTTTATTATGCACTTTGGAAGTATTTGCACTTTTCTTTTGCTTTACCAACTACATTTTGTATAGATTCTGTCATTAGGTACTTGCTGATATTGTTTGTTTTTATTCTACATGCGGTGTTATTTATGGTGTTGCTTGCACTTCTCTATAATACATGTGCCTTAAATCTTGTATTTAGCATTGTTTATACTACAGAAATGATACATTCAAACAGACAAACATCTGCATCAATGTTCAGAAGCATCCAAACTGTTTTCATCCTCAGCCTCATTTGCTTGCCTGTTTTGTCCTGCTTACTGATAAAGACATGATGGTAGGAATTGAAATTGCTTCCTCTGTTCTTGTTATTATCATGCACAGACCTAGACAGTCACAAGGGGGTGGAACTTTGATAATTCTCTAGTCTATTTATCTTGGAATTTGCAGGATACCAAGTTATATCTTGTGTAATTCTCATGTATATTGTCAGTCGAGTCTATGGAATTGCAGGTTTGGGTTTGCCTTTCAAAGTTTCAAGTTATTGTCCATCAATGTCAATTCTAATTCAGATCCTTCATAGTTGTTCTTTGATCTTCAGCCAGAGGCAGTTCCTGAGACAATAGGATCGCTCCTTGGCATTGTTCTGATTGCTGCCGTTCCTGAGACAATAGGACTGCTCCTTGGCATTGTTCTGATTACTTCCTCAGTTAAATAATTTGCTCTTGACAGTATTGTTACAAATAGCGTAGCATATATGCTAAGAAGGTTTCCCACTTTCTCATTATCTTTCTCATCACTTAGTCAACTATTCAATTTACCTACTTCTTTCATTCACAAGTACCTTCTACTTAAAGAAGCGCTTATGGCTATATATACCCAGTTCAGTTCAGTTCTTTAGCTTTATTCGATTTAAGTTTAAAATCATAAAAGCGTACAATTAATTCATTCATTTAATCTTTATTTCTGCTCGTTCGGCCATAAAAGATGCATAAGCAACAACAATACATTTTGCACAGTGGATACAACATACAGTCGATACAGTATACCAATGGGAAGCAGAAAATATACAATTAATCAGCTAATACAATAAATATCAAGATTAAAATAGGCATAATAGCTAAAAAAACAGATACTTTTACAAAAACCACCACTAGCCAGTATCAGGGCAACCTAACTTGCATGCAATTTACACCCATTTAATGTCTACAGATCAAGGGCCAAATTTTTACGGGTATAACTAGCACTCAATAGGAGTCTGCTGACACAAAACACTGTAAGGCGTCCAGTGTCTGTTTTAACAATCCTATATGCTTCCAGGTATGATCGTATACCTAAGGCTTTACACAAGGGTTTAATCCATTTTCTCCTCGCTAGTTCGTAGATAGTACAAAAGAACAATATATGTCTGTCATCCTCTCTTTGGTTTGATTGACAACATGTACAATTTACACTTTTTGATTGCCCTGTGGACTTATCCCATCTCGCTAGTACAGATTTTGTTTTAAGTATACCATATCTAAATTTTAAGTACAGGCTTTTTGCTAGGGGTGGTTGGATCTCATTTAAAAAGTCTTCAAAGAGTGGAGAGTCCTTAAAATCAAGAAAGCTACGTGTAATGGATCCACATGAGTAGTCATTTTGGTAATTGCGTGTTATATAAAACCAAAATCTTGCCTTGACCAGAGTCTTACATCTTTGTCTTAAACACGCTGGATCATCCCAGAAGTGAGCAAGGCCTATCCGATAAAACCAGTTTTTAACATACTTAAGCCAAGGGTTAGTAGTGTAAACATCAAGGTTCTTAACTTCTAAGATTCCTTGTCTGTAATCTACAAGATCGAAAGTACTCCAGAGTCTGACCCAGAACAAGAGTGGCCCAAGTAATGCAATGTGGTCTGTTCTTTTTATGTTTAAGTCCATAAATAATGGTACAAGTGGGCAATCTCAAAAGCCTTCTATAAAAAGTGTTTTCGCTAATCGTAAAGATCTTACCTGCATTTATACCCCAGATTTCTGCTCCATATAAAGCACCAGATTGGGCCTTCAATTAAAAAACTTCAAGTGCTTGTGAAATGGACTTACTTAAACTTGCCCCATGACGCTTTATATTAGGTAAAGTACTCTGATTGAAAATAGTTTTACTTTTTTCAATTTGCGTTTTCCATGAGGTTGTTGAATCTAGGGAAACACCCAAATACGAGAAGTTTGAAACCAGTTCAAGCCTTTGGCTATTTAGAAAGAATGGTCCTTTAAATGATTTGTGGGGATTTATGGACATACATTTGGTATTTTTCGTATTTATTTCTAGTCCTTTTGAATCACAATACATTTTAAAGGAGTTTAGAAGGGTTTGTAGACCCATGGGCGTTTGCGAAATCAGGATTGTGTCGTCCGCAAATAGGAGTGAGGGAACCCTCACACCATTCAGTTTTGGGGAATCATTATTGCATTTGTCTAAGAATTCTGGGATGTCGTTGATGAATAAGCAGAAGACTGTAGGGGCCAGCACACAACCTTGGCGGACTCCCCGTCTGATAGGTATGGGTTCTGTTAGTTCCCCTTTCGGGCCCCAACGTACTCTTGCAAAGTTATTATCATGCAAACGTCTAATCTGCTGGAGTATACAAGTTGGTAAACCCAGTGCAAGCAAACAATCCCATCCACGATCCTGCAAAACTAAATCAAAAGCTGCCTTAAGGTCAACAAAAGCTACATAAATGTGTCCTTTTAATAAAAAAACATATTTCCAACAAATGCAACAGAACCTAAATAATTGATCTATCGTACTTGTGTTCCGTCTAAAGCCTGCTTGGAACTTTGTAAAGATCTCATTCTCATCGATCCACAAGTCCATTCGATTTAAAAGATGCTTTGAAAAGGTTTTTTGTAAAATGTCTAAAAGACAAATGGGACGATAGTTAGAAGTATCATATCTATCTCCCTTCTTAAAAACTAGTATAATTTCTGCTCCCCGCCAGCTATCTGGTAGATTCCCTCCGACAACTAATATGTTAAAAAGCGTATTTATGTATGGCGCCCATACACTAATCTCATGCTTGTACAGGTCCCCCGGTATTTTATCTAGTCCTGGGGCTTTACCATTTTTCGCAGCAGTTATTGCTAACTCTGTTTCCTCAAGACTGAACTCTATAGTGTTTGCAAGTGGGACCAACCATGGGCTGTTTCCATCAGCAATCACCTCACTGCCTGGTGCTTCATACAAGTGAGTAAAATGGTTAACCCAGGTTTGTTCATCAATAAACACATCATCCGGTGACCTTTCTCCAATTTTCTCGTTAGCAACTAATTTCCAAAAGCCCACATTGTCCTTCGCTTTGACAGCTATTAGCATGTTCTCACAACATTCCTCATCCCAGTTAATTCTAGCCTTTTTCTGCACCCTCCTGTATTCTTGCCTTAGGGTCCTGATTACATATGTTTTTTTACTCTTAATTGCCTCTAGGAGTGAACCCTTACAGTTACGGCATTCCTTATTGTACCAGGGTTTAGTGCCAATAGAGGTCGTTTATTGCAGCCTTTTTTTATTTGGCATTTTCGAAACAAATGGTACTAAGGCTTTAAAAAATTCAATATGCAGGTCAATAAAAACCATACCCTCTACTGGTTGGAGCAGATGTTTGGCAAAAGTAACTGCAAGAAGTAAATAAATGCTGGATAATGCCTCTTTATTACCCAATAAGCTAGCCCATTTAAGGGAACGCCTATTGTTGCTCATCAAAGGGCCATCGGTAATTTAATTTAAAAAAACAGTCATAATAAGTTACATACAAAAGCACAGAATGGCAAAAAGATAAAACATTTGTCCGAGCTGCAGGAGTAAGTTCCTTGGTTTCATGGGAGAATTCATGGTTTTTCATACCTTTGGCCAGTGTACATTGTTACGGGGTGATTGAAGGCAGAAAAACCACGGCCACACAATGCACGGATGCTTCTAACCCTCGAGTCAGCTGTCTCTGCCTTTGGTTTTAGACGAGGGGTGTATGCCATGCTGGGATAGAAATCATGTAGATCCCATATGGATATAGGGCCATCACCTTCATGGGGGTACAAAGTTTTCAGGTAGGGAACGATTAGACTGCTTCTGAATTTTATTAGAACTAGGTCACCGTCTATGTCTTTTTGTAGGGGACCTAGCCAGCCCACCCTTCTAACGGACATGATTGTGCTATCAAGATCCAGGGGCAGGGGCCTGTTTTTAGTTAGCCAATATATGACTTTATTTAGTAGATCTTGTTCCACTCAGTTTTTCAATGTTTAAGTGCTGGGACTCCCGCAAGAACGTACACAAAGGGTGCAGCCTCCGGAGGTAGCTGTATATGTGTTCTCTTGTAAGGTTCTACTCTTGTGGCAGTATATTGTAAAGGGCCAATTTTGGGGTTAACTTTAGGGGCAGTGGGGGGTGGTGAGATAGAGACTGGAGGATGAGTTCCATTATTACTATTTGTGCCAGATGTGTTGGGAGAAATTGATATTACCGATTTTTCAATGGGAGTTAAGTTGGCCTTAATGCTTTTCTCTATTCCCAGCAGCCTGTCCTCTAGAGTGGTAATTTTGTCAATCAATGGAGCAATGAGTGATCTAAGCAATTGTTCGATCCGGGGCAAAAAATTCGAATTGAAGGAAGTTACCAGTTGGTCTATTGTTTCTTCGGAATTTAGAGGGGGGTTAGTTACAGTCAGAGGGGAGCTAGAGCACAATCTTTGTAGTTTTGGTGTATTCCCTGTCGTATTGACCCCATCCCACTTCCTTTTGCAGGGTTGTGACTGGGGAAGTACAATGTATTGTGAATTTGCGTTTTTGGGTAATGGGGGTTGTTCCAGTGGGCCAGCGATTGGAATTGATATACTGGTTCGTTTAGCGGGGCCATGGGAGGGAGTTTTAATTTCATTTCTGACTTCCACAGTGGCATACCTTGTTTTGCAAAGGGAATTTAGCTCGTCCAACAGCGAAACGTGTTGCGCTATACCATTCGTTGGGTTGGGAGATTGGTTGGTGGATATGCTGTCTATAATCTTGCAAGGTTCATTCATGATGGCGGTAGACAGAGATGACCTACAACAATCTTGTGACCCAGAACGTAAGCCTCTCTGGCTGGTAGGTATATTGGTCGCCCCCTTGCGAGTCATCATGGAGTGTGCTAGTGTTGGGGTATAGCGAGGTCACAAGACAATCTGGGGATATTTTTAGAAATTTCGACTGGAGTCCAGTGGGGTCAACCTTTGCCAGAATGTCAGGAGGGGTCAAAAAGTTGTTACCTTAGCGCTGTGATGGGATCAAGGGGGGTGGCCCCGTCCCGTCCTCCTCGTGCCTCTGAGGGCCACAGAGGGCCCGCCCTTTGCCCGGGCTTAGCCCGGCGTCCCGCGAGGGAGGTCCGCCGGAAGTTTAATGCGCCTCCTGGCGCTGCTGTTTGGTCACGTGGTTCTCTGGGCTGCTGGAAATTGTAGTTCCCTGCCCTGCACTCCACGCGGCGGCCAGTGCTTCCCCAGGTGGTAGTGGGAGCTGGCAGCGGGCAGCGTGAGGCAGGCAGGCAGCAAGTTAGAATGGGTCAGCAGTCCTCCCGGGCACCCCAGCGGCAACAACAGGCGAGACCCAAGATGCTCCCCCCGCTCTGCAGGTCCGTCGGAAGTTTAATGCGCCTCCTTGCGCTGCTGTTTGGTCACATGGTTCTCTGGGCTGCTGGGGATTGTAGTTCCCTGCCCTGCACTCCAAGCGGCGGCCAGCGCTTCCCCAGGTGGTAGTGGGAGCGGGCAGCGGGAGGCAGGCATGTGGCAACCCCAGCAAGTTAGAATGGATCAGCAGTCCTCCTGGGCACCCCAGCGGCAACAATCACAATTCTTATCTTTCTCATCACTTAGTCAACTATTCAATTTACCTACTTCTTTCATTCACAAGTACCTTCTACTTAAAGAACCGCTTATGGCTATATATACCCAGTTGTCTACTACACCTACATCCCTTACTACTTCCAAATCTGTAACACAATTACATAACTTTCTGAAAACTACTTCCAAGGCTTCCATCATATATAGGTATCTTCATAATACTAAAAATGACACTGTTCGGCCAAAAACCAAAACAGAGGAGTTGTGGGAATGCAACCTTGCCACTTCCTGGCCAGTGTCCCTATGGAATAAAATATGGATACAAATTTGGAAATCATCAAGAGCAGCTAATATAACGCAGACGTTGTTTTTTCTATATAGCAGACTCGTTCTCACGCCACATGATTTAAGCAAAAGACTTACTACAATACCAGACGTCTGTTGGACATGTTGCTCTCCGAATGCACACTTGTTTCAAATGTTATTTGTTTGTTCCCCTGTACACAATTTATGGAAACAAGTATGGTCCCAAATTAACTTGATTTTCCGAACTCAACTTCCCTTTTCTTTTACTCATGTTTTTTTAAGGAAGTCTCTCTTCTTGTTGGGAAATTACTACGCTCAATGTTAAAATCATTGACTTGCTAATAGCAGTTGCTTTCCAGCAAATTACAGCCAATTGGAAAGACTTTTCTAAGATCTCTTTTAGAGCTTGGTGGTATAATGTTTGCCATAATCATAGATTGGACACTTCCTTTGTATATCCTTTACACATGGCAACTAAACGACTAGAATTATGGTTGCCTGTTACGACTTATCTTGATGTCTGTGCTAGTCGTTCTTTGCAACTGCAGCCCAGTCAGCAAGAAGTCTTAAAACCTCCTTTAATCCCCTAAGCGTTCTTTATTTCTTCAGTATCTTATTGTTTCTTCTCACAACTGAGATATGTTGCTTTCCTTGTTCTATTTTGCGCCAATTTCATACAATATTCATGTAGCAATTTCTTGGATGATCTTTATGTATGATTTGTATTTGAGTTTTATATTTTGTACTGACTCCCTTATTTTTCTCAATAAAATTTTCTTTTGAACTTAAAAAGAGGATATCATTTCCACATTGGACATGCAACATTAAGTCAAAGAACTGTAGATTCATTTCACTAATTGTACTTTATGCGTTTTTTTATAAAGATGTTTGAAATTATGAATGAAAGGAAATGGTTTTAAGATACATCAATGTTTCGTAGTATTTAAGTGTGTGGCATATATTAAATGTACGTAGCCATTTTCATACAAATTGTATTTCTTTATTTATTTATTCAGTGTTTTATATAGCCGGGACATGACTCAATGAAGGTATGCAGAGTGCTTCACATTTACATAGCCTTAAACTTTCGACAGCAGGTTTGAAAGGACCGTTAAGCAAAAGTAAGAGGCGTAATGTATAATGTGATATATCCTATAACAAAGGTGAATGCTGCTCTTGAAATAAGATTGCTTTATAGAAATAGAAATCTCCCCACACTATGGTTGTCTCTATCTTTGAGTGCTCAACTAAGCCATACTTTTGGGTCAATGGGACTGTCGACCTCAGGAGGAGAAAGGTTAACCTCCTGGAATGTTTATCACAGAATGCCATCACTCCACCAGTACTTAACATGCTATACAAACAACAAGAAAAGCAGTATGGGTATTGTAAATGGTATGGAAAGAGCTATATGCATACCATTACAGTGCAATACTTTTACCTAGATGAGGAATTCACTATCATTAAAAACAATTGGTAACTGAGAACAATCGTCAGTGGAGCTGGTGGTAATGGTGTATACTGTAACACATTATTTTAGAGTATATTTTCATTTTTAATTAGCGCTGTAGGAGCAAAAACTTGTTTATTTATAATTCTTTCATCTTTAAATGCATTTTCCCTGTGATCTGCTTGGTCATATCTCAGGCTGCTTTCACAATGCCGAGCAAACAAAAATGAATCTCGTCAGTGCTTACAACTGACCAGTAGATGGCAGAAATATACTGTCGAACTATTTTATTTTTTAAGTTTCTTTTAAATTCAATCCTATCCCTTTCCATACAATGAGATGGAGCCAACCTTGTTTACTTGCAAAATATTTAGGGCCAGAATTACTTTATGCAAGGAAACGCAAGCCTTTAACTAAGAATTGCTAAGACACGCTCTGCGTTGTTTAGTAAATCCAAGGTAACCCAAGGCAGTGCATTCTGCAGCACACAGAGAAGTAGCAAATCGTCAGGAAGAGACACCTTCCTGCACATAAACAATCACGAATGGCGTTTTGCTCTTTTTATATGTGCTGGAGAATGCAGCACAAATAGAAAATGAAAATCGAGGAGAAATAAACTTCTCCTTGCAGCACCATTCGAATGACTGCTATTGCACGATGTTAGTTTCGTATGACCAGGGACTACCAAACAACAGCCTCCCCCGCCTTGTGTTTTAACCAACATTATTAAAGTTGGACAAGAGAGGGATTTCTTTGGAGGCGGGGGTCGTACAACCCCCGGCCGTATTTATTAAAACATAAAATCTAATAAAAATTTAAATAAACAATATTTAAACATTTTTTATGCAGAAAATGTAGCATGACATTTGATTACAATTAATATGTACAGATATCAGATGGCTAACCTTAACATACTTCTAGTACAAGGTATTTCCTATCTGAATCTAAAATCTAAACAATATCATGCATTAATTACTTTCTGCGTATCCTATTTGGGCCTACGGCAAGGCCGCTAACTGGTGTCAGATCCTTATCACGTACACCACGCCCTCCTGTTGGTGCGCGCAAGCACAGAGGGCCCGTTTACCGTGGGGGTACTTCCCCCCGATTACCCAGTATGCCTTATTAACCATGCCCTTCCGTCAAAGTGCACATGCGCAGAGGGCCCAGTTACTGTGAGGGTACTTCCGCCCCCCGGTTACCCCATTATGCTCTATTAACTCCATTAAAGGGAGCCCTTACATCTCTGCACCGTTTACTGGCGTCATTGTGCCCGTGCGGTGTGGCCAACTAGCCTAGAGAAAGCATGACTCCACCCTCCCCTGCACCCATGTAGCCAACAGGCTGTAACTGCCCCTGGAGTTCTAGGAGAGACCACTTGTCCCTGCCCTTGGGCGACCCCATTCAAGAATGGCGCCACCCTCTAAGGATCTTAAATGCACTACTCACCAATCATGACCTTACCGTCTGACCAAGGAATAGCAATAAATACGACGATTGATGACCTGCAAACGGGAAATATTTCTAATGAACAAAATAATCGTATGACACACCTGTCATCCCTTTCTTAATAGGGAACACATATGAGCAACCTTCATAACACAATACCAATATCTGCTTTAGGGGTTGGTGGGTGGGGAAAAGGATTACAGCCTCCTAGAGGCTGGGTGAGGCAGACCTGGGAGTGCGGGTAACAGAGGCAGACACCCGCGCTCCCTGGACTTTTAAACTCCCCTCCTGGCCAGGCCGGTTCTAACCGGCCTGACCACTGCCCCCCAGTTACCCGGAAGCGATTCAATCGCCTCCGGGTCACTTTGGAGCCCTTAAGGCCAATCCCTGATGAGGCGCGCCCACCCGTCATAATGATGCAGCTGGGGCTTGCCCAATCACGGAGAGCAGGCGGGGGAAGGGGGGGGCGGTACCCTGCAATACCTGCAGCGGGCTGATGCCGGCCTCGCCTCGCTCTATGTCCATGGACTACCGAACAACCCCCTCCCGCCTTGTATTTCAACCAATATTTATTAAAGATGGACATGAGAGGGATTTCTTTGGAGGTGGGGTCGTGCAACCCCTGGACGTATTTATTAAAACATAAAATCAAATAAAAATTGAAATAAACAATATTCACAGATTTTTTACGCAGAAAACGTAGTATGACATTTGATTACAATTAATATGTACAGATATCAGATGGCTAACCTTAACATACTTCTAGTACAAGGTATTTCCTATCTGAATCTAAAATCAAAACAATATCATACATTAATTACTTTCTGCGTATCCTATTTGGGCCTACGGCAAGGTCGCTAACTGGTGTCAGATCCTTATCACTTAAACCACGCCCTCCTGTTGGAGTGCGCATGCGCAGAGGGCCCGTTTACCATGAGGGTACTTCCCCCCCGGTTACCCCCGTATGCCCTATTAACGACGCTCTTCCATCGAAGTGCGAATGCGCAGAGGGCCCGTCTCCGTGAGGGTACTTACGCCCCTCGTTTACCCCTGTACGCTCTATTAACTCCATTAAAGGGGGCCCTTGAATCTCTGCGCCATTTACTGGCGTCATTGGGCCCGTGCACGATGGCCAACCAGCCTAGAGAAAGAGTGACTCCCCCTCCCCCGCACCCATGTAGCCAACAGGCTGTAACTGCCCCTGGAGTTCTAGGAGAGACCACTTATCCCTCCCCTTGGGCGACCCCATTCAAGAATGGCGCCGCCCTCTAAGGATCTTAAATGTACTGCTCACAATCATGTTAAAGACTAATATATTCAATGCAGATCCATGCACATTGTCGAGCGAGTGACTCTATATAAAGGTATCTTTATATTCATATCTATCTCATTTAAGTTGCTGCGCAAGGCTATGTTATGAATTATCAAGTATACCTATAGCAACTAATTAATATGGCATAAAGTAACAGTTGTCTATTTTAAACAAGAAGCATTGGTCATAGGTAAGAAAATGGATCATCAAATCAATAAGTTATGGCCATGGTTATATTAGAAATAACCAACAGATACAAGTATATCATAGACAAGAAAGAGATCCGCAATACTATAAGTTATGTCTATGATGATATCAGCAACAACCAATTAATAGACCTACATGCCTTCCCAAGTAATCACGGGCATGTAATGGCATACTGTGGAGTATTTTGTTGGAAATTTATTATGTAGTGAGCACCAATCATTATATGTCGATGTCTATTGTATATTATATGTACAGAGAATGTTGATGACATAATTAGAAACATGGATTATGGAGTATGCAATCTAGCTAAATGTTAAATTGTGAGGAGGGTAGGCTGCACAAAGTTGTTTTTATGAATGTTTATATTTTGTAAACTTTGTTAATATTTGTATTTTATGTGATTTTTATTTATCAGATTTTATCGTGGCTTTTTCCTGAAGAAGGCGTTCTCTTACGCCGAAACGCGCGTCGAAAGAATAAAATAGTATTCGTGCCACTTTTTAAATTTTTCATTGTGATGATGTATGTATAAAGACACTGCTATTTCTTTTTTGTTATTGTGTGTATAAATGTTTTTTATTGATGAATATATTATGTATATCCTTGTTTAAGGATTTTTAACCACCTATAAAAATTAAAAAGTGTACACTTTCCCTCTTCTTTACACCTTGTTGTTATTATTAGAATTGCAATTTTGTTTTGTTATAACGGCTTTTCTATGACAATTGATTTCATAGTTAGGTTGACTTCGACATAGATTGGTGTAGCTCTTTATTTGTAGATAGCCTAGGAATGATAAAGCACAACTGCTCACAATCATGACTTTACCGATACAGGCCAGCGTAGTTGACCGACTATCTGGCCCCCTACCCTCCTACACTGAAAGGTAATTCCCAGTCCTTAAATTCACTAACCCCGACTATGAGGCCCCTCCAAACTCACTGAAAGGTCGTGCCCTGTCCCTATACACAACTAGCTAGGTCAAAGATTCTCTGCTGTTATTTTTTGAGTGGCTCAATGCCCTCACAGACTCACTCCCCCCCCCATTGGAATCTCTGGACTCTCTGTACCAGGGTATATCCCGGGCCCAGACATGTCGACTCCCCTTTCTACCCAGGCGTACCCAGTTGTTCCTTCACTCCCTCCCAAGTGTGGGATCGAGATGCTAGGGCTGTCTGACTCAGTGAAAGTGGACATACCGTCTTGGGACCACTAACTGGACTCAATTAAAGTCCCCACGCTGTGCCCTATAGACACTTCACCCCAGACACCAACACTCCTTGCTGGTGCAATTAGAAGGCTACCTGGGAAACCACAGGCCCCAAGATCTCCTATGAGCAGATCATGAAAAAACCGTCCACCTACACTTGACCACTATGCTCACGGACATTCTCTGTGTATGCCTACCCTTACTATGGAATATCACAACTCTGCAGTGTCCGCTTACAATGGCACCTGCAAGCACAGGCAACGTAAAGGCAGAATAATGTTCCCCGACAAGGGCTGCTGAGGTTTTGAATACACATGTTACCCCTAATTTTGTTCAAGCTGACAAGGCATATATACCTGTGAAGCGGGGTACTGTTAAATCAAAACAGTTGGCACAACAAATTGCTAACACACATATACACAACCAATATATAGTCCTGGAACACCTTGAGCCCTTGATTGATCGCCCATCACACTTGATGCCGTTACTTGCCACTCAAGTTCCGGATCTACCGGCCCCCCTTGGCTGTTCACCTCTTGCAGTTCTTGTGGTGGGAAGCACTCCCAGGTATCAGCCATGGATCCAGTCATACATAAATGTAAACAAAAACACAAATGATTAGTGTTTTTTGGCTTTTAGACAAAAGATACAGTTCACATACCACCCCTACTTCAGGATTCTGACCCCCCTCCTTTTGTCACCTGCAACCCCACCTAGGGTGCATAGGTACTGTTATAACACCACCCAGACATCTATTGTGACAGCAGAGGCAACCAATTTGCCCAAGGCCCACGGGGAATAGGTACCGTGCAAGACAACCCAGACGTAGGATGCTTAGTCGTACCTCCCCCAGGACGTCAGTAGTGTGCAACCCCATGCAACATCACACTAAATAAGTGTTCCAGCACAGGGTGCATAACCATCGTGTGACAGACCACAGGCATAGAATGCTCCCTTGTTCAAGCAAAAATGGGGGGGGGGTGCAACGGTACAGTGTGATGCCACACGGCCATTGACTGTACAGGTGCCCAACCTTGGTGCAGAGGTACTGTGTGGCACAATGCATTCTTGTGCCTATGGATATGCGCACAAGGGTGTATAGATAGTGTGTGACAAACCACTGGTATACTGCACATGCGGGTATAAGCGGACTGGTGCTATAGGACTGCATGATATAACGCCCTTCTGAAACATATATGTACCAGTAATTGGTGCCTAGGTGCATTTAACACAGACCCCTGTTATGTTGTGCTTTCCCCTTTAAGGCTCGTGTGTGTGTTAGTTGGAATGTAGGATGGTTGGAATGTATGTGTGGATCCTTGGTGACTTGGCCAGGGCAGTTGGAGAGCTGTGCTGTAGATTGTGGATGCTCCCTGGCGCTCACCTGTATTTAGTTACTGCTTAATAAAAGTATCTGATCTACTACCTCGCATGGACCTTCCTTACAATTGGCGACGATTGGACTACTAGAACCCGTGCAAGTATATCCTCGAACTGTTGGGGAACCTGGAAATCTTTAAACGGATTTTTATCAGTTAATGGACTTTGGCAGTGGATTTCACGCTCCGCGAGGAAGCCCTACCCCTGCGGTAAGCGACTCGTCAAAGAGCGGTTCTATAACTTTGAAGTGGAAAATTAAAATAACTTTACTTGTGGTTGGACGCGGTGCGTCTTTTGAATGTCCTGGAGATTCGGTGAAGGCGCGAGTTGTAGACGCGCGCAGCAGCCACTGTCAGGAAGTCAACGAATACTCGGCTGGAAGTGACATAACCACGTTGTCACGCAGCGTAATCCCTACGTGGCGGCCATCTTGGATAAGGAGAATTCAAGTACTTCGTATTGGAATCGAGTACTTCGTAATGAGAAACTAAACCACACGGATTTAAAGAAAGACAGGCATGAGAGGAATATAAACATTGAGGTACATCGTGAAACGTATTACTGGCATAAGAAGAAATACAGGTGAGAAGGTCGGGGAACACAATATTTTGAATAAGGTAATGAACTTGGTTGAACTGTTAAACTAATTTGTACATGATATATGGAGAGTGGTGATTCCGAGGAAAACAGCACTTGTGATAATAGTAGAACCAGCACACAGATTGAACACAGGATGGCACAACAAAATTTTACAATTAGTGCACCACAACCATTTTGGGCCACTGGTACCCAACCAGAAATTAAATGGATTAAGTGGAAGGAATACTTCATCAATTACATTGAGGCAATTGATGAAGAAAAGAAGATGAAGCCTGAACAGAAGAAAAGAATCTTATTACATTCCTTAGGAGCTATAGGTTTAAAAACACATTCTCGCATGAATAAGGTTGAGGATGCAAACCTTGATGTTTTTGAGAACTGTATTAAAAACATGGACAAATATTTCGCACCCAAAGTTTGTATGGGGGTAACGAGACACAAATTCTTCCAAAGGAAACAAAATAAAACGGAGACAGTTGATGAATGGGTGGACGAATTGAAGAAGTTAGCTATTGATTGTAAATTCGGAACTTTGAATGATGTACTAATTCGAGATCAACTGGTAATGCATAATAACAACTCTACGTTACAAGACAGACTTTGGGTAAATGGCGATGCACCATTGGAAGATGTGTTAGCTATAATGAGGAAGGCGGAAATGTCGGGAAGATGTTCTTCTGTGGTAAAAGAGACTGAGCAGGATAAAACATCTAGTGCAGTTTGTAAAATTTTACCACACAATAAGACTAAACAAGATTTCAACAAGGTTCGCAGGGCAGATGGAACACTCAACCTACCAGGTTTCAGAGAAAAGATGTTAAAGGAGAAGAAAGAAGATGCTATCGGTGTGATAGCAAAGAACATTTGGCATTTAGCAGAACTTGCCCGGCCATTAATAAGAAATGTGGTATTTGTGGAATGTTAGGACATTTCTCAAAAATGTGCCGCAAACGTAGTAATGTGAAGTATGTTTGGGATGAAGAGGAGACAGTGGTGGAGGATGAGGATGAGAATTTGGATTGGGTAAAGAATGTGAGAGGCAATTATGTCATCAATATTTCGGATGAAGTGTTGGAAGGGAAACCTTTATGTAAGGTATCTTTAGGGGGTGTGGTGATAGAAGTTTACGCAGACTCAGGATCACCTTACACAATCGTAAATGAAGATGTTTGGAAAGAATACTTTGTGGGAAAGATTGGTGATCAATTAAAATGCTCAGACATTTGTCCTGTAGGTTACACCGGAAAAAGAATTGAAATGCTGGGTTACAGATAGCTCACATTTGTATTTAAAGGAAGAACCACAAGAGGGAAATGGTATATATCCAAAACTGAACCATCAGTTTTGGGATGGTGGGACCAGAAGAGTTTAAGCATAATTTTAGACCCAAATAGTGAAGAAAAGGTATTGGTGGTAGATGATGAAAGCAAGTTGAGTGATATGTTGAGCAAGGAATTTCCAGGAGTTTTTGGTACAGTTTTGGGCAAATTGAAAGGGTTTGAACATAGAATACTACTTAGGGCAAATGCCGAGCCAAAGGTTCACAAGGTTAGACCGATTCCAATGCTGATAAGGGATGAGGTAAAAAGCGAATTACAAGGTCTGCTTGCTAAAGGTATAATTGAGGAGGTGGAAGCCTCAGAATGGATCAGTCCCATCGTTGTAGCACGAAAACCCAACGGAAAAATCCGTTTATGCATCGACCTGCGCCATCTCAATAATAACATCATTGTTGAGAAATTCCCTTTACCTAAAATAAACGAGATGGTTGCTTCCTTTAAAGGTGCCACATGGTTTTCAACCATAGATCTATCTGCTGCATATCATCAGATTGTGTTGGAGAGTAGATCAAGACATCTAACGGCTTTTGTCACACCTTTTGGGTGTTACCAATTTAGACGGATGCCTTTTGGGCTGGCATCAGCTGCGGCTGTATTTCAAAAATTAATGTATAAACTTCTAGGGGAATTAAACATGATTGCTTTCTTCCAAGATGACATTTTAGTAGCTGCAAAAGACAAAGAAGAGCATGATAAGAAGTTGAGACAGGTCTTAAAAGTATTGGATGATGCTGGACTTACGGTAGAGTTGTCAAAGTGCAAATTTTGCAAAAGAAGTGTGTCATATTTAGGACATATTATTAGCGAGGAGGGGGTAAAGCCCAAACCAGCCTTGGTAGAAAACATTGTAAATTCGTGCACACCGAACACAAAAGAGGAGATAAGGACCTTTCTGGGAATGGCAGAGTATTGTGCCAAATTTGTAAAAGATTTTGCATCAAAGGTGTTCCATATTCGGGGTCTTTTAAAAAAAATGTCAAGTTTGTCTGGACGAAAGAGTGTCAAGAGGAGTTTGATAGGATCAAAGTTGAGCTACAAAATGTCAATGCCTTATCTAGTTTTGACCCCAACGCTGAATGTTTGTTAACTACGGACGCTAGTGACAAAGGGATCGGGGCTGTGTTGTCCCAAGTAAGTGAAAGAGGTAAGGAAACTATAATCTTGTTTGCGTCCAGAGCACTTTCCCCATCTGAAACTAGATACCCCATCATTGAAAGAGAGGCGTTGGCATGCGCATGGGCTCATGAGCATTTTAGGGCTTTCGTGTGGGGGGAACCTGTGACCATTAGAACAGATCATCGTCCTTTAGTTATGATTTTGTCGTCAGAGGGCATTTCTGGGGCTTCAGCTAGAATGGCAAGGTTGTCGATGCGCATGTGTGAGTTCATTTATAAAATGGTTTATTTACCTGGTAGAGATAACATAATTGCTGATTGCCTGTCCAGATTACCGTCCCCTTTAGAGGAGTGTGATGACGATCCATGGGGTAATGTTAGCATTGCTTTGGTTCACGATTCTGGTGCCCCTGCCATTAGCAATAAAGTATGGATGGAAGAACAGGACAAGGATATTGAACTCAAAAAAATTAAGGAGTACATCTGTTCTGGTTGGCCAAAACAAAGTTCCTTAGAAGGAAATTTTTGAGCGTTTTGGGAGGTAAGAATGGAGTTATCACTAGAGAAAGATTTATTATTCAGAGGTGACAGGGTTATCCCTCCAAGTTCCTTAAGGAGGAACATTTTAGAGCTTTGTCATGAAGGACATTTTGGCATTGGAAGAAACAAGATCATGGTGAAAGGTATGTTTTGGTGGCCTGGTGTGGACAAGGACACAGACATTTTTGTAAGAAGTTGCAACGTTTGCAGTTCTGCGGACAAAACTCTTAAAACCCTAAAGCCTAGCATGAGTGAGGGGTTGATCCCTGAGCTTCCGTGGGAAACCATTGCTATGGACATCATTGGGCCCATTGGGGAGCATAAGGAATTTGGATTGGTGGCTATTGACTTATTCTCTAAATGGCCAATAGTGAAATTTGTGGACAAAGCGGATACTTCTAATGTCTTAAGATTTTTGGACAAAATCTTTATTATGGAAGGTTTACCAGTATGTATACTCACTGACAATGGGGTACAGTTTTTATCACACATAGCCCGCGCGTATTTTGAGAAATGTGGCGTGAAACATAAGACAACCGCCTTGTACAACCCTAGCGGTAATGGTACCGTGGAAAGGTTCAACAGGGTAATTAAAGGCGTTATCCAAGCAGCTGTCAGAAAAAATCTAGATTGGAAAGTTCAAGTGCAGAAGGCAGTCTGGTCTCATAGAACCACGGTACAAACTAGCTCAGGGTTGTCCCCTTTTGTAATGATGCGAGGGAGGGTGCCAAGAAGTAAAATCAATCCTGGCTGGTTGATAGATGGTAAAGTTATGCAATGGTCACCCGTTGAAGTGAAGAATAATCTAGAATTAGTCCATTCCAAACGTAAAAGGTTTTATGACACTCACCATGGAGCAAAGGATGTGGAGGTTAAAGTTGGTGAATGGGTGCGTGTGAAGAAGCCTTATAAAGTACCTAAGGGTGAGAGCCGTTTTGAACCACAAAAACAAGTAGTGGAAGTCTTGAGAAATGCGGTCAGACTAAGTGATGGAAAAGTCTGGAATTTAAAAAGTATAGCTATTAGTCATGACCAGCATGAAGAATCAAAAGAAAAAGCGCCTCTTTGTCAGAACATGTATGATTGGATGGAAGATAATTTTGAGGACAGCTTCTTGCAAGCACAACTTGCTGGGGTGGCTGAAGACAACAATGAGTTGCCGGTTGACCCGGTTATTACTGACCAGCTTGTTTGTGAGGAGGGGGGAAGTGTTGGGACTCACTGTACTGGCGCTCTTCCAAGTGTTGGTGGTCCTTCGAACATTATCAGTGGTGAGTTATTGGGTAAGAGATCACGCACTTCTCCCACTTGGCTAAAGGATTACGTTACTGAGTTTTAGTGTTGTTTATTGTATTCCTTGTGTGGTTCCTTTTGTTTTTTTTCTTATCATTTCCTTTTGTTTCATTTCCTTCTTTCATTGAAGAGAGGGGGATGTGTTATGTTGTGCTTTCCCCTTTAAGGCTCGTGTGTGTGTTAGTTGGAATGTAGGATGGTTGGAATGTATGTGTGGATCCTGATTCCTTGGTGACTTGGCCAGGGCAGTTGGAGAGCTGTGCTGTAGATTGTGGATGCTCCCTGGCGCTCACCTGTATTTAGTTACTGCTTAATAAAAGTATCTGATCTACTACCTCGCATGGACCTTCCTTACAACCCCTAATCCATGTGTGCATCCGCACATGCCCGCGGAGTTGCTCTTGCAGGTGTGACAACCTGGACTGGGATGTACTGCTTTGACACCGTAAGTGTTGGTAATCCACTTGAGTACACTTGGAATCTATTGTTGTAATATGCTATGGGTAACTTCCCCGGTCGGTATTAGCAGTATATAGTTCGTGTTTCTTGTGAACCAGTCCAAACTCAATATAACCGTGACTGGTCCCTGCTCTAACGTTTTAATGTGAGAGGCTACATAGCATCAGTTGTATTATATAAAGATCATCGAAACCCGTCCTTCAATGAGAGCGTCCGGCATAACACTAGTTGCATTACCATCCGACTATCAACTGAAAGCGCTTAGCACAGCATCAGATGTATTACCTAGGGAAAAATGACATTAGCTTACAGTGAGGGGATTTGTGAGTTCTGTTTGAGCCTAATCTGCAGCTTGACGTCCCTGTTAATAGGACCGCGCGACTTGTATGAGGTTGCTTCGTGCCCTACGTAAGATCTTGCCGTTACTTTCCCTGGGATCCAGAGCAGAGGTAGTGCGTAGTTCTATTCTCAGTAGGTTAGACTACTGCAACGCACTACTTCTGGGAGCCCCTAAGACCTTGATCCTAAAGTTCCAGAGGATTCAAAATATGGCTGCCAAATTGGCTCTATCTCGCTCACGTTCTGCTTCTTCATCTGCAGCACTGGCTGATCTTCATTGGCTACCTGTCCAGCAGAGGATTGCCTTTAAGGCCTTATGCCTTGTCTTCAGGGCTCTGCATGGACTGGGACCGATACCGCTTCAAAATCTTTTCTCTTGGCATCAAGCTGCCAGACATTTGAGATCTTCCTCAGCGTTCCTGGTGACGGTTCCCAGGATTAACAGAGTGAGGATGGGCGGCCGTGCCTTTAGTTTCACGGCCGCCACTTTATGGAATACCCTACCTCTGGCGCTGAGGAGTAGACAAGATCTGACTTCCTTTAAGAGGGATGTTAAGACCTACCTGTTTCCAAGAGCAATGTAGTGTGCTTCACCTGATGGAAAGATATGGTCTCAGCGCCAGGATACCCTTTGGGTGACAGCCGCGCTTAACAAGTATAAAATACATACAAATACATAGCATACCCCCAATTGTATACGTGGGGCCTCTTCCTCTTCCCTAATACCCGCAAGGGATCACATGCTTTCCCAAGCATCACCTGTGTCGGTGTCATTGATACGATCCAATAAATGAAGCTTTTAAAAGGGTAAAGGACAAGCACCATATCCCATCTCGGACCCCTTTTCAAAAATGTTGCCATCAAAGTGAAATGCCCATGGCTGACCCCCTGTGCCCGAATAGAGGGGAATGCAAGTCATTACTCTCATTGGAGAATTGGCTAATATTTAACAACATACTATGTACCATGTACCCGCCCCCCCCTGAAGGTGTACTCCATGTTTTCAAGTGCCCCATTAATTAAAGAATGGAAATATACAGTGGAGTATAGTATCGCGTTCCTAGCTACTTAGTGAGGGTACCGGGTACAGAGTGGAGAGCAACAGCGCACCCATGGTTATTTAAGGAATGCTTACGCCATGCTCGAAATGCCATTACTTGCCAAACTGGGCTATTGGCATTGCCAAATCCTGTTCATATTAAATGCATCTAAACCCACCCAAAATTTCCTAAAGCTTCGTCCTAATCAAGGCAAAAGTCAGAGATGATGTGTTACCCTGTTCTTGGAAATCATGGGGGCCCTCTTGTCCCCAGTGTTACACATCCAGAGTGCGCACACACGGACTGGGCTATTGGCATTGCCAAATCCTGTTTATAATAAATGTATCTAAACCCACACCAAATTTCCTAAGGCTTCGTCTTAATCAAGGCATAAGTTAGACATGATGGGTTACCTTGTGCTTGCAACACATGGGGGCCTTCTTGTCCCCAGTGTAACACCTCCAGAGTGTGCATACGGATGTACGGCTTTACGACGCGTACTTTTACAATGCGTGCCGTTACAACGCAGTTTTTTCAACGCAAGTCGTTACCACGACTTGCGTTGGAGCGGGTGCGGACTTAGGAATTTGTTTAATTTACTATTCCAACACCGGACTACGTACAGTAGGGAAGGTGTTGGATAGTAAATTAAAAAATTCCTTGTCCTGCAGCGCCCTCCAGGGCAAGTCGTGGTAATGACTTGCGTTGAAAAGACCGTGTTGTAATGGCACAGCGGTGTAACAGCCGCATCGTAAAGGCTGTTCCCCGTGCATACACATACTACGTATGTTTTTGTACACTCAGTGCCCGCTACCGACTCTACAAATGGTAATATACCGTTCTATGTTGTTCCTCATATTCAGTTTGGGCTCCTGCAAAGTGTAAACATGCAGCTGTACTATCTCATAAACCTAGTGCACACACCCGCCCCACAGTAAGCCGGGCAGTGATTTCTTTGAGTGTTTAGTGCATATGCCATTTGTTTAGTACACCCACGTTCGTTTCGGAGACCTGATGTATCTAGGTCATACACCTCATATCCTTGCTTTAACATATAGGGACACTTGTCAACTCTACCCCCGATCATCAGCTGTTTCGTACTCACAGACACTAAACAGGGAGGTATGCCTAACCTGGGCTTAAAACATGGCTGTCACTATCAACCTTACACATGTTATTATGTGCTTGCTGCCCTGACACACGCACACAGAGTACTATGTCCGATGGGTTTAAGCGAATCCTTTTTCAAAAACATGTCCACACCCCTTTTTCAATACACAAATAACAAATGCACTGTACTACCACTTAGTCATTCTTACTGAATACGGAAGCTAAAAGCGTTTGGTCAACACCAAGACGGTACCTATATAAATTATGGGTCACCCAGTGCATGTTTCCTACCACCACTCAAATCATTTCCTATTTTGCTATACTAATTCAACACTAATCCTTCAGGTCTCGTGCTGTTTGCTCTTTCACTCTCAATCACTCCTGGATAAGGCATGTTCTTTGTGAACTTGCTGTTTTAAAAAGAGATAGTCTTTCCCAAATTCCTTGTACTACAGCAGGCAACATACCACAACTAAACAGATTCACAAGTCATCTCTACTAGCTAACTTCTCACAATGGCATCCGTGTACATTTTCCTGACAGCTATGAACCCAAAACTGTCTGCCTGTCTTACTGCTACACGGCCAGCCTGCTAAACAATAGAAACAAATTCACTTTCAAAGACATGTGACTTTACACTTTCAGCAGGGCACTAGCCTCAACAGCCATTTTTTCCAGCTAGCTTCGAGTAAGGATTGGAGTCTGTGTACAGTGTGTGACTGACGGACCCACCATGTCAGGGAGCCCGTCACCGCTGTATGGCCAAGCTAATATCTTTTAAAGATGTGTAACATTATGCCCACCGATTAGCACACGATGGGTCCCCCGACTCTCCTAGCACAGTGTCCTGCTATGCCCAGTAAGTAACAGATAGTAAGTAAGTAATACCTCATGGTTTTAAGTCTCTCCAGTTTTGACCTCCCTGAAAGGAATAATAAATAGAGTCTACAGTGCGTGACTGACTGAACCCCCATCACGAATCAGGGGGCTAGACACCGATGTATGTCCAAATAATGTATTTAAAAAAAACCTGATATTACCTGATGGATTTAAACTGCGCCAGTTTTAGACGCCCCCTGGCCCTTATTTATGAGGCCTTGCATCCGTTTTGCGCCTCCGGGCCCTTATTTATGAGGCCTTGCATCAGTTTTGCGCATCCGGTGCGTCACTTTTTGTGACGCACCAGCGGCGTACAAAATGCGCCTTGTTGCGCCATATTTAAAAAATGACGCATCTAGGTAGATGCGTCACTTTTTAAACCCCTGCGCTACATTATACCTGCGTCAGGTATAATGTATGCAGATCCGCAAAAAGCCTCGTAATAGTGACGCAGTGAAATCTAGGAGATTTCACTGCGTCACTTTTAGGATGCTGTTGCGTCAAAATCTTGCGCCTGCCTCACAGCAGGCGTAAGACTGACGCAAGCCCTTTCACATGGGGCTTTCCCCATGTGAAAGGACGCATTGCTGGAGTTGCGTCACTTTTGTGACACACTCCAGCAATGCGTCACTTTTGCACTTACAGATGCGTCAGAAATACTGACGTATCTGTAAGTCCTTGCGACATGATGCGTCATACATTAAATATGACGCATCATTGGTGTCGCAAGGTGTGCGCAGTGAAAAGTGACGCATCGCTGTTTGCATGCAGCGATGCGTCACTTTTCATAAATGAGGCCCCCTATTTTTCATGAAAGGCGTAACAAGTAGAAGTTTATTTTTGAGAGGCGCAGGGAGATTAAGAATTTCCTCAGAATTACAGGAGGCTGAGCCAAGGCTCACAACCTTTCCTCTGTTCGACAGGCAGAATTGGAGAGCCAAAAACCTGCAAGATGCCCGGGAAACTCTATGCTGCCCGCTGCCCGTGCGTCCCAGTGTGACTTGTGACCCCAAAAGCTGCTGCTACAATTGCTTTCTCTGTCATGATGCACTCGGTTCTGTCACCCATTGGACCACTCTCTGGTCTTAAAAGACTATTAAATAAGCAATAACCTTTTGACATCAACGGTTCGATTATATCCCTAGAGGGCAAGTGGCATGTCGATTCTAACCATTCTAGAGCTCTTGGCCCCGGGAGGGGCTAATTTGAACAGAGCCGTTATTTACTAACAAAAAACAATAGAACAGTGCTTGGAAAAAAACCGGCCACGAGGCTGATACACTACACTCTCTGCCCACTCACCATCAGTTCCAATTCTCAATGAGGCCCCTTGCTGGTGAGAAAAGAAGACGTTAGCAGGTATGCGCTCCTACATGTTTTAAGCACGTGGCCCTGCTGCATTTACAACAAATGTACGATCCTGCCTCGGGGTATATTCACCAGTTCTGCCTGACCTGCCCCAACTGCTTCCACAATGCACCAGACAAGCCATGCCACAAGCAGGGAAGCGGATGAGCGCAGCGCACGCCCCCGCCTTCCCCTACTCATGCCGCCCCTATCATAGGGGCACACAGCACACGCGCCCCCCCCCCCCCTTCACCTTGACTATAAAGGCTATCGCCCTCGACATTTCGTGACGAATCCACAGCTGACTCCGTGAAAAAACGTGCCGAACGCCTCAGCAACCCCCAGCAGCTGCCGGCTTCCGAGGCCAGGGGCGGCTCTAGGCTCATGGCGGCCCTGGGCAGGGAGCATAGGTAGGGGGCCCCGGAAGAGGGGGTCCAGGCGGAGCGGAGCCCGGAGGCCAGTGAAGAGGGGGAGGGGGTCAGGGTGTTTGGAAGTGGAACAGAGCGGAGGCTGCCAAATCCCTGCCAGGGGCCGTCACGCAAATACGTATCCATCCTCAGAGGATTATTATATTAAGAATATATATTGGCGTGGTGGCCCCTGGGGTTTGGTGGCCCTGTGCAGGTGCACAGTTTGCACATGTCTAAGGCCGCCCCTACTGAGGCGGTCGGCGGTCCTTGTTGTTCGCGGACCCCCTCTTGCTTAACGGCTCCTGCTGCCAAAAGCCCTGCAGAGGAGAGAAAAAACAGAGATTCTCCCACAGGGATTCCTCTGCGGTTTTTGGACTGCTCCTGCTGACGCGTCGGCTCCTAGAAGTCGATTCTCCTACCGGAAGCTGATCCTGCAACAAAACTGCACACCTGGAGTAGGAGAAAAACAGAGAAAAAGATCACAGCCTCCTAGAGGCTGGGTGGGGCAGACCTGGGAGCGCGGGTAACAGAGGCTGACTTCCCCGCTCCCTGGCCTTTTGAACCCCCCTCCTGGCCAGGCCAGTTCTAACCGACCTGACCACTGGCCCCCAGTGACCCAGAAGCGATTCAATCACCTCCAGGTCACTTTGGAGACCTTAAGGCCAATCCCTGATGAGGTGCGCCCACCGCGTCATAAAGATGCGGCGGGGGAGCGCCCCACCACGGAGAGCAGGCGGGGGAAGCGGGGGCCGGTGCCCTGCCATACCTGTGGCGGGGCCGACGCCGGCCCCGCCTCTCTTTGTGCTGCCTCAGATTTACATTTCCTTGTAAATCTTGGGCTGGGTCAAAATGCAATGGGTGTTGCAGTGAAAAGTGGGTCCCTTGCTCACGTTGCCACTGGATTCAAGCTAGCCTGGATGATATGGGGTGATATCCCAAAACCGGTCCCAGGATTCTTGTTTCATGTCCAAGGAGGACTTGGGCTGGCAGTTCAGACTGGACTGTTCCCATTAGGAGCAGAGTCAAGACTGATTTGCATATGGATGGGTCCAAACTGGGGTGGCTTAGTGTGCAGAAGAACGATGATGGATTCAACCCAGATCTGTGACTCGGGCGTTAGTGTCTGAAAAGTTTCAGCTCTTTATCATCATCTTATTGTGTTTGTTATGTTATCCCTAAGTCGCCAGGTTATGCATGGTGTGGGTCCCTTACTCACTTTGCAACTGGATTCAAGCTAGCATGTGTCATGAGGGGTGATACCCCGAAACCAGGTCACAGGATGCGTGTTTCCAGTCCAGGGAGGACCTGGCCTGGCAGTTTGTGCTGGACTGTTCCCATGAGAAGAAGGTCCAAGACTGATTTGCATATGGCTGGGCCCCAACTTAGGTTTCTTAGTGTGCAGAAGAACGATGATGGATTCAACCTAGATCTGTGACGGGTTGAGTGTCTGAAAAGTTTCAGCTTTCCATCCATCATCTTATTGTGTTTGCTCTCACTGAAAGTGACTTTCTCATTTCTCTCAACTTTACTTATAATCATAGCCTTTTCATTACTTTTCTCAATTAAATCTTATACATTCTCTTTATTTTGTCTCCCTCTGTCAAACCTCATTCGGGGTCCACATGTAGCCATAAGTTCCAGGGACACTACGATCATGGTTGCGGAAGTTTGCCAATATTGTCTGTTCTTCTACGGCTCTGTAAAGTGGGCATTTGCATTTACAACAGCTTTCACACAGGACTCTCAGGAGAGCAAGGACGAGAATCAAGGGTGAGCAGTCAAACGTTTCTCAGGGAGGTAGTGTGGGGTACAAGAGCTCAAAATTCAACAATCAACCAAAAAATAAAAAACGTTACTCAAACCTATGTGGAAGGGAAGCCAAAAGGGACCCTGCTTTGGAGCTTTATAAATGTAAAGCTCTTTTCATAGGTGATCCATTTAAAATATGTAAAGACAAATTAAAGGCTTTGAATTCACCCCATAGTGAAAGAAAAACAAACGTTTTTATTTTGACAAAAAGATTTTTCAATAAATGAGATGATTGGATAAAGACAAATCACAAGCCAAAATGTGTTTCACGACATGTACAATAACTAAGTTGCGTCATCAGTGCTAAACAAACTTTAACATTTCAAAATAATGCTCAGTTTCAAAAGTCAACATGGCTTATATGTTTTGAATACTGATATTCTGCATTCATGTGGCAAAGTTCCCTTTAGACTTGTTTACATAGGTTCTTAGGGTTCAGGGAACGAAGTATAGAAGAAAGCAGTAGTAAGGTGTTTTTAGGTTTTAGGTAAAGGGATAGTGTGGGATCTTTAGGGTTTAGGGAAGAGTAAGAGGTTGATACATATTAGGCCTGGCATCCTTGGCGTGGTTTCCCCTGACTTTTTGCCTTCTGTTTTGATCATTTAATTTTTGCTATTTTTAGGATTCCTGGCCCTTTACCAATGCTAACCAGTGCTAAAGTGCATATACTCGGTACCTCAAAGATGGTAACATTGGCTTATCCAAAATTGGCATCTTTGATTTATTTCTACGTTTTTAGTACAGTGCCCTACATGAGCCCACGGTCTGTAAATTAAATGCTACTAGTGGGCCTGAAGCAATGATTGTGCCACCAACCTAGAAGCCCTTTAAACATAGCTCCGGCATTCCTTTGCAGAGCCTGTGTGGGGAGTTTTAAACTGCAATTTCAGCCTGGCAAATTAACCTCTTTGCCAGGCCAAAACTTCCCCTTTCATTACATGTAAGTCACCCCTAAGGTAGGCATTAGGCAGCCCTATGGGCAGGGTGCAGTGTATTTAAAAGTTAGGACGTACTTTTGAGTTTTAAATATCCTGGTAGTGAAAGACTGCTAAATCCATTTTTCATAACTGCAAGGCCTATCTTTCCCATAGGTTAGCATTGAGATTGCTTCAAAACATATTCTATGTGTAATTTCCAGTTGGGAAACAATAGAGTTTTGGAGTTTGGTGTCGCTGGACTAACAATTTAAAATCACATCTTATGGTGAAGTTGGATTTTAAATTGTAAGTCTGAAAATGCCAGTTTTAGAAATGTTGCATTTTCGTACATTCACCATTCTGTGCCTCTCTCTGTCTCTGAACACATGTCTGGGCTGGGTGACAGCTGGGCTTTGGGCATTCCCAGACAGTCACACAAAGGGAGTGGGGTGTGACATTTGCATCATGATGGCCCATCACCAGTCTGATAGGCCTTCCTGAGGTAGATTAGGAAGGTGAGCTGAAATCTGCACCTGAATAGGGGTGTGCCTGTCCTCACACAAATAACTGCATATCCCCCTGTAATGTGTCTGGAGCCAGGACAGGAAAGGTAGGGACCTTGTGATCTTCAAAGGCCTATTTGATGTCTACCCCCAATTTAAAGACACATTTGGGTAAGAGTACTGGACCCTGGCACCACAAAATCAGAACTCTACTGGAACCAAGGATATTCCGCCTGGAAGAAGAGCTGCTGTGCCTTAGGAGGGGCTGCCTCTTTGCTACTTGCATTGCTGTGGTGGCCTGCTGTTTGCTGATTGCTGTGCTTTAGGAGGGACTGCCACTTTGCTACCTGCTCTGCTGGGCTGGCCTACTGTCCATGGCTTCATGCCTGGGAGTGAGAGGGCGGGACCTGTTCCTTACATCCTTGCACACAAGATTCTCCAAGTGCTTGTTGGCTTGCCTCCTGTTTTCTGAAGTCTCAGTGACACAAAAGACTTCTTGCAACTATGCTGGTGCTACTGAACTCTGCAATCTGCGAGCCCTGCCGTTGCTTGAGGTGCCAACTCAAGTCCTTGCCTCACAAGTGGGTTCTGCAGCTCTTTCTGCAAAAACCAACACAGTGACACCTTTGCGGTGATATGAACCAACACAGTGCTATCTGACGCCAAGGCAGTGACAATTCAACAACGGCACGGGTCTCAACTGCGAGGTTTGGTGATACCGCAGCGCCAATCCTTCGACACCAACTGTGAGGCTTGACTTCGATGCTGTGTCGACCCTTTGACACCCACTGCGAGGCTCGACTCCGACGAATTGACCCAACTGCGTAGATTAGAACCAACACAATGAAGCCTTTGACACCGATGCTTACTCAGTAGACAGTACTTTTTCAGCAGACCCGGTGTGGTTCTGTAGCCAGCCTGCCCTCCATTGCGGTCGGCCTGAACTTTAGATTTGTAACGGTCCCTTGCAACCTCGAGTAACCTTTTGAGTGCTAGTGACTTTTAGGCACTGTTTTTGCAGTTAATCTTTAAAAATTCATATCTCGGCTTCTCTTGATTGGATTTTTGTGATTGTGGTCTTGTTTTACTCAGAGACATCTTTTCTATGTTTCTAAACTGGTGTAGAGTCTTTTTGTGGTAGTTTCACTGTGTTTCTGTAATTTAAGTGTTGCACAAAAACTTTATTAAAAAGAAATAAAGTCCCTAAACAGAAGAGGATACTTTCTAAGTCGTGATACCCTCTGCCACAGTAATACCATTGGAGGCAGAAGTCGACTTACAAGTAACCTCAAAACCAATTTGAACTACCCTTACTGTATATATAAGGGGTACAAGTAACATCAGTTTGAAGCTCTGAGTAAATAACAATAAACTAAAAAAACAGTTAAAAACAATATACTATAAGAAACAGTTAAAACCATCAGTTTATTTAAAGAAAAGTTTTTAACAAACCAAGGCTTTGCCTTGGAATCAATACACAATCCAATCATTTCATACAAATATATATACAAAATACAGATTAAAAACCAAAAGTCGACGCAGCGTTTCGGTGCTTTGTAAAGATGAGAACACCTTCTTCAGGACGGTTTTTATCTCTCTAGTTTTGAGAGATTAGTATGAGAATTACACACGGTGAGGAAACGATACGGCTACTTGATCATTTAGCATCGTATCTTGCAGTTGGTAAGAGTTTTTTTAACATCCACCTGTGGTTAAGAGTTTCATTGGTGTAGATAAATGCTGTACCAAGGGTGACCACTGTATAAATGAATGGGAATGAGAAATCGTCAAACTGCTGGAAGGTTTAATGGAGGAAACGCCTTGACCAGCACACAAGGAAGAGGTACCAAGACCCGGTGACAGGGAGGCCGCTGGTTTTTAATAAGACCAATGCCTTAACGCGAAGATACATATAGCATCAGAAGTAACAAGCATCAAGGCGTTCCCTCCATTAAACCTTCCAGCAGTTTGACGATTTGTCAACTGCGTGACTCCATGATGGGATCATATTTGTTAATCCAATAAGAGTACGATCGTGTTGATCCGACTTCCATTCATTTATACGGTGGTCACCCTTGGTACAGCATTTATCTACACCAATGAAACTCTTAACCACAGGTGGATGTTAAAATAACTCTTACCAACTGCAAGATACGAAACTAAATGATCAAGTAGCCGTATCGTTTCCTCACCGTGTGTAATTCTCATACTAATCTCTCAAAACTAGAGAGATAAAAACCATCCTGAAGAAGGTGTTCTCATCTTTACAAAGCACGAAACGCCGCGTCGACCTTGGTTTTTAATGTGTATTTTGTATATATATTTGTATGAAATGATTGGATTATGTATTGATTCCAAGGCACAGTCGTGGTTTGTTAAAAACTTTAAAAAAAAATAAACTGATGGTTTTAACTGTTACTATAGTATATTGTTTTTAACAGTTTTTTTAGTTTATTGTTATTTACACAGAGCTTTAAACTGACGTTACTTGTACCCCTTATATATTTACAGTAAGGGTAGTTCAAATTGGTTTTGAGGTTACTTGTAACTCGACTACTGCCTCCTATAGTATTACTGTGGCAGACGGTATCACGACTTAGAAAGTATCCTCTTCTGTTTAGGGACTTTATTTCTTTTTAATCTTGTTTACCCTGTCCCTTATTGGTTCAGAGGGTACCTCCTTTTTTGTTTTGAAGCACAAAAAATGTACACATTGCCTCTTAAGTTTGGCCTGACTGCTTTGTGCCAATCTACCAGAGGGTAAGCACAGGTTAATGTAGGTTGTGTATCTGAATTACCCTGAATAGGACTGTGGCTCCTGCTTGAGCAGGGTCTCTACTCTGCCAACCAGAACCCTCGATTTCTAACAGTACAGTTCAGGAACAGTAGCATTTGGGGACTGTAAGGATTTTGTTTAGTTCAGCAAAGTATAGCATTAAGGCATTCATATCAGGAGTTTTAAAGGTTCACAATTGGGAAGCATTAGGACGGCCTGGGGGCTATCAGGGTACATTTAGAAAAATGAAAGAATGCATGTAACAAAAATGACATTTAAAAAAACAACATTTTGGGAATTGTCGTAGGTAATAATGAAGGACACAACATTATTACCCAGATAATTTTAACTACTATATTTCTGTACTCAACATTTTAAAAGTTGACTTTATTCGAGACAACAGTCCAACTCAGAGCTTGTCTTTTTGTAAAAACAAGTACTTTAATTATTTGACACAACTAAATACTACACAATGCAACTGGTTTCCCCCCAGTGCAGATTGGCATAGAGCAACCTTCTAAGAGCAATAAAAAAAGAAGCAAGCCAGGAGATCAGGGATTGCAGAGTATTACATCGATCTGCAATAAGGCAAGTTAAGGCAAGATTGGAAAGTAATAAATGAGATGATCTCTTAGAAGCCTCTGCTAGTAATGATTCAAGGAGATTCTGGTGGTTAGTGAGTCAAAGTAGTGATAGCAGTCAAGCCAATGGAGACTTCTATTTTGCCATGTAAGTAGGTTGCCCATTTTGAGAATCTTTTTCCCACCCATAAGAAAATTATTAGATTTCTATTAGTATCGAGGGTGACTGTTCCCTCGAGCTGACTTTTATACCTGTAGTTTTCACGTTAGCAGAGACGGTGGCAGCAGGCTCCACATAGAAGACTGGCAAGGCACCTGGATTGGATCAGATCCCAGTTTATCTTTCTAAACCTGACCAAAGTATTTGGGTTCCTTTCATTAATGCTGTTTCCAATGCTATCTTGGTGGTGGCAGCGATACGTGACTCGTGGAAAGGGCAGAGATGGTTCCTGGTTTTTAAAAAGGAAGTCTGAACATCCTGTCCAATCACCGACCAATTAGCCTCCTCAACAACCTTCAAAAGTTATTTGTAAACAAGCCCAGAGCCATTAGCTTGGGACAGAAAGTGTTGGAAAGGGTCAAGGAATTTGAATATTTGGGGATTCGTTTGGCTGACTCTGGATCAATAACACCACAGATCTCAAAAGTTCTCTTTTGCCAAACTATAGAGTTGTAGCCATTCTGAGATTTGCCATAATGGCTCCCTGGTATGCAATTCTTCCAGCAAGGGAAATGTATAAAGCTCAACCAAGGGACGCAGCTCTGTATGGCACAGAGTTATAGGGCCAGTGTCTTGCGGATTCTCTGGGGCCTGGTAAGAACAATTTTATAAGAGCTCATACTGGTAAGGGGAAAGGCACCCCTTTAGTTCCGCTTGGATTGGATCTCAACCTTTAACCTGTCTCTGCTTTGGCTTCATTAGGGCCGCTGCTCTACTGAGTTTGCATATGAGCTGTCGGGGAACTACAACTTTACAGAGAGGGTCTTGCTGACATCCTTAACTTACATAGCTCAAACATGATTGAGTGGTTAGCCTACGGTAGTAAATCATTTTGTGACCTGGGTTTAGCTAACTTCTGGGAAGAGCCCTTCTCCATCACGTCTACTGTGGTTACGGAGATTAAAGCTAGATATTGGGAGAGAGTTAGAGCTCAGATTGAATTGTTTAGTATCACAGGTAGTCACACAAGCTTTTTTTTAATTATATAAGAGCTTCTCTAAGGCTGAGCCATTTTTACGTTTTATCCGCCCAGTACACGCTCACTCGCTCTATATGCAGTTTAGGTATTTTACTGATAGATACCTTTAAATCAACATGGGTTTCTTTGTAGACAAGATCCACCTTGTGCCAGTCATGTATGCATTCGAATGAGACTGAGGAACATCTGTTATTCTTTTTCCCAAATATTCTAGACCAAGAGCGAGGTGGATAGTACCTTTATGCCACCTTTTGTGGATGTTGCACGGCACTAACACTCTTAGAACCTGTAAAAGTGATTCCAGTAGTGTTGTAGGGGCTGCAGTATCTAAATTTAATTTGCTGCATGGTCTATTAGACATAAATATACCACTTGAACAGCAAGGGGTACTCCATTTAATGGCGAATCCATGTGTTTGTTCCAGTGAAATGCGCTTATTAGCTTATTTTCAATGTATTTTAATAGGGGAGTGCAGTGCAGTGTCTCCTTCGATTCTAATTGATGTTTCACTGTCTATATTAATTTTATTATTGTAGGATTTGAACCTGTTTTAACATACTTTTATACGGATTCTTGCCTAACAGCTGTGGCCTGCAGCGTACACACACACACACTCTCTCTCTCTCGCTCAGCCCAAGGTTGTGGGGCACCCATTTTGGTAGAACTATAAACGAGAGGGGCCAGTAGGCCACACTCTCACTGATAGAGTTAAAAAAAAGTTTGGTCATACTAAGAACATTTTATGATTGTAGGATTTTTAACCTGTTTTAACTTACTTTAGTATCTTGCCTAACCTATTTTTATATGCTTGTTTTTAAGATGTTTGAACTGTCAATAAACTTAAATCTTCACTACTACACCTTCCAATCATGAATACAGGGTTGAATCCTTGGTAAAGTTATTCAGAGTGTACACCCCCCTGCTCCATTGTCGTTTTGCACCCAGGTGAATCTAGGTGCTATGGGCCCATTTGCTGACCATTATAAAGGCATGCCGGGAGTGCCCTTCATGGTCACGTGACAGGTCTGGTCCTCACATTGCCAGGGAGCCTAAGCATCTGTGCACATGCTAGATTAGCATAATATCAGGGCAATGTTTAAAATTAGGATAGCAGATTGACATGTAGATGGGCATAGGAACAAGTTCAGATTACATGTAGGCATTCCCATCCCAAAACCCTTTCCCATCTTCCTGGCTCTTATCTTCTTTAATCACTTTACTCTTCCTCTTGATAATCTCCTTCTCCCCGACATCAACCTGATTCTCTCTTCCCCTCTGTCTCTCCTCTTTATCTCCGCCTCTTCTTACTCCATCTCCACCTTCCCTTCACTTGCTGCTCCTTTGGTTTCTGCATTATGTCTCTTTCCTATCTGAGTTTATCCATCTTCGCCCTCTTTTGTTCTCCTGTGGTTTCCTCTAAAAACCTGTGCCCTTTGTCACAGTCACCCCTTCTAACATTATTTTACTTCATGTGTTTCTCACCACTCCAATTTCTCCTGCTCATAGATGCTGCTGACCCTGTAGAACATGCTACAAGTGTTATTTCCACTCATCCTTTCTGCTCTCCCTTGCCCGTCTTTGGCTCTAGCGAAGCAAGCATGGCTGGCCACCACACCTAATCTTTCTGTGGCCTTCCCATTCCTTCAACACCTCCCTGTGTATCTCCCTTTCTTCCTTTTCTTGCTAGCTGTCAGTAGAGATAAGGCAAGGGCATTTTCTGGAGTAGTGTGGTGGGAAGACCTTCATGAGAATGTGTGTAGGGGCAATGACCATGTATTGAGGAAAGCAATGGTTCACTTACCCCTACATATTGACCCCCTACCTCCTTTCCTGGCAAATTTACTTTCTATTCTTGCACTGTGCTCATGATGAAATTCGCAGGCAAAGTGAATATTTTCTGAACACAGCTTTCTACGTTAGCTGCTTGAGAAGGGACACAATAGGCAGTATGTTTAATCTCAAGGCAGAAAGAGATTTGGGCAAGCCACTGAAGGCTTGAGCCAGTTGCCTTGCTCTAGCTCAGCTCAGGATCTTCTTGGAACATGAGCCCAAAATGAGCCAGACTTTCATTTGGCTTCTGCCTGCCACCTACACTCGAACCTCAGGCACCAAGCATCAAAGGCAAAGCATTAACCTTTAAGGGAAAACAGGAGGTACCTATCTTGTGGTTTATTTGCATAATGTGAAACCAGAAAACCTGAGATCAATACCAGCTTCCCCATTTGAGTAACATCTGTGGTCATAGACAAATATCTATATCTATTTTGTGTTTGGTTAAATAGAGTGTAATGTTTTTCCATGTATGATATAAAATATAGGCAACATATAGGGTGTACATGGCAATAGATTTGTCTCTTAGTTAACTAATGCCACTGTCATGGTTGCAGATGGAGGCATGAATGCTCTTAAGTTCATGTTCACTTTTAGTAAACAAGTCTCAATGCAGTGATGCAATCTGATGTACTAAGGTGAAGTTTCTGCATGTTAAAGAAATACACTTTTTTAGTTTTTGAAGACTTTACCATATTTGTACATGATATCTGTATCAAATCTACATGTCAATTAATTACTTTCATGGCTCAGCTCTTGCCTCAGCTAAGGCACTACCTGTTAATTTGTTGGCTTACCCACTACTGCACCTTAGCAAGCTCCAGAGAAAGCAATTGCTTTTGTGAGAGAATAACAAATACATTATGAGCCTATTGACAGCTTTATTGTCGCAAAGCACCCCCTCAGAGGGCTTCTTGGGGGTATGGGATAGTGGGTGCACAAGGTAGACGTGCAACTAGGAGAGCTCCATATCATTGTACAGACATATCAACTCACCCACAATTTTTCATTGTTCACCCTCATATGGATGTGTACACCTATACATCTGCAGACTTCTCTTTAACATTTGCATTACACATGAAATCTTAAATCCCGCTGTCCTTGTGACTGAGCAGTCTAAGTTGGAGGTATAAAGTCAGACTTTTTTAAGCATGGAGAAAGTGTGCAATTGCCCAGGGCCCGACCTTCCAGAGGGTCCCCTGGGAAAGTGGTAATTCTTTCTTTTACTTATGTCTATGCTTTAGTGATCAGTAGGAGAGAATAGGTCCTTTTTAACCTTTGTCACTGGAGTGAGGCTTACAGGCTCACTCATTTTTAAAGATCCAGTGTTGTGTGCTTAACTCACCCTTTGCCTACATTGGTTTGTTGTGAAGTGCTGTGCAGTGCAGAAGTGTTGCATCTACGCTGGGTGAATGTGTGCCTGGAAAGGGAACTAAACAAGCATAATGCAGTGCTGGGCAGTGCATATGTGGTGAATTCATGTGCTGGATATATGGCTACCTATGAGTGGTACAATGCCTTAAAGACAGAGCACTGTGCAGTATGTGTGCCTGTATTATACACTGGGAGGGTGAGTGCCTGTGGATGATACAATACATGGAGGGACCTGGGTACCATTTTAGGAGACCCATGCCTACATGGTCAAACATGGAGAGGAGGCACTGTTCTTGACAAGCAGGCACCAGAATCTGCCTGCTTGTCAAGAATAGTGTGCCCTGTGAGGAAGAGAGCATTGGAGGGAGCGAAGACCAGTGGTGAGCCCTGTCCAGTGGACTCTCTCTGTGAGGTGTGAGCAAATGGCTGCTGCACCGATCGAGTTGTTGCCCATGTGCAGCACAAAGTCGGCAACATCCATATGTCAGGCAAGGTCCACCATGACTTGAGCCCTGTGCAGTGCTGCACCGATTGGGCTGGAACCCTGCATAGTGCTGAGTCGGCGACCCCGTATGCCAAGAGGGCCTGACATGAAAAAGACTGGTGTAATCAAACAGCACTTTTTGCAGATGTCCCCCCATTTACACTACTAGATGTTGGTTTATGACTCTGACAGTGCACTGGAACCTGCTAACCAGGCTCCTGTGCCAGTACTCTTTCCCCAAAACTGTCATGGGTGAATTGGTAACCATAATCAGCAAGGCTTTGCTCCCTTATAAGTCCCTGGTCTGTGATACCAGGGATACCCAGGGTATAGAGGGTAAAGGGATCCCCAGGGCTGCAGCATGGTTTTGTGCAACCCTGGGTGACCCAAGCAAACTACTGACAGCAGGTCTGCCATTGCAGACTGCAGGAGCAGGGAACACTGCTCGAACACGACTGTACCATTACGAAGTGTGTTACAGTGAAACACCCTGCTTTTAGTATATTTCAGTCACGTGGACGCCCTGCAAGATGGCCGGCTAGTTGCGGAGCTCCGCCGCATCACAGACTCTTCGAACATTTTTTCCGATATGAAGGGAACTGGTTTTGCAGCGGCTTGGCAGTACCTGGCACCGGAACTGGCGGTGAGCACCTGCATCATTTTTACGGCCCCTTACGAGCCGTTTTTCCAGTGTAAATCGCGACGCGCTTGTCGCGTTTTGGAAACGCGCGTATTGGGAAGCCGCCATTTCACGTTCGCCGCAGCACCAACAGACTTTTCCATCTATCCATGCTCTTCAGCGTTGGTTCTCCGCTCTCTCCCTCAATCACTTTGTGGACATTGCGGTAAGCGCCGAAGGGATTCCTGCTGTCTGTGATGCGCCCTGCCTAATTTAAACTTTTCACTCAAGATGTGATTGTTGCTTGTCAGGAAGCCGCCATTTTGAGCGCGTTTTGATCGCGCTGCAGCTTCATTCAGCACCACGACTTTTCTTCACGGCTTCACAATGACTGTTGCATACTGGTGTGTACAATGTTTGCTTCTCTGTTTATTAAATGAGCATTCTTTATGATGAACCCTCTTCTGGATGTATAGCAATATTTCTACAATTGCCTCTCTACACCTCCTACAGTGTGCCTACCTATTAGGAGCCTTCCAGCATTTCTATTGTATCTGACCATTGTGCGTTCCATGATTTCTTCGAACCCTTGTGAATTGCGTTCCAGCCATTCTGCGCCTTCTGCCATTTCACATGTCATGGATGGTCCCTCTATGCTATAAGCTTTACAATGTTCCACAAGGCAGTTTTGTCTCTCAATGAATTTTAGTAAGTCCATAAGTAGAGTTTAAATATCTTTGTGGAGTCCTTTGTTCAGTTCCTATTCCTGCCTCTGGTAGCTCTACTTGACTGACTTTCGCTGGACAGAGTGCTGTCTATACACCTCCTTTTCTCGTGCTATCATTAAACTGGACTTTCTCGTATGGTCAAGTTACGCAAGCCTAAATTCATTTTTACTTCCTCTGTGAAGACTCCTCTAAGTTCTCCCACTGATTTGCTCGCTTCCTCACAGACTCTCAAGATGGCAACCTCTACTTCTCAACGAGCCTCACAATTGCAGGCCTCTTCAAATAAATCTTCACCTCCGGCGTCTTCTTCCAAATGACTAAAGCATGATCCTCCTTCACCGGATAAATCTTCCTCTTCATCCTCCATAGATTTGATTTTGGAAGAAATCCGGGCGTTACGACCATTTGTTGAGGAAACAAGTAAAGATATGCAACTTTTAAAAGATAAGTGGGAGACCATGGACGCTCGCATTTCCTCAATTGAACAACAAATCCCTAAGGTTCAATCTAACACACAACGCATCACTTCCTTGGAAAAGACTGTTCTTTCACTTCAACATCATACAGAGGATTTGGAAAATCGTAATAGAAGGAATAACCTACGTATTTATGGTTTGCCGGAATCTCTTGAGGGGGATGACCCAGTCACTTTTTTCACCTCTTTCCTTCCAAAACTTTTGGACATGCCATCTTCTACGACCATCAGCATCCAAAGGGCTCACAGACTTGGACCACGTACAACTACATCTACAAAGCCTCGGGGTGTCATCATCCTTTTTTTGAAATTCACGGACCTTCTCTCCATTCTTTCTGCAGCTAGAGCCAAACGACAAGTATCCTGGAAAGGTCAACGTGTATTTCTAACCCAAGATGTATCTAATGCTACTGCCTCTAGACGTAAGGAATTTCTTTCCCTTCGCCCCTCTTTGCGCTCAATGGGAGCACGCTATGGCTTGTTTCATCCCTGCACCTTCAGAGTGACTCATCAAAATAAGACTTGGACCTTTCAAGATCCTGGTGAACTTCGAAATTTCCTCCTTCTGCAGAATGGTGATGGAATGGAATCCTCCCCTTCAAATAGTGGCTAACTGGTTTTACTATTTTCTTGCCTCTACCCTCTAGATGCTCTGTTCTTTCTTGTACTTATGTACTCCATGTTTTTATGCTTCTTGTTCTTTCTCCATTTATTCATTTTCCTCTAGTATGCTGTAGTGTTTATTTCTGATTTATATTCTGCTTGCTTGTTTTTTATATTATTTTATATTGTTTGTATCTTATATTCTATATTATTTTTGTTAAATATGACCCTCTTATTAATTGTTTTTGTTTCCTTCCATTGCAGAATTGTACTTTACCGACTATTCCCTTCATCCTATGTCATCCATATCTAGTTTTGGAAGGTCTCGGTGCGGTCCTGTCTCTGCTCCTGGTCTTGTTACGCGTCACCTCTTCCCCATATCCCTCTTTGTATTCACCTTCAGGTATGTTTTTTGCAGTCATCCTTATGGATTTGTACTGTCTTCTCTGTTTTCTCTCTCCCTTTTCTCCTGCTAATTTTTCTTCCTTTCCTTTATCCCCTCTTTTCCCCCTTTCCCATGTTCTTTTCTCATACTTTCTTACTTCCAGCCTTCTTACACTTGGTTTTTCACTATTACTGTATATGTTGCACTTTTCGAATTTGAATTGTTTACTCTGTTTCAATATTTAAAGTTGTTTCATGGAATGTGAAAGGTTTTAATAATCCTATTAAGCGGCAGAAAGTACTATCTCACCTTTCCTCTTATAATCCTGACATTGCTCTTATCCAAGAGACCCACCTCTCTGAAGTTGAATCTCTAAAGTTGAAAAGACAATGGGTTGGTACCGTGTTATTCTCTCCGGCCCTTCATAAAAAGAATGGAGTTGCCATTTTGATCCACAAACGACTCAAATGCAAGATTGTACTAGAGGAAAACGTTGATGAAGGTCGTTGGGTATTAGCTAAATTACTTATTAATGCAATTCCAATTACTTTGTTTAATGTATATGGTCCCACGAACTTTGATTCTTCCTTTTGGCCAACAATCACTTCCAAATGCATCCAACATGAAGATGATTGTTTCCTTCTAGGTGGCGATTGTAATCAGATAGTTGACCCCTTCTTGGATCGTAAGTCCTCCGTCCGCTTCACCCCACATAAGCCTCATAAACAGTTCTTGGATACTATTGCACAGGCCCACCTTGTAGACTCTTGGAGACTCACTCATCCAGACACTTTAGATTTTTCCTTCTTCTCTCCCCCACATGCTTCCTTCTCTCGTCTAGATTATATTTTTCTCTCCTCTTCTTTATTCCAAAATCTTTTATCTTCCTTTATTGAACCTATTGTGATTTCTGACCATTCTCCTATTGTTACAGACTTTGACCTCCTTCCCCCTCTTCCTAAATCGTCTCGTTGGCGTTTCAATTCTTCCTCACTAACTGACCCTAATTTCTCCACCTCTTTCCGCTCTTTTACCACTGACATCTTTCAGCTCAACTCTGATCCTCATATCTCCCCACATGTTTTATGGGATTCTTTCAAAGCTACAGCCCGTGTATCCATTATTGACTTTGTTTCTAAGAAAAAAAAGCAATTTCTCCAAAAGCGTACTGTTGCTTTGGCACATATTAAATCCTTGGAGCATCGGTTTTATACTTCCTCCCCCAAACATATGCCTTCTGAACTCCTTCAAGCTAAAATTGCCTTCAACAAACTCACCACTGATTCGGCTTCTTCCTTCCTTCTTCGTAGTAGCGCTCGCTACTATGGGGGTCGTAACAAATCAGGCAAATAACTCGCTAATTATATCAAATCGCGGAAAGAACGTACTTTCATAGATTCCATCTATTCCCCTTCTAATGTTCTCCTGCACACAGATAAAGATATTTTGGACCAATTTCAATCTTTTTATAAATCTTTGTATACTCCCGAAAAACCCCCTTCACCTACTCTTCTTCAATCCTATTTTGATAATCTGCCTCAACCTGATACGTCCCACCTTCACTTCTCAGATATCGAAACTGATTTTACCTTACATGAACTTTCCACTGCACTGTCTTCCCTTACCAAAGGCAAAACTCCAGGTCCCGATGGTTTTTCGGTCGAATTTTATTTACACTTTTCTGATCTTCTTTTGCCCAAACTTTTCTCTCTCTTTCAGTCATTTTGCTCCACTGGTCTTGCCCAAGGTTCCTTTCAAGATGCCACTATCTGTCTTATCCCTAAAGAAGGTTGCAATCCTAAATTCTGTAAAAATTACCGCCCTATCTCTTTGGTTAATGTTGACTATAAACTATATGCTAAACTATTAGCCCTACGTCTTGACCCCTTCATGCCATCCCTCATTGGGAAGGAACAATGCGAATTTGTTAAAGGTCGTCTCACATCGGATAATTCCAGACTTTTCCTCAATGTTTTAAATAAAGCCTCTTCTCTTTCTATCCCCCTGGCAGCTATTTCTGTAGATGCTGAAAAAGCCTTCGACAGAGTTGATTGGTCTTTCCTACTTGCTTCCCTAAAATGGCATGGTTTTTGTCCCAAATTTATTTCGTTTATTTCTTTAATTTATTCTACTCCCAAAGCTTCAGTCCTGGTAAATGGTCAGCTCATTTCATCTTTCACACTTCAACGTGGGGTTCGTCAAGGATGTCCTCTTTCCCCGCTTCTTTTTATCTTAGCTCTTGAACCCTTTCTATCCTCTATTCGTAACAATTCTTCGATTTCTGGTTTTCCATATGGAGACCATCAACTCAAATTATCTGCTTATGCTGATGATATTCTTTTATTTATTTCAGACCCAGTTTCTTCTGTCCCCTCTTTGTTAGCTGAGTTTGAGAAGTTTTCTCTTGTCTCAGGATATAAAATCAATTCCGACAAGACCGAAATTCTTCCATTGACTAAATAGTGTCTCCCACACTTCTTTACCTCCACAGGCTTCGCTTGGAATAGTAATAAGATAAAATATCTTGGAGTTATTTTTTCTAACTCTATCTCCTCCTCTATCAAACTTAATATGAACGCAGTCATCTCTAGAATTGAGCGATTGCTGTCCTCTTGGAATCCTCTCTTCCTTTCCTGGTGGGGTCGTCTTGACTCTGTCAAGATGATGGTCGCACCTATTTTGATGTATTTATTCTCTATGCTTCCTGTCCACATCCCAGCCACTTACTTTCATCGCATTGACTCTATTCTATCCAAATTTCTGTGGAAACAGAAAAAGTCTTGTATATCTTTATCGACTCTTCGCAAACCCAAATCAAATGGAGGAATTAATTTTCCAGATTTTCAACTCCATCATAAATCCTTCTCTCTTCGTCAGGCATCTCGATGGCTATCGTCAGAGTTATCCCCTTTTTCTCCTCTTTGGCTTCATGTTGAACGTTCTTTATTATTACCCTTTTCTTTTCATGATGTTCTTCGCTTTACTTCTAAATCTCCTTATACTATCCCTCCTCTGTTCAAACATACTTCTCTTTTGAAGCCTTTGCTTTCCCCATTGATCATTTCACGTGAGTCTTTTCTACTTTTACCCATTTGGTACAACTCGCTTATCCTTTTGCACAATAGACCTATTTCCTGGTCCTCTTGGAGATCGAAAGGTATTATTTGGGTTCATCATCTCTTTGATGGCTCTTCACCTTGCTCTTTTCCTCAATTTCAGTTGCAGTTTCACTGCCCTCGTTCATTTGCACAGAAATATTACATCCTTATGGAAATTGTCCTTGACCGCTATTACTCTCTCCCTTCTTCAGAACTACCTCCCCCTTCTTCCCCTCTTCTTTCCATACTTTCCACTGTTCCTAAAGCCTCTCTTATCTATCGCTTCTTCTCTGCTCCTAACCCTGACCGCCCTAAATCTATGATAGAATTATCCTGGGAGAGAGAGTTGGCTTGTTCTTGGTCTATCTCTCTCTGGGATAAATTATAGATTAAAACTTTGAAGACCTCTCGCTCTGCATCCCTCACTCAGTCCATCTTTTTCTTCTATCATAGACTTTACCTTTCTCCTCTTTCCCTGTATCGTTTCCTTTCTTCTTCCACCTCTAACTGCTGGACATGCAATACCCCTGAAGCTGATCTCTTTCACCTTTTCTTTCTTTGTCCTTCTGTTCAGGTTTTTTGGAAACAAGTTTGGTCTTGCGTGTCACGCATCTTTACACTCTCTGTTCCCTATTCCAATTCCCTTATCTTTCTAGGAAGCCTTTCAGACTCTTTGGACCTCCCTCCACATTCACTGGGTCTCCTTGATCTCATGCTAGCCCACGCACTTCAACACATTACCTCCAATTGGAAGTCCCTTACAAACCTCTCCGTTCGTTGTTGGTGGAATCTCCTGTGTAATTCCCACAGACTTGATGTTGCCTTTGCCTCCTCTTGTAAACCTCCTCGCAATGTTGAGCTTTATTGGTTACCCCTTAATTTGTATTTAGATCAGTCTGTCAACAAAGGTTATACTCCACTTTCCTCTGACAATTTTAAGCCCCCTCGAACATGTGTACTTCTGCCTGCAGTTTCGTTCTTTAAAATTTCACAGTTTAGGTTTTTCACTCAAGTTATAATTGATACTTCTGCTTTTAGTTATTGTGCATTTGTTTTTGCTTTTCCTTGCCGATAATTGTTTATGCCTATACTTATATATATATATATAATTGCTGTTATCATGGTTTTTATTTCCCCTCTTCCCTCCCCTTCTCCCCTTCCCCCCTTAAAATTAGAAAATGCTTGGATTTTCTCTTTGTGTCACCAGTAGTTTAGTATTCATTTTTATTTCCTATTTTTCTCATTCATTTTGTTCCTACTGATGTCACCTTGTTGTTTTTTATATCTTGTTGATTCAATAAAGCTTTCAAACTAAAAAAAAAAGTATATTTCAGTCACCCCTAGAGAAGGCCTTCTGTGCCCAGGAGGCAGGGTGCAGTCTAGTAAGAGTGTAGACATGCAAGTGCAAACTTATACGTCTCTATAATGTCTTTACCATTAATGTACACATATGTTATAGGCATGGATCCAATCCTGGTTCTGCAATCCTCGAAAACAGGCACCAACTCCATGGGTTGAAAGTTGAAAGGATTTGTAAAGCGCTCTGTACCCCGGCGGTTTCCTGCCGCTGTGGGAATGACAAGGGAGGGAAGGAGGAGCACCAGGCAATTACTGTGAGGGAAGGGCTTGGGCAAACAGGTGGGTTTTGAGTGCTTTACGAAAGTGCTGGTAGCTGGTGATGGACCTGATGGTCAGGGGAAGGCTATTCCAGAAGCGGGGGGCAAGGATGGAAAACCTAGTGTCGCCCACTCTGTACTTACGAAAGCGGGGGACGCTAAGGAGCGCCTGGGTGGAGGAACACAGGTTGCAAACGGGAAGATAAGGGGTGATCATGGAGTTTATGTAAGCTGGAGCCGTGCGGGCGCTGGCCAAAAAGACCATGCAACCCATCTTGAAGAGAGTTCTCTGCGAGATGGGGAGCCAGTGTAGGGACTTGAGTAAAGGGGTGATGGGATGGAATTTAGGAAGGCGGTGAATAAGGCGAGCGGCCTGATTCTGGATGGACTGAAGGCGCCACAGTTTGTAGGCAGGAATGCCCACGTACAGGCAGTTCCCATAGTCCAAACGGGACAGAATCATTGCCAGGACAATAACTTTGAGGGCATCAAAGGAAAAAAAACGGGAAATCTTGCGAATAATTCTGAGGGACAGAAAGCAAGATGAGACAACAGAACTAATCTGAGGGCGCATGGAGAGGTCCTGACTGATTTTGATTCCCAAGGTTTTAACTGAAACGGAAGGTACCGGGGGGAACCAAGGATGGAAGGCCAGAAGGCAGAGGTCCAGGGGCTAGTAGGACTGCCGGTCAGGACCAGCTCCGTTTTGTCCGGATTAAGTTTAAGATGATTTTGATTCATCCAATCAGAAATTAAAATGAGTGTAGCTTGAAATTTAAGGAGGGAATCTGGAGAAGAAGAAAGATCAAAGACAAGCTGGAGATCATCCGCATAATTAAATACAGAGATCTCCATATTGAGCAAAGAAACAATGAGGAGGTGAATGTAAAGATTGAAAAGAAGAGGGGAAAGGGTAGATCCTTGGGGAACTCCGAAGGGCACCAGATGGGTAGGGGCGGTAAAGCCCAAGAGCTGAACCGCCTGCGTCCGGCCTTGAAGAAATGAGGTGAGCCAAGAGAGGGCGGTCCCCCGGATGCCCGCTGCTCTGACACGGTCGAGAAGAATGGAGTGGTCAACCGTGTCAAAAGCAGCGTACAGATCAAGAAGCACCAAGGCTTGGGGAGAGTTGGAATCTGCCTTGCTCTTCAGCTCATCCAAGACGGAAAGGACCACAGATTCGGTTGAATGGGCCGGACGAAATCCCGCCTGGTGAGAGGCCAGTAAGTGGTTGTCCTCGATGTAAGCTGATAAACAAGAGGTAATATGGCTCTCTAAAATCTTGCCAAGGTAAGGGAGCAAGGATATGGGCCTAAAATTGGCCGGGAGAGTGGGGTCAGAACCAGATTTTTTTAAGATAGGGATAACTGTAGCTGTTTCGAAAGAGGCCGGAACAGTGCCCTGGGAGATGGACGAGTTAAGAAGAGACAAGGGGGGATCCGGACAACCGGAGAACAACTCCTTTAAGATGTATGTGGACCGCAGTAGGCGGGGAGCCTGACTTGACATTTGTAAGCAGAGCAAGGAAAGATTCCTTGGAGATAGAGGAAAACTGGTCAAGGGAAGAAGACAGTGGGGGAGGGGGAGGAGAGGGAAGGGGGTAGCGTGACAGAGGAATGTTCTGTTTAATATTAGCAATTTTCTCAAGGAAGAAATCGTTGAGAGAATGACAGAGGGCTTGGGAAGGGACAGGGTTGGGGTCGGCTCTCTTTGAAGCAGATAAATTGTGAACAATGGAGAAGATCTCCTTGGGTTTATTGGCCGCCGATATGATCTGCCCAGAGAAGTACTCAGTTTTGGCTAAGAGAATAGCTCTCTATAGTTGTTAAGAAGAGACCTATATTGAGCCTTCAGAGAGGGGCAGTAATTGCGCCTCCATTGGCGTTCTGACTGTTTAAGAGCCAGTTTGAGAGTTTTTAGGTCACTGGAGAACCATTTATTGGCTTCACGGAGGCGACAAAACCTGACCCTCCTGAGGGGGGCGGCCTGGTTGCAAGTAGTAGACAGCCAGCTGTTAACGGCGTCTACTTGGAGGTCAAGAGAAAGGCCAGATAGGTCAGGGGAGAAGGTTGCCAAGGAAGAACAAAGAGTTTTTAGGTCCACCCAGTTCCAATTCCGGGCCAAGACGTTCATAGGCAGGGGAGGCTTATCAATAGCTACCAAGTCAACGGAAAAGGAAATAAGTGAATGGTCTGACCAGGCATATGGAAGGGTAATTGGAGAAAGAATGCTTCGACTAGCTGACCAGATCTGGTCAAGAGTGTGACCATGCACATGGGTTGGGGTGTGAATGTGAGAGACAAAGTTGAGACAACGGAGAGTGTCAGAGAGGTCTTTAGATGTCTGGTCTTCCCTAGGGTCTCCAGGCCAATAGTTAAAGTCGCCCAGGAGGAGGACTGACGAATTGTTGACAACAAGGGTGGCCAAAAGTTCCTGTAAGGCTGGCACAAAGTGAGACATAGTTTGAGGGGGACGATAAAGAAGAACGACAGTAAGAGAGACCATGAGGTTGACCGAACGGGCAACAATGAAATTCACATTTGAAATGGAAGAGTAGGAAAGGGGCAGGAACTGGAGGTTTGATCGGATGATCATAGCCACATCCCCACCAGTTCTCCCGTCAGGGCGGTCGGCACGGAGGGCATAGTAAGAATCTGGAAGTGCGCATAGAACATCGGGCAGTGAAGCTGCAGAAAACCAAGTTTCCGTGAGAAACAGGAAATCAGGTGTTTCAGTATCCAGGAGGTTATAGAGTTCCGGATGGTGCCTAACCGCCGAGCGGCTATTCAGGAGGTAGGCCGAGGCCACAACCGGCGGCTGGGAGGGCGAGAAAGGGGAAGAAGCTGGGGAGGCAGCCAGCTGGGACCTGGGAAGTGGGACCACAGGGGAAGGGGGGGTCAGCGGAAAAGATGCCAAAGGCATGGATGTGTTCGAGCGTGGAAGAGTTAAGAGGCCAGTTGCCCTGTAAAAGAAGGAGCTGTGTGGGTGAGTACCTCACAAAAGGAGCAGGGTCTATGGCCCTTGGCTCCCGACCCGTCGCGGACGGGCGCAGACAGGCTTGCCTTTGGCGTGCCTTTGGTGTGCCGCCGGCGCGCCCGCTGCGCGCGTCCGCTTCGCGGCTGGGAGGATGATGTCATTATATGCTGGTCAAAGGGGGGAGTGTCCGAGAAACTGCACCGGCAACCACAGAGTACCCTCGTGATGGCGTCTGAACTCGCCGGTCCGCGTGACAGCAACCTGATCGGCTGTGCGGAGGAGCGCTCGGTGAGTGAAGGCAGGGCAGGAATTAAAAGAATGACACACTAATTACATAAACAAATACTTTTTTAAAATGAGCAAAGTGTTGGTGCTCCCGGCTTCCGCCTCAGGAGGTGTGCGGGCAATTGTCAATCATGCGCGCAGCGCTGGAAATGCGCCAGAAATACTGGTCAGAGGGGGGAGTGGCCGAGAAACTGCACCGGCAACCCCGGAGTACCCTCGAGATGGCATCTGAAGATCAAAGGAGAGGAAGATCAAAGGAATTTATTTAAAAAACGACCGATAAGTTATAAGCAGTCCATAGGATAGCATGGGTCTTGTACCCGTAAAGACCCGTGTAGCTAGCTCCATTATGGTACCACCTAAATATGTTGAGTTTGGTCTCAAACAACATACCGTCTCTCCCCTGACACAAATCTGGTGTCAACGGAAGGCTGACAAGCACCCTTGTGGCTATCTAGTGGGTGCCCACCTGGTTATCCTAGTTGACTTGTGTTTTGGCCTGGATTTTCCTGCCCCACCAGCCACCAAGGCAGACCTTTGACCTCCTGCCAGGCACTGTGAGCAGTACCAGGAGTAAGAACAAAGGCTTGGGCAGGAAGGAAGGCACAATTTCCTCCTCACCAATGGGCTAATGAAGTGACACATCAGAGTGATGAGCTTCAAAGGCTGCACCACCTCTGATATCATCTAAGCTGTCCCCTGAAGAGGCATAGCCCCCCCCCCCTTATCCCAGGTGCTCTTGGACCCAGGTAAGGTAGGAAATTAGGTATGCAGGAGGTGTACACCTCCAGGAAGCTGGCCACACCTCCATGGTGAGCAGCATCTCTACACCTAAAGTTGATTTCTGCCCTCTTTAGGAGGGCAGAAATAGTGGGCTCTGGTTAAAAAAGGGGGAAACATCCACTACCATGTGGGCATTGCATCGCAATGCCTTTACATCGCGGGTATTACAACACAATCAAATTGATTGCTGTACGATACATTGCAGTTTTTACAACGCAAGTCGTTACAACGACTTGCGCTGGATGGCGCTCTAACCTAAGGAATAGTATGATTTACTATTCCAACACCTTCCCTACTGTACGTAGACTGAAATAATAAATCCTACTATTCCTAAGTCCATCGACCTCCAGCGCAAGTCGTTGTAACGACTGCAATGTAACGTACCACAATCAATTTGATGGCATTGTAACGTCACATATTCTAGAAAAGGTGACCTACACCACTGGATGTGGTCACCTCAAGGGTGGATTAGGTAAACGGAGTAGCTGCCCATTGGCTACTTGCTCCCACACCCTTAACTCCCCTAAATCCAGGATTTAAGGAACCCCCCCACACCAGAACCTCAGCTCTGATCTAATTATTTGAAAGAAGGACCAAGAGGAGACCCGTGTCACTGATAACAGGACTTTGCCCAACAGCACAAAGAAAAAGAGGGATGTTGTGACCGTGAGGCAAACAACTTGGAATTGAGTGAACAACCATCCTTTTTGGCTAAAACTCGACACTCCCGAAGAGAAAGATCCTTGTGGATGCCTGAAGCACTGTCAGACTCCCCTGGTCTGGTGAAACCAGTCCCCTGCAAAGTGCAGGTAACATGATGCTCGGGATCCAAAGAAATGCTGGCCATCGGGCACTCCAAGAGATCATCCAAAGTCAAATGGTGTAGTGCATTCTGGGAGTTTTACTTTTGGCTTTCACTGAAATCTCAAGCTGCTACCACACTCCCCTGGGCCTCCAGAAATCAACGTTCCTTTAAGTTACTTTTACCACTACCAAGGCTTGTTGATCACCAATCTGGTAACCGACCCTTTAACTCAAAGCTGCATTAAGAAGGTATTTCACATCACTTGCGACCGATGTTGGTAATGACTCCTCTATTGTGATTTTTCACCCCCTTTCTGGCAACATCATCGCTGAGGGAAAAGCAGCTTTACCGCGGGTCCCGTTCAGGACCACTGACAGCCAGGACAACCATTGCACTAGGGCTCCACGGGAAAGGCAAAATTGAACTGACTGTTGTGGCCATCACCTTTACTCTGCTAGGGTGGAGCGCAAATGGACGTCGAAATCACAGATTGTCACTTGTAGTTTTTGCCATTGACCACAATGTTAAATGACTACTGAATTTAAATGCACTTATTTTCCATTGCTTCGAAAATTCATTACTCCGGTTATATGTATGCTACAAAAGTTCATTTTGGTGTGTAAAATTATATTGAAAAAATCTCTATTCATATAAATTGGTTTTGGAGTTTTATTGTGTTGTCTCAATTACTCATGAACCGTAATCGTACTGTAAAATGCTTAACACATGATCCTCCAGTCAGGTTTAACTGCTCTTTTCCACACTAATAGGACTGATTTAAGGATCTATTGTGGTGAATCCAAGGATCATCTTTGAGGCATACCACATAATATAACATTTTCCTACAGCTGCCTTGTGGTAGGGACCATAGGCTTGAGCTGTAGTGGGCCGTGACCCCATATGCTGGGAGGGGCCACTGCTGAAGATTTCACCATGGCAATATCGCAGGGACTCATGTGCTGTGGGATATGGGCCCCACTATGACAGAGGGAGTCACTGGAACCATCCAGAACTGCAACCTGATCTGCTGTCCCCTGCCAGAGAAATGAGGATGCCATGGGAGCAGTTGTGCATCATCACCCAGTTGAGGGAACTGCGACAGGATCATCAAAACTATCCCCCACTGGAAGACAAATCAGACACTAACTAAAGAGAAGCCTCAAAGAACCTCTGGTTGCTCCGTGAATGAGACCACAAACGAAGGACTCCGCACTCGCAGAGTGAAGCCACCTGGGCTTCGTGTGGCATTCTAATTTGAATTAAACTGAAGCAGCTTTGAGTGCCCACAGACTGGACCCACACAGGAATTCGATGCACTCTACGCCTGATGGTGAGGGAAGACTGATTTCGGGGCTGTTGGCCCTGGGGGAACTTGCTGCTGGTAGCACTGTGGCACTGGAACACTGTTGACCTTAACTTAGAGTCAAAGTAGACTTTTGAGACTCAGACTGCTACTGGGAAATACCCTGGATGTTAGCAATAGTGAATGGGGAATAATAACGCGAGGAGGGAGTAGGACAGGGAATTGCCAAAGAAAACTAAGTAGTAATTTGTATGATTGTTTGTGAATGTTGTATTTTTCTTTTGTGTTGCTTGTGGTAGATAATAAAATAGTTCTCTTTTTTCAAAGTAGTATGTGGCTTGACAATGATTTATTGCTGCATTTGGAGTTGTGAGCCCATCCGTGTTCACTGGCCTGTGTCTACACCTCCTGCCGAGGGAGTCTTGGACTGCTCGGACCATGCATACCCTGAGATTCAAGTGCAGGAGAGGGGCGTGGCCCTGTTACTCAGAGTTTATAGTAAATCTGGGACATTGGGAGCAAAAGATCTCAACCCCTACGGTTGGGCCCAGTTACCCCTGCTAGCTCTGTGGCCCTCTGAAAGGTCCTCTAACATATAAATCAATCAATCAATCACTCAATCTGGCTTTATATAGCGCAACTACTCACCCGTGAGGGTCTCAATCAATCAATCAGGAGTTTGTTAAAGCGTAACTACTCACCAGTAAGGGTCTCAAGGAGCTAGGGGTGGGGGGGTGCAGGTTCCATTCCATCAAGGAGGGGGTCTGTCGAAGAGCCAGGTTTTGAGGTTTCTTGAGAAGATGGGGAGTGATGTTGTCTGTCTGAGGTGGAGTGGAAGGGCGTTCCATGCTTTGGCCGCGAGGAAGGAGAAGGAGCGGCCTCCCATTCTGGTCTTTCTGGTGCGGGGGACCTCGGCGTAGGAGAGCTGGGCTGATTGTAGGGTCCTTTGGGGTGCGTAGAATTTGAGCCGGCTGTTCAGGTATGCTGGTCCGGTGCCGTGGAGGGCCTTGTGTGCGTGGGTGAGCATCTTAAAGGTGATTCTCACCTCGAAGGGGAGCCAGTGGAGTGTGCTCAGGTGCTGGGAGATGTGGCAGTGTTTTGGCAGGTTGAGGACCAGTCTTGCGGCGGCGTTCTGGATGTTCTGTAGCTTGCGTATGAGGTTTTTGTTTATTCCGGCGTAGAGTGCGTTGCCGTAGTCGAGTCTGCTGGTGACCAGGGCATGAGTGACTGTCTTTCGGCGTTCAAGGGGGATCCATTTGAAGGTCTTACGTAGGAGGCAGAGGGTGTGGAAGGAGGAAGATGAGACAGAGTTGATCTGGCGGTCCATTTTGAGCTCGGAGTCCAGGATGATTCCCAGGTTGCGTGCATGGTCTGTGGGGGTTGGTGGGTTTCCGAGGGCGGTGGGCCACCAGGTGTCGCTCCAGGCGTCGGGGTTTGGGCCCATGATGAGTACTTCTGTTTTGTTTGTGTTTAGTTGTAGGCAGCTGTTTTTCATCCATTTGGCAACGGCTTCCATGCCTTCTCGAAAGTTGCGTCTGGCGGTGTTAGGCTCGTTGGATAGGGAGAGGATGAGCTGGGTGTCGTCTGCGTATGACACGACGTTGAGTCCGTAGGTTCTGACGATGGGGGCAAGTGGAGCCATGTAGACGTTGAAGAGCGTCGGGCTGAGGGAGGAGCCCTGGGGGACTCCGCAGGTGGTAGGTGTGGGGTCTGAGAGGAAAGGGGGGAGTCTGACCCGTTGCGTCCTGCCGGAGAGGAAGGAGCAGATCCAGTTGAGGGCCTTGTCCTGGATTCCTGAGTCGTAGAGTCTGCGTATTAGGGTGTGGTGGGAGACTGTGTCGAACGCCGCTGATAGGTCTAGGAGGACAAGGGCTACTGTTTCTCCTTTGTCCAGTAGGGTGCAGATGTTGTCTGTTGCGGCGAGGAGGGCGGTTTCCGTACTGTGGTTTTTACTGAAGCTGGATTGGGAGGAGTCGAGGATGTTGTGTTCTTCAATGATTGTGGCGAGTTGGCTGTTGATGGCTTTCTCGGTGACTTTCGCTGGGAAAGGGAGTAGGGAGATGGGTCTGTAGTTTTTGAGGTCGGTGGGGTCCGCTGAGGGTTTCTTCAGGAGGGGGTTGGCCTCGGCGTGTTTCCAGTCGTGGGGGAACGAGGCGGTCGCCAGGGAGCGGTTGATGGTGTGGCAGAGCATGGGTGCGATGGTGTCAGCGGCTCTGTTGAAGATGTGGTGGGGGCAGGGGTCCGTGGGGGCCCCTGAGTGGATTGACTTCATTGTCTTCAGTGTGTCTTTGGTGGTGAGGGCTGTCCAGTCATCAATCGCTGGTTTCCGGGTGTCGGGGGTGGTTGGTGAGGGTTCAGTGTGTTGGTTGTCTTCGTCGAAGTTGTCGTAGATGCTCTTGATTTTCTCAAGGCACTGATATATATATTTATGTATATATATATCCAAGTAAGGCTCCTGACCGCCGATTGCAAGGCGGATCTATACAGGTGTAGACCACTTCTGAAAATCCTTCGTTCAGTAACAAACCACCACACAGATGATTAGTGCAAGCAGTATCTCTCGTTTATTCAGGCATGTTTTAGACAAATGTCTACCATGATGCGTGTCACTCCAAGAAGGAGCTTGATCACATGACGCATCCCAACAGGCATTGCAGTTTTAAATCGTAAATCGTAAATCATACGTTCTTATATAGCGCCTTTCACCGTAAGGTCTCAAGGCGCTTGCTTTGGGAACCCGTCCTGGCCTTCCCTGCGAGATTACCCCTACTGGGCATCCCCAAGGTGAAGACCAGGCATCCCATCGCGGTGGGGCCGTAGTGGTGATCAAGCAAGCTATTGCCCAGAGTTGCAGAGTGTGAACCCATGATTCGAGTAGGCACCGAGGCGAGAATTATCGAGTCCGTGGACATTTTGAGCTCAAGGCCCTGCCTCGTCGGGGATTGAACCCTGGTCCGGGTCTGACCTCTGCATCAGGGACTGCCTCCTCTAACCGGTGAGCCACACTTCTCCATTAAAGTGCTTTAAAGCCCAAACAGCCATAAAAAATAGACTGAGTGGCATAACATGTGCAACATAAACAAAATAGCACACTGTGGTGGCAGAATAAACAAACGGTGGTTTACATGATGGTACCAAGTGAAACCAAGTTATATAAAATTGAATGTGCTGCATTTATAAGAAAAGCCTAGCTATTTCTCAAAGAGTGGACATTTGAAATCCTGGCAAGTGCCTAGATATTGACAAAAAACAATCTAATGCAAATGAACATAGAGCATGCAGCAGAAACTTTCCGACATAAAAAATATATCGAGCGGGAAATTTTAACTCTTAAATACAGATTGTAAGCCGGAGGCTTATATATCACGGTAGTCAGCCATATCATTGCCGTAAAATCCCCCAATAAAATGTCGGTGCTTAGGCAAAACAAAATTAACTTGGAAACAATTATATTGCACAAGTCCCCGCATGTCTGTTAATAGTAAATTAAATTAGAAACCATTAACTTGACTATGTAGTTCATGAACAGTGCTGGTCTATAGCAATGTTTTAAATAAAATGCAAGTGCATATGTAGAAAAACCATTTTGATTGATAAATCGTACTATTCATCAACAACTGTTCAAATAAAGTGCAGGTGCACAAGGCAGAGAACATTGTATTGTAAAAAACCACCCTTGGTATTGGTAGAGAAATATCAAATTGATACTAACTTGGGCCACAACAGTCATTAAAGTGCAAAAAGTGCTGTGTAATCTTATCAATGTTGAAAAGCATAAAAAAATAAAGCTAACTAGCAGCAAAACAGAGGCTCAAAGATTGGGAACCATAGATTAGTAAATATTGAGAAAAACAGCAATAGAAATAGGACTCTTTGTATAATGGTTAAATGGAGAATAGAAGCCACAAAGTGGCAACATATACTTTACACTAACCCAATGGAACATAGTCAAGGTCATATCATAGGCAAAGGGCACAGTAATTAAAGAAAATTATGCAGATCCTCATTGATATTCAATCCATTGGGAACACTAGTATCCAATGAAGGAATAAAGTGGGTTTAATTTTGTCTAAGTAATTTATCACGATTCCCGCCCCGTCCGGGCCGTCACAGCAGGAACTTTCCTAGTTGCAAAGACAATTGATTATGAAGGGAAGCAGATCATTCCGGGTCACAGTGGAGTGCTCTTCATTCAATAATCGCTGTGAGCCTTTTTCAACAATGCCAAGCTTGCGGAACCCACTGCGGGTCAAAACTGGCAGGTAAATAACCACAAGTCCTACAAGGCACAGGCGCTACTTAGCGGGCAGTGACTACTAAAGCACGATAATATGAGACTGTGAGGAAGCCGGAAATTAACTGCAAATTGCCATCACACCCAAGAGGAAGGAGCGGACAGCTCTGAAATGCGCCGGTGAAAGGTTGTTAATTATGGATGAAATGCCACCTCCAAGAAAGAAAGAAAGTATGTTTACATACCTGCTGCTGTGGAGTGCTTCTTTGCTGCAGATCACTTTGGAATGCAATATATATATATATATATATATATATATATATATATATATATATATATATATATATATATATATATATATATATATATATATATATATATATATATGCAAATACCTCGCAGCAGCGCTCCTTACAAAAGAGACTCGAGGCAAGGACCAACTTTCCTTCAGCATTCTTTATTCAGCCATTAGGTAGTGTGTCATGACGCGTTTCGGCCGTCCCAGCGGCCTTGGTCACATGGCGATACAGATTGCTATATATATATATCCTTTCACCAAACAGTCTGTAACCGGTGTGCTAACAATATAGCGGGTGCAACTTGCGAGGCCAGAACAAGCCTTGTGAATTCTTGACCAGCAAATTTGCACAGATTGCACTCCTGAACACAGGAATTTTTCTCTTGAACCTTGTTTATTTCAGCATAATAGAAACCACCACCATCACCCACCAACGTTTCGAACAAGAAATGTTCTTTTTCACGGTATTGTGAGTCCTTGTTTACTTTTACCCTTTATAGTGTTGATTAAAAACCCAGAGCAAAGCATTCTGGTCTGTGTATTTTTTAAGGTAAATCAGCATTTCTTTATTTTTTTGCTCTACCGAGGAAATGGTACAACACAGCTTTGTAAGAACTGCTTTCTAACGAGAGGATACAAACATAGTGATGTGGAAAGGGGACTGTCACGTGCAAAACAAATTCCCAGAGAAGATACTTTGATCAACAAAACTAAATCAACAAATGATGAAACAACAAGATTAATTCTAACATATAGCAAAGAAAGTTATAAGATCAAAAAGATTCTCAATAAATATTGGAGTGTCTTAGAAAAAGACTTAGATATTGGAACAAGAATTGGAAAGTGTGCCCAAATCACGTATCGAAAAGCCCCCTCCTTGAAGGACAAACTTGTAAAAAGCCATTTTTCGTCAGCAAAGAAGACTACATGGCTCACATCGAAACAAATGGGATTTGTACATTGCAACAAATGCAAGGCCTGTAAAATCAGCAAATCAGTGTCCAAACTAAAAGATGGAAGAGGCAAATTCTTTGAAATTAGAGAAAAAATTACGTGTGAGACACCGTATGTAGTCTATATGTTGGAATGCACATGCGGGTTGCGCTATATTGGAAGTACAATTTGCCCCTTGAAAAAGCGCATCTTGGAACATCTAAGGGCAATCCATAACAAAGACATGTCATATGCAATCTCTAAACATCTTCATTTGCAGCATAAAATAAACTGGGAAGACATTCGCTATTTTGGTATTGCCACTGTGCCGGCAAACGAGAGAGGTGGTAATCGCACTCTCAAATTGAGAAAACTTGAATCGCGTCTCATTATTCGCTTTAAAACTAAGGCCCCATGTGGTTTAAACAGGGATGAGGAAATGCATGTTCATTTGTAAATCTATTGGAATTTGTTAACTAATGGGTTGGATAAGTCATTACAAAAATAATTTTGTCTACAGAAGGTACTACACCTTGAAATAGATCATCAAAAGCTCTATGGGACTAAACCCAGAGCCAGATATAGAGAGACAAAACGGCTTATTATGCCGGTTTATAAAATGTTAATCATTCTATAAAATGTTAATTATTTGAATAATCACGCACCACCCCAAAAAGAGAAAATATAGCAAATTGGAAATTAATCTGGTTAAAGCTAACATTGTCTACATACATGTTTACCATTGATAAAGTTATATCTGAAATGAATTGAAAAAAAGAAAAAGGAAAAAAAAAATTTGCTGATTTACCTTAAAAAATACAAAGACCAGAATGCTTAGCTCTGGGTTTTTAATCAACACTATAAAGGGTGAAAGTAAAGAAGGAGTCACGATACCGTGAGTTAGAACATTTCTTGTTCGAAACGTTGGTGGGTGATGGTGGCGGTTTCTATTATGCTGAAATAAACAAGCTTCAAGAGAAAAGTTCCTGTGTTCAGGAGTGCAATCTGTACAAATTTGCTGGTCAAAAAATATATATATATATGTATATATTACCTACTGGTGGCTGCCGGTAGGTAGTTATACTTACGAACTAGTTTCCATGGTTTGTATTTGCCAATATCTTTGACGAATCTTTGAGAAATTTTCTAAACTAATGGAGTGGTCAAGTCAACTCCTGTTTTAGTTTCGGGGTGATTCGTCAAGCGGGGGCTGAGAAAAAGGGGGATCCCAAAACACTTTTTCTCCATGTTAATTTCCATAGGAAGCTTTAAACACAGCTACAGCCGGAACTGTTGAACGCAATTTGGCAAAAATGTATCTCTTGGTTTAGAAAGCACTCTTTTTGTTAAATGGCATAAATCTGTTCAGTGGTTCCTAAGAAAGTAAATATTTCTCAGATATACAAATATGATGTGGAGAATCCGGTACCCTTCCGATCTTGAGCCAGCGATCTGATTGGCTACCAACACCACAAACCAGGAAGTGTTGGCAGCCACCTTGTGACTTAGTCAAAGTAAAAAAGATAAAAAAATATTGAAAATGAAGAAAAAGGGCAAGGGTAGAAACACCCTGATCCCCTAGGCCTGCTCAGGGGCTCCCACAGGGACCCTAAGGGCCAAAGAATTTTGACAGGATTCGTGTTGGATCCGCAAATCCAGTCAAAAATGTCAAAAATAACTAAGCGTAGGCTCCTGCGCTTCATTTTCTTTAAGCCCTCCCGTGGGCCAGGTCCCTGGGGCAATCATTAAAATAGATGCGGGGGCCCGTGCTGCCCCGTGGACTGCCACCTCCCCGGGGCTACGTTTATTAAATGCGGGGGCCACGCGGGACCCCTGCAGCCCCAGGGACCACCACCTTCCTGAGGCTTTATTTGTAAAATAAATATGTGGGGCTTCTGCCCCCCACACGGCCCCAAGAGCCGCCACCTCCCCGGGGCTAAATATGATAAATGCGGGGGCCACGCGTCCGCCCCGCAGCCCTGGGGACTGCCAACCCCCGGGCTAAATTGGAAAGATGCATGGGGAGCTCCATCCCCCCACGGAGCCCTGGGGACCGCCTCCTTCCCGGTCTACTATGCAAATGGGAGGGAACTGTAAATAGCCATGGGTACCGCCGGCTCCAGCAATGTCCCAGAGTGCCCACCCCTGGGACATTGCAGTTTGTAATGGCATGGCCGGATCACTGCTCTCGCCATGCCAAAGCAAACACTGTTCTGCTTCATTGAAGTGAGAGCATTGAAAATGCTCTTCTTTCTATGAAGCGAAGCAGAATTGCTTTTGGGCAGAGGGAGCTGCATGTTTGCAGCTCCCTCTGCCCAAAAGCAATGCTCGCTCCTGCAGGAGGCAGGGAGGCAGCAGGTACCGCGGGGGCCTTGAGGACTCCAGCGGTCCCCAACGAAGTGGCCATGCCCCCAGGGAAGGGGTCCTCAGAGCAATATCGGCCCAGGTACGGGGGCCGTGCATGAACCCGTCCCCATTTTTTATTTTAAAAAAAGCATAAAGCTGGGCCCAGGGGATAGGGTCCCTGGTGCCAAAATCAGCCTGGAAGAGGGGCCACTCGGCCACCCTCCCTTAAAAAAATTGGGAAAAAATTAGCTGGGCCTTGGTGGATGAGGTCCCCTCAGTAGAAATCGGCCTGGGGAGGGAATCCGCACGGCCCCCCTACTCTGAATAATTTAAAAAATAAAGATAGGCCTAGCCCTGGGACATGGGGTCCCGGGGCTAAAGTCAGCCTCGGGAGGAGGCCGGACGGCCCACCTCCCTTTTTTTTTTATCAAAAACAAATAAAATGAGTAAGTCCCCGGGGGATGAGGTCCCGGGGCCCAATAGGGTCAAGGGAAGGGGGGTCCACCCCGCCCCTCTACCTAAAATAAAAAGGATGCAAGAAACTCGCTGAGGCCCGCCTCCTTTCTTCACTACTCAGAAAACGCGCCTCCTGTCACATTCTTGGTTGGAGGATGTAGCGCCCTGCGCTCCTGAGGATCCTTAGGGTCAAACTCGCCCACCTGTTACCTTCACTAAGCCCTACTGAGAGGTAGTTGGAGGGTAACAAACCCTTTTTCTACCACTCTGCAAACGCGCCTCTCAGCGCACTGCTGGTGGGGCGATGAGGTCCCCTTGTGTCCTGAGGACCTCAGGAGTAAAGTAATCTTCATCCCTCAAGCAGCAATGTGCCAGGAGGTGCGTTTCCAGACTGGTGGAGAAAGAGGGCATGGCCTCTGACCACCTCTCAGCAATTCAGCTGTGTAAGGCCTACTGGAGTTAACAGGAGGTCTAGTTGGCTCCCAGGGACCCTCAAGAGGCAAGAGAACTTCATCCCCTAACTAAGAGCACGCCAGGAGGCATGTTTGTATAGTGGAGGAGAAAGTGGGCGTGGCCTGTGATGACCACCCAGCAATCCTACTATGTGGGGCTTACTGGAGGAAACAGGTAGTCTAGTTGGCCCCTAAGGGCACCCAGGAGCAAAATGGACTCCATCCCCCAACCAAGAGGATGACAGTAGGCACATTTGCAGACTGATGAAGACAGGGGGGCTTGGCCTGGTATCAGAACTCAGCAATTCTGCTGTCTGGGACTTACTGGAGGTAATAGGAGAGTTAGTTGTCTCCAAGGACGTCCTTGGGGCCAACTACCCCTCCTGTTACCTCCAGTAAGTCCTACACAGTGGGATTGCTAAGAGGTCTTAAAATTGATCCAGCGGTGTACCAACCAACAACAGATACTCCAATACTATATACTCACCTGGGCCCATAAACACACACACAGTTGGGTTAAGACCACTGGAGTCCAAGTTTATGTTTTCTAAATTCAAGATTAGTTACCTTTTATTCCTAACTAACTTTTCACTGATCAAAAAGTTCTTTCCTCGGGTCGATGGACCATTAGTTGAACCAGTTGATGGTAAATGAATCCTCTATTATTAAAATGAAATGACCACAGACAAAATCTTTATCTAAATTAATTTCATGTGAACAACTTTCAAAGTACAGTACAGTTGTTGTCACTCATAGGAGAGAAGATTCAGTTAATAAATCATCAAGCAAATACTTTGTACTTTTGCAATGACTTATGCTCGGAAAGGAGAGAACAGAGAGAACAGAATATCTGCACATTTACAAACTTATAGTTACCTACGATGGTGTAAAAACTAACCCCCTGGCCAAAGGGTTGGTAAGGGTCCCCCGGGATAGACCAGGCAACAAAGGCTTCAGGATAAGATTAAGGACAGGATAAATGACCTCTTAAGCCCGGGGACTTGCGTAGCACCCTTCTCTGACACTCTCTTCCTCCTCGAGATTCTTCCTTGATCATCTTCTAAATCAATTATTTTAAGATAGATGGTTCTGCATTTGATTCTTCATCAGCCACTCTCGTTACTCCGACAGCATCCGAGCTCTGAAGCATTCATCAAATCTCCGTCTGACTAACTAACTAAGATGAACAATAAAAATTATTTATATGTGTTTTTACATTTTTCTTTTACTTTTCCCCTAGAAAGGCAAGCCAGAGTTAATGAAACACCCAGAAAGGCAACCCTTGCCCTTGTGCATACCCAAAAAGAGGAAGAAAAATCTTTCTCTTTTTAAAAGGACCCTCACTCACCACTAGTTAGTGACATGCTTCATCATAGGGTCCCCGCTGGGGTGGCCGAATGCCTCCCCAGCGTGCTACAACGCCTGAATTACAGCGGAGCGGGATGATGGTGTGTGTAACAGTGCTCTAACTAATATGTGAGTCGAACTGTGAGTGAAATAAAAAAATACATGGTTGTAACCTGTAAATTTTTTTTAATAAAGGCCAGCCAGTATTAGGTTAAAATCAGTGCAGGGCGGACAAACCAAGGTTCTACATTAGGAAACCTGTGTCCTTATAATCAAGTGGTCAACATGTTTCTGCTGTTAGGAAAGCCAATTCGCTCAGCATTCGTCAGGACCTATATATAAAAAAGGGGGGTCCTCCGGTGATGTGCGCTCACTAAGGCCCACCCTCCCGTGAGGATCTTAGTGTGAAAAAGAGTTTTTCAATAGTGTTACTCACAGATATTACCCGTGGCGGCTCATTGAGATTCACAGGAGCCAAATGCCTGCAAAAATAAGGGAAAAAGGAAACAAACATAAAGGAAACAAACATAATGACATATAAAGACATAAACTGACATATAATTAGGTTTTATCTTTGCCAGATAGTCCATAGCAACATGTTCATTTCACTTTCATTCACATATCGCATGCATTAACCATTATTCAGTGTTAACACCCAAATGGTAATCCTCTGTTTGCCTTCTTAGAGGATATAGCACCCCTTCCTTATTAGTTGTGAAGGGCTGTGTCAATTTTACCGCTGTATCACAGAGGCAATATATTTACAAAGACAGTATACCATAGCAACTTTCCATTTTGGTCCCGATTTTGTGGTGCACTAAGTAAATAATAAAATACGAAAATCATGGTAGCAGCAGCACTCATTTGCAAGTTGTGAAAAACCAAATTCATGGGGCCTTTGGATTGTAATGCCTCCCCCTGGAAGACTCGGACTCGCTGTGTAACAAATAAAAAGAAGCACTTACTTAATGAGAGATGAATACTCTCTTCCTGGGCTCAAAACGGCACGGGTGTTCTTCACGCCATGTCTCTACTGCATAAAAGATCAAAGTATTAGCAATTGCCTTCTAAGCGGCATCCGTTTCGAGAAGTTCGTATATTTGAACCACTCATTCGTGTTGCGCTGTAAAATGAAGTCTGAGATCACTTACTTCGACACACGTGACTCCCCGCCAGTAACCTACAATCAAAGGTGCCGGCGGCCCGAATCCTAATGGAGCTAGCGGGAATAGCATATTTTGAATGTTCGGCAGTTCCAATCACGTGACTAACGTGATCGTGCGTCCCTTGACTAAAGATAAATAAATTAAAGGGGACGTTTCCCATTTTCACACCGATGTATGAGTTCGAGCCCCGGTCACCGCTTACAATTAATGTGGGTTAAACACGTGGAATTTGAACCCATCTTTATTTAATTATGTCGCAAAATTAACAACTGCACAGCTTTCCGTATCGTTGAATGGGTGCTCCGGGTGATAATCAAAATGCCACAACTTTATTCAGCATATCAATATTGACAAGGTTATAGGTAGATTTTAACACATGCTCTCTCCTTGTAAAAAGGCACAAGATGACTAAGCTTATGCGATTTCTATGCACAAGAACAGTCTTCATGATTTTACAATGACTAAAACATGAACAGATCACGTTATGCTGGTGGCAGTCATGTATGCCCTTTTACAAGATACAGTTATCGAGACCCAGTAATTGTGGAAATCTGGTTCAAAAGTAGTACCAGCAACGCATGAAAAGGGCCATAGTCTTTCATATTGCGGTTTTCTACTGGGTTCACAATAATCCCTTTAAAAAGGATAATAAACCTCCTAGCTCTGAATAATAGGCACACTCGTAGCTGCTGGAATCGGGTGTCCTCTCTTAGTATCAGACGGGTTATATCACATATCCTCTACCAAGTCAGCTTCATATGTTATCATGGGCTTGGAAGAGATATATGTGTGTACATGTGTGTATCCTAGAGACTGAAGCTCGTTTCTTTACTCATAGGGCACTCGAGGTTAGTCACAGGGTATACATATGTTTAAAACTTTTTCTTGTCAACGCCTCATGACTGTGCCCCAAGGGATATCATCGTTTAGGCCTTTCTTACTGGTTGCCAGACGATAGATCCATCTTTGCTCCTTCTCAAACAACTTTGTCTCAGAACCTACATCCAAATGTTCTAATATCGTCCAGTGCATATCATTTGGACTGTGTCTTTTCTCCAAGTAGTGCGCAGTCAGCTTAGTTGTTGCCTTTTGACATCGGATGTTGCTGCGATGCTCGCATATCCTGAGTTTTATGCACCTGGTTGTCATGCCTTTGTATTGTAGGCCACATGGACATGTTATTAAATAAATAATATTGTTGGTATTGCAGTTCGTATGACTGCGCTGTTCCCATTGTTTGCCTGGTTCAATACTCAATGATTTGGTATGGATTGTGAGGTGACAGATGTTACAATTCCCACAGGGGAAATGCCCAGTCACTGCAGGAAGACCCCAGGCATTCAGGACAGTTGCTTCTTGTTTTTTTGCTGTATTTCTGGGCCGTGTATGAACCAAAGAGTCTTTTAGACTCGTAGCTCTTTTATAAGAAAAAGAGGCTTCTCCCATTTATGTTTATGACTGGTGATTATTTTCCATTGTTTGGAAATGCATTTACTAACTGCATTAGATAAGGGATTATATGTAGTCACACACGTCAAAGGAATTTCATTACTGTTTGTCTTGGGATGGTTCTCCAAGAGCGTGTCCCTTTGTTGGTTTCGGGCTCTTTTCTGACTCTTGTCAACAATTGTTTTGGGATACCCTCTATGCTCCAACTTGGACGTTAAATCCCCTGCCTGTTATTTATAAGCAGACAGTTCACTGCAGTTCCGTTGTATCCGAAGATACTGCCCATACGGGAGCTTCTCCCGTAGGGCCCGGGGATGAAAACTTGAAAAGTGCAGTAAATTATTTTTTGAAGTTGGCTTATAGTAGGTTTTTGTTTGCAGCTGGTCACCTTGTTTTGTGATTTTGACATCCAGAAAGGTATTGTATCCACTGCATGTTTATGCGTGAATTTCAGATATGGGTCACACTTGTTGACCCAAGTGAAGAAGTTAAATAATAAATTCTCCTCACCCTTCCAAATCATGAGCACATCATCTATATAGCGCTGCCATAAGATAATGTTCGTTGCATAGGGATTGGTCGGGATCAAGATGTGATTGCACTCAAAATTAAATACGTACAGGCCCGCCACCGAAGGGGCAAATGTGCTGCCCATTGAGGTACCCGTTGCCTGGAGGTAGATCTTACCCTCGTGTTCAAAAAAATTCCTTTTCAGAGCTAAAGTGGCACATTCCACCACAAAAGAGCGAGTCGTCACATAATCCCATGGTGTTCTGTCTAAAGCCTCCTTCAACACCTTTATAGTTTCATCCTGAGGGATGCAGGTGCAGAGGCTTTCAATGTCCATAGTGACAAGAAAGCATGGTTCGTCTGGCATAATGATAGTTCTTAGCATTGAGAGGAGCCTCTTCGTGTCTTTAATATAAGTACTGGTGGATTGTATTATTGGTCTAAGAAAAAAATCACAGTACTTGGAGAGGGGTTCCCAAAGGCAACCTATCCCCGAGACGATGGGTCGCCCAGGAGGTGGTAACACGTTTTTATGTGTTTTAGCCAGTATATAAAAATACGGAACCTTCCCTTCGGAAGCTGTTAGAAAATCTGCCTCTTTTTTAGAAATCAATCCGTCTCTCTCTGCTGTGGAAACCAGTTCACAGATCTCATCCTGCAAGTCAGTGGTAGGATCTGCTCTAAGGGGGATGTAATTTGTAGTGTTATTCAGTAGGCGCTTGCACTCGTTATCATAGTCCACCTTGTCCTGAATAACCACCCATCAGCTAAAGGGCATACATGACTGCCACCAGAATAACGTGATCTGTTCATGTTTTAGTCATTGTAAAATCATGAAGACTGTTCTTGTGCATAGAAATCGCATAAGCTTAGTAGTCTTGTGCCTTTTTACAAGGAGAGAGCATGTGTTGAAATCTAGCTATAACCTTGTCAATATTGATATGCTGAATTAAGCTGTGGCATTTTGACTATCACCCGGGGCACCCGTTCAACGATACGGGAAGCTGTGCAGTTGTTAATTTTGCGACATAATTAAATAAAGATGGGTTAAAATTCCACGTGTTTAACCCACATTAATTATAAGCGGTGACCGGGGCTCGAACTCATACCTCGGTGTGAAAATGGGAAACTTCCCCTTTAATTTATTTATCTTTAGTCAAGGGACGCACGATCACGTTAGTCACGTGATCGGAACTACCGAACATTCAAAATACGCTATTCCCGCTAGCTCCATTAGGATTCGGGCCGACAGCACCTTTGATTGTAAGTTACTGGCGGGGAGTCGCGTGTGTTGAAGTAAGTGATCTCAGACTTCATTTTACAGCGCAACACTAATGAGTGGTTCAAATATACGAACTTCTCGAAACGGATGCCGCTTAGAAGGCAATTGCTAATACTTTGATCTTTTATGCAGTATAGACATGGCGTGAAGAACACCCGTGCCGTTTTGAGCCCAGGAAGAGAGTATTCATCTCTCACTAAGTGAGTGCTTCTCTTTATTCGTTACACAGCGAGTCCGAGTCTTCCAGGGGGAGGCATTACAGTCCAAAGGCCCCATGAATTTGTTTTTTCACAACTTGCAAATGAGTGCTGCTGCTACCATGATTTTTGTATTTTATTATTTACTTAGTGCACCACAAAATCGGGACCAAAATGGAAAGTTCCTATGGTATACTGCCTTTGTAAATATATTGCCTCTGTTATACAGCAGTAAAATTGACACGGGCCTCCACAACTAATAAGGAAGGGGTGCCAAATCCTCTAAGAAGGCAAACAGAGATTTACCATTTGGGTGTTAACACAGAATAATGGTTAATGCATGCAATATGTGAATGAAAGTGAAAAGAACATGTTGCTATGGACTATCTGGCAAAGATAAAACCTTAATTATATGTCAGTTTATGTCTTTATATGTCATTATGTTTGTTTCCTTTTTCACTTATTTTTACAGGCATTTGGCTTCTGTGAATCTCAGTGAGCCGCCACGGGTAATATCCGTGAGTAACACTATTGAAAAACTCTTTTTCACACTAAGATCCTCACAGGAGGGTGCGCCTTAGCAAGCGCCCACAACCGGAGAACCGCCCCTTTTTTATATATAGGTCCTGACGAATTCTGAGCGAATTGGCTTTCCTAACAGCAGAAACATGTTGACCACTTGATTTTTAGGACACAGGTTTCCTAATATAGAACCTTGGTTTGTCCGCCCTGCACTGATTTTAACCTAATACTTGTTGGCCTTTATTAAAAATGTTTTACAGGTTACAAACTTGTATTGTTTAATTTCACTCACAGTTCGACTCACATATTAGTTAGAGCACTGTTACACACACCATCATCCCGCTCCGCTGTAATTCAGGCGTTGTAGCATGCTGGGGAGGCATTCGGTCACCCCAGCGGGGACCCTATGATGAAGCATGTCACCAACTAGTGGTGAGTGAGGGTCCTTTTAAAAAGAGAAAGATTTTTCTTCCTCTTTTTGCGTATGCACAAGGGCAAGGGTTGCCCTTTCTGGGTGTTTCATTAACTCCGGCTTGCCTTTCTAGGGGAAAAGTAAAAGAAAATCGTAAAAACACATAGGAATAATTTTTATTATTTGCTATTTTTTCACTAACTCACTCTTTAGTTGTTTAATATTATTTGACAGGGGTACAGGATTTATTGTCCATACTCTTACTCTCTAGTTGATATTTTTGTAACTAACTAAGACTACCTCAATTATATCCTTCGTAATTCATGTACCACCCATTACAGTTTCAATATCTCAAAAATACTAATTCTGTTTGGACAGGCAAGGGGGGAAGATCATCACAACATGCTTATATGTCATCTTAGTCTATCAACCTATTGTTCATGAATCCAACCCCTTAATTTTTTTTCAAAAATGTTATTCCCACCCGTATTCACATCTTATTAGAAACAATTGTTTTTATTTGCAGTGAAAATCCATTCATCCAGAGGTCTACAGTGCATGTTTCCAGGGTATGTAACTTTTGTGACCTTGGACCGCATTCAAGTGCATCATTCACTTTCAACAGGCATGTGCCACGTGCTTAACAAACTCTGGACACTCACAGAGGAGGCCCAAATGCGCACTAATTAAAAAGTCAGAAAACAAAATGTTACTTTAAAAAAATAAATGGTTTCACTGTATACCACCCATCTCTACTCTAACCCCTTTTATTTATTAATACTTTCCCCGCATAGCATTAGTAAAATAGCTTGATTTAGTTTCAGCGAAACAAGTACCATGCACACAAGTCTTCAAGACTCTATGTTAGTATCTTCTGCTCATGCGCAAGAATTTCCCTCAATGCGACAGCTTTCATACTGCGTTGATGCAGTTGACGCATGCGTAATAAAGAGTTCCCATTTGCAGCCATTTTAGAAAGTTGATCGAGTTACTCGTGTTAGTAAACACATATGCAAGCTTCTCTAACCCTCTTTTTTTTGTGGTGCAGATTAGTTTAACACAATACATCTTTAATATCATGTTAGGGAGTTAAATGAGAAGATTGCTTCAGAGCAAGTCTCTTTTCTACGAGTCCTTGCTCCATGAATCCCCTCTCTGACAGCATTTTGAGCCATAACAAAATTACCCATCCCAATCAGATGCCAACTTTAGCATATCTTATTTTCATTTCCTCCCTCTTCGTTCTTGTTCTCATCTTGGTTTTTCAAATCTTTCATTCTTTTGTATAACTTCCCTTTCATTTCCTCCATACTTTCTTTTCTTTCCCTTTCCCTTTACTTCCTACTTTGTGCCCTTCCCTTTGTTTTTGCAACATTTACACCTTATCATTATTTTTAAAACTATTATTGTTAAACCAATTAATGAAAAAACTATTTGACCAAAAATACCTTTCCCTATATTAGTAAACCAAGTCCCTATTGAAGAAATTCTCTTTGTTAGTCTTTCCATACACTGTCAACCTCCATCGGTTTTAAATCTTCTTGAAGTTTTGTAATATTCTTAATATACCCTCTGATTTCTCTGCTTTTATCAGGTATGTAAATGCAATAATGTTGCACTTTCAACATTTTACAAACTCTGCCTTCCTTTGTCAATAATATATCAAGCGCAAGTCGATTTTGTAAAACCATAGACCTAATTGCAACCATTTCCGTATTAATCATCAAGAAACCCCAGGCAGTATCAGTCAAGAAACGACCAACTACCGTTGAATATTGACAGATTCTATGTGAATTTCGAATGACTTCCACTGAAGGTATCAATGCACCAAATATGTCGCCTATTATTTCTGAAAAATTAGCTCTCTTTCTTCTTGTTAGCTCATTAGTGTTTTCATTGCTTCCAGTGATATATTTTTGGGAATACAATCCCAAAATAGCAACTCCCATACCATTGTGCAGGTAATTTATAATAATCATTATTCCCACACCTATAGTAAACCCCAGGAAATACTGGATCAGTTGCCCCTTTGAGTCCCCAACCTCCCCGAATCAGGAAGTTATGTTCACATTCCCAGGAACCAATAAATATGTTATTATAGTCTGTCTTTAATCTATGGAGGCAGCCCTTCCCTGTCTTTACAAAGTCTAGGGACATCGCAACATGAGCTTTGCCAGCTGTATAAATTCCCTCTTTCTCAGTCCATGGTGGTATATGGGTTTTCTGTTCAGCAGCTTTTCTTTGGAAATCCTGTATCCTTTCTTCAACTAAATTAAAAAACACCTTCTCTTCTTCATGTAATGTGCATGTTAGCTATTTTTGTGTGCCTTTACTATATCAATAGACTTCATTGTTGAGAAAAATGCACCCATAAACTGTGCGTCTGGACTACTAAGTGCTGGATTCATATTCTTTCGAGTAGGAATTTCTGAAAATACTACATCTAAGTTTGAATAACAATATTGAAGTTTTACTGTTCTATAGAATAGACTTGTCAGTATACTACATGCAACACTTTATGTTAAAGGTAAATGATGGTATCTGACTCCTTCTGCCACTGAAGCTGGTAATTTCATACAAACATAACTATAACTAATCTCCATTGTATCTACATACTTTGTGATTACATTTAAAGACGTGTCATTATCTGATACGGTGTGATGTAAATCTATCTCATCCGCTGCTTCTAATTATACTCTTTTTCCTTTCATGGGAGCTGTCTTTTCATTAGTATCTGTATCGTTCTTCTCGTCTGTTATCATGGAATAAGGAACTGCCACTGTTAGGAATAGCCATACTGTGACTACTAATAATATGCTACATTTGCAAGCTTTTTTGAGTGCAACTTCATTTTGTTTTTTCAGCAACCCTGTCTTTAGCCATTTTAGTCTTAGAAGATTCCTCTTCTTTTTTTTCTTTACTTATAGATTTCAACCTTTGGCTCTCAAGGAGGCCTCACTTCCCCTTCATCAATCTGTGCAGCCTTTACTTCTTCTTCGTCAGTTTCTTCATTCAAATCCAAATTTTCAAATTCTTCTAATATTACGTATGTCCACTCAGGACCCTTAAACTTATTGTTCAAGATTCTCAGCCTTGGACTTCTCCAAGTGTTTTTCACAATTGATTGCATAGACTGAGTTTGACTAGTAACCTCATCCACTTGTTCAGGTTTTTCGTTTGTTTTTCTCAAATAGTATTTAATCTTTTGATACCATCTGGCCAGTTATCACTTTTTCTGACCCTTTTTAACTTGCACAGCACTTTCACCTTCTTTGTCTTTCTCAAGAGTTCTTTTATTTTTGTTATGTTTTGTCACAATCCGTTCTTCCTTTTCTTCAGAGTCACTTTCTATTGGTTCTGGTTCAGGTCTTGTTATCGTGGCTTCATTTGCCTGAGCCTGTTTGTCTGCCTCTATCTGTTCCTGTTCGGGTCTTATTTCAGATTGATCTTCTTCCACCCGAACTTGTTCTTCTTCTCCTGACTGGTCCTGTTCAGGTCTTACTACAATTAGTTTTCCTGCTGCCTGAGCATGTTCTTCTATTCCTGTCTGACCCTGCTCAGGTCTTTTGATGGGTCTGCTTTCCTGAGTATGTTCTTCTTTCCCTGTCTGGTCCTGCTCAGGGTCCCGAGTAACTCTGTTTACTTCTTCCTGAGCGTGTTCTTCTACACCTATCTGGTCCTCAGTAGTTTCTTGTCTTTCCAATCTGGTTTTGCTTCTTGTCTGAATAAAAACCTCAGGTATGTCAAACATCGGTAGCCAGCCCTCCTGACTTGTGCTCAGTTGTTCCTCGCCTGTCACTCTAGAATCTGTCACTCTATATTCTTCAACTTCACAACCTTCAGCAGGCTCAACTGTTTCAGTCAGTTGCGGTCTATTCACAATAGGGCCTGGAATTCTTTTTGTGTGACTTGTATGGATCCAATTGGGTAAACCTGCACACTTCACTGCTCTAGTAGTGACCAGTATTACTTGACGTGGTTTATTCCACCTGGGTGCTAGGCACAACTTTCTGGTGTGCTTCTTCACTACCACCCAATCTCCATTATTCAAATCATGTGCCTGTGCTGGCTGCCTGGCAACTGCGTCTTCACCAACCTGGTGAAAGACAGAACGCACTAGGTCAGCAAAACCTTTTTGCAATAGTTCAATACCAGCTCATCAGTTAAATTCAACAATTTATATCCAGGAATAAATGCTTGTCTCATTATTATTATTATTATTATATTCTTATATAGCGCCAGAATCGACCCCCGAAGGGGTATCTCCGCGCTTGCCTTGGGAACCCATCCTGGTTTTTCCCTGTGAGATAGCCCCTACAGGGCATCCCCAAGGTGAAAGCCAGGCATCCCACCGCGGGGGCCATTGTGGAGAGTTAGCAAGCTTAATGCCCAGAGTTGCAGAGTGTGAACCCATGATTAGGTCAGGCACCGAAGCGAGAATTATCGAGTCCATGGACATTTGAGCTCAAGACCCTGCCGCGTCGGGAATTGAACCCTGGTCCCGGGTCTGACCTCTGCTTCAGGGTCTGCCTGCTCTAACCAGTGAGCCACACTTCTCCACATTGCCCTTCCCATGAGTATCTCATGGGGACGCAATCCTGTTTTTCTGTCAGGAATACTTCGGAGTCCCATCAATACAAGAGGGAATGCATCTGACCAATTCAGGGATGTGGATGCACACATCTTTGCCAATATTGAGTTGATTGTGCCATTCAATTGCTCCACCACTCCAGAAGCCTCTGGGCGGTATACACAGTGCAGTTTTTGTTCAATTTTGAATGCTCCACAGATTAATCAAATTATTTCATTATTAAAATGAGGTCCTTCTACCTGATTCCAAAGTAACTGGAAAACCAAAATGAGAATCAACTCCCTCAAAAGCAATTTAGCAACTGTAAGACTGTTGTTTCTCCTAGTGGGGTATGCCTCCACCCATCATGAAAACAAACACGCTATGACAAGGATGTACTTCATACCGTTGCTTGGAGGTAACTCTATATAATAAAGCTGTAGTCTGGTGAATGGTCCTCCTGCTTTTACAATTTTTCCCCAACTGACTACTGTCTTCCTGCCTGGATTTATTTGTTGAAAAACAAAGCATCTCTGGCAAAGACTCTCTGCGACTACCCTGAACTTTGGATTATACCAATTTTATCTAAATAGTCTGATCATAGCATCCCTGCCTACACAAGTGTCTTGTTAAAAGAATCTTGACTGAATGTGGAACATAAACCTTAATTCGATGTCCCATCAAGATTGACTCACTTTGTTCCAGACTCATACAGGTAGCAGCTACTGCTTTTAAGCAGCCATGTAAAGCTGAAGCCACAGGATCCTAACTAGCAGAAACATATGCTACTGGACGTCGGCTTAATCCATGCCTCTGGATCACAACTGAAAGCGCACAACTCTCTCTCTCGCAACAGAACCGTGCAAATTCTTTCGTATAATCAGGCATATGTAAAGCAGGGGCCTTGCACAGACAATTTTGAAATTTCATAATTGCTTCCATACTTTCATCGTTCCAGACTATTGGATCCTTCACTTTCTTTTGTATCATCTGAAACAATGGTTTTGCTAGCAAAGAAAATCCTACAATCCACTGCCGACAGTACTGAACCACCCTGTGAAACATTCTTATCTCTCTTTGCATCTGTGGAAACTGCATTTGCTTGATTATTTTAATTCTCCCAGGGATCACTCTTCTCGCTCCCCTTTCTATTTATTTCGTGACCCAAGTATTTGACTCCTGTTCGACAAAATTACAATTTCTCTGGAGACACTATGGGGTCCATTAGGATAGCGGGCGGTGGCACTACCGAAACGATGGCGGGCGGAAAAACAGCTTTTTCCGCCCGCTAGCAGTGGAAATCACGTCCGCCACATTAGGATATGTAAACACAGGTCATTTCCCGTCCGCCGCGGAGCGCCTCGCTCCGCCATCAAGGTGCGCCCGCCACCGCGGCGGCTGTAGCCAATCGAGACCCTCCGCCGCGGTCGATGACGTCCGCCCCGCTCGACATATTAGGATGGGCCAAACAAGCTGACGCACCGCTCCGGAGACACCGCACAGCTCTAGCAGGCGGAAAGTCTACAGCGGAGCACGCACGCCGAGATCCGACATGAACCCCATGGACCCAGCCCTCCACATGCATCCGGTCATGTACCTGCTGCAACACTATCGCCAGATGGGCCGCCGCGGACGCCGCCGCAGGTACGTCACTACACATATACACCACACAACACACATGCCGACACAGGTCCCAAGCACAACACTGGCATCCTGCTGGGGGGCACAACACATCCACATGGGCACCCACACATCACCCACCTCAGAACAAGGCACCCCACGGCATCCGGAACACACAACGTCGGCCAACCTGCAGCAACGTCACGGTCACGGACACGTCACCGCCGCGGTCAACACATGCGCACAATGCAGAAGGCAGGGCAACAGCAAGGCATGGACACATTCCAAACATCACAGCGACACACCACCCCGACCAACACTGCACACCACCCGAAGTAGTCACAGGCCAGGTGCCAATCCCGTGCACCCCCTTGCACATCAACAAGCACTGTAACAACAAGCACAATACACACACACTGCGACACACAACCAGGGACAAAGGCACAGCAGGATTGCCTGACAACGGACACACAACACCAGTGCACTCCCCACAGCCCACACAATTGTATACAAACATCCACACAGGGCAAGACAAAACATACAACAGGCATACAACTCCTGCCTGACACATGTGTGTCTCACACCATACAGGGGCACACATACATACACTACAAACTAACACCCTTCACACTGCACACCTCTGCCACACACATGCCATGTAAGCCATGCCACCAGGACCAAGGGCCAACACAAGACGACCATACACATACACGCCAGGGCACACAGAATGGGAAACACACACCTCATCACATCATAAACATCTACTACACCACAGCACAGCTGCACACCCTGTGCTGCCAGTGTCCCCCAAGGTGACCTGTGAACAGTGTATGCGGCAATAGCAATTCACCCACACGAAAACTGCATGGCCTGCCAAATAACCATCACAGAGTACAACATCAGCAGGGCCACAATGGACTGAAGAACCTGTCCCCCTGTCTAAAAATCATATGGCCACATACAACCTTGCAATGGTGATGTACAAAATAGACCATGGAACTCAGTCAAACAAGAAAATGACTTTAATCAGTAAGGAGACAGAGAAAACACACCATAATGTACTGTATTTATTCACATATTGCACAGATGTAGCTACACAACATAAGTAGACAACAGCAACTCTCAAAATCATGTGCAAATGCCATAGACTATGCACTGGTGAATCACAATCGGGAAGTGCAAAGTCCTTGGCAGGGCAGGGTACAGCACATCAGAGCAACAGGCCCAGAGTCCTTGGCAGGGGAGAGCACATCAGAGCAACAGGCCCAGTGTCCTTGGCAGGGCAGGGTACAGCACATCAGAGCAACAGGCCCAGAGTCCTTGGCAGGGGAGAGCACATCAGAGCAACAGGCCCAGTGTCCTTGGCAGGGCAGGGTACAGCACATCAGAGCAACAGGCCCAGAGTCCTTGGCAGGGCAGGGTACAGCACATCAGAGCAACAGGCCCAGAGTCCCTGGCAGGGGAGAGCACATCAGAGCAACAGGCCCAGTGTCCTTGGCAGGGCAGGGTACAGCACATCAGAGCAACAGGCCCAGAGTCCTTGGCAGGGGAGAGCACATCAGAGCAACAGGCCCAGAGTCCCTGGCAGGGGAGAGCACATCAGAGCAACAGGCCCAGTGTCCTTGGCAGGGCAGGGTACAGCACATCAGAGCAACAGGCCCAGTGTCCTTGGCAGGGCAGGGTACAGCACATCAGAGCAACAGGCCCAGAGTCCTTGGCAGGGGAGAGCACATCAGAGCAACAGGCCCAGTGTCCTTGGCAGGGCAGGGTACAGCACATCAGAGCAACAGGCCCAGAGTCCTTGGCAGGGCAGGGTACAGCACATCAGAGCAACAGGCCCAGAGTCCCTGGCAGGGGAGAGCACATCAGAGCAACAGGCCCAGTGTCCTTGGCAGGGCAGGGTACAGCACATCAGAGCAACAGGCCCAGAGTCCTTGGCAGGGGAGAGCACATCAGAGCAACAGGCCCAGAGTCCCTGGCAGGGGAGAGCACATCAGAGCAACAGGCCCAGTGTCCTTGGCAGGGCAGGGTACAGCACATCAGAGCAACAGGCCCAGGAACACACCCACATCGCTAACAATGGTGTACTGTAGCACACCTATGTGTGGCACAGGCGTCTGAGGGTGTTGACAACTCACTCCTGGCTGTCATGTGGAGTGGAACCTGGCTGTGTGTCAGGGACTGCAGGTCGACTTGACTGGTGTGACAGAGGGACATGTGGTGTGGCTATAACAGAGGGCCTGCAAGGTGGAGGGCTGTGCGGACCAGGTGGCACCGTGGCACGTGGAGGTGGAGTCATGCACGCCCTTGACACAGTGTGGGTGGGAGAGGTTGGAGGGGTGCCCTTCCACTTCTTTGGAATATGAATTTGCTTCCCTGTCATGGGGTTGATGGGAAGTGGCGTTGACACCACCTGCACACCCCCCAACTGTTCCACTTCAGGGGCAGACACTGCCACTCCCTCTGGAGAAGTGCTTGATCCTGCAGTACGCTTGTGCTGGCTACGCCTCCGGACCACTTTAGCCTCTCTGGAAGGTGTACCCCCCACAGTGACCACCTTCCCACTTACCCCAGGGATGGCCACTACACTGCCCTCCTGTCCCTTCTTGCCAGGGATGGCCACTACACTGCCCTCCTGTCCCTTCTTGCCAGGGATGGCCACTACACTGCCCTCCTGTCCCTTCTTGCCAGGGATGGCCACTACACTGCCCTCCTGTCCCTTCTTGCCAGGGATGGCCACTACACTGCCCTTCTTTGCCACAATGACTGGGCTGGTCACAACAGGGCTTCCCTCCACCTGCCTCGATGTACTTTGTTCTGGGGTTGATGTGGTAGGTGGGTGTGTCCCTGTGTTCACCCCAGGTGTAGTCATGACATCCCACACATCCTCTGTGGGCATAGCAGAGTCAATATCTGGTGATGGCTCAGCAGCATGTGAGCCTGATGTCTGACACAATGTTGTTCTGGCCTTGCTCTTCTGTGACTTCACCTTGTCTGTGCATATTGGGGGGTCCCTGCCCTTCTTTGGGGATGGAGTCTGTGGACGGGATTGTTTGCTTTGGGTCTGAGCTGTGCTCCTAGTGTTGTAACGTTTACTTGATGTATGTCCCAAGTGCTCACTGTCATCTGATGTGGCCACTGACTGGGTGGACGTCACAGGCACCTGAGCTGCAAAGGGGGCATGTTGGAGGGCTGACGTCACTGTACCTGACAATGACAGGAGTGTACGATGTAGGCCACCCACGTCAGAGTGTATGCCCTCCATGAATGCCAGAACCTGCCCTATTTTGTAATCGTGGGCACTGAAGGCATTCAGCAGGGCGGTCTGGCCCACGCAAAGTTGCCGCAGGAGCTCTACGCACTCTGCACTGAGGGCAGCAGGGGGGACAGGTGCAGGTGCTGCGGTGCCATGTGTGAATGTCACACGTCCCCTCTTAGTGACACAGATACGGCCAGCCCCAGAGGAAGTGGATGGGAGGGTGGGCAGTGGCCGTTGGTAGTCAGATGCAGCAGCAGAGTCCCCATCCCCTGTGGCTGCTAACAGGGACTCATCCCCCCTGCCATCAGATGAAGTGGTACTCTGTGTTTCAGCCACAGATTCCTCATGCATACTCCTGTCACCCTCAGTAGCGCTGGTGTGGTCAGTGTCACTTTGCTCCGACACACCCTGCTCTGCTGCCGCTGTCGTGCTGGTCTCCCCACCACTTTCAGGATCATGTTCCGCCGTGGTGTCTTCCGAATCTGCATTAGTGACAGAAACATGGTTGTATAAGTGTCATAGTCTGGTCACACGATATCAGAGCAATGCAGCACATGAGAGGCCTAGAGCTACATGGTAACCACCACACCCTCAAATCATTGTGCTGCTACACACCAGTTACACCACAACTGAGCCTGTCATGCGGACAAACAGGCAGGAGTGGACCAATGTCGATGACACACAGCACTACACCCTGCCCATTGATGGTGTTCCCCTAGCCCACATGGACCTGCCCCACGGACATGATGTAGCCACAACTAACATCACCACTTCCAGAGCCTAAAGGGATCCAGAGGGGAATACACACACCTGTTTTGTCTACACATGCCACATTGTCAAATAGGCCATTACAATCACCATGTGCCAATGTGGGTTCACATTGTTGTCAGATGTGTGGGCCACTACCATGCAGGTGCATGCAAAGTAGACTGACATGGTGTAACACTCATTAAGTGGACACAGCTGTACAGCATAATAGGGACTACACCCACCATCACAAAGAAGAGTGACCATGTGGACAACAAAATATATGTCAAGGACTGAAAACTGCAGCCAGGAGCTGCAGAGTAAGGCCATGGTGGGCCAATGCCTCATACAGACACACATCACAGTTGCCACTCACATCACATATCACAGCATGGCAGCACACGCACATCACATGTGTCACCGCAGACACAGGCACTCTACACATGCATCCACTCCCAGACAAACTCTCCCTCCCCGGATACTCACCATCGCTGTCTTGCTGCTGAAGCCCCTTCAGACGTGCATCCAGGTCTGGATAGGTCACTGCCAGTATGCGTGCCATCAGCGGAGTCATGGTGCGGCGTGCCACACGCCCTGTGCGTGGTACCATCCCCAACTTCATCTCTGCCACTTGCTTAGCCAGCCGGCTGATGTCGTCCCACCTCTTGTGACAGTGTGTGTGTCGTCTGTTTGATACCCCCAGGGCTCGCACCTTTGCTGCTATGGCCCTCCAGACAGCCTTACGTTGGTGTACTTTGAGCTGCAGGTATGAGAGTAAAGAAGGACTAATGAACATTTACACATTGTCATATGTCAGCATCTATCAGTACAGCAGCCAGACACTGAATCAGGACGCACAGTGACCCCCTCCCTCCAGAACTGGGGGTACCCTCACAAGGCCACTCTGCATGGCATAAACATTAGTGAATGCATGCACACATTGAGCTTCGTAGTCTCCATGATTATCACACTGAAGAATGATGATTCAACACAAATGCATCGACAGCACTGTGTAAATCATAAATTGTACAGGGCATTGATGTGGCATATCCACTAATCAGTGTGCAGCAACTGTAGCATGTAAGTTGGCTGATGGACAAACTTTGGAAGGGCAGCCACTGAACCTACTCTGTGGGGCACACTGACTATGACTACAGGGGCACCCTGAAATTACATCACAAGCGGACACTGTCCAACCAGCTACAAGGCAAACAACCGTTGGTCATGTCTGCCCCAAAAAGTAGCACATCCCACTCACACATACAAGTATTGGCCTAGGACAGAGTCATAATGCAAAACACACACTCCCACCACCTGCAAACATCTTGTCTGTCAGTGTTTGTCAGTACCACACATCCAAAATAACATACAGCTGCATCATGAATACACGTCTGACACCACCCTGCCCTACTGCTCCCTACATGGTGACTTACCACGACATTGGGGCCACCAAACAGCCGTGGGTACTGTGCCAGCACCTCGTTCACAAGGACATCCAGCTCCTCACTCGTGAATGGACTGGCACGGATCTTATCTGTTCTTGACATCCCTGTGGATATGGCAGACCTGTGGCAGAAGTGAGTTGTGAGGTGTCCCAGGCAGCAGGCTCTGTGAGCAGCAGGAGAGGGTCCCAGGCAGCAGCAGGAGAGGGTCCCAGGCAGCAGCAGGAGAGGGTCCCAGGCAGCAGCAGGAGAGGGTCCCAGGCAGCAGCAGGAGAGGGTCCCAGGCAGCAGCAGGAGAGGGTCTCAGGCAGCAGGCTCTGTGAGCAGTGGGAATGTGTGGCTCACTCCCACAGATTTATAGGCCCATGGGGTCGTTAGGAAGCTGATAAGGTGCTACAATTGGTTGTCTGGGTCAGCCTTATTCATAAGCATCCAATGACCGGCTCCGCGGCGGCGGCGCGCCGCTTCCGCATTATTCAAATCTGCATCATGCCACATTGAACACCCATGCCATTGGCTGTATGCAATGCACCATGGCGGTGACGCACCGCGGGTGTCCGGGGTGCGCTACCGCGATGGTGCATCATTCAAAAGCATCCAATGACCGGCTCCGCGGCGGCGGCGCGCCGCTTCCGCATTATTCAAATCTGCATCATGCCACATTGAACACCCATGCCATTGGCTGTATGCAATGCACCATGGCGGTGACGCACCGCGGGTGTCCGGGGTGCGCTACCGCGATGGTGCATCATTCAAAAGCATCCAATGACCGGCTCCGCGGCGGCGGCGCGCCGCTTCCACATTATTCAAATCTGCATCATGCCACATTGAACACCCATGCCATTGGCTGTATGCAATGCACCATGGCGGTGACGCACCGCGGGTGTCCGGGGTGCGCTACCGCGATGGTGCATCATTCAAAAGCATCCAATGACCGGCTCCGCGGCGGCGGCGCGCCGCTTCCGCATTATTCAAATCTGCATCATGCCACATTGAACGCCCATGCCATTGGCTGTATGCAATGCACCATGGCGGTGACGCTCCGCCGGGGACCGGCGGTAGGTACCGCGACTGATGCGGCAGAGCCTAGCCATGTGGCTCTGGTGGCACCGCAGGCGACGGAGCACATTTTTCGAAACCGGAAACACTACCACTCCATGAATGTGCAGGTGGTGTGCCTTGCAGACATGACAATTTCACATGTGTGTGCTAAGTATCCCGGTTCGGCACATGACTCTTTCATCATGAGGAACAGCATGGTGCCACGGATGATGGAGAATCTGCATCCCGAACGTGCCTGGATTGTGGGTGAGTTACACAACTGCTATCGCGTGCTGTGTGTCACTGCCTTTACTGTGGCCGTACAACATTGCAATGTGTATTTTTTTTTCCACAGGGGACTCGGCTTATCCCAGTAGGCCATGGCTGTTGAGCCCACTTCGTAATCCCCAGACACCTGCAGAGATCCGCTACAATGAGGCCCATGGCAGGACACGACGGGTAATTGAACGTACTTTTGGGCTGCTGAAGGCAAGGTTCCGGTGCCTTGACAGGACTGGAGGCGCACTTGCATACTCGCCTGGGAAGGTGTGCAAGATCGTTGTGGCATGCTGTATGCTACACAACCTGGCCATCCACAAGGGGGTCCCCCTGCTCCTGGATGACGGTGAGGAACCAAGGCCACAACCTGCTCAGGGACCTGAATCCAGTGATGAGGAGAGTGGAGAGGAGGAAGGAGTTGACCAACGGCAGCAGCTAATCCAACGCTACTTCACTTGAAGGTGTGTGACGAGTTACAACGTCTACATAGTCTAGTGTCTTAGCTTATGTTATGAATGGTTATGCGCAGATGTTCCCAATAGCCACATGTTCTGTCACCTATGTATGGGATTGTTGGAATGGACGTTACGTCCGGAGATGTATTATGGACGGCATTACAGCATTTCAGATAGACACTGTGTAGGGTACCTGTGATAATTAGGATATTTGTGGATCAGTGATCTGTGTGTGTTGCCACGATGAGACCAGTGACTGTAGTTCTGTTGTGTCTCCCTAGGTTCTCCAGCGTGTTCCTGCCCTGCATACTGTACATCATGTTTACATATCATGGACATAATCATCATTGTAAATTATGCACTAAAGAATTCACTACACAAAATCTGGATTGTAAGGTATTTTATTTAGGGGGTGGACATGTGAATTGTGCGTGAATATTTACAGGAAGGTGGGGAATGAGCAGTGAGTTGACAGTCATGGTCGCTGAGATGCAAGTGTAGACACCACATGAATGTGGTGACCCAGTCCAACAGACAGGTGCCATTGCCAAGGCAATGTGGGCAAAGATAGTCCAAAAGAGTCAATGCAGTTGGGGAGAGGGTTGTCTTCAAAGCTGGCTCCGTTACTGGCGTGTGGCAGGTGCTTGGCTTCCAGAGACTCCCAGGCTCTTCTTTGGACGCCCCCTAGATCTTTTTGGCGGTGGGGGGCCTGCTGAATGGCCAGCGGCGTCAGAGGACTCGCCCCTCTCTGTTGGCGCAGGGGAGGATGGTGGACTGGCATCCTGCTGCACAACAGGAGGGGATGTCGGTGATGGTTGGGACACAGGCCTGTCCCTCTGCAACGCCACTTGCTGGCCCATGAGGTCCACCATCTGTCCCATGTGGTTATTGATGGACCTCATCAGCAGGATGAGCTCCCTGAAAAATTCCTCCGACCGGCCACTTTGTCCCTGGACCTCTTGATAGGCATCCACAACTCTGGTGAAGTGGTCCAGGGATGGTGTCCACTCCGCCCGAGGTCTGGTGTTGGCCCTGGCCCTCCCACCTGCTCTGCTGCCACGAACCTCTTCCCTCGCCACTGGTGCGCCACGCACTGGCTCCCTGCCCTCCACAGTTGTTGGTGTGGGCTGGTCATCCCTAGGGACAGGGAGGGTGCGGGAGGTGGTACTGGTGGTCGTGGTGGTGTTGGTGGCAGTGGCTGCGGTGGTGGTTGCGGTGGAGGCAGAGGCTGTGACAGCAGGGGTCTGCTGCGTTGTCGTTGCAGCAGAGGTGGTGGTGGGGAGGATGGGGGCCTGGGACCTCTGGGTGTGTGGAACACCGGATGTGCCGGCCTGGAGCTCATCGTCCATACTGTCCTGGGAGTCTGCATCTGTGAGTCCATGTGCCGGAGGTGGAGACTGGCTCTGCGGGTCGTTGGTGTTGTCCCCAGCAGTGAGTTCTTCATCACCTGTGGAGTAGATGGGGAGTGGTCAGTGTTTGTGTCATCTGTGTATCATCAGCTGTCTGTACACTAGTGCATTGTGCTGTCATCAGTTGTACAAATCATGGCAACATCGTGTTACATTACATAGTGGATAGTTAGATCATGGTGTCCTAAAGGTTGATTGTCTATGCATTTTGTACAATAGTAAATAGATTAATACACACACACTTCATGAAGATAAACGGTAGTTACATACCTGTAAGGTGAGCGTGCAGGGTATAATGGCTGACACTTGCTCCTGGGTGGGGGTAGCCTCCATGCTGCTGGGCTGTGGGACAGGGGGCATGCTGGGAGTAGTGGTACAGGCCTCACCCCCACAAACACCCTCCAAGTGCAGATGGCTACCTACCTGTAAGTTTGTTTGTTACACAGTGCAATGGCTGACACTTTCTCCTGGGTGGGGCAGGCCTCCATGCTGCTGGGCTGTGGGACAGGGGGCATGCTGGGAGTAGTGAGACAGGCCTCCCTCCCTCCCTCGCACCCACAAACACCCTCCAAGTGCAGATGGCTACCAACCTGTAAGTTTGTTTGTTAAACAGTGCAATGGCTGACACTTTCTCCTGGGTGGGGCAGGCCTCCATGCTGCTGGGCTGTGGGACAGGGGGCATGCTGGGAGTAGTGAGACAGGCCTCCCTCCCTCCCTCGCACCCACAAACACCCTCCAAGTGCAGATGGCTACCAACCTGTAAGTTTGTTTGTTACACAGTGCAATGGCTGACACTTTCTCCTGGGTGGGGCAGGCCTCCATGATGCTGGGCTGTGGGACAGGGGGCATGCTGGGAGTAGTGGTACAGGCCTCACCCCCACAAACACCCTCCAAGTGCAGATGGCTACCTACCTGTAAGTTTGTTTGTTACACAGTGCAATGTCTGACACTTTCTCCTGGGTGGGGCAGGCCTCCATGCTGCTGGGCTGTGGGACAGGGGGCATGCTGGGAGTAGTGAGACAGGCCTCCCTCCCTCCCTCGCACCCACAAACACCCTCCAAGTGCAGATGGCTACCAACCTGTAAGTTTGTTTGTTAAACAGTGCAATGGCTGACACTTTCTCCTGGGTGGGGCAGGCCTCCATGCTGCTGGGCTGTGGGACAGGGGGCATGCTGGGAGTAGTGAGACAGGCCTCCCTCCCTCCCTCGCACCCACAAACACCCTCCAAGTGCAGATGGCTACCAACCTGTAAGTTTGTTTGTTACACAGTGCAATGGCTGACACTTTCTCCTGGGTGGGGCAGGCCTCCATGATGCTGGGCTGTGGGACAGGGGGCATGCTGGGAGTAGTGGTACAGGCCTCACCCCCACAAACACCCTCCAAGTGCAGATGGCTACCTACCTGTAAGTTTGTTTGTTACACAGTGCAATGGCTGACACTTTCTCCTGGGTGGGGCAGGCCTCCATGCTGCTGGGCTGTGGGACAGGGGGCATGCTGGGAGTAGTGAGACAGGCCTCCCTCCCTCCCTCGCACCCACAAACACCCTCCAAGTGCAGATGGCTACCAACCTGTAAGTTTGTTTGTTAAACAGTGCAATGGCTGACACTTTCTCCTGGGTGGGGCAGGCCTCCATGCTGCTGGGCTGTGGGACAGGGGGCATGCTGGGAGTAGTGAGACAGGCCTCCCTCCCTCCCTCGCACCCACAAACACCCTCCAAGTGCAGATGGCTACCAACCTGTAAGTTTGTTTGTTACACAGTGCAATGGCTGACACTTTCTCCTGGGTGGGGCAGGCCTCCATGATGCTGGGCTGTGGGACAGGGGGCATGCTGGGAGTAGTGGTACAGGCCTCACCCCCACAAACACCCTCCAAGTGCAGATGGCTACCTACCTGTAAGTTTGTTTGTTACACAGTGCAATGGCTGACAATTTCTCCTGGGTGGGGCAGGCCTCCATGCTGCTGGGCTGTGGGACAGGGGGCATGCTGGGAGTAGTGAGACAGGCTTCCCTCCCTCCCTCACACCCACAAACACCCTCCAAGTGCAGATGGCTACCAACCTGTAAGTTTGTTTGTTAAACAGTGCAATGGCTGACACTTTCTCCTGGGTGGGGCAGGCCTCCATGCTGCTGGGCTGTGGGACAGGGGGCATGCTGGGAGTAGTGAGACAGGCCTCCCTCCCTCCCTCGCACCCACAAACACCCTCCAAGTGCAGATGGCTACCAACCTGTAAGTTTGTTTGTTACACAATGCAATGGCTGACACTTTCTCCTGGGTGGGGCAGGCCTCCATGATGCTGGGCTGTGGGACAGGGGGCATGCTGGGAGTAGTGGTACAGGCCTCACCCCCACAAACACCCTCCAAGTGCAGATGGCTACCTACCTGTAAGTTTGTTTGTTACACAGTGCAATGGCTGACACTTTCTCCTGGGTGGGGCAGGCCTCCATGCTGCTGGGCTGTGGGACAGGGGGCATGCTGGGAGTAGTGAGACAGGCCTCCCTCCCTCCCTCGCACCCACAAACACCCTCCAAGTGCAGATGGCTACCAACCTGTAAGTTTGTTTGTTAAACAGTGCAATGGCTGACACTTTCTCCTGGGTGGGGCAGGCCTCCATGCTGCTGGGCTGTGGGACAAGGGGCATGCTGGGAGTAGTGAGACAGGCCTCCCTCCCTCCCTCGCACCCACAAACACCCTCCAAGTGCAGATGGCTACCAACCTGTAAGTTTGTTTGTTAAACAGTGCAATGGCTGACACTTTCTCCTGGGTGGGGCAGGCCTCCATGATGCTGGGCTGTGGGACAGGGGGCATGCTGGGAGTAGTGGTACAGGCCTCACCCCCACAAACACCCTCCAAGTGCAGATGGCTACCTACCTGTAAGTTTGTTTGTTACACAGTGCAATGGCTGACACTTTCTCCTGGGTGGGGCAGGCCTCCATGCTGCTGGGCTGTGGGACAGGGGGCATGCTGGGAGTAGTGGTACAGGCCTCACCCCCACAAACACCCTCCAAGTGCAGATGGCTACCTACCTGTAAGTTTGTTTGTTACACAGTGCAATGGCTGACACTTTCTCCTGGGTGGGGCAGGCCTCCATGCTGCTGGGCTGTGGGACAAGGGGCATGCTGGGAGTAGTGAGACAGGCCTCCCTCCCTCCCTCGCACCCACAAACACCCTCCAAGTGCAGATGGCTACCAACCTGTACGTTTGTTTGTTACACAGTGCAATGGCTGACACTTTCTCCTGGGTGGGGCAGGCCTCCATGATGCTGGGCTGTGGGACAGGGGCTATGGTGGGAGTTGTTGTACTGACATTCCGGCCCCATACAGGCCTCCTCAGCAGAATGGCTGGCTACATCTTGTTTAGGGATGGACAGTGTATTGGTGGTTGGGTATTGCAAGGAGGTAAAAGTCAATGTGGTTGTCTGTACTTACCAGCCTCCGCTCCCCCGGCTACTCCTGTGTAACTCTCAGGTAGCAGGATACCAAGCACCTTCTCCTCCCATGGTGTGAATGTCTTCAGTGGGACGGGAGGGCCACTGCCAGTCAAGTTTGCCACAGTCCAGTTCTTGCTCCTCTTCTCCTTGACAACCCTCTTGAGATCATGCCACTGCTTCATGATCTCCTTCTTGGATCTTGGGGTGGCCCCAACTGCATTCACCCTTTGTACAATCCTTTCCCACATTTGTGTCCTGGTGGCTAATGGTGTCTGTTGGACTAGGTTCCCAAATAGTTGTGGTTCTACTCTCACAATCTCGTTGACCATGACTGTCAACTCACTCTCTGTGAATTTGGGCATTTTTTGTGAGGTCATGGTGTGGGGGTGTTGAGGTGTTTGTGGGTGCAGGGGTGTGTGGGTGCAAGGGTGTGGTGATGAGGTGTGTTCTGTGCTGGGGGTTTGATTGTGATGGTGTGATGGTGGTGTTGATGGTGGTGGTGGGTGTTGTGTGCGATTTTGCCTCTCTCAGATGTGGTGTGTGGCCTTCTGTTCTGGGAAGATGCAAAGGATTGTGGTGAGTGGAGGGTGTGGATTTGTACTCAGCTGTGTGGGTGTGTCCAATTGGATAGTGGTTGTCAGGTGTGTAGTGGGTGTGGTTATGTAGTATTGTGTATTTCTTTGCCATTTCTGTATCTGTGTGTGTGTGTTGTATGTATTTGTTGCTGGGCTACTTTGTTTATGCAGTATTTTGCATCGCTGCAGTGCTTTGACATCGACCGCGATGGATTTCGTGTTCGTCCGCTGCGGTGACTTTGCTGGTGCTTGTCCGTCATTTCTCCCATGCAATCCTGCCTTCGACCGCGGCGGTCGGTGCCTGCCGGTCCGCCCGCGCCACCCTCGGGGATATCGTAATTTCCTGTGCGGTGTCTCCGCTTTCCCTGTGGGCGGTGTTGTATTTCCAGCTGCTTTTCCGACCGCCGCGGTCGGAGTTTTGTCATCACCGCACACGTCGGGCGGTTTCATTTTCACAGCTACCGCCGCGGTCGGTCTCTAGTGGCGGTCGATCCTAATTTGTCTGCCGGTTGCACCGCCTCCATGGCGGGCGGTTGTTTCCCGCATCCATGGCGGGCGGGGTGGTTTTCCGCCCGCTATCCTAATGGGGCCCTTTGTGTCCTCTGTCAGCCAAATGATTCAACAACGCAATAAAATCGGTTACACAATCTTCACGTGATTTTGATGCCACAAGTAAATCGTCGATATATTGTACTAGGACTGAATTTCTGGGCATAACTAATTTCTCTAAGCAGTTTTTCAGTATTTGAATAAAAATTGAGAGACTTTCTGTATACCTTTGAGGAACTCTGCACCATGCCAAGTTACAATCTTCAAACTTAAAAGAAAAAAGATACTGGCTGTCTGGATGCAAAGGAATAGCAAAAAAGTCCTGACATAAATCAATTTCTGTAAACCATCCTGCATTCCAGGGTATCTGATAAAGAATTGAAATGTGCCAAGCTTAGTAACAGTAAGTTTCAATTCTATTAAGGACATGGAGGCGAGGATTATGCTGTTCTTTCTAGCTTTATTACATTTCATATTTCCACAGCAGCATTATTAAACCACCCCAAAAAAAATTTCCATGGGAAACAGTCCAAATGGAAAAAACAACAAAGAGTTCAAATAAGCCTGAAGCAGACTACAACATCCATGAGTCCATCAGGGAACACTAGTCCTTAGTCTTTCCTCAGTGTTAGAATGTCCTAGAAAGACCCTTCAGCCTAGTTGTCCCACCTCTTTCTTTGCGCGTATGCCTCGGAGTCACTGGTCTTGTTTGGAACCATCATGTCCTAAAACAAAAGATACCATTGAAAAGTTCCTGAGAAACTGAACATCAATCATCAAAGAATATCGATAAAGACAAGCAGTCGTATTCCCACCATACAAACGTAAGGAAAAAGGTTTACTTACCCCCATACGGGCAGGTTCGCACAACCGTGCCGTGGGAGGGATAATCCTCGCCTCCGTGTCCTTAATAGAATTTAAACTTAGCTAGCCAAATTTCGATTCTATGTAAGGATCGGACCCTCCGCTTATGCTAGTTTAAAGCTTGCTTACCACTAAATGTGCAACATCCACCACCGGTTTAAAATAAAACCGTTTGAAGATGGAATCCGAGGACCAATCCGCGGCTCGCATCAAATCTTCCAAGCCATGGCACCTCTGGCTGAATGTGCACCAAACAGTTTTGTGTCTATACCCACCTCCTGCATGCCCCAGCGCACTAACCTAGCAATAGTGGGGAAAGAGACTGCTTTGTGCGGTTTCCTTAAAGCACTAAGGAGCTGTCTTTTGCCCAGAGAGCGTAATACTAAGGTTAAGTCATCGTAGGCCTTGAGGCACTGCACCACACATAGTTTGGGCATATCGGCAAAGACCGGATAGAAAATTGATCTAGAAGCAGACTTCATACGCCTACCAATCGTAAAAGTCACCCCATCCGGGGAAAAACTTGTGCAGAAATGTCTAGCGCACGGACATTCAAAACTCTGCGACAAGAAACCAAACATAACAACATGGCCAGTTTAGCCAACAACTCCTTTACGGAAAGGTACTTGTTAAGCTGCCAAGACAGGAACAGATTGAGAACCACATTAACATCTCACAAGACAGAGTAACGCGGTTCCAGGGGCAATGACAGAAGAATACCTCTCAAGAGTCGGCAAACAAAGGGATGTTTTCCCACTGGAGTACCATCAATTGGCCCATGGCCCACTGAAATAGCGGAACGCATAGCGTTAATGGTTCGGTATGCTAGGCCGTCTGTCGCCAACTCGGCCAAAAAATTCAAGATGGTAAGAACTCCTGCGACCACGAGATCCAGGTCCCGTCGAAGACACCAACGTAGCCACTTCGTCCAGGCGGACCGATAGCGTTTTGAGGTGCTGGAAGCCCATGCCTTCGATAAAAGAGTCTCAGCTGGTTCTGAAAGGCCTGGGAGCGACCAGCGTCCACTTAAAGGCGCCATGCCATGAGGAGGAGAGAGCTCTGAAGAAGGTGAGGAAAGAGGGGGAGTAGGATTGGAGAATGCCAAGAAAGTTCCAGGAGAACTGGAAACCACACTTGGTACCTCCAAAGCGGTGTCACCAATACCACCCCTGCCTTCTGCTGGCCGACCTGAGCCGCCAGCTGTACAATCATGGAGAATGGAGGAAATGCGTAACTCCGCACCTGATCCCTTTCCTGCAGGAAAGCGTCTGTGGCCTGTGCTAGTGGATCCGGCCCCCAACTGAAGAATCTCAGGAGTTGGTGGTCCAAGCGGGACGCGAACAGGTCTACCGAGAAAGGGCCCCAGAGGCCGACTAACCACCGAAAGACCTGAGCATTCAGCTTCCACTGACTGGAGTCCCTCAAATGCCGGGAGTGCCAATCCGCGACTTGGTTGGCTTGGCCCGGCAAGTACTCTGCCGTCACCGAAATGTGGTGCGCCAGACAAAAACTCCAGAACTCCTTCTCCAAGTTCGCTAGGGCTTGGGAGCGAGAGACCCCCAGGCGATTAATGTAATGCACCGCAGAGACATTGTCCATTTTCAGCGGGACACACGAGCGAACTCTGTGGTCCAGTGTTGGACCAAGGACAAACTAACCGGCCTACAGCTCCAGACAATTGATATGGTGCTCCTGTTCATCTAACGACCAAGCGCCTCCAGTAGAGAAGTCGCCGCAGCGAGCTCCCCACCCCGACCTGCTGGCGTCCGACAATGTCAGGGATCGCTCCAAAGATGGCCCTGCCATTCCAGGCGTCCATATGGGCAAGCCACCAGGACATCTCCTCCTTGACTTCGTCGGACAGAGGAACAAATTGGTCGTATGACAAACCTCGTCTGAGATGATGTGCTTTCAAGCGCTGCAGTGCACAATGGTGCAGGGGCCCCAAGATGATTGCCTGGATGGATGATGACAGCAGCCCTATCACCCAGGCAATCTGACGGAGGGAGATGTGGGTTTTTGAGCTAGTCTGGCGTAGCAGATGCCGGATCTTGGCCATCTTTCAAGAGGGAAGACTCAAAGACGTGTGGACCAAGTCCACAACAAAGCATAGGAAAACAATGCTTTGCGTCGGGGTGAGAACTGACTTGTCCCCGTTGACAACGAATCCCAGACCCTGCAAAAGGCACCTGGCACAACAGAGTCTGAGGAGACTGCGCCATGAGGAGGATGTCATCCAAATAGACAATCATCCAAACACCCTGACTCTGAAAGAACTCCACCGCTGGGTGGAGGACCCTTGTGAAGCACCAGGGTGCTGAGGACAGTCCGAACGGGAGGGCGGTGAACTCATAGATCTGTTGTCTCCATTGGAACTGCAAGAAACAGCGATGTGGGGGATGGATGGGGACGACCAAGTATGCATCCTTGAGGTCCAACCTTGCCATCCAATCGCCCGGCAGACGAACATCCCTTAGGAGATGAATCCCCTCCATCTTGAAGTGCCGGTACACCAACCATTGAATTCTTTCAGGTGGATGACTGGACGTCGCTCCCCGTCGGTCTACTCCAGTGGAAAAAATATTGCTCAAAAACCTCTGGAGGTGTAAAACCGACTGGCAAATTGCCCTCTTGTGTAGAAGTTCAGAGACTTCCTCGTTGACCAGGCAGGTATTTGCCACTGAGAAAGAAATGGGATGAGGGAGCTCCTCTTGACGGGGTGAATCGTAAAACCCGATGTGAAAGCCCCGAATGGTCTGTAAGACCGAGGCGTCATTTGTGGCTTTCCAGGCCTCTTGAAAGGACACTAGCCAACTCCCGATACAGACATGAGAAGGAGAAATCAGACTTGTGACCGGGTGCAGGTCCGCCTGCTTTGTTCTTGTATCCCCTGTGGCCAGGGAATCTTTGTCCTCTGGTCGGGTAAAAGTTGGTAAAATTGGCGGAAGTATTGTACTGACCCCGCCAGGAGCCTTGTCCCCTACCGGGATTGTGTTGCTGGTCACGCCCTGTCGCACAGCCTCTGCCACGACCGGCCCCTTTGGAAAAACGGGACTGGAAAACCCATTTGATGTTGGACTGGGCCTTGTCCAAGCTAGTGAAGGTGGCCACAAACGTACTCAGTTCCTTCACAAAGGGGTCTCCGAAAAGGTCCCCTTGTGCCACTGCTCCAGCCTCCGAGGACACCAGGTCACCGATTTGGGAGCCAAATTTATAAGGAGTGAGCACCTCCGTTCAGCCGAGAGGGCACAGTTGGTGTTACCCAAGAAGATAATCGCCCGCTGTGCCCGATTCGAGAGATACTCTGGGGATATGGTAGAGCCTGATACCTTCGCCTCCTCCGCCATATCCAAGATTTTTGTCATGGGCCCTACTGCGTCAAGGAGCTTATCCTGACAGGAGCACCAGGAGTGGTCTATACCCTTCCGAGGGTCCTTCATACATTTGGCCAGGAAGGTGGCCATCTTGGAGTCGAGCTCCGGTGTGCAGGCCACCTTCCCTTCCAAGGTGGTACGGGGCATTCAGATCCTAAACTACCCCTAGCCTCTTTCTCTAAGAGTTTGCGGAGACAGCCCACCACGAACTTAGCCACCTTGTCCCCAGGCGCCCAGGCAGCTGACCGTGGGTGAACTATATTGTCCGGGTTAAGTATGCCTGAGGAATCTTTGGGCAAGTCGGAGGTAGAACTGGCCGGTCGCCAAGACAGCAAAGACCCATCCTCATCGTCCGAATCAGCAGGGGAACCGCCATCAAGAGATGGAGAGTCCGGGCCAACGGATTCTGCGGGGGCCAGGGCTGGAGAAGGCACAGGTGGCGGAATGGACGTCTTTGCGATAAAGGCGCCCTTGAGGTGGTCTAAAGTATCCCCATCCACCCCCTGGGGCTCCTCCGGGCCCTCCTTCATGCGACCCTTCTTTGGCAGTGAGGGACCCTCCCCTTGGGGCAAGGTAGGCACCGACCTAGGGGGTCCAAGTGGGAGTAAGCCAACTTGGCGCATTCCGCTATGATGCGGTTAGACAGACGCTCCTTCATGGGTCCCACTACATCATTTACACAATTGAAAATTGACTCATTAACTGCCTGGAAGAACTGGTCATCTAAGAGGTAGGTACTGGACCTGTTCTTCCTCATAGAAGTCTTTGTTACTCATAATGTAAACTTGTGTCCCAGAAACACCAGTAGACAGAAAAACACTCTGTAGTCCCAGCCCAAAAGCCTGACTCTATAGACACAGGTATCTTCCCCCACAGGCAAAGGGAGCCTGAGACAGAAAACCCCAAGCTGCAGTCCCAGTTAACAAGCCTGCCTCTATATAGAAAGGTATCTCCCCTCACAGTCAAAGGGGACCTGAGAATGGGGGACAAAGAGGGTATTCCCTTCTGCTATTTTGGGCAGCCTGGAAGACTGCAATCTTTTGAGACGGGGTGAAACCTCGTCATGTAGGCTGCCCAGGCCTCAAGCGCGTGGGTCCTCAGGACAAACCTGACAGGTCCTCCCGCCACCCAGCGCGCTGAAGGCTTATCGCAGCTTAAATCAGAGCAAACCTGCCCACAGGCGATTAACACAGCAGCGCCGCAGTACAGACCCCGCCGGGGCGTAAACAAAAACTTTGCAGGGAATAATACGGACCCCCAGGGGGGAGTTTTGGTGTGGCGGCTGGGGATGAGGCTCTCCGCACAATGATCTCGCAGCGCGTCTCCTCATATGAGGAGACACGCTGCGGAGACCAACGAGACGCAGGAGCTCCCCCTAGCGGTCACGATACAAGACCGCACTGAACTGGAATAGCTGCGAAAGGAGCGAAAGTGCTCCCGCAGCAGGGAATCTGTAAAGGTAAAAGCAATACCTCTAAGAATCCCCAAAAGGCGAGGCAGGGTCCCACCAACGTTCTAAGCAGGGACCCAACCGCCCACTACAAAGATATCAACTGAACAAACAGAGAGCACAAAAGGTGACTTATCTGTTGCTGCGGAGCAGCGAAGAAAGAGGGACAACTAGGCTGAAGGGTCTTTCTAGGACATGCTAACACTGAGGAAGGAATAAGGACTAGTGTTGCCTGATGGACTCATCGATGTTGTAGTCTGCTTCAGGCTTATTTGCACACTTTGTTATTTTTTCCATTTGGACTGTTTCCCATGGATAAAAAAAAATTGTTGTTTAATAATGCTGCTGTGGAAATATGAAATGTAATAAAGCGAAGAAAGAACAGCATAATAGGAGCCTCTGGTCCTGACATAGAATCACTGCTGGATTTGGCACTACAGGACAACAAGGCACTACAATTTTATTAATTGTTCTAAAATCCTGCACTATCCTGTATTTTCCGATAGGCTTTTTAAGTCCTACTATAGGCGAATTACAAGGACTACTCATTATTTCCTTTAAAATGCCCTGTTTAATCATTTGGTCAGTTTCTGAAGCCACTCCTGCTTTCACCTCTGGACTCATTTTGTATTGTATGGTGTTTGGATAAACTGCACCTTCTTTCACTGTCACCTTCACTGGGTCTATATTCGACATTAGACCTATTTCTTTTCAAGGGAAATTCCATACTTTTGGGTTCACGGTTATTTTCAGTTGTTTTGGTAAATCATTTATTGTCATCAAAGAATACATTTCATCTACCTCTGTTCCTTTTTTAGCTACATTTCATCTACCTCTGTTCCTTCTTTAGCTAGCATTATCTTATATACAATATCTTCTTCAGGGGTTTGAAAAGCAACACCATCCAGTGTGCAATAGATTGTGCAATTCATTTTGCACAACAGATCCCTTCCTAATAGATTTACTGGACCAGAATCATAAACTACGAATCTATGCATGTCTTTAAAATTTAAGATGTGCACTTCCATCTGTTCTGTGATTGGGGTTCTAATCTGTTGATTTGAGACTCCGACAACTTGGATCGATTCTTCCGAGAGGGGTAGCTTTGGGATGTCTGCAGTTCTCACAGTAGAATGGGTAGCACCAGTATCCGACAGAAAAGTGATATCATTGCCTTCCACTTTCCCATCAATAAATTGACCTGACATCTACCGGCAAGGATGCGCCAAGTACGCACTCCTCTTCCTCCCCTCTCAGGCACCGTCATTGCATGTGACTAACTTCATCATCATTATTCTGCAAAAGGTATTGTGAAATCACAGAATTTTTCTTACCACTTCCTCCTTGAAATCCGGCGTCTGCACTTTACTTTTGCTGGTTCACAAAATTTGGCATTGGGGCTGGTGGCACCTGACACTGTTGATTAACTACCTGCTGCGGTGATTCATAAGCACCTCATTCTGCGTCTGTGGATTAAAATTTTGGTTTGGCCTATTATTATTCTGAATACTCTTACACTCGTTTTTCTAATGTCCAAGCTTTCCGCACGCATGACAAGGAAACTTCTTCTGTGCATCCTCTCTATTCAATGGTCCTCTTGATTTACCACCATTCACCACAGGATCACTCTGATTCTGTACTTTCATCTGACCATCAGTTTGACTATTCAATTTAAGTTCCTGTTGTTCTGTCAATTTATTTTGTGCCCACATCATTTTCTCTTTTAGCTTTATATGCCTTTGCTCAATATCATCCCCACAATACTTTGCGTATTTTAGAATATCATCTATGGGTTTTCCCTGCCAATACAACATGTGCTGGTGAATCATCTGATTAATCTCTGGTTTCAGAATGTACACAAACCAATAAACAAAATGTCCCATATTCTTATCTCCAATATTCTCAAGGCCACTATACTGCTTAAACACCTGTAGCAGTCGCTCATAATACGCATGAACAGACTCATTTGGCTCTTGAGTTGTTCTATCTATCTTTACCCAATCTGTTTCTTTGGGAAGGATTTTCCCTTTCAGGAAAGTAATTACTTGGTGATATTTCTTCATCACATCATCTGATGGTGCTTCTGTTTTTTGAATCTCTTGGATACTCCTCATTTGGCCAATCAACTGTAATCTTGTGTTCTGTCCATAAATCAGAAAACACCCCTTTTCACCCACAAACACAGACACCCAGACAACCATAAGTATAGTCAACCAATCAATTGCCCATATAGCCATTTCTGTATCTACTAACACACTCATACACCCACTTAGACATCAACTGACAGACAGATAGACACATTCACACAACCAGTCACTCACCCATACATTCACTGAGACACCTAATCACTCTCATATAAGACAGTCACACACCCACTGAGTCATCCATACAGTCACTTTGCAAGTGACCTCCCCAGTTTTAACAGTGACCTAGTGTGTGCCGCCCTAGAGATCACTTCTAGGTTTCAGTGCTTTATTGATGGATGTTCGTACTAAGACAGCAAATGCTATAAGTGAAAATGGTAAAATTAAAAATAAACTGACCAATACATTTAAGCTCAACGGCATTGTGCTTTTGAAGTGCATCACCACCTAAAACACTTTCAGACACTGTTTTGATTAACTTCCTATGACCCTGTAAGGTGGTATTTGAACTACAACAAGAAACAAGAAAGACCTTTATTCAGGCGCTTATTGTGAGCAGGCTGGATTATGGCAACGCACTACTAGTATGAGCTAGGGAAGAGCTTTTCTCTAGGCTCCAGGTACTGCAAAATACTGCTGCAAGAAAGGCTTTGATAAGCCTAGACGTTTCCCCTCTCGACCCTTGCTGCAAGTCTAACACTGGCTGACCGTCAGAAAGAGAGCAGTTTTTAAACTTCTCACATTGGTGTTAACGGCAAGGCGAGGCCTGGGGCCAGTATACCTAAGGAAGAAGGTAAGGGCTTATGTCCCAGCCGCCAGCTAAGAAAAAGCCATCAAAACCTTCTACTTCCTTGCAAGATCAATAAATCTAGAATGGGAGGGCGCGCTTTTTCCTACCTTTCCCCCTTTCATTGGAACAGGTTACTGGAAGAGATACATCCATGTACCTCTCTGGGACACTTTAAGAAATGCTTAAAAATCTGGTTGTTCTAGGGGGTCGCTGTGGGTGAGGGTCTTGCGAGTGTGCTTCCAGGCGCCGAGAGATCCCCCTGGGGATGATTTGTTGCGCCATATAAATGTCAAATAAATAAAAAAACATAACATTTAGTTAGGTGGTCTCTTTAATTAGCTTCAATTGACAAAACTTAGCGAACACCTGTTGACAATTAATAAGGAAATCCCAGTACTTAATGTCTGCATGCCTTGCAGAAATGCGATAAATCATATTTAAAATGCACCACTGTTCAACAATATCTACCATGGGGTGCCCACGCATGCCAAGATGAGCTTAGGGCACTCTGAGTGCCAAGAAGATATCATCCTCCAAACATGCCAACATTTTAGAAGACAACACACCTCATAATACTTTCGTCACAAACTAAAAACATACACCCATTCCCACCTTCCTGACTACATAAATAATATAAACCATAAACAAACTCCTATGTGAAGCTTTCTCTCTCCCCCCACACCTAATAAATATACAGCAACACAGCAACTCTCTTCTAAGCGCCTCTCATCCATTGGACAATTTAGAACCTTACTACATGACCCACATACTGCACCACCACCCCTAACTCATGCACCTTCCAACCTAAACAGACACAAACAAAATAAGCAACATACCACTCTTAACAACTTCACATATCCATGTCTGCAGCACAACAAGTCTACACTACAAAAACAACACAGCTCACCAACTCACTCTCAACCACCAATTCCACCACCTACCCACGCAGACCCATTAAAATGCCTTCTCAGCCTGTTGGACGAGGAACATGATACATACAGAACAGCTACATGATTGCTGTCCTCATATACCAGCACTAAGGACACACCTTCTGCAAGCCCACAAAATACTGCTCACTCTTTCATAAAACAAAGTCACACCATCATCAAAGCACATTCTCTCAACTGCCTGCCTGCATAGCTTCTCAGTGCTATTCCAAAAGACGAGTAACCTCACTGCAGTATGGCTTCTGTCACCACCCGCTATACATTCCTGGGGAATTTTCCAGACAACATAAAACAAGATGCTAACTCTTTTTGTTAAAACATAAATCAATAATCTCTGGTAGGAGTGTGGAAAAGGGGGCTGGACTTCTACATGGGCCTGGAACGCCCGATCTTCGCAGCTAGGGGCTGTCCCAGGAAACATTATAAAATCTGGAAGCGATGGGCGGATTATCGTGGACTGTGGCTGGAGCCGCCGCCGCCTGATCGGCCTGTGGAGGAACTCTTGGATGCTGGGCCCGGGCCATATGGTGCACACACTAAACGCTTCTTCTTGCAACTGTACATGAATGTTGGTTCGACGCTGTGCCAGGGGAGGGGGGTTGGGTTCTGGGCTGGGGTCGTGGGAGGGCGGAGGACGGGGGGGAGTTGGTTGCATTTCTTTATGTTGAACTGTTGACCCTATTGCTTTCCTGTGATTGCCATTATGATGCTCACAGCTCCTCCGATATCCGGGGTACTGTGCTTGTTATGCAATTTGTCAACACCAAAATAAAAATCTGTTCTGAAAAAAAAAAACATAAATCAATAATCAATACTTATCACCAAACTTGTCAATAATAACCATAACTCTGCCACCAAAAAACTGATCCAGGGCGTACCAACAACAGATACTCCAATACCATAAACTCACCTGGGCCCATAAACACACACACAGTTGGGTAAAACCGCTGAAGTCAAAGTTTATGTTTTCTAAATTCAAGATTAGTTACCTCTTATTCCTAACTAACCTTTCACTGATCAAAAAGTTCTTTCCTCTGGTCGATGGACCATTAGTTGAACCAGTTGATGGTGGAATTACATAAATTAATCCTCTATTACTAAAATGAAATGACCACAGACTCGAGAATTTTTTTAAATCTTTATCTAAATGAATTTTTTTGTACTTTTGCAATGACTTATGCTCAGAAAAGAGAGGACAGATAGAAAAGAACATCTGCACATTCACGAAATTATGGTTACCTAGGTTGGTGTGAAAACCAACCCCCTGACCAAAGGGCTGTTAAGGGTCCCCCGGGATAGATCAGGCGGCAATGGCTTCAGGATAGGATAGGATAAATGACCTCTCTAGCATCGACGCTTGCTTCGCACCCCCCTCCTATCACTCTTATCCTCCTCGAGATTCTTCTGCGATCTTCTTCTAAATCAATTATTTTAAGATAGATGGTTCTGAATTCGATTCTTCATCAGCCTCTCTCGTTACTCCGACAGCATCCCAAGCTCTGCAGCATTCAGCAAATCCATGTCTGACTAACTAACTAAGACTACCTTAATTATATCCTTCGTAATTCATGTGCCACCCATTAAAGTTTCAATATCCCAAAAATACTAATTCTGATTGGACAGGCAAGGGGGGGAGATCATCACACCATGCTTATATGTCAGCTTAGGCTATCAACCCATTGTTCATGAATTTAACTCCTTAGTTTTTATTTAGCATTTTTATTCCCTCCCGTATTCACATCTTATTAGAAACAATTGTTTTTATTTGTCATGAAAATCCATTTATCCAGAGGTCTTCAGTGCTTGTTCCCAGGGTATGTAACTTTTGTGTCCTTGGACTGCATTCAAGTGCATCATCATTCTTCTGGCTCACTTTCAACAGGCATTCACAGGGATCATGTGCTTAACAACCTCTGGACACACACAAGAGGCCCTGATGCACACTAATAAGAAAGTCAGAAAAACAAATGTTATTTTAAAAAATAAATGGCTTCACTGTATACCACCCATCTCTACTCTAACCCCTTTTATTTAGTAATACTTTCCCCGCATTAGCATTAGTAAAATAGCTTGATTTAGTTTCAGCGAAGCAGGTGCCATGCATGCGAGTTTTCAAGACTCCATGTTAGTATCTTCTGCTCATGCGCAAGAATGTCCCTCTAAGTAACAGCTTGTCATACTGAGTAGATGCAGTTGACGCATACCCAATAAAGATTTCCCGTTAGCAGCCATTTTAGAAAGTCGATCTAGTTACTTGCGTTAGTAAACACATATGCAAGCTTCTCTAACTCTAATTTTTTATGTGGTGCGGATTCGTTTGACACAATACGTAATTAATATCATGTTAGGGAGTTAAATGAGAAGATTGCTTCCGAGCAAGTCTCTTTTCTATGAGTCCTTGCTCCATCAGGGGGCATGCCCCCCTTTCTCCACCACTCTGCAAACACGCCTCTTGGTGCTCTACTGGTTCGGGGATGAAGTCCACTTTACTCCTTAGGGACCTTGGGGCCAAGAAGCCCTCCTGGTACCTCCTGTAAGTCCTACACAGAGAAATCCCTGTGTGCTGGTTGGAGGCCCAGCCCCCTTTCCCCACCACTCTGCAAACCCGACTGCTAGTTTAAAAACCTTAGAGATTCACGGAAAAAAACCTCAGGTTTCAGGGGCGTTATATTAGCAGTTAAAAACCTTCTGGATTCATGGAAAAAACAACAGTTACAAGGCCGTTATAGTTCGGCTGACATTTTACTGTTACCAAACCAGGGACAGTTGACTGTTATAGTTAGCTGAGCTACAGTGGCGTAATGAAACTTGAGCGGGCCCCTCTGCGAAGCACATGGAGGGGGCCCCTCCCTGGAGGCCCGGCCCACCACCTACCAATTTGCCCTACCACCCAGAACTCTAATATATTTTGATTTGACTTCAGCATGACATGGTCACGTTTTCTATCATGTTCACCAGTCCACTGCATAGTTTATCTCGTTATTGGTGTCACTGCTTTCAATAAACATTATCTGATTCAAATAGGAATACCAAACTGAAAGCAGCAGATGCAAAGCAAAAAGATAGGTTCTCTCAAACTAGTAGTTGTTAATGCAGACCAAGGGAGGGCCCAGGCCAGCTACCGTTCTACAAATATGTGATGGAATCGGACAAAAGCGTTTTAGACTTGGAATCCTAGGAGATATTGCTGGAATAGTCAGGAGTCTGCGTTCATTTTTGGAAACCTCAAAAGAGATGTGTGCATCGGATGGAGGAATGTTTCCAATTCCTGAGTCAAGGCCTCGCTGGGAAATGCATCCAAGCCCCTCTCAGCCTGAATTGGTTCATGTTTGTGCCAGGGTGAGTGCATGTCTCTGAACTCAATGCTGGCCGGATCAGACGTCAGCAGAGCCCACAATGACATCACAGGCAATGAACGAACAACGTCCTCACTAGATATTCCCTAAGGTCTCCATTAACAAGGTATAGATTACGTCTGCAAGGTTTACATTTCACTGGTGAGATTGAACCGATGTATTTGTTTGTTGTGGTTTCACAGAAATATTCCGGACTATGCCCAAAAAATCTCCAGAATGAGTAGATTGGCAGGCTCCGGGCTGAGTGAGTCCCCAGACCAGGCGTGCAACACCCATTGGGCTCACCGTGCTTCAGTCAACCCCCCCCCCCCCGTCGTGTGTGTCAGCCCGGCTGAGACAGCTTTGCGGGCTGGCGACCCTTGCATTGCAGCCGCACCTGAGTACTTAACAGGTCTTTAAAAGACCATTTACTTGTTAATGAGGCTTTTGTTGTTTTTTCACTCATTCTTAGAGCTTACACCCTAGTCCACGCCCGACGCCTCCATAAGTAACTGAGGCCGAGTGGCTTAGTGGATTAATACATCCACTGTGGGGGTCTGTGTTCTTGTGGTCACAGGTTCAAATCCCAGCGGGCCTTTTATCCTTCTGAGGTTGATAAAATGAGTTCCATTGAGTTGAGTAATGATAAACATCTGTTATTCAGTGCAAAGATACAATTGGGTGAAAGTGCGCTTTTCAAATACACTTTGTTATCTGCACACTCAAGGTTGGACATGCCACTGGCAAAGTTTGGATGTCACACTCAGCATAACTCCAGCCCGTCCGGTGGCACATGCTACCTTTCTGTGGAGGAGCCTTTGTATGCCTTAAACAGTTAATTTAGGACTACAGAAAACCCACCCATGCAGCTCTGGCTGCGCCTTTGTGCATTGTGCCCCTATGCTGAGACCCGCCTGAGTCTAAGAGTGTGCAAAAAGTGGCACTCGCGGGGTGCAGGTGTGCAAGTGGTTTATGAACAATGAAAGCATCATCAACTCTCTACATTTAAAGGTAGTCTGAAACTGGCAATGGAGATTTAAGTAGTAACCAGTGGCGGCTGGTGACATTTGAAAGTCATGGGGTGTAAAATGAATGTTTTACTGCACTGTGGCGAGTGAGTGAGTCCGAACAGCCTACAGGGGGTTCGGGGGTTCTCACCCGAGAAAATTGTGAAAAAAAGAGTGGACAAATGGTGCATTTTCAAGCAAATTTGAGAAAGCAGGAAGGTTAATAAAGCAATTGTGAAAGTGCAGTTATTACATTATTAAAGAGATGTATGGTTGGTAGAGGACCAAGAGGGGGCAAAGCATAGTGAGTCCATTGGGTCCACTCCGTGTGTGCAGGTACAAGGGAGGGGGGATTCCCTTATCGGAACTAGAGCTCTCACACACCCAGAAGCGAGGTGTCATGCTTCATCATATGAGCCTGCCCCTCATCAGGTCGGTGCTGCAATACCTGACGGGCACCCAAACCGGGGCTCTTTGTCTGGGATCTTTTGCTCCTGCCGGTGGGTGCAGTGGGGGTAAGAGGCCTAGTGTGAAGATGTGGGGTGTAGGTGGATGTAAAATCGGTCAGTTAGTCCTAAAACAACTGTATTGGGAGTGTTAAACTGCCTAGTTAAAAGAGTGAGTGGGTCACAGGACTAGTAATGATTTATCTAGTAGTGTATGTCCAGCTCTTAAGTGATCGACATGTTTCATGCCATTATTGTCCTATGGATCAGTGCACTTCCTCAGGATCGAATAAAACGCTATCTACACTAAAGAGGTAAGTCAAATTCTGTGTACCCAGAACCCAGGTAGTTGACCTGGTCTGTATGTGAGATATACTTGCTACAGTGAGTCGGCGGTATGAAAAAGGACACCAGTTGGGTCCGGCGAGTAAACGCTTCTTGCCTTAAGACCTACCCTGTCGCCAACACCGGCAGGAACAAAAGATCAGCGACAAAGAGCCAACGGTTTGTGTGCCCGTCAGGTATTGCAACGTAACAAAAGAGTATGCCAATACTGATATGGTAATTTCATGCACTAAGTAGCATCCAGGGAAGAAAGTCAATTCAAAGCTGGGTAATGCTATTAAACAGCTGTTTATTCAACCATATATATATGAAAAATGCAACATATGGTATTAGTACATCATTTCAATTGAAGTATTGCAAACGCACGAAGAAGAATCGGACACAACACGATAAAATCACAAACACACCTTCACTAATCAGACATATCACAGTCATTCCGCTCACATTCACACATTCACACATTCATACAAGATGCTCCGCACAATCTGGAAGTTTCAGTGTACCAGTGTGAGAAGTAAGTGGGTCTGCTCTATATCCAACAAAAAAATCACAACAATAATTTCTGTAAAACAGTACACACCAATTGATTCATGACAGTAAATTCTATCAAAGACATGTATTTTATAGGGGTTGTGTACAGAAAATCAACACAAGTGCAGTACCGATCAGCACTCGAATGGCAGGGGCAGACCGAAAGAGAGAGGCCTACACGTTTCGAATCCCTGTGGGTCAAAGGGGATTCTCCTTAGGGCCAAAAGTATTCCTCATAAGGTCTGAACCTTCCATTGATGATATCACTGAAGACATCTCAACTGACATCACTGATGACATCGGTGATGACATCCTCCACAGCATCTCTGACGCACCCACTCACACCCTTATAGAATCTTTTTATACACCCATTGCCACTCCCACACAACGATTCACAAACCAATTCACAGAGCCATACCAGTACTTACACACCCACTCACTGATTCAGTGATCTATACTCACATCCACTCGCTCACTCATACTGCCACTCACAAACCAACTCATTCACTACTACAGCCATTGACATATCCACTAATACAGACATACAGGTGCTCACCCACTGAGTGAGTCACCCATATCACTACTCGCACACCTAGACACTCACCCATATAGTCAATCATACAGCCACTTACTCACCCAAACAGTTACACAACCACCCACTTACTTACTCATACAAATAGTAACAGATACTCAGCTATAGAGTCACTGACAAAAGCATGCATTTATCTATATAGCCATTCTCACATTCACTCACTCATGCATACAGTCACTCATATACCCCGTCACGCATGTATACTGCCTTTTACATACTCAGTTACTCACCCATACTGACACATGTACTCAATCACCGACACAGCCGTACAGAAACTCACTCATCCAGGTAACTTCTCACACACACAACCGTATCCCATACAGCCAATGACTCACCCGCTCACTGATCCATTGAGGCAGTCACACCCCTTTTCACCCACAAACACAGACACCCAGACAACCATAAGTGTAGTCAACCAATCAATTGCCCATATAGCCATTCATGTATCTACTAACACACTCATACACCCACTTAGACATCAACTGACAGACAGATAGACACATTCACACAACCAGTCACTCACCCATACATTCACTGAGACACCTAATCACTCCCATATAAGACAGTCACACACCCACTGAGTCATCCATACAGTCACTTTGCAAGTGACCTCCCCAGTTTTAACAGTGACCTAGTGTGTGCCGCCCTAAAGATCACTTCTAGGCTTCAGTGCTTTATTGATGGATGTTCTTACTAAGACAGCAAATGCTGTAAGTGAAAATGGTAAAATTAAAAATAAACGGGCCAATACATTTAAGCTCAACGGCATTGTGCTTTTGAAGTGCATCACCACCTAAAACACTTTCAGACAATGTTTTGATTACCTTCCTATGACCCTGTAAGGTGGTATTTGAACTACAACAAGAAACAAGAAAGACCTTTATTCAGGCGCTTATTGTGAGCAGGCTGGATTATGGCAACGCACTACTAGTATGAGCTAGGGAACAGCTTTTCTCTAGGCTCCAGGTACTGCAAAATACTGCTGCAAGAAAAGCTTTGATAAGCCTAGACGTTTCCCCTCTCGACCCTTGCTGCAAGTCTAACACTGGCTGACCGTCAGAAAGAGAGCAGTTTTTAAAATTCTCACATTGGTGTTAAAGGCAAGGCGAGGCCTGGGGCCAGTATACCTAAGGAAGAAGGTAAGGGCTTATATCCCAGCCGCCAGGTAAGAAAAAGCAACCAAAATCTTCTACTTCCTTGCAAGATCAATAAATCTAGAATGGGAGGGCGCACTTTTTCCTACCTTGCCCCCTTTCATTGGAACAGGTTACTGGAAGAGATACATCCATGTACCTCTCTGGGACACTGTAAGAAATGCTTAAAAATCTGGTTGTTCTAGGGGGTCGCTGTGGGTGAGGGACTTGCGAGTTTGCTTCCAGGCGCCGAGAGATCCCCCTGGGGATGATTTGTTGCGCCATATAAATGTCAAATAAATAAATAAACATAACATTTAGTTAGGCGGTCTCTTTAATTAGCTTCAATTGACAAAACTTAGCGAACACCTGTTGACAATTAATAAGGAAATCCCAGTACTTAATGTCTGCATGCCTTGCAGAAATGCGATAAATCATATTTAAAATGCACCACTGTTCAACAATATCTACCATGGGGTGCCCACGCATGCCAAGATGAGCTTAGGGCACTCTGAGTGCCAAGAAGATATCATCCTCCAAACATGCCAACATTTTAGAAGACAACACACCTCATAATACTTTCGTCACAAACTAAAAACATACACCCATTCCCACCTTCCTGACTACATAAATAATATAAACCATAAACAAACTCCTATGTGAAGCTTTCTCTCTCCCCCCACACCTAATAAATATACAGCAACACAGCAACTCTCTTCTAAGCGCCTCTCATCCATTGGACAATTTAGAACCATACTACATGACCCACATACTGCACCACCACCCCTAACTCATGCACCTTCCAACCTAAATAGACACAAACAAAATAAGCAACATACCACTCTTAACAACTTCACATATCCATGTCTGCAGCACAACAAGTATACACTACAAAAGCAACACAGCTCACCAACTCACTCTCAACCACCAATTCCACCACCTACCCACGCAGACCCATTAAAATGCCTCCTCAGCCTGTTGGACGAGGAACATGATACATACAGAACAGCTACATGATTGCTGTCCTCATATACCAGCACTAAGGACACACCTTCTGCAAGCCCACAAAATACTGCTCACTCTTTCATAAAACAAAGTCACACCATCATCAAAGCACATTCTCTCAACTGCCTGTTAATAAATGTTCTATCACTCTCAAAAAACAAGTATCACATCTACAACTTTTTCAATGACACATAACTTGACATTCTCTTCATAACTGAATCATGACTGGGAGATGATATGGCTTCAGTCTTGCATGAAGCCATTCCTCTAGGCTATCAAACTATCACACAAAATCGTATTGGCAAAAGAGGAGGTGGCCTAACTGTTGTGTTCAAGCAAACGTTAAATATCGCTAAAACTGACGACATCCACAAATAAGGCTGTGAGTATCTCTGCATAAGATCATCCCTACACCATCTTGATCCTGTAACTTCCTGCTCCTTTACAGACCTCCAGCTAGCAATGCAACATTCCCAGACACACTTCTAAACATAGTTTCAAACCTGATAACACTACACTCCAACCTTTGCGTTCTGGGTGATCTCAACGTTTGGTTTGACAAACCCAATATGCCCACTCCAAAAACAATAATAACAGGCCTAGAGGCACTGAACCTACTTAACCTACATTAGATCATCCAAAAACCCACACACGGGGAGGAGCTTCGCCGGCGATCAAGATGGCCGCGTGAGCTCGGAGCTCCGACGACCTCCCGATCCTCCGCAATAATCCTGATGCCTATCCTGTCCCACAATTGTGGGAATCGATTGCTGAGTGGGTCCTGATGCGGCGCCCGCTTTCGGAGTGAAAATCGGACATTCCTGGACCCCGTTAGCTCGACGGGCCTCGGTGGCTCCGCCCGTGCCACTGGTCTATTGCAGTGGTGCGCAGCGGTGCTCCCATGTGGGCGCTTCTTTGTCTACGCCTGGACCCTGCGGTGTGTGACTCCGGTATCTGAACGCCCTGATACTCGGCCGGTGTATCGGACCCTGGTAACATCATCGAGTGTGTGGCACACCTCCCACTGGACTTCTTGGTCCCTGTTGATCATCTTGTTGGACGCGCCAACATGGCGGGCAGGGGGGACCTGGACAAAGGCAAGTCCCAACGGGTCAACAGAAAACCGTCCCAGTCCCAATCTACCATCCCAGAGCGCTTCTCCCAGTCGAAAGGCTCGCCGGTTCTGGCAGGCCGTGCTAAAGACCCGACTAGGGATCGATCGCCGGAGGACTCTGAGATAACGCTTCGGGACGTTATGGGTGCAATCACGGGAGTGCAATCAGAAATGCATACTTTCCGAGAAGAACTGTCCAGCAAGGTCGACTCCCTGAAGATTGAGTTGAACCTCATCAGAACTGACCTCGGGAAAACCAACGACCGGGTCAAATCGCTGGACCTCAAGACGACTAGCCTGATCACCGATGTGTCGGATATACAGACGGAGGTGCGTGACTTGAAACTGGCGAACGGTATGCTGGCGCGCCGGCTGGACGATTTCGAAGGCCGTGCGCGACGCCAGAATGTCCGCATTACTGGGGTTCCGGAGAAGGCCGAGGAGGACTCGGTGGAACTTTTCGTGGAGGATCTGGTGCTTAAGAACTTGATGCCCGGAGGCTTGAGTAAGTTCTTCTCGGTGGAGCGGGCTCACAGGATACCGGGGGGACCGCCGAAGTCGGGCGCCTTCCCTCGCCCTATTATCGCACGGCTCTTTAACTTTAGGGACAGAGACGCTATCCTGCAGGCGTCGAGGACCGCGGGCCCTCTGCGTTTTCAAAACTCCGAAGTTAACTTCTTTCCTGACTTCACCCAGGCCGTGCAGAAAAAACGTCAGAGTTTTACTGGGGTAAAACGGCGACTGAGGGAAATGGGCCTGCGGTACTCCATGCTCTACCCAGCCAAGCTTCGGATTGAGCGTGACCACCGGACCTTGTTTTTTGACTTTCCGGATGAGGTGGGACACTGGCTGGACACCCTTCCCCAGGAGCGACAAGAACCGGCTGACCAGACGGAGGAGGCCACCGGCGGCGCGGAAGCACGGGAGTGATGGTTTTCAGTTTGCCTTTCCGCTAGCTGGGTGACCGTATGGGACCTCAACTTCAGACATTGCTGCTATTGGTTTTGACTCTTTTTGTCATTAATATGGGGGATGACGGGGGGTGATAGGATGTCTCCTTTCTCCTCTGTAGACTTCTCGTAGATTAGTTAAGGGGCGACAGGCACACTGCTAGTTGGGGTGGATTATAGTCTAATGCAGGGGTGCAGGGTGGGGGGTAGTTGGGGTGTGATTTTTCAACTTCTTTTTCTGTCTTCTTCTTTGTTCTGGCTGAGGGTACCTTGGACTGTTATGTCGTTGTGGTGGGCGCCATTGCGGGGGGTGGGGAGGGGGTGGAGCTTCCTTGACGATGGGGGGTAAATCTTTAAACTTGTTGAGCTGGAATGTCAACGGGTTGGGGGACCGCATTAAGAGGGGTGTTGTTTTGCAGATGCTTAAACGTTATTCGCCTGATGTCATTTTCCTGCAGGAGACCCATCTAGTGGGACACACTTGTAAAGCACTGAATAGACGTGGATTCAAAATGGTGGCACACTCGGGGTTCTCTTCGGGATCACGAGGGGTGGGCATCATGGTGCGCATGTCCCTCCCATTGGAGGTGGAGTCAGTGACTGCGGATGAGAGAGGCAGATATGTGGCTGTGGTGGGTAAATGGGAGGGCCGTACTCTGGTTTTGGTTTCAGTTTACATTCCCCCGGGGTTACAGGAAACTACTTTTAGGGACCTGGCTGCCGCCATTTTGGGTCTCCCCGAGGGCCTGTTGTTGGTGGGTGGGGACTTCAACTCTGTCGTGTCCGGAACCCTGGACCGCTTCCCATCCAGAGACCTGCGTCCTTCCCAATCCTGGTTGCCTGACTTTCTGGGTTCAATGGGGATGGTTGATTGCTGGCGGTTGATGCACCCCTCCCAGCGACAGTACACGTTTCTCTCCGGCGCCCATGGTAGCCTATCCAGGATAGACTACGTTCTCACCCCGGCTGCCCAGGCGCAGTCCGTATCCACGGCGCGTCTCCTGGCTAGGGGTATCTCGGACCATTCCCCAGTTTGGGTTTCCTTTGATTTCCAAATCCCCGCGTCATCGCGAGTGGCTCCCATTAACCCGTGGTACTTCCGTGACCCGAAGTCCAGGTCGCTACTGACCAAAGCAATGGATCGGTACTTTGCCGAAAACACCGGCTCAGTTGACTCAGCCGTCTCCCTCTGGGAGGCTTTCAAGACCGTGCTGCGCGGCGAGGCCTTCTCCTTGATTGCGGAGGCCCGCCGCCGGCGGGATGAGGATGTTGTTCGGCTGGAATCCGACCTTGCTGAGTTAAACTCCCAATTGGAGCTAGATCCATCTCCCGAACTGCTTCACACGCTCTTCCTTAAACAGTCCGAGCTCCGCGCGACTGCCACGGATGCGGCGAAAGCCCTGAGTAGGGAGCAACAAGGTAGGATATACGACGCGGGGGACAAGGCTGGTAAGCTCTTGGCGTGGCTAGATAGAAGGGAACTCGCGTCTCGAGTGGTCCCGGAGTTGGTGGGAGCGGATGGCGTCACCTTGACGGACCTGGCGGCGATAGTTGGATCCTTCGCGGACTACTTCGAGGAGGTCTACGCCTCGGCGGACCCTCTTCCGGAGTCTGCGTCGGCCTCGTTTTTGGAAGATATAGAGCTTCCCTGTCTCTCGGACCTCGAGCGAGACGACATGGATCGGACACTGACGGCGGACGAGGTGGCCTTGGCTATCAAATCCTTGCGTTCTGGCAAAGCGCCGGGGCCTAACGGCATCCCGGTTGAGCTCTACAAACTCAGGGCTGACTCGCTTGCCGGGCCCTTGTTGAACATGTTCCTTGAGGCCCGTGCTGTGGGAGAACTCCCCCCAGACCAGCGGTTGGCTACCATCGTGGTGATACACAAGGAGGGGAAACCGCGCGATCTTTGCCGGTCTTACCGACCCATCTCCCTTTTGAACGCTGAGCCTAAGATACTGGCTAAGATACTGGCTAACCGACTAGTGGGCGTGATCTCGGACCTGGTCCACCCAGACCAGTCCGGCTTCATACCGCACCGGAACACAGCGCTCAACCTGAGACGGCTTCACGCAGTAATGGCACGTGTGCACCTGCTTCGTGAGCCTGCTGTCCTCGCCTCTCTCGACGCCACTATGGCTTTCGACTCGTTGGAGTGGAATTACCTGTGGGCTGTATTGGCCAAGTTGGGGTTTGGACCCGCGTTCATTGGCTGGGTCCGACTACTGTACTCTGCACCACTGGCCAACGTGGCGGTTAATGGTCGGCTGTCGGCCTCTTTCGCGCTACGCAGAGGCACTAGACAGGGTTGTCCGCTTTCCCCGCTTCTCTTCGCTCTGGCACTTGAGCCATTGGCGGCGTGGATCAGAACGCACCCCGATATCTCTGGCATACCGTGGTCCCCGGGGTTTGAAGACCGGGTGTCGCTCTATGCTGACGACATCCTTTTATACCTCACTTCTCCCTGTCACTCACTCATAGTGGCTTTCGATCTCTTGGGGACCTTTGGGGCCCACTCGGGCCTGGTAATCAACTGGGCTAAGTCCTCGCTGTATGTACTGTCCGGAGATACGCCGCGTCTCCCCCGGGGGTGCTCAATCCAGGTGGCCCAACAGGGCTTCCGGTATTTAGGCATCTACGTGTCACGGGACTCCCGAGCCCGTTATTCGCACAACCTCCTTCCGCCGTTGGAGCGGCTGCGCCGGGACGTCGAGGGCTGGCGGAAGTTGCCGATCTCCCTTATGGGCAGAGCCGCCCTTTTTAAAATGATGGCGTTACCCCGCTTCCTGTATGCCCTGCAGAACACCCAGGACCCTGTGCCAGCTAAATACTTTGTGCAAATCGAATCCCTCCAACGGGCGCTGCTGTGGGACGGCAGGCCGCGGATTTCGCTGGCCAAGCTGACTATACCGAGTTATGATGGGGGTATTGCGCTGCCCGACGTGCGGCGATATTATTGGGCGTCCCAACTTGCGGCAGTCAACCACGGCCTCTACGGACCGGCGGTTAACCCAGGCTATGCTATGGATCGATGGCTCGTGGGAGACGGGAATTACTACAGAGCGTTATACTCCAGGTCTCTGGATCGGAAGCTTACGGGTCCCACTAAGACTATGGTTCATATCTGGCGTGCAGTTACTAAAACATTGGGCTGGCACAATAGGGTTACCATGGCCACCCCGCTGTTTGAATCAGACGTATTGGGGAAGTTGTGGCACACGAAGGGCTTCGACAGGTGGGACACCATCGGGATATCCAAGGTTGGGGACATGGTGGCCAGGGGAAGGGTCAAGTCTTTCGATGTGTTGCAATCAGAGTACCAATTGGCGGCAACGGAATATTTCCGACACGCTCAGCTTAGCCATGCTCTTTCCCCTTATGTGTCGGGGGCGGAAGCGATCCCCGAATCATCTCCCCTGGAGGATCGGGTGTTGGACGGCCATATGCCGGACAGCGCTATCTCCCTAACCTACAAAAAACTTATTAATGTGCGAGTTGACTTGCTGGTGCGATTGAGAGAGCTTTGGGTGCATGACGGAATTGAGGTGGATGACGAGGAGTGGCAATCGGCGATTTCCTCTCCCAGAGAAGTGGCAATATCGGCGCGTCTCCGCCTGGTGCAGCTGAAGATACTGCACAGGGTGTATGTTACCGGCCCCAGACTAATACACATGGGGCTGTCAACGGATGGCATGTGCCGAAGGGGATGTGGAATGCTTGGGACCTTCCTACATATCATATGGGAATGCCCTTGTGTGACCCGATACTGGGCGCGTGTACATGCCGTGATGGAAGAAGTGACTGGTGTGACCCTGCCGGCTGAGGCCCGGAGATGTCTCCTTAACATCTGGGGCCCGACTGATTATAGTGTTGCGCAGACCCGATGGGTCACCTTGGGTAACATGGTGGCCAAAAGGGATATCGCCCGGAAATGGGGTGCGCCAGCTCCCCCCTCGCTCAGCCTCTGGGAATCGAATATGGACTGGTGCATGCTGCGTGAGAAGACGGTGTATGTGGCCAGGGGTAAGCCTAGAATGTGGATGTCTGTGTGGGGTGCCTGGAACTCCTATAGGGGAGACATCTGCGACCCCCCCGTGGAACTCGATTCCGAGACCCTGCCTTCCCCGTAGTTCCCCCTACCCGGGACTCCGCTTTATGTCTCCTGCTGTTCTACCCCCCACGTACTTCACAGTTGTCATTCTTATTGTGCACAACCTTGGGTGTCGAGCCTCCGACCCCCTCCCGCTACAAAAGCCCGCTATATCTGTACTGTCCTCAGCCTCCTTCTCTTTCTTTTCCGCTGTCTATCGTGCTTCCTGCACACCTTTCTCTTTTGGCCCTTTCTGGGCCTTTCTACCTCATGGTTTATTTATTTTTGAGTTCACTCTTATTTAAAAATTAAACCTGATTGCTTCTGCTTATGGTGTTGTGCACGACCTTTCCTGTTGATTTCATGCTGCCTGGCCTCCGGGATGTACGGCTGAATAGCGGTGTACTTTTTCTATAAATAAAGGTTTTCCAAAAAAAAATAAAAAAATAAAAAAAAAAAAAAAACCCACACACATTGCTGGCAAATACTGAACTAGTTACCTTTCAAACAATAATTCCTATCACCTGGTCAGACCACAATTTTACTTGCTTTACAACATAAAACAATATACCTAAAACCACCTTACATGCATCCACCTATCGACAGAGGAACAAACTCAATTGTGAACACTTAGAAACACACCTAACATCCAGACTAGATCGAGACAAAATTAATTCTGTTAAAAAATTATGTGAGTGGCTACAAATAGCTTTTGCTATCTTAATACCACTAAGAATCACACAACAGAACAAAAGAAAACAGGCACCTTGGAGAAAAACGAGATAAAAAAGCAAATTAGAAAGATGCAACGTACCAGGCTCAAAACAAACCCAAATCAAGGCAAACTTCGACAACAGAAACTTAACAGATTATACAAGTCAGTTATCAAAAAATCTACAAAAAGTTACTATTAAGACAGAATTCAAAATGCTAAATGTGCAAATAAAGAATTTATAAAATTCTTAATTAATTTTGTAAACCAAATTGCATAGAAGGGGCTCATCCCATTACTCAAGATTTATGGACAAACTGGGCGCGGCTGAGCACCACCGGGCATGGACGCGTGAGCGAAGGGCTCCGTGTCAGCCTCATCGATTATCCTGTCCTGGAGACCCCCCTGGTGGTGTTGGTGGCTCCAAACGGGGCCCCCCGAAGTTGAGAGGCACCTGCATTTGCCTTTGCGGAATTACGGGGGCACTGCCAGAGGCCCAGCAGAGGATCGTAGTTGCTCCGCCCAGAGGGAGCCGGACATCTTGCCCACGGCCTGCAGGAGGCCTCACATCCCCGGTCTTGCGTGACTGGCAGGCTGCCCTGGGGCGGTAGACTTTGGCGCCGCGGTGAGGCGCGGGGGCTACCTGAGCCGGGAGCGATGTTGCTGGCGGGAGCAGACCGATAACTTGACCAGTGTCTGCTGGAGGAGGAACTGTGATGCTGTGAACCGATGGCGGAGTCCCGACGGGGCAAGGTGAGCGGCCCGGACTTCGCCGTTGCAGTAGACGGCCTCCCCTACTCCTGACCATCGGCGGCGCCAGAGGACAAAAAGTGCTGGGAGGCCTGCGCCCTACTGCCGGGGCCTGGCGCGGGAGGTTGCGGGACCCTCCCGACGCTAGCGGGAAGCCGGCGATAGATTGGCCATTGTGGATTGGCAGCGAGTCAGAGAGACCTGGCTGAGCAGTGGCAGAGGCACCCTGGCGTTGTGGGCATTGCAGGAGCCCTACCCACGCAGGGAACCCCCCCGCCCTTGCACCCTTGCTCCCTGGGTGACTGCATTGTGAGGGGCCTGGGCCACGGCGGTGTAACGCCGGGTGAAGCAGCCTTTTCTGTTCCTGCAACACTGACATTGGAGGCCCAGGCCGCTGATAGCCGGTAGTGTTGGGGACGCCCCGGAGTGCCAGCAGCAGCAGTACGGTGGAAGGGTGAGCCCTGCGGAGACGGTGCTTCCTCCCCCCTCCCCCGCGTCATAGGGCACCTTCCCTCAGCAGAGTTGGGACTGACAAGTCCACCTGGAGGTGGGTGTGGGACCCCAGCGGGGACGGCCTTGGCACGTCTGGCGCAGCGTTTGGAGAAGGAGTGGTCAAAGTGGTGGTAGCAGCCCGGTGGGGATAGCCCTGGCTGGGAAGTGGGCGGCCACAGTGATCAGGACGCCAGTGCAGCAGGGGGACATCACACCTTAAGGTACCCGGTACGGTGACTGGTGGGGTCGCGACCCTGACCGGCGGTGACTGGCAGCTCTAGCTCCCATTTTGCATCCAGCGGGCTGGGGAATCATCCTGTGGGGACGCTGACCGTCCACGACTGCGGAGCCAGCTGAGGGTCACTGGTGCGCCTATCCTTGCGCCTGGAGAACGGGACTGGAGGTGCCTGGATCTTGCTCTTAGCGCTGGAGGCCTGCCTTGGGTCTGGATTATGGGGAAGCCACGCCAGAAACCGGGTGCGACGCCACCTGACCCGGCTGAGGACTCACTCGAGAGACAGGAACAGGGCGCGACTGGAGGTCCAACCTCAGGGCTGCAGCAACAACAGCTGGACCAGATCCTAAAAGCCATCTGAGACACGAATGAGGCACTGCGCAACGATATCGCACAAGTGTCGACGAGTCTAGGATTACTGCGGGAAGATCATGGCAAGCTCGCCGACCGTGTCAAAAGTGCAGAACTGGCTCTAGAGGAGCTGGGACCGGCCCAGAAGGCGACGGATGCCACGGTGGGCAACCTATTGCTCAGAGTGCAGCAGCTGGAAAAGAGGGCCAAGGATGCGGAAAGGCGCAATAGGCGCAACATACGGGTCGTGGGCATACCCGAAAAAATCGAGGGGGACAATATGGTCTCTTATCTGGAAACATGGCTGCGCGATGTAGTTGTCCCCGAAGGACTGACATCATTCTACACATTGGAGAGGGCCCACCGGGTGCCTGCCTGACCTCCAGCATTGTGTCGTCCCCCCGCCCAGTGTTTGCACGTCTGCTGCACTTCAGGGACCGCGACCTTATCCTATGGAATGCCCGGACGTCTGGCCCATATTGAGTGGACAATGCCTCAGTCTCTCTTTACCCTGACTACTCTCAGGAGGTACAGAGGAGCCGATTTTAATTTCTGGCCATCAAGAGGGCCCTTCGAGAGGAGGGAGTGCAGTACTCTCTTCTATTTCCGGCACGCTTGAAGGTGATGGTGGACGGGACCACGACTTTTTTTAACACTCCGGAAGATGCATGGCACTGGCTTGAAACATATCGTGCAGGCACGGACGGCGCTGGGAAGTGGGAAAAGACGGTCGAAACTCAACCGAGACCTCCTAGGAAACACACACTGAACAAACGATCACTGTTCGATGTCACAGACTGAGTTGGAGAGGCAAGCAGCTTTGCAGGCGGTCTCCGCCATATCGGGGCTGTGAACATGGCCTCGCCGGCGGACTCAGGATCTCCACGGGATCGGAGGAAGGGGTGTCAGAGGGTTCTAAAGGTGATTCCGGACACTTGCCTCAGGTTACCCCACAAACTGGTGTTGGCCTAATGGACAAGTGAATATGCTGGACTTCAGGCTATACACAGTAAGGGGGTGTATATGTAGCATTGTATTGGGCTGGCAAGGGTTATGGCGATGGTTTTGTTGAGGATGACGGGTGGCTTGTTTTCCTACCGGAGTGCAGGGGGTGGGGCGCCGGTAAGGGGAGGCTTATGTGGGGCGGGACACTGCCGGGGGGGTGGGGGGGATTGCTGTGTGCGAGGCTTAACCGACACACAGAGACGCTGAGATTGTTGTTCGGCTTGGTTGATGTAGAGCCACCTCCTCTACCTCACAATAACTGTGAGACTCTGGTTGCTACCAGGGTGTTCCCCGTTAATGGGATTGGGATATGGATGGGTATCAATGGTTTGGCGCCTGTTCTGGGGAAGGGTGGGTTGAGGGTCAGTTGGGGATGTTTAGCACTTTTTGATTGGGGATGTTTGGGATCTGGGAGCACTGCCAGCGTGCCTACTTGGGAGAGGGGACAATTGTGTCTTTGTGGATTCAAGTATGTGAATTGCTGAGTATAAACGTGTATAGTAATTATGTTTTAAACAAATTCGTTAGTTCTGCTTTACAAATGTACATATTACCTATAGTTACATTATTCTATGTTTAACATGTATTTGACTGCATAAATAAGTGCATTTTAATCATAACTATTTATCTACAATTGCGTCAATATTGATTTACAAAAAAATAACAACAATTAAATTAATTTAAAGTACAGCAACACTTAAAAGTCTTAGTTTATTAAATGCAACTTCAATCTACACATATTACCTTCCTTATACATATATATCTTTCCATGAACGTATGTATCTTTATATTTATTACTTTGTTTCCAGTTCAGCATATCCAATGCACTTCCCTATATCTCACCCTATATTTCTCGCAATATACCCTCTACCTCTACTCTGACTCATCTCAAACCTCATTCTACTACTCTTTCCAATGCACTACCCTATTTCTCACTCTATACCTCTCTCAATATATCCTCTTCCTCCACTCGCTCAATCATCCCAAACCCCATACCACTACTATGATCCCCTAAATAACCCTTTCTAGTCCATTCCCTCCTCTACCCATCCTTGCATCACCTCATACCTCTTTTACTATTCAGATCTCCCAAACAAGCCTTTCTAAACCCTTCACACTGACTCTTCCCCCTTCACCTCCCCTTTACTCATCCCAAACCCCATCCAACTGTTATGAACTTCAAAAAGAAAACTAAAAAAACATTCTCGACTTTTCCCTCTTCTATCCCTCCAGCATTCCTTTTCAATCTAAATAACAGACTAACATGTCCACGGCTCAAATTATTTTCATATTTCCCTATACTATTTTCCCACTAATCCTGTTTTGGGTTCTGGAGTAGTGTGCTACCCATCGAAAAGAGTCCAACACCTCATTAGGGATAGCAAGCGCTATCTAAATGCAAACCCTTCCCTATTCTATCCTTCCACTATCATTTTTCAATCCAAATAACAACTAACATGTCCACTGCTCAAATCAAATTAACTTCACTTTTCCCTATACTAATTCACCACCAATACTTTTTGGGTTTTGGGTTCCGGAGTAGCCTGCTACTCACCGAAAAGCACTTCAACATCTCATCAAGGCCAGCCAGCGCTAAATAAATACAAACCCTTCCCTCTTCCATCCCTCTACTATCCTTTTCAATCCAAATAGCCGACTAACATGTCAACCAATCCAACTAATTTTATACTTCCCTAGACTAACCAATGTACCAACAACAGATACTCCACTACCATATACTCACCTGGGCCCATAAACACACATACACACAGTTGAGTAAACCGCTGGAGTCAAAGTTTATGTGTTTCCACAGTTTTCAAGATTAGTTATTCCTCATTCCCAACTAACCTTTCACTGATCAAAAAGTTCTTTCCTCTGGTCATTGGACCATTAGTTGAACTAGTTGATGGTGAAGATTAATACTATTTCTATCTTATTCATTTAACTAAATGATCACAGACGCAGGAAGTTTTAAAACCTTTATCTGGATTAAATTCATGTGAACCATCTCAAATATTAAACACCAAAGAGGGGCGAGGGTCAAGTCAATTTATACTCTACCACCCCAGACCCCCAAGAAACACTAATGTACACACAAGGGGTGTGTATAGAGTGGATAACAAAAACAAATCAAATTAAACAAACAGAGACAGCCCCAGTAGGGCAAATCGCTCTATTTGAAAAAACTGCCCTCACTCACATACCGAAGTATGTGACATGCTTCATCATCGGGCCTGCTTACAATACGCCCTGGTGTAGCCACACACAGGGCGGAGCATAAGGGAGGGGGGAAAAAAATAATAAACTTCTCTCAACAAAACATATAGTCAAGACAAGGAGACATGGACGACATATAACACAAATCTTGGTGAGAGCCGTGCAAGCACCAAGTGACCACCACTGAAAAGTGCGACGAAAGGTGCAGTTAGGAAAAGTGATTAAATCTGATTAAGGGTGGCAACTAGAACACAACCTTTATTAAGCTTTTCTAGACACCCCTATCAGGATTAAAAAGAAGGAAAAGGATGGGAAAAAGCCTCAATGAGATAATTAGGAATCTCAAGAGTTCCCTCCTTCCACTGCCAGAGTCAACATGTTTCGACCGCTCTGTATGTGCCCATCGGGTCACTCCAGTCTTCTTCAGGACCGTCGCATTCAGTGCCACTCTGGGTTTCTCTGTACTTCGGATGATGTTACCCCTGGGATGAGGTAGGTCCACTAGATCTGTACCCCTACCGTGATGTGTGTGGAGACAGTTCCCTCAAATGCGGGAGAACATTTCACTGTCGTAATAGAAGAGAAGATAGTACAGACACTCTTAGTGGTCACATGTACTTACTATCATTCTCTTTTCATTATGTCTCTTTAAAGTAAAAACCCATTGGGACCCCTTATCTAATGGTGAGCTAAAATCCCGGTAACAAATTATACCATGGGTCCTGCTCAAAATAAGTGTAATCGCTTGTACATATTTAACCTGATGAATACAGTATGCAAGCCCTTTAAAACGTTCATTACCTCACATTTTGCGTGGTCATTCGTATCTCAAACCTAGCCCCTTCGATGTTCATGGGGCCGTCATCATACTACAACCTACTGCTCTTCCTGTCTCAGTGTTCCCACTCCAAAAGAGTGTACGTGTAATCATGCACCTACCGAGTTTATAGTAATAACAAACTCGAACTGGTGTCCGGTGGGAGGGACGCCAAAGAACACAACTGGAATGAAAAGGAATGGAATGCATAAGGGAGACGATGTTACCTTAGATGCCTCCATCTCCCGATGTGCAACTCTGTTTACACACGCTAAAACAATGTCTAGCGTTGTTGCGCCTCCATTGGGTCTATGCCATCAAATGCGCTTATCCCCTCAAGCCCTCTCCTTACCGTTCTGTAGGCGAGTCCCTGATTAATCACCTGCAGACCATGACACCGCGCAGAGAGATACGCGCGGTGTCTCTCCGTACTTTAAAGGATATCAATACCGGTTTGGAGCATCCCACTGAAGCGTCCCACGTGACCGCGTCATCGGCGTCGTCACGTGGGGCGCCACCATCCTCACACGTTCTCCACCTCATGGGTAATGTAGTTCCATGGGCGGATATCGACCCGCGTAGTTGGTTCGAGGATCCTAAGGTGCCGCAATGAGTATGGTGATCGCCATATACTCTAGAAAATGCAGTTACAATGGATGGCATTCTACTGCAGTATGCCCCTAGATGTCAAGTTAATGTATAGGAGAGGGGGGAGAGGGGGAGGGGAGGGGGGAAGGGGGAAAGGGGGGCGGGGGCAAGCGGGGGGTGAGGGGTGAATGTGTTAACCCTGTCAACACCAGCCTCAGGAGATAACTGGATCAGGCAGTCAATCTGAATGGAACAATCCTTCAGGGGTAAGGTAAACCATGACACCATTCTGTCCATACCATGTGTGGTGTTATCATGGATGTACTGTATGCTTTATGTCATAGGGACTATAATACTCAAGGTTAGAATTAAATCTCTTCCATTATGGGCGAGCTCGAACCCCTGTGGACCATTAATATTGTTGTTGTTATCTCTCCCCAAAGCCGCGGTGGATGTCACATTTCCTAGGAGGTCATCCGGGGGGGGGGGGGGGGGGGGAAATGGTATGCAGATGGTAAAAGCTCATGGAGTCATACAAATACCAATAGTGGCTCCTCATAGATCTCTATGGAATGTGCAGAGTGAACAACGTGAACCTATCTCTTTACTCCATAGCACTTCACTATCTGCTCAATGCCTGCCACGGAATATCATCATTTAGTCCCGGCAAATGGTTCAACCGGTACACCCATCTCTGCTCCCGCCGGAGCAAGAGGCTTTGTTCATCAGCTTGGCATCTACCTAACTGGATTTTCTCAATGACGGTCCACTTCAGGTCATCTATACCATGTCTTTTTTCTTTAAAGTGGGCTGTGAGTTTTGTGTTAGTCTTACCACACCTAATCGTGCTTCGATGTTCTGTGATTCTCACGTGCACTTTTCTACTTGTCATCCCCACATACATTTTTTGGCAGGGGCATGTAATCAGGTATACTACTCCCTGGGAATTACAGTTGGTGTGAGATCTCTGTTCCCAGGGAGTACGTAGGCCGAGGTCAAGAGTTTTAGAGTTGCATGTAAGATGACAGACGCTGCATGAACCATCTCAAATACACAGTGCAGTCACCGTCATTCTTAGGAGAGAAATTCATCTAATTAATCATAAAACACATACTTAGAACTCCCGCAATGATACATGCTCAGAAAGGAAGAGGACAGAGAGAAAAGAACAATCTGCGAATAACGCGAAATATAATTACAAAGAAGGGTGTGTAGACCAACCACCTGGCCAAAGGGCTGGTAAGGGTCCCCCGGGAAAGATCAGGCAACAAAGACTTCAGGACAGGATTCAGGACAGGATAGATGACCTCCCTTATACTGACCATTGCGTCGAACCCCTCTCTGACACGCTCTTCCTCCTTGAGATTCTTCCACGACCTTTTTATCTAACCCAATTAAATTAGGATAGAAGGTTCTGCATTCAGCTTCTTCATCAGCATCTCACAGCATCTCTCCCAGCATCAGCATCTCCTACAGCACCAATAGCATCCCGAGCTCTCGACTCTTCAGCAAATCTCTATCTCTCTAACTAACTAAAGCTATCTCAATTATACCTTTCGTTCAGCATGTACCACCCACTAAAGTTTCAATATCGTAAAAATTCTAAATCTAATTGGTCAGGCAAGGGTGGAAGATCATCACACCATGCTTACATGTCACTTTACTTCAGATGGACAATTGTTCATAAACCCATCCCCTTAATTTGTATTCACATTTTTATTTCCCACCCGCATTCATGTTTCATTTGCAACATTTGTTTAAAGTCTAACATGTAGGTCCATTCAGTTGAACTTTTCACCGTCTGTTCCTAAGCTTGCACATCCAGAGACCTTGGCTTTGATTCAAACTCTGTCTCATCGTTCCGGGTTCGCTTCCAGTATGCATGCTCAGCTGTCACATGGCTCAGCTTACTTCAGTCATACACGAGAGGCTTAAATGTGCTCGAGTAATAAAGTCAGAAAAACAAATGTCACTTTAAAGAATAAATGGTTACACTGTATACCTCCCATCTCTACTCTATTCCCCTTTACTTATTAATACTTTCTCCGCATTAGCATTAGTAAAATAGCTAGTTTTCGCTTCAGCTAAGCAGGTGCCATGCACACGAGTCTTCAAAACTCAATTTCAGTGCCTACTGCTCATGCGCAAGAATTTCCATCCAAGATAAGATTCGTCATTTTGCGTAGATGTAGTTGGCGCATGCACAGTAAAGATTTTCCCCGTTAAAGCTGCATTAGTCCTTCGTTCATGTTATTAGTGTTAGCAAACACATAGGCACACTTCTATAATCTGTGTGTTTATGGGGTGCATATTAGTTTACACTAAACATCCTTAATAACATGTTAGTGAGTTAAAATGAGAGGATTTCTCCAAGCAAGTCTCTTATTTCCGAATCCTTGCTCCATCAATCCCATCTCTGATGGCTTTTTTGAGTCATCACAAATTTACCCATCCCTAACCCGATGCAAACTTTCAGTATTTCTCATTCTCAATCTCCTTATTTTTCTTTCTCGTATTCATCTTTCTTTTCTAAATCTTTCATCTTTTTGTATATCCTTCCCTTCATTTCTTTCATTTGGATCTCATCATGTTCCCTCTTTCTTTTCTTTCCCTTCCCATTTACTTCATATTTTCTTCCTTTGTTTCTCCAACATTTACACCAAATAATTATTGCTAAATCTATCATCATTATACTAACTACTGGAAGGATTTTGTGACCTAAAATACTTTTCTCTAAGTCAGTAAACCAAGTCCCTATTGAAGATATACTTTTTGTTAGTCTTTCCCATACAGTGTCAACCTCCAGTGGTTTCACATTTTCATGAAGTTTTGTAATATTCTTAATATATCCCCTAATTTCCTTACTTTAGGCAGGAATGTAAGTGCAACAATGTTGAACTTTCAGAATTCCACAGACTCCGCCCTTTTTTGCTACTAAAATATTAAGCGCAAGTCGATTTTGTAAAACCATAGACCTAATTGCAACCATCTGTGTGTTTATCATCAAGAAACCCCCAGCAGTATCAGTCGAGAGACGATCAACTATTGTTGACAATTTACAAATTCTATGAGAATTCAGAATGACTCCTACTGAAGGTGTCAATGCACCAAATATGTCACCTACTATTTCTGAAATACTAGTTCTCTTTCTTCGTGTTAGTCCATTAATACTTTAAATGTTTCCAGTGATTCTTTTTACATGGTAGATTTTCTGAAATACAATCCCAAAGTAGCAGCTCCCATACCACCGTGCAGGCAACCTATAGTAAGCATTATTTCCACACACGTAGTAAACCCCAGGAAATACTGGATCAGTTCCCCCTTTTAGTCCCCAACCTCCCAAAATTAGGAAATTATGTTCACAGTCACTGGAACCAATGAATACATTGTTATAATCTGTCTTTAATCTATGGAGGCAAGTTTTTCCTTTCTTCACAAAGTCCATGGACATCGCAGCATGAGCCTTGCCAGTTGCATACATTACCTTTTTCTCAGGTGGTACATGGTTTTCTGTTCAGCAGCTTTCTTTTGGAAATATTGTCTCCTTTTCTCAACTAAATTAAAAAAACACATTCTCTTCTTCATGTAATATACATGTTAAACTATTTTTGTGTGCATTAACTATATCTATTGACTTCATTGTTAGGAATAATTCACCCATAAACTGTGCATCTTGGCTACTATGTACCAGATTCATATTCTTTCAAATAGGAAGTCTGAAAATACTACATCTAAATTTGAATATTAATACTGAAGTTTCCCTGTTGCATAAAACAGACTGGCTAAAACACTACATGATATACCATATGTTAATGTTAACTGGTGATATGTAACTCCTTCTGATACTGATGCCGGTAATTTCATACAGACATAACAATCACTAATCTCCATTGTATCTACGTACTAAAATACCAATTTTGTAAAAACATTTAAAGACGTGTCATTATCTAATACTGTGTGATGAAAATATGTCTCATCTGCTACTTCTAATTCTACTCTATCTCATTTCATTGTAGCTGTTTTCTCATTAGTAAGTGATTAATTTTTTCTTATTTGTATCATTAATAAAGGTACAGCTACCGTTAAGAATAACCATACTGAGATTACTAATAGTATACTACATATGCAGACTTTACAACATCTTCGTGTTAAACTTCGTTTCGGTCGCTCAGTGACTTCATTTTTCACCATTTTAATCTGAGAAGATATTTTCTCCTCTTCATATCTTTACCTGGAATTTTTTTAAACTCTTATTTCTAAGGTGGTTTTACTTTCCTTTCATCAATCTGTTCGGTATCTACTTCTTCTGTTTCCTCACTTAAATCTAAATTCTCAAACTCTTCTAAAATTACGTAGGTCCACTCAGGGGCCTTATATTTATTGTTCAAAATTCTCAGTCTTGGGCTTCTTCTTGTATTTCTTACAGCTGGCTGTTTAGACTGAGTTTGCCTAGTGACCTCATTCACCTGCTCTGGTCTTTCGCTTGTTTTTCTCAGATGGTATCTCGATCTTTTGACCTCAATTATCACCTTTTCTGACCCTTTTAACTTGAACTGTAATTTGTCCCTCTTCGTCTTTTTCTAAGTCTCTTATATTTTCAGTATGTCTAGGCACAATCTGTTCTTGTTCTGAATCACTCTCTGACTGTTCCTGTTCAGGTCGTATGTCTGTTATTTCTCCCGCCTGAACCTGGTCTTCTTCCTCTATCTGGTCCTGTTTAGGTCTTATTTCAAGTTGCTCTTCTTCTGCCTGAACTTGTTCTTCTTCTTCTAACTGGTCCTGTTCAGGTCTTACGGCATTTTGCTCTTCTGCTGCCTGAACGTGTTCTTCTTTGCCTATCTGTCCCTGCTCAGGCCTTTGGGTATGTCTGTTTACTTTTGCCTGAGTATGTTCTTCTTTCCCTGTCTGGTCCTGCTCAGGGTCTCAAGTAGCTTTGTTCACTTCATCCTGAGCTTGTTCTCATACACCTATCTGACCCTCACTATTTTTCTGTCTCTCTAATCTGGTCTTGCTTCTTGTTTGAATAACAACCTCTGGTATGTCAATCACTGGTGTCCTTCCCTCCTGACTTGTGCTCGGTTATTCTTCGTCTATTACTTCAGAATCTATCACTCCACATTCTTCGACTTCACAACCTTCAGCTTTTTGGACTGGTTCACTCAGTTGTTGTTCTTCTTCAGTAGGGCCTGGAACTCTTTGGGTATGGCTAGCATGATTCTAATTGGGTAAACCTGCACACTTCACTGCCGTTGTAGTGACCAGTATGACTTGACGTGGTTCATCCCACCTGGGTGCTGGGCACGACTTTCTGGTGTGTTTCTTCACTACCACCCAGTCTCCAGGATTCAAATCATGCGCCTCTGCTGAATGCCTGGCAACTGCGTCTTCTCTAACCGGGTGAAAGACAGAACACAATAGGTCAGCCAATACTTTGCAATAGTCCAATACCAGATTATAAATTATACTCATCAGTTTATGTCCAGCAGTAAATGTTTGTCTCATTGCCCTTCCCATAAGTATCTCATGGAGACTCAATCCTGTTTTTTTTGTCAGGAAAACTTCGGAGTCCCATCAACACAAGGGGCAATGCACCTGGCCATTTTAGTGATGTTGCTGCACACACTTTTCCTAACCTTGACTTGATTGTGCTATTTAATTGCTCAACCACTCCAGAATCCTCTGGATGGTATGCACAGTGCAGTTTCTGTTCAATATTGAATGCTTCACAGATTAATGAAATTATCTCATTGTCCAAAGTGACTGGGAAACCAAAGTGAGGAATCAATTCCCTCAACAGTAACTTAGCACAAGACTATCATTTCTTCTAGTGGGATATGCCTCTACCCATCGTGAAAACAAAAACACTATGACAAAAACATACTTCATTCCATTGCTCAGAGGCAACTCTATGAAGTCAAGCTGCAGTCTCGTGAATGGTCCTTCTGCCTTTCCAATTTTTCCCCAACTGACCACTTTCTTCTTGCCTGGATTTTGCTGCTGACAAATTAAGCATCTCTGGCAAAGACTTTCTGCGACTACCCTGAACTTTGAATTGTACCAAGTCTGTCTGAATAGTCTAATCATGGCGTCCTTACCTACATGTGTGTCTCTGTGATATATTCTTGCCATCTGAGAGAGTAAGAAGTCTGGCATGACTGGTCTCCCATCGGTGTATACCCATACATCATCGTCTGTCCCCCTTTCACAACCTGATTTTATCCAGATTTCCTGCAATTGTCTAACCTCATCTCATGTCTCTAGAGCTGGGAAAAACATATGTTGGCAGCTGATTTCATTTATTTCAATTTTTCTATTTAGTGCCATGTTATTTCTTGCACAATATTGAGCACTTTTGTCAACATATCTGTTACCTGCCACCACATATTCATTTCCTGACTGGTGAGCAGCAAACTTGACCACTGCTACTTCTTTTGGCAATTGTATTGCTTCTAACAATTCTTTTACATTCTTACCATTTCTGATTGGAGATCCTGAATAAGTCGGAATTCCCCTTTGCACCCAGAGCTGGCCGAAGTTGTGCACAACTCCAAAACCATATTGACTATCCGTAAATATGGTTACTCTCCAATTTTTCCCAATTTTGCATGCCTTTGTTAAGGCCACCAATTCGGCTATTTGTGCTGACTTGACTCCCGGTAAACATTATGTTTCAATGACCCCCAATATCTTACATACAGCGTATGCTGCATTGAGTCCTCCTCCCTCTGTTCTCATGCAGGAGCCATCTATAAATAGTTCATGATCTGGCTCTTTCAGGGGATCTTCCTTTATATCGGGTCGGGGCTTGGTACACATATCAGTCATATCCAAACAATCATGATCCACTTAATCTTTCACTTCTTCACAACATGGGTCTGGTAACAATGTCGCAGGATTCATCATTGTACATCTAATTACTGTCACATTTTCTGCTCCCAGAATCACTCGATCATACTTAGTCATCCGACCAGAAGTAAGGTGCTGCGTTCGAGTTCTTGTTAAAAGAATCTCTACTGAATGTGGTGTGAGAAGTTGGCCTGGCATACGCTGTCCACTATTCTAGTGGGCCCCTTGCACCAGTTCAAACGACCCTTATTGATGGTAGGTTTAAAGACAACCTATATAGAACGCTATCCTAGTAGTAGCTGTGGAGAGCAGCCCTCAGGCTAAGTCTTGAAGGAATGTAAAGCAGCTTGTTTTCCCAGTCTATAATCTCTTGAATGACCAAATGAAAGGAGAACCACACCAGGTCTATATATAAAATGTATGTATTTATTCTAAACACATCCCTCTAGTCTCTTTATGAGGCTAGAGGCAAAAGTACATTCAGTAAACTTATTTAGCACAATATACGTTGAGCCCTAGCAGCGTACCAAACCATATATTAAGAAAGTGGTATAAGAACCACGACTGACATAGATACAAGGCCTAGAGCCTTCAGAACCGCTGGTGCCACCAGGAACCATCCAAGGTAGTGACACACGGGACCCACGAGAGACGCGTGCAGTGTCTAAACACAGCCGCGAATCACCATTAACTTCTATGGGGAAAGTCGCTGTTGGAAAATGACTGTTTAAGGACACTTAGAAGAGGACTTGGAGCAAACCACTTTAGATCTAGGAGGTTCTAGAGTCAACACCCAAGAGAGCACTGGAGTACTCGAGTTACCTCACCCAGGGAAGCCGGGTGCATAGGTGTCTTTTGGTGTCGGGTTTCGTCGTCGATTTTAATGGCGAGCTGCTGAAAAGTGCTGCAGGCGACCAAGTGGAAAGTGTCCGGACGGATGGGAGATCTGAAGAACCTGAAAGCAGAGGGGACAGAGTCTGGGTCACTTGCCAGTGACCAGGAAGGCGATGAGAAGATGCCAACCGATGTTGGGGGCTTGCAGGTAAAGAAGGTGAAGCTTGACTCTTCAGCCATGAGGGCCAGGAGGTGTCAACAATGACCAGGAGCTGGATTCGAGCTGTCCCACGAAGGATGTTGAGTGCTGCAGTGACAGATTCCGGATGGGACCCAACAAGCCTTGGCAAAAGCAACCCATGCAGAAAGCAGAAGCAGAGATTGGCTTTGGTGCAGACCAGCAAGGTCTGAGGCACTCGCCATTGGAGGGGAGTCATGGCACGTCTGGAGCAACCAGAGAAGCCCAAGAAACAGAAGAGTTCCCTTCGTGGCGACCAACCAGTTGACGGACCAGGGATCGCGAAGGGACCTCGAGCAGAAATGCTAGAAGCGGCTGACGGAACACTCGTGGAGTGTAGGCCCACAATCTTGAGTGCAGATGGTGCTCGGGGCTTGGACTATAAGTAGCCCAATGCACAACTTCGGGAAAGCTCGGGAAGTTGATGCACTAGCAAATGTGCACCGTGTCCAGGAGTTCCGGTCCCACGTCACTCGAGAGTCGCAAATCCGTCGGGATCCGGTGGGAGCCTTGGAAATGCAGACCGGCAAGATGCTTCTTTGGTGCCTGTTTGAACAGGGGAGTCACTCCTTGACCCCGAGGGAGATTCTTACGTCTTCTAGTCGATGTAGAATGTTGAAGTTCTAGGATATAAGTTGCAGAGTTTTATCTAGGTGTAATCTGAAGTCCTAAGGACTGGGGTCCTATACTTATACTAAGTTAGGGGGTTGGATATACTCTGAGGATCCACCTATGGTAGGATATAGGGAGGGAGGTGGCTACACCCCATTCCCTTTGTCCAGTTTCTCGCCAGAGGTGGGGCTGAGAGCCCCTACAGTCAGTTTGAACTGGGGTATGCTCAGGGACACCAAATGTGCCCCCAGCTCTGTCTGAAAAGCATTCTCTGAATGCACCCACCCAGCCCCAATACACTAAAGCCTATCTGGAAGATGGTTACACCTCCCTCTGACAGGAAACCTGTTGTCCAGGCCTCCCCTGCCGGAGTTTCGTCGAGCAGCAGGAGGTCAAACTGTGTCTGTGGCTGTAGCATCCATTTTGGGATGCTGGGGCTCTTTTAAACTATTACCGTTTAGGTTAGTGTGTACATGTCTTCTCCCTCTAGAAGGGTGGAATTCTACCTCTGCCGCCAGTACTGGCAGGGGTAGGATTTCAAAGTGTTTGACACAAACACAACATGTTTCCATGCAGCCATTCCAAAGTTAGCATTTACCGCGAGGTTGTAATGCACTTAAGAGTTTTATGGTCTGACTGCATCACAGAACAGCTACAGCAAAAAGATTCCGAAAGCTGCAGAGGGGTCCTGCTCATGCATGGGTACCCTCTCACACAAAACCAAGCACTCTGCCTTCAGGATTGATAAGGCCTGCCATAGGAGTGACTTATAGGTTTATATGTGTCAGTGATTAAAGGTAGATATAGGTAACCTACATCTTAGCAAGGGGTGCATGCACCACCTTACCCAGGCTGCAGTAGCAGACCTGTGGTGCTATTGTGGAAGGATTCCCAGGTGTGGCATAATACATGCTTCAGCCCCTGGTAGGCCTCTGGGGTACCAATGCCCTTAGTATCTAAGGTACCATATACTAGGGACTCACAAGTGTAACCCAGAAACCAATCTGGAGTGGACCGAATGTACATGCAATCAATTTAAAGGGGAAAGCAGATAGGCTGGGGCCCTGATTAGCAGGGATCCCAGCCAAACTAAGTCAAAAACCATCAAAACACCAGGAAAAAAAGTGGAGGCAACCATGCAGTAAGATTCCACCTTCCTACATGTGGGACATAGACTTTAACTGGATGTCCCATCACAATCAATTCACTTTACTCCAGACTCTTACAAGTAGCAGCCACTACTTTTAAGCAGCCAAGTAAAGCTGAGGCCACAGGATCCGAAGTAGCAGAAAAATATGCTACTGGACGTCGGCTCAAACCATGTCTTTGTGTCAAAACTGAAAGTGCACAACTTTCTCTCGCACAACAGAACAGTGCAAATTCTTTTGAATAATCAGGCATACCTAAGGCTAGGGACTTCCATAGACAATCTCGCAATTTTACAAACGCTTCCACACACTCATCATTCCAGTCAATCAGGTCCTTTGCTCTTTTCCTTAACTGAACCAAGGGTTTTGCCAGCAGGGAGCACCCAATAATCCACTGCCTACAGTAACCCACTACTCCAAGAAACATTCTCACCTCCCTTTGTGTCCGAGGTAGTTGCATTTCTTTAATTATTTTTATTCTTTCTGGGGTCACTTTTCCCACTCCTCTTTCTATTTTATGGCCTAAATATCTAACTTCCTGTTGACAAAACTGCAATTTTTCTGGAGACCTCTTGTGTCCTCTATCGACCAAATGATTCAGTAATGCAATTGTGTCAGTGACACAATCTTCTCATGATTTTGATGCCACAAGTAGGTCATCAATATACTTTACCAGGACTGCATTTCTGGGCTTGACCAATTTCTCTAGACACCTTTACAGGATTTGATTAAAAATCGAGGGGCTCTCTGTGTACACTTGAGGAACTCGGCACCATGCCAAAACACGGTCTTTGAACCTAAATGCGAATAAATACTGGCTGTCTGGGTGCAAAGGAACAGAGAAAAAGGCTTGGCATAAATCAATTACTGTAAACCAACCTGCATTCCAGGGTATCTGATAAAGAATCACTGCTGGATTTGGCACTACGGGACAACAAGGCACTACGATTTTGTCGATCTTTCTCAGATCTTGCACTATCCTGTATTTTCCGTTAGGCTTTTTAAATCCTAGTATGGGCGAATTACAAAGACTACCCATTATTTCTTTTAAAATGCCTTGTTTAATCATTCGGTCGATTTTTGGAGCAATTCCTGCTTTTACTTCTGGACTCATTTTGTACTGTCGGGTGTTTGGATAAACCACACCTTCTTTCACTGTTACCTTCACTGGATCAACAATTGTCATCATCCCAATATATTTTCCTGTAAAATCCCACACTTCTGGGTTTACTGCTGTTCTCAACTCTTCTGGCAATTCATTTTCAGTGATCAATGAATACATTTCATTTACTTCAGTGCCTTGCTTAGCATGCATCATTTTATATATTACATCCTCATCAGCAACATCATCCGGTGTGCAGTAGATTGTGTAATTCATCTTGCACAATAGATCTCTACCTAACAGATTTACCGGACTGGAATCACAGACTACAAATTGATGCATGTCTTTAAAATTTCCGATGTGCACTTCCATTGGTTTTGTGAGTGGGGTTCTAATCTGCTGATTTTGTACTACAACAACTTGGATTGACTCTCCCGAGAGGGGTACGTTTGGGATGTCTGCTTTTCTCACAGTAGACCTGGTAGCACCAGTATCCAATACAAAAGTGATGTCACTACCTTCCACTATCCCATCAATAAATGGACCTGACTGATCTACCGGCAAGGATGCGCCAAGTATGCACTCCTCTTCCTCCCCCCTCAGGCACCGTCATTGCACGTATTCCATTTCATCAGCAATGTTCTGTAACAACTATTGTGTAACTGCAGGATTTTTCTTACCACTTTGTCTGTGAAATCCAGTATTCGCACTGTGTCTTTGAGGGTTCACAAAGTTGGTCATAGGAGCTGGTGGCACAAGATACTGTGGAGTGACTACCTAATGCGGCTCATTCATAATCACCTCCTTCTGCGTCTGTGGATTCAAATTTTGATTTGGACCATTATTATTCTGAATACTCTTACACTCGTTCTTCCAATGTCCAAGCTTTCCGCACGCATGACAAGGAACTTCTTTGCTTCCTCTTTATTCATTCGTCCTCTTAATTTACCACCATTCGCCGCATGATCATTCTGATTCTGTTCTCTCACCTGACTTTCATTCTGACTGTTCAACCTATTTTCCTGCTGTTCTGACAATTTTACTTGTGGCCACATCATTTTCTCGTTTAGCTTTCTATGCCTTGCCTCAATGTCATCCCCGCAATACTTGGCATATTTAAACATTTCATTATTTGACTTGCTCTGCCAGCACAACATGTGCTGCTGAATCATCTGACTAATCTCCAGTTTCAAACATACACAAACCGATACACAAAATATCTCATATCTTTATCACTAATATTCTCTACCACTGTACAGCTTAAACACCTGCAACAACCGCTCATAATATGCATGCACAGACTCATTTGGTCTCTTGAGTTGTTTTGTCTATCTTTACCCAATCTATCTCTTTAGGAGGGATTTTCGACTTCAGAAAAGTAATTACTTGGTGATATTTCTCCATCACCTCCTCTGATGGTGCGCCTGTTTTGGAAGTGGAGAAGTGTGGCTCAATGATTAGAGCGGCAGACCTTGATGCAGAGGTCTAACCCGGGACCAAAGTTCAATTCCCCGCCTCGGCGGATCTTGGGCTCAAAATTCCACAGACCTGATAAATCTCGCCTCGGTGCCTATTCCAATCATGGAGTCCCACTCTGCAACTCTGGGCAATAGCTTGCTTAATCTCCACAACGGCCCCCACAACGCTGAGGATGCCTGGCCTCCACCTTGGGGGTGCCCAGGAGTGGACGCCTCACAGGGAAAGCCAGGATGGGTTCCACAGCGGTATTTGTACAAGCGCCTTGAGACCCTTGCGGGTGAGTAGTGCCCTATACAAGTATCAATTTACATTTTTTACATTTAATCTCTCGGATATTTTTCATTTGGCCAATCAACCGTAATCTTACCTTCTGTCCATAAATCAGCTGGTACCACAATATCAAACAACCCATCCAGATCCTTCAACAGAACCTTTGAAACCTTCACAAACCTTTCAACCTGTTTGCACCATTCAACTGGCTTTTCTATCAAACTAAGGAACTCGTTTGTAAATGACAAAATATCCTGTCTACTCCATGGAACATGAACATATCCACCTCCAGGAACTTCTCTCATGGGACACAATCTTTCTGCCTTTTCTGATTCTTTTAGTAATAATGCAGATGATACTTCGTTTGCTTGTGCTTACCTCCTTTTTTCTTGTCCACCTAGTTCTCCACTTGTCAATGTCTCCCCACTTTTGCAAACTATTCATTAACTCTTTTACCTGTAACTTCTTACCAGATGCATACATATTCTCTAAATCTTTGTCAGTAAACTCCACTCAATATGGTTTCTGTATCAATTTTGATCTCCCTATATCTACTCCAATCTCTGAAGCAAGCAATGTCAATTTCTCATGAAACAATTTTGCATTTCTGGTTATACTCCTACATATAAAGAACAACTCTTCTTCATTGTAATGGTTCAACCATTCTATTCCTACATTTTCAGCTACCATCTCCTCCAATTCCACTTTCCATTTGTAAATATCTAAGATCTTTGGAGTTGAGCTTCGTTTTTCTATTTCCTGTGCCCATCTTTCTAAATCTTCTGGAGTGACCACTGTTTTACTTCTGGTTCCTGCAGGTACCATAGACCCCTTTTCTTTCGAACTACTGGGTGTGGTTCTTTTTGGAGTTTCAATTATGGGTTCTCTTATTGGAAGATCCATTAATGAAATGACTGAATCACACTCACTGGCTTGATCATCAGATATTACTATCTCCTTTCTAGGATTACTTACAGGAGTTGTTATAGCTTGGGGTTTTGGACAGCTCATTTTATCTCCATATAATGAGATAACAGGACCTATAGTCACTGGCACTGTCAATGCTTCAGGGCTTATGTTTAATTCACTTATTTTCTGTATTAATTCCTCTCTATTTCTATTTAATGCATCTCTTTCTTTATCTTGAAGCACCCTAGTAACTGAAATGTCATGTAAAATTTGAGGGATTAAGGGTGTTCCCATTACTGGTGCAATTGGGGTGACTCTACTGGGTCCTTCTTGATACGGTGGAGGATTTTAAGTTAAAATGCCCTCTAACAATTTATCATCTGATTCACCCTGTCCTGTTACATTCATATGTTTGGTTTTCTCCTTACACTTGATTCCCGACTGTTCCTCAGCCATTAATACTGGGTATAAACCTTCCGCTACCATGGCTCTTCTCTGTTGCTTCATCTGACCTTCACGTGACTCACGCAAATATCGGGAAAAAATCCTTTATATCTCCCACCTCTGCATTTATCTCGCTCATATATGACTCAGTCTCCCATTCCTCTAAAGCCTTATGCTGAGTTAACCTAGGTCTTGGTTTCTTCATCATCCTCCTCAAATTCTAAAGAATTCTCTCATTAAATGTACCATTTTCTGGAAAAGCTAGAACTCCGTCACCTTTTGTATATTCTAACCAATTTTCCAACCATACACAAGTATGATATCCTCTTGCCATCATCATAAATGAAGCAGGCGTTTTTGGTGGCGGAATAGGAATTCCCTCTCTAGTCAACACAGGCTTATCTTTTTTAAAGAAATTCTTAATTTTCTTTATAAACAAAATTTTTCTTTTTTCTCCATACATTCTTGATGCACAATGTATAAAACAATAATCCGCAAACCATTGTGTTCTTCTATCAGTGCGACTCACACTAGCAGTCAAATCAAAGTCCAACCTACAAATTTTCGTCGACCAATCCTAAACCGGCTTCTATAAATCAACCACTCAGACTCAGGCTCATGCTTGTGGTTTGACCAATGCCAGCGTGGCCTTTTTGTGATGTCAGTTCTGCTCCTTAATACTGACCCCTCCTTTACAATCTGCTTCTGTCTCACGCCTGCTGTTCTAACCAATCCCAGCGTAGCTCTCTGTGACGTCAGTTCAACCCTCCCTTCACAAGGTAATACAAAAACGTATTTCTTTTACTTTTCTTGAAATAAAATCTGTTAATAACTCCATAAAACATTCTCTACTCTGCCTGTTCCACTAAACAAAGGATAGATTTTCTACTTATTCTGGAGTCTCAGAATTGCTTGTCTCCCACTGCGAGTAAAAACCTCTGTTTACCCTTCATTCAAGCTCGAGAGAATCTGTTACTCCTTCAGTGCTACCCTTACTAGGAAATAAGACCAAAGTTTCAGCAGCGAACCTCTCGCTATCACTCACTCTCAACTTTTATACTAAATAGTCCCTAGTTTAACCCCTTCGATGCGTGTGACAAGGTCACCTCGTCATGGGCGTTACCTGCGCTGTGCGTGTGACGAGTTGACCTTGTCAAGTAACGCAGGATTTTTAAAAGCGCTCAGCGGGAAAACCGCTAGCGCGCATGCGGTTAATACTGCCAGCCCTACACAGCTTCTCAGTATTATTCCAACAGACGAGTAACCTCACTTCTGTCACCACCCGTTATTCATTTCCCGGGAATTATGGATAAAACAAAGACGCTAACTCTTTTGTTAAACATATATCAATAATCAATACTCTTCACCAAACTAGTCAATAATAACCATAACTCTGCTACCAGAAAACTGATCCAGCGGCTTACCAACAACAGATACTCCACTACCATATACACACCTGGGCCCATAAACACACATACAAACAGTTGAGTAAACCGCTGGAGTCAAAGTTTATATTTTACCACAATTTTCAAGATTAGTTATCCCTCATTCCTAACTAACCTTTCACTTATCAAAAAGTTATTTCCTCTAGTCGTTGGACCATTAGTTGAACTAGTTGATTGTGAAGATTAACACTATTTCTAACTTATTCATTTAAGTAAATAATCACAGACTCCGGAAATATTAAAACCTTTATCTAAATTAAATTCATGTGAATCATCTCAAATACACAGTGCAGTCACCGTCATTCTTAGGAGAGAAATTCAATTAATTAATCATAAAACACATACTTACAATTCATGCAATGATAACTGCCCAGAAAGGGAGAGGACAGAAAGAAAAGAACAATCTGCAAATAATGTGAAATATAATTACCAAGAATGGCGTGAAGACCAGCCCCCTGGCCAAAGGGCTGGTAAGGGTCTCCCGGGAAAGTTCAAGCGACAAAGACTTCAGGACAGGATTTAGGACAGGATAGATGACCTCTCTAATACCAACGGTTGCATTGCACCCTTCTCTGACACTCTCTTCCTCCTCGAGATTCTTCTGTGATCTTCTTATCTAACCTAATTAAATTAGGATAGAAGGTTCTGCATTCAGCTACTTCATCAGCATCTCACAACATCTCTCCCAGCATCAGCATCTCCTTCAGCACCAACAGCATCCTGAGCTCTCGACCCTTCAGCAAATCTCCATCTCTCTAACTAAATAAAGTTATCTCAATTATACCTTTCATTCATCATGTACCACCCACTAAAGTTTCAATATCACAAAAAAAATGAAATCGAATTGGTCAAGCAAGGGGGGAAGATCATCACACCATGCTTACATGTCACTTTACTTCAGTTAGACCATTGTTCATAAACCCATCCCCTTAATTTGTATTCACATTTTTATTTCCCACCCGCATTCATGTTTCATTTGCAACATTTGTTTAACCACATGCGTGCGGGGGTTATTTTTGCGCTACGCGGCTTTTTTCCAAAAGCTGCGTTACATGACGAGCTCAGCTCGTCATCCGCACACGACCACCGTGGCTGATGACGAGCTGAGCTCGTCATCAGCATCGAAGGGGTTAAAGTCTAACATGTAGGTCCATTCAGTTGAACTTTTCTCCGTCCGTTCCCAAGCTTGGACATCCAGCAACCTTGGCTTTGATTCAAACTCTGCCTCATCGTTCCGGGTTTGCTTCCAGTACGCATGCTCAACTGTCACATGGCTCAGCTTACTTCATTCATACACGAGAGGACCAAATGTGCACTAGTAATAAAGTCAGAACAACACATGTTACTTTAAAAAATAAATGGTTTCACTATATACCTTCCATCTCTACTCTATTCCCCTTTACTTATTAATTCTTTCCCCACATTAGCATTAGTAATATAGCTTGTTTTCGCTTCAGCTAAGCAGGTGTCATGCATGCAAGTCTTCAAGACTCCATTTTAGTGCCTGCTGCTCATTCGCAAGAATTTCCCTCTAAGCATAGATTTGTCATTTTGCGCAGATGCAGTTGACGCATGTGCAGTAAAGATTTTCCCCATTAAAGCTGCATTAGTCCTTGGTTCATTTTATTAGTGTTAGCAAACACATAGGCAAGCTTCTCTAACCCGTGTGTTTATGTGGTGCGTATTAGTTTGCAAAAAACGTAATAGATAACATGTTAGTGAGTTAAACGAGAGGATTTCTCCAAGCAAGTCTTTTCAGAGTCCTTGCTCCATCAGTGCTACTCGCTGAAAATCGATTCAACACCTCTTCAGGGGTAGCAAGCGCTATATAAATGCAAACCCCCCACTACTCTTTTCAATCCAAATATATTCACTGCTCAAATAAATGTCCTATATATTTTTTGGGGGGGCAGATTTTATATAGCGCGAACTCGACCCGAAGGTATTGGATCGCTTTACATTAGCACCAGTTACGTTACACAAGGACATATTCATTTCTTGGTAGGCACGGGGAGATTACGTGATTTGGCCAGAATCACAGGATGCTCAGCCCTGGCCATGCTCCAACCTGATTCCCCAGCTCCAAGGTTGGCAACTGTAGCTGTGAGGCCACATCCTCTCTCCCATTTCACTATACTAATTCACCACTAATCCTTTTTGGGTTCCAGAGTAGTGTGCTACTCACTGAAAAAGCACTTCAACGCCTCGTCAAGGGTAGTAAGTGCTATATAAATTCAATTACAATTACAATTTTCAAAACTATGGGGAGAACGTATTTCCCCTGTTGACTTCTACTGAAGCAGAGGCAATTTCCAGAAACAGACAAAATTAAGCCATTTGGCTTAAAAAAAGCTTTGTCTGAATAACGGGTCTATTTACAGTTAAATACTCCTCTATTGGTTTTGAAAAGGTGACACAGTCATGTTACTACGCTGTACGTGATCCTTATTGCAGCTGCTCTCCGCCCAGGGGAGCTGTCGCATTCTTCACAGAGCTGCTGACAGCAAGGCTATGTCGTCACTGTGTAGAAACGAAAGTCGCTGCCTGGCTCCTCCTATAGCTCCAGCTGCGCGCGCTGCTCGAAGCTTTTGCTGGAGCTTGGCTAACCTGGGCACTAAAGCGTCGGCTGCAAAGCTGGACCGGAATTGGGGGTGAGTAACATTCAGTGTTTGTCGTCGAAATCCTCAAGTTACGGCTGGTCGTTGATCAGGCGGCAGTCTTTCAAATGCACATAGGCAGTTGTTTTTTTCCTCCAAATTTTGCGTTCGTGTTACTTGTTTGAAATGCAGGAAACGCGAAGGGACGTCTAGGCTTCAGATTGCTATAGACAGCTGAAGTGACCGTGCAGCATTTGACGCCCGGTGATACCTCAGGGCTGAGCTCCGTCGTAAGCCCCTCAGTAGCCTCGCTTTTGGCACTGAAGGGTGGATGTGGTGGAAACTACTGAAAGTACACCGGGCACGTTCAGCTCCTTTATGACTAAGGCGACTAGATCACTCCACGTACCCCTGGTCGCCACTTTTCCATTCCTGGACCTTTATTTTACATATCTTTGTTATCAGATGCTGTAGTCCAACTGGCTCAAATAAAATGAACCTAGACTACAACTCACAGAACGCACCGTTATGTAAAAGCAAAGTTCAGGAATGGAAAAGTGGTGCGTGCCCTGGTGATATGGAGCCATATGGTTACCCTTCACATAACTTTACAAGCCAGAAGTAGTAAGTGTAGATAAAAGGTAGTAGCCAAGGGACAGTCCTGCTAAATCTACTTGGCTGTGCTACTTTTGAAGTCAAGCCTTGTAATAGCTGCCAAAAGGGTGAGTTTTTGAAGTCGATCGAGATTGAGTAGCCCAGGAAATCAGAATGATTTTGGACTACATAATAGTGATTAGAATTTGGTTGAATTTTCTTAAATATTAAATTTTTACCTAGCAATTATTTTAATCAATAATGTATTCCCGTCAAGTGGTTATCGTGAAATAACAAGCTCCAAACTTTCTGGACGAGTCATAAGAATGCTAAGATTTTCAGTTATGGGGAGCAGGATGCGCAGTTAAGCTCCGCAGACGGCGTATGTGTCACAGGCCAGTTTGTCTCAACAAAAACTGTTGATGAAGTGTGTTGCTGTTTGTTCACGATTTACAGATATGATTAATATATGCACAGTGTTTTAATTGTAATCAAGTGCTAAAGACCTTCTGGGAAGACCACTGCAGCTTGCACTACCCATTTCCCTAAAGCCCTGCCAATGCCAGTGCCAACTAAACCTCTAAGCATCACACTCCTACAAGTGTGAGAATTCACACATTTTTAGGTCACTCAAAGCTATCAAAAAGACCTGGGCTGCTGATATCATTAATTCCTAATGTATATTGAAGTATTAAACACTGCTTAATTCGAAAATAGACAAACAGTGCCACCACGTGGTAGACTGTCACAGGTGCAAGTGCCTTGAATTCAGTACTGCACACTAGGACACACCTACTCAAATTAAGCACTGGCACACAGCAAATATTTTTGTTAAAAATGTCGCTACACTGTGGCTGGAGAGGTTTGAGGGGATTGGAGAACATACATGAGCTGAAGTTTTAGTCTCTCATTTGAAGTGGTTGAGGGAACCAGAAAGGGAGCATTTGGCTGCACAGTGTCTTCTGCAGACTGGTTGTAGTGCATACGCGAACTATATGGCACACTGCTAGTGACAGTGATAAGTAGTGAATGATATGTGCTCGACAAAAAGATCTACCGCTGAATCCCACCGACTACTACCTGCTAGTAGATCTTATTGCGCTGAGAGTCCTAGTTGGAGAACAGTGGATCACTTTAAACTTAGACCCAGAATTTTGGAGAATAGTTTATTTTCACTGTTTTGCAATAGTTCGTCCCTGGTGCCATTTCTTGCTTTTGGAAAGGAAGCACACTAAGTCAGTTTTGTTGTGTTTTACTTTTACAGTAGTATGCAGTACCAAATGTCATGTCACGGATACAAAGATAGGAGCCCAGTAGGAAAGGTCTGTGGGGTACGGCACATTTTGCACATGCATTCACAGACTGCGTCTTGCGTCTTTTCCTATGCATACAAACAGGGGGCACATTTACAAAAAGATGTTGGGTTCCCATGATTAGCTGGTTTACTTATGCAAATGAATTAGTTACTTTGAAATAGTGTCCTAAGTAGTGCGCTATCCGCCATCCGCCATTGCCAGAGAGGAAAAGTGGAAAACCTTAACAAGCAAAGGTTCTCAAAGAGTGGGTTTACTCTGTATAAGCAGCAGTGATTTATACTATAATCCTTAAAGTACTGTTTGCCGTAAAAAAATATTTAACAAAAGCATAAATTGCCCCCCAAGGAATCGTTTGAGAATAATTGCAATTTAAAGATGTCACATCAGTGATCATAAATCCACAAATGCAGGGAAATTTGCACACATGCCACAGAAATATTTAAGAACACTTTTCTGTTCTTCACTTATGATTGCAACATGGCAACATCCATACTACTAAGGTTTTAAACAAAATTGATAGTAGTACGTAAAACACCTTTTGCTTCAGGTATGGATCAGTGAAATACCATACAGAACATAATTTTCACATTACAAATTGTTAAATTCAGAACCACAAAAATTAATGTATAAGCAAAACGGTGTTAGGAATCGATGTTTCGGTCCCCCGGTGGTCTATAAGATCCTAAGGACCATCATCAGAACGAAAAAGTTGCACATATATATCTAATAAAGAGAAATATATAAATCTAATTTAAAAAGGAAATATCCTTAGTATCCCTACATGTATAAAGTATCATCTGCTCACCCCAAAAGAACACAAATGATGAAACACCCCCACGGTGTAGAAGAAAACTCCATATACCGGTGTACAAAACACATATCACCACAAAACAGTGTTCCCAAAATAAGTGACTACCAATAATCCAAGTTCAATCGCTTTAAAAACTCACATTTCAAAAGACTTCCAGCCGGAAGTGCTGCAATGTAAGAAGGGTATGAAAACCCACAATCTAGTAACAAAACAAAAATGTAGCAATACATAAATACTGGTCCTAATGTCAGTGCTTCTTAACGACTTTTTTCAACATATGATCAAACAGTAAACAGTAACTATACTCACAGGTGTTCTGAATAGATCACACCACCTATAATGTCCAAAAATCAATAACAACTCCTCAATATAAGCATTCTCAATTGACGTCATTGCTGAAAAATAGCTGGTAAAATTCTTTCAAAATACTCACGTAGTAGCACCGAGTATCCTATTTTATCTGAAAATACAAGAATCATCTAAGTCACAAACAGTAGCCGAGTGACAACGTACCCTTAATCCCTGTAGTTAGCACCCAATAGTGTCTCAAAGAGAATAGTACTCGCAGAAAAATACTCCTCAAACAAGCGTACCAATCACCTGTAATATAGAACAACATAACCGATATTGAACTTCTTGCTCCCCCATAACTACGAGATTTACGAAAAGGATACTTTTCACCTAGTGGTTTAACACACCAAAACTTACTTCAATGTGAAAACCCACGACGTTGGCTCCACAAACACCCGACTTCAAAGGACCGAGTACCGCGTATAGTTAGAACGCGATCTTAAGATTATTCAGAAACGGAGCCTACGTGATGACATTGTCGTTACACATTCGATCGCGGCCATCTTAGAATAGGTAAAATGATCGTAATATCAATGTAACCGCGTATATAATCGTAACCATAACATCCTACCTTCGCTTATTTATTAATGTAGGACAAGTATCCATGAAAAAGAAGGTCTGCAAGATGACTGTGACCCAATCCGTCACCCACAACATCACACATCATGTCACAATACCCACAGTCCCAATCGCGGCCATCTTAGAGTGGACACAAAAATCATAATATTGATGCCACACTGAGCAAGCCCATGATTAAAGCTACCAAAACCTGAGTAAAGTGTCCAAATAACTGCTAACACGATATCATTTGTGGACATATCATAGACCGATAAAGTCAATGAATTGAAGCAATAAATTATACCTGTGAGACTAAAGCAGAAAGCTACTAAAATGTCTCTGTACCATGAGGACTAACGATGGAATTAGTGTAATTAACCAAATTATACGGAGTAACCAGGAACAGTCCTAGCTATCACAACTGAATTATCCAAATACCATATTGGCCCAAAATAGATATTTATTTACAGTGTTGCCAGGGTATGCCACTTAATCATCAAATTCAACCCTTTTGCTACTGTGTTGCAAGACCAGATCCATTTATTTTCTTTTGCGTGAGCAGACGATCAGCATTATGCTGCCTCTTGGAATTCTTGACCACCTCAAGTACAAACCATTTTATCTCAGTCAGCAAGTGTGACTTTTGCTGATAATGTTGGACAAGAGGAGCAGAGATAACATTGCATCTTATACGTGACTGATGTTGTAGTATACGTTTTCTGACCTCCTGGGTGGTTTTACCAATAGTGGTTAAACAACAGGGACACTGTATACAATAGATTACATTTTTTGTTAGGCAATTTGAATGATGACGCAGTTTTATTTCCCTGCCATTAAGATTACAGCTCTTCACTACAACGTCGTGGGTTTTCACATAGAAGTACGTTTTGGTGTGATAAACCACTAGGTGAAAAGTATCCTTTTAGTAAATCTCGTAGTTATGGGGGAGCAAGAAGTTCAATATCGGTTATGTTGTTCTATATTACAGGTGATTGGTACGCTTGTTTGAGGAGTGTTTTTCTGTGAATACTATTCCCTTTGAGACACTATTGGGTGCTAACTACAGGGATTAAGGGTACGTTGTCACTCAGCCACTGTTTGTGACTTAGATGATTCTTGTATTTTCAGATAAAATAGGATACTCGGTGCTACTACGTGAGTATTTTGAAAGAATTTTACCAGCTATTTTTTGGCAATGACGTCAATTGAGAATGCTTATATTGAGGAGTTGTTATTGATTTTTGGACATTATAGGTGGTGTGATATATTCAGAACACCTGTGAGTATAGTTACTGTTTACCGTTTGATCATATGTTGAAAAAAGTCGTTAAGAAGCACTGACATTAGGACCAGTATTTATGTATTGCTACATGTTTGTTTTGTTACTAGATTGTGGGTTTTCATACCCTTCTTACATTGCAGCACTTCCGGCTGGAAGTCTTTTGAAATGTGAGTTTTTAAAGCGATTGAACTTATATTATTGGTAGTCACTTATTTTGGGAACACTGTTTTGTGGTGATATGTGTTTTGTACACCGGTATATGGAGTTTTCTTCTACACCGTGGGGGTGTTTCATCATTTGTGTTCTTTTGGGGTGAGCAGATGATACTTTATACATGTAGGGATACTAAGGATATTTCCTTTTTAAATTAGATGTATATATTTCTCTTTATTAGATATATATGTGCAACATTTTCGTCCTGATGATGGTCCTGAGGATCTTATAGACCACCAGGGGACCGAAACGTCGACGCCCAACACCGTTTTGCTTATACATTAATTTTTGTGATTCTGAATTTAACAATTTGTAATGTGAAAATTATGTTCTGTATGATATTTCACTGATCCATACCTGAAGCAAAAGGTGTTTTACGTACTACTATCAATTGTGTTTAAAACCTTAGTAGTATGGATGTTGCCATGCTGCAATCATAAGTGAAGAATAGAAAAGTGTTATTAAATATTTATGTGGCATTTGTGCACATTTTTCGGCATTTGTGGATTCTTGATCACTGATGTAACATCTTTAAATTGCAATTATTCTTAAACGAATCCTTGGGGGGCAATTTATGGTTTTGTTATTTACGATACCCAGTCCCTCTGGGAATATTGGGTGGCTCTATTGTGTGTAACGTAAAAAAATATTGATCATTTTCTGCAAGAACTGTTATTAGTAACCATTGTGTACAACATTTAAGTTGCTTGTAATCCTACAATACTAACCATACAATACAGAAAATAAATACAAATAAACTCATATTAATATTGTTCCCTCGATGGCCCTCAAGCACAATAAGGACAATAACATAACATGTGCATTCGTAAAGCGCACATTCACCCAGAATGTTAGCTTGGAGCTGAATAAAAAATGTTTATTGTTACCCAACTCAATGGTACTCCTTTTATCTAGGCCTGGGCAGAAAACTCTGCTCCGTTCTCCGGAGTTTTTCCAACTCTGTGCTCTCCATAGAGCACAGAGTTTAGAAAAACTCAATGGAGTGGTACGGAGCAAAGTTTTTCTTCTCTCGTGGCTCGCCAACTTTAAGTTGACTAGCTCGAGCAAGGAAAATCCAATGCTAGACCATCTCCCGGTTTGATTTCTCAACAGGGGTGGTTGCGGCAGGTCACTACCGCTCTCTTTGAGGAAGCTGCCGCTCAAGTAGAACATCTGCTTGAGCAGCAGAAAAAAGTTGCGCCCTATTGCACTGCCGTTTCTGCTGATTTTACAGCACGGAACAAGCTACCAGTGCTAAAAATCAACATAACTTGCCTCACTCCACCACAAAACTCTGCTGAGTACGACAGAGCTTTTTTGTCGCTTGTGAATTCCACGCAAGCCAAATTTTTATCAACCTCAGAAGGATGAAAGGCTGACTGGGCCCACCAGCGTTTGAACCTGTGACCATAAGATTGAAAACAGGCCTCTAGAGTGGACACATTAGTTCCCTAAGCCACCATACCTGGCATAAATACATTTATTAAACTGCCTCAGAGATTGTTAAATTCATCATCCCTGATTCCTTTCCACAGCTGCTTATAGCTGCTTGAGCAGGCCTAATTGAAGGAATATTTGCATCTGTAGTGCCAAATTTTCACAACTACTTAGATAACGGCTGAAGCGAAACCCTCCTGCTTATGTGCCTTGTCCCAAAATTTGATGGAAACAGAATGATGTCAGAACGTCAGTTTGTCTTTAATTAAGCCAAAGTGTGCCAATGGCTAAAACAGGGAGCGGAGTAGTCCCGATACTAACTTAGGTGCTCCCCGACTTGATCCGTCACTGATACATTCGAGATCAAGCTCAATATTCACTGCTGAACCATTCTTACTAAGAGTGACAGACACAGGTTATAGTTCGAACATTTATATAAGGAATTAATAGACAAAATACATGTAATAGGCAATAAATACATTTAGGGGCAAATCGTACAATTCATAAGTACAAATAACTCAGTAAAATCCTATATGAAATCGGGCATATATTCACCATCTCAAGGTGGGAATTAGAGGTTCCGCTCTATAGTGAAAGGCACGCCCTTGTTATAGGACTTTAGACAAAGACTTTCATACATTTCTACACGAGTACATAGCTCTCAGGATATAAACAAGCTAAAGGACACATCTTACTACATAATACATTTGAGGATTCTTTCATAGTAGTATTGCTTTGTATTTAGTCATTCTTACAGCCTGCTAGATGATAAATTGAACATTAATAGGACGGGATAGTTTGAACATCCTTGATATGGTGATGGGAGACATCTCTGGGAACTCTCCCTCTTTATTAGTGTAAACTGGCAATTCTTTATTTAGAAAAAAAACAACAGTATAAGTCATCACGTTTTATAATAGAACAGTGATTTATGATAGAGGGCAGTGTAAACACAGTTTTATGTTAGAGTGAGTCCAGTTTCTAATGCATGTAAAGAGAGTAAAAGAAAAACAGCTCTCACAACCCCGCCTCTGCTGATTTCTAAATCATCACCCGATCTCTTTATTACCACACATCATCATTAACTTTGGGTTCTTCCTCTTGGATTCTCCCAAGTCCTTCAATGTGTTGAAGAGATCACTTTGCATTTTTTTCAACCTTAACGTCAAGTCTCTTTCGTTTCTTAGCTCTCGTTTCTGACAGATTTTTATATCCACACTCCATTTCATTGCAGAATCCAACCCTTCCCAGGCACCGACTTTTCGAGTTTGGTTAGTTAGTGTGTTATGTTCAAAATGTTAGTAATGTAGCTGTTGAAATGCTTATCCATGCGCGGTATATAAGAGCAGTATTCACAAGCGTGAATGACTTTGCAAACTCTGCCCTCCTTCACAAGGGACCAATCCAACTCAAGGTGATTTTGCATAATCATTGCTCTCATAGCAAGTAATTCTTTATCTATGATGGTCATTGCCTTTAAAATCGGCATGTCTTTCCCAGTAACATGTTCTACACTCTTCTTCTATTCCCCTTTCTCCTCATCTGTTCTTTTACCTTTTGTTCAGTTCATCTACAACTACCCTTTCGTCTTTACTGGTTCCTCAGGTTGCAATATGCATGCTTTGATTAGTAACGCTCATGTTAGTTACAGGAGTAAAGAATTTCATTATATACTCACACTGATCCCTTAACTTAAAACCTTTGTTAGAACATAAAACACGTTTGGTAGACCACAAATACAAATTAGCATCATTCATTGTTGGCACATCTTCCAAAAGTTTTTTGATAAAAGAGATTTAAGGAAACAGAACAAGAAAATGAGTAAGACAGGGTAAATGAAAATATGTGTCCCACTCATGCATAGCAGTTTTCTACCTCCATAACTTTCACACATTCGTCTAACATTTGAAAATACACATTATAACTATACAAACTCTAATACTGTGGAGCATGTGAAACCTTAGTCTTGTGTACTGGTTTATAAACAACAAACTTAGTTATGGAGTTTAGTGGAGCATGAGGGATATCCACTCCCAACAGATAAGCATCCAGCAGCCATCAAATCAAAGAAATAGCAACTGCCAAAACTACATGCAATACTTTGCAGAAGTGCTGCTTTATGATTAGCTTAAATCAGATCAAGGAAATGTCACAATTTCAGATGGTGGTGGTTATTCTTCTAGGTTCTATTCTACCATCCCACCCTTTTAAAAAAGTTACAGGGATTTTTATTCTGCATTAGTTGGTCACTTAAGGAGCTACCACCCTCTTGACCATTACCATACCTGTCTGGCCGTCCTTTTCAACCTTTGTCAGTGATCCACATGAATGAGCTCTTTGTGTGGTTTGCCTTGGTCTCGGGGAGGTTCGTCAATGTCGGTCAGGCAGTCATTAGATTCAAATTGAATTTTGGCAAGGTATGTCGAATCTGGGCCTGAATACAAAAGAGAGAGAAATGCTTCAAACTGTTTGCATTTCTCTCTCTTTTGGGTCATTTGGAATTCGTCAAGTCTAGGCTTTTATCCACGATGCCAGGTTGCTCAGCTTGCTCTGGTACTTCTAACTCACTAACTTACCTTATTGTCTGGAATTTTTCTAGTGGTCAGTAGTCTCTTTTGTGTTATTGTAATAGTTGGCCAGCCTTCCTCAGTGAAACCTCGATCCTTCGAGGTACTCTAGTTTTCTGGCTCTGATGAAGCCGATTCACTCTCAAAGGTGGAACTTCCTTGTACCACGCTACCCTCTGACTCTTGCAGTCTTTGCTTTGGCAGGTTTGTTCCCGCTGTCCAAGAGTTTCACTGTCCCTTTGAATGCGTATTTTCAATCTAGTAGCTGGTATCACAGCAGTTGCTGTAGTGACAATACCTTCACCTGGCTCCTGCTCTGTATCTTGCTCTGTTGATGGAGACTGTGGGACATCAGACTGCTCCTCTCTCTTCAGAAGCCTCAGAAACTTCAAATTTGGGATGGCTCATGGTGTTAGTGGATGTGACTCCGCTTCTTCCTCTTCCTGTCTTATCCTCTTGGTGTGGGAGGCATCTATCCTGTTCAGCAGACCAGCACACTTAACTGCAGTGTTTGTGACCAGGATCACCTGATGGGGGCCTCTTCTGTGCTTCTCCAGAAAGGACTGACCTTCATGTTTCTTTATGTGACCCAATCTTTGGGGTTCAAATCCTGTTTTGGGGATTCTTAAATGGCAGTAGTAGCTGCATCAACCTGATGAGGGATAGAATGCACCACATCAGCCAATCCTATGCAGCACTTGAGAACCAGGTCGTCTGTGACATTCACAAGAGTAACTGCAGAAACAAATGGAATTAGCATGGCTGTCCCATCAATATCTTGTGAAGACACAATCCTCTTTGTTTACAGGGCATACTTAGGATACTCATCAGCATCAGGGGAGAGCATCAGGCCACTTTAGTGATGTGGTGGCACAGGTCTTGATCAATTTACTTTTGAACGTCTGGTTCAATGTTTTTATGATACCCGAGCCTTGGTTCTGTAGCTACAATGGAATTTATGATCAATCCCTAATGCTGTGTACAATATCTGCATCACCTTACTTTTAAAGTGAGTTTCTTGATCCGGTTCAAGATGAACTAGCATTCTGTATCATGGTAATAACTCCTGCAGTAATAATTTAGCAACTGTTTAGACTGTCACATCTCTTGGTGGGATATGCCTCAACCCATTGTGAGAATAAACATACAATGACGGGAATATACCTCAATCGGTTGTATCTGCGCATTTCCAAATAGTCAATTTGGAAACCTTTGGAGACTTTTCAATGTGACTCATGGTCACTACAACCATTTTGCTTCTGACATGCGACACAGCGCTGACACCCAAATGTTACGGTCATTCTTCGCACATCCTTTCTCTCTCCATTTGGCCTTCTCCATTACATAGGCAGTATGTTGCAATTCTCTAATTCATTAAAGATGTGTACAGTATTTAGCAGTATATTGGAGCTAGTCTCTCCTTCTGCATTGCATGGTTCTTCCTTGTGAAAGGTGCTGGACTGATGAGCACAGTAACAGGCAATTTCGTCTGCATAACAATTGCCTCTGGTGACACAATTGTTGCCACACTTGTGTGCTGCACTCTTCACCTCTGCAGTTTCTTTGGGAAATTGCAAAGCTTCCAACAAATTTGACACAACATCCATTACAAATGGGGGATCCTGTGGATGTCATGAAACCTCGCTGCGACCATCACTGCAGTACGAACTCGTACTGGCTGTCAGTGTAAATGGTGGATCGTGAGCCGTCTGAAGTACAATAGGCTCTGATAAAGGTGATCAATTTGCCTGTTTGAGCAGATGTTACATGGCACAGGTAGGACGCTGGCACAACCTCACTTACAGTACATACAGCATAGGTGCTTCTTAAAATACCACGTCGGTCTCTCAAAGAAGACCCATCAACAAAAACAGTATGATCAGATTCAGAAAGGGGTAAATCCAGTAGGTCGGGCCTCAGTTTCCTGCACAGTTTGGTAACAATAACACCGTTGGGCCAAAATCATTCATCATCTCCGGCTAAAGGTGGCAACGGAAAAGCAGGGTTTAGTGTGTTGCATCTCCTGAGGGAAACGTTTTCGGCTGCTAAAATGATTCTCTCATAATGTGTAAAGTGTTTGTTTCTCAAATGTTACATGTCAGTACGGTTCATGAGAATAAGAGTCATTACAATTAGGGGGTAACCGATCACGATCCCCGTGGTTTGCTGAAACCACTGCAACTGCTTTGAACCACCAGGCATCGCTGCTGCCACTGAATCAAGAGTCACAGATAAATACTCGGTGGGGCCCTTAGTCTCCCCATGGTCTTGTGTTAATACTAATAATGCACATCCATCTCTTTCCTGGCAAAGGAGTGCACATTCTTTAGTATAGTCTGCCATTCCAAGTGCAGGTACGCTGCAAAGTAAATTCTTGAGCTCCTGAAAAGCTTCCATGCTTTTGTCATCCTTTGGTACTATGTCATTGACATCAGTGTGTGTCAGCCTCAGTAAAGGCTTCGCCACAAAGGAAAAGTTCAGGATCCATTGTTGGCAGTAGCCAACCATGCCCAAGAACTTTTGCACTTCTCACTGTGAGGTTGGAAATTTCATTTTAAGAACTGTCTCCATGCATTCATGGGACACAAGCCTCACTGGTCTTCTATCTGATGCCCCAGATACATGACTTCCTTCTGACAGTACTGTAATTTCTCAGGATGAACTTTATGCCATTCTCACCCAGGTGGTTGAGCAGAGCAATCGTGACTTGTTTACAAGCTTTCTTTGTCTTTGATGAATTAAAAGATTTTTGATGTACTATATTGGGATCAAACGACATGGTAGCTGCAGAGACTCTAGGTTCCTTTCAAGTAGCTGATTGAAATGGGATGGACTTTCAGTATACCCTTGTGGGGCACAACACCACGCAAGGGTCTTCTATCGGAACCAGAATACAAAGAGAAACTGAGAAGAAGGCTTGACAGAGGTCAATGACTGTGAACCATCCGGCTCTGCAGGAATTGGAAACATAATAAAAGCAGGGTTCGGTACCGCAGAATAGCATTGAATGACAATTTGGTTAATTTTACAGAGATCCTCAACTATTCTTCACTTTTTGCTTGCTTTTTTGTAAGGCAATGATTGGTGAATTACATTGACTTCCAATAACTTCTTATAAAATGCTCTGTTCTATCATACACTCGATGAAGGGGATAATTCCAAAAATGGCTTCTGGGGAAAATTTGTAAGGACGGGTTTGGGGGAAAACAGCATTGGGTCGGAGGGTCTCAACCCAATCTTGGGCTACTTTGACTCCAAAACACGACAACTGATCGTACAATCTACCATCCTGTCCAGGCTGGACTACGTGAGTGTCCTGCTGTTAGGAGCAAACAAAACTGAAATAAAGAGATTCCAACGGATCCAGAATTCGGCTGCAAGGGCTATAGTAGGTCTTCCAAGAAGGTGCTCGGCAAGAGCGACCATTCACAGACTACATTGGCTACCCATGGAAGCCTGCATCCAGTTCAAGGCCCTCATATTTGCCTTTAAAATCCTGAAGAACGAAGGTCCAGAGCTCCTCCGTTCGTTGTTGACCCCCTATTACCCTAAAAGGAATCTCCGGTCCATGGGACAACACCTAGCCATGGTACCCCACACAAAGTTATGTCGCATCGGAGGGCGTTCCTTCAAACTTCTGGGGGCCAAGTTATGGAATTCCCTTCCTCTCCACATCCGATGCATCGACAATATTCTAGCCTTCCGCAGAGCGACCAAAACCCATCTCTTTCCCTCCCTGTAGGTCCCGTCTGTCGTTTCAGTTGGTTATGTTAGGGTTCTAGCGCCGGGACGCCCCGTTGCTGGGGCAGCTGTTTGCGCTTTACAAAACAGATAACATAACATAACAGGGTGATATGTAGAGGTTTGGCACCTTTGATCATTCCAATTTCTCTCCCAGTGAAATCCCAGACATCCTCTCCAACTATTTACCTCAAATCATTAGGTTGATCCTCCTCCGTAATGATCAGATACACTCCAATGACAGACCCCAACGTTTATGATTTGAACTCTGCATCACCTGCTTGCATCTCATTCTGACTTTGTCTTGCATGCAGTAAATGACGCATTTGAGTTTACAAAGACGATTCCTTCCTAGCAGGTTTACAGAACTAGAATCGCAAACCATGAACTGCTTTTCTCTCTGATTTCTCCAATTTTTACTGGAACAGGGGCAGTAATTTGGTTGGTGCGCTGTTGATTGTGATGCCTATGACTTCGACTTCTTTTCCTGAGAGGGGAAGGTTAGGAAACTCCACTGTTCTGATGGGCCAATGAGTGGATCCTGTGTCTGTTAGGAAAGATACTGGCTGTCTGTTAACCTCTCCGTTCAAATATGCTCCACTCTGCTTCACTTCCAGGACTGCTCTAAGTATACACTCCTCCTTCCCCCTCAGGCACGGTCACTGGTTTTGATCAAAATCTGCAGAAGTCTCAAACATCATAGGGACTGGGCCATTTTGAGACCTCATCAGGTATTGAGGTATTCTGTTAGTGATTTGGAAATGTGGATTTCCTCCTGGCAGCTTCCTTGGGCAAGGGGAACTCTGTGGCATGCCAGACTTTGGGATCTTCAGGACTGACCTACTGTGTCTGGGTAACAGGAAAGCTATCCCTGCCCTGCAAGATGTGCGGTTTGGGCATCGTTCATGACTTATCTGGGTTATAACTCCCGCTTCCAATGCCCCACCTTGTTGCAAATCTGTCAAGGGGTAATCTTCTTTAGTGCACTTATGCTGGTTCCTGACACTTTACCTCAACCTCTTCCCATCCAAGGGGCATACCCAACATAGGTCACAGAAACTCCATGCATTGCCATCCCATAACCGAGATCTGTTTTAGGGCCTTTCTATGGAACTTTAAACCCCTTTGTCCCTCCAGCCTGTGATAATTGAGTTTGGGCTATCATATTCTTCTCCTTAAGCACCTTTCGCTTGGCTTCCAACATGTCACTACAATATTTAGCGTACTGCAGGATCTTGTCAACTGGTTTGCTCTGCCAGCATAGGACACCTTGGAAAATGTTGTTAATGATCTTGGGTCTCTGTACAAAAGAGGATCGTTCATGCTGCTGTGCTCCCTGTACACCTGCATTAGCCTCTCAGAGTAGGCGTGCACCAACTCTTTTGGCTCTTGAGAGGTTTGTTAAATTTTTGGTTAATTAATTTCTCTCTGGGGAACCATTGTATTCAGATATTTAATGACTTAGTTATATTTAATTTTGACTATGGGTGAAAGTGTATTTGTCATTGCCACCTTATGGGTTCTGTGTTGTTCGATCAACTGCCCTCATACATTCTGCCCATAAGTCCTTTGAGACCCCCCACCTCAAAGAGCACATCCAAATGTTCCCACAAGACCTTTGATATGGTGAAATGTGTTCCATCTGTGTATACCACTAATCAAGATTCTCTCTGAGTTATGGGAGTGAGTTTGCAAAGTGGCAAAGATCTGATTGTGATCACAGGACACGTACGTACTCCTCCATGTACTTCTCTCATAGGATACTTCTTCACCGTTCCCCCTGTAGCTCCTTCCCCATCTTCCTTCACACTCCCTTTCTTACATTTGACGTTGACCTTCTCCTTGCTGGACAACAGTTCCCTGAATTTATGAGGCTCGCTCCATTACCTAAGGTTCTCAATCCGTTCCCTTACATGAATCTGTAATTGCTACAATTTTAACGCCTTCTCACCCATCATCACCCTAAATTTTTCTGCAACTTCTTTTGCTGAATTATGTCAATTCCGCCAAGTTTTCCATTCTCGCATGCAACTCTCACTGCTTCCTGCTCATCTAGAGTGATTCGCTCTCAGTGCAATGCTTTAGGAAGTTCATTCCCACATTTCCCTTAACAACTTCTATGAATTCTGTTTTCAGTTCTATATGTAACAATCTGTACATTTTGTTTAAAAAAAATCAAAGAATATCATCAAGAACGTAATAACTATCATTCCCACCAATCCAAAAGCTAAAGCCACATAATTGTTCTCAAAATACGACCAATGCATTCCACCTCAGTGCACCCTCTACAACTCCCAGCATACACAGTTTCCGAATTCATTTGCTTCCCTTGCACCATTCAAATCTCTATTAATACTCCACATTATCTTTCTTCTGCTACTTCATCTCTTGGAACCAGGATTGGTACAGGACCGTCTGGACCATGAATGTGCAGTAATCGGTTCTATAGGCAATTGGGTTTGTCAATTACCAGTCAGATCCAATCGGGACCATCACCTTTACCACTAGATCTGGCAGAGTGTAAATATGTCTTAAATCATGCCAAAGCATGCCCCAGCTAGTACCAGGAGCGCTTAGTCCCGAGGAGCCAACTCCAACATGGCTGTCCGGCGATTCAGCTCCGTGGAAGCCCCGCGCACAACATCCTAACGTGGCCCTTCAAGCCCCACTAAATTATCAGAAAGGGTCAAATGCCAACATCGGACGATCTGGAGCGTCTGCCGCTGTGGCCGCCGATACATCCAGTGGGTGCTCTGCCGTGATATCGGCAATATCCTCCCCTGGCGATAGCACCTCAAGATGGCGCCCGAGGTGAAACGGAGGTAGCAGTGCAGGGCCGCGACATCAGGAGCCCAAGGAGAAACGTAACACGGTAGGAGGCAGATGTGTGGGGTCCACGACATCAGGAGCGGGCCCCCAGAAAAAAAAACTGCACCAGTTTGCGGCAAGATCAGAGGCTGCCCATTCATCTTCCCTCATACGTCATACGTCATCACGTTATACAGAGCAAAGGCTAAATACACGGAAGTGCCGTAGCTGGTGGTCCCGTACTATCGAGGCGCGAGGAAGTTGAATCTTGCAGCTCCCGACCATTAAGGGAGTTCGCTTTATCTGAGAAGTCGATATGGTTTACATACAATTGTTTGACCTTAATCATGACATGATAGTAACAAGTGCCTCTCTTCGTCTGTAGGTGAATAATAGCACACCGTTTAACTCTGTCGTAAGTATCATCTCCATTACACATCTTGGTGTGGTGGGGGTTGATGGATGATTAGTCTTGTCTTTTTAATTTACATTGGATTGGCTCTGTTTGTGTATTATTACAGTTATCTCCCGACCTATTGGCAGGACTTGTCCGAACAGTTTGTGAGTATAGTGCCTGCATAATCCATTAGTTTAACATACTAGATGTAGCCAGACGCTTTAGTCTAATAGCATGTCGGTCTCTGGTTTCTAGGTTGTGGGAAGATTATTGCTCAGTAAAACCTCGCAATCACCGGCTGGTGGTGCTTGGTAAGACTTTATTTATGTTTCGTTTTGAAGTGTTTTGAGCACTTTTCTGATTGGTTAGCATATGTTAAAGTCACACTATGATAGCATGTTTCTTAAGGATCTGGTGTGTTTTTTTAGCACTTTGGTGATGGCTTTTGTACACTGTAAGCTACATTACAGTAGCCTGTCTCCGTTTGGTTTTCCATTTGGTGAGAAGACGATACCTGGTATGCAAGGTGTTTTTATATGTATTTATATTTATATTTATTTGTAGATTTAATTGTGCAACTGGTTCTGAGGATGGTCCTATGTAATTAATTAACCGAAGAAGGACCGAAACGTCGACGCTTAACACCGTCTTTCTGATATTGATATAATTTTTTATGTCAAGGAAGAATGTATTATCATGAGAAATTCTCTCATACATGGCATTTGATTTGATCCATGTGTTTAGCATGAGGTGTTGTATACTACGAAAAATCATCAATTGTTGTAGTATTTTTTGTTGCCAAGTCTAAACTTTAATAAAAAACATTCTAACAGATTAAGTTGTTGGAAATAAAAAACAGTAAGCAACTGTATCTACCTTGCCTTGGATGAATGATTGATCACTCATTGTGACAGTATCAATTAATGAAATAAATGTATAAATTATTCCTTTGAGGACAAACGTTTATTTGTTACTTTCATCTTCCCTGCAGCTGGGGTGAATCGGTTACACCAAGGGTGCAGCCCGTGATCGCCGGATCTGCAGCCTCCATCCGCCTGTGTGGCCCAACCGCAGTGTGTGGATGGTGGGCCGTGGCCACAGCGGACGGGCGGGACAGCTTGTTCTCGAGTCGATCCCGAAGACACCAGTTGCTGAGGGCAGAGGTGAGCGCACTCCCCCACCCCTCCGCCCAATGCGAGGCAAAATGGCAGCTCCTACCGCTCTGGCCTGCCATGAGGTTGATGCGTCCAGTTGGGCGCTGGTGGCAGGAGAGACTGGCCCATCCTTTCCCCATGAATTGCTTTGGTGGCTGGTATACGTTTTGGGTGAAGAGGGGGGCCCTGTTTACTAGAGGCGGATGGCTGCCTGATTCTAACATGGCTGCCAGTGGCGATTTCTTTCCCAGAGCTGAACTTTTATTGCGCAGCCCCTCATGGATGATGCCTGTCCTCAAGATGTCGCCCGGACTCCCCTTGGACCATGGTTTTTCACTCCCCCTGCGCCAATCTGTCACTCTCTTAGTGCACCTGATTACCCGGACAGCGGAGTCTGAGCATTGTGCCCGTCGCCCGGTGGAGCTGCTCGGCTCAGCTGTTGAGGAGATCGACCTTGGTTCTTCCCCTTGCCCGCCACCTACCCAGCCGGACTTCGGGCTCAGTTTCTCCCCGTCTCCCTGTCTCACTTATCCCCTGCTTCGAATTTCTGTAATTCTGCTCTCTTCTTTAAACTCAGTTTTTTTTACCGTGGAGACTGAACACACTTGACCGCTGCCTGGTGGAGCTGTCCCATGCAGCTAAAGCAGAGTCTGGCTCTGGCTCACCCCATTGGCCGTCACCTACCCAGCCGGACTTCGGGCATTGTTTTTCACTGTTCTTCGGGACTCCTCTCCTCAACTACTCGACTGCTGTGTTCCCACTGAGTACCTTCCCCCTTCAGTCCCCGCTAGCCCTATCCCCCTGCCTCTATCCCGACTATCTGTCCCCTCTATCCTCCACCTTTCCTATAACGTGAGTCTTGGTTAAGTTACGCTCTAATATCTTATATTATTGTGTTAAGACCACGTCTTTCTTTCCCTAGCACTTGTTGTTAATTGTAACCCTAATTGATGTAACAATTTAAAAATGTTTTGATGCTAGGTCCTCATGTAAAGCGCTCTGATACCTTCGGGTCTAGCCAGCGCTATATAAAACTTTTATAATAAAATAAATAAATATGGGTTTTGTGCTCCCTGACTGGACCCATCACTAATGCATTTGAGATCAAGTTCAATAATCAATACTGAAATAGTCTTACATATGTGAGTGGAGCCAGTCCTGTCCTGTGCCAGCTATTCAGTTGCTTCCCCTGTCGTACTTTTATCCCCCTGGCCAACGGCGCATCAACCCAGGTTCAGAACAAACTTGGAACTTGGTAGGGCGCCCAATAGCGGGTGTTAATAGTCAGGGTAGGTTTAGTGAATCTCCAGTTCCCGTGTCGGTCTGTCTACTAAACAGATATAGTGGACTGGACATGGTGGGTTGACTGGGGCCCACTCTGGGGGGTATAAATGGGGCAGTCACTGACACAGATGGGGCAGAGCGGGAAGAGGGAGAAAGAATAAAAGAAAGGAAAATTGTCAGCTCTATAGGGGCCAGGACTGCGGAAAGAAAAAGGGTGAATACACTGACCTTAGCCACTGGTAAAAGCAAGGAGCTTCGAGCCACTACAATTGTGGAAGATAATGTACTGCCCCCTTATTATGTACAGCGGCCCTGACCGAGGTGGGAAGCGTGGAGTTATCTAAGAATAAGGACTCTGGGCCCTAGGCCAGACACATTTAAAATACTATCATGGAATCTGGCAGGGTTGCCTAACAAACTAGCCTGTCCTGAATGGGGTTCCTTCGTGGATGAAAGCGATGTGAGCCTCTTTTAAAAGACGTGGGCTAGAACGGAGGAGAATCGGTCAGGTTTTGCTTCATTTTATCTCCCGGCAGTTTGGGGAAGGAAAGGGCGTCCCTCAGGGGGTCTCACTATCTGGGTTGGCTCCCACCTGGGCTGCACTGCCAAGACACTAAACACCCATTTTAAAGACATCCAATGTGTAGTCCTTACCTGGTCCAATGCTTTTAAACTTGCGTTGATTAATGTCTATTCTGAGGGCGGCTTTCTTATTACCGCAAGATCATTAGTAAAGAACAATATTGCTTTTAGCGACTTTGTTTCTGCTAGGAAGCCCTCATGGGTCTTCATTACAGAAACATGGGCCTCAGACTCAGCAGGCTCCGAACTTGTGAATGCCATTCCACAGGGCTATACATTAGCCAGGATGGATAGAGTGGGTCGCAGGGGAGAAGGACTGGGCATTTTGCATAAGGTCTCTTCCATCTGCCGCATTAAACCTCTTTCCCCCCCTCAGATCCCTTTTAGGCCACCTATTTCTCTCTAAATTCCTCTCCTTCAGTTTGTTTTTCGGGTCTCCTGATCTACAGGCCTCCAGGCCGAAGGTCTGGTTTCAGCCATAATCTGCTGAAAATTCTAGAACCGTATTTTGGCAGACCTCACCTGACTGTTCTGGGAGATCTGAACTTCCATTTAGAAAATCTAGGTTCCAGTGACACTTCCTCCCTGGTGGATTCCCTGGCTTCATGTGGCCTGTTGCAATTGGTGGACAGCCCAACCCATCTAGCTGGCCACACATTGGATGGGGTCTTTTTTAATGACGCGTTGCTTGGACCCCAAGCTTCACTTTCACACAGCACTCTCTGGTTCTTCATTCAATGTAAAATGAATTTCGTCACATATTATTCATGGGATTGTCTTTTATTGTTTCTCTTTTGATTTATCCCCTTTAGGTAATTATTTCATCATTACCCTCATTTTTTCATGTAGTCATTTCATATTTAAATGTACATTTGCCCAATGCATTTCAAGCAATAAATGCCCTTCCTCAGGGGACTTCGTTCTGAAAGAATAACAATATGTCGGTACATTCTCACAACCATATTTTCAAAAGCATACACAATTAATATAAACAATTTATGTCTGTCTTTGATTTATCAACCTTATACCCCTGTGATAAAAACCGTGATTTTTGTCTGTTGGTACATGTTTTACTTTTTACAAAATTAAGATGCATGCATACGTGAACTACCCTTCACTAGGAATTGTCACTGACCTTCTCTCTAATGTTCTTGAGACGTGTGCATCTGAAAAGTAAATGAACCAAAAGTTCACGATAACTCACACTGTCAGAAGTTTACACTAACGCGTTTAAAAATCCGCGTTCACAAACTATGCGTCTACCTCTCCTATTTGCTTCTTACCGGGTGTTTTCGCTGTTCCGCGTTTACCGTAATTGAGGAAAAGAAGGCCTATTTTTCTAACCTAACGGCCTCCCTTAATTCCCCAAGGGAACTATTTAGGATTGTAGATTCCCTCTGCACTCTGCAAACACCAGACCCTATAGTGGGCTCTCAAGTGTTGCGTGATAAGATCTCTATGTTATTTCACACAAAAATAGCTGACATTCATGCCACTCTTGAATCTCTGAGGGGCCTTCTGGGTTCCCCTCTCCCTTTGGCCTCGCCCCCTATAGAATGCCGGGCAAATGAACCCCATTGTAGCCTGCTTAACTTTCCCCTTCTCACCTCCCAGCAGCTGGACCTGCTTCTGGACAAAATTAAATCTGGATCCCCTTTGGACCCCTGTCCCCTTAAGATCTTGAAGGACTGTAGGGAGGTCCTGTTGCCTCACCTTCTGGAGGTGATGAACCGTGCCATTACTGAAGGCATCTTCCCTTCTTCCTGGAAAATGGCTGTGGTTAAGCCTCTGCTGAAAAAGCCTACCCTAGATCCTGAGATTCTAAAGAACTTCCGCCCAATATCTTTGTTGCCGGCCCCAGCAAAGATGCTTGAGACTCATCTCAACCAACATCTGACTGCTTTCCTAGATACCTCTGGCCTGTTGGATCCTTCCCAACATGGCTTCTGAAAGTTCCATAGTACCGAGTCGGCTCTTACGGTGGTCGTAAATAACATCCGCTCGAAGGTCGACTGAGGCCAGACCACTCTTCTGGTCCTGCTCGACCTGAAAGCAGCTTTCAACACCCTGTCTCCCTCTATTCTGGTAACTCGCCTTAGGGAGATTGGGGTGGAGGGCCTGGGCTGGGCTGGGCCTCCTGACCTCCTTTCTTAATCAGAGGGAACAGAAGGTTAAGTTGGGAGAATACCTGTCCCCTGCCAAACCTGTGCAGTGTGGGGCTCCGCAGGGGTCGGCCTTGAGCCCCACATTTTTTAACATCTATGTGGCCCCACTTGCCAGGTTAGTAAGATCTTTTGGGTTGGAGGTGTTGTCATATGCTGACGACACCCAAATCATGGTCTCTCTCTCCCACTCGGTGAGTACCTCCGCTCTTAACTTCAGGAACTGCATGGAGGCAGTTTCACAGTGGATGATCCTGAATTCACTGAAGTTGAACGGAAAGAAAACCGAGGTCTTGATTTTCGGAGGAGATCAGGATATCTGGTCAAGCGACTGGTGGCCTCCATCCCTCGGAGCCTGCCCACTGCCCTCGAAATCCGCCCGGAATCTGGGCGTGCTGATTGACACCTCGCTCGCTATGGACCGGTAAGTAAACAGAACTGTCTCCACTTGCTGTGGTGTGATTAAGATTCTGAGGAAAATAACTCACTATCTTTCCCTGGAAGCCCATAAGCAGATCGAGGTTGCCCTGGTATCATCAAGATTGGACTACTGCAATGCGCTCCATTCGGGCATCAATAAAGGCCTGATACAGCGCCTGCAGGTTGTCCAAAATGCGGCAGCCAGATTTGTTCTTGATGTCCCCAGTCTCTCCTCTGCCACATTAGCTAGGAAGAGATTGCACTGGCTTCCAATTCAGGCTAGGATCACTTTTAAGATCATGTGTCTTGTTCATGGGGCCCTGCTTGGAGTAAGCTCAGAAGGTATAAGATCACTGCTGGTTCCTTACACTCCAGCAGAATCCTTCGCTCCTCCAGCCAGAACCTTTTTGTCTGTCCCCCGGGTTTGTAGAGCCAGGTGGGGAGGAAGGGCTTTTTCGTCTTTGGCACCGAAGTTGTGGAACACCCTCCCTCTGGAATTAAAAGCGCAACCATCTGTCATGCTCTTTAGGAAAGCTTTAAAACTTGGCTCTTCGCAGAGGCCTATCTGTAATCTGGTACTCTGCTCATATGACATGTGATATCATCTGTTAGGCGCCTTGATGCCCTTGGGGCTAAGTTGTGCATTATAAGATTGCCTTCATTCATTCTTTTCTCGCCCTGTGAGTTAGCTAGCGAGTCCAGCACCATTGAGCACCTTTCCCTCTTTATTCCAACAATCCCGAGCGACACTCATCTTTTGGTGGGGGGTGACCTGAACTGCCATTTTGAACCTCTAGAGGGCCTAAATGATGAAGTCCAGTTGGCAGAGGATGAATATTGGTCTATCCCTTTGACTCAGGCTCCATCTCCTAGGGCATGGTCGCCGTTAGCCATACAGATTATGGCACTCACCCTAAATCACTCCTTTCGAGCTTGCAATGGCCGCACCCCTTCTGACACCTCAGCCAAATGTTCTTATAACAAACCAGGACAAATGTCTCGTCTTGACTACATTTTGATTGATTTGATAATCAAAAAGAAGAATGGACACTTGTTACCACTTTAACCATTGGTTAAAATTGGACACTCTCATAAACGCGGTGTTATTCGTGCGGTGTATGTTTTTCTTCCGCCCCTCACACGCGTTATGGCATTTATCATCGAGTGCACCAATGACGTGCTGTATGCCAAGCCTCAACCCGAGGCAACCTCTGGCATTAGTGGCAGTGTCCAGAGATAAGGGAAGGTGGAGCACCCAAAAAAAGGAGGTTAAGAAGCTAATACTACACCGGTGAAGATTTTATTAAAAAAGGAGGGTGAAGTATTGCTAATAAAATAAATTGCGGTATAATAGGAGATCGAGTTATTGGGTCTCTTTATACCTTTTTGATAGCGCCAACATGTTTCTGCTCCATATCGCCCAGCCGGGTCTACGGAGCATTCGTCAGGACAGGTACACAATACAAACAACAATTAAAAAATTTTACTTGCACTATTTGTGTAGTAACGTTATATGTCAGATTCTCGCCTTTTCAGGAATTTGTCTGGAAAAAAGAAATAATTCTGCATTTAGAAATTAAGTCTTATGGGTGCAACTATAGCATACAAAAAATCTCTCACCAATTTGTGGAGAATGGCTTTAATTAAGTGAAAGCCAAACATATAAAAAGAGAAAAAGAAGAACTGGTATAGTACTTAGAGGCAGAACGTGGTACTTATGGCTTTTTAGGAGGATTTTTAGTTATTTGCTGCATGGAGCCTCGCATGTTTTTTAAAAGGACTGGCAAGGTGGTTAGCTCAGTGTGAAGTTTAACACATGCAGGGCGGAAGGGATAGGTGCAGCGTTCAGTTTAAAGTATCACACAGAAGATGTGAGTTTTACAAAGCTAGGCGTGCACATATTTAAAACGCGGTAATCTTACCCAATGTATTTGCTGAGTAAAGCTTCAGTCAGGTGGCAACGGGACTCTCTGGTCCCAGACTGAAACGGAAAGATAGAGGGGCCCTTCAGGTAGAGTTCTTACCTCATAATCGTTAAGTATTTGCCTGGAAGCGGCCGCCATTCTTACCAGCGTGTGGGAAGTTCCCGGCGCTTGTGCTGTCTCTGCCCCCGGATGTTAGATGCCGGTTTCCTGTTACAATTGTAGGTTGGGGATGTAATAGAACTAGAGGACAGACTCCAAATTTGTCAATGCAATAAAACTAGAGGACAGACCCCAAATTTGTCAATGCAATCGGCAGGTTCAATTAAAAAGACCCCCGTCGAATATTGGAACTGCAAATCTTTGCGTTGGAAAACAATATTCGTAAATATACGAACATGCTGCAAGTTACATTTCATTTATTAAGTCTTATATCAAGAGCTAGGAAAGTAGCGCTTATCTAATTTGTGGGGAAAGGTTTTGACAGTATCACTAATTAGTGCTTTTTTAGGCATAGGTATTCTGAATTTTTACGCAAACTGGCACCAGGGAATATTATCATTGAGCCCGAATAGATGGGTTTTCAATCGATCTACCCATCGTTGCTCTTTTTCGAATAAAATTCGTGTGGCATTCCACGGTCTGTCTGATAGCTTTTCAAGGACTGTCCACCTCATTTCTTCGCAATCATGATTTTGGTCAACGAAGTGGGAACAAAGTTTCGTGTTGTTCTTTTTTAATCGGATATTACTTTTATGTTCTCCTATGCGGGTCTTGACTTTTCTACAGGTCATACCGATATATTTCTTCTCACATGGGCACTGGATCATATAGACCACATGGGTCGAATTACAATTTGTATGTTGTTTTTGTGTCCAGGTGAGGGAGTCGGTAAGTTGTAGTGATTGTGTGATAGTTGTTAATTTACACACTTGGCAAGAGCCACAGGGATAGTGTCCTGTGACTGGTGACATCTCTAGACCTCTCAGATCAGTGGGCCTGGCCTTGGGTACGATTGGGCGAGTGTGGACAAGTATGTCTTTTAAGTTCTTTGTCCGTTTGTTGGCAAAGCGGGGCTTTGGCCAGGTTTGTTTTCCCGTACACAGAATGGACCAGTTTTTGTTGATGAGTTTTTGCACATCATATGTAGCAGGACAAAAAGTTGTTACGCATGTTACTAGATCCTGGTTGGGTTCTTTGTTATTGATTTGTAGGAGGCAATCCCTTGGCTGGTTTTTAGCTCTTTTACAACACTTTGTGATGGTTGCTGAGGTGTAGTCTCTTGATTTCAGTTTTCTGCACAGTTCCTTTGATTGTATTTCGTAATCCGTTTTTTTACTGCAGTTTCTTTTGAGTCTTAAAAATTGGCTGTAAGGTAGCAATATTATTATTAGCAATACTTCACCCTCCTTTTTTAATAAAATCTTCACCGGTGTAGTATTAGCTTCTTAACCTCCTTTTTTTGGGTGCTCCACCTTCCCTTATCTCTGGACACTGCCACTAATGCCAGAGGTTGCCTCGGGTTGAGGCTTGGCATACAGCACGTCATTGGTGCACTCGATGATAAATGCCATAACGCGTGTGAGGGGCGGAAGAAAAACATACACCGCACGAATAACACCGCGTTTATGAGAGTGTCCAATTTTAACCAATGGTTAAAGTGGTAACAAGTGTCCATTCTTCTTTTTGATTATCAAATAACTGTTACCGGGGTGATGAATGGACCATTTACCCTACTCCCTAATTTTGATTAATTGTACATTTTGATTGAGACAAGGCTATGACCAAAGGTCATTGATTTTAATGTTGCCGTAAGAGTGGACAGCGATCATAATGCCCTAATTCTAGAACTGGCCCTACCTTATAACAGCAGGAATGGCACCCCAGTTCTTGGCGATAACGATGGTAATCTTACAGTCTCTAATGATAGGCGCAGAGTAAGCTGGCACAAATTAGTGGAACGCCCGGAACAACTAGGAAAACTATATAGTTCGATAATCCCTTCGCTCACAGAGGTGGCAGCATTAATCAATCAACCACCATCCTATGATTATTTAACTAAGCTGGAGGCTCTTCATGAGGATTTGTTATCCAACTTGGCAGAGCTACTTAATCCTCAGGTGTCTAAGAGGGTAAAAAGGGTGCCCCAATGCTCATGGTATACTCTAGAGAGCAGGAAGGCCAAAACAGAGCTATTGCAGGCTATAAAAGATAATGATAGATATGCAATCAAAGCTAGGAGAGCACACTATAAATGGTTGATCAATTGTGCTAAGAAAGAGTGGGACCATGACAAGTGGGCCAGACTATCTCTGGCGCTTGCCACCAAAGATTCGCGCAAATTTTGGTCTATAATCAACAATGGCAGCAGTGAGCCGAAAGCAGCCATTGAATCCAACATAGCGCCAGAAGTCTGGGAAGGCCATTACCAGGCCTTGTATTCTATTGAGGGACTTTCTGATGACCCCGAAGACCTAACCACCCAGTCTGCACTTACTTTGCACCCCGAGGTGATTGAGTTTACGGTACCAGAGGTTTGTAATGCTATCTCCAAACTTGCTACAGGTAAAGCACCTGGTTTGGACAAACTTCCGGGGGCCCTTTTTAAGCAGGAGCCGAACATCTAGGGTCCATACTTTAAGATTCTGTTTAATGCACTCCTGAGAGGCAAGATGGTTCCCTGTTCTTGGCTGGGAGCAGAGATAGTCCCTATATTTAACAAGCATTTACAATGCAATGGTCTCGGCAGCATTAAAGGTAGAGCTATTGGCATTGCTCATTATTTATTTATTTTTTTAAATCTTAAATAAATGACATTGTATTCTGAGAGTTACTCTTGGGGGTAACAATGCATGGTGTGAGTGACTCCCTGTGGGATAAAAATGGAGGTTTACTGAATCTCTGTGTTCGCAACAGTGAACGCTGTCAGTCAGATACTCCCTGGGAATAATAATGGAGCAAATAACAATAAATGCTGTAGGGTAAAAAAACATGCTGTCAAACACCACCTCGGTCTAACAGTTTATGCCGTCATGCTGTAAATGTGCACACACTCAGTTATTCCCTGTCTGATACCAACAGTACATGCTGTCATGTACAACCTGGGACTAACAATGCAGGCGTCAGATAGGCTGAGGATAAAACTACATGCTTTCAGATGGGGGGGGGGGGGGCGGCAACATTGCTTGCTGTTAGATACTCTCTAGCGGTAACAGTGCATCCTGTCGAATATTCCCGTGCCCAACAAAGCATTCTGCATGTACTCCCTGGGACTAATAATGTAGGCTAGGCATTAAAGCCCGTATGCTATTACTACCGGGGGTGGTGCAGGGCTAACGTGGCATGCTTGCACATATTCTCTATGGGCAACAATGCATTCTGTGAGGTACTGCCCGAGATCGGAAGGAGCCAGGAATTGGAAAAAAAACTCGTTAGGAAAGGGGAGGCACGTCCTGCAACTTAAAGAAGCCTGCTTGAAGGGGCAGCCATGTCTGTGTTATCAGCGACCCGCGCTGGTATGCAGACTCCCCATGCATTCCAGCAGGCGCTCGACGCGATCCGGGCTGCATTAGCACTGTGGAGACAAGACAGCTGAGCATTATTTGAGTGTGTTGTTGTTTGTGGGGTTGTAAGAGGCTGAGTGTGTGACAATGTGTGTTGTTTGTGAGGGGGTGTGAGTGTGTTGTAAGTGTGTGTGGTTGTGTGGGGGTGAGCTTGTGTGTGTGTGTGTGTGTGTGTGTGTGTGGGTGTGTAGCACCTGTTTGGACCCGTTTTATTTAAAGCCCTAGGTAAAGTGTAGTACTGATAATGTTTGAACATGGCGATGGCTTACGCAAAAAAGAAATGGCATGGCTTAAAAGACGTAAGCTCACAATTAGTGTTTAGTATAGTGTACCGCACAACTGGCATTTTGTTACTGCTGTTAGTACCAGATATATAACAGAACTAACATTACATCTACAAAAAGCCATAACTATTGGCTTTGTGAACGTTAAAGCCCCAAGATCTCAATCGGCACTCATTGCAGCACCTGCTTGGACCCAGCCCACTTAAAGCCCTAAGTAAAGTGTAGTACTACTAATGTTTAAACATATTGAAGGCATACGCAATTAATTGAAATACTTCCAAAACACAAACAAGCTAAAAATTAGGTTTTAGCATAGTGTGCCGCCGAACTGGAATGTTTCTACTCCTGTCAGTGCATCCATATATGTAACAGAAGCGAAAATACACCTAGAAGCAGCCATGGCCATTGGCTGTGTCAATAGTTGTTCATGCACAAATAATGCAAAACGGTGCAATACATTAGTCCTGAGTTAGCGCTACTTACAATTGGCCAAAAACAAAATAAAATTTAAAACCCTGAAATGCTGTAAAGTTAAAATCTTGTTTTTCCCCTAGGGTGATGGTAGAAACGGAGAGCCCGATTGGCACATGTTGCTGCACCTGCTTGGACCCGACTCAATTAAAGCACTAATTAAAGTGTGGTGCTAAGAATGATTAAACATATGGAAGGCATACGCAACTAATAAAAACGCTTCCAAAACACAAATGAGCGAAAAATTTGGTTTTAGCATAGTGTACCGCCTAACTGGCATGTTTGTACTCCTGTTAGTGCATCCATATATGTAACACAAGTTAAATTACACGTACAAGAAGCCATGACTATTGGCTTAATAGTTGTTCCCACACAAATAAATAGCACAAAAGAAAACTTTAGCTGTACAAATAGTAATAAAAACAGTTTAGTTCTTACGGCCGAATTTGTAACAAAAGGCAAACGTTGGAGGTTTTAGAGTTTGCAGGAAGCAGGTACGAGTCAGAGCGCTGGCTCACCATTCAGTAATTGTGGACAAGCTTGTGATCACTGGGTAAGATTATAATTTAAATGAAATGTGCAACTGGAAACAAACTTGTAAGAGACTGCTACGCAAGGAATAAACGCATTAATGGTGAACGAAGTTAAAGTATTCCAGTAAAAATCTCGAACATGTGCGTTTTTAGTAATATTCAAAATCACTTCAATCTCATTTAAACCGAATGGCAACGGGCGCCGACTAGTAGGAAACGCAGCAGGAGGTGGTGTGGGACGTCCTGCAACTTAAAGAAGCCTGCTTGAAGGGGCAGCCATGTGTGTGTTATCAGCGCTGCGCGCTGGTATGCAGACTCCCCCTGCATTCCAGCAGGCGCACGTCGCGATCCGGGCTGCATTAGCACTGTGGAGACAAGACCTGGCCACGCGCACAACGTTATCCTATAGGGAAATGCTGCGCGCGGCCAGGTCTTGTCTCACTTCGCCAGAAGGGTGGCGTCTGTTGAGCGGAGAGCCCTACTGGGGTCATATGGAACCAAACGCGCTTTGATTTAACTTGGCGCATTTCCATATAGGGCTTTATGTGTGATACAAAGTCCCTTAAACATTATTCTTTGTCTGATTGGCAGGCAATGTAGCTTGCGCAACAGAGATGCAACATGTGTCCGCCTCGGTTTTTTGAAGACCAATCTGGCTGCATCATTCATGACTATTTGTAACCTAGTCAGCTGTTGTTGGGGAAGACCAGCATACAGCGAGTTGCCATAGTCTAAGCGTGACAAAATCATGGCTGATACAGCGCGTCTAAGGGTTGCCGGGGACAGAAGTTGAGAAATTCTCCAGAGTTGTCTCAAAAGGCCTACACACGTTCCGACGACTGAAGATACTGCCGGTTCTGGAAAAGACCCTAATTCCATCGGCCAAAATAGATCATTCCAAGGGCTACCGGAGATGGTAATTGGCAGCACCTCTGTTTTATCTGGGTTTATCTTTAAGGAATTAGCGCACATCCACTTAACCGTGTATTTCAGGATGTTTTGCAATCTAGCATGTGCAAAAGGTGAGTCCTCAATTTCAATGACAATCTGGGTGTCATCTGCATAATTATAAATTTGCATTCTATCTGATTTAATGCCGAAATCAATGGTTGCAGATACACATTAGAAAGGAGAGGTGAGAGTGCCGATCCTTGGAGAACTCCACACAAAATCCGCGCCAGGATACTCCGGAGTAATTGTGCGCGCTATAAAACAGCTTAATAATAATAATAATAATAAAATACCAGCTGACGATTACACCAGGTCTGCCAGTTGTACTCTCTGGATCAATTTTGAAGAAAAGAGGTTAACCAGGCATGCGCAGTTCCCTGGATGCAGAAATGATTAACTGTGTCAAATGCCGCAGAGAGGTTTAACAGCACCAAGGCGCCCGGGATATTTTTATCTGCTCTACATCTCAGATCATCAAGTATGGACAGCATCACCAACTCCAACTCCGTACTATGATGTGCCCTAAAACCCGCCTGATTCAGTTCTAGCAGCCCGTTATTTTCGAGGTGGCTGGAAAGATGTATGAGAACGTGTTGTTCCAGAGTTTTTGCTAGGAACGGCAGCTGGGAGATGGGCCTGAAATTTTTCAAGTTCTTAGCATCTGCACCCGGCTTCTTCATCAAGCGTGCCTCCTTAAAATTAGTGGGGACCTGTCCTGTTTCCAAAGAGCTATTGAGGAGGGAAAGGACATCGTCCTCTATTCCTGGTAGTGCTAGCCTGAATATCCTAGGGGGGCACGGATCCACCAGCGACCCAGACTTAACTCGCCCCATCTTAGACCAGTTGCAGGACTGGATAGAGGAGTCTGCAGTTCTCAGCCCCTATCAGGCGGGGTTTAGGAAGAATACCTCCACCGTGGACCAAATTTTCCGTCTACAACTCTTGTACTGGAAAATGGTGAGACTAGAGGGTGGCAGCCTCTACATGGTATTGTCGACCTTTGCTCTGCCTTTAATCTTGTTCTCCGGGGGAAACATTGGACTGTTCTTCTTGAGCTGGGCATTCCTACCCATCTCCTGTCTGTCCTGATGAGGCTACATGAGGCTAATTTCGGCCAGGTTAGATGCGGGAAAAACGGTGCATTGTCATCTCGATTCCCCGTTGGCAGGGGGGTAAGGCAGGGCTGTGTGCTTGCACCGACCCTGTTTTGCCTCTATGTCAATGGGGTAATCGCGCACCTTAATGGATTACAGAACAACAATGCTCCAAAGTTGGCCGGCAACAGGGTCCCTGCAATCATGTTCGCCGACGACACCCTTTTCCTTTCTAAAACCCCAATGGGTATACAGCGAACATTGGATGGTTTTCAGGAATTCTGTACCACTCGGGGATTGGAGATCAATTCCCATAAAACAAAACTCATGATCTTCAACCCCCCGAGATCCACACGACCAAATCCAAGTCTAGGGACAACGAGACTTGAAAGGGTAACCACCTTTGACTATCTGGGGGTCACCATTAATGAGAACTTGACGTGGGGCCCCCAGCAGATCAAGGCACAATTAAAATTGGCTCCACTCTCGGGCGGAATTCTTAAACTATCCAACAAGTCCACTATTAAACCTGTTGGACCACCGTTGGAGGTCTACAAATCACAAGCCAGGGGTGCCATCATGTATGTGGGAGAACTTTGGGGTCACTGTAACAGGAACAAAATCACCAGGACTGAAAATAAATTCTTAAGACAGTTGTTAGCACTACCGTCTAGTACCCCACTCCTTCCTTTAAGGCTTGATCTTGGAATCAGACCAATCGAGGAAGAGCTAGCGCTAAAACCGCTCAGATTTTGGCGCCGGCTCTGGGTTACACCGGAGCTGATAAACTACAGACAGGAACTCAAGGAAATATTGTCCTTCCCGTGTGCAGGGAATATTCCCTGGCTTATCTATATAAAAAAGAATTTATAAGGCTAGAAGTTCCTGCCTTATGGTTTGACCCAGAGAGGGGCTGTATAACGCTTTCACGCATCCAGCTTACAAATACATTTCGTGCTGACAGACTTAATGCCGCACTATGCAACCACCAACTTGGCTCTATAACTGCCTCTTTCCTGCTGGTCAAAGACTGCTACTTATTTGAGCGATTTCTTGATGACATATATCCTCTATTAGCAAAAAAACTCTATGTTCAGTGGAGGCATGGTGTTCTACCTTTGCGAGCCTTTACTAGCAGGTGGTCACCCTCTGCCCCGAAAAATTGTCCAGCATGCAAATGTGATCCTGAAACCGAGCTTCATGTTCTATTCTTCTGTCCGGAATATCACAAGGCTAGGAAGTACTGGCTCGTCCCTTTATGTAAAAATTTGGGCTTCCGACAATGCATTCAGGCATTCAGACTATTAAAATCAGACACAACTGGTCCTATTGTATTTGTCGTTTCACAATTCTTGGCAGCTATGTGGCATAAGCGTAGATTTCTAATTGCTCGAACTTAAGCCTGGATTGGCAGCCCATGGCCGCACATTGAGTTTTTTTTTTATAAATTCTTAAACTGTTTTTAAAATGTTTTTTTTTTTAACAATTGTGTTTTATACCTATGAAGTTTGACCAAATGTGTCTATTTGAAAAATGAGCTTGAAACTATTTTTGCTATAAGTAATTAATATTGTCATCTATTTGTACTGTTTTTATATGCTATTGTCTACTTTTATGGTATATTGCCGAAATAAAGATTTCTTGACTGACTGACTTACTAAGAAAGACAGACACAAGTCATGGTTTGAAAATGTATATAAGAAATTATTAGGCAAAATACGATCAATACGTTTAGCAGCAAAGCGTACAATTCATATGTGCAAAAAACTCAGTAAAGTTCTATATAAAATTCAGATAAGATTTACCTTCTAAAGGTCGGAAGTAGGGGTTCCGGGGTACAGAGAAAGGCATGTCCTTTTAAAGGATTTTAGACGAAGACTTTCAGAAATGTTTACACAAGTACATGGTTCTCAGGATATGGACCAATGAGTAACAAGCAAGAGGAAACACTTTACTGCAGAATACATTTGAGGATCCTCTCATAGTAGTAATACATCGGATTTAGTCATTCTCACACCCTGCTAGTTGATACATTGTACATAGAAAGCCTGGGACGATTTGAATGTCATTGGTATGGTGCTAGGAGAAATTTCTGGGAACACTCCTTATTTATTAGTGTAATCTTGCAATTTTTTTCTTAGAACAATAAACAGTACTAGATATCATGTGGTATATTACAACAAAGATTCAAGATGGGTGGCAGTGTAAACACTGTTTATGTTAGAGTATGTTCTGTTTCTAATGCATTTAAAGTGAGAAAACAGAAAGCAGCTCTCACAACAGTATATGTTAGTTGTAAGTCAAGACATCTAGTAAAGTTCAGTGCCCTGGATCATAAAAGTACCAGGTAATGCTTCACTCTGGACACTCATGCTTCGTGGGCTCAAGTCAACTATTGGGTCTAGCCCAGTACAAAAAACACCATAATCTGCCAGGCCTAAAAGTTTCAACGTCATTTCACTTTTTGAAATTTAAATGTATCCATGTGTATTGGTATGCATATTCATGTCACTTGACTCACACACCAGAGAGCACTAACCATTACTCTTATTTTTAGGGATGACAATAGCCACAACCTTTTGATTTTTACTAAAATTATATGTATTATATCATGTTTTATGGGGGCCTCTAGGTAGCCCAAACTCAATTATTGTGCCATTCACATTTTTCTTCTACTCTCTATAGCATAAAGCAAAGGGAAGTGGACTGCATAATTCAGACATTGTCTAACTTCACGGTGAGCGGCTGCGTTCTGCCCTTTCACAACGAGCACATCTGTACTCAAAGTAGAGCACGTCTGTGTTTGGGAATACTAAATCAATGTGTGTTTTTTTAAGGAAAAAAATATTTTTGCTTTTCGCCAATGTTTCTTTTTTTTTTTTTAATGACCTAACCTCCTGCAAAAGATAAAATAAAACAAGCATTGACAAAGGCACACCCATGACAGCAAAAGCCAGATGCTCTTAGCGCACACAAGATCTTAACTTGGGTAAACAGAAGAGGAACTAACAGAGGGAGTATAGCTTTGCCGTGTAAGAGGTGGAATCAGCAACCTAAATCATTTGTGGAGGGCAGAATCTAGGTGCCATTTGGACGGCATACTAGTTTTACACTGTGAGATGTCCTTCTCTTCCCTTTGGCACTCATGGAATCCTCCCTGAGTAACTCTTATTTAGTTCAAGTGCCTCAGTTTTACCTACCTTTTCAGGTTTGAGGATGGCTGAAAATATCCCCTCTTTGCCCAGGAGCTTAGAACTTAGGGGCTCGTGAACAGCCTTGCATTGCCGCAAAGGTACACTTCTGAGTGTGACGTCCCCAACCCTTGTAAGGTCATAACCTAGCCCCTCTGTCCTTCCTTTCATTGTGACTGCACCATGCCACACTAGGGAATTCTGTGGTCAGGAGTTTACTTCTAAGCATCTGAATTGGGGCTAACTCTTTGACTGTAACTAAGTGATCTCTCCACTTTTAGACTATGTATGCTGCCCTTTAGTTTCATTTGCCTATTTGACACCGGGTGCATTGAATATTTTGATATTCTCACAATATTTGACTCTGTAAGGTCTACAACCTCATTATTTTTTTATGATTTAGCTCGCTTCCGAGGAGCTATGGACTCCAGTTCTCTCTAGTTTTATCCTAAAACCTTGCGCACTTTACTTATTAAGGGAGTCATTTGACCACAGTCAAATGACAAGTCACCCAACCAAGAGATGAGAAAGCTTCTTTTTCCCACTGATGACAAAGAAGGCTGGTCCTTGGTTTGGGAGCCTTCCTATTACAACATGGTACTGTGGTACACTAGGATAACCAAGGACTATTCACTCACCGATTGTCAGCTCTACCTTGATACATTAAAAGACTCAGGGAATTACTTAAAGTAGATGCACTCATTAAGATGCTTTCAGCCCACATCAAAGGCCTAGGTCTTTAGGGTCCACCTCTTGGGATGAGAAATGTTCAACTCCAACCAAGGAAGACATACTGGGTAACACAAGACTACAATATCTGTGATCCCTCCCAAACTAAGTACGGGAGGGGGCCTGAATATTGCTTTGAACTAGCACTTCCCATGTCTCGTTTTTCTGGAAGAAGATCCTCCTAAATATTTCTCACAGGACAGGCCCATCAATCATCCTCTTCTCTCAGGTCCAAGACTCCTCCTCCCCATGGCCTGACAGGCCATCCAATTCTAACCAACCTGACCATTTTACTGTGACATTGGAAACCCAATCCTTTTTGTGCTGATTAATGTGATCAGCTCACAGAAACAATAATCCATTTGCATCAACCATCAAGACACTAATGCACTCATGTTTTCACAAAGCATGCTACCATAACAAAATAAACAAACATTGACAAAGCCAGTAGGTTTGACTTGCATTATGAGTGCTGATTAAAATATAAAAAATTCTTGCTGCAGTCAAAAAAAATTAAAAGGTTTGCTTTCTGCAGAATTAGAAACCACAGAATACAAGTAGTCAACCAGTCCACTCGTGACATCCCCCCCGATCAACAGTAAAGCGTATAACATACACAGCCATTCAGCCCGCATCCCGGAGGCCGGGCGGCATAATACTCTACTCAGTAGGAAAACATCACGGTGAGCGTCCCATGGGGACCATGGTCGAAAGATCGTTTTACGTATCTGCATTTTACCCCCCCACCCTCAACAATACCTTCGTCAGCCATTCCGCTTGCGTGATCAATGCTACTGTCCGTTCCAGGGCCCACCCCAAGCGCTATAGAGCCTAACATGTCAGGCCGCTCCCCCCCACCATATCTAGCTCTGCGCGGTGCCTAACTGGCCTGCTTAACTCGAAGTCGCCCTTGCAGACAACCAGCTTCTCGGCTGCCGACCCACCCCAAACTCCCACTGAACAACCCCCCTATGTCCCCACCCCGGCAACTGCTAATGGTGTGTGCTTCGTGCTGATGCTTTGGATGGATCCACTACAGTGTCAATGACAACTCTGTGTTCGTTGCCCCGCAGTGTCCCCTGGTCCTATTCCCTCATTCCTCATCCTCCACCAAAGAATCACGCAAAGCCTGCACCACCAACTCCCACGCACGCGCTGCATCCAAAGCCTTCTCATTACCAAGCTTGACAGCCTGCTTCATCCGGAGCACACTCTCGCATTCAGACCACCGCAGCAATTTATTCTTCCATCTCCGCAGTGACGGCCCGCCCTTGGACTTCCAGTGCCATGTTATTTCTCTTTGCGCCAGTATCAGACCCAGATCGATAAATTTGCTCGTCACCTTGGTGTGTTTGGTGTGCGGGAACCAGAGCAGCAAGCATGCCGCCATATCAAATTCCACCTCCCTGTCGGTCACCTCGTTTAAGAGGTCCCCCACCTCTGCCCAGTAGGCCTCCAAATGCGAGCACCCCCAGAGCAAATGTTCCATGTCCGCTCCTAGAGACGAACACCGCGGGCACCGGGCGTCCTGTATCTGGAAATACCGCCGTATTTTCTCGGGGGTCAGGTAGGCCCTATGGAGCACATAGAAATGCACTTGCTGGAAGCGCGCATTCCTCGTGCCCTTCCACGTGCGCCGCAAGATGTGACTCCACGCCGTGTCTGGAATGGGTCTGCCCACACTTTCCTCCCATTTAGCCTTGAGCCCCTGGAGCGGTTCCAGTCCCTCGTTCAGCATCCTATTATGGAGGCATGTCACAGCCTTAAACGTGCCCGCCGCCATCACCACATACTGGCACGCCATAGTCGTGGCCGGTTCCATGAGCCCCCCTTTCCAGTGCTTCTGTATAGCCGCCACCACCGCCGCGTGCAGGAGAAACCCCCCATCAGGCAACCCGAACTGTTCCCGAAGCACCTCAAAGGGCACCAGGGCCCCATCGATGTACAGGTCTCCTACCACCTGCAGGCCCGCCTCCTCCCAATCCAGCAATGGGGACCAGTCACCCCCGTGCGGCAAGGCCGTCAGCATACCTATCGGGATCTCCGGCGCATAAGGCCGTGTCGCCCTTGCTCTACTAAGGCTCCTCTGCCAGCACAGCCTGAGTGCCCGTTCCTCCATAGTAAGGCCCCGCAACTCAAGTCTCTGCTGCATGACGATGTAGGACAACACATGGCGTTGTATCCCCTGCTCTCGGTCCGCCTCCTGCCCCCTAAACACCCTGGCTACGTTCTGCGTGAGGACCTGCAATTGCGCCGCTAAATAATATAGCTCAAAGTCGGGTACAGCCATGCCCCCCTCGACCTTGGGGCGAAGCAGCGTACTCAGCGCCACTCTACGGCGGCCATGCCCCCATAGGAACCCAATAATCATCGTCCTCAGATCTCTAAAGATCCCCTGAGGAATCCAAATAGGCAACGTCCGGAAGTAATACAGGAAGCGGGGGAGCGCCACCATTTTTAAAAGAGCTATCCTACCTAGAACCGTCAGCGGGAGGGTCGACCAGAAGGCCATGCTGCCCCTCAGCGCCCGAACGCACCGACCGATATTGCCCTCCAATAGGTCCGCGGTCGCGTGGTAGATGCGGACTCCCAGATAAGTGAAGCAAGATGGCTCCCAAAGCACCCCCAAGTCATGAGCAGGGCTGGGCAACTCCTCTCTCAGCGGGAACACACAGGTCTTCGCCCAGTTGACCTTAAGTCCCGACAGCCGGCCAAACTCCGACAACAGGTCCATCGCTCCTTCCAGGGCCCGCGCCGTATCATCGAGATACAGAAGTAGGTCGTCCGCATACAGCGATATGTGATGTTGCTGCCCACCGCTGGTTATCCCCGCATACTGGTCACCCGACCTCGCATGGACCGCCAAGGGTTCCATCGCCAGTGCAAACAGCAAGGGGGAAAGGGAGCACCCCTGTCTCGTGCCCCTACCCACCGGGTATGACGCAGACACCAGTCCACCCAAACGCACCCGCGCCGTCGCCGAGGCATATAAGACCTTCGTCCAACGGCGGAACCCCTCGCCCATGCCAAACCTCTCCAGCACTCCATCCAGGAAGGTCCATTCCGGCTGTCAAAGGCCTTCTCGATGTCCACGGACAGGACCGCTTGGGCCCCGTCTCCATCCAAGATGGCGTCCATTATCCCCACCAGGCGGCGAATATTCAGCGCCGTGCTCCTCGTGGGGATAAACCCAGCCTGATCCCTATGCACCAGGCCCGTCATGTGTGGGGCCAATCTGGTGGCCAATATCCGGCTCAGGATCTTGTAATCCACCGTCAACATGGACAGCGGGCGATAGGACCTCACGTCCGTTGCATCCCTGCCAGGCTTCAGGAGCGGGACAATCAAGGCCTCGCGCATGGACCCAGGCAAGCTTCCCGACTCAAATGCTTCCGTGTACACCACCAGGAGCCTGGGGGCTAAACTGTCGACATACTGCTGATAAAATTCTATTGGTAACCCGTCTACCCCGGGTGTTTTATTACGAGCCATGTGTTTAATAGCCACCCGTATTTCAGTGAGCGTGATCGGACCGCCCAACTCCTTCGCGCCCTCTTCATCTAGGACCGGAAGCTGCCTCGCCCCCAGGTACTCCGCTATGTCCTGGACCTCCACTCCCAACTGACTCTGATACAATTCCTGATAGTACACCCGAAAGCACTCCAACACCGCTGCCTGGGAATACACCCTCTCCCCCTGTGCGTTGCTAATGCTAAGGATCGGGCAACCCCTAATTTCCGGGTTAGCAAGTCTGGCCAAGAGTGTGCCCACCTTGTCCCGCTCTGCATGCGCTCTAATGGTGTACTGCCTGTAGTCGTAACACCTCAACCGTTCCGTCTCGGTGGCGACCATTTCCTTCGCTTCCAACAACTGGGTCTGTAAGTCCGGGATGGCCGGTCTGCGGCGCTCCAAATCTCTCAAAGTCTCTTCCGCTTTCATAAGTGCATTCAACACAGTCGTGCGAGCATTCGAAAACCTACCCAGACACAGCCCTCTCACCACCACTTTCATTGCATCCCATTCAGTGGACCGATTCATGGCCGGGCCCTCATTCTCCTCAAAGTAATGGCCGATACCCTGCTGGACAGCGTCATTGAATACTGAGTCCTCTAGCGTCTCCGGCCAAAGCCGCCATGTTGGTATTGCCGAGCGCTCCCGCTGCCACTGGATGTGTACCAATAGGGGGTTATGATCTGATATAGTTCTGGCCTAGTACTCCGTATGAGAGATCAATGGGGCTAGGGACCCACTACAGAGCACCAAATCTATCCTCACATGCAGAGCGTGGAGAGCAGAGTAAAAGGAATAATCCCTGGTGTCCCTGTGCTGCTCCCGCCATACATCCAGCAACCCCCATCTGTCCTGCCAATCCTTCCTGTGCATGGCCAATTTGCGCACCGGGGAGTCTACTAGGGGGGGATGGGACCTATCCAGAGCCACATCTGTAATCGAGTTGAAGTCCCCCCCTAACACTATCGGGCCCGCCAGGAAAGAAGCCAAAGACCCAGAGAGGCCATCAAAATATCGAGCCTGATCAGTATTTGGCGCATACACACAGCAGAGAACCACATCCCTTCCATACAACCTCCCCTCCACTGCTACGAACCTACCATCAGGGTCCACCACTTGATTCAGCACCTGGAACAGTATCCCCGCTCTCACCCAAATCAGCACCCCCCTGGCATATGCTGAGTAAGTGGTGCCAAACACCTGGCCCGCCATCTTTTTTGCAACGCCGCGCACTCTTTTTTAGTCAGATGGGTTTCTTGCAGCATAGCAATCTGTACCCCTCTTCGCACTAGGTATGCGTGTACTTTGTGGCGTTTAACCATAGTTCGCAGCCCCCGGACATTCCACGTCAGGCATTTCAGGTTAGGTAATGTCCCCATACCAACATCGAGCAGTCCGATCCAAATAACAAAAGTTCACATCCCTCTCAAAGCAGTTGCCCCCCCCAGAACACACCCTGAACAAAAAAACACCCCAAACCCCACTCCCCAGGACAGAGCCTACAAACCCAATGTCAGCCCCAATCCAAACCTCGAACCAACTACCCATATTCCTACCCTGTGGTCTCCACCACAGCAGGCCTTAAGGGCCCAAGGGGGGTGAGTTATCGCCGATCCCAGCTAGCGGAGCCCGCACCCCGCGCCCTCATCCCCTACTGCGCGCTCAGCCCCCCCCCGGCAACCCACTCATCTCCAACAGGATACCGCCCTACCAGTAGGCTCGAGCAAGTCCCAACACAGTCTCAACCGCAAAATATTCCATCAGAGGTCTGGGGGGTCACCACCGGCTCCTTCGAGCTTTCCGCCTCTGAGAGGTCTTCTCCCGTTCTGCTGCCTTCTCCGCCCGAGTCCGTTTCCACCCGGTCACTGTTCTGTTGCGACCCCGTGATGGCCGCCGTCGCTGCGAGCGCATCTCTCTTTTCCGCAGCCATTTGAGCCTCCCGTTTCTCCCGCTGGCGCCTGTTGCGGGACCTGATGCGCTGCGATTGTCTGAGCCGGGGTTGCTTAGGCTGATCTCGCCTACTTTTATGTGACCTGTCCGTCCCCGCTCTATACGACTCCAGCCATTGCCAAACTTCGTCCGGGGTCTGGAAAAAGTGCATAGTTTCGTCCAGTATGATCCGCAGCTTGGCCGGGTAGAGCAAGGAATATTGGATGCCTTCCTCCCGGAGCTCCTTCTTCACCGCTAGGAACGATGCCCTGTTCTTTTGGACCGCCTGAGTGTAGTCCGGGAAGATCGTGACCTTGCTGTTTTCAACCTCATACGGGCCCGACATCCTAGCCCGCTGGATGAGGAGATCCCGGTCCTTATAATGGAGGAGCTGCACCACCATTGGTCGCGGCGCGTGGCCAAACCCTGGTGGGCGAGCAGGCATCCTGTGGGCTCGCTCCAGAGTAAAGAAAGGAGTAAGCCCCTCCGGTGCCACCACTGTGCGAAACCAGTTCTCCATGTAGGCCACCGCATCCTCCCCCTCAATTCGTTCCGGCAGGCCTACGACCCGCACGTTGTTTCGCCTGTTGCGGCCTTCTGCATCCTCCGCCCGTCGTTCCAGCGAGTCCAACCGGGCTAATATATCCGTGATCCTGTGTTCCGCGGTCACCACCGACGGCTTCAGGTCCAACAGCAGCTGATCATGGTCCTTGACCCTATCTGCCAGCTTCGCATGGTCAGCTCACAGTAGCCCCAGTCCCGTGGCCACTTGTGCAATGTCCTGGTGCAGCGCCTCCTTGGTCGAGGTGATCGCATCGAGTATGGCGTCTAGACGTCGGTGCAGCCGCTGCTCCTGATCCAACTCCGGCGGGGGAGTCTCGCCCATCCGGGACGATGCCGCCAGGTCCCCCTCAGCGCGCTCCTCGGCCACCAGCCCTCCGGCCGCCGCCATCTCAGGATACTGCGTCACAGGCCAGCAAGCCGACCAGCTTCTGCGCACGTAGTCCGGCGCGAACTATCTGACACTGAGCAGGGTCAAGCGCCGCCACCGATGCCCCAAGGACCAATGGCCAGCGTGGCGGGCACTGTTCCGCCGGTCCCCTCGGAAGCCTGAGGGGGGAAAGAAGGAGTCAGAAATGGCGGCCAGCGAGGGACCACAAGGCCCGGGCGGAGCAATTCACTGTTCCCCGACCTCAGGAACTGGCGCCTCTGTCCCCAATGTCTCGATCTATTGGCTGCAGGGCCTCCCGCCAGCCGGCGACAACTCGGCTCAAAGTTGATGTCCGGGGCTGCCCGTCCTCATCGGCGCCATTTTCTTCTCACTCTCGGCAACACCTCGGCCGTCGCCCAACTCGGTCTCCTCGGGGCCAGCAGTCCCCCCAGCAACTTTCCGTCTGTGCCCGGCTGTCCCCTCACCCTTCAGAGGGCAGGAGCGTCGACCTCGGGTCGCCCAGGGTGCCAAAGACAGGAGAATTAGCGGGATTCCGCGCGGAGCCGCGAGCTCACGCCGCCATCCCGATCGGCGTCCAAGCTACGCCCCCCAAGGTTTGCTTTCTGTATATAAAACATCTTTGAAATAAAAAAAATAATCTCATGTGTCTGGATTCAGAATAAGTTTAAAATGTAAAATGGTCCCTAATGCATTGCAATACAAGCACTTCTTAGGGTTTGTAATGGTACAGTAATGTAATGTAACATAAACTTATAAAGCGCACAATCACCCCACGGTATCCTGGCGCTGAAATTATCTTAAGTTTCACTGAGCACATGCGCAGCTGATCCACAACCGAAATTTACTCAGATCGAATGCTGGGTTTATTTAGTCTCTCGGAAAAAGCCAGGTTTTGAGCCTTTTTCTAAACTGTGGAAGATCGTCTATTTGTCTGAGATCTACTGGGAGGTCATTCCATAGTCTGGCGGCTACAGTGCTAAATGCTCTACCTCCCATCTTGGTTTTTCTAACTCTAGGGGTATTCACCAGCCTAGCTGTTGATAACCTAAGACTTCTGATCGGGTTGGACCAGGTAAATTTACTCTGCAATGGTCTTGGTCCCATTCCATGTACTGCCTTGAAGACTATGCAGAGTGATTTGAACTGTATTCTCTGCATAATCAGCAGCCGGTGAAGATCCTTGAGGGACAGGGAGGCCGATGACCTATGCTGTCTCTTTAAAGATATCTTGGCCGCTATTGTCTGAACTCTTTGAAGTTTCTTCATCAGAGAGTTTGGTACACCCAGTAGCAGAGCGTTACAGTAGTCAAGCCGACTCTTGATAACACTTCTCATCACCAACGCTCTGGCTGAGGTCGGTAGCATAGGAAGTATTTTCTGTAAGGCTATGATCACAGAAAGACAGATTCCCACTGTTTTATCTACTTGGGCGTCTAGTTTTAGATTATAATAAAACAACACCCCCAGATTACGCACTGTCTTTGATGGGCTTAGTTGTTTTCCTGTGGGAGTTGGCCAAAAGTTGGCCGGAAGTGGGCATGGGACTTTGTTTGTTGTGCAGTGCAAGATTTCCGTCTTGTCACCCTTAAACTGTAAAGAATTGTCCCAGAGCCAACTTGCCGTTTTTCTCATACATTTGTGGAATCTGTCCAGTAATACTGATTGATTGGTTGTGTGTCATCAGAGTAGTTTACCAATTTAATTCCAAAAGATTTGATAATGGAAATCAGTGAGCTCAAGTATACATTAAACAGATTCGGACTGCTTGCTGATCCCTGAGGGACACCATGGTGAGTGGAATGGTCTTTAGAAGTAAAGCCTGTAGCCTGTCCGATAGGTATGACTTAAACCAGTCCAGCATTTTCCCCCAAATTCTGACATCCATAAGTCTTCCCAAAAGGATATTATGATTAACTGTGTCGAAAGCGGCTGACATATCTAATAACACTAGTATAACTGACTGGCCTGTGTCTGCTTGCATTCTTAATTCATCTAAAACAGTTACTAGTGTGGTTTCTGTTCCATGAGCTGGGCGGAACCCAAATTGTACATCATCTAACTTATGGTTGATTTCTAGAAATTGTGAGAGGGTTTTGCTGACTAGTCGCTCTAGAATCTTTACTGGATAAGGGAGCAAAGAGATAGGTCTGTAGTTGGATGGACAGAGAGGATCAAGCATGGTTTTCTTCAGTAGTGGTGTCACCGTTGCCTGTTTCCAGCAGACTGGCACAACTCACTCGCTTAAGGATTGGCAGCAGATTTGATGGAGCTGAGGAAACAACTCTTCCTTAAATTCTTTCTACACTCTGTGTGGGAGAGGGTCCAGTGGTGACTTAGGAGAGACACTCAGAGCAAGTTTACTAAACTCTTTTTCTGTGGGAATCTGGAGATGATCCAAACTTATCAGCTTGTCTTTATCTACTTCCTCTCCCTGCTTTCCCTGTGTCATCAGCTCGTATAGTCCGAATCCACTATTTATCTCATGTCCATTATTGATATCCAGTCCATCAATGATTCTGGTGATTTTCTCCTCGAAGCAAGCTGCTAGACTGTCACAAAGGTTCTGGGTTGCAATGATCTTATTTTTCAAACAGTCTGGTTTGGAAAGGTCATTCACTATTTCGAATATAGCTCTGGGATTGTTAGGTGCCTCTAAAATGCATTTTGCACAGTACTCTGCTTTTGCCTGGGCAATTGTTCCCGCCGCCCTAGCCCCGCCCCCCGCCAGCCGATTGGCTCCCGCTCCCGCCCCCCCAAAGACCCTCCCGACCGGCTCCCTTATTAAGGGGAGCCCGACCAGAGCCAGGGAGTGACCACTGCGCCTCCTGGCCTGGTCACCCCCAAGCTCCTGTGCCTTCCTGCTCAGCCCCAGCCTCCGAGGATCGTCGTGCACACCAGCCTCCAGCCACCCGAGGGCCTCCGAGGCCGCGCCAGATTTCCCCGCCGCCCTAGCCCCGCCCCCCGCCAGCCGATTGGCTCCCGCTCCCGCCCCCCCGCAGACCCTCCCGACCAGCTCCCTTTTTATGACGTCCCCAGAGCGACGCGCGCAGCGGGAGCGCCGATTGAGCGCCAAAGGCGCGCCAAAGGTAAGCCCGTCTGCGCCCGTCCGCGCCTGGACTGCGCCCAGTGCCAGGACCCCTGGCCCCCGCAGACCCCAGCCCACCCGCCGGACGTACGACGCCGCCACCCTCAACGCACTCAACATCGGCCGAATCCCGGGATGCTACCGAGCCACCCCGAGACGAACCCACGGACCCTTCAGCTGCCATGCCTGCAAGTTCACCTGCATCTGGACCTGCCCCGCACCAGCACCCGCCAAGCCGAACACCAGCAGCAACCACCTAAAGTGCATCCTACTCAACACCCGCTCCGTCCACAGACACGCCATCGAACTCTGGAACCTCCTCGACACCACAGCTCCTGACGTCGCCTTCCTCACGGAAACCTGGATGAACGACTCCTCAGCGCCCGACATCGCCATCGCCATCCCAGAGGGCTACAAGATCACCCGAAGAGACCGCGGCAACCAGACTGGAGGAGGCATCGCCATCATCTACAGAGACACCATCCGCATCGCGACCAACACCGACGACACCCTGACAACCGCCGAACACCTGCACTTCCAGATCCACACGGACCCCAAAACCACCCTCAGAGGCACCCTCATCTACCGACCCCCGGGACCACGCACACAATTCAGCGAAGACATCGCCGACTTCATCAGCCCGCACGCCCTCCCCTCCGCTGACTTCATCCTCCTGGGGGACATCAACTTCCACCTGGAGAAGAACAACGACCGCAACACCACCACCCTGCTTGACAACCTCGCCATCCTCGGACTCAAGCAGCTGGTGACCACCCCCACCCACCTCGCCGGACACACACTCGACGCTGTCTTCTCATCCAGCAAGGACATCGTCTTCAGCCACGCCACCGGACGGACCACAGCTGCGTCCACTTCACCTTCAGAAGATCCACCATCCACCACCACCAGCAACAGGTTGCTCGAAGAAACTGGAACAAGATCACAGCAAACCAGTTCGCCGCTTCCCTGAGCCAGCACCCTCCCGCCAGCTCAGCAAACCCCAGCCAGGCCGCCGACAACCTCACGAAGTGGATCAGCAACTGCGCAGACGACCTCGCCCCACTGAGGACCCGCCTAGCAGACCCGGCAGCAAGAAGGCCCCATGGTTCACCGACGAACTCAAGAGCTCCAAGAAGAACTGCCGAGCCCTTGAGAAAACCTGGAGAAGGGAGCCAACACCGGACAACATGACCACCCTCAAGCTCGCCACCCGGAAGCACCATCAACTGATCCGCGCCACCAAGAAAACAGCATTCAAGGACCGGCTGGACAACAACGCACACAACTGCAAGGAACTCTTCAACATCGTGAAAGAGCTCTCCAACCCCAACGCCGAAATCAACGACATCACCCCGTCGCAAGACCTCTGCAACTCCCTCGCCTCCTACTTCCACAACAAGATCGCTGACATACACAACAGCTTCAGCCCACAAACAACGCTCCCCACGACCGCACCAACGCCCCCTACCACCACCCTCAGTGCCTGGACCCAGATCAACACAGAAGACACCATCTGCACGATGAACTCTATCCACTCCGGATCTCCGACCGACCCCTGCCCTCACCACATCTTCAACAAGGCCGACGCTGTCATCGCACCCCACCTGCGGGACATCATCAACACCTCCTTCGACACCGCCACCTTCCCTGAGAGCTGGAAGCACGCCGAACTCAGCGCTCTACTAAAGAAACCAACAGCGGACCCCACCGAACTCAAGAATTACCGCCCCATCTCGCTCCTCCCGTTTCCAGCCAAAGTCATCGAGAAGACCGTCAACAAGCAGCTGGCCGCCTTCCTCGAGACGAATGGATCCCTCGACCCCTCCCAGTCTGGCTTCCGAGCCAACCACAGCACCGAGACCGCCCTCATCGCTGACACCGATGACATCCGAGCCCTGCTGGACAACGGTGAAACAGCGGCCCTCATCCTCCTAGACCTCTCCGCGGCGTTCGACACTGTTTGCCACCGCACCCTAGTGCAGCGCCTCAGCAACATCGGAATCCAGGAAAAGGCCCTGGAGTGGATCATCTCCTTCCTCGCTGGAAGGACACAGAGAGTACGCCTACCACCGTTCAGATCTGCAGCCACGGAAGTCATCTGCGGCGTTCGTCAGGGCTCCTCACTAAGCCCCACCCTCATCAACGTCTACATGAACCCCCTTGCGGCCATCTCACGCCAACACAACCTCAACATCATCTCCTACGCCGACGACACCCAGCTGATCCTCTCCCTGACCAACGACCCCGCCGCCGCCAGAACCAACCTCCACGAAGGGATGAAAGACGTAGCCGAGTGGATGAGGACCAGCCGCCTGAAGCTGAACTCAGACAAGACGGAAGTCCTCATCCTGGGCTCCTCGCCCTCCACCTGGGACGACTCCTGGTGGCCCCCCGCCCTGGGCACCGCACCAAAACCGACAGACCACGCACGCAACCTGGGCTTCATCCTGGACTCCTCCCTCTCCATGACCAGACAAGTCAACGCCGTCTTCGCGTCCTGTTTCAACATCCTGCGCATGCTACGGAAGATCTTCCGGTGGATCCCCACCGAGACCAGGAAGACGGTCACCCAGGCCCTCGTCACCAGCCGACTGGACTACGGCAACGCCCTCTACGCCGGAACAACCGCCAAGCTCCAGAAGAGACTCCAGCGGATCCAGAACGCCTCAGCCAGACTCATCCTCGACATCCCCCGACGCAGCCACATCTCCGGACATCTGAGAGACCTGCACTGGCTCCCCGTCAACAAGAGAATCACCTTCCGTCTCCTCACCCACGCACACAAAGCCCTACACGGCCAAGGCCCGAGCTACCTCAACAACCGCCTCAACTTCTACGCTCCCAAACGCCACCTCCGATCGACCAACCACGCTCTCGCATCTGAAGAGCGACAACAGGAGGAAGGTCCTTCTCCTACCTGGCCGCCAAGACCTGGAACACCCTCCCGACCGACCTTCGCCTGACCCAAGACCACCTCTCCTTCAGGAAGAAGCTCAAGACCTGGCTGTTCGAGCAGTAGCGGCACCCCCCCCCCAAGCGCCTTGAGACCCTCTGGGTGAGTAGGGCGCTCTATAAATGCCTTGATTGATTGATTGATTGATTTATATGCCTAGTGCTATTTTCAGTACTATTTTATCCTGTTCCTCATAGAGTTTCCTCCATTTTTGTTCATCTTGTTTACAACCCTTCTTTAATACTTTTAGCTCCTCATTGTACCAGGGGGCTGATTGTTTGTCTATTTTTTAACTCTTTCATTGGGACCAGTTTATTGAGGATATGGTTTATTCGATCCCAGAGGCTGAGATAGTTTTCCTCCACTGATTTACTGGCTTTGAAGGAATTAGTCTCTGTGAACGTCGGGGAGTGTTTAGTTTTCAGCAATTTGTTTCATTTACTTCCACGTTGATTGATTCCCCTAGGAGCAATTTTATTATTTGTTCTAGAAATGATTACCTAAAATTGGACAAGGAAGTGATCTGTCCAGCATAGATGTGATTATCCTCCATCTTTACATATTTATTATCTGCAAATATTAAGTCTAAAACATGGCCACCCTGGTGCGTTGGGTGCATCACCTGTTATGCTCTCACAGGCTTGAAGCAGGGCTTTCAATGCAGGGCCTAGATTCCCATTTTCACAGAGATTTAAATCACCTAGGCTGATCATTCTAGAGTGAGTGAGGGACATTATAGATAGTGTCAATTAATGCTTGATGCTGAGGACTCAGCGAACCAGGAGGTCTATAGCAGATTATGCCGGTAAGCAGTTGTCCTTAAACATCTTTAAGAGAGAATACTAAAAGTTCAATACCCTCTATTTCATCCACCTCCTTTGGGGCAAACTTCCATATATCCTTATAGATCACTCCCAGCTCCATTCCCCTTCCAGTGAGCCATGGATTGTAGAAAGCTTTGTAGCCCGGAGGGCATGCTAACCCCAACTCAACCTCTGAGTCCTGTCGGATCCATGTTTCTGTTAGAAATAGTGCGTCCAAACTGTGATCTTCTAACATAAGATGTATCTCCTGGTGATGTGTAACCAGGGATCTAGCATTAACTAGGCCACACTTGAGGTTGTCGGGAAGGACGCCAGACGTCGCCTGACGATACTCCCCACGAATATATGAGATTTATACTTTCAAAAGTGATATAAAGAAAAATAATTAATTCTGGAAAAGGGGAAGTTCAGGCAAAGAAACTAATTAAGTGTCATTTTCAGGTTGTACTGCAGTTGGATTGTTCGAATACTGAGACAAGATTTTGCTTTTGAAAGTGCATATAAACAGGAGCCCTGATGATGTCCATCTGTGGACGAAACGCGTCGGCTGTTTATTATGTATATTGACTTATGAAAGAATGAAGATGTGCTACGGATTGATCGTCATCATCTCTGTTGAATACTATCAAATAAAAGAACATTCTTGGGAATTCACATCTGTGAACCTTTTGATTTCGTGGTGGAATTTAGTCGCTCCCTCAATCTCTTTTGAATACACACTTGAGGTTGTCTGTGCTATTTTTCACCAAGATTGCATTCATATCTCTTAGTAACAGTTGTTCCCTTGAATAGTGGTTGCTGACATCTCCCGTCGGGTGGTGTCCTGACCGGCAGCATGGCTGGCGCTGTGTGCGGCTGGTGCGCAGACGGGATTGCCTTTGGCGTGGCGTGCCCGCTGCGTGCTTTCATTTCCATCTCCTTAAGTAGGGAGGGAAACCTCTTTGCTATGAACAGCTAGAACGAGAACCAAGATGGCGTGTGCTCGGTCACCAGCTCTAACAGGCCATGTACACCAGCTCGCCCTGGTCAGGTAAAGTGCATATGCTAATACAACTAGTAGTGGAGTGTATTAAAATGCAATAGCAGTTATTTCCACAATTAAAAAAAATATTACACAATGGTATTTAAAAACGCTTCACTTTCAGAGCGTGTCAATTTCAGAAGCAATTAGAAGCGCTTTTCAGAGCATGCATCAAGAGAGAAATCTACTCCTCGTGGTAGACACAAAGCCCAGTCAGTGTCTGCTTTAAATATTTGGTAACAGCAGTTTTTGCACACAGTTATGAAGTCAAGCCAGACCTAAAAATGACGAGCACAGTCCATCTGTTATGCACTACTGCAATTCCAAAGGGTCTTTTTCCATCAATAGATATGCAGAGAAGTAAGCTTGTCACTTTCACAAAAGCTGTATTTATGTCTTGAAATGCCAGATTATCATTTTTAAAAACTGCATAATTGGCCTTCAATATTACCATGTACTACAGTTCTACTTGGCAAATTCTGTTTGTCGTAATGATTTTTAATCATCGTAAAATAGCAGATGATGGTATTTACATCATCATTATGCCAGGGAGGGACATAAATATTTCATGAACATTCATTATACATCAAAATTGAACATTAATATGCCAGGGCTCAAGATTAGAAACACTGTCAATGACATATTCTGAACATTATAGTGACATTTTGGCTGTCCCTGGCATATTAGTGGCTCATTATTGACATATGATAGACATTATTAACAAATTCCCTAGCTAGCGTGTCCTTAATAGTGGTACATCCTTGGACATGCTTGCAACCATTCAGGCTATTCTTTTAATAATAGTGGCCCATCCGTGACATAATATAGGTATTCTTTGTGCCATTCTGACTATTCTTTGTACATAAGATACACATCCTTGACATGTTATGGGCATTCCTAATGACATTTTGGTCACGACTGGCATAACACTGCCCCCCTGCTTAAAACATATTATAGGCATTCTTCTTACCCCCAGGCAAATTAGTGCTCTATCCGTGGCATATTGATGCCATTCCTCACAACATTCTGGCAATCAATGACATAACGGTGGTCTATCCTTGACATAGGATATATGATGTTAGCACGCATACATTTAGCACGCATACCATTACCACGCATTTTTTACAACGCAGGACCCATTACAATGAATGGCTTTACAACGCATTACACTACAACGCAGATACTATTACAACGCATACCATTACAACGTAAGTATAGGTAAGTATATAATATTTTAAAATAATGTAAAATAATGTAACTAATAATTATTTAAAAAATGTAATTAATTATATTAATTTTTATTTAAGAATTTGTAAATATATATGTTAAAAATACCCCTGTACCCCATAACCCAAACCTAGCCCTGAACCCTAAAATACCCCTTTACCCCATAACCCAAACCCAGCCCTGAAACCTAAAAATACCCCTGTACCCCAAAACCCAAACCCAGCCCTGAAACCTAAAAATATCCCTGTACCCCAAAACCCAAACCCAACCCTGAAACCTAAAAATACCCCTGTACCCCAAATCCCAAACCCAACCCTGGAACCTAAAAATACCCCTGTACCCCAAAACCCAAACCCAACCCTGAAACCTAAAAATACCCCTGTACCCCAAAACCCAAACCCAGCCCTGAAACCTAAAAGTACCCCTGTACCCCAAAACCCAAACCCAGCCCTGAAACCTAAAAATACCCCTGTACCCCAAAACCCAAACCCAGCCCTGTGACCTAAAAATACCCCTGTACCCCAAAACCCAAACCCAGCCCTGAAACCTAAAAATACCCCTGTACCCCAAAACCCAAACCCAACCCTGAAACCTAAAAATACCCCTGTACCCCAAAACCAAAACCCAGCCCTGAAACCTAAAAATACCCCTGTACCCCAAAACCCAAACCCAGCCCTGAAACCTAAAAATACCCCTGTACCCCAAAACCCAAACCCAACCCTGAAACCTAAAAATACCCCTGTACCCCAAAACCCAAACCCAACCCTGAAACCTAAAAATACCCCTGTACCCCAAAACCCAAACCCAACCCTGAAACCTAAAAATACCCCTGTACCCCAAAACGCAAACCCAACCCTGAAACCTAAAAATACCCCTGTACCCCAAAACGCAAACCCAACCCTGAAACCTAAAAATACCCCTGTACCCCAAAACCCAAACCCAATACCCCTAATAAATGTTTTAAAAAAAAGATAAACTTACCTATACTTACGTTGTAATGGTATGCGTTGTAATAGTATCTGCGTTGTAGTATAATGCGTTGTAAAGGTATTCGTTGTAAAGGGTCCTGCGTTGTAATAGTTTCGTTGTAACAGTATTTCGTGCTAAAAGATGCGTGGTAACAGTTACATACCTTGACATATTGTCGGCTTTCCTGAAAATATTTTGGGTATTTTTAACAGAGTGGTTACATTCTATCAATTCTTAGATTACCTGGTAATATTCTCGCAAGTCCAAGTAATAGTTGCATATCCTTGACATATATTGTGGGCATTCTTGACAAAATTATGGGTATGCCTGGCATAACGGTTGCCCACCATTGACCTAGGCAGAATTCAAAGCTATACATTTGCCCTAATATGTGGTTTAAACATGTTCCAGTTTTTAGCTTCAGAAGTATCTTGAAGGGTATTAATTTAAAAATAAATCCTTGAAAGCCTTTCTTAGGTCATCTCTTAGAAGACGGTCCCTCGTCAAGGAAGAGGGTAAAACAATAGTCGGAACAGCAGCGGTGGTGTGCCCCATTCCAACATTACCGAGACTGGTGCATGATCTGAAAAGGAGATGGGGAGGATTGAGGCAGCTCATTTATTTATTTATTTATTTATTTATTTATTGAAAGTTTTATAGAGCGCGAACCAGACCCTTGCGGATGTCAGAGCGCCTTACAAGCAGTGAAAAATTAAACAACACAATACAAAGTACCAATGTATATCAGGCAGTGAGAGTTATACAACATAATGCAGGATACAAAATATATATGTACATAGTGTGCATAAATATAACAAACGAGAGAGGTAGATCAACACTGGATCCTACGTTGTGCAAAGTAGGAGATAGAGAAAGGTGCGGGCCGAGAGAGTCTAAGTGTCATGTAGATTGTTTGTTTGCATCAATATATGTCATGTCCTTCAGTGAAGTTCATGTGAATTTTTCCATGAGAATCGCCTTTACTTCCTTTTTGAACAGTGCAGTAGATGTGGTAAGTCTGGTTTCTGGGGGTAGTGCGTTCCAAATCCTGGGAGCCATCCCTGAGAAGGAGCGTTTGTAAGTTTTCGCCTTATTAAATCTGTGTGATTTCAGTAATAGGCTTTCTGCACTTCTTGTGGATCTCTTGCCTCCAGAGATAGATAGTTTTCGAGAGAGATAACTGGGTGCTTTATGGTAAATGGCTTTGTGGGTCATGCATGCTATTTTAGGTGAATTCTGGCTTCCCATGCTAGCCAGTTCAAAGCTTTTAGGTCAGGGGAGATGTGGGACCTTTTTTTCGAGCCCGTGATGAGCCTGGCTGTCGCGTTGATGGTGGCTCTTAGTGGTGCCGTTGTAGCTTTGGGGAGACCACAAAGAGAGATACTTCCGTATTCGATCCTGGGGATAACTAGAGCTTGAACTGCTGTCTTGAGGTCATTTTTTGGTAGGAAGGGTTTAAGTTTCCTTAGAATATTAATTTGGAAATTTGCTCCTTTTGTTGCGTTGGCAATGTGTTTATGCATGTTGAGATTGCCATCAAGGGTTATACCCAGAGATTTAGCTGAGTCGAAGATTGTAGGTTGCAGTTGTGTGCCGTGAGGTGAAGTGGAGTGTCCTCCAGACATCCATGAGGCCTAGGGTCTGGAAAACCTGTTTAAGTGTTATAGGGAAGCTACCTGTTGATTCCCTGTTGGCATGAGTATTGTCGATGCTGGAGTACCAAGCAAGTTGAAATCCCCCATCACAACTATATCTCCCTCAGCAAAACCACCCAGAAGAGTCAGGAGAGAGTGAAGAAAGGGTACCTGATTAGAATTCTGGGAATAAACGGAAACAAAGGTGCACATTCTGCTCCTGGGGTGACCATTTACCATGATGATCCTACCCTCCTTGTCTGTTTTGTAGCCTATTGTATACTGGAATGAAATAGTAGGGCCACACCATTGTGGTTAGTAGAGGCTGATGACTTATAAACTATGGGATAAATGTTTTGCCTCAGTCTATGATCTTCATCTCTCTTAAGATGTGTGTTCTATGAGAGCTAAAACATGGTAGTGTTGGTCCCCTAAATGTTTCCATAATTTGTGGTGCTTGGCTGGCGAGTTGAGGACTTTACCATTCTTAGTTAGTGTAGTGATCACCATGGTTACACTAAGAGTTTAATCCACCCTCAGATTTTTTTCAGTGCCCATCATCCCCTCCCCCCGATTGATCCCCAAAGTCCGCCCACAAGTACCCCCCTTAATATCCTCCCATCCTGCGCAACCCCCAAATAAAGTCCATTCATTGCAAAAATAAGTATATGAATAAAAAACAAAGAATCTAAACTTACAACAATAAAACCCCAGAACCATTTGTCTTGGGGACAATTTCTGAACATGTGAGGCGAGTTGGTCTAGTACCTCTACCCATGTTTCTTAATAACATTCAAAAGTTAAGGCATTTATTAGAATTCAAGTAGTTAGGCCCTTAAAAATAAAGATTTGTTACTACTTGTACCACAAGGTATTTCTCAAATGTTCCTGTTTCTCTCTGTGATTAGCAAGCAATCTCCAAGGTCGATCTGGCCCCAGACGGACCTTCCTGCTGGAAGCTTTTTACCATATAGTTCAGGGAGTGTGATTTCTCTTATTGTGGGTAATCTGGAGATGAAGAGAAACATTTATAATCATTTCTTCTTGGATTGATGAGGATAGCGCTGGGTGAGAAGTTACCCAGTTTATTGGGGGCTGCGGGTAGTACCCCGGATGGGCCAGTGCAATCTACAGTAGAGGGTACATTTGGATGTGGCATGTCCAATAGTATCAAAGCTTCAGATAGGGCAGTGACATGTCGAGGTTTGTTGTGGAGCTCAAATCCCAGACCAAAAGGATATGTCCAGCGATATTTGATGTGTTCATTCTTTAATTTGTCATTAACCGGTCCTAAAAGAGGGTGCAGGAGGCTCCTTGAAAGGTAACTGACTCTGCTTTTCGGGCCGCCAAGAGTATGGCTTTTTTTAGTCTTGAATGCATGTAGGTTGGCTAGGACATTCCTGTTGCCTAGCATTGATGGTTTAACTTGATAGACTCTATCAATCTTAACTTTTGGTGTTGGTTTACCCAGATTCTTTGTGAAAAGACCTGTCACAAAGGCCTCTGAATCCTGGCCCTCAATCCCTCTTCCAGGCCTCGGATCCAAATATTCTCTTGGTGCGACGTGGTTTCCATGTCTGCACTTTTGAGGTTTGCTGCTTGAAGCTGTTGGCGAAGTGAACCTGTCGACTCCTCCACCTCGCCGCTTCTCTGTTCCAGATCAGCTGTCTTGGTTTCAAGGTTCAGCACTGGAATGTCCACTGAGTCGACATCTTGTTGGTGTGTCGTTACTTTGCCATATAAATCCAAATGCAATGTCTCCAAACCCGTTTTAAGATCCTCTTGCAGCTCTTTCTTAAAGTCCTGTCGAGAAGCAAGTAGATCCTCCTTCGTGAAAGACATAGTGGCTTTACCCAGAGCATCTATAGAATGTTCACGTGGTTCTGCTGGAGAGAAGTAGCTGGATACCCGATTAGGTTGTTGCTTCGATGGAGGCATAAAGATAGGAGCATTGTTCTGGCAGGTCTAAAGAATTACATTAGAGGTGGTCTGGAGGCATTGGTGATTCCCATGTAGCAACTCCCCCTCTGAGGCTCGCGATGTGGATACTTGTTTTGTTGCAGTAGTCAAGTTATGCGTGCCTTAATTATGTACCTGTGGCTTGAGTAAGGGACTGTAAATTACCCCCTGAGACTTGTGGTCTTTTCAAAACCTGGAGCTAAGGTATTGAGCACAGCCTTGTAGTCACTTTAGTGGCACTCCCTCCATCCGAATGTGAACCTGACCTCTATATAGTGGAGAAGTGTGGCTCAATGGTTAGTGCGGCAGACCCTGATGCAGAGGTCTGGCTGGGACCAGGCTTCAATTCCTGACGCGGCAAGGTCTTGGGCTCAATGTCCACGGACTCGATAATTCTCGCCTCGGTGCCTACTCTAATCATGGGTCCCCACTCTGCAACCCTGGGTAATAGCTTGCTTAATCTCCACAACGGCCCTAAAGCGCTGGGATGCCTGGTTTCACCATGGACGTGCCCAGTAGGGAGCATCTCACAGGGAAAGCCAGGACTGGTTCCACAGCGGTATACAGCGCCAAGATGCTTGCCAGGTGATAGTGCGCTTTACAAGTATACATACATTTACATTTACATATAGGGGAACAACTCTGTTTAATCAGAACATGATACATGCCGCAGCCTCACCCAGAACTGGATGTGTGCATTTGTAAATGCACCCCTTATTTGACCTGCTCAATAAAGGCTTTAGTCGAGAAGAGAGGTTTGGGGTTGCTAGAGTTTGTCGGTCACCAATTGGTCCATTGTTTGTAGAATGCTTCTGCGTCCAATTCTACCTGTAGCTATTTAAAGCCTTGTCTCAAAGATGGACGCTGGGTCAGGTCCCCGGAGTCCTCGATTTTAGAGTCCGGCATCACAGGACCAATGACCTTGAAGAGAGGGATGATCTCCCATGCAATCATTATAGGGGGATCGTCTCTCCAGCTGAATGATAACCCCTCTGACCCTCTTCGAAGGCCACATGAGTCCCCGCGGCGCCATGTTTAAGTTAGACTTGCCGCGTTATCGGTCTCCAGGATTGCACAAAGGGCCTAGCACTCACCTCCCACTCCCGTCGGGGAGCCGGACAGACCACCTTGCAGCCCTGCCCAGTGGTGATGCCTCCAGGTGAGGGGAATCCAGAGCTATGGCAGCGGTAGAGCAGCAGCACAGGTCTCCAGGTGCCTGGAGCAGCATTCACCGGATCCTCTGTCAGCCAGTCCTGGGTCCCCCGACTACTCTGCTTTCTTCCACTGGTCCTACACAGTATTCAGGATGAACTCCGGTGTTCGGTAGGTGGGCCGGTGGGTCCTGTCAAGCCGTAACTTATTTGGGCTCCTATTATACAACTTCAGGCACCATCTGGCCTCCAACTACATGCTCCAATCAGCCCAAAAGCTTCGCAGTGTCTAACCATCAGGCCGTCTCAGGCTCCGTTGAACTTGTCTATACCCGTTTTGTGGTGGTCTAAGTTGGGTCAGGTCGGTGCGCCACGATAAGCCTTAAGTTTTCTGAGAACGATAGCAGAGCCGTAGTGTTTCATGTCCACTCGGCCATCATGGCTGGCCATGGCCCCTAATTTGCTGATTTTGTGAGGGAACATTTTCAGCAACAGTTTTGGAAAAATGTTGCAGCAAGCCAAGGCAATCAAGCAAAAGTAACCTACGCTTTGCCTTTAGATAATCTCGAGCCATATCTCAAAGTGTCTGGGAAATGTTATTTGTCGAAGCAGCACTGGAAACCATTCATGTTGATCCCAGATCTGTTCTAAATAAGGTCCAGAGTTTTGTAAATTTCGAGAGATAGGTTTAGAGCTGTCCTTTGCATGGCAAACTGAATACCTTCTATTATAGACTCTGGGAGTAAGTGCCCTGGAATGTGTAATGAAAATAGCTACAAAAGCTGAAGAGACAGGCCTCGCAGGCACAGTAAATATGTGGCAGCCAAAGTAAATCTTGGCTTCTCATCACATTTGATTCCATGTTCAAGCCTCAAAGGATCGCACTGGCCCTTGTGTTAAAGGGAGGTAGTGTTAAAGGGTATACTGGTATTAAAACTGTGAAACTGTGGACAGAAGCACTGTCCAGGTGGTCAATTATAACTAAGTTCAGCACTTGAAGCTGGTCTTCATCAGATACCTGGTTGGCGCAAGTGTTGGACCTCAAAGTGTTGTATATTGCTGGTTCCTGTCTGAGGTGGCATGATGGACACAATAGTAATAGATTGGGAGGTGGCCCCAAGCAACGACCTGTGGCTGAGATTACTTCAAGCATTCTTTCCATCACTTTTTTTTATTTTCTCAGTGCAATGCCCTTCGTCCGACTGGTTTGCCAAGGTGTCATTACCATGCTTACTGTGCCATAAATTACAAGCTGCATCCTATTCATGAGGCCCAAAAAGGCCAAAACCAGTCTGGGGTTACTTGTGTTCCCATTCATAAGGGGCATGGCACTTAAGTCTGGGCTGTTTCCATTGGAGCCGGACCAAAGCTGAGCTACTTATGAATGGTTCCTGTTTGAGGTGGCTTGATGGGAGAAAAAGCTATGGGCTGTGCTGCAGCTCTTAGTTATTACCAGTGACTGAGATCAATTCAAGCACCTACCCATCACCTTTGTTCCATGGTGTGATGCTAAAAGTGTGGGGGTACGCCAGAACATGGGCCCTATGCTCACTGTATCATTTGACTCAAGTTGTAGCCTACGAATGAGGCCCACTTAGGTCACAGACAGTCTATGGTTGCCTGTGTTCCTGTTCAGAGGGGACCTGGCCTGGTAGTTTGACCTGGACTGTTCTTATTGGAGCAGGACCAACCTGATTCGCCTATGTTTGGTTGAAGTCTGGGGTGGCATGTTGTGGAAAAAAATGACAGTGCCTCATGCTGCCATGAGAAACTGCCAGTTTCCTGGATAACTTAAAGAATTCCCCCCATTACTTTTACTTTTCTTTAAAGTAGCCCAGAACTTTAGGTCCTGTTGCAAAAGTGAAATGGCAGCTCCTGAAGTCCCTGGGCAGAGGGCATGCAAGATGGCAATGAAGGATAGAATGCTTTTGAGATGGATACCTTGAGATTTGGGGTAGATTGTAAGTGTGAGTCATTCCAGCTTTGGGAAAGAGGGCTATGATTGGATTTGAAAAAGTTCCATGTTGCTGGAGCTGAACAAAAATTCTGTCTTTGTTGGGTTGAGCTCTACTAGACATCCTAATCTGGGTGAATGAGATGTAGTACGTGTGGTGATAGATGAAGCTGACAAATTGATTTTTCACAAGGAGATCAGTGCCACCAGCTTACTAGAGTCTGCTCATTCTTTGAATGGCCTGAAGAAACGATAGAGGTTTAGCGTAGAGCTTTAAGATCACCAAAGAAAGAATGGACCCTAGTATCACCAACTCACAGCTGGTGTGATCTAGAGTCTCACATTTGAATTAATCGGTCCCTTTTGCAAAGGTAGTATGTTAATTATGATGACACATATTGTTTGCAGTATTTATATTGGTTTGTTAGTGTAGAACCTGAGATAAATGCCCGGAAACTGATTGAATCCTAGACCCAAAACCCTTCTCCCAAGTTCTTCTTTTTTTCCCCTCTTTTTTGTTGGTCATGTAGCGGTGTTAAAGATGCTCGCCACAGAGTACATTCGTAGATCAGCTCTAACACAACTGCTAATCTCAATTATTTATTCTTTGTGTCCATCCAGATTCCCTCTGCATTGCGGATAGCATTAGGGTACGAAACCTAGTTTTACTTTGGTTTTCGTGATCTCAAGGTACAGAAAGTAAAATAAGAAAAACTGTATCAATGTGTGATATGTCTGAATCCACTGGTGGATGATTCACATGAATAGTTTCAATCTTAGATGCAGTTACTGTATTTCGGGGTTGGGAGGCAGTACTGAAACCTGTGGAAACTGTTGTGCATCCCTATTTTGAACAAAACAGTGCTGAACTGTTTCTGATGATTTCAGAATGACATATATCAAATAATGGAGCGTGGGAGCAACCAAAAGTGTTACTCTATTGTACTAATTGTGAAAGAAAGTAGAGCAACATGCTCCTGACTTTATTGCTTATCTACCCTTCTGCTTTAGAATTAATTGCACCATTTCTCTATTCCAGGGTGAGCCTCGGGTAGATAAAGCAGTTTGGCCTCCGAAGTACAGTTGAGCAGAGAAATCACTCAGACTATTCAGATGTCAGCATTAATATTATCTGTGGCTCAGAAGGATACAGATTGCAGCCTGTGCCATATATGTGTTTCCACCCACTCAAGCTAACTTTCATGTCATGAAGTAGGGGGAGGTGATGGACACCTCAATGTTATCAGCACCCTCCCTGGAGGCTCAGGAAATTATTACAGTAGCAGAAGAGATGCATAGTGCAGCCTCCGGCACCCAGTCTCAAACAGGATCAGAGTCACAAGCCAACACAGAGCTTTATCCAGCGGGGTTAAGCAAATGCAGCTTGCTCTGGAAGGCTGTTATAGAAGGCAAGACTGGCGAAGTCCACCTACTGCTGGAACAAGGTGCTGATATTAATGCAAAAGATAAAAATGGATGGACCCCTCTGCTTCAAGCAGTGCAGATGCAATGGGATGAGATTATTCATCTTTTGTTGGAAAGGGGGGCAGACCCATTAGTCAAAAAGGATAATGGTGCTACTCCGTTCATTATTGCTGGGATTCTGGGAAATGTAGAACACCTGAAACTTTTTCTTTCCAGAGGAGCAAATATCAACGAGCAAGATGACAATGGATTCACAGCTTTAATGGAAACTGCCTATTATGGTCGTGAGAATGCAGCCAAGTTCCTTTTAGGTGAGGGAGCAGATGTGAATGTGGTGCGGAGCGCAACTGATGAAGGAAAGTCCAAGAGTACTGGTGGACAGACAGCTCTTATGGATGCAGCAAAGAAAGGGCATGGAAGCATAGTCAGGATGCTGCTTGATAAAGGAGCCAATGTTAATCACCAAGATCTTCATGGACGAAGTGCATTGCTTCATGCCCTGAATAGTTCAGACCCCACTGTCATCAGTATTCTGCTAGATTCTGGTGCAGAGATTAACATGAGAGACAGAGCTGGAAAAACAGCTCTTTTTCTGGCTGTGGAGAAGAGAAGACCAAGTTTGGTAAAGGCTTTATTGAGCAAGTTTGGAGGTCAAGCTGATGATCAGGATAACACTGGAAGGTCCGCATTGCAGGTGGCCGTCAAAAACAATGATTTTGAAACAGTCAAACTCTTGTTGGAAAATCGTGCTGACACAAAAAATAAGCACTTAATCCGGGAAGCCCTGACCAAGTATAATCCATTGTTGGTGAAGCTGCTTCTCAATGAGGGTGCAACTGTGGATCCAAATGACATGTCAACAGACTGGACTGCTGTCAGCAAATACTGGGGGGAGAAACTGAATGAACTCCATCAGATGCAGCGTTCACTCAAAGGGAAACTGGCTATCTTTATCAAGGACAAATACAAGATTAAAAGTACGTCTGGGATAGGTGTCTATCTAGGCATCTATGATGGCCATGAAGTAGCTGTGAAGATAACCCTGAAAGAAGGTGGGAATGAGAGATTCCTACAGGAGCAGCGGTGTCTGAAATATTTCCAAGGCAGAAGCCATACTATGAAGCTACTTGGAGCAGAAGAAGATGATGCCCGCCATTACTTGTGCCTTATGTTATGTGAAAATAGCATTGAGGGACAGGAAGACATGCCTCTATTTAACACCAGAAACATCCTGAAGGATGTATTCCAAGCTCTTGAGGACTTACACCAATCAAACTTTGCCCACCAAGATGTATGTCCTGCCAACATTTTGATAGGTGAGTACTGTTTTCTCACTCTTGCAGTGAGTAAATGTGGTCTGGTGGGTTAGGTATTTCAGTTGGAAGCAAAGGTTATGACTTATCTTATATGGTGCAATGTCTCTTAGATATTTTATTGATGTAATGTTTTTAAACTTGTTTTTATCTATGTATTTTTATGCGTTGAAATAATGCTAAATAAAGTATGTTTTGACTGACTGACTGGTTGACCACAGGTACAATACAACATTGGGTGAATCACTTTTGCAGTCTTGCTGCAAACAGTATTGTAACTAATAATTTACCATATACTAAAAAGCGTCCTTTGTGACCTGCCCCTTACTCATAACTGGATAACTTTATTCTCTGTTTTAGCTCCCTTTGCCTGATTTTTTTGAGTTTGGCTTTCCTCACTATTCTTTTGCTTATACCACCCAGAGGAGCATACCAAGTTACCAAGTTGTGATTGGTTGACTTGTATATTTAAGCTACTGATTTCAGGGGACTATTGTTCCTTTGATATGCTTCTATTAGATTTCAGTTTTTGCACATACAAAATGTATGGAGTCTTCTCTTTTTTGCCTTTCTCTGTTGACTCCATGCTCTTTATGTTCTCTTTCTGCATTAGTGGCCCCACTGCCTCTCCTTTGCCATGCCTCGGTTCACTTTGCCTCCCGCTTATGTCATGTTAACTTAATTTGTATCGCGCACAGATACTCAAGAGTGTCCCGACGCGGAGCAGAGAGGGGCAATCATCAGAGATATGTTTTCAGGTTCTTCTTGGAGATCAGTGGGTCCTGGATGTTCCGGAGGGCGGAAATGAGAGCGTTCCAGGCGACAGCAGCTTTCCGAGCTAAAGAGCTGCCTCCAAGCCTCTGACATTTAAAGCGGGGTACCTGACCATGGCGCTGGAACAAGGAACACAGATGTCACGCTGGAGTGTAGAAGGTGAACCGTTTTTGCAGGTAAATGGGGCCACGTCCATAAAGAGCGCGATGGGCCATGACCAAAGATTTAAATTTGACCCGGTCGGCTGCAGGAAGCCAGTGCAGAGAGCGCAGGTGGGGTCTCATTATAGTCCTAGCGGGAATTTCAAGGAGGAGTCTGGCTGCCTTACTTTGGACCATCTGGAGTTTTTTTAACAGATAGCCCGGGATGCCCACGTAAAGAGCATTGGCGTAGTCCAGCTGAGACAGAATAAGGACACAAATGACAGTCTCTTTCGCCGCCCTAGGCAGGAGAGGAAGAAACTTTCTCAAAGATTTCAAAAGGCCAAAGCAGGTCCCGGCTAATTTCTTAATCTGTGAAGCCATGGAAAGATTCTTCTCAAACCACACCCCCAGGTTCTTGGAGGGCTTCCCTATAGAAGTGGGGATGGGAGCTTGGGAGGGGGGAGAGTTTCTCATAAACCGCGTATTCTGTCTTGCAGTTGTAGTTTCCTTTAATGGACAATGGGACAGGACTAAAAGGGGTATTGTATTGGGTGGTATTTACGCCAAACTTGCACGCCCTGCAACTGGTACATTTAAAAAACCCCAGCCGGGCTTTGAACCAAGACGTACTCTTGACCAATTCAGGAAATGAGTTAGATACATGTGTCCTCATGGAGAGGCCTCTGCGAAAAGTGATGTTTGGATTACTTGGAAGTTGACATGCCAGAACTCCAACTGTCATTAATATGGGCCAGCTCTTGGTTAAAATGACCCTTATTTTTCTTTCCTGACAGCTAAATGATGTGATGAACCTGATGTTGCTAGTTTCTGGATCATCCATCATGTCACTGGTGGGAGATTTGGGCAGGAGAAGCGACTCTCTAGTTCTTTGCTTTGTTTTGTTAACTGCTTTATTGAGAATTTTCTCACTGTTCCCTCTGGGCTTAAATCTTACAAGTGCATCAGAGGTGCATGTGAGTTATTCTTCTTCACTATTGCAGATTTGTTTAAGACAAAGTAATTCTCCATAAGGTATGTTGTCTATAACATGGCGTGGTTGGGCACTGCTCGCATGGAGGGTCGAGTTCCCTGCCGTGTTTTTTCTGTGGTGGATATTGTATTATCCTTTAAAAACACCTTAACAGCTAAGAAATCTACAGTATTTTCACTGATATTAGATGTGAATCTCAAATTTTCTGAGTTAGTGTTAAGACTTGAAATAAATGTTTTTGCACTCTCTTCATCACCCCTCCAGATTAAAAACACGTCGTCGATGTAACGAACCCATAATGCCACATGTTCCGAAAATGTCTGATGGTGTTCCCCCATGAGGACCCACCTCTCCCACCAGCCAACGTGCAAGCACGCATATCTGGGGGAAAAGCAGGCCCCCATGGGCTATTACTGAATATGGATCTGATTCTTATGCCTTTATCAGGATATTATTGAATATTAACCTCACAAGGGCATAAATCAGGAATATCGAATTAGAGTCCTAGATATAAACACAACATTTCGATGGTATGCACCATCAGTTCTCTGCTGCACTATACCTATGGGACTTCAGATCAAAAACGTCCCAGTTATTTTCATGGACGACCCTGTGTATAGAAAAGGGTTTAGCTGTATTAGTACGAAGTGCAGCAGAGACCTGATGGTGCATACCATCGAAACAGCCCAGAGAATCTGCAAAAAAGAAGAAGAAAGTAGAGACCTAGATTACTTCAGTCCTACGTCTACACTGCTGTTTATGTTATTTCAATGCGCAGAGCCTATTGGGAAAATAGGAACTACACTACAGAAACTGCCCAGAGAATCTGCGAAAAAGAAGAAGAAGAAATTGAAGAACAACTACGAGACATCAAAAATAATCTCACAGAGACGGAAGCTAAATTACTTTTGGATAAGATTGAAAAGGAACTGGCTACATTCAAAGACCATACAATCAACTTTAAAACATCGAAATTTGAAAAAGATCAGAAGAATTTCAGTCTCGAGACTGTACATCCATACTTAGCCCCTTCGAGGCTGATGACGAGCTGGGCTCGTCATGGTGTAGCCTCCTCAAACACTGATGACGAGCCCAGCTCGTCATGAACAATGGGTTTTTTAAAAAGTCAGCATTCCAGTAGAATCAGAGCAGCGCGCATGTGGTTAAAAGACGATTTTTACACACGTCCGGATTCTACTAGGGATCTGAATACCTATCAAGGTCGGTCCAGAAAGAAGTTCTTAACATTCTCGGAGACATCCACTTCAAAATCCACTGAAGACTCTCACGCTGGGGAGGGTCCATTGAATAGAAATCCCCAGAAAAGGCCTTTTTTAGGACAGGGCGAATCAGATTCAAGCCCCAATGGGAAATGACAATACGCAAGCATCATTACAAGTCTTAAATAAATCTTCAATCATCAATCTTTCTAATAAAACACTATCGAAAGCGGAGGAAGAGGTCTTGGAATTAGGCCTGTCATTTGTTCCTGGAACATCTATGGACTTCACGAAGATCAAACTAGAAGTTATGGAATTTTTCAGAAAGATACGTTTAAGATGGTTCTTTAAGGATTCTCCCAAGCAACTCCAGACTGAGACATCGGGCCTGAGGAATAAATCATCTTTCTGTCCTCCCAACCATAATACCTCTAAGAATATTATCACATTTGAGCGTGCAGTGATGTCATCATTAAATGTTCTGGAGAAAAAACGTCGGTTTGTGCCCACCAACCTGACAAAAGATCAGAAGGAAGCTCTCCGTGAACTCAAAAATCAGCAAGATGCCATTATTAGACCGGCAGACAAGGGAGGGACGGTGGTCCTATGGTCCAAGGAACTTTATAGAACGGAAGGTAGAAGCCATGTGTATAACCAGGAATGGTACCGCCGAATCACACAGGATCCTACAACCCAGATAACGCAGGAAGTTTCGTTACTGGTGAATGATGCGAAAGAAAAAGGAATACTTGGTCCAAAAGAAGCAGAATATCTTGTCAAAAAATATCCTCGAGTGCCTCATTTATACTTTCTACCGAAAGTTCATAAGGATGCCACAACACCGCCCAGACGGCCCATTGTTTCTGGGTGCGACTCTGTTCTCGAGCCAGTTTCTAAGTTCGTAGATGTGTTTCTGAAACCGCTAGTAGTCCAGGTACCGTCGTACCTCCGTGACACAATGGATTTCATCAATAAAGTGGAAGGGTTCCAGTTTGATCCAACGGCACAGCTGATGGTCACGATGGATGTAGCGTTGTTGAACACGCAAATCCCTCAACAGGATGGATTAGATGTTCTTGAAATCTATCTGGAAAAAAGGCCCCGTCCCCACCGAGTTCCAACCGAATTAATTGTTGCATTTGCATCATTGGCGCTCAAAAGAAATTTCTTCACATTTGAAGATGATCTGTTTTTGCAGGTGAAAGGCTCAGCGATGGGTTGTCCGTTTGCCCCTGAAATGGCGATTCTGTTTATGGGGCAATACGAAGAAAAATATGTATATAATAACAATCCATATCAAGTACACATCCAGCAATGGCTACGATATATAGATGACGTGTGGTGCACCTGGAATGGGACACCACAGCTGTTGGAAGAATTTCATGTTTGGCTAAACAATCGTAGTCCGGACATCAAGTTTAGTCTAACCTACGATGCAAAAGCGTTATCATTCTTGGATGTGGAAATCAAGGCGACATCTGATGGGCTAATGTCCTCTCTTGTTCAGAAAAAAACTGATAAAAACAACGCCCTACACTTTAAGAGCTATCATCCCAGGAGCCTAAAAAATAACCTTCCCTATGGACAATTCCTCAGGGTAAGACGGAATTGCTCGAGACTCCAAGATTTCGAGACTCATGGTCAAGCATTGGTTAAGAAACTTCAGGAAAGAGGCTATCCCTGCAAGCTCCTCAAACATTCTATGAAAAGGGCCAGATGGACGTCAAGGGAGAATTTACTTGAGAAGAGAAAAAAAAACACAGACACAGCGGATGGTGTGTGTGTCCACATTTGGACCCCACACTCACCCTCTGCAGAAAATCATTCGAAACTGTTGCCACCTAGTGGAAGAAGTAATGCCTGATGTTGGATCACCCCTGTTTGCTCTCAAGAAAAATCGGAGTATAGGGCAGCAAATTACATCTACCCGCCCTCCAGGGAAAAGAGAAACTCAGAGCACTATCTTCGGAATGAGCCCTGTTAAAGGACATCGGAAATGTGGCACCTGTTCCGTGTGTAATCTCACAATGGAAGGCTCATTGTTCACGGACGGAAAGAGATTCTGGCGTCATGAGGAACACACTAACTGCAAGACGAAGTACGCAGTGTATGCGATTCAGTGTCCATGCAAAAAAGTCTACATTGGAAAGACAACACAGGAAGTGCGACAGAGGATTACTCAACATCGCTCTCGAATTAACAATAAAACCCTGACAGCACCATTGGTGTCTCATTTTCTAAATCATAACCACTCGGTGAATGATTTGAAATGGACCGTGTTGGCAGTGATAAAAGTCGGCGGTGGTGGTGACCCAGAAACATGCTTGTCACAAAAAGAAGCATATCTGATACTGAAATTTGATACAGCTACCTCTGGGCTGAATGAACTGTCGGAATTAAGCAACCTATGACCAGTGAAGCATTCTTGAAGATTATGTGTGAGAAAATTGCCTGTGACTGACATCGGCAATGGCCGCAATGGTTCTAGTTCATTATAAAAGCAATTAACTTCTTGTGCAAAACTGTGACGGGCTTCTGCTACGGCCGTGCTAGCTCGTTGTAAGGGTGAATGCACTACAAGTACCATCTTTCCCTGCCGTGCTGCATGCATGTTTCAAAAACATGCGGTCCCTTTAAAAGATCTAAGTTTGCTCGCGGCGTGTAAACGCCAGATGCCGTGCGAACAAGCGGAGAGAGTAGCCGAACGAACAAGTAGAATCGTTTAATATAGCTTACATTTAGCATAACCTAACACGATAGACAGGATATCTAACGTAATCTTTGATATCTCCGGTTGGGCAGAAAACAAACTGATTGAATTGAAAACGTGTTCAAAAGAGTCCCGGACCGAAGAGCGGCCGGCATCCCTCCCTCCAACATGCCACTCCGCCAAGGTCCAAGGTAGGCTCCATGTTCGTGGGTGTTAGTAGCCACAATTGCAGCAGGGTGTGGAGAGAGCCTCAGTGACAGGTCTTTATTTATATTTATGTCTATCTGCAGAATCTGTTTACTTGAGCAGCAGTTTTCCAACAGAAGTGGTCTAGAGTGCTACATACAGGTATTTATACATACCACCTATAGAGTCTGAGAATTTATTACAAATTTGAACACAATACTGACACCAAATCCCAATATTATTATTATTATTTACAGTCTTGGCAAACTCCAGTCCGTGTCCTGAGGAGAACCCATAACTGCATTGTGGTTCGAAACGCGTTGACCCCGAGCCTGGGAAAAAGAAGAAGGGTGCAACTAGGGTTATCAAATAGTACCACACTTTCCATCCCTAGGAGTGCAACCCCAGAAGCATTTATCTAGTCTCTGGCTTAGTAAGACAGGCAGGCAGTATCTATGAACTGTGTAGTCCGCCTGTCTTCTTGTACATAATATGAAGGACTGGTGCCCAGTGAAGAAATCATTTGAGGCATTGTATTTGTGTGTTTTGGTGTTTCTTAACTCACAGTATTGATTTTGTGCATATTGAACACTTGTATATATTGTACATTTTTTGTCTGTATGTATTCTTTATTGTTTGATGACTGTTCTTTTGATGACATATGAAAATTTTATGGAAAAAGTTTTTCTATAAAAAAAGACAAAAAGAGTAAAATAAAATAGGCGATCACCCAGAACTGTTTGGTGGATGTGATAAAACTTAAAAAAGTAAACCTGTCTTGTACATTTTAGCCATTAGGTGCTCCCCGCTGCTATCCTTGATGAGGAGTGTCAGCGGTGGGAAGTCTGGTGGTTCTATGGGGTATCTGGCGACCTGCGATCTTAGTGCTATTTGCAGCCGGCATAGTATGAACTGATAAATGTAGCCTCCCAGAATCAAGCATCTTCACTACAAGAATAGATGTGGCCATTAGGGAACACATCCCCGAATGTTGCCAGTTCAAATTTAGTTATCTTCACTACGAGAATAGATGTGGCCATTAGGAAACACATCCCCGAATGTTGCCAGTTCAGATTTAGTTGGGGTACATTGCACTGTTGCCTTCTGTGTAATAGGGATCCATAGGTTCCCCGCTAACGGAAGGGACAAGGAGTATAGTAGTGGCGCCTCAGTTGCGGGGTTCAATTGCTTCCAGGCTCAACTGGTCGTGGATGACGTTTGCAGGTCCAGTGGGTCTTGGGCCGGGCCAATCTGCAGGAGTGCCAACAAATGGGGATAGGATGAGAGAGATCGACATCTGGCTGGAAATAAGGGATCCGGGAGTCAGAGTGAAAACAGTGTCATGAGAAGCTGCATTGTGCGATTAAATAATATATTTGAAAATTCTGGATCCCAAACCCCCTCGTTCATACGTTAATGTCTGGATGACCCAGCTGACCCCTATACCAGCTGTATTAGCTGGGAATGAAGCGTGGCAAAGAAGCTGTTGTACAAAAGTATTGGTATGTTCTGAAAGAGGTATTAGAACTGCGGGAGAACAACCATTTTAATCAAGGGAATTCTCCCTGCCAATGACAGGGGTAGTTGCACCCAGCGCCCAATTTTATCATTTAATTTCTCCATAGCCGGGCCATAGTTAAGTTGGATGAATATGGATGCCTAAATATTTGACTGAGTCGTCACACCATTTTAGTGGGTATTCTGTACTACGACTATTGTAGTCCTTCTTTAAAGGGAAAACCTCAGACTTGCCCCAATTAATTTGCAAACCTGACAAGACACTGTAGCGAGTGATCTCTCAGAGAATCAGTCCAAGGTTTTCATCTGGGTGTCTCACATAAAAAATGATGTTGTCCCCGTATAATGTAATCAGTAAGGGGCCCATCTTATACTGAATACCCCAGCGGGAATGATTATCTTGGAGGTGGCGTACGAGGGTCATTATAAACAGCAGTGGGGATAGGGGGCATCCCTGTCGGGTTCCCCTCGACAGCATAAAAGGGGCTGTCAGAGAGCCATTCAACCATACACGGGCCGAAGGGCCTGTATATAGCAGGAATAATACTGATATAAACTTGGTTGGCAGCCCTAATCTCACCAATGTGGCATTGAGAAAGGGCAATTCCAATGAGTCAAAGGTTTTTTGGGGTCCAAGAGGATCGCCGCCGGCGGAAGCGAAGGGTCTACCCTATAAAGAGTAGCGAACAGGGTACGCAGGTTCAGCGCAGTGGATCTGTGTGGGATAAAGACCGCCCGGGACGGTGATATCATCTGATCGAATATCAGGGACAGCCTATTGGCCAGCATTTTTGCTAAAAAATGATAGTCAAAATTAATTAGTGAGAGGGGACTATAGGAGCCGCACTGTTGCAGGTCCTTGCCTGATTTGGGGACTGTTAGACTTGGCCCTTTTTGCAGGGTCATCCCTGAGCTTTTTGCCTTCCTCCTATATTTTTTCTGACCTGTTGTTGGCTATTTTATGACTCTGCGGTACAAAAAGTGGGTGGTGATGGACGGAGCATCTGAACCAATCAAACATTCACACCCAGTCAACACATCTGGGTTTAATCCATCACCGTTCTTTAGCCCACTCTGCCACCCCAGTTCAGACATGGCCATATGCAAATCAGTCTGACCCTGTGCCTCATGGGAACAGTCCAGCCCGAACTGCCAAGCCATGCCTTCTCTGGACTGGAAACAAGCTTCCTAGGACCGGTTTCTGGCATTACAGCCGTCTTCAGCCAGGCTTGCTTGAATCCAGTGGCAAAGTGAGCAAGGGACTCACGTCTGAGCATACCCTGCCAACTTATGGCGAACAAATGTGGTTCTGAAATTCTGGGCCCTGCTGTAATACCGGTACCGAGGTTCAACACTCGTGCCACAAAATATCATCGTACCATGACGAATTTGGCATTGGCAGACCGGTAATGATTAGGACATTATCCCTGTATATTTGCGTCGTGATTGAGCGATGCTAGCACCCTTAAATCATGGTTTCCGTTCTGAACCCTCGGACTCCATTTTGTAAACGGCATCCATCTTATGGCTTGCCCTCATATAGTCAATTGATTGAGGCCGAGCTTGATCTGAAAGGACACGTCCACCTTAGCTGACTTCCCCATGACCTGGCCGAACTGACTCCATCGCCTCCAGCCAAACCTGTTTGGGCAGCTCCTCGCCCAGTGGCCGAATAAGATAGCATCAATGCACAACATGCCATAAACCATTCACTACATACAGACCATGTTTTCTACACACACACACCTGTCCATGTTCCTTGTTTATGGCCAGTTTTACGACGAGGAGGTGCCCTGTTTTATTGGGGTTTCATCGATATCTGATGGTAGTTCTGGGCCGGGCTGGGTCATCTATCACAAACTGGACATCTAAAATATGGGTTGGCCAACATGACTGTGCTTTTTGCTCTATTATGGAAATATGTCTATGACCGTATTGTAAACTGAAGAATTCTTGCCTGCAGCTGTTATTTCTGTATATAAGGAGAAGGCTGGTTCTGTAAAAACGAACAGTCTCCTGAGAACTTACGACCCGTGCTGTTGTAATTCTAGGACACATGTTACTTGGTTGCAGCCAATAAAACTCGATCTCTGACTTCACCTAGAAGACTCTTGGTTTCTGTGGTCCGGAACAGGGAGAACTCAGAGGTCTTCGGGTGTTATCCCCTGGCACCACCGGGTTCCTAAAAACCCGGCACCTCAGTTGGCGCCCAACTCGGGCGGTATCAAGCGGTATCGGTCCAAGCCAGATGTTCGTGAGGAGCTTCGTGTGAAAATTCCAGAGGACGGCCAGCCACTTCAGCGACCCCTGTATGTCGACGTGGTTCCTTAGGTCTTTTCTGCGAGGTTCCCCGCGTCCCGACGGCTACGAAAGACTGCTGCCCTGACTATCGCCCTGTTTTGGACCCAGTGATCCTTGGTAGAGCGAAACGATAGACGAGTCTTCTAGTGACGTCATCGATCTTCAATACTTCAGTTAAGTATAAGTGGAGCGTCTCCCAGTCCTTAGTTTGGTTCTTAGTTTTGGTATCCTTTAGATACACCTTGTTTGGAACTTGCAAGCGCCAAAACCGCGGGATTCGTGTATTCACGAGAATATCGTAAATCGATAATCCCTTGAAGTTTGAAGCTAGACTAGTGAGCAAAGATGCCTGGTCTTAGCAGACTTGAAAACCTGTTTTGTCTTGGTGTAGCGATTCTGAGATCCAGGGGACGGAATTCTTGCTATGCAAAGAAAACGGGAAAAGTCCTTCAAACTACGACTACCAGACTGCCTTGGGGTATTCTCATTGGACTTAAGCCCCTCCTCTGCAAGGGGAAGGTGCTTGTCAATTAATCTGTTTGAGCAGCGAGGAAGGGCGGATGGTGTTCCCCGCCGGATCCCAGCGTGAAGATTCAAGCCTCGTGGAAGTCTGTTTTTCCTGGATATCGAGTTCTGGAGTACCGGCTGGTATTCGTGACTATTTCTTGTATTATCTTGTTAAAAGTGCGGGCTCGCCTTTTTTCCTACATGAACCTTGATCCCTGACAATTGAATACTTGTTTCCGCTAGTTAGTGAGTGAAGCCGCCGCGTCTGTTTAGAATTGCATAGACGCTTCTGACAGACCGCGAGAAAAGTAAAGCGTGTATTTCCTGTAGCGCGACTGGGTTCGGACGCGTTCAGGGTAAACGCTTATAGTTCGTAGAGAGGGTTTTTGTGAAGAGCAAGCAAGTACTGAACTACAAGAAACCGCCTGCTCTTTTCCTTTTGGAGATACGTTACTTAAAAGTGCTACGCTAAGCTTTTCATTATCCGGATGCAAGGAAACTGTTTGTGGATGTTTCAGTCTCCGTGTTGTGGCAGTAACAACACGAGGGAATAAAAGAAAAGAATAGTTCCTTTCTTCGCTGCAACTCGTATTCTGGTGAAGTTCGAGTTGTCTGAATTGCATTCTGGGACTTGTTTGTATGCTGGCATAACTGATACAAAGACTGGGTCTACCCTGGAAGTTATATAAGGATGGGAATTGAGGAATCTTGGTGAGTGGAAGAAAGGCACTTACACCATAAAGTGAGCAGAGGTTTCCTGATCATATGAGTAATTGTGTGTTTTGTCATCCTACCTGCAGCCTTGAAAGTATACTAGACCCAGCCAAGAGTGTTGACCACGTCCCTGTGAGGAGTCTTGTGAATACACCTTCATCCTCTTTCCCTTTTTTCCCTTGGGGCACGAAGTCAGGCAGAGTATATACAATTCTCTGCTGGGGGTCGTGCTGTGAGGAAATAAGGGATTTAGCATCAGATATCGTCTCTGCTTGGCCCCAGGAAAAGGTTAGTGGTGTTCTTGGTTCTTGCGCTACAGCCAGTCACGACACTTGGTTGTAGTAAGGACTCCCGATTAGAGCATTCGTGTCCGGTTCCTCCGATTGGAACTCAGACATATGAGTTATATATAAAGCACAGAGTAGGCCCTATCACGTATAATGAGGTATGGATAAGATACACCAGAAAAGATGGTGTTTTAAAATGGCCCCAATATGGTAGCTTTGACGCAGAAATTTTAGATAACCTCGAGGTCAAATTGTTCAAGAAGAAAGCCCGGCCGGCGATGTTTGACTCTTTTCGCTTATGGCGCAAAGAAGCCAAACAGAAAGAAATAAAATTAGCAAAGAAAAATAAAAGAGGTATGTCAATGGCGCAAGCCGCCGTTGCATACAGGGATAATGAGGAAGAGCAAGAGAGTGAACAAATGCTCAGAAGCAAGAAGTTAGCAATAGATAAATGCTACCCAATGTTGCCCCATGAAGGACAAGATTCAAAGGGAACATCCGAGAAAGATCCATTAATGTCCCATTTATTGAATTCACCACCCCCATACACATCGAGTATTACCGGACCACCGAAGCGTTTTGTTATACCGCACCCCGGCGCACGAAATGCAGCTCTTGCACAAGCACCAGCTCCTCTTCAGCTGGTTCCTACTTCTCCGGCGAAGCCTTCTCAAGGGCCGCCGCCTTTGCTACATACTCCATCTACTTCTTCTACAACTTTGCCTACAGCTCCAACTGTTTATCCTGATACTACTTCTGCTACTGCTTCGACTTCCTCTGCTATTGCCTCGACTTCCTCTTTACATCAGCCTGTCTTTTCTGGCACATCTGCCTCTCCACAAGCTTCTCCTTCTGTTCGACAGAGAGTGGCAAGTACTGTCACTGGTCTATTCTCACCTTTCTTTGGGTCGCCTAAAACTACCCCTAAAACAGGACGTAGACAGTTGCGTAGTCAACTGCCTGATTATGAGGAAAGAGAAGTGCTGAATGAGTTAGCACGCAAATGGGTTACTGACACTGTTAGATATGATGTTCAGTCTGTTATGGAAGTCTTCCGACAATGGGATGCACCCACTCAGAGATATGTATTCGAAGAGATGTGTGTATATCTCTGTGAAGATTTGGAGACAAACGATCCAAAACGCAAAATGAAGGAATTATTCCGTATGCGTTTTAAGTTCTATGAAGGTATGATTGTAGGTGCCGATGTTGAAAAGGCAATAGATTTGTTGTTATCTTATAGGAGTAAGGGAAACGTCTCTAGATCATTGTATGAAGATGACGTGCCAGGTAGGAAAAAGGCGCGACAGTACCCAATGAGAGAAGTTCCTCCAGTTTGGAGGGAAGGTGATGCGAATGCACATCCACCCATTCCACCGCATTTCCAGCGTGTATGGGTACATGTCCCCTGGAAAAGATCTGAAGTTTTAGCACTCAAGCAGACATTACCTGATCCACGTAAAAATCCTGCAGGGTATTATAAGGAGTTATCACAGACTGCCAGCTCATGTATAATGAATTTAGCAGATGTCCACATGTTGTTTGGAAATGTTGTTCCACAGCCTTTATGGAGTAAGATTCGTCATGCAGATCATGATCAAGAATTAGGCGACACATGGGCTAATATTACTGCTGCAGATGCTAGACAAGTTGGTGGTTCTAAACCTGAGCCTTTAGTAGCCGAACTTCCTGGTAGAATTATCACGTACATGAAGACCTTAATGCCTGAATTGCGTGTAAATTGGGACAAGCTGTCTGCGTGCAAGCAGAAGAAAGATGAGAATGTGTCTGACTTTTTCACAAGGTTTGAAGAGACTTTTGTCGATCATAGTGGTCAGGATATGGCTATCGAGGGTGGCCAAAGATTGTTTGTAGACAAATTTGTACATAATTTGCTTCCTGAACTGTGCAATAAATTGAAAGATTCAGAGAGTGCTTGGGCTGTTTCCACGTCAGCGCAGATTTTAGCTACAGCCCAGTACTACGAAAATAGGCGCAAAGATGAGCTAGATAAGGCAGACAAAAAGACTAAGGATTTAAAAACTAAAGTTCTCCTCCAACAAGCCTATCCGCCTCGCACTGCTAGTCAGCCCAATTATCAACAACCACAGCAGTATTCGAGAAACCCGCAAGGAAACGAATTTTCCCATCAGCGTTTGCCGTACGGCCCGAATCAGTGTGCCTATTGCAAAGAAGAGGGTCATTTCAAAAACAATTGTCCAGCTCTGGCGCGACGCCTAAATGGTGTTTCCGGTTCAAGAGGTAGAGGTGTTCAACAGGCTCCTAGGGGTAGGGGCCGTGGAAATTTTCCCCAGAACACCACTTCTTTTCCGCCTCAGAATTCTATGAATAGCTTTGATCAACAGAATAATGCGTCTTCTAGGTCAGCTCAGTACTACGCTGATGACTACTACGCAGAGAACGAGAATGAGAGTAATAATTGCTAGGACAGCCATGGACAAAGAGAGGGAGTTGTTTCAGTTCCAGTAGATCAGAATGGACCTTATGTCGAGGTGATTACATCAGGAGTGTCAGAGCCATTTCTGCTGGATACTGGTGCTACAAAAAGTTCGATTATGCACTCAAAACTTCCTGGCGCACCTTTGTCTGGCGAAATGAATGTTTCAGTAGGTTTTTCTGGCGCCCCTGTTAGAAACCCGATTTCTAGTCCTATGCCCCTTTCTGTTGGCCCATGTGAATTAGAAGCACCCCTCATCCTTACAACAGGTTGTGGCGAAAACGTGTTATGTTTGGATTTGTTAAAGAGATTATATGCGACTTTGTACTGTTCTCCTTCGGGAGTACAACTTACCCTTGGTAAGAAAGTGATTTCCCCAATGTATTTGTCAAAGGAAAATATTCCAACTGAATTGTCATCTCTTCCAGATATACTTTGGGCTACCGGTTCTAATGATGTAGGTCGTTTGGAGATAGCACCGTATGTCATAACATTGAAAGCCAATGTTAGGTTGCCACGTATTCCCCAATACAAGATCTCTAGCGAATGTGAAAAGGCTTTGTTAGCGATCGTTTACGATCTGATCGAGAAAGATGTAATTGAAGAGACAACAGGCAACATTTGTAACAGTCCTATTCTGCCTGTCTTAAAGCGTACTGATCCTTCACAGCCCCCTGTGTACAGATTTGTGATTGATCTCAGAGAAGTGAATAAGATTGTCGTACCACAGTTTCCAGTTGTCCCCGACATAACTGCCCTATTGACTATGGTCCCAGCTTCAGCAACTTGGTTCTCGGTGATTGACCTAAAGAACGCCTTCTTCAGCATCCCTATCGCTGAGGAGAGCAGAGATATTTTTGGCTTCAATTTAGGAGGACGAAGCTTCCGCTTCAAACGAGCTCCTCAGGGCTATTGTGAAAGTCCATCGATATTCAGTCAGGCTCGGAAAACACAACTTGACACGATTGTTCTACGTGATGGTGTGACTCTGATTCAGTATGTAGACGATCTGCTGATCGCTGCAGATACTGAAGAGATTTGCAAGCAAGCCACATTATCGTTATTGCGTCATTTATGTGACATGAAGCATAAAGTCTCTCTTTCAAAATTAAAATTTTGTCGACAAGAAGTGACCTACCTAGGTCACATCTTATCGAAGGAGGGAAGGAGACTGACCCCAGAAATAATACAGGCAATTGCAAGCTTGAGTGCCCCAAGGACACAGAGAGAAGTTTCTTGCCTTCTTGGGCATTACATCGTACTGTAGACAATGGATACCGAACTTCTCACTATTGGCTAAACCTTTGCTGGCACTACTCTGCAAAGACACACCCGATCCTATGCCCTGGTCTGAAGATTGTCAGACAAGTTTCCATGAGTTGCGTGAGGCATTGTGTTCGGCTCCTGTGTTGGGCAACCCCGACTACAGTAAGCCTTTTAAGTTATATGTCCATGAGAAGGAAGGTTGCGCACTATCAGTCCTGACACAATACTTCGGGGACAAACAGCGCCCATGCGCGTATTTCTCAGCGACTCTAGATCCTGTAGCTAAGGCATTACCAAGTTGCTTGAGGGCCACTGCTGCAGCAGCTGTCTGTATTCGACAGTCTGCTGGGTTAGTCATGAATAATACTCTGATCGTTATGGTCCCACATGCAGTAGACATTTTACTGAACAGAACAAAGACGCAGCATTTAACTAGTGCTCGACTGTCCAGCTATGAGCTGACACTACTAGCGAGTCACATACACATAAAGAGGTGCGATACACTCAACCCCGCCACGTTATTACCTATTCCGGCAGAGACAGATGAGGTTGAAAAACATGATTGCTGCTTTAGGACAGAAGAAGAGACAAAAGGGAGAGTAGACTTGCAGGACACTTCCCTTCCTGAATGTAATGACACTTTATGGGTTGATGGTTCATGCTTCAAGTTGCCGAATGGTGATATGACTGCAGCATATGCTGTAACAACATTGCACACGATTGTAGAGGCCGCGCGCATCCCCCACAATTCTGCGCAAGCAGCAGAGTTGGTTGCACTTACAAGAGCGTGTGTGTTGGCAAAAGGAAAGCGAGTGAATGTATATACTGATAGCCAATACGCCTTCGGCGTGGCCCATAGTTTTGGAAGATTGTGGCGTGAACGTGGGTTCCTGACGTCACATGGTGCAAAAATCCAACCTGGTCAGCTAGTGAACGACCTTCTCGAGTCACTGACCTTGCCCCTACAAGTTGCAATTGTGAAATGCAGTGCACACAGAAAGATTCAAGATGATGTTGGTCGTGGGAATGCATTTGCAGACGAGGTTGCGAAAGAGACTGCAAGGAACACAATGAGTCGGATGTATGTTGTAGGTCCCGCTAGATGGATTGCTGATGTGGATATGTGTGAGGACACTATTGAAAGTGTGAAGTCCATACAAGCTGATGCCACTGAAAAAGAGGTGAATGAATGGAGAGAAAGCAAGGGTAGATTGGATGCGAATGGTTGTTGGGTCGAATTGTCAGAACATCAGCGATGGCTATTACCTGACGCATATGTACTTGCAGTGGTGACAATGGCCCATGGAATGGCGCACGTCAGTGTGAAAGGAATATGTAAACTGTTGGCCCCAGTATGGCAGAATAGTGGTATCCCAAAATGCGCGGAGAATTTGGTCAGGAACTGTATGGTGTGTTTGAAGTACAATCCCGGTAGGGGAACCCCAACTCCAGCTGGTCATTTTGCACCTCTAACGTATCCGTTCGAGGTTTTGCAGCTCGATTTCATCCACATGGAGAGGTGCAACAATCTGAAATACGTGCTTGTTGTTGTTTGCGCCTTCTCCAGGTGGGTGGAAGCGTATCCCCTTAAGGACAACACTGCCTTGTCAACTGCCAAAGCCCTTGTCAAAGAATTCTTCCCTAGGTTTGGCATGCCTAGAATGGTCTGGAGTGATAACGGAAGTGAATTTGTGGGACGAGTGATGAAGAGAGTGTGCGAATGTCTAGGCATACACCAGAAGTTTCACGCTGCAAATCACCCCCAATCAGCGGGTTTAGTAGAGTGCTACAACGGCACCCTAAAACTCAAACTGGCCAAGATCCAAGCTAGCACAGGTCTTAAATGGCCTGACGCCCTGCCCTTAGCACTCCTGTCTACCAGAATGATTGTCCACTCTAGACTGGGACTTAGCCCCCACGAAATCGTGTTTGGGCGCCCAGCAAACATATGGGGAGTACCGAGGCCCAAGAAACTCAGTGAAATAGAGCACCCTGTACTGCTTGACTATTTACACGAATTGACAACTAAATTGCGTGTTTTACACCAACAGGTTCACAGTTCCTCTCCGCCAGCCTCTGATGATCCAGGTCTCTCCATTGAACCCGGCACCTGGGTGCTGGTGCGGAATTTTCAGCGCACGAACAACAAACAGCCCAGGTGGACTGGGCCACACCTCGTCCTTCTTTCCACAAGATCAGCCGTTCGGGTGGAAGGAAAGAAGAACTGGATCCACTGGACCCATTGTAAACGGGTCCCTCTGCCTCTTCCATATGACCGGTGGGTCCAGTAGGGAATCGCTGACTCTGAGACCGAGTCCGTACCGCGCTTTGCACCCTTCAGCGATGCACGATTGAAAGGAACTGGTACAGAAAAAGAGAGTGATCCTATTTTGCAAGGATTTGTGCCACCGTCAATGCAGTTGGACACTACAGAACCTGAAACATTGTTTGAAGACCACACCGTACCTGGGAAACAACAATATAATCTGAGGTCGAGAAAAAAAGACTAATAAAAGCAAATTAATGCGATTTTCCTTTCCCCCAAGAACTATTTTTGATTTTACAGCTCTCTCGCCCAGGGAACTTGCTCATTTTTGATTTTCGAACCGCCATCCGGTTCTGCTGCTAGGGTCGCGGTTGATAGTCTGGGGAGTGCAGCTGGGGACGTTTAGGTCAACGGTTCTGGTTGGTCTGAGGGAATTACCCCGGACTAAACAGAAAGCACTCCTTGGCAGAATCAAACTCCCACAGCGGCAGCAACTAGAGGATGGAGTTTCTGAGGGTAGAGAGAACTGCTAGATCCATGAACTTTAAAAAGCAAATATGCACTGTGATGGCCAGAAAGAGATTCTTGATAGTATGTATTTTAATGTTGTTTAGCATAACGATGTTCCTGATTGGCTATACTCTATCCACGTTCCAAGTAACCTTTGTAAATAACACTCAGCCCACACCTCCTCCTACTGTTCCTTCCCACTCCTTTCACCCTCTACCCGAACACGAGTCTGCCAGAAGACTAGAATTTGTAAATAATTCATTCGTCCAGCTCCTACACCAGCACCAGTCTATAATGAACACATCGAATTGTTGGATATGTGGACTTATGCCTCACACGACAGACAAGGGCATCCCTTACTTCGTCCTGCCATTCAGTTACTATGGTTCTCTGTGGGCTTTCCAGACAATGTTCCTGTTTGCCATAGAACCATATCCCCCGCGTCCCACCGGGAGCAATTCCAGCAACAAGGCACTAGTGGCAGGAATAAGGAATATGAGCAGGGATATCGACACGTACCGAACGATTCCCAAAGATGAGTTTACCCCGTATAGTAGATGGAACATCACTCAGTATGGGATTTCTTGAGTAAGAGCCAGAAAATAAAGAAATCTTCCCCTGTTTGGATAGTACCCCACCGAGGTCACCTATGCCTGCAAGGTATTGGCAGGGATCCCAAAGCACAGTTGGGGAAGAGCGTATGCACGGAAACGTATGTGTTTGCCTCCCGAACTTCCCCTCCATTCTTAGCGGCTAAGGGTACATACTTCATCTGCCATGACAAAGCATACACATGGTTGCCCCCTGACTTCTCAGGCACATGTTTTATCTCGTTTCTGCTGCCACCCACCTACACGGCCGGGGCAGATTACCATCGGACAAGGACAGTTAGGGGTGTCGTGAGTCAAGACGACACTGCGGGTCAAGAGTTCGGGGACTTCGCCAAGGGTTTTCTGCCGTTTTGGGGGCCTATGGTGAACAGCAGGAACATTCGCCAGTTAACGAGGGTAGTCGAATCCGCCGTGACCGAAACGGCCGGTGCCCTTAATAACTTGACAGCTGAGCTTCAGTCGGACAGACTTATGACTCTTCAGAACCGGGTCGCCCTGGATGTCATACTTGCCGACCGTGGTGGTATATGTAGGGTGATCGAATCCAGTTGCTGCATTTTCATCCCTGATAATGCTCCGACAGTGTACCAGGCCATCTCCAAACTGCACAAAATCTCTGATTCCCTCCACGTGGAAAAAGGGGATTGGTCCCTGCTAGGGTGGTTCTGGGAACTGATCTCTGCCTGGGGATGGAAAACTCTGATCTTCATTGGGATGATCTTAGCCATTCTGTTTATGTTCTGCCTGTTTGTACAGTGCGCTCCTGCAATATGTGGCCTCTGTGCTTCTTCATGTGTAAGGAAGCCTGTGTCAAGGGACGAATTGAGCAACAGGATGATGCTACAGCAGCATCTCCATGAATTCATTAATACAGATTTGGACTCAGATTAGCATGAGTTATTGCCTAATATGAGGGCAAAAGGAGGGTCTGTGGTTCTGAAATTCTGGGCCCTGCTGTAATACCGGTACCGAGGTCCAACACTCGTGTCACAAAATATCATCGTACCATGACGAATTTGGTATTGGCAGACCGGTAATGATTAGGACATTATCCCTGTATATTTGCGTCGTGATTGAGCGATGCTAACACCCTTAAATCATGGTTTCCGTTCTGAACCCTCTGACTCCATTTTGTAAACGGCATCCATCTTATGGCTTGCCCTCATATAGTCAATTGATTGAGGCCGAGCTTGATCTGAAAGGACACGTCCACCTTAGCTGACTTCCCCATGACCTGGCCGAACTGACTCCATCGCCTCCAGCCAAACATGTTAGGGCAGCTCCTCGCCCAGTGGCCGAATAAGGTAGCATCAATGCACAACATGCCATAAACCATTCACTACATACAGAACATGTTTTCTACACACACACACCTGTCCATGTTCCTTGTTTATGGCCAGTTTTACGACGAGGAGGTGCCCTGTTTTATCGGGGTTTCATCGATATCTGATGGTAGTTCTGGGCCGTGCTGGATCATCTATCACAAACTGGACATCTAAAATATGGGTTGGCCAACATGACTGTGCTTTTTGCTCTATTATGGAAATATGTCTATGACCGTATTGTAAACTGAAGAATTCTTGCCTGCAGCTGTTATTTCTGTATATAAGGAGAAGGCTGGTTCTGTAAAAACGAACAGTCTCCTGAGAACTTACGACCCGTGCTGTTGTAATTCTAGGACACATGTTACTTGGTTGTAGCCAATAAAACTCGATCTCTGACTTCACCTAGAAGACTCTTGGTTTCTGTGATCCGGAACAGGGAGAACTCAGAGGTCTTCGGGTGTTATCCCCTGGCACCACCGGGTTCCTAAAAACCCGGCACCTCACAAAGCGGTACAAAAGGGGGTGGTGATGGACGGAGCATCTGAACCAATCAAACACTCACGCCCAGTCAACAGTTCTGGGTTTAATCCATCACCGTTCTTTAGCCCACTCTGCCACCCCAGTTCAGACATGGCCATATGCACATCAGTCTGACCCTGTGCCTCATGGAAACAGTCCAGCCCGAACTGCCAAGCCATGCCTTCCCTGGACCGGAAACAAGCTTCCTAGGACCGGTTCCTGGCATTACAGCCGTCTTCAGCCAGGCTTGCTTGAATCCAGTGGCAAAGTGAGCAAGGGACTCACCTCTAAGCATACCCTGCCAACTTATGGCGAACAAAGCGGTACAAAAGGGGGTGGTGATGGACGGAGCATCTGAACCAATCAAGCACTCACGCCCAGTCAACAGATCTGGGTTTAATCCATCACCGTTCTTTAGCCCACTCTGCTACCCCAGTTCATGCCAGAAACCGGTCCTAGGAAGCTTGTTTCCGGTCCAGGGAAGGCATGGCTTGGCAGTTCGGGCTGGACTGTTCCCATGAGGCACAGGGTCAGACTGATTTGCATATGGCCATGTCTGAACTGGGGTGGCAGAATGGGCTAAAGAACGGTGATGGATTAAACCCAGATCTGTTGACTGGGTGTGAGTGTTTGATTGGTTCAGATGCTCCGTCCATCACCACCCCCTTTTGTACTGCTATTTTATGACTCTGGGCACTTTACCACTGCTGATCAGTACTAAAGTGCATATGCCCTCCCTACTGCAAATTAATGTATTAATTGGTGATTCCATGATTGACTATTTGGTTTACTTGTCAGACCCTAGTACAGTGCACTGAGTGTGCCAAGGGCGTGAAAATCCAAATGCTGCTAGTGGGCTTGCAGCACTGGTTGTGCCACCCACAGAAGCGGCCTTGTAAAAATGTCTCTACGGTCTGCCATTGCAGAGCCTGCGTTCAGTCTGGTACTTTCATGCTGACTGGGCAAGTACACCTACTTGCCAGTCCCTAAACCTTCCCATTTCTTCATATTAACACCCCTATGGCAGGCCCATGAGCAGGGTGCATTGTAAGTATAAGGTAGGACAAGCCCTGATCTGTGTGGCATGTCCTAATAGTGAATTACAGCCATTTTCATTTTTCTCTATTGCAAGGCTACCTGTTCTCCATAGGCCAGAATGGGCTGTTAGAATTATTACACTTTATAATCCACGGACTCAGAGAACATGGTAGAAATTCGAGTTTAGTATGCCTGGATTCAGAATAATAAAATACATCTTTTCGTTAAGTTTATTTTTATATTCTGTGTTTGCAAATGCCACTTTTAGAAAGTAGGTATTTGCTTGCCTAACCTTTCAAGATTGCCTCTGCAAGGTTGTGTATTCCTTTGTCCGGAGTTTGAGTGACAGGGCTGGGGGATTCCAGGAGACAGAATGAGTCAGCCCAGTTTGAATAGAGAGATCTGCATCTAGATAGGAGGGAGGAGTTGCACCTGGGACCTGAATTGGACTATGCCCGTCTTCCACAGTGCTGGCTCCACCCCCTGTTGTGCGTCTGATGTCTCTGCCCTGCACACTGAAAGAAGAGAAGGAAGACTGTCAACAAAGTGCTCCAGGGCTGTACTTGCCTTCCACAATGCTGGCTCCACCCCCTATGGGGCGTCTGATGTTCCTGCCCTGCACTGTGAAAGGAAAGGAGTGCTTCAGAACTGGTTTGGACTGGGCACAGGCCCTTCTCCCCTCAGAGAACGACGGATTTTGGGGTATACACATTGGGACCCTATTCCCAAGAAATTAGATCACGTTTGGACTACAAGATGAAACCTCTGCTGAGGAGAGGAACCTGAAGAAACTGAGGAGAGAATATTCCCAAGCTGAAGTGCTGCTTGGGGGATTGGCCTGCAGTGGTTGCCTGACTGCTAAAGAGAGGAGAAAGAACTTTGTGTACTTTACTTTCAACTTGTGCAAAAGATCTCCAAGGGCTTGAAAGAGAGCTTGCCCCTTGACCGAAGTCCCAGGACCAGTGGACTTCACCAGCCTTTGTGGATTGCTGCTGGAAACGCTGTTTCAGTGGCTACACAGGCAGGGAGCTGTGACTGACTCTCACGACGGGCCTGGTGTCCTGTAGGCACCGCATCAAGCAATGTCTGCCTCGAACAAAGCAAGCACTGAGCTTACCGACTCCGTCCTGACGCCGTTACTGAGCCGTTGCCTGCACCGCGACTGGTGGACACCGCGATTTTGAGCGCCTCCCTACACCGACTCGTACTGGTCTGACCAACGCGGTCACTGCTGCTGACTCAGAGTCCCGTAAACCCACCGGAGTTGGGCACCGCCTCGCATACTTCATGACGCACCGCTCGACTCGCACCGATGTCCGGACTGATCGATGCCAGTTCCCGAACTCTGGCTTTGTCACCGCACCGCAAGCTGCAAGCACTGCATCGAAGCACCGTCCCGCCCTGCAACGCACGCCTTAGATCCACCGACTCTGTCAACGGGCCGCTGCCTGCACCGCATCGAGGGACAACGCATCATTCAACACTCCCTTTCTGCACCATGACGAACACCGGAACCGGCTCGCACACTCGTGCCGGCTGCCTCAAGTAAAAGGTACTGTGACTAAGTCTATCGACATTTGAGTGGGCCCATACTGACGCGGTCCGCTGGATGTGCTAGACTCGGTGTTATTTCAACAACGCTGTAGCCAGACCGGGCTACCGACTCGCACAGAACCATGAACTAAGCCTTTTAACCAGAACTCTTGAAATCTAATAGTACTGTGGGTTCTTTTTGTCATTTATTAGTCTTGTGGTAACTCTATATAAAATATACGTATTTTTTATATAAAACCTGGTGTGCTGTCCATTTGTAGTGTTGTCTCTGGGTTACTGTATGTGGTCACAAATGCTTAACTTACAATGACTCTTAGATAAGGCCTTGCTGCTCATACCAAGCTTCCAAGGGGGTGAGCAGGGGTTATTTTAGGAGTGTTATCCCATTATCCTGACTAGAGGAGAGGGTCCCTATTTGTCACAAGTACCTACCTTTGCCAACTAGAGACCCCCAATTCTAACAGGGAGGAGTGTGATAACCGCCTTCCGCAGTGTCGGTGGGAGTTTGCCTACATCCATGACTTCCTGGTTCACGTCAATGAGGTGTGGGTTCAGTGTTTTCTTGAAGACCTTATAAAAACAACCCAGGAACCCGTCAAGGCCTGGCGCTTTGGAGACGTCCATGTCTTCTATTGCTTGGATCACTTTGCCTACTGTGAAGTGTTCCACAAGGAAGTCCCTGTGTGTATTTTCCAGCCAGCCCATGGCCACCTCATCTAAAAAACTATTTCTGGCCATGGAGCCCGGGTGCCCTTGGTCATATACAGGTCTTGGTAATATGAAAGTACCCTGTTACTGATGCCCTCGCAATCCTGTATCCGCCTTCCTTCCTCTCCGAGTAAACTTGTGATGTACGTCTGCCCCCGGTAGGGATGTATAAGCCTTGCTAGCGTACCCCCTGCACGCTCGCCCTTCCCTTATCGCCTGGCTATCGCTTGTTTCCCCAAAAAGTGTGCTTCCAGTTACGGCGCCTCCTGAACCTGGACAGCAGTGTCGCTCTCTGGCTCAGACCAGAGGCAGTCCGGGACGCCTCTTGGTCGACATCTGTTGGCATCAGTTGGACCTCGATTCCTGCCAGTGTAAGCTGCAAATCCTTTAGTATACCAGCACTCTTGGAAATGCAAACCCCCCTTATGTGAGCTTTGATCATCTCCCATAGTGTGGCCTTGGCCTTTACTGTGTCAAAATATTCCTCTACTGCTAAATGTAATTCCGCCTTGAAGACCGGATCTCAGAGGGCCATCTCTGGGAATCCCCACTGTTCCACCCTGTCTCCCACCCCAGGGCCCCTTAACCTGAGCACTACGGGGGCATGATCTGAAGAGTATGCGGAAGGTGGGTAATTGTGTTCAACCACGCTGTTATGCTTGGGGTGAGAAATCAATAATCCAACCCGGTCCATGTGTTATGAGGGGCTGAGTAGTGAGTTTAAGCGGGTTTATCTAGAATCGTGTGGCGCCGCACATCTGACAGTTGATATGCGTCTATCAAATTGGTTAGTGTTTGCCTGGCCCTGGGTTTCGAACCTGGTGTTGTAGCCGTGCTATCTTACCTAGGGTTCAATAAGATGTTGAAGCCACCCCCCCATGCAAATGTGATCAGCCCACATTCCGTCCATGCGGGAGTGGAGTTCCACAAAAAAGTCTGGGTCGTCCCTATTGGGTGCATAAACGTTAATCAAAAGGATCGTATTCCTAAGAAGCCATCCTTTCACTAGTAAGTATCTACCCGCCTGATCTGTATAAACCTCTACTGTCTTAAACAGTAGTCACTTATGTATGAGTATCGAAATCCCCCTTGCATATGTAATATATCCAGCAAAATATCAGTTTGAACCACAACTGGCGGTAAAGCCCAGGGACCCATGTGGGGGTAGATGCATCTCCTGGAGGAGTGCGATATCTACCTGGTGGCGTTGTAAATAGTGCAGAACCTGTTTCCGTTTACGTGTGTCATTGAGCCCTCGTACATTCCAGGACATAGCTGTATGTGCCAGGAGAGAAATTGGAGACTATTCTACTTTGTGGACCAGTGGTGAAATTGTACATCATGACCATAAGTCTGTGAACGGAAAACAGTGATCTCAACCAAACTCCCCCCTCCGCCCCCCACCCACCCCCTTATCCTCAACATAAGGGAAATCCCAAATCCCGAATAGAATCATAAACAGTATGCCTGGATTCAGAATAATAAAATACATCTTTTCGTTAAGTTTATTTTTATATTCTGTGTTTGCAAATGCCACTTTTAGAAAGTAGGTATTTGCTTGCCTAACCTTTCAAGATTGCCTCTGCAAGGTTGTGTATTCCTTTGTCCGGAGTTTGAGTGACAGGGCTGGGGGATTCCAGGAGACAGAATGAGTCAGCCCAGTTTGAATAGAGAGATCTGCATCTAGATAGGAGGGAGGAGTTGCACCTGGGACCTGAATTGGACTATGCCCGTCTTCCACAGTGCTGGCTCCACCCCCTGTTGTGCGTCTGATGTCTCTGCCCTGCACACTGAAAGAAGAGAAGGAAGACTGTCAACAAAGTGCTCCAGGGCTGTACTTGCCTTCCACAATGCTGGCTCCACCCCCTATGGGGCGTCTGATGTTCCTGCCCTGTGAAAGGAAAGGAGTGCTTCAGAACTGGTTTGGACTGGGCACAGGCCCTTCTCCCCTCAGAGAACGACGGATTTTGGGGTATACACATTGGGACCCTATTCCCAAGAAATTAGATCACGTTTGGACTACAAGATGAAACCTCTGCTGAGGAGAGGAACCTGAAGAAACTGAGGAGAGAATATTCCCAAGCTGAAGTGCTGCTTGGGGGATTGGCCTGCAGTGGTTGCCTGACTGCTAAAGAGAGGAGAAAGAACTTTGTGTACTTTACTTTCAACTTGTGCAAAAGATCTCCAAGGGCTTGAAAGAGAGCTTGCCCCTTGACCGAAGTCCCAGGACCAGTGGACTTCACCAGCCTTTGTGGATTGCTGCTGGAAACGCTGTTTCAGTGGCTACACAGGCAGGGAGCTGTGACTGACTCTCACGACGGGCCTGGTGTCCTGTAGGCACCGCATCAAGCAATGTCTGCCTCGAACAAAGCAAGCACTGAGCTTACCGACTCCGTCCTGACGCCGTTACTGAGCCGTTGCCTGCACCGCGACTGGTGGACACCGCGATTTTGAGCGCCTCGCTACACCGACTCGTACTGGTCTGACCAACGCGGTCACTGCTGCTGACTCAGAGTCCCGTAAACCCACCGGAGTTGGGCACCGCCTCGCATACTTCATGACGCACCGCTCGACTCGCACCGATGTCCGGACTGATCGATGCCAGTTCCCGAACTCTGGCTTTGTCACCGCACCGCAAGCTGCAAGCACTGCATCGAAGCACCGTCCCGCCCTGCAACGCACGCCTTAGATCCACCGACTCTGTCAACGGGCCGCTGCCTGCACCGCATCGAGGGACAACGCATCATTCAACACTCCCTTTCTGCACCATGACGAACACCGGAACCGGCTCGCACACTCGTGCCGGCTGCCTCAAGTAAAAGGTACTGTGACTAAGTCTATCGACATTTGAGTGGGCCCATACTGACGCGGTCCGCTGGATGTGCTAGACTCGGTGTTATTTCAACAACGCTGTAGCCAGACCGGGCTACCGACTCGCACAGAACCATGAACTAAGCCTTTTAACCAGAACTCTTGAAATCTAATAGTACTGTGGGTTCTTTTTGTCATTTATTAGTCTTGTGGTAACTCTATATAAAATATACGTATTTTTTATATAAAACCTGGTGTGCTGTCCATTTGTAGTGTTGTCTCTGGGTTACTGTATGTGGTCACAAATGCTTAACTTACAATGACTCTTAGATAAGGCCTTGCTGCTCATACCAAGCTTCCAAGGGGGTGAGCAGGGGTTATTTTAGGAGTGTTATCCCATTATCCTGACTAGAGGAGAGGGTCCCTATTTGTCACAAGTACCTACCTTTGCCAACTAGAGACCCCCAATTCTAACAGGGAGGAGTGTGATAACCGCCTTCCGCAGTGTCGGTGGGAGTTTGCCTACATCCATGACTTCCTGGTTCACGTCAATGAGGTGTGGGTTCAGTGTTTTCTTGAAGACCTTATAAAAACAACCCAGGAACCCGTCAAGGCCTGGCGCTTTGGAGACGTCCATGTCTTCTATTGCTTGGATCACTTTGCCTACTGTGAAGTGTTCCACAAGGAAGTCCCTGTGTGTATTTTCCAGCCAGCCCATGGCCACCTCATCTAAAAAACTATTTCTGGCCATGGAGCCCGGGTGCCCTTGGTCATATACAGGTCTTGGTAATATGAAAGTACCCTGTTACTGATGCCCTCGCAATCCTGTATCCGCCTTCCTTCCTCTCCGAGTAAACTTGTGATGTACGTCTGCCCCCGGTAGGGATGTATAAGCCTTGCTAGCGTACCCCCTGCACGCTCGCCCTTCCCTTATCGCCTGGCTATCGCTTGTTTCCCCAAAAAGTGTGCTTCCAGTTACGGCGCCTCCTGAACCTGGACAGCAGTGTCGCTCTCTGGCTCAGACCAGAGGCAGTCCGGGACGCCTCTTGGTCGACATCTGTTGGCATCAGTTGGACCTCGATTCCTGCCAGTGTAAGCTGCAAATCCTTTAGTATACCAGCACTCTTGGAAATGCAAACCCCCCTTATGTGAGCTTTGATCATCTCCCATAGTGTGGCCTTGGCCTTTACTGTGTCAAAATATTCCTCTACTGCTAAATGTAATTCCGCCTTGAAGACCGGATCTCAGAGGGCCATCTCTGGGAATCCCCACTGTTCCACCCTGTCTCCCACCCCAGGGCCCCTTAACCTGAGCACTACGGGGGCATGATCTGAAGAGTATGCGGAAGGTGGGTAATTGTGTTCAACCACGCTGTTATGCTTGGGGTGAGAAATCAATAATCCAACCCGGTCCATGTGTTATGAGGGGCTGAGTAGTGAGTTTAAGCGGGTTTATCTAGAATCGTGTGGCGCCGCACATCTGACAGTTGATATGCGTCTATCAAATTGGTTAGTGTTTGCCTGGCCCTGGGTTTCGAACCTGGTGTTGTAGCCGTGCTATCTTACCTAGGGTTCAATAAGATGTTGAAGCCACCCCCCCATGCAAATGTGATCAGCCCACATTCCGTCTATGCGGGAGTGGAGTTCCACAAAAAAGTCTGGGTCGTCCCTATTGGGTGCATAAACGTTAATCAAAAGGATCGTATTCCTAAGAAGCCATCCTTTCACTAGTAAGTATCTACCCGCCTGATCTGTATAAACCTCTACTGTCTTAAACAGTAGTCACTTATGTATGAGTATCGAAATCCCCCTTGCATATGTAATATATCCAGCAAAATATCAGTTTGAACCACAACTGGCGGTAAAGCCCAGGGACCCATGTGGGGGTAGATGCATCTCCTGGAGGAGTGCGATATCTACCTGGTGGCGTTGTAAATAGTGCAGAACCTGTTTCCGTTTACGTGTGTCATTGAGCCCTCGTACATTCCAGGACATAGCTGTATGTGCCAGGAGAGAAATTGGAGACTATTCTACTTTGTGGACCAGTGGTGAAATTGTACATCATGACCATAAGTCTGTGAACGGAAAACAGTGATCTCAACCAAACTCCCCCCTCCGCCCCCCACCCACCCCCTTATCCTCAACATAAGGGAAATCCCAAATCCCGAATAGAATCATAAACAGTATGCCTGGATTCAGAATAATAAAATACATCTTTTCGTTAAGTTTATTTTTATATTCTGTGTTTGCAAATGCCACTTTTAGAAAGTAGGTATTTGCTTGCCTAACCTTTCAAGATTGCCTCTGCAAGGTTGTGTATTCCTTTGTCCGGAGTTTGAGTGACAGGGCTGGGGGATTCCAGGAGACAGAATGAGTCAGCCCAGTTTGAATAGAGAGATCTGCATCTAGATAGGAGGGAGGAGTTGCACCTGGGACCTGAATTGGACTATGCCCGTCTTCCACAGTGCTGGCTCCACCCCCTGTTGTGCGTCTGATGTCTCTGCCCTGCACACTGAAAGAAGAGAAGGAAGACTGTCAACAAAGTGCTCCAGGGCTGTACTTGCCTTCCACAATGCTGGCTCCACCCCCTATGGGGCGTCTGATGTTCCTGCCCTGTGAAAGGAAAGGAGTGCTTCAGAACTGGTTTGGACTGGGCACAGGCCCTTCTCCCCTCAGAGAACGACGGATTTTGGGGTATACACATTGGGACCCTATTCCCAAGAAATTAGATCACGTTTGGACTACAAGATGAAACCTCTGCTGAGGAGAGGAACCTGAAGAAACTGAGGAGAGAATATTCCCAAGCTGAAGTGCTGCTTGGGGGATTGGCCTGCAGTGGTTGCCTGACTGCTAAAGAGAGGAGAAAGAACTTTGTGTACTTTACTTTCAACTTGTGCAAAAGATCTCCAAGGGCTTGAAAGAGAGCTTGCCCCTTGACCGAAGTCCCAGGACCAGTGGACTTCACCAGCCTTTGTGGATTGCTGCTGGAAACGCTGTTTCAGTGGCTACACAGGCAGGGAGCTGTGACTGACTCTCACGACGGGCCTGGTGTCCTGTAGGCACCGCATCAAGCAATGTCTGCCTCGAACAAAGCAAGCACTGAGCTTACCGACTCCGTCCTGACGCCGTTACTGAGCCGTTGCCTGCACCGCGACTGGTGGACACCGCGATTTTGAGCGCCTCGCTACACCGACTCGTACTGGTCTGACCAACGCGGTCACTGCTGCTGACTCAGAGTCCCGTAAACCCACCGGAGTTGGGCACCGCCTCGCATACTTCATGACGCACCGCTCGACTCGCACCGATGTCCGGACTGATCGATGCCAGTTCCCGAACTCTGGCTTTGTCACCGCACCGCAAGCTGCAAGCACTGCATCGAAGCACCGTCCCGCCCTGCAACGCACGCCTTAGATCCACCGACTCTGTCAACGGGCCGCTGCCTGCACCGCATCGAGGGACAACGCATCATTCAACACTCCCTTTCTGCACCATGACGAACACCGGAACCGGCTCGCACACTCGTGCCGGCTGCCTCAAGTAAAAGGTACTGTGACTAAGTCTATCGACATTTGAGTGGGCCCATACTGACGCGGTCCGCTGGATGTGCTAGACTCGGTGTTATTTCAACAACGCTGTAGCCAGACCGGGCTACCGACTCGCACAGAACCATGAACTAAGCCTTTTAACCAGAACTCTTGAAATCTAATAGTACTGTGGGTTCTTTTTGTCATTTATTAGTCTTGTGGTAACTCTATATAAAATATACGTATTTTTTATATAAAACCTGGTGTGCTGTCCATTTGTAGTGTTGTCTCTGGGTTACTGTATGTGGTCACAAATGCTTAACTTACAATGACTCTTAGATAAGGCCTTGCTGCTCATACCAATCTTCCAAGGGGGTGAGCAGGGGTTATTTTAGGAGTGTTATCCCATTATCCTGACTAGAGGAGAGGGTCCCTATTTGTCACAAGTACCTACCTTTGCCAACTAGAGACCCCCAATTCTAACAGGGAGGAGTGTGATAACCGCCTTCCGCAGTGTCGGTGGGAGTTTGCCTACATCCATGACTTCCTGGTTCACGTCAATGAGGTGTGGGTTCAGTGTTTTCTTGAAGACCTTATAAAAACAACCCAGGAACCCGTCAAGGCCTGGCGCTTTGGAGACGTCCATGTCTTCTATTGCTTGGATCACTTTGCCTACTGTGAAGTGTTCCACAAGGAAGTCCCTGTGTGTATTTTCCAGCCAGCCCATGGCCACCTCATCTAAAAAACTATTTCTGGCCATGGAGCCCGGGTGCCCTTGGTCATATACAGGTCTTGGTAATATGAAAGTACCCTGTTACTGATGCCCTCGCAATCCTGTATCCGCCTTCCTTCCTCTCCGAGTAAACTTGTGATGTACGTCTGCCCCCGGTGGGGATGTATAAGCCTTGCTAGCGTACCCCCTGCACGCTCACCCTTCCCTTATCGCCTGGCTATCGCTTGTTTCCCCAAAAAGTGTGCTTCCAGTTACGGCGCCTCCTGAACCTGGACAGCAGTGTCGCTCTCTGGCTCAGACCAGAGGCAGTCCGGGACGCCTCTTGGTCGACATCTGTTGGCATCAGTTGGACCTCGATTCCTGCCAGTGTAAGCTGCAAATCCTTTAGTATACCAGCACTCTTGGAAATGCAAACCCCCCTTATGTGAGCTTTGATCATCTCCCATAGTGTGGCCTTGGTCTTTACTGTGTCAAAATATTCCTCTACTGCTAAATGTAATTCCGCCTTGAAGACCGGATCTCAGAGGGCCATCTCTGGGAATCCCCACTGTTCCACCCTGTCTCCCACCCCAGGGCCCCTTAACCTGAGCACTACGGGGGCATGATCTGAAGAGTATGCGGAAGGTGGGTAATTGTGTTCAACCACGCTGTTATGCTTGGGGTGAGAAATCAATAATCCAACCCGGTCCATGTGCTATGAGGGGCTGAGTAGTGAGTTTAAGCGGGTTTATCTAGATTCGTGTGGCGCCGCACATCTGACAGTTGATATGCGTCTATCAAATTGGTTAGTGTTTGCCTGGCCCTGGGTTTCGAACCTGGTGTTGTAGCCGTGCTATCTTACCTAGGGTTCAATAAGATATTGAAGCCACCCCCCCATGCAAATGTGATCAGCCCACATTCCGTCCATGCGGGAGTGGAGTTCCACAAAAAAGTCTGGGTCGTCCCTATTGGGTGCATAAACGTTAATCAAAAGGATCGTATTCCTAAGAAGCCATCCTTTCACTAGTAAGTATCTACCCGCCTGATCTGTATAAACCTCTACTGTCTTAAACAGTAGTCACTTATGTATGAGTATCGAAATCCCCCTTGCATATGTAATATATCCAGCAAAATATCAGTTTGAACCACAACTGGCGGTAAAGCCCAGGGACCCATGTGGGGGTAGATGCATCTCCTGGAGGAGTGCGATATCTACCTGGTGGCGTTGTAAATAGTGCAGAACCTGTTTCCGTTTACGTGTGTCATTGAGCCCTCGTACATTCCAGGACATAGCTGTATGTGCCAGGAGAGAAATTGGAGACTATTCTACTTTGTGGACCAGTGGTGAAATTGTACATCATGACCATAAGTCTGTGAACGGAAAACAGTGATCTCAACCAAACTCCCCCCTCCGCCCCCCACCCACCCCCTTATCCTCAACATAAGGGAAATCCCAAATCCCGAATAGAATCATAAACAGTCATTACAGTTATTCTAAGTGATCGAACCTTAGAAAAGTGTCTAAGCAAGGTGGAGGCAACGCTATGCTTCGTCCCAGGTTACATGAAATATATAAATGAAAAAATTAGAACAGCCATTAACCTCACAGTCAACATGTTAACTGTTATAGCGTACTGTGAAACACAGGCAGTACTTATCGACATATTGCAATACAATGAGTCCATCAGCTGGCGAAGAACAGTTCAACACTGGTGCCGGAGTCTGATACCCACGGGGACAGGTCTAGCGAGGGTGATTTCCTTGGCTGCCCAGTAGTTGCTCGAGTTCTAACGTAGTCCTGTACAGTTGCTGGTGAGTCAAAGATCCGAGATCTGCCATCAACATCCACCCTCAGACGTGCTGGGTTTATTATCCCATATTTCAGGCCGGCCTTGTGTAGTGCAGCCTTGACGGTTGTGAATTGTCGTTGGGCCTCTAGCACCATCGCTGTGAATTCAGGGTACAGGAAGATAGAGGAACCTTGCCATTCCAGTGACCCCCTTTCCCAGGCCATCCGCAGGGCTGTGTTTCTATCTTTGAAGTTCAGAAGCCGTGCCATGATTGGTCGAGGGGGACAACCGGGGTTAGGCCGGGTTCCGAGGGTCCGCTGCGCTCTCTCGACAACAAAGGTGGCAGTGAATGAGTCCCATCTGAATAAGTCAATCAAAAGGCCCTCCATGAATCCATCTAGCCGCCCTGTGATCGTTGACTCTGGGGCACCCAGGATACGAATGTATTGCGTCTCCCTCTGGCCTTCAAATCCTCATTCTTTATAGCGAAAGTTTTGAGCACCTTTTCCATTCCCTCCAGTCGTTTGGTAGCTTGTGTAAGTTGTTCTCAAGGTCCGAGATCCTGCCCTCAGCGGTGTCCAGCCTCTTGTCGTGTTGGTCTAACCTGGCCCTCATCTTATCCAGCCTTTTGTTCAGCCCATCAGAGGGGGTTTCCAGAGCCTTGAGAACAGCCCTAAGTTCAGTCATGAGTGCCTCGTTGCCTTGCAAGGGAAGCTGGGGTGAGGCAGTGGCGTCTCCACCCTTCGCCATTTTGCTGCCAGTTGAGTTTGTCCTGCTTCCTATCTTTTCGAAGGGTAACTCTCTTGGTCTGGGGTACCCTTTGCCCATATCCAATAGGGTGGTGATCTGCCACGTGCTCTTTGCTGATGCTGTTGCCCAAGGCCAGGTATGCCCAGTCAGTCCCCCAGTCCTCAAGTGCCGTGTGTGATCCTGTAGTGCACTCCTCATCATGTTGCCGCTGTGTGCAGTGTGTATATATTTCCTGTGGCCTCAGCACTATAGCTGCCCGGAAAGTAGGCAGTGTAGCCAGCTCAAATCAGGCCTCTGGGAGTGTCAGATGTCCACCAATATGCCATTGAGTGCTGCCGCAACTGCCGCAATGATGGTGCAGCCAGCGCGTGGGGACAGGGGGGCCGGTCAAGCCCAAAAGGTCACCGCATCAGCCCAACCAGATGGCCGGTCTCCAGGCTCTCCCCAAGACCCAGGGCCGGACTGGGAGCCAAAACCGGCCCTGGCAACGAGCTTGGCCGCCCCACCCCGGGGGGGGGGGGTGGGGGGATGGTGCGACCGAGCCCTTTGCCAGAGCCGCTTTTCAGACGATTTTGTTACAGGGCCAATTTACGGCTCTGTAACAAAAACGGCCCCCTGGGGCCCAAAACCGCCCGCCACCCTTGTGGCGCACTGGGGGATTGCCCGGTGCCCACAACGGCCAGTCCGGGCCTGCCTAGACCCTATCTCCATGGGGCCTCCGGGGGCACAGAGTGGGCGGCTGTCCGTCTCTCGCACGCTCGCCCCCAGGTCGGTATGGTCTTTGTGCCACCTGAGGAGTCCATCGTGATGCCTTTGTTGCTCATCGCGCAGGCCGCCAGGGTCCTGATTCCGAGGAAGCTGAGTCTCTGCTCACAATCATGGCGGCAGTACAAAACTTGAGCCTCCGGCTGAGCCTCGCCCCCCAGGCCTTCCATGCACTTCAGCGTTGCTGCGGTTCCCGGGGACGGAAATTAATTTGAACAGGCATTTGCAATGCAAACGGCCTCGTCTTTGGGGCCTTATATGTATTTAGCTATGCAGCACATTAGCATGGGTGCTGAAATATCTATTGTTGTATAACATGTAAGGAAAGTAAGCGCCAAACTGCATGACACACCAGGTATTATTTTTGTTTTTTAAAACATGAATAAAAGGCATTGCCAATTACAATGCCAATAGCTTAAACTCACGTAGATGCGAGACCTATTGCATTGCAAATGCTTGTTAAAACTTTATCACCGGCAAGACCCAGCCCACTTAAAGCCCTGTATACATGCCAACATTTATTGTGTAATGTAATTGTTAGCATGCACAGTGATAAATAGGATGGATAAATAAATTGAAATGTGATCCGGTCCCCAATCAATCCTTTAGTAAGTCAACTTCATTATTGCCACTAAAACCTCCTGGTCTTTGAAGTGACATTACAAATTATATGATATCAGAAAAACCCTCGTCCACTTGGAATAGATGATGACATTTGGTCGGAATGTAGCATATTTGTCTTATTTGCAATACTAAATCTGTCAGAGTTTTTGGGGCTGGAATTTCCTCTTCGTTTTGTGTCTAGAAAGATGTTGAGTCCTTTATTGGGTCTCCTTTTTTCTTTGTGATATATGTTTAAATGTATTTCGACTTAACAAAGATGACATCAAAACTCGGCTACACAAAATAAATTGAGGGAGCAGTAATGCCTGTACAGACCATTTTAATGTTTGTTATAAAGTTCTCACACTGGCATTAGAAACAAACTTTAGAATTAGATTTGAAGAGAAAAAGAGCCAAGCATCAGTAAAATACTTGCTTAATTAACTTGCTGGTTTGAAAACAGCACTAAAATGACATTCGCCTGGACTGTGGAAGCCCTGAAAAACTGACACACAAACGTTGTAAATCAATGGACATACCACAACTTGTTATTGAGTCTTTATTGTTTGAAGTTGTTTACCAGTACATGCCTCGCAGAAAGTCTTGCCACAGACCGATTCAACTGTTTCATGCAGCTCAGGGTAGACTATGTGGCTTCATTGGAAGGATTCATTGAGAAAAAAATGATGAAAACAAATCTAAAATGTTCACGCTAGAGCTCAATCACTGTTCTAGCGGAATGCAGCTCACCGCCAACCAGAATTGCTACTTTTTTTCGAGCAGAGCAAAAACAATGGTAAAAAGTAACATAGAATAACTGGCTTCCACAAAGACCCCAGCCAGAGAGCAGCAATGTCTTATTGATTCAATTTATACTGTTGTAAATAATCATGCACCATTAGTATATAAAAGGTACAAGGCTGGCTATCATTTTCATTCAGCTGTTTCGTCTTTTATGGGTGGCCTAACTGCCCAACACATTGGCAATCTATTTATCGATCTTGATGAAAGGCCGAGTAGGCCACACCAGGATGCGTTGCTGTGACCACAAAGTAACAAATCAATCTAACAGTCATATTAGCCGGCAGAAATAGGTTACGGATGTTGAATGTTCTACAAAAAAAGAAAACAAATCTGAAAGAAAAAGAAACTTTAAATATGAAGTAGTCAGAGAGCACCCTTTAAGTGACTGATAAGTCACTGTGAAGATCATCATAACCCTCTATGTAACATGATCAGCCCTGCCTGCATTAATGAAATGATCAGATCTTGCAGATGATCTCAAACTTCAGAAGGATGACGAGACAAAGCAGCCCTGCAGATTTTACTGAAATAATGATCAGATCTGCAGACTGCCTGTGTGCTGCTGTACTGTGACATAAAGGTATTGTAACAACATGACTATTGTAAAGTCAGTGGCAGGCTGCCACTGACCAGAAAGTACTTACTTGTTGTGAATTTCAGTCTGGCTGCAGGAGGCACTAGGTCACGGGTGCACAGCTGTGCAGCACTGCCGCTTGCAGTCTCCCCGCAGCGCCCATGCCTCTCATGATGATCACGCTGTGCGGCCATGCTGCCTGACTGACCCTGAGTGAGAGAGTCACTCTGTCAGGTGAGGGTCGTTGATGCTGTGCAGTCCCGCCGGGACTCTAACGCCGCGGCCGGGTTAATATATTGTCCCTCCTGCTCTCAGTCCGTCTCATACTATCAGCTGACTGAGAGGGACGGCAGCCGCGCGGAGGGGACCCTGACCGAAAGGCTGCACAACTCCACTTCTGGAGTAGGTAAAGGTCGATAGCTTTTTATAATGAAACAATCGAAAAAATACTTGTAGACAGTCTACCACATTGCCCCCCATCAACTTTCGATCTATCGTATTCATCCACTTATTGATTGATATGTTCTTGGTATATTTATTATGTGTAATGAATGGAATATATTTTATATATTGAGAAAAAAACTGAAAATGTCAAAATCTAATTTAATAACAAACTGTTTTGAAGAATAAAAAAAAATATATATTTTTGGAGATTATAACAAGCTATAGACCTTTACCTATTGCGTTGTTTCCTATGTATAGCTTGGTCATTAGATATATAGGGGTCCACTTCCGGGTCAGCTGCTTGGACCCAGGACCTCTGACCACCTCAGCTGCTGCAGGCAATGCAATGAATGTGTCCCCTCCCAAAGAGACTCCTGCTAGCGCTATACAGCGAGCATGTTCTAAATGTGCACGCTGCCCCGGAGCACAGACAAGGCCATGGTGCACATCTAAGACCATCATGTGAGAAGCTGCCTGGGGAGCGAACGGACACCGCGCTGAACAATATTCCCTGCCAATGTCAAAACATGGTATCGCCCACACCACTGTATATTGGATGGGGCAGAAAGAAATGGTCACGCTGCACTGATGCACTCAGTTCGAAGGGGTTTAAAGTACCGCCCGGATGGAAATGGGTGACCACTCGGTCCCCCCGAACGTATGGTTGGGTGCCCCGATCCTCCCGGGAAACCATTTTGGGCGTGGGGCGTGTCTCGGCTGGTATGCCCGAAGCGGCGTAGCGGGGGCGCGCCTTTTCCCGCCGAGGAGGGGTTGTCCTAGACACCTACACCGATGGCCACGCCCAGTAGGCGTACCGGAGGAGGGTACACGCCCTCCCGAAGAAGAATAAATAGAGCGGGAATCCGAAGAAGCGTCCTCTTGTTCCTGTGCTCTGAAGGCTGCACCCCCTCGTTGCTCGTGAGCCCTCGACGGAACAAGGAGCAATTTTGGCCCACCCACCAGCCCCCAATGGCAATGTTTGTTTTGCAATAAAGTTTAGCTGTGATAGGCCCCTTTTTTCCTCTGTATAAAAGTAAATGAACGTTTAGGCCGAGGATGTGCCTTCTGTCGGTAGGATTCTGTTTTTTCCTTTTAGGAGTAAAGCAGGCTTGATACAATTAGACATGCTGATATTTGGTTCCTTAGTAGGTGAACAACTGTCGTATTTATTTTTTGGTCGGGCGGTAAGGTCATGATCGGTGAGCAGTAATTTCAAGGTCCCTAGAGGGGGGCGCCACCCACTATGGATGGGAGCGCCCGGGGGAGGCGGCCATTGGCCCCACCCACTGGGAGGCGGCACCCACTAAGGATGGGTCGCCTAAGGGGAGACGGCCATAGGCCCCTTCCAGGGGAGGAGGCGGCTATATGCCCCTCCTACGAATTTCCCGGGGCCCGGATATCCGCGACGGCGGATAGAGAGTGTGGGGATGGGGGGGGGAGTCCACGCTGTCCTTCCTACAGATACCTCACATGGGAGCTCGGACGACCTTTAAGATGGCGTCGAGCGGAAAGAGGGGCCCCAAACAAGACAAGGGAAATTTCAGTTGGCAATGAGGGTACAGTCCTCTGCGCAGCCGCCACTCACACCGTGAGGGCGAGAGTTTTGGTAGTAGGGATCTGACACCGGTTAAGACCTTGCCGTTGGCCCTTAATGCTAGGATGTACAATTTTAATTTAGAACTTATGCATTTGCAGGATGTTAGACTCGGCTAGGAAACCTTTGTATTAGAGATTTGTTAAGGTTAGCTAAAGAACATGTTTTCATCGAAATGTAATAAATGAAAATTGTACATGATTATGAAACTTTTATTTAATGTTTTAAATTTTGTTTCATATTTTAATAAATACGGCCGGGAGGGTGACTCCCTCCCACCTTCCAAAAGTTCAGAACTGCGTCCGACTTCCCATCCTTGGGGATTGTGTTGGGAGGGGGTGGCGGGCATCCCGGCCATATAAACAGACAGCGCTTGTCAGGGGGGGCAATGCGCACAGAAAGTGCACGAACGGAAATGCGGGTGGGAGGGGCAGAGAAGGATGACTGCGGGAGGTGGGGTACGGAACAAATATAGCGTCTGAAGTGAAGGGGCCAGTAGCCGTGGCAGGATACAAATGACGTTCTAAACAAAGAGAGGTACCCCTTAAATGGTCAAGGGAAATGAGGTAAACTACCAAATATAAAGAGTGTTTTCCCTGGACTCACAGTTCTATATGCACAGAACACTTTTTTCTTAATACAAATTGATTGAATGTATAAGAGACTGTGTCTTAGATAGATTGTTGGATGTACAAACAGTAATAGATACATTTTAGATCATACAACCTGTTTCTGTCTATCCCAATTATGCTGGTCATAATTATGTTATGTGAATATTTGTCATTGCTTTGGGTATTATTATCAATTTTAGTGTCTTTATCTTATGGTTCTGTAACCAAATATTCTGTGTGACAATCATGTTTTTTATTGTTAAACGATGAATTTTTAATAAATGACTTGTTTTAATACATTTTAATTGTGAAGAAATCTGTGCATATAGAACTGTGAGTCCAGGGAAAACACTTTATATTAGGATACAAATGACGACATGGTTGTCATGAGGCGGGACTAACAAACATAAAACCTATCGGAAGGCTGCATTGAGGAAATAAGCCAATAAGAAATATGGGCGGAGAGCGGTCGAAGCTTCCACGAAGCTTCCCCACTATAGTGTATACTGCAAGCCTCGCAAAGCTAGCAGCATATGCGCTGCAAGCTAGCCGAGGCCTGAAAAGGTCGCTGGGCCCACGGGGAGCATAGTCGTACCGCATCCTTTCATCATATGCTGTAGCCGCTGGGATGGCCAGTTGTACCGGGGAGTTCGGCGGAGCTCCAAAGCTACGTGATCATTTTGGTCTGCGGCTCGGCCTCGCCCCCCTTGCCCTGTACTTTTCATCTTAGATCAGGGTGCATTGGTTGTATAGCAACACTTCACTCAGGCTTCATGTCCCTCTTTCTTTAGATTTTGCCTTTTTACGTTTAGAGTGTAGTGATATGTGAATAAATATTTTACCATTTCAACTATTTCACAAGCATATAAAATAATCTATGATCAGTTATACAGGATTTTACCTGGGGAAACAAAAGGCACATCTAATTTAGATACAGTTTTCAATCAATTGGAAAATAAACCTCTGCCTTGCACCCAGTCTTAACAGTGCAATTGTGTAATGTGTTTATGGTGTCGATATATGAGAAAAGCTTATCGAAATTGCAATAATTTCTAAACAGATGAATGGTATTTATGAAAGTGTTCTCACTGTTCTTAGATTACAGGGGGAAATGTTACCTGGCAGACTTTGACAAGAGCCTGCGATTTGAATACTGCGCCGAAAATGTTAAGCGAGAGCTGATCAAAGGTGACATGAAGGTAAGCGCTAGAGGCTTCCAGCTTCATACGATTCTTCACAAAATGCTTTGTGTCCTTTCTGTTGTCTCATGTTTCTCTGCAGATAGTGATGGCCAAGCATTTGCTGTCCTCGGTCTCTTTGTAGGAAATGGTGTCTATCCTTCCACCCTCCTTGTTGGTGTTTCTACTGCCAAATAGCAAAGCAGATGATGGTGTCTTGTCTTCCTTCACAATGTGATTCTTTCTGCTGGTAGTAGTTTCCGTTCTATGCCCCCAAGGAAAGGATCACTCACTGATGCAGTACACACGAGAATCATAACTGAGAGGTGAAATCACACCAGTATCGGCACAAGTTGAACAAGAGTTTGAAGGATATTTTGGTTTATGAAGCTTGCTCAGCTTACAGGTTTTACAATAGAGAAAAAAGCAGCACCCTACAATTCTGCGGAGAATGTCATTTTTCACAGCCCTGTTCTCTTTACAGACTGTAAGCAATGTCCATGTGTGAAATAGTAGATGTCTCATCAAGCAAAGGAATATCTGTGTGTGGACAACAACACAGTCTATCCTGTGTTGCGTTTTTACTTTTGAGGAATGTACCCATGCAGTTGCAGGTTTGTGTTTCTTCCTCTATAATATCCACTATTAGATTATATCTGTCCTGTGTGTGCTGGGATCTAGAAGCTTCCACTGGCTGACGATGAAGCACTTGCTGTGAGATCTGAAGTTCAGACTTTTGTTGATGTGGTCTGAGGGGAGACATGAGAGGAAAGACGTGGACCTGAAAATAACATTGCATGGAACTGAAACATACAATACTCCTCTCACCTGGTACCTCCCCGATTTACATATTCTGATAATAAAGATGGAGTAGAAAGGAATAGGAAATGGTAGTGAGCTCTACCATAAAGGCAGAAAAATGGCAACCGAGTTGGGTGATTCACAACAATCTCTTAGTCTTAGACGTGACACATTGCAGCATTTTCCTGAGCAACTGTTAAGATGTTCAAAAGACCGAGTTGACCCCCCTGATTGAGCCCTTTGGGATCACAAAGTAGAGAGCAGGGTAGTAGATGGTGTGGGATGAACTAAACACTGTGTACTGTGTGTGTGCAGAGATAAAATGCAACTTAACCGAGCCCTGAGCGAAGAATACCCTAGGGGACAAGAGACTATTAATTTTGGAATTTGGCTTGCCCTGAGCAGGATTAAAACTGCGTGGAAATTCCTACTAGGTAGTCAATCTGCTGGGGTTGTGGCATCTGACCAGGTTTCCGTCATTCTTGAGTGGTCACCCCTCAGTGAGGACTGTTGCTTTTTTTAATGGTGACTCTGAGAGTTCTGTGAAGGTAACAACGTGGAAATATTATGTGGTATGGCTAGGAGTCTTACCATGTAATAACACAATACCAATAAATGGACCTTAGATTTACATTAGTAATCCTCTCAGTCCTGGTAGAGTGGCAGACAGGCTTACTTAGAAATTGAAATTGAAATTGAAAGGCTCTTATATAGCGCATGGCTACTCGGAAGCATCCCAGCGCTTGATGTTAAATAGAAGGGTGATGCAGAAATTGAGAAATGGAGAAGGCTGATCTATGGCCTAGGAAACAATGCTGTTTTTAGCTGTTTTCGGAACACCAGCAGGCTGGGTTCTAAGCGAAGTGATAGCGGAAGGGCATTCCACAGCTTTGCTGCATTTCGGGAGAAAAGGCTATCCCCAGATCGGGCTTTGTTGGTCCTGGGCGTTAAAAGGAGATTTTGTTGGTTAGAGCGAAGGTGCCTGGATGGAATGTATGGTCTGATCATATCCTTCAGGATGGGGGGGCCGTTCCCATAGAGTGTTTTATGGACCAGACAGAGAGTTTTAAAATGGATTCGCTCTTTTATTGGGAGCCAATGTAGGGACCTTAATGCGGGGGCTGCAGTGGTACGGTGGCTGGTGCCGGTGAGTAGCCTTGCTGCGGAATTTTGAGCTATCTGCAGTTGTCGGATGACTGAAGTGGGGGCTCCTAAGTAGAGAACATTCCCATATTCCAGCCTCGACAAGATGAGGGACTGGACTATGGTTTTCTTCGCGGTTTCAGGTAGCTGGGGAAGGATTTTACGGATGGTTTTTATTAGACCGAAGCAGGTAGCCACTGTCTTTTTTGCCTGAGTTTTAAAAGAAAGCTCCGTGTCGAGCCGAAACCCTAGGCTTTTTATCTCCGTTTTGGGGGTAGGTCCAGGTCCCATGCAAGGGGGCCACATAGAAGGGGTGTTAGAGGTGGCCTTTCTTCCGAGCAACATCAGCTCGGTTTTTCCTCTATTCAGTTTTAGATGGGAGGCATCCATCCATTCTGCGACTTCACCCAGGCAGCTACAAAGATTGTTCTGGGGGGAGTCCGTCTGGGTGAGGGAGACTACTAGCTGGGTGTCGTCAGCGTAGCTTACCAGTTGGATTCCGAAGGGGGCTACTACCTCTGCTAAGGGGGCCATATACACATTAAACAGTGTGGGGCTAAGGGAGGAGCCCTGTGGTACCCCACACTGTAATGGTATTGGGAGGGAGCAATTGGTATCTGAAAAAACCTTAAAGAATCTATTGCTAAGGAAAGATTCAAGTCATTCAAGAGCTTTACCTGTGACTCCAATTCTTTCTAGGCGGGCAAGGAGGACATGGTAATTAACCGTGTCAAAGGCGGCGCTGAGGTCCAGGAGGATAATGGCCGCGCTGCCACCTGCGTCCAGAATCCTCCTGGATACCTCAACCACCCTCAACGAAGCTGTTTCAGTTCCCTGTCCTTTTCGGAAACCTGTTTGTGTGGGATGTAGCAGGTGTTGAGACTCCAAATAGGATGCCAGTTGTTTGTTTACCCACTTTTCAGCAAGCTTGCTGATACCGGGGAGGAGGGAAATAGGGCGGTAATTAGAAAAGTCGTCAGCGTTAAGATTTGGTTTTTTTTAACAGGGCCTTTACCATGGCTAATTCCAATCTTGAGGTACTATCCCGGAGTCCAAGGAGGTATTGACAAGATCAATGATGTTTCTACTAACATGGGGGAGGACCAATTTCAGGATAGACATGGGGGCGGGATCGAGAGGGGAACCACTCTTTATGGAATTGAAGAGGGAGGGGAAGAGGTCATCACTGAGAGGGTGAAAAAATGCTAGATGGGGTGTGGTAGAATTGATATCATCCCTCAAAGGAGGATTGAGCTCTGCTACTGAGAGTGGGGGAAGGGAAAGTAAAATGTTTTCAATCTTCGTGGCAAAGAAATTTGCTAGTTCGTTACAACGGGCGCCAGATTCTTCCGGAGAAAGTTCAGATGTAGGGGGGTCAGGGGCCTTAATCAGCGTTTTTACTATTCTAAACATTTCTCTAGGAGCATTAGTGGAGTTTTCAACTTTTTCGGCGTAGAAAGTGGATTTAGCTGCATTAAGTGAAGGTGAAGTATAAGCATTTTACAGGACCAACAGTGACGATAAGTAATTGACACAACTCTAAAGAAATCCAACACCAATTTATAAAAATAGACTATTTTTATATAAATTTAGACACCAGAATGGAGCATGTACAGTTCGTATAACTGGAGTTACAGAATTTACAGTGATAAATCTATCAATAGCTGTCAAACTTTACCATTCAAGTAAATGGGAGAAATACAGAGTTAAGTTCTTGCGGGTCCTCTGAACAAACTCTGACAGTTTGAAGAATTTTAACTTGCCCAGGGAGTCCAGGTGTAGAGGTGACATGGATGTCCTTGGTCCTGAACGGGATCCACGGGAGCTGTCAAAAACACAGCACTTTACAAAACGCTGCTTGCAGGTTGAGTTCAGAAGAAACCCTTGGAGGTGAAGCTTGGATGTGCCCCTGGACCAGGAATCACCAGTCAGAACAGCTCTGCCTAGCTCGGGCCTCTCAGGTGAAGAGGTATACCTGGCTATTCAAGGTGCTGAATGTGCCTGCTTAAACTGGGTTGCCAGGTGTGCCAACAAAGCATTTTTTGGGATGCTAGGGCTCAACAACTGTGTCAAAGAAGAGATGGGGGATGATGTCAGATGTTTCCTCTGTGTGCTGCGTCAAGTTAAGCAGGTAGTAGTCAGCAACACCACCAACAAGCCTCTTCCAGGGGTCCGGGGAATGCTGCAGAGGGCTAAGACTCAAAGAGGTTCAGAACTACACTTCCTAGAAGGCAGTGGTCCGCGACGGGGCCCGGTGGTTGGTCCTTCTTTGGAGCATAGAAATGCCGGTTGTGCCTGCCGACTGCTGGAGACAAGTACCTCTAGCCATAGGGAGTACTGATGAAGTCTTTGGCTTATAGAGGGGGTCACCTTCCTTTTGGAACCGGTCCTGGCCGAGTAGTGGTCCGGTGGGTGCAGGGGGGCCACAGGGGCAGTACTTCACACCTTTTCTTTGTGGTGTCCTGTCTTATGCTGACACAAGTCTCTTCTTTGTCCTCCTTCAGAGCAGATCTGGAGTTCTGGTGTCAGGGGTTTCCCTAAATCCTTTATTTATGGGGTGTTTAGGGGAGTGAGGGCTAGTATCCAATTGGCTACTAGTCCTGCAGCTAATCTGCCCCATAAGTGACAACATCCGGTGGATGAAGGTCACCAAACTACCCAGAGCCCGCTATTCTAGTGACTTTTCAAGATGGCATGGGCCATCCTCGGCTGTACCGACCAACATGCCCACCAAAGAGGTGTGGCTAGCTTTCGGGTGTTGTACACCTCCTGCATACCTAACTTCCCGGCTGCTCGCAAACACGAGAGCCTGGGTACAGGGGGTTGCCTTTGTCTCCACCGGTAGACAAATTATTTACATATCAGAGGCGGTGAAGCCCTTGAGGCTCACCGCCTTGAATGGTCTTTTACTAGCCATCCTCAGAGGGCGTAGGTGTGACCTCCTTCCTGCCCAGGCCTTTTGTCCCATGTCCTCTGGCAGTGATAGCATGAGGTCAGACTTCTGTCTTGGCGGCATCCGGGTCTAAAAGCCCTCTAAGGGTGGAACCTGGGTGCATGGCAGTTCATCCTCAACACAAGAATCATGTCCGGGGTGAAAAAGCACGGTGGTTAATAGCAAAGATGACTAAATTTAATGTTGCCATTGTGGAGCTGGGTATCTCGATTTAGTACGGTAGACAGTCCACGTTAACCTATGGACTGCTGTTCACTTACAGTAAACTTGAATAGCATGGTTACTGTCAAGGTATACGTGTCTGTTTTTTAGGAAACAAGGGACCCCTATATATAAACTAGCTATAACATAGGGAAATAAATCAGTGAGAGAAAGTTATAGCTAGAAATCAATTATTTAAACAACTGTGTTCCTAACTAAATACCCTAAATTGTCTTAGATATAGACATGTGTAGGACAGGCACTCTAACATAACATGATAGACAGAAAATGCTAATGTTAGTCAAAATGTTTATTTATTTGTTCATTTTATCTTTTTACTGAATTTTTATATAGTTGATATTAAAGTGAATCAAACAGTAAATTAATTATGTTCTAGAAAACCAAAAAATTGTGAAACATAAATAAATTCATATACAACCATAAATATATACAAATCTTCTATGATAGACGAGAAACGTTGACTCAGGCAGTGCGGCAGATGTCTACAACGCGCGTTTCGGCAAACATGCCTTCATCAGGTAGCCGTCCACTACTCAAAAACGAGATGATGGTTGGCGATATACTGTGGTTTCTGCTCAGTCAAGGTATCATAATAAGAATGACTTATTCAATTCAAAAACCAGAAGGTATTATTCGGGAAGTTTAATGTCACAGATAATAACCTAGGATTCCTAGTAGGGTCACACATTCGTGTGTGTTGGAGTATTTATACACGGTGGCAAAAAATATTCTTCATGAGGCGGTCCCAGATTAATCGTGTAGCCAGCTAGGCGTTAGCGGTGACAAGTAGATTTCAACCGGTCAAGGGATATTATCTGATTTTTAGATGCGTTAGAGAAGTTTATTAACTGTCACCACATCTTGCAAACTATCTCAATCGTATCACATTGTAGGTTCGATGATATTTTCCTTGAATAAAGCGATAGATGATGGAGGTGATGTTTCTAATCGGTGCTGCTGGCTCCAACGGGGTTCAATGGAAAAAGATGAGACCGCCTCATGAAGAATATTTTTTGCCACCGTGTATAAATACTCCAACACACACGGTTGTGTGACCCTACTAGGAATCTTAGGTTATTATCTGTGACATTAAACTTCCCGAATAATACCTTCTGGTTTTTAAATTGAATACGTCATTCTTATTATGATACCTTGACTGAGCAGAAACCACAGTATATCGCCAACCCTCATCTCGTTTTTGAGTAGTGGACGGCTACCTGATGAAGGCATGTTTGCCGAAACGCGCGTTGTAGACATCTGCCGCACTGCCTGAGTCAACGTATCTCGTCTATCATAGAAGATTTGTATATAGCAGACCTTACTTTTACTCCGGTCACTCAGGGTGTCACAAAAAGTGCTTTAGACATGGTGATTGCTTCAACTCCCTTGCCCTAGGTACTACTGGTACCATATACTAGGGCAGAGGTCTTCAAACTTTTGGATGCCGAGACCCCCCTGTCAACACTTTGAGGTGTAAGGACCCCCTCCTGACAAAAATGTCTAAACCTGCAGGCAGGGCTACTGGAATTATGAGGCAGTTGAGGACCAAATTACGTGACAGGCTTGACTAAATTGTGTGGGAAGAAAAGGTAAATGATGTTATGTGATGCCGCGTATTTTGGGATAGCATTGCTTCATTATTTTGAAATTAATTTTTAACTCACAGTAACACTGAGGAAAGATTTCACCCCATCAGTACCTGTTTATAAACAAAATACTGCAATTAACATCAGAAAGATTTCTAGTTAACCTTTGTGAAGGGCCTTCCACTCCGCAGAAATATATGTTACCACATTAGAAGCTCACCCGGCCCTGGCCGGGAGAAGCAGGGGTCCCTTAAAACCCTTTTGGTTTTGTGCAGAGTTAAGCAGTTTTCCCATGCATTTTTCTCTCACCCCCTCCCTTCCATCCCTCTCTCCTCTCCCAACCCCGGACCCCTCTCTCACTTTGCAGACCATTTTCTTTCACCCCATTTTACAACTTCTGAACTCTCCCCATTCAACCTCTCACTTCACCTTTAATCATCTCTTGCCATTCTGTTTTTACTCTGCCCTCATCTCTAACAGTCAGTCACATCTATCTCATGACCTTTCTGGCCCGTCACCACCCGTTCCCCTCAGCACTTCTCATTCACCTCATCTCTCCATTCAACTTTTTGTCTATTTGTATCTTACACCTCTCCAGTCCCCCCATTCATCTTTCACATCTTCCCTTTGTTCTAACAGAAGGCCTCACCTTTGGCTCACACTCACTTCTAGCGTGTCCACACTTCACTTCTGCAATTTACATTTCTCCTCATCCCTGACCTCTTCAAGCAAATTCTCTCACTCCCTTGCTGTCCTCTCTCATCTTCTCATCTCTTCTCACCAAGCATACGGGTCGGGCCTGTATGCTCCGCTCAGCCTGTGCCACTCTGCTTATTGTTCCCTAATTTAAGAAGGCATGAGTTGTCTGTCTCGCTGTTTTAGTGCATGCCGCGCAGTTATGGGACTTGCACTCACCTTTGCTTCGCTCCACCAAGAATATATTATCCTTTAGGAAGATATAAAAACCTTTCTGTATGCTCTGTAGGTTTCCCCATTTGGCTGGTTCTCCTTCTCCTTCTGTGTGTTTCTCATTTGCCTTCAGGCAGCAGATGGTTATTAGCCCCAGGACATCTTTTGGTAACAGTAGTGCACTGCAAATGTAAATAAAAATAATCGGCTGAAGCAAGGGAGCCACTACACCAGAACTTCTGGGGAGGGCGGGGGTAACACTCCCAGCCAGTGCTAGGGCTGGCCCTAACACTTATTGCACACAGTGCAACAGTCTTTTTTTGGTGCCCCACCCCCGTTTCCTTCTTCTCCTTGAATTCCCTCACTACCACTCACCAACAATGCACCTCATCTCTCTATAGCACCTTTCTGACAAACATTTCATTTTTTTATATCGCTACACATAGTTTACTCACACTCCTTTCTATGATCTGCATGGTACATATTCTTTGTAGCAGGCACATTAACCCTCTGCACTGTGTGGGTGACAAGAGTGCCCATGTGAGTGCACGGTGAGCGATGCAACAGTGTGAGGGTAGGGTGACAGGAGTGACGGCAGGGTGAGTGAGGTGGCCGTATGAATTTGGGTGCGGATGCAAGTTCAGAATGGGATGAATGAATGTCTGATTACTACTGGGCTTGTTTCAGTGAGTTGTATATTCAGCAGTGGGGGGGGACAGGTGAGTGAAGTGTCACATGAGTGCAGGATGAGCAGTGTGCTTGTGTGACTGCAGGGTGAGGTATAGGTTGAGCAGCGCAAGTGCATTGTGAGTGCATGGTGAGCAGGTTAATGGTGTGAGTGCATGATGATCAGTGTGAGTGTATTGTGATCGCTATGAGTGCAGGGTGAGCATGAAAGTGAAGGGCGTGAATCGGGAGTGAGTCTGAATGCTGGGTGCATTCCCAGAAACTTAAAGTAACTCAGCATGTTATTGACGGCGGCGTGGGGTTTAGGATCTTAGTTAAAATATTGCGATCATGGCATTAATCGGGGATCAAGGGTGGTGGAAATCAATAATATGCTGATCCTGCAACAAACTTCCAGCCCTATGGGTAGGGTTGCCAGCAGATTATTTTGATGGCCCAGTTGGTACAAAAATAAGCTGTCACATAAACCTGTATTTTAAGCACTTATATGTGCATACTTCAAATAGCAAATATAAATAGAAAGCACTTTTAATTGTGTTCTAGGACTGTCTCAATGATTAATTACTGATAATTAAAGAGAACAAAGACAGAAAAGTTACATAATGAATGAATACATATTTTCTTATTTATACATCTATTTAATGTCAAGAGGAGGTCTCTGCAGGCTCTTTAAACAACACATGCAGGCATTTTACTTTTGGAAACCATACTTTATATTCCTTTTCTTGAAATGCATTCTCACACTACAGCAGTAAATGTAAAGTACAATTGTAAGGAATAGGCAGAGTGGGACCCAGGGGGTACTGGAATCAGGAAAAAACATTAAGCCTCTGTAACCAGTTTACAAAGGCATGTAAATATGTCAATGGTCTTTAAAGACCTGTGAAAAACTCTGACGGGCATGCTGACGATAAGACTCCAGACAATGCCCAGCTGATTCCCCAGCAGCTCGAGTTGCACTGCAGCAGCCCGGGCTGAGACACAGGTCGGGGGAAGAGGGGGGTCGTAGCCCTTGGGCCTGATCAGAAGTGTGACTGGGAATGCGCAACCCCCTTTGGCTCCATGGCCCCCCTGGGGGTCGTGCCCCACAGTTTGAAAAGCCCTGTAGTAGGGACTTATAAGAGGGGGCTAAAGCATCTTGCAAATTGAGTGTACCAATACAGATAAAATTTGAGGGAAAGAGGACTGGCACTGGGGCCTGGTTATCAGGTTCCAGTGTACTTTCAGTTCTAATACCACAGCATTCAAATCAAAAAGAGCTCTTTCCTATATGACCCCCCAGGCCCCCAGACGAAAGGTGATGAGCTCTAACCTCCCTCTTGGTAGTTCTCATTATCTAAGTGGAAAGTCATGGTCAGTCTGTGTTCCACCACAAAGTCCATCCTCTGGAGAGAAATGGACCACCTCAACAATTTGGGGTTCTCCTCTCTCCTCTCATCTGCATTAACTGACTGAGAGCCCTGTGGACGATTTGAACTTTGAAGTGAGTCCCAAACAGGTATGGTCTCATGTTCTTCAGGGACCGAACCACAGCAAAGGCTTCCCTTTCAATGGCACTCTAACGCTTCTCGCCAGGGAGGAGTAGCCTGATAATATAGTCTACTGGCTTATCCTTACCTTAATTGTTGATTTGTGACAACACTGTCCCAATCTCGGAGAGCATAGCCAGCAAGATACCAGAATGACTGATGAGATCCTGCATCCCGACACCCCATCGGCCCATATCTACACCCTGAGCATACACCCCGGCTGCAGACAACTTCTTCAATGTGGTTTTGGATTCCCCACAAGTAGTTAGGTGGAGGGAAGCGCCAATGGGATGAGCGGTCCCCTCACTTAAGATGGCCGCCTCCCCGACTCATACCTGAGACAACTGGCCTGAGGAGCCAGCGAAGTCCAGGGGAGTGACTGTCCAAGAATGCTGTGGGCATTGAGGTGCAGGTGTTACTCCCACATCCTGCAACTCCTGCCTCTGTTGCTGTTATCTCTGCCACCACGGTCTAACATGCAGACTGATGCTCACTTAGAGAAACGTGTGGAGCCTTGTCGGCAGGGAGAGAGAGCCTCTGCGAATTGGCTCCCAGGACCACCTGGAAACTGGGAACGGCATGGTGCATCTGCTACCCAGAGAGATAAAGGTTCTGTGACCAGCTGCAGTCGGAACTGCGTGTAGTGCCGAGGACCGAAGAGGTGAGAAACTCTGTAGGGCCTCACCCTGATGATGGACTGCACAGAGTCCTGGCAGTATAACGGCGACAAAGACCTGCAATTCAGGACCCCACAGGAGGCAGAGAGAGGGCCGATTCAGGTCAAGACTGTTTTGGTGCTGGTGCAGAGCACAGACCCCCTCGCAACCGCAGTAAGTCCTGGGGTGAGCAGGGACTAGAGGCATTGCGGGCATGGAGGCACAATTGCAACAGTGATCCAACCACCTGACTCACAAAGTATAAGTTGGGACCCATGTGAGTAGGCCCCCACTCCTTTTATAAAGAGCAGCTGACTGCCCAAGACTGGGAGAGGTGTCCTTGCTGCCTCCTTGGTAAGAGGCATAGCCACACACAATGTCGGATGCCTGCTTTCTGGAAGGGCCTCTGCTGAGAGTAGAGAGTAAGGCCCAGCGTGACTGAAGGAACACAGTGACCAGCCCAGAGACTGTTCCCCACATCACGGTGTGGCCAACCCCCTGAGTGGCCTGCGTGGGGTCCATAGCTGACACTGACAGAGTGAGCAATCTGATAACAGTCTGATAATAGTGAGTTGGTGCTAGTTATTCAAGAGAGTGGCAACGCTTGATTGGACTGATGGCCAGTGGAGAGCGAGCAGCTTGTGTGGGGAGATCCCTGCAGTGATTGTGCGGGGTGTGATTTTACTCCTGAGCTTCCCAAGAGAACTGTCAGCAGTGACTAAATTAAAGAAAGCTGTGGCCGTGTACTGGTGCAGTGACCAAAGTGAGGAAATCATCATTGAGCGCACGACCAACAAGAATAAGCGTCTCAACAGGCCCTAAACTGCTAAAAAGTGTATGGCGGCGAGTCCCCCTTCCCTTCAGGGATGGCAAAAGATAAAGACCTGAAACAGACCTGTCAGGGAAGATAGATAACTATTCCAGACAGGTGGACCCTCCCTTAGATGCATACGATGCTCACCCAGACAACATGGTGCTAATGGCAGCAATCCATCGGCCCAGGTTTATGTTAGAAACTAAAATAGTCACAATGGGTATGGAGGTCACCCTCCTAAGTAGTATCTCTGTAAGGTCGCGGACAGAGTTACGGCAATGGGGGAAAGGATATCTGAGCCTCAGGATACAACACACTGCTATGGAAAAGACTGTGCAGTGGTGAAAACACTTACCAGAGACTTGCTCAGGAGGGTTCAAGACACAGAAAATCAAGCAAGGTGCAATAATCTTAGATGGGTGGGAATTCCAGAGGGAGTGGAGGGTAACAACGCACCTACGGTCTTAGAATGCTAGCTCCAAGGCACCTTTACCTCTAGCATCTTCTCCATTTGCTTAGTCATCGAGCATACTCATGGAGCATTGGCCGCTAAGCCGATACCGGGTGCCCCCCCCACCCAAGTCACTAATTGGGCGCTTTTTGAACTTTCACGTCTACAAATTGATTCTGAGTGAGGCGAGACAGCTTGGAACTCTCAAATATGACTCCTCCACCATTATATTGTTTCCTGACTACTCTAGAGAAGTGCATAAACACAGACTCTCCTTTGATGCAGTGAAGGACAAGCTCCGGTTGATGCACATTCATTATATGCTACTCTTCTTTGCCAAACTTTGAGTAATTTTCCTTGACAAAAAGCACTTCTTTGAAACTCCAGAAGAGGCCTGGAAATGGATAGAGGGGAGACCGACCCTCCGTCCTTAGGGCGTGCCCCCGCAGAGGCCATTTGGAGAAGCAGACCCAGGTGTCCGGCCAAAACTTTGGGCTTTGAAACGCACGTGCTGGATAGATCATGGCGTGGCAGAACTAGGTAGAGAGGGAGGACTGACTGGAGAGACTTGCCGGCTGAGCGCTACTCCAATTCGGACTATGTAGTGATGACACAGTAGAAGTTACAAAATGGGTGTGAAGATATTGAAAACTCGCCTCATCTACCATCGGAGGGAGACTGGTATGACACTCCAAATAAACCTATTCCGAATACTGGAACTAAACTTTGCTAAGTAACCTGACACCCTTAAAAGTTGTCTTGTGCTTGGAGTGCCTAATGGGCTACAATGATGATGCCAGGGCATCAGAAGAGTGGAGTAGGCCTACCGTTTGGCGTGGCAAGGACGCAGTGCATATATGTGTTCGAGCCACCTGTGGATACCTTCGTTCCCTCTATCCTCCCCTCCCTTTTATTGTATTTTGTTAGTTCTGATTGATTGTGTGAGTGTACAATGTGTTTGATCCACTTTTCAAAGGTGAAAGCGGGAAATGGTGAGTGTGGAGTGTGGATGGTGACTGGGGGAGCGGAAAGAACGGGGACCTGAACCGTCTCCTGGATTGTGTTTTCTGCCTGAGTGGTGAGTGTGTATGAGAGTGATTTTGTGACCTATTATACATTGTTGGTATTTTTGTTAGTGGGGTAAGAGATGGGTCGGCTACAGACCTCAAAGGCCTGTTCCTGTGGAACATTTGCCTAAATTTGACGAGTTCATGTATACCTGCGGGGGAGCAAAAGGTGGGGTGGGGAGATGGGAATGTTTTATTTGAATTGCTGTTGGTTTTTCCTTTACACCCAATGCAGATGAGACGATGGAATTGGGGCAATATTTGTTGCAATGGGCTGAGAGACCTATTTGCTACATAGGGCAGGCATGACACAATCCCATGTGCCTGACCCGCTGAGTTGTTCCTTGCTTACATGGAACGTCAGTGGTTTAGACAAGATTAAGAGAGGGCTAGTTATATCCTACATTAGTCTCCACAAACTGAACGTTGTTCTATTACAGGAGACCTATTTGAGGGGGGACTTGATGTAATTTCTTACCTCAGGGGCATATACCACACTGGCACATGCAGGCTTCACTTCTGGTTCACAGGGAGTGGCAATTCTTGTCCGTAGGTCTCCCCCTTTTAATGTGCATAGTTCGTGGTAAGACCCACATGGGACTTATGTAGCAGTGCATGGTCTGTGAGGGTAGACTTGATGTTACACTCATATGTGTCTATGTGCCTCCCCGACATCAGCAAACTACACTTGATAAAGTAATGGGCATACTACTAGACACAGACTCGTCGCTCCATTTTGTCAGAGGGATTTAATGATGTCATGCCCTCTGCACTGGATAGGACCGGTACTCCCCCAAGGGCCACTAGGGAAATGCCTCTGGCCCGTTTTGCGCAACACTGGACCTTACTGACCTGCGGCATTGTCGCCACTTGACAACCATGTACTACTCCTACCACTCTGGTGTGCATAGAGTGTCTACCCGGTTAGATTATGTACTTACCCCGGCGGGTGAAGTAAGGGTGATTCATAGAGCGGAATACTTAGCTAGAGGGTTGTCAGATCATGGCCCCTTCTGAACCACACAAAGCCAGAAACCCTGGGGTAACAGGCTGGGATGGAAACTGTACGCATGGGATTTGCGAGATGAGACTATAGAACATGCACTCCGCTTGGAAACCAAACTCTATTTTTCTGAGAATAAGGATTTTGTGGGAGGCTATTAGACAGTGTTGCAAGACCGAGCTCAAGACAGCATTGCTTTCAAGAAAAAGAAGGCAGTGCGAGAGGTGATATCTTTAGAATCTGGACTGAAGCAAGTGGAATTGACAAACACAGCTTCCACAGACCCCCTTCGTTTGAGAAAGATGTATGCTGTGCGTGCTGAATATAAAGCGCTGGTACAGAATGAGGCGCTTAACCAAATCTTTGCCACCCAGCGCTGCCTCTATGACACCGGGAACAATGCGGGTAAACTGTTGGCATGGTTGGAGATAGAAGTTAGATGGGTGCACCAGATAGAGGGAGCGGATGGCTGCACTTATCCTATGGATAGGGACATAGAGGATGCATTTTCTACCTTATAGGAGGCCCTGTATAATGTGCATACACTGGCAACGCAGCCTGAAATAGAGAAGTATCTGCATGAAGTGTCACCGCCATCCCTGGCAGCGAAAGACTTGCTCTTGATAAGGAAATCTCAGTTGCTGAGGTACAGGCAGCCATAGACAAGCTCAACTCTGGTAAAACACCGGGCCCAAATGGTATCCTGGCATAGTCTTTCAAGAAAAACGCGACAGAACTTGCTCCTCACCTCCTCAATGTGTACTTGAGAGCCTGAGACAATGGGATACTTCTATTTGATTTACACAAAGCCAAGATAGTGGTTATACTTAAAGTGAGAAAACCGGCCTCTAAATGTGGGTCGTACTGCCCCATCTCATTGCTAAATATAGAAACTAAGTTCCTGGCTACGGTGCGGGAAATGAGACTTGCCAGTGTCCACAGATATCAGTCTGGCTTCATTCCCCGACAATTAGCTAGGTATAACCTTGCAGGCTCCACAACTGGTTAATGGAGGCTCAGGCGCAATTTGACCACCACATTTTATGCAGAAAAATCATGAGATGCAGTTTATTGGTCTTTTAAGATGCAGAGCCAGTGGAATTTTGGATTTGGCCCCCAATTTAAAAAATGGGTAGCACTCCTGTATCATGCCCCTATGGCAGCAGTATGTGTGAATGTTTTTTTCCACAGACTTCCCTATACGGAGGGGGACTAGATAGAATTGCCTTATGTCGCCCCTCCTGTTTGCTTCAGCATTGGAGTCATTAGCATGTTTAGTTCAAGCACACCAAAGTATCACAGGCTTCCATGCCCCCTGTCACCGATCTATGAGGAAAAGATTTTGTTATATGTAAACGACATTATCTTATATCGCACCCGTCCAGGAGAGTCAATACCTGCAACATTCCAGACATTAGTCATATATAGTTCCCACTCAGGATACACCATACACTGGGATAAATCAGTTCTATTCTCTGCTGGTGGCTGGCTGGACCCTTCAGTACTCCCTCAGAATCTGCAGATTGTCTGGGAGGGATTTCAATATTTGGGAATATACGTGGCCCTCGAATGGACCTTCTTAAAATAGAAGCAGCATTCCCGGCTGATGCGGAGCATTGGAGGAAATTGTTCCCAACTTTACTTGGAAGGGCAGCCATGTTCAAGACGGTCACACTCTAGAAACACATATACACCCTTCAGAATACATACTATAGAGACCCCCTAGGTGCTCTTCACGAACATTGATGAAGAGCTGAGGAAGTTGCTGTGGGATGCCGGTCCTCGTAGTGTAGCCCTGAACACACTGCTACGGAACCAATATAATGGGGGTATTGCTCTCCCAGATGTGCAAGCTTACTATTGGGCTTGTCAACTCATTGTTATCAATTATTGGAGTCACTCCCCAAGGCATCATCCTACGAATGCGGCTGAGTGGACTCGATTCCACAGGAGTCCCTTTCAACATTACCTATATGGTGGCAACGGGGCGAGTCAATTCCTACCTGTGACTCAAGTATGTTTAAATTATGGGTTAGAACAAATAAATCCATTGGGTGGACCTGTGGAGTCACTCGGGAGACCCCATTATGAATGGGCGCATACTTCAAAGAAAAGGGGCTTTAATTCCTGGGACTTAATCAGTATTTCCAAAGAGGGTGATCTCACTGAGAATGGAGGCTTGATCTCCTTTCAATCTCTCCAGAGGGATCATCAAGTACATGACTCACATAGCTACAGATGCTTACAACTTAGACATGCATGGAGGGCAGATGGTATAGCTTCAGATCTTCCGGAACATACACTTCTGGAGGGTAGGATCCTGATGGGAGAACTGACAGAGAAAGGGGTTTCCTTGGTCTATAAAACGGTTATTCTAATGATCTGGGCAGCCTTAAAAATCTTAGGGCTAAGCGGGAATCGGAACTGCAGGATTTGGATGATCTTGATTGGGAGTCAGTCGTAATGCACCCAAAAGAAGTGGTGATGAAGTTTAAGTTGAAACATATTCAATTTAAAATCCTTCACCGGATCTATTCTGATCTGTGCACGATTCCATAAAGTGGGAAGGGCGATGTCCCCAGAATGTCTGAGTTGTAGAGCCCAAGGGGAAACTTCCTACATACCCTGTGGACCTGCCCCAACATACATGCTTACTGGGAGAAAGGGATATACGAACTAGGTAAGGTTGCCGGAGCAACACTTAGCAAACATCCCAAGTATGTCCTTTTGGGCATACCCAACGATATTGATATTCCAGAGCTAAGCCACTTTTCTGTAATCTGGGACTAGTTGTAGCAAAGAGAAATGTGGCAAAGTACTGGGGACCACCTGAACTGCCAATTATGTTGGAATGGCGACGGGAGATGGACCTCTACATGGCCACTGAGAAAGTGACCTATAACACTACAGGGTACCCCCGTATGTTCTATAGCGTCTGGTGCCAGTGGATTGAATACGACAATCTCAAGGTTTCAGTTGAGGTATCTGGATCTCTATCTGCACAGGTCTTTTTTTTTTTTTATATATTTTTTATTTTCACCATTGCACACTTAGCACATTGCAGCGCACATTCTCCAATAATACAATTGATTTCTTATAGCACATTACATATCAAAACATTTCCATCATAAACAAAATTCATCAAAGCATCCTACTAAGTTCAGTAAGCTGATATCATCTCGAATTTCTACAACAGATGCCGTAAATTCATCCAAGGCTCTCCTAACTTAATCAGTCAGTCCCAAACCCTCTCTCCATCTTATGATAGGGTCCCATATCCTTAACCCCAAGCTCCTCCTTTTTCTACCTTTCCGGGCATATATATTTTTTTCCAGATTGTAAATTGATAAAAGGTTGGACAGCCAGACTTGCATTGCTGGGGGTTTTTTATCAAGCCAGGCCCTGGCTATGCAGAGCCTATAAACTGCCATTGCGACAAAAATAAACTCCCTCTGATTAATATTGGTATCTGTGGCTATCCCTAACAATATTTCTGCTGGTTTTAAGGTAATCTGGATATCCAGGGAGGCATCAAGAAAGTTCTCTATCTCTTTTATCACTGTTTGTAATTGCGGACATACAGCAAATACATGTATTAGATCTGCATCAGGGGAACTACATATTGGACATGTGATACCTACGCTACCCCCCCATTTTGCTATCTTTGCTGGGGTGAAGTACAGCGAGTAGAGGGTTTTGTACTGCTGCGATTGCAGCGGCGCTGAGCAGAGCAGAGTGCGACCTAAATCCAGTGACTCTTTAAACCAACTAACCTCGCCTTCCAGCTTGTCTGCCCACTTATCACTATACTTATCCATATCATCTGGTTTTTCTGCTATCAGGTTTGCGTAAAAACTCTGAATAGAGCAGTCCCCCCTAACCTTATTTTCTCCAGTATTTCTACCTTACCGAACCCCACACGCCCACCCTGCTTATTTCCAAAAAATCTTCTTAACTGCAAAAATTTAAAAAAATCCCTCCTGTCTAATCCAATTCTGCTCATTAAATCTGTAAATTGGAACACCCCCTCCGTACTCCTCACATCCCCAATCTGTACTATCCCCTTCTCCGTCCAGCCCGCCATTGTAATATCCCCAAATATCTGCATTGGAAAGGAGACATTTTTAAACAACCTGGTATACCAATTGTATCGGCCCAGGCCAATTTTCTTCATCACAGCATTCCAAATCTTAATTGCGGCTTGGACTGTCTTGAATCTGGTTCTTTTGTAATATGCGAAATCAATACATTTAAGAAAAGAGTTCTCAACCTCCGTATCCAACACTATAGAGTATATCCTAGCTGAATCATTTGTTGTTCTGCCGTCCAAACCGCCCCCTCCTATCAGCCCCCGCATATATTGCAGTGCAGATGCCCAGTAATATAATCTGAAATCAGGCGCCCCCCAACCTCCTCTTTCTCTAGGCAGCGACATAAAGCGATATGCCCTACGAGTCTTGCCATGAGCCCAAATAAATCTATCCAAAATGCTTTCTACATCTTTAAACCATTTCGCCTCAAAAAATAACGGTATTGTCCTATCAAAATACAAACATTTTGGCAATATTAACATTTTTATAACATTGGTGCAGCCCACTAATGACAAATGTAAATTGTTCATTCGATCCAGATCCGTCTTGACCTTTAGCATCAGGGGCGCAAGGTTATTCTGTACCAGTGAGTCTAAATCAGCTGTGATTGCAACCCCCAAATATACCGCTGAGTCCACAACTCTTTGATCATTAAAAACAATATGGTGGTTACATACTATTTGAGTTTTGGAGCTATTTAGACTGTACCACGATATTTGCCCAAATCGTTGTGCTTCGGACTCAATTTCCCCTATGGCCATGCTGGGATTGGGTGTCAAAATGGCCACGTCGTCGGCATAGGCCAGCGTCTTTACCTCACACCCATTCAGCCTTATTGGTGGAATACTTGCATTGCCCTCCATTTTCCTTATCAATGGATCCAGGTAAAGAGCGAATAGCAATGGGGAAGATGGGCAGCCCTGTCTAGTCCCTCTCCCAATCCTAACTGCTACCGATTGTCCTCTATTAACTCTGATCCTTCCTGACGGATTCTTATACAGAGTCTGCATCGCGGTTATAAAACTGTTCCCCATTCCATTCCACTTTAATGTTTGCCACAGGTATTCCCAGGAGACTCTATCGAACCCCTTTTCGGCATCCAAAAAGAGTGCCGCGATAGGGTCCCCCAGGACACCCGCCGCATCAAAGGTTGTAATCACCTGCCGGATGTGTTGCGTAGTACTTTTGCCTGGAATAAACCCATGCTGAGTGTGGCTTACTAATCCCTCTATCACCTCTGCCAGCCTTCTTGCTGATATCTTGGAGTACACCTTAGTATCTGCGTTCATCAGTGTAATAGGCCTATATGACCCTGGGAGTGTCGAATTTTTACCTTTTGATATCCGCTTCCCCCCATGAATCAGGTATCATGTCCCCCTTCTGTGCCTTCAGCATGACATTAAACATATCAACTCCCATAACTTGGTAAAATACTTTGTAAAACTCCACCGGCAGCTGGTCTGGGCCGGCTGCTTTACCTGATGGTAACATGCTTAATGCTGTAAGAAATTCCTCCAGACTAAAGGGGGAATCCAACCTAACCTTTTCTTCCATAGATATACCCGGAGGGGTAATATCTCTAAGATAGCTTTCAACCTCGCTTGTAGTTCCTACCCTGCCCCTGGTATATAGCTCTTCATAAAACTGCCTGAACACTTCCCTTACTTCAGTTGTTTCAGTGACCATGATTCCGTTTCCATTCATAATCTCCACAATGTCTGATGCTGCTAGTCTCTGTCTAGTACGTACTGCTAATAAGTGGCCCACCTTCTCGCTTAGCTCGTAAGCAGCTTCCCTCTTAGTTAGATAATTCTCTGCTGCTTTTTTTGAGATACTTTCTGCAGCTTCCGCTCTAAGAGCCACTATTTTAAGCAGATGTTCTTCTATTGGTGCCTTGTCTCGCAAATCCAGCGCCAGTTCCTCCTCAACCCTTATCAACTTTTGATAAACTTCCTTAATTTTAAGTCGTGTCCTTTTCTGGGCTGAAAACACATAGCTCATTGTCTCACCCCTTACCCCGGCCTTAAAGGCATCCCATACCACTCCCAAGGGAGCCGTACCTTTATTGATTTCCCAATAAACCCTAATCCATTCTGTCATATAATCCCTGTATCCTTCGTCCTTCAAAAGGGCTCTATCGAATGTCCACTGCGTCTCTTTTCGCCGTGCCTGGCCCATTCTAATAGTTAAAATCAATGGGCTATGAACCGAAACAATTCGAGGCTGTTTTTCTATTTGTGCCTCTGCCAGCAAGGGGGTTGATATCAGAAAATAATCCAGCCTAACAAGTATATATGGGGGGCCGAGTAGAATGTACTACCATCTATTCCTGGGTTCAACTTAACCCATGGATCCACTAAAGAGTTATTTGTCACCATATCTGTCAGTGCCCTATGGGTTCTCTTTTTTCTCCCTGCATATACCCTCCCCGTCTGTACAAATGAGCTACTGGGATCATGAACATTAAAGTCCCCACAGCATAGGATTGGCTCGGGCCAGAGTGCCAACTCAATGTCCAGACATTGGAATAACTCAGGATCATCTTCTGTTGAACCATACACAGAAACTATGGTACATTTTCCCCCTTTAAATCTTATTTCCAATATTACCCACCTTCCTCATTGGTCCTCCTTTTTCCTTAGCACCTCTACATCAGTGGATCTCCCTAATACTGCCACCCCCCTATGCTTTGTACCTTGCTTAGTATTTGCCAGCACGGCGAACCCTAGGTGCTCCAGAAGATAGCCCTTAGAGGCTTCAACGTGTGTTTCCTGGAGGAAAACTAAATCCAACTGAAGTGTCCTAAGTAATGCCGCGACCCTAAGTCTTTTACCAGAATCGTTCAGACCGCAGATATTGATAGTAGCAATCCTACAACTCAATAAAATACATCGTAAGTTTTGTCCAACCCTGCATACCTTACCCGGTCGAACGCTTTGCTTTGATAATATATCTGATAGTTATCGCGTACCCACCACCTTGTGTCTACTGCGTACTGTATAATGTGAACTCCCTGTGCGCTGGACTGTGCTTTCCTGTGCTGCTTCTTACACCCTACTTCTCCTTTTTTATGTTTTTAACCCTCTTTTTACCCCCTAATCCCACCCTGCCCCCCCCCCTCAGTCTCCCACCCCCTCCCCCCCTTTACTGGCAAATAGGTCAATGAGACCTATGTGTAGCCGCAATAGCTTGTGGGGATCGCTCCCCCCTCCCCCATCACCCAGTGTATCGTATACCCCTCCTCTGTGTCTTTATCTTAACTATTTCGCTATTTTGTGTATGCTGCCCCCTTGATAATATTCCAAACAGCGACATACCAAATTCTAGAGTCTTCCTCTACCAGTGCATATATCCCACTTCATCTCATTCCAAATCCTTGGGGTTTAACAGTTCTATGTTTCTCAGCCCCCTTTCTGTGATTTAATCTCCTCCAAGAACTGTTGGGCCTTTATCTCGGACAGGAAGATGTTTGTTCTGCCCCTTGTAACTACCTTTAGCTTTGCAAGGAACAGGAGAAACGCCTCGGAGCCTAAGGCCTGGAATGGTTTAATGAGCTGCCTAAGTCTCCATCTTCTCTCAACCGTTACGTGGCAGAAATCTGGCCTGGCAAAGAAGGTGGTTCCCTCAAAGGATCTTTTCCTGTCGGGTCTAGCCGTATCCATGATTTCCTCCCTGAGTAGGTAATTCCCAACATATATCAAGATGGCTCTAGGCAGCGCATGCTGTACTGCCTGCCCCTCACCCCTTCGGCCTTTTCTGATGGTGAAGGGGAATCTGTGAGCTCATTGAATCTCCCTTTCCCACTCCCACTGTGATTCGGGGAAGGCTCCTCTTAGCAAATTAACCACAACGTGCATAATGTCATCCCCCTCTGCTCCTTCCGCCACGCCCAAAATGCGAATGTTATTCCGCCTCTGGCGGTTTTCGAAATCCTCCAACTTCCATTGTAAATCGTTTGTCAATTTTTTCTGCTCCAGCTTGAAGTCCTGCCATGACCCAACATCATCTTCTAGCTTCCCAGTCCGCTCCTGCACCTCAGTCACTCTCTCGGCGACACCTTCATAAAGTTTGTTAACCTTCCTGAGGGTGTTATGGACATTTTTTTTGTGGCTTGCCTAGCCCTTCAAGTTTCTGACCTTGCTTCCCCTTGCATCTGCTTAAGTGTGGTGCAAATCATGTCAAAGGGGGCCAGATACTCCGCTGGAATAGGGGTATTACCAGAGGCCTGGGAGTTACTCTCCTCTAAGTAGGTCTGCGATGTTGCAGAATAGTCCCAGTCTAGCTTCTTCCCCCCCTACTGTGGGTGATTCCGTACCTCCACCATGCCTTCTGCCCTTCACCCGTCTCTTTTTCTGCGTGCTTTCTTTCATTGATATGCTTGATCCTGAGCTTGTTTCTCCGTCTAGCTCCCCCTCCTCTGAGGTGTCATCGCTTGTCTGAGTAGTATCGGTATCCTCATTCACTGAGTAAAAGCATTCTCCTTCCAGTGAGGCTCCCTCTCTTTTCTCCAGTCCCAAAGTCCTACTATCGGCAGCTAGTGGTGCACTTTTCCCTGCTAGGCTAGGATTACTGCCCCCATTGTTTATTTCTTTTTTCCTTTTGTTGCTCATCTCAGCCTCCAGTTGTATTAGCGCCTCCATCATATCTGCGCTTCCAGCTGACCCGGGTCTATATGGCCCCCCGACCGTGTCTGGTTCTAAGTTATTACTAGACCCCTTGGCCTCCTTCAGCCCGCTGTTGCTAGGGCATGTAGCCTGCGTTACCTGAGGTGCTGTGTTTCCTTCGTTACCTCCATCTCCGGTGCCGCTGCAGCTACTGACGAGTGTTGCGGCCAAATCTCGGGGTTGCCTAGCAACCGCTGACTCCGCGCCGGGAGCGTCTGCCGTTGCGTCCTCGAGGACGTTTCTGTTTACGATCTGCTCGGTGTCCGGCTGGGAGCTTTTTCTGGATGTAAATGTCTCTAGCAAGGTAGGCTGCCTTAGTGCCGCTTCTTTCCTTTGCTTGAGCCTTGCCTTGCATCTGTTAGAGTGTCTTCGGTGGGGTGATCCGGGTCCTGCCCAGGCCGAGGCCGATCGATCCTCTCCGCTGCCGCTGTGTCCGATTTCAGGCGCGTCTCAGCTTTCTCCGCTTTCTTCCCCTTTTGAGCCGGGGGTATAACTTTTCGTATAGCGCCAGGCCCCCGCTGTTGCAGTCCCGGGGATACATCGTTGCTGCTTCTTTTTACGTTTGCCGGGACGCTTCTGCCACTCATTCCTTGCTGGTGTGTTGCCGTATCCTGTAGCGCTTTTGTCTTCTCCTTATCCTTGTCTGCTTTAGTTAAGCGTGCCGGCATCCTCGACAGCTGTACTCGAACCTCGGCCTTCCACCCAGTTAGTTTTAGCAAAAACCAGCTGATTTTAACTTTAGTTGCTGGGTATGTTGAGCGAACCCTGGTTAGTCCCGCCTGCAACCAGGTAGCCAGATCCATAAGGGGGGTATATAGTCCTTATTCCGCAGCCATCTGGGTATCACGGGGAGAGAGGTCTGGAGCGACTTCTCACCACAACCTCACGGAGGCCATCTTGCCCCTCTATCTGCACAGGTCTGATGCTTGGTGTACCCACATTGATTGTAAAAGGCAATAGTTTGACAAATCTTTACCTGTTCCTATTGTACGATTGCTGTAAAACGTAATAATTGTTGCCTATATTGCTCTCGCCTGCAGTCATTTGATAATCATGGTCACATGTTGGTGCCGGTTTGTATTGCTTTTCAAAAATCAAATTAAAATATTTTACACAAAATAAAACACTGCCCCCAATCCCATAGTCATAAGCGTCTGTTTGAACAATGAACTATCACCCATAGTCTAGTGCTTTTACAATGGGTGCTGAGCACATGATTGCTTTCAGGGTGTCAAAAACATTCTGACAGCCTGTGACCCAAATGACCTTCTTTGGCTGCTTCTATGTGGTAAGCTTAGTGAGAGGGCCCCCAATGGTACCATACCCATTCCCATATCTCCTATATTCATTCATTCGATCTTTATTTCGGCCATATGGCCATCAAAGACATACAATAAAAACATATACAACCATTATAAAATCAACATAAGTAATCAATCAATACATGCTTATACAGTATAAAACCTTGGAGTTGCATACTAATAAAATTGCATTTAAAACTAAAGACCTTGAAATTAGGTGGGAGCCTGCATCTTCAGAATACGGGTGCGAGTGTGCCAGACATTGGTGAGAAATTTTGCTAGTGCAAACACATTTAGGCTTGAAACATCGGTTTTTAGAATTATCCAGTATTTGGGTATCTTTCATAGATTCACATGTCTGAATCATTCCCCGTCGCCGAGACGGGAGCCTCCGGTACATAAAAAAGTAATGTCCTATAGACATATAGAGAAAAATAGGCCTAAGGGCTTCCTCTTAGTAGCCTTTCCTCGTCCTTATGTAACATAATAAGTTTATGATTGTAGGAGAGCTCAACGTGCACTTGGATGATGTCAACTACAGAGAGGCTGTTTCCTTAATCAATGAACTTAGAACTCTTATGCTTGTTTTAGCTGACAATAGAGCCACTCATCAAGCAGGACATCTGCTGGACCCAATTTTTACTAACTGGGAAGACATAAGTGTCTCTGCTCCGATTAAGATCCTGTGGTCAGATCACTATTTGATCCCGTTTAAACTGAGGAAACTGCCCAACAGGGGGCCCTTACAGAAACCTCCCGTCATTAGACGCAGGGACTGGAGGAAATTCAGCCATGACGCCTTCAGTCAAGCCCTTGAACAGAAACCCCCAAAGCTCAGCGACAATTTGGTAGAGGCGTACAAGATGTATGAAGAATGGTTGCAAGGTGCGCTGGATAATGTAGCCCCTTGGACTCATAAAGCCATGGCTCGGAGCACGAAATCTGCTCCTTGGTTCACCGCTGAGCTGCGCGCCGCTAAAACCAAGTGTAAAACCTTGGAGCGTAGATGGAGAGTGGAATATGCCCCCTCACTACGCGAAGCCTATAAGAGTGAACTAAGGTTCTACCACAGCCAGATCAGGAAAGCTAAAAGAGAGTACTATAATAAAAGGATAGACTGTGCGGAGAACACATCTAAAGAGCTCTTTATGATTCTGAAGGAACTCTCCGCCCCTCCAGCGAGTTCAGGGGAAGTCCCCCCCACGACCGAGTCATGCAATGACATCGCAGACTTCTTTATAGGGAAGGTAGAAAAAATCTATGCATCGTTTCAGACTAACTCTGAAGCTACAAATCCGCCCGACCCTAACTGCGGAAATAAGGTCAGGGAAGAACTTAGGAAATTTGTGGTTCCCCAAACTGAGGAGCTTATCAATATCCTATCGGACATTCACTCGGGCTCTCCCCTAGATGCGGTACCAGCGAGAATTCTTCGAAATCATCTCCCTCTGGTAGCGAAGCATATAGGTAACTTGGCTTCACTGTCTTTCCATGAATGTTTAGTTCCGGAGAGCTGGAAACTGGCCCAAGTCGTCCCAATAAAAAAGAAATCCCACATAAGCATTACGCAATTAGACAACCTGAGACCAATCTCCCTCCTCCCCTACTGTGCGAAGGTAGTAGAAAAATTGGTTAACCGACAGCTGGTGAGCTTTGTGGAGGAAAACATGCTCCTTCACACGTCTCAGTCGGGATTCAGAGCCAAACACTCGACAGAGACCGCCCTCCTCCTATCGACAGAACTGCTGCGGAGTAAGGCGGACGTGGGTCACACGGCCGCACTGGTCCTATTGGACTTAAGTGCGGCATTTGATACCGTATCACACCCCGTATTACTGGACCGCCTGAATGAAAAGGGAATAACCGGACCTGCACATGAGTGGCTGGTCTCCTTCCTTAAGAACAGGAGATTTCAAGTGCACTGCCCACCATGTAAATCCAGTGTAAGATGTCTCAGGCAAGGGGTTCCTCAGGGCTCGATTCTGAGCCCCACTTTATTTAATCTGTACATGGAACCCCTTGCCAAATTGGTGGAGTCATATGGTGTTGCAATAGTCTCCTATGCAGACGATACACAACTGGTGATCAATCTATCCCGTGATCCATTTGTGGACGCTGAGAATTTCTCGGCCTGCTTGGTGGCACTTGACGGCTGGATGAAACAGAACTGTCTCCGCCTTAATGGTAATAAGACGGAAGTTCTTATCGTAGGTCCCTGTCCTTCCATCTGGACCTCTGCCTGGTGGCCCATGGAACTGGGCTCGGTCCCGGCCCCGGTAGACACAGTTAAAAACCTTGGCTTTCTTCTTGACTCTAAGCTAACATACACCAATCAGGTTGGTAAGGTTGCGGGAAAATGCTATGGACTCCTGAAGGTCCTGAGGAAAGTCCTGGACCTATTGCCCCCCAGCTCCAGAAAAACTATGGTACATGCCTTGGTCACCTCCCATCTAGACTATGGGAACTCCCTTCTATGTGGACTTAGCAAAAAAGGCCTAGCACAGCTACAACGCGTCCAGAACGCAGCTGCTAGGCTGGTCCTTAACCTCCCTAGGAGAGCCTCTGGGAAACATGCATTACGTTCCCTCCACTGGCTCCCAATAAAGGAACGAATCAAATTTAAAACTATGTGCATAACCCACCGTATAGCGCACAAAAAAGCACCTCCATATCTTCAGGACCTGCTTCCAGTCTATCGCCCCTCACGTCCTCTGAGGTCGATGGGCAGCATGCTTTTAGTGGCACCTCGGATACATAGAGCAAGGATGGGAGGACGTTCCTTTAGACACCAGGCCAGCAATGACTGGAATAACCTACCCATCGAATTGAGGATGGAGCTGTCTGAAACCAGGTTCAGACAGAGGCTGAAAACCCACCTTTTCCCCAAGTTAAACTCAGCATAGTAGGCCCGGCTCACCCTCTGTGAACTAAGCTGAAGAGATGTAGGTAGGGCTGTCAGCGCGGGGACGCACTGTTCTCTGTGCAACCAAGCGCTTAATAAATGTCATTAACCTAACCTAACCAAAAGGACCAAACTCTCACAGTTAGCCAATCAGCTCCGACCTCCCTCTAGAACCTTCCTGGGAGGAGCCTCAGTCCCTCAGATTTTCTTCCGCACGTTGTGCTAGGGAGTCTCCAGCCTGAGCTCTCCTCAGGTTTTTCTTCGAAATCATCAAACTTTCTTTGAAAGTGCTTCTTCGATCTAAAATCTTCAATACACTGCTTCACTACACTGTTCTTACAGTACGTGTTGCCCTTCCGCTGCCTTATTCCATGTCGGAATCGCAGAAAAAGGCCTCTTCCATGTCGGAATCGCAGAAGAAAGCTCTTTTCAGGGCCTGCTCTTCATGCGGGAAGAAACGGATTCATGCGGATGATAAGCACGATCTGTGCTTGTATTGCCTGTACCCTGACCACGTCTCTGACAAATGCAGGGTGTGTAGAGCCTTCCCTAAAAAGACTGTGAAGGATAGAGAGGCTCGCCTTCTCGCATGGCTCGACAGGCTTAAGGACAGAGACACTTTGGAATCTTCAGAAGGCAGTGCCTCCAGGTCCTCGGAAGTCTCTAAAAAGAGGCCCAGGGTACATTCCCCTGGCCATACAGACACTCCTCCTAAGAAGGCACACAAGAAGTCTTCAGAGGCGAGATCTACAACATCTTCAGTGTCTGTTCGAGAGGATCAAACCTTCAAAAAGCCTGCTCCGTCTACCACTAGACATGCCCAGAGGACTACCTCGGTCACGACCACCGTGTCGACGACGTCAGCATCGTCGCCCTCTGCGGCGGCAACCACGACTACATCCTCGTCCTCAGGTAGACCTGTTTCCTCTATCATTTTACTGAAGTCATCGTCGAAGACGAAGACCTTATCAACGACGGAGTCTCCGCCGACGACGTCAGCGTTGATGAGTCCATCGTCATCGAAATCGCAAACGAAGAACACACCGTCGACAAAAAAGACGTCGACGGGAAGTTCGAACATGAAGCCGTCGATGAAGGAATCGACGCCGAAGACACCGGTTCCAACGGTGGTGTCGACGAAGGCACCGATACCAGGCTCGCCGTCCATTTGTGCATCGACGACCACATCGACGTCGAAATCGTCACCCACGACGAAGGTGCCGTCGACTACCCCGTCCTCGGGCAGATCGTCGTTGGCGACAGAGGCTCCGTCCACGGGCGAAACGTCGACGGAGACGGCACTGACGGCGCCATGGAAGAAATCCAAGCTAGTCGAGGTGTCTGCCCTCTCGTCAACACCGTCAACGGCTCCCCTCACCGCGGCAGGACTACAGGCCACGTCTGGCAAAACTACCAGGGCGCAGATCACCCCGGAATCGACGTCTCCGAGCAGAGTGGAAAAGCAGCCACCTCAGGAAATCTTCCAAAGTGAGGAGTCTGATGGGGAAGACCAGCCAGGTCCCGCTACCTCTATCTCGGACCTTAACGTCAAATGCCAGAGTACTGCCGAAGAGCATGAGGAGTTCACTTATCAGGAACACTCCGTCCACGCTAGTGTCCGCACTGAGGTCACCCCAATGATATGCCTGCCGGCGACCCTTGTCAATGATCTGCGGTACCTAGTGCAAGACTACAAACAACGCTTCCCGGATGCGGACAGTGGGATTCAGACGCCTGTCACACGTGCCCCGGCGTCCGCCCCAAATCCCCCTCCCGCTCAAAGCGGACGCGAACAGATCCGGCCTCAGGTGGTGAGACCCCGTGACAAGGTCCAACCTCAGGCGGAGGAATCCTCTGAGGAGGAGGAGGAAGAGGAAGAATTAGAAGAAGGAGAGGTCCAAGACGTCCACTCGGACCAGCATGACGAAGACGAATATGTAGCGTCCTCCCCAGCTTCGTCGTCTCCGGCTTCGCCGCACCCACGCCAAGCGGACTCGATGCCGGCGGACATTGGCGGCTTTCACAAACTGGTGGACAGGGCGGCTAAGAGGTTTCATATGGTCGTGGAATCGACTGAAACGGAATGCTTTTTGCATGACTTCAAAGAGCACAGCCAAAAGCCGGCTAAATCTATTCTAATTATTGAGTTTCTATGGGACCAGGGCAAGAAATTGATGCTAACGCCCGCTTCTGTGCCCGCGGTGGTGCCACGCCTGGACAAGAAATATAAAGCCCCACAAACGGCGGCGGCTTGCCTCAACGGCCACCCTAAACCGGATTCGGTGGTGACTCAGGCGGCCCAGAAACACTCTCGCAACCCATCCTCCCCGCTGTCCGCACCTCCTGACAAGGAAGGCAGGAAACTGGACACGATTGGAAAGAGGTTTACGACTACGTCTGCAATGACAATCAAAGTGGCCAACTCCATCGCCCTACTGGGGCGCTACAATCGCCAACTCTGGGAGGACATTGCCCCTTACGTACAAGAACTGCCCGACGCAGTCCAGGGCGAGGTCAAGGCTCTCCTTGTGGAAGGTCAGAATTCCGCGGCAGAGATAATCGACTGTGCTATCGACGCAGCAATGACTGGATTCCGTCAGCTCGCTGGGGCTGCGGTTCTCCGCCGTCAGGGCTGGCTAAAGGCTACCTCTTTCCGCCAGGAGGTTCAATCGAAGGTGCTGGACATGCCCTTCGACGGCCAGCATCTTTTTGGTGAAAAAATCGATGAGGCGCTGCAGGCCATAAAGAAAGATACCGATACCGCCAGGGCACTGGGCACCCTGCAGTCACGAAACCAGTCCTTTCGGGGCGGCCGCTCCAGAGGTCAGTCCTCCTATAGGGGTTCCTACCAGAACAGGTCCTCTTACTCGTACAATAACAGAAATCAGTTCCAACACAGGCAGCAACAGGGTAGACAATCTTCCTATGGCAGATCTACCTTCAGAGGCAAAAATACCAAGAAGGGCGCTGGCAGCCGCCAGTGACCGCTTACTCCAGCCAGTCCCACCACCGTCTCCATCCTTTCAAATTGGAGGAAAACGGACCCATTTCCTCACCAATTGGCAACAAATTGCCACGGACCGGTGGGTCCTGCAAATGATACGATTTGGACATTCTCTCGAATTCACAAACATCCCTCCCAATACGCCTCCTCTGAGACGGACGCACAAGCACCTACGCCTCTTTCTCCAGGAACTGTCTGTCATGCTACACAAAGGAGCAATCGAAAGGGCTCCAGCATTCTTGAAGGGGACGGGATTTTATTCCCACTTCTTCCTTGAGCGACAGAAGGAAGACAAGTGGAGACCCATCTTGGACCTCCGGGCGCTCAACACCTTCCTACGGAGCCAGTCATTCAGGATGGTGACAATCCAGGAAATCCTGGGCGCACTGGAAAAGGGAGATTTCATGACTTCCCTGGACCTCCAGGACGCCTACTACCACATCCCCATCCTCAAGCGTCACAGAAAGTTCCTGAGGTTCGAGGTGGCAGGCAGACACTATCAGTTCAAGGTCCTGCCGTTTGGCCTCAAGTCCGCGCCGCGGATTTTCACAAAGTGCCTTGCACCGGTGGCGGCTTTTCTACGTCAGCTGGGTCACCAAGTCTTCCCCTACCTCGACGACTGGCTGGTAAAGGCACCCTCACCCGAAGGCGCAGCCGAGTCCTCCAACGCCTGCACCACTCTTTTTCAACAGCTAGGATTGACCCTCAATCTCAAAAAATCCTACACTACTCCGACGACAAGGATTACCTTCCTCGGGGCTACCTTGGACACAGAGTGCGCAAGGGCCTTCCCCTCAAAGGAAAGAACGGACAAGATACTGTCCCTGGCCACGGCTGTGGCAGCAAAGACACGCCTCAAAGTCCGGACTTACACCTCCTTGCTCGGAATGATGTCTTCCTGCATACTCCTCATCCCTCACTGCAGGCTCAGGATGCGCCCCTTGCAGGAGGCTCTCACGAGCCAATGGACTCAAAGTACTGGCTCGTTCGAAGACATTGTAAGGATAACGCCAAAGATTTCCGAAAGTCTGCACTGGTGGAGACATCGAAAGAATCTGACAGCAGGCTTGCCGTTTCTCCTTCCGACGGCGGCCCTGGTAATAACGACGGATGCCTCCCTGGAGGGCTGGGGCGCTGTTCTCCAGGACCTTCGGATCAGCGGCAAGTGGGAGGATCAGGAGAAACTGCTCCACATAAACCCTTTGGAGCTGAGGGCGGTCTATCTTGCTCTACAAGCCTTCCTGCCGCGCATCCAGAACTCCCCGGTGCTCGTCAAGACAGACAAAACCACGACGATGCACTATCTAAACAAACAGGGGGGAACGCGGTCGCTCTCTCTATCACGCGAATCGCAGAAAATCTGGAACTGGCTGGTGTTGCACGGCATCTCGCTCAAGGCGGAATATGTTCCCGGAAAGGACAATACCATCGCGGACGCCCTCAGCAGACAGACATCCCTCTCCCACGAGTGGGAAATGAACGACGACACTCTGGCTCACATCTTCTCTCTGTGGGGTGTCCCGAAAATCGACCTGTTCGCCACCAGGGGGAACGCCAAATGCCCATGCTACGCAAGCTGGCATCCCCAACAGGGGTCACTGGGAAATGCTTTTTCCATCGGTTGGTTCAGCGTGTTTGCGTACGCTTTTCCTCCGTTTCCGATTATCCCGAGGCTCCTCCGGAAGATGAGAGCGGAGCCTTGCACCCTGATCCTGATTGCTCCGTTCTGGCCGAGACAACACTGGTTCTCGGATCTGCTTCGCCTCTCCATCAGGCCTCCGATTCGCCTGAGGCAGCACCCGAACCTCATAACGATGTCCAACAGACAGGTACAGCACCCGAGCCTCCACTCGCTCAAGTTATCGGCCTGGCTCCTGAGCACAGAGAATTCTGTGACCTAGATATCCCGCAGGACTGCAGGGACGTTCTGGCGAAAGCGAGGGCAGGTAGTACGAACAAAACCTACTCCCTCAAGTGGAAACGGTTCAGCATTTGGTGTTCGGGCCAGGGCCTGCGGCCGCTTGAAGTCACCCCTGAACAGATACTGCCATACCTCCTACATCTGGCACAGTCAGGATTAGCACACGCTTCCATTAAGGTTCACCTGGCAGCGATCTCTAGGTTCACCAGAACTTTTACAGGACCTTCCCTGTGGTCAAGTAGGCTGGTCAAGCAATTCCTGAAAGGGCTCTACAGATCCTTTCCGAGGCCTCGGAAGGTCCCTCCGACCTGGCAACTGAATCTGGTACTCAACCAGCTCATGAGACATCCGTTTGAACCCATTCATCGGGCGTCTATCAAACACCTCTCTTGGAAAACGGCGCTCTTGCTCGCTCTGACATCGGCCAGGAGAGTTAGCGAGCTACAAGCGTTGTCCATTCAGGAACCATATCTGCAATTCAGACAGGACAGGGTGGTACTGAGACCGAACCCTAAATTTATACCCAAGGTGCCTTCGGACTTTCATCTGAATGAACCGATTGTCCTTAAGTCCTTCTTTGCGAACCCTTCCACGGCGGCGGAAAGGACGCTGCATTCTTTGGATCTCAAACGATGCCTAAAGTTCTACTTGGATAAAACCAAGGATCTCAGAAAGTCTACACAACTGTTCGTGGCATACAGCAGACCAACAATGGGCCTGCCTCTTACGAAACAGAGTATCTCCAGATGGATCTCCTCGGCGATTGCATTCTGCCACGACCAGGCCGGACGGCCTTTGACTGATCGTGTTACTGCTCATTCCACAAGGGCGATGTCCACGTCAGCGGCGCTATTCGCTGGAGTGCCAATCTTGGACATATGCCGGGCGGCGACCTGGAAGTCTCCGCACACTTTCTCCAGGCACTACTGCCTGGATATAGAGCTTCAGAAGGACGCGGCAGTGGGCCAGGCGGTGCTACGCCATCTCTTTCAGTGAGGTGAGCCTTCCTACATCCCGCCATCCAGGTATGCACATTCATTATGATTGTATGTTTCTGCTTGCGCTGTTTTTACCATGTTGTTGATGATCTGTGTATTGTCTGACATGTCTGCAGAACTACTTGCTTTACGATTGTGCATATATAATTGCTGGCTACTCTGATTCAGGCATGTGAATCTATGAAAGACACCCAAATACTGGATAAGAAATGCGTTACTTACCTGTAACAGCAGTTATCCAGTATTGGTGTCTTTCATAGATTCACATGCAACCCTCCCACCTCCCCTGGAAGGGCTCACATCCCTCTCTAACAATATTACGCCATCCTAGCTGGGTGCGTACGAAAATCTGAGGGACTGAGGCTCCTCCCAGGAAGGTTCTAGAGGGAGGTCGGAGCTGATTGGCTAACTGTGAGAGTTTGGTCCTTTTTACATAAGGACGAGGAAAGGCTACTAAGGGGAAGCCCTTAGGCCTATTTTTTTCTATGTATGTCTATAGGACATTACTTTTTTATGTACCGGAGGCTCCCGTCTCGGCGACGGGGAATGATTCAGGCATGTGAATCTATGAAAGACACCAATACTGGATAACTGCTGTTACAGGTAAGTAACGCATTTCTTCTGTACATCGGGAGGTACTCACTACAACCCAGGTTTCTAATGAGTGGTAAGAGCCAATATTTCCTCGCTGCCTTGTAGATTGGGCAAAACAGGACCACATGTAAATCGCTTTCCTCCGCACCATCGCATGCCGGGCACTGCTTGGTGGAGGGCGGTGATGACCAGGAGCTGGTAAAAGATCGCATGGGCAATGTGCCATATCTCCATTGGAGAAACAGCTTCCTGGCCAGCACGGGGGATATGGCGTCTAAAACCCTCTCCAACCTGTATGAGTCCTTGCTTTGCGCAAATACAGATGTTAGTGACCCCTCACCCTGACTGTCTAGCGCCATGGCTAGTTTCTGTTCGTGGTCAGCAATGGCCAGAGCTCTCCGTGAAATATTTAATGAGGCATTAGCAGGGTCGGACCAAAGGTCAGGAAACCCCAGTCTCGTACAAGATTTTTGGATATATTTTATCCAGGGGATCAGTATCGCTTTTGGGTGGGTCAATAGCTCCATCAGTTCCGCCCTATAGGCAGAGAGTTCTTCACTACTCCATAGCCTTCGATACGTTTTTTGTATGCCCGTCTGCTTTCTCTTAACTTCTCTCCACCTAGACCCTCCTTGATGCTTCTAAGGAGTTCCCCTTTGCCCTTCTGCAGGCTGTATTATACCATGAGGATTTGTGTGGCTGCCCCCTCCTTGAATTCTGTACATTAAGAGGTTGGGGGCCGCAGCCTTTATAAGGTCCTCATGGGCCTGGTATAATTTTCCCTGTGAGTCTTTGTTGCCCACCCCGGTGGCTAAATCTCCCACAGTTTCCAGAATGGAAATTAACCCTGCATAAAGCCTCGGGAGTTTCTCTTGGCTCGAGGCCAGTTTTTCCCACCTGATTCTTCTCCTGTTGTTATCCAGTAGAAGTTCAGGTTTGCTCTCCTCCCCAGATGTTATGCAGGTTTGAAGGCCGGGGTGAATGAGGTCAAGTTCAAGGGCATTGTGATCGCTGTCTAGTCTTTCCGTAACCCTAAAATCCTGAATAGCTGGCCAGTTCGCTATCTGTACCAGGACATAATCCAAGCGAGATTCTCTTCCCACTCTGTTATAGGTGGTTCTGCTAGGTATATCTCCTACAATATCCAGCCTCGCCATTGCTGACCTTGGTCTTGGGAGGTTCCCAGTCCAGGATGGTCTGGATCTCAGGTTGAAGAGTTCTCACTTGGTCTCCACTTATAAGGTGGCCCAAGCAGACAGTAGTAGTCTACCCAATCTGGTACTCACTTGCCTTGATTGTGAGTGATGTCCACTGCAGGGCCTGCAAAACATCTTGCAGGTGGACCAGTTGATCCTCCCAGGTGGAGCTGAAGACAGCATTATCGTCCAGATATGCTGCACTAAAGTCATCCAGGTCTGAAAGAACTGAATTCACCAACCTTTGAAAAGTGGCAGGTGCATTCTTTAATCCAAAGTGCATCTCTTTGAACTGAAAGTGGCCCGCTGGAGTGGAAAGTCTCTCCTTGGCTACCTGAGTCAGTCCTATCTGCCAGTACCCTGTTGTATATCAAAGGTACTAGGGAACCTGGCTGCCCCTAGCTTCTCAATAGGCTCATTTGCTCCTGTATGGGGTGTGCATCTGTCTTGTCACAGCTATCTTGTTCTTGACGGGGAGGCTGTCTCAAGTGTCCACAACATGGGTACACCAGGTTGTCTGTCCAGGAGTCGAAGAAAAGAGCTCTGCAAACTGACTGAGGTCTTGCCTACAGTCAATCTGCTGCTGTACAGTGAGAGTGTCAGACAGGACTACACCCTCCACTGTACTATATTGTGGATTGGTTAATAACGGGTAAGGGAAGGATTCACTTTCATCCTCCTGTCGTGCCTCAGTGACCATCAACATTTTAAGTAATCACATCCCGATATGCAAATTACACACTTTCTATCACCCCCCAAGGGACAATCTCTCATTCATCAAACAATTACTCGAAATCATCTCCGGTAATGTAGATTCCGCAGTTCCCCAAATCCTCCTCTGTGATTTCAACCTTCTTTGGTCTAACCCCAATGACTAAGCTGCTACATGCCTTAAATCCTTCTTAGATGTTCATGAGCTGACACAATACTGTGACATGCCAACACATAATAAAGGAGAAATTCTGGATCTAATCATCTCCAAAGGAAACACCATATCTCTGGATAACATCTTCCCTTGCAACTGGTCTGACCATCACATCATCCTCTTTTACATTACCCGGGAGGTGTCCATGAAGAAGCCTTAATCGAAGAAGCTAACGGTATGGAAAAGGGACCTTAGACATATCAATTCAGCTGAGATAGCAACACAATGTAAACTTGCCCTTTCCGCCCAAGCTGTCAAGCCTGAGGTTCACTTACTCACGGACTTTTACAACTCTACTATTTCAAGTATCATGGACTCCGTTGCACCTATTCAACAAACAAATGCATCAACAAAAATCTCGAAACCATGGTTTAACGACGACTTAAACACCGAACGGCGTAAGCTAAGGGCAACTGAACGATCTTGGAAATCCAACCCTTCCTTGAACTGCAAAAAGTCCTCTGAACAGTAAGGAGCTCCTATAACAAACAAATCAAGAGTGCCAAGGCCGACTATCTCAGATCTCAACCTAACCAAGCCACTAATCGTCCCAGGAAACTTTTTGAAATTGTTAAACAGCAATCTTGTGACGCACCCACTCGGTCAGACCAGGTCACAGCCCACCCTCTTGTGACGCTTTGGCTAAGTTTTTCTCTGAGAAATGGAGACTCATCAATATCAAACTGGAATCTAAAAAGGCCTCTCTACCATGCTATTGCCTTGCGACCCCCTCATCCCCTACTGAACAGCCCTATCCAGTTAGTCTGACCACCAAATCAATGCCTCCTGGGACACTTTCATGCCTTTTAGTGAAAGTAACATAAACAAAATTCTTCAGAATATCAACCCATCCAGTCACTTCAATGACCCGCTACCACCCTCCATCTTCAAAGAAATCAAGGAAGTCCTCACCCCCCTCTGGACAAATATTGTCAATGCCTCTCTGTCTCAAGGTATGATCCCTGACTGCTTAAAAGCAGCTCAGGTTTCACCTATCTTAAAAAAACCTAATGCTGATAGTACAGACCTTAACAACTTCCGCCCTATCTCCAACATCACTACTCTGGCCAAACTCCTTGAAAAATGTGTCCAATCTCAACTTTGTGCTCACATTGAAAATGCCCAACTCCTAGACCATCACCAATCTGGTTTTTGAAGCGGACACAGCACTGAATCGGCTCTTATTCATGTTTTTGATGATATTTTAAAAATGCTCGACCACACTGAATCCTGCCTTCTGATCCTCCTTGACCTTTCCTCTGCATTTGACACTGTAAATTAAGACAATCTATTATCAGTTCTGGAACACAGGATGGGCCTCTTTGGTCTGGTGCTGCAATGGTTCTCGTCCTTCCTCCACCACAGATCCCAAAGAATAAAGGTGAACCACTCCCTATCCCAGCCCTCACCGGTGTCCACCTTATCCCCCATACTATTCAACCTATTTTTGGAATGACTTGCAAATGCACTAAACTCAATAAACATTCTCTTCCATATGTATGCAGATGACACGCAATTTTACATGAAAATGTCCTCCCCTGTCAATCTCACATCACTCAACAGTACCCTCTTGAAAACTCAAAACTGGCTAACGGAGAATCACCTCCTACTCAACACTTCCAAAACCGAATTCTTGCTCATTTCTCCTCCGAATCATACCCCCAAGGTAAATCTCTGGTTGAACCATCTCACTGCTTTCATCTCCCCTCCCCCCATCATCATTGATTCAGCCAAATTGCTCGGAATCACCCTGGACAAACACTTAAATTTGAATAACCACATTAGTAAGGTGTGCAAGGGAGCGAATTACCAGACGAGATTACTTCGGAATCTCAAACCTTTCCGCCTACAAACTGACTTCAAGCAGGTTGTTTAAGCGCTGTTTCTGCCAAGGCTACATTATGGCAGTGCTATACTATATGGCCTCCCGAAATATACCTTGGCCCTACTTAAAGCTGTATTGAATGTGGCGGCCAGACTGACCACAGGCACGAAAAGATCTGCGTGCATCTCCCCAGTCCTAAAATCTCTAAATTGACTGCCTTTTGAAGCAAGAGTACAGTAAAAGATCGCCTGCCTGACTCGCAAAGCTCTCCATCTCAAAACCTCCAAGTACCTATGCCAAAAGCTAGAACTTTCAAGAGGTAGGAGACCTTCAAGAAGCACTAACACCTTCCTTCTGAAACCACAGATATTTCGAAAAAAGAGAACTTGTCAAAGAGCTTTCTCTGGCTCTGCTCTACGGATCTGAAACTCTCTCCCTCCTGAAATTCCCAGTCTCACCTCCACGGTTGCCTTTAAAATTAAAGTAAAACGATTCCTTATGTGCAAGTTCTTACCTTAATTGGGCTCTGATCTTGCACTTGAAGATACTAGACTTACTTCCTCATTCATTGTACTTACTGTGATGATGTGTTTGCATCCTTGTAATTGTTTCCTGTGTTATGTATTTGATGCCTGCCTAACCATGACCAACCATAATTGTGAAGCGCTCTGATATCCCTCTGGATCATGTTCACGCTATATAAAACTTTATAATAAATGGTGAAGTTAGTCCTTCCTTGGTGTGGCTTTAGGCGATTTAAATTGACTACTCAGTGAGGACTCTTGGTAGGTGACTTCCCCCTTCTTCTCCAAAATGGGATAGGGCTCAGTCTACTTATCTTGGAGGGCCTTGGGAACCACAGGCTCCAGCACCCACACCAACTGACCTGGTTGGTACTCAACCATGGCTGACTTTTGACCATACTAGTACTTTCCAAGTTCCTGGCTGGCCTGTAAATTCTTGTTTGCCTTCTTAATGTACTCTGGAATACGTGAACATGAGCCTAGCACATAATCCACTATGTCCTGTTTCGTTGGTTTGAGAGGCTTCTCCAATCCTTCCCTTACTAGACTTAGGGGACCGCTTACAGTATGGCTAAGCATAGGTTCAAAGGGGCTAAATGCAACCCCCTTCTGAGGCACCTCTCTGAATACAAACAAGAGGCATGGCAACAGAACATTCCATCTCCTTCTGAGCTTCTCTGGAAGTCCTATGATCATGTCCTTAATGGTCTTGTTGAATCTCTCCACCAAACTAATAATCTGCGGTGATATGGGAAAGTTAATTTTTTTTAACTCACTCCACATAGCTCTTAACTATGCAAACATGAAGTGTGTCCCTCTATCACTGTCAACCTCTTTAGGAAACCCAACCCTGGTGAAGGATCCAAGGAGGGCCTATGCCACTGCAGGAGCAGTAGCAGTTCTGAGGGGGATTGCTTCATAAGATCTAATGGCATGGCCATTACCACCAGGACAAATCTGTTTCCAGGTGCAGTAGGGAAAGAGGGGGGGGGGAGTCATAGTCCTTGCCCCTTGTAAAAAAATTGTTGTACAGGCATTGTTATTTTTTATTTGTTTTTTGTATCATTAGATAAGTAATTTAGCTTGGGTAGACATTGCTAATCCGGTCTTTATTTTTCTGGCCGACATTTTAGAAAATGGTGAATGTGTTGCAGTGATTATGTAATATTTCAGCAACCATGAGACCAATATACTTTATTTTGGTTTCACAACATAGGGTGGGGGGGTCAAGTAGTCTTATAGAGACAGAAAATAACTCCTCTGAGCAACCCTTCTGCCATTTTCCAAAATGGCGGCTCTATAATGATGTGTTTTAGCCATCCTATTGGTAATTTATTTTAATATTGTATTTGTTTCAGGTTTTTACGTTGATTCATATTAGTAAACATGTGCAAAGCAGGTGGTAGCAGAGTATCTTTACCTCCTGACAGAGTGTTGCTAATCACAAAATCTGATGACTCCTTCAACAAAGAAAAATGTGTCAAACTAATCCGAAAGAAAAACCAACATCTGCTGCGGCTGGACTGAAGAGAGTTTCAAGATGCTGCAGAAATGCAGCAAGACAAAGTTCACAAATGATTGAAACTGATGGGTGAAGAGGATCAAATATTAAGTGCTACAAGACTTATACAATGGAAAATAGCCTGGATTTCTTTTTTCAAAAATTATCAGAAACCAGTGAATCACAACAAGAATCCAAGTCTTCTACGAAAGCGACAACAACTAAACCCAATACCCATCCACTTAAAAGATCGATGGCTACCCTTTGTCCACCTCCAACTTCTGATCAGAAAGCAGAGGATCTTCAATGTGTTATCTGTGGTTTAGCCAGAAGAAGAGCCAAAGGGGTTGACCATAGAACAACGTACAGAGTATGTGAGACTCAAAGGGCAAACATGTTTTTGTCTGCAGGTAGATTCTTCCAAGATGAAGTTTTCAGCCGAGTATCTGATATAAACAGAGAGGTTAATGTAGTTGCTGTGGATTTGTAAGCCCACCCAAGCTGCATGCATGCATACGTTTGAAAATATGGATGTACAATGAGCTCCAGCAACAAAGTAACCGTCAGCCTTCAGTTAAGTTTGCACATTTTGAAAAAGCAAATTAAGTTTTAAAGCCACTCTTGAGTGCTGGCTACAGGTTCACACTCGGTGACTTCAGAGAAATGATGGTCAACATTGATGACACTGTATCGATCCATAATAATGAAATTAAGATTTTTCTGGTGAGAATGTACAATGACCGAATGAGTTTTTGTCAGTCTAGCAAAAAGAATGAGTCGCTTATGGTGTTTTCAGCTGATTTGACTCCTGAAGTTCTTGCTGCCAAAATAAGATCACAGGATGCAGTAAAATCAGCATAAACCATTTTAAGAAACGTCTGAAAAGATTTAGATTTTAAACTTAATGACAAATCTTGTGATGCCCCAGAGCTCTGCAAACTAAGGGAGTAAACAAGAATGCCTGTTTTTGGCTTAATATTTTTATACCATTGTTTAATATCAGCAAAGCAAAACTGTTACAAACTAAAGTTCTTGAGTTCGGAATAGAAGCCAACAACCTTTATGATTACTTTGAAGATATAGGCGAAGAACTGGAGCCAATTGCATGAACCGATAGTCTATGCTGTGCTAATGTACAGTCTTTTTCAAATCATGTTTTATTAATTACATCACAACAAAAAGAAATCTCTGCTACGCATGGTGGCTGCCCACGCAATCTATGACCAGTGCAAAAGTGGAGAGCTAATCGCTTCAATGAATAGGATTGGAATATCAACAAGTTATAATGACACAGTACGGAGCAGGAACTTGTTAGCAGCTCATGCTGTAAAATCTTGTGAATTGGACTGCACACCACTTCCAAGTCACTTTACCAGGAAAGGATTTACAATTGCTGCTCTTGAAATTTTGATTTTGAAGAAAGCTCTTTTTTGTCTGGAAATTCCAGCACACATGATACTGCCATAGTGATTTTTCTGTACCCGTGAAGTAGCTGCTGGAAAACATGCTGTTTCAGCTGTAGGCATAAACAACCAAAGCTTCAAACTTATAACCCAACTGCCTTGTAAAATCACAACAAGCCATCAACACATCTCAGACTACCAGAATGTTTCAAAGTGGCTGAGGACATGGATCTTCTTCTAGCTGATGCTGCGATCCGCATAGCTTATTTACCTGAATTTATCATGTCACTTATTCGGTGCAGACTGAAGGATGAAGATAAGCCAGTTCCTCTGTGGGATGAAATTCATCCTCTGATCTCCCAGACTACTGTCCCACTGAAGAAGGTTGTTTTTTACCAGTAATACTATCTCCAGTCACAAACTACGCAACGGGAATATACACAGCTCTTAAAGATTTCCTAAATGTGTGTGCTCAGCTTGAATACAAGCCTATACTGCCAATTTTCTGCGATGAAGGTGTGTTCTGTACATTTTTATGCGTAATCCAGTAAAATTTGATTATCTTTATCCAATGATCAGCGTTTCCCACATGGCAGAAGTTGTGCTGCAGTGTGCAGGAAGTTATCCCAGTGGATGTGGCATAGACAATGCTCTTATTAAGGCTGAAATATTTTGAAGCAAAACTGTCCAGTCCGTATTGAGCGCAACTCATTATGTGTTCATTACAAGGAATGCTCATCATATCTGAGGCCATAGAAACAGTGTGTTGGAATGCCTACTGGAACAAGAATTACTAAATAGGTTTGCATATCTTTTCTCAGAAGTGAACAAGGCACAGGGTGCACATCATGCAAAATACATAATGCAACATCAGGTAATGTTCACTCAGTTCTAAAGTCAGAAAACCGTGTTCGTAGGGTTTGTCAAAGAATGTGAAGAAAAATGTGAACGTTGCAAGTTCTGGAGTACATTTTTCCACAAGATAGCTCTAGTGAACAACTTGGTACATGCTGATCTGGAACATGATTGGAAGCTGCACATGAAGACCGTGGAGTCACTGATTACTGTGTTTCACAGATTCAATTGCATAAACTACCTGAGACACCTGGCATTTGAATACAGTGAAAAGCTAGAGGTGGAAAAACCATACTTCAATTGAAGATTCATCCAAAGACATTTTGTGGTGGAAGACAGAGAGGGAAGGTTCAATGCTGTTGCTCCAAATATGAAACCTGAATGGATGATCCAGAGATCCCAGAAAAGGTCCAAGGGAATTGTTGGTCAGACACGTAAAAGTGAATATGGCAGCTAGTTTACCATGACGTCCTTTCTATTTGCAATGTTTTGCAATGTTTTCAGAGAGATGACAATTTCAAAATGAATGGACCATTGTGAAACTGTTCCTCACCGCAAACTTGTGGGAAAGAAACAGCACCATTTTAACAAACCTGTTGACAGCCTTCTTCATTTCCTGCAGCAGCAAGGAAACCCCTTTGAAATCACTAAACCTTTGCGACTACACAACTTCGTGACTAAACAGTATGTGGATAATGATATAAAGACAAATCTACAAGATGTCCTGGAACATGGAGCGAAACTATACGCAGAACGGAAGCAGGCGAGATTTGTATTGAAAAACAAAATAGCTGTTTGATATTATCACTAAACTAAGCTAAACTAAACTAAACTAAACTAAGCTGAACTTCCATGCTTTAATTGCGACAGTAAGAGTTTCATCCAATCAGCCACTACAAAACAGGTTACAAAAAACTATTTCCGCAAGCAGACAGACAGGTGAATGTTGGAGATGAAAGGGGTGAACTTATGAAGGACATTCCATCGCATGATCTTCTTTAAACAAACGCATTATTTGATGGGGATGCTGCAACCAAATCAGTGAAACACAAACTCGTACAAGAGATAGAAAAAAAAAAACTTTCACCAGAAGAATTTCAATTTTTCAAGTTGTCCTTGTTAAAAACTGCTTTTGTTGTGGTCTATGTCACAATTGGGAATACTTCAGAGAGCTAATTCAGACAGTTCTACATATATCAAAGTCAGTGAGCTCCTTGCAATAACTGCACGTTGCCTTTGACAGTTATCTTGAACTATATGCCAAAGAATATGAGAAACTCAGACGAATGTCTACAAGTGGAACAATTGACCTTCCCTGCATCAAAAATTCTACTTGATAAAGTCTGGTTATCAACATTGAAAAAGAAGAGCTTGGAGATGTTAACTCGCCAAAACATTGCTGATGGTTCAGTGAACACTGAGGGGCTTATTCACAAGCTCCTTGCACTGCCAAAGCATCACTTTTTAGATGATAAAAAGTGATGCACCGACAGCGCAAGGGACTTGTACATAAGCCCCTGAATTTCCAATTATTGCAAGTGGAATGATTGTCAATGAGGAGTTGGTGCCTGCAGAGAGATATTCAAAAGGTATGGGGCGTATTCTTCAAGAACTTAAAATCAAATTAAGGGTAGCTGGCCTTTGTGTTGTGCCACATGTTGAGTGGGTTGTTCGAAATGGTTCCAATTGAGTCATTGTACTGTCAAATGATAGAGATGTTATTATTGTCGGCTGAACTCTGTTGCAAAGTTCATAAGCCAGGGATTGTCAGAGTTATGGATACGTTATGGAACAGGCGAGAAAAGACACTTAATCCCGCTTCATATTCTGTACAAGAAACTTGACCAAGAGATGCCAAGTATGCTTATCAATAAATGCTTATACAAAGAATTACCAGCTGCACATTTCTTTCATGTCTCACATTTAAGAACTACAAACCAATATCAATTGGAGTTTGTAAGGTATACTTTGTTACCTATTTTATTTCATTATTTTTAAATGTTTCTGTATTGTTTCAACTAAGAAAAAACACTATACATACATATTTACAATTTGTACAAAACAACATATATATTCTACAACATTAAACAATATATAGAGATAGAATTCATCACATAGAGACAATTTCATCAACAGACATCAATTATTGTGGGGTGCCCTATCTTGACACCAAGTTCATTTACTATCCATAACAACTTAATGCAAGGGAAAAGTAAAAAATACTCTAAGCAACAAATCGCTCTATAAGACCACACATGAATTAATTAGTCTAAAGGACTTCCAAGTCAATTGTTTCTCAATGTGCTGACGCGTTTCGAACCCTCTCACGTCAATTTTCAGGTTCTCATCAGGGTTCTGTTCTTAACTTGTCTGTTTTCCAGCAACAGTCGATCCACAGATTCGCTTTCTTTTCCATGAGGGAAGGGTGTCCTTCTATTCTGCTACCTGCCTTTGGTGTCTCTTACACAGGCAGTCCTCTTATTGCGTGAGCTTCTTAGGGCTCTCTGACTCTATCTCTAGCCCAGAGATAGAGTCAGAGAGCCCTAAGAAGCTGTGAAAACAGATAATGGCCCCATGAAAGAGACGCTGACAATTGCGCGTCAATTAACACGAAGTATCGGCGGTTTCCGCGAATCCACCGCCAGATGTTGGCAAAACCGACGGCCCAATGTTGTGAGGAATACCTAAAACAGGCTGAATAACCAGGAAATGATTAGTGAGCACTCATCTAAAGAACGTACAGGATAAGAAAAACAACCCCAGAAAAATAAAATAAAAGGTGAGAGCACACGCAATAAGAGGAATGCCTGTGTAAGAGACACCAAAGGCAGGTAGCAGAATAGAAGGTCTAGTTGTTTGAGCGTGTGTAAAAAACGAGTTCTGAGGATCTTCGGTTCAGTGAGTTCAAGAGAATAGTCTCGCTAAGTTACCTTCTACAAATGTCATATTCTGTGCGTGGACACATTAAAAAAGCGTTCTACTTGATCAGAAAACGTGTAAATGCTTTGGATCATGCATATGTAGAGAAAGATGCATGTTAATTTGGTTGGGAAGATATTGATGGGGTGCTAAAACATAGGAAATTTCGAAAGCCTCTACCCACAGAGCTTAAACGTACATGTACTTGCAAACTTGTGCTACAAAAAGATGTCCCTGTCGAAATGCTCTTCTCAGTTGTTCAGCATTCTCCGAATGTGCTACGAGCAATTGCCAAAAGAAATAAATAAAGTGAACTATGAAGACGTGTCAAAAACAGGATTGATAAACATTATTTTTTTTCATATTCAGATCATAAACATTGTCTGTTGTACACGTAAAAGGATAAAACATAATTATTTGTTTCATGTCTCTTCTTCCTCTATTATGGCCACCTCTTTGGAAAATGGCGGAAGGTTTGCTCTGAGGATTCTGTCTCTATAAGAATACTTGACCCCCAAAACCTATGATCTGATACCAAAATGAAGTATATAGGTCTCATGGTTTTTTAAATACTACATCATCACTGCAACACATCTGCTATTTTAAAAAATGTAATTGAGAAAAATTTGGCCCGGATCAACAATGTCTACCCAAGCTAAATTACTTCTCTAATGATCCAAAAGCACAAATCAAAAATGCGAATCTCTGGCAACAATTGTTTTACGGCCGTAGATCAGTGGGCTGGGATTATCAAGTGGACCAACCATGTTGATCGCTACCCTCTCAAAGGGAGTCCTACCACTGGAAGTGGAATTAAGGGAGCCTTTGATTGTGAGCCTGTCTTACCACTGGCTTGACAGGTCACACAGGAGCAACAGAACTCCTTTAATTTCTCAGACATTTGGGGCCAATTAAAATGGGCAACCAAGCTGTCCCAGGTTTTGGTCTGTGCTAGTTGTCCAGCAAGAGGGATTTCATGGGCTAAAGTTAAAATAAACTCTCACTCTTCTGGATGCCCCTGGTTTGGGGTCCCTGGCCTCAGTATACATGAGACAACAACAGGGTGCCAGTACTGCAAAGTGATTACTTCACAGTTCTGAGCTGAAGAAAATAATTAAACGTATTCCTCGTCTCGCTGGATATTTGAACGAGACCAGCTTCAGTTTGTTACAGGCGAGCCGAAAACCCCAGCAGGAGAGAGACGCGACGTCCTATTGATTTGAAGAAAAAAAACTACAAAACTGACAAGATTGGCTACTCAACAATTAAGGAAGATTATCATTGAAGGCCCCATGCCAATTCACCACCAAGTAATACTTGAGAACTACGTTTAGAACAAGCGGACACAAATTCTAAATTACTTTCTAGAGAATGAATGCCACTTTAGAAGCTATTACATACAGAAGCCTTTAGTAGTAAACCATCAGCGGTCCTGAATAGAGTTCCTCATACTGGGAACTCGAAAGGCGTTGACCATCATAGTGTTAGGCCAATCAGGGTTTATTTAAGAAAATGCCTTGTTAAATTGGTTGCAATGATTTAGATGGCCTATTGTGAAAGATGTAACTTTGAATTGCTTTTTATAAATATGATTCCACTACAATTGTGTGTATAAAATTTCACCAAACTGTGGAGATCTTTTTCTTTTTATCTTCTTTCATCTTTTTTTTCTTCTTTCATCTTTTTCCTTCTTTTCCCAAATCACCCCTTTCCACCACAACAACTGTACATAGGAGTATGACTGTGGACGAATTAATGTATGAATGAAAAAAACTTGTGATGCCTCACAAACTTTTTAGATAGGACACCCATTTCCTTTCTCTTTCCTGGAAACTTAATGAGAGATTCTTTTTGAAAAAACAAAAAAAACCGTTTTGATACAAATAATGTGTTTCTTGACCTACAATTTGAAATAAATGGATTGATTCAATATAAATAAACCTTCTGAGGAATAAGTTTAATTCTTTTCTTCAGCTCAGAACTGTGAAGTAATCACTTTGCAGTACTGGCACCCTGTTGTTGTTTCATATTCTAAAGGCTTGGCCTTACTGCAGATAAGCCAAACCCTCTGCTGGTTATTGCGATCAGTATACATGAGGCCATCCTCTCAATAAACCCTGTGAGTGCCACTGGCGTCTCCCTCTTCTTGCCTGGTAGCTTACTGCCTTAGGCCCTCAAGAGTAGGGCATCTCTTTTTCTCTTGGCACCGGTCCTCTCCGAAGGGTACCACTGCATCAAGAATCTCTGTCAGGTCAGGCCCAAGCTCCTTAGCTGCAGTTCTCTCCTGAGGCATCTGGGAATCTCCCTGGGGAGACTTCTCCTCCTAATCCTCTGACCTCTTAGAAGCTGTGTCACCAGTCTTCTTTCTCTTCGTCTTGTTTCTGATGGTATGAGCCAGAGCTTCAGGCTCCAAGTCATTCCGACACCCCCGATATGCAGTCTGTGCCCCAGTTGTCACACAGTCACACAGACCCACTCAGGGAGGCCCAGCATTTCTGCATGAGCCCTCCTCTTTACTTCTGCCTTTGCAGAAGTCTCCAGATCGTTGCCTAACAGGCACTCTACTCGAAAGGTAGGATACACAATCACCTCCTTCTGCCCATTAACCCCTCCCCACTCTAGGTTCACCTAAGCCATTGGATGAAGCCTACTCTCATTGTCAGCATTGGTAATCTAGTGACTCACATCAGTATAGCTACCAACATGGTGACACTGGCACCTGTATCCCTCAAAGCCTCAACTTCAATCCCATTGATGGTTTGCCTTTGTTTGTGCTTCTCCTGACTTGAAGGTGAAACTGCCAAGGCTCCAAAGCCCACCCCTCCTAGGGAAATGAAAGTAGCCTCAGTGTAGCCTCTGGCCTCTCCAGATTACACTTAAACTTCCATCCCAACACTAACTATTTCCTTGGACTGTCCACCAGTGGGCAACTGCTTGGTGCATATTGCTTCACCCTTCTCGTGCCCTGGCTGATTACAGTCAAAGCACATCCCAGTCTTCTTGGGATCCCATTTGTTTCCTTGATATCTCTTTCCTTTGGACTGGAAAGAGTCAGGGGGGCCACCCTTCTGTGAAGTTTTGTGAAGGCCTTTAGAGAACTCTTACTTTTTTCCCCTGTCAGTGATCACCTCCTATCCCTATTGTGAAGTCTGAGCACTCTTCTTTGGGTCACTGCCACCTCTGGTCTTTTTCTTGGATACCCTGGATGTGACCCATTTTTCTGCCTTCCTCTCCATCTCTCTGGAAGAGGACAGTGCAGAATCTCCTAGATGCTATTGTAATAACTCTGTGGTGCAGTTAGTCAGGATGTGCTCTTTCATTAACAAACTATACAGACTTTGTAAGTGTCCACCTTATTACCTTTCACCCAGCCCTCTAGTGCCTGGACTGAGAAGTCAACAAAGCCTGCCCAAGTTTGGTTTTGACCTTTTTGGGCCTCATTAATCTAGACTCTGTACTCCTCTGTGGTGAGTTAAATTCCTACTATGAGTGTCTCCTTCATGTGCTGATAAAACTCAACCACATCCTCTTTAAGGGTCAGAAGTGTATCTCTGCCCTGTATTGAGAATAACTCCCAAAGTAGAGAGCCCCAGTGTTGGTGACCTATCCTCTTCATTTTGCAGACCCTCCCAAAGACTGCAAACCATTTCTCAATGTCTTCTCGATCACTGTACTTGGGGACAATCCATGTGGGGATCTTAGGGTCACAATACTCCTCTTTTTCCCTATCCGAATTGGTGCCACCATCTTTAAGAACTAGACCCCACTTAAACCTTTTTACCTCAAGGGCTAGTCTCTTCTCCTCCAGGAAGATTTGCGCTAGCATGTCCATAAACTTTCCTACCCCCCCAACCAAGAGAGGGGATACTTGAGTAACCTCTGTCACTTTCTGCTGGTGAGGGGGTCTAGGGAACAGGGCAGAGTTTTGGTAGTCACAGCCTTCCTCATTGTCTGTTTGGGAAAGCAGGTCATCCTCCTCATCTATCACGACTTCAGCGGTATGACTCTCCTTGTCCTGCTCTCCCTCGTAGGCACTGAGTGCCTTCTTGAGGGCCTTTTTCTTGGCAGTAGCTCTAAAGCTAATGCTTCTAACTTTGCATAGGGCTCTCAGATCGTTCATCTTGAGAGTGGAGAAGATGGGCATATTGAGGTTCTGTAAATCCTCCATTGTGCTTAATTCATCCAGAAGTAGGGATTCTTATTAAAAATTACTGGCAATTTTAACTTTCTAGAATCTCAGAACTTGATATGCTATGATATGGGGGTCTACACAGGGACCTAACACTTCCAATCAAACTTGTTCTAGAAACATTTAACAAAAATAACTTTCTAAAGACAATTGTTAGGATTTCTTTGTACACACAAAAAAGTAAAGTCAAGGGGTACAGCGAAACACAAGTTCAAGATCTCAACCATTGTAACACCAATGTAGCAAACTGTAAATATTACGTGGTGTGGCTGGGGGCCTTACCATGTAATAACACAGTACCCAAAAGTGGACCTTGTTTTGACACTAGTAATTCTTCTCACAGTCCTGGTACAGTGGCAATGAGCAGTCCCCAAGTGTGTGGAATTTAATAAAATATATATTTGTCCATGGAGCAAGTTGCTTCATAAATCTACATGTCCTGTAACAAAATCGATACAGAAAAGGGGGTGGTGACGAACAGAGTGTCTGAATTAAGCAGACCACTCTTACCCAGTCCAAAGATCAGGGCTTGATCCATCACCGTTATTTACCTCACTGCCCCATCCCAGCTCAGAACCTGGCTATATGCAAATCAGTCTGTCCCTGGCCCAGTGCATCATGGGAACAGGGCAGACTAAACTACCAAGCCAATTCTTCACCAGAAAGGAGACAAGCTACCAGGGACCGGTTTCTGGCATTTCAGCCGTCTTCGGCCCGGCTTGCTTGAATCCTGATGGAGCAGTGAGAAAGGGACTCATGTCTGAGTATACCCTGCCACACCTATAGTGGCCAAAAACGATACAGAAAAGGGGGTGGTGACGAACAGAGTGTCTGAATTAAGCAGACCACTCTTACCCAGTCCAAAGATCAGGGCTTGATCCATCACCGTTATTTATCTCACTGCCCCATCCCAGCTCAGAACCTGGCTGTATGCAAATCAGTCTGTCCCTGGCCCAGTGCATCATGGGAACAGGGCAGACTAAACTACCAAGCCAATTCTTCACCAGAAAGGAGACAAGCTACCAGGGACCGGTTTCTGGCATTTCAGCCGTCTTCGGCCCGGCTTGCTTGAATCCTGATGGAGCAGTGAGAAAGGGACTCATGTCTGAGTATACCCTGCCACACCTATAGTGGCCAAAAACGATACAGAAAAGGGGGTGGTGACGAACAGAGTGTCTGAATTAAGCAGACCACTCTTACCCAGTCCAAAGATCAGGGCTTGATCCATCACCGTTATTTATCTCACTGCCCCATCCCAGCTCAGAACCTGGCTATATGCAAATCAGTCTGTCCCTGGCCCAGTGCATCATGGGAACAGGGCAGACTAAACTACCAAGCCAATTCTTCACCAGAAAGGAGACAAGCTACCAGGGACCGGTTTCTGGCATTTCAGCCGTCTTCGGCCCGGCTTGCTTGAATCCTGATGGAGCAGTGAGAAAGGGACTCATGTCTGAGTATACCCTGCCACACCTATAGTGGCCAAAAACGATACAGAAAAGGGGGTGGTGACGAACAGAGTGTCTGAATTAAGCAGACCACTCTTACCCAGTCCAAAGATCAGGGCTTGATCCATCACCCTTATTTATCTCACTGCCCCATCCCAGCTCAGAACCTAGCTATATGCAAATCAGTCTGTCCCTGGCCCAGTGCATCATGGGAACAGTGCAGACTAAACTACCAAGCCAATTCTTCACCAGAAAGGAGACAAGCTACCAGGGACCGGTTTCTGGCATTTCAGCCGTCTTCGGCCCGGCTTGCTTGAATCCTGATGGAGCAGTGAGAAAGGGACTCATGTCTGAGTATACCCTGCCACACCTATAGTGGCCAAAAACGATACAGAAAAGGGGGTGGTGACGAACAGAGTGTCTGAATTAAGCAGACCACTCTTACCCAGTCCAAAGATCAGGGCTTGATCCATCACCGTTATTTATCTCACTGCCCCATCCCAGCTCAGAACCTGGCTATATGCAAATCAGTCTGTCCCTGGCCCAGTGCATCATGGGAACAGGGCAGACTAAACTACCAAGCCAATTCTTCACCAGAAAGGAGACAAGCTACCAGGGACCGGTTTCTGGCATTTCAGCCGTCTTCGGCCCGGCTTGCTTGAATCCTGATGGAGCAGTGAGAAAGGGACTCATGTCTGAGTATACCCTGCCACACCTATAGTGGCCAAAAACGATACAGAAAAGGGGGTGGTGACGAACAGAGTGTCTGAATTAAGCAGACCACTCTTACCCAGTCCAAAGATCAGGGCTTGATCCATCACCGTTATTTATCTCACTGCCCCATCCCAGCTCAGAACCTGGCTATATGCAAATCAGTCTGTCCCTGGCCCAGTGCATCATGGGAACAGGGCAGACTAAACTACCAAGCCAATTCTTCACCAGAAAGGAGACAAGCTACCAGGGACCGGTTTCTGGCATTTCAGCCGTCTTCGGCCCGGCTTGCTTGAATCCTGATGGAGCAGTGAGAAAGGGACTCATGTCTGAGTATACCCTGCCACACCTATAGTGGCCAAAAACGATACAGAAAAGGGGGTGGTGACGAGCAGAGTGTCTGAATTAAGCAGACCACTCTTACCCAGTCCAAAGATCAGGGCTTGATCCATCACCGTTATTTATCTCACTGCCCCATCCCAGCTCAGAACCTGGCTATATGCAAATCAGTCTGTCCCTGGCCCAGTGCATCATGGGAACAGGGCAGACTAAACTACCAAGCCAATTCTTCACCAGAAAGGAGACAAGCTACCAGGGACCGGTTTCTGGCATTTCAGCCGTCTTCGGCCCGGCTTGCTTGAATCCTGATGGAGCAGTGAGAAAGGGACTCATGTCTGAGTATACCCTGCCACACCTATAGTGGCCAAAAACGATACAGAAAAGGGGGTGGTGACGAACAGAGTGTCTGAATTAAGCAGACCACTCTTACCCAGTCCAAAGATCAGGGCTTGATCCATCACCGTTATTTATCTCACTGCCCCATCCCAGCTCAGAACCTGGCTGTATGCAAATCAGTCTGTCCCTGGCCCAGTGCATCATGGGAACAGGGCAGACTAAACTACCAAGCCAATTCTTCACCAGAAAGGAGACAAGCTACCAGGGACCGGTTTCTGGCATTTCAGCCGTCTTCGGCCCGGCTTGCTTGAATCCTGATGGAGCAGTGAGAAAGGGACTCATGTCTGAGTATACCCTGCCACACCTATAGTGGCCAAAAACGATACAGAAAAGGGGGTGGTGACGAACAGAGTGTCTGAATTAAGCAGACCACTCTTACCCAGTCCAAAGATCAGGGCTTGATCCATCACCGTTATTTATCTCACTGCCCCATCCCAGCTCAGAACCTGGCTATATGCAAATCAGTCTGTCCCTGGCCCAGTGCATCATGGGAACAGGGCAGACTAAACTACCAAGCCAATTCTTCACCAGAAAGGAGACAAGCTACCAGGGACCGGTTTCTGGCATTTCAGCCGTCTTCGGCCCGGCTTGCTTGAATCCTGATGGAGCAGTGAGAAAGGGACTCATGTCTGAGTATACCCTGCCACACCTATAGTGGCCAAAAACGATACAGAAAAGGGGGTGGTGACGAACAGAGTGTCTGAATTAAGCAGACCACTCTTACCCAGTCCAAAGATCAGGGCTTGATCCATCACCCTTATTTATCTCACTGCCCCATCCCAGCTCAGAACCTAGCTATATGCAAATCAGTCTGTCCCTGGCCCAGTGCATCATGGGAACAGTGCAGACTAAACTACCAAGCCAATTCTTCACCAGAAAGGAGACAAGCTACCAGGGACCGGTTTCTGGCATTTCAGCCGTCTTCGGCCCGGCTTGCTTGAATCCTGATGGAGCAGTGAGAAAGGGACTCATGTCTGAGTATACCCTGCCACACCTATAGTGGCCAAAAACGATACAGAAAAGGGGGTGGTGACGAACAGAGTGTCTGAATTAAGCAGACCACTCTTACCCAGTCCAAAGATCAGGGCTTGATCCATCACCGTTATTTATCTCACTGCCCCATCCCAGCTCAGAACCTGGCTATATGCAAATCAGTCTGTCCCTGGCCCAGTGCATCATGGGAACAGGGCAGACTAAACTACCAAGCCAATTCTTCACCAGAAAGGAGACAAGCTACCAGGGACCGGTTTCTGGCATTTCAGCCGTCTTCGGCCCGGCTTGCTTGAATCCTGATGGAGCAGTGAGAAAGGGACTCATGTCTGAGTATACCCTGCCACACCTATAGTGGCCAAAAACGATACAGAAAAGGGGGTGGTGACGAACAGAGTGTCTGAATTAAGCAGACCACTCTTACCCAGTCCAAAGATCAGGGCTTGATCCATCACCGTTATTTATCTCACTGCCCCATCCCAGCTCAGAACCTGGCTATATGCAAATCAGTCTGTCCCTGGCCCAGTGCATCATGGGAACAGGGCAGACTAAACTACCAAGCCAATTCTTCACCAGAAAGGAGACAAGCTACCAGGGACCGGTTTCTGGCATTTCAGCCGTCTTCGGCCCGGCTTGCTTGAATCCTGATGGAGCAGTGAGAAAGGGACTCATGTCTGAGTATACCCTGCCACACCTGTAGTGGCCAAAAACGATACAGAAAAGGGGGTGGTGACGAACAGAGTGTCTGAATTAAGCAGACCACTCTAACCCAGTACAAAGATCAGGGCTTGATCCATCACCGTTATTTATCTCACTGCCCCATCCCAGCTCAGAACCTGGCTATATGCAAATCAGTCTGTCCCTGGCCCAGTGCATCATGGGAACAGGGCAGACTAAACTACCAAGCCAATTCTTCACCAGAAAGGAGACAAGCTACCAGGGACCGGTTTCTGGCATTTCAGCCGTCTTCGGCCCGGCTTGCTTGAATCCTGATGGAGCAGTGAGAAAGGGACTCATGTCTGAGTATACCCTGCCACACCTATAGTGGCCAAAAACGATACAGAAAAGGGGGTGGTGACGAACAGAGTGTCTAAATTAAGCAGACCACTCTTACCCAGTCCAAAGATCAGGGCTTGATCCATCACCGTTATTTATCTCACTGCCCCATCCCAGCTCAGAACCTGGCTATATGCAAATCAGTCTGTCCCTGGCCCAGTGCATCATGGGAACAGGGCAGACTAAACTACCAAGCCAATTCTTCACCAGAAAGGAGACAAGCTACCAGGGACCGGTTTCTGGCATTTCAGCCGTCTTCGGCCCGGCTTGCTTGAATCCTGATGGAGCAGTGAGAAAGGGACTCATGTCTGAGTATACCCTGCCACACCTATAGTGGCCAAAAACGATACAGAAAAGGGGGTGGTGACGAACAGAGTGTCTGAATTAAGCAGACCACTCTTACCCAGTCCAAAGATCAGGGCTTGATCCATCACCGTTATTTATCTCACTGCCCCATCCCAGCTCAGAACCTGGCTATATGCAAATCAGTCTGTCCCTGGCCCAGTGCATCATGGGAACAGGGCAGACTAAACTACCAAGCCAATTCTTCACCAGAAAGGAGACAAGCTACCAGGGACCGGTTTCTGGCATTTCAGCCGTCTTCGGCCCGGCTTGCTTGAATCCTGATGGAGCAGTGAGAAAGGGACTCATGTCTGAGTATACCCTGCCACACCTATAGTGGCCAAAAACGATACAGAAAAGGGGGTGGTGACGAACAGAGTGTCTGAATTAAGCAGACCACTCTTACCCAGTCCAAAGATCAGGGCTTGATCCATCACCGTTATTTATCTCACTGCCCCATCCCAGCTCAGAACCTGGCTATATGCAAATCAGTCTGTCCCTGGCCCAGTGCATCATGGGAACAGGGCAGACTAAACTACCAAGCCAATTCTTCACCAGAAAGGAGACAAGCTACCAGGGACCGGTTTCTGGCATTTCAGCCGTCTTCGGCCCGGCTTGCTTGAATCCTGATGGAGCAGTGAGAAAGGGACTCATGTCTGAGTATACCCTGCCACACCTGTAGTGGCCAAAAACGATACAGAAAAGGGGGTGGTGACGAACAGAGTGTCTGAATTAAGCAGACCACTCTTACCCAGTCCAAAGATCAGGGCTTGATCCATCACCGTTATTTATCTCACTGCCCCATCCCAGCTCAGAACCTGGCTATATGCAAATCAGTCTGTCCCTGGCCCAGTGCATCATGGGAACAGGGCAGACTAAACTACCAAGCCAATTCTTCACCAGAAAGGAGACAAGCTACCAGGGACCGGTTTCTGGCATTTCAGCCGTCTTCGGCCCGGCTTGCTTGAATCCTGATGGAGCAGTGAGAAAGGGACTCATGTCTGAGTATACCCTGCCACACCTATAGTGGCCAAAAACGATACAGAAAAGGGGGTGGTGACGAACAGAGTGTCTAAATTAAGCAGACCACTCTTACCCAGTCCAAAGATCAGGGCTTGATCCATCACCGTTATTTATCTCACTGCCCCATCCCAGCTCAGAACCTGGCTATATGCAAATCAGTCTGTCCCTGGCCCAGTGCATCATGGGAACAGGGCAGACTAAACTACCAAGCCAATTCTTCACCAGAAAGGAGACAAGCTACCAGGGACCGGTTTCTGGCATTTCAGCCGTCTTCGGCCCGGCTTGCTTGAATCCTGATGGAGCAGTGAGAAAGGGACTCATGTCTGAGTATACCCTGCCACACCTATAGTGGCCAAAAACGATACAGAAAAGGGGGTGGTGACGAACAGAGTGTCTGAATTAAGCAGACCACTCTTACCCAGTCCAAAGATCAGGGCTTGATCCATCACCGTTATTTATCTCACTGCCCCATCCCAGCTCAGAACCTGGCTATATGCAAATCAGTCTGTCCCTGGCCCAGTGCATCATGGGAACAGGGCAGACTAAACTACCAAGCCAATTCTTCACCAGAAAGGAGACAAGCTACCAGGGACCGGTTTCTGGCATTTCAGCCGTCTTCGGCCCGGCTTGCTTGAATCCTGATGGAGCAGTGAGAAAGGGACTCATGTCTGAGTATACCCTGCCACACCTATAGTGGCCAAAAACGATACAGAAAAGGGGGTGGTGACGAACAGAGTGTCTGAATTAAGCAGACCACTCTTACCCAGTCCAAAGATCAGGGCTTGATCCATCACCGTTATTTATCTCACTGCCCCATCCCAGCTCAGAACCTGGCTATATGCAAATCAGTCTGTCCCTGGCCCAGTGCATCATGGGAACAGGGCAGACTAAACTACCAAGCCAATTCTTCACCAGAAAGGAGACAAGCTACCAGGGACCGGTTTCTGGCATTTCAGCCGTCTTCGGCCCGGCTTGCTTGAATCCTGATGGAGCAGTGAGAAAGGGACTCATGTCTGAGTATACCCTGCCACACCTATAGCGGCCAAAAAACAAAATCCACTTGTTCCTTTAGTGCCATTTAGTGATGTCAAATTATGGCAACAATCTCATTATATAAGAGCTCTGATATAGCCTATCTAAATATGCCAAGACTCTTACCATATTAGGCTTTGAATACTAACAACTCCCTTATTTTGCCATGTTTCCGCAGATCTACACTGTAGGGCTGAAGATAGTGGTAAGCAATAGTTCCAGGGTTGGAATGCCCGTTTGAGTCTCTGCAACCCTACTAACTTGCATGTTTTAAGGGTTTTCACCAATTCTTCTCTAATCTGTTCCCATACTAAGAAAAGTTGAAAATTTTCTCCTGACAATGGCAGACGTAAAACGTCTTCAAGGGCTCGGAAAAAAGTGGTTGGAGGAAAGTGAACTTGCAAACACTCAACAGACTTTTGCATGAGCAAATCTACACATGCATATATGGAATACTATTTTTTGGCCTACTCCTGTAAATTCTTTTGAATTCACGAAAGTTGTAAATCTGCACTTAATGCAATGACATATACTATGGGTGCACTTTTTGAGACCTTCGTTAATAATTGGGCTCCTAATTAGGTCTGATGTTAACCATGACTTTTTGAGTTTATTAAAATTCTGTCTCTCTCTCCGTCTATTGGCTGGCTTCACTGTGAGTGACAGTATTCTGCTTTTTCACAAGGAGCATATCAGCACACAAAATAATTTTTTCATTGCCAGATACTACTGTGCACTGTGTGTTTTTAGACCAAAAACAAGTTTTGCTTTTGCCAATGTTTGTTATAATGGTGTGAGCCTGGCAGCTCCCACACCAATAAGGTTTTACAAAAACCATGCCAAAACACAACACACAAAACCAAAAGACTGACCACCAATTTCAGGCCTACTGGCTTTGGCAATGCTTGTTTATTTTTAGGTTTCCCATAATCTTATTTAAACTGGTTACACTGATTTTCCATTAGGAATATTTTGGGGAAATGCTAGCATAGATCAACACATTTTACTAAATGATGCTGCAAAAAAACGGTACCTAAAATTTCACAGTAGGTTAGCTAAATGTTTTTTCGCTATTTGCATTTTTTGTGAACATTTTATTTTTTAAGCAAAGAATCATCAGTCTTCTTTCAAGCTTCTGCAAATATTTGTGTCTAATCAGAGAGCATCCTGGGAGCTTTATACATAGCCTCATATTGGTAAACTTTGAAAAAGTGTGTACACATTTTTGTACTGCAATCACCGTCAGTAGTGCAGTACGAGCCTACAACATTTACGTAGAGAACTCACCCTAATAATAAAGGCTTTGCATTAACAGCATTAACACATGCACACAAATATTACCTTAATTGCAGACAGTGCCTTTCCCTGATACATAATTTGATACTGTAAACTGGCAGCAAAAGGGTGTGTGCTGTAGGGGGTTGGGCCTACTTGTCCCAAGGACAAAATACACCTGAAAATGTGTTGCCCTTTACCCCAAACAATATGTCCTGGGCGTTGGGCTATAGGAATTCCACATCCCCAGCAGACAGGCTTCCTTAGAGGAACATGTTTAAGCATTTTACAGTACCAATAGTGACAATAAGTAATTGGCACGACTCAAAAGAAATCTGACACCAATTTAAACAAATAAAGCTTATTTATTTTATAAATTTAGACACCAGAATGAAGCATGTACAGGTCATATAACTTGACCTTTCCAATTTACAGTGATAATTAAAGTGATACTGTGTAGGGCTATCAAACTTTACCATTCAAGTCAATGGGAGAAATACAAGGTGGCACTTGGTCACTTGCAGGGTGAGTTCAACGGAACCCACTCAGAGTTAAGGTCTTGCAGATCCTCTGAACAAGCTCTGACAGTTACGACAATTTTACCTTGCCCAGAGAGTCCAGTGCAGATGTGCCCTGGCTGTCCTTGGAACTGAACAGAATCAGCAGGAGCTGTCAAAAACACAGCACTATGCAAAATAATACTTGCAGGTTAAGTTCAGAGGAGTCCCTTGGAGGTGAAGCTTGAAGGGGCCCCTGGACCAGGAATCAACAGACAGAATAGCTCTGCCTAGCTCAGGCACCTCGGGTGCAGAAGTGTACCTGGCCATCCATGATGCTGAACAGGACTGCTTGAACTGGGGTTACCAGGTGTGCCAACGAATCAGTCTTTGGTATGCAAGGGCTTAACAACTGCACCACAGAAGAGATGGGGGAGGATGCCATATGTTTTCTCTATGTGGGGCATTGTGTGAAGCAGGTAGAAGTCAGCAAGACCGCAAAGAAAGCTTGGTCCCGGCACGAGTTACAGCGAGGTCAATATTCATCCAGAGGTCCAGGAAATGCTGTAGAGGGCAGAGACCTGAGGAGGTTCAGCACCACATTTCCCAGAAGGCACCTGGCTAGTTACTTTTGGGCTGGTCCATGACAGTGCCTGGTGGTCGGTCCTTTTTTGGATCTTGGAAATGCGGTTTGTACCTGCTGACTGCATGGGACTAGTACCTCTAGCCCTAGGGAGTCCTGATAAAGTCTTTGGCTTGCTGAGGACTTCACCTTCCTTTTGGAACTGGTCTCTGGTCCTGGACAAGTTGTGGTCCAGTGGGTGCAGGGGAGCTGCCACAGGTGCAGTACATCATGCCTCTTATTTGGGAGAGTCCTGTCTTGTGCTGACATGGGCCTCTCAAGTCAAGTCAAAGTAACTTTATTCAGTTTAAAAAAAAAGACCATAAAAGTTCATAAAATCATCATTACAAGTTAATATTCCAGTCATCTCTATACGAAACAGCGTAATCAGCAGTTCAAACACATCAATTCATTACGTAAAAAGGGAGAAAAGTATACACCTTAAAACTATTTTCTAATAATAATACAATCTATATTACAAGGCACTTATAACCATTACGACATGCGGCTCCCTCCATACAAATACATCAAAGCTTAGAGTTGTGTGGTAGAGAGTTGCACTAATCTCGTTCAGTATCAATGCCTAATACCATTTCCTTATAGCCATAGCAACTTCAATGTAGTTTGAAACCCTAGTGCATATATCATACGTGGCCAGGGAAAATAGATAATAAAAACCTTCAGTATAAGAACACTCCCTAAATACTTTTAAAATCGGGGCTAAAAGTCTTCCTCTTGGTTCTTTGTAGAGGGGGCAGAATACCATAAAGTGCACAGTGCTCTGAGCTGCCAAATTATCACAGGGACAAGGCTTCAATTTATCTTCCCACACCGATTGTTTTGGGAAAACCACCCGAAAATGCAGGGTAACTAAGCAAAATCTAGTTCAATAAAATCGAGTCCATATATTTATGGTATATGTTACATAAAATTGCTGTTGATCCGGGGGTAAACAAAGGTGGCCTGTTACATCTGGTTGAGAGCGGGATATCTTTGCACCTGTAGAGTGTACCTCTTTATGATGCTTTTGGCATTTTCAAGGATGCTGTCTGGACAATCAAAATAATGTCCCAAACCTAGATATAAACGATATACTTTTTGAATTGGAGCCAAGGAATAGAAAGTGCTGCTTTCAAGATTAATACAATCTTTCATAACCTCTCTGGAGAACACGGACTCTTTGGACAGCCAGATTTCAGTCCATAATAACAGGGGGATACCAAAGCGGATGATGGACGGAGTGTTTGAGCAAATCAAACACTCACCCCCAGTCAACTGATCTGGGTTTAATCCATCATCATTCTTTAGCTCACTCCACCACCCCAGTTCAGATATGGCCATATGCAAATCAGTCTGACCATGTGCCCATGGGAACAGTCCAGCCCGAACTGCCAAGCCATGTCTTCCCTGGACCGGAAACAAGCATCCTGGGACCGGTTTCGGATTCATAAACCTCATCAGACAGGCTATCTTGAATCTAGTGGTAGAGTGAGCAAGGGACCCACGACCCGAAACCGGTCGCAGAATGCTTGTTTCCGGTCCAGGGAAGACATGGCTTGGCAGTTTGGGCTGGACTGTTCCCATGAGGCACAGGGTCAGACTGATTTGCATACGGCCATGTCTGAACTGGGGTGGCGGAGTGAGCTAAAGAACGGTGATGGATTAAACTCAGATCAGTTGACTGGGGGTGAGTGTTTGATTTGCTCAAACGCTCCGTCCATCATCCCCTTTGGTATTGCATAATAACAGGGGGGCAATGTCTATGAGATCCTCTACGAAGTGAAGCCCCAGCTTTTGATGACAGAAGATCGTGGAGGCACTGTTTGGGGTCATCAATAATATTTCAATAAATTTGTTTTCTATAACTTGTAGCTGTCGGATGTTATGGTATACCCACACTCCTGCCCCATATGTTACAACAGGCACGCATTTGGTTTTGTAAAGTGTAACCAGCTCAGTCACTGGCTTATGGCCCAGCTTTCTGGCAAAGCGGAAAAGCCCCTCAACTACCCGGGCCGCTTGTTGCACCCTTGCAGTTACAAATGGATCCTAACTCAACCTATTACTAAAAACATTCCCTACATAATTAAAATTGTTCAGTTTATCAATTCTCTTGTCTCCCACCATGTATTTCCTTGTTTTCGTCATTTTAGGACCACACACCATGATATACGATTTAATAAAATTCACTTTTAGATCAAGAGCCAGCATAAAGTCTGTAAATGCGTTAATCAATTTTTGGAGGCCAAGTGCTGTCAGGGCCATTCACACGGTGTCATCCGCATAGCAGAGTAGCGGGACCTGTGTGCCAATGATGCGCGGACAATCAATTTCTTTATCTATTAAAAAGGCCTCTAATCCATTGGCATAAATTAAGAAAAGAAAGGGGGACAAGATACATCCCTGCCGTACACCTTCCGTGGATGCTATGGGCCTAGTTTTTTCCCCTTGGGGGCCATATCTCATAACGACGGAGGTCAATGCATGGAGCCCGCAAAGAAGAGAAATCAAAGCATCCTCCATTCCCATGTTCCCCATAAGAGCCTACAACCTTTCCCGATTTACAGTGTCAAAAGCACTGGACAAGTCCATGAAGGCCAGGTGGATAGAGCCCTTCCTGGCCCTCGTATACTTGCCCATAATCAGTAACCAGTTTAGGCACAGTTCAATGGTGCCCATCTCTCTCCTGAAGTCATACCAGGTTTCAAGTCAGACAAGGACGACATTTCCCATCAGCTTTTCCTTGGCTTCAATAAGGGATATTGGCCTGTAGCAGGCATGGTCACTTCGATTACCTTTCTTGAATACAGGAACAACAACAACCTCTATCCAAGATACTGGGATAGGGCCAGTAAACACTGCCTGAAAAACATTGGTCAACCACGGAGCCCGTAGATGGGGATTACTTTTTAAAAAGTTTAAAGGGACTCCATCCGGGCCTGCCGCTTTCATAAACTCCTTTAGCTAAGGCTTCCTCAACCTCTGCCACTGAGATAGATGAGCTTAGCTTGGAAGTTGGGGTTAAGTTTAAGGGCAAATCCCCACTTGAGGCCTCGGATGGCGGCCATAAGGATTAAATATAGCTGAGAAATGAGTTTCCCAAAATCTCCTAGGATCAAGGAATCTATCTTCCTCACCTCTTCGGTGAAAAAAGGATGATTTAGCACCTCCCAGAAGCTTTTGCCATCTTTGAGGGAGCTGGCTCTCTACAAGTCGTCCCAGGCTAATGACCTTAGTTCATCCTTCCTCTGCTTAACTGTGGTTTTATATATCTTCCTGGCGTTTTTAATTTGTGCCCAGTCACATGGATTATCCTGAAGAGCTGATGTTAGTATTTTTTGAGCAAACAGGCATTAAACCACCTTGTTTCTGGGAGATTCCCGACCTTTGTCGATTTGGTCAGGTTTTTTGCTATATCTGAACATATCAGTTAGATCAAAGTCACGGATGATCTCAGCTGGGAATGAACCATGATGCAGACACCTCATGATTGAGTCACAGTTGGCTATAACAGTTTTTGCCTCACATTCATATGGATTTACTTTATTCCAGTTGAGTCTTACCCCTTTGTTAGGAATAACTGTATAAGGCAGTCATCAACTTTCCCAGACTGAGCTATTATACTAAAAATCGCAATGCGGTGGTTGTGGTCACTGGCATTATTTGGCTCCACCTCGAAATTTTCAACAAGCGGTAAGAACTTCCGTGAAATGAACATAAAATCAATAAAGCTTTCCTTACCCCTCCAAAAAAGGTGGGACACTGTATTAAGAAATTACTATCTAACTCATTAATGAGGCCAAATCGTTTTCCATTATAATAGAGTTTAGGGCCTCACCCTGGGGTGTATGAATAAAGTGTGGGAGGAGCTGCCCCTCTGTGTTTAGCAACCCACATGCATAGTTAGAACAATGTGGACAGGAGGAACAATTAAATTCACATTCCCAAAGAATGCATATTGGTTGCCATTTCTCAGGGGTTTGTTCATTTCTGCCCACGGAGCCTCAATAATCTGATAGTTGTTTTGATTAAAAATGTTATAGTACCAGTTCACAAATAAAAGCTTGACCTGTAACATATTAGCAATTAGAATAAATTGGAACCAAGGAGATGCAACAACAGAGGTCATTTTTATGGCCTCGTTGAAATTTCTCACTGAGCACTCATAAAGTCAAAAAAATAATAAAGCTGTAACAGTTCAGTTGTAATTCACTATATCCAGTTGCCAGTAAAGTTCATATCCTCCAAAAAGTCTGTATGAGGTTGAAATCCACTCAATTATGATCTTGAAGTAAAAAGACACCGGGGCTCAATGTTGAATCCTGGTAATATTTCAAAATTTATTGAAAGATCTGCGTAAGTTGGAACAATTTGAGATCTGAGGCCACGGGGAATATGATTCAAAGCTAAATATTGCTTTAAAGTAACTGCATCCCACCATTTGTTAAGTTCAGACCTTTTAAGTCTCTCCAGTCTCATAAATTTGGCTCTGAGTCCCTCATTCTTAGGTTGAGAAACTGTAGTAACAGCTACATTAATAGAAGAACCTGAACTAAGGTTCTTGAACAAATCATGTGTTTCTTGTTCTCTATTCATAGTAACCACAAATAACAATAGCCTGAGCGGCTGCCCAAAACCTGAATAATAAACAATAAAATGTTAGAGGGAACCAGGTATGAATTCAGGCGCACAGCATAGGTAAAGGCTAAGTAATAACGTAAGTACAATGAGGTGCTGCCAAGCAAGAGGGAAAGGTTACCAAGCTTTCACACAATCCCATAGTAAAACTCTGGGTATAACAATTGTTGAAATTTCTCACTGAGCGCTCATAAAGTCAAAAAAATAATAAAGCTGTAACAGTTCAGTTGTAATTCACTATATCCAGTTGCCAGTAAAGTTCATATCCTCCAAAAAGTCTGTATGAGGTTGAAACCCACTCAATTATGATCTTGAAGTAAAAAGACACCGGGGCTCAATGTTGAATCCTGGTAATATTTCAAAATGTATTGAAAGAGCCAAATTTATCAGACTGGAGAGACTTAAAAGGTCTGAACTTAACAAATGGTGGGATGCAGTTACTTTAAAGCAATATTTAGCTTTGAATCGTATTCCCCGTGGCCTCAGATCTCAAATTGTTCCAACTTACGAAGATCTTTCAATTTATTTTGAAATATTACCAGGATTCAACATTGAGCCCCGGTGTCTTTTTACTTCAAGATCATAATTGTGTGGATTTCAACCTCATACAGACTTTTTGGAGGATATGAACTTTACTGGCAACTGGATATAGTGAATTACAACTGAACTGTTACAGCTTTATTTATTTTTTTACTTTATGAGTGCTCAGTGAGAAATTTCAACAATTGTTCCACCCAGAGTTTTACTTTGGTATTGTTTGAAAGCTTGGTAACCTTTCCCTCTTGCTTGGCAGCACCTCATTGTACTTACGTTATTACTTAGCCTTTACCTATGCTGTGCGCCTGAATTCATACCTGGTTACCTCTAACATTTTATTAATTTTTATGGCCTCATATTTAAATGAAATCAACAGAACCAACCCTTCATTAGCTCTTCCTTCTGGGGAAGGTGTGGCATGGACCGTGTAAGAACAATAACCATTCAGCGCTATGTCTTCCTTATACTATGTCTCCTGTAGGCAAATAACATCAAAGCTTCTCATATAATTTAGCCACACCTCCTCAGTCAATTTGGAACAAATTCCTGCTATGTTCCATGAAATACATTTTAGTGGAGCCTTTATGTGACCCTGATTTACCAATCCCACAGATTCGACAACCGTAGTTTGTTAAATTATGGTAAGGATCGAGTGCTGCTTCTGACTAGTAATAGTCATATTTGGAGCCTTTATGTGACCCTGGTTTACCACTCCCACAGTTTCGTCATCCGTAGATTGCTCAACTACTAAGTCAGGTTATTGTGTGGTGAGTAGACTATGAGTTTATCTCGGCTCACCCTACTAGTATTTCGTCTAGAGGAGGGGGATTCAAATTATTTCACTGAGCCCCTATTACTGTGTTCGTCTATAGCCATTCTTCTCCCTTGAACATTACAGTGCAAACCCAATCCAAACACTGCAATTGATTGGCTAGAACACCCAGATAGTCAGTCAATGTCAGACAACCCTAAAAGGACATCAAACCGATTAGGGTGAACAAATGAGGGAGGCTGTATAGAATGATGTAAATTTAAGTCCGTCCATACAGGCAGTTTTCTTGCAGTAAATTTATGATATAGGGAATAAAAAAAGCCCAGAGGATGGATCTCTATCGAGTCACCAGACAAATCTCTAAAATGCGCTAGGGCAAAATGAGCACACTATGCATTACTAAGGTTAAGTACGACACAATCCCCTTCCCCATGCTTGAACGTATGACCTAGCAAGCTCTCTTGCCGAACCATTATTATTTTTTCAGACCAATTTAACTTCGGCAAAACTTTCCTATAGCACCAGTGAGCTGATTTATTAATGAGGCTTTGGCAAGTTTCTTGCTGACCAGGGACCAGACAGGGCACTCTTTTCAAAATCACAGTATATGGTGTATATTCCGGGGGTAAGTTTAGAACGTCTTGTGCATCCCTCCCGGTTTTTAGATCGTTCACTAGGCCAGTTGCATTTGAAAATTCCATGTAAAGGTTTTCCCCTACCTTTCGTGATCGATCTTGGCTGATTTGTATCCCCCCTGACCCGGGTTTTCAGTATTTCTGCGGGGGTTCCCAGCCAAAGTGGAGTCCTGTGCTGTAGTGGCCAAAGGGTTAATACTGGCCCTATGAGGAAGGGGTTCTGTACTCTGGGCCTGGCCATTTACAGTTGGTGGTATACTTAAAGGGGTCAGGCGGTTCGTCAGGACACCTGGGATTGCCTCATGTTGTTTAAAATGTAGGTTTCTTGGACAGGAAATATTATCAAGCTGTTTATTATTTGCCATCTTGTTACCTAGTCCCAACATCACTTGAGAAAGATGGTCTTCGATACAGGCTAGTCTAGAAAGAATGGGTGTCTCGGCCTCTTGTACAATTCTACTAAATTTGTCAACAGTGTTATCTATCTCATTTGATGCGCTGATTCTCCCTCCACCTAACCGAGTCCTAGATGTATTTCTGGCTAAGTGAGTTTTCTTGGTTCTCTTGACTCTTGGCGAGTGTCCTTTTTTTTTTCCTCTCACCCCTCGCCAGATCTGTTTACCGTTTCCCTCCGGGAGTTTTTGGCGGCACCATAGCTTTCGTCACTGGACAAATTGTAGAATCAGCTCCTTCATTAGGGGTATGTGTAACAACCTGACTTGAAATAAATACAGTCGGGGATAAAGAAGGTGGTGGTCTCTGTACCAAAATAGATTCCAGTGTAGTTACTTGAGGATCAATTTGGACAGGAATAACCGGGCAGGGGGCTAATGAAAGTCTTCGCTCTGCGATTTCTATTTCCTTTGTTATCACCCCTACTGCCTTTTGAAGATATCCGTCCAAAGTTGTGTCCACTGTCTTAGAGGTAGGGATGGGTTTTCGTTTTCCCATGGTACTAATTGCCTTAACAGTACACAACAATAAAAAGGTAAAAACAAAACATGAGTATTTTACCTTCACACAGTTTTGTGGAACTGGATCCTGATGAAAATAGATAAGAAAACCAAGAGAATAGGCCCAGCCTGGTCTTGTCCTGCCGCAAACGGGTGCACAAAACAGGGAGAGGGGGGTCAAACGGGTGCAGACTGGCCTGCCCATGTCCCGAGCTTTGCCCGGGCATACCCGCGCGCGTACCGGGCCGCGGGAGCCAGAGACTGCTTTTGAGCTCCTCTGGCAGGGAAAGGTATCACGTGGGCACCTCCTGGCGCGGTAGCTATCTGGGTATGCAGTCCCCTGTGCAGGGAAAGTGCTGCGGCGTGGCATTAACGGGATCCCGCATGGTGGGAGCCCGACACTGCTTTTGAGCGCCTCCGGTGCAGAAAGGGATCACGTAGGTGCTTCCTGGCGCAGTAGCTATAGGGGGATACAGTCTCCTGTGCAGGCAAAGTGCTGTGTTGTGGCGTTAACGTGCTCTCCTTTATCCTTCTTCTTCAGACCGGATCTGGAGTTCTGGTGTCAGGGGTGGCCCTTAAATCATAGATTTAGGGGGTGTTTGGGGCAGTGAGGGCTAGTAACAAATGGGCTACTAGAACTGCGGCTAATCCGATTCTGAGGTGTCAACATCCGCTAGATGTATGTCACCAAACTACCCAGAACCCACTATTCTAGTGACTTTTTAAGATGGCACGAGCCATCGTTAACTGTACAGACCTACTAGCCCAACCTAGAGGTGTGGCTAACCTTTGGGGGTTGTAAGCCTCCTGCATACCTAATTTCCCACTTGCTCACAAACACGAGTGCCTTAGGCCGAAAGGGCCTTTGTCTCCACTGGGATGCAAGAATCTTGCATATCAGAGGCGGTGAAGTCTTTGAGGCTCTCTGCCCTGTTGGGTCTTTCACTGGCCATCCTGAGAGGGGTGGAGGTGTGACCTCTTTTCTGCCCAGTGTTAGCACTCACCAGCAGGAGGTCAAATTTCTGCCTTGGTGGCAACCAGCTCTAAAACTCGGTGGGCACCCTCTAAGGGTGGCACCTGGGTGCATGCCAGTACATTCTCAACACAAGAATCATGTCAGGGTTGAAAAAGCACGATATTTGATACCAAACACGACTAAATTCAGTGGCGCTGGCTATCTCGCTTTAGTTCGGTAGCCAGTCCACGTTAACTTATGTACTGCAGTTCACTTACAGTAAACTTGAATGACAAGGTTACTGTGTACCTGCACTATTAATTTAATACACCCTGCTTCCTGAGCTTTAGGAAGCCTACCTTAGGAGTGCCCTATATAAAGGCAATGAGAGGGCTCCGTCACATGTGGTGTTTGCAGTCGCACTCAAGTAGAGATGGTCGTGCAGGCCTCAGTAGCAGATCTGCAGACTTGACTTTTACTCTGATCTCTCAGGGTGGCACAAATAGTGCTGAAGCCCGGGTGATCTATGTAACTCCCTTGCCTAGGTACCACAGGTACCATGTACTAGGGACTTATACGGGGAGTTAAAGCATCTTGCAAATTGGGTGTACCAATTCACATACAATTTGAGGGAAAGAGCATTGGCACTGGGGCCTGGCTAGCAGGTCCCAGTGCACTTTCAGTTCTAATACCACATTATCCTGAGCAGAAAGTGGGGGATGGCTATCCAAAGAGAGCACTATCCTACAATGAAGTAAAAACCTTCCCTGGAAGGTAGGCATGTAAATGCCAGTGACGGAAGATATGGGACTGCGTCCTGGATCATTAATTAGGAAATCGTGGTTTGAAGAAAGTATGAAAAATTAATTTAGGGGGTACAAAGAATGCTGGGTCCTCGAGCACATCCATAGGTGGGTTGCAGAAAATGCTGGAGACTATTTGTGGAAAAACTGTAATTAAAATCATTCTTTGCTTCCTAATACTCAGGTAGTTTCTTCCACACTTGATGCCAAGGACTGGTCGCTGTGAATGTCTCTCAAGTTTCCTTTTTGATTGCCTAGGAATAATGGGCGACTGTGCCCAGTAGCCGCGGTTCCACTGTGCACATAATATTCAAGAGAAATATATCAATTATCTCCTAAAGAGCGTTCCTGCTACAAGGAAAAGCCAAAAATGGCAATAAAACTCCCAGCCAATGTTGGTGATTCCTTATTGTTGATGATGACTAATACATGAGTTGATAAAGGAAGACACCAAAACCACCCGGAAGAAGGGTAGAGTGTAAACCCAGCATTAAGACTACAGAATTAAATACTTCAGTAAAGAAACTAACAGCAAAAAAACAGTTTAAGAAAAAGTCATGGACAAAAAGGCTTCCAAATGAAGGCTGAATGTGACGGAAAATACCGGAATTAATTTGTTGGGATGCATCCATGTCAAGTCAATGCTTCTGTATATGAGGACCAGACAGAAAAAAACATTACATTGCAGGAAAAGGGGTTAGAAATATCTTAGATTAGCAACTTACTTCAGACAACAAACACTGGGAAACTGTCTATCATGGACAAGAATAGATTTAAGGCAGCTACACCTCCTTTTTAGGTCTCGGCTAAAAGACGCGCGTAAGCGCGTCTCCGCCGAGATCTTATGTCAGCGAGTAGCAGTCCCAGGAGACAGTCCTGGCCACGCGCATCCTTCCAGGCGATTTGTAACTGGAACGCGCGCTGTGGCCAGGCGCTGTCTCCTGGGAAGCGCAAGCACCACACACGCATGCGCATACACACACACACGCGCCCATGCACGCACGCACATTCATACATACAGAGACACCACCCCTGACTCATACACACGTGCGCGCACACACACAAGTGCACCGAGGCCCCCCCTCCCCCTCCCCCGCCGTCACCGTCGCGCACATGCATACACACACACACACGACCATACACACACACAAGTGCACCAATCGCGCTCCAGACCCCCCTCCCCCTCCCCCGCCGTCACCGTCGCGCACATACATACACACACACACACACGAGCATACACACACACAAGTGCACCAATCGCGCTCCAGAACTTACCTTACCTCAGCACGCGGCGCCCAACCTCCTGCTGGCGCGGCCCCGGGGCTCTACACCGCTCACAGGAGCCCCGGGCCGCGAGACGCTACGACTCCGCCTGCCTCCTCTTCCGGTGTGAACGTGGCCCCGCCCCCGTCACAGGCGACCGTGCCTGACTTCCGGGGCGGCCGCGAGTTCAATGATGAAAGACGCTTTGTTTACATCACCCATTGATTGAACTCATGCAAGAAAATCGCTTGCCGTACTGCCAAATTCTGTCTCTCTCTCGTTGAACCCGCATCAACATTTTGGATTAAAGCATACAGTGAATTCCAACAGCCCTCAAGCCAACGTGCGATAGAATGTGAACGTTTATATTCAAACATATTCAGAAGGACGCGACCACAGAGTTAAAAACAAGCATTGGAAAAGCCAATAGGTCTCGTCTACATAAGGTATTGGGTTTGTCAATGCTTGGTGGTGGTGAGTGGTGAGTGCAGAGTGGTGAGTGCAGAGTGGTGAGTGCAGAGTGGTGAGTGCAGAGTGGTGAGTGCAGAGTGGTGAGTGCAGAGTGGTGAGTGCAGAGTGCAGAGTGGTGAGTGCAGAGTGGTGAGTGCAGAGTGGTGAGTGCAGAGTGGTGAGTGGTGAGTGCAGAGTGCAGAGTGGTGAGTGCAGAGTGGTGAGTGCAGAGTGGTGAGTGCAGAGTGGTGAGTGCAGAGTGGTGAGTGGTGAGTGCAGAGTGGTGAGTGGCGAGTGCAGAGTGGCGAGTGCAGAGTGGCGAGTGGTGAGTGCAGAGTGGTGAGTGCAGAGTGGTGAGTGCAGAGTGGTGAGTGCAGAGTGGTGAGTGGTGAGTGCAGAGTGGTGAGTGGCGAGTGCAGAGTGCAGAGTGGTGAGTGCAGAGTGGTGAGTGCAGAGTGGTGAGTGCAGAGTGGTGAGTGCAGAGTGGTGAGTGCAGAGTGGTGAGTGGTGAGTGGTGAGTGGTGAGTGCAGAGTGCAGAGTGGTGAGTGAAGAGTGGTGAGTGCAGAGTGGTGAGTGCAGAGTGGTGAGTGCAGAGTGGTGAGTGCAGAGTGGTGAGTGGTGAGTGCAGAGTGGTGAGTGGCGAGTGCAGAGTGGCGAGTGCAGAGTGGCGAGTGGTGAGTGCAGAGTGGTGAGTGCAGAGTGGTGAGTGCAGAGTGGTGAGTGCAGAGTGGTGAGTGCAGAGTGGTGAGTGGTGAGTGCAGAGTGGTGAGTGGCGAGTGCAGAGTGGCGAGTGGCGAGTGCAGAGTGGCGAGTGCAGAGTGGCGAGTGCAGAGTGGCGAGTGCAGAGTGGCGAGTGCAGAGTGGTGAGTGGTGAGTGGTGAGTGGTGAGTGCAGAGTGGTGAGTGCAGAGTGGTGAGTGCAGAGTGCAGAGTGGTGAGTGCAGAGTGCAGAGTGGTGAGTGGTGAGTGCAGAGTGGTGAGTGCAGAGTGGTGAGTGCAGAGTGGTGAGTGCAGAGTGGTGAGTGCAGAGTGGTGAGTGCAGAGTGGTGAGTGCAGAGTGCAGAGTGCAGAGTGGTGAGTGCAGAGTGGCGAGTGCAGAGTGGCGAGTGCAGAGTGGCGAGTGCAGAGTGGCGAGTGCAGAGTGGCGAGTGCAGAGTGGCGAGTGGCGAGTGGCGAGTGGCGAGTGCAGAGTGGCGAGTGCAGAGTGGCGAGTGCAGAGTGCAGAGTGCAGAGTGGTGAGTGGTGAGTGCAGAGTGGTGAGTGCAGAGTGGTGAGTGCAGAGTGGTGAGTGGTGAGTGCAGAGTGCAGAGTGGTGAGTGCAGAGTGGTGAGTGGTGAGTGCAGAGTGCAGAGTGGTGAGTGCAGAGTGGTGAGTGCAGAGTGGTAAGTGCAGAGTGCAGAGTGGTGAGTGCAGAGTGCAGAGTGCAGAGTGGTGAGTGCAGAGTGCAGAGTGCAGAGTGGTGAGTGGTGAGTGCAGAGTGGTGAGTGGTGAGTGCAGAGTGCAGAGTGGTGAGTGCAGAGTGGTGAGTGCAGAGTGGTGAGTGCAGAGTGGTGAGTGCAGAGTGGTGAGTGCAGAGTGCAGAGTGGTGAGTGCAGAGTGGTGAGTGCAGAGTGGCGAGTGCAGAGTGGCGAGTGCAGAGTGGCGAGTGCAGAGTGGCGAGTGCAGAGTGGCGAGTGCAGAGTGGCGAGTGCAGAGTGGCGAGTGCAGAGTGGCGAGTGCGCAGAGTGGCGAGTGCGCAGAGTGGCGAGTGTGCAGAGTGGCGAGTGTGCAGAGTGGCGAGTGTGCAGAGTGGCGAGTGTGCAGAGTGGCGAGTGTGCAGAGTGGTGAGTGTGCAGAGTGAGTGTGCAGAGCAGTGAGTGCAGAGTGGTGAGTGTGCAGAGTGAGTGTGCAGAGCAGTGAGTGCAGAGTGGTGAGTGTGCAGAGTGAGTGTGCAGAGCAGTGAGTGCAGAGCAAGTGTGCAGAGCATTGTGTGCTGTTGAGTGCAGAGTGCTGTGTATTGGCAATGTTAATGACAATGGCCATTTATTTTTGATTTAAAGAAAAAAAAAGAAATGTCATGAGCAATGCCAATAGCTCTACCTTTAATGATGCCGAGACCATTGCATTGCAAATGCTTGTTTGGGATACTGATGGCTTCCAGGAAGCGAGGTGAAGAACGCCTTGTTGGACAGCCTTTCCTATTTTCAATGCTTGTGCCCCTGCAAGCCATCCCTCCAGGCTGGCGCTCCACATGGCCCACGGTACAGCCCTCCAACTGGCCGTGGAGAAGCCGACAGTGACTGGACAGTACAGGAAAATAGGCCTCACCATGTGCTGAGAACGAGGACTAGAATACACCACTATCTCAGGCAGATTTAACACCCACCAACCCGGATCGAAATCGAATTCCATTCTGTGTGTTTATAATTCTTCAGAGTGGAACACAATTTGAAGCGTTCTTACTTCTACATAGTTCATGTTCATCCTTTTACCTTTATCTGTTTCACTGTAACAGTCAAATTACTAGAATTGTCTCTACTTATTCAGGCGTAAGCTACTTTCATTTACACTGTCTCCTCATTCCATAGGCAAGGCTTGTTAAAGTCGGGGTTCTTCTTGCTGGTGGCTGTAAAGGAATCGAGGTGTGAGACAAAAAGAGAAGCATAAAGGGAGAGGGCTGCATAGACTTCTTTGGTCTAAATAGTATTTAACCTGTAGACTGGTTCCAGGACTTTTGACTTGGGTACTTTGATGTCATTTATTGGGATGCAAGTGTTTAATACTATTCCACAGTGATTTTAGGAAGTGAAACCACTATTAATTTCCAAAATAAAATTTAGTTTTTAACATGTGAATCTGTTTTCACACTGTTGTAACATAATGCAGTATATCACGCCCAGTGCTATTAGTTATGACGAGTGCCTAAATATTCAATTGAAACAATGATTATTGAACATACAAGAGTCTACTGTGCCTTGGTAAGATAACATGCTTCCTCCTGTTCCAGGGCCTAGCAGACGTGGTCCAGTACATGACAGGAGCAGTGGGACAGGATATTGATGGATTACCTCCTGATGAGGTGTTCAGTTCAGTGGAGGTGGAGGACTTGATCCGAAAGCTTCAGAACTCAGATGAAGAACACCAGTCAATAAAAGACTTCTTTAAGCACCCTTTCTTCTGGAGCCGTGAGAGGTGAGGAAAGACGCGTGCGACACACAAGTAATAGGGAGGGGAGACTGTTCAATAACTTCTTTATATTGCCTATTTATGTTCACGTTACTCAATTACACTTATACGATGTGTAACACAGAAAAGTATACTGATTTACCCAGACTCCCATGATGAATCCCTTGCCCAGGTAATATTGCCTTTATGCCACATCTTCTCCCACTGGGAATGTGTAGCCCTTGTTTCTCTGTTTCTGCACCTCAGACACTTGGGCGGTTTCTTGGTTGCCCCTAACGTGCAGAGGTACAGGCTCACACCCTAAGCCGTTGTATGCACGTTTATGCATTACATCATTGACTTTCCAACACTCTTTTCATTACTCTTGCAAAAGTGTGACTCAGTCTTGCTATTGTTGGTGTCCAGAGAGGACCTTTTATGAAGAAATTACTAACACAAAGCTGAAACATGCTAAACTGTAATATTTACTCACAATAGGTTCCTACTATGTTCACTGCTGCAACCATTAGACTATCATATGCAGGAACAGCTCACTCATCTCAGAGATCCTAACAGGATAAACTCTCATACTTGTTTCAGAAATTGCAGGTAGCTTACTCTCTTAACTGGTATTGGGTAAGGCTGTACATACCTGTGATGGCACTAGATTAATTTTTGGGGATCCTGATTATTCAGCTACCTCTAGGTCATGAAATCTCCTGTTTATGTAAGCTTATGCTGAAATATCTTACACAGTCGACAGTTGTGAGGGAAAGGTACGCTAAATAATTAATTCTCATGAGCACATAGTGAAAATGGGTCTTGTGATGAAAATATTGCAAAAGTCCCAATTTTCGAGCACACATGCACCCTTATGTGGCTCATCTTAAATCTGTAGTTCTCACAAGTATTATGCACGGTACTTCAGAAAAAAGCTATGCATGTTTGTCCACCTCTGGTAAAGATACATCTTGTTGGATTTCTTCTTCCTCGCTAAGGCTGGGTCACCTCTACATATCCCAGTGGTAGACTAAAGGTTGCACACACATTCTCAGAGGCTGCGGTGATGGCTTCTTCTTCCTGAGTCTACTAAGGATCCACGTGATATTGGGTTGTGCTTTGATTTCCATGCCAAGAAAATACGTAGATGAGCACTAGGTTTTAGCTAGGTCTCAATCCCTAATCTGGAGGTAGCTTCTACTTACCATATCTTTCAAACCTGGTTAGGTAGTCCGAAGAATGGTGACTCGCATGCAGTAATCCACTTATTGCCCACAAGCAAAAGTATCCAGTTCCGGGTTTCACTAAGTCCTCTCTAGCTCCTGTGTTCAGCGCCTCTGGAAGATGGCCTGGGTATCGGGATGGACGCAGGAGATGTACCTGTTGGTGGCTCAGATCTGTCGGGGATTTACCGATCAGATACTAACCTATACCTTCCCTACTCTCCTGCCCTGATGATTTTTGCAAGCAAACAGCAGGGGAAGGATGTGGGGGAAAATATGGGAGGTGTCCAAGGAGCGAATCATTGCAGCTTCCCCTTCAGTTTGGTCGAGCACTGGATAGTGGCTCCTTCACTGGATCAAATAATCATAAGTTGGCATTCTGGGGCACCCTCTGAAGTACTACAAGGCAAAGGTCATAAGGGAACAATGGTTTCAGACATGTTGCAACCGACAAAGTACAGGAAAAATAAATGACCAGCTTTAGAAAAAGAAAGCAATAGTGATGGCGAGTTAGCAAGGAGGACCTACTTTTGACCCTGGAGTCTGATAAACCAGTTTCTGATGGGGAAGTCAGGACTAAGTGTAGAGGGTAGAAATGAAGCCTATGGGAATGCCTGATCGCGAAAAATGAAGGAAAACAGCAAAGATGTGAAGTTTGAGTGGTAGGTCCAAACTTGGCCAGAAGTGTCTTTAAGCTTTCTTACAGTGTTTCTACTTTTCTAGTCCTGAAGCCCTTATGGCGAGGCAAAAAAGACACTGTTCTTTCCTATGGGCAAAGCCACATTTACCGTTTTTGACCCTGCAAAGCAATCTTCATCTCCCCAAAATGTAAGTCCTGTATATAGGGAGACAATCTATGTGCCTGATCTGCTGCATATGGGCCCTCATAGTATCCCCCACACCAGAAATGTTGGCCCTTTTCTGGAAGGCCCTGACCAATTTTATAAGGACATCTGTGGCAAGACCTGCCCCTTATCTGAGAAACATAAACACAATCAGCAGGTTTTCACAATCTTTTGAATATATTGCACCCTGTCCAGACCATATAATAATTGAATAGACTGTGTTAAAAGGGAGTCAAGGATGGACGTCACATCATACCCTTTGTATTCATCTCCAACTACAGGAGTGGGAGGATGACTACTGGACTCGGACAGAGCTGTTTTTACCTGGGTGCATGCATTACGGGGTATGCCCTGTAATGAGACTTCCAAGGTGAGTCGTAGTGTTGAGGAACCAACCCATAGGAAAATCTTTAAGAGACCAACAAACTTGGGACTAAAAGTAAAGGGGAGGTTCAATGACAAAATATCACCACTGGAAATATTGAATTACAAAAATATATAGTGTCATAAATATCTATGTAAAAAACGGTCACCTTATAATTATAATGGCAAGTACAAAATTATCGGAACAAAATATCGTTGTTACTAATATAGTAGTATACAATATAGTTTTTTAAATATATATACATTTAAATAGTAATATTAAATATTTTTAATAATAGTAACATAATAAAATATTTTTTATATTTATTGAAGCAAAAAAAACATTAAAGTGATGTAAAAAAGTTCAACATTTGTATTGACTATATATATATATATAGTTAAAACATAATAATCCAAGAATTTAAACTTCTATTATAAGTTAATAACTTTTTTAATATTTAAAAAATCTGAACACTAAATATATATACATATACAAATACCCAATAATGTAATTATTGTAAAAAAACAAGACCTTTCACGCCCCCTAATTAAATCCCGCACCGTGGCAATATTCGGTCCGCAGAGAAGGGGTTAATTACTAATACAAAAGCAAACAACATAAAAAAATGACTACTTACTCAAATAATTATACACATATAAATATTAAAAATTAAAAATATTATAATTTTAAATAATTCAAAACATACAACTATAAATTGGAACAATATTTAATAAACTGTAATATCTTACATTTAATACATATACATTTTCACTACAATCTATATAAAAGTGCACAAAATATTAAACTAAAGAGACATAGAATTTACTAATCCCACTTCACGCAATTGAACAGTCGGAAAACTATTACATTACACGGGGGTAAAATGTACTATTCCCACTTCAGTCAGTGCAACAGTAGGGAAAGTGTTGGAAAGTGAAGGGGTACAATTTACTATTCCCACTCCAATTACTGCAACAGTAGGGAAAGAGTTGGATTGTGAAGGGGTAAAATGTACTATTCCCTCTCCTGTCAATGCAACATTAGAATCAAACTAAGTACATAACACATAGCTAAAAATCTTTATTAAAATAATATCATTTAAACATGTTACATAATCAAATATTACTTAAAATATTCATAAAAAATATTTATTCATTAAATAATTATAGTTAATTACCACCCCACCATTTATCCATAAAAACTAAAACAACCCACATCAATTATATAAATTAACAAATTATTTCTATCATTTGCATAACTACAACTCAAGTAACCAATTATTATTCATAACTAACTAATAAATAATTACAATATTTAAATAACTTACCACCATCTGATCCTACAAATTCAACAACTCACACCTAATATTCAATTTAAATAATATTGTATTTACATATTTAACATATTTATCATTTCTATAAATACTATAAATTAACTTTATTTATTAATTAGTATGATTAATTTCCTATACAACCTTAACATATACAAAAACAACACACACAAACTATAAAAAAACATTTAATATATTTCAAAATGTACATAGTTATAATTTAAAATGTAATTTACAAAAATACACTAAATGAATCTAATTTAATAACGGCATACCTTATATCCCTACAAAACACAAAATTTACATTTAAACCTCAATTAAAAAATAAATAAATATATAATTAACAAAATTATCTATTAAATATTTAATATTAATTAAAAGTAATTAATTACAAATAATTTACTTCCCACCTCATACCCCTACAAAACGCACAACCCAAACCATTTAAAAAAACCATTATACAATTCACATGATTAATCAATTAAATAATTATTAATTAACAAGTGATAATTAATTTACTTCCCACTCTATTTCCCTACAAAACACATAACCAGCACCTTAAACTAAATTAAAATAATTTTAAAATGAACATTTATCATTTAAAAAATTAAATGTTATTACATTTTAAATAATTATTTAGAATTATTTTTACCTCCCTCCCTTTCTATATTCTGTCTGACTACCTTAGAGGGACATTCTGCTATGGACAGAAACTTTTCAGAAACCACTCTCTCTCTCAAACCTCCCCAGTAATTATGGGGGTCCCCCAAGGATCCGCCCTTTCTCCTATCCTCTTTAACCTTTTCTTTGAACCTCTTGCTAACTCACTTACCTCCGTGAATATTCTGTTCCACATGTATGCCGACGACACACAACTCTATTTGAAAATTTCATTCCCGGATAACATCATCTCACTAAATTTTATCCTCGCGTCGACTCAAAATTGGTTAATGGAGAACCATCTCCTGCTCAACGCTTCCAAAATGGAGTTCTTGCTCATCTCCCCGCCGAACCACACCACCAAGATCGATCTCTGGATGTCTCACCTCACTGCTCCAAACTGCACTCCCATCATCATAGACTCAGCCAAATCGCACGGCGTCACAGTGGACAAGCACCTGAGTATGGAGACTCATATCAGCAATTTTTGTATGGGAGCGAACCACTTGACGAGGACACTCAGAAATATCAAACCCTTCCTGCCACAAAAGTATTTCAAGCGGTACAAAAGGGGGTGGTGATGGACGGAGCATCTGAAACAATCAAACACTCACACCCAGTCAAAAGATCTGGGTTTAATCCATCACCATTCTTTAGCCCACTCTGCCACCCCAGTTCAGACATGGCCATATGCAAATCAGTCTGACCCTGTGCCTCATGGGAACAGTCCAGCCGGAACTGCCAAGCCATGTCTTCCCTGGACCGGAAACAAGCTTCCGAGGACCGGATTCTGGCATTCCAGCCGACTTCAGCCCGGCTTGCTTGAATCCAGTGGCAAAGTGAGCAAGGGACTCACGTCTGAGCATACCCTGCCACACTTATGGCGGCCAAAAGCGGTACAAAAGGAGGTGGTGATGGACGGAGCATCTGAATCAATCAAACACTCACACCCAGTCAGAAGATCTGGGTTTAATCCATCAACGTTCTGTAGCCCACTCTGCCACCCCAGTTCAGACATGGCCATATGCAAATCAGTCTGACCCTGTGCCTCATGGGAACAGTCCAGCCCGAACTGCCAAGCCATGTCTTCCCTGGACCGGAAACAAGCTTCCGAGGACCAGTTTCTGGCATTCCAGCCGTCTTCAGCCCGGATTGCTTGAATCCAGTGGCAAAGTGAGCAAGGGACTCACGTCTGAGCATACCCTGCCACACTTATGGCGGCCAAAAGCGGTACAAAACGGGGTGGTGATGGACGGAGCATCTGAATCAATCAAACACTCACACCCAGTCAAAAGATCTGTGTTTAATCCATCACCGGTCTTTAGCCCACTCTGCCACCCCAGTTCAGACATGGCCATATGCAAATCAGTCTGACCCTGTGCCTCATGGGAACAGTCCAGCCCGAACTGCCGAGCCATGTCTTCCCTGGACCGGAAACAAGCTTCCGAGGACCGGTTTCTGGCATTCCAGCCGTCTTCAGCCCGGCTTGCTTGAATCCAGTGGCAAAGTGAGCAAGGGACTCACGTCTGAGCATACCCTGCCACACTTATGGCTGCCAAAAGCGGTACAAAAGGGGGTGGTGATGGACGGAGCATCTGAATCAATCAAACACTCACACCCAGTCAAAAGATCTGGGTTTAATCCATCACCATTCTTTAGCCCACTTTGCCACCCCCTTTTGTACCACAAAAGGATTTCAAGCAGGTGGTACAGGCGCTTGTCTTACCAAGGTTAGACTATGGCAGTGCACCTCTCTGTGGCCTTCCTAAATACGCCTTGGCTCCACTTAGGGCGTCGCTGAACTCTGCCGCAAGACTGACTACAGGCTCCAAACGAAATGAGCACATATCCCCAGTCCTTAAATCTCTCAAATGGCTACCCTTTGAAGCACGAATACAGCTAAAGGTTGCAATCCTGGCGCACAAAGCCCTTCACTACAATACTCCCACCTGTCTGGCGCAAAAACTTGAATTATCCTGTGGGGAGAGGGCATCTAGAAGCGCCTCTACTCTCCTCCTGAAAGCAATCATCCTTAGCAAAAAGAGAACTTGTCACCGAGCCTTCTCTGGTGTTGCCCTTAAATTATGGAACTCTCTTCCTCCGGATGTACGCAGACTCTCCTCGACGACGGCTTTCAAACTGAAAGCCTGTCAAAGAAACATTGGTACTTTGCCATGGCATGTAGGAGATGCTGATAATGAAGGAATAGTGGTTGTCGACAGTGCTTGAGACAAAATGTGTGGAACCCGTATTGCAGAATATAGATGAACTCCCCAAGGAGCTAGTCATGGAATTTCTGTATGTAAATTCCATTAGAGCTAACCACTTTTCCCAGTCCTCTTGATGATTTATGAGGAATCATCAGCAATATTTTTCAGTGGTTTGATTTAACCTTTCTATCTAGCCATCAATGAGACTAATAAGTTGTGAATTTTAAGGGGTCCACGCCATCGCAAGGGAGCCAGGGACTGACCGCTGAAGTTGCGGTGGTCCTGCAATTGGCATTAGGATGCACCCGCCACACTGGCGGGCACATCCTAGGCCTTTTACATTGCGGGTGGATCTGCTGCCTGCAGACCCACTCGCAATGTAAAAGTACTATGCACAGCATTGCCATGCTTTACATGGCTGGCACCACGTGGTGCCTGCCACGTAGTAGATGGCAATGAGGGGGGGTACCATAGGTACCCCCCATGTGCACCCCCCACCCCCGCAACGCCCTGGGGGCCCGCAACAGGCCCCCAACAGCAAACAACGCATGCCTTTCCATGGTGGCAACTGCTCTCCGACTGCATCGTAATATGGATGGCGGTGTCTTGCAGATACTGCCACCATATAATGCCCCTTTTCCGCCCGGTCGACGAGTCGACCGGCAGAAAAGCGGCGGACGGTCTTTCTGTCCGCCGCGGACCCCACAGCCATACTAATTTGGCGGGGGGTCTTTCAGGTATTGATGGCAGGTGATTTGCCCCCGCTGGGCGAGCGGTGGCTACCACCAACCCAGCGGGAGCGATCCGCCGGCCATCGTAATAGGCCCCTAAGTGTTTTCCTACTCTTTGAAGAAACTCTGTACCTCTGCCATAAAACTTAATGTTCGAGGCATATGGGCTGCAGATGGTACATTATGAATAGATCGCCATCCGGTGTTGGGCTCGGATTATTGCACTTGTTTTTCTCTTGGAGAAGTCTTTTGTCGTCACGAGACTGGTGACTCCTCCTTTGGGTGCTAGTGTGCATGGGCATCGGCTCCATCCTTAGATTGTTTTTTTCCGCCATCGGGTTCGGATGAGGATCGAAGCGCTCCAGATCGACTTTGAGAAAAAGTGATATTTCGCTTCGTATTCCCTTTCCAATTCAACGGTATTGTTATCGAACGCGATTTCATTTCCATTCCGACGCGTTCCGACTCCAACAATAAACATTTTCTTCTACGTCGATAAGACCGGGAGGCCTTTTCTCAACGTAGTCCAGCCCGGAGTCCATGGAAAGGACTCCGTTTAAGAGATGTCCAACATGTGGTGCTAAGTTCCCACACAAGGACCTACACGAGGTGTGCAATCTCTGCCTATCGCCTGAACACGAATCCAGGGACTGCGAAGCCTGCACAGCGTTCTCCTCCAAGTCGACGATTAGAAACCGTCGAGCCCGAAGACACGAGGTTTCAAGAATGCAGTCGGAGGCAATCCCCGAGCTGTTCGAAGACCAGCACCTCGAAGAAGAAGAAGAGGAACATGAAGACGAGTCGGGGTCGGAAGAGGACGAGTCTGATGTTGAGGAAATCGACGTTCAACAAACCGTGAGTGACGACGTCCCCTTACCAAAAAACCGACTCCGTGTGGTACCGACCCCGCCTTCGAGCCCGGTCAGACCACTGAAGAAAGTTTCCGACGCCCCGTCTTCGGGCCCGGCAACGAAACCGAAACAGAAACCGAGACTCTCGGCCTCCCACCATGCCAGATCCGAGAAACGGTCAACATCGACACCGAACCTCCATACAAAGGAAAGCTCGGCATCGAAACATTCCATGTCGAAACCGAAACATGCTTCGACGTCGAAGACTTACTCGACACCGAAATAATCGGAATTGAGCAAATTCTCGGTGCCAAAAACACAGAACATTGATGGTCAGAAGCAAAGGCACCTTTCGGAATCAAAAACTTCGGTTCCGACACAGGAGCAGCAGAGAGATCCAAAACAAAAGACTTTGTTTATCGATCCGCAAACTGGGAAAGTGGTGACAAAATCACCGAAAAAGAGGAAGAATGAACTAGATGACAAAGCTCTTCCTCCTAAAAAGAGAACAATGGGGACAAATACAACTCCTCCCCTTTCTCCTCAGCCTAGAGACTCACCCTCTTCTTCTATTGCTCACACTAGGCTAGCTATTCCTCTACCTTCTACACCAAGACCATCTACACCTCAAACAGATGTAGACAGTGATGCAGGGGAGGGAGAACCTCATGGAGATGACGACACTATCCCAAATGAGGAAGACCCATGGGAAAATTATGATGCAGGGTCAGACGATGATAACGACCCACAATTATACCCCTCAAAACCTTCACCACCTGATGATAATACAGGTTTTGTGCAGTTGATTAATAGGGCAGCTAAATACCATAAGGTAGATTTACATACAGAACCTCAAATAGAGGATTTCCTTTTAGAAACGCTACCTGCTGCACAATGAACATCAGGCACACTACCTATGCTAAAGGGTCTTCTCAATCACACAGCAGACATATTCAAAGACCCTGTGAGGGCTAGGGTATTAAACCCAAGAAGTGATAAAAAATATAAGGCAGCCCCAAAGGACCCAATATTTATCAAAGGACAAGTACCTCTGGACTCGCTTGTAGTTACAAACGCTCATAAAAGAGCAAATTCATTATCTACAGGAGAAGCTCCTCCTCCTGATAAGGAGTCCAAGCTAATAGATGCATCAGGCAAAAGGGTAGCATCCCAAGCAGCAAACAGCTGGCGCATAGCTAATACACAAGCGCTACTGGCACGTTATGATAGAGCGCATTATGATGAGTTAGAAAAGCTCATCACACATCTCCCTAAGGAACATCAAAAAAGGGCAGACCAGCTTATACAGGAAGGGAAGATAATAACTAACACTTCCATTAAGTGGGCATTAGACGCAGCAGACACTGCAGCAAGATCCATCAACACCAGTATCATGTTAAGAAGACATGCATGGCTTAGGGTCTCAGGGTTCAAACAAGAAGTACAAACATCTTTATTGAACCAACCTTTTGACCAAAAAACACTTCTCGGCTCAGGAACAGATGAGACTTTAGAAAACATGAAAAAAGACACAGAAACGGCTAAATCAATGGGAGCATTACAACAGCCAACTCAAAGGAGTTCCTTTCGTAGGTCCACCTATAGAGGGGGGTCAAAAATACAGGCACAAGCCAACAATCTACCTCTTTTACACCAACATCACCCAGAGGTAATTCAAGAGGCAGTTACAGAGGTAACAACAACTAGGGTAGAGGTCGCGGAAATAATAACAACCGCAACTCCCCAACCCCAAAACAGTGACTTAATACAACTCCCCCCAGACCATATAACACCGGTCGGGGGACGTTTATCACAGTTCCTACCTGTCTGGGAAAACATCACATCAGACAGGTGGGTGAGACAGATTATCCAACATGGTTATTGCCTGGAACTCACAGCTACCCCACCAAACATCCCCCCCAGACAGCGTCCAATGAGTCAAGATCATCTAACATTGTTAAAACAAGAAGTACTATCCCTGCTACAAAAGCATGCCATAGAGAAGGTTCCAAAACATCAGCAAGGGACAGGAGTATACTCTCTATACTTCCTAATCCCCAAAAAAGATGGGTCTCTAAAACCAATCTTAGACCTCAGACCTCTCAATGCATACATAAACTCGGAACATTTCCATATGGTCACGCTCCAGCAAGTACTTCCTTTACTGAAGAAAGGGGACTTTCTTTCCACACTGGATCTAAAAGACGCTTACTTTCACATCCCAATTCACAAAGCCCACAGAAAATACCTCAGGTTTGTAGTAGAAGGACAACATTATCAATTCAAAGTCCTTCCATTTGGGGTCACAACAGCACCAAGGGTGTTCACAAAATGCCTAGTAGTAGTTGCAGCACACCTAAGAAGACAAGAAATACATGTCTTCCCTTACTTGGACGATTGGCTAATAAAAGCCAAGTCACAGGAAGAATGTCTTCAAAACACACAAAAGACCATTCAATTGCTGCACCAGCTAGGGTTTACGGTGAACTACACAAAATCCCACATACAACCAAACAAAATTCAACAAAACCTAGGGGCTACTATAGACACAGAAAAAGCCAAAGTATACCCCAATCCAGTCAGGATCCAAACAATGATCACGTTGATCCAAAAATTTCAACCACAACACTCACTAACAGCTCGAGTGTTCATGCAGCTGTTAGGGATGATGTCCTCCTGCATACTGCTTATACCATATGCCAGACTACAAATGCGTCCACTGCAGGAGTGTCTAGCGACACAGTGGAATCAGGCTCAAGGTCAGATTACAGATCTGGTGTTGGTAGACGACCGCACACATCGCTCTCTGAAGTGGTGGAACACAACAAACATTTCCAAGGGACGGTCGTTCCTAGAACCGATTCCACAAGTGATGCTAACAGCGGATGCATCGCTCACCGGATGGGGAGCGCATATGGAGAAATATACAGTACAGGGAAAATGGAGTGTACAGCAAAAAAAACTGCACATCAATTATCTGGAACTACTAGCAGTGTTTCTAGCATTAAAATCTTTCCAGATGCAAATCCTCAACAAAGCAGTCCTGATCAGAACAGATAACATGAGGGCATTGCGCTATGGATAAATTGGTCCAACAAATTAGCTTACCCTTTTCCCCCTCTCCCGCTAATTCCATTAGTGGTTCGGAAACTGCAACAACATTCAATGACAAAGATACTAGTAGCACCCACGTGGGCAAGACAGCCGTGGTTCACCACGCTACTAGAACTCTCACAGGTGCCACATCAAAAGCTGAGATTATTACCCATTCACCTTACACAGAACCATGGAGAAATAATGCACCCAGATCCCAAACAATTGAACCTAGCGATCTGGCTCCTGAGGTCATAGAATTTGGATACTTAGATTTACCTCCAGACTGTATGGAAATCATTAAGCAAGCAAGACGTCCTACCACCAGAGCATGCTGTGCAGCAAAGTGGAAAAGGTTTGCTGTATACTGTAACAGTAACAACATCAACCCTCTGGACGAATCCACTAAACAGATTATTTGCTATTTACTACACTTGCAGCAATGTAACCTTGCCTACACCTCTATTAGAGTACATCTTGCAGCTATAGCGGTGTACCTACAAAACAGACAACACCTTTCCCTGTTTAAAGTACCAGCAATAAAAGCTTTCATGGAAGGCCTCAAAAGAGTCATTCCACCAAGACTACCGCCTGCGCCAGTCTGGAATCTCAACATAGTACTTACCAGACTAATGGGACCACCTTTCGAACCTATGCATAGGTGTGAAATACAATTCCTCACATGGAAGGTGGCCTTTCTTATAGCTATTACTTCACTCAGAAGAGTAAGTGAGTTGCAAGCATTTACAATACAAGAACCATTTATGCAGCTACACCAAAATAAAGTGGTTCTTAGAACAAACCCAAAATTCTTGCCTAAAGTAATTTCAGCATTCCACCAGCCAGTGGAACTACCAGTATTCTTTCCAAAACCACAGACGGTAGCAGAAAGAGCCCTACATACATTAGAAGGGCAATATTGTACTACATAGAAAGAACACAAACTTTCAGAAAGACAAAACAACTATTTGCAGCGTTTTCTCCCACACATAAAGGCAATCCTATCTCTAAAGCAGGCATTGCCAGGTGGATTGTAAAATGGATACAAATATGCTACTTAAAAGCAAAGAGGACATTAACTGTTCCTCCTAGAGCTCACTCTACACGTAGACTAGGAGCATCTATGGCATTCTTAGGAAACATTCCCCTAGATGACATATGCAAAGCAGCTACCTGGGTTACACCGCATACCTTCACAAAACACTACTGTGTAGATGTGCAAGCAACACAACAGGCTAGAGTGGGACAAGCTGTACTAAAAATTTTATTTCAGACTGTTGCAACAGACACTGGTGGCCACCGCTAGGGAGATAACTGCTGTATAGTCTATTCATAATGTACCATCTGCAGCCCATATGCCATTGGCATAGAGGGCTGCAGAGTGGTACATGCCCTCCCAGCCTCCCCGAAACCTGTGTCTGTTCCAACACTATCTTATTTAGATACACTTACATGGGCATTTCTATCTGTATTCTATCATACTACTCCATCTAACCCTACTATGGCAAAACAATCTAAGGATGGAGCCGATGCCCATGCGCACTAGCACCCAAAGGAGGAGTCACCAGTCTTGTGACGACAAAAGACTTCTCCAAGATAGAAACAAGTGCAATCATCCGAGCCCAACACCAGATGGCGATTTATTCATAATGTACCACTCTGCAGCCCTCTATGCCAAGAACAGATGCATACTGGTAAGTAGCATATTCCTTCTGGGAGATCACTAATAATAATATTGTTCAAATATGTTTTGCAGATTCAGGGCCTGTGGTAATCTTTTTGAAAAATCAAGTGGTCTTGTTTTATGAAATAATCCATCTTGACTAACAATGGGTGATATACCTGAGACAGTGGCAATTCAACAGTGAAATCCATAGAAATCATGATCAGTGACTTTGAAGGCAGTTAGTAAAGGCCCTGGAGGTTTCTTTTTCTTTGTCTTGGCCTGTGCACAAATGGAGAAAAATTAATACATAGGCCCTCATTATGGTGTCGGTTGGAAACTAAACGGCCCGACTCCTTGTCTGATTCAGTTCCGACCAACTCGCGGCCGACTATTCTGACCGATTATGATGCTTCCGACCACAGTTTGGAAGTAAACCCATTGACTTCAATGGGAGGCTGTGTTCCGACCGGCAACACAGACTCCTACGGGGAAAATGGGTGTCTGCAGAAAACATTGCACCCTGTAGTGGGCACCCATGTTGCCTGCCACACTGTGCATGGTTTTACAGGGGGGTCCCTTGGGTTGCCCCGCGACCCCAAACCAGAGGACTCAGGAAGGAGGCGGGCCTGCTAGGGCCCCCTCAAAGTCAGTTTCCAACAGCCTTTTCGTGCCCGACACCGAATCAGAAAGTCTGTCCGAATCTTACATCGTAATCGGTCGGTGAGAAACGATGTCTATTGAGCTGTACAACTCGCCTCCGACCGACTCGGATTCTCAGAATGCCGTCGGAACCGATTCGGACTTCTCCTTCCGACCGCGAGCATTGTAATCAGCCGCTCTGACTTATTTCTGACCGAGTCGGTCGGATGGGTTCTGACATGGAGTAGGAGAATCCGAGTGTCAGTAAGAGGCTTTCCAACCGACATCGTAATTGAGCCCATAGTTGTTGATTTATTCCTACATCTGGGTAACCAAGTAATGATATATTAGTTCATTTATCTTTTCTCATGGTGGCCTCTCATGAGGGAATTGTAACACCACCATACATCCTTTTGTTATTGTTCCTCTGTGGACAAGAACAGTTCTCCCTGCAGGTTTGATAATGTGATGAGAATACATGGGGCAGAAGGCTCGCTTTCTGAGCCTTTCAGTTGTCTTTATAGGACCTCAGCCTTCCCGTGCTAATGATCTGCTTGATAAGTGATGTTCTAATTAAATTGAGATTAAAATAAAGTCTGTCATAATGAGGATTATACCGTTAATGAAATGGAGGAAAAGTATGTTCTAATGGTCTATTCAAACCCTGATCACATGCTTCGTCTTCTCTAAAGCCCTTACTACATGTTTCCTAGAGTAAACCTTGTTATCTCTCCAATTCAGCAATTACCATTACTGGGGTCCCAATAGGTCAAAATGTGGGGAAATAACAAGTAGCACAATTTTTTGGGAATAACATATGGGAATCCACTTCCTCCCGTTTTTCCCCAGCATTTTACTTTGAGATTTTGGGAGCATTAGGGAGCTGAAATCTCTGTACAAAGCACAGCAACTTACATTCTGATGCACCTCTCTTAGGGGCCCATTAGGATGGCGGGCGGACTTTCGTCCGCCTGTCACCCTAGCCGTGTTGGGACCGGCCACCAGTGTTGCGGCGGTCCCGCACTGGCGATTAGGACGCCACCGCCACCGTGGCGGTGTCATCTTCTATTCCCAGCATTGTGGCGGGCGGTGCCCACAGCACCGCCCACCACAATGCTCGGAATGCACTGTGTGAATTGTCATGCACAAGGTGACAGGCACCGCGCGGTGCCTGCCACCTTGTCCATGACAATGTAGGGGGGTACCATATGTACCCTCCAAGTACACCCCCCAATAGCCCTGGGGGCCCACAACGGGCCCCTGAAAGCAGACTCTGCATGGCTTTCCATGGCGGACTCTCCGCCATGGAAAGCCATGCACCGCTGCCTATGATAATATGGATGGTGGTGTCTAGCAGACACCGCCACCATATCTAGCCCCTTCTTCGTCCGGTCGACTGGTCGACCCGCGCTAAACCAGCGGACGGTCTTTCTGTCTGCCGGGGTCCCCCGCCATACAAATGGGTGGTGGGCGGGGTATGATGTAGGACGGATCGCCACTGCCATGCGTCAGTGGCGATCCGGCCTACATCCCAATGGACCCCTAAATGTCATGTTTTTGGCTAGAACTGTACAAGCTGCTTACCCTGGGCCCTGTAGACTCCAAAGGGAAAGAAGTCTCCTATGTGCTTCATGTTAGCATGTTACTGCATGCAATGCCTTTTCTGACCTAGGGCTCCCTTACAACTGGAAGTGCTATCATACCGAGAAGGGTTTCTTGTTCGGTGCTAGTAGTGTAGAGCACATGCGGCAACAGCAGAGTTAAGGGAACACACCATGGTGCACAGAATATCAAAATTATTCGAGGTAGAGCAGTCATCAAGAATTCACAAACAAGGGTAGAGCCTGTCCTTATAAAAATGCCCTTTCCAAGAAGGTGGTCAATTCCACTGGGATTTACAGAAATATCTCAATCCAAGATGTGGCAGACATTCTTTCTGTGAGTTCCTGTATCAAGCATATAAAGGCATCAGTTAGAAGGGCAAAATGTATAGTAAAGCCTCTCATTTCCTGATTTTTTTGTTTGTCGTGCTAAATGCCCACTTGGTAAACATTGCTGTCCCTGATTTTGTTTCCTGAACAGATTGGATTTTCCCTCCCTGCATCACTCTTTGTTAGATCTGTTTTCAGTTGGTGTATTTAACTCTTTTTCTCATTCAATTGGATTATTCCTTGTATCTCTTGTTCTCCTTGGTTCTTTTTTCCTTCCTTTGGTCACGAAGAATATCCTTGAATAATATACCACAATGTGTAACTCCTCAGTACTTATATGCCTTTGTGACAATATTGGAATTACAGCAACAGAGTAAGCGTCTGTTTCCACAGTGAAAGGTACCTGTTCACCTGAATGCATGAGAACACAGGCTTTAGGGAAGGCTAGTTTCAATGAGCAGAAAGCTTTCTCTTAATGGCCAGTCCAGTGAAACAGAACCCTGTCTTAGATGGATAACGAGCTGGATAGTGGATGAGAAAGCCTATATGCAATTGGGATAAAGGTTGAAGAAACTGATTAAACATATTTCCTTGACACTGGTGGGTTAGGAGATACTCAAGCATTGCTTTAACTTATTTTCCCATATATTGATACCAGCTACAGAAATACTGGCGCCCAAAAATATGATACTGTTTGCTTTGAATCACACACTTTTGAGCCTTGACACAGGACGAATGTTGTCATAATCTAGTCAAGTCTTCTTTAATGTTTCTGCTGTGTTTTTGCAAAAATATCAAGATGTCGTTGAGGTACATAATTACATACATGTCAAATAGATCCTGAAAACCTCATTTACAAAGTGCTGAAATGCTGCTGGGGCGCTACATAAGCTGCAAGGCATCACCAAGTATTCAAAGTGGCTGTATCTTACATTAAATTCAGTCTTACCCTCATCACCCCTTCGCATTCTAAATAAGTTGTAGGCTCTTCTAAAGTCATTTTGAGAATGCTGTTTTTATCTGATCTCAATAGATGAAGATAAAGGGCAATGGGTAGCACTCTGCTGGTGATTGCATTCAGTGCTCAAAAGTCAACACGGATGATGCTCCATATGAGGTTTAGAAAAAAATAAATTGATTTTATTTACTTGTAAAGCGCCCAAATCACCCCCAGAGGGGTATCTCCGCGCTACGGAGGAGCTGCAGCGGCCAATGAGAGAGGGTTTCTTAGAAAAGTTCAGTTTTAAGGAGACTTCTAAAGAGAAGGAAATCTGGGCATTTGCAAAGATGAATGGGGAGGTGATTCCAGTATAAGGGGGCTACGTGGAAAAATGCATTCCTAATCGAGCCTGATTTTTTTAAACACAGGATGAGGAGCTTAGATTTGAAGTACCCTGTACATTTTTTTCTCCCGGATTTCCTTCAGATATTGTTTTAAGACCTGATCTTCCTGGTTTGCTAAAGGGTTAATTTAGCCGTGGTGACTGTCTGTGTTATTAATTTGATTTGATACCAGGAACAATCGTATGGACTATATGGAGTAACTTGTCTGCTTCTTTCGTGCTAAAGACATTTGCATACTCCTTGTCTACTTTGAGTATGTGGTTGTTTTTGCATGATATTGTTGTATTGTCAAATGTATATAATGAAAAGGACTTTAATTTGTATCTTACTGGTAGGGAGGCAGCGCTTCAGACAATATTGCAAGTTAAATGTGAGAGACAGTACTTGCCCGTCTGATCTCTGGGTCATGCATCTCTAAGCACTTGGTCCTTAAAACTATGGCAAATGCCGGAGCTTTAATGATATCAAAGGTAAACCATTCCACATGACTGGATGTAATCAGACTTGTCATGGTCCTTTCTGGATAGCTAGATCACTTGCAAATAAAAATTTGTTTTGTCAGGCATAGGATGTGAAAGACAGTCATGGATAAGTTATGTTTTGGTTTTCCGTCTTTGGGCTTGAATACAATGTTGTCCGGAAAGCAGTCCAACCCAATTGGTTCCGGAATGCTTTCCAAATAAATTGGGTTGTGCGAGTCCGAACGACAGATCGTGATGCTTCTCAACATCGTTCGGTCGGACTTGCATTGACTTCAATGGGAGCCTGTTTCCGAACGAGAACACAAGCTCCCATTGAAAAAATTGGTGGTTGAGGAAAACCTTGCACCCTGTGGCAGGCACACCATGGTGCCTGCCACATTGTGCATGTCTGGGAAGAGGGGTTCCTTGGGTACCCCCACAGGCCGGAATCGGACGAATCTGGGTGAAGGGGGGCCCGCAATGGGTCCCCAAAGACAGATTAAAACAGCAGTTTTGTGTGGGGCTGACCGAATCGGAACAGCTGACCAAATCGGTCATCGTACTCTCTTTTTTGGAAACCGTGTCAATAGAGCTGTACGATTCAGTTCCAAAAGACCCGGGTTGTCAGAATACCTTTGGGAACCGATTCGGACTGCATGAATGGTTTCCAAGCATCGTAATCAGTTGTTGGGAAATGTGTGTGATTCGTTCAGAAACAAGGATTCAGAATCGGATTCTGCAATAGCGAATCCCATCCGGAGCCCTTCTGGAGGACATCGTAATCTGGACCTTGGTCGGGTGTCATTTTTGCAAAGCAAGATTACTCAAAGCTGTGGTAATAGTCAGAAGTCCAGAGTGAGTGTGTCCTCAAGTTCTCATGGAGACTTTGGAAAAAGACTCCCACCGCCTTCATCAGACCACCCTGCTTTCCTGTAGTGATACTGTAGTACACTTATTGTATTGTAAAGTAGAATGAGGTGATGGGTGTCCGTTGCAGGTCCAGGTTTAAGCACATAGCCCCGTCACCGATATAAACACTCAAGACGGTGTGAGTACCTTTTCATCAAATGTTAACATGATTCAAAAACAAACCTAGAGTGGCTGTCTGAATTTTCTATTATTAACGTTTCTCCTGTGGCAGCCTCCAAAGTAAAATCTCTTGGAATTGGGCTTGATTCAAATCTATCCATGCAATACCATACAGAACAAACTGTGTCTAAATCCTTAGGCACTCCAAATGCAATCCAAAAGCTGAAACCTTTCTCCATCTCCATGACTTCAGAACTGTTATCCTGTATTTAGTCCACTCCAAAATCGAATTTGGCAGCATAGGGCTAACAGGTATCGCTACAGATTATCTCACCTACATCAAAGGTGTGATTCATTCCTCATCTAGACTTGTTTCTGGAACAAAAAAATAAATCACAGCATTCCAGTACTGAAAGATGTACACTGGCTACCACTTGGAGCCAGATTGAAATCCAAATTAGGTTGATTTACCTACAAAAGTCTTTTCTGTCACAATCCTGATGACCTTTTCTCAACCAGCAAAAGGTCTGGTGATACTAAGAACCTGAGAAGTTTACAGAAAGATTCTCTACACAAGTGGCGGCTGGTGGATTTTGATAGTGGTGAGGTTCAAAGTTGAGAATTGAGTGGAAATGCGCATGCGAGCCAAAAATATAAGATGTGCGGGTAAGGAAACCAGATGGCTCACTTTTCCATTCCGGGACTTTATTGTTCCATATCCTTGCATTCTGGAAGCTTTAGCCTTGGTGAATTGTAATTGAGCCAATTGGACCAATATGCTAGATAACAAAGATACTCAAGAGCACAGTCCAGGACTGGAAAAGTGGTGTCCCAGTTAAATTGAGCGATATGGTTATACTTTGTGTGGAGAGAATCTGTCTGCAAGAAAATTTTAAAACAAATTGAGTCACATAGTGCATTTTACAGCATAAGTTTCAGGAAACCTTATTAGAAACAAACAACAAGTTTGCCAGTCAAAATACTGAAAAGTCGTTTTTGGAAAAACCCCTATACCCCAAGTTCGAGGCATGTGGGCTGCTGAATTCATATCTGTGCATAGATCGCCGCCTAGTGTTGGGTCCGGATGATTGCACATTGATGTCCTGGAAGAGTCTTCGAAGTATCACAAGATAGGTGGCTCCTCACTCGGACTACAGTGCGCATGGGCATCCTCTCCATCCTTAGATTGTTTTTTTCCGCCATTGGGTTCGGATGCATTTTCCTCTACTCCAAGTTCAGTATCGAAATAAACTTATCTAAAAGGCAAAAAGGCCTTCGGATTCGTTGGTATTGTTTTCGATCGGTACCGAAAAGCTTTCTTCACAATCTACTTGCACTCCGGTCGTCGAATCGGGCCGTTAGGCCTTCTCGACGCCACGTGGACCGACGTCGATGGAACGAAGTCCATTCAAATATTGCCCGCAGTGCAACTCAAAGATTCCGCATACAGATAAGCATCCTGTATGCAACAAATGTTTATCACCAGATCTTAATGAAGGTGATTGCCTAGCTTGTGCCCAGTTCCGGTCCAAGAAGACGATCCGGAATCGGCGGGCGACAACGCAAGAGATGCAGAGGTCGGCACCGGAGCCCGAGAATATCTTCGACGACGAGGAAGAACTAGTTGACTTCGAAGACTCGGATCAAGAAGAGGATCAAGACTCCGAGCACGACTCTGAATATTATATCAACGAGGAAGAACAAATCGTCGAGGAATACGACCAAGACATCGTAGCTGTCGAAGACGACTCCGATGACAACGGGGGGCGAACCGTGAGTACACCGCCCCACACAGACACTACGCCAATATCAGAGAGTCAGGTCGAGGCATCGCCAACAGCCTTAGCCAAGATCTAAACACTGATTCTATAGCCCCGTAATACAGCCCGGCTAAGAATATACAAAAAGAGCCTTCTGAGACACGTAATCCAAGAGCGGTTAAACCGAAACTGAAAGTCATCGTCACAACATTCTTCGGACCGAACGCCGTCAAACTGAAGGTGATAAACACAAAGGGCGCCGAGCCGAAGGCCAGCGTTCCATATAAACCTTCGAAGCCAAGGCCCGTCGACTCAAACAAATCCAGTTCGACAGCCGAAAAGGGACAAAAGGTTGTCTACGAAAGCAAAAGGGCTACGCCCAAGGCGGTCGTCGAACCGAAAGCGAAACCTAAAGTAGATCAACCAAGAACGGTCGAGCGAAGCCCATCGATCCGAAGAAGGGCATCGAGCCGAAGCCGCAGGCTCCGAGGACACCTCTACAGCCGAACAAGCCAGGACACCCGATAAAGGTTATCAAACCAACAAAACCAATCAGTCCTAAAAAAGTGGTGCAACCTGTGAAATCCGTCGCACCGACAAAACCTGTCGGACAGACACTGCCTATAAAGCCTCAAAAGCAGATCCAGGCACCGAAACCGGTCGAACCAGAAAAAGGCATCGAACCAAAAAAGGTCAAACCTAAAAAATCGGCGCAAAAGACTGTGGAAGAGAAGATCATCCATCCAGGCCCCTCTACAGAAGATCAGTCTAAACTATATATTGACCCAAATACTGGGAAAGCGACTGTTTACAAAAGGAAGAAAAGACTAGCGCCTGCTGAAGACTTTTCTATTATTCCTCTCAAAAAGAGAAGGGCCTGTGCAACCTCTCCTATTCTTTTCGAGCCTATCTCTCCAGCTATGCCTACTACTCCATATGCACTATACTCACCTACACGCTCTAACTACGACCCAGATGTAGATCATGACACAGATGTTAATTTTGGATATCCACAAAACCCAGATGTAGACCCCAACTCACAGCCATGGGGGGATGACCCAGACCCTGATGAGGCTCAACCCATTACAGACACACCTGCATACCCAGCTAAACCATCACCTACAGAAGACACGGTGGCATTCAACTCATTAATAGATAGAGCAGCGCTCTACCATAATGTAGAAATGCATGCAAATCCTATAGAGGAAGATTTTCTGTTTGATACGCTTGCAACATCAGAAAAAAGTGTCAAAACACTTCCCATGTTAAAAGGGGTCCTAAAGCACGCAAATAACATATTCAAAGACACTGCTAGGGCACGTGTCATCAACCCTAGAATTGAAAAAAAGTATAGGGCTGCACCATTAGACCCTACTTACATCAGGGGACAACTGCCTCTATACTCATTGGTAGTCTCCAACTCACGTAAGCGTGCTAATTCTCAAACTACTCAAAGATTTTAGAAGCATCAGGCTAGAGAGTAGCTGCTCAAGCAGCAAACTCATGAAGAATTGCCAATACTCAAGCCTTGTTGGCTAGATACGACAGAGCACACTATGACAGCTTAGAAGCACTTCTCCAACACTTACCTGAGCCTTTCGAAGAGCAGGCCGATGAACTTGTACAGGAGGGAAAGTTCATTACCAATGCCTCCATTAAGTGTGCTCTAGACGCAGCAGACACAGCTGCCAGATCTATCAACACAAGCGTACTGCTTAGGAGACACTCATGGCTTCGCATATCTGGATTTAAGAGTGAGGTCCAGACCACAATTCTTAACCAGCCAATCAATCCAGATTTTTTATTTGGTCCAGCAGTAGACTCAATTCTGGACAAAATGAAAAAGGACACAGAGACTGCAAAGTCAATGGGGGCTCTTCAGTCCCAACAACACAGAGGCTCCTTTCGTCGCTCCAACTACAGAGGAGGAGCGTGAGGTAATACAACGCAGCAATCCTCCACATACAAAAGTAATACGCAATCCACATACAATAAAAACACAAATCTTGGTGGATACCGAGGAAATAATAACAAGGGCAGAGGGCGTGGAGTCCATGCCAATAGATCCTCCACTAATACCAAAACAGTGACTTCTTGGCACTACCCCCAGACCATACAACACCAGTCGGGGGAAGACTACAACAGTTTCTACCAGTCAGGCTAAACATCACTACAGACCAGTGGGTCAGGCAAATTATCCAACATGGCTATTGCCTAGAACTCACATCCACACTACCCAACATACCACCCGTACACCGTCCAATGTCAAAGGAACATATAACATTATTGCAGCAAGAGGTCATCAGTAAGCAAAAGGGGGGCATAGAACCAGTCCCATTAATCAATCAATCAATGGCATTTATAGAGCGCACTACTTACCCGTAGGGTCTCAAGGCGCTGGGGGGAGGGGGGTGCCGCTACTGCTCGAACAGCCAGGTCTTCAGCTTCTTCCTGAAGGAGATGTGGTCTTGGGTCTGGCGCAGGTCGGTCGGGAGGGCGTTCCAGGTCTTGGCGGCCAGGTAGGAGAAGGATCTTCCTCCTGAGGTCGCTCTTCGGATGCGGGGGACGGCGGCGAGGGCGTGGTTGGCCGATCGGAGGTGGCGTTTGGGAGCGTAGAAGTTGATTCGGTTGTTGAGGTAGCTCGGTCCTTGGTCGTGTAGGGCCTTGTGTGCGTGGGTGAGGAGGCGGAAGGTGATTCTTTTGTTGACGGGGAGCCAGTGCAGGTCTCTCAGATGCCCGGAGATGTGGCTGGTTCGTGGGATGTCGAGGATGAGTCTGGCTGAGGCATTCTGGATCCGCTGGAGTCTCTTCTGAAGCTTGGCGGTGGTGCCGGCGTAGAGGGCGTTGCCGTAGTCCAGTCGACTAGTGACGAGGGCCTGGGTGACGGTCTTCCTGGTCTCGGTGGGGATCCACCGGAAGATCTTCCGTAGCATGCGTAGGATGTTGAAGCACGCCGAGGAGACGTTGTTGACTTGCCTGGTCATGGAGAGGGAGGAGTCCAGGATGAAGCCCAGGTTTCGTGCGTGGTCTGTCGGTTTGGGTGCGGGGCCCAGGGCGGGAGGCCACCAGGAGTCGTCCCAGGCAGAGGGTGAAGAGCCCAGGATGAGGACCTCCGTCTTGTATGAGTTCAGTTTCAGGCGGCTGGTCGTCATCCACTCGGCCACCACTTTCATCCCTTCGTGCAGGTTGGCTCTGGCGGCGGCGGGGTCGTTGGTCAGGGAGAGGATCAGCTGGGTGTCGTCGGCGTAGGAGATTATGCTGAGGTTGTGTTTGCTTGCGATGGCCGCGAGGGGGCTCATGTAGACGTTGAAGAGGGTGGGGCTCAGCGAGGATCCTTGAGGAACGCCGCAGATGACTTCGGTGGCCTCTGATTTGTACGGTGGTAGGCGGACTCTCTGTGTTCTTCCGTCGAGGAAGGAGATGATCCATTCCAGAGCCTTCTCCTGGATACCGACGTTGCTGAGGCGCTGTACTAGGGTGCGGTGGCAGACGGTGTCGAATGCTGCGGAGAGGTCTAGGAGGATGAGGGCCGCTGTTTCTCCGTTGTCCATCAGGGCTCGGATGTCATCGGTGGCGGCGATGAGGGCGGTCTCGGTGCTGTGGTTGGCACGGAAGCCAGACTGTGAGGGGTCGAGGGATCCATTCGTCTCCAGGAAGGCGGCCAGCTGCTTGTTGACGGTCTTCTCGATGACTTTGGCTGGGAACGGGAGGAGCGAGATGGGGCGGTAATTCTTGAGTTCGGTGGGGTCCGCTGTGGATTTCTTGAGTAGAGCGCTGAGTTCGGCGTGCTTCCAGCTCTCAGGGAAGGTGGCGGTGTCGAAGGATGTGTTGATGATGTCTCGCAGGTGGGGTGCGATGACAGCGTCGGCCTTGTTAAAGACGTGGTGAGGGCAGGGGTCGGTCGGAGATCCGGAGTGGATGGAGTTCATCGTGCGGATGGTGTCTTCGGTGCTGATCAGAGTCCAGGCGTGGAGGGTGGTGGTGGGGGGTGGTTGTTCGGTCGTGGTGTGCGTAGGTTGGTTGTTGAAGCTGTTGTGTATGTCCGCGATCTTGTTGTGGAAGTAAGAGGCGAGGGAGTTGCAGAGGTCTTGCGATGGGGTGATGTCGTTGTTACCTGCGCTGGGGTTGGATAGCTCTTTCACGATGTTGAAGAGTTCCTTGCAGTTGTGTGCGTTGTTGTCTAGCCGGTCCTTGAATGCAGTTTTCTTGGCAGTGCGGATCAGCTGGTGGTGCTTCCGGGTGGCAATCTTGAAGGTGGTCATGTTGTCTGGTGTTGGTTCCCTTCTCCAGACTTTCTCGAGGGCTCGGCAGTTCTTCTTGGAGCTCTTGAGTTCGTCGGTGAACCATGGGGCTTTCTTGCTGCCGGGTCTGCTGGGCGGGGTCCTCAGCGGGGCGAGCTCGTCCGCGCAGTTGCTGATCCACTTCGTGAGGTTTTCGGCGGCTTGGCTGGGGTTCGCTGAGCTGGCCGGAGGGTGCTGGCTCAGGGAGGTGGCGAGTTGGTCGGCTGTGATCTTGTTCCAGCTTCTGCGGGCGGTCTGTTGTTGGTGGTGGTGGGTCGTTGTTCTTTTGAAGGTGAAGTGGACGCAGCTGTGGTCCGTCCATTGAAGCTCTGTGGCGTGGCTGAAGGTGATGTCTGTGCTGGATGAGAAGACTGCGTTGAGTGTGTGTCCGGCGAGGTGGGTGGGGGTGGACACCAGCTGCTTGAGTCCAAGATTGGCGAGGTTGTCGAGCAGATTGCTGGTGTTGCGGTCGTTGTTGTTCTCCAGGTGGAAGTTGAGGTCCCCCAGGAGGATGTAGTCGGCGGAGGGGAGGGCATGCGGGCTGACGAAGTCGGCGATGTCCTCGCTGAATTGGGTGCGTGGTCCCGGAGGTCGGTAGATCAGGGTGCCTCTGAGGGTGGTCTTCGGGTCAGTGTGGATCTGGAAATGCAGGTGTTCGGCGGTGGTTAGGGTGTTGTCGGTGCTGGTCGTGAGACGGATGGTGTTCCTGTAGATGATGGCGATGCCTCCTCCCATCTGGTTGGCGGTGCGATCCCTCCGGGTGATCTTGTAGCCCTCTGGGATGGCGATGGCGATGTCGGGAGCTGAAGAGGCGTTCATCCAGGTCTCCGTGAGGAAGGCAACGTCAGGAGCTGTGGTGTCGAGGAGGTTCCAGAGTTCGATGGCGTGTCTGTGGACGGAGCGGGTGTTGAGCAGGATGCACTTGAGGTGGGTGCTGCTGGTGTTCGTCTTGTTGGGGGCTGGTGCGAGGCAGGTCCGGATGCAGGTGAACTTGCAGGCGTGGCAGCTGAAGGGTCCGTGGGTGCGTCGTGGGGTGGCTCGGTAGCATCCAGGGATTCGGCCGGTGTTGAGTGCGATGAGGGTGGCGGCGGTGTACGTCAGGCGGGTCGGTCGGGGTCCTCGAGGGCCAGGGGTCCTGGCACTGGGCGCGGTCCAGGCGCGGACGGGCGTAGACGGGCTTACCTTTGGCGCGCCTTCGGCGCACAATCGGCGCGCCCGCTGCGCGTGACCGCTGCGCGTTCGCACGGTCGCCATATATGGCGAAGTGCGCGGGGGGCGGAGCAGCTGGGAGGTGGGAGCGTGGAGGGTACAGAAGAAAAAGGGGCGGGGTTATCGGCGGTGGCGGGAAGCGGGGAGGGAGGACGGGGGTCAGAACAAAACGCTACACCGGAAGGAGATTACAAAATACAAAACGGACAGAAAATACAGGCAATACAGATGGGCAAAAATACAGCAATTACAAACAGGACGGCAAAAACAACAGGCAGGACGAGCGAGCACGGACCACGCCGCTCAGGCAGGGGGCGTGGTCACGAGACGGCAGTGGGGCACACGGGCAGGGAGGCGCACGCAGCAGCTGGTGGCCGTGCGGCGCGGGGGTGTCCTAGCAACTAGGTCACACTCACCTGCGTCGCACGGTCGCCATATATGGCCAAGTGCGCGGGGGGCGGAGCAGCTGGGAGGCGGGAGCGGGGAGGGTACAGAAGAAAAAGGGGCGGGGTTATCGGCGGTGGCGGGAAGTGGGGAGGGAGGACGGGGGTCAGAACAAAAGGCTACACCGGAAGGAGATACAAAATACAAAACGGACAGAAAATACAGGCAATACAGATGGGCAAAAATACAGCAATTACAAACAGTACGGCAAAAACAACAGGCAGGACGAGCGAGCACGGACCACGCCGCTCAGGCAGGGGGCGTGGTCACGAGATGGCAGCGAGGCCGTGGGGCACACGGGCAGGGAGGCGCACGCAGCAGCTGGTGGCCGTACGGCGCGGGGGTGTCCTAGCATCAAGGAACAGGAGTATACTTCCTCATTCCCAAAAAGGACGGGTCTCTCAGACCAATATTGGACCTCAGGCCCCTCAACCAGTATATTTTATCAGAGCATTTTCACATGCTCACTCTGCAACAAGTCTTACCACTGCTGCGGCAGGGAGACTTCCTAGCAACTCTAGACCTCAAAGACGCATACTTTCATATACCAATACACCCTGCTCACAGAAAGTATCTCAGGTTTACAATTCAAGGACACCACTACCAGTTCAAAGTCCTACCATTCGGTGTAACAACAGCTCCACGGGTGTTCACAAAATGCCTAGCAACAGTGGCGGCGCATCTCAGGAGACAACACATTCATGTGTACCCATATCTGGACGATTGGCTAATACAAGCGCCATCGGCCCAGCAATGTGCCAGCCACATGTCAAAGACCATTCATCTCCTGCACAGTCTAGGTTTCTCGCTGAACTACCCAAAGTCACACCTACAACCCTCCAACGTACAACAGTACCTGGGAGCTACAGTACATACACTAGCAGCAAAGGCATATCCAAACACAGCACGGATCAACGGAATGCAAACGTTAATCCAAAGGTTCAAACCACAACACTCATTGCCAGTTCGAGTGTTTATGCAACTAATAGGCACGATGGCCTCGTGCATATTCATAGTCCCTCATGCCAGACTACACATGCGTCCGCTACAGGAGTGCCTAGCAAGGCAGTGGAACCAGGCTCAGGGACAATTAAAAGACCTAGTGTTGGTGACCAGTCGGGCATACAACTCTCTGCATTGGTTGAATCCACAAAACCTTTGCAAAGGACGACTGTTCCAGGATCCTGTCCCACAAATAATGATGACGGCGGACGCATCCCTGATAGGCTGGGGAGCCCATGTCCTGCATTACACAGTCCAGGGTCTATGGACTATACAACAAAAGAAGATGCACATCAACCTACTAGAGTTGATGGCGGTCTTTCTAGCACTAAAAGCGTTCAAAAACACTTATGCAACAAGACTGTGTTGATCCGGATAGACAACATGACAGCTATGTATTATATTCAAAAACAGGGAGGAACATATTCCCCACAACTATCGCATCTAGCTCAGAGTGTGTGGAAATGGGCCATTCAGAGGAACATGTTTCGCATGGCAGAACACCTCCCAGGCAAGAACAATCAAATAGCTGACCTGCTCAGCAGGCACAGTCAACAGATGCACGAATGGGAGATTCACCCCAATGTGCTCCAACCATACTTCCGGCAGTGGGGACAACCGGAGATAGATCTGTTTGCCACAAGCGAAAACGCAAAATGCCAGTACTTTGCCGCCAGGTTCCCACATCCGCAGTCGCAGGGCAATGCGATATGGATGAACTGGTCAGGCAAATTTGCGTACGCTTTTCCCCCAGCTCCATTAATACCGCTAGTGGCACGCAAAATGCGCCAACATTCGCTGACGCTAATCCTAGTTGCTCCCACATGGGCGAGGCAACCATGGTGCACAACCTTCCTAGAACTGTCAGTGGTGCCTCATCAAAGACTGCGACTCACACCCAATCTTCTAACTCAGAGCCATGGAGAAATCCAACACCCAGATCCGCAACAGCTGAACCTGGTGATCTGGCTCCTGAAATCCTAGAGTTTGGATACCTGAACTTGCCTCCAGACTGCATGAATATTATCAAAGAGGCAAGAAAACCCACTACCAGGTCATGTTATGGAAACGTTTCGTCATTTACTGCAGTAACAATGATATAAACCCATTAGATGCTTCTACACAGAACATCATTTGCTATCTCTTGCACCTACAACGTTGCAATTTAGCCTACTCATCCATCAGGATACATTTAGCTGAGTTAGCAGCATATCTCCAAAACAGGCAACACCTTTCACGGTTTAGAGTGCCAGCAATTAAAGCATTTATGGAGGGACTTAAACGAGTAATTGCCCCAAAGCACCCACCTTCACCAGTCTGGAATCTAAACATCGTTTTAACCAGACTTATGGGACCACCTTTTGAACCACTACACTCATGCGAACTACAATTTCTTACTTGGAAGCTGGCTTTCCTTATTGCCATTGCTTCACTTAGAAGAGTTAGTGAGCTGCAAGCCCTAACTATTCAAGAGCCATTCATTCAAGTACATGCGAATAGAGTAGTTCTCAGAACAAACCCTAAATTCATGCCAAAAGTGGTATCCCATTTTCATATAAATCAAACAATAGAACTGCCAGACAGTTGCTGAAAGGGCCTTACATACTCTAGATGTCAAAAGAGCTCTGCTATACTATACAGATAGAACTAAGGCATTTCGCAAAACAAAACAGTTGTTTGTTGCTTTCTCACCGCAACACAAAGGCAACCCTATTTCAAAATCAGGTATAGCCAGATGGATCGTTAAGTGCATTCAGATATGTTATTTAAAGGCACAACGCACCTTAACAGTTTCCCCTAAGGTGCATTCTACACGCAAACTAGGGGCATCCATGGCTTTCCTAGGAAATATTCCTTTACACGAAATTTGTAGAGCAGCCACATGGTCAACCATACATGTTATGTTATGTTATGTTAATAACACTTCTATAGCGCACAGCTGTCCCAGCCAAGGGGCGTCCAGGCGCTTCAGAGAGAGTACCCAAACACAACACAGCAGTACAAGGACAGAAGCGTGCAGATCAGAGTGCTAAGATGTATGAGGGAACAGATGCGTTTTAATAGCCCTCCTGAACTTCAGAAGCTCATCCATTTCACGAATGTGGGACGGAAGAGAATTCCACAGTTTTGCTGCCAAAACCCGGAAGGAACGACCTCCAGCCCTGCACAGCCTGAACCGTGGGACCACCACCAAGTTTTGACCCAAGGATCTCAAGGAACGCGAGGGCACGTAAGGCACCAAAAGATTATCAAGGATCTGGGGAGAGGCCAAACACTACCAAACATACACATACATTTACCAAACACAATTGTGTAGATGTACATTCCAAACAGCAAGCTGCTGTAGGACAGCCTGTTCTCAAAACTCTTTTTCAGACTGCTGCAGCTGGCACGGGCAACCACCGTTAGGGGAGATACTGCTGTACATTCTATGAACAGACATGAATTCAGCAGCCCACATGCCTCGAACGGAATATGCTACTTACCAGTGTGCATCCGTTCTTGGCATGTAGGGCTGCTGAGATTCATATCGCCCACCCGCCTCCCCGGTGCCTGTCGCAGCTGTAGCATTCACTCTTTGCATGGCCATCTCTTACTGTACTATACTCCATCTCTGCCACAATGGCGAAAAACAATCTAAGGATGAAGAGGATGCCCATGCGCACTGTAGTCCGAGGGAGGAGCCACCTATCTCGTGATACTTCGAAGACTCTTCCAGGACAACAATGTGCAATCATCCGGACCCAACACTAGGCGGCGAGCTATGCACAGATATGAATGTCAGCAGCCCTACATGCCAAGAACAGATGCATACTGGTAAGTAGCATATTACTTAAGCACACATCCACCTATATCAGGCATCCCTCCCTCTTCAATTCAATCACCTGGTAAAGGAACAGGGAGAACAGTCAAGGATGGGAACCAGGAGGAGAGGACTTTAGAGAGAAAATGACCAACAGGGCACTGAGGCCTATATTTCAGCCTGGATACAAGGTTGAGAGGAAATGAGGAGAACAGAGATATGGAATGAATGGAAGTACTGTGCATGGAAGAACAGTGAGCTAATGTGAAAAGAAGCAAGAGAGCAGCCAAAGAATGAAGAGAGAAAACCAGGAATACAGAGAAGCTCAGGCGGGAGAGTGGGGACAAGGGAGGATGAAGAAAGAGGGGAGGCAGATGGGAAAGTGGAAGCAGGGAAGGGGGAAGGAAGAGAAGAGGAGAGGCATGGAAGGGAGTGTAACAAATAGAGTCAAGGCATGCTTTGGTGAGATGGCAAGGATGGTAAATGGAAAAACAAGGAAGGCAAGCAATTGCAAATTCAATAGGTGTAGGTTTAATGTGCAAATTAAGTTAGTGATAGCATTCTAACGTGAGGCACACAGACGGAAGTGGCAGAAGCAGACAGAGAGGACAATAGTTGTGAAGAAGCCCCTCATTAAGGTGAATGCAAGGGCTTGTGTGGAGGTGGAAGGATATGACCAAACCGCAATAGGCAAGAGATGAAGGTTCCACCAGGCTGGGACAAGTTATGTTTGACAAAGTCTAAGGGAGCGGGTGAAAGAAGCTAATCAAAGAAAGCCAATGGCTAAAGTGAGTGAAGTAAAAGCACACTCTAGGCATATTGTTAGAAGCAGGTCTCCTTCCCAAATGTGCTGTCAAAACCAGACCTGTGAAAAGTAGAATAGGTAAAATAGAGAAAAAGAAAGGTAGAGTGGGGATAAAGAAGACAATGACAAGAAATGGAGTCTGGGGGATAAAGAAGCGACTCAGAACACATTATGCGAGGAATCGGTCATGCAAGATAAGCAGGAACATGTACAGAACAAGCATTGGCAAAGCCAATAGGTCTCGCCTATTCAAGATCAATTGACTTTGTCCAATTTTTTTAGTTATGTAGTATAGTATGATGTGGCTACCTGTCATAGTATAATATGTTAATGGAGACTCAGTGGACTCAGGCCTTCAGCACCACACAAACCGAAACATCAGCAGAACTTCCAGAACTTCTATGCCTGGATCATCAAATGTTATTTTACTGGGTTAGGGAGCACTCCGTTCAACCAATTTTGAACTTTGAAATTTTGAAAATGGGAGAACTGGCAACACACAAGGTATTTTTGTTACAACTATTAAAGTTCTGTAAACATAACAGTTATTTTTTGTGGAAAGAACATCACTATGCCCAGTTGACTGGCACGTCTATGGGATTTGCGGGAGCGCCTGCCTATGCTAATATATTCATGGCCCACTTCGAATCTGAGAACATCATGTGCAAAGTGGATTGGAGACATGTGAAAATGTACTGTCGTTTTATTGACGATATTTTCTTGATTTGGGACAGCACTAAGGAACACTTGGAATCATTAATTCAGGTGATGAATTCAATCAATCTGAGAATTAAGTTTACACACAAGATAGATTCACCGACAATAGATTTTTTGGATGTCAGGATTGTCAAGGATGCATCAGGCTTTTCAACTCAATTGTACACAAAACCAACGGATAAAAACAATGCTTTGGGATATACTAGCTTCCATCCTAGGAGCTTGATCAGAAACCTACCAAAATCCCAATTTATAAGAATCAAAAGAATATGTTCAGACAACCATGTATCCATAAGTACAATCCAGCAACATGCCATCAAATACGAAGCCAGAGGGTACCCTCGTAAGGAACTTGAGGACAGCATGGCAAAAGTGATGGAATTAGACAGAACAGATCTATTGAAACCTAAAGAGAGAACCACTAAAGAAAAAATTGTTTTTGTAACAAAGTATACCACCCAATCAAAAGAGATCAAAAGGATAATTAACACCAGGTGGGAACTTTTAATGAATGAACCAGACTTCAAAGGATTATTCAGGGACTTACCGGTGCATGCATACACCAGAGGGCAAAACTTGCGGGAAAGATTGAAGCAGAAACCATCAACACCCTCAACAGTACCTTATAAAGGAATGAGTAAATGTTTGAATTGCACGAATTGCAATAATGTGATAACATCAGACTGCCATGGATCTGGAGCAAATGAAAGAAGGGTAACACAATCACTCTATTTGAGTAGGAAGGCCCTCACACACCGACCTAGTCAGTGTCATGCTTCATCATCGGGCCCCACCGAAGAGACCGAGTGCCTCTTCGGTGTGCTACGACGCCAGAAAGACTGCGGAGCTGGTCGTGTGGGGAGGGCGTGATGTGAGTGAAAAATAATTAAAAGTGCCTAAGAGGGTATCAAAAAACTTTTTTAATGAGTGATCCCTAAGACACAGGTAAGTGGTATATGTGTCTGAATTTACATGCCAAGGTTGTTAGGATTTGGTTAAATTCAGCTAAATACCACCGAGTTAATTTAATCAGTCAACATGTTTCTGCCGTACTAGTGGTATAGATTCACCAAGGCATTCTTCAGGACTATACCCCGGCGGTATGGACACTTAGGGGTGTCTCGGCACCTGTGGAGAGAGAATATAAACAGACAAACACATATAGACATACATACAATTAGTATATGCTATTGCGAATTATCATAGTGCTCCCAATAAACGCTATTTTACACACCATCCAAGTAGCCCTTGGGGATGTAATAGCGTTAAACACTGGGAGGTGAAGTGCTAAAAGTGGTTTAAAACTACAGTTGTAGAGGGGGGGGGGGAGTAAAAACACAGTATGAATTCTCCTTATAGGAGGGATCAATTGACCAAAGGTCGGTGACCCCCTAAGATGGTAAGTATGGGTGGTATGAGTTTCCATTCTCAGCAGGACGGTTATCCAGATCGCCATAAGCTAAGTACCTGAACGCTCTGGAAGCAATGCCATCTAAACTCTTTTCCTTTTCAGGATGTGCCAGGCGCGCTCCAATCCTCCTCCCGAGACCCATGGTGCTAGTAGCGCCCTGTTTTAAAGTGAGATACCACCCATACTTACCATCTTAGGGGGGTCACCGACCTTTGTATGTCTATATGTGTTTGTCTGTTTATATTCTCTCTCCACAGGTGCCGAGACACCCCTAAATTTGGGGCTTTTTTCTTAGAATGAGCATCATGCTCTTCTATTTTTAAGCACTTTTTTCACCTTTTCTTTTTTCACTTTCACGTCCCCAGGTTAGGGTGGACTATTAGAGTGTCCATACCGCCGGGGTATAGTCCTGAAGAATGCCTTGGTGAATCTATACCACTAGTACGGCAGAAACATGTTGACTGATTAAATTAACTCGGTGGTATTTAGCTGAATTTAACCAAATCCTAACAACCTTGGCATGTAAATTCAGACACATATACCACTTACCTGTGTCTTAGGGATCACTCATTAAAAAAGTTTTTTGATACCCTCTTAGGCACTTTTAATTATTTTTCACTCACATCACGCCCTCCCCACACGACCAGCTCCGCAGTCTTTCTGGCGTCGTAGCACACCGAAGAGGCACTCGGTCTCTTCGGTGGGGCCCGATGATGAAGCATGACACTGACTAGGTCGGTGTGTGAGGGCCTTCCTACTCAAATAGAGTGATTGTGTTATCCTTCTTTCATTTGCTCCAGATCCATGGCAGTCTGATGACTGACCAGACCTCTCTTCTTTTGTTGAAATACATTTAACCGGGGATTAAGAGAGTGTCCTCGATTCTCCCTACCTCTCCCTTTGTTGAAATATAATGTGATAACAGGCAACACTATCCAACTACAGGAAAAGTCATAAACCTGAGACATAACAGTGACTGCAACACAGCAAAAGTAGTGTATGGCATAAAATGTCCATGCGGTAAACTTTATGTGGGCAAGACGGAACGCAAAATAAAGGTTCGAATCACAGAACATAAGAGCAGAATTCGGAACCTGAACATGACATCACCTTTAGCAGCTCATTGAAAGGACAATTTGCATACCATCTCTCAACTACGATTTACTATCATAGAACAGATACAAATGAAGCAAGGTATCAACAACCAGCAAAGACTATTGCAGAGAGAATTATTCTGGATCAAACATCTGCAAACGTTAATTTCAACTGGTCTTAATGATAAATACGACTTATCGTGTTACTTATAAGTATAAAACGAAGAATACATACTAAAGATACAACATCAAGGCACCACCTTAATCTCAAAGAGTTCAATAATAACTGAAAAACATATAATATTGAAATTTGCATTCCACCACACCTCTATGGTGAAGCAACAACAATCTAGGTACAGCAGGTTCTCCAACACATTAACGTGATAAGATGGCATAAGTATGGTCTTAGGCAATTTGTAAATAGTATATAGAACAAGCAGCACATACTTAATATACCTGATAAAAAATAGTGACAGCAATAAATAAGGGGATATATAACCGACATTTAAAATATCGCACCCAATTAGAGGTGTAAATTGTCATCATAAAATGAACTAATCAGTTGAGAATGTTGAGAAAAGGCTGTACTATTTTGTTTATGTTTATGATATGAGAAAACATATCGCAAAAGGTCGAATTATAATTTTCTACTTTGACTACTTATGTTTTGCCCACACACCATAAAATAATACAGTATCACACTCAGATCATACACCACAAATATAAATCAAACTACGGTTTCGAACATGAGTTTTTATTGAAGAGTATGGAGACTCGGGATGAGATAGCCGTTCAAAGATGGCGCCCATAAAGTTGTAGTTAGGGATAGTGGAGTCCGTCTTTAGTGTTATTGATTGTAGCTGACCCGCGGGAGAATACATCTGTGAACCGGGAACGCTGGTAGCGGTTGAATTACTTATGGGAGTAACAGCAGGTTAGAGCAAGACGGTGTGAAGATTTTTGAACAAGGTAAGCTGGTATTTGAGCAGTGCGGAGAGAAATACATCATTGAACCGGTTACTGGCAGTAAGGAGAGATATTGAGAATGGTTTTTTGTTTGTGTATCCTTCATAGAGAGAGCGCGACCGTTGGATTTCACAGGTATGTGGGAGCGCACAACTGAAGATGAGAAGTTCTGATTAGCTGATTATAAGGTTGGATTTTTTTTAAACATCGAACATGCAGTTTTGTTTGTTTTGTTTTACAGAAAGTCAGAGTATTGGACAATCAGGTATGCACATTTCATAAGCTTTTGAAGCGTTTGCCGTAAATTAATAGTAGCGAGCAGGACACTGAATTTGTTCCTTGTTTATTACTTAGGGAGTTTTTGAAGCTACAACACTAGCGGTAAGCTGACTGTTTGGATTTCAATTAGTTGGACTTTATATTGGCATGGATCATTGATTTGTAATCAGTTGGATAGCAGGTTTTTATAAATACTATAATTTTGTTTACGCAGGTTAGAGCATTGAGTACAACGTACCAAGGTAAACAATCACAATATATGCTCAACAACACACATGGGCACCCAATAATTGTAATTACAAGGTTACTTTGTTTATTTTTACAGGTTCGCCCCTGATGAAGGCACTTTGGCAGTGCCGAAATGCATTGGGCTCTTTCAAAAAATGTATATTACATGGCACTGTAAATAATAACATGAATAAGAAATGTTAATGTTATTTTGGCTGTTATTTGGATTGTATATGGAATATGAATAATTGCTAATAATATCTTGTGGCAAAGCACACATATGATAAAAAGAGATAAAAGAAGTTAAAACAAAAAAGAAGAAACTGGAATCATATAAGGTTTATTTTCTGTTGAACAAATGAAATAAGTTTAGGTGCATAGCACCAAGTGAACAGTGCATGGTTCGTTGGGCTAACATACCCAACATAAACAAGCTGGATCATCAAATGGGCAGATAGAGTTGTCCCGCTGAAACCAGCAAAAGCTAACAAATCCTTGGTAGACCTGGCTTTTCCAGCGGGTTTATCCCAATACTTTCTGCTTTTTTCCTTCTGTTTTGGACTCTGTTTTTGTTGGTTTTATGACTCTGGGCACTTTACCACTGCTGATCAGTGCTTAAGTGCATATATGCTCTCCCTGTAAATTGTATTTATGGACTGGTGATTCCATGATTGACATATTTGATTTCCTGATAAGTCCCTAGTACAGTGCACTGTGTGTGCCCAGGCCCTGTAAATCAAATGCTGCGAGTGGGCCTGCAGCATTGATTGTGCCACCCGCATGATCAGTTTGTAAATGTAACTCAAACCTGCCACTGCAGTGTCTGTGCGCAGTTTGGTACTGCAATGTCAACCTGGCAAGGTTTGCCAGGCCCTAACCTTCCCTTTTCCTACATATGACACCCCTAAAGTAAGCCCAAGGTAGCCCCATGGGCAGGGTGCAGTTTATGTGAAAGGTAGGACTTGTACTGAGGTGTGTGACATGTCCTGATAGTGACATACAGTGTATTTCGCTTTTCACTATTGAAAGACTATCTGTCCGATAGGATTGAATGGGAGTTTATTTATATCATCTTATAAATATAACATCCCAAGGTAGAAAGATGGAGTTTAGTATGCCTGAACTCTTGATATAAAGATGAATCTTTTAGTAAGGAAGATTTATATATTCTGGGTTTGAAAATATCACCTTTAGAAAGTGGGTAGGCACACTGGATGTTTAGCCATCCAGTGTGCCTCTGCTAGGTTTGTGTATAGCCTGCCTGGCTTTGTAGTGACAAGGGCTTGGGATGCGCATTCTCACAGACAGCCACGGGGGGGGGTTGATGTATTTCCTGAATGAGTCAGGGCTGGGCTGAATAGACCTGGGCTGCATTTTGAGTATGCGGAGGAGATTTCTTTCACACTTGGAGAAGTGGAGAAGTATGGCTCACCGGTTAGAGGAGGAGGCAGACCCCGATGCAGAGGTCAGACCCGGGACCAGGGTTCACTCCCCGACGCGGCAGGGTCTTGAGCTCAAAATGTCCACGGACTCGATATTTCTCGCCTCGGTGCCTACTCGAATCGTGGGTTCACACTCTGCAACTCTGGGCAATAGCTTGCTTAATCTCCACTACGGCCCCACCGCGATGGGATGCCTGATCTTCACCTTGGGGATGCCCAGTAGGGGTAATCTCGCAGGGAAAGGCCAGGACGTGTTCCCAAAGCAAGCGCCTTGAGACCTTACGGTGAAAAGGCGCTATATAAGAACGTATGATTTACGATTTACCTGAATGGACCTGGTCTGCCTGGGTCAATGCTGTCTCCACCTCCTGACGGGCAGCTGCACCAAAGAGGACAGAACTGCTTTGGGCTGGGCAAAGAGCTTCGCTGCCACCAGAAAACAAAGGAATTTGTGCTATGAAAAGTGGGACCCAGACCCCTTAAACTTTAGATCACTTTTGGACTTCAAGAGGGAACCTCTGCAAGGAGAAGAGCTGGAACAAACTCTGGAGGAGTACTGCCCCTTTGCTATTTGCTGTCTGGGTTTGGCCTGCAGTAGCTGTTTCTGCCAAGGAAAGGAACTGTGTGTGTATCCTGCTTGAGAAAGTATCTCCAAGGACTTGGAAGTGGAGCTTGCCCCCTGTTCAAGTGGTCTAAGGAACAGCAAAGACCTCGCCATGGTTCTGGGCACTGTCTCAGGAACTGCTGGTTTCAGCCACCGCAGAATAAAGGAGCAGCCAACTCTGTCACCGAGTCTGTCGCAGGGTTCCATGTTGTGAAGGTACCACAGAAGGCCACTTTGCAGCGCATCCTTGGTCTCACCGATGCCGTCTGGACGATTATCACTGAGCCGTTGCTTGCACTGTGTCCTGTGGGCACCACACTCCGCACCACCTTGCCTCACCCTGCCTGAACATCACCGACACTGTGGCTACATGGCTGGAACTGTTAGACTGTTGTTTTCAAAATCGTGGTAGCCCCGGGCAAAGCTACTGACTCAGAAGAACTGTGGTTATCTTGCAAAGTTACTATTTTTACAGTATTATATGTTGGATTTTTGTCGTATTTGGTCTTGTTGGTTTAGATAAAGTTTTGCAAATTTTTCTAAACTGGTGTTGTGTCCATTTGTAGTGGTTTCACTGTGTTACTGTATGTATGCACAAATGCTTTATACACTGCCTCTGAGATAAGCCTGTCTTCTCATGCCAAGCTTGCGTGGATGAGAAGGGGTTATTTTGGAAGTATATCTCCCTTACCCTGACTAGGAAGAAGGGTCCCTACTTGGACAATGAAGCAAACCATTGCCAACTAGAGACCCCCATTTCTAACAATTCTCAAAACAAGCCAGCTGGTACAGCCCACAGCTCAGGTTCACCAAGCGCAACTGCTTCTGACTTCAGAAACAATGGTGCACTAAGGTAAGGTAAAAGTCTGATAATTTTTCACCTGAACTGCTGTTCGTTGGTCAAACATTGCTCAGATGTCGATGACCTTCTTAAAACCGAATCGCCGGATACCCTGTTCTTAACTGAGACCTGGCTCTCGGAAGACTCAGTAGCGATCCCAGGGCTGACACTCCCGGAGGGTTATGTCATTCATACCCTTAATAGAGACACAAGAGGCGGAGGTATTGCGGCTATTGTGAAAACCAGCTACTCCTGCTCCTTCATTAAACAGCCCATTTTAGACTGTGAATGTGCCTGTTTTAAAATCACCTTCAATCCCAACTACACACTGACTGGGCTACTGATATATCGCCCACCGAGCCCATCTAAAGCCTTAAGGGAAGTATTCATTGATACTGTCTGCACCTTGGGGACCAATTCTTCTAACTTTACGAGCCTGGGAGATCTGAATCTTCACTTTGATAACCACTCCGATGTGGATGTGGCGAACTTGATGGCGGACTTAGCGGCCTGTCAGTTGGACCAGCGGGTTTCCGGTCCTACTCATTTGGCCGGTCACCTGCTGGATCCGGTTTTTACCAACATTCCGTCCCTTACAGCTCAACCGCAGGTACCTATGGCCTGGTCAGACCATTTTTTGGTCCCTTTGTCTTTTTAGGGCATAGCTCCTAAGCGTAAATTAGACCACCCCCACTCTTTGAAACGCCCTTGGCATAAACTAAATTGGAATCAATTCAAATCTCCTCTCTCGAACTCCACTCCGGTGTTGCCCACGGATTCTGACAAGGCTTATTCAGCCTTCTCAGATTGGATCAACCAGCCGTTGGGTAAGCTGATTCCAGCTAAGTGGTCTCCCAATCGTATGTCAAAATCAAACCCATGGTACCACGAAAAGTTAGCGTTGTTGCGAAAAATTTGCAAAAAATGTGAGAGGGCTTGGAGGAAAGACTTTGATCCTTTAGCTAGAGCTCACTATCGGGATGCAGTAAAGATCCATCACAAAGCAATCCATACTGAACGTGTGGCTTTCTATGCCATGGAAATTAATAACAGTACTAATCCTGCGAAGAGTATATTCTCCATTGTATCAGAGCTAAAAAATAAGAAGGAGACTGCGGGCCCACTGATTACCCCGAATCAGCAATGTGAGGAACTTGCCTTGTTCTTCTCAAAAAAGATAGAAGACATGTATAAAGTCTTTCCCATGGCCAATCTGGACCGCCCTGAAGTACCTAGCAATGGCATATTGAACACCTTAGAGGTTTTCCCTCAGATTGAACAGGACCGGTTACTCGCACGCTCTCCGTGCAAAAATTAAATCAGGATCACCGGCTGATCCTTTGAAACCTGACCAATTTAGGATAATTTTACCTACTTTCTCTCCTCTTCTTGGTCAAGTGATCAACAAATCACTCAGCTCGGCGGTTGTACCTACAGCATGGAAACAAGCCAGAGTATTACCACTGCTTAAAAAACCTTCTCTGGATGCCCAAAAAACAGAGAACTTCAGGCCAATCTCACTGCTCTCTTGGACTGCAAAAAGCGTTGGAGCATATATTAATTCCATTCTTTCAGAGCACTTGGCCAGCAATAATATATAATATAATCGACTCCTCGCAAAACGGTTTTCGTCCAGGCCATGGCACAGAGTCAGCGCTTTTGGCGGTATCAGAGCATCTCTAGGCAGTGTTGGACGCAGGACAGACATCTGCACTGATCCTTTTGGATCTCAGTGCCGCTTTCAATACTGTGTCCCATGCTATCCTGTTGCGCCGTTTCAAAGAGGCGGTCATCAGTGGCCTTGCATTGAATTGGCTAGGGTCATTTCTCTCTGACAGGACCTATCAGGTGATTACCCCCCCCATTTTCTTCATCTACCTTTCCCATCAAGCATGGAGTACCACAAGGTTCCTCTACGTACAACCTTTGTCTGTCTTTGCCAAGAGCAGAGGACTGACGGTGGTTTCCTACGCCAACAACACGCAGCTGGTGGTAGCACTATCAAGCAACTCTAAGGATGACACCGCTAAGTTTCAAGGTGATCTTGCGTCAGTTGCCTGTTGGATGACCGCTAACTGCCTCCAGCTGAAACGCCAGTAAGTCGGAGTTGTTGCTGGTGGGAAGGGACCATGGGTTGTGGAATGAGCATGGGTGGCCCAATAATTTAGGTGCCCCACCTCCTCTTAAACAGGTTGTAAAGAACCTGGGGATATGGATGGACTCCTCGCTCAGTTTCCAGACACAAACGAAGAAGGAAGCGGGCACCTCTTTCGGTTTACTAAGCGGACTTAAACTTATTTTAGGTCAGCTCATTATTAAAGCATTAATTATATCTAGGCTTGATTATGTGAACTCCCTGTACTTAGGGGCGAACAAGGCAGAAATACAAAGGTTACAGAGAGTACAGAACGCTGCAGTTAGAGCTCTTTTGGGCTTGCGTAGAGTCTGTTCGGTGACCAGCACTATAAGCTGCCTTCACTGGTTGCCCGTGGCTCAACGGATCGCATTTAAGGCTCGCTGTATAGCCTTTAAAATTCCGAAGCTCGGATCCCCCAGCGTTTCACGGATCTGCTCTTTTTATGTTCCTTCCCGTCAGCTCCGCTCCATGGTCCAACATTTGCTGTTGGTCCCTCGAGTTAGGAAAACTCGGGCCGGAGGTCGTTCCTTCCGGTACAGAGCGGCCATTCTTGGGAACTCTCTGCCCTCCCATATTCGTGGCCTCAACAATCTCACTGATTTTGGGAAAGCTATTAAAACCTTTCTCTTTTTTATTGTGTAGGCTGCCGTCTGTGGTAACGCTGCCTTTTCTGCTGTTGGCGCTGGGACGCCCCTTGGCAGGGGCAGCTGTTGCGCTCTATAAATGTTTTAAATAGAAATAGAAGCCCCCCGACCGAGCCACTCACAAAGCAGCCCTCAGCAACTACCATCTGCGCATCTATGAAGCTAAAGGAGTAGCCATCTGTGCGTGCAATAATATTGCAGCCAACCACACAGAGGAACTCTTGAAAATAGTCAAGGAATTCCCCAACCCGACAGCCATAGAGAACACCATCCACCCCTCCCAAGAACTCTGCGACACCCTCTCGGACTACTTCCACATCAAGATTGCCACCATGTACAACAACTTCGACCCCATCCTACTGTTCTCAGCCTGACAAGCTCAACCATCCAGCAAACACCAGCCGGACAATCACCACCTGATCTCGACTCAAACCACCACAGCCATCATATCGGCCAGCCACTTTGGGTGCCCATGGACCCCTGCCACCACCATCTCCTCAACCTCAGAACCAACCCAATAGCACGGAAGTCATCTGCATCCTCAACTCCTCCATGTCCACTGCAACCTTCCCAGACAGATTGAAACACACAGGGGTGTGACCCCTCCTAAAGAAACCATAGGCTGACCCAAGCAACCTAAAAAATTACCGACCAATCTCCATGCTCCTCTACATAATCAAAGTACTCAAGAAAGCCATCAACCATAGCTCACTGAGTACCTTGAACAAAACCACCTACCTGATGACTCACAGTCTGGATTCCTTGCCAATCACAGCACCGAGACTGAGATGATTGCTGCCACATTCAACATCAGAACTCTCCTCGACCTCTCTGCTGCATTCAATAGCGTGTCCCACCACACCCTCATTGACAAACTCTACATCAGCATACAGCAAAATACCCTCAAGTGGATCACCTCTTTCTTTACAGGACACACACACAGTATCCGACTGCATCCCTTCTCCTCCACACCCAAGGACGTCCTATGCAGCTTACCCCAAGGATCATCCCTCAGCCCCACCCTGTTCAATATCTACATCACCCCCCTCGCAGACTTTGTCAGCTCCCACGGACTCAACACAATCTCCTACGCAGATGACACTAAAATAATCCTCTTGATCTCAAAGAACCACTCCAAAACCAACTTCTGCAAAGCCATGACCAATATAGCCAAATGGATGAGTGACAACTGCCTCAAACTAAACTGACAAAACAGAAGTACTGTTCTCCAGGAAAAATACTTCCGCATGGGACCGCAGCTATTGGCCAGCAGAACTCACATCAACACCCACTCCAACAAACCATGCGCACACCCTTGGTATCTTCCTCAACAGTCAACTTACCATGAAACGACAAGTTAACGCAGTCGCCTCCTCCTGCTTTCACATCATTTGCATGCTCACAACACCAGAAAGACTGTCACGCAGGCCCTCGTCACCAGCCACCTCGACTATGGCAACACTCTCTACGCCAGAATTTCCATCCAGCTCCTCAGACTCCAGACCATTCAGAACACTGCAGCCAGAATCCTCCTGGACCTCCTCAAACAGTCCCCATCACTCCGACCCCTCCCCCCCCCCGGCTCGGAAACTTCTAGAGGCTCCCCATCTAGAAGAGATGCCAGTTTAAGATTCTCATGTACACCTACAAAGCTCTCCACAATCAAGGACCATCCTACATCACCCATCGACAACTGTAGCATTCTCGGTTTTGTCCCGCAGTTAACAGAGCTTCCCCGCTCCGGGTCCTGGGAGTGTGGGTGGTAGGGAACCGGCACCAAGCACCTCAGTTTCTCCGCTGCCACCCTTAGCCAACACAGCAGAAAATGCATTCATATTTTTTTTAAAACATAACACGACAAGAGGCGCATCTGCAAGTTGAAATGGACAGAAAACTAAGTTGCATACAGCAGAAATGATTGGGATGCAAGTCTGTGCAATGGCTCTCCAGTGCAGGATCCTTCTTTTGCTGCGGATCTGTTTACGCAAAACGTTGATTACTATGAGACCCAAGCAGTACTGCAATGTCACTGCATCCATGGAGACACTGGTGTGCATAACAATGCAGCTTGAGAACTAGGAAGCAGATGGCCGGCCAGCGGTAAACACTAAAGAGAGGCTAGCTGTGCCAAGACTCATTCAAACTCCAAGAGCTGTTTACAGTCCATCACAGCAGGCAGTGTATGACCATAGAAGCTTGAAGCCCTTATGTATGAACTCATCGCAATATGTTTATTCAGTTTGATTTTTATCAGTTGTCAGATGTTCCGGTTTAGGTATGATAAAAAATGCCTAATTTCTTCATATTGCTTGTCGGTGATGAAAAATAAAGGAACGACTAAGAAGCACCGATGTCTGGGAAAGAAATACTTTATAACAGTAACTGAATCTGACTGCAAGTAGTGGAAAGACAGTAATAAAGCTTTTACACTGTATTCGGTCCATTCTCCAAACACACTGAAGGAGATAAGGGAAACCACATGCGCTGACCAATTAGAAGCAGTTGGTTAGGGTGCTGTCAGTGGGTATGGTGGCGGGGGTCAGTGTTGTAAAGAGTGTAGTGTGGTGGTTGGATATTAGTGGGTAGGGTGATTGTAGGGCTGTTGGGGTGGTGGTGAGTAGAGTGGTGGTTTGTAGTGTTGTGGTTAGCATGGTGGTGGGTAGGGTGGTACTGGTGGTGGTAGGGAGGGGAGTGGTCGTGAGTATGAAGGTGGTTATAATATTGGTGGGGGTGGGGAGCCTGGTGGTGGTAGATAGGCTGGTGGTTAGGTTGACAGGGGGTGGTGGTGAGTAGAGTGGAGTTAGGTTGGTGGGTACAGTGGCAGTTAGAACAGTGTTTATGGTGGTAGTGGTGGCAGTTAGTGTGTGGTTGGGTAAGGTGGAAGTTAGGGAGGTGGGTAGAACTGGTGGTGGTAGATAGGGTGCTAGGTTTTGGAGGGTAGCGCTGTGGTTAGAGTGCTGTGGTTGTGGTAGGGAGGGTGATGTTTAGGATAGTAGTGGTGGTAGTTAGGGTGGGAGTGGGTAGTGTGAGGGTTCGGGTGGTGTATAGAATTGGGGTGGTAGGTAGTAGGTGATGTGTGTAGCGTGATTGTTAGGGTAGTGGGGTGGTGGTGGATATAGTAAATTGATGGTTAGGGTAGTAGTGGTGGTTGTGAGGGTGTGGGTGAGTAGGGTGGCGGGTATAATGTTGATGGTAGGTGATTAGAATGAAGTTAGAGTTGTAATGATGGTGGTTGTTAGAGTGGGGTTCAAAGTAAGCAAACACCCCAACTATGCCCTGGCGGCTATGTAGCATGTCAAGTTGTGTGCACATCTTTTAGAAAGAAGTGTGTGAGGGGAAGCCTCTAAACAAGTGTGCTGTGGAAAGAGACAGAATTTGTGTGCCATATGAAATATCACAACGAGGTGTAAACACACACCCAACTATAGTCCAGCAGGCATACAGCACGTCTTGATGAGTGCACATCTATTGTAAAGAGAAGTGTGTGACCGGAAGCCTCTGAACAAGTTTCCAGTGGAGAGTTGCATATCTGTGTAATGTGAAACATCACAAGGAGTGTGCAGTGCAGACAAACCCTACTATCTAATGTGAAACATCCAAAGTATTGTAAACACACATCCTAACTGTGCCCCTACAAGTATGCAGCACATAGGGTTGCCACCTGGCTGGATTTCTACCGGCCCAACAGGTATTTTTAATGACTCTGCCGATATAAGAATATGCAAAATCACCAAACGCCGGTATTTGTAGCCCTTATCTATACATACTTCAAACAGAAAGTATAAAACGCAAACAATGTTAAAAATCCTCTAGAGCTGCTTTATTGCTCAATAACCAATAATTAAAGTAAACACAGGCGGAAAAGTAATGTTAATGAATTGATTCGGTTTTGTGTGAAGTCATATTTAGTATCATGTCTGCGCCTTTGCAGACTCCTAAAACAACAACAAAACTGTATTTTGCTCTTGGAAAGGTGGCAACCCTAGCAGCACATATCAAGGTGCGTTCACATCTTTTATAAAGAGAAGCGTGTGAGGTGAGGCCACTAAACAAGTGTGAAGTGGAGAGATGCATCTGTGTGTAATGTGAAACATCACGAGTATGCCCTGAAGACAAACACTGCTTGTGATGTGAAATCTCGCAAAAGTGTGCAGTGGAGAGACACAGCATCTGTGTGTAATGCGAAACGTCACAACAAATGTGTGTAGTATCCTGATATGTTTTTTCTCCTATGTTACCAACTCCTGACTGCTCAGCCTGTGTGGCTGTGTTCTGAATGGAATGTTGGTGAATGGGCCATGAGTGGAATACCTGTGTAATTGAATGAGTGGGGACAGTTGGTGGATGGGGCTGAGCAGCTAGCAGGCTGCTCCTAGTGGGGCTGCCCTACAGGACTTCTACACCTGTTATTGAGGACTTACTGAGGATTTATACTACCTGTCTACTTACCTGAATAAACCAACTTGGATTAAAACTTACCAGCGTGTCCTCTTTCCTACATTGTGTAGTACAGACAAACACCTTTTGTGATGTGAAACTTCACAGTGGGGCCAATTAAGCCTCCGACCAGCGATTGGATGCTTTCCGACCGGCATCTCGGTTTCCAATTCCGATCGCCTAATAACAATGTAGGTGGTCAGAATTGAAACCGGCTGGTCATTCCAACTGGATTCCGACAGGCTCACTGAGCCTGTCTGCCAGTTATAGACTGCAACATAATCCCAATAGGACAGAGTTTCCGCCGTTAGGATTACAATGTTGGTTTCCTACAGCCTTTCCATGCCGGCCTTTCTGACACGTAAAGTCTTTCAGAAAGTGACTGTGGGGGCCCTAGCTGGCCCCCTTGCCTTCGCGGCCTACTGTTGACCCCCTGTAAATCTCTGCATCCTGTGGCAGGCACCTTGAGGTGCAGGAATTTACACAAACTTCCATTTCTCTATGAGAGCTTGTGCTAATGCCAGTTTACTGCCATAGCACAGGCTGCCATAGAGAAATAGGACTATTGCTCGTAATCATGTGATCCAAAACGCCGACTGGAGGTCGGTCAGCCCTGATTCCCCGACGTGTCGGTTGGAGTCAACTCCGACCGACATCGTAATCGGCTCCAAAGTGTGCAGTGTAGACAAACATTTAAATAATGTGAAACTTCTAAACTAGTGTGCATTGCAAAGAAACCAAAGCATCTAATGTGAAACATCTAAAATATTGTGCAGTATAGACAAACAAGCTTGTGTAAAGTGACATTGCAAACACATGTGCAGTACAGACACCCGTGTTTAACATGATGCCTCTAAAGAAGTGCGCATTAGAACGGTGGGGATGGGTAAACAGACAGTCAAAAAAAGCACTATGAAGCTCCCGCTTCATAGCGTGTGTTTTTTAATTCTTTCAGTGATAGGGAGGATGGTATCGGGACAAGAAACAGGGATGGGAGCAGACAGAAGAAGCAACAGGAGTACGGTTGGGAGGGGGAGAAGAAGCAGGATGGGGGTGGATCCGAGAGGGTAAAAAATAAAAGTGCTACGATGCGCAGCCAGCGTTGACTGCGTCATAGCGTTAAAAAAAAAATAGTACCTGAATCACACTGAAATTAATTAATCCGATCTTGGGCCATGTGCCATCGAAATAAAAAGGAAGTGACGCATGGCAAGCAATGTCAATTAGGCAGCAAAGAAGAATGACAAGGCTGCAAACTAATGGGAAGCAATGGGTGGGGTCCAAGCTCATTAAAGAACACAATAGTTTCTTCAAGCGTAGGGTGACCAGATCTTGAGACCCAAAAAACTGGACATTTTGCAAAAAATAGAAGAATGACCAACATTTTACATCAATGGAGCTCTCATCAGTATAGGAATACGGAAGAGGCACAAAGAAAATAAATAAAATGTAATTTCTAAAAACAGCTTTATAACACCTATAAAAATGCCTCTCACTGTTTTCAATTGACTCCCTTTAAAACAGGCAGGTGGGAGGCAGTCTTGAGTATGACACAAATAGAACAAGCATTTACAATGCAATGGTCTCGTCTTTGTTAAAGTTAGAGCTATTGGCATAGCTCATGACATTATTTTTGTTTTTAAAACATATAAATAAATGGCATTGTCATTTACAATGCCAATAGCTTAATCTCTCGCAAATGCGAGCCCTATTGCATTTGCACCCACATACACACACAGAGCCACACACAGAGCCACACGCACCCACACACACACAGAGCCACACACAGAGCCACACGCACCCACCCACACAAACAGAGCCACACACACAGAGCCACACACAAACACAGAGCCACACAGCCACACACACACACACACACACACACAGCCACACACACAGACAGACAGAGTCACACACACAGACAGAGCCACACACACACAGACAGAGCCACACACACACACACAGACAGAGCCACACACACAGAGCCACCCACACACATACAGAGCCACACACACACAGACAGAGCCACACACACACACAGACATAGCCACACACACAGAGCCACACACACACACACACACAGAGCCACTCACACACACACAGACAGAGCCACACACACACACACAGACAGAGCCACACACACAGAGCCACACACACACAAACACACACAAAAACACAGACAGAGCCACACACACACAGAGCCACACAAAACGACACACCCACAGAGCTCCACACACACAGAGCTCCACACACACAGAGCCCCCCACACACAGAGCCCCCCACATGCAGAGCCCTACACACACAGAGCCCCCCACCCACAGAGCCCCCCACACACACAGAGCCCAACACACGCACAGAGCGCAACACACGCACAGAGCCCAACACACACACACACAGAGCCCCAGACACACATAGCCCAACACACGCACAGAGCCCAATACACGCACAGAGCCCAATACACGCACAGAGCCCAACACACGCACAGAGCCCAACACACGCACAGAGCCCAACACACACACACAGAGCCCAACACACACACAGAGCCCAACACACACACACAGAGCCCAACACACACACACACAGAGCCCAACACACACACAAACACACACAGAGCCACGCACACACACAGAGCCACACACACAGCCACACACAAACAGCCACACACACACACAGAGCTACACATACACAGACAGAGCCACACACACAGTGCCACATACACAGAGCCACATACACAGAGCCACACACACAGAGCCACACACACAGAGCCACACACACAGAAACACACACACAGAGACATACACACCCTCACCCCGGGGAGTCTCCTTATTTACAAATGGGTTATTCAAGGCCCCCACCAACTCCCAGAGCTCACCCGTTGCTTCCCTCAGTCTAGGTCAGCCACACGCCCATCTCTGCCCAGTAACACCCCAGGGAACAGTGGCAAGAAAAAACTATCACAAGCAGGGAACAGAGGCAAGAAAAAACGATCACAAGCAGGGAACAGAGACAAGAAAAATCGAGCACAAGCTGGGAACAGAGGCAAGAAAAAAACAATCACAGAGGCAAGACAAAAACTATCACAAGCAGGGAACAGAGGCAAGAAAATCGAGCACAAGCAGGGAACAGAGGCAAGAAAATCGCGCACAAGCAGGGAACAGAGGCAAGAAAAGCGAAAAATAACAGCCGGCTTCCCGCTGCTGCTGCTGCTCCTCCTCTGCTGGTGCCTGGGCCCGCTGTGCGCCACGTTGGTGCTGGTGGTGCCCGGCTCGGCTGGTGCTGGGCGGCCGGCGCAGGACGGAGCACACCATTGACCCCCGGGCCGCGCGTTCTTCCTCACAGGCTGTGACTCCAGCTTTGGGAGCCTGCTCGCGTGCCGGCATCGGCTCCTCTGTCTCCTCAGCACTCTCCCCTGGGGGGGGGGGGGGCATGAGGGGGTCCCGAATCCTGGGGGCTCGGGGAAGACAACATGCTGCATGCTTTTCCGCAAATAGCGCACCTTGAAGGGCCGAGGTTCCCTTCCCTGCATGTACCTTTCTGGAGGGCTCTCAGCTCGCCCGATCCGTCCCGCCTCCACAACCTCCCAGGAGATGGGGGATCGACGCGGTGCCTCACAGCTCACCGATCAGATTGGCGGGGCGGTCACCCCTACCGCTGCGGTGGAACATCAGGTGGCAGGTCCCATCAGGCGCTGGAAGCGGTGGTGTCTCCGCGCCGAGGTCTCCTCTCGGCTAACGGACCGATGCAGCCGAGAAGACAGCAGCCGCCATCTTAGCTCAGTCTGCGGCCTCCCCAGCAGGATCTCTTCTCAGCTCTCAGGGGTGCTCACCAAGTACGAGTACATATTCCCCACCTGCTCCAACTTTGGCGGGTGGGCTCAGACGTGGAGCGGAGCACGCTCAGCAGCTGTGGCTGAGAGGCATGTGGGAAACCAAGCAGCAGAGGTCAGTGGCAAAGCGAGCGCATGGACAGCGGCCACTTCAGGTAACGCCTATGCACGTGTGGAGGCAAAAGGGGTGTCACTAGAGGGCAGATACTTACCCTTGGTAGATGGCAGCAAAGCGAGCTCCGGCAGGAAAGCGGACCACGCCATGACACCCCCATGTTTCTCCAAGGTCCAGCAGAAATGGCTCAAAGAAGCTCCCCGTCATTTTCCGACTGGGGGCATGTTTTTCTTTCTCTTCCCATTGGCTGGAATGTAAAATTCCAGCCAATGTGAAGAGGAGAGAAAGAACCTAAAAACACACCCCCGAATCCGAAAAAGACGGGGCTTAAATGGACAGATGCACCTCTTCTCCAATGGCTGGCCTCCGTTTAGGAAGCCAGCCAATGGAGAAGAGGGGCGGGTTTAAGCCCCATACTCTAAAACATAAAATCTCGCCAGCGAGACTGCGCAGGCGCAGCCTACGCAGGCCGAGACCTAAAAAAGGTGATAAACCAAAAACATTGCTTACTTCTCTCAACTGCTATATTCCTAAGGTGTTCGTTCTTGCAATGTGACTGCAACATCACATTGCGCATAGCATTCAGGCAGGCATCGGGATTTGGGAGCTAATGTTATCAATCAGCCGGTATGATATGCACAACAATTCCCCGGCTAAGGTATGGTACTATAGATCAGGTTCTTGCCCTTTCTGTCCTTGTCAAATGTTCACACTTCCATAAACACCACGAGGTAGACTTGTAAAATTGACAAATGCCCCATTATTACAGAAGGTGCCAATGAGGCATCACCTCCAGGGTACTTCGGTATTACAGAAGGATTTGCAGACACTTGAGACGTGCCCTTTCTGTTATATGGATCATTCTGACACACATTTTATGTGTGCCCATTCCAAAGAGGATGTTAACTCATTTGCATGAGGCAGGACTCCACAAAAAGCAGGGAACAGCTGTGCCTTTCCTACCGTGCTACAGACGTGGGTGCAGAGGAGGAGCACTAATTGTGTGCGACATAGGAAGTGGTGCAAGTGGTCCAAGCTCACCCTTTGGGTTGCACAGAGGTCTCAGGAATCCATTAGGCTTCCCTCTGTACGCAGAAAATAGGCACTTACCTATGGGATATCCTATCCCCTTTGCAAGGTGCTGCTGATCACTCTGCTTTGAAATATAGACCGATAGTTTCAAAGAGCTGGTCTACTTTTCAGTGCCACATAGACCCCAATGCAGGACTGAATTTAGACCTGCACTGGATACAGCCTGTGTTTGTAATGTAATATGGCACACAGTCCCTGTCCGCATGGGTGCATCAAAATGAGGGTGCAACACCCCCCCCCCCCCACTAGCAGGGATAGTGCACAATTTTACATAATACAGTGCCTTGTGTCCAAAGCTCGAAATTAAATGTGAAAAGTTTATAAAAGGAGACACACACAATAATTAAAACATAGCACTGCTAAGTGAAAATAAATTATTTGCAACGGATTCACCATTGTTCCAGCTTCCCATTCTTGGGTTTGTTGGATAGGTGAAGCACAGTAATCCTTCAGTGTTTCCATTTTTCTATTTCCTACCGAAGCATGCAAAACATAATTTCCCTTATCTCTTTTCAGCAAGTTTAACTTTCTCAAAGAGGTTGGAAATGAACATGACTTCAGGAAGTCGGAAAACTCTGGTTGTGAACTTGAACCGCCCGGATGCAATTAAAGGAAAATCTTTCAATGAATGGATTGAAAAGGTAATGGATTTTCCAGCAACTCATGAGTGTGCCTAGTGTTTTAAACAATTGTGTGGGAATGTGTTTTCAAAAGTTTGGATTCTATTTAAACATCTCAGCTAAATTGGACTGACGAAACTCACTGTTGCAAATTAAGGCCCGGATTTACTAAACTTTGGGGTGAGTACTCAGTAGTGATGTGACACACAATGGGTGCTTTGCAACGAACAGTGGCACAAATGACATTGTTAATCAACTTTCATGAACAAAATAATTTTTGTGTTAAAGTTGACAATAGAGCAGTACTACAACATATGAACCCACTGGCAGCCTATGCAAAGTGAGTGTAATGGGGTGGGAACAGGGTAAAAACCTTTGGGAATCCAGGTAAATCCATGTCAACTAAAGTCATGCACTGTAGCATGAACAACTGAGCAAGTCCAGCCAAGTAGCACAGCCTAGCTTTGTTTGGAATCAACGTGCCAAATGAAATCAGTCTGAAACAATGTGCTAAAGGTTAACCAACATGATTTTGCCAAATGTACTACATTTAATTTCCATGAAATTAGAAAACATTAGGTGATGTACTCTTCAGCTATTATCTTTTTATAAGTTTTCGAAATACTTTATTGATCATAGTTATATGAAATATAAGATAATAAACAAACATTCGTTAATGAATAACAGAATTATGCTTTAACATAGAAAATAGTACATAATCCAACTTCATATCTAGAATAATACCTGTATTCCTATTAATGATTCAAAACATTAACGATGGGAAAACATACAAAAATCCATGTATGATCGATAAGGAAATTAGAAAGAAAGCTAAAAGGAAAGAGAAGGAAATGCTCCTTCCGGAATCACAGGCCTGTTGCAAGTGGAGCAGAATGGCGGCGGAGCAAGCCGTCAACAAATCACACACTTGAAAAGATGGATGTCCGCACTCTCGGGATGGTTGCAGTGAGAAATTTAATTAACAGGGGTAACGCTTTTCAACAGCTCGAGCTGTCTTGTTCACATAATTGTCGCAATAGAACTGCATGATTTACATAGGCGATGGTTAAGCATGGCAATGCAAAAGAGACTCTGTATGACATGGAAATGCGCATGTGTGCTGACAATAGCAAAATAATGACACAATTGTGGCAGCCATCTTATAACGTGTAAGTATATGAGTACGAAGGAATACAAAAAATGGAACAGTTAAATGCAGATTAAATTCATTGTGCAACGTAACAATTTCGCCATGGTGTTGCATAGCAGCGTATATCTAATTGAATCATTAGTGAAACGGTGCCAAGAGGGTAACCGGCAATCCTGTAATGCTTACTAGCAATTTTAGGAGGCGTAGTGCCTGTTTAGAGCGCCATTACTAAACACGTAAAGAAATATAGGTGGTCACAAAATGAATATTGGTGGAATGCATATAAAAAATAACCTAATAGTATGTGGCTACTTATTGAAACAAATATTTCACTGTCAGGCAAGTGCCCTAAGTACATGCTGAGTGAGTACAACAAATTATTCTAAAGGTCAGTAAGTAAAGTATATGAGTACTATGCTTACAAGGAACAAATGTGCGGGGTAATCAAGGGGTTAAGCCTGTAATACCATCACTATAGTTACAATATATACACAACCTATTGAATAGGTGTAGTAGTCACAGAATTTATGCCAGATAGGTATAACTGCAAATCAGAGAGCTCAATCTCAACATGATTGTGTGGCTAGCCACATATAAGATTCATAAATGCAGTCCTTAGCAACAAAAGGAAGCAGAAAAAACAGAAAGGCGTGATTACATTAAAGAAATCTTATCTGTATAAGGTGATGCTCCCCAATGGAAGGAAGAAAAGGGTAGGGAACCCGTGAAAGCTGTGTCCGTCAACTGGCGCCAGGTCCCTTCCTTTCCTCCTGTGAAGATATAAACACACAAGTGCAGGATTAAAAACATGTTACAGAGTTTAAAAAAACATTTTGTTTGATCTTACTCACAGTTGCGAACAACAATATAGTATACATATTCAATTCAGACAGAGGAATTAAAATGCTGGATAGACGAACTTTCAGGAAATTGGATGTACTTAATCTGAATGTAAGTGTATTCCTAGTTCTTCGTCTAAGTTGTAGCCACCCATCTGTTTGGTTTTGAGCTCTAGAATCCATTTGGATTCTTGTTTACTTAACAGTTGTACTCTGTTGCCCCCACGATTACCTGTGTGTACTTGTTTAATTATGAAATAGCTCAGTTGCGAACTGTTGGAGAGATGATGTGTCTGAAAATGACGTGCAACTGGGTAATGTAGATCTTTGTTATTAATAGCACGCATGTGCTCTAGAACTCTCTTTTTTGCCATTGGGGTTTTGCTTCCGATATAATGATGGAGTCCACATGGACAGTCCAGTGCATATGCCACAAAAGTGGTGCTGCAAGTTAGGAATTGGGTGATCTGTTTCTTGTTGATTCTACTGTATTCTTTTACAAAGCAGCTATTGCGGCAAGCTTTGCAGTGACCTCACAGGTTAAAAACTTTGAGGTTATGGTCTCTTTGTGTACATGCTTGTGTGATGTCATTGTGGAATAAAATGTCCCTAAGGCTACGGCCTTTTCTGTATGTAACTTTGTGGCGTGTCAGAATGGTTTTGCCAATGACTGAATCATTTTTAAGTATGGGCCAATGTTTTGCAAAGATCCTGTATATCTCTTGGGAGTTGCGATAGTAGGTAGTGATTATTCTTGTTTCACTTGCTTCTCTGTTTTGGTGCTATTCACAATGTCTGTTTTGTGATCTTACAAGGTTTCTGTTCTCCTGGTCTTATTAACTTTTTTGACCGCTTGATTTAGGACCCAACTGGGTTAACCCCTCTCAATAAATCTGGTTACTATGCATTCTTTTGGGATAGTGAATACTTCTTCTGTACTGCAATTTCTTCTCGCCCTCAACAGTTCTCCGAAGGGAGTACTCCATTTTAGAGTGTCAGGATGACTGCTGAAGACGTGGAGAATGGTGTTCCCTGCAGTTGTTTTCCTAAATAGACTAGTTCCAAGAGTATTGTGTTTGGCAGTCACCAATACATCTAGGAATCTTTGAAGTATTTGTTTACATTGGACGAAAGTTTGATATTATACCTATTACTGTTGAGTTTCTCAACAAAATTGGCGATCTCATCTTGTGTGCCTTTCCAGATAACAATAAGGTCATCAATATATCGTAACCATAGATGTACTTTGAAAAATACCAGTGCCATGTTTGCTTCCTTTCTGATTTCCTCTTCCCACAGTCCCAGGAACAGTTTGGCAAAGCTAGGGGCAAAACAAGTGCCCATAGCAGTACCAAGGACCTGTTTATACAACACCCCATCAACAATAAAGATGTTATTTTTCAGACATTGATTCATCATTTCGATGAGCATGTTAGTGTGGTCCAAAAGGCCAATGGATCTGTGTTTGAGATAGTGATAGCATGCCTTTACACCCTGTGCATGATCTATTATGGTATAAAGTGAGTCGACATCACGTGTCACCAGGAGATAATCCTCTTCCCACCTGATACCTTCTATTTTTGTAAGGAAATCTTTGGTATCCCTAACATAGGATGGCAGGGCTATTACATATTCGCTTAAAAATGATCTACATATTTTGACACATTTTCTAATGCTCTGCCAATAGATGAGACTATAAGTCTCCCTGACGGCCTAGTAGGGTCCTTATGTACTTTGGGTAAGAGGTACAGAATAGGGAGTTTGGGATAGTCTCTTTTCATAAAACAGTATTCGTCCTACGTGATGATGCCACTTAGTTACCAGTCTTTAAGTATGTTCCAAATTTCCAGTAAGCTGTCATTGTATACATCACTATTAATTTTGAGATAGAACCTTGTGTCTTGTAGTTGTCGTTGGGCTTCCGCTATTTACATGTCTGGACTTAGGAGGACAATATTGCCTCCTTTGTCAGCAGGACTTATGATGACATTCGTGTCTTTGAAAAATTTCAGCACTCCGTCCATCACCTCCTTGTGTTTACTTTGTTCGCCCTACATTGGCAGGATATGCCCAGATGTGTGTCCCTTGCTCACTTTTCCACTGGATTCATGCTAGCCTGGCTGATGAGGGCTCTTAGCCTGAAACCTGTCCCAGGATGCTTGTTTCCGGTCCAGGGAAGACCTGGCTTTTCAGTTGGCTGGACTGCTCCCATGAGGCACAGGACTCAGGACAAGACTGATTTGTATATAGCTGTGTCTGAACTGGGGTGGCAAAGTGAGCTAAAGAATGATGATGGATTCCACCCAGATCTGTGACTGGGGGTGAGTGTTTGAAAAGTTTCAGCACTCCTTCCATCATCGCCTTGTGTTTAATGATAACTTTTTCTTTGTGAGTCAACTTGTTGTCAAAGGACACCTTTTTCCACCTTTGTCTTTTGAGTTTCAGAAGGTCTTGTACCACCATGTCATTAAATGTATCAATATTATCATGGGGTAACATGGGATAAAAGTCAGAGCAGCGTTTAAATGAGGTGGAAGCTGCTAAATCTGTGGGAAAATCCATGTTAATATTTTCCATGGCTGACATATTGGCGGATTTGGATACTTCCCGAAGATCGTGCATGGCTAGCAGTGCTTCAACATCTCCTACAGTGAGATTTGTGAGTGTAGTCAAGGTGTTACTCGTGTTAGATTCCATACCAACATCAGAATTCTTGAGACTGTGCCATTTGTTAGGTTTAAGTTTCCTCACAAATTTAAAGAGGTCTACTCGAGTGTCAGAGTAGTTAAATACTTCGGTTGGGCAAAATGTCAAACCTAAGCATAACGTTTTTTGACGGGAAAGGAGAAGGAGCGTTCTGAAAGATTTATAATGGTTCTGTTTTACGTGTTTATATCCATTATTGGCAGGTCATGGAGCTTGCTGCATTGCCCATGTGCTCCTTTGTTTTGGCGTTTCTGTTCCTTGAGTTTTCTTATTTTCTTTGTTTCCTTCTTTGTTTACTCTTCCCCTCCCTCTTCCTCTGGCTCGTTGTCCCCGTCCTCTCCCACGATTTGTTGGTTGTACTGTTGTTCTCTGAATTTGTCGGGCCCTGCGAAGGAGCCGGTATTCGTCTAAAAAAGTGATCGGTTTGGAAGGGATTACTCTTTCCGATAAGGAGCTGGTAGTTGTTATGGATATATTGGTGTCTGAGTCACTTGCTTCTACTGATAAGGGTATAGTTGTCTCGCTTCTTGCTGGAACAGTTGACTCGGTAGTGATGTTATTATCGTATAGATGTCATATTAGCGACTGTAAGTTAATATATGGCCGCATTCATAAGCAACGCAATCGCAGTGAAGCTTGCATTGTCTGTGGATTTTAATATCTTCCTCATGTTGTTTAAGTCTGGGTTTGAGACCATCCATAAAGGTAGTTATAATCCCTTGTTCTGTGCTTGTCGCAAATTCTGCCTCCAGTGTTGCAATCTCTGCCATGATGGTCTCACGATCTTTCCAGGCATATTTAACTAGAATGCTGAGCATCACTCTTGAGCTCATGGCTGAATTCTCCAACCACACCTCCAACATCAGTGGGCTGGGTGATTCGTACAAAGGTGTTATGTATATTCTTAATACAAGGGGAACCATATTCTTGTCTAGATAGTCTTGTAAAGACGCTGCTTCCCACCATTTCGCGGTTTCAGACTTTTTGATTTCTCAAAGCACTTTAGCTCATTATGCAGAGTAGTGTCCTGTTTTCTGGTTACTTGTGTGCTCTCTAATTTGCCTGAGGCACCTGCCAGCCGTGTTTGTGCTGCTGCGCGTCTTTCATTTTCTTCCTCCATCATGAATTGAAACTGATTGGTTGTTCGGAATCAGTCTTAAAATGTTTTACTTCCAGTCCTATAATTAATCTCCGTGTCACCATCCCCCTCCTGAAATAGGAGGTTCTTGCTGCTGCTAATGTCACCATTCTCCACTATGACCTATACAGACGTTTCAGGAAGTGAATCAAAGTAAACGAAAGTTCCGATTAAAGCATACAGATATGCGGTGTTCTCTACACTGGTATATTGTTTGGAGCTTTCAGTGTAATAATATGCACAGTTGTTTGTAAGCCGAGCGTAATTGGACTGATTTTAGAGGAATTTTTCAAAAACTCCACACTTAGAAGAATTTCCAAGTGAAACCAGTCCATTTTAGAGGAATATGTGTTCGTTTCAAAAATAGACAGAAACTTTTCTGGTGAAAACCACACAATAGATTCCTATGGAAGGAAATAGAAGTTACTGGTAAGTACGCTTAGATTTAATTTTCAGGGTCCGTGCTTGGCTCGAAGATGCAGCACTGACGTCTCTCCTGATAACAGGTAAGTTAATCAGAATTCGTAGTTCGGCTGATTTTACAGGAATATTTTGCTCAATAGTGAATGAAGGGGGCGGGGCCTGAGGTGACATGTGTACCTGTTGGGCTAGTTGGCCCCTAGGGGACCTCTGGGTTGAAGAGATCTGAACAGAGGCATCTACTGGCAGTGCCGCGTACCAGGACGGTCACATGGAGCGATAGATGCTTCACTAACTCCGCAGCCAGACTTTGGAATACTCTCCCAAAGGAAATCAAATCTGCACCCTCGCTACTCCAATTTAGGAAATTGTTGAAAACTTGGTTGTTTGATCAATAATTGTTCAGGGTAACACTTCCTAAGGTAGACATATGCTCATTCAGAGATCTTTAGCTGAGTCACAGCGCCAAGACACCCACGGGTATATGCTGCGCTTTATACATTTTTTAAATAAATAAATAAATAAATAAATAAAGAGGAATTAATTCCCCAACTTAAAATGCGCCACAGGGCCTGTTTGCACACATATCACCTCAAGCCCCGCCCCCTGTAAATGTAAATGTATTGCGATTTATATAGCGCACGTATCACCCGAAGGCATCAAGGCGCTTGCCTTGGGAACCCATCCTGGTATTCCCCTGTGAGATAACCCCAGCAGGGTATCCACAAGGTGAAAGCCAGGCATCCCGCCGCGAGGGGCCGTAGTGGAGATTAAGCAAGCTATTGCCCAGAGTCGCAGAGTGTGAACCCGTGAGTCGAGTAGGCACCGGAACGAGAATTATCGAGTCCATGGAATTTTTGAGCCCAAGACCCGCCGAGGCGGGGAATTGAACCCTGGTCCAGGACCGATCTCAGCTTCCGGGTCTGCCGCCTCTAACCACTGAGCCACACTTCCCCTACCTTCACCACTGTGCAAACGCGCCCCGTAGCGCGTTCTAAGTTGGGGGATTAACTCCCCTTGCATACTGGGGGTCCCCGGGGGCCAACTAGCCCACCAGGAACCTCCAGTATGCGCCAGGGGGCTGCGTTGCAGAAAGGTGTAAAAAGTGGCGTGGCCTCATTACACCTCTCTGCAATGCAGCCCCCTGGCGTGTTTCCAGAGTGGGAACTAAATCCCCTTGAATACTGGGGGTCCCTGGGGGCCAACTAGCCCACCTGGAACGTCCAGTATGCGCAAGGGGGCAGCGTTGCAGAAAGGTGTAAAAAGTGGCGTGGCCTCTTTACACCTCTCTGCAACGCAGCCCCCTGGCGCGTTTCCAGAGTGGGAACTAAATCCCCTTGAATACTGGGGGTCCCTGGGGGCCAAGTAGCCCACCACAAACCTCCAGTATGCGCTAGGGGGCTGCGTTCCAGAGAGGTGTAAAAAGGGGCGTGGCCTCATTACACCTCTCTGCAACGCAGCCATCAGGCGCATTTCCAGAGTGGGAACTAAATCCCCTTGAATACTGGGGGTCCCTGGGGGCCAACTAGCCCACCAGAAACCTCCAATATGCGCCAGGGTGCTGCGTTGCAGAGAGGTGTGAAAAGGGGCGTGGCCTCATTACACCTCTCTGCAACGCAGCCCCCTGCACGTTTCCAGAGTGGGAACTAAATCCCTTTGAATACTGGGGGTTCCTGGGGGCCAACTAGCCCACCAGGAACCTCCAGTATGAGCCAGGGTGCTGCGATGCAGAGAGGTGTAAAAAGGGGCGTGGCCTCATTACACCTCTCTGCAACGCAGCCCCCTGGCGCGTTTCCAGAGTGGGAACTAAATCCCCTTGAATACTGGGGGTCCCTGGGGGCCAACTAGCCCACCAGGAACCTCCGGTATGCAGCAGGGGGCTGCTTTGCAGAGAGGTGTAAAAAGGGGCATGGCCTCATTACACCATGAGCCCCCCGCATACTTCATATTAAAGCCTGGGGGTGGCGGTCCCCGGGGCTCGGGGGGCCTTAGAGACCCCCCATCATGATACAGTTAAGCCCCGGAGGTAGCGGTCCCCGGGGCTACGGGGGGCCATGTGCCCCCACTATAATTCATACTTTCCCCAGGGGGGTGGCGGTCCCCGGGGCAGTGTGGGGGGGATTGGGCCCCCACACACTTTATTTGTCTAAAGCCCCCGGGATTTGCCACCCTGGGGGCTAATTAACCTTAAAGGGCGGGAGTCGCGCTTCGTTTTTTGGGGGGGATCGGCAGGGTACGCGTACCCTACGCGCATCCCGCGATTTATCCTATCCTGAAAGTTTCAGGGTGATTCGTCAAGGGGGGGGCCGAGAAAAAAGGGGGGGGTCTCAAAATGTGTTTTCTCAATGTTAATTTCCATAGGAAACTTTAGACAAGGCTACAGGTCGAACGGGTGAACGTAATCACCCCAAATTTGGCACGGAGAAGGGGCTTAGTCTAGAAAGCACACTTTTGTTTATTTGGTGTAAATCCGTTCTGTGGTTTTTGAGAAATATCGAAATGTACAGATATAGATATTTGGGAATTCTGCCATCTGATTGGCTGAGGCGTTACGAGCACGAGCTTGCTGCTTATTGGTTGGGAGCGCTGGGACCGGTTGCAACTAGGAAGCGTTGGCCGCCATTTTGTGATTCTGTTGAAGCGAGTAAGGGGGAAAAAGGGCGAAAAAATAGGAAAGAGCGGGGTAGGAGCGCTGAAACGTCTGTGGAGTGTTTATGGTGTGCTATACAGGGAGTGTGAAGCGAAGTATTTACCCCTACCGGTGTAAAAGTGATGTTTTGCCCAGAGTGAGATGGTGCTGAGGTGAGGTGCCGGTATACTCGGGGAAGAAAGCGTGTGCCTAAACCGTGATCTGAGTGCTGTAAACTGATGTGCTCTGGGCACTGTAGCATACTGGCCGCTGTAGGATAGCTGTGCAGGTGGTGTTAGTATGCGTTTAAACTATAGCGGGAGTGGGAAGCAAACTACTTACTGGTACCGGTCAGAAGACTCGAGGATTAAATCGTGAGCCCTAAGCCGTGAGCTGATTGCTGTAAAGTGATGTGCTGTGGGCGCTGTAGGATACTGGCCGCTGTAGCAAACCTGTGTAAGCAGTGTTAGTATGCGTTTATACAATACAGGGAGTGGGAAGCGAACTACTCACCCCTACTTTCTGAAGACTCTAATGCAGTGTTTTAGCAAGCAGGAATAAAGAAATAATCGCGTAGAATATAATTAAGGCTCCCGGTTTTCCGTTTAAACGGATTTTTACATATAAATACAGACAGAAAGCTTTTTGGTTTTTGTCTGTATTTATATATAAAAACGGGAAAATACTAATAAAACCAATGCTCCTCCTGCCTCTGTGCGCTGTAAAATCGAGTCAGAGGTGCACAGTGGCAGCCAAAATAAATGGGAAACTGCTGCCCCAGAGACGGGGGAACTGGCAGCGCTGTGTCTTCAGAGACACTCCAGCACCCCTCACCGCGGTAGCTCACACAATCCAATTGTTGTAGCAGTGCAAGCAGCCCATGTCCATTAAGAGGTGTGAAAACACCACAGGACATCGCTGCAGCTCCAGCAACCTTTTGTTTTTTTAGGTCTCATGTGGCATCACTGTTGTGCTGTAAACATCCCACGCCACCTTAATCCCACCTCGTTTAGGCTCGGAACATTTTCGGGTAGTGTTGACAGGACATATTTCCTGTCTGAGTGATTTTAGACCCATTAAACTGCTGCTGCTGGTATTGTTTTGGTAATTGACGCACATTGCAGGCTCGTGAAGAGTGTTATAGGAGCCGATTAACAGTGAGAGACTCACATGTATCTGGACTGCAAAGGATGTCTGCCCTCTCCCCCACTAGGCTTATTTTGCATTTCCCAGCTCGCATCTTTCGTAGGACCGAGGATTCATCATCGTTTTTTTTCCCCCTTCAAAACACCAGCTTGGTGCATTGCGGGGCATGTAGTTTTGCTGTTAACAGTTTCCAAACCCCAGCATACAAAGTGTGCTTGCTGTTGACTAAAATCCGAGAATTGCTCACTTCTCGGCTACGTTTTAAAATTTTACAAAGTTAGCTACTCCATTAAAAAAAATGCTTGTTTCACACGTAAATTAAAAAAATAAACTCTGCTGTCACTTTTATTCACATCAAGCATTTAAATAACCATTGGATATATGAATCTTTTTTTCATTTGCGCATGTTTACAAAACAATAAATAACCTCATTTCAGAGCTGAGGCATTTTCAAAATATGCAACGAAGCCATAGTTGTTGCTTAGTTATTTTATGCAACTAACTACCATTGACAAAGCCAATAGTCCTGGCTTGTTACTTGTTGTATTATGTTACTGGATGCGATGACAGAAGCAGTAAAACACCAGGCGGAGGGCACACTATGCTAAGCACAGATTTTTAGTTTAGTTTTCCCCATACCACTTTAAAAGGTCACCAGCTGCCACTGCGTGTGGGGGATTGAGGGCACAACTGGAATTGGGAGTATTTTGCCACAAATCGGAGTGGGCCGGTGAGAAGGGTGGGTTGATTTATGAAAGGCAGGACGTTTTTTGAAAGAGGTGGCCGTGGGTGTAGTCGATATAATCTAAACTGTAACTAGGATGGGGCACTGCATTTAAACATAAGAAAGGAGGATCACATGTAAACGGAGTCCTGGGGACATAAGCGAAGTGACGTGGCACATAGGAACTAGAGGCAGGGAAGAGCAAAGTTAGGGCATCGCCGTTTGATGCAGAGATTGGGAGCTAGAGCCGCAAGGGGGGAATATGCCAAGGGAGAAAAATCCACAGGGGTTTACATATGCCGTAGGCAAGAGATTCTTAGGAACTGCGATGTGCACTGGGAGCAATTTTCAAAATATGTCTTGGGAAATATGCACTGTTGTGCTAAATAGTTGGAGAGAGTTGTGCAAGGTGAATATGACACAAGAGCGAACGCTAAAAGCAGTGATAGGATTGGGGGAGGGTCGTTCAGAGACAGCAATTTGCTCCTTGATAGAGGATGGAGGGGCTGGTATGGGAGAAAGCTGCAGGCGGTGTTGTGCTGAGTGGAGGAGTGAGAGGCATGCTTGCTGGTATGTGGGCAGAGATAGAGAACTGCATGTATGAGGTGACTTGGTAGAGACATCTGCTGGCTAGAATGTCCCCAGAGGCTGGGTTTGTTGCAAGCAATGATGTGTTTTGGGAGAGAGAGGTGCAGTGGGTGGAGTGCAATGGGAGAGAAAGCTGCAGGGAGCGTTGTTCCAAAAGTGAAACAGCTGCAGAGGAAGTGCAGTGCCATGGAGACAGAGAAAGGACCAGAAGAGATGTGGACACATCCATGAGATATAATTCTGCGAGGGTAATGTGCTTTAACAAGCTATAACAACCTAGTGCAAGTGTGCATGCCAACTTCAATAAATGTGGAAAAATACTAGCTTTAGCGGTTTTTTCCTTTCGTCAAAAATAAATGTGGATAAATACAGATAAAATTACCAAAAAATAAATATGGATAAGTACAGACGGAAATGTGAAAAAAATAAATACCATAAAACCGGGAGCACTAAATATAATGCAGAATGTTGTAATGCCACATACGGGCCATAGCACAGAATCTGCATTGTTGGCTACTACCGAATACCTCCGAGAGATCCTCGACGCCGGTCAGAGTGCAGCGCTGATCCTGCTTGATCTCAGCACTGCCTTTGACACTGTGTCGCACGGGATCCTGCTCTGCCGCCTGGAGGAATTTGGTATTAGGGGTCGTGCCCTAGAATGGTTCCGGTCATTCCTTCAGGACGGATCTTTTCGGGTTACTGCCCCTCCTTTCCTGTCCAAGTCTCACCATATCGGTCAGGGTGTCCCCCAGGGCTCAGCACTTAGCCCGTCCCTTTTTAATCTTTATGTGCAGCCACTTGCAGCGATTGCCAGAGAGTGGGGCTTGACGCTGGTATCAAATGCTGATGATACTCAGCTGGTCGTCACACTCTCTGAGAGTCCATCTGTCGCTGCTATAAGATTTAGGGACGGAATAGCTGCAGTTGCTCACTGGATGACCAACAACTGTCTCCAGTTGAATGCCGGTAAAACGGAGATTCTGCTGTTGGGGAAGAATACGGCCTTGTGGAACGAGCACTGGTGGCCTCCCTCTTTGGGTCTGATGCCTGTTCCTAAGGCTTCAGTGAAAAACTTGGGTGTCTGGATGGATTCCTCACTGGGCCTCCAGACCCACACCAAGAGAGTGGCTGCGACTTGTGTAGGCCTGTTAAGGAGCCTCCGCCCCATCTTGGGCTTCTTTGAACCCGCTATGCGTCAGCTTGTGGTTCAAGCTATCATCTTGTCACGCTTAGACTATGCCAGCGTTTTACTGTTAGGTGCCAACAAAACTCAAGTAGCCCGTTTTCAGAGAGTTCAGAACTCGGCTGCATTGACCCTGGTTGGTCTTCCCCGGAGATGCTCTGCCAGAACTACGATTAAAAAATTGCACTGGCTCCCAGTGGAATCTCGTATTAAATTTAAGGCACTTTGTCTGGCATTCAAAATTCTCAAGCTTCAGAGCCCGGCCATTTTGCGCCCTCTTTTGGCTCCTTATGTCCCGCAACGCAATCTGCGCTCCCTTGGTCAGCACCTTGCAATTGTCCCTAGGAGCAGGCTCTGCCGTATGGGTGGACGCTCTTTTCGGGTGCTGGGAGCCAGGCTCTGGAATTCCCTTCCGGTTGCCATCCGCGGTATTGAGAATCTGCTTGCTTTTCGTAAAGCTGTGAAGACCTTCCTGTTCTCCTCTTCTTAGGGCTTCGTGCCCTGTTTGGCCCGCTCCATCTATACCACCTTTATTGATCGCTAGCGGCGGGACGCCTCTTTGCTGGGGCAGCTGTCGCGCTCATACAAACTAATAACTTAACATAACATAACATAACATAACAGAAGAGAAATGGTGAAATCAGGTGTGTGTAAGAAAGTGGGTGTGTGTAATAAAGGGATGGAGTCTGAAAGTTATATAAAAAGTGTCTTTATTTAAGTGCCATAAATGGATCCACTGGTGCAAGAGCTAAGGCATTCAGGTGAGGCAAACTCCAAACGCGTCTGCTGTATTCAAACGTAAGCTCCTGCATCAGTGAATTCCACATTACATGTTACAGTTCTATGTGACATGAAAAATACCTATTAGACTTGAATGACTCGAAATTCTATAATTAAAATAAAGGTAGGGTATGATTACCACATCTATCCTTTAAGAAAAGAAACAAACAAAAAAAATTGCTGAATGTAATCATCAAACCGCTTACGTACCCTGGTACTCCTTTTTCGTAACACAAAATTATCAACAGTAGAACAGTCAGCAATCTCTTGTACAGTAGATTCAATCTGGTGCGTGTCAGAATTGGAAATAGTTCTACCCACATCTGAACTTTGAGGAGGAACACAAAATTGCGCTGCTGAGAAGCACATTCGGTACCCTTCTCGTCAAACAATACATTATTGTCTTCAGCTCTTTCACACAAAAAAATCTTGTGCAAAGAGCTAAGGCACTGAGCTGATGCAAACTCCAACCGCTTCTGTTGTTTTTAAATGGAAGCTCCTGCATCAGTGAATTCCACCTTACATGTTACAGTTCCATGTGACATAAACAATAGCTATTAGACATGAATGACTACATTCTAAAATTAAAATAAAGGTAGGATACGATTACCACACTGTGCTAACTAGTTCCTAAACAATGTCGTGTTTTTTTATCTTGATCGCAAGCTCGTGAGCAGAGGCTGAGGATGAGTAAATTTGTCTGAAAGGGCTTTGTGGATAAAAGGCAGGCAGAGAGACGTGTGCACAAAGAATAGACATGGTTTCAAAACAGATGTTGGGTTTAGGCTAATTTAGCAAGTAAATAGCGTATTTGCATAGGCCATACATCACCCATCCCTGGTTAGACTGGAGACGTAAGGGGCAATAATGAAAACAGAGTTCGAATGCCTGAGCATACTTAAAAAGTTATTATATGAAAATAGTTCAATTGAAGTTTTAAAAAAAATTTAAGGAACAAGGCAAAAAAGTTGGAAAAACTCAATCCAAGAATAACATGAATTTCTTACAAGTCTTGGAGATTGCAGTCCGGAAGATCTTCAGCGGCTTGAGATGCGTAATGTTCCAAGAGGTCATTGTTGCCATCGTGTGAGGAAAGTGAAGCAATCCAATTCATATCCTCAAAGAGACAGTAATGTTCCTCGAATGTTGGGGCGGCAATTTGAATTGGCAGGCAATCTGCGGTGTTGTCAAAGGTCACACGTTGCAGGAGATCTTTTGCGGCTGCGCAGAAATCCCATTCCGCCACAATACCTTTTTGTGTTGCATCCGCCAAAATCTCCACTGCCTGAACAATCAAGTTCATGGTTTTCAAGATACTCAATTACCTGCTGGATATCGGTAGCGATTGTTGGGATGTTGGCAAGTCAGTGATCCATTCGCCAGTCGAATGGGCAGGTTTTGCAATAAAAAGATGGTTGTATGCAGATTGCATATGTGTAAATAAATGTCATGTTGTAGCTGGCGCCGATAATAGATAGAGGCAGGCAGCCGAAAAGTTGTTCCATTTTTTGACAGTATTGATGTAGCTTCGCGTAGTGGCGTATTCTGTCGGACATGGTTGTTACCACAGGGAGCGCAGCCATGTTTTACAAGCAAAAATAGTAATAGGATGGCCGCTAAGAGAGCGAAAATTATGGGCACTGTTCCTGTTATTCCAGAGATGATCGAATAAATGAAGTCTGGTTTATACCAAAAACAGTTTGAAAGAGTGTGACAAGGCCGGAGGAGACAGTGTAAAAAAAAGTGTGCCAGACCTTGAGTGTGAGATGTGTTGAAAAATGTGTAACAATTCACAAAGTGTTATGGGAGGTTCGTATTTAAAAGGGACTGTATTTTACTTGAAGTTCGTGCAATCTGCAGTCGATAAATTTCTTTGGCAGAAGTGAGGGACACTTCTGTTCTGAACAAAAGCACTTTTAGTTTGGTTAGTTTAATGAAATCTTTTTTCAAAGTAGGTATTGAAGGTCAAGTTGAAGTTTGGGAGTTGTTTTGTGTGGGTGGGAATAGACATTGCCACAGGAAGTTACTTGGTTTGAAACCGTAAGGACATACGGTATGCCAGCTCACATTCCGTAGGAGTGCATGTTATTGAGAAGCAGATAACTGCCATTAGAAAGCTGTGTCAATGTTGGTCTGATTGTGGGAGTTGGTGTGCTTTTAAGAAAGCACACAAGAGTGGGGGCTGTAAGCTTAGAAATGTTGTGCAGTTAGACATTCTTGGATAGTAATGAATGACTGCTATTGTGGTCGCACTTTTCACCTGTGAGAAAGTTTTGCATCCTCTTTAAGACAGCGATATGTAAATGGGACAAACCACTGCTCGTTAATAAACATGCTACCTTGTATAATCACATACAACATGACAAACAACATGTTCACCTAGCAGACACAATGACACTACGTACTTTGGGAAACGTGGCTAGCCATGTACTCAAACCAAACATGGCATGGCACCTCTGCCACACAATGCAGAATGCGGGGAGAGATGGGAGCAAAGTATGTGCGAAGGTGGCAAGTGATTCTCGATTCTAAAAGTATAAAATTTAGTGTTGAGGGGATGTGCCGGACAGACTTGAGTAGGCAGAGAGTGGACGCAACCACAATAGTACAGTCAGTAGGGAAGATTACGAAAACATAGCGCGTACGTCCCCCCCCTCACCCCCCACCCCTCCCAATCTTTAGGGTAGTGGGCTGGCTCGGCGTACGCAAGGCTAGCAGAGGGGTATGGATAAATGGGTATGGATAAAAAGGCACGTTTCTCTGGGTTTGGTTTTGTTCCGGAATTGCGAACGTGTATTCCAGGTCTGCATAGCTTACACTGCCACAAGGTTGACCCCGGCAGCGAAGGTGGCTGCGTGAATGATGCTCTCAGCCTGCTGGCACTCAGAAACCGCAATGGCCGCTGCGACGCACATATGCCACACAGTTCACCACCCTATGTGAATGAGGGCCCACCACGTGCCGGCGGAAACTCCTGGGCCGAGGTCTGCGAGGTCGGAAGGTTCCTGGGATTAACGCTGGCTATTGCGACACAGGCACACAGCACCCAGCCTGAGGCCCAGCACCGTGGAGTGCTCAGTATACTACTAACACAGTAGTCCAACAGGTACCAACAGTGGCACAGTATCTTGATCCCACAATGGACAATGTTAGAACTGTATCTGAGAGTGGAGATGAAGGTACTCCCTTCGACCAGGTGCAACCAACTCTAGGTCCGAACTGTGAAACTGGGTCTTGATTCTATGATGGAGGAAGTCAGAAGTTAAAGTGTGCGATCATTTCTGTGTATTCCCCTCAATCAGGTGCAACGAACTCCATGCTTCCGAATCCAACGGCACATGGCTGTGAGCCGTTAATGACCACTGCCTCTGGCCTACACTGCGGTCAGCAGGGCTCACAATTCAGATCGAGTGGTGATTGTGTATTTACTTGTCTACTGGTTTCTGTAATTAAACAATCTATTGAAATATACACAATATCCTTTTAGTATACTTGTTTGAAGAACTTTTTTTTAGATGAGTTATAGGTTTAGTACAATGACCAAATTCTTCTTGGTAGTGGAAAAGAACACTGAATAACAATCTACACTGTGGACAGCAGGGATTGTAATTTGATTTATTTATTGAAGAGTTTTCTGTAATTTAAGTTGTATTTTGTGAAGAAGAAGTGAAAAAAAGTATTCATGGATGTCTGTGTGACTACTGCCTTCAATTTACACTGCAGACAGCAGTGTTCACAATTCAGATCGATTTGCTATTATAGATGACGCAGTCCTGTAGGCAAAAGACATTGCTCCAGTGCGCTCTGTCCGTACCACGCATACGCATCATCGCAGGGTCCGCACACGCTTTTTGTTGCTTCGTGTATTTCAGACTGTGCAGCTCAAGTCAATGCCACGTGGCTGTGGGCCCTTGCTGCCAGCTCTCTCCGGCCTAGATTGCAGACAGCAGTGTTCACAATTCAGATCGAGTCACTATTGCAGATGATGCAGTGTTGATGGCAACAGACATTGCTCCTAGTACGGTCCGCCCGTAACACGCATCATCGCTGGCTGTGCACATGCTGAATGCTTTTGATGTGGCTATCTGAGTGCACTAGAACTGATGCACACTTTATGATGCAATCTTTTTGTGTATTATTTCAGATCTATTGCCTGTGTCTCATTATACCACAAGTTGTGGTTCTTTTTCAATATAATTTTTTCTGTATTATTTCACATCTTCTGTCCGTACCTTACTGTAGCACAAACTATTGACCCTTTTATTATTGAATCTCTGTGTGATATCTAATGATTATTGTTGTAGTTGATGCTAGCAGCAACCATTCCCTGAGGGCTGGTTTACACTCACCCCACACGCATCCTGCACAGACGTCACAATGTGACCCTGTTAATAAAAAAGTGTCGAGCACACGTGTTCATACCCACTTCCACTATCTATCTGTGTCATTGTGTTCATTATCTGCCCCTGAGCCGTACCACATTACATTTTGCTGTGGACAGCGTATGCAAGCAAGTTACCTCTGGCAGTGGGGAAAACTTTGGTTATGTAACTTTTAGGTGCCTGGCTATCACAGGTGGAAGGCTACTTTACAGATCATGAATATTGATGAAGATGATGGTTGCATATTGTGTGTAATGTAAGATATGTGTACATACCAAAAAGTTTTTTAAAAAGATGTATAGGCAGAAGAGGTGTGTCTCATCAAATGCTGTTGAGAGAATGACTAAAATGGGTCGTGTTTTCCAACTGCTACAATGGGAAATGTTAGGAACTAAAAAAATGTTTTTTTTAAGGTCACATGGAAATCGTGGACCCAGTGCGCAAGGAGACCGCACCGGACGCGATTTTAAGAAAATATATTTACTATAATATAAGTTTATGACAGTTAAAAATATATAAATGTTTAAAATATTTTAGGTTATCGCTTGCTCTCATATACACTTTAAAGTTATTAGATATAGTTTTGAGACATAAAAAAAATGAGGGAATGGCGTACCCGGCGCGACACCATACGTTCATGACGTAACACATGGCGTGACAGTGTGCACTCGTCGTATACCGAATGCGTAGCGGGCGCGACCCCATACGTACATGACGTAACACGTGGCTTGGTACTGCGTACCCATCGCATACTAAAGTAGCAGCTAGAGCGACCTCATACGTATATGTAGTTACGCGGGACGCAGTGCCACAAACCCGTCGGGTACGAAATACGCATCGTTTACGAGTTTAGCAATATGGCAGTTTAGGATTCGGGTGTTGATGGAGCTTGGTAGACTACCGGTCCGGGACTCCAGTATTCGCAAATACATATTTTTATTGAATATACAAAACATTACATACATTTTTAAGTTACAATAAAAGGATAATAGAGTTCCAAAATATTACAAAAAAATAGAAAAAATATAGGTTTTATAAATATTAAAATATGAAATAAACATTTAAAAAACCTTCGAAATTCACTGAAAAAAACATAGGTTTTACAGACGTTATAGTTAGGAATTAGCATTTAAAAAACCTTTGAAATTCACTAAAGAACCATAGGTTTCAGGGACGTTATAGTTAGTTGGACATTTGACTCATATAAAACCAGATAAATTTGCCTGTTATAGTTAGTTGAGCTAACTATAACTTGCGCGCCCACAATGCACTGCTGATGGCGTCACATATTACATCACTCATGACATGGTCAGTGACATCAGTGATGACATCACTGATGACATCTCAAATGACATCACTGATGACATCACAAAACACTTCCAACAACTCTGCTGGTGCTGCTGGACTCTGCCATCTGTGAGTCCTACCCTTGCCTGTATTGCCTCCTGCAGTCAAAAGGCCTCAGAAGAGGGTTTTGCAGGTAATCTCTGCAAGAACCAGCGTGAATCATCGCAAAACCGTGCGAAGCCTCTCGTAACCGATGCTGGGCGGCGCAAAGCCTCGCCGGGCAGCGCAAAGCCTCACTGAGCAACCCCCAGCAAGGACGCCGGGCGACCTAATGCCTCGCAAAGCGACGCCTAACCTCTGGTGCGCAACACATCGCACTTGGGTGCCAAGTCTACAAGAACACAGGGCCGCAGTAAGAAACCAACACATCACCTCCCCCCACAGTAAGACGCTGACGCATCACCTCCCCTTCAGTTAGGAACTGATGCATCACCTCCCCTGCCTGGCAGTTAGGACCACCCAACACCCTCCTGGAGTAGGGAACCGACTCATCACCTTCCCTGGGCGCAAGGAGCCTACACATCACCTTTCCTATGACTGTTTTTGTTTGTGACTGTTACGCATCCAAGGTACTTTGTGTTGAAAGTGTTGCATCCATAATTTGCTTTAGACAGAAATGTTTCTACCTTTTGAAAGTGATATTTTGATTACTATATTGTGGATTTTTGTCGTTTTGGTCTTGTTTGATTTAGATAAAGATTACTTATTTTTCTAAACTGTTGTGGTGTCCATTTGTAGTGTTTTCACTGTAATACTATATGTGTGCACAAATGCTCTACACACTGCCTCTGAGATAAGCCTGTCTGCTTGTGCCAAGCTACCAAGGGGTAAGCAGGGGTTATTTTAGAAGTATATCGCCCTTACCCTCACTAGGAAGAAGGGTCCCTACTTGGACAAAGGTGCAAACCATTGCCAACTAGAGACCCCCATTTCTAACATTCCCTTTTCATAGCAAGTGATATAGGTGCAATATAAACTCTATCAAGTCTATGGGTATAACATATTGCATACCTCCAAGCTTGAAACAAAATGTTTTTTTTAGTTCTTCCACTTTTTGGTAATTTGTTGTAATGCTACTGCTAAAATAAGGTAAACTTTTTTAAAATATAATCACTTCAGTCTGTTGATAAGCTGCCTAGGAACAGATTGACATATTAAAAAGAAACATTTGATAGAAACACAGAACTTATCTGTTCCTAAACCGTAACTGAAAACTAGTGAGTGTTATGACAACAAAATATTAAGTGTTTATAGTCTGTGTTACATTTATTTCATGGCCAGCATGTGGCAGGTGTACCGGTGGTTACCAAGGACAACATTTGAGGAGTTATAACACAGCTATTATTTATGATAAACAAAGGATTGGGTAGAGTTTCTGATCTTGAAGATTTTCAAAACTTCAACCAAATTGTATTGCACTAATTAACTTGCTTGTCTTTATGATATGATACAATACTAAATTGTAGTTAGCGTTTCATTTACAAGACGTCTTGAATCATGTGTCCTTCTCGTTAAATACGGAGCTGCTAAACGTTTTGATGTTAGCGCAATGTAACACTTCATATTTCCTCACTGCGCAAATCTTGATGAATCTTGAAATATTTCTGCCTGTTGCCTTCATCAGTTTTTTGTGATGCATTTTGACTTTTGCTTGAAAAATTGGTAAAGAAACGTGCAAATTTGTTTGCACCCACTGTGCATATTTAATATTCTAATATTCACCTGTTTACTAAATGTGGCTGCAAATCCTGGAACACCTGGCATGCCACTCGCATCGGCATGGTTGGTCCTAAACACCAATGCAAAAATGTTGCATACATTTTTAGCACTGCAATAATCTCTAAATCACTCCTCTGTATATGAGTGTTTTAAAATGTGTTCGAATGTGTTCATGAGAATGTGCATGGCGAGTGAGTGTTAGCAATTTCTTTAGAAGGAATTATACCCTGGTATGTAATCAGAGCGCCCCCACTTTACTAGCTCCTTTGTCCAGATCTCATCTTAAAGCAGAGGTGGCTCAGGTAAACATGGCACCAAGGGTTGGGACATAGCACTGACCCAAACTATTTGCTGTCTTAAAAGTAATTAAAATGAAAGTGTTTCTTTCAATTCTAATTTATAAGATGCACCTAAGGAGTAAGTCGAGAACTCATCTTGTGACTAATGTAATAGATTATATCCACCCTACAAAACATTATAATGATATAAATAGTTACTGAGGATTCCTATGACCATATAAAGCAATAAGGATGTAGTTATGTGCAAAGTTACAACTTTTCCTCCGGGAAACTTCCACCAATTCTTACATACACAAACATTTCTACCAGTAGTTTGTGGAGTATACTGCCTATGGGTTTCAACATTTGAATCAATCTGCTTTTAAGCTATTGCCAGCTATAAAGTTGAAAGGAAAATAGTGTCAAAGTCAACTCGTGGGAAAACGACAAATCCCATTTTCATTGCTAAATAACATTTGCTTTAGAGACGGACTCTCCTGAATCTATCACCAATTGTCGCCACTCTCTCTGTTCCCAGCCACTATCATGATGAGTGGGTCCAGCATGATTTTGTGCATTTCCTAGGGGTACTTACAAGCAAATAGAAATAATCCTGGTCCCAACATATGCCCCCAGTTCCATATTCTTTTTTTATTTCTTTTTCATCTGTGTGTGGCAACGAAGGCATGCACCAACTCTCTTTGCAAGCCAGCTCAGTAGATAATCCATTCATCATTTAGCAGCAAATTCTAAATACAGCAGTGCACAGTACGTAGCAGATGCAATGTTAACAAGCCTAAAACCCACACCTGCCCACCTTCTGGTTTCCTACTCCAATTATTGCGGCAAAATAATCCCATAAAGTGCGTTTCACCTATCTGATTGTTCAACTCAATTCCAATTCCCTAAGCATTTCAAAATTCGTATTCCCTTTTTCCTGGTCCTATGTCCCTTTTGAATATATATATATATATCTTTTCCAAGATTATGTCACTAATAATCTGGCCAGCCATTGTTGGAACAAGGGGGGTACTGGACCAAGCTGAAGCAATGCACAATCTATACACATCCATTGGTATGCTGAACAGGGCACCCCATCTTCTGTCCCCAGATTGGTAATACCCAGTAACATTAACGGGAGGCTGTCAATATATAATTGCAGTATGCTTCTTAAAAATTCATATTACATGTCGCACACATATGGACCAAATCCGCATTGTGCAAAGTACACCGTGGACAGTACACTCCTTTTCCCTCCTCCCCACTTTGCTATCCCATATGGGGTGTAGTATAGCTCAAAGCAAGTCTTTTAATACTGTGTTTGGAGGTTAGTAGGCACTAAAACCAATTGGGATCTAATAACGGTACTTTGAAATGCACTGTCAGTGATATCGAACTTAACTTGCCACTTGGTAGAACATTTATCCAAATCTTCTTTCATAAGTTTGTTAAGCATCCTGTCCAACCCCCCCATGCGTGGGGAGCTAGGCTGTAATACTTTGTCCGTAAATTCGCTTTCCCCCTATCTTTCGAATCCCCCCCCCCCCTTTTTAGGTCGAGGTACTATCCGGTTCGGTTGAACCGGAAGTAGCGAGATCTTATGTTTCTTAGAGGGGCTCTTTATCCCGCCTCTAATTTTGGCTCATTTCAGTGCACAGAAAATTGAACGAAAACTGAGCAAACGAAGTGCTGAAACAGGGCTTTGCTGACTAGATTTGTTCAAAGGTGTAAACTGTGCCGGACGCGTAAAGTGTTCTGTAAACTTGGTCGGCAGGCAGGACCTTGTTTGTGTGTTCTTTAAAGTGGAGACCTGACAGCACGTTTCGTCCCCTGCGTTATGTCCTGTCTGGATACACTTCCATCCCAATGTGCCTTCTTAGTGTAATGTGTGCCCCCTACATGTTTCCGTTCACTTTCATACCTTAATTATCTTCCGTCTTTATCAATTCATATTCTGCTGACCTTACCCTTTCAGCATTCGCCTGTCCTCTTCTGGCTCCAAAGCTGCCCTTACCTCCTGGGCTTTCAGCTGCCTTTACTCTATGTGTCTTCTGCAGCCCTTACACTCTCTACCAACGTTACCCTCTGTGTATTCTACTGCACTTACCCTGTTTGTCTTTGCTGCCCTTACCCTGTTTGTCTTTGCTGCCCTTGCCCTATGTGTCTTCTGCAGTCCTTGCCCTATGTGTCTTCTGCAGTCCTTGCCCTGTGTCTTCTGCAGTCCTTGCCCTATGTGTCTTCTGCAGTCCTTGCCCTATGTGTCTTTTGCAGTCCTTGCCCTATGTGCCTTCTGCTGCTCTCGCCCTGTGTATTCTACTGCTCTCACCCCGTGTCTTTTGCTGCTCTCACCCCGTGTCTTTTGCTGCTCTCACCCCGTGTCTTTTGCTGCTCTCACCCCGTGTCTTTTGCTGCTCTCACCCTGTGTCTTTTGCTGCTCTCACCCCGTGTCTTCTGCTGCTCCCACCCCGTGTCTTCTGCTGCTCTCACCCTGTGTGTGTGTGTCTTCTGCTGCTCTCACCCCATGTCTTCTACTGCTCTCACCCTGTGTGTGTGTATGTGCGCCTTCTGCTGCTCTCACCCTGTGTGCGCCTTCTGCTGCTCTCACCCTGTGTGTGTCTTTTGCTGTTCTCACCCTGTGTGTGCCTTCTGCTGCTCTCACCCTGTGTGTGTGCCTTCTGCTGCTCTCACCCTGTGTGTGTGCCTTCTGCAGCTCTCACCCTGTGTGTGTGTCTTGGGCTACTCTCACCCTGTGTGTGTGTCTTGGGCTCCTCTCACCCTGTGTGTGTGTCTTGGGCTGCTCTCACCCTGTATTTTTGTGTTTTGCTGGTCTCACCTTGTGTGTGTGTCTTGGGCTGCTCTCACCCTGTGTGTGTGTGTGTGTCTTGGGCTGCTCTCACCCTGTGTGTGTTTGTCTTGGGCTGCTCTCACCCTGTGTGTGTGTGTCTTGTGCTGCTCTCACTCTGTGTGTGTGTCTTGTGCTGCTCTTACCCTGTGTGTGTGTCTTGTGCTGCTCTCACCCTGGGTGTCTTTTGCTGCTCTCACCCTGTGTGTGTCTCTTCTGCTGCTCTCACCATGTGTGTGTCTCTTCTGCTGCTCTGGGACTCCTGTTGCTCTTAGGCTCCTGCTGCTCCTGCTGCTCTTACTGCTTGTACGTGCTAGTGTCTGCTTTCCCTTTAGCTGCTGTGCATGCTGTTGCCCGTATGCACGGATGTCTTTCTTACCCGCTATTGTGTATCCTACCCATACTTAGTATTCCTCTCTGTGCATTGTGCTGCCCTTACACTTTGTGCTATCTGGTGACCTTACCTTGGGGGCCCCTGCTGCCCTTACACACTTGACCTGCTCCTGTCTGTACCTGCTGCGCCCTCACCTTTGTCTTCTGTGGCTTAGTTCCCCCTTACCCTCTGAGTGGTTTGCTCCTACATTCACGGTTTCCCTTGCCCCCTGTGCTTTCCATCACTTTTCAGGGGCAGCCTCTTTGTTACCCCCTGAGCCTTCTGTCCCCGCTTACTCTCTGTGCCTTCTGTTCCCCTCCCAGTGCTGCTCTGCGTCTCCATTCCTGTTTGTGTTTCCCTCACCCCTTCCTGACACCCTGTATCCCACCCCTGTGTGTGCTCATCTGCCGCCCTGGCATCTCTCTCATTGCCCTATGTTTTCTTCACCCCTTGCTGTCTGTCCCCTGGGTGCTCATCTGACACTCCTCGCTGCCCCAGCATCCTCTGTTCCAATGCCTTTCATTCTCCTGTGTCACCCCTTCCCAGGGCTTTAATTGGGATGAAAGAAACTGTGGGAGTCTATCACGGGGCGTGGCCTATGTAATTAAGGGTGTGGCTTTAAAACACTTAACTAAAAATCTGTGGTTAGCATAGTGTGCCTCCCCACTGGTATTTTGCTGCTTCTTTCGGACTTTGCATCCAGATATATAATACAGCAGCTCACTTTACACCTAAAACAAGCCAGTACTGTTGACTTTGTTGATGATTGTTCTCTCCATAAGATGAGAGAGTAACAACTATGGCTTTGTTGTGTATAATATTGAAAATGCTTCAGTTCTGAAAGGACGACACTGTGAAATAACTATAAGTAAACTATTTGAGGTTACATCAAAGGCAATCAAGGGTGGTACTGCTGCAGAATTAAGATAGTTCTCCTCTGAGGGGAAGGGCAAAAATATACAGTACCAGCAGGACCCGGCCCACTTAATGCCCTACCTATTCCTGTCCCCTCTGTTCCATTATGTGTGCTCATATGCCCCCTTACATCTCCTCCACTCATACCACTCCTTGCCCTGTGTTTTTAGGTCTCGTGACCTATCAATGCGCATGCGCATTGAGCGGAGCGAGACTATAGGGCTTTAAACAGACTTTAACTAACTGGCGATTTGGTGCTGTGCCCGTGCGCTTTTAGGTCAATGCGCAAGCGCATTGACCTAAAATGCGCATGCACATCATCAAATCGCCATCTGTTCCCTCAGCCGCACTCCTCCCAGCTTAGCTTCACTTCAAAGGCCCCTGCTGCTTCACACCCTCATCGCCGCTGTGCTTAAAACGGAATTACCATGTTATGTAGCAGTCTCTCACTAGCATGCGCATGTCACACATTCCTAATATTCCATACATGCAGCAGCATTTTTTCCATGTGGTTACAGCGCCAGAGACCTTGATTTGAACTACATTTTCCTGGATTGCTATGACAAACATATTTTTATGTAAAGCGAGATGGTTTAAGCCACGAATACCGATTCTCATGACCTACAGCGCCGGAAATGTGTGTACTCACTAGCCAAGCAGATGTAGATCCTTTACGTGCTATTACTGTACACTTATTTTTGAGAAATGGCCATACTGGTCCATTAAAGACATAATCGCCATGCCTATGTATCTGTTCTTTAAAGGACGATTGTTAAAAGGTCGTCAAATTGGTGTATTAAAGACTGAGTGCAGAGTAGTGAGTGCAAAGTAGTGAGTGCAGAGTAGTGAGTGCAGAGTGGTGAGTGCAGAGTAGTGAGTGCAGAGTAGTGAGTGCTGTGTGCTGTTGAGTGCAGAGTGCTGTGTGCTGTTGAGTGCAGAGTGCTGTGTGCTGTTGAGTACAGAGTGCTGTGTATTGGCAATGTAAATGACAATGCCATTTATTTATGATTTAAAGAAAAAAAAAAGAAATGTCATGAGCAATGCCAATAGCTCTACCTTTATTGATGCCGAGACCATTGCATTGTAAATGCTTGTTTGTAAATATTTTCTAATCTGAAGATATTTAAAAACTCTCTATGGGTAATACCAAATTTCAATCTTAATTCATCGTATGATATAATACTATAAATTAAGTAAAAACAAGATATTTGTTTATCCTGGCCTAAAACCAGTTCTTAAAATAAAGGTAATTAAAAATCTCTGGTAAGTTCTTATTACGCCATTGGGGGTATATTCAGCTATTAGGAGTTTCCCTCAAAAGTGCTGTGTATTGTACAAGTGAAGCGCCCACCAATATAGCTTAAGGTTAGCAAGGGCCAATCCACCACGTTCCCTGGGTAACAACAGAAATGTATTTGATCTTCTTGGTCTCGAGTATGCCCAGATAAATTATGCAAATATGCTTTCAAGTTTCTTAAACCAACAATTCGGAAAGATGAGGGGAATTTTTTTAAAAAAGAAATGCAATATTTTAGGAAAAAATACCATCTTAATAAGGTTACTTTTACCAATCAATGTTAAATATAAATTGTGAGCTCTTTTCAATGCCTTACTGGTTTCTTCTGCACACTAACCCAAGTTTTCATTAGTCACAATTTGTGTCTTATCCCTGTGGAGGGCATATTCCGATAGTATACCATATCTCCGGGCTTCTTCTTCTATTGCCCCAATAGCCTGTGCCGGATGTGAAGTGACAAAAGCTACATCGTCAAAACCAACAGTTGATGGACAGAATGCAGAACATTGTCATACATTCACCCCAGTACAGAGATCTGGGCCTAAATCCATTGTTTTTTTGCTCACCATGCCATTCCAGTTTTAACCCAGCCATATGCAAATCAGTCTTGACCCTGTGGCCCATGGGAACAGTCCAGCCCGCACTGCTAAGTCAGGTCCTCCCTGGACTGGAAACGAGCATCCTAGGACCGGTTTCGGGCTTAAACCGCCCCAATAAAGTTCCTCCGTATACTCTTAATTTGCGTTGTGGTCAAAAGAAACTACCCAGGAGACCCTATTGAATGCTTTTCCAGCATCAAGCAGAATTGCTGTCATAGAGCATATTAGAAGCATTATTACCTTGTTTGACGCCAAACAAGTGTCAGGAGACCCTATGCTTACTTCTGCTTGGTGGGGGCTGGGACATCCTTCCTATCCTAATGACGCATCCCCTGTTGGGGCCCTCTGTTCTTCCGGACTGGTGAGGTTCTCTCGCAGACCCTCCTCCCATCTGGGTATGGCTAGACTATCTATTCTACTTTAAGGAACCTGCAGCTAGTAGTCTCTATCAGATGTACAAATTACTTACCTTCGGTAACGGTGTATCTGATAGAGACAATTCTAGCCGCAGATTCCTTCACGGCCCACCCTTCCTCCCCATTCTGAGAGGACCTTCAGCTTGGTCTTCTGCACTTGCCTCCCTCCGGGTGGCTTGTCTTCTACGAGGGCCCTCTTTCACTTCCTCCCTGGTAGGGTGCTTCGTTCTTTTATTTGTTTCACTCTTTCCTTTCATGTAATTGGACGGTAGGCTCATGTGTACTTCTGCTACCCTACACCCTGGTTATTCCAGTTTGGGGCCTACTCGTACTCTTCTATTTCTTTTTCATTTATTAGGGTTTCTGACTCCTCTGCAGTCCTCTGAGTTAGGGTCTATTGGCTGTGCCTAAGACCATAGCTCTTTACAGGGGATACAACACTCCTTGTTAGTGTTTTTTTGGGGTACCTTGTTGTTACTCTTCTGTTCCGGGCCTGTGGGTCCTTCACTGTTATAAATTGTGGTTGCAGACTTTGTCATCTGCCATGACATTTTTCAAATTTTCCAGGAAGGATATCGCCTTTGCTTTGCAGGGTTGCTCCTCTGAGTGGTGCTCTGCTCTTTTCCTTCCATGACTTCAGTGAAACAGTGCCTGGCACTGTCCCTAATGGTGCTGTTCCTCTCCACTCGCTTCCTCCCTTTCTGTTTCACAGATTTTTTCGCACACTGTTCCCATACTCTCACAGTTTTGTTTGTGGTGGCTCTGCGTTGTGGTGCGGATAAGTTCTTCTAAGAAAACTGATATCAGTGCGCCGGGTTTGGGCTTATGTGACTTCGCTAACGTCACATACGTGGATAACATCAGGGTGGAGTCACGTGGGGCCGTCCCCCGGTGCGCAGAGATGCTGTGGCATAAAAGTTTTCTGGATCTCAACCCTGGGGATAATTCTTCGTTAAGGAATGTGCGGCTAGAATCATCTCTACCAGATACACCATCACCGAAGGTAAGTAACTTGTACATTTCCTCCATTCATCATCATTGCACCCCCCGAAGAGCATAATGCTCCATTAATTTGGGAGGATCTCTTCCTCCTTTTTTCTCTTGATTTCCTCTAGATACTCCTGTGCTTGGACCTCTGAGGTGAAGCTCCGTATAGTTCCTTTAAACTTGATCTTAAGTCTGGCTCGATTTTGGAGAAAGACCTTAGCCCCTATTTTCTGAAAGGGGGAAATCTGTTGCCGTAAGCCCCATAGTTTTCTACTGTTGCATGAGCAAAGTCTGGCTTGGCGAAAAATTATACACCATTTTAGGACTACGTAGCGTTGGGGCGGGCTTGATCGTAAACTAGTTGCCTTAGTAGAAAGTTACCGAAGAAAACCAACTTACTTTTAGGTCTTTACTTGTTATTTTGTAGTTGTTTTTTCAAGGTTAACAGGAATCAATGAGCTTGTTGGATTTCAGAGTCCCAATCGCAGTTCACTTGCTCAGGTAATGCACCTTTCAGTAGGTTCACCACATAAGCCCTCCGATTGCTGCCTTCCAGTCCTTTTGGTATCCCTACAAGATGCAAATAGTTTCTTCTGTGGAGGTTTTCTTGATCTTCAAGTTTGGACATAACATCGGACATGACTGCACCTTGAGTGGCACTTTGGGACTTCAGGGATTCAACCTTCGCTTCCAATATCTGCGTTGTGTCTCGACCGATGCTAAACGTTAAGCAATTTTACCACTAGTCTTTTTCAGCTGACAAATCCCTGCTTGTACTTTTTTAGCATTGACTCTTGCTCTACGCCCATCATTGGACATAAATATTGTCACCAAAGGATGCTCCTTAGACTAAGTAACCGCATTTGTGTTATCTTCTACACCATCTTCCTGATGTATTATCTGAATAGTCGTCCCATTTTAACTGTTTTACGGCTCTTCCCTTCTGGCTTTCTTTCCTCTTTTTCTTTTTGGAGGACCTTTTCCCTTTGTGTTATCTGAACATCCTCAATTGATGTGCAGCTGCTGGAATCTGAAAAAGCCTCCTTACGCAAGGGAGTATTTTCCTGCCTGGCAGAGTCTCAGTCATCTGTTAATGAAAAGAACTTCTCTTCTGGCAGATCAGGAGAAGAGACCTCCCTGCACTGGTGTGTGAAACTAGAGTATCTCAGAGGTATATCAAATTTTTAACCCCCAGGGCCTTCCTTCATCTTGTTAGTTTCCTTGCCGTCTCCTCTTAGTGTTGCACACTCCTCTTCCGTACTCAACAGGTTTTTTCCTCCCCCCTCCCCCACACTGAGATCTCGAAGGCACTCCAGTATATCAGCACTGGGCATAATACATTAATTCCTGCTTCGGCCATCCAGTGGGGTGTCCCCTCCCACCTGTGTCCTTGCTTGTATCCTTTTTGTCTGTGCAATAGTCCGTAGCCTATTCTGCCTGTTTTTTACCCCCCTCCACCAACAGTGCATTGTATTTTATAGAGTCAACCGATAAGCATGCAAACATTGAAGACACCGTCGGTTGTACATCCCCCTCCCCCTTCTACATGTGGCATGGGCTTAGCTGCTGTCTTTCTCACTCAAGTTTCTCGCTTTACTTTTCACAGTCCGCTCTGCTGCCTCAGGTCTGGAATTGCTCCAGTAACACCGCTTCCCACAAGTGTTGCGCCACCGCTGCAAATCCTGACAGTCTACTCCTTGCCCGCCTTCCCGCGTCTGGACCCCATAAGCCCGTCTGACAGCTCTCTTCATAGCCGCCATCGCAGCTGACCCCACGTGCCACGTACATTCACTCGTCGAAGTCCATTGCCACACCTTCCGGAACCACATAAGAAATTCACCAAGCCCAGGTCCAGGCTGAGCAGTCGATCATGAAGAGAGACGTTGAGTGACGCGACAGTTAGTCACCCGCCATCTTTGCCTCTGCTAGCCGGGCCGTTTTACTATACAGGCATTTCCACCATGTCTACTGGGCTCATAAATCACATATCCCAAGAAGTCATGATTTACAGTGTAGTTTCATGCACAGCCAATTTGCTCTGCTCTCTTCAGTGATTCATAATAATAGAGAAAGGTATTCCTTCTTTTCATGGGTACACTGGGTAAAAGCAAACACACAAGTGGTTTTATGTCAGTTCTTGAGGCTCACTGTTGGAATAACAGCAATAATCAATGTAAAAGTCTCACAAAACCCCACACTGAGGTGCACCAACAGAGTGTTTGGAGAGCACCCAGTGCTTGAAGAGGTGGTGCTGAAATGAGGTTTGGTCTGCATTGTTAGATTTGGACGTAGGGTTTCCTAGCACTGCACAAAAATACTGTACCCCAGTTATATATTGTGAGGGTTTGTCTATGTTTGGGGGTAGACAGGCGGGTATTAAGAATTGTTTTGCCACAGCAGTCTTGTAGGTTGTGAAAGATACCAGTAAGAATGTAATTTTAGAATCTAATGCATCTTTGGAAAGCTGGACAGAAGAGCAAGTTACACAAATATTCTATCAGCCCATGTGCCCAGGCTAAACACAACTCATCCAGTATATTAGTCTGTCAGGTCCAGAGGAGGCCATGGCACAAGAAAGTTGAAACCCCAAACCAAGGGCATTGCAGTCATAATGCAACAACAATAATTAGTAAGCAACACAGCTAAGAAGAAGGAGCAAGATCCTCTTTATGATCCGTCCACACCTTTGCATCTTAAAAATATAGTCTTTTCAGAAATCATGTTTTTTAACACATATATTAACACATATATTAATGCATTTCAGAGCCAAATGTAGGGTCCTCAAAGCAAGGGCATTGGGGGGCTCAGAAAATAATGGAACAGTTGGTGCAGGTTAGTGGTACCTCTTCCTATCATTAGATACTCATGCAAGTGCACTAATCCCCAAAACAGGAAAAGGTATAAAAACAAAGCATGGAGCAGACAGTTAACTAGTTTTCATGATGTCTATCTTTTTAAACAAGCCTCTAGCAAAGTCTCTCTTGGGCGTGATAGGGGGTGCATGCTTTTGGAGGAACCCACAGTGCTGGTGGAAAATAGATTGTGTGGACTGCAGTCTGTTTGACCTCTTAAATGACCACCCATACCATGTAATGCCCACAAATGCCATTTGATTTATTTCAATCTTGTTTTCTATCAGTCGGTGGTCCATGCATGCCCACTCTTATCAGCAGTGCATTTGCATTTGTGTTTGCATTTGTGTTAGAGCTGTAAAGTACAATGTATGCAAGAGGAGTTCTTCACACTAACCAAACTAAAGACAAACAAGAAGTTGAGAATGAAGCTAAGATTTCCCGGCTCTCCTAAATTTCAGGTGTCTCTGTGACAGTGTGTAGAGATGTGCTCTATATAGTACCTGTTTTAATAGTTTTCATGTAATTTAAAAGGCCGTACTGCCACCAAAGCCACTGCAGGAGGCTGCCCCCTCTTTCTGTGGTCACATTCATACCATTGCTTCCATTAGATTCTGCCATCCTTGCAAACAGTGGAAGATTAACATTATACTCTTTTGCTTAAAGAAATGTAAACATTATATACCATGCCCACTGCAGCATGTAGTGCACTTTTAAGCTGCCATTTTAACCTGGCAAAATGTACATTAGGTCCTGAAGGTTCATAGGGCAAGGTGCATGGTATTTAAAAATTAGGATGTGTGTTTACGTTTTACATGTCTTTGACAGTGAAAAACCCCTTGGATGTTTTTTAACTGAAGTAAGGTCATCTCTATCTCTCCCCTAGACCAACACTGGGTTACCCTATTACCCTTCATATGTGATAACTTCAGTTTGGAAACAGATACAGAAATGCTTCTTCCTCTCATTTGAATTGTAATTTAATATCCTCTTTAAAGGTAACGTTGGATTTTAAGTTGATATTTTGTCTGAACTAAATGTGCCTTTGTGACAGTGTCCAGGGTCATATTTCTGTGAACCGCTCTCCTGTTGTTTATTCCTTTCAGACATGTGGACAAAACGGCCTTGGATGTGGGGCAGGGTGCTCCTCTCCTGAGAAGGATGTCCTGGGAGTTGTACTCAGCCATTCCCGAGTGTCAACGAGTAGCCTCAGGGCTATGCCCACACCCTTCCCGACATCTAAGGGATGCCTGTCCAGCTACTGTACAAATGCACCTCACACCTAGGCCTGACTGATCTTTATTACTCTATACAGTTTGTATCCAAACCCACGAAAAGGGTCAAGGTTAGACAAGAGGGCATTCCCACCCATAGACTGGAACCGGGTAAGAAAATAGGGGCTTCAGAACATTTAATCAAATGTGGAAGATTCAGAAGGACCGCCCTGCTGTCTGAAGAAGGAAGACTAGACCTGTTTGCCTTGAACGTAGGCTCCCCAGAAGTAACTCAAAGGATCAATTGACTGACCTCCTGTTTGTGCTTGAGGAACAAAATAAGCTTCCAGCGGCCTTCCCTGCAACTGCCCAGCTGACCAGCACAAACTGGACCTGCCTGAGCCCTGCTGCTGGTCTCAGCTGGAGTGAGTAATAATCCCCAAGAGGTGTCCCCAGGCCCTGGACCCTAGGCTGGCATCAGATAGAAATCCTCCAGAACTGCTGGTGAAAATCCAGAAGATTTGGGCTGTTTGTGACCACAGACTCCTTGCAGCAAACAATGACCTTCTGCTATGCCTGCTGACGTGCGTCTCAGCAACAACTGCTCTTTACATCAGCCACAACAGTCTGCATCAGCAGCAACAGTCCATGGTGAGCACAAAGCAAATCTCCAGCTACAACTGGCTCTTCGTGCCACAACAGCAGCCATCTGCAAAGCCTGACCTGCTCCTCACGCTGACAATCAAACATGACTTGTGTAGTGCAGCTGGTCACCCGTAAGGGTATCCACCCACTGTGAAACTTGCTGCGTCAAAAAGCCAGGTCTAAAGTCCTTTCTGGAATTCCAGCAGCGATGGTGAGATCCAAAGGTGAAGAGGGAGGTTCTTCCAGGATCTGGCCACAAGGAAGGAGAAGGAATGACCTCCACTGTGGCATCAATGTATGCTATGCTAGGGGTGTGAGCGAGGTGAAGGGAGGCAGGGCGTAGGTGTTTGGAGGGTTAGTGAAAGTTCAGGCGGTGGTTGAAGTATGCTGGTCCTTGGTTTTGCAGAGCTTTGTGTGTGTGGATCCGAATTTTGAAGTGGCATCCCTTCTGAAAGGTGGAGGTAGAGGATAAGTCTTCCAGCAGAATTCTGTATGATCGGTAGACTCTGTGGGAGGTACAGTGTGATTCCTGTTTAGAGTGCATGGACGTAGTCCAGCCGGCTGGTGACTAGGGCTTGGATGACGGTGGTCTAGTGTTGACTGGGAGGCATTTGAAGATCTTGCGGGCATACAAAGAGTGAGGAAGCAGACAGAGGAGACTAGTTTATCATGGTGAGCTTGCAGTCCAGAGTGATGCCAAGGTTGGTGTGGGTGAGGGTTCAAGTTCGGAAGGCCACCAGGAGTAGTTCCCCAGGGAGGTGTTGTTCCTGAAGATCAGTCCTTATGTTTTTATCAGTGTTCAGTTTCATGCAGTTATCTTTCATCCAGTATGACAATGCTCGTCATATACCTGTGAGAGTTGGCCCTGGTGCTGGAGGGTTCTTCTGATAGTGAGGGGATGAGCTGTATGTCACCGGCATAGGAAATTATGCTTAATCCATAGTTTTTGACGATGTTGGCCAGGGAGGGTCATTTAGGTGTTGAACAGGGTGGGGCTGAGCGATGAGCCTTGAGGGATGCCACAGATGATGATCTTGTGTTAGGAGCTGTAGGGATGAAGGTGCATTCTCTGGGTGGTTCTTCCGATGAGGAAGTAGGCATCCATCTGAGGGTATCTTCTTGAATTTTAATGACCTCCCTGTGGCCTCCGGCAGCGCGAAACTCCGCATGCAGCTTCTCCCGTGGACCTCGTCTTTAGAGGGGAAACTCTTTAGCAGGAAAAACCTGGTCCATATATCCGACCCGCGCTCCATCACGGTCAGCCTGAACCTGTGATTTTGCCCCTAGGTAGCACGACCAGATAGCCAAGAGTGGCACTTTATGCCTTTTGGTGCTATTTTCACTTAGAAATTTAAAGAATCTTGAATCTTGTTCTACTGATTGGATTTTTTTCAATTTGATAACATTTTATTTATTCAATTGTACTTGAGTACTGCATTTAAACTTGACACTTGGCCTCTAAGGTAAACTTGACTGCTTTTGTGCAAAGCAAACAGAGGGTTAAGCACATGTTTGTTTATTGACATCTGTTGTTCACCCTGACAAGAATTGTGTTCATTATTTGAATGGGACATCCACCCCTCTCAGATAACAATCGATTGTTTTGCACCTTTCATGTACCCAGCTGTTGCCAGTTAGGATCCTGTGCCTGGTACAAATGATATTTTTTATTTAATTGCCTCCGTACTTGAGTTATTACTCCAGGCCATCCATCGTCCTGTTTGTTGAATATAGCTCAATTTAATAAGAGGACCATTCCTCACAACAACTGCCTTAATGTAACCAATTTTGTAAGAAGGTGCACATAGTAATTAATGTGGAACTCAATAATATTATTTTACCTCAACCAGTCCACATATTGTTTGGAATACCATTCCATAGGTGTTCCTCTTTTATCTTTGAATTCCCCTACTTTTAATTTTCATAAATAGGCCAGATGAAAATTATCATTATTTAAAGGTTTTCCTCCCTCGTACCAATGAGAGGCATGAACATCTTAAACACTAAAACATGTATAACCTACAAGCGATTTTGACTTTTTTTCATTTATTAGAGGGAGTCATCTTTCGAATTGTATTTGAAAAAATGTTTACCTCTTATTTCTCCTTGCTTTTTGAAGCAATTGCCTTGGGATTACACCAAAAGCACTCAGTCCACATTGGTTGTGTCTGTACAGGGGTGGCGTGCATTAAAATACCCCATCAACAGTAGAACACTTGTTGGATGCACCAACAAATACTCCTTAATACCACTTTCCAATTATAATAAGAAATGATCATTCTCTGCTCCTGGATGCAAATACAGATTGAGCGATAAAAACTTTCTCAGTTACTTCAGATACATCTTGAATTGCTGTTTAATGAATTAGCAACATTGATCCCTATTCCAGCTGTGGCTGGTGTCTGGGGAAAGTGGCGGGTCTGTGGAGGGACCGGGGACAACATACAAACAAATGGAAAAAATGTTTTTAAACGTACCTGCCGCATTGCCCGTTTTCCGCACCTCTCTGGCTTTAGTCCAGTTCATGTCCATGTTCTGATGAAATCTACGATTACCTCCAGTTTGCTGTGATATCAAAGGTTGTGGTACTTGCATCACAGGTCCTTGCGAACCAGAAAAATGTTGAGATCACGGTCTGGGCACATTTTGAGACTGCACTACATTTCCCTGTGGCTGAACCATACTCCAATTCTGTTCCTGATTAGCGGGATTTAAATAACGTTCTTGCTTCTAATGACCCACCTTATTAGAATAGTGACTGGGGTCAGTCTTTTTCAGAGTGGCAATATCAACTCAAGTCTTAAGATCTATAGGAACACCTCTTCCTTGTCCCTGAAATCCTCCACTTTGCTGCACCAGTGTCCCAGGCTGTTGAACTCCCTGCATAGTTAGTTTTCCCTACATAAGGCTGTCCTTGACTCCTTTGAGCTGCGTTCATCTGTGCTACCATCAAGTTCTCCTTAAGCCTTTTGTGCTTCATCTCAATTTCATCAGATTAGTGCTTTGCATACCGCAGAAATCCAGTCGACAGATTTGTTGTACCAACAGATTAATTGGTGCTGTATCTTTATACTAATCTCAGGTCTCAATCTAGACACCAATTGTCCCATGTCCTGAGACTCTAGCGTAACCATTCTACTATACAACTTAAACGCCTGTAACAGTCCTTCATAAACGGCATGAATTGTCTCTTTATTTTCTTGTGTCGTCCTATCATCATCATCATCATCACCACAGTACTTTATTCGATTTTACAAACCATAAAAGACATAAAATATTATAAAAGTTTACACGCAGATTGTCATAGTCAAAAGCAGACAAATGGAGAGTTTAAAAGCTGTAAAAACAGTAATGCGGGGTTGACTTGAATACAATTCATTGGCATTAAAATTGGAAGTAGAAATTTATGCCGCAAATGATTATATTTTGGACAAAACAACATACTGACATGTAAAGTATCATTAATCGTTACATTATCACAGTCACAGCTGGATAGGGCCGAATACGGAAAACAACTGTAAGTAGAAGGGATAAGGCGAGGAATTAGGTTCAACCTGAAACAGATCAACAGACGACGTTGGTGACGTGTCATTCCAGGTTAAATATGGTGCTATGTTACTGATAGTTTGTACTGAAATTGCATGCTGCATAGAATGTTTTGTTAGTACTAAATCCTCGCGCTCTGTTGCCCACTTTTCCCTAAGCGCTATTACTGCCTTTTTGCCCACAGAACGTGTTAACGCAGTAGGATTATCAGACAAATCGGACCTCCCTAAGGCCCACAGCTTATCAGCCACATACGCCAGCTACGGGATCAGGAAGGATTTTTCCAACTTTAAACAGTCCTGCAGAATTAATCTACTAAAACTAAGTTCCTCCTTTCACCAAATCAAATTTCAGAGCTTTAGAGGGCCAAGGTGTAGCTGAGGGTATACTTTGGGGGACCCCTAGGAGATTTCTCAAAAATTGTTTTTTCAGCTACTTGAAGAGGAGCAACCCGATAATAACCCCAGATTCTGCTACCGTAGCTCAGTAAAGGGATGCACTTGGCCCTGTAAATTTTCAGGACCGATTGGATGTGAGAGCGTCCTAGTCGACAGGAGAAATCTTTGATACTAAATGTCACTCTATTCAAAGCCAAAACGTTCTGGGATATAAGGGAGTGCCACTTTAACTCTGAGTCTAGAAGAATGCCAAAATACTTTAAGTTTTCTACCTGGCTGATATGTTGGCCTTTAACTACTTATTTCATAGTTTTAATGTTAGAGGGGCCAAGTTTCATAATGTGGGTCTTCCTGTAAATTTTTACCCAATCAATATCCTGTTGTTGCACCTTTGACTTTAACCAACTAATAACCTGCTCATACTTTTTCATGGCTATAGGGGCCAGACCATCGGTAACAGGGTCTCTATCCGTGGCCAATATATAGCTATTTTACATGCCAACCGTAAATCACCTTTGAGATTTTAACACATAGATCAACCTGCTTATACCACGCTACAGGTTTCTCTCTCAATCGTGGGAAATCATTTGTGAATGCCGCAAGATCACCTCTACTCCACGGTACATGGCACACCCTCCACTCAGAACTTCTCGTAAAGGGAAAGCTTGAACACCCACTCCCTTTTCTCCTCCAGGAGGAGGTTCTCCTATCATTCTATTAGAAGCCTTCCTCTTAGCCCACCTCTCTTCCCATCCATCCAATGTATTCCAAACTTGAACGCATAATGTAAGTTCTTGAATTTGTGTTTTCAGTTTGGTATACTGAGTTCTGCTTCGCATCCTATTCAGTTTTTAATTTGAGCACATCAACCAAGTTCGTGTTTACAACTGCGTTAATAGTTCCATGACTAGTTTTAGTACTTTAGCTCCCTATTGATTTTTCATTATGCTCTTTCAACCATTTCTCTAAGTCTTGAACATGAAGTACATGCTGACCCTCGGACGTTCCCTTCTCTGAAGTAGCATAGAATGCGGCTTGCTTTTGCACCCATTTGGAAGTTTTTCCAATACAAGTGAGTTCAAATCCAAGGAAAGGACCTTACAGGTCCACATCCATTCTTCAGGGCAGAAGGATACGCATTTGCTGCGCAGGGTGTACTCGCATTTCTTAGAACAAATGGTTCAAATTGCATTCTCTGACTCTCTGCTACCTTTGCTTTTGTGGAAGCAGGCGCATCCTGTCCTCCATTTCCAATAGAGCTAGGAGCGTATATAGGAACAATTGGGCCAATAGTTACCAGCACTTTAAGAGCACCCGGAATTTGTGAAGCCGAATTAGTGTTACCATTTCCAGAGATTACAATTTGCTCTCCTCCAGTCCATATGAACCCCTACAAATCCAGGACTTGAAACAACTGGTGCCGAAGCAGTTTCAGAATTATCTGTAAGATACATATTTCCCCCATTTCCCATCTGTGTCTTATTATATGTAGGTGGATGTTCAGCTAGCAGTCCATCCAAAAAGCTGTCACTTACATCACTATCGCTATCTGCTTTTTCCTCTTTCTTCCTTTCCCTTCTCCTTCTCTCAGCCTCGTCTCCCTCGCTTATTAAAGCAGGGTACAATCTTGCTCCCTCAATCAAGTCTACTTTCCATCTCTTTTGTTGGTCATCCCATCTCGCATCTGCGTAGGCATGCATTGCCTTCGTCATTCAGCTTGATATTTGTCTCTCTCTTATACATACGCTGAACGTTCCCATGCATTAAGCGCTTCAAACTGTGTAGGTCTAGGTAATGGTTTCATTGCAAATAATATTCCCCTGAAATGGTAAATTATTCTCAAATTGAAAGAGCTGTAGTGCACCTTCTTTCTCAGTGACCTTGTGTTGACTTGTTAGCCTTAGGGTGGTCTTCCCCTACCTTTTTGCCCTTGCGCCTCCCATTTTCACTGTACCTTTTTGTTGGACTTAGGACTCTGGGTGCCTCACCACTGCTAAACAGTGTTAAGGGGCAGGTGCTCTCCCGTAAAATGATGTGACGCTGGCATATCTGCCACAAGCCCCTGCTACCGCAGTAAGGCTTAACCCTCCATAGGCTAACATTGGGAACCCCTTAAGGGATCATTTCTGACAGGGACCTCCTAAGTCTGTTGTGTTTGGTCTTGTTGGCCTCGGGCGGGGAACCTTTTCCAAGGATATATGGGGTTTGGGCCCTACTACTTTAGAAATCCCACTTTTAGAAAGTGGACCTTTTCCTGCCTACACATAGTCTGGGCACTGTAGACTTCCCCCTCCCCTCTGCATACTGATAGCCTGCCTGGGTTGGGAGGTGGGAGTGGTGATTCACACCTTCTCCCTAGGAATGGACTGTGACCAGCTGCCCACTGCAGCCTTAACGGCCCTGTCTTTCGTCACCGTGACAGCCAGGTCAGGGAAGGCAGGGAACATCCCAGAACTCCTTGGACTCTTCTAGAAACCCCTGCCCCCAGACCCTTACAGAAAGTTCTACCACCTTCTAGCCACTAGACTGTAGGATATATATATAAGGGAGGGTCCTGGCCTCACTTCTTTGTTACACTGCTGGACGTGGAAGAATCTCTAATGGAGTGAAGACTACTGCACCAGGAAGGATTGCCACTGGGAAGGAGGCTGACTGGTCTTAGGAACTGCTGCCTCAACCTGCTGAGCTGACCTACTGCCTGCTGATCCTGCCCTGCTAGGGAGACCTAAAGAAACACCTCCAGAGTGTCTCCACAACCTCTAAAGGACTGTCTTTTCAAACTGCAACGTTGGAAAAACTTGCCCCTGCAACGTTGTGCCTGTGTGCAACCTAGCTTGCCCTGTGACTTCCCAAGGAACTACATCTGCAGCCCTGGGTGTGTGTGGCTATTACTAGCACCCCTAACTGAACTGGAAAGCGCTGTGGGGAAGAAGCGCTGCGAGCCTGAAGTCACTGCCGCTTGCCCGTGGGGAAAAGTGCTTCAACCACTGCCCTGATTGGACTGTGGCGGTGTGCTCCTGCAATCACCGCCGCTGCCATGGGACCCAATTGCGCTGTGAGGACTGTATGTTACCTGAGGAGCGCGGTGGCAAGGGAGTGCTGCATGGACGTGAAATCCCTGCCGCCGCCTGGGACAGGAATGCGCTGAGAAGCGCTGCAGCCATTTAGCGATGTGTGCGCGTTATCCAAGCGCAGTGAAGAAAAAACGCTGTGGGCAGAAATAACCGCACTGGGACTTGTGTAGAAAATGCCTTAAAATAGCCCCCCAACTTTACCGCCGTGGGCCTGAGGGAAAGTGCACGAGAATCACCTTCAAAATCACCGGGAGCCTCGGGAAGCCATTGCCTGCTTCTTCCCGCAGACTGGACTTTTAAACTGTTCCCCGGGATCTCTGCCGCAGGCCCGAGTGCCGCTGACGTCATCCCCTGTGCCGCGCTGTGATTGGCCCTAAGCTTCAGGGACTCCCTCCTTGTCATCGGAGGGCTGTGCCGGGATTGGCTCCAGCCCTCAAGGAGTTCAGCGGCGTCACTGGTGTGCCGCGCTCCCATTGGTTTGATTGCGAGGGCTTCCCCACGTCCTGCCTGGAAGAGAAGAGCGGAGCCTGTGGCAGGTCGGGGAACGTAAGGACTGAGGAGCCCCTCGCTGGTGCCTGGCTCGCCCTCCAACCTCAGGTAACGCTGCACGCTGAATTGCTGAGGGTAGTGCGAGTTCAGGCGGGGCGCGGGCTGCGGGCTGCGGGCCGGGGATTGCACAAACTCACCGGCGGATCGCCTATCCGACTGGCGGGTCCGCGTGAACTGCTCCATTTTGGGCATTTGTTGACGACGGTGGGCTGCTCGGGACTGCCTTAATTTACGTGACTAAGGAGCCACCGGGGACTGTGCTGAATTACCTACCACCTGTCCCCCCTTGTTATCGGCCGCTCTGGATGGTGTCCCGTCAGTTGCAGGCCTGCGGGGGACTGTTGGGGCATCTACCGCATCTGCGGGCTGATTGACCCAGTACAAGAGATTGTGGGCCAGGGATTGGTGGGATTTACTCAGCGACTGGCCCCCATTCTTAGATCTCAGCACTACCGTATTGTCCCTATTGGGGACTCAGACAGTTTTCCAACACCGGTTTGCCCTGAAGGTGAAATACTGTTCTTTCAAAGAGACTTCTGCTCCTAATTCGTCAATAGTGTAGGAACCTTTCACAACTATAGGATTGCTTTTCCCTAGGGCTTCCCACCTGTAGGAATACCGCCTTATTCAGGTTCCCCTTTCAACAGCCAAGCTCAAGAGATATTTCTACTGAGAGTTTCCCGTATGTATAATGGACTGTTGGTGCTTCTACCTTGCATCATTTTTAGATGAAGATAATTTTATTATTATACCAAACGGGTGTAGTGTCCATTTGCGAGTGCTTTTACTGTGTTACTGTAGTTGCGTGTTGCAGAAATACTTTACATATTTCTGCTGAAGTTGCGCCTTCCTGCTCTGTGCCAAGCTACCCTGTCGGAAACGGTGGTCCCTGCTTGGACTAGGGTGCATACCCCTGCCAACTAGAGACCCTGGTTCTAACATTGTTGATCGAACGGTGGGAATAGGACTTGTCCTTGTGTAACACCACACAGTGACTCAGTGTACACCACAAACCTGGAAGCTTACACGGTGGCGCAACTCAAAGAATTCTGCAAGGAGAAAAGGGTTTCCTTCAAGCGAAGCACCAAGAAGGCAGAGCTTCAGAAAGATTTGAGAGCATGGAAAGCATCCCACCCAGAAGGAGATGGGGACGGGCAGGGACCAGAGCACGACGGCGTAGGAAATATTGACCTACTGCACTTGGTGGAAAATGGCAATTCGTTACCAGGTACAAGGGTACCTTTCAGGGCAGGCAGTAGTGTGTCAGTAAGGACCCTGTCCTCAGAGGAATTGGAGGACAGGAGAGAGGAGAGAAAGCTCAGATGGGAGCTTGCCAAGATGGAGAAGGAAAAGTGGGCAATGGAGCAGGATCGCGAGGAAAAGAGACTAGCTATGAGGGAAAAAGAACTTGCCCATGAGCTCAGCCTGAAGGAACTGGAAATTCGGGCCCTAGAAGTAGGGGCCAACAGCAACAAGAATGGTGGCAGCGTACCTATGGAAGCTTCACGTGCGTCCAGGGTCTTTATGCCTAAAGATGTGATGGCCAGTTTTAAGGTGGGGATAATATTGATAAGTGGTTAGCAGCCTATGAGGTGTCCCTAAGAGCCCATGGGGTCCCAGAGTGTCACTGGGGGGTGGTCTGTACAAGTACATACCTCCAGAAGTTAGAGACACACTCCTTTGCCTAGAAAAGGAAGACCAGACCAACTATTCTGTTATGAAAGCAGCATTGCTCAAAAGGTTCGGTCTTACCCCTGAGAGATATAGGCAGAGGTTTAGGAATAGTCACAAACTTCCCACACAGAACTGGGTAGATTTCCTGGACAGCGCTAGTAAAGCTTTGGATGGCTGGGTGCGCGGCAGCAATGTGCATGACTATGAAGGGTTGTATGACTTGTTCTTAAGAGAGCACCTTCTAGAGAAATGTTTTCCAGAGCTGCGCCAACACCTGGTTGACCGCAAGTTGACCAATCCTAGGAAGCCTGCGGAGGAGGCGGACACCTGGGTCAGTACCAGGGTGTCCAACAAGGGTTCTGGGGGGGACTCCCAAAGGGGTGGTCAGGGTTCCCACCCGAAGAAAGAGGGGGAGATAAAAAGAAAGAGTTCTCCAAAGGCCCCCAAAACAATTCACAAGGGAAAGTGTCTGGGTCCCAGCCCCAATCCGGCCACTAAAAGCCCACTTATCCTGACAAAGGTCGGCAGCCCAGAATTGTCCGGTGCTATGAGTGTGGTGAGATGGGACACTACAAGGGGGATCCCAAGTGTCGCAAGAGAGCTCCATCTCCCACTGGAGGTAAAAACCCTGGGGTGGCTAGTGTAGCGCTTGGGGAGGAGCTGTCCCTAGATAATGGGAGTAAGGGGGCAGGGCTTGTCCTAGTGTCTCTGGGAGACAGTGAGGTGGTTCCTAAGGTCCACGTGCCCTCCAATACGACCAATTATAGGCAGTGGGTCACCCTCAATGGTCAGGGGGCGGAGGCCCTGAGGGACACCGGTGCCAGCATCACTATGGTAAGAAGTCAGCTGGTGTCCCCAGAGCAAATAATTCCCAATGCATTCCATCCAGTGGTGATGGCTGACAACAGGGATGGTCACTATCCCGTAGCACAGGTTCCATTTGAGTGGGGAGGGGTTTCAGGCCTGCTAAGAGTTGCTGTGAGCCCTGCCATGCCTGTCTGTTAGGGAATGACCTTGAGCACTCTGCCTGGAAGGAGGTAGAGCTCAAAGCGCATGTGGAGATGCTGGGGTTACCAGAGTGGATCTGTGCTACCACACGGTCCATGGCTGCTCGGAAAGGGAGTCAACCAGGGCTGTAGCCTGGAACAATGGCCCAGCCAGCTGCTAAGAAGGGAGGAGCCCGAGGGCGTGGAAACCCGTCTCGGGCGGTCACCCTGTGAGATGGATGGGGCACCTGAGGAGGTCTCACCGGAGTCCACGGAGGGGGACGTTGCTCCCTCGGGGGACCTACCTACCCCTGCAGAATGGCAGGTGGAAGGAGGGCCCACCAGGGAGGAGTTTTGTCGGGCACAGAAGGAGTGCCCCACCCTTGAGGGCATGAGGCAACAGGCCGAAGCCCAAGCAGCAGGCAATGCTTCTGCGAAGTATCATATTTACTGGGAGAATGGGCTCCTTTACAGTGAGCCCAAGGCTCCTGTGCATGGGTCATCAAGGGCCTTAGTGGTCCCCCAGTACTACAGGGCCTTTCTTTTGGAATTGGCTCATTAGATCCCATTGGCAGGACACTTGGGCCAAGACAAGACCTTTGCTAGGCTTGTCCCACATTTTTATTGGCACAGATGAGGATCTCCTCGGATACCTTCTGCAGGACCTGTCTGAATGGCCAAGTTAGTGGGAAAACAGGGGCTAAGCTGAAGGCTCCCCTGGAACCATTACCTGTCGTTAGCACCCCCTTTGAGAGGTTGGACATCGACATTGTTGGGCCTATGCATCCACCGACGACTTCTGGTCACAGATTTATCCTGGTTCTGGTGGACCACGCCACAAAATACCCAGAGGCTATTCCTCTAAGAACCATCACTGCACCTGCGGCGGCCCGGGCCCTGATGGGGATTTTTACCAGAGTAGGCTTCCCCAAAGGAGTGGTGTCTGACAGGGGCACCAATTTTATGTCTGCCTACATGCAAGCCATGTGGAAGGAGTGTGGGGCTACTTATAAGTTCTCCACCCCTTACCACCCACAGACCAATGGTCTCGTGGAGAGATTTAACAAGACCCTAAAGGGCATGAGAAGGAGTCTGCCTGAGGGCCTGAGGAAAAAGTGGGACATAAACTTGCCCTGTTTATTGTTTTCCTACAGGGAGGTACCACAGAAGGGGGTGGGCTTCAGCCCCTTCGAGCTTTTGTACGGTCACCCTGTTAGGGGACCTCTCAGTTTAGTGAAAGATGGGTGGGAGAAGACTCCAAGGAGGCTTCCCAAAGATGTAGTGAGCTACATGCTGGCCTTCCGCAGCCAAATGGCTAAGTTGTGGAAGCAAGCTTCTGACAACTTAGAGGCCAGCCAGGTGGTGATGAAGGAATGGTACGACCAGAACCCTCACCCTGTGGAGCTGGAACCTGGACAGAAGGTGTGGGTCATGGAGCCTGGAGAGCTCAGTGCCCTCCAGGATCTATGGACAGGCCCTTATAAGATACTTGAGAAGAAGGGCAAGGCCACTTACCTAGTGGACCTTAAGACCCCCCCCAGGCAGCCCCACAGGGTACTACACGCCAACCACCACAAACCCCACCATGAGAGGTCTGAGCTCACCTTACTGATGGTGACTGATGGGGCCAAGGAAGACGAAAGTGAACCTCTCCCGTACCTCTTTGCTTCCAAAGAGAAGGATGGCTCTCCCCATCCTTGACTCCTGAGCAACAGAGGGACTGCCGCCAGGTCCTGGGGCAGTTCTCCTCAGTGTTTTCCCTTATCCCTGGGATTACCCACCTGTGTACCTATGATGTGGACACATGAGACAGCCTCCCTGTCAAGTCCAAGTCTTACAGGCTGTCAGATAAGGTGAAGGCCAGCATCCAGAGTGAAGTCACTAAGATGCTGGAGTTGGGGGTGATAGAGCCCTCGGTCCAGTCCGGTGGTTCTGGTACCAAAAGCTGCTCCACCAGGCACCACCCCAGAACTTAGGTTCTGTGTGGATCACAGAGGGCTGAACTCTGTGACCAAGACTGATGCTCATCCTATCCCTAGGGCGGATGAGCATATTGACCGGCTGGGGGGTGCCCGATACCTGAGTACCTTTGACCTCACGCCAGGGTACTGGCAGATCGCCCTAACGGACGGGGCCAAGGAGAGGTCCGTCTTTTCCACCCCAGAGGGCCACTACCAGTTTAGAGTGATGCCCTTTGGACTGAAAATCTGTCTTGCCACCTTCCAGCGGCTGGTGAACCGGGTCCTCTCTGGTTTAGAGGCCTTTTCTGCTACCTACCTGGACGACATATCTGTCTTCAGTAGCAGCTGTAAGGCCCATCTGTCACCTCCAGGAAGTGCTTTGGGCCCTGCAGCAAGCAGGCCTGACTATTAAAGCCAGCAAATGCCAGATAGGGCAGGGGTCAGTAGTCTACCTAGGACACTTGGTGGGCAGGGGCAAGGTGCAGCCCCTACAGGCCAAGATAGAAACTATCCTGGCCTGGGAGCCCCCCAAAACTCAGACTGAGGTCAGGGCATTCCTGGGCCTCACAGGGTACTACTGCAGGTTTGTCTAGGGTTATGGCACCATTGTGGCCCCCTTGACTGACCTAACTTCCAAAAAACACCCTAGGAAAGTAATCTGGACAGAGGCTTGCCAAAAAGCCTTTGACTCCCTAAAGCAGGCCATGTGCACAGCTACTGTGCTCAGGGCCCCTGACTTCGCCAAAGAGTTCATTGTCCAAACAGACGCCTCTGAGCATTGCATACAGGCAGTACTTTCACAACTCAATGAGGAGGGCTTGGACCAACCAGTGGCTTTCATCTCCAGGAGGCTACTCCCCCGGGAACAGCGGTGGAGTGCTATAGAGAAAGAAGCTTTTGCGGTGGTCTGGGCTGTGAAGAAGCTGAGGCCATACTTGTTTGGCTCACACTTCCTGATTCAGACTGACCACCGGCCCCTCAGGTGGCTTATGGAAATGAGGGGCGAAAATCCCAAATTGTTGAGGTGGTTAATTTTCCTCCAGGGGATGGACTTCAGGGTGGAACACCGACCCGGAGTAGACCACGCCAATGCTGACGGTCTCTCTAGGTTTTTCCGCCTTAGTGATGAGAACTCCCTAGAGATTGGGTAGCTCTCCCCACTTTCAGCTGGGGGGGGGGGGTGACACGTGTTGGACCTGTCAGCCCTAGGGTGGTCTTCCCCTACCTTTTTGCCCTTGCGCCTCCCATTTTCACTGTACCTTTTTGTTGGACTTAGGACTCTGGGTGCTTCACCACTGCTAAACAGTGTTGAGGTGCAGGTGCTCTCCCCTAAAACAATGTGACGCTGGCATTTCTGCCACAAGCCCCTGCTACCGCAGTAAGGCTTAACCCTCCATAGGCTAACATTGGGAACCACACTTAGGGGATAATTTCTGACAGGGACCTCATAAGTCTGTCATGTTTGGTCTTGTTGGACTCGGGGCGGGGAACCCTTTCCAGGGATATATGGGGTTTGGGCCCTACTACTTTAGAAATCCCACTTTTAGAAAGTGGACCTTTTCCTGCCTACACTTAGTCTGGGCACTGTAGACTCCCCCCTCCCCTCTGCATACTGATAGCCTGCCTGCGTTGGGAGGTGGGAGTGGTGATTCACACCTTCTCCCCTAGAATGGGCTGTGACCAGCTTTCCACTGCAGCCTTAACGGCCCTGTCTTTCGTCACCGAGACAGCCAGGTCAGGGAAGGCAGAACTCCCTGGACTCTTCTAGAAACCCCTGCCTCAGACCCTTCCAGAGACTTATACCACTTTCTAGCCACTAGACTGTAGGATATATAAGGGAGGGTCCTGGCCTTACTTCTTCGTTACACTGCTGGACCTGGAAGAATCCCTGCTGGAGTGAGAACTGCTGCGCTAGGAAGGATTGCCACTGGGAAGGAGGCTGACTGCTCTAAGGAACTGCTGCCTCAACCTGCTTGTGTGGAAAGTGCCTTAACATTGCCCCCCAACTTCACTGCCGTGGGCCCAAGGAAAAGTGCACCAGAATCACCTTTAAAATCACCGGGAGCTTCAAGAAGCCATTGCCTGCTTCTTCCCGCTGACTGGACTTTTAAACTGTTCCCCGGGATCTCCGCCGCAGGCCCGAGGGCCGCTGACGTCACCCCCTGTGCTGCGCTGTGATTTGCCCTAGGCTTCAGGGATTCCCTCCTCGTCATCAGAGGGCAGCAACGGGATTGCCTCCAGCCCTCCAGGAGTTCAACGGCGTCACTGGTGTGCCGCACTCCCATTGGCTCGATGCAAGGGCTTCCCCACGTCCACCCTGGAAGAGAAGAGCGGAGCCTGTGGCAGGTCGGGGAGCGTAAAGACTGAGGAGCCCCTCACCAGTGCCTGGCTCGCCCTCCAACCTCAGGTAACGCTGCACGTTGAACTGCTGAGGGTAGTGCGAGTTCAGGTGGGGTGCGGGCTGCGGGCCGGGGATTGCACAAACTCACAGGCGGATCACCTATCTGATTGGCGGGTCCGCGTGAACTGCTCCACTTTGGGCATTTGTTGACAACGGCAGGCTGCTCGGGACTGCCTTAACTTACTTGACTAAGGCGCCACCGGGGACTGTGCTGAATTACCTACGGCCTGCCCCCCTTGTTATCGGCCGCTCAGGATGGTGTCCCGTCAGTTGCAGGCCTGTGGGGGACTGTTGGGGCATCTACCGCATCTGCAGGCTGATTGACCCGGCACAGTAGATTGTGGGCCAGGGATTGGTGGGATTTACTCTGCGACTGGCCCCCATTCTTAGATCTCAGCACTACCGTATTGTCCCTAGTGGGAACCCAGACAGTTTTCCAGCACCGGTTTGCCCTAAAGGTGAAATACTGTTCTTTCAAAGAGACTTCTGCTCCTAATTCGTCAATAGTGTAGGAACCTTTCACAACTAAAGGATTGTTTTTCCCTAGGGCTTCCCACCTGTAGGAATACCGCCTTATTCAGGTTCCCCTTTCAACAGCCAAGCTCAAGAGATTTTTCTACTGAGAGTTTCCCGTGTGTATAATGGACTGTTGGTGCTTCTATCTTGCATCATTTTTAGAGCCCTAGTTTCTGCAGCATATAGTAGGCTGGCGTATCCTCCGGTGGCGCTTCCTCGATACTCCTAGTAGGCACCCCTACATCTCCTCATATCATATCTCTGATTGCTTTAAAACATCACATTTTTCCATCCCTTATTTTGACAATTAAAATCTCAAACCAAAATAACAATTTTAAGCTAAGTATTACACCAACCGACCTATCCAAGCACAGCACACTCTGATGTCACTCTCACCACTTACAGCAGTTTACCCCCCTTCACAATTTTTCCCACACTCTCTCGTGTTCACTTCTGTTTATACCGAACAACAGCTACTAATTATCTGCTTCTCTAAAGGAATGGATAGGATCACTCACCCGAAGAACACACATTCAAAAATGAAACCTCGACCAGCGGGAAGTCACTTAAATCAGTATAGTTTCCTTTTGCGCAAAAGATCCACCACACTAATTACAACTGTATCTTACATACGAAAGTTCCCTATCTTAAATGGGCCGTCGACGACATCTCACGACAAACCCCACAAACCTTAGCGGATAATTATAACACAGTGTCTGCTGGACCAATATTATATATCCCGGGATCTTGGATCACTTTAGACCCGATAACTTCGACTTCAGGAAACGAACTTAGTACCACATTCACACGACTCTCGCAAAATCACCGCCTGACATCACACAATCAATGCTGTACCGAAAACTAAGCCTACGTTTCACACACACATCCCTACTAACACTCACTCCTTCTTCGCCCGCGTATCAGCGCATGCCACTGGAATTCCATCTGTCTTCCACATTCCTGAATTCTGAACTAGGAACACTAATGCTGGGAACCGGATTTTTTAGGTCAAGTTCCAATACCCTTGACTTCACTAACTAACCATCCGACGGTGATACCAATTTGTTTAAGGCCTATTTACACAACTTCTCTCCAGAGGCAATAGGTTTTTCTAGTAGAGTGAGCTGTGAAAGTGCAACCAATGTGGCTACACATTAATCCACTCGACTCCTTGATCGAGTTTGGTAAGTTTAAATATACATTTAGAAACAAATCAATGTAAATCAGTTCCAGCAAAATTGTTTAAAAGTACTAAAAAATCTGAATAGGTCCAAATCTCCTTAATTGAACCCTACATTGTACAAAGGAAATCACTACCCTAAGGCAATGATGGAAGCAATCAAAAAGAAGAAATGAAGGTTAAATTGCATCGAATGATTCTCTTTAATGAGCATCAGTAACTGAATTGAAATACGAGGAAGAAAAGTGTCAGTCATTAGAGCCTTCAGTAGAAACACTCTGACAATGGGTCAAGTAGCTTAATGCCACTCAAGCAAAGAAAAGGTCTGCTCTCTAAGGAACCCCAAAATGGAATGGTCTCCCTAACTAATACAGCACATAATATCATCTGCTGCCGACATGACACTCTCATGCGGCTTCTCTTTGGAAATGTCCATAGCTCTGTTATAGTTAGATACTTTCAGTAGCTCAGACAGATAGCACATTATTTGTCTTGCCCATTCCTCTCCCATGTGAACTTCTCTCTTCACTGTCATTTTCTAAGCAAACTCCTCTCTCTCATGCTTTGCTATCTGTTAAAACACGACGCAATTATTCTAACTAATTAAGCTTCTCAACACCTACAGGGAAATGGAATGGCACAAATATTCCATATCAAAGGTCGAATATAGAAAACATGAGATTGCAACATGGGCTAGCTCTGAAACAGGGAAAGTTGGGCAAAATGAAATTATACATGACGTTAGGCTAACATAAGCATTAGGCCTCAATTTAATTATAAACCTTTGGCTAATGCACTGGATTACAAGTACGTACTTCTCATAAACATGAATATGATGCAATGAACTAAAAGCGTCAGTATATTTTGACCCGGCACATGATTAATTCAGGTTATATGTGTGAATGAGCAAATACATTGCACACATTCTAGTTAAGTATCTCACTTTAAGACATTTCAGATTAAGCTCTCTTGTCATATTAATAGGTAAATTGTCACATAACTTTATTAATACAGCATTGACACATATTTCTCAAATAAAATATCTTTAGTATAAGGTACTCCACTCATTTAGTACATTAGTCATGACAGAATATATTTGAGTGCTGACTATACGTGAATATGATGCACTCCTACATTATCTCCAGACAGGATCAAGATTACACTTCTGCAGCCACTTTTGTGTGTAAATTTACCAGAAAGTGTAGACTTGCATGTCTCCACCTCCTGAATTCATGAGGTGGAGCCTAATTTATTAGTGTAAAGTTACTTCTTGTAAGTTTTCACACGTTGGCTGAAATTGGCAAAGGTCTCCACCACTATGACAGAGATCCTCCTATGGTAAACACAGAGAAATTGTGAAAAGTTTAGTAAACTTACTAAAAAACGAAAAATATTTTTTAGTTATATAAATCAATTTTATGTTTTTTATTGTATTAGAAAAAAATGGTACAACACTCTAATCATAATTTTGAATACAATATTTAATCTGTTTAAATATATTAAATACATCTACTCTTTTAAGGACTTATTTAAAAAAGAAAAACACCAAAAGTAAAATATTTCTATTAATTTATTATGTATTAAAAGTTACCAAAACTATTGAATTTAAATGAATTTAATTAGTTTGAATAATAAGATACTAATATTTTTAATTAAAGTTATTCAAATATTTTAAAATAAAATGTTTATACTTTTTTACATTCAATTAAATGTAAAATGCCGTCTTAATCCTCCCTTAATCCCTTTAATTTTGTAGTAAGTATCCCCTATCTTTGTAGCAATCCTCCCTGTTACTCGCATATTTAGTGAAAAGTGCTAAAATGTAGGCGCAGATCACTACAGTTGGGCGGAGGTCTCTCCCCAATGTTTGAATAGAAACAAATAAGTGCAGGTACTCATCAAATTGAGTTCTGGAATTTGGGCAGGATTACGGGTGGGGCTAGGGTGCCAGCATCCAATGAGATAAGATATTCTCTGTCTAAATCTGTACATGTTGATGCAGAAACAGGTATTGCGTGCATACTACTTTGCCGACACTGGCACCAAAATACCTTATGGGAAAGATTAAATTACGGCTGTGGTTGCGGAATCGGGTATGGGCTTACATCCCAGGTTTTCAAAGGACCTGGTACACAATTTTAGGGTATATATCCTTCTCCCAAGTACCTTACGACGACAAGCCAGCTGTGATAGTAATTTCTCTTTTTTGCCAGTGAATGTGTTTTTTAACCCTTGCCACTACACTGGCCCCTTGAATTAGGGTCTCTCACTCACAGACTCCTCTTGCCATTAAAAGACCTGAATTACATTTTTGCCACCACTGCAGTTGGTGCATTTATTATGAAACCTTTCTATGTACACACATTAAATACCCACCTTTGCAGACACACAGATATGCAGTTGAAAAGCAGCCCACTTCTAAATTTACTTCAGAGGAAACAGATATTGAAGGCTTTGTGTTCAAGAATGTGTTCACTGGAGTCAACACATGAGAGGGAAAAGTAACATGGTGTACTCTTATAACTAACATATACTCCAGGGCTAATAAACACCGTGTTGTGATTAATAAACAGGTTATAGGCATATGTGTGGGGCATTCTGACAAATAACCGCCTTTCCATCAAAGGCACCCCTCCTGGGCTGATTTACATAGCTGCATTAATGCAAACACGCCAACTTAGCATCTGGTGCCTTTTTAACATAAGTAGCTACATCGTTTTTGTTAGGTCTCGCCTGCGATTACAGCGCGAAAGCGCTGTCTCGCTGCGAGACCTATAGTCACTGACTCTGCTTCCCAGAAGACAGGAGATGTACACGCGCAGGCTCAGGAATCGGATTGGCGCGGGACGCGCGCGGACAGCATGCCTGAAACACACATGCGCACACCCATCTCCTGTCTCCACTGCAAGCCTGCTGCTTACTTTCACTTTCCCTCCTCCCTCAGCCGCCGGCTCCACTGCCCATCACCGCGCACAGGAGGGCTCCTTTCATACAGCACAACCCACCCCCGACCCCACAGCCCCCACACCGAGGACCCTCCTCCCCACTGCAGTCAGGAGAAACGGGTTATCTAATTTGATCCGTGGTGGAGAAGCGCTCTGCGGCGTGTTGGTGCTCCCGGGATAGGGGAGGGGAGGGCTCTTCTCATTAGCTATAGCTGGCGCCCCCCGTGATGGGTGCGCGAACGCAGGGCAAGGTATTTATCGGGCAGTGACTCACCCGGTCTTCGATCCTGTGGAGTCGGCTACCATGCACCAGCTTCCCCTGCCGGAACCTGCCTCTTGTCTTCTCTTTGTAGGGTTGTGCCTCAGGCCCGCATGGCCAGAATGAACACACACAGACACTTGGTATGGTGGTGTAGTAACTGGCCCGGAGCACGTGCACTCCGGCCCCTTTTATTAACTGGGTCACCTGACTGGTGACGCCTGTAGTGGGTGGGTGTCTAGTGTGGTTTACATCAGCACAGGAACACTAGACTGTATCCAGCCGGATACTACATCCCTCCCAAAATTTAAGGAAAGAAAAAGAGCAAAAGTCCAACCTGTAATAAAACCTGTAATAAAACAACTAAAAGCAAACCACCACCAAATGAGTCTCTTCAGGCCGTCTGCTGGGCAGGGTTAGAGTCCTTGACAGCATGGTCGGGATGCCTTCTTTGCCTAGGCGACGCTTTGTAGACTGGCCTGGTCTCGCAGTGGTGAAGTTCATATGTACAATTGTTTTTTGTAGACGCATCTGGAGCTGTGGTGATATCCACTTCGGTGTCGGAGACGATCTCGGTGAGTGAGGCCTTCCTGCGGGATGTCGCGCTCTGTGACTCTCCTGCTCCTGACGTCTGAGTGACGTTCGACTTGCCTCTCCCACCTGGACTCCATTGCCACTGGAGCCTTTTGGAGGGCTTGCCCTGCTGGCTGAGATGGGACTGTGTGGACCATGTGGGGCTTCGCAGGAGCCGCGCAAAGGCGTCGCTGAGGAACTGCCAACGGACTCACAGCCAAGTCACTCATGTAGCCTCCGAGGGTGGTGTCACGGTCTGGACGTCCTCGTCGTCTGGATTCGGGTGCTGCGCTTTCCTCTGCCGATCTTGTGGGTGACCTGTCTTCAGCCGTAACCTTTGTGTTTCCTGCACCTGCCGTGGAGTGGCGACCAACACATCTCTCCCAATCGGACCCCTTTTGCACAGGGACTCCATTGAGGCCCTTGTCCCCTAGACTGCCACATGACTGCGTGGGCTGTGCGGGATGTTGCGCAGGCCACGCTTAGCGCTGCTGTGGAACTCTCGACAGGGCCACGGTCAAGTCTTGTGTAGTCCCCAAGGGCGGATCTCCCAATGTGCGGGTGTGCTCGACTTCGGCAAGCTTTGGATGAACTGGGGTGTATAGACCTTATTAGTTCCTGGGCGATTTGCCTCTCTGAGCTCCGGTTGTTCTGGGTGCGTGGATTTACTCGGGTGGTGTGATGCTCCTTGGTGGTGATGCACCTGGACGGTGGTAACAAGATGATAGTTTTCTTCAGTGGGCAGACAGGCGGCGATCTTCTGTCGGGGTGACTTGAGGGAGTGAGAAGGACTTGAGGGACTTTGTGGCACTGCTCGGTTGTCTGAAGGCAGGTGCGCTGCGAGATGTGATGCTATCGATACCAAGCAGCCGGTGACAGGTGAGAGGACGGTCGAACTGTGAAGCGTGGAGCTGGGACGCAGACTGCGCTGCTAGCGGTTACAGTAGGTCCTCCCGGGGAGCTGTCTCCAGTGACATCTCTGCACCCCGGTGGCTGGCTCGTGTGGATGAATACCTTCCTCAGTGCTAGTGCGAGTCCTTGGTCCTGTCGCTCTTGTCTGTTCCATCTTGCGCGCCTGTGGTCTGCCCTGTGGCGTTGTGCCACTGTTCTTTCCTCCTTTGCGGAATGGCATCGTGCCACGCTCTTCTCCTTCTTCCTACCAGGTTTTTCCTTGGATGTGGCATCCTGCCACCTGTCTCATGTTTGCTCCACATGGACATTTCACTGGTTGCGTCGCTCTTGTGATGGTCTTCCTTTTCTGTTGCGGGCCTATTGCAGGCCTGTCCTGTTGGTAGGACCTGCATGTACATCTTGGGGACTTCCAGTGGCACCATCCCCTACTCAGGGATTTTACAGGGTCCCTCTTCTCTTCGTTGGAGGAGCTTCGTGCTTGCGCCGTCTTGGCGACTGCTTCTTCCTGTCTTCCGGTGCGCAGTTCCAGACTGTTCACTCTGTGTGACAGGCTCCTTTGTCGCTGTGCGCTGTGACGTCCGGTCACGTGCCGCTGTGCTGTTGGAGCATCTGTTGCTGTGGCGGCCTGCCACGTGGAGTGTGCAACTCCTCTCTTGCCTGTCTTGGGTCCCTGCCGACTCCGTCTTGAAGCAGTGCGAGGGAGGACACTGTGTGGTCTTCGACCCACTGCGGGGCTTCTCAGAGGCGATGGAGATGTGGATTCTCTCCTTCCTGCGTTCAGGAGTGTTTCCTTGTGGAGATGTCTATCTCTTGGGTGCCTGCCCGTGCTGCCAGGTTCACTGGCACAGCCTTCTGTGCGCCTCTGACTTTGCGTGTTCTTTCTCCTTCCGGGATGCTCTCTTCTGGCACTTGGGGTGCCTGTGGTGTGGCTTGCTGTTGTGCCTTTTCACCAGTAGGAGCGGGTGATGCAACCTCCTCACCGGTGGCTGCGTTGGGCAGCCATGTGTGGTGCGTGCTCCGCACCAGTCTTTCTGGCGCTTTTGCTGGGGGCAGTTCCCTGAAGACGTTGCTGTCTTGGCTGGTCGTACACTCTTGCGGGTGGAAATTGTCTTTGGTGTTGTTGCTTGAGTTCCTTGCAGTTCCTTGCGGGGGTTTGTCAGTCTCTCCCTGTACTTTGCGGTGGTGGCAGATGGTGCTCCTATGTCTGATGTAGTCTGTCTCAGCTACTGAGCACAAGCAGGCAGTCTTCCTGGTGATGGCGGTGTGCACTCCGAGACCTGATGTTGCCGGTTGGTTAGCGGGACGCTGTGTGGTGCCCTGGTGCATCTGGTCCGTGGAGCACAGTGCTGCTTAGTTGGTCGCAGGTCTGCATCAGTTGGTCACGGTGGCCAGTTAGTGTGCTGGACCGCTACTTCTGGAGAAAATTACAAAAAACAATTTGATGGACAGAATGTAGATCAATGTCTTACATTCACCCCAGTACAAGGATCTGGGCCTAAATCCATCGTTTTTTGCACTCCACACCACCCTGGGTCAGATAATGGCTTCGCGCAAATCAGCTCTGACCCTGTGCCCCATGGGAACAGTCCAGTCCGAACTACAACAGCCATATCTTTCCCAGACCGGAATCAAGCATCCGAGGACCGGACCGGTTTCGAGGTAACACCTCTCATCAGCCCGGCTAGCTTGACTCCAGTGGTGTGGAGGCTCTGGGACCCACGTCTGAGCTACCCCAGTACACTCAGGGAGAAAATTACAAAAAACAATTTGATGGACAGAATGTAGATCAATGTCTTACATTCACCCCAGTACAAGGATCTGGGCCTAAATCCATCGTTTTTGGCACTCCACACCACCCTGGGTCAGATAATGGCTTTATGCAAATCAGCTCTGACCCTGTGCCCCATGGGAACAGTCCAGTCCGAACTACAACAGCCATATCTTTCCCAGACCGGAAACAAGCATCCGAGGACCGGACCGGTTTCGAGGTAACACCTCTCATCAGCCCGGCTAGCTTGACTCCAGTGGTGTGGAGGCTCTGGGACCCACGTCTGAGCTACCCCAGTACACTCAGGGAGAAAATTACAAAAAACAATTTGATGGACAGAATGTAGATCAATGTCTTACATTCACCCCAGTACAAGGATCTGGGCCTAAATCCATCGTTTTTTGCACTCCACACCACCCTGGGTCAGATAATGGCTTTATGCAAATCAGCTCTGACCCTGTGCCCCATGAGAACAGTCCAGTCCGAACTACAACAGCCATATCTTTCCCAGACCGGAATCAAGCATCCGAGGACCGGACCGGTTTTGAGGTAACACCTCTCATCAGCCCGGCTAGCTTGACTCCAGTGGTGTGGAGGCTCTGGGACCCACGTCTGAGCTACCCCAGTACACTCAGGGAGAAAATTACAAAAAACAATTTGATGGACAGAATGTAGATCAATGTCTTACATTCACCCCAGTACAAGGATCTTGGCCTAAATCCATCGTTTTTTGCACTCCACACCACCCTGGGTCAGATAATGGCTTTATGCAAATCAGCTCTGACCCTGTGCCCCATGGGAACAGTCCAGTCCGAACTACAACAGCCATATCTTTCCCAGACCGGAATCAAGCATCCGAGGACCGGACCGGTTTCGAGGTAACACCTCTCATCAGCCCGGCTAGCTTGACTCCAGTGGTGTGGAGGCTCTGGGACCCACGTCTGAGCTACCCCAGCACACTCAGGGAGAAAATTACAAAAAACAATTTGATGGACAGAATGTAGATCAATGTCTTACATTCACCCCAGTACAAGGATCCGGGCCTAAATCCATCGTTTTTTGCACTCCACACCACCCTGGGTCAGATAATGGCTTTATGCAAATCAGCTCTGACCCTGTGCCCCATGGGAACAGTCCAGTCCGAACTACAACAGCCATATCTTTCCCAGACCGGAATCAAGCATCCGAGGACCGGACCGGTTTCGAGGTAACACCTCTCATCAGCCCGGCTAGCTTGACTCCAGTGGTGTGGAGGCTCTGGGACCCACGTCTGAGCTACCCCAGTACACTCAGGGAGAAAATTACAAAAAACAATTTGATGGACAGAATGTAGATCAATGTCTTACATTCACCCCAGTACAAGGATCTGGGCCTAAAGCCATCGTTTTTTGCACTCCACACCACCCTGGGTCAGATAATGGCTTTATGCAAATCAGCTCTGACCCTGTGCCCCATGGGAACAGTCCAGTCCGAACTACAACAGCCATATCTTTCCCAGACCGGAATCAAGCATCCGAGGACCGGACCGGTTTCGAGGTAACACCTCATCAGCCCGGCTAGCTTGACTCCAGTGGTGTGGAGGCTCTGGGACCCACGTCTGATCTACCCCAGTACACTCAGGGAGAAAATTACAAAAAACAATTTGATGGACAGAATGTAGATCAATGTCTTACATTCACCCCAGTACAAGGATCTGGGCCTAAATCCATCGTTTTTTGCACTCCACACCACCCTAGGCCAGATAATGGCTTTATGCAAATCAGCTATGACCCTGTGCCCCATGGGAACAGTCCAGTCCGAACTACAACAGCCATATCTTTCCCAGACCGGAATCAAGCATCCGAGGACCGGACCGGTTTCGAGGTAACACCTCTCATCAGCCCGGCTAGCTTGACTCCAGTGGTGTGGAGGCTCTGGGACCCACGTCTGAGCTACCCCAGTACACTCAGGGAGAAAATTACAAAAAACAATTTGATGGACAGAATGTAGATCAATGTCTTACATTCACCCCAGTACAAGGATCTGGGCCTAAATCCATCGTTTTTTGCACTCCACACCACCCTGGGTCAGATAATGGCTTAATGCAAATCAGCTCTGACCCTGTGCCCCATGGGAACAGTCCAGTCCGAACTACAACAGCCATATCTTTCCCAGACCGGAATCAAGCATCCGAGGACCGGACCGGTTTCGAGGTAACACCTCTCATCAGCCCGGCTAGCTTGACTCCAGTGGTGTGGAGGCTCTGGGACCCACGTCTGAGCTACCCCAGTACACTCAGGGAGAAAATTACAAAAAACAATTTGATGGACAGAATGTAGATCAATGTCTTACATTCACCCCAGTACAAGGATCTGGGCCTAAATCCATCGTTTTTGGCACTCCACACCACCCTGGGTCAGATAATGGCTTTATGCAAATCAGCTCTGACCCTGTGCCCCATGGGAACAGTCCAGTCCGAACTACAACAGCCATATCTTTCCCAGACCGGAAACAAGCATCCGAGGACCGGACCGGTTTCGAGGTAACACCTCTCATCAGCCCGGCTAGCTTGACTCCAGTGGTGTGGAGGCTCTGGGACCCACGTCTGAGCTACCCCAGTACACTCAGGGAGAAAATTACAAAAAACAATTTGATGGACAGAATGTAGATCAATGTCTTACATTCACCCCAGTACAAGGATCTGGGCCTAAATCCATCGTTTTTTGCACTCCACACCACCCTGGGTCAGATAATGGCTTTATGCAAATCAGCTCTGACCCTGTGCCCCATGAGAACAGTCCAGTCCGAACTACAACAGCCATATCTTTCCCAGACCGGAATCAAGCATCCGAGGACCGGACCGGTTTTGAGGTAACACCTCTCATCAGCCCGGCTAGCTTGACTCCAGTGGTGTGGAGGCTCTGGGACCCACGTCTGAGCTACCCCAGTACACTCAGGGAGAAAATTACAAAAAACAATTTGATGGACAGAATGTAGATCAATGTCTTACATTCACCCCAGTACAAGGATCTTGGCCTAAATCCATCGTTTTTTGCACTCCACACCACCCTGGGTCAGATAATGGCTTTATGCAAATCAGCTCTGACCCTGTGCCCCATGGGAACAGTCCAGTCCGAACTACAACAGCCATATCTTTCCCAGACCGGAATCAAGCATCCGAGGACCGGACCGGTTTCGAGGTAACACCTCTCATCAGCCCGGCTAGCTTGACTCCAGTGGTGTGGAGGCTCTGGGACCCACGTCTGAGCTACCCCAGCACACTCAGGGAGAAAATTACAAAAAACAATTTGATGGACAGAATGTAGATCAATGTCTTACATTCACCCCAGTACAAGGATCCGGGCCTAAATCCATCGTTTTTTGCACTCCACACCACCCTGGGTCAGATAATGGCTTTATGCAAATCAGCTCTGACCCTGTGCCCCATGGGAACAGTCCAGTCCGAACTACAACAGCCATATCTTTCCCAGACCGGAATCAAGCATCCGAGGACCGGACCGGTTTCGAGGTAACACCTCTCATCAGCCCGGCTAGCTTGACTCCAGTGGTGTGGAGGCTCTGGGACCCACGTCTGAGCTACCCCAGTACACTCAGGGAGAAAATTACAAAAAACAATTTGATGGACAGAATGTAGATCAATGTCTTACATTCACCCCAGTACAAGGATCTGGGCCTAAAGCCATCGTTTTTTGCACTCCACACCACCCTGGGTCAGATAATGGCTTTATGCAAATCAGCTCTGACCCTGTGCCCCATGGGAACAGTCCAGTCCGAACTACAACAGCCATATCTTTCCCAGACCGGAATCAAGCATCCGAGGACCGGACCGGTTTCGAGGTAACACCTCATCAGCCCGGCTAGCTTGACTCCAGTGGTGTGGAGGCTCTGGGACCCACGTCTGATCTACCCCAGTACACTCAGGGAGAAAATTACAAAAAACAATTTGATGGACAGAATGTAGATCAATGTCTTACATTCACCCCAGTACAAGGATCTGGGCCTAAATCCATCGTTTTTTGCACTCCACACCACCCTAGGCCAGATAATGGCTTTATGCAAATCAGCTATGACCCTGTGCCCCATGGGAACAGTCCAGTCCGAACTACAACAGCCATATCTTTCCCAGACCGGAATCAAGCATCCGAGGACCGGACCGGTTTCGAGGTAACACCTCTCATCAGCCCGGCTAGCTTGACTCCAGTGGTGTGGAGGCTCTGGGACCCACGTCTGAGCTACCCCAGTACACTCAGGGAGAAAATTACAAAAAACAATTTGATGGACAGAATGTAGATCAATGTCTTACATTCACCCCAGTACAAGGATCTGGGCCTAAATCCATCGTTTTTTGCACTCCACACCACCCTGGGTCAGATAATGGCTTAATGCAAATCAGCTCTGACCCTGTGCCCCATGGGAACAGTCCAGTCCGAACTACAACAGCCATATCTTTCCCAGACCGGAATCAAGCATCCGAGGACCGGACCGGTTTCGAGGTAACACCTCTCATCAGCCCGGCTAGCTTGACTCCAGTGGTGTGGAGGCTCTGGGACCCACGTCTGAGCTACCCCAGTACACTCAGGGAGAAAATTACAAAAAACAATTTGATGGACAGAATGTAGATCAATGTCTTACATTCACCCCAGTACAAGGATCTGGGCCTAAATCCATCGTTTTTTGCACTCTACACCACCCTGGGTCAGATAATGGCTTTATGCAAATCAGCTCTGACCCTGTGCCCCATGGGAACAGTCCAGTCCGAACTACAACAGCCATATCTTTCCCAGACCGGAATCAAGCATCCGAGGACCGGACCGGTTTCGAGGTAACACCTCTCATCAGCCCGGCTAGCTTGACTCCAGTGGTGTGGAGGCTCTGTGACCCACGTCTGAGGTACCCCAGTACACTCAGGGAGAAAATTACAAAAAACAATTTGATGGACAGAATGTAGATCAATGTCTTACATTCACCCCAGTACAAGGATCTGGCCTAAATCCATCGTTTGTTGCACTCCAGACCACCCTGGGTCAGATAATGGCTTTATGCAAATCAGCTCTGACCCTGTGCCCCATGGGAACAGTCCAGTTCGAACTACAACAGCCATATCTTTCCCAGACCGGAATCAAGCATCCGAGGACCGGATCGGTTTCGAGGTAACACCTCTCATCAGCCCGGCTAGCTTGACTCCAGTGATGTGGAGGCTCTGGGACCCACGTCTGAGCTACCCCAGTACACTCAGGGAGAAAATTACAAAAAACAATTTGATGGACAGAATGTAGATCAATGTCTTACATTCACCCCAGTACAAGGATCTGGGCCTAAATCCATCGTTTTTTGCACTCCACACCACCCTGGGTCAGATAATGGCTTAATGCAAATCAGCTCTGACCCTGTGCCCCATGGGAACAGTCCAGTCCGAACTACAACAGCCATATCTTTCCCAGACCGGAATCAAGCATCCAGTGGTGTGGAGGCTCTGGGACCCACGTCTGAGCTACCCCAGTACACTCAGGGAGAAAATTACAAAAAACAATTTGATGGACAGAATGTAGATCAATGTCTTACATTCACCCCAGTACAAGGATCTGGGCCTAAATCCATAGTTTTTTGCACTCCACACCACCCTGGGTCAGATAATGGCTTAATGCAAATCAGCTCTGACCCTGTGCCCCATGGGAACAGTCCAGTCCGAACTACAACAGCCATATCTTTCCCAGACCGGAATCAAGCATCCGAGGACCGGACCGGTTTCGAGGTAACACCTCTCATCAGCCCGGCTAGCTTGACTCCAGTGGTGTGGAGGCTCTGGGACCCACGTCTGAGCTACCCCAGTACACTCAGGGAGAAAATTACAAAAAACAATTTGATGGACAGAATGTAGATCAATGTCTTACATTCACCCCAGTACAAGGATCTGGGCCTAAATCCATCGTTTTTTGCACTCTACACCACCCTGGGTCAGATAATGGCTTTATGCAAATCAGCTCTGACCCTGTGCCCCATGGGAACAGTCCAGTCCGAACTACAACAGCCATATCTTTCCCAGACCGGAATCAAGCATCCGAGGACCGGACCGGTTTCGAGGTAACACCTCTCATCAGCCCGGCTAGCTTGACTCCAGTGGTGTGAAGGCTCTGGGACCCACGTCTGAGCTACCCCAGTACACTCAGGGAGAAAATTACAAAAAACAATTTGATGGACAGAATGTAGATCAATGTCTTACATTCACCCCAGTACAAGGATCTGGCCTAAATCCATCGTTTTTTGCACTCCACACCACGCTGGGTCAGATAATGGCTTTATGCAAATCAGCTCTGACCCTGTGCCCCATGGGAACAGTCCAGTTTGAACTACAACAGCCATATTTTTCCCAGACCGGAATCAAGCATCCGAGGACCGGACCGGTTTCGAGGTAACACCTCTCATCAGCCCGGCTAGCTTGACTCCAGTGGTGTGGAGGCTCTGGGACCCACGTCTGAGCTACCCCAGTACACTCAGGGAGAAAATTACAAAAAACAATTTGATGGACAGAATGTAGATCAATGTCTTACATTCACCCCAGTACAAGGAACTGGGCCTAAATCCATCGTTCTTTGCACTCCACACCACCCTGGGTCAGATAATGGCTTTTTGCAAATCAGCTCTGACCCTGTGCCCCATGGGAACAGTCCAGTCCGAACTACAACAGCCATATCTTTCCCAGACCTGAATCAAGCATCCGAGGACCGGACCGGTTTCGAGGCAACACCTCTCATCAGCCCGGCTAGCTTGACTCCTACTTGACCGCTACTTCTGGCAGGGTAGTGGGGTGTCCTGGCTCCTCTTCCGGTCTCTGGTCCTGATTGGGTTGATGGTCGCAGGGTGCAATTGCCTATCCACTCTGGCCCGGTAGTATGTCTGCCCATCAGGGCATTGTCCCAGGGGAGCCACCAGGTGGTGCTGCGGTCATTTTGGTGGTGTGGCCTGGTTGCTGGAGGATTTGGGCTTCCTGGGAGTCTTTGGTGAAGTGCAACCTGTTGGGGTGGTGCACACTGTACCCAGTCTTGTGTGCTTCTCTTGGGGCTTGCTGTCTCACTGGGCTTTTGCTGTCCTTTGCCGTCGTGGTCCAGGGCCCCTGGTTGTATCTCTGTCACACTGTGTCTGCATGTGCTGGCAGATCTAGACAGGTGTCTAGCCGCTTCTTCAATGACATACAGCGAGCGGCTGACGTGTGTTGAGGCTTTTGTCTTCCGGGAGTGGTGGGCACTATAAGCTGCCTCAACCGGCTTCTCTCCTCGGCAACCTCAGCTGTGTCAGCCTAGCAATAGAAACATGTTGGCGCCCTGCAGCCCACTAACTTTCTGTGGGATGTGACCTGACGGAAGCTAGGGCGTGCTGTGGGCACTCCCTGTAAAACAGGGTGTAGGGGTATGGTTCACTTGCCACAGTACTGCACCGCGTCACTAAGGGGTATTGCCCTTGTTTGCCAGGGCTGTTGCAGTCAAATGCTTGCTTGCCTGCGTACTTGTAGAGGCAGAAGTGTGGACATGAGGCACTTCTTTTTTGTGATACTACCTTCCTGAGCCTCAGTGTAACTCTGTCTCCAGGCAGAGCTCCTCATTGGAGCAGAGGAGCTGCTGGCTTCTGGGTGCTGGGGCTGGCTTCCAAGCGCTGGGGCTCCGCCGTTATATTCTGCCTCAACTTGCTGCTTTGGCTCCCCCGGTGGGTGCGGTGCAGGCATGCGACCACCAGGTGGCGCCAGCTTCGATGCTGCCGACCGCTACTGCTTCCTCTGGTGCGCGTGCCTCACGCTCCAGGCGCCGCAGGTGTTGTCCCTTCAGCAGCCGCATCCACAGAGTGACCCTGACGCCGCGGATCCTCACGCCTACAGGGGAATCCCTGGAGCAGCTGCAGAGGCGCGTGGGGGCTTGACAAAGGCGGCCGTCAGCTCCTTACATGTGTACGGGTGAGTGCCCGTCTTGCGGCTGTAGAGTCAGGCGTTCAGGGTGGGGCGGCCTGTACTCGTCTCCGTGCTCGTTGTTGTGTGGCCCTGGTGAGCGCTACCAGCACGTAGGTGCAAGACAGGTCCCACCGCCGGGCAGGCAGGAGCGCAGCGCTTTTGAAGTGTTATGGCTAGCGCCGAGGGGGTACAGATGCGCTCCGCTACTTGCCTTTACATTCAGGGCAGCAGGTAGTCACGCTAGCTAGCGCATGTCAGTGCACGTAGCCAGCTCATTCGATCCGGGTGCAGGCGTGCGCCGGGGGTAGCGAGGCATGGGCGCTCCAGACTCCTCTCGCCTGCCGGAGGGCGCAAACTTCTCCTCACACATGGGAAGTGCTGGGACGGGCGGTGTCTCCCTCCGTGTGGCACCGATCGCCCACACACGCTGTCACCTGGAGCTTGGTGCTGGCCTCAGCACACCCCTCTCTACCGTTGGGGATTCGCTGCCGGCCGGCCAGCGCGAAGGACAGCCGCTGGCTCAGCATGTGGGTGGACATAGGAGCCTACTGACCGGCACGTGTCCAGGAGTGTTAGGCTACACTTCCCCCACCCGCCCCCTTCCCCCCCTTCCCCCTCCACCCCTATAGACCGGGAGGCGGCTGCCATGTCGCACGTGGGCTAAGACCCACTTGTCGCCAGTGTAGGGTCGGGCCTCAGGCCCGCATGGCCAAAATGAACACACGCAGAGACTTGGTACGGTGGTGTAGTAACTGGCCCGGAGCACGTGCACATCCGGACCCTTTTATTAACACGGTCACCTGACTGGTGAAGCCTGTGGTGGATGGGTGTCTAGTGTGGGTTACATAAGCACAGGAACACTAGACGGTATCCAGCCGGATACCACACTCTTTACTCATTGTACATGGCCTCACTAAAGGCGTGTCCTCTCTCTATATCGATGCCAACTTCGGTGGTAACAGGAAGTGCCGCGGTGCTGGGGCTGTCATGGCAGAGGTATGCCCCGCCGCCCTCCCCCCCCCCCCCGGCCCGAAGGAGAAGAAGTCGCTGCGGCGGCGGCTCTATATCGCGAGCCTGAGTTCAGAAAGTCTTTCATGTGACACATCATTAGTACGTTTGTCGTGACGTATTTTTCAGCAGAGAAGAAGGGGCAGTGGCAGAGCTGGTCTATCATTGAAGCAGCAGACTTCATATAGTGCAATTTCAGACGCTTTTCAAAATCACGCGACAGCCAGAGTGGAGGGAATGAGCGCAGGAGAGCCCGGGATCGTCAAAATGGGGAGAAATGGACAATTAATGTATAAAAATCACGGCTCGGGCACTGCTGAAAAATACCAAACATCAGAACCTTGTCTCCAAGTGCTTCTTCCGTATACAGATAAAGGCGCAGAGCCTGCTGGGGAATGGGCTGAAGGTGTAAGCCCAAGATCACACACTTCCGCAAGTAAATTGTGAGGGGCCGCAGCCCTGCTAAGTTCCCAGCGCCAAGTGTGATTAGCTGCTCCCAGGCCTGCTTATCCTTTTGTTCTGGGACTTGTAATTTCAACTATATGTCCTACAAGGCTAAATGTCCCCTGTGGTCTCACGGCTAGACTGCCGACTTTATCCCTTGGAAACCAAAGTTCAAGCCTCGGTGTAGTGTTCTGGTGCGCGTGGTAGCAGTCTAGCATACCCGTGCTGCCGGAGTGCACCAGCGCTGACGTGTGATGTCAGACGCTGGGGGATATAAATAAAGAGGCGGGGCTACCGGATGGTAGTCGGAGCCACGTGTAAACTCAAACACCGGCTTCTGTGTTCATTAGCACTGCGGGGTGCTTGATATAGTGCAAGCTCACAGAAACGCTACACATTTGATGAGGGTCCATCAGAACCCACCTTGCTGTATGCACAAGCCCCCCATTACTCTGAATGCGTTTGGTCACAGGGGTCAACAGTGTTCGGGCCGGAAACAGTCCTCGAAGGCCCTGCTTTGGGGAAGTGACCCTGTGGTGAGCTGAAGCAACGCTCACTGGAACACAGCAGCGCTAACCCCAGGTAAAGGGGGAGTACGAACGGCGTAAGACGCGCTCACCCCACGCCACGAGGCAGCATAGACCCCGGAGCTACGTCACGCCATCCTGACTCCTAGGCCAGGCGTCTGGCTAACATTTAGTGCTCAGGGGAAGACAAGAAGAAGGAGTGTGGATATTGAGGAGGACAGCTCACCGCATGCAAGATTGTCCGGCGAAAGGAAGGAAATGCAGCGCATGTGGGTGGATGAACCACTTTGCAGCGGTATGCAGGTCCACGAGAGCCAAGAAAGAGGCTGCGCACGCGGTACAGGAAGAATGAGACAGTGAAGATATGGACGACGACACAGAAGACTACCCAGTGCACTACGTGTTCGCGATCGACCAGCCACAAAGAAAGAAATGCCGCCTCCCGCAGTGCCGCATCAAGATTCACCAACAAGAGGTGAGAGCCACTATCGATACAGGGGCGTCCATTGAGCTGATGGCCGCGAACGCATACACCCAACTGTGCGAAAGACCTTCCCTACGCGAGGCAAAGATCCGAGTATTCGCGTACGGACAGAAGACACCCATTCCCCTGATAGGGTGTTTCAAGACAGAACTGCAACACCAAGAGTCTAAGGTACCCACCACCATCTCTGTCACGAAAGAAGGCAGCGGCATGCTATTGAGCGGACAGTCATCCGAAGATCTGAAGATCATATCGTTCGCCATGGCAGTGTTGGAGGAGGAATTAGACACCATCATAGAGGAATTTGACGAAGTATTTAAAGGCATTGGATGCCAAAAGGGAAAGAAGTATCCCTCCACATCGACCCGTCGGTCCAACCAGTGGTGCTGAGGCACAGAAGCATTGCATTCCACTTGAGGAAGAAAGTTGAAGAGGAATTGGACGCACTGGAGAAACAAGGTATCATAGAGAAGGTCAGTGGACCCATCCCCTGTGTATTCCCAATCGTAGTCGCCTGGAAACCAAAACAGCCTGGACAGGTCCGCATCTGTGTGGATATGCGTTTCCCTAATGCGGCGGTAAAGAGAGAGCGACACCTAACCCCCACAATAGACGATATCCTAGGGGAGCTCAACGGAGCAAAATGGTTCTCAAAGGTGGATCTTCGTTCTGGCTATCATCAGCTACCGCTCCACCCCGACTCGAGATACATAACCACCTTCTCCACACATGTAGGCCTCAGACGATATCGGCGCCTCAACTTTGGAATATCGAGTGCTGCAGAGGTATTTCAAAATACAATCCGCGAGGTCCTCAGTGGACTTCCGGGGGTCCTGAACGTGAGCGATGATCTGCTAATTTTCGCATCGTCAATTGAAGAACACCACCAGAGGCTGAGAGGAGTCCTCCATAGGATCAAAGAATCCGGCCTAACCCTCCACAGAGAGAAGTGTCAATTCCTACAGAACAGAATCAGCTTCTTCGGGTACACCTTCTCGAGCCAAGGAGTGGCACCTGACCTAGACAAAGTGAATGATGTCCAGGGAGCCCCGGCTCCAACGAACGTCTCGAAAGCGGGAAGCTTCTTGGGTATGGTGAACTTCTGTGGACGCTTTATCCCTGACCTCTCCAACCTCACAAAACCCCTCCGGGAGCTGACAAAATCCGCCACCACATGGCAATGGGGCCCGGAACAAGAGAAAGCATTCCGAGACACGAAGGCAGCTCTGTCAGCGGACACGACCCTGTCCTACTTCGATCCGTCCAAGTTCACCAATGTGGCCGTGGATGCCAGCCCATACGGCGTAGGAGCGGTACTGGCTCAACTTCAGAACAACGGAGAATGGGCGCCCATCGCCTATGCTAGCCACTCCTTAACCGACACGGAGCAGAGGTATTAGCAGATAGAGAGAGAGGCCATCGCCATCCATTGGGCCTGACGACATTTTCATGTTTATGTGTATGGCCATTCCTTCACGATATCTACGGACCACAAACGCCTCCTACCCCTGTGCCAGGATTCAGTGTCAAAACCGCCACCAAGAATTGAGAAGTGGATACTACAATTGCAAGGGTACGATTACCGAGTGGAATACAAGCCGGGGCCAACAAATCCGGCAGACTACCTGTCGAGGCACCCCCGAGAAGCCACAACAAAGGAGAGAGAGGAGGCTGAGGACACCGAGGAATACGTCCGGTTAGTAACAGAAAGATCACGACCCCTACCCATGAGCTTAGCCGCCATCATTGAAGCTTTCCAGAGCGATGAGTGCCTTCAACTAGTCACAGACGTAGTCCGGTCAAGCAACTGGCGCCACATCCAAGACTCTCTGAGCAGGCGGACACCGCAAGCCAGAGAGACTCTGGAGTCTATCCTGCGAATCAAGGAAGAACTGTCCCTCGACAGCCAAGGATGCCTGCTACGAGGCCCCCAACTTATCATGCCCGCCAGCCTAACACACCAGGCAGTGGAACTAGCGCACCGAGGACACCAGGGCATGGTGAAAGCCAAGAGCAGGTTGAGAGCCAAGGTGTGGTTCCCTGGGATGGATGCAATGGTCGAGCAAACCGTTAGAACCTGTAACTGGTGTCAAGCGGCGGGTCAGCCAGATCGGCCCCACCCCGTCGCGACTGAAGACAATCCTCAGAGACCGTGGTAATGCGTGAGTGCATCTCCCTGATGGACGCTACGCGTTGGTGATCATTGACGATTTCACGAAGTATCCGGAAGTAGAGATCGTAGGGAGCCAGACAGCCACGGAAGTCATTGCCAAATTCGAAAAGACTATCGCCACCCATGGCATCTTCGAAGTCATCAAGACGGACAATGGGCCCTCGTTTCAGGGTCAAGAGTTCGCAGAATACCTAAAGAACTGGGGAATCCATCATCGCAAAATAACTCCCCGCTGGCCCCAAGCAAACGGGGAAGTGAAAAGGTTTATGCGCACCCTCAATAAGACCATTCGTATAGCGGTGGCGGACGGGTCACCACTGGAAAGAGCTATTTACAGTTTCCTGAGAGAGTACAGGATGACCCCACACGTCACGACAGAGGCAGCACCAGGAACCGCAACCATGGGCAGGATAGTGACTGACACAATTCCAAACCACCCAACGTGGAGGCCGGCACAAGCAAATGGAGAGAAGACCCTAGCGAACCGGGCTCGCTCCAATAACCAAGCCAGCAAACGGCGAGGAGCCAGAGAATCCAACATACAACCAAGAGACCAGGTGTACGTTAGAGATCGTTACCCAGGAAGCAAGTTCCGACTCCCGTTCGAACACCAACCGTGGACTGTCACTCGACGGACCGGCACCCTGGTTTCCGCCCAGAGAGGAGCCGAAACCGTCACCAGAGACGTTCCGTTCTTTAAGAAAGCCCACCCCAGTACACCACCTCATCTAAGGCGTGACCCAGAGCAAGCCAGCCCCAATCGGCTGAGCGAGGAAGAAGAGACAACCCAGTATCCCTCTGAAGAGGAGAACCAGATGGATCAAAACACTCAATCCCTGCCTGCCACCCCGGGGGGGGGGGGGGGGGGGGGCTCCCAGCTCTCCCTTACCAGCTGCGGGAGACAACACCCCCCACCCGAATGACGCCGGAGGTGGTCCCATCACGAGGAGGAAAGTCCAGATATGGGTTGCAAAGAAATCCTGCACCCTCCTCCCAGCTAGCCGACTATCTGGTGTAATGACCCCGAGAGTGGACACTGGCAGACTGGTAACAGATCCATCGTTGTTCCTTTTATTGTGTCTCTGATATTTTTCTGTTTAATAAAGGTTAGAAGGAATGTAGTGTTCCGGCGCGCGTGGTAGCAGTCTAGCATACCCGCGCTTCCGGAGTGCGCTAGCGCTGACGCGTGACGTCAGACGCTGGGGGATATAAATAAAGAGGCGGGGCTACCGGACGGCATTCTGAGCCACGTGTAAACTCAAACACCAGCTCCTGTGTTCATTAGCGCTGCGGGGGCGCTTGATATAGCGCAAGCTCACAGAAACGCTACACTCGGGTGGACTCCGATGTGATTCTGGACAAATCACCTAATCTCCCTGTGCATACCAAAAAACAAACTTTGAGAATTAATCACGCAGAACTTCCTGAGAGAGCCCCATGATTTATTGGAAAGGAGGGGGAGGGATTGCAGAGAGAGTGGGGTGGAGAAGCTGGGAAAAGACACGAGAGGGAAAACAAAACAAGCCTCGATCTCTTGACTTTATGGGGCCATGTGTTTAAACACATGGCCCCATAAAGATAAGAACATGGGAACACATGCATAATGAACGCCTTGCTGCAGTGCCTGAGCAGCACCGACCTTTTCGCGGAGTACCTGGCACTGGAACAGTACCGGGGGCCAAGGGGGCTGGAGAGCTCTGAAGTGCGCTTGGAGAGCCTGGATGGGCTCGATGGCTCAGAGTCTCTGGACCAGTACCGGGGCAGCACTAGGGGGCGTGGGCCCGAGGTCACCGAGCAGTTGGCCAGCCTCCTGCGGAGCCTCTGGACCCTGGAATACACCCCGCAGCACAAAAGCGAGTTCAAGGTGAGGAGGAGAGGGGACCGAGGGGGCGGGAGAGCAACTAGCCATGTGCGTGGCTCACTCTGTCAACATATCCTCTCCTACACTGTAGATGTCACTTTTGTTTAATATTCCGGTTTCTAAGTGGATTCTGCTGGGGTGGGGGGTCGCCCACTTTTAAAGGGCTCAACTCTGCTCTACCACACTGTTTTCAAGGACAGCATACTCTTGCACACACTCTCACTGCTCAACAATTCAAAGTTTGCTAAAAATGTAATGCAATGCATTGTTATACACAATGCCAATAACAAACTTTAATGCTGCGAGACCTATTGCAATGGAAATGCTTGTTAACTGTTATTTTAGTCATGAAGTGTGAAAATCAATAAAGAGATGATAGGCTGCATAGTTAGTAAAAGACTGCATTTTCATGGTAAGTTTCACCTATTCATTTATTTAGATAAGAGTGTTATGTAGCGCAGTGCATCGCCTCATTGTTATTTCACAGTGCTAATGTAGGAGGTACTATAGATCATTCCATCGTGCATGTTCTATTCATCATGTGTGTGGATGAGCAGCTGATGCGGCAGTAGCGGCTGGTCTGCTGGCGGAGTGGCGGGGCCAGTGGGGATTACGGACAATGTGGAGATGGAGAGGGGTGAAACGGACAATGAAGGCATCATTTTGGGAAAAAGGGAAAAAAGAGCTTACCTGCTCCCTGATCCGCTCTTCTGCTCCGTGCCCTCGCTGCAGCACACAGGCTTCCATTGTTCCCTGCAGCCAATCCTGACGCTGCTCTCATGCTTAAAGAAGTGTCAGGATTGACTTGAGCACCCTGACTATGCGCTCCCAGAGAGACTGAGAGCCCGAGATTTGCTTTCTCCAACCTGGCAACATGTCGGTTTGGCCGCCCTGAGGCAGAAGCCAAACCGACATGCGCATTGAAAGCTATGCCCACCACTCCATCTGTCATTGCCCTCACAATGGCACCAACCCCAAGACTGGCTGGCCGTTAGAAATTGAAAATTAAAACGCTAATAAATTTGTTTTAGTTTTCAGATCGACATGGTGGTTTCGCTCCTTTGCTATAGCAGACGAGCGAACGCTGTATAGAACTCTATTGCACTTAGAAGAAGAGTTAGCATAATCTGCGAAAATAAAATTACTTTTTTCTCTGGTAGTCCAGTGCACGTCTAATACACACACACAGATATACAGTTACTCGCACATGTACATTATTCGACAGAACTGTTTATTTTTTATTTTACAAATGCAATATTCAGGTAATGCACGTGCTTTCACGATCAGTAGCATCTCCGTCAAACTTGGACTGGCAAATACACTTTTCCCAACATTGACCGCATTTCCCCTGTGTATCCTTACTCATGGCAGACCTTGGACGCCGTCACAATCACACCTACACTATATTTGAAAGAGAAGGGCCTGATTCACCCCTGCCCTGCCAATCAGTTTGGTGTCTGCAGCCCCTGCCAGCCCTGCAAACTTAAATGATTTGCTACAACATAATTCAGTAGCAGTTCAGAAGGTTCTTCAGTAAAATATAAAAAGCAGTGGTTGTAGTAGCTGAGCTTGTGGGTGGCTGTAAGCTCATAAGTACTGGTCAACCTTTGTGGAATCCATTTTCTGCAGGTCCAAAGGGAAAGAATCGTTGACACACTCCTCTTGCAAGAGGAGTGTGTCAACGATTCTTTCCCTTTGGACCTGCAGAAAATGGATTCCACAGTACTTGTAAAACTGCATGGCACACGGAATTTTCTCATATTTCACTAATTTGGGATTTTGAAACAGGATGCACACAACTAAAGAAAAGGAATGCTGACCAGAGACTTCTTGAGAAATTGTTAAGTTTCACTAGCTAATGTTCTGAAGCAGCTCCTGGCTGCTATTTGGGGTGCTTACCCATGGTAAGACACGACTACAGGACGGCAATTTCACCTCACGCTTCAGTTCTGTAAAGATCACTCTAACTCTTGGCTAGCACAGCAGAAGTGCACACAGAATATTTCGGCAGGTTTTGTTTCTGGTAGGACCTAATCGATCTTGGATGCCGTCAGTGATACTCTGCAACTGCATACATTACACCATTCTTCTTGTAGCCAGTTTTGTTAGAAACAGAGCAGCGCCTGTTGTGTGTTGCTGCACATCTGTAAAATGAAGCCTTAGCCACTGCCCCAGAGTACAGGAACTCTCCCTGGCCAGGGAGAAGTTCTAGTACTCAAGGGGGGAAAATTCCACAGTACTGGTAAATACCGGCCCATTTAAAGCACTGTTAAGCACAGATAGGAGAGGTAGGCCATCCCACACCCAGGTTAGTGGATCGCATCTTGTAGTATGGGAGTAGTACTGTTGTAGTAGTAAAACAAGAATTTACAATGCAATGGTCTCGGCATTATTAAAGGTAGAGCTATTGGCATTGCTCATGACTTTTTTTGTTTTTTTTTTAAATCATAAATAAATGGCACTGTCATTTACATTGCCAATAGCTTAGTCGTTAAATAAATGGCATTGTCATTTACAATGCCAATAGCTTAATCGCTCGCAAATGCATGACCTATTGCATTTACACCCACACAGAGCCACACACACAGAGCCACCCACACACACACACACACACACATACAGAGCCATTCACATAGAGCCACCCTCACACAGACAGAGCGACCCACACATAGAGCCACTTACAAAAAAAGCTATCCACACAGAGCCACACACACACACACGGAGCCGCACAGCCACACACGCAGAGCCCCCCACACACACAGAGCCAACCCCACACACACAGAGCCCTCCCACACACACACACAGAGCCCCCCCCACACACACACAGAGCCCCCACACACACACACAGAGCCCCACACACACACACAGAGCCCCCACACACACACAGAGCCCCCCCACACACACAGAGTCCCCCCCTCACAGAGCCCCCCCCACACACACACACACAGAGGGTTCAGAGTGGGGAAAGAGGTGGCGTTTTCTTGCTGTGCTGAAAGATGGGATCAGCCCCGGGATTCTTGAGGGGGCTACCGAATTGCAGAGACAGAGGAATTTCGACAAAGCCAGAGTGGGAGAGGCATTTAGAACCAGAAATCTGTTCATAATCAAAGGCCGCATAACATGTTATTCAATAAATAAAAAACAAACTGCAAATAAATCCAGCTGACTGAACTCTAAGCATCGACAGAGCGCTAATGATGTTTTGATTGGGAGGGTCAGCAACCCAGAGATATCTTAAGGTCAGAGACACTTCTGGAAAATCTCATCCCAGCTGAATGAAACAAAAGGCGGAATCCGAGGAAACGTCCTGAACAACAGGCTGCACAACATCCTGTTCAGTCCTTGCATTCAGCCCGACTCGAGTCTTCAGGTTGCAAACACGGTTCCAGTTACTCTCAGAGTGCCACAGTTCTTTAAATGCAATATTTTAACGTTCTTTCTCCCTTCTTGGATGTCTGTGCTCTTTGTAGCGCTCTTGGTACGATCTGCACGGCCTTCGGGGACGAGGCCCACTACGTCTCACGCTTCTCGCGTGAGCCGGCATACGCGTGAGCGATGCTGCGGAACGGTACGAGGCGTACTAGCAACCGTACCACAAGCGTACAGTTCGTTTGGATGCAAGCATACGCTTCAAAAGCAGGGTGACCCAACGTGGCGCACCCAGGGTGCGAGGCGTACCGGTTGATTTGAGGCCAGTAGTTGCACGCTGCGTGCAGTTCAAAGCGTACAGCGTGGATGACAAAGCACGGTCAGTTTTGAATGCGCCTCACGGACTCTGGGTCCGGAGCGCAACCTACCTCGCAGCAAACAGTACCTTAGTCCTCGAGGGGAGGGTGAAGCGAACGGCTGCGGGGGCTGCTCCTCTGATGTCACGGTGCCGTCCCGGGGCGATGCGAGCGGCGCGGCTCGGGCTCCGGGATTGGCGATGTGTTGTAAGGGGATTGATGAGCCAGCGGCGTACGCTTCTACCCTGAAGGGGAAGCGGCCAGCTGGGGGTACGGCGGTACAAGCGGGGCACTGATCAGGGGCTTTAGAGAACCACAGCAGAGTCCAACGTTGCGATGTGCGCTACAGTGCGTGCCAGTAAATCACGGAGCTTGGGAGGACAGCAGAGGCCCGACACGGGAGAAACACACCACGCCAGGAGAAGAACCTCCACCCTGTTCAGGGGCCCCGTAGCTCGGGGGGCACAGCCTCTCCACCCCTCAGCTCAGGATCAGAGCAGCCACCTCACATTTCAGGGGCACGCACAGCCCTCAGGAACATCCAGCGCCGCACCTCAGGCTTAGGAGCTAAGCCCTGAACTGTGCAAAGAGATGAGCGGGCAAAGCGAAAAAAAGGTGAACTGAGGGCAAAAGAAATTTTGAGGGAGGAGATTGGGTGGGCAACAAAAGAAAGCGTGAGAAAGAGCAATAGAGGAGCGGCAAAAATAAATAATTAACAAGGGATAGTTACCTTCTGTCCGACGCTGCTCGTGCAGCAAAATGGCGGCCCCAAATATCCGAAAATTTCGGATTCGGGGGCGTGTTTTGGCGTTCTGAGTGACGGGTGACATCACAGGGCGAAAGAACGCCAAAAACACGCCCCCGAAGAGACGGGGCTTCTTTGGAGTGACGCCTCTCTCCTCCATTGGCTGGCCTCTGTTTAGGAAGCCAGCCAATGGAGGAGTGAGGCGGGTTCAAAGCCCCTAACTCAAAAACATTAATTCTTCGTGACTCCGCCCCTCACTGCTTCGCAGTGAGAAGCGACAGTCCCTCGACCTAAAAAGTGTATTACAAAATGCAGTTTGTGAATAGGGCCAGTTATGTTTGGGTTATGAACCCTAATCTAATCAGGTGAGATGAATTTATCAATATTAAGCCAGATTGCTGTGACCCCTTTTGGTCTACCTTTTGTTGGCACCTTCATGAACAGGGCGAAGCTGTGAACAATATCAGCAGTTTCTGTATATATGTTCTTCCAGTGCATCCGTGGCCTTGTAGTCATTTCAAGGTTCATGTGTGCAGGTTCCGTTAACCCACATTCTGGAAATCGAAGTAAAGCAGAGCTGGCCCGGAAGCAATTACGAATTCACGCGCACGTAATAACGTCTGTGCTTCAGGGGAACATCTCAGCTAATGCTTAGCCGTATGCCAATAGGAAGAATAAACTAGGGCTCCAGCGAAGTTGCAAAGCCGCTCGACGTTTTGATAACTTTTTTTTAAAAGAGCCTTAGCTTCGCAAATTGCCTAGCTCATGAAGGTTTAAAAAAATTCAGGACATCTGCAGCACCCCATTGCGCTTGCAGTAAATCTTTCCTGATGCGACGAGGCGCAGCAGTTAGGGTGGTACCATTTGCTGCCAATCCCCATCCGTACCCAATTTCTGGCAAGCACCGTCCTTAGGCCATGCCTTTTCCCCTGCCACGTTATAGCGACCCATCCCTCTTCCAAGGTCCCCGAGTTTGAGCACTTGCGTCCTCTGATCGCAGAGCTCCAGCCATCTTGAGCCCAAGACCCCATCTCATCCCATCCCCTGCCTGCCACATCCCCAGTCAAGCCTTAGTGTGCATAATTGTTTTTCAGCCACTGGCAGTCCAGCCCTTCACAGTTGGATCATCTGTGGTGGGAAATGAGCCCAATTTTGCTGAAGGGCAGATGGTGAATCTTAACTTCGTTTAAGTCTTACAACTTGCGCTTGCGTCCCAAAATAGTTTTCCTAAAGGTACCTTACCTTGGGGGTGAAGGTGAAGCTTTTACAGGCCTCTAGTACAAATTAGAATGGAATACGTGTGTTGTGGACGCACGCACTCCACATAGAAAGCTCATTAACACCTACCCTGTGACTATTTCGATCCCTACCTCTTTTGCTAAGGCGCTTCCTGCTGTCAAATATCTCTATAGACCATTGCTTCTTTGGTTGTACGGTTGTGCCACAGTGCGAAGTTATTCAGATGAGCTATGTTTCTTTAGTGAAAGAGAGGTGGATTATTAAGGTTGGCTATCAATATCTCATTATATCTCGTGCTCCATGTTCACTTGCCTTGCTAATTGTATGCTCTGTGTAATGCTGTAGATTGAGAAGCAGATCATGGATGCCATGCCTCCTTGCAGTAAGAAGTACCCTTACAAAGACACCGTTGAAAGCCTACTGAAGTTTATCAGGAACTTGGGTGTTCACTACCAGGAGAAAGGAGAAAGGTAAGCAATCAGCATGTGTTTGTGATAAACTTACCCAACCCGCTCTGACCATTTGTGGAGTTGGGTGGATAGAATTAGCTTTGATTGTGTATTTTGATGATTGTATAACTTGGCGTGAAATGAAAGGGATTATCAATACCACTGAAAATGTGAAGTCAGGAGATGGCTTGAGTACACTTTTTTTCTCCAGCAGTACGAGTTAAGAGTTGTCATGGCGGCTAGTCATGAGATTTTCTTACTTTCTATTCGAACACCATCATGGACTGGTGGTGCACAAAGTCAATTGCTCCCGTCCTAATCCGAAATGCGTTAATTTGGCGGAGAGCAGCAGTGAATGCTTCACGCAATAAGCAAGCACATAAAGGACAGTGTATTCAGTCATGTCTTAATGCATCTCAGTAGAACAAAACACTATGAAAACGGGCCTTCAGATTCTCCTCCGTGACCCACCCTATTCGTCTTTTGGACATGGAGGTAAAACTCTAAACAGTGATCCTCAAACATAAAAAGTATGGGCAGGAGATCTCATGGCGCCAAGTTCATATGGTAAAATCCATTGGTTATGAATTAAAACGTAAGCTAAAGAAGTGCACAGAAACATGATGAGGAGCAGAGACAAATGGATGGAGAATGGAAAAATCTGCCACTCATTACAGGGCATTGCAACTCAGATTCCAAGTAGGCACCTCATTAGCACTTGCAGCTGTTCTGAACAGTTTTTTACAAATACCTAAATTGAACACATGCAGCGGTCATGCCTTAAACCTATTTCACTTTTTAGTTGCTTAATCGGGGTTATTGTTGGGCTTGCAGAATATGCTACCTGAAGCAAACAGGGAGTCTGTAGTGAACAGGGATCCTTTTAAGGTAACTCAGTTCAGGACATGCCTGGCTGAGACTTATGACCACTGACAGATGGGATCTTTGGGTAATCAGATGCCATGGGCTAAGGCGAAGGGATATTAGCACCTAAGGGCTTGATTCACAAAGTTAACCTAGAAGTTTGATAACATTTTCACTTTGGAGTAATTTTTCTATTTTCTGTATTCACAAACTCCGCGTGTAAACTTACCACAAATGTGTAAGGTACATGTCTCCATCCCCACACAGGAGTAAGCAGTTGGCTTACTCTTATGTGGGTGGTTGACGTCTCTCTCTGAACTTCTCCCTAAACCCCTTTCACTCCTGCCTTATTACATTCCCTTATGTAGTAAGTCTGCCCTTGTTCCCACCCACTCTCTCCAGATTTACTACTAAAACGTATACTTATGTGTGCTGAGTTCTATGCTTCGACTGCAGACTCCACACACTTAAGTATACGTAATGCATAGGCATAACAATCTTCACATAGTTTGTGTTTTGCAATCTGTAGTACGTTTTGTAGTACTACAAAATGTACTGTAATGTGCAGTTTATGCACCCAGCCTTAAGTCTCAATGGTTCACCTGCACACGTCTCCTTCATTCATCTAATCTTCACTAATGCTCTCCTTTGTTGAGCTTGGTCATATCTCTCATTCATGTATGCAAGCAGGCCTACAGTTCGTGCTCATTATTTAGGTTTTTGAGAATTTCTTTGTCACTGTTCATCACAGTCCCCCTCTCCCATTTCAGCCTCAAGGAGATCATGAAAGACCCCCCCGAATACTTCCTGAATTTGTTTCCGGATCTGACCCTGCACACCTATGAAACCATAAGAGTCTTGGAAGACAAGAAACGTTTGCTGGACCCCTATGGGATTTCTCTGCAGACATGAGCAACATCCAGAAGATCATTGACTGTTAGTAACTAACAACATGATATGAAAAGCTTCTTTCATGGTGTAGGTATTATTTACTGATGGTTATTTAGAGGCTCATCAGGAGGAAGCCACACATACTCACAGAAAAATCTTTCTTAATCAAGTATATATCTTTTTTGCACGTTGCTTAATCTTCCCCTGATGAGTCTGAAATCCATTATGGGAATTTGTGTGTACCGGAGTGCTAAATTGAATATTAAACTGGCTTGTGCCTTGAATCTCAGATTAAGATTATAAATCGACACCCAAAGAATCCGGCACACTGTTCTGTCTGTCTGTTGTTTCTATTAATTGTGCATTTATCGGAGAAAATAGGAAACACTTGCCTTACACATGTCTATGTAATCATCCTTAATGCTTATTTTATGTATCGTTTTTTTTTCTTTATATAAAACTGTTAAAATAAAATAAAAAGAACAAAAGAAAATAGGAAACACTTACTCTAGACACCAGTAATTTCAGGTACCAACTTTTTGGGAGGGTTTAGGGAGCAATTTCAAGGGGAGAAGGCACTGAACATTTTGATTACTAATCGCTGTTATCTTGGGTGTTGGTCTAGTTGGTTTGCTGAATGCAAAAATTAACTAAAGCTCCCGCAATGTATTAGATTGTCATATGAAAGTCCAGGACTGGAACTATGTTGCCGGGCCACAAGGAGTAAAGACGACAGCTCAGGGTTCTACGATTTGTGGGGCCCTGAGAAAAATAGGCACATGCAAGACACCTATAATTAGCATACGATCTTACCTCCCAGACAGTGACATCACAGGAAGTGACATCAATTCAGGATATTTATTCTTGCATTGCTGAAGCCACTTACTTATTGTGCATATCAGTAAAATGGCTATAAAGTATATAATTAATCATCATATTAAAATAAGTAGATATATTTGAAATCTCTATTAGGTAGAAATACATTAAATTAATCAAACTACGGGGAAAAGTTAGGCTTACATCCCTTCAAAACTGATCTAACTATTTTGTTGTTCACAAATTGTTTCCAGAATAGTGCATGATTTGGGACACTGTCACTAGTAGCGTGGTATGTATAGTTCTAGGTTTTTGGGCCAACTAGTGACAGTGATACACACGAGGGCAGGTGCATTGGCCTCAGCCTACAAGGCTTCTAAATAAGTTTGCAAAATCTGGCGGCTTCCTCACATCCACCTTTCTGCAGTACTTTTTTTAAAATTGCAGCCTTTTACCTTCTCTATCTGGTTCTGCTTCTCTTGCATTCTTCTTTCCCCTTCTTATTCTACTCTTTACTTCTGTTCTTTCCGAACAGCCTCTGACATTTTCTTGCTAGTCCTGTCCCTCTTACTTTGACCTCTACCTTCCCGATCGACTCATCTCTCACCAAGCCTTTAACTTTCTCTTGCTGGTTCTGCCCATCCAATTTGCTCCTCTCCCCTCATATTTCCCTCCTGCAGCCTCTTTCCATCTTTTGGCGCTTCTGTTCTCTTCTATCCATCATTGCTTTATTCCCCACTCTGCGTATGTTCTTTAGCTGGCTCTGCCTCTCTTACATCCATGCCTCCTATCCATATGCTACTCATTACCTTCATCTCTCCCCATACTCATAAACTCTTTCTTAGTTCTACTCCATTTACATCCACCTCTCCCCTTCCAATTAGCTGAAACATCTCATCTTTTCTTGTTGATTCAGCCACCCCTGAATCCCCCTCTACCTCCATGCTCTACTCTAATCTTTTCTGCCCCTCAAACATCTATCTCTCGCCTCAGCTTCAGCTTCGTCCCTTCTCTTACTGGTTTGGCCCCTCTTATATCCACCTTTCTACTTCATGCTCTATACTTTATTTCATCTCTTGGCCCGACTCTAACAGTTCTCATTGATTCATTTTAGATCCACCTTTCACTATTCCATTGCTCTCCCTTCTTTTAAAATTCTCCTGCTGGTTCTGCTCCTCTCAACCTCTCCCCTTGGAACGTTTTTTGCTGGTCTGTCCCGTCTACATCTACCTCTCCCCTTTCAACCCCAGCCTTCTATCTTCTCGCTGTTTCTGCCTCTCATATATCCACTTCTCCCTTCCATTCTGTACAGTTCAATTCATTGTTACCCCAGCTCTCACTTTCCTCACTGATTCAGTTCCTCTAACATCTATCCTTTCCCTCTCTGCTTAACACTTCACCTCTCCTCTCTCCCCAGCCTCTAATCTTCTCTCACTGGTTCTGCCACTCTAACAGCTACTTCTCCCTGCCTCTCTCCCCCAGCTTCGTACCTTCTCTTGGTGGTCATGCCCTCTTGCATCCACCTCTCACCGGTTCCTTTCCCCGCAACTTAATCTCTCCTGATGACTCTTATAGCGACCTCTACCATCCATGTACTACCTTTCACCTTTCATCTTTCCAACTAGCCTCAACATTTTCGCTGATTCTGCAACCTTTACATCCATCTCTTCGCTCCATGGTCTACACTTCATGTTTTATTTCTCTGCTGCCATTAACTTCTTCCCACAGGTTCTGTCTCTCTTACATTTACCTTGCCCTCCATGTGCTGATCTTCACAACTTTCTCCTGTTCTTATCCTTTACATTCACCATTCCCCTTGAACACCGCCACTCTCCCCAATCCTCCTAAATCTTTGCATGGATTGTGCAACTGTTACATCCATTTCTTTTGCATGTGATGCCCTTCACCTTTCTTTCCTCTCTGCCTATTCCCACTGATTCTGCCTATTACATCCACCCAACCTCCTGCCCCTCCTCGCTTTCCTCCAACCACTTACTCTTTGCTCCTCTGAGCATCTTTTGTCTCACTGCTGTACTCAAACGTATCTGCTCTCTTCTCATCTTCTGTTTGGCTTTCCTCTTTTACTCACCTTGCCCCGCCATTCTCTGCTTTTCTCCCTTTCCCTTCATTCTTGATGAGCAGTGGCCATTGTGTTGAGAAAAGATTCTTTTTGGTGAGCTCAGTGTTGCACCCTGTTTTCCATTCACGCAGGGGCAGGACTCACTTTACACCTAAAGGCACTTTAAGTACTTGTCTGATAGCTGTTTTCATGCAGATGCAATGATTAGGCTAATAGAGCCAGGCTAGCTGGGAAACCTGATAAAAAGAGAAATTTTAAAGTTGAAGGGCCCCCTGGGCTTCATCCTTCAAAAGATGGTGCAATGGTACGAGGCTGCATTGCTGAGAGCAGGAACGGGCCCTGTGCAGCTGCACACGCTACCCACGCCTAGCTCCGGCCATGGTGGCATCAGATCCTCCTATGTCTTAAGGAGTCCTATAGGTACAACAGGACACAGTTTATATAGTATGTTGGATCAATCATTCAATCAAGTCGTACTAGTATTGCATGGCTTATCACCCAAGAGGTTTTTCAGGCACTGTGCTGCAGGTTTCAGTCGAAGAGCCAGGTTTTGTGACCCTTCCTGATATGGGTCAACTAGGTGAGGTGCAGTTGTGGAGCGCATTCCAGGATTTGGTAGTGAGGTGGGGGAAGCAGCGTCCTCCAGGGTGGCAGCATGGTATTTGTAAAATTGTAATTGTAAATTGATACTTGTATAGCGCACTACTCACCCACAAGGGTCTCAAGGCGCTTGTACGAATACCGCTGTGGAACCCATCCTGGCTTTCCCTGTGAGGCGTCCACTCCTGGGCACCCCCAAGGTGGATGCCAGGCATCCTTAGCGTTGTGGGGGCCGTTGTGGAGATTAAGCAAGCTATTGCCCAGAGTTGCAGAGTGGGACTCAATGATTGGAATAGGCACCGAGGCGAGAATTATCAGGTCAGTGGAATTTTGAGCCCAAGACCCACTGAGGCGGGGAATTGAACCCTGGTCCCGGGCTAGACCTCTGCATCAGGGTCTGCCGCTCTAACCATTGAGCCACACTTCTCGCACATATTTGTGCGAGGGCGAGGTGTGCAGAGTGAAGGTTTCTGAGAGGTCCGTGGAAATGCAGGAGGTGCTTCACGTGGGTGGGCCCTTGACCATGGAGGACTTTGTAGATGTGGGTTAGAAGCTTGATTTGGCATCTCTTCTGAACCGGGAGCCACTCGAGGTTCTTCAGGTACTAGGTGACGTGGGTCTTTTTGGGCAGGTTGAGAATCAGTCTGGCAACAGCATTCTGGATCGTCTAGAGTCATTTCATAAGTTCGTGGATGGTACCAGTATAGAGGGCATTTCCTTAGTTCAGCCGGCTGGTGATGAGGGCCTGCGCTACTGTTTTTCTGGTGCTAAGGAGGAGCCACTTGAAGACTTTGCGGAACATGTGCATGCAGGCTGAGGAGACGGCGTTGACCTAACATTTCATGAAGAGTTCGCTGTCCAGGATGATGCCAAACGTTTGGGCATGGTCTTTCAGAGTGGTACTGGGTCTGAGTTCTGATGGCCTCCAGGAGTTTTTTCTGCGAAATATCAGAACTTCAGTTTTGTCCAAGTTGAGCTTCAGATAGTTGTTCTTCATTCAGACTGAGACGTTCTTCATACAGTTGTGGAAGTTGGTCTTTGTTGAGATGGGGTCGGGTGATGGCGAGAGGACGATCTGGGTTTCATCGGCGTATGAGATGATGTTGATATTGTGCCATCTGACCATGTCTGCGAGCAGTGTCGTGCGTGTAGATGCTGAAGAGGGTTGTGGTGAGGGACAAGCTTTGGGAGATGCCGCAGGTGGTGTGCTTCGGTTGTGAGGTGAATGGAGGGAGGTAGACTCTGGGTGCACCCCATGAGTGAGGATACTATCTACCTGAGCACATCGTCAGGGATTCCAGTCTGGTGTTTTCGATCGATCAATGTGCGGTATGAGATGGTGTCAAAGGCTGTGGAGAGGTCGAGCACGATCAGGGTGACTGATTCTCCTCTGTTGAGAATGGTGTAGATGTCGTCTGTTGCGGCAATTAGTGCTGTCTCGGTGTTGTTGTTAACCGTTAGCCCTAATTGGAAAGGGTCTAACAGGTTATTTCTCTCCAGGTGTTCTGTGAGTTGGAGGTTGATGGCATTTTCCAGGGATTTGGTGTGGAATGGGAGCAGTGAGATAGGATAGTAGTTCTTGAGCTTGCTCAGGTCTGTAGAGGGTTTATTGGGAAGTGGTCTCGCCTCTGTGTATTTCCAGGCATTGGGAAAGGTGGTTGTGGTTATGAAGGTGTTGAGGATGGTGGTAAGCTGGTGGATGATCTAGTCTCCTCTGAAGTTGAAAAGTCGGTGGGGCATGGGTCGGTGGGTGCTCCTGAATAGATGGAGTTCATTCGAGCGCTTGTGTTTGGTGTGCTGAATTGTTGCCATGCAGTGAGCGGGTGGTCGGTGGTGATGGTGGATGGGATTTTGTGGAGGTCGTGGGTTGGCGATCAAAATTTCTGTAGATGTTTGCTATGTAGTTGTCGAAGTACGCAGCAATGGTGTTGTAAAGTTCTAGTGAGGAGGGGATCGAGTTTTCGGTAACTGGTGGGTGGGTGAACTCTCTGACAATGCTGAAGAGTTCCTTGGTTTGGTCGCTGCTGGTATCGATCCGGTGATTCAGGCCTCCTTGTTTGCTGCTTTGATGTGGCAGTGGTAGTCATTGAGGACTGACTTGAAGGAGGTTCTATCAGTGGGGTTCTTGCTGGTGCACCATCTTCTTTCCCGTTGTTTACACCTGTGCTTCGATGTGCTGAATTCCGGGGTGTACCAGCTGGCTAGTTTGGTAGGTCTGTGCATTTAGGCAAGTTTTGGCGGAGGGACTCAGTCGGTTGCACAGGTGATCCACTCTACTGCTTGGTCCAAGTTGGTGGTGGCATTGGGATTTGTGATGCTAAGGGCATCAGTCCATTGGTGCTGAGTGACCTTGATCCATCAGTGGAAGGTAATTATGTGGCGGTTGGGGGTAGTGCAGGTAGGTCCAGGAGGGTGAAGTGATGAAGTGGTCCAACCAGGTGAGTTCGGTGATGCGGCTGTAACTGGTTCTGTTGAAGGACTTGAAGAAGGGGTCCAGCATGTTCTGCTTTGTGCATGGGGTCTTTGACCAGCTGCTTGAGGCCAATGTTGTCCAATCTTTCTAAAAGGTTGGTGGAGTTGGTGTTGGTGGGATCATCCTGGTGAAAGTTTAGATCTCCCAGGAAGACATAGTGTTCGGATTCACTGGCGAGCAGAATGATGAATTCTGCAATGGTGGCGTTGAGGTCGGTACATGGTCCTCACACTCTGTATGCAAGTGCGCCTTTGATGGTGGTTTTGTTGTCTATGCAGAGATGGAAGTTCATGTGGTCCAAGATTGGCGTGGTTTCATCAACGATGAAGGTGCAGGTGATAATTCAGTGTGTACAATGGTGATGCCAACTCTGTGTCTGTTGGTGGGGTCATAGTTCTGCATACTGTAGCCATTAGATGTTGCCATGGTGATATGAGGGGCCAATGCATATGTGAGTCAGGTCTCGGTGATGAAAGTCACATCATGGGTGAGGGTGGAGCTGGTGTCCCAGACTTCGTTGGCCATTTGCAGAGTGATCTGGCATTGATCAGGAGGCAACTAAGTTGTTCCGGGGTAGTCTTGGCCGGTGGGGTGTCATATAGGTGGTTCAGCGATGGCGGTCAGTCCTAGGGTGGAGGAGAACTGGCAGCGGATGCAGGTGAAATTTTCCGCTGTGGAGCGAGGTGATGCAAAGCAGCAGTTGTTATGTCCAGGGTACGGAGATCTGCACCAAAGTATCTGTGGAAGTACGGCGGTTCAGAGTCCTTGGCAGTGGATGCGGTTGGGCGCAGATGTGCTTGCCATTAGCGCAGCTTCGGCGCGCAGCAGCCGGTCTGAGCAGCGGCCTCCATAAGATGTTCTGGGAGGTGGGAGGGGCTGGCTGGGATGCAAGAGAGCATGGAGAGGGAAAGAAGCCTGCAGGGACTGGAACTGATGGGAGAATGGTGAGCGCAAGAGGGGTGGGGCTGTGAAGTGAACTAGTGGTGGGAAACGGGGGAGTGCTCACAACCCAGAGGAAGGTTAGCCCTGTACCAAAGTGCCCCAAACATTACATTCAGCCAGAAGAAACAGTGAAATTAGGCAATTACCTGTCCATTAACTGTCAATCACCCCACTTTCAATTACAGTCCATAGTAAATTAAGCCCTGGCAGTGGTGGCAAACAGGCAGATGCAGGGAGGTGGACCAGCATAGGCAGATGCACCATTAGGGCGCCCAAGGCAACTATGGCAGTGGTGGATGAGAGGAGCGACTGGTGATTATGGTGAAAGGGTTCATGATGCAATTGCTATTCAATAATGTAGCGGTAGGTCATTACATATTGTGGAGTTGAGGGACCGTAATCTCTTGCTTCCATGCAGTTATGTTCATGAATGTAATTAATATGCAGTAATCAAGAGTATTTGGTGATTTTTACAAACCATGTTGGCAAATGCTGAGTGTTTTATAAGTGTGACTTAACCCCAAGAAGGCAATATAGGAAAACATTGCATATGCTACTCATTATAGGCCTGATTCACAAAGGTAACTTACACCTTTGAATAAGGGTACTACTTTTCAGTATTCACAAACTGCACTTTCAAGTATTTACACCTCTGTAGTAATTTACAGTTTTGTAGTAAGTCCAGCACTACACATGGTCAACCACTGATTTGGCAAAACCCTGGACTTCCTACTAAAGTGTAATTTACTACAAAACTGCAGTTTGTGAATAGCAGTTTGTAGTAACTTTTGTATTACTACTGTAGTACTACAAAAAGTACTACAAAGTACTGATTGTGAATCAGGTCCTATGTATTTTTTTATATCACATGAGTTACTAATCGATTTTAGTACTTGTTTGAAAGATTTAGAGCATTTAAGCATCATCCGTTTAGTAGTCATTTGCCTGAGACTGCAGAAACGTCTGTTAATGTTTTGAGGAAATATGTTTTTGTGGGGATAGTCTGCAAATATTTTTAATGTGTTATAAATCGGATTTTAAATACAACGGGCATTGAAAGGAAACAAAAAAAAATGTCATCTAAGATATGTTGTTCTTTTGTAGTACATTGCCACTATACATAACGTTTAACAAGACTCGTTTAACCAAATTCAATAAACTGCAATGTGGGGTTGTGTAACTTTTTGCTGCTGACAGAGTTCTGCATTCACAATGTTTAGTTTTACACACTGGGCAGGATTCATTGGTAGATACTTGCATCAGGGATGGACTTCTGACGTGAATTTGTCGGGTGCGCTACTTAATGGTCTAGGTCGAGCACTGTCATCGTGAAATCAGTTTTACCAACATTGAAAGAAAGATGAAATACTGTTTTAATCATCTATGTAACTTTTTTATTTGGTTAGAGACACTAAATAACCTTCAAATTAATTCACCACCATGAATTACAGGAAATAATTCACAGCCAGGCTTCTTTGCTGTGACATATGAGCTTGTTATAGGTCCTCACATTCAGCTCTCTCCAATTACACTGGATCAGACAGCTAATGCCCTGTGTAGCCTACCATGGAGGACTATAATGCTATATTATGAGATTTATGAAAGTGTATTTTGAGCCCTGAAGAGGCGAATATATATCTACACAGAGAAACACATGCTGGTTAGCCTTCTGTTCATGGTTGTTTTTGGCTACGTTTTCTTCTGTTTGGGTATTATCCTCTTCCTCCATAGAAATTTGATCGACAATGTGGACTGTGTTGTCTTCCTTCTAATGTGAGGCACTGAGATAGAATGAAAATCATAACAAAGTGGAATGATCCTGCCTTTTTCTGGAAGGAACTAATACTAAGGATATCATCTCCACATTAGACATGTGCCACTAAATCAGAGAAATGTAGATTCATTTCCCTAAATGTACTTCATGGACTTTTTATAAAGCTGTTTGAAATTATGAAAGAAAGGAAATGGTTTTAAGATACAACAACGTTTTGTAGTAATTAAGTGATATTCTTTATTGTTTGGTGAAAACCATTACAAATTAAAACTTGATCAGTTCATTGTAAAAAGGACCGCTGAGTAGAAACCCACTAGAGCATTGTCAATAAATGATAGTCAGCATATAAAAAATGTTGTTTTTTTTTCTTCTAAAATAGAATGCAGAAGTTATAAGTTGTTTAAAACGTTTGAATGCATTGTGGGCAGATTGTCCTCGCCTGGAGGACCGGGAACAGTACAGCTGATGTTAGCAATTTGAGGTTCTGTTGTTAATCCGGCAGGCTGGCTCCCGGATTTGGCAGCGCTAATTTCTTCCAGCTGCTTTGACGCCTTGTGGACTAATTTAGTGAGCCCAATGTTCAGCTTGGAGTTTTCAGGATTGAGGGCTGCTATTATGGCCTGACGACAGGTTCGAACTCCTAGCCTGATACATACGCCTCGCAGTATTAGCCGTCTGTCTGTGAGCAAAGCGGGGCATGCACAAACTATGTGTTCTAGTGTCTCAGAGTGATAGCCACACAACCTGCATTCGATGTTGTTATCTGGACGACGCCAGTCGGGCAGGTTCTTTAAGAATAGCCAGTCACCCATCATTGGAGCTAAGAACTTTTGTTTCAAGTAAAATGAAAAAGAGCCGGATAAGTGAGGCGACTCGACTCCTGGTTTGAAAATTGTGATTACTGCCCAGGCGTGATTCCTTTTTGACAGAATTGCCCTGTCTGAATGAAATGACCACAGTCGGACGCTCTTCTTAATAACAGCCTTAAGCACCTGCTGGGAAGGGTTTGTTTCCCAGAATTCTTTGACTCCTAGCAGTTTTAAACTCTGATCCAGGTGATGACAATGATTCAGGCTGGACTGGCTTTTTGCTATTTCTCACCAAAGTTTTGCCTCCATGGAGCCCTCCCTTGAATGGTGCAGTCTATTACAGAACTTTATAAATGCTCCAGCCTCGATGCCGTGATTATCCAATAACAAAAAACAAAAGAAGTGCCAGTGCTGATGGTATTTATTCAATGGGCAAACTCATCATCCACACCAAGAAAACTAATTCGAAATGGGGTATTGCTCTTTAGTCGCAATTTCATTTTTAGAAATTCAACAGTTTTTACAAAGTTTATCTGGTTATAAAAAGAGAAGCATTAGGGAAGTTAGGACAAATTAGGACACATCAAAACAACATTCAATAGAAACTTCATACACTCCAAAACCTCAATCATATCACAGTCAGCACAGCATTCACCACATACATATCTCAGTCAAACATACCACATACTACCACTAGAGTAAAAAGGAAGAATGTACTGGGTCTGCACAAATTATACAATCGTTTTGGTACAAATTAGAGAAATTACATTCCTATCTCTTGATGAATTTAGCGTCATTCATTGAAGATTAGTACAATAAAAGGTAATGTACATAAGATGGTATGGAGCCTGGGAGTGATAATGACTCCTAGATACTTAAGCAGACCAGTAGAAAAATGGCCACGTGATTATCCAATAGGCCCAGTTCAAGACGAACCTGCGATGGTGAACTCGATTTTGGTAGGCAGAAGGCACGTTTAAAGATTTTGGTTGTTAATTTGTTTAATAATGAACTAGTTTTCCCCTTCATGATCTCTTGCCCATAAGACAGAGAGTTAATTTTCCTCGCCTTCATTACTTTCAGCATGGGAGTTAGACTTGGGCCAAGTAGTAGTTGTGATAATTTCGCTGCAGCGGCCTCTAGTGACAGGGCTTTGGTCCTTAGCGTTTCTTTTTGTTTGACGAAAGAGCATCTGGAGTCCAGAAAAATACCCAAATATTTTTAGTGAGATGTTGGTTCGATTTTTCTTTTGTTAAAAAACCACCTGCCACGTGGCCTTTTTTGCTTCCCAAAAGATATTGTTTTAGTTTTGGACAGGTTCAATTGCAAGGAGTTTCTTATTGTGTAGGGAAGCAGTTCGTCAAGAAGCCTTTGTAGACCCACTTTGGTATGACTTAGTAACACCAAGTCATCGGCATAGAGCAGGTTGCTGATGTGGGTTCCATCTAATTGAGGAGGATGGCAGTTAACACTGTCTAGTGACGGAGATAGATCTGATATGAACAAGTTAAAAAGAAGTGAACCAGCACACAGCCTTGTTTTACGCCAGAATTTGTTCTGATTTTTCTGGACACGTGGCAGCCTTCGCCCAGCTTAATTCTTATCCATGTTTCTAAATGGAGTTGAACGATTGCGTTTAACAGGGTATGCCCCAGGACTCTAATTTTTGCCACAGTAGGGCCCGGGGTACGTGGTCAAAAGCTGCTTTAAAATCAACAAAACAGCAGTGCAGCTGTGTTTGTTGGATTGCCGCTTTCTCCGTCAGGACTGTCAAGGTGAATAAATTAGTTGTTATGCCAGAGTGAGCCACAAATCTGGTCTGGTTAAAAGGGAGGCGCTTTGTTAGATCGGCCGCGGCCTGCAAAGCTTCTAATAAAATTCTGGCATAATATTTGGATTCAACGTCTAGGAGTGCTATCATTCGATAATTGTTGGGGTCGTTTCTCTTCCCACCTTTGTGGATTGGATGAATGATAGCACCTCGCCAAGAACCAGGAACGGTATTGTATAGCCAGCAATGGAGAAACAGGGGGTTAGATGAGTTGACCATATATCCACGTCGAGTTTGAACATGGCCTGGGGAAGGCCGTTTGGCCCTGGAGCTCCTTTGGTCCTGGCTTTCCTTATGAAACATGAAATCCTGTTTTTTAACTCATCCGATGTCCCAATGGACTCCGATGGGAAATTGTTGTTCATTTCCGGGCCCTTGATTGTTGGCACTTCAGGCAGCATAGTAAGTGAGTAACTGCGCTCAAGTCGTCTTGGGCTCCTTGGTTCTAAATGTGGAGTCGCCGAGTTGACTGGGCTGGCTGAGCTGTAGGCTTCAGAGTGGTCATCCTTTATGTTCTGATCTTTAAAGTGCGTTGATAAAAATTTACTCCAATCGTCTGCACTGATGTTTGCATTAACTACTCCACTTCTGCCGCATAGCCCCCGGGTAACAAGAGACCAGAATTGTTTTGAGTTGGGGTTCTTGCTTTCGTGGATGAGCTTCAGCCAATATTGATCCGAAGCCGCTTGTTTTTCCCTGCGTAGAGCGACCTTGAAGGCTGCCTGGGCTTGCTTGTAGGTTAGAAATTGCGTTTTGTCGCCTGGGCTTTTCCTCGATTGGCGTAGTGCATGGTTTCTTTGGGCTTTTAATTGCTTTGTTACGGTGGAGATACGGAATTGAAATGCTTGTTGCCTTTTACTCCGCGTTGATGGAGAGTCTTCAAATAGTTGGTTTATGAAGCTAGCCCAGCTGATAATAATTGGAGTATCTGCTTCCTGTGATAGGTGTAATAGAGATTTGCATTTTTCGATCAACGGGAGAGCCGTGGCATCCGTCCATTTTATTCGCCTTAAGTTATCTATTTGACAGTCTGAGTGGGTGTGGGCGAGTTCAAGGTGTTGTGGGGTGGTAGCTGATAATGTTATGATTTGTGGTCGGTGATCGCTCTCAGCTTGAGGTGCGATGTAGTAACTCTCAATCAAAGGAAGTACCTCTGAGCTTCCTAAAGTAAAGTCCAGAAAGGAATGTGTCCGACCGTCTGAATGGGTCCATGCAGGGGGAATGTCCATATGAAGACGCACATTCAACACAGTGAATCCTACACTGCTCAGCTGTATGACCGCGTACTCCCCCAGTTTCGATGGTCTGTTTCCACTGGGAGTAATTAAGTGTGTGATATATATTAAATGTAAGTAGCTATTTTCACACAAATGGTATAATGTGAAATATCTTTCAAACAAAGTTCAGTGTTGTGCTTGAAATAAGATTGCTTTTTAGAAAAAGAAAGCTCCCCACATTAGGCACGTCTCTATCTTCGAATGTTAAATTAAGCCATAATCTTGGGTCAGTGGGACTATCGACCTTAGTGGGAGGAGGTTTATATTCAGCAGGGCCGTTGGTGAGGTACGGGCAGTAACTCTCCTCTCCCTTCCATTTAATGAATCGTATTACAATCCTTTAAACTCACTTGATCCTTAACCTCCTGAAACATTTATCACAGAATACCATCACTCCACCAGTACTTAACATGCTTAGATAATGCATGCAGAAATGCAGTGCAAAAACGAATGTTATTTTAATACCTTCTGGACCCAATGATGGCATTTCTTGAGCTTAAAAACAATTGGTAACTGCCAAAAATCGTCAGGGGAGAGCTGTTGGTTATGGAGTACACTGTAACACATTTTTTTAGAGTACACTTTCATGTTTAATTAGTGCTGTAGGAGCAAAAACGTTTTTTTTTAAATAATTCTCTTACCTTTAAATGTATTTTTCCTGTGACATGCTTGGTCGTATCTCAGGCTGCTCTCAGAATTCCTAGCAAATAAAAGCGAATTTAGTAAGTTCTCACAACTAACCAATAGATGGCAGAAATATACTGTGTAACTATTAAATTCTTTTAAAGTCAATCCTATTCCCTTTCATAGAGCGCGATGGAGCCAACCTTCTTTTCAGTAGCGGCTGCAAGTATTGCCATGTAGTAGGGCGGGGAGGGGGAATACAAACAATAAGACCTAATTAAAAATAAATATTGCACTAACCTGCCGCTCCGGCGGCCTCTTCACTCCCTCCTGATCGTTGACTCCAGCAGCTGGTGCACACTGCAGTGTCTCAGATGCCAATCCCAGCACCTCTCTTGTAGTCCCAGCATGAGAGAAGCGCTGGGATTGGTCTGAGTGCCCTGGTTCAGCGCTCAGACAGGGACTGGGAGCCTGTGTCAGTTCTCCACCCAGCTGTACATCACAGCCAGGTGGAGAAAATCTAAGTGCTCATGACGGTTTGGCCGGCCCGAGACAGCCACCAAACCGTTATGAGCACTTATGGTGCCCACCACTACTCCTCCTCCCTGCTCCAACGTCACATAGGGCCCCTAAATAAAAATAAAATGACAATAACATAACGTTATTACCAATATGTTATTTTCATTTTATATTTCCTTTCACACTGTTCGTAGAGCAGTGGGGCGACGCCGCTGCTTGTTTTCTCACAAAATAGTAAGGGCCACATTTACTAAAGGCTTGCATTGCTCTTGCTTCACTCAAGGCGACGCGAGCCCTTAACTGGCATTACTAAGACATGTTCTGCATTATTTAGTAAATCCAAGGTAACCCAAGGCAGTGCATTTCCCTGCCTTGTGTTACTTAGCAGCAGGCATTCCATGGGCGAAGTGTGGGCATTCCCACATACCTACCCATATATTTTGGCACGTTTCCACACTTATTAATATTTAACGCAAAGTATCAAAACAACTTGCTGCACTGCTTCAGATGGAAGAGGCAGGAATGAGCCAGATTTAATAAGATATGGTGCATTCCTGCTTTTCCTCTGCATTGGCACACTTGTGGGTGACAGGTGCCAAGACAGGCACCCTTGCACCATGATGCAAGGGTGCCTGGGTTACAGCTAGAATTGTTTTTATGTATTTGTGTTTGTGCCTTGGTGCACGCAAACACTCCTCTGAGGGTTTTTCCTTATTCTATGAAAAAGGAAGAAACAAGCAGAAATGAACGTATTTTTCCATGTTACGTCTCACCTCGGGAGGTGTACCATTTTGCCACCTTCCAGTAAATCTGGGAATGCTCCAAAAACCATGGGTGGCTGCGTGCAAACACCCACTCTCCAACCATGCAACACCTTCCTAGGGCAGAGTAACAGGAGGCAGCGACTTGCACTGCCTTGTGTTCCTCCAGATTTACTACGCCAGGCAGTGCTATGCAAGGTAACTCTGCATGGCATAGTATATCTTACTTAAGGTTTTGAATTACCCTTGCATTACCTTGTGTGACTCAAGGGCAATGCAAACCATTGATAAAACTGGCCCAAAGAGTTGTACACCTGGGAATGCATCAAAATGGTATGGTTCTGTGACTCTGAGGGTCTGTGGTTCGGAGATTCTGAACCCGTTCAATGAAGGTAGTCGGATATGGACGATTTTGGTGTCAGCGGACCGCAAATGACGAGTGCGGTATGTACAAGTGTTTTCGACATAACCGATCAATGAGAACACTGTGTATTCATGGATTTCGTTCGAACCTTTGGGTTCCATTTTGTGTGCGGCAGCCATTTTGTGTGGTTGCCCTCACATAGGCCGATGATTAAGGCCGAACGAGTCCTTGGGACACGTACACCTTAGCTGACTCTTGTTTGACCTGGCCGAACTGACTCATTGCCCGAGGCTGACCTCGCTGAGCCAGTTCCTTGTTAAGCAGCTGGTCAGATAAAGATCAAAGAGTAGAACATTGCAGAGTTTATGGTACATGCACACACCCTTCTATATTGCTTGTCATCTGCTTCTGTTCTTTCCTTTATGGCTTAATCATTGATGTGGGTTGAGGTCTTTATGATGGGTTTGTCCGGCCTGATCGAACAGGAAGGTTGGAATTTGCTTGGTCATTTCTGGTGGGCTGGACAGCGGAAAGTGGGATTGTCGGCATGCGATATGTTTGAAATGTCACTGTTTCATTGGTCAGTTTGTATGTAATTGATGCTAGCCAGGAATGTGATTTTTAGCATAAAAGACAATGCTCCACTCAATGAATTTGTGCAGTCTCTAGCGAACCACGCGTGTTGTGCTTCGTAGACCTCTGTTCCTGGTTGCAGCCAATAAACTTGGTCTTTGACGTCACCAAGAAGTGTCCTGTGTCTCTGTTTGCTGAGGCAGGGGAATCCGAAGACATCGAGCGTTATCCCTGGCGCCGCTGGGTTCTAAAACCCGGTTCTTCAGTTGGCGCCAAATGTGGGGCGACTTCAGCGGTACAGGTCCAAGCCTGAAGATCGTGAGGAGCTTCGTGTGGAAATTCTGGAGGAAGGCCTGCCACTTCATCGACCCCTGTATGTCATCATGGTCCGAAAGTCTTTGCTGCGAGGTTCCCCGCTTGCCGACGGCTACGAAGGACTGCTGCCCTGACTGTCGCCCTGTCTTGGAGCCATTAGACGATTTGTAGAGCGAGACGATAGACGGGTCTTCTGGTGACGCCATTGTCATTTCAGTTAAGTATGAGTGGAACGACTCCCAGTCCTTAGTTTGTTTTGGTATCCTTCAGGATCGCTTTGATTTGGTACCTGCAGGCCCCAAAGCCGAGGGACTCGTGTATTCACGAGACTATCGTTTTTGATATTCCCTTGAAGTTTGAAGCTAGACTAGTGAGCGAAGATGCCTGGTCTTAGCAGACTTGCAAATATATTTGGTTGTGGTTGTACTAGGGATTCCCGATTGGAGGATTCGTGTCCGGTTCCTCGGATTGGAACTCCGACCTATGAGCTCTACGTAAAACATGGAGTGGGCCCCATCGCGTATAATGAAGTATGGATTAAATATACTAGGAAGGACGGTGACCTACAGTGGCCCCGTTATGGTAGCTTTGAAACTGAGATTTTAGATAATCTCAAAGTTAAATTGTTCAAGAAGAAAGCCCGGCCGGCGATGTTTGACTCTTTCCGCTTATGGCGAAAGGAAGCCAAACAGAAAGAAATTAAGTTAGCGAAGCGCAATAAAAGAGAACGAGGTATGTCAATGGTGCAAGCTGCTATACAGTTTAGGGATAATGAAGAAGAACAAGAAAGCGAACAGATGCTTAGGCAACGTAAACTTGCGGTAGATAAGTGCTATCCAGCTTTGCCGCCTCAACAGCAAGAAGAAAAGAAAGATCTTGGAAAAGATCCTTTAATGTCGCACCTATTGAGTTCGCCACCCCCTTATGTGCAGAGTGCTACAGCACCTCCACAAGCTATAGTTGCACAACCTCCGGTTGTTTTGCCACCTATGATTCCTCAAGAGCCAGCTCCTCTTCAGTTGGTTTCTACTCCTTTGGCGCAGCCTTCTCAAGGGCCGCCAACTTTGCTACCTTCTTCGTCTGCTTCTCCTACACCTGTTTTGTCTGTTTCTTCTGTTACTGTTCCGACGTTGGTTTCCTCTCATTCTGCTCTGTCTACTGTTCTTCTGTCAACTTCTCCTTCTGCTCGACAGAGAATGACTGATGCGGTTGCTAGTCTCTTTTCTCCTTTGTTGTGTTCATTGGGTATGTCTCCTGTTGTCGAGGGTAAGCAATTGCGTAGTCAGTTGCCTGGTCCTGATGAACGGACAGTGTTAGATCACTTAGCGCGTAAATGGATTATGTATCCTTCGCTTTATGATCTTGAGGGTGTTATGGATGTTTTCCATCAATGGGAAGCACCGAAACAAAGATACGTTTTTGATATGATGTGTTCTTTCTTTCGCGAACAATGGGAAGATGGTGAAGTAGGACAAACTCCGTCTGAGTTGTACCGTATACGATCTGAGTTTGCGTAAGGGACTGTTGTGGGTCTCGAGGTTGAGAAAGCAGTTGGGACATTGTCATTACGGAATGCATCTTCTTCTGAGCCACTGTTTGAGCCTGATTCGTCAGTTAGGAGAAAAGCGCGTCAATATCCGATGCGTGAGGTTCCTCCAGTTTGGAGACCTGGTGATGCCACTGCTAATCCAGCTATTCCGCCACATTTTCAGCGTGTCTGGGTACATGTTCCATGGATGCGTGCTGAAGTCCTAGCGCTTAAGCAGACTTTGCCTGATCCGAGCAAAAATCCAGCAGGGTACTATAAGGAGCTAACTCAGACTGTGGGTTCATGTATTATGAATCTGGCCGATATAGACGTGTTGTTTGGGAATGTTGTTCCACAGCCTATTTGGGGAAAGATTCGTCACACGGATCATGCGCATGAATTAGGTGATACATGGAATAATCTTAGTGCTGCTAATGATAGACAAGTAGGTGGTGCTAAGCCTGAAGATATAATTGCTGAATTTCCTGGTAGGATTATTAATTATATGAAGACTTTGATGCCTGAAGTGCGTGTTAATTGGGACAAGTTGTCTGCATGCAAGCAGAAGAAAGACGAAACTGTGTCCGACTTTTTCACGCGATTTTGAAGAGACCTTTGTAGACCATAGTGGTCAGGACATGAGTACAGAAGGTGGTCAACGGTTGTTGGTCGACAAGTTTGTTCATAATTTGCCTCCCGAATTATGCAATAGGTTGAAGGATTCTGAGAGTGCTTGGGCTGTTTCTACATCAGCACAGATCTTGGCTAATGCTCAGTACTATGAGAATAGAAATAAGGATGAGATAGAGAAAGCGGATAGGAAGACTAAGTAATTGAAGACTAAAGTTCTCCTACAGCAAGCTTATCCGCCTCGTAGTAATCAGCGCGATTATCAGCAACCCCAGCAATATCAGAGAAACTCGCAAAGGTACGAGTCTTCTCAACCACGTTTTCTCGTTAGTCCTAATCAGTGTGCATATTGCAAAGAAGAGGGCCATTTCAAGAGTAGTTGTCCGGTTCTGTTACAGCGCACGAATGGTGCTTCTGGTGTGAGAGGTCGGGGTGCTCAACAAGCTCCTAGCGGTAGAGGTCGTGGTCAGAACGCACATTCTTTGCCTCCACAGAATTCTATGAATGCTTTTGATCAGCAGAATGGTGCGTCTGGTAGGACGGCTCAGTACTATGCGGACAATTATTACGTCGAAGGTGAGAATGTGGACGGTAATGATTGCTAGGACAGCCATAGACAAAGAGAGGGAGTTGTTTCAGTGCCAGTAGATCAGAGTGGACCTTATGTTGAAGTGATCGCATCAGGTGTGTCAGTGCCTTTTCTGTTGGATACTGGTGCTGCGAAGAGTTCTATCATGCACTCTAAACTCCCTGGCGCACCTTTGTCTGGCTTAAAGAATGTTTCAGTAGGTTTTTCTGGCGCCCCGGTTACGAATCCGATTTCTAGTCCTTTGTCTCTTTCTGTTGGACCTTGTGATTTCGAAGCACCCCTCATTCTAACGACAGGTTGTGGTGAGAACTTGTTGGGATTAGATTTGTTGAAAAGATTGTATGCGACGCTATATTGTTCTCCTTCAAGAGTACAGCTTACATTAGGAAAAAGAGTGATCTCTCCGATGTATTTATCTAAAGATCGACTTCCACCTGAATTGTCTTCTCTCCCTAATTCTCTTTGGGCTACTGGTCCGAACGATGTGGGTCTTTTAGAGATTCCGCCATATGTTGTGACGTTGAAAGCGAATGCTAGATTGCCACGCATTCCACAGTATCTTATCTCAAGTGACGGTGAAAGAGCACTTTTGGCGATCATTTATGATCTAATTGAGAAAGGTGTGATTGAGGAAACAAGAGGTAATGTGTGCAATAGTCCAGTTTTGCCTGTTCTGAAGAGAACTGATTCTTCACAGCCTCCTGTATATAGGTTCGTGATAGATCTCCGCGAGGTGAATAAGATCGTTGTTCCGCAATTTCCTGTTGTACCTGATATCACCGCTTTACTGACTTTGATTCCGGCTACAGCCACGTGGTTATCGGTGATTGAATTGAAGAATGCTTTCTTCAGCATCCCGATTGCCGTGGAGAGTAGAGATATTTTTGGATTCTCTTTAGGAGGACGAAGTTTCCGCTTTAAGCGCGCTCCTCAAGGCTATTGCGAAAGTCCATCGATCTATAGCCAAGCTTTGAAGACGCAACTTGATTTGTTTGTTTTACCTGATGGTGCTGCTCTTATTCAGTACGTTGACGACTTGTTAGTTGCTGCCGACAATGAAGAGATTCGTAGAGAGGCTACTTTGTCGTTGTTACGTCACTTGTCCGATTTCCATCATAAGGTTTCTCTTTCAAAGTTGCAATATTGTCGACAAGAAGTTACCTACTTAGGTCACCTCTTATCGAAGGAGGGTAGGAAACTGACCCCAGAAAGAATTCAAGCGATTGCGAAAATGAGTGTGCCTACGACACAGAGAGAAGTATGTGCTTTCCTGGGTATTACGTCGTACTGTAGACAGTGGATCCCTAATTTTTCTTTGCTTGCGAAGCCTTTGATAGCTCTTACTGTTAAGGATACTCCAAATCCTATTCCTTGGACTGACGAATGTCAAAAGAGCTTTTCAGAATTACGCAATGCGTTGTGTTCGGCTCCTGTGTTGGGTACTCCCGACTACAGTAAGCCTTTCACATTGTATGTCCACGAGAAAGAGGGATGTGCATTGTCAGTTTTGACTCAACAATTTGGCGATAAGCAGCGTCCATGTGCTTATTTTTCGTCGACTTTGGATCCGGTAGCTAGAGCGTTGCCGAGTTGCCTAAGAGCTACAGCGGCAGCAGCTGTTTCGATTCGACAGTCTGCTAGTTTGGTGATGGACAATACACTGATTGTGATGGTTCCACATGCATTGGATACCTTGTTGAATTGTACCAAGACACAGCACTTAACTAGTGCTCGGTTGTCGGGTTACGAATTGACCTTGTTAGCGAGTCATGTGCATATTAAGTGATGCAACACGTTGAATCCAGCTACGTTGTTGCCGATTTCAATTGAGACAGATAATGCAGAAGAACAGCATGATTGTTTCCTTAGGACTGAGGAAGAAACGAAAGGGAGAATAGACCTTAGGGATACTCCTCTTCTAGAGTGTGATGGTACTTTATGAGTTGATGGTTCGTGCTTCAAGCTTCCGAATGGTGATACGACTGCGGCATATGCTGTTACGACTTTGCATACGATTGTTGAAGCTGCACGTATCCCACATAATTCAGCACAAGCAGCGGAATTGATTGCATTAACGAGAGCATGTGTGTTGGCGAAAGGAAAACGAGTGACTGTGTATACTGACAGCCAGTATGCATTCGGTGTGGCTCATAGTTTTGGACGTTTGTGGAGAGAGCGTGGGTTCCTGACTTCGCATGGGACCAAGATACAGCATGGTCAGTTGGTGAATAATCTTCTTGAATCACTTACTTTGACATTGCAAGTTGCGATTGTGAAATGCAGTGCGCATAAGAAAGTTACTGATGATGTTGGTCGTGGTAATGCGTTTGCAGATGAAGTCGCGAAAGAAACTGCGAGAGATGTGATGAGTCGAATGTATGTTGCGGGTCCGGCGAGATGGGTTCCAGATGGAAGTATGTGTGAAGATACGATTGAGAGTGTGAAATCCATCCAAGCTGAAGCTACAGAGAAAGAGTTGAATGAATGGAGAGAGAGTAAGGGTAGACTGGATTCGAATGGTTGTTGGATTGATTTGTCAGAGCATCAAAGATGGTTTATTTATTTATTTATTTGCAGGTTTGTACCGCGCTGGCTTCGACTCCCGGAGGAGTATCTCCGCGCCTTTGGCCTCTACAACATAAGTTTAGGGGAGGGACTGATTTAGCAGCCATTCTAGTGTTGAAATAAGAAGGTATTCAGCATTGTTACCTGATGCGTATGTATTTCCAGTGGTTACAATGGCTCATGGATTGGCTCATATCAGCGTGAAAGGGATTTGCAAGTTGTTGGCTCCAGTATGGCAGAATGCTGGAATTTCTAAGTGTGCAGAGAATCTGGTTAAGAACTGCATGGTGTGTTTGATGTACAATCCTGGTAAGGGAATTCCAACTCCAGCTGGTCATTTTGCTCATCCAACGTATCCGTTTGAGGCTTTGCAGCTAGATTGCATCCACATGGAGAGGCGCAACAACCTGAAATATGTGTTAGTGGTTGTTTGCTCTTTTTCTAGATGGGTGGAAGCTTACCCTTTGAAGGACAATACTGCCTTGTCCACAGCGAAAGCCCTTATCAAAGAGTTCTTCCCCAGGTATGGATTGCGGAGAATGATCTGGAGTGACAATGGGAGTGAATTTGTGGGTCAAGTGATGAAGAGAGTATGTGATGGATTAGGTATAAGGCAGAAGTTTCACGCTGCAAATCATCCCCAATCAGCTGGTTTAGTCGAGTGCTATAATGGCACCCTTAAGTTAAAATTAGCCAAGATTCAGACGAGCTCTTATTTGTAATGGCCAGATGCCATGCCACTAGCCCTTCGGTCCACTAGAATGACTGTGCATTCGCGAATGGGTCTGAGTCCGTATGAGGTAGTTTTTGGTCCCCCGGCAAATATTTGGGGTGTGCTGCGGCTGACAAAATTTAGTAAGATAGAACATGCTGTGTTGCTTGACTACCTGTATGAATTGACGGCTAAATTGCGCGTTTTGCATCAACAGGTTCATGACAGTTTGCCACAGCCTTCTGAAGATCCAGGTCACGCCATCGAACCTGGGAGCTGGGTCCTGATTAAGAATTTCCAGCGGACCAAGAACGATCAGCCCCGCTGGACCGGCTCCTACCTAGTTTTATTGGCCACCCGTTCTGCAGTACGAGTGCACGGTAAAAATAACTGGATCCACGGTGTACATTGCAAAAGGGCTTCTTTGCCTCTGCCGTACGACCGGTGGGTCCAGAAAAGACATCCAGATTCTGAGACTGAGACCGTGCCTCGTTTTCTGCCATTCATCGATGCCCATTTGATTGGAACAAACACTGAGCAAGAAAGTGATGATCTTCTCCAAGAAGCTGTGCCTCCATTGAACCGTTTGAACATTGTTGAACCTGAGCTACTCTTCCGAGAACAGACATTGTCTGGCAAAGAGCGTTATAATTTGCGACCGAGAGTCGCGGGACTAATAAAGAATTGAGATTTTTATGATTTTTGAAGGTTAACTCTCCTCCGAGGAACTACTTTGATTTTTGTTTTTCGAACCGCCATCCGGGTTCAGCTGTAGGGTCGCGGTGTCAAGTCTTTGGAGTGCAAGCCGAAGACGTTAGGTCAACGGTTCTGGTTGGCCTAAGGGAGTTGCCCTGGGCTGACAGAAGCATTCTTTAGCACAGAACACCCTACCGCCGCGAGCAGCAATTAGAGAGGATGGAGTTTTTCGAGATGGAGAGACCTGTTGAAAGAATGAGCTTTTAGAGCAAAATATATATTGTAATGACCAGAAAATGTTTTTTAATATTGTGTTTATTTACGTTGCTTAGCTTAATGATGTTTTTGATTGGATATGTGACATTCTCTTTTCAAATGACGTTTGCACCCACTACGCCACCTATACCTCCTCCTACTGTTTCTTCGCATTCTTTTCACCCTCTGTCTGAACATGAGTCCATTAGGAGAATGGAATTCGTTAACAATTCCTTTATTCAGCTTCTGCACCAACACCAGCTAGTAATGAACACGACAAATTGTTGGGTTTGTGGCCTTATGCCCCATACGACCGATAAAGGTACTCCGTACTTGGTTTTGCCTTTCAGCTACAATGGTTCTGTGTGGGCATATAGAACGATGTTCATTTATGCTCATAGTGTCTATCCCCAACGTTCCGTGAAAGATAGTCCGAAGACTAGTGCTCTGGTTAAGGGTATAGTCGACATGATTAGAGAAATTAGTTCCTATGAAACTATCCCGAGAGATGAGACACAAGCGTACATTGGTTGGAACGTCACTGGATATGGAGTTAGTCTGAGTGTTAACCAGCGAGCAAAAAGTTCTCCACCGATTTGGATAGTGCCTCATCAGGGTCATTATTGTCTGCAAGGTAATGGCAAGAATCCGAGAGCTCAGTTAGGGAAGAGTGTCTGCACTGAGACTTATGTATTTGCGTCTCAGACTTCCCCAGCGTTTCTAGCGGCTAAGGATACCTATTTCATCTGTTATGACAAAGCTTACAAATGGTTGCCCCCTGACTTCTCGGACACATGTTTTGTTTCGTTCCTGTTGCCTCCCACTTTTACAGCTGCGGCAGATTACCATAAGACGAGAGTTGCTAGAGGTGTCTTCAGTAAGGAAGATACCGCAGGACAAGAATTGGGAGATTTCTTTAAGGGTTTTCTGCCGTTCTGGGGACCTATGGTTAACAGCAGGAACATACGCCAGTTCACGAGAGTGGTTGAGTCCACCATAGTTGAAACTGCCGGTGCCCTTAGTAACTTGACTGCTGAGCTCCAGTCTGATCGACTTATGACACTTCAGAATAGAGTTGCTCTTGATGTCATACTTGCAGATAGAGGTGGAGTGTGTAAACTGATTCAATCGAGCTGCTGCGTTTTCCTTCCAGACAACGCTCCGACCGTCTTCCAGGCCATTTCCAAGCTACATAAGATCTCCGAGTCTGTACATATAGACGAGAGAGATTGGTCGTTGATGGGATGGTTTTGGGGATTGATATCCACGTGGGATGGAAGATTCTGATGGTCATTGGGATGATCTTAGCTATCCTTTTTCTGTTCTGTCTTTGTGTACAGTGTGCTCCTGCTATATGTGGCCTTTGTGCTACTTCGTGTGCGAGGAGACCTGTCCAGAGAGAGTTGCTAAGTACTAGGATGATGCTACAGCAATATCTTGATGATCTGATGAATATAGACCTGGATTCAGACTGACATGGGTTTGGGTTTCTTGCCTATGTAAGGGCAAAAGGAGGGGCTGTGGTTCTGTGACTCTGAGGGTCTGTGGTTCGGAAATTCTGAACCCGTTCAATGAAGGTCGTCGGATATAGACGATTTTGGTGTCAGCGGACCGCAAATGACGAGTGTGGTATGTACAAGTGTTTTCGTCATAACCGATCAATGAGAACACTGCGTATTCATGGATTTTGTTCGAACCTTTGGGTTCCATTTTGTGTGCGGCAGCCATTTTGTGTGGTTGCCCTCACATAGGCCGATGAATAAGGCTGAACGAGTCCTTGGGACACGTACACCTTAGCTGACTCTTGTTTGACCTGGCCGAACTGACTCCCTTGCCCGAGGCTGACCTTGCTGAGCCAGTTCCTTGTTAAGCAGCTGGTCAGATAAAGATCAAAGAGTAGGACATTGCAGAGTTTATGGTACATGCACACACCCTTCTATCTTGCTTGTCATCTGCTTCTGTTCTTTCCTTTATGGCTTAATCATTGATGTGGGTTGAGGTCTTTATGATGGGTTTGTCCGGCCTGATCGAACAGGAAGGTTGGAATTTGCTTGGTCATTTCTGGTGGTTTGGATAACGGAAAGTGGTATTGTCGTCATGCGATATGTTTGAAATGTCACTGTTTCATTGGTCAGTTTGTATGTAATTGATGCTAGCCAGGAATGTGATTTTGAGCATAAAAGACAATGCTCCACTCAATGAATTTGTGCAGTCTCTAGCGAACCACGCGTGTTGTGCTTCGTAGACCTCTGTTCCTGGTTGCAGCCAATAAACTTGGTCTTTGACGTCACCAAGAAGTGTCCCGTGTCTCTGTTTGCCGAGGCAGGGGAATCTGAAGACATTGGGCGTTATCCCTGGCGCCGCTGGGTTCTAAAACCCGGTTCTTCAGTGGTACACCTCCAGGCCCACCATGGTGCAAGCTGCCTGTGTTGGCTATAGGCAGCACACAGTGCAAGGAGGCAGCATATCTGTGTATGTCGCATTTCTGATGACTCCCTTTCACACAATGCAGCAAGTTGCTATGCTGTGCTGCATGTAATGTTAGTAACTCTACCCCTTGTTTTCTTGCATCAAGAACTCTTTCAGTACCCAGACAATCATAAACACCTGATTGTTTAAAGGTGTTAATAAAACCAGTTAAGACTCAGAGCATATTATGAATCGTAACAGCAGAGTGCGTGCATGGTGCCTCTGGTGTGCACACTTCTCAGACGCCGCCAGGCCAGTGCACTTTACCTTTTCTAATTCCCACAACAAGCAAGTCATAGTCATTAACATCGCTGCGGAAAAGCAGCAGCACAATGAACCTGGAATTTCTAACTTGAAGCAAGCTAAATTCTGGAACCGGTGCATTGGGCGAGATGCACAGACTAGAAACTGCAACAAATTGGTAAGTGTGAAAAAGTTGCTTTAATGTGACAGGGGCATACCACAGCTAACGATCCCTGGCAACATATCTCACAGACTATAGTTATAACCTTAATATACATATGCCTAGCCAATGAGTCCTTACCCTTAACTATCCCTCTTATTATTATCCTAAATTCAACTCCATCCCTCCCCCATAGGAATTTTTCAATCATCCCTGCATACCATTGCCCCAGGGCATCACTTTGTGGAAACAACTTAAGTATTCTTGCCAGTTATGTGTTTTTTTTGTGTGTCTCCCTACTGGTTTATTGGTGTAACTTTCGTATCATTATATGTCTATTCTCATTCATTGTTCTTGTTTGTATTTTTCTTCATTGTATCGTGTTATAACAGTCCTGTGTGTTTTTTGTGATATGTCATTATTTTTTGCATCACTTGATGATATATCATTGACAATATATCTTACATGTTAAGTCTCTTTTTGGTGTTGTATTTAAGTTCTTCTATACATTTTTTCTCATTGAAGTGCAAAGTCATTTACCGCGCTATGAGAAATATTTGCTATTAATTACAAAAATGTTGGTTTGAAGAATGCTCATATTAATTAAGGTTTTGTAGAAGAAATATTCTCCCCCACATAACCATTTGCCATTGCATAGCACTAGAAAAGGAGCCTGCTTATAAGCAACATCCCTATAACACTACTAAGAGAACCCCTATGAGCCTGTTCCTTCAACCTCGACATCTGACCCCCTGCACCTCATTGAACCTTAAGCCCTAGATTGTTCGATAATCAGTGTGAATGGGAGGGTCAAAACCAAACTCGCCTCCCACCTGCAGGTGGTGGCTATGCTGTGCCTACTTACCCTTGAAAGCAACCTCACCCAGCTCACCCTGTCTTGTAGACCCCCTCAGCTCTCCGCCCCTAAAATCCCTTAACAATTCCTCCCAGTGCAGTGTCAGCCCAGCACCACCCACTAAACAAGCATTGAAAATGAAATAGGTCTTGCCTTTGATTAAGTTAAAGCCATTTGCTTTGCTAATGGTATTGTATAGCAAAGCAAATGGCTTTAACTTAATCAAAGTCGAGGCCTATTGCATTTGTAATGCTTGTTGTGTTTTTGTTGCAATTTTATTTAGCGTAGCGCAAACTTGAACTGAAGGTCTGTTGTGCTGTAAAAGAGCACTAGTTACAGTACACAAGGACACATTCCTTTTTTTAGACGTGGGGAGATTAAGTGATTTGCCCAGGATCACAGGAGGTTCCACGCACCCCAGCCCTCCGAAGGCACTGCCAACCCCACTTTTCAATCAATGAGCACTACACTCACACCCTCAAGCTGACATTCACATGCAATTGTTCCATCTGAAAAAATGTCTTTAACACTTTAGATAGCATGGCAACTATGGGTAATATAAATGTAATCTATAAGAAGTGATGCAAACATAAGAAAGCCAGTTGCAGTTCGGTTCTTGGTGGACACTGGTAAGCATGGCCATCACTCTGCAGCCGGCTTCATGAAAAGGCCAAGGAAACTGAACAAGTAAATTAAAGGCTGGCTTACCTTGAGGGCGACGTGTTAATCCCGAGCTCAAAGCCCTGAAGTTTGCTTTGTTGCTGGCTCGCTGTGCTCAGTAAAAAACAAGTGCGCCGAAAAGGAACATTAATTAGGTAAACAAGCTTGCGAGTGCTCCACGGCGAGACCTATTGGCTCAACCCATCAGAAAGTCTACTGCTGCATGCTTCATGTGTGACTGATAAGAAAAGTCGTTACGACACAGCAGAAAGATTTATGTGCACGCACAAGTAAGTAACACCATTTTAAATCACAATGTATGATATGCCATCTCTAGTCGCGGGTCTAATTGTTACCTGTAGCTTATTCATGATGTTGTTTTGAAATTATTTTGTCTTTTTTTATGGTTATGGTGCAACTTTACCAAATGACAGGTATTGGTGTGATTCAGATTGCATAACGTCACTGATACATCATCAAATGCAGATATTGTTACATATTGCAATGTGACATCACAGACTGCATCACCAAAATATAACAATTATATATATCCCCGATTACATCACTGAGAAAAATCCCTGATAAACTGTTCACTTAAACTCATTAATGACATTAGACAATAGGAAAGAAATCCAGTGGTTGTCCTATATAAAAATGTAAGCCATGTACATGGGGCGACCTGAGATCTTTTCTAATCCAGAATCTTTATGCAAGGCTGACCTAGAGTGGGTAAAAACTAATTTTATCAGGTTGAGGGAGGCAGAGCGGGAAGCTGTAGAACTAGGTAAAATATTGGTTAGGGGCCATGTTTTGGTTACCTTGTTTTTAACGTTGCCACCTTATTTGTCCATAGTGACAAATTCTTTCCATAGATGGCTACTGACAAAATTCCGGTTTAACCAAATACAGTTCGTTCTCTCGGATTTGGAGGGCTGGAGCAGACCTGAAGACGCTGCCCCTTGTAAATGTGACGATTTTTTCCCCCAAGACACCTTTGACTTTATGCTCTTTTGTCCTTTTGACCTTGATGCCAGGAAAAGGTTTATTCTCCCTCTACTAAAGAAAATGAGTTTCATCCAGTGTAAACCTGCCTTACTGTTTTTACAACTGTTGGAATCTCCTGTAACTATGTTTTGTGTTGCTAGCTTTCTTGCTGCTTCTGTAAGAAATAAGAGGGTCAGACAGAAAGCCGCACTAGAGATCCAACCTTTTTAATAGAATGCCTTTATAGCTGTATCAATTACTCTAAATTTAAAAAATGATTGTTAATCCTGTTTTAATGATTTTAATGATTCTGTACTGTATTTTTTTGGTATTTTGCATTTTTAACCAATTTAAAAAAAAAAAATTCTTTTGTACTTGTATAGCATACTTTTATGATTTTAAGTAATCGAATAAAGTAGTTTGACTTGACTTGACTTGACATTACATTAAAAATTTTGTTACTTTGACCAAATGTAATGGAACTGATGACGCGATTCAAAAATTAGCGCAAGGAAAACATAGATATATTTTTTACCTATAACCTCACTAAAGTGAACATTAACGTATTTCACTGTGGCACCTCTGATAACATCACTGAAATAATAACCGTCCTATCTGCTCCACTATGACATCATGTATCGCAACACTACAGAGTTAATGTCCGTGTCTATGTGACATCACTGATGACTCACCAACTTGGAAGAAGATGTCACGTGACTCACTGACCGTGTCAGTGAAAGCATCAAAACCTGTATTATCGTTGTAGCCCTGGGTTAAAAAAAAGGTAGTTACATAATTAATAGTGATTCCTTGATGACATCTTAGAAGTGAAAATATTGGTGGACATTTCACTGAGGCATAACTAATGACGTCATCGTAGTGAAAGCCCGGATACGTGTAGTATGTATGTCCCTCTCTAACACTGGAGTGAGCCAATGAGACGACAAATGACATTGCTGCAAAAGCAAGAACAGCTGGGGATACAAATCAATCAATCAATCATATCACTTGTATAGCGCGCTACTCACCCGGAAGGTCTCAAGGCGCTTGGGGGAAGGGGGCCGCTACTGCTCGAACAGGCAGGTCTTGAGTTGTCTCCTGAAGGCGAGGTGGTCCTGGGTCAGCCGAAGGTGGATGGGGAGGGAGTTCCATGTCTTGGCCGCCAGGTAGGAGAAGGATCTGCCTCCGGCGGTGGCTCTTCGGATGCGTGGTACGGCGGCGAGGGCGAGGCTAGCGGATCATAGCTAGCGGGTGGGCGTGTGGAAGGTCAGGCGGTCGTTGAGGTACTTGGTGCCCAGGTTGTGGAGAGACTTGTGTGCGTGGGTGAGGAGCCTGAACGTTATCCTCTTGTTGACGGGGAGCCAGTGCAGGTTCCTCAGGTGGCCAGAGATGTGGCTGCGTCGAGGTATGTCTAGGATGAGTCGGGCGGAGGCGTTCTGGATGCGTTGTAGTCTTTTCTGTAGCTTGGCTGTGGTTCCGGCGTAGAGGGTGTTTCCGTAGTCCAGCCGGCTGGTGACGAGGGCCTGGGTGACCGTCTTCCTGGTTTCGATCGGGATCCATCGGAAGATCTTGCGGAGAATGCGGAGGGTGTGAAAGCATGAAGAGGAGACGGCGTTGACTTGTCTGGTCATGGAGAGGGAGGAGTCCAGGATGAAGCCCAGGTTGCTGGTTGTTGACCAGCGACGGATCCATGTGTAAAACATAGTAAAGAAGGCAGGGGGGCAGCGCTTTAGTGAAACTGCGGTGACAGCTCCTTTCGGGGTGTTTGCTTATTGTCACGTGTGTATCAAGAGAGGCCCTGATCCAGTGACCAGCGGTTTATACATGCATGTGGTAACCCGGCACAGAGCTACCCCATTCCCGCCCCCAAAGCCAGGCAAAACCACGACACTGTCAAGCACAACACACAGATAATAGAGCGTCATCTTAACACACCCTCACAAAAAGGCACGACATTGGTAGACACAAGACCACCGCGGCGGGAGGAGTGAACAGAATTGTTGGTAATTCAGGATCGATGAGACTTCCGTGATCTCGGCACTCAACCTTTGCCACACTATTTGATCTTGGGCAAACTGCAAGCATCAGTACAAGAGCAGTTCAGAGTGAAAAGTAATGCAGGGGGGGATGCCGTTGCCCGCGTCCCACGCAGAGGGACATTGGCAGGGCAGCCTCTTAGTGGCCACTAGTCAGAGCCTCCCCCCCCCCCCCATTCCCCTGTGGGGCAAGGAAGGGAGGTGCAGCAAGCTTCACCGACACCTCCCCTGGGCCACCATGACGTGCGGCCAGGGGAGGGATTACTTGGGTAGGGGCGTGCTGGGTACTTAACCCCCCTGGCCGCCCCCGGATCGCCCTCTGTTCCTGTTGCTGTCTATGCTGAGCGCTGAAACGTCGTTCGTCCTCGTGGTTGTTGTCGTGTTAGGTAGGTGCCACTCTCTTGCCTCCCTGGCCCCGTCCCTGGACTATGACCAGGTTGCGCAGGGGCTCTGTGGTAGGATGCCACGGGGGGGAGAGGTGGCCGCAGCAACAACTGCGGTTTCAGAGCATAGAGGGTGCTGAGAGGTCACGTTTGTTAGCAAAAGCGCTCTAAAAGGCGTGCGCACGAAGGCTAGGTCGACCAATGCAGCTTCAGAGGCTGTCTGTAGCTGGAGGGTGAAATGTTCGAATTCCGCGGGCCTACTCACCATTTACCCTACCAAAGTCGATGCACGTGTACCCTAGAATTAATCCCGATTATTATGCTCATGTGCTGGGGGGCCAGCATAACCCCTGAGGCCTAAGCGCAGCAGTTTGCGTCCATCCTGCGGGCTGAGGGTGACCGGGATTCAAAATGGCCATAGGTGTGACCCGATCCCAGTGTCCCGGGGCACAAAGGCCTCTGCGGCGGCTCGCTCCATTTTGAGTAGCGGAATATTGCGTGCCACCATGGTAGCATTCACAGCCCTTAGGTCCCTCTCGGTGCATCCATGGGGGATGAACTATTTAATTAGGAAGCATGTCGAATACCAACACCGCCAGGGTAACAGCGTGCACATAGCTCGGTGCCGTTCGTCCCTGCTGGGTTAGGCCGCCTGTCTAGTAAGTCTAGTATCGCCCAGAAAGAAGATAGGGTGCTCGGGCTTAGGGGGGGCTTAAACTAACGTGTACCCTTCGCGCCCTGCCAAATCAGTGGCATGATGGGGGTCGTGAGCGTCCCTGGGTCCTACACGGTCGGTTGCTTACTTTCAAAAACTTTTCCTCCCTCTCCCCCAGCAGCTGCGCTCCCGGCATGGGCGGCAGCTTTGATGATGTGCGGGCGGGTCGGAGGTCAGGTGGACCAAGGTGGCATAACAGCCAGAGCCACTGCCGAGCGGGGAGCTGGGGTAGTACCTTCGAGCACGGTCTGGCACAATACCCAATCTGTCTTTTAATGCAGTTATTCGTGACATAGGTAGTGCTCATGGGCGCCCCAGTACCTACAGGTCCTGCAGGGCTATAGAAGGGGTGGAAGGGTGTTGGGCGGTGCCTTTACAGAACATGGCCTCTAGCCGTACACCCCACCGTAACCCCCCCCGGTGCACCGATCGGCAATACTGATGCCGATGTATAGGCCGCTTGTATACAATGAATGGGGATAGAGGTGAGGGGAGAAATCCGCTGTTTTGGCTTTAGGGCCCGGGTTCGAGGCTTAGGATTGTGTCCTCTGGATGGCGTTAGGATACTGCCTATCCCGCGTGCCCGGGGTTTGATTTGGCGCCGCTAGTCGTCCTGAGTGGTCCGGGGGGCCCATGCCTCCCCTCCTCCGCCCATTAATGGTGAGGCCGTACATGCCGACGTGGTCCGGTGCGTGGGGGGCGGGGCAGCCCTAGGCTTCTGCAACCACCGCGCACTCCCTGCCCTGCTACCGCCGATTCATTTCCGCTGCTGCTTTCCTCGTGGTTGGACTTGTATTCTCACGGCTGAGGATCACTGGCGCCAGCCCTGCCAGTTCATGGGAAACCTCCACATAGGCGCGGCCTGGCTTGCCAGCCGCTATCGTCGAACAGCTGCCTGGGAATTGGTCAGAAGGGCATTTGCGGCAGTATAAAGATTTGGTTAGGGGCAACGAGAGGTGGGCCCTTTTGTAGTTGCTAGTTCAAGCGGGTTTGGCACCCGCTAGTTGGAGATTGTGATGCTTTGGTTAAGCCTAAGCACACTCCGCACTGACTGCCAGGCCAGTAACTGTTTCTAATAGGTAAGGGTGTGTAGGAATGAATGACCACAGTAAACGCGCTCAACAGTTGATTCAAGCACAAAACGTTTTTTGTGATACACAGACGTACATATGGTGCATTAAAGGCTAAGCATGAATTCCATAAAACCAGGAGCCCTGATTGGAAGTATGGGCGTTTACCTGCTAGTAAAAGAGTAGCGCTTATTAAAAAACATCGTTTAAGTTAGCACCCTTGAAACCTCCTGCGCTCCGCTACGAGGGGAGGTTGGGTCCAGAGGGGTGCGGAGTGATACGTTGTTAATTTTCCCCTTTTCATTTCAGGTCTGCCACTACACAGAGGACTAAAGCGATCGGTCGGTTCGACAGTCATCAATCGGTTTAAAAAACCAGGAAAAAAAAAAAAGGGCAAGGTGTCGTAAGGGCGTGGGTTGTGTTGAGCTTGAGGTCCCCGGTGCGAGATGTGGCTGGCCCAATGGGCCTGTGTACAGGGTTGGGCACGCATTCATGAATCTTTTCGTCCGTAGGGACCCGCAAGGGAAGAAGCCAGCTCCAAGATGGACGGATTCGGGACCCCTGTTCCGTTGTTCACTCAAGGGTCTTGTGTGGACGATTCGCAATTGCAGGAAGGCCTTTGGGCCGAATTCATGTCCATGGCTAAGGCGATGGGGACCGAGTGGACGCGAGGATTTATTGAGGCGCGCAGGCAGGAGGACTCTGGCATCATAGTCGACACCGCACCAGAAGACGTTGCGGGACCATCAACACAAGAACTGGGGAGGTCTAAGCGTAACCGCAAACAGACCTGTAAGGACTTTCCGGCCAAGGCACCGCCAGCCAAGTCAAGATCAACCCGGAAAGACGTTACGCCCAGGGCGCTGCTGGCAAAAGCAAAATCACCCCCCGCCACGCAGGCCTCGGGCACACCAACGGCACCGTTGGTGGTGCATGACTCTGCCTCAAGCCTAACGGATTTGGCCCGCATGGGTAAGACAATGGATCAAATGTAGGGTTTAATGGCAGATTTTCAAAGGCGGTTGGACACTATGTCAGCGATACCACAGGTATTGCCACCTGCCCCCAAAGCGGCGGCGCCAGCTTCGGTGCTGCAGGTGTGGGCTAGTCCGGCCAATGCAGGGCCTAGCGGGCAGGTTGGTCAGGGGACAACTTTCGCCGCATCGCTTGGGGCGGGATTCCCAACGCTGGCCGTGCCGGCCGTAGTAACCACAGCACCGGCCGCAACCACACCAACAGGCTTGCCCGCTCAAACCAGTGGCACAGGGTTGCCCAGCGCAGCAGGCACAAGTGTGTCAATCTTAGGAGGGCAGCCCGGACCGATCGGGCCTCCCCTGATCAAGAGGAATCAGTTAAGGTGGTCACGGCCGTGGTACCTCGTCCATTAGTCACTCAAGCACCTCTGGCCTCAGGCTGCCGTTCACTAGCTTGGCAGGTACCGCTGCAAAAGGCAGCAAAAGAAGGCATATGGAAACGAGAATACATTGATATATTGACATTACTAATGCATGGTATGTGTGACTGGGAGTTAGTGTTTGAAAAGTTTCAGCTCTCCCTCAATCATCTTACTGTTTGCTCTCACTGAAAGTGCCTTTCTCATTTCTCACATCTTTTCTGATAATCATCACTTTTTGATTGCTTTTCTCAATTAAATCCTGTACAATCTGTTCATTTTGTCTCCCTCTATCAGACCCCATTCGGGGGTCCGCAGAGTAGCCATGAGCTCCTGGGACACTAGTATCATGGTTGAGGTAGTTTGCTATGAGTGTCTGTCCTACTGTAGCTCTGTAAAGTGGGCCAGGCTTTCACACAGGATCTCAGGATAGCAAGGTAGAGAGGCAAAGGTGAGCAGTCAAACGTTTCTCAGGGATGTAGTGTGGGGTACAAGAGCTCAATTAACCAAAAACCCAAAACTTTAATCAGACCTATGTGGAAGGAAAGCCAAAAGGGAGCCTCATAAATGCAAAGCTATTTTCATGCTCTATCCATTTAAAATATGTAAAGACAAATGAAAGGCTTTGAATTCACCCCATAGTGAAATCAATTTTCTTTTTGTCAAAAAGATTTTTCAATAAATGAGATGATTGGATAAAGACGCATCACAAGCCATAAAGTGTTTCACGACGTACAATAACTAAGTTGTTACATCAAGATTTAAGATTTAACAAACTTTATCATTCCAAACTAATGCTCAGTTTCAAAAGTCAATATATCTTATATGTATTGAATACTCAAATTCTGCATTCATGTGGTAAACTTTCCATTAGAATTATTTACATAGGTTTTCAAGTTTCAGAGAAGGAAGTGTAAAAGAAAGGAGTAGTAAGAGGTTCTTAGGTGTATTTAGGTTTTAGGTAAAGGGATAGTGTGTGGTCTTTAAGGTTGGTATGTGATAGACCTGGCATCCTTGACGTGGTTTCCCCTGACTTTTTGCCTTCTAACCTCCTGTTTTGATGACTTCATTTTTTCTAGCTTTAGGATTCTGGGCCCTTTACCACTGGTAACCAGTGCTAAAGTGCATTTGCGCAGTACTCTAAACATGGTAACATTGGCTTATCCACGATTGACATATTTAATTTACTTATAGGTCTCTAGTACAGTGCCCTGCATGTGCCCAGGGCCTGTAAATTAAAGCTACTAGTGGGCCTGCAGCACTGATTGTGCCACTTACTCAGTAGCCCTTTAAACATGGCCTAGGCGTGCCATTGCAGAGCCTGTGTGTGCAGTTTTTAACTGCAATTTTGGCCTGGCAAGTTAACCTACTTGCCAGGCCCAAACCTCCCCTTTTGTTACATATGTCCTCCCTAAGGTAGGCCCCAGACAGCAATATGGGCAGGGTGCAGTGTATTTAAAAGGTAGCACATGTACTCTAAAGTTTTACATATCCTGGTAGTGAAAAACTGATAAATTCATTTTTCACTACTGCAAGGCCTATCTCTCCTATAGGTTAACATTGGGATTCCCTTCAAACATCTTTTAAGTGTAATTTCCAAATGAGAAAAATAGAGATTTGGAGTTTGGTGTCGCTAGACCCACAATCTATGATTACATCTTATTGTGAAAGTTAGAAATGGGAGTCTCTACTTGGCAGAGGATGGCAACTTTGTCCAAATAGGGACCCTTGCTCCTAGTCAGGGTAAGGGGGATACAGTTCTAAAATACCCCTGCTCACCCCCTTAGTTGCTTGGCACGAGCAGTCTGGCTTATCTTAGTGGCAGTATGTAAAGTATTTGTGAACACATACAGTAATACAGGGAAAACACTACAAATGGGCACCACACCAGTTTAGAAAAATAAGTAATCTTTATCTAAACCAAAACAAGACCATACCACAAAAATCCACAATACAGTAATACAAATATGACTCTCAAATGGTCGAAATAGTTCAGCTCAAAGCAAACTGCATATGCAACACTTTTCACACATTCTGGCAGATGCATCAAAGTTATGTTTTGCGAGTCCTTAATAGCGAATTTTAAGGAATCGCTATTAAAGACTCGCAAAACGGGATGCATGTAGGAATCGCAATGTTATTAGCGATTCCTACAGATTCCTTATTTGCGATTCGGTAATAGCTAATCGCTAATAAGGAATGGCTTTCCCATTCATTCCTATGGGCCTAAAGGCCCATAGAAATGAATGGGAAAGCCATTCCTTATTAGCGATTAGCTATTACCGAATCGCTAATGTTCCGCTATTTCAAGGGTGCCAGGGTGTCCAAAGGACACCCTCTTGCACCCCTGAAATGGACCTGTGCACAAATGTTACACACACACATGGCCTAAGGGCATGTGTGTGCGCAACATGTAACTTTGAAAATGCACAGAAGTGCATTTTTCAAAGTTTTAGCAAATTACCACGAAGTTCAACTTCATGGTAATTTGCTCCCCCTATTAGCGAAATCGCTATTTTTTTGGGTTTCATGCATTGCATTTAAGGAATCTCATTTTGGGATTCCTTAAATGCAAGAACAATTTAAGGAATCGCTATTTAGAGATTCCTTAAATTGCGATTTCTGCATTTGGGATGATGCATCCCAAATGCAAAAATACCGGGAGCAAACGGCCAGATTCTGAGAATTTGCCCGTTTGGTCCCGGTATTGTCTTTGATGCATCTGCCTGAAAGTACCTTGTATGCGTCGCGCAAACAACTAAAATGGCCTCAGGGAAGATGATATATCAGTTTCTTACACTCAGGGAAGATGATGCGTTGATTCCTTACTCTGGGGGAGGTGATGCATTGGTTCCTTACTGCTGTGCAGGGGAGGTGATGCGTTGGTTCCTTACCAAAGAGGAGGTGATGCGCCAGTTGCTTACTGCGTGGGGAGGTGATGCGTCGTTATTTTACTGCGTCCCCTAACGATTCGACAGACTTGTAGCCTCAATGCGATGCGATGATATGGGATGATGCGAGGAGTCTTGCAGCTGTACAGCAGGGCTTTGCGTCGGAATCGGTGCGGTGATGCCCGACTTCGGGGATCGTTGCACTCAATGCGGCATGCAGCGATTTCTCGAGCCGGGGCAGGTGCTGTGACGGTTTCTTCGGCAATGCATTGGAAACCGCTACGGATGCATCAAGCTTCTAGGTGTTACGTTGATTTGCCATCTCCCAATGTAAAACAGTCGCTAGAGGTCCAAAAGACAGAAGGCACCTCTTTGCAGGTCAGAACTCTCAGCAAGGAAGTTCAGGGGAGCTGGTGGTGAAGTGTTTGTGTCCCAGAAACTTCGGAAGAGGAGGCAAGCTCAGTTTCAAGCCGTTCAAGATCTTCCTCAAGCACGAGACACAGCAAACAGAAAAGTCCTTTCTCCTTTCCTTGCCAACAAGTAGCCACTGCAGGCCAACCCTAGACAGCAAACAGAACATGAGCAGTGTTCCTCCTCAGCTTCTCCAGCTCTTCTCCTTGGCAAAGGTTCTTCTTGATTTCCAGAAGTGATCTAAAGTTCTGGGGTCTGGGCCCCTATATTTATACTACAAAATCATTTGTTCTCTGGTGGCAGAGAAGCCCTGTGCTCAGTCAAAACCAGTTCTGTCCCCTCTGGTGCAGCTTCCTGGCAGGAGGTGAAGACAGCATTGTGGAAGGCAGACCAGGCCCATTCAGGTGAAAGGAATCTCCTCCCTGTACACTAAATGCTGCCCAGATCTATTCAGCCCAGCCCTGACTCATCAGACTCCCTGGAGCCACTGCTCCTCCCCAGCCCCTGTCATTCCAAAGCCAGACATGCAATACACAAACCTAGCAGAGGCATACTGGATGGCTAAGCAAGAAAATACCTACTTTCTAAAAGTGGTATTTTCAAACACAGAATGTAAAAATCACCCCCACTAAAAGATGCATTTTAACACACTGTGTTCAGGCCTACTAAACTTTCTTTTCCTACCTTGTTCCCAGAGGTAGTTAGGCTTATAAGATGTTATTAACAAACTCCCCATTCTATCCTATGGGAGCAGGTAGCCTTGCAATAGTGAAAAATGAAATTGGCAGTAATTCACTATCAGGGCATGTCCTACCTTTTACGTCAATTGCACCCTGTCCACAGGGGTACCTTGGGCCTACCTTAGGGGTGACTAACATGTAAGAAAAGGGAAGGGTAGGCCCTGGCAAGTAGTTGCACTTGCCAAGTCGACATGGCAGTACCAGACTGCACACAGGCTCTGCAGTGGCAGGCCTGAGTTACATTTACAGGCTGCTTATGTGGGTGGCACAATCAGTGATGCAGCCCACTAGCATTTGATTTACAGGCCCTGGGCACACACAGTGCACTGTACTAGGGACAGACTAGTTGCTCCAATAGGAACCGACACCGTGTTGTCCGACGCCGAGGCAGTGCCGGCTGAACGATAACATGGATCTCAACTACAAGGTTCGACAACGACGCAGTGTCAATCCTTCAACAACAGCTGTGCGGCTTTACATTGATGCTGCGCCAATCCTTTAAACAGACTGGGAGGCTCAACTCCAACGCATTGACCTAACTGCGGTGATCAGAACCAAAACACTGAAGCCTCCAACGCTTACTCAGTACAAGGCATTTTTTCAGTAGACCCAGTGTGGGTTCTGTATTCAGCCTGCCCTCCATTGCAGTCAGACTGAACATTAGATTTGTATCGGATCCTCGCAACCTCAAGTAACCTTTTGAGCGCTGGTGACTTTAAGCACTGTTTTTCCAGTAAATCTTTAACTTTTACTCAGATAAATATTTTCAGTTTTTTTAAACTGGTGTGGAGTCTTTTTGTGGTGGTTTCACTGTGTTAATGTAAATTTAATTGTTGCACAAAAACTTTACACACTTAAATTAAGCCTGACTGCTCTGTGCCAAGCTACCAGAGGGTGAGCACAGGTTAATTTAGGTTGTGTATCTGACTTATCCTGAATAAGATTGTGACTCCTGCTTGAACAGGGTGTATCTTCGGCCAACCAGAAACCTTGATTTCTAACAGTACAGTTCAAGGAACACTACCATTTAGGGATTGTAAGGATGTTGTTTAGTTCAGCAAAGTATAGACTTAAGGGGTTCATACTAGGGGTTTTAAAGGTTTAATTGGGAAGCATTAAGAGGATCCGAGGGTTATTAGGGCACAGGTAGAAAAATATAAGGATGCATATAACAAAAACTACTTTTAAAAAACAACATTTTTGGAATTGTCGTAGCTAATAGTGAATACATTATTGCCAGATAATTTCAACTACTACATTTCTGTACTCGACATTTTCAAAGTTGACTTTATTAGAGACAATGGCCCAACCTAGAACTTGTCTTTTTGTAATTATATGACACAACTAAATACTACACATTCCAATTGGTTTTTCCCACACTGCACATTGGGAAAGAGCAACCTTCTAAAAGCAATAGGAATAGGTAAATGAGCAAGACAGGAGATGAGGGATTGCAGAATATTACATCAATCTGCAGTAAGGCAAGTTAAGGCGAAGTTGGAAAGTAATAAATGGGATGATCTCTTAGAATCCTCTGCTAGTAATGATTCAAAGAAATGTTGGTGGTTAGTGAGTTAAGGTAGTAAGAACAGTCTAGCCAGTGGAGACTTCTATATTTTGTCATGTGAGTAAGTTTCCCATTTTGGGAACCTTTATTCCCACCCATGAGAAAATTATTAGATTTCTATTAGTAGCGAGGGTGACTCTGTCTGTTCCTTCAAGTTTCCTTTTACACCTGTTGTTTTCATTTTAGCCAAGGCAGTGGCAGCAGTCTCGACCTAGGAGACTGGCAAGGCACCTGGATTGGATCAAATCCCAGTTGATCTTTTTCAATCTCACCAAAGTATTTGGGTTCCTTACATTAATTCGGTCTCCAATGCAATCTTGGAGGGGGCAGCGATACCTGACACGCGGAAAGGGCAGAGATTGTTCCTGTGTTTTAAAGAGGAAAACTGAACATCTTGTCCAATCACCGACCAATTAGCCTCCTCGACAAACTTCAAAAGTCCAGAAACATTACCTTTGGACAGAAAGTGCTGGAAAGGGTCAAGGGATTTAAATATTTGGGGATTAAATTATCTGACTCTGGATCAATGACACCACAGATCTCAAAAGTTATCTTTTGCTAACCTATAGAGTGGTAGCCATTCTTAGATTTGCCATAAAGGTTCGCTGGTATTCAATTCCTCCAGCAAGGGGAATTTATAAAACTCAACCAAGGGGCACAGTTCTGTATGGCACAGAGTTATAGGGCCATTGCCCCACACATTTTCTGGGGACCAGTAAGAATAATTTTATAAAAGCTCAAATGGGTATAGGGAGAGGCACCCCTTTGGTTCTGCTTGGTTTGAACCTCAACCTTTAACCTGACTCTGCATTGGCTTCATTAGGGCTGCTATTCTACTTCAAGGAACTACAACTTTTTAGAGAGGATCTTGCTGACATCCATAACTTACATAGCTCAACAAGATTGAGTGGTTAGACTACAGTCAAAAATCATTTTGTGATCTAGGTTTAGCTAACCTCTGGGAAGAGCCTTACTCCATCACGTCTACTGTGGTTACTGAGATTAAAGTTAGATATGGGGAGAAAGTAATAGCTCAGATTGAATCATCTAGTACAACAGGCAGCAACACCAACGTTTTTTATTATATAAGAGCATCTATAAGAATAAGTAATTTTGACGTTTTATCCGCCCAGTCCACGTGCACTCGCTCTATATGCAATTTAGGTGCAGTATTTTACTGATAGACACCTTTACATCAACATGGGTTTCTTTGCAGGCAGGATTGACATTGTGCCAGTCATATATGCCTTCCGATGAGACTGAGGAACATCTGTTATTCTTTTGCCCTAATTTTTCTGGACTAAAATCCAGGTGGATAGTTCCTTTATGCCGCCTTTTGTGGATGTTACCCGCACTAATGCTCTTAGAATCTGTAAAAGTGATTCCACTAGAATGGTAGAGACTGCAGTATCCAAATTTCATTTTCTGCATGCTCTGTCAGACATAAAGTAAGCATTTAAGCAGCAACGGGTGCTTCCATTTAACTGCTTATCCATGTATTTATTTTATTGAAATGGGTTTCTTAGCTTATTTTCAATTGTGTTTTATATAGCACCATATGTTCCAACTTACAATTTGAGACACTAACTAAATTCTTCATCAGTAAGGTGGACACATCTATAGTACATTTTGCTTTGGGAAGGCGCCCTCCAGTTTTCAGGAGAGCCCACTAGGGGATACTGTGTCTCACTCCCTCCAGGATCTCCTACCCATGTGACTCAAAGACATGGAGTCCCTGTCAGCCAAAGTAAAGTCAGGATCTCCTGATGACCCGTTGAAACCAGACCTCTTTAGGAAACTCTACAACTGCCTTCTATTGGAGGGCCGGGAGTTGATCAATAGGTCATTGACAGTGGCGACAATTCCTGGAAACATGCCAAAGTTATATCCTTGCTAAAAAAATCAACGCTAGATGCATCTCAGCCGGAGAACTTCCGTCCAATATCTCTGCTCCCCTACCTGGATAGAATCATGGAGTCTTATGTTAATACCATCCTGACCCAATATCTAGAGACAAATTCGATTCTTGATACATCACAAAACGGGTTCAGCCCCAGACACAGCACCGAATCTGAACTGCTCGCAATCACACAGAGCAGCTACTTTCTGCCCTGGATGAGGGCAGAACCTCGGCACTAATCCTGCTGGATCTGAGCCAAGTCTTTTACGCGGTCTCCCTTAAAATTCTGCTACATCAGCTTGAGGAGATCCGGTCAGTGGGAAGGCCCTCTCCTGGTTCTCATCTTCTTGACTGACAGGTCCTTCCCTTTTTCATCCGGTGTCCACCCTCTACGCTGCAGTGTCCCTCAGGGATCTGCCCTGAGCCCTACCTTATTTAACATTTAGATTCACCCTCTGGCCATCAAGGCTAAAGACCGGAACATCGCTTTGGTATCATACGCAGATGACACCCAACTGGTGTTCACCTTTTCCAGCAACCCTAACCACGATCAGGTGAAATTCCAGGACTACCTTGTGGCCATCGCTGAATGGATGGCTGACAACTTCCTTCAACTGAACTCCACCAAGTCAGAAGTGCTCCCAGTGGGCCAAGACGCCCATCTATGGGATAATCAGTGGTGGCCTACTACCCTTGGAGTCACCCCAACCAAAATCCGTGGTCAAGAACTTAGAGTTCTGTTGGATGATACCCTCTCCTTCGAAGATCATGCTAAGACACTGTCAGGCACTGGCTTTGGTCTCCTACGTGGCCTGAAGCCAATCCTTGGATTTTTTTGTGCTCCCTTTCGGCAGACGATTGTCCAATCCACTGTGTTGGCATGACTCTACTACTGTAATGAGTTGCTATAGAGGTCAACAAATCTGTGACCAGAAGACTACAGCTGGCACAAAACGCTGCTGCTCGCACGCTTTTTGCGCTACCAAAGCACTGCTATGCCTCAAGCCTTCTACGCTGGCTCTACTGGCCTCTTTTATAACAGAGTCCACCTTAAGACCCTATGTACGATACACAAGATCTGGCATAGTCTGGGTCCGCACATTTTGAGCGAACTATGCTCTTGGTACACTCCAGTGCGAGCCCTGCGAACCTGTATCTGGGTCGTATCTCACTGGTGCGCAGGAAAAAAGCTGGGGCGCTCGCTTAGAACCCTTGCGCCGACTCTATGGAACTCAATCCCTCTTGCAGCTCACTGCATGCAAGACCACTGGGCCTTCAGGAAAAGGATCAAGACCTTGCTCTTCTCTAGTTACTAGCCTCCTCGCTCTTCCGCTCTGCTAAGACTTAGCGCTGGGAAGCCCTGTTGGCGGGGCAGCCATGCGCTCTATAAGTGCCTTTATCATGACATATTTGAATTAGAGAATGCAGTGTAGTGCCTCCTTTGAATCTAATTGATGTTTTGCTGTTTGTATCAATTGTATTATTGTAGGATTTGTAACCTGTTTGAACTTACTTTTATACTAATTCTTGCCTAACAGCTGTGGCCTGGATTGGATATGTGGTCCTTAAAGGGGCAATACTGATTAAATCAATTACCCTTTATCAATACGATCCCATTGATGCTGTATAATAAATGTAACGGACAGGCTTTTCTGTAATGATTATGGTATATGTAAGAGATCTAATTCCTCCTACCTTTCGCTGTTGAAATTTCACTCATGGGCACTCTTTTCGAGTATTTTTTTCTCCCATTTTCTCTCTGGTAGTGACCAAGTGAAAATAATGTATTTATGCTGTTGGTTTTCAAATAAAAATTCATGCATTTACCTCTTTGTGTGTGATAAGAGTTGATATTGTTATATATGTGCTCTCCCGTATTGATAGAATAAATATTTCACTCCCTTCCTCAGAGTAGAGGTGCTTGTTATGGATAAATGAAAACTATATTAAGTTAATTGGTTTAGCCTTTCCCCTTTTTGCTGGTCTCTTTGATTGTACCTTTGTTGTTACGTATCGCATGACAAACTAATCAGCAGTCCCTTGTTACCTAAGTCTTCATGGAATTTCAAAAAGTAGTGGCCTCCCTGTCCTCCTTAATTCAGTATCTGGATCTATACCCTCCAATCGCTGGAAAGCAGGCAATACATTTCCCACTGTCTTGGAAAGCAGTCCTCATCATTCATTCTGTTTCAAGCTAAACCAAGGGCATTCAAAATGGATCCCACTTCCTTCAGTGCACAAACACACATACAATATCACTCTCTTTCTCTCTCCCTCTCTCTCAAGCTGTACATGTGAGGAGGTGGCACCTTCAGTTTTGCCTTAAACTCTCCCATGCATCATGCTTGAGTGTGCATGTGAGTGACACTTTTAATACTTTGCACCACATTTGCTTAGATCATATGGGTTTAGGATTGTAGACAAGCATTTCTATATATTCAACTACTTGACAACCCATTAGTATGTTGATTTGTGAACTATATTTTAACTGCAGCATTCGAATGTAGGAAATCTTTAAACGTATTTGATGGTCATGTGCGAATCTAAAAGTATTTTCCATTGTATTCATTTATTTTCTCTCATTGTTATTGTTATGTTTTATGGTTACATGCTGTAACCGAATAAACAGTTTCGGAAGTGAATTGACCTGAACTGAGTGTGAAAGTGTTTGTGCATATACATGTGTGTGGATGTTAAAGGCAGAGAGACAGAGAAATAAAGACATCGAAATGGGATTGAAGATGGAAAGAGAGACGGGCAGTGAGAGAGGAGAGAAAAAGAAATTGCCCAATATGAGTGAAGAGTCGGGTTTCCATTGCTCAGGGTAAGAGAACTCTTGCCCTGAGCTCTGCAATTAGCTGATCACTGCCTTAATTTATTCCCCCTAATCTCAGTGGCTGATTCTTACACAGGCTCAGCCAATTACAGGAGGCAGTGAGGAGCTCGGTGGAACTGTGAGTGCTTTTGCTGTTTAATACTGCCTATGCATGCACCTGCCACGTAAGCTGCCTTCCCCATAAACATGTACCTGGCCTGGTCCTTTCCTCCTCCCCCTGCCCGCTTGCCTTCTTGGGTGCTGGTGCTCAGGGCCCCTCGACCAGGAGGCAGACAGCTGCAGACTGCAGCTCTTTATTATCGAGATCACATTTGTAGTCTATGTCAATCCATTTTATTTAATACAATCTCTTATTTAAACCCAATTAACCGTGTAAACCTTTACAACAGTATGGAATATCATGCATCATTACATAATTAGAACCACGTATAGAAGTAAAATCAGGTAAATGCCTTTTTCTTAATTAAATCATTTAGAAGCAAATTTACTGGTACGCTCACTTTAGGACCAACGATAAATTGTAAATATATATCCAAACACTTTTTATGCCAATGTAGTAGCAGCAGTCCTGGACAGTGGCATTTCTCCATACTGTCAGGAAAGCTGGACATAATATTATGTGGGTAAAGTGGATAAAATGATAGAGTGGTTTAGACAAACAATTGCAAATGTTCTTGTTCTGACTCATACCCCAGTGATGACTTCCAAGGTCATTGGTGTAAGGCATAAATAAAGAAGGGACCAGGACATAGACCTCTGTTACTCTCATCTTGATCTTAAATGAACCCGAAAAATTACAAAACGAGCCGTAGTGAACTAATGCATTGCTACTGACATGGACTAGCACCATAAAAAAGACAATAGCAGGGTCCTCGCCCAATGACATCTTGTGCCACAGTTTAGAGTGAATAACTTTATGGAAGGCACAACAGGACATATCCACGCATTTGGCCACTCTCTACTTAGAGGTCAACAAATAAAGATTCAAACACTGCTCTATGGTATCCAACGCCTGATGGAAACCATATTGTATCTCGGAAACGATGACATTATCTTGGGGATAAGATTCCAGATTAGCAAGAAGGACCCTCCCCACCATTTTCACTATAGATTAGGAGTGAGACGAGCTTATAAAAGGCTGGATCTGCTTTATCCCCCTTTTAAATATTGGTACAATCAGCGAATGAATTCAAGACCTCATTGGTTTCATCTCTGCTGCTGCTTTCATTGCATTTGTAACAAATGGGGCCCAAAATCAAAATTGTCTTTAAACAGATCAACAGGGTTCTTGTCTGAGCCCACAACAGCTATTCTAACTTCCTTAACATCAAAGGAAATGCTTTCAATCAATCAATCAATCAATTAATCAAAGGCTTGTAAAGGTCAGCTACTCCCCAGTGAGGGTCTGAAGCCATTGGGGGATAGGGGCGGCTGGTCATACTGGGAGGAAGATTATTACAAGAGCCAGGTTTCGAGGTCCTACCTGAATTGGGTCAACCACGCTGATTGCCTGAGGTGCGGTGGCAGGGTGTTCCGGGTCTTGGAGGCGAGGTAGGAGAACAATCTTCCTCCGGTTCTGGCCTTGTGGATCCTGGGAATGGAGTTAGTGGTGAGTTGTGAGAATTCGAGTTGTCTGACGGGTACATGAAATGTGAGGCTCAGGTACGCTGGTCCTTCGTTGAGTAGAGCTTTGTAGGTGTGAGTGAGGAGCATGAAAGTGACTCTCTTGTTGATTGGGAGCCAGTGGAGTTGTCGGAGGTGTTGTAATTGTAATTAGGATTTATAAAGCGCACTTTATGCTGGCGCTAAAATACATGAGTTCTGTCAAATCCATGAATTGTGGAGGACAGAGGGATAGATTAGAGTGAGATCAGAAACTTAGGCTCTAGGATAGAGCCATGTCTTCAACTTCTTCCTCAACTGCAGCAAGTTCTCCATCTGCCTGAGTTCAGTTGGGAGGTTTTTCCAGGCCAGTGCCACTGCAATACTAAAGGGTCTTCCTCCTGATTTAGCTCTTTTAAATCTATACACTCTTACAAGCTTAGCTGATGAGGAGTGGAGGTTGCGAGAGGGAGCGTACCATTCAAATCTATCCTGCAAGGGTATAGGCCCAAGGCCATGCAAAGCTTTAAAAACTAGGCAGAGCGCTTTAAACTGTATCCTTTGCAGAACCAGAAGCCAATGGAGTTCAGAGAGGGCCTGAGGGGCAGATGAACAACGCGGTCTCGTTAGGGTTAGCTTGGCTGCCATGGTCTGGATTGTCGGTAATTTCTCAATCAAGTATTTAGGGGACTCCAGCAGCAAGGCATTACAATAATCCAGACGGCTCAAGATTACGCTCCTAACTACCAGTGTTCTCGCCTGTGAGAGTAACAATTGAAGAATCTTCCAGAGTATTCTAATGGGAGAGAAACAGCTCCCAACAGTTATGTTTACTTGGGACTCCAGACTTAGCTTGCAAACAAAGCTAAACCCCAGATTACGTACAGTCTTGGACGGTATTAGATGAGTAAACACCGGGTTAGGCCAAAAACTCGTTGGAAGTACAAGGGGAATTTTTACAACTGCACAGCATAAGATCTCAGTCTTATCCCCGTTGAAATGTAAATAGTTATTTTTTAACCATTATGTAACATATACCCATGGAATTTGTCCAGTGATGTTGATTGGTGTCCCTCTAATGATAGGATCAGCTGTGTGTCATCAGCATAATTCACCAAGTCAATATTGTGTGACTTGATGACAGCAACCAGCGGCCTCATGTAAATATTAAACAGGATAGGGCTGATCGCCGAACCCTGAGGAACACCATACTTGACATTTGTTAACTCTGATTGATAATGGGGAAGAGCTACTGCCTGTTGTCTGTTAGTCAGGTAGGATTGAAACCATTCAAGTGCCCTACCTCTCACTCTAACTCCAGCAAGCCTGGCAAGCAGGACCTCGTGATTGACCGTATCAAATGTGGGGGACAGGTCCAGCAAAATCAGAATTGATGACTGTCCTCTGTCCGCCCGCATCCGAAGATCATCCAGAATGGTCACTAGGGCAGTTTCCGTCCGATGTCCTGGGCGGAAGCCAAATTGCACATCCTCCAGTATGTTGCTAATTTCTAAAAACTGGGAAAGTGCCCTGCTAACCAGCCGTTCCATGATTTTCACCGGATATGGTAAAAGAGAAATAGGCCTGTAGTTTTTTGGCCATGCTGGATCAAGTGAGGCTTTCTTCAAGAGCGGTGTTTTATGATCGCCTGTTTCCAGCAGGTTAGTACTATACCACTAGTCAGGGATTGGTTACAGATCAGTTGAGGCACCGGTAAAAGCTCTGCACCCACGGCTTTACATATTCTTTGTGGTAGTGGGCCCAGAGGAGAGCCCGAGGAGACACTGAGGGCTACTTTGACAAAATCCTCCACCAATGGTATGTCAAAGTGATCAAAGCAACTGAGAGGTTCCACCCCTTCCTGTACTATTTCCTGAGTACGTGGTGGCTCCCTGGCAGTTCCACTCAGATCCTCCTTAATAGACATACTTCCCACTTGTAGTCCATAAATAATTTTGCGAATATTGTCCTCAAAATAGGTAGCTAGGCTATCCCAGAGATATTGTGTAGAATGTATCTCATTTTTGGAGCAGTCTGGGCTGGTGATATCATTCACTATTTTAAAAATGCTCCTGGTATGGTTGGGTGACTTCAGAATGATATCTGCAAAGTGCTCAGCTTTTGCGATAGTAATTGCTTTTTTATAATTAGCTATTGTCACTTTCCAAGCAGTCTTATCCTCGTCTGCATATGCTTTCCTCCATTTCCGCTCTGCCTGCTTGCATCCCTTTTTCAGTGTTCTCAGTTTGTCGTTATACCAAGGGGAAGATGGTCTTCCTGATTTCTTAAGGTTTTTCAAAGAGGCTAGTTGATCTAAACTTGTGTATACCTGTTGACAAAAGGCTGCATAATTCTCATTCACCTGCATGGGCGTCCGCAGGGGTGGGGGGCAAGAGGGGGCGCTTGCCCCCCCTGGATCTCCGGTTCAGGCCCAGTCAGGGGGCACTCTCCTGGCCCAGGCTGCCATGGGCTGAAACTGCAACATGACACCGCATCCCTTTGAGTTGCTGCAGACTGGGCAGGGTGTTGTGATCTCTGTTTTTGATTTTATTTTATTTCTTTTCTATAAAGGAGGGAGATGTGTTGTACATTGTTTCTTCATGTAATGTGGTTGTCTGTAGTCTTAGTCCTTTCTTAGTGTTCTCTCATTCTCTGTCTACCACAATGCCTATGTATGTTCTTACTTCCACTTGAGAATTCTACTAGTGTCAGTTGATGGTCTGGTCAGCTGGTGAGGTTGTGTACTCAGCTGTGTCCTACAATAAATCTACATGTATTCAACTAGAAGTATCCTGTCATCACTCACCATCATATTTACAACACAGGGCAGGGTTTGTGGCCGTGATTAGCTTTCCCTGCATCTCTTACTCTTAGCTTAATCGCTGCATCTGCATGATAACAGCGTTAGGCAGACACTTGTGGTGTGAGGTGTGAAGTGAGCCCTGCCCCTGATGAATAAAACGCAGAGCATCCTGCAGGGCTCACAAAAACAAAAAAAACCAGAGTGACCTCACATGACAATGGGCTCTGCTCACTCCCAAAGAAGGGAAAGGGAGAAGAGCAGAAAACGGAGAGAGAGGTGGTTATTTTTATCTATTTTTTTACAATTCTGTTTTGTTTACTCTAGCATCTTTTGTCGTCTAGGGTGGATTCTGGAACACTGCCTGGGTTGGACCCCTTTACCTAAAAGTGAAAAATGCAAATTCGTTTCTTAACCTCTAAAGGGCCTCATTATAGTAAGGAGGCATCTAATCAAACCAAAGGCAGGCATGAAGAACTTCAAGCAGAGAGACAAGCTTGCATTTCCTCTATGTTATTTTAACAGGGGAGAGATTTTACTTTGGTTTCTTTGTACAGTGCAGCAGGGCCTGCGTCGGCTTTTCTCTAGGAGCAGCACTACTTATGGTACATGAATTTGCCAGACAACGTTGGACGGATCTAGTCATTACCCGTCCTTACGCCACAGGTTATGGCAATTCTAAAGGCATCATTCACACACACCAAAGCCTGATGGCACGTCTCTGGCCACACATTGGACAATTACCGATTTAGTTTTTTGGTTGTGTTCGAAGCTCACAGACACAGTATGTAACCATTTTTGCTGCGGTGGGGAGCAGGCAAAAAAGAAATGGATCTAGGTGTTCCCTTCCGACTCAGAAAACAGATTACCTCCTATGATTGACAACATTAAATATTTGAAGAGAGAAACAACACCATAATCTTCAGCCACAACCACAGTAGACCTACAGTTACAATATCTGAAGGTGCTTATGAACCAACAGCCCACGCAAGTGGTTGAAGTGGCAGACTGGCCACTAACAAATGTTTGGGGACGGACTTTTTTTCTTTTTTACAAATTAATCTCTGAACTGGATATAATGTTCCCCTTTCAGACACCTCTACGCGGGGAGATTCGGTTCAAATTAGAACATTTCCTCACTTGGTAGTGACAGAAAGGAAACTAAAACAGAGGTCATCATGTTAAAATAATTGCAGCAGTTTGCCAGAAAAGGGTGCCTGATATTTAACAGTCGGTGTCGGAAACCATACTAAATTATGACAGACGAAAAACATATGAAGGGGTTCTACTGTTAATTTTCCTACTAAAATCTTTCAAGTTTTATGGGATTGGTTCATCAATTCCTGCATCCACATTTCCAGTACCACTGACTGTTTCCACGTTCGTTTCTCATTATGTAAGAACCTACACTCCTCTAGGACCGGGGCTTAATTTGTAAGTAGAAGCCCCGGTGCTCACAGTTTTGCATAGAAAGAGCTGCTGTATTTCAGCACGCTGAAAGCCATGGCTGCATAGTCTTGATTCCGCTGCCTGTTTCCTTGTTCCACAACATCCTGTCCCGTTCTCTCACTCTTGCATGTTCTTGCTTTGAACCTTTGTCACTTTGTTCGGCCTTTTTCTTCCTCCTTTGCTTCCTGTGTGTTTTCCACTCTCTTGCTTTGGATAAAAATCTGACAAAGAAATATAACTACTGGTCCCCAAAAATGAGTGCCTGTGCCCACCCCCTCACCCACTGGCTCAAATGAAGCAAGGTCTAGAACCTATCGCTCGCACATGTATAAATTAATTCAATTCTTCGGCCTTGGTTCTGAGGTTTCTACAAGGCCTCCCTCTTCATCTCACATCTATTCTTTCACACTTGCTCTTAAGACGCATTTTAACTCTGCTTGTCGGTCAAATCATTGGATAATTTATCTGATAACTTTGTAAAACAAGGGTCCCATTACTGCCAGCAGGCCTCCAAATAATAGAGTGATCTATAAAGGTTTTCATAACATAATGTAATATAACAAAACATTGTGGCAAGGGAAGCAGGCTCTGACAACTTCCCCACTGCAGAAGGAAATGAGTAAAGGATGGAGGCCACCAATTAACCTCAACCTTGTCTACCAGGGGGAAGCAAGTAGTGACCCATAGCAGCAGGCAGGTGAAGACGGAGGCCACAAGGGGACGCAGTGACACAGCTATACATTGAAGAGTCCTTCAGACTAACAGGCCATGGATGACCCATGAAGAAGGAATGAAGCCTTCCAGACTATCTCAACTTATGGGTGGAAAGTTACTTTTAATTGCCCTCCATTGATTTCCCAGGTCCCATCAGATACATTTCATGGCAGTGAACAGGTTCTTTTCAAATGACATACAGGCCACTCAATTGATCTGGGTATATAAAAAATACAGGAGAGCATATCAGTTCTGTGTCTAAATGCCTAGTGCAAGATGTTACAAACTGCTGTATTTTGTGCAAAAGAGTCCCCTCTGGAAACCCTGTAGACCCAGTTAAAGTAATTCACTAAAATATCCATTTCCGAAAGGTGCAGTCAAGGAAGAGCTATGAACCAATCTCAAGCCTGTATACCTCTCAGGGGGCACCCATAATATGGAACTTTCATCCCGTGCACCAAATTCGCATTCAGAACTCTATCTCACCAAACCCATGAACTCCATTCTGGCCATCCTTATTGTTTGTCTTTTGGTCTGTGCCTCTGTTCTAAAGAGATGTGCATTGGAGGACATGTAGCCCTGCCACTTCCATGTTCAATGACTTGCAGAGTACACCTAAAACCTACCCATTTATCAGTCCCCTGCTTTCCTTGTTTCAGTTTTTCTGCACCTGACCTTTACTTCTGCACTGAGATTTCCCTCTCTTGCTTTTCCACTGACTCTATATAGGAGGTAGGCATTCTTCTGTCCATGTTGAAACTTGACTTTCCCAATGACTTGTGCTGTGTGAGAATATTACAAGGAATATCTACTGCCAGCGTCTAGGAAATTGCCAATATTATCGATCCATTGTTCACAGCTGGACTTGTCCCCAAAGTTTGGAAATCCAGTGTTGTTAGCCCTCTGCCTTCAAGAGATTGTTTTGATGTTCCAAATGTTTATAACTCTGATCTCATGGTGCTTTTACCCACTTTTGAAAAAAAAAAAAGCAAATAATGTCTGAACAACTTACCGACCATCTTGAAGAATTCAATGCTCTGTACACTCCTCTGTGAGTTTCTGTCCAAGTAGATAGATGGAATCAGTCATGGCTTTGGTACTTAATGAGGTGCTTCCTTAATGTTGTTTGATATAATGTGGCTTAGCGAGGCTGATCCTACTAGCTCTTCAATTTGACACAATCGTCCACAGTACCATCATTGAAAGGTTTGCTGATGTGGGTTTCTCTAGAACCACATCAATCGGATTTAGAATTCTTTTGTTTTTTTCCGGCCATTTTTAGTTTTTCCCTCTGTTTCATTGTAGTTGCCAGGTCATCTGCTGTGGCGCCTCACAAGATTTTTCTCTTCCCCCTATGAGTTTCTTTGTTTATTTAAGCTATTTGTCTTATTAGATTTAAAAAAAAATGTATTTAATACTTGTGCTCAATCATGTCAGAGGATGGTGATGAAGTTAAAAGTTTGCCCCCCCCGGAAACATTTCTGCGGACGCCATGTTCACCTGTTTACCTACGTCAAAAGGCTTGTCTTAAGAGAAATACAGGCGATGATGTTGCCTTTTCCAGGAGTCCTCTCCAGTTCCTGCCTTTAATGTTCTTTAATATCTTAGATATTAACCTGTTCATCCTAAGGAAATGGGGTCGAAAAGTGATCAAATAGTGAAGTAGTGTGGCTCACTGGTTAGAGGCGGCAGACCCGAGAGCAGAGGACGGCCCGGGACCAGGGTTCGAATCCCGGCGCGGCAGGTTTCTGGACCAGGGTCAGCGGACTGGATAATTCTCTAGCCTCGGTGCCCACTCTGATCAGCGATCACACTCGGCAACTCTGGGCATTAGCTTGCCTCATCTTCACTAACGGCCCCACCAGACCGCCGGGGATGCCTGGTCTCACCCTGGAGATACCCATTAAGGGACCATCTCTCAGGGAAGCCAGGAAGGGTTTCGCAGCGGTCGAAGCGCCTTGGGACCCTCCGGGTAAGTAGTGCGCTATATAAATGCCTATACATTTACATTTACATAGTGCTCAGTCCAGTCCATAGGCAGGGTTGTTCCCATTCCTATTGAATGTTTCCGAGAAGATTAGATCCAGTGTTGCGTGATATGCCTTCATTCTCTGAACCATCATTAGTATAGCTAATAGGCTTTAGAAGCTTTGTGTCCTGAATAATGCAAAGTGTTTATATAAAACCCCATACTAGAGATTTTAGCTGGTGGTATTAAAAATAGAATTACAAAGTATTTCATATTTGTAAAAATCATAGTGAGGAAAGTGCAATTTATGTGTTAAGTCAGAAAAGGATAAGAACCTATTACCATGGCAAATATCACTATAAGTAGAAAATTCTAGCCTCACTTCATGAGGTTTAAAAACATATATGCTTGTTAAGTTTCAAATAAGGTTTATACCAAAGGGAACCTCTTCTTTTTTTTATATTTAGTATTTTTATTGATTTTTCAAATACAAGTTACACAACAGTGCAGCATCAAGCAGTACATCAGATATTCTTGAGCAGAGTGACACATAGCGCCTTATTACGATGAGACCTGGAAAGCCTCCGACCACAGGTCGGAGGATTTCTGAGCCTCATCGCGGTTTCAGTTTCAACCACCACATTACAATGCAGGTGGCCGAAAGTGAAACCGGTCGGTCATTCCGGCTGGATGCCAATGGGCTCCTTGAACCGGCCGGCCAGTCGGAGACGTCAAGTAATCCCTATGGACGGCGTTTCTGCTGTAGGGATTACGATGTCTGTTTCCCACAGGCTTTCTATGTCAGGCATTATGACACGGAAAGCCTGTCGGAAGGCAACATTGGGAGACCCTAGCAGGGCCCCACCTCACCCTGCGGCCTCCGGTTGGGGGCCAAAGAAGCATCATCAGATCGTCTGCATAAAGGGCGATCTTTTTAGACCAGTCTTGGAAGGAAAAGGGAGATATTGAAGGATCTATTCTGAGATGTTCCACCATTGGTTCGATATAAAAGTTGAAGAGCAGGGGGGAGAGGGGGCATCCCTGCCTAGTTCCTCTCTTTATCTGTATATTAGTGGTAAGGCTTCCATTAATCAAGATTTGCGCTTCAGGAGAAGTATATATTTTTGACACCATGTTCATGATATTTGTCCCCAGATTAAATTTTTTCAGAACTTCGCTTAAGTACACCCAATTGACTCTATCGAACGCTTTTGCGGCGTCGATGGTGATTATTGATAAAGGAAGTTTCTCGTTGAAGGCAAAGTCTATAGCGGCAAACAGTTCTTGCGTTAGATCTTGTAACTGTCTTCCGGGTATGAAGCCCTTCTGGTTGTTATTTATTAGTAGCCCGCTGTTTTCCCGAGTCTCTTCGCCATGATTTGTGTAAAGATCTTATAGTCACAATTCAGAATCGAGATTGGACGGTAAGATTCACATTTTTTAGGGCTTTTACCCTGTTTTAGAAGAATGGTAATTATGGCTTCGTTCCAGGAGTCTGGGAGATCACATTTTTCCAGGAATATTTTGTTCAACAGTGTTGTTAAGGGTGAAAGCAATGCATCTTTTAATTTTGTGTAAAATTCATTAGGTAGGGCATCTGGTCCAGCAGCTTTGCCTTTCTTGAGGTTTTTTAAAGCCTCTTCTACTTCCTGAGTCGAGATTTCTGCGTTTAGTTCTTCTCTCAATTCGGGTGGTAAAGTTGGGAGATTTAGGGGGTCCAAGAAGTGTTTTATATCTTCCATTTTGGGTTTACAATCTTCGTTGTACAGATCTGAGAAAAAGGAGAGGAATTCTTGTTTTATTACAACATCTTCAAAACCGTTCTCTGCTGGATTTCTAGGATCGATACAAACAACTTTATTCCTGGTTTGTTCTGTCTTTCTTTTCCATGCGAGCATCTTGCCACATCCCTCCCCATATTCATAGTGGGCGAATTTGCTGGCTTCCCATTTTTCTCTAACTTTATTTTCCAAGATTTCGGCTAAACTCTCTTTTTGACTTGATCTGTCCGCCTCTAATTGCTCTTTATCAGAGGAAGTGGTTGTAGCGGCTATTTGTAGATCCAGGTTTTTGATCTTATCTTCCAAAGTTAATATTGATTGTTTTATACCCCTTGATTTATGAGCCGCTAGATTGAGGATATGTCCCCTGATCACTGCTTTATAAGCGTCCCAGGGTGTCTGTATCGAGGTACCTTCCTTATTATCCTCAAAAAAGAATTAAGAGTAGAAGAAGGAGAATACTAGAATACTTAAAAACGGTAGATAGTGAGATTATAATCCTCCAGGAAACACACCTTTTAAAAAAAGAGTGGGAAGACATCGTAAAAAAACTGTACTGGGTAGACTCATATATCTGCACGGATCAGGAGTGTGTTGTCAAAGGCATTGCCATTCTCTTTAAAAAATCTTTGAATGCAAAAGTGGAAACATCAGAAACCGACCAAAAGGGGAGATGGGCTCTGGCCAGAGTAAGGACACGTAATAATGCCCTAACCGTGGCAGTTTATTATGGTCCAAACATGGATGACCCGGTCCCGCTGCAAACTTTATATTCACATCTACTCTAGGTTTCCTCACCAATAATCTTGGGCGGAGACTTCAACATAATTCTCGACCCAAAAACAGACCGCTTCCCCATTAGAAGACAAGTAACCTTGCCAAAAATGAGAGATTGGTTGGGGGTCTACAAAAGAGATCTGTGCTTATTGGATATATGGAAAGCAAAGGGGGACAAACAGAATAACTTTACCTTCAAAAATAAAAAACTCGGAATCCAATCAAGAATAGACTTCTTTCTTATAGATCAAGGTCTAATCGAAAAAACAGTTAAAGTAGAACACATTCCTGCCCATCTCTCAGATCACTCGGCAGTCCTGATCTCCTTGAAACTGGAACCTAACAAGGAAAGTACAAGGTGGACTTTGGATAGCACAATCCTCCTAGACCCCCAGATCATTGAGCAGCTAATTGTACGGACCAAGCTCTTTTTTGAGGATAATATTATTCTTAGGTTACAGTTGACTGTGAGCCTATCAAACCCCCAGTCCTCCTGTGAGATCGACATATCTAGCAATGCATTACACTTGTCTAGGGGTGTAGTCGAGCTAACCGGCAAGTCCCTCTAGGAGGAATTGTACAACATTGTTATGAGGCCTTAATATGAGCTGCAAGTCAGCATCACCAGCAACACCCCTATTGATGCTGGTACTTCCGGGAATTGAGAATATATAGTGCTTTCATAGCTTTCCTAAATGGAAGGTATATAAACACCACTAGCGGGTTGTGACTTTGTGTTATAGAAAAGTGACATGAAATGCCCTCTGGGTAGACATCCCCTTGTGTTGCTAGTCCTGCCCTGGTTACAATATATAGTGCTTTAGGTTCCCGAGTGACTGAAATTGTGGAGAGGATGTAGCCTTCCAGCTAGAGAGGTCGACCTCGAAGGGAGGGAACCGGGTTGAGTCTCTGCAACGATGCTCAACATCCTGTGATTCTGGGCAAATCACTTAATCTCCTGTGCCTCACAAAAGAGAATGTGTCCATCTGTAATGAAATTGGTGCTCATGAGATGCGCTCTGATACCTGATATCTTCGAGTCTAGTTTGCGCTATATAAAACACTAAAAAAGCTAAACAAATGGCTGGGTGGCACAGCAGAGGTAGACCTGGTGCATCCATTGGGGTCTTATCCTCTCTAACACTCCGCTTATACCAGGCACTCGAGGTGCTGCATATAGTGTTAATTTCTAGTTGTGTGATCTCTGCACAGTCATATGGTAGGATGGCAGTAAGAGGCATTGGGTGTGTACCATCACATTCTAGTGCTAGGTGTGGCAGATATTGAGTGGGAAAATACAAATAATGTGCAAATTGTGCATGTGCACAAAAGTAATACCGGTACACATCCAGGGCTCCAAACCCACCTTGGTGGCAAGTTTGGTGAGCGTTCTCCAGCTGCATCCGGGCTGCCTTCCTACCCAGGCCAATGATGTCATGCAGGTTTGAAGGGTGTTAAAAAAAATGCATTTGTTAAAAGCATAGGAATGTTGATGGACATATACAGAATCCAGGGCAATATAACCATTTGCATAACTACTACCCTGTCTGCCAATGGCAGAGGTAGTTATATCCATCAAGCTACAGTTTTGTGACCGCTCACCTATAATTTTGCCTAACCACTATTTGCAGATACTTGGCATGTTCCGTACTCCACTTGAGAGGAAAATCAAGCGTGTGAGATTCAGTGCATTGCTTTAGAGGGAATATGGTCAATTTGTCCCACCTTATGCTCAAGTCCGAATACCATTCATATATAATGACTACGTATATGAGGGGTGCCAGTTACACATTAGGGTTACCGACGTACTACACCATTTCATCAGCATACAGTGAGATGGCATTTGTAGTGCAGCTTCTGCATGTCTCTCTGACTTATCACACATGCCAATGGTTCTCATACAAGAGCAAACAAGATTGGTGACAGTGGGCAGCCCTACCTCATCCTTCTGTAGTTCTAGATTAAGCCTGAAACATCGCCATTTATGCGCACCCTTGCTACTGGATCTGTGTATAACAGACATATCCACCTCAAAAATGCCTGTGGCATTCCCATGCAATGCAATACCGTGAACATCTAGTCCCACTGTATAGAATCTCATGCCTTTTACGGCATCTAACAAAACAGCTGCTGCCTTGATCGTTGGGTCCAGTTGATGTAAAACTGCAAACAATGTTCGCAGGGTGTAACCTGGCGGCTATAATTGTTGCCAATATTTTGGTATCAATGTTGATTAGGGAAAGCGGTCTGTAGGATTAACATCTCTCTGGGGCCTTATTCGGCTTTAATAATGCTTTTATCAATGTTTTGCTTAGAGTCGGGCAGTGCTAGCTTCTCATATGCCCCTCACTTCATGGTAAGTATCACCATCTTGGTTCTCAATCCCAAAATGTATGTTTGTGCTCATGGTTCTTTCATTTTAATGGCCAGCGTAGGCCCAGGTCTCCCACCCTCTCCATAGGATCTCGCTTCCCATCTTCTAGACATATCTTGTACTTCCTGCATGGCTGTTTAATTGTACTCAGTGGTTTGCTTTCTTATTTCTTCTTATGTGCCTGGGATGGGGCACATTTCATATCGCCTCTCCAGGGTTCTCAATTTGCTCTCTATAGCCTGTGGCTCAAAGTGGAGAGACCGCAGGACCCCAGCCTGCAATCTCATACACTCCCCTCTGATATTAATTCTGAATGCCTCCCATAGTGTGCCAGGATCCTCTACAGTGCCTCGTTCTCCTCAAAGTAGTGCACAATCTCTATTCGTATACCTTGCATGAACACCGGATCAAGCGACGAGGAGGCCTGATGTTGCTAATGAAATTGTGTGGGCTTGTATGTGGGGACTGCGAGTTATAACAGGACTGGTACATGGTCTGAAGTTCCCTAGGCAGATGACTCATGGTTGTTGTGCATGCACCCGCCTCCAATGACACCAACAAATAATCTAATCTAGACCATGTATTGTGTACCAAGGAGAAAAGTGTACCTTCCCTGAGTTCTAGATGCTGTTCCCTCCATATATCTAAGAGCCCGTATTCTCCCGTATTACCTCAGATAACCTGGACTGGTAGTTTACTGTGCCAGGCTGTGGAGGCAAACAGGTCCAGTGTGGGGTCAATATACATGTTTAGGTCCCCTCTCTTGATGACAGCCGTAGGTTGTAGGGCATAGAGGCGTCCTCAAACCAGAGTATAAAACTCAGAATGATCTACATTTGGGCCATATGTATTGATGATAGTCGCTACAGTGCCACAGACATGTCCAGCACTATTAGGTACCACCCCTGGATGTTCATTTCAGAGTGTGTGAGTGAACAGGAACCTTTTTTAGGTCAAGCCTAGCTCAGCATGCATGCGCTGCTCTAGGAGATGACCTTTGGGTATCGGCCTGCACTTTTCGAACACTTGTGCGTGTGGTGGCATCCACCTTGCGGGAGCGAGCAGCGGTGCACAGGGGGCATCTGTTTCTAATTAGAGTGGCCGTGCGCGCTTGTTTACATTTTCCTGTCTTGAGGTCGCTTTCACTTTTGTGCCCTGTAGTCTATGTCCCTAAACTGTTGCAGTACATGTCCCTACTCCTGCAAGTGTGTATTCTTACGAGCCCATATGCCCAAGCGTCTCATCCTAAGACTCAGCATGTTACCGATCCTATGTTGATGAGATGCGGACCATTTCTGATGTACATGCAGTTGCTAACATTTAACTTAATTTTAGTTTGTCGTCTTTCCTTTTCCACTCCCACTCGGCCGTGTGATTTCTCCCCACCACTCCACACCAACCATGTTACTTCTTTCCCTCCTGTTCTAACTTCTGGGTCTCTACACATTACAAAACGGGAGTAAACAAATGTTTCTTAGTTAAAGCTTGACTAGAAAGCACAATTGTAAGTATGCAAGCGCAAACGCCGTAAAAGCGCATGAGAGTCTACAGCGGAGGGACGTGCATTCCCTGTTTAACCTGCATTGCTTTACATGGGAGAAAATTTCAACCTAAGGCCAACGCTCCCCACAAATAAGGGTTAAGACATTCCAAGGCTGACACCAAACAAGATTTCGATGCCTGGAGATGCAGCTTCTGTAAGCTCCCCTCCGACATGTCAAGCCTCTGTAATTCTAGGGTTTGGAGACAGCCGTCAGCGGTGAAGGGGTCTGTGAGCCTCATTATTCAGGCAGAGACCCATCAGTGTTATCTGCAGCAAGCATCTCTTGTTGACAGTGGGGTCTCCTTCCACGCCCACAGTTCCTGTGGCAGGCAGCAGGTCAGGCCTTCTCAAACGGATTATGACAGGGCCACTGACTGACAGCTCTGCTCCCTCCTACCGCCAGGTCAGTTGTCAATTAGAGTGTGAAACTTAGCAGGGGACATCACAGCATTCCACAGAATGTGCATGTGTTTTTCAGCTCTCTCCCTCTTTAACTTCTCCACCCTGCTGAATACCCCTCCCCCGTGCTGCTCTCTCCCTCATCTGTTGCTCTGTCTCTCTAGTGTGCTTATCCCGCCAAAACTCCCAGCCCTCCATGGATCTCACTTGTTCATATACTTCTCCCCATAACCCATGTTTCTCTCTTCCTCATGCGCTGATTTCCCACCCCACTCAGCTTTATTTTTATTCACCTCCCACCCCCACACTCCTGTTGTTCCCACCACTGGCTCCCCTCAAGGTCAGTATATTTAGTTTAAAATTTTTGGTGGGTGCATCAACACATTTTCAGCAGCCCCTTTGCTTCACAAACAAGCATTGGCATAGCCAATAGGTCTCGCCTTTGGGATTGTTTAAGTGTTTAGCCATGCATCAGTTGATGTTGTTGCACCAAGGATATTGTGCTGCATAACTAAATACTTATAAGGTCCCAAAAGCGAGAACTATTGGCTATGACAATGCTTGTTTTACTAACCGCGGCACTACCCTGGACAAGGATGAATACAACGTGGCCACTGCCGCTCATTGTGCACCTTTTTTTTAGTTCTGTGGAGCATGTGAGATGTGCTTCTTATCGCAGTGCTATCTGTACATGTTAGCGGTCGTAGTAAGCCAATACATGCCTTGTTTTTTGGGGTTGTTTAACCCTCTCACTTTCCATGTTAGAAACCTAGTGCGGCCCGCAGTATGTGCTATCTCACCAAACCTAAAAACATTGGAGGGGACTGTGTGTTCATGGGGATCCCGGAGTGGTAAACCACATTGTTCAATGGGGTGGCCCCTGTCAACTAGGACCAATCACTCCTTTTCCCCTAGGGTACTTCTACCCACTTGAAAGGGTTCCCGGTGGGTTTGGACTATCTTTCTCCCACAAGGGTGGAGAGGGGGTAGAATTTAATATACCCGTGGAGAATAGATTTAGTGCCCTGAACAACGTTGATTGACTAGCCCTCCCACTTTGGCACAATGATATAGTCCCTAATCCAGCTGGGTGTTTGGTGGCAATGGAGGGCAGGAGGCCAGAGGAGGAGCTATCCAAGATAGTTTGCGGGGCCACTGAATTGGGTCCACCAACGCCTCATTCTACTGCAAACCTTAAATCTTGCTCCCCAGTAGACGGAACAGGGAAGGACAACTGTGTTGGAACTCCCTCTACCACAATGCCCCCGCCTACTATAGTTAATCTTGTAAGGGCCCAGCCACGCACGCACCTCACTAATTGGGTCTTGGAACGTAGCGGGACTGGGTTCTAAGCTATCTAACCTAGAATGGGGGAAGCTGGTGGACCAGTATGATGTGTGTTTATTTCAAGAGACCTGGATGCTCACTGTCCCCACCAGGGTGGGCTTTGCATCCTACCACATGCCAGCTATACAGGGTCCAAGGGGTAGACCCTCGGGGACTGAGTATATGGGTAGCCACCCATTTGGGGTGTTCAGTGAAAGTGATTGACTCCCACTCCCCGGACATCCTGAGCATTCTCCTCAAATATCTGGACGGCACGTTAGTTGTGGTCTTTAATATCTATTTGTGCCCCAATTCCCAATCAAGGGGGGTCATCTTTGATTGAGGCTCTTGATGAACTCCTTACATTGTACTCCACTCCCACACACCGAATATTGGGTGGTGACTTCAATTGCCACTTTGAAAGCCTGGTGGGGATTCCTTCAGTAATTGTAGAGGAGGGTTCAATCTGGCATATACAGGAGTGTTCTATGTATCTAGCAAAGCGCCTGACTCCACTGGCCTTGCATAGTAATAAGCTCCTAGTTTCCCACTCCCTAAGAGCCTGTAATGGTAGAATTCCCCCCGACGTTCCTGGGAAGTTTACCTATAACAGACCGGGGAAAACTTTAACCATTGACTATATTATGGTCAATGTAGAACTCTGGTCACAAATCAGGTCCTTTAGTGTGATTGAGAGGATGGACAGTGACCACAACCTTCTCTCACTAAAACTAAAATCTGCATTGGGTTACCAACTTGGATTGAGGGAGCACAACCTATACACTAACCCCAATCTAATTACTGTGGCAGGAGGTAGACGCATCAGATGGGCTAAGTTTGTACTAGCACCGGACAAAGTAGCGGAGCTATATCATCAAGTTGCCTCTTCCCTAGCAGAGGCTTTCAATCTTTCGGCCATCTACGATTCCTCCTACTTTGTAGCGCTTGAGTACATCCATTCCAATCTTATCACCTCTCTAGCTGATTATTTTTAAAACCAGCCAATAAGAGGGCTCGGACAAAAAACCAGGCCCAGTGGTTTACTAAAACCTGTAGGGAGACTAAACGTGCTCTTTTCAGGGAGGTTAAAACAGGCACTGTTCAGAGTATTAAAGTGGCAAGACTGTCGTATAAAAGCATTATCATAGAGTCAAAGTTGGAATGGGAGGCCCTAAGATGGGCAGATATAAAAGATGCCCTCGATGGACGCGACTACAGGGCGTTCTGGAACCTGGTTCAATCAGGATCGCCTGAGGGGTCGTCTGCCTTAACACCCAACCTGAGCGCAGAGGTTTGGATAGCACACTTTAAGCCCCTCTTCGCCCTCACCAATCCTTCGCCCATAGCAGACCAACCGACACCTGCCTCACATTCACAGGTTCCCATAGACCTGTACTATCAGCTAGTTGTCATACCGGAAATTCAGGCGACCCTTAAACGCTTGGCTGCAGGGAAGGCCCCGGGTTTGGACCGTATTCCGGGTGATCTGTTTCTGAGCGAGCCAAAGGTCTGGGCTCCCTGTATCTGCTTATATTTCAATGCCATTTTCCTAGGTATGGAAATCCCCTCAACTTGGCTGGGGGCAGAGATTATTCCCATTCATAAAAAGGCTTCCCCCCCTGAACCCGGTAAACTACCGCCCCATTAGTCCTATTAACGTCTTGCAGAAACTGTTCGCTCGCATTTTACTAACAAGGTTGCAGTGTTGGATGGATGATCACCACATCCTGACCTCCCTTCAAGCGGGCTTTCGTGCTAAAGTTTCCACCATTGACCAACTCTTTAGACTACAGCTGGTCTACTGGAAGACGGTGACTATGGGGGCCGGTAGTTTGTATTTGACCTTCGTAGATCTTCGATCCGCTTTTGACCTGGTTCAGAGGGAGAAGCTATGGGCGATCTTGCTAGAGATGGGTGCCCCAGCCTACTTGTGCCATCTATTGAAACGCTTACATCAGGGCACTTTTGCAAGGGTGAGGTTCGGGAGGAATGGGGAGCTTTTGTCGCTTTTACGGTGGAAAAGGGCGTGAGGCAGGGGTGCGTGTTAGCGCCCACGCTCTTTTGCCTGTTCCTCAATGGTCTGATTAAACACCTATTGGGCTCACGGGACCTTGACTCTCCTAGTCTAGCGGAGAAAATTACAAAAAACAATTTGAAGGACAGAATGTAGATCAATGTCTTACATTCACCCCAGTACAATGATCTGGGCCTAAATCCATCGTTCTTTGCACTCCACACCACCCTGGGTTAGATACTGGCTTTATGCAAATCAGCTCTGACCCTGTGCCCCATGGGAACAGTCCAGTCCGAACTACACAGCCATATCTTTTCCAGACCGTAATCAAGCATCCAAGGACCGGTTTCTGGCTATCAGCCGTCTTCAGCCTGGATAGCATGACTCCAGTGGTGTGGAGGCTCTGGGACCCACGGCTGAGCTACCCCAGTACACTCAGGGAGAAAATTACAAAAAACTATTTGATGGACAGAATGTAGATCAATGTCTTACATTCACCCCAGTACAATGATCTGGGCCTAAATCCATCGTTCTTTGCACTCCACACCACCCTGGGTTAGATACTGGCTTTATGCAAATCAGCTCTGACCCTGTGCCCCATGGGAACAATCCAGTCCGAACTACACAGCGATATCTTTCCCAGACTGGAATCAAGCATCCAAGGACCGGTTTCTGGCTATCAGCCTTCTTCAGCCTGGATAGCATGACTCCAGTGGTGTGGAGGCTCTGGGACCCACGGCTGAGCTACCCCAGTACACTCAGGGAGAAAATTACAAAAAACAATTTGATGGACAGAATGTAGATCAATGTCTTACATTCACCCCAGTACAATGATCTGGGCCTAAATCCATCCTTCTTTGCACTCCACACCACCCTGGGTTAGATACTGGCTTTATGCAAATCAGCTCTGACCCTATGCCCCATGGGAACAGTCCAGTCCGAACTACACAGCCATATCTTTCCCAGACCGGAATCAAGCATCCAAGGACCGGTTTCTGGCTATCAGCCTTCTTCTGCCTGGATAGCATGACTCCAGTGGTGTGGAGGCTCTGGGACCCACAGCTGAGCTACCCCAGTACACTCAGGAAGAAAATTACAAAAAACAATTTGTTTTGTTTGCAAATTCCGCCATAAGTGCACTGGGGATGCTCAGACGTGGGTCCCAGGCACTCCACACCACTGGAGTCTAGCTAGCCGGGCAGATGAGAGGTGTTACCAAGGATTCCGTTCTGGGAAGGACATGGCTTTTGTAGTTCGGACTGGACTGTTCCCATGGGGCACAGGGTCAGAGCTGATTTGCATATCGCCATTGTCTAACCCAGGGTGGTGTGGAGTGCAAAAAAACGATGGATTTGGGCCCAGATCTTTGGACTTGGATGAATGTGTGACATTGATCCACATTCGGTCCATCACCTGTTTTGTTTGCAAATTCCGCCATAAGTGCGCTGGGGTTTCTCTGACGTGGGTCCCAGGCACTCCACACCACTGGAGTCAAGCTAGCCGGGCTGATGAGAGGTGTTACCTCGAAACCGGTCCGGTCCTCGGATGCTTGATTCCGTTCTGGGAAGGACATGGCTTTTGTAGTTCGGACTCGACTGTTCCCATGGGGCACAGGGTCAGAGCTGATTTGCATATCGCCATTGTCTAACCCAGGGTGGTGTGGAGTGCAAAAAAACGATGGATTTGGGCCCAGATCTTTGGACTGGGATGAATGTGTGACATTGATCCACATTCGGTCCATCACCTGTTTTGTTTGCAAATTCCGCCATAAGTGCGCTGGGGATGCTCAGACGTGGGTCCCAGGCACTCCACACCACTGGAGTCAAGCTAGCCGGGCTGATGAGAGGTGTTACCTCGAAACCGGTCCGGTCCTCGGATGCTTGATTCCGTTCTGGGAAGGACATGGCTTTTGTAGTTCAGACTGGACTGTTCCCATGGGGCACAGAGTCAGAGCTGATTTGCATATCGCCATTGTCTAACCCAGGGTGGTGTGGAGTGCAAAAAAAGGATGGATTTGGGCCCAGATCTTTGGACTGGGATGAATGTGTGACATTGATCCACATTCGGTCCATCACCTGTTATGTTTGCAAATTCTTTCATAAGTGCGCTGGGGATGCTCAGACGTGGGTCCCAGGCAATCCACACCACTGGAGTCAAGCTAGCCGGGCTGATGAGAGGTGTTACCTCGAAACCGGTCCGGTCCTCGGATGCTTGATTCCGTTCTGGGAAGGACATGGCTTTTGTAGTTCGGACTGGACTGTTCCCATGGGGCACAGGGTCAGAGCTGATTTGCATATCGCCATTGTCTAACCCAGGGTGGTGTGGAGTGCAAAAGAACGATGGATTTGGGCCCAGATCTTTGGACTGGGATGAATGTGTGACATTGATCCACATTCGGTCCATTACCTGTTTTGTTTGCAAATTCCGCCATAAGTGCGCTGGGGTTTCTCTGACGTGGGTCCCAGGCACTCCACACCACTGGAGTCAAGCTAGCCGGGCTGATGAGAGGTGTTACCTCGAAACCGGTCCGGTCCTCGGATGCTTGATTCCGTTCTGGGAAGGACATGCCTTTTGTAGTTCGGACTGGACTGTTCCCATGGGGCACAGGGTCAGAGCTGATTTGCATATCGCCATTGTCTAACCCAGGTTGGTGTGGAGTGCAAAAAAACGATGGATTTGGGCCCAGATCTTTGGACTGGGATGAATGTGTGACATTGATCCACATTCGGTCCATCACCTGTTTTGTTTGCAAATTCCGCCATAAGTGCGCTGGGGATGCTCAGACGTGGGTCCCAGGCACTCCACACCACTGGAGTCAAGCTAGCCGGGCTGATGAGAGGTGTTACCTCGAAACCGGTCTGGTCCTCGGATGCTTGATTCCGTTCTGGGAAGGACATGGCTTTTGTAGTTCGGACTGGACTGTTCTCATGGGGCACAGGGTCAGAGCTGATTTGCATATTGCCATTGTCTAACCCAGGGTGGTGTGGAGTGCAAAAAAACGATGGATTTGGGCCCAGATCTTTGGACTGGGATGAATGTGTGACATTGATCTACATTCGGTCCATCACCTGTTTTGTTTGCAAATTCCGCCATAAGTGCGCTGGGGATGCTCAGACGTGGGTCCCAGGCACTCCACACCACTGGAGTCAAGCTAGCCGGGCTGATGAGAGGTGTTACCTCGAAACCAGTCCGGTCCTCGGATGCTTGATTCCGTTCTGGGAAGGACATGGCTTTTGTAGTTCGGACTGGACTGTTCCCATGGGGCACAGGGTCAGAGCTGATTTGCATATCGCCATTGTCTAACCCAGGGTGGTGTGGAGTGCAAAAAAACGATGGATTTGGGCCCAGATCTTTGGACTGGGATGAATGTGTGACATTGATCCACATTCGGTCCATCGCCTGTTTTGTTTGCAAATTCCGCCATAAGTGCGCTGGGGCTGCTCAGACGTGGGTCCCAGGCACTCCACACCACTGGAGTCAAGCTAGCCGGGCTGATGAGAGGTGTTACCTCGAAACCGGTCCGGTCCTCGGATGCTTGATTCCGTTCTGGGAAGGACATGGCTTTTGTAGTTCGGACTGGACTGTTCCCATGGGGCACAAGGTCAGAGCTGATTTGCATATCGCCATTGTCTAACCCAGGGTGGTGTGGAGTGCAAAAAAACGATGGATTTGGGCCCAGATCTTTGGAATGGGATGAATGTGTGACATTGATCCACATTCGGTCCATCACCTGTTTTGTTTGCAATTTCTCCTAGTCTAGCAGCACGAAAGATACCGCCCCTGATGTTCGCCGATGATACCCTTTTGTTATCAAAATCACCTATGGGTATACAGTGAACTTTGGAGGCCTTCTGCTCTTTCTGCAAAACCAGAAACCTGGAGTTCAACCTAGCCAAAATCATATTTATGGTTTTTAATTCCAAATCATCCAATTGCCCCCTTCCACTTCTGAACCGGAACGGTGCTTGAAAGAGTCTCCACTTTCGAATATTTGGGGGTAACACTGAATGACAAGATGGATTGGGGGTCCCATATAGCCAAAGCAAACATGAAGTTGGCCCAAGCAGCGGAAGGTATTCTAAAGGTCCACAAGGAGTGCTCATCCAAAATCTTGGGACCTGCAGTGGAAATTTATAAAGCACAGGCGAGAGGTGTAGAGCTATGGGGCCATGCCAACGCCTCCTCTCTCTCTATTACTGAGAATAGCTTTACTAGGCGCCTACTGAGACTCCCACAAAGCATACCTCTCATTCTGTTATGGCTTGATCTGGGTTAGGCCCCCATACAGGAAGTTATCCCCAATCGCCCTTTATTGTACTGGAGGATACTCTGGTCTACACCTGAGCTTTTAAGCTATAGGGAGGAACTTAGCCACCTACTTATATGTTCAATTTAGACACGGATCTCTCCCAGTGAGAGCAGTGACAAATAAGTGGTCAATGACCCTTAATGTACCTAGCCTTTGCCCAGGGTGTGATATCGCTGAAGAGACGGATCTACACGTTCTGCTCTTCTGCCCTCTGTACTCTAAGGCTAGATCCAAATGGATCCTCCTGTTATGTAAGAACAGGGGTTGCAGGGATTTTAGGGAAGTATTTAGATTATTTAAATACGACTCTTCCCCCCGACTGTGTTTGTGACCTCCAGATACCTGTTTTCTATGTGTTGTACTAGAGGAGCTAAAATTAAAAGACAAAAACTGCTATAACTGCACTAGCACTTCCCTGTAACTCACTAGGTAATTTTTATATTGTGACTAGTTGTTTATACTTCTTGTTTTAAGTCTATTTATTGGATTACTGTACTCTCAGCATTGTTTAATTATGTGTTCGTTGAATCATTGTACAAAGGTATATTTTATTCAAATATGTATTTGTGCTTGTATGGTTTTTAACCGATAATAAAGCTTTCTTGACTGACTGACTGGCTATCTCACCTGGATGTGTGTGTAGCCTGTAAAATAGCAGTCCTAGTATATTATAAGATGACATACTCTATATATATATACACACACACACACTCCAACCTTTGGTTAATTCCATGATAGCATTGGATGTATTTATCAGTGATGTCATTTCAGATGACATCAATGATGTAATCAGCGATTTCATGTAAAGTACTAAGCAGTGCATGATGAGGCACGAGCTATGGTTAGTTAACTTTAACGCTAAAGGGAGCATTTCAATGGCCTTAAGTTGTTTTATAACTATATGTTCAATTTAACTTTTGTTTTTTCAATGAATTTCAGGGGGCTTTCCTCATATACCACACAAAGGTGTTCCTTGCACTTAACCTCCTACTTACCACCGAGATCCACCGCTCTGAGGGTGTTGACTGGAAGCAGTACCTGACCATAAACAGGCTCTGCAAAGGCTTGCGGACTGCCAAACACCTTTGGTCCTCTGCAGCAGGATTTGGGCACAGGTGTTGGCCTTCAACACATTCAAGAACCCAGCCTCTAAAAGCAATAAGCTCTTTCTGCATCTGAACTTTGCTCTTAATTGTTTTTTTTAGGGTTTGTGGACCCAGAGTCCTGGTACCTTGTTGAGCCTCCTATAGGATTAACAGACATATTGTGGGATCTCTGAACCCCATGGGAGTGCTAACAAGGCCAGAGGTTCTTAGACCTGTGACTAGATTTTGCAGACCTCAGGCTGCACTAGAACCCATATGCCCTGCTGAGATATCTGCAAACCCCAAAACAACATCTACTTTAAATGTTTAATCTATGGTGGGACCTGAGTCAGGGGATGCTACTTGTGCAATATTTTGGACCTTTATAATAGATTTTTCAGGACTCTGGAAACGAGTCGCGGTACACTTTTCACTTTGTGGCCAGTCAATCAGAGAGCTTTGGGTCCACAGACCCAGCTTTGAATTTGCAAATCAGAAATGGTTTGTGAGAAAAAAGCTCCCTAGTCAATAATATTTGAATGTTTACTTTTTTATTTTTGCACTCCACGGAGGTCCATGAATATTCCCAGATTTACAATAAATCTTAAATGTAACCTCTTCATGCCCAGACGAAAACACATTTTAAATGCTATATTCTCAAAAACCTTTGAACGAGTTATACAAAATAAAGCAAAGGCACATCCCATCAGTTCCGGTTTGGTGGCAAGTGTGGTGAATGTCCATTCAGAGTTTTTTTTTATTTATTACAAAGTTATTAGCATATAAATACAGTTTTACCCTCCCTTGATGGATCTGCTCAAAACTTGCCCTAACCACAGTACACATAATATGATGTTTGCCTAATCTCATGTGGATTTGACAAATAAAGCCAAACACTTAGAAATATAAACACATTTGCTCCCCCTCTTTTACTGTGCCTCCCTTGACAAATATACACAAATTTAAAACAAGCATTGGCATAGCCAATAGGTCCCGCCTTTGGAACCTTATAACTATTATTTTTTTTATGTTCAAGTTTTTTTATTGAACAGCATACAAGGTGACCATACACAGTAAATACAATGAATGTACATAATAACAATCCACTTTTGTTGCTTAGAAGATAAAGGAATTGGACTAATAAAATAGGAAAGAGATATAGTAAATGTACAAATAATAGGTATATATGCATTCAAGGATAGTAAAAGAAGATATTACGAAACAATCAGGGAATTAGGGTGGTTTGGGAACCTCCTTTTGAGACGGTGTGGGTAAAAAACATCTTTTGGCACTAACATCAATAAACGTTGTAAGATAGCATGTTTTGTAGCCATTTGAGGAGGATATACAAAGGCTGTGTGATCTCTAATTTTGGCAAACATTGTACCACTAGGCTCTGTATTAAATTTTTGAAAAAACTTTCCAGTTGACAGTAATTTGTTGAAAAGCGACTGCTAGTAATAAGTCAATAATCTTGACTTTAAGTGGAGTTTCCTCCCAGATAGAAGAGAAGCTGCCTAAAAGATGTAAATGAAGGAAAAAGGAAACTTAGTACCATAAATCAAATAAATTTGTAACCAAACTCGTTCCCAAAAGGCGTGTACTTGAGGGCACGTGAATAACATATGGAAGAGGTCGGCATTTGGGGAGGAGCACGTTATAAGGACTTATAACGTGCACAACTACTCTGGAGTATCCTGGCGCGATACGGACTCGTGCGTGTGAGAGGGAAACTTAAAGATAAACTTGTTTGAACAGGTGGGTTTTTAAAAGTTTCTTAAAAACCCTAAGATCCAGCGTATGGCGTAAGGCCACTGGGAGGCTGTTCCAAAGCACTGCTACCTTGACTGAGAGTGACTGGCGTCCAAGTCTGGAGAGTCGGAAGCAGGGTGTGGCCATCAGACGGAGCAAGGTAGAGCGCAAAGAGCGATGGGGAGTATAGAAGGACACTCGTTTCCTAATATAGGAGGGTCCTGAATCGTGCAGGGCTCTGTGTGCTAGGGTAAGTGCCTTAAACTCCACCCTCTGGGCCACAGGTAGCCAGTGGAGGTCACGGAGGCGTGTCCTTATGCTGTTTCTCTTGGAGATGTTAAATAAGAGTCTGGCCGTCACATTTTGAATCAGTTGGAGTTTGTTCATTAGGTAGCCTGGGATGCTCCGAAAAAGCGCATTAGCGTAATCTAAGCGAGACAGGATAAGTGCCCGGGCCACCATTTCCTTGGCTGGCTGAGGGAGCAGAGGGAAAACACGACTGAGAGACTTAAGTGTGCCAAAGCAGACACCGGTGAGTCTCATGATGTGATCAGAGAATCGGAGATCTTCCCCGAACCAAACCCCCAAATTTTTAACCGGGCCTCCCTCCGACAGTGGCCTGGGAAAATTCGAGGGCCACAGGACCTCCACAAAGTTAGGCGGAAATTTTGACGCAACTTGGATAAGAATGGCTCTAGGGCTAAGTTAAAAAGAAAAGGGGAGAGGACAGCCATGGCGAACTCCTCTACCCAGGTTAAAAAATGAAGAAGTCAAGCCATTAGCGCAAACTGCGGCTCTCGGATTAGAATAAAGAAGAGATACTAGGTTTACAAATTTAGGGCCAAATCCAAATCATTCAAGGGTATAAAATAAGTATTTCCATTCAACTCTGTCCAAAGCCTTCTCGGCATCTAGAGCAATTGCAGCTAGAGGGTGGTCGAGGTGAGAAGATTTGGAAAGGATATCAAAGAACAGCCTTGTATTATCTGTGATGACTCGTTCTTTGACAAAACCAGATTGCTCCTTTCCTAGTAAGGTTGGTAAGTAAGAGTCAAGACGTACGGCCAAAGCTTTTGAGAAAATTGTATAGTCAATGTTGACCAACGCGATTGGTCTGTAGTTTTTACAATGTTTAGAGTCTTTACCTTCTTTCGGAATGAGACAAATATGGGCCTCAGAGAAAAAGCCAGAAGAATGATTGGAAGCACAAAAGAAATGTATAAGTGAATGCAATTTGGGTATCAAAAATGTGGAAAAATGAGTATAGAATTCAACGATAAAGCCATCTGGTCTGGGAGCTTTATCTTTTTTAAGTTTCTGAAGGGCTGTTAAAAGTTCATGTTGCGAAAGATCTAAGTCTAAGGGGGATAGATCCAAAGGAGTGTGTTGAGATTTTTGGATGTTTGAAAAAAAATGCGATAATTGATGATCAGTGGGGTGAGTTTCTGAGGAATACATCGATTTATAAAAGAGAGAGAACTCTCTTAAAATTTCAGCATCTTTAAATTTTAGGACTGAATGCTCATCAAAGATAGACTCAATTGTTAGCCTATTTTGGTGGATCTTTAAGTAATTAGCCAAGATTTTCCCTGCTTTATTTTTACCTTCATAGAATTTTGCACTTGATTTAAATAAGTAGAGGGAAGCATCCTTTGTAGACTTTTTGTTGAATTGTAGCTTAGCATTAATAAGATTTTTTAGAGAATCTTCTGAGTGTGATGTATAATATGAATGTTCTAACGCCTTAATATCTTTAAGAAGGTCATTAGTAATCTTATGTGCAGTTCGTCGCTTTTTTGCTACATAACCTAAAATGAAATCTCTGGCCAAAGCTTTCCCAGATGGTAACGGGAAACAGAATCTGTGGAATTTCTTGCAAAATAATCTGTAGAAAAGGAAGTGAAAGCTGTAGTAAAGTTGGAATCTAAGAGGAGTGAATTATTAAAATGCCACCTTCTGGGAGCGTTGTTCCTGGAAAGGATGTCTAAGCCGATTGAAACTGGCACATGGTCCGAAAGGAGGATAGGGCAATATCTGCATATGTGAGGGATTGCGAAATATTATGAGATACAAAAACGTAATCAATTCTTGATTGGGAATGATGGGTTGGGGAGTAAAAGGAATATTCTCTGACAGTCGGGTTGCAAAGGCGCCAAGCGTCGAGCAGTTTGTGTTGACTTATGGTGTGAGTAAAAGATTTATGTGATTTATTGGGTATAAAGGACACTTTTGAGTTTCTATCTAAGAAAGGGTCAATCACCTGGTTGCAGTCGCCTGTCATAATAAAATTGTCTTCAATACCATTAGAAATATGATTGGCCAATGTGTGCCAAAAGAAGGAATTACCTCCTGTGGGTGCATAAACATTGAGAAGAGAGATTACAACACCCTTCATTGACAATTTTACAATGATCCACCTCCCTTCATCGTCCATTTCTTGTGATAAAAACTTGAATTGTAAAGTTTTACGACATAATATTGCCACTCCATTCCATTTACCATCCCCAGGAGAAAAGTAGGTCTCACCCACCCAACCTCTGTTCAAATTCATAGATTCAGTATCAGTAAGGTGAGTTTCTTGTAAAAACACAATGTCAGCATTCAGTTTAGCTAAATGTGATAAGACTCTTTGTCTCTTAATGGGGGAGTGTAGTCCCCTGATGTTCCATGAGACTAATTTAACTGACATAAGGTACTAAAGTATAATGATAAAAACAGCATGAAGCAACAAACCAGTTTAGTAAATTAAGCAGAAAACCAGCAATGTGATAATCCAGGCACGTAATATAAAAGTCCAATTCAGTGCAAAAATATTGTATAACCATGAGAAAGAAAGAAGAAATAGAGAATGAAAAGATAAGTGTAATACCATAAGAGAAGATGAAAAGTGCGTACCAGAAGCGAGAGAAGATTTTAGAGGAAGAAATAAGGAAGATCATGATGAAGACATCATAGTCTAATTTCCTATATAAGTAATGGTTACAGTTGAGAAATGCAAAATGGAAACAGGAGAAGTAGGAATTCAGTGTATGGAAAGAGAAAGAAAGATAAAAACATGGAATTGAATAGGAAAAGGAAAAGGAAAAGAAGATCGGAATGCAATATGTAGGAAAGAAGACAGGAAAAGTAATAAACTTGAGAGCGAAAAACATGAAGGTAAAACAAGGTATTGAGGTCACCATATAGAGAATAAAGGGAAAACTGTAAGACAAAACAAAAAACAAAGGACAAGACAAAAAACATACTTACAATGAGGAAATACAATTCGAGGGTGGGTGGGACATACAGAACTTCAGGTAAGGATCAGGGAGACCAAGAAGGGAACACGCCAAACCGTGGGCAGCACTATTTAGACAGAGGATTAAATGGAATATTAGAAATGTTTAAAAGACACTAAGTAATAAAGAGGGAAGAAATAAAACAGCAAACCTAAAACACATGAAAACTAAACAACACTAATCATAGTGTCAAAAAGGTTTTAGATAACCCTACAAGTGTAATAATCAATAAACATTGAAAAACCTGTGAACGAATTGACAGGAAATTAACTATACACAACTATCAAAGTCAGGTAGCATGTGAGGATGAAGAACTCGAATAATTCATGTGAACCATTTTGTTTGAGTTGATGAAACTTTGCAGTAGTACAGGATCTTCAAAGGTAGAGGTTTTGTTATTGAACATAACTTTGAATAAACAAGGATGAAAGAGGCCGTATCTTGCTCCCATGGCACAAAGATCAGATCTCATGTTGAGGAAGGCTTTGCGCCTTGCTGCTGTAGCTCTTGAATGATCATGCGTAAGAAATTATGTAGACCCACACCACGAAATCCGCTGAATTGCCTTGGCAGCCATCAAAACTCTTAGTAGATCCGTATATTCTAAGAGGCATAGGAGAACACCTCTGGGTCTTTGCGAAGATGATGAAGTGCTGGAAATCCGACTGCATGAATGACACTGTTTTGGAAGTTTCGCCTACTGATAAAACCTTGCCTTCCACTACTGAGATTCTAGAGTCAAGTTGTGACCAGCTATCTGAGAGTACTTGCAATTTGGAGTTGGTTTCCTCCATGAATAAGATATCACAAAAATAATCCTGTTATATTACTGAGAAAATAGACGAATTGTCCAGGCGTATTATATGTATACAGCATTACATTTAAGAAAAACAGGCTGGCTGATAACACCTGTATTTTTCCTGAGTGAAAGCCTTCATATCTCCTTAAAATGGCGTCATCAATAATGCTTGTTCAGATAAGATGAAGTAGTACAAAAATGTACACATGCCATAATGGAAATTAAAGGAGCCCTCATATAAATGCAATAATGGGAGTAATGGGTGTTGTAGAACAAGGCGTTGGGAGAGCTTTCACTGTGGCATTTACTTCAGGTGTGATAGGAGAAACGCCGCTGCCTCGCATTCCGTGCTTTCCGCTCTTAAGACGGCGGCCGTGATAACACGCACCCGCCTCTGTGGGTATTTCTTTGAAGTATTGCCGATTAGAAATGCGCTGGAGATGGAAAATATGCGCTTTCAGCTTTACTTTGCAGACGCGAAGCGTCTATGACAATTCATTCATATCCAAAGATCAGTGTCCTTCTGATGCGAAGCAACACGCTGGGGCCGCCAATGACAGCAGAAGTAAGATCTTCGTAGCAGGCTGTTAAGCATAGAGTGACACAATTGGCCAGAGTTCCAATCACGTGATCGGAAGTTTAGCCAATGGGAGCATAGAGGGTTTCCAGAGTTCAGCAAATAAATCCAGCTGTTTTCTCTTGGCAATAAGAAACGGTTGTTATCTCTTCCTTCTGGTTTCTCCACGACTTCAAGAACCAAAAACTGTAACTGAGAAACATTGTGGTGAGCTTCAACAAAATGTGTAGCCAATGATGATTTCGCATTGCCTAGTCTGATGTTGGACTTATGTTCGTTAAGTCTTGTTTTGATTTTTCACTCCGTCTTTCCGATGTAAACTTTGCCACATGGGCATTTCAGCAAATAAATAAGGTTGGTCGTGTCGCAAGTGGCATTAACTTTCAGTTTTATTTTGTGGCCTTTCCATGGATGTGTTACATGATTTCCTCTGATTATATTATTACAATTCCCACATTGTAAACAGGGGCGGGTTCCACTGTAAATTTTCGAGGGGTGTGTTTTACTTTTCAATAGTTCACCAAGATTCTTGTTTCTAGAGAAGGCAAAGATAGGTGGGTTCTCAAATGCATGTCTAAAATCTGGTTCGGCCTTTAAGATCCCCCAGTGATTCCTGATTATTTTCTTGAAGTTCATACTTGAGGTGGAGTATTTCGACAGAGTAGAAGTTGTTCATCGCTTGAAACGTCATCTACCACTATCTCAAATGATGAGGGCAAAGAGGATCACATCCGACACAGACAAAGCCAAAATTAAAATCATAGAGATGGGACAAAGATTTCAAGAAAGAGGCTACCCGGAACCACTAATTAAAGAGGCAGAGAGTAAGGTGAACAATAGGGGAATCCTATCACATTTTTTTGGATGAACTAACCTGCAACCTGCTCCTTCTACAGACTTGACCCGTGGTCACAGGGGCTCGCCTCCTGCCGCCGCACTTTACAACCAGGAAGCGACCGCCGAGTGAAGCGCGGGCCTGCTGGACCACATTTCCCAGCAGCCCTAGCGCCCGGATACCGCACCAGGGGCACATAAATTACAGAGACAGCCCCGGCACAGCGGGTAATCCTATCACGTTTTTTTGGATGAACTAACCTGCAACCTGCTCCTTCTACAGACTTGACCCGTGGTCACAGGGGCTCGCCTCCCACCGCCGCACTTTATAACCAGGAAGCGGCCGCCGGGTGGAACACGGGCCTGCTGAACCACATTTCCCAGCAGCCCTAGTGCCCGGATACCACGCCAGGGGCGCATAAATTACAGCGACAGCCCCGGCAGAGCGGGGAATCCTATCACGGTTTTTTGGATGAACTAACCTGCAACCTGTTCCTTCTACAGACTTGACCCGTGGTCACAGGGGCTCGCCTCCCGCCGCCGCACTTTACATCCAGGAAGTAGCCGCCGAGTGGAGCGCGGGCCTGCTGGACCATATTTCCCAGCAGCCCTAGCGCCCGGATACCGCACCAGGGGCGCATAAATTACAGCGACAGCCCCCGCGACGCGGGACGGGCGCGGGTGGCACCGGGCGAAGCCCGGGCAAAGGGCGGGCCCTCTTAGGCCTGAAGAGACTGGACTGGGCCATAGACCTTGATCTCATTGTGGAGAACCATATACATTGAAGTAAGACTCTATCTATTATAAGGTGTTGGTGTATTAGTGTATCTGCACGCTCTGGTACCGTACTCCTAGTTTAGAAGCCACATTAATTGTAGCTATAAGGCTTTTAGATGTCACGGGCTAAAAACGATAACATTGCTTTTGGTTTAGGTACTATGGACAATTACCTAATTAAAAAGGTAAACTGATCAACCATAAAAGAAGGGCTTCACTAGGTCGAGGGAGTCCTAATATGATACAAGAAGAAACCCCCCTCATAGTGGTGGATAAAGTTGCGCCAACGAATCCAGAAATCGGAGTAAGGAAGGTCATGACTATTGTCGCAAAGTACATGCTGAGAGGCATGAAGACCATCCTGAGATTCCTATTAAAGATTCAGATCATACTCTGTTAGCCCCAAAATCGGTGAGATAATATAGAAAAGCGCGTGTAAAACGCGGGGGGAAGCATTGTAAGAAAAGAGTAGATGTAGCTGAACCAAAGAGGGGACCCGCCCTGAAGTTAATGACTGGAAAACAATCATCCTTGGGGCAAATAGGGATTATAACGTCGCCAAATTCTACTAACCATGCAGGAGGATATAGTGGGCTGGTGATTTCGGGAGATATGGAGGGTACAGTAGAAATGTTGTCTAATCCTAACATTGATGCTCCTTTGCTGTGTACTCCCACCATTCCCGACTTGTCCATGCTAGGATCATTCAATAGCATTGATGACGAAGGATTATCAAATTCACCGAGATTTTCTACTCCATCCCCTTCCCCTTCTAATATCAGCGACATTACACCACTTAAGGTAAAAACTAAAAAAAGAGAGGGTGGGCCCTTAAAAACTAGGGAAGCTAAAATACAAAAGAAGGCGTTGACCTTAACATCGCTGAATGCGGTAGATCCACTGACCCCTACTATGCCCCCCTTAATAACAACAAATTGCCCTCCTAGGGAAGATGGCCTGTTTGAGAAAATTGCAACTTTGATAGAAACACTTATGCACCCCCTACTAGAAAAGACTAGGATGATTACCACGCACCTAGACTCAATTGAGAAAAAAGTAGAACAAAATACAAAGCTACTGTCAGACTTGACGAAGGGGCTGATTAATAAAAACACTACAGTAAAGCCCGGGAAAATGTTGCCACAAGTAGAACAAATTCCAGTACATTCTACCTTTTCTACAAAAGCTAGCCCTGGCGGGAAATACCCATCTAATGTTCCCCCCAAAAAGAAGCCAGAAATTATAGCTCAACCTACATCTAAAGTGAGTGATCAGTCGCCGATTGGGGGGAAAAATGTGATTTCAAAAGATAAGGTTGAACTCCCGCAAAGTAAGACTTCTAAGGATAATGAGGATTGGAGTACGCATAATACAAACTGGCAAACACGTAGAACAGTAGATTTACCGCCTGAAGCTGCTCCTTATGTGATTGTCATGGCAGGTGTCCCTGAGCTTCCTCTAGACACTAAGGAAGATCACCGAGCCTTAAGAAATAAAGTTACCTATCGGTTACGGATCAACAGACCCTTGCCTGCCCACATTGATGGGGAAATTTTAAATGTTAGGCGGTCAATATGGGTTGTCTCTCGACCAAAAGACAGGAAAGGGGATGTAATCATTATAAACTTTAAAGAACTTTAAAGATCACAGAGCTGTCAGGCATATTGGGGATTGGTATGAGCCAAGAAGTAGTGCTTTTATTTCTACACACTATCTTAGCTACTTCTATCCATATGTTTCAGCCCAATATCCTAAAATCTATGAACTACAAAGGCAGCCCACAAAAAGGTTTGGTTCTAATCATTTTGGATATATTATACTCAGAACTGTCCCCTTCAACCTCAGAGATTACCCAATTTCTATCCTAGGCAGCATTATCTACCAATCCCAAGCTTTACTTCTAGGAATAATTACTTTTGGGATAACAGAGGCTTAGCTCCACGTGTCTATAACATTCCTGTCCACAATCAGTTTGACGTACTCTCGGGTCTTGAATATGTGGATTGACAAAAACAGGATACTTCTCCAATCAAAACATTAGGAAAAGGGGAGAATAGTAACAAACCCAAGGAGATTAGAACATATCAGAGGGCACAGGAAGGAGACGGAAACATTATTTAATCTGCTACTCTACCCACTGTGAATCATGGTTACAATGAAGAGGTAGGCTGTATGATAACCAGTAACCATGACTTAAAAGAAGGGGGGAGGCGTAGAATAGCATGCCAACTGACAGGTCGCAAGGATTTGATTAATATACCAGTGGGTGATCGCCCAGTAAATGAGAATAAAAAATTCTGTACATTCTTATTCTGGAATGTGGCAGGATTGAGGCAGAAAATTAGAAACCCAATTTGGGAAAGCGTTATAAATGGATCAGATATTCTGGCTCTACAAGAAACCTGGACCACTGATCCAGTGTTCCTAAATGGGTAATGAACCTTTTTCACTCCGGCCATGGGGGGTCAACCTGGGAGAGCAAAAGGCGGATTAATTACGTTCCTTTGAAATCGGCTTAAGTAGCAGGTATATTTTATTGCCGAATCTAGTTATTATCAAGTAATCAGGTTAAATAATAAGGGAATCAACCTGGTTCTGATACATTTTTATAATAATATCCCTAAAAATGAAATCCTTAGCACATTAACAATGCTGAGGGAGGATATACAACATGAAATTGATAAAAAGGACAGGGAAGTAACAATTTTATGGGGGGGGGGATTTTAACTGTCCACTCTGCAAAAAGGGCAAACAGGGCATCTGTGGCCTAATGTTAGAACAGGACATCAACTTAACGCACTTTGATCACTCTTTGTTGGGGGATAGTTTAAATGAAATATTGTTTATGTACAACTTGGGATATGCTAATGAAATTGCCCAAAAACCAACCCCTTTTGCCCCCACATTTATAGGTAGAGGAGCTCTAACCACATTTCCTCAAATAGCTATAGTCACAATATCAAGGGGCTAAAGATTAAAGAGGTACCTTTAAGTGACCATCTGCCCCAAATAATGGAGGTTGAAAACCCATTCCCGGAGCAGCATGATGACATGCACCCTTCATGTACAGTTACTGATGTTGTTCTTGGGAGACAGAATGGGTACTCTCTAAATTGGGGAATGGTGGTCCCAGAAATGCTCCTAGGAAAATTGTTGAAGGCCTGTTCAGATAGTTTTGCAATATGCTTGAGCGAGCAGTCTAACAGCGAACAGATTATAAAGCACTTCAACATTATAGCCTCCAAAATCAGAAACTGTTTGTGGGTGGAGGCAAAAAATAAGGTTATGGGTAATAAAACTTGGTTTGACAAGGCATGTACAAGGGCACTAACTGATTTAAAACATGCCATTCATAGCACACCCCGAAATCCCTTACAAATAAGAGCTCCTAGGAAAATATATAATGAGGCCCTAAAGAATAGGAAAGATGTTATAAAAAAGGAGGCCCTAGAAGCTTTATGTGTAGCATCGCAGTCAAAAGATGTGTCTGCTTTCTGGAGGGCCGTAAATGCCCCTCTTTTCTATGACAATTGCAAGGCACGAATAGAGATTGCCATTGCTGAGGAGGACTGGGTGGAACATTTTTCTAATCTTTATAGGTGCCAAGATGATAGTCCTAACATAGGCCCAATTGTAATGGACAATAAAGTCCCAGAGGTTGAGAAACTGGTGATAACATTGGAGGAAGTCATGTTGGGCCTGAAAGCAACTAAAGGAGGCAAGGCCACATGCCCTGACGGGATCCCAGCAGACCTATACAAAGCCCATAGCGAGATCTGGGGCCCTATGCTAGTACAACTCTTTAATGCAGCATTAGCAAGGGGGTTAAACCGTTCTTGGTTTACTTCGGTCATTGTACCGATTTACAAGAAGGGAGATAGGCAAGATTGTGCCTGCTATGGATCAATCTCCCTCTTGGACTCCTCCATAAAAATCCTTGGCAGAGTCATCCTGGCAAGACTCCAAAGCTGGGCTGAAGAGAACGAGATAATGAGTGATCTACAGTTTGGATTTCAGAAAGGCATAGGCACAATTGAACAATGCTTAAATTTAATGATTGTCCAACAAAAATATACAAGGAGAGGAGCTACGACACCAACCAAGATGGCCGCATAGTCTCCCGGCTCCGCTGACCTCCGTCCTACGCTCTATTATCCTGTTGCTTATCCTGCTTACCTGCACCGGATCCGTGTGTGTGAACCGACCCGCATTCCAGGGGTGCAATCCCGGAGTTTCTCCGCAGTTGTGGAACGGAGCTACGTCGAGTGTCGCATTGAGGCCTAATCCAGCAGGGAAGCCGGGGTCTCGAGTGCTGGCTCTGCTGGGTCCGAGTTGAATAACAACGGACTGCTGAATGTGGTTGGGTCCGGTCTCTGGAGCACTCGGACTCTTTTGATTGTTTCGCTACCATCAGCTGCCTGGTGCCCTACAGTAGGTGAGGTGACGAGTGACACACAGTGCTGTGTGGAGGGTCCCTGACCGGGGGCTCGGCATTCACATCGCCGGTTCCCCCGGGTCGGTGCCTCGCTGCGTACTACTGCTCGCTAACCGTCAGTCCCTCATGGCTTACTCCTTCTCCACCTAACACTGCCCCGGAGAAGGCGCCTCTCCGTGGGGACCACCATGTTGGAAGATGAAAGGCATCTAGCGGAGCTGGCTCGAACTGGCCTGTCTCTGCGAATGGTGCTGGAGGCACTCATGGCACTTAAGGGGACTATTGAAGTCCTGACTTGCAGTTTGTTGTCTGCGACGGATGGACTGAGAACGGATCCTGACTCGACACCCGCGACCCGGCAGCCAGCCCGCTTTTCAATAGACGTTTCGGAGACGTACTTGACCCGGCGCTGGAAGCAGAGTTTGCCCCTATTGTATTGGACCTACCTGAATGTACTGTGCCTGGCCACCCAATGGAACCGTTGGAACCCCCGATTGTGTATCCCTCGGAACATTTACATGTCGTCCCCATTTTGGAACTTTCCACTTTCTATCTTTTGCTGTTTTGGACCGTGTCGACTCCCCTCCCCTGTCGGTCCTTCAAGATGGCGGATGGGGTAAAGCTTGGCTTCGAAGGCAGGGAGGGGCAACATTGGTACCAGCCATCTGCATCGGGACCTGCCGTTCTTTTCTCATCTGTGTACTCCTGTTTTGTAGACTTTTGCAGTATTTTGTGGAAAGGGCTTTCTTTAATTGACAACTTCAGGGAATTTCATCGACGGGGCCAGGGTTGAGATTTTTATCTGGGTCTCTCATTGTGGCACTATGTTTAACGGGATTGTTTTTATTGACCTAACGTAGTCCGCGGCGGGGCTGGCTATGACGGGGGAAGGAGACCGGGAGTCCGTAGAAATATGCCCTCCTCCGCTTTCCCTCATCGAGTGGGGTTCTTTGCCTTTTCTTCTCTTTCCCTTTCTTCTATATTTCGGGTTCTGGTTACTGGGCGACAGGCACGCTGCGAGGGGGGTGGCCGTAGTCATCAGCAGGGGTGCAGGGTGGGGGCGTGGGGGGATGGGTGTTCGTTATTATTTTTGTTCTATGGCCTCTTTTTCCTTCTCTTTCCTTGTCTTTTCTTCTTTTTCCTTTTCCGGGTTAGTGTAGTGGGTTCGGCTTTCTTACATCCTTGTTTCTACATCTGTACCTTGCCCCTTTTTTGAGGTTTTGGTGCTACGGGGCGGACGATAATGATGGCGTAGACGAACAATAATGTGCTAGCTTATCCTGAGGCCGTATGTCTTAACGCCGTTGATTTACATTATAGCGAGATTATTTTGGACACGTTGTTCTTTTGCTCGCCCCCCTTTGTGATCCGAGACACTGTACGATACCTGATCCTTTCTACTTATTATTGTAAAATGAAAACCTCCTATCCTGTTTTCGAATTGAACTGCTTTTGCAACTGATGCGCTTTGTGGTTGGGGTTCTATGCGCCCCAGGGAGGCGGGTTCGAAGTTGGATAATAATAACGTACTGAAACGCTAGCGGCCAGCCCTGGGGGTTGTAGGCCCTTGTCTGTATTTGATTGCAAATGTTAAATAAAGGTTTTCACAAAAAAAAAATATATATATACAAGGGTAAAGGGCGAACGCCTGTATCTTACGTTTGTTGACCTTTCGTCGGCATTCGACTGTGTGTCACATGCGAAACTGTGGGAAATTTTAAAAGGTTTGGGTGTGGAACCCTCGATCATTTGCTTTTTACGAGAATTATATGCGGGAGCTACGGCTTCGGTCCGCTATGGAAAGGGGGGCGAATGTACCAGAAAATTTGGTGTTGAACGAGGAGTACGCCAGGGGTATGTCCTGGCTCCTTTTTTATTTCTGGTTTACATTAACGGACTAGAGCATCGTCTGCTGCAAGAGTGCAGGGATATGCCTAGAATTGGTAAGAGATCTATCCCTGCACTCTTGTATGCAGATGATGCAGTCCTGATGGCTCGGTCCCCCTTGGCCCTTCAAAACTTGATAATAGCCTTTGAAAAGTTCATGTTGAGTTTGGATCTGAAAATTAACTGCAGTAAAACCTTCTCCATGAATTGTGGCAAAAGAACTGGAAAGCAAATGAGAAGAATGTACATAAATAATGTTCCCTTGGAAAACACCTCTTCTTTCCCTTATCTGGGCATTCTGTTCCATGAATCGGGGGGCTGGACAAGTGCAGTCAAGGCCAGAACTCTTCTATTTTTAAAAACAAGAATGGCCTTAAAGAATTTTATAAAAAAGCTGGGCAAAAAGCCGATAAGAGAAATTTTAACTATATATAATGCCACATGTAGATCAGCAGCTTTGTATGGCTCGGGTCTATGGGGATATTCGAACATAAACTCAATCCAAATAGCCGAAAACAAGTTTTTGAGGGATGTGCTAGCAGTACCACAAAGTGTGGCGACTTATATCTGCCACACTGAGCTAGGACAACCTCATATATCGGACATAATCAGAACACAACCCATCCTTTTGTGGCGAAGGTGTGGACAACGAATGAGTGTGTTATAAATCGGGCTATGTTCCAGGATATGTTAAAATTGGAAAATGTGGGTAGGTTTGAGTGGCTAGAGTATGTAAAACGTTTTCTTGTTGAAATTGGTCGCAAACAATATTACGATGATCCACTCACTATGGTTAACATATCTAGGAAAATGTTGAGTAAGCAATGTATGGAACACCTAGAGGAGACGAGAATGCGAGATGCAATGAAAAAAAAGACTGTTACCTCGCATCTCCTAGTAACAACTGGTGATAAGATACAGCCGTATCTAACGCTACCGATGTCCAATTATGATCGATTCCTCTTGACCCGTTTTAGACTTAACATTGTTTTTAGACTCTTGTCCTTCCCAGAAATAAATTCATGGTCTCAAAATGTGCCTATGTGTCCATGCGATGAATCGTCGTCCCAATCTGATATCCATATTTTATTTTCTGTAAATTTTATGTTTTACCTCGTAGAAAATTCCTTGTCCCGATTCTCAAAGAAATGAATTTAAATAAATGCCGCCCTGCATTTTTAGAACTTCAGAGAATGGACACTGTTTTAACTGTTACTGTAGTTTTAGGTTTTTTTAAACTAGTTTTTAAACTGCGAAAAACAATTGGTTTTAATGAAATGTAATGGAATGGTATTTTTAAAATTTCCCTGTGCAAATTGTAAATCATGTTGTGAACTTTTATGGTTATTAATTTTTAACCGAATAAATACTTTGACTTGACTTGAGGTGAACAATATGCAGAGAATAGACCTGTTAAAAAAAAGACTGAAGCATCAAGAAAACAGAATAACGGTGGTGTCGAAATACTCCACCTCAAGTATGAACTTCAAGAAAATAATCAGGAATCACTGGGGGATCTTAAAGGCCGAACCAGATTTTAGACATACATTTGAGAACCCACCTATCTTTGCCTTCTCTAGAAACAAGAATCTTGGTGAACTATTGAAAAGTAAAACACACCCCCCGAAAATTTACAGTGGAACCCGCCCCTGTTTACAATGTGGGAATTGTAATAATATAATCAGAAGGAATCATGTAACACATCCAATGAAAGGCCACAAAATAAAAGTTAATGCTACTTGCGACACGACCAACCTTATCTATTTGCTGAAATGCCCGTGTGGCAAAGTTTACGTTGGAAAGACGGAGCGAAAAATCAAAACAAGACTTAACGAACATAAGTCCAACATCAGACTAGGCAATGCGAAATCATCAGTGGCTACACATTTTGTTGAAGCTCACCACAATGTTTCTCAGTTACAGTTTTTGGTTCTTGAAGTCGTGGAGAAACAAGAAGGAAGAGATAACAACCGCTTCTTATTGCAAAGAGAAAACAGCTGGATTTATTGGCTGAACTCTGGAAAACCACATGGTCTTAATGACGGCACAGAATTTACTTGTTACCTATGAGACATAAGAACTGAGGCCTTTTTGGTACAGTATGGCCTTGTTTCTAATTTGTGAAGACTGAAGGTCGGTCTTTATTTCTAACCACTACTACTTCATTTTTTTCCAAATTTTATTTGTATGACACGTTCTCAGGTTCTTGTGAGGTTTGCAGGTTTTAATTCACACCATTGCTTTAATCGTATGTGTTTTGTTACATTACCAGTGCTCTCACATGCTTTTTTCAACACAAAACTATGTAGATTTGTTTTTTTGTAAGCATTCACATTTCGACTCTTAGAATTCATTAGAAACCCTCTATGCTCCCATTGGCTAAACTTCCGATCACGTGATCGGAACTCTGGCCAATTGTGTCCCTCTATGCTTAACAGCCTGCTACGAAGATCTTACTTCTGCTGTCATTGGCGGCCCCAGTGGGCTGCTTCGCATCAGAAGGACACTGATCTTTGGATATGAATGAATTGTCATAGACGCTTCGCGACTGCAAAGCAAGTCTTTTATGAGCTACACCACTAGAACAGAGATGAGGGAGATTGATTTTTTTGCATATGAACTCAGTAGGAATGCCACCATGTCTTAATGTATCGTATTTTATTTCAGCTGTGTATATAACCCATTATTACGTTGAGAACACACACGTGAGTGTTGGTATATGTTCTTGTTTTTACTGTTGTTCACCAGAGCACGCACACTGGGTGCACTTTATAGTCACGATTTCACTTCGAATCAAGCATGAAATGTGTCGCCTTTTTTGTTACCTACTTTATGTTTTGTATGGTTTGATACTGAATAGATTATTATTTTGCCTTGCTTCTAGCGTGAGGTCCCAAAAGAAGGGCAACTTAGCCCGAAATGCATTGGACCTAAGGATATGGCTGTGTGATTGAATCATATTTATTCCTAAAATGAACTATATGGATAAAAACATGGATAAAAACATGAACTTATGATTAAAATAAGAGTGTTTTGAAAAAAGACTTTCATGAATTTTTTGATCTACATTTAAGTGGTCTGGGTCACTTCAGCTGCATATAGTGGAGCGACAGGGGATGCTTCCAATTTCTGTTGGGATCACATGTTAGCATGCATTCTATAGCATTGGTGAAACGGCCAGGCCCTGAAGAACACCGCATTTGACAGCTATAGTGAAGAGAAATAGAACAGGCTAATTTCGGGGGGGTGCGTTTGTGCGGGAATGCAGGTATTCTTTAGGGGTGCAGACATATATATTGGACCAGAGTTCAGTAGTGCACATAAATCAGGTCCATAATGGCAGCAAATGCTGGCACAGACATTATTATTGATCATGACCCCTCTTCTGTTAAGAAAACTGATTTTGGTTAAATAACAATGTAAAACTCACACCTGGGTAGAATCGATGGACACCTCCAACCGTTGCTGTTTAATCTGTTGTGGTTCAGGCATGTCCCAACCTCTGCCTGCTGTGCCACAAATAGTACCATCATCTATAGGCTGTTTAAAGCTCTCTGATGTCGTCCTGGTCTATAAACGCAGCTTAGAAGACCTGAAATACAAGTACAAATATGTCCTCATGCAAGGCACAAAGACTAGCTACAGATTCTCAAAATCCCTCATGCCAGGAATTCACCTAAGAAAGGCAGGGCTGGGGTAGAGTCCGTCATCAGACCTGTCAGTGACACCAGACCGCTCTCCAAATTAAGAAGCCAGCAGTAATCTCTCATTAATTGACTATCAACAGAAGGGGACGAGAGATGACTTTGTGGACATGCCAGCCCGGAGACTAATTGCAGCTACTGAAAGAAAACAGGAACAAGCACAAGCGCGTGCGGCAGCAGGGGGAGGGGTGAAAGAGGAGGGGGCCTGTACGATTCCCCTGCGGGTGCAAGCAGCAAGGCGCGATAATTGATAACATATGGCACCAGCTGCTCGCGCCCGCAAGGGATTCGCCAAACGTGCATGCATTGCCATTGAAGGCAATGGAACGAGTGCACGTTTGTGAGCGAAAAAGGGAACCAATGGCTAAAGGTCTCTTTCCTATGCAGCGCATGCGCGCTGCATAGGCGAAACCTAAACAGCAAGGGTACGCAAACCATGCTAAGCATGTGCCAAATTTCATGCAAGTTCATACAGTGATAAACTTATAGGTAAATCAAAAATATACCTTTCCACCCCACATAGAAGTGCAAAAATGTTTTAGATGTTGTTGGAATAAGAGCTTGTTTCAAGAGCACACAGAGCACTACTTTATATTTATGGGTTATTAAAGTCACAATAGGCTGCACGGAGTATTAGTCTTTCTTTTCCAAAACATTTCAGTTACAGCAGTTTATATTAGGCTCTCATTTTCCTTATAGTTTCCCATGAGGAGGCAGTTGTTTGCTTGAAATGCAATGGGATTATCATCTTCACTTTGAATTATGAGAAATTTTGTACTTCTATATGTCTTGGTAAAAAGCCTGACTGGCACTCTTTGAACTTGTTAAGATTGAATGGAAAACTATTTATAATATGAATTAATCTTGGAATAAAATAAAAGAAAATCAGTCCATATTGTTTGAACTTCATTGGATGGTTCATTTGTTGCTATGAATCCTGGGTTGGGGCACATGATGAGGCTACGGCTGTTCCATTGATTATATACGCGCACGGACGGAGCGCATTCCAGGGCTGGCACGCTTCACACTGCCTTGAGCATCATTAAATTTTTTGAAGGACATTATATGTCAGTGTGCGTTCTAGCTGATTTTGTTTATGATACTGCTAAAATAGCCATTTTTGATTTAAACTGCAGGCATCAGCGGGTGACGGCGCGATGAGTAGCACCTACGCGATGCCGTGGAGGCTGGCAACGGGGGGGAACCTGTTGTGTCCAGGCTGCGTGGGGACTACATACCTCTGCATTCCCAGTAATTCTCCCCTGCAACAGCTGACATTAGTTCTTTAAAAGCGAATGGCGGTTCCTGCAGTGCAGGTCGTACGCAGGCCGCGTCCGGGCCCGTCCGTGCCAGTCAGAGGCAGGGCCATGCCTCTTGGCACGTCACTTCTTGTGATCATTGAAGGTACGGCACTTAGTAATCATCCTTTATATTTTCCCTTTTTGTCCCTCACTTGTGACCAGCTCCAGGATGGTTAAGACTAAGGCATCTGCAACTTCTAGATCTAGAAATATTCCATCTACACTGGATGATTACATCAAAAAAGAAGTGGGAGCCCTCGATAAGGACATTGTCCATGTGGAACGATGGTTATCTATTAGTACTGTTCAGTCACCTGGGTTGGTGACATCCAATGAATGTGCCTTAGTCACCAATAATGAGCATTTACCTGATCATACTTTAGAATTCAGAATTCTGAGGGTGCACATGGTTATTGCACTTTGTCCAGGTCTCCTCATAATAATACTCCCCCAGCTAAGCGGAAGAGATGTCAAGGTTGGAAGAAAAAGGTGCAAAAATCTGAAGCAGCCAAGGGGGTCTGTATTCGACCGAGGTTAATCATATGGTAATCTTTTGGGCAATATTGAGAAACCAGTGGCGGCTCGCCAAGGGAGTGCTGCAGGGCAGTAGGGCGGGGGGTCAGGGTGGGGTTAGTGAACTCAGACATACAGCGGAACGGAGTAAACTAAGTAAATAAATAAAACTATTTACCTTGCGTGCTTTGCATCGCAGAGTTGGTGATGTAGCACGCTCAAGGTAAATTGTTTTACTTATTTATTTATTCAGTTTACTCCATTCCGCTGTATGTCTGAGTCCACAACCCCCCCAACCTGCCCCTCCGCCGACCGCCTCACCACCTCTGTGAGAAGCTGGTGGGTAGTTTTCCTTACACTGATTTCTAATTGATTGGGGGCAATTGAGGGCTCTTTGTTGTTGCTAAAGAATCATCATCTTGCCGGAGTTAGTACCGCCATGTCACTGCCTGAGGGTGCACATTTTGGCCCCACTATGTCTACCAACTTTGATCACCCGTCACGGATGTGCGATACGATCCTTCTAACAGGCATAACCAATTACGACCAGATCCAACAGTACATTGCGCACGCCACAATGAGACCACCTAATTTAGAAGTCAGAATCTCAGTTCTCTGCAAGTGTGGCTCATAGGTCTACTAATAAAAGCCTCCCTGATAGTACATCTGGAAACTTTGCTCAGTTTATAGGAAATGATTGTGATAAAAGTAATGAAAAGGTGTCAGACACAACAACTATAAACTTGCTACCGGCCTGCCGCACTTATGTGGTAGTTATGACAAATGTCCTTCCTTGAGTCCCAGGTGCGAGATAAAGAATAAAGTACTGCATTGACTGCACTCTAAGTCCTACTTCTGATTGCTAAAGCCGACCAAATTTTGATGATTTGGAGAGTAGTCTGGATTGGCCCAACCGGAATAGGTTCAAGAGGAAACGTATCATTATTAATTTTAAATCACCGAGCTGTGCTGGAGAAACATTGAAAAGATCACTACAGCTTCCCATTGCAGTTAATAACATTCTTGTCTTCCCCTTAGGGCTTTTTTTAATCGCCATGTATGTCATGATTTATTGCCTCCATCTAACCGCTACCATGATAAGCACAATGGTATTCAAAATTCAATGGTCAGCCCACTATACAATAGACTCGGTTGAGCTCACTACAGGAGAGTTTTTGACTTTGTACTGATAATGATATGGATGGTATTCGGTGGCCTTAGTTCATCTTCAGTGTCCTCATTACCTGTTATTGTCCCTATGTGTTTTGCAAATCCAGCAGCAATTATTCCCACTTCAACACTTACACCATATCTATTCCTTCCAAGAAACAAGACACCACTCATCAAACTGATACTTTTGTTGCCCCTAACCATTCTGAACACAGGAGGAAGTGCTCTTTTTTTCATATGGAATGGGTTTGGCCTTTGAATTAAGATAAACTCCCCAGATTGGTGTAACCTAATTTCTGACCCCAACATAATATGTATTCAGGAGACCTGGTGTACGGGGCCTCTTTTTATTGAGGGGCTTATATTGTATTTTTTAGATGCCACTCCATCTTCAGCGAAGCGTGCCAAGGGGGTTTACAGATTTTAATCCAATTTATTACATGCTGCCACTAAAAGGGTAACTGTTTCAGCCCATGCCACACTACTTTGGTTATCTCTGACAGATGGACCTGATTTAGTTGTGATTCATTTTTATAACAACGTTTTTGATTCATGCCGCAGCATAGTGGTGCATGCGCTAATCGTTCACTTTTAGGATATGGCTGAGAGGACCAGGATGACCTGATCCCCTCTTTTATTGGCAGAGATGCTCATACAACTATAGATCATGTCCTGGTCACTGCTTCTGCAAGTAATTTGGTCTGTACTTTTAATGTTTTTTCCACTGCAGTTAGTGACCACGACCCTATAGTTTTAACCTTAGCAATTCAGGCCCACAGCACCAAAGGTTATGAATATGTTTGTTTCCAATATTCCCCCTGTTAGGCCTAGTGGTGTTAGAATCAAATGGACTGTTGTGAACACTAGTAAGGTATTGCAGGAGTTATTAATTATGAACCAGATGAATTTGGCTACTGTCTAAACAATTATGTAAATCATGAGGAGCTCCTAGTTGCCTTTTAGAAAATCACTAGGTCTCTTAACTCACTATTATTAAGACCTTCAAAATCTGTGAATTCATGGAAACAAGGATGGTTTGACCTCTCCCAAGCATCTAAACTCCTAAGGGGGACCCTTAACGAATGCCCCAGGTGTTGTATGGCGTTTTAGGATCTGAGGGAAATTTCCAGATTCATGCCCTTATATAGGATTATATAAAAATCATGTAGGATGGGATGAGGATTCCCCTCACCATAAAATCCAGTTAAAAACTCAACCAACTGCACAAATCAGTATCCAGTTAAGCAAGAAGCTAAGAAACAGGTCAGGGAGATATTAGATCAACTTGAATACCAAGGGGTGTTTGAAACATGCACTTAGTCAATGAACAATCCTTTTTTTCCTGTCTCCAAACCCGACAATACATATCGTCTAGTTTTGGATTACAGACATCTAAACTCTTGTTGCAAAACCTTTGCAGTACAAGATGTACACAGTGCAGCACTAATGAATAACATTGTGCGTAAAAAATATAAAACCACATTAGATATTTCTAACGGTTTCTTCTGTCAAAACATTGCACCTGAAAGGAGGTACTTGACCGTTTTCTCAATTATGAGGTCACATCGTCATTTCTGTCGTCTCCCCTAGGGATTCAAGAATAGTCCTGGTTTATTCTCAGCTAGACTAACAGAGTTACTACAAACGTATGATGATGAGGCATTATCTTATGTCAATGACATCTATCTAACAGACGATGACTTGGACAGGCACTTGAACAGAGGGAATACCATTATACTTGGAATCGCCTCTGAAAGGTATTAATTCAATTTTAAAAAATCAAGAATTGCCCACCTCAATGTCCTTTTTCTAGGATACGAGATATCAAGTGAAGGGAAAAGCCTGGCAGCCAACTTTTTAGAAAAGTGTGCGCTGCTGCAACCTCCAAAAACGGTGAAAAACGTAGTCATTCTAGGCTTCAAAAATTCCGGAAGAACATACATTCTAAACTACGCAGAAAGGGTTAAACCTCTCTACAAATTAATCAAACCTGATTTCAAAACAACTAATTGGACTCAAACACATACAGAAATTTTACGTTCAGTGCAAACAGACATGTTAGCAACAACACATTTACAGACACACGTACACATACGCAACCTTGTAATCTAAATCTTCCCAGGAAGATGCGGATTCACATACTTAACCTTTAATGAAGGGGAAAAAGTACCAATTGCTTATAAATCACACTTGTACACACAAGCTGAAATGAAATTCACTTCTACAGAAAAAATTCTGGCAGCAGTTCAAACTGCAGTAGCTAAAGAGAGAGCCCTCACACAGGGAAAACGCATAATCGGTGTTACTCCTGTACCTGCCTTAGAGGCAGTGACAAAAGCGAACATTCCAAATGCAAAGGCTTTACATCCAAGATGGATACAATGGGTTAATTCTCTTGCTTGTATAAAGGTTTCATAAAGGATTATAACTTTACTCGAAAAATAGTTGTTTGGATATTTATTCAAATATATTCATTGCTTGTTATATTCACAAGTGTATTCTATTATTCATGTTCCATTATCACTTTTTTGCACTCATATGATCCCAATGCATTTCGGCATTCCCATTATGCCTTCATCTGGGGATATATTTCTGTAAACGAAGAAATGCTTATATTTTACATAAAGAAAAAACTGTTCATAGGCTAACTAGTGCATGATAACCAACAATGGTATTATTGTGCCTAAACGTGCTCAGAGGGCGTGATTGCTTAAACTGAGAAAAAACTAAGAAAAAACATGCAGCGGTCAGATCAGAAGTGCAATGTGATTGAAGGTGATATAACGTAAACGGAGAAAGTTATTGGTGAAATAGCAAAGTTTGGAGCGTGTGGTGAAAAGCGTGTGAATCGCGTTAAAGTTTATTGAAGTTCATGCTTTAAAAACCGACGGGTGCATTTCGAATCCTTCAGTGAAGAGAGTACTTGACATTAATAAATAGTGAGATGACGTGGATTCTAGCGCGTAGTGAAAAGCGCGCATATTGCGCTAAAGATTTTGAAAAGCTCTTGTTTTAAATTAACACATTAGTGCCTTGCAAATCATACGGCGAAGATAGTGCTTACCGTGAAGGTGCAAAACACGTCCGTAAACGCCGACAGTCTAAGCTGTGACCGGGTTCGGGAGAGGTTGTAACCCGGAAGTAAATATAAGTAAAAGGTGATGCTGGGGCACAGCCTCCAAGGGACCGTGTGCAAAGTGTAATACCCGAGGGTAAAAGAAGATTAGAATGATTAGAAAAACGGTTAGGGGTAGTAGGAAAATAGTGAAATGTGACATGCAGTTGGCAAAAATAAGACTGTAATAACGATATTGTGATACATTCAAGATCATACTTCTTGAGATAAAAACGATAAGAGTCATGTTATAACATGCAGTATATATACATTAGCCTATGAGGGAAAAACATAAATTGCTCTAAGTAAAAATATCAAGCTGTGAATGGTATAGCGAATTAAGCCACTCTGCGGTTATATGGAGTCATTGGCTGGAGCCCCAGCTGTTCAAAGATAACACAGATATTCCACTCGGTCATTTAGGCCGAACGGTTTCATGCTGCTTAATGTGAAAATCCAGTAATTTTCTCTTCTCAATAGTTTTAGGTGATTGTCTTTACCCTCTTTTTGTTTGACTGTTTCCAAAACACAATATCGTAACTGGCTAATGCCATGGCCTGCTTCCAAAAAATGTTGTGCTACAGTAGATTTAAGTTGTTTGTTCCTTATATTAGATTTATGCTCGTTGAGCCTTATTTTTAGTTTCCTTTGGGTTTGTCCAACGTAAATTTTGCCGCATGGGCATTTCAACATGTAGACTGCGTTGCTGGTGTCGCAGGTTGCTGTAGCTCTGACTTTGATTTTGTTGCCCTTCATTGGGTGGTTAACTGTAATCCCTTGGATGACATTACTGCAGTGGTTGCAGTTTCTGCATGGGATTGTTCCTTTGTGTGCAATGTTAATTGGAGGTGTTTTCAAAAGTTCTCCTAAGTTTCTTGCTCTGGTAAAAGCGAAAGTGGGTTGAGTATCGAAGATTTTATTAAAGTCAGGCTCTATCCTTAGGATTTCCCAATGCTTTCTGATTATTTGTTTGAATTTGTAGCTTGATGTTGAGTATTTGGAAACTACGGTGATTGCATCCTTATCAGATGTCGGAGTGTTAGACAGTAGTTGACTTCTGGTTTTGGTTTCAGATCGTTGTATGGCCTGTTCGAGGACGTGGTGTGGGTACCCTCGGGCTTTAAATCTCTGTAGAGTGGTTTGCATCTCTTCTTGGAATTGATGGTTTTCCGAAGTAATTCTTTTGGCTCTGATGATTTGGCTGTATGGTAAATGGTCTTTCAATGGTTGTGGGTGGAAGCTGGAGTAGTGTAATGTGTTGTTTCTATCTGTTTTTTTCCGAAATAGACTGGTGGTAAATCCTGTGGGAGTGTTGGTGATTTTGACATCCAGAAAAGTTATGGATTCAGTGTGAATTTCATATGTAAATTGGATACGTTGATCTATGGTATTAAGTAGTGCCAGTTGTTGTTGCAAAATATTCTTGGGGCCTTGCCATATCAAGAAGATGTCATCTATGAATCTTACAAATATTTTTAGATGATCCGTCCATTGAGTTTTGTTGAGAATGTGATCTTCTTCAAATCTATGCATAAAAATATTTGCATAGGCCGGTGCTGTAGAATTGCCCATAGATGTTCCTGTTAGTTGTTGGTACCAATCCTCTTTCCATGTGAAATAGCTGAAAAACAGTGTGAATTGTAGAAGTTCCATTAGAAAAAGTTTTAAGTGGTTGTCCAAGTCGCTTCTCAATAAACAGTATTCAATGGCTTCAATCCCCATTGAATGTGGGATGGATGTATATAGAGACGATACATCAACTGTGCACAAAAGTATTTGACCATGGTCATCTATTTGCACTTGGTTCAGTTTATTGATGAAATCTGTGGTGTCACGAATAAATGTTGGAAGAGAGACAACGATAGGTTGGAAATATTTGTCTAGAAATTTTCCCACAGGATCGTGGATGCTGCCACATGTGGATACAATAGGCCTGCAGGGAGGCGTTTGTGGATCCTTGTGTATCTTGGGAACCAAGAAGAATTTAGGACTTTTGGGATGCTTGGTAGTGAGATACTTGATGGTTTTCTCAGAGATTATGTTACTCTCAAAGGCTTTGTTTAGTATTTTATCAAGTCTTTCCTTGAATTGGATGGTGGGGTTATTGGGTAATTTCAAATAGGTATTGGTGTCCGAGAGGTGAACCATCGCTTGTTGATCATAGTAAGATGTGTTAAGAATTACTATGGCGCCACCCTTGTCGACTTTAACACAGGTAACTTGGTTGTTATTGGCAATAGATTTGATGGTACTCATCTCCTTAACGGTGAAGTTTTTGTGTTTGGATTGTCGATTGCAGTTGAGTTTAGATAAGTCGTTTCTGACTAAAGTCTCATACGTGTCGAGTGTCTTATGTGAGACTGGTGCAAGAAAGTTACTTTTAAGACGTAGGCCCTTAAGTTGATCTTCCTGAGGGTCTATAGATGTTTGTACAATGTTTTGAAAGAAATGTTTTAAGCGAAGTTTCCTCATGAGTTTGTAAAACGAAATTTCCAACTCGAGTTTATTGGTTCGGGCAGTTGGTATAAATGAAGTGCCTTTTTGTAAAATTTTCATTTGAATTTTACTGAAATGATAGTCCGAGATGTTAATTACCAGGTTGTCGGTTACTTCGCCTTGGTTTTCTTGGTGGTTACTGTTCTGGTTTGTGGAGGTTCTTTTGTTTTTTCTTGTTCTTTTTGACCTCCTGGGTCTTCGCGTTGATCCTGGCCTACCTCTAAAAAAGGCTCGACAGATGTTGAAGGTACTTCCAAGGTGATTGCACTGCCTTGAAGATTGGATGTTGGTTTCTGAGGTGGAGGTCGGGTTCGTCTTCCTTGTAAGTTCGTGGTGTCATCTTCAGAAGAAGAGGTTTCGGTGTTGGCTGTGTAAGGTTTGTTTTGTCGTCGTTTAGCGTAAATATCCGCCCATGTATACACCTCGCCCATTTTATAATCTATAGTATCCCTTTTTAGTTTGCGAATCTTGCGTTCTGTAACTTCAGCAGTGTGTTTGGTCAGTTGAGTGTTGATATCTTCCATGATTTTATTAAGTTCTTCTGTTGTGTAGCTGTTTTCCAATTCTGTCTTCACATGAGAGATTTCTGTTGCGATTTCTTCCAAAATGGTTGATAATTCTTCGATAATCAACAGTATTAGGTCAAGGCTGCACTTATTAAGGATGGCGTACCATCTATCCTTAAATCTTTGAACATTTTTTCATAAGGATGGTTTTAATGGTATTCTTAAGCCTCTCGGTATTCTCTGTGCCTTGTGGTACTTAACCATAGTGCTCGCATGCAAGCGTTGGTTGATTATTTTCTTTGACAGGTATAACAATTGTTTGATGTTTTGCTCCTTACTGCGGTTCGTGGTTAATTCGGTGGTTTCTTCGCTAATGAGTGCGTATATTCTGTTGACTTCCTCGTTAGAATACGCAAAAGTTTCTGCTCTTGCATCCGTGAGATTAAATATTTCATCCATGTTATGTGCATGCTGTCCAGCAGTTTAGGCAGACTGCTAGATATAAAAGAAGGATTTTCCAACATTTATTCGTGACACCACAGATTTCATCAATAAACTGAACCAAGTGCAAATAGATGACCATGGTCAAATACTTTTGTGCACAGTTGATGTATCGTCTCTATATACATCCATCCCACATTCAATGGGGATTGAAGCCATTGAATACTGTTTATTGAGAAGCGACTTGGACAACCACTTAAAACTTTTTCTAATGGAACTTCTACAATTCACACTGTTTTTCAGCTATTTCACATGGAAAGAGGATTGGTACCAACAACTAACAGGAACATCTATGGGCAATTCTACAGCACCGGCCTATGCAAATATTTTTATGCATAGATTTGAAGAAGATCACATTCTCAACAAAACTCAATGGACGGATCATCTAAAAATATTTGTAAGATTCATAGATGACATCTTCTTGATATGGCAAGGCCCCAAGAATATTTTGCAACAACAACTGGCACTACTTAATACCATAGATCAACGTATCCAATTTACATATGAAATTCACACTGAATCCATAACTTTTCTGGATGTCAAAATCACCAACACTCCCACAGGATTTACCACCAGTCTATTTCGGAAAAAAGCAGATAGAAACAACACATTACACTACTCCAGCTTCCACCCACAACCATTGAAAGACCATTTACCATACAGCCAAATCATCAGAGCCAAAAGAATTACTTCGGAAAACCATCAATTCCAAGAAGAGATGCAAACCACTCTACAGAGATTTAAAGCCCGAGGGTACCCACACCACGTCCTCGAACAGGCCATACAACGATCTGAAACCAAAACCAGAAGTCAACTACTGTCTAACACTCCGACATCTGATAAGGATGCAATCACCGTAGTTTCCAAATACTCAACATCAAGCTACAAATTCAAACAAATAATCAGAATAAGGATAGAGCCTGACTTTAATAAAATCTTCGATACTCAACCCACTTTCGCTTTTACCAGAGCAAGAAACTTAGGAGAACTTTTGAAAACACCTCCAATTAACATTGCACACAAAGGAACAATCCCATGCAGAAACTGCAACCACTGCAATAATGTCATCCAAGGGATTACAGTTAACCACCCAATGAAGGGCAACAAAATCAAAGTCAGAGCTACAGCAACCTGCGACACCAGCAACGCAGTCTACATGTTGAAATGCCCATGCGGCAAAATTTACGTTGGACAAACCCAAAGGAAACTAAAAATAAGGCTCAACGAGCATAAATCTAATATAAGGAACAAACAACTTAAATCTACTGTAGCACAACATTTTTTGGAAGCAGGCCATGGCATTAGCCAGTTACGATATTGTGTTTTGGAAACAGTCAAACAACAAGAGGGTAAAGACAATCACCTAGAACTATTGAGAAGAGAAAATTACTGGATTTTCACATTAAGCAGCATGAAACCGTTCGGCCTAAATGACCGAGTGGAATATCTGTGTTATCTTTGAACAGCTGGGGCTCCAGCCAATGACTCCTTATAACCGCAGAGTGGCTTAATTCGCTATACCATTCACAGCTTGATATTCTTACTTAGAGCAATTTATGTTTTTCCCTCATAGGCTAATGTATATATACTGCATGTTATAACATGACTCTTATCGTTTTTATCTCAAGAAGTATGATCTTGAATGTATCACAATATCATTATTACAGTCTTATTTTTGCCAACTGCATGTCACATTTCACTATTTTCCTACTACCCCTAACCGTTTTTCTAATCATTCTAATCTTCTTTTACCCTCGGGTTTTACACTTTGCACACGGTCCCTTGGAGGCTGTGCCCCAGCATCACCTTTTACTTATATTTACTTCCGGGTTACAACCTCTCCCGAACCCGGTCACAGCTTAGACTGTCGGCATTTACGGACGTGTTTTGCACCTTCACGGTAAGCACTATCTTCGCCATATGATTTGCAAGGCACTAATGTGTTAATTTAAAACAAGAGCTTTTCGAAATCTTTAGCGCAATATGCGCGCTTTTCACTACGCGCTAGAATCCACGTCATCTCACTATTTATTAATGCCAAGTACTCTCTTCACTGAAGGATTCGAAATGCACCCGTCGGTTTTTAAAGCATGAACTTCACTAAAACTTTAACGCGATTCACACGCTTTTCACCACGCGCTCCAAACTTTGCTATTTCACCAATAACTTTCTCCGTTTACGTTATATCACCTTCAATCACGTTGCACTTCTGATCTGACCGCTGCATGTTTTTTCTTAGTTTTTTCTCAGTTTAAGCAATCACGCCCTCTGAGCACGTTTAGGCACAATAATACCATTGTTGGTTATCATGCACTAGTTAGCCTATGAACAGTTTTTTCTTTATGTAAAATATAAGCATTTCTTCGTTTACAGAAATATATCCCCAGATGAAGGCATAATGGGAATGCCGAAATGCATTGGGATCATATGAGTGCAAAAAAGTGATAATGGAACATGAATAATAGAATACACTTGTGAATATAACAAGCAATGAATATATTTGAATAAATATCCAAACAACTATTTTTCGAGTAAAGTTATAATCCTTTATGAAACCTTTATACAAGGACTTTTCTGGAACCCAGAGGACATCTCTCAGTGTTGAGAGTGCAACCCTTTCATTTCAGTTCACTACGCCTCCAGACAGAAGGCGATACTCTGGAGATCCACACAAACTGTGAAAACGTTTTAAAAAACGCTGTGCACCCAGCAATAAATCCTTCTTTTAATTCTCTTGCTGCAACAGACGTTAAATACGTTTTTGACCTTTATTTGAAAACCCAAGAATTTCTACAATACGAACAAGAATGTCCTCTGCCCACTGAGATTCTGCCCGTAGAACAGTACGAATGTATAATTTATACAGACGGATCAGCACAGCCCGCAATTGGGGGTAAACAAGCTTATAGTGCTGCGTGCGCGATCGTTAAAGGTCGCTAGCGCGATGGTAAATTCCGACTTATGGTCACAAAAAAACCACAATCTCTCAGAGATTGTACAGCTCAGCTAGCTGAACGACAAGCATTCAAGATGGCGCTTGAAAATACCGAACGCAAATTCCCCACACTCAGTGTGTGCGATTCGTATTACTGTGTTCAATCTTACAATGAATACTTTCAGAACTGGATTCAAAACGGTTCAAAAGATGCAAAAGGAGGCACAATCAAGCATAAGTTGCTTTGGGAACAAGTAGTTCAATTACAGAAAAAACTACAAAGGACTCATGTGATCCATACACTGAGTCATCAACATGATGACGTTCAGGTTGCAGGGAATTCATTGGCTGATGAAGCCGCGAAGGCAACTGTGCAAACGGCTTCCATAGCTGCAATCACCCGTTCAAAAATGAAAATAGACGGCAAAATAATGCTAGCTTTCAAGGCCACAAGCAAAGGCAGCGGTGCAGGGTTACCTCAAAATTATCCCCTCGAATATTCATACATAATTGATGCCTACTCCGTTCCTTTTGCTCGAATCCCTGGAGTAGGGATAGAGTAATTCCAAACAGGAGATGTAGAGTAGCTTTGATACACGAAGTGTGGTAAATTTACATTACCTATACTTAATTTATGCGGTAAAGTTCAATAAGAATAACTCAGTCAAAAATAAGAGGCAGAGTCCGTGGCATCTGAGTTTATGAAGGTTTTATTCCTTAAAAAGGAATTGGTTCGAACCAGGTATCATGTTCCATCACCACAAGGGTTCAGGAAGGGAATGGACATGGACATGTACAATGCTTTATTAACAGGATATCATATATATAGTCAATACACATAATAGTAATGAATGCAGAAGGCGTAACAGCTGAGAGAAACGAGATAAGAACACATGTACGTAACAGAAGGCGTGCATGAGGGCGTACACGGAGGTGTGTGCTAGACAACGTCACTTGAAACGTATCACAGGAGGGTGGATCCATAGAAGAATCCTGCAGTGTCAGCAGAAATACATGGCAGAGATGCGCGCGCAGCAGCATGACGTGTGATTGACGTGGAACTGGAGGGTGAAGGGGACTTGACATTTAGCCCTACATGAGGAGACAGAAGTCTGGGGTGTCAGAACAACCTAATCCCAAATCATATCTAATATCTTGTGTTTGAGGAACTGTATTATCTAGAAGGAAAGGTCTCTCGGGCAGAGGCTATTCTATACTGACTGCTAGTGCGTGCATATGTGACTTCGTGTCTACGTGTAAAGCAAGGGGGCCATGGGCCTACCATGGTAACAGGAGCTATGAATTACTTGCACGGAGACAGGAAGGCCGGGCCCTTTGCTCTGCATCTGGGGAGATGTTTTCCTAAACTACTAGACAGGAATGTATTTTCGAGGAGCGGAGCAGATAACTTGAAGGCTGAATACAGTCTTGGCAGGCAAACAGGTCGAGCCAGGCACCGCTCGCCTCACAGGGAGTAAGGCAAGGGTCAGGAAGCAGCAGACTGCAGTTTTCTGAAACAGAAGGCAGAAAGGGCTCGATGGCAGGAATCAGGGCCTAACTCACCAGAGCGAGTAAAACATGAAAGTGCACCATGTAAAGACGTTGGCAAGGCACACTTAGGAACTGAATATCCGACCCATTCATGTTGGATCTGAAAGAGGACATGTTAACGTTGGACGCAAATGTATTTGCGTCTTCATAGCTGAAAGTGGAGGGAACATACATGTACTTGAAGCACGTACATGGAGCCGTTGGGGTCTACGTTAGGGGACACAATTGACCATAAAATTCATATTACCTCATTCCCTCCTTGTCCCCTACGGACCCTTCATGATATATCAATCCTCATTAATCTATCAATCTGTTCATGTAACATCATTTGCTCTTCTTTTTTCTTACGGTGTTTTGAACGTGGACTTGAATGAGGAATACATGATGTGGCGCACAAGCCGCAAATCGCTGGCCCACATTGCAGACATAGGCAACAACTGAATACTATGAGAAGGGCAATTCCTAGGAAGGATAGGACTTTCCATCCCCAGGCTGATAACACGCTCCAGAACCAACCGGACCAAGTCCAGGTGCCTGGATTCTGGTGTATCTGACTTGCAATCTTGTGAAGACGGGTTATGGCTCTGTATACTCTGGAATGAAAACACAGCAGCTCGATCCGATGACTCTACAAGCTCCGCCCCTATCGGCCAGGATGACGTCAAGGACAAGACGATTTTGAAGAACAACAATCCGCATAGCAGACTGCTCCTCTGTTAAGTTACCTAGGGCGGAAGTAGTTTCATTCACTACTGCTTCGAGGGTTCTAGTTAATTTACGTATCAGTTTACTATTAAAGACAGCACCTAAGTAGGGAAAGAAACCTTTATTGAAGTCTGTGTATTGCTCCCATGCCGTTTCAGTGTAGTCGACAATCGGGAGATCTCTCTGTGGTCTATTGTGTACTAGATGGGTGTCCCTATGGTAATCAGGAGGGGCTAGGAAAACAGGTGGCAGAAGGAATGCAATGTAACAGGTGCCATCCCAATCTAGAGGTAAGCGTATATATGCGGTATGACCACAAATGAAGTAGGAATGGCGAGAAGCTTTAAGCGTAGACTTGCCCTTATCACTGAATTCGATCACAGTGGTACATTTACTATGACCCAGGTGTACTGAACCATTCTTTCTGACACATAATTCACCTTTGACTGGTAGTACGGACATAGCGGGCAAGACTGGTTCGGTTTCGGATTCAACATTCAGAATCATGAGGTTAAGTGTAAAGTTACCTAATCCATATACTTCATTTTCTAGATCAGTCCCTGTTCTTTTTGGAAGACCCTCCTTGTCAGGGAAACATACTTTATGCAGAACTGTGTTCAGATTTCCCCATACCCAATTGCCCTGGTAAACTACGGAATCAGAATCTAAGGAATTAATTAAACTAAACCATGCACCACAGGAACCATTGTGTGTGAAGGGGTACGGAAAGAGGGGCAGAACTCCCTTGTATTTCTGATAGGGAGGGAGTCGGCCACATATCCAACAATTGGTAGCATTGCTGGTCTGATGGGAATGATGTAACATACTAATGAATGTGTTGTTGCGCAGCGCAAGTCGGTAAGATAACTCATGCGGGGGCAGTTCACTGAAAGAGTGCTCGGCAGTGACATTTAAGGAAGAATGTGCACGCTTGAAAATAGGATAGTATATATGTAACAGTATACTTGCAGCAATAATCAAAAGACTTAGAAAAAACATAATCAATAGTGTCACGATACAGTGACTACGAAGAGATTTACAATATTTACGTTTCTTGAGCTGTTTCTGTCTATCTCTCTCTCTGTTGGGGTCTAGGGGATACATGTCAGAAACCCGTCTAACCGATTCACCTAGGGGAGGACTTAAACAATTAAACTGTCTGACTTGCTAGACCTCAATTTTAATTTATATTCTTGAGAAGAAGTTTTCTCGACCAGGGGGAGTTTTGAGTCAGTCTGTGGAGGAGGGCAGGGCTGGGAGTCTAGATCTGGCGGCAGTCCATGGTATTTCTTAATATGACTTGAGTGAAGCCAGCCCTTGCGGCCCTCGACTTTAATCGCGGTCCTTGTGGTCAAAAGTACTAGCTTCGGCGCTTGCCAACGGGGCTCCAGCGGACTTCTCCTGTCAAAGTTCCTTACGAAGACGAGATCCCCCGGAACAACCTCATGTGGCTTCACCTCGGTGTTGTCGGGAAAGGCTGCAGCAACCTGTGAACGACATGATTGTAGTGCAGACATCAAGGAAGCAAGGTAATCTGTCAGCATGTTACAGTCAACATCAGTGATTTTGCGAGGCAGAGGCGTCCCCCACATATTTGGTGGCCTACCAAAGACCACCTCATACGGGGATAGCCCTGTTCTGGAGTGTGCGACCATTCTCATGTAAAAGAGTGCAACTGGTAAAGCTACTATCCAGTCGACACCTTTTTCTCTACAGATCTTGGCAAGACGAATTTTCAGAGTCTGATTATGACGTTCCACGAGACCTGCTGCCTCGGGATGTCGGACACAGTGGAATTTCCATTGATAGCCGAGCAGGAGAGATACCTGCTTCATAAGCTCGGACAAGAATGGCTGACCGTTATCGGAGTATACGATGCGGGGCAAACCATATCTGGGGAAGAATTCACGAACCAGCTGCTTGGCAGTGGTCGGAGCAGTGTAATCTGGGACTGGATATGCTTCTGTCCAACGGGAGAGTGCACATACAACTACGAGGACATACTTAAATCCTCGACAACGTTCCATCTGGATATAATCCATCCGGAGGACTTCAAAAGGGTGATCGGGAGGATGAAATCCACCTTGCTCTACGGGAATGCTTTTCCCTGGGTTGAACTGACAACAGATCATGCAAGTACGCACTTTCTGTTTGGCTGCTGCTCGTAGATGTTTATTGAACCAGAGGTTTTGAATACTGTCTAACATGGCTTTTTCTCCTAAATGTGCAGGACTTTGTACTGTGTTAATGATTACTTGGACCATAGAGTCAGGGAGAAACCATGTAGATTTTCCCTTCGTCATCCATCCCTGTTCTGTCTGGATCCCTCCTAGTTCAATCCATTTCTTGATTTCGTCTGGTGTAGCATGTGTCTGTATGTCAATTACATCTAGGGCGGGATCCTTAACTGTCATACAATGTGTCGGTGTCTGGACTATTGTCTTTGTCAGATCAGTTGCGTGAGTCTGAGTCTGAGCTGTATGCTTTGCTGTTCGGTCTGCCAGGTCGTTACCCTGGGAAATTGTATCTGTGACTTTCGTATGTGCCTTGCACTTCATGATGGATATCGCTGTAGGCAGATGTATTGCATCTAACAGAGCTTGAATGAGGGGACCGTGCTGAATTTTGGCTCCGTGAGAGGTCAAAAAACCTCTCTCTCGCCAGAGGACACCGAAGTCGTGTACGACTCCGAATGCATAACGTGAATCTGTGTATATGTTAACTCTCTTGTTCTTTGCTTGAATACAGGCTTGAGTCAGAGCGATGAGCTCTGCTGCTTGAGCTGACAGGGTGTCTATACAATTTGTTTCTATGACTTCAGTTTCTGTCGTGACTGCGTAGGCGGCCACTAATTCTCCTGTACTTGTTCTCATGCATGAACCATCCACATAAAGTGTCAGGTCTGGATCTGGTAATGTGGTGTCTGTCAAGTCTTGTCTTGGTTTCGTCGTGATGGTAATGATTTCAATACAGTCATGTGCCAATGGGTCTGTCTCACTTAATGGCAGAAGTGTAGCTGGGTTCAATGTGTTGCAACGTCTGATTTCTATGTGTGGCTGAAACAATGTAAATTCATAACCTGTCAGTCTTGCTATAGTCAAGTGCTGAGTCTGTGTTCGGTTTAAAAGAACTTCCACGGAGTGTGGAACTTGTACTGTCAATTGATGTCCTAACACTATGGAATCACTTTGTCTGATTGCTAGAGCTGTTGCTGCTACTGATTTCAAGCACGCAGGCAGCGCCTGGGCTACTGGGTCCAATGTACTAGAAAAATAAGCACACGGTTTGTATGAACCTGCTTGATCCTGAGTGAGTACTGACAATGCGGTACCTTCACGTTCTGTGACAAAAAGTGTAAAAGGCTTATTGTAACATGGTGTCGCTAAAACTGGTGCTTGACATAAGGCTTTCTTTAAGTCGTCAAAAGCTTGTGTGTGTTCCTGAGTCCAAGGGAGGGCAGTCGATATCGCTGCCTCCTGGGTTGTCAACTGTATGAGTGGTTTCGCTAGTACTGAGGGATCCATTGTCTACAGTAAGAAGTGAGGCCTATAAAGGCTCGTACCTCCTTTTGTGTCTTGGGCTGTGACATGTTTACAATTAACTGAATGCGGTCAGGTGTTAGCTGTCTCCCCCCTTTGGACAGCAAGTGCCCAAGGTAAACCACTTGCTGAACACAGAATTGCAGCTTCGAAGGGGACACCTTGTGTCCCTTGTCAGCCAGGAAATGCAAAACCGTCAGTGACGCTTGCTCACATTCAGGTTCGCTGCGGGCGGTGATCAGTAGATCATCGACATACTGTAACAGGGCAGTGTTGTCAGGCATGTGTATACTGTCTAGTTGTCTTTTCAGTGCTTGGCTATAGATGCTGGGGCTTTCTGTGAATCCTTGAGGTGCGCGTGCAAATTTGAAGCTTCGACCATTTAAACAGAATCCGAAAAGATATTGGCTTTCTGGATCAATTGGGACACTAAAGAAGGCGTTCTTCAGATCAATTACAGTAAAGAACGTTGCTTCGGAATCAATGGCTGTCAATAGAGACGAGATGTCTGGGACCACGGGATACTGTGGTACAATGCATTTATTCAATTCGCGCAAATCGATAACTAATCGATAAACTGGGGGTGCATTTGGATCAGTACGTTTAAGAATAGGAATGATGGGGGAGTTACATAGATTCGAGTCGGTTTCTACAACCACTCCTTGTGCAATGAGCTCGTCAATGATTTTCAGTAAAGCCGCTACAGCATCTGGAGGTAACTTGTATTGTCGGATTCGTGGTAAGACTACTCCTGGCCTGAGTGTGACTCGATATGGTGTAATGTGCATACAACCTACATCAGTGGGGCCTTGTGCCCATTAAATGTGCAGGAACATTCTGTAATCTGGGATCAATATCTCTCAACACATAGTGACCCTTAAAGTCACGTAAGAACAATCTTACTCCTTCCGGAGAACAGCAAATCACAGCTCCTAGAGCTTTCAGTGTCTTGATACCTAACAAGTTTTCTGGACATGATTTCGTTAATAACAAATCTGTAGTGCGAGACAACGGACCAACTAAAAGTGGTACTGGTTTTGATACTTCATTTACAATAGGTTTGCCTGAAAATCCAAGGGAAACATTCTGGGAGCCTGAGAGGGGTGCCCCTGGAACCTCGTCATGACTTATCGTTGTTCTGCTTGCCCCTGTATCAAAAACTTTCTATCTTTTCCTAACACTTGGCTATGTACATAAGGACCCTCTTGATCTACAGGAACCTCAATAAGAGGCAAGCCAACTTCCCTCTCTAGGCTGTTTCATGTGTATCGCTGATAATCGGGGTAATCTGTTTGTGCATACTGGTACATCTGTTGCGTTGCATGTTGTGTTGCGGCAATGGGCTGTGGCTGTGGTACTGCTACGGTCTGTACTGTCTGTTGTGAAGCTTGCATAGGCTGGATATTCTGCGATACTTGTTGTTGGGCCTGGTCCTGTCTAGGAGGACGCGGTCTTTCTTTAGTTTTACCTGTAGCTATATTGTGTTTCAAAACTGCACAATCGTTTATATAGTGACCTGGCTGTTTACAATAGTTGCATGTCCCTTTAACAGGAGCTACTGAATTATTGGACTGTGTCATGCCCTTTTTCTGACCGTCAGCTGGAACTGACTGAGCAACTAACATTTTCATTTTCGTGTCTTTCATACGTCTTTGTTCATGATCATGTTCTTCTCTAATTCTGTTCTGGTGGTACTGTAACATTTGTAACATTTGGGAAGGCGTGTTTGCTTGCCATGTGCTCTCGACTTTCAGAACACGATTCTTGACTTGGGGCAGAGAATTCTCGACTAACTTGGATACAAAAAGGTGTGGATACGACTCGCTACTTGCTTTCAGGCCACTATTAATAACAAAACATTTTTCAAATCGGGAATAAAAATCACTAGTGTCTTCATCGGGTTTCTGTTTACAGGCTGAGATTGCATCCCAGTCTTCCTTTTTCGTTGCTAATAAACGTGGCAATACTTGTACTAACAATCCTGGTAATGCTTTAGTTTTGTCCCCAGGCCCTAGGCCTGGGGTTCTAGTATTCTCTTCGTTCTCTAATGCCGCCCAATCAATCTTTTGCTCTCCCACCTCCCATTCTTTTTCTTTGAGTTTCTCGTAAATACCGGCAGGCAATAATACTTTCAATATTTTCATGATGTCGGGATAGGTATAATCACCCATGAGTAACATGTCTTTTATTTCACGGTGGAAACCTGCAGGGTCTTTATCGTGACTGGGCACTAATTTCTTCATTTCTAATAATTCCATTTTAGTTATGGGCGTGTACACAAACACTCGTCTAAAGGTATTATCATCATTCCTGACTGGATGCACTTCTCGTAAGGGATTCTGTCTGTCTATGTAATACATTTTTCTTTCTACTGGTGGAGCTGGAACAAACTGTGGATTCAGGAAAGCACTATATCTGTGCCGATGTTCTAGAATTACCTTAATTAAGTCGGTACCTAGGCCTCTCCATTTATTCATGAGTAGCTCTATTAGTATATCCGGTAGGGGCCCCGGATCAGAATGTTGGCTTTTATACAATATAAGGAGGTGCTGTATCATATACATACCAGCTAGTCGCTGTTCGTCGGGGGAAAGATTTAAAAAGGTCTGCGCTAATGCGTCATCACTATATTTATCGGAATTGTCAGCCCATTGTACTGCTGATCTGGCTAATTCTTGCTCATCCATGGAATCGAGTACATGGTACCCCATTCGTTCTTGAAGTATTTTATCGGTAGCCTGAAACAAATGTTCAGGAGTCTTCGGATTTGACATAGCAGTGTGAAAAAGTGTTTTACTTTCTGGACGTATCGGTTTATTAAAGGGTATACCCCTCCCTACATAGGCTATTGTTCCTCTATCTTCTGTCTCTTCCTCTGGTTCCTCCTCTGAGGATTTATTTGCATCAGATTCTGCTTCCCTTTCAGCTTTCGCTTTTGCATGGAATACTACTATTTCTTTACGAATCTTTCTGTACATGGTCTCTATACAATTTTGTTTATCATGTTTTCCGTCTGAAATATTCTGGCTCCATGCAGTTAGTACCTTCATCTCTTCTTGATTTACACCAGGCCTGTCTCGTTCTCTTATGAAACAGTTTATGAGGAATCTTAGTATTAGGCTCTGAATGTCGACTTTCTGATGCGCCATGGCCTCGTGAACACATTCCGGACCCTCCCCCGTCTGAACGAACTGATATATCCTGTCTAGATTAGCTTTTATTCCTGGAAACAGAACTAAAAAGTCTGCTGCACGTCTTATACGTATTGAGGCTAATAACATGTAACCATCTTTGCCTGGTATGGGGTCATATCTACAATATGTGAGAAGTTCTTTCGCTTTTTCACTGGTAATCGGTTTCGGAGTACGTTGCATTGCTAGTTCTCTAACATCTAATCGATGTACTGGTGGCGGGGTCTGGAAACCTCCTGATGCACCTCCTGAAGCGGAGGCTTGAGCATGATCTGTCGGTAGGGCCGTGTCAGGCCCGAAAGGATTTTGTGGATTAATTGGGTTAATGGGGTTTGCAGGAAGTGGTGGAGGAGTGTCCTGTCGTTGGGGATGGCGGTCAGGGGGTGGTATGCGTGCAGGCGGAACATTGATATATTCGGGAGCTACAGCGTCTAAATAGGAAGAAAGGAAAATATCCTTTGTGGTCTTGTGACGTAATTTAGTCGGAACCAATGGAGGGGGCAGATCTTTCGGTACTTCCGGGGTCGCCTTGGGCAGGCCCTCGGCCAGGACTGGATACAATCCTGTCATAATAGTATTACTGCGTCTATCGTGTTGTTCTATTCTAACTCGTTCTCCTTCTTCTAGTAGTTCCTTTTCTTTGGCTTTTTCGGAATCCTCTTTACTTCTCTCTGCTTTTCTGAGTGCTTTCTCTGTCCGTCTGTGCGATTCTTTACGCCATGATTCAATGGCAGCTTTTTGTGACTGTCTGGCTTTCTTTTTCCATAACGCTTCTTCTACTCTCATGATGCACTCGGCATCCCATGTCCCTGTAACGGGCCATCTCTGATTCTCTGCTAGATCTTTGGTGTAATCCACCCACAAATCGAGAAATAATACAGCATCTAAGCCGTGTTTGTGGTACATAAAATACCCTGGAGTGTCCCTGGGTGGGATGGGAACAGCTTCCTCGAGTATCCCTTTTCTAGTTCCTATCTGTTTCAGTTTGGAAAACAGTGGCATGTTTCAGCCGTGCTACTTGGTACTTGATACTTACTTGGACTTGGACCCAACTAATACAGTAAACACGATAATGTAGATCGGACAATCACTCATACCACGACATTAAAACACATTTTAAACATTTTGAAAACGAACAACAATAACTAGAATAAAACTAGCTACCTGCATACTCGATATACTGCTAAACAGTACAGATACACCGCTAAACAGTGCAGACCGGGTCTGTGTACCCAAACCCGTCTTGACCGGGCACAAATTAATGCACCCGTCTAGATGCGTCCCCAGCAACGGTACTCACCGGGAAGCACGGAACGGAAGGCCTCGGAAACTCGACACTGCACTGGACCGGACTGGACTCGACTCGACTCGTGACGTAGGTACTTCGGAACTTCGGAACTGGTGGGCCTCTGAATACCTCGGACCTTGCTCTCTCAGCTAGGCTCTGGTCGGGATCCTCCGCACTCCTCACCGCCTCGTCTGGGTGTCGATCGCAGCCTCAGTCACCTCCGTTGGCCTGAGGGAGATACAGGAAATCCTGCGGGTACGTGTAGTTGTCCGTCCGGCTGTGGCAGGGGGCTAGGCCTGCAACGCACCGCCGGCGCGTAAGGTGGGGGAGGGGTCCCTATTCGGGCGCCAATTATGTGGTAAATTTAAATTACCTATACTTAATTTATGCGGTAAAGTTCAATAAGAATAACTCAGTCAAAAATAAGAGGCAGAGTCCGTGGCATCTGAGTTTATGAAGGTTTTATTCCTTAAAAAGGAATTGGTTCGAACCAGGTATCATGTTCCATCACCACAAGGGTTCAGGAAGGGAATGGACATGGACATGTACAATGCTTTATTAACAGGATATCATATATATAGTCAATACACATAATAGTAATGAATGCAGAAGGCTTAACAGCTGAGAGAAACGAGATAAGAACACATGTACGTAACAGAAGGCGTGCATGAGGGCGTACACGGAGGTGTGTGCTAGACAACGTCACTTGAAACGTATCACAGGAGGGTGGATCCATAGAAGAATCCTGCAGTGTCAGCAGAAATACATGGCAGAGATGCGCGCGCAGCAGCATGACGTGTGATTGACGTGGAACTGGAGGGTGAAGGGGACTTGACATTTAGCCCTACATGAGGAGACAGAAGTCTGGGGTGTCAGAACAACCTAATCCCAAATCATATCTAATATCTTGAGTTTGAGGAACTGTATTATCTAGAAGGAAAGGTCTCTCGGGCAGAGGCTATTCTATACTGACTGCTAGTGCGTGCATATGTGACTTCGTGTCTACGTGTAAAGCAAGGGGGCCATGGGCCTACCATGGTAACAGGAGCTATGAATTACTTGCACGGAGACAGGAAGGCCGGGCCCTTTGCTCTGCAGCTGGGGAGATGTTTTCCTAAACTACTAGACAGGAATGTATTTTCGAGGAGCGGAGCAGATAACTTGAAGGCTGAATACAGTCTTGGCAGGCAAGCAGGTCGAGCCAGGCACCGCTCGCCTCACAGGGAGTAAGGCAAGGGTCAGGAAGCAGCAGACTGCAGTTTTCAGAAACAGAAGGCAGAAAGGGCTCGATGGCAGGAATCAGGGCCTAACTCACCAGAGCGAGTAAAACATGAAAGTGCACCATGTAAAGACGTTGGCAAGGCACACTTAGGAACTGAATATCCGACCCATTCATGTTGGATCTGAAAGAGGACATGTTAACGTTGGACGCAAATGTATTTGCGTCTTCATAGCTGAAATTGGAGGGAACATACATGTACTTGAAGCACGTACATGGAGCCGTTGGGGTCTACGTTAGGGGACATAATTGACCATAAAATTCATATTACCTCATAAGCACATTTGGGAGAGGGTCGGATACATCAAGGGATCTCTAAATCTATACTAGAACTAAAGGAGACATATAGGTGGCCAGGGATGAATACCCACAATCATGAATTTGCAATCAACTGCCATGACTGCAACAGAGATTGCAGCAAAGAACTCCGCCAGATACCTGACTACAGTGTAGCCAGCCCAGTACAGACACCGTTGTTAGACAGCATTAGACTGTCTACACGCAGACGTCCCTATGGACAAATGCAGTCCCACAACTATTAGGACAGATTTATTTGGATGTGGCCTCAGCGCTCGTTTGACGCCCGAATTGTAATGAAAGATTTGCAAGTTTTTATCAGCACATACGCAGTCGGCACGCTACATATTGACCAGGGTCCTGCGTTTAGCTCAAAAGCTTACAAAGATGCCATGGCCAATCTGGGCGTTGCATTGCGATATTCTAGTCCATTCCATCCTGATGGAAATTCTGTAGTGGAGAGAAAAAACCGGGACATAAAGCAATCTATAACAGCTAGGGAATTAGGCTTGGTGACGGGTGGGTCTAATATCTAATAAGTGTCCTACGTAGTCTAAACAATCTGTCAAGAAGTTCACTGGGTGGAATCACTCCATATGAAATCCTTTTTGGTACTAGAATGATTGTCCAGGACCTTGATCGTCACACTTCAGTGGTAGAACAAAAACCTTTTGATATCAAAGACCGTTTGGCTGTTTTGCAGGACTTAAATGAAACAAGGAGAAGTCAAAGCAACACATTGCAGAAGCCTACGACCACTGAAGGGGAACCACCCGTCCCTGCAAAGCCTGCCTGGATTCCAAAGATTGGGGATCTAGTCTAAGAAAAGATCGCGGATAAGAAGGAATTGGGGCCTTCTTACAGACAACCAGTACCTGTGCTAGCAATCCATGAATCAAGAACAGTGTTACTGCCGCCCCTTGCTGGAAGAAAGGAGAAAAGGTTCGTATCTATCGACCTGGTAAAACCACATCCTGTGGCCAATCAAAGTAGTAGGCCAAGTGGACTCCAAAGATGTAGCAGATGACCAAATCTGGCTACTATCCAAGAGGTTCAAACTGAAAAGAAGGACTAAGCAACAAAGTTATGGAACTTGTGCCTCTTGAGACCCAAATAACAGTTTGTCAAGAAACACCTGTCTACCATGATATAGCATCTGACTATACTAATATGAGAGGGGATCCAGTAGCTCCAGTGATTTCAAGTAATCCTGATGCAATACCTACAATTGACAGACCTGCATCTGGCTATTTCATTAACTTTGATACGTTTTCCGAGGATCCCAGTGAACGTAAAACGACGCCAGCAAATAAAACTTTTAAAGAACAAGCAACATAACTTTTTAATCATCCTGAAAAATTGTATCTGGTTTCACCATGGGTTGAACTTTGGATTGTGCTAGGTGTACATTTTCTCCTACTTTGGCTAATTCTTGCTGATAAATGGAAGATATAGTAAAATAGACACAGCAAGTAAGAACATGAACTTACTCCTCAAGCCACACAAATCATCTCATTGTGAACGAAGAGACTTGACATCAGTGAACATCACAGCCGTTCCTATACCCGGTGGTATAGCCTGGGACAGAACTGATTATGACATCTTTGGTCCTGCAGAGCTGTTGAAGATTCCACACAAATTCAAGGTTTCCTTGAGTGACTTTGTTTCACCCAGCACATTTTCTGATGATTGGGACTTTGAGACTGTTAATAATATGATGTTAGACTTAGAGATGTCTGCACAATTTACAAAACATGAATACTTAGAAGGTTCATCGGATTATGAACAAATGTACTGTTATAATCACTATGGTCATCATTATTTGCAAAAATTCTGCAAACCCTAGAAATGTTCATACTTATAATCAATGAGAACATGGTCCAACACCACCAAAGGGTAGTTAAAAAACATGCTATGAAAAATGTCCATACTTCTCAGGTTTTAATGTCTCAAATCCAGAAACATTTTACTTTAAAAATGTTAATAAGACAGGAATGAAAAGTATGTTGACTAATACTAAGCAAATTTATTCTGCAGCCTTTTATGCCCAGCTGTCCTCGTTAGGTTTTGACTTTTGGAGGGACAACATTGAGACAAAAACTGTCTGAGGCACAAAAGACTGGCAGGTGCAGGAAATAGAAGCTTTATTTCGAGCCTGCATTATCCCTGAACAAATAATGTTTTTGAACGACCCTGTCCAACAGACATCCTGTCTCGGCCTAGCTTGTAAAAGATTTGAACAAACTGTCCATACCTACACTTACACCTGATAGTAAAAACACTACAGAGGGCGTGGTCGACGTAAAAACAATTTTACTTAAGAACAGAACTGATCCTGATTGGAAAAAATTGTTAATCTGGTCCACAGACACAAATAACTGTCAAGATAGATTCCTGAATAAGACACAAGGGTTTACATTCACTAGGCCAGATCCAAGATATGTCCAGAGACAACATCCAGGGGTAGTAACAACATACATTGTAGGAAAACTGTGCCTTGATTGGCTACAAAAATCTACACTAACAGAGGTAAAACAACACTTATATTTACTTAAAGATGGCGTTGATTTAAGGGACTTCTTACAAGGTCCTGCGAAACGGCGTCATAAACGTTTTATATAAGCTAGTATATATGCCATTTATAATGAAGCTTGGAAAGCGACACAAGCATAGACTGCAGAACGAATACGAGAAATTGATCGTATTAATTTAGAGAAATCTCTCTCTGTAGTTGACAATAGGTTAAAGATTCTATCATCCAGAATTTATTCTTTGGACAGCATAGTATCCTCTGCCATAGACATAATGGAACAGGACTTGCTCTTGCTACAGCATGGACAGTCAAAATTACGTTCTATAATGCTTTTAGGCTGGACGTTACAAAATCTTCGTTCTGGATTTGTGCCATGGCGTCTAATCAACACCACGTCATTGTTTTCTGTACTTAACCTTACAGATAAACAAATCACTTTGGCACAAAGAGAAGCAGACTATACAGTGCTGAGCATTGAGAAACTCGAACGATTACCATTAACTGTTTCAGAAAAATCTGCAATAGAATGGCTAATACACGGAACAGTTACTCTGCCTGTCACAATTTTCCATTTTCAGTATTGTTTAAAACATATACCAGCTGGCGTATATGAAAGGTTGGGTAAAGACTACATCAAGTCAACCTGTGAATTATACACACAGATTTTGGAGTGGGGGAAAAGAAGTATTTCTTAGTGATACAAATTGCAAAAGCGGACTAAATGGTACACTTTTATGTCAGGGTATTAACTTACAAGGGGCCTGCGATGGTTCTTCGACCAACTTATCCTGCCACCTGCAAGGGTCTCTATCTGCAGTGATAGATCCAATTTTTAGGAAGCTTTCTAATGGAAGCTATATTATGTTGAATGTTCACAGCTGCTGTGGAATGTTGCCAGGAATAGCCTATCTCGTAACTGTGTCAGCCAAGGTCACTTGTTGTATGCAAGTATTGTTTCCTAAAACTAAGACAGACGAGGAGTTACAGTTATGGCCTTCCTGAACATCTCTTCTATATGAAGTGATACTTTAAGCAGGATGAAAGCCATTCTTTTACAAAAAACGGTGCCACTGACCTCATCCAAAGAGACGTATGAATTACAAGTTGCAAGGTCTTCTGCAGAGATACATGCCCTTTTATCAACAAACTGCCCTATACATTTCGTTGAAATGTTAGGATGTATCTTAAATATGGCTGATACCAGTGGTTTTGTACATGTATTTAAGACAGTTTTTTCAGGACTGTTAGCACCGTTTGAAGCAGTCCTCAGCATATTTCCAAACTTCGTGCACTCTGTGTTCGGCGGCCTGCCTCTCATTTTGGGACTTAGCAGGAATACTATTTTCATTCCTTCTGCTCCAATATGGCAAGTAAAGTCCATTCACCAGCGACACCCAGATTACCTTAGAGAACACTCTCCTGGCAATGAAGTGTCGTGAGCGCATGATCCAGATTCTGGGCTTGCCTCGTTTAAGAGATCTGAATCCCACGTGGTTTCCATCATTCCGACCAATCTGGCAAGATTGCATCTTACCTGTTCTACGATGCCTGCTATGTGGAGAAGAATGTGTGTTAGACATCTGTCTGACACTTGCATCAGTCCTGCCAACGAATGTTGATACTTTGCTTGGATCGGTCACGGCTCATGCATTGTGTTGTCCCCAGCGGCTACCAATCCTGATACCGGCATTCATTGAGGTCTCACAGACGCAAACTGCTGACGGTGAGATACGTGGAGCGACAGGCACACAGGTACCATCTCCTTTGAACATTGCTAATGCGGCTGACGGTGATGCTTCTCATTTTTGTACAATCGATCTACTTAATGATGTAGTCCAACTTTCACCTACTGTAGTAGACAAATTATTCACAAGCTTAGAAGATTTGATGTATTCTCCAAACAATGAGACTGACTTTTGAAGTTAGCACACAGTTTTCTATGGGACTCTGTATTCGACCTTCACTTTTCAAAACAAGCTTCTAACTTTGGAACTCTATTTTTCTACAATTTGATTTTTTTTTCAAAATTGATTTCTTGTTTTTGGGCACAAAGTACTCTGCTTAAAGTAGAACTATTCCTAGAGAACAAGAATTGTTTGAATACTTCCAAGACACAATATTTTACCTTGTCCTAATACAAACATACTCTGCCATGGAATGGTCTCATTTTTTTTTCTGTATTTAAGAGCCATTTCATAAATGTATTTTTCTTGATTTATTCAGATAGCATTTCCAATATCATACTATATGCTTTGATTGAAAACATTGCTTTTAAAATGCGTACAGCACAAATGCTCTTTTTATGTACAACTCATTTCAAATGCATTTCTCTGTATTTAAGTAGTGTTTTTTAACACATCATGCTTTAGATATGTGTTTTTGTGCTTAGAACTTATTAATGTCGAACATAACAAAGTGGAGTGGGTGTTGTATGGCGTTTTAGGATCAGAGACAAATTTCCCAATTCATGCCCATATATAGGTACAATTCACATTGCCCTAATATAGGCATAGAAATCATACCCATATTTAGACATAGCCCATGCAGTCCAAATACAGGCATGGCTACTTCCACCCGGACCAAAACATCACAACGATTTCTTGGAAAATCGGCTTAAGCAGTCGGGGACTTCCCCTTGCTTGAATATTGATTTGTCCAAGAACTCATGGACTTTACAAAGAACTACTGTTCCCTTGGGGTTCTTTCCTGACCTTATCATGCCCGACTTTACGTCAAACTAGGCACCTTCAAGGTATGAATATGCCTTCACTTGCTCTAGCAAGACAAGGTGGTTCGGAGCAGCTCGACTATCTACTTGCCCGACGCAGCTCGCTACAGCAAGTGCCGAAGGAAGCCCACCCTCCAGCTGACGCACTGATCGAGAGGCTGCAATTCTCTCAGCGAGAATCCAGCTCCAGTGTTTCCAAGCTCCCCTCAAGGGGTGTTGGGAAATTGATTCCCGAGACAGACATACCAGACGTCCTTCATTCTAAACTAAGGTAAGAAGCTGATTAGACCCTAAAAGAAATCTTGGATAGATTCTTGGCAAAGAAAACCAAACCTATGCTACACTAATACTTACTCCCTCTCGCGTACTAGACTTAGGTTAGGTACATTGGGGTAGGCGCATTTTAGATAGCACTAGTTGAGTATTTTAGTCTGTGTATTTATGTATGTACTTTTATATGGCTTAGAAACCATAAAATGCTTTTACAGTATTATTTTTTAATTCTATTCTCGCTGTACGCATTATACTTTGCAGCATGCATTACAATTGTAGCAGTTCACTTTACTTGCAAGAGAAAGAAGTCTGTTCAATAAATCCTTATTGAAAACACCCGTATCTCTATTTCTCTGCACCTCTGTTGAAACGAAGCATGCACGATTGACTGAGTAAAATATTTATCGTTTGTTTCCAAGATTCTGAAGATACGTCTTGGGGAAACAAAGTTGTCATGTTTATGGGGTTGTCAGAAACGAATCCCTTCTTGTGTATTCGAGGAAGTTTCTAGTGACCTCTGAGCTAGCTGGCACTCACTATTAAGTTTAGTATATTCGATAGAGACCTAGATGACTTTGGTCCTACGTTCAAATTCAAAATATTGCTTTATTTGATTCAGTAATTCAAAATCATAAAATCATACATATTAAAAACACATGTTACAAAATACATCCTATTAAAACCAGTCCGATGCATGACTATTAATTTTGCTAGTAAAAAATTCAATATTACACATCAAATAGGTTGCACTCAGCTCATACTGTTGCGAAACTTTACCACAAGTTTTAAAAAACAGTTCAGTGCATAAATGACATAATCATCTTCCAGCCGTTGCAATTTAACACCTTGGCTGCTAGAGGTTTTCCCCTCCTGTGCTGTTACTTCAGATTCCCCATTGTTCATGACGAGCTCAGCTCGTCATAAGCACAGCCCCAGTGTGACTCATGACGAGCAGAGCTCGTCATGAGCAGCGAAGGGGTTAAGAAAGGCTAGCTTACAGGATCAAATCCCCCATGCCTTGAGAATAGGTAGTAAGTACGTCCTGCGAGGTGCCTGATAACATTTACAAAATAGCACACAATGTATGTTAGATTGATAAGAAATATCATCGCAAGGACATACAAACTCAAGCATGGACCAATTGTTACGATCAGGGAATGTAACCAGTCGGAAGAAAGTGCCTAGCCTAAAATGAGTAAGCAGCATGAGGGCATAGGGGCTGCTAACAACTGATAGGTATTTTTGTAACCCTTCTTGTGCAGTAATTTGCTGATATCTAACAGTGCTATGTTTTTCTCTTTTGATATTCCACCTCAAGGTGACAAGGTGCTCCAGGGCCATATTTTTAAGGTGGCATTTTGGAACCTTCTCCATCGTGCTAGGTCTTAGGAAAAATTCCAGATGGCCAATCTCCTTAAACATGTTTTTCACAGAGTGTAGCCATTTGATTTTGAGGGCTCAATCTAAAGAAAGGCAGTCAGTGATTAGCTCTCTGTTTAGAGAAGTTTCTGGGGTGACCCAGACCTTGTGCCAAAGGAGCATCAGGGAAATCCTGATGGTATCTGTAATATAAGAAAGACCTGCTTCTATATGCAACATATACCTGGATGTGGTTTTGGGAACCCCCAGTAGATAAGTAAGGAACTGATTTCCACAGCTTTGCATCGCCGGTGCTTTTTCAATGCCCCATAAGCCAGCACCATAAGTGGCAGTTGAGACACACTTAGCTTTGTAGATATGAATTAATTCTTTGGCTGGCTTCCCTCCTAGTTTACTAGTGAAATTTCTCAAAGCACCAACAGAGCGTAAAAAAGTGCCTTGCATTAACCGCTGGTTGCCAAGAGCTTCTCCTGTCGAAATTCACCCCTAAGTAAGAGAATCTATCTGTCGATTCGATTCTCTTATCTTCAATGAAGATTGGACAGGGGGTCCTTTTTCTGCCATTTCCGCAGACCATTGTAAAGGTTTTGGATATATTTATTCTTAGACCACGGAGCTTCATGTATATGTTGAATTTATCCATGGTTCTCTGAAGCCCTAGTCTAGTCCTTGACATTAATGCTGCGTCGTCAGCGTAAAGTAGTGGTGGAATGGAGGTCCCTTTAATTGTGGGGTAGTCGTGCTGAAAATCCCTAAGATATGATCCAATAGAATTAATATATAAGGTGAATAGCAGGGGTGCCAAAATGCACCCCTGCCTGACACCCTTTTCTATGGGGAATTTATCTGAGCACTCGCCCTTGCGGCCAAACCTCACCTTGCACCTGCGCCTCTATAAAGTTCCTTGATGTATGTTATAATTTGACTGTCGATCGCAATGTCGCTAAGTGTCGACCATAGGAATTCATGATCGACACAGTAAAAAGCCGAGCTTAAATCTATAAATGAAATAAAAAGGTGACCGCTCTTTGCCTGAGTGTATTTTGCCATAAGGAGAGCCAGATTTATACATTGTTCCATGGTTCCCTTTCCTGGGCTAAAACTGTATTGCAAGTTGGAAAAAAAATTGTTTTTCCTCCCCCCAGGTTTGTATCCTATTTAAAATAATTCGACCTGCCACCTTTGCCAATGCATCCAGCAGTGAAATTGGCCGATAGCAGGTGGGGTCGTTCCTATTACCCTTTTTATAAATAGGTATAGCTATAGCGTCAGACCGGGTAGATATGAAACCTTGTTGGTTTGCTTTATTTAAAACATTGGTGATCATGGGGGCCCATAGATCCATCTCAGCCTTATAGGCATGTATTGGCACGCTGTCCGGGCCCGATGCCTTGCCCGACGAACTGTCCTTTATGCCTTGAATAACTTCCTGGCAACTGAAGGTTAAAGTTAGTGGGAAAGAGCTTGAGTAGTTTACATCCAAGGGGTTGTTTACCTCATCAGTGGGAGCAATACCGTTATTATAGGAGGTAGATCTACCATACAATTTTTTTAAATGAGCAACCCAGAGATCGCTAATGTGATATGGCTCCAGAGACCATGTTTCCTGCAGGCAAATGATGTTATGCCTGATAACAACATCTAACCAATGCCGATGCATCACTTTATCGGCTAAGCCAGCCACATTCCATGAAAGAACGCTATAGATAGGATCTCTTTGTTTGGTGGTTTCTATTAATGGGACAAATTTTCCTTGCTTTTCAATTAATATTTGCGAAGGATCTAATTCCAAAACATTATGAGAAAGGGTGGGTCATCCTTGACTGCTAGAGTGATTGATTGATCATTGTGTAATGACGGTTTACCAGGTGGGTAGGATAATACCAAAAGTTCCCTAGTTGCTGAGACCGATCTAAACCTCCCGTGCTGACTGGGATTTATCAGCGGCGGTAGACATGATATTTTCATATTATGAGCCGTGATGATTCTCTGGAGTCAATCTAAATCATTTAAGTTCGAGAGAGCATCATATCGGTTTGTTAGGAAGGGGCGCCAATGTGATGAGTTAAGATCGTATTGAGTTGACTCTCTCTGGCGATAGGTGGCCCTTTAGCACACTCAAAGATCGGATAGGTGGAACGCCGTTGGAACCCATCGCATGGATGGAAAGGGTAGGAGTTACCTCTATGGAGCCTAGGGGCACATCGCTGTCTGCGCGGGACTATCAATGCCTCGGGATAAAAGTAGGTCAGGGTTCGAGTCGCTATGCTGCTGCACCCCTGACTCTGATACCAATCAGCAATGTGTTGGACCACCCTTCGGTCTCTAAAATTAATCATGATTATGTCCCCGGGGATATCTTTTGGTCTAGATCCTACCCACGCTAGTCTTCTGGCAAACGCTATCTCCCCATCTATGTGGGTGGGGGGCAGAGGTCAATTTTGTCTAAGCCAATAAATAGCTTTGTTTTTTTAGATCAGAATAGCCTTCCTTCGTTCCTTCAGCAAGTTCTGAAACACCAGTTAGGACCACTACATACGGGACTGCCTCTGGTGGTAAATTAAGGTGGGGTCCTTTAGATCTGATGGATTTATCTGGAAATTGAGATTTATCTGTATCGGCAACCTTAGTGTTTGGTGGGCAACTTCCTGCAGTGTGACTATTAGATAAAATGGCAGACGTTTTAACCACTTTCTCAGGAATCTCTCCGGGCTTATTTGGACCGGAGGAGGGATCTTTGCACGGCCTTACTTTCCCAGATGACATTTTGGGACCGGATAAAGTGTCTTTTATACTAGTCTTATTTGGTATTTGGTGTTCACTATTCTTAGTGTTCACATTGATGGCTACCAGACCTTTTAGAAGCTGTGAATTAAGGGTAGTTTCTACCACTAAATCGTTTAGTTGGTCACCCAGCCTTTTAATCCTCTCTAATACTGGGAAAATTAGGGATCTTACTAGGTGTTCCATATCTTTCACCGTGCAATGATTCGAGGGCGAATCGATGGGTTGATTCTTAAACAAATTTTGCATTGCCTGGGGTTTTGATTTTAGCTTTGATGAGGATGGATGTTTCTGTTGTGTTTCTTTATTTAGGTCAATTAGCGGGCTTGAGCCTAGTCTCGGTGTTTTATTTTATCTACCCTGGTGTAAATTTCCCCCTGTCTTCCTTTTCAGCATTTTAACTGGGCTTGATGGTTTTTGTATGGGTAAGCTCTTTTTATTTGCAGGGGTCGGTTTAGGCAGCTGTAGCAGGGAGGATTCCTCTAAGGAAAAGTCCAAAGACGGATCTAGATTTAAGACATCAAGATTGGGACTCCTTAATAGTACTTGAGATAAAGGTGGAGAATTATCTTGAAAGAGGAGGGGAATACTATTATCCCTCAGAGAAAGGAGCCCTGGGGCATATTATCAAGGGGGTTTATCTCTGCTTTTTTGGCTTTAAAAGCCAAGAAAGCGGAGATAAAATTATCTCCCTATTACCTAGCTGTCGCTAACACCAGTTAGCGATAGCTAGTAGGAGATAGCGACCATCTTGGGCTCCACTTTGCATGTCAGTGATATTTATCACTAATGACATGCAAAGTGGGCGTGCCAAGATGTTAGCGACTGAAAACAGTCGCTAACATCGCTATCTCCTATTACCAACTTTTGGAGATATTCGCGCTAAGCGCAAATATCTCCAAAAGCTAACACCTGCCCTGAGCAGTTCTTAGCCATGTTATCCAATGGGAGGTGGATAACATGGCTAAGAGCAATAGCTTGGTAATGCATGAATATCGCTGACTTTTCAGCGATATTCATGCATTGCGGCGATTTTTATCGCATTTGCGATAAACCTTGGTAATACCAAGGTTTATTTGCGGTAAAAATCGCCGCAGCTCTGCGGTAAATTTTTGTCTCTAACCAAGCAATAGCGATAATTATCGCTATTGCTTGGTAATATTCCCCCCTGTCCTCTAAGTACTGTGTGTGGGAGGGGAGGGTATCTGTACTAATGTGCCTAATGAAGAACGCTTGTGTTGTTGCAGCTCAAAGGATAAACGAGACTCTACAATGGAAATTTCGTGATCCAGGTTAGACACCGCCTTAGATAAAAAGGCATCCAGGGTGCCTCTAGTCTTCCCCCCCGCAAATGTTTTTCGAGCGTTGCTGGGCTTCGAGGTCATTGTCAAATTTATCAAGTATAGTTTCTCTTAGTGGGTAAAGGAAAGTACGACTAGCAGGAATCAAGTACTGGTAAAATAGTTGGTGATAGGGAAAATAAGTCACAAGGACCAGGGGCCAAAAGGGGGGGCCCAAGCCCAGCCTCGATCAACCTAGGACGGCCCGCCCTTTGCCCAGACTTAGCCCGGCGTCCGCCCGCGCGTCCTGCGGTGGCGTAGGGGGTGTTCCTGATATAGGATGAGGAGGGGGCGGGAAGAGGCACCAGGTGCGCAGGGTTGAGATAGCGCTTAGACCTCTGGGCCTCGCAGTCCCGCTCCCCCGTTAACACCCAATTAAGGGAGAATCGGCAAACACAGCAGTAGCAGCTCCCAAGTTGCAGCAGAGTCTGGCTTTCCAAATCAGCGGCAGACCCGGTCAAAGTGGCGGCAATGTTCCCAAGTGTGCACCAGTTGCGATAAAAGCAGAGTTCCTCGACTGCGAGCGGCTCCTGCGAAGCGGGGGCCGCGAGTCGTATTCAGGTGAGCAGGGAGCAGCAGGGAGGAGGGGCGGGAAGAGGCACCAGGTGCGCAGGGTTGAGATAGCGCTGAGACCTCTGGGCCTCGCAGTCCCGCTCCCCCGTTAACACCCAGGAAAGGGAGAATCGGCAAACACAGCAGTAGCAGCTCCCAAGTTGCAGCAGAGTCTGGCTTTCCAAATCAGCGGCAGACCCGGTCGGAGTGGCGGCAATGTTCCCAAGTGTGCACCAGTTGCGATAAAAGCAGAGTTCCTCGACTGCGAGCGGCCTACGTCTAAACTATAGGATATACTATTCCAATGCCCAGAGCCTATTGGAAATATAGGAACTACATTACACAGGGACCTGAAAAAAAATAATCAATTATGTGAGAATTATGCACAGGCACTTGCAGCTAAAAGACAGGCACTACAGGAAGAATCATGTACTAATTTAGCCAAGGCATTCGAGTCTAAGGACTTGGTTCTCATCTGGCACATCATGAATGCCCCTTTCTTAAAGGAAGAGTCTATGCTTGAAGTTAACACTCTAGTTTCTTGTGAAGCATGGGTCACCCAGTTTAGCTGCATTTTTAATTAGTTGATGGTTTATACCCCATTAGATAGTGGCATGGGACATTTGATTGACTCGCAGCTACCCTTGTCTATCACATTGGACGAGGGTCTCCTTGCTATTGATAAAAGTGTAGGGGGATACGCACCGGGTCCGGATAGAGGGATTCAAAGCCTCAAGGGAGTACTCCCCCCCCCCATCCATCTTGGGTTGTATCTACTTGGCCTGAGCAGTGAACTCCAGTCCATGGGTGGAGTTCACAGAGTTTTGCTACTCTGCACTCCGCTTTGAGCACAAAGTTTGGCAAAAGCTCCACCTCCACTGCTTAGCGGAGTTCACTGGCACTGGCGACTAAATTCAATTGATTTGGAACTTGTAACATACACAACACACTTATCAGATGTGGCCTGGAACCAGAAAGCAAAAGGGCATATGACAAGTTCAACCTGGTTGCAAAATGTCACACTGGGGTCACACACACAACAACACGCATCTCAGAGCCAGAACCAGAAAGCAAAAGGGCGCGTGACAGAGCTCCAGCTTTTAGGCATCCAACTTTGCACTGCAGTGGCTGTCTGTAATATTTAAAATATATCTCCATGTAGACCGGTGCAGCTGCCCTCCTTGCACCTGAGCTCCCTCACCGAACTCTGCTGTCGTAAAGGTGAACAGAGAGATTGACCCCATGTGCTGCTTGCTGCCCAGGCCATTCTCCTGGATGACGCGTCCATGGTGCAGAACACCCCATTGTGCCAGGAGAGGGGTCAAGCCGGCTGGCAGTGGGAGTCAGCCATCAGAGTGGACTACAGTGCCCCCGAGCATCTCTGTATCTGACTGGCCACTTTACAGATGGTGGGGAAGAAGCGGGCATGGAGGCATTGTGCAAGCCAAAGTGGTGGAGAACCGAAGTTTGGTGGTATGGCTCCTGGTTGCAGAAGCCCATGGTGATAAGAGACCCAAAAATGTGTTTTGTTTCTGGGTTATGTTGTTTTCGGAGGTATCGGGGTAATTTTATTGTGTGATTGCCCCTTTTCTAGCAGGTTAGGCACCTTCTCATGGTGTGCTTTCATTAATACATGACCAATAATTCCCCACCATTCCTCTTCAACCCCTTGTATACTTGTTTCACAAGTAAGCGTATTTTCCAGCACAGAGACGCCTGCGGGTATTTGTCGCACTCTAGAAATGTCAAAAATAAATAAATAAATAAATAAATAAATAAATACATTTGTAAGCGACGCTGCGCAGCATAATGGCCGCGAGTTAGAGCAGCTCCTGAAACAATTACTTCCTTCTTGCAATCCACCACAACAATCCGACTCCCGTGGAGTGGGTGAGCCGTCAGAACCTAAGAAGGTGTCGCGAAGCTTAAAACCGCCTCTGACGGACCAGTATTAGCAGAGCTACGGCCATCTGAAAGTCGCGGCCTTCCCGGACCCTGAAGCCGGGACCTGTGGTGAGTGTGCGTAGCTGCGCTGAGTGATTGGCCTGCGCCGGGGACGGCACAGCGAGCTGCACCCAAGACGAAAAGTAGAGGAGGTATTGCGAAGCAGCGGCTCCGAAAAGCGACACTGCGGTCTGTAGTAGCCACCAACAAAGCCCGTGGGTAAGCGAGGCCCATCGGTGCAGAATGAATCAGCAACCGAGGAGGAGTATTTCGATCCCGGGGGTCTAGGCCGCAACGAAGCACTGAGGAGGCCGGAAATGCAACGCAGGCCGCATCAGGCCCACAGAACTGATGCGTCTTAGGCTCTCGAAGGGTTGCTCATGATCTGCAGGGGAATAAAGGATATCAACGAGTGCGACACAACCAGCCTTTTCAAAACAAGCAAGAGGAATCTGCTGCCACCCGAACTGACCTGAGGGTGCGTGAATGCCCAGAGTCCTGCTTTCCTTGGTGCTGGTCACATCAGGATCTACGACAGATACAGCACATCAACTGGGCGATATCGTCTTGCCCACTGAAATTGCAGAGAGAGGGCAATGCCTGATTAAACATTTTAACTACACCCCCTCAATTAACGCCAGCGTGACTACCCAAAGATCTGGAATGAGAAAAAGCAGATCAGCCGGAAACCACATTGCTGAATAAACCTAATGGAACTGGTCACATCAAGGGTGGGTCGTTTCCCCCCCTGCTCTCCCGTCTCGACATCACATCGTAGCTGGGGCCCCCATGACGTTTAACAACCGGTGAGACCTGGTGAGTAGTGAAGCGCCTGTAAGCCGAGTTTATGCCACCGCCGGTAATAGGGAGTTGCACAACACGCGACTGGGGAAGATGTCGAGTTCAAGGTGACCCAACAAATCATGTTGGACAGATACACCACACCGAGGTCGGAGACACCTGAGCAGGAATCCAAAGAAAAAAAGGCAGCCGAAATGGAGGGTGACCTCTCTGAACTCACCCCGAAGGACATTATCAAAGCAATCTCGGGGGTGCGTTCGTTTTTGGAGCAGCTTATGGACGCAATAACATCGGAGGTGACACTCATCAGGGCTGACCTAACAAAAATTGGTGAGAAAGTCAAACAGATGGAAATCACTACCTCTAGCCTTGTAGGTGATGCCTCACAAATGCAGCAAGACATTAAAGAGTTGCAGGACTTCTGAACGTTTGCTGAAGACAAACTAGACGAGTATGAGGGATGCACCAGACGCAATAATGTGCACATTATTGGAGTGCCGGAGAGGGCGGTGGGGCAGGCAACCGACCTGTTCATCGAAGACCTCAATCTTAAACGACTGCAACCCAAGAGTCTGTCAAAATTCTTTGTAGTCGAAAGGCCTTGGGCGCCCTGTGGGGCGCCTGAGGCCTGGTGCACCTTCACGTCCTACCCTGGCAAAATTGTTGAATTTCCGAGACCGGGCCGATATCTTGCAAGCGGCCAGAGTGACCTACCTCTAAAGTATGAAAATGCAGAAATTTCTTTCATCCCGGACTTTACCATTAATGTGCCAAGGCAACGGCGTTCATTCCTCGTAGGGAAGAAATAACTAAGAGACAAAGGGATCAAATATGCAATGCTGTTTCCAGCCCGTCTCCGGGTGGAGGCCGACGGCAAAGCATGGTTCTTCGACCATCTCGAAGCGGCTACAGACTGGATGGAGAGGAGCGAACAATCATAATGTTCTAAGAAGGTCAACTCTATCCTAACCAAAGGTTGAAACTGTACGGAGAAAGTAAGGTGCTCCAAGTATATACTGGCACTATTAGACTGTCCAAATCTATCAGGGAGGTAACTTGTTGATCCATAATGTGGCGCAATGCCCTACTAGTGATTTTAGTGATATGGCTTTATTTTGTTGTTGTTGACCGGTCCCCAACCTGGGAGCCTCATTATCATACCAAATAAGGAAGGGAGTGGAGTTGTTGAGTATCTCACCCCGCATAAATCTACCATTAGATCTAGTTCGGGCAACAGGCACTCTGCATAGATGTTAGATGAGCAGTTTCAAGCCCAGAGTGCAGGGGAGCAGGGAGCGGGGTAGTTAGGAGGGGGAGGGGTGGCTAAAACACCCACAAGTTCAATCAACATGGTTTAGCTGCAGACAACATGAGATAGACATGGATTACACACGCTGTAATGAGTACACACTGGGACAAAAGCTTTAAACTCCTGAGTTGGAATGTCAATGGGCTCAGAGACAAATTAAAATGAGGCATAGTACTGCAACATCAAACGACACTCCCCTGATATCGTGCTTCTTCAGGGGTCCCACCTGGTAGGCAACAACTGTAAAGTGCTGAATAGATGGGGCTATAAACTGATGCCACACTTTGGCTTCTCTACTGGCTCCAGGGGGGTGGGTATCCTACTTAAACACTCTTTCCCGCTTTCCATACAAGGTACCTGGATTGACGATATGGGTCGACACGCCGCGATCTCGGGCAGTGGGAAGTGCCGACGCTCACTTTGTTGGCGGTATATGTCCCACCAGGCATACAGGTCCGTACCTTCAAAGACTTGGGTACAATCATACTCTCACTCCTGGAGGGCCACTTAATTGTAGGGGGAGACTTTAATTCTGTAGCATCGGGACCTCTCGGTCACCATCCCCCATGCGACACAGGCTCTTCAAGTAGATGGCTCCCAGGCTTACTAGATGTCTTAGTCCTCACAGACGTATGGAGAGACTACTACCCGGACAGTAAACAATACACCTTCCACTCAGGGGCACATAACAGTCTTTCCTGGATAGATTATCTGCTTAACCCTGCACCACAGATCGCAAATATCCGTGAAGTTAGGCACATGGCAAGAGGGATTTCTGACCATTCCCCGGTGTGGGCCCAACTTGTCCTGAGTGAGAAAAGGGTGGGAAGCATTGCCCCTGTCAACCCGTGATAGCTTCGCAACCCAGTCTAAAAAAAGCACTCTTACTGACCCTAGATCACTATTTCCAGGAAAACAAAGGGTTGGTGGGGTCATCCCAAACTATATGGGAAGCCTTTAAAACGATAATAAAAGGGCAGTCACTCTTGCTAATAGCAGGAGCACATAAGGAGTAATTCAAAGAGCTGGTTCACATAGAGAATGAGGTCCTCCAATTAGAGGAGGTGATGAGTGAAGAGGACAAGCAGGAGAGAATACATGCATTGAAACTCAAAAGGGACGAGTATAAAGCTATAGCTACCAATATGGCCAAAACTCTAGCGAGAGATAAGGATGGAAGAGCCGATAATCCGGGAGATAAGGCTGAGAAACTGATCGCCTGGTGGGACAGGTATGAAAGAAAAGGAGGGTAGATTAGTGCCAGAACTGATAGATGACTTGGGTGGAAAATAACAGATCCACAAGAAATTGTTAACAAATTCGCAGAGCACTATAAGTTAGTATATCAAAGAAGCTCACATCTACCAAAAGAAGACTCAAGAGCTCTACTGGCAGACGTTACGTTACCCAATTTGTCAGACGAGGAAAGGAACATGCTAGATAGTGATCTCACAAAAGATGAAATAGAGCAGGCAATAAGAAACCTCAAACCTGGCAAAGCCCTGGGCCCTAATGGCCTGCCTATTAAATTATACAAATTAAAACTGGATAAACTGGCCCTGTGACACCGGGCCATGTTTGAGGAGAGCCGAGAGTCGGAGCAGCAATCACAAGACCAGAGGGTTGCTACATTGATCACCATACATAAAGAGGGAAAGCCAAAGAGGAAATGCTCATCTTACAGGCCCATCTCCTTACTTAACGCAGAGCCAAAAATACTAGCTAAGGTACTGGCCAAGTTATAAGCAAGTTGGTACACCCCGACCAATCAGGATTCATGCCGCATCGGAATACCGCATTAAACTTTCAAAGGCTGCATGGCGTGCTGGAGACAATTGACAAGATTCAGGAACATGCAGTAGTATTTTCGTTCGACACCACAATGGCGTTCGACACCATCGAATGGCCATACCTCTTCACAGTATTGGCAAAGATGACTTTCGGAGCCAGTTTTATTGAGTGGGTGAAGCTCCTCTATGCTGCCCCTCTGGCCCAAGTCGTGGTCAACAAAAAGAAATGGGGAGGTGTTCGAACTGGGTGGACAGAAGGATGGGAGGGCTGCATCTCTTTATATGCGGACAATATCCTTTTATACCTTGCCTCCCCGAAAGCGTCGCTCAATAGAGTGCTCAATATTTTCACAAACTTTGGTAAATGTTCTGGGTATATGATTAATTATGGGAAGTCCCTGTTAAATGTTCTGAACGGAGACCCGCCTTTCCCACCCCAGGGTTGTCCAATTCAGGTAGCAAGGATGGGCTTTTAATATCCAGGAGTCTTTATCACCACAGACCCCAAACTCCAATGTGAGCGCAACCTGCTTTCCCCACTGCAGAGTTTGAGGCGGGATGTCGCAAATTGGAAGTCACTGCCGCTGTCCCTGCTGGGTAGAGCAGCGCTCTTTAAAATGATCTTGTTTCCACGCTTTCTCTATGCTTTACAGAACTCCCCAGAACATGTTTCAGCGAGATATTTTAAAGAAACTGAGGTCCTGTAGAGGGAATTGCTATGGGACGGTAGACTCTGAATAGCGTCGCACAAACTGGTACTCGGTTGGTATGATGAGGGGGATAGGACTCCCAAATTAAAAAAATAATATTGGGCCGCCCACTCAGCTGCCATCAACCACTGCACCTTTCGACAAGGAGACAACACTGGGTACAGAATGGACAAATGGCTACTGCCAGGTGGCAACTACAGCCGGGCTATCTACCCTAGACCCCTTAACAGGACCAAATAAACACTCAGTTCAGGTCTGGTATGTATCAAATAGAAGCCTGGGATGGGACCAGAAACTCACACTAGTCACCCCCTTGTGGGACTCAGAACAACTGGGCACGTTGAGGATCTCATAGGGATTTGACAAATGGTACTTAATTGGTATCTCAAAGATTGGAGACCTATGGGAGAAAGGCGAGGTTATGACATTCGTATCACTCCAAAGATATTTAGCTAGCACAGAATATTTCATATACCTGCAAGTGTGGCACGCACTAATGTCAAATCTAGCAACTTGCACCTCTCCACCGGATTCATCTCCACTGGAGGATAGATTACTGGACGGATACCTGCCAGAAAAAGCGATATCCCTGACCTACAAAAAGTTGATTAATAATACTTCAGATCCCCTTGGGCAGACAAGAGAGCGCTGGGAGGGAGATGGGCAGGACCTAGATGACGAGGAGTGGCAAGAGGCGGTGGCCTCCCCACGAGAGCTGGTGATTTCTTCCAGACTGCGCCTCATTTAACTCAAAATCTTACAAAGAGTTTACGTCTCTGGGCCCAGACTAGTCCAAATGGGAAGAATAGATAATGGGAAATGTAGGAGATAATGTGGTCAATTAGGCATGTTCATGCACATAATATGGAAATGCGGGGGTGTTCCTAGATACTGGAAGAAGATACATGACTGTATGAGCATGGTGCTAGATTTTGTTATAGAGCCTGAAGCCAAAAGATGCCTTCTAAATGTATGGGAGCCCACTGACCTCAATAGTACAGACAAACTATGGGTTACACTAGGTCTAATAGTGGCAAAAAGAAACATTGCACAGTAGTGGGGGGCAGAGGCAGCGCCAAAATTAAAGGCCTGGAAGGAGAATATGGAGTGGTGTATGATTAGAGAAAGAACAGTATACATTGCACGTGGATGCCCCAAAAAGTGGTCCGCAGTGTAGAGCAAATGGAATGCCTACCGGGGGAATATATGTGTCCCACCTGTTGTCCTCTCCTTTGACGAACCAACTACTCTGTAAATACTGTAATCCACTGAGTTTTCAGTTGAATGTACTCTGTGATCAAATGTATTCCATCCTACTTTGTTGCATAAGTCTATTTTAACCATACTGCAATGTAGATCATTCTTAATGTTCAATAAAAAGATTTATGAAAAAGATATACATTTGTAAAAATTTGATTTTCGCCGTCTTTGTGCAGTGCTGTGCATGCTCATCATCATGACACTATTGCCTATTGCTAATTGTTGCACCTTCACTGGGTGCTTAGAATTGGATGTTGCCCGACACGATTCATGCATCTGCACTACTCATTGTTTATTGAAATGTCTTTAATGATTGTGAATCCTTGGCATTTAGGACGTCTGGAACAGGGTCATTGTCCACTGACTTTGCTGGAAGGTAGTAGCTTGAGAGATGCCACTACATGGCCACTCCCGCGTGTGGGCAGTGGGAGCCCGCAACTCTGCCGGCTCACAGAACTCTGCGGATTTTGACAGAGTTTTTCAGTTACTCCACAGAATTCCCCTGAGTAGAACTCTGCGAGCTCCGCCTAGGCCTAGTATTGACCATAGTCCCTATTTTTAAAAAGGGAAATGAATCTGAGCACAGGTGTTATCGCCCAATTTTCCTTCTCGATTCGTCAGGTAAATTGATGGAGAAGGATCGTATGGAGAAATTGGGCAGAGAGTATTTCCATTATTTCAAATGTGCAATTTGGATTTAAGAGAGGACGGCAGACAGTGGAACACAGTATGAACCTAGAATTACTTATCTGGAAATGTACCAAAGCTAAGTCAGGTTCCCTTTTATTTTGTTTCGCTGATCTCAATAATACCTTCGACTTGGTTGACCATACTTTACTCTGGACTACATTGATTGCCCAAGGTGCCCCTAGCAACATAATTAGCTTTCTAGCACATCTTTATGGAAATCTATCTGGCACGGTGCAGTATGGCCCTAATGGGAAATGCTCCCTCTCATTTAAAATCATAAGGGGTATAAGACAGGACTGAGTATTAGCACCGCTCCTCTTTTCACTTTTTATCAGTGGGGGTAGTAGACTCACTTCAAACAGTGCAGGCTGAGGCCCCTGATGTTGGTAGATACCCTGTACCAATCTTATTGTATGCCGACAATGCTGTTCTACTATCTAGGACACTCGTTGTGTTACAGAAATAGATGGACACCCTCAGGCACTTCATGGATTCTAGGAAAATGAAAATCAATAAGGCAAATACCTTTTTGATGTATGTGGGAAGCACAGAAACATATGACATTTTATATCGAGGGTGTCCCTATTAGTAATATAAATTCCTTCTCTTATCTAGGGATTCCATCAACGAGTAGTGGATCATGGGTTCAGCAGATTTTAAGCACACAGATGAAATTGAGCAGAGTTTGTGAGAGAGTATTCAGATGTTCTTACAAGATTGGCAGTCTCCCAAATAAGGAAATGATTTAAATCTACAAGGCTAAGGGCATTTCAACTGCTACCTATGAGGGAGGTGTGTGGGGTTAAGCTCCCAGTCAACTATTACCGGTGGAAGACTCCCACTTTCTTAAACATCTGTTGTGTGCAGCTCGATTTGCAACATCCTTTATAATATATAAAGAGGCTGGGATACTTTTTGTAGAGGACATACTAGCTCTAAAACCCTTTTTACTTTGGCACTCTATATGGTTGAAAACAGAAACAAATGTTACCAAGTCAATTATAATTGACTGCTTAGCCCTTGACTGTGCATTGAAAATACCTTTGTTGTCTTATAATATTGGCTTTTATAAACTGTTGTATGACCTACTTATTGCGACAAACCCTTCAAGTTGTTCCTCACTGGAAAAAAAAGCCTGCATTACAGAAAGGAGCACAGAACACTTGGAGAATTTAAGAAACATACTGCAGTTCTATATGTATCAAATACTTTGTTGGAGGGATGTCAGCATTATTTAACCTGGATGAATAAATGTTTTGTGTTAACCAGACTACGAATGGGTATTGTACACCATTTGCTCGGCTTCTCTGAAATGAAAAAGCATCCGTCAGCCACTATACCCTTGCACTAATGAATCCTTTGGTCCGTTTTAGAATAGCGCCTTATATTTGGGCAGCTATGCATCTCGGGTAAAGCATAGTACTGTAATGTATTTTATGTAGATTTCAAGTTATTTTTTTATATTTTTATATATTTTAAAATTGTGCTGTACCTATATATTTTATTATTGTGGTGTTTCAATGAATTCCTATGATGATACTTTTGTATGCACGTTTATGGCCTTTTGTTTTGTGCTGAATAAAGTTCAATCAAATAAATTTGATTTGAAAGAATCAGGAGTCTCTCACTTATAATAATAATAATAATCTTTATTCGGTTTTTTAGCAGTGCAAAACCATAAAAGTTATCATAACATACAAAAAACACAGAATTTTTAAAAAATGCAGTTATACAAAAAATTTTAAAAGCATACTACCAGGTACTGTGCGAAAAAAAATTGGTAAGGGGCAGTAGTAACCTTCTGATTTTTCTTCTATTTCACAGGTTATTTCTATGCCTCATGATACACTTTAAAAAATTGAGTACGTGGTAGCAGGTACATTCGGAGTCCAATGTCTGAAGTGCTAGCATGGCTGGGCGACATTGTCTGTGACCCCATCTTTTTAATAAAGGGGTTATCCAGATTTTTCGATGAGTGTGGAAGAACTTACAAAACAAAATTGTATGAATGGTAGACTGTTGGGACAGATCATCACATTGGCAGGGGTCCATGTTAGTATTCCAATTGTTTTTTTCAGGGAATGTCACTAGTCTATAAAAGAGATTCAGTCTGAACCTTGTTAGGAGCATCTTGTCATATGCTGTAAGCTCCAGGGTCAAATATAGCTGGATTTTCGGGGACTGCTGTATCATATTCGCATGAATCACAGATTTTTTGGTTGTCAACAAAGTCAGTCTCAAGGACTCTATGTGGCTCAGCGCGATTTGTTTCAGTTCTTTCTTGGATATTTCTTTTAGTTTTTCTGGGGTATGATAGTACTTTTGTAATCCTAAATTGGAAAAGAAATGTCCGACATAGGAGAGCCATGCTATTTTCTGTACATGGTCCAGTTCCATGGTATCCTGTAAAATATTTTTAGTCAGGCTATTATTTTCCGACAGCCAGACGCGCCTCCAAAGTAAGAGTGGTTGGATCTTTATTAAGTCTTCAATATATGGGATTCCCAATTCCATATGTGAGGCATAGATGGAAGTGCCTTTTGGCGTTGACAAGAGGAATCAAATGAAGATGTTTTCTTCTTTTTGGAGTGAACCAATGGCTGTATGTCCCCAAATCCCTGCCCCGTATAGTGCGATGGCTTGGCATTTTGCAGCGTAAATCTGTAACAGTTCTACTGATGGTCTTTTTCCAAGTTTATTGGAGAAGTTCATCAGCGCCAGAATTGCTCGTTTGAAAAGATGTCTCCTAGCCTCAACCGCTGCTTTCCAGTTTAGGCTGTCATCGATCATGATGCCTAAATATGGGTATTGCGAGGTCTTTTCGATTTTTTGGTTTTTCAAGAAAATGGACTTAGTGGCTTTTCGTTGTCCACCCGCTACCATGACAAATGTTTTTTTTACGTTGATATGCAGGTCCAAAGCACCCATAAAGTCCGCATATTTAGATAGAGATTTCTGAAGTTCGATAGGGGTACGTGCTAAAATAACTGCGTCATCTGCATAAAGCAGAGCGGGGATCGGGCGATGTTTCACTCTGGGCAAATCCTGCCCCCCCCCTCAACATGGTCTCCTCTAGACCGTTGGTATACAGAGAGAAGAGGAAGGGGGCCAGGACGCACCCTTGCCTTACTCCCCGCTCTACCCTAAACGGTGCAGTCAGCTCTCCTTTTGTCCCATATCTCACTCTTGCAGAGGCTTCACCGTACAACTCCCTCAGAAAGGCCAGGAGGGGAGGGTCAACCCCTAATGAACTCAGCAGTGACCAGAGCTTCGCGTGTGACACGCACTCGAACGCGGAGGACAAATCCACGTAGACCATATAGATGGACCCTGGTTTAGCATGGATGTACTTTGACACTAGCAAGCTTAGATTTAGGGCCTGTTCGACTGTTCCAAAGCCCTCCCTAAATCCAAACTGCAGATCCGAGAGGATATTTTTGTCTTTTGCCCATTGCTGTAGTTTTTCTAGAACAACTCTGCCCACTACTTTGCCCAGGGAGTCAAGCAGCGATATTGGTCGATAACACTTCGTGTCTTGACGGTCCCCCTTCTTAAAGATAGGGACCATGATGGAGCATGACCACGACTCCAGCAAGCCAAGTTTCGCTGCTGCTGTGCATACTCTTGTGAGTATTGGTGCCCAGAGATCAGGAAGATGTTTAAATGGATCGACTGGGACCCCGTCGGGCCGGGTGCTTTACCACTCTTACTCATTGATAGTGCCATTTCAACGTCCTGTAGTTCGAAGTCTATTGGTATTGGAAATGCTACAGGTGGAAGGTTAAAATGACGTTCTTCTGTTATTGATGTTAGTTCAAAAATCTTTGAGAAGTGGTTCACCCAGGTTTCCTAATCGATGGCCACGTCAATCTGTGGGATGTTGGAGTCCGTTAACAAGGGCGACTTAACAATTCTCAAGAATGCCTGACTATCTTTCAAGAGTGCACTTTTGTGCAGAGCGTTCCACAAGGACAGTTTCAGCTCCTTTTTCCTTGCCTTTCTGACATTATTGTACTCCCGCCGGAGATGTTGAATCTTTGTTTTATCTCTATTTGAATTTCCAAGTGCTTTTCTCAGGTTGGTCTGTGCCTTGGTACAGTCATGGTTGAACCAACCTGTAGTGCTTGATTTATTTTGTTTGGGTGATTTGGTCAACAGTTTTTTAACTTGTTCTAATATCGTCCTGAAGTTTTCCAGGATTTGCTTTGGTTCTGCGTGTGGGTCCAGGCAAATCAAAATGTTGCTATAAACGGACTTTACTAAAGTGTTAGTGAGATTGTTGGGATCCACTTTTTCCCATTTTATAGTATATCCGTTGTTTTTACCCAGTTCAAGCCTGTTTTGTGATAGGGTGTTTGCTATTGTTGCCATCAATGATCTTGGTTGGTTCATTTGTAGATTCAGGCTTAAGGCAGAGTGGTCGCTAAGGGTATTTTCCAGGATTGTAAAGTTACTGGTTTGCTCTTTTAGACCTTCTGTGATAATTACATAGTCAACTGTGGTCTCGTGCCCCCTTCCTCAATAGGTAGGTTCTAATTTATTGTCTGGTTGTAGAGTAGGGTTTATTATTTGAAGTTCCAGGTCTGAAAGTGTCTTGTTCATAGCTAGCCCCGCTCTTGAGTGGATAAAGTGGACGAGTGGGTTCTCGTGTTCGTCCACCAATCCACAGGTCTGATTGTTCGGGCAGGGGTGTAAGTTGAAGTCCCCTCCCCAGATTATATGAGCATTTCCCATTCTCTCATAGGGGTGCCGATGTTGGGTGATTTTTTCTTGAATTAGGGAAAGGGTGTTTATGAAATTATCGTCATCTAGGTTATTGTATAAGTTGATTATCGTGATAAAAAGTTTTTTCCCAGTTATGAGAGTGAGCAACTGGAAATTTGGGAATAGATCTACCTTTGAAACCTTCATGTCGGGAATTGTGTTCGCTATGTAGGTTACCAGCCCCCCTCTAGGTCTACCTGAGCTACTTGGAAGGGCGGGGGATGAATATGTCTTGTATCCTACAAGGTGTAGGGGCGTCGTGGCCCAGGTCTCCTGTAAGCATATGATTTTGGCATCCTCCAAGAAACGGGCGGCCAAACCATCCTCTATTTTATTTCTGAGGCCTGCCACGTTCCAAAAAATCACCGGGAGCTGTAGGGTTTCCTTTTCTGAGTCTGCCTTTTTGGTTTCTAATAGGGCTGGGGTAAGATTGGATGTGGCCGGGGTTATATGTAGGGGCGCCGGGGATTTCACTCGTGGTCAGTCGACCATTTCCAGGCAACTAAACCGATTCATGGTCGGTATGCCTGGCCAGTTTTGCCCATATGTGGTGTCTCTATAAGTGGGTCTATGTGATTGATAGAGCGGTCTCTCCCACTGGTCCCAATTTCTAAATCTGTTTTGTGGGCCCACAGTCTGCCACGGGGCTTCTTTTTGTTGGTAGTTCTGGTTTGCTGACCACCAAGAGTTATCAAGTTCACTGTGTCGTTGAAATAGTTTTGGGCCGGCGACGTCTAGTTCCCATGGCTGTGGGATAGGTTTTCGCCAGATGTTATCAATATCGTTTGTATAGTTATTATAATATCTTTCTGGGTAGAAATAGGAGAGGGATCTTGTAGCAATCCCCCCAGAGGTGTTATTATATTCCCAAGAACAGATATGCTCAACTATGCTGGGATCCTCAAAAGTGATCACTATACAATCTCCCCGGATAGTTTTTTTCCTATGCCCCACCCACGGGGTCCTACAGACTGATGTTATTCTACTTTTCCAGGTTGGCGGAACAGGTCGATTTGTGTTCAGCCAATACTGTACTTTGTTCTTCAATGACCAGTTGGGTTCCGTCCCCTCTCCCGTTAGTTCGGGAACCCCCGTCATTACTACCACGTATGGGCATGCCTCAGGTGGCATGTTTAAGGAGTGCCTGTAATCAGTGGTCCCTCTCAGGGCTCCTTTGTTATTTGAGGGATTTGTCTTTTTGGTGGCAGGAGTTTTGGGGGCCGGCGTGTTTGCAGTTGGCGTATTTACTTCATATGTATTAGATAAGGTGTTAATTCGTGGGGGAATGGTCAGAACCTTAGGCGTGGGTTTCTGTACAGTGGAAACCTTTGGTACTGTAGGAACTTTTACTGTGGGTTGCTGTTTGGGCGGCGGGGCAGCTAAGGTTGCAGGTTTCTTGTGTGTGGGCAGAGTGGTCGAGGTGTTTGAACCCACTTTTGGCAGTCCCTGTAAAGGTGTTGGCTTAAGGCAACCAGAGATTTTTGTCAGTTGGGCCTCAATATTACTGAGTCTGGTCTCTAATGGGCGAATATAGGAATCTAGGAGGGAAGCTACCTCCTTAATTAGTCTTGATGATTCTCTTTCCTTGCCCATTGTTTGTGGGACAGAGGATTCTAAGATGGACATATCTTGGAGATTCTGTGGTGGCTGATGGATCGTTATCACATTATTACTTGGGGCAGCAGTGTGATGGGATAGTGCTGCCGGATTTGTAGTGTCAATCAGGTCTATGTGATCGATCACTTTGGTGTTTACGATGCTGTCAGAGTTTTCCCTAGCCTTCCTTTTCTTTATAGCTCCCTCCCTCCTCCCTCTCGCTTGCCTTACTTCTTCCGGGGTAGAATCAGGGAAAATTTCAGGAGTTTTTTCTAACTCGTTTTCTGAAAAGGTTACAGAAAGTTGCGAGGCTGAAAGATCTATATTATTTAGGAGACTAAGTCTGTTTGTGGCCACTGTTGTTTGTGTCGGGGCTGACTGTGTATCTGGGGTTCTTGCAGTTGCTAGTGGTCCCATTGAGGATCGCCTTGCGATTGCGAGTTCAGTTGATACTCTCCCCTCAATCAGACTTATACTTTGGTCAATGAATGTGTTTGCTTTGGAAATAAAATCATCCATTGGTCCTAACAGTTTTTCTCCTATCCCGCTTTTTTTGAGTTTTTTTTGCTTACTTGATCTCGTGTTCATTTTCAGTTGATGGGTTATCAGAAAATCTTTAGTTGGCAATAGTAGGTTATAGCAAGCTTCGGAGAGATGGTAAGTACCTGTGTTTGAATATCCAAGATGTAAAGCTTAGGGGTGTGGGCCGGACCGGACTCTCACGTTCTCGAACGGCCTCAAACGGCCCGCTCTTTGCCCGGTCTTTGCCCCGATCTCCGCCCCGCGCGCGTCCCGCGTCGCGGTTGAAATGATGGTGATTATGTACTTCTCGGCGGTGGGCGTGTCCGTGGGCGTGGCCGCCGGGGGAAGAGGAACCAGCTGAGCAACGTGGAGATTGCTGGTCCTCGCAGTCCCCCGGCTAGCTGCTGGTGATTCGCCCAAGCCTCTACCCTCGGGTCTCTAGCTGGGAGCGCTAGACTAGCTCTGCCGGTTGCAGAGCTCGCTCCCACCAGCGAGTCCTCGTCAGGGGAGGCAGCAGTCAGCAAGGCAGAGGTCTTTGTTGCGCGGACCTTCACAGCGTCCTGAGCACAACAGGCAACAGAGTTCAATCAGGCAAGTGAGTGGCACCCGCGAAGCGGGTGTCACGAATGGTTTTGATGACGGTCGGCGGTGGGCGTGTCCGTGGGCATGGCCGCTGGGGGAAGAGGAACCAGCTGAGCAACGTGGAGATTGCTGGTCCTCCCAGTCCCCCGGCTAGCTGCTAGCTGCTGGTGATTCGCCCAAGCCTCTACCCTCGGGTCTCTAGCTGGGAGCGCTAGACTAGCTCTGCCGGTTGCAGAGCTCGCTCCCACCAGCGAGTCCTCGTCAGGGGAGGCAGCAGTCAACAAGGCAGAGGTCTTTGTTGCGCGGACCTTCACAGCGTCCTGAGCACAACAGGCAACAGAGTTCAATCAGGCAAGTGAGTCTCTCACTTGATTTTTGCATGTTGGCACATATGCTTTGTCCCCCACTCAAAAACACTGGCTCAAATTAAACACCGAATCAAAGTGTACAGTGTAAAAACGTGATATTCGCAGTAAATGTTACAATTGCTCATAACCTAGAACAAGACTGGCTCTCAAAATGGCAATTAAGTCACAATTTTGTCAAACTGCATACAGGATACCGTGGAGCTGACTAAAACTAGGCACGCAGCTTATATTATGGAATCCTACAACTCGGGAATTAAAATATTAAACTGACATAAGAAACATCTCAGAGCTTTAACATGCTGTAGAACTTCTAGAAAAAGTATTTTATTAAAACTTTTACAATTATCCTACTTACTTGATTTGATTATGCTTCAGCAAAATGTGTTATTAATGTAAACGACAACCAGGACTTCTGCTAATTGCTGCATCTTAAAATGTCTGGGAGCAGAACCATATCCCAATATTCAAGACACCCCAACATTCAGATCACTCTCCAAAATGTAGCTCAGGCGGTTATTCATTGGGATGATTTTGCACAAATAAGGCACCCTCCCCACCAACATCATTTTAGCAGAGTTCTAGATCAGAAGAAAGATAAAGGGTTTTATTACAAAAATCTCAGAAATCAAGTGGTACAGAATACATAGAATAAATGCCATGAAGGCTAAAATTCCGAATTATACAGAGTAATCAAAAGTAGAAAATCATTTTTTTTATTGGTTTTTTTGTCCTCATACGCCAGAAAAGATATTTTCAGTATTGATTATACCGAGAATCTTTATGGATGCTCTTTTTGCAGACACCCAGTATGTATCTCACGGTACCGCCATGTCAACAGTCATCTCAATTTTCCAGACCCTTAAACTGATCTTAGGGTGGTTCATTCTACAAAAAGGCATAATCATTGGACAAAGTTGTTCATAGTCCATCGAGCCAAATAATACAAGGAGTCCAAAAATGATTTTCAAAAGTAGAAAATCACTGCAAGCCCCAAATGAGCAGCAATGTTATAAATAAATCTAGCAGCACCCCTAGTGGGACATCTTAGAATTGTAGCTCACCATCAAATCGAGTTCGCGCTATATAAAACGTTATAAATAAATAAAAATAAAGGCATTCTTATACACAATCCTTGCATAACAAATGAAAAACCACAGACTTATTATGGCAACTATCACAAGTAACAATTTTCTTTGCAAATCAGAAAATTATACATCACTACATAAGCACCATCTCATTTGAAGAAAACATCCAACATCTTCCATGTTATTGCCACCCAGAGATGTTCTAACTAATCTGAAACATTACGTCAATGATGCTTCACACAAATGAATGAGACTAGTCCCAGCAACTGAACTATAGCTTAAGGGCTTTGAAAAACTGCAACAGTTAGGAACAGTAGGAATTTAATTCAAAACACACACACAGTAGAAATCCATTACATTCATTTACCTTTGCTTCTGCTAAGCCTGTGGTCAGAAAGATGTGTGGGTGAAGTGGCAGAACAGCATAAATGTTTAGTTAGAATGGTGTTTTCATAAAAATGTGGCGTAACTAAAACATGCAATTAAACATCATATTTAACTTGCTTCAACATTAATCATGTTAGTACAGTATTTGTATATTAGATCTGACATTTAAATGATTATGCTTCATTATTATTCATTGCCCAAAAATATAAATCCAGGCAAACGCTACCACACGTGTCAGTCAAACAAGTTTTTTGTTAGTTAATTGCTAGGTGGCTTGACTATCAGAATTTTTCAATGGTTTTAATTAATCAAAAACAATTAATGTATTACTTATGACAGAACATCTGTACAATCTATCAAAGAACGTATTTTAATTAAAAAAACAATGGACCTGCATGGTAGTTCAGATGTGAGATTTGGTATTGATACATTAAGTAGAAGGGATTACAATATATATTTATAGCATTATATCCTATCTAAGTTTTTCACTCTTCTTGAGGCCTGCTTTGCAAGTTATCATTACTTTCATAGTGAATACGTTTACAGGTGGCTTTCATGAAATGATTGACAATGGGTGTCACCGTTTCTGTGAAAAAATGGTAACAATTTGTAGAGAGGGAGAGTGACACTGAGAATACACATTACTTGGAAAAGTAAGATAGGAGATGGTAATGCATAACATTTCATGCAACAACCAGATGGTGAAGAAGGTTGTGAAGGTTAATGTGTTCATTCATGGTGCGGTCTGACATTGTGCATTGCCATGCACAAGGAGAAGAATACTGTAATTGCTTTATGCACTCCTGTATTACAGCACAGTTACATTATGCTTATTGAGCAATGGGAGGATTTCTCAGTGGGACTGTGGAAGCAACATTAGGTAGCTGTTGAAGTGAAGGAACAATATCTTAGACAAGAGCACCTTAGATAAAACAGAAGCCTCCATTTCCAGATGTGAAACCCAGTGCACAATTAAAATGAAAAGTAACTTGTTTTGGTTCCTTTAACCTAGTGCCCTCCCATTCCAAAAGCATATGTAGATGGATTTTTGGAAAGTGGCTGGCTTGGGGCATCTTACTACTCCCTTCCAAATCAGCCACTTCAGTTTTGCCCAGGAATGGGAGTATGCAGGATTCTGCTATTAGAACCAGAGCCTGCATGTAGAGAGCCAGGGCTAATTTTGGGAAGGGGGCAAATCCTGAGAAGAATACTTGGCATTTAGGATGTCTGGAGCAGGGGCATTGTCCACTGACTTGGAGTTTATGTTTTGAAGGTGAGCTTGGGGGCGATAAGGAGTGGTGCATTGGAGTCTTCAGGTCAGAGCCATCAGACAGAAGGAGAGATTATGCTCACTCACTCCTATGGGGTACTTCAGAATACTTGGGGTTCTGGCTGCGTGTAATAGCTTTTCTGGCCACCAAACACTCTGCCCCACAACCTTTATGGCATTCATATATCAGATTTATATATCATATGGGCCTTGATGAATTGCAGCTGATGCTTTATTTTATCTGTCAGCTGCCACAGCTCACTTTTTGCTTTAACTCCATTTGCCCCAGGCGCAGGGACTGTATAAAAGCAAATGAGCTTTTCAGTGTAGGTATACGCTATCCCCGAACCTTTTTTGTGTTGGCATGTGCCTGTGCCAAATGGTCTTTGATAGACAAGATTAGCAGAATAAAGTATTGATTGAACAATACATTACATAATTCGGAGTGGATTTAGCTAGTGTAGAAGCTTTGAGGAGCAGGATGGAGAACTGGGGAGTTTAATCTTGTATCTCTTACAGTGTGGATGCACGTATGTCAGTCCCATTGGCAGCATCATATACCAGGCACATCAGTTGAAGAACTTGTCTCTAAACCAGACGCATGTGGTCCTTGTTATTGTATCCCACCAGCAGCATCTTACAACTAGCAGAAGATGTATACCTATTGTATGGATGTTAGTGAAAGGCTGTCCATGCTTATGCTACAGAGACTTTTTTTCACGAAACTTCATGAAATTCCATGCTACTTCATGAAATGACGCTATTTGTAGCAAAATGTGATGTGCAGTTCTCACATCACTTTTGTATTTGTTTAACCAGAACACTTGTCTCATAAAAGATACCGTCAAAAGATAGGTTCAGTACAACAGTCTCTCACAAGACTATGGGCCATATGTAGGTAGCTTAATACTGGTCGGTAACGGTCGAAATTCGGTAAATTTGCCGTTACCGACTGGTATTTAGCTTTTTCTAATGTAGGTGGCTGGATTTAAGGATTCGGTAATTTACCGATTTGATCTTTTAAGGAATCGATAAATTATGGAATCCTTAAAATACCGAATTGGTAAATTATCGAATCCTTAAATCCTAAGTAAGGAGCACTCAAGTGAGTGCATTTTTGACTCATCCTCGACATCCCTCGCCACAGCCACATATCCGCCCACCTGAGAATCCTGCTCTGGCTCCCCGTCAGCAAGAGGATCATGTTCAGGCTGCTCACCCACGCGGTATACACCCGTTACAACGCATCTTTTACTCCGCACTACCATTACAACGCGACTTTTACTCCGCATACCATTACAACGCATTGCGCTGGGGGGCGCTCTAGGATAGGGAATAAGTATAATTTACTATCCAACACCTTCCCTAGGGTCCACGGGGACTGGAGTTAGAATAGTAAATTATACTTACCACTATCCAGCACCCCAAAGCGCTATGCGTTGTAATGGTATGCGTTGTAAAAGTCGCGTTGTAACGGTATGCGGAGTAAAAGTATGCGGAGTAACATGGTACATCCCACCCACGCACAAAGAGCGCTCCACAACATGGGCCCCGAATACCTCAACAGCCGCCTCTCGTTCTACACTCCCACCCGCGAGCTCCGCTCCACCAGCCTCGCCCTCGCCAGCGTCTTACGGATTCGCAGAACCACCACCGGAGGAAGATCGTTCTCCTACCTAGCAGCCAAGACATGGAACTCCCTCCCCGCACACCTACGAATGACCCAAGACCATCTCACCTTCAGGAAACACCTCAAGACCTGGTTATTCAAGCAATAGTAGGCAACCCCCCTCCCTTCAGCGCCTTGAGACCCTCACGGGTGAGTAGTGCGCTTTACAAATATATTGATTTATTGATTGATTTATTGATTGATTTAAGGATTCGTTATTTACCACCAACTACAAGCTGGTGGTAAATATCGAATACCTTTAAAAAAGCTATTTTGTGCTTTTTTTAAAGTGCCATGTATTAGACATACATGCCCTAAGGTCATATATGCGCACCACATGTGCACACATGCACGATTCAGGGATGCAACAGGGTGTCAATGTGACACCCTGCCACCCTTGAATATGCTCCCCCTATCACTGATTCGGTATTTACCGAATCTGTAATAGTAAATGGCTTCCCATTCATGCATCACGACCAACACCGACGACACCCTCGCACCCGCAAGCACCTGCACTTCCAGGTCCACATCAACCCCAAGACCACCCTCAGAGGCACCCTCATCTACAGACCCTCGGGACCACGCACACAATTCAGCGAAGACATCGCCGACTTCATCAGCCCGCTCGCCCTCTGCTCCGCTGACTACATCCTCCTCGGGGACCTCAACTTACACCTGGAGAACAACAACGACCGCAACACCACCACCCTGCTGGACAACCTCGCAAACCTGGGACTCAAGCAGCTGGTCACCACCCCCACCCACTACGCCGGACACACACTCGACCCCGTCTTCTCATCCAGCAAGGACATCGCCTTCAGCCACGCCACCGGACTCCACTGGATGGACCACAGCTGCGTCCACTTCAGCTTCGGAAGGACCACGATCCACCACCACCAGCAACAGGTTGCACACAGAAGCTGGAACAAGATCACAGCCGACCAGCTCGCGACCTCCCTGAGCATGAACCCTCCCACCAGCACAACGAACCCAAGCCAGGCGGCCACCAACTTCACAAAGTGGATCAGCGACAAAGTGCAACTTTGAGAAATTTCTTGAATTTCACTTAACCTAGAATTCAGAAATTTTGACAAATTTTACAGCATAATTTAATTGAAACTAATGCCTATGTAGCAGTCTCTTGGCAACAACTGCATTGTAGTAGTTTCAGTCTTTGACTCAACATCGTGTCCCACAGTAAAAATGTATTCCGATACCTTTATGTATGGGAAACATATACATTGAAGTAAACAGACAGCTTCGAAGATCAACCAAATAGCCACTCAAAGCTACCTGCTCACATACTTTTGATGTATTTTTGTTTTTATATACATTGTCTGGAAGATCAACCGAATACCTACTCAAAGCTACCTGCTCAAATGCTTTTGATGTATTTTTGTCTTGATATAGATTGTCTGTAACTGTGTCTCACCGACTATTTATGTCTGTTTACTTCAATGTATATCTCTGAGAAATGTTGTTAAGATATCAACACATATAGGTATCCAACAGACAGATAAAATGTGTATCAGAATGTTTTTTAATTAATTTTGTATTAATAAAATTAGCTTTTAAAGGATTTTGAACATACTATGAGTTCTATATCATGTTTGTGGTTTAGATAGTGTGTTAACCTTTATAAACCGTGAGTTGCCTAGGGATTTTTCCTATAAATTGTGCATTGCCCTGCTCTAGGAATCTACGTTTTTTGCAGGGGGTCATTGTTATCTAACCTTAAATAAAATGGACATTAACATTAGAATGTGCAATGTGAGCACTGATTTTAATGAGAAAGACAGTAGCTAAAATAATTTGTGCTTCGTAAAGGTTCACTTTACCTAGGCTTTCAAATACGGAATGTTGTAATAAGCCTGTAACATGAACAGAATATTGAAAAATTAGCATGGAAATTGACTATGAGTTCAAGTTGTTATAAAAAAATCAATTATGGATATTCCATACTTACATAATGTAGACACAATCATCCACGCGGCAAAGGTATGCCGCTGTACAGCTTGACGAGACACACACCACCCAGACCCGCACCTTATACCCCTACATCGTAAATCCTTGCACCTATCCCCAGTTTTTTCCGCCCCGGTTCTATACAGCATCCACACCGCTCCAAGTATCACTGTTCGCACAAGACCTACTTCTCCGCTTCACACATCATCGTTGACATAATTTATTTACACAAATGCAGTGTATTACTTACTCGTATGTCTTGTCCCATAACTTGTGATGCTCAATTATAAAATGCCAATAAAAACAAGTTTCAAAACATAATGGAGACACAATCATTAGTTGACCTGAAAAAAGAACTAATGAATAGTATTCAACGATGTGAAATTCATATTTTAGGACAAACTCATCACTTATGCTGCGTTTCATAGAGGCCTCAAACTTCTTTCCTTCCTAGCATGAACTAATGAACTGAATAGTCTGAAGCCTATGAGAACTTTTTGTAAAGTTTCTACTTGTGCTCTAACGCTCAATAATTCATTTAAAACTTGTAGCTTATTAGACCGCACTAGCAACACATTTGTTACGTCCTAGAGTACATTCTTGGGAAAAGACTGACAAAGGATGAGAGGATGGACTCGCCTATTTCCTAGATGCCATAACCACTCATATGATTAAAAGTCAGTGGTATTATGGAAATGTGCAAAATAATAGATTGCTTAATCTTACGGATTGGAATACATCATCTCATCCTGTCCTATAGAAAATGACCAATGGGACAAGCTGGTCTGACAAAATTAAGTGATGTCAAGGGGTGTAACCATAATTCAATAGAGTATAATTACCTAAGTTGTGGAAAGGGACGACCCCCTATTTTATCCAACTTCTCAACCCCCTTTTGTTACAGAGAATGATGATTTGGACTGCCAGAAACTAACATGAAGTGAGAGGTATTACTGTGTTTGCTGCCGGCTGGTATGCTTGCGTAAGTGGAACCTTTCCATCAGGAAGGTTTCTGACAACAGCTGTGACATTGATACTGCAGTGTGGACAGCAGCAGATGAACCTGTTCATGAACTGGAACTGGTCATTTGGTGATTCCTGGTACCATATCTATAGGGTGTGTATGAGGGTTATATGCTTTAAAGGACTCATGTCCCATGATACACTCTCCCTCGGCAGAGGAAGAAAAAACTTTTCAAACTTGATTCTTACAGCTTTATTAATGCTTATTAAATCTCTATGATTTGTAAATCAATTTGGCATGAATACTTCTTTAAATTAAGATACCAACTTAGATAATTATTCTGCTGATTCTTTTTCATGTATTTGTTGTGGTCATTTTATCTGTTTCCAAATGAACAAACCTAAACATGTACTGCCTAAACAAATCCATTTGGTAATGAATAAATGTTAACTATTATCTTATTCCAGGTCCTGAAATGATATAAGTTCATTGCCTAAATACTCTAGTCCCTTTCAGTACAGAACAAGATCCTTTGGAGGACCTAATGAGACAAAAGGTGTTAGCTGAGGTTATTCTGGGGAAATTAATTTTGATGGAGAGATTTATTGAGGTCCAACATGTTTAAGCTACAACAGTTTTTCTGGTAGCGTTTCAGATGGTTTCCTGTCTGACAAGACTGAGATATAAAGGGGATGTGTAAGGAGAGTATCACAGATAATCGAGTTCAGTGATTCTTTAGCTGAATGCCAGGTCTGACGGCATCAAAACTATGAGACAAGTGATGTGAGTAATAATAGGGTTGTGAAAATATTGTATTTGTATGTGATACTAATGCTAGCTAGTAAAAAGTCTGTTTTAGTGTTTGATGAAGACTAAAAGTTGTTATAGTATTGAAATTGTATCAGGTCCGAAGTGGCCTAAGTTCCCAGGCTATACCCCTAAGGGTGGTCTCAGTGTGGCATACGCTGAGTAAGTTTGTTTGTTGTTTTGAAGATGCTGTACATGAGACATCATCGGCAGTGAGAGTGTGAGAAGCAAAAATCTTTAGGATTTTTTTCAAGTGCACAGAGATCAATCGTAAGGATTTTTCAGTTGAAATCGCACAGGTTAAGATTTTGTTTAGGATTGGATGAATAATTCTTGGTTGTGTGGGGATCTATCATTTCTTTTAGTGGAGCAGATAAGAGTTTATCTGTGGTTGGTACTTTGTTGAAAATTCGATTTGGAGAAGTCGGATTGAAATGGGAGGATCAGTTGCTGCTAGGAGTTGGTCTGAGGTCACAGAGTGCCTCGCTGTGATAGGACGGTTGGTGTACGGCTGCAATGGGATTGGTTGCTAGCGTCAGGGAAAAGTTGTGCCGTTATTGGAAGCTAGCAAAAAACACAGTCGATGGACAGAATGCAGAACAATGTCTTACATTCACCCCAGTACAAAGATCTGGGCCTAAATCCATAGTTTTTTTGCACTCCACACCACCCTAGGTCAGACAATGGCTATATGCAAATCAGCCTTGACCCTGTGCCTCATGGGAACAGTCCAGCCCGAACTAGCAAGCCATGTCTTTCCCAGACCGGAATCAAGCATCCAAGGACCGGTTTCTGGCTATCAGCCTTCTTCAGCCTGGATAGCTTGACTCCAGTGATGTGGAGTGCCTGGGACTCACGTCTGAACATACCCAGCCCACTCTGGGTGAAAATTGCAAAAAACACAGTTGATGGACAGAATGAAGAACAATGTCTTACATTCACCCCAGTACAAAGATGAAAATGTGGAGATGGGATATTGCATAAGGAGCACGAAGGTATCCTGTTCTGGCTGCAAATAAGGGGGAGGAGAAAAATGCAAGGAAAAGAAAAACATCCAGAAAATGCTGAAGCTCTCATGTTAACTGAGGATAGTTGGAATGAGATAGATGATGAGTTTTTGAGCACATTTTAATGAATCTACCTCCAGCATATAATGAAGAACAGTCACAATCAGGGCAAAACCCCAGAGTGGGAATTCAATCAGGTGCATCTGTCATACCAAATAGTTTAAATTCTGTAAATCCCGTTTTGACTAAAGAGCCAATACCAAGAGGAGCAGGAATTAATAGCTCAATAATACCTAATGCTCCTGGAAACTCCCGATAGAGGGCCACAGGTTCAGACAGCTAGACCCTTACAAATGGGAGCTCGAGGTTCTGAAACTTATGTCACACAGCAAATGGAGGGAGCTAGTAGGGGATCTCAAGAGGGTGTGGTAAATTAAAGAGTAGGGCCTACCCCACAGAGGTTGGATGATTGAATTAAGGAGATAGCCCCTTCTACCTTTAATAGAAATGTGGCAGGAAAGGCAATTTCAGATGCAGTAAATTCAAACTAAAAAACGCTGGACATAGCTCAACTGAAAGTGGAATTGGAAGAGATGATTTTGGGAACTATTAGACCAGGAAGAATTGCTAATTAATGTGACAATGAATTATTGATCATTTGCAAGGCTATCAACGGGAGAGCTAGAACCACACATGAAAAGTTTGTTGAGGTTGCACAAAATATGGGGTGGATATACAGAAGTCCAAAGCTTTACAAAAAAAACTATTGATTTGAATTTAGCGATAAGGATTTGGAAAGTTTAAACCCATCAGGGGAAAGAATACAGATTAAAGCATAATTGTCAACATTCAGGTAATAGAGCGAGTTAGAGAGATGGGAAGGCAGGTGGGCTAAAAAGAAGGAAACTAAAAAGGTAACCATGACAATTTACCGACTGTTCGAAGGGGATACTGAAAGTTTAGAAACAAAAATATTTCCAATGAGAGAAGTACCAGGAGTAAGGTATATTCAATCAATCAATCAATCATATCATTTGTAAAGCGCACTACTCACCTGTGAGGGTCTCAAGGCGCTGGGGTGGGGAATGCTGCTACTGCTCGAAAAGCCAGGTCTTGAGGAGTTTTCTGAAGGTCAGCAGGTCTTGGGTCTGCTGTAGGTGGATGGGGAGGGTGTTCCAGGTCTTGGCGGCGAGGTGGGAGAACAATCTGCTGTCTGAGGTCGCTCTTCGGAAGCGGGGGACTGTAGCAAGGGCAAGGTCAGAGGAGCAGAGCTGGCGGGTGGGGGTGTAGAAGCTGAGTCGTCTGTTGAGGTACGTTGGTCCGGTGTTGTGGAGTGCCCTGTCTGCGTGGGTCAGGAGCTGGAAGGTTATCCTCTTGTTGACCGGGAGGCAGTGCAGGTCTCTCAGGTGGGGTGTGATGTGGCTGCGGCGAGGGATATCGAGGATCAGGCGTGCAGAGGCGTTCTGGATGCGTTGGAGCCGTCTCAGGAGATTGGCCGAGGCTCCTGCGTAGAGGGCATTTCCATAGTCCAACCTGCTGCTGACAAGGGCCTGGGTGACTGTTCTTCTCGTTTCATTGGGGATCCACTTGTAAATCCTACGGAGCATGCGGAGGGTGTTGAAGCAGGAGGAGGAGACGGCGTTGACCTGTTTTGTCATGGAGAGGGTGGAGTCGAGGATGACCCCTAGGTTGCGTGCGTGGTCGGTGGGTGTTGGAGCGGTTCCCAGTGCGGTCAGCCACCAGGAGTCATCCCAGGCCGAAGGGTTAGATCTGAGGATGAGGACCTCCGTCTTGTCCGAGTTCAGCTTCAGTCGGCTGTTCCTCATCCATTCAGCAAGGGCCTTCAATCCTTCATGAAGGTTGGTTTTGGCAATGTGGGGGTCCTTGGTGAGGGAGAGTATCAGCTGGGTGTCATCGGCATAGGAGAGGATGTTGAGGTTGTGCCGACGGGTGACGTGGGCGAGCGGTGCCATGTAGATGTTAAACAGGGTTGGGCTGAGGGATGAGCCCCGGGGTATGCCGCATATGATCTTGGTGGCTTCGGAGCGGAAGGGGGACGGCGGACGCTCTGTGTTCTGCGGGAGAGGAAGGAGGTGGTCCAGTCCAGGGCCTTCTCTTGGATCCCAGCGTTGTGGAGGCGTGTTCGTAGTGTGTGGTTACAGACCGTATCGAAGGCGGCTGACAGGCCCAGAAGGATGAGGGTTGCCGTTTCTCCGTTGTCCAGCAGGGACTTGATGTCATCGGTGGCGGCAATGAGGGCAGTCTCGGTGCTGTGGTTTCTGCGGAACCCGGACTGGGAAGGGTCCAGGATGTTGTTCTCTTCGAGGTAGTGGGTCAGTTGTTCGTTGACGGTCTTCTCGATGACCTTTGCCGGGAACGGGAGCAGGGAGATGGGCCGGAAGTTCTTGAGGTCCGCCTGGGTTTCTTGAGTAAGACGTTGATCTCAGCGTGCTTCCAGCTCTCCAGGAAGGTTGCTGTCTCGAAGGAGGTGTTGATGACTTTCCGGAGATGGGGTGCGATGGATGTGCTGGCTTTGTTGAAGATGTGGTGTGGGCATGGATCTGACGGAGATCCGGAGTGGATGGTGTTCATGATCTTGATGGAGTCATCGTCGTAGATGTTGGTCCAGTAGAGCAGGCGGTTGGTGTGGATGGTGGTTGTGGGGGCGGAACTCTCAGTGGTTATCGGGCAGTCGTGGCGTTGAAACTGTCGTGGATGTTTGTGATCTTGCGGTGGAAGAAGGTGGCCAGTGATTCGCACAGGTCTTGCGAGGGTGGGACGTCGTTGGTGTTGGAGCTGGGCTTAGAGAGTTCCTTCACGATGTTGAAGAGCTCTTTGCTGTTGTGTGCGTTGTTGTCTAGGCGGTCTTTGAAGGAGGCCCTTTTGGCGGATCTGATGAGGTTATGGTGTCTGCAGGTGGCATTCTTGTGGGCGGCGTGGCTGTCTGGTGTTCGTTCACGGAGCCAGATCTTCTCGAGCTTTCGGCAGGTTTGCTTGGAGGCCCGAAGGTCTTCAGTGAACCTGCTGGCTTTCTTGTTGGTATGATTGTTGGAGAGTTTCTTGATCGGGTGTTGGAGCAGTCATTGATCCACTGTCTGAGGTTGTGGGCGGCGGTGTCGGGGTCGGTATGGTCGGCCGGTGGGCTCTGGACGAGGGTGGTGGTTAGCTGGTATTCGGTGACTTTGCTCCAGCAGCGGTGAGGCATCTGTTGGGTGGGGTGGTGCGTGGTGGGTTTCTTGAAGGTGAAGTGGATTCAGCGGTGGTCGGTCCAGTGGAGTTTGGTGGTATAGTTGAAGGAGACATGGGGGCTTGCAGAGAATATGGGGTCAAGCGTGTGACCGGCGGAGTGGGTGGGTGTTGTGACGAGTTGCCTGAGTCCGAGGTTGGCTAGGAAGTCGATCAGGGTGGTGGAGTTGGTGTCGTCATTGTTCTCGACTTGGAAGTTCAGGTCCCCGAGGAGGATGTAGTCCATGGAGGCTAGGGCGTATGTGCTGACGAAGTCGGCGATGGAGTCGCTGAACTGTGGTCGGGGTCCGGGCGGTCTGTAGATGAGGGTTCCTCTGAGGGTGGTGTTGGGGTCGGTGTGGATCTGGAAGTGCCGGTGTTCGGCGGTCCTGAGGGTGTCATCGGTGTTGGTCGAGACTCTGAGAGTGTTCCTGTGGATGATGGAGATTCCTCCTCCCGCTCTGTTGGTGCGGTCCTCGTGGGTGATCTTGTAGCCTTCCGGGACGGCTATGGCTATGTTGGGTGCCGAGGCGGGGTTCAGCCAGGTCTCCGTCAGGAAGGCAATGTCTGGGAAGGGTGAGTCGAGTAGGTCCCAGTGTTCAACGGCATGTTTTCGCGTGGAGCGGGTGTTAAGAAGGATGCATCTAAGGTGGCTGGGTTCTTTCCTGGTCGGCAGCATGGTGGGGCGGATGCTTGTGAAGCTGCAGTTCCGGCAGGTGAAAGCTCCGTGAGTGCGCTTCGGGCGGCCAGGAAGCAGGTGTGTGATCGTCCGGTGTAGAGTGCGTGGAGAGTTCTGGCATCGTAGCGGTGTCGGGTGTCTTGGCTTTCGTGGTCTCCAGGGGTCCTGGCGCTGGGCACGGTCCAGGCACAAACGGGCACAGACAGGCTTGCCTTAAGTGCACCAGCGGTGCACCAGCGGCACGGCCGTGTAGCGGCTTCCATATGAGGGGATGTGAGAGGGAGGAGCAGCTTTGAGGCAGGAGCGGGCGGCGAATGGGATTGTAGGTGGGCGGGGCCGCAGGGATGCAGCGGCGGGAAAAACGGGCGGGGCCGCAGGAGAACTGGGCACAGGAAGGAAAAACAAGTTTAGGCAAGAAAACAAGTACAGGCACAGAGGAATAAAAACAAGTCTGGGCAAGAAAGCAAGTTCAACACAGGGGAATAAAAACAAGTCTGGGCAAGATAGCAAGTACAGGCACAGGGGAATAAAAACAAGTCTGGGCAAGAAAGCAAGTACAGGCACAGGGGAATAAAAACAAGTCTGGGCAAGAAAGCAAGTTAGGCACAGGGGAAAAACTACAAGATTAGGCAAAAACAATGCAGACAGAGCCGTGCAGCAGCATGGGGAGCGACCTGCCTGCGAGCAGGGTCATGGGTCGCTCCTTTCACCGCTGTGCAGCTTCCATATGAGGGGATCTGGGAGGGAGGAGCAGCAGGGAGGCGGGAGTGTGCGGCGAATGGGATTGCAGGTGGGCGGGGCGGCAGTGACGCAGCAGCGGGAAAACAGCCGGGGGCTGCAGGAGAACTGGTTACAGGAAGGAAAAACAAGTTTTGGCAAGAAAACAAGTACATGCACAGAGGAATAAAAACAAGTCTGGGCAAGAAAGCAAGTTAGGCACAGGGGAATTAAAACGAGTCTGGGCAAGAAAGCAAGTACAGGCACAGGGGAATTCTTACAAGTCTGGGCAAGAAAGCAAGTACAGGCACAGGGGAATAAAAACAAGTCTGGGCAAGAAAGCAAGTTAGGCACAGGGGAAAAATACAAGATTAGGCAAAAACAATGCAGGCAGAGCCGTGCAGCAGCGTGGGGAGCGACCTGCCTGCAAGCAGGGTCATAGGTTCATGTTCCTTGGACTAAACCAGACATATTGTCCTTCACAAATGATTTTCCGAAGTTGAGAGAAAAGCCAGCTGAATGGTAACCGCAGGTTGAGAGGTTTGTGAAAGTTTCAAAGGATTTGTTGAAGGATTTAGAAACCTTGTTTGATATTTTGCTACCGAGTGATTTATGGATCGAATGCCAGAATGTGGTAGATTGGCCAGAGACAGAACCTGAGAGAGATTTGAGGACTGGTGCACCGCCACCTGAAGTAAAACATTTATACAAGCGGGTCATTACTTACTTAAAAGGAAAAATTTCTCCAAAGGAGACCTATTCGGTAAAGATTGACAGGACAACACAGGAGTTGAAAGAGACAGTGCATGTGATCCAGCAAGTGGGCCAGAGATAAATACTCTACACAATTCAATAAGGCCCATAAACATTTACCCAACTTCTCATCACTTTTCCCCGGTACCCGCTGAGGGTCATGTTTTACAATTCACTCAGATGTCAATTCATTATTTTCCTGTAGTCTTGAAATTTTCGAAACAAAATAAATAACAAAACTAATCTTTCACGGATAAACACTCTTTCCTCTGGTCTATGGACCATTAGTTGAGTTAGTTGATGGTGATATTAACAGTTTTCTAACTAATTCATATATCTTAGTGAAATAACCACAGACTCTGGGTAAGATTCATAAGTTTTATCTAAATTTCAGACATAAAGGTGAACGCTCTTTAAATACAAATTCACAATGCAAACACCCTCATTTTTACATGGGATATCGATAAATCATTTAGCAGATACAGCCAATGACACAAACTCATTCAATAATTCAATGCAAAAGGAGTGGATAGATGAAGAGACAAAAGGAGTTCAGAGGCTAGAATATATTTGAAAAACAATATGCAAATTATGAGTCAGAATAATATTTACCTATTTGAAATACTGAAAAACAACCCTCTGGCCAAAGGAATGGTGGTCCCCTGAGTTAGAATAAGGAGACAAAGACTATAGGACAGGGCAGATACTTATTAGACTTCTCTATAAACCTGACGTGCCACGGCGCATCCCTCTCTTACACTCTCTCCCTCCTCGATGTTCTTCCGGAATCTTCTAATCTATTTAGGCTGTCATTCGGATCGGAATCTTCCCAGAAAGTTCTCTCATCTCTTTTCTTGATCTTGCTCGACCCAGCTTCTCTCTCTCAACCCAGTAGCAGCAAGCTTAACTTGGCTTCTCTTGGCTTGCCAATAACCCACTAACATTCTAAAGTCACTCTAATTATAATCTCCATTTCTACATGTCCCACCCTCAATAGTTGCAAATATTAATAACTATAATATAACAGAATATAATTGGACAGGGCTAGGGTAGTTTTCATCACAATTTGCTGACATATTCATTTTTATTTAGGTACCATTGTTTAGCAAACCCTTCCCTTTTAGCTAATTCATGCTTCCTTTCAAATTCATATATTGTTGCAACTTTTAATAACAATTCCAATGCAGGCTCCATAGATGAGGCATACACGTCTTTACTTTCCCAGGTCTTCTGTCCTTGAATCGTTGGGTCATATTCTGAGTCTACTGAGCATGCATAATCTCATCGTCATTGGACTCCATTTTCTCTCCCCGTCATATGGGAAACAGTCTTAGATGCACACATTAATAAAAAAATCATAGAAGATGTTGTTTTCTCAAATATATAATTCTCACTGTTCACCACCCACTTCTACTCTATTCCATGTTATTATTATTTTTCTAGGCAAAAGCATTAGCGTAAGTGGCTTTCTTTTTAGTACAAGCAAGCAGATGCCGGGCATGTGGTTCCGCAAGACCACATGTTAGTCCTTGTTTCGCATCTGCAAAGATTGCCCTCCAAAAGCGAGTTAGTCATGTTATCTCTACGTAATTCCAGCTTGCACATGCGCAAAGCCTTCTTACAAATTAAACCAGTTTTATTCTCATTGCACTTTATTCCACATTAATTAAGCATGTGTAAAGCTTTCTTCCCACTTGTCGGTGTTTGGTGTATATTAGTTTTGTCTCATCTACAACTTTTAACGGTTAATAAAGATTAATGAAGGATTTATTCCGCGCAAGTTTCGTTTTCTTGAATCCTTGCTCCATCACATGTATATGATGAAAGACTCCGGCTGGCAGTTACACAATATAGAGGAATGGAGACAGCGACTGGTAAAGACATGGGACATTTTGTCTAACGATTTATGTATGGATTGATGCCTGAGATAAGTGAAAAGATCCAACAGCATTTGATTTGCTGGCAGAGCAAGCCAATAGATGAGATTCTTAATTATGGAAAGTACTGTGGAGATGAAGTGGACTCCAAATATAAAAGATTGAAGCAAGTGTTGAAGTTGGCTCAGATGATGGCAGCAAATAAAGTTTTGTGTCGGTACTGATTGTTCTGCAATAGTACTGGGAAATAACCAAACTAACACTGGCATACAGGGAGTAGCAGATTGACAGCTACAAAATGTGACAGTCAAGGGCAGAGAAAGAAGGGTTTCAATAGAAATATGGAACAAGATTCATCCATGTCATATTTGCAGCATTGGAAGCACAAGTGAAGGTTCAATCCACTGAATCAGATGAATGGGCAGGTAGCAAAAAGTAAAATTACACAAGCCCAGACAGTTAAAATGATGCAGAATCAGCAGACACAATGGCTAAAAACAATGAAAATTTGACTATGCCACAAGCCCCTGTACCTCAATGTAATGGCCAAGTGCAGAAGTATAATGTGCACATGGAATTTCATACAAATGATCACATTGATACCTATTCAAATATAACCCAGCAGTACCTGTTCCAGATTGATGACAGTGATTCTGATTTGTCCCAATGACGGTGCCTGAGGAAGGAGGAGGAATGTGTGCTTGGCGCATCCTTGGAGGTAGACCAGGGTGGTCCTTTTGTGGATGGCAAAGTGAATGGAACACCTATTTCATTCCTTGTTGACACGGTGTTACCCGTTCCTGTGAGCTGCGAGAATAGCGGAAGTTCCCAACCTACCCCTTTTGGAAGAAAGTATCCAAGTTGTTGGAGTTTTAAACCAATTAATGTCAACAGCGGTATCAGAACCTGTTACATACAAATGTGATCATTTAAGGATTTGCACAGATTTGTGATATATGATTGCAGCCCACTGAATTGAATTGCTTCATTTATTGTTGTCCGAACGCAATAGAATTTCATACAATCATAAAGATATTGTACTAAAAATGTCAAAACAAAGAATTCACAAGTAATGACTTACCCTTAGAGACACTGTGTTCCCAGAGGTTTGGTATTTTATAGGAAAGGATATTGTATTGATCAAAGGAGCAGCTCCAAATGTAGGATTCCCTCAGACTCCACCATGTAATCAGAGTCCTGACACAATCGCAGGTATAACCCCTTTGATCAAATCACTGATTGAGAATTTTGAGAGAATTCATGGCAAGCCCATGCAATTCATCTATCCTGTGAATTCAGGAAATAGATAGAAAGTATAGGACTGAGCAGGATTTGCGCAAAGTTAACCATATTGTGGTACTGTGCTGTTCAATCATGCCAAATCCCACTGTGATACCATATCAGATTCCCTTGCAAAGCTGAATGGTTTTCTGTCATTGACTTGTGTCAAACCTTCTTTTCCATCCCTTTGCACCTGGATAGCAACTTTTTATTTGTAATCCGGTTCTGAAACCGTGTCTTGGCATAGTGCCGAGTTTCAACACGGTAAAGGAATTTTGAGTCATTGGTATTGCCAAACCACTCTGTTCTGGTACAGTACATTGACGACTTGTTGGTAGCATCAGGTACTCAGCAGGCTTGCGTATGTGTCACTATTGCATTACTGAATCATCTGGCAGTGAGTGTGCATAAGGACTCACCTACTAAGATACAGTTTTGCAAAACAGAGTTCATTTGCCTAGGACATCACATTGAGAAGGGAGCCAGAAAGGTGTCACAAGATCAGATAACTGCTTTCTTGCAGATAAACCCACTGAGAACTCAAAAGAAGGTTTGCATGTTTCTGGGAATGGATGGCTATTGCTGACAATGGATTCCAAATTTTTCATTAACTGCTAAGACACTTCAGAGGCTTGCACACAAGGATGTGCCAGATCCAGGTCCATGGGGTGATGAATGCATGCGCTTTTTTAAAGAACTGCGAAAGAGTCTGTGTTGAGCTCCAGCATTGGAAATGCCCTACTTTAACAAAAGTTTCACTCTATTCTGCAGTGAGCGCGAAAGCTGATTACTGTCAGTGCTAACTCAGATGCATGGAACTGCACAAAGACCTGTTGCATACTTCTCAGCTACATTAGACCCAGTAGCTGCCGCATTGCCTGGATGTCTAAAGGCAGTCCCTGCTACATATGTGAATTCAGGAGCAATGTGAGAGCATCATGATGGGTCATCCACTGAAAGTGCATGTACCACACTCTGTTGAGATTTTTCTTTTTGCTTACTCGTGCACAAACGCAACATCTCACAAGCAGTCTGTTAACCAAGTATGAGCAGGGGTTATTGGGTACGGCGAACATGTCATTGCTGAGATGCATAGTTTAAACCCAGCTACCTTGATGCCTTTACCAGGAAATGAAGTTGTGATTGATGAAGCAGATCATGATTGCTTGGACATGACCGAGCTGTGTACAAAACCTCATCCTGATATTATGGATATTCCACTACCTGAATCAGATCATGTGTTGTTTGTTGATGGATTGTGTTTGTGGGATGATGGAGGAAACCTGAGAGTTTGTATGTAATTTGAACGGTTGTGGGAGTGGTGGAAGCATCATGGTTGCAAGGAGTGCATTCTGCTCGGTATCTGAGCTAATTGCCCTGACAAGGGTTTGCAGCATTACTGAACAATTGAGAGTTACCTTCTTCACAGACAGACAAAATGATTTTGGGCAGTTGTGTTCTCAGCATGGATTCATGACCTCTTCGGATTTACCGATCGGAAACGGGGAGAGCGTGGAGACCCTACAGCTGTCACTACAATTGCCAGCCCAAATTGCAGTGGTGAAGTGCCCAGCCCCCCAACAAAGAAATGATTATGTGACTTCGGCAACTGCTATGCGGATGAGACCACGCGCTATTGCATTCTAAATTCTTGCATCTTCAATGGGGACCCGTTGAAATAGCAAACTGATGTCGCAGAATGCCGGGTGATGTTTTCAGTTGCGGAAACATGGGAAGAAATAAAAGCATTACGGGATAAAGTTCTGGAAACTGAGTGACAAGTGTGTATTAAATCAGGATGCATACAGAGACAAGAGAATGAGGTGTGGGTGTACACATAAAAGAGACCTGTCCTACGTGATAGTTTGTCATCACCAATGGCAAGAAACTATCATGGACCTGCGCATGTTGGGAGGGATGCCATGATGCACATTCTCCGACCAACCTGGTTTAATCCCCGATTCAGAGCTGCGACCGAACTGTTGTGCCAGAGGTGTGTAATATGTCAACAACAAAATGTGGGGGAGAAAACCCTTATCACAATGAGTCATGTAGGGAGATCTGCAGGACCCTTTATTAGAATGCAACTTGATTTCACTGAGATGCCACGTGGCAATGTTATGTTATGTTATGTTATGAGTTCTTGTATAGCGCATGACTCACCCGGGGGCATCTCAGCACTTACCAAGGGGATACCAGGAAAGGTTCCGGACAAATTTATTCAGGAGAGACCAGATTTAGAACAAGAAAGTTTTTTATTGTTTCCTAAAAGACAGATAATAAGTGGATTTACAAAGGGCCGCTGGAAGCAAATTCCAGTGTTTGGGAGCGATAAAAGAGAAATCTCTGCCACCTGTGTGACTTAGCCGGATACGAGGGAACTTCAAGAGGGCCAAAGCATTCGATCTTAAATTGCATACAGATATCTGTTTGAAAAGTTTGTTTTGCAGGTAGCGAGGTCCCCAACCCTTGAGTGCTTTAAAGGAAAGACAACAGACCTTAAAAAGTATCTTTTTTTTACCGGGAGCCAGTGCAGTTGTCTAAGTAAGGGCAGGGATGGGATCCTGGGGGGCGGTTGAGGACCATCCTTGCGGCAGTATTCTGTATCACCTGATGTTTTGTTAAGGTAGTCCCCCTCCTTCAGCCAACAGGGCGTTACCATAGTCAAGCCGACTAATAACCATTACCTGGACTACTGTTCTTCGGTGTTCTAATGGTAGATAAGGGAGTATTCTGCGTAGTAGGCGCAGGCTATAGTAGCACGCCCCAGAGATGTTTTTCGTGTTATCTTTCATGGTGAGTTTAGGGTCCAGCTGGATTCCCAGACTCTTTACTGAGGAAGAAGGGGTAGGGGCTCCACCAATCAGATGACCAGGAGTGGGCGGCTTTGCCTAAGATCATGAGTTCCGTTTTACCCAGGTTGAGCTGGAGACAATGCTCCCTCATCCAGTCCGAGATTGCTAACATTCCACCCGAGAAACGTAGTTTCTCATCGGTGGGATTTAAGCCTTTTGGGAACAACAGCTGTGTATCGTCGGCATATGAGACTATTTTGAAGCCGAATGGTTGGAAAATCTTGGCCAGGGGGGCCAAGTACATGTTAAAGAGGGTGGGACTTAGGCACGAACCCTGAGGCACCCCCTTGTCCAGCAAGAATTTTCTTTGGGATACAAACGGGCCCAGAGTGGTGGTTTGCCATCTATCTGTTAGAAAGTTAATCAGCCACTGCAGGGCTATACCCCCGATGCCACATTCAAGCAGTCTCTCCGCTAGTCGTTGATGGGAGATAGTATCGAATGCAGCGGAGAGATCTAGGAGGATCAAGATCATGGATCCTCCGGCATCGAGGGTAAGTCTCAGAGAGTCAGTTACTGCCAATGGGCTAAAATACGTTCTAGTGATTGTGTCTTCTCTCGTTGGGTGGCAGCCTATCCAACTAAGCATAATGACAGTATAACTGTGGCAAAATTACTTCTTGGAGAGCTTATACCGCAGTTTGGATTTCTGACCTCTTTGGAATCAAGATAGAGGGACACATTCAAATAATGAGGTGATATGAATGCTTTGTCCAGCATTACAAAATGAACACAAGTTACACTGTGCATATCGACCAGAGGGGTCCGGAGTGGTCAAACAAGAAAATTGAACCTTAAAGTTCCGTTTGGCAAAGGTGTATGCAGCTACATCTTTGAAATGGCAGAGGCTTTGCCTTTGGTGTTGATGAGTTTGAGAAGTATCCCAGACAGAAGAACCAGACTGTCCCCACACAAAATCATAATGGGGCGGGCTATGAGAATGCCTACAGTCCCAGCCAATCAGCTAGTAAATATAACTGATGTTTTGGTACTCGATTACTGTAAAGGATTGGCTGATGTGATCCATTCTGCGTCTCACCAGGGGAAGCTGCTAATCCAACACAACAGAAGCAGTGCCATGACTTGTGCCCCGGCGACTGGTTGGTAGTCAAGAAGCACATGCAGAAAACGTGTCTGGAGCCTTGTTGGCGTGCGCCATATCAAGTGATTCTTGGTACCACAACTTCTGTCAAATATGGTCCTCTGCCTAATTAGGTGCATGCTAATTATACTCACAGAGTCCGATGTCCCCTTGAAAATGATGTGCCTGCAGTGGATGTGCCAGTGGTTGCAGTAAGACGCCCAACTCATATAAATCCCAGAGTAGAGGGGGCAGCAGCAACTGGGTCTTGAAGCACAGGTTGAAATGAGGGTTTGAGAGAGTCAGTTCCTATAGGAAATGAGGGCGAGGTGACGAGGGACCTGACTAGGTGAAATACTGACCCCCTCGATGTGAATAGTATCTGCGAAAAGTGAGTGGTAAATGGAGACCATTGGCCCAACAGACTGACAGATTGAGGCAAGTCTTGGCAGAAAGTAAAATATCTCCAACTGTAATTGCAGTTCCGTGCCAAACTGAACAGGGAGACACAGATGATGATGAGACTATAATGAGGAAATCAAAAATAGCAAGGGTACCAAGTCAGAGATACGCTGTACCAAAGTGGACATATTTAGCAGCAGCAAGTGACTGGAAGAGAGCATATCATGCTTTTGTTTCAAGAACTTGAACTCACAAAAACCACCTTGTGGAACTGATATGATAAGAGACATTTGTGCAAAGCAGGAAAATACATGGGAAATGGCCTTTGAATAATTGAGGAGACAAAATACACTGGATGATGCCAAACCATTGGAACTTGTGAATTGTGACAGTGGGAGACGCAAAGAAAATGTGTTTCCTGAACAGGGGAAAAATACACTTACTGCAAAGTCCTACATTATAAGGCATTCCTAAATTTTGACAACAATTATAAATTCCTCTTCTAGGGAGATGGAAAATCCAAACCTGGTATTGTTAAAACGTAAATGCATATGTACTTGCTTTCTAGCTGCTTTTTCTATAATTCTCATATTAGTAGCAATTGATCTAAATCTGCCTCATCAGGTCTATGTTTCACCTGCACTTCATCCTTGGTGGTCCAGTGGACCTCTGTCTCCATTCTCTTGCTCCGATTTTTCTCTCCTTTTGTACTTGTTTTTTCCCTCACTTCTATCTCCCCCTTCACTCTCCTCCTGGGTCTTAACCTCCATTTTCTGTCATTTTCCCCTCATTTCAAGCTCCCCCTTCACTCTCCTGTGTCTTTCCTCTGTTTTTCACTCGTTTTTTACCCTCATCTCAATCTCCCCCTTTTACTCTCCTGTGTCTTTCCTCCACTCTTTCTTGCACTTTTGCTGCCTTATTTGCACTTTTCTCTCTCTTTTTGCCTTTTTTATCCTGTTTTTCCCCTCCGCTGCTGCCCTCGCGGCCTCTCCCCCCAGCACGACCGGCGCAATCCAGCTCAACTCCCCGCTCCCGCCTCCCAGCTGTCCAGCCCTTCCTGACCACTACTTAATGGTGGACACTGTGCGACCGCTGTGCGGCAGCGCCGGCAGGGTGCCAAAGTCAAGCCTGTCTGCGCCTGTCTGCATCCCGACTGCGACCAGCGCCAGGAACCCTGGATCTCTGCGCTACCAATGCTACAACCCAGCGGCACTCCACGCTCTCAATCCAGGGCGCAATAACAACTGCAAGCTTGCATCACCAGCCGACACCGACGGACCCTTCAGCTATCACCGCTGACGGCACACCTGCAGCACCGCCAAGACCACTGACCCAGCGCAATCCGCCCGCAAGAACACAACCGAACCAAAGACCCTACAATGCATCCTCCTCAATGTCCGATCCATACACAAACACGCCACCGAAATCTAGGACCTCCTAGACAGCACTACTCCGGACGTAGCATTCTTTACCGAAACCTCGACCAACACCACCTCGGGACCAGACATCGCCATCGCCATCGCCATTCCCCAAGGATACAAAATCTCCAGGAAGGACTGCCCAACCCGCCCTATAGGAGGAATCGGACCTTCGCTTCAAGTTACTGGCCAGCCCTACCTCCACCCTCTGTGGAAACTCATCTACCGACCCCCTGGACCCCGCAGACTTTTCGCCAACTCCATCACGGACATCATCTCCCCGCATGCCATCGCTTCCACCAACTACACCCTACTGGGAGACCTCAACTTCCACCTCGACAACCAACTGGACTCCAGCACCACATCCCTCCTGGACAACCTCCCCAACATTGGACTCGTGACTGAACCCACAACTCAGCAGGAAACACGACCCCCTCTTCACAACAGGAAACTCCATCACCTTCAGCCACACCACCGAACTCCCATGGACTGACCATCAATGCGTCCACTTTACCTTCAGAACACCCATCATCCACAGACACCAGCACCTGCTCCCATGAACAAACTGGACTAGAATCACCGACGACCAGCTAACCTCATCACTCAGTAACTCCACCCCAAATATCGTGGAAAACGACGACGACAACACCGCAGCCCGAACCGTGCACAGATGGATCTCCGACAGGGCCAACACCATAGCCCTCCTCAAGAAAAACAACAGCATCCACGCCAAGAAAGCTAGATGGTTCACCACCGAATTTCGAGAGTCCAGACGCACCTGCCGCCGCCTCGAAAAGGCCTGGAGGAACACCAAATCCACAGAAGCCCATAACAACTTCAGAGTCGCCTCAAACGCCCACCACCAACTCATCAAAAAAATGAGGAAAAAAGCGATTGAAGACAGAATCTCCACTCATGCACACAACAGCAAAGAACTCTTCAACATTATCGAGGAGTTCGCCCAACCCCCCAGCGAGTCTACCGACATCCCTCCCTCACAAGACCTCTGCGACAAACTCAGCACCTTTTTCCACCACAAAATCAAGAGTATCTACGACAACCTCGACGAAGACAACCAACACACTGAACTCTCACCAACTTCCCCCGACACCCTGAAGCCAGCGATCAACCCCAACCACCTCCGATGCATACTACTGAACACCCGCTCCGCACGCAAGCATGCCATTGAGCTCTGGGACCTGCTCGACACAACATCCCCGGACGTCGCCTTCCTGACAGAGACCTGGTTTAACGACTCCTCCACACCCAACATCGCCATAGCCATCCCAAACAGGTACAAGATCACCCGCAGAGACCGCACCAATGAAGTCGGCAGAGGAAATGCATCATCCACAAGAACAGCATCAGGGTCTCGACTAGCACCGACGAAGCGCTCAACACCGCTGAACGCATGCATTTCCAGATCCACATAGACCTTAACTCCACCCTCAGAGGCACCCTCGTCTACCGACCCCCCGGACCCTGCCCCCGGTTCAGTGACTCCATCAGCGACTTGATCAGCACGCACACCCTGACCTCCACTGACTACATTCTCCTCGGGGACCTGAACTTTCACCTTAAGAACAGCAACGACAACAACTTCACAACCCTGATCGATAACCTCGCCAACCTCGGACTGGAGCAACTCGTCACAACGCCCACCCACTCCGCCGGCCACAGGCTCAACCTCGTCTTCTCCTCAAGCCTGCACGTCTTCGTCAGCCACACCACCGAACTCCTCTGGACCAACCACCGCTGCATCTACTTCGCCTTCTAGAAGCCCACCACACACCACCGCACCCAACAGATCCCCCACCACTGCTGGAGCAAAATCACCGAAGACCAACTACACGCAAACCTCACTCTCAGCCCACCCACCGAACCCTCCAACACCGAGGATGCTGCCCACAGCCTCAGACGCTGGATCGAGGACTGCGCCAACACCCTCGTCCCGCTGAAGAAACTCCCCCACAGAGAGACCAGCAAGAGGGCCAGCTGGTTCACCCCAGAACTCCTAGCCTCCAAGCAAGCCTGCCAGAAACAAGAGAAGAAATGGCACAGTGAACAAACTCCGGAAAGCCACGCAGCACACAAGGACGCCATCCGGAAACACCACCACCTCATCAGGGTGGCCAAGAGGACCTCCTTCAAAGACTGCCTCGATAACAACGTAGACAATAGCAAGGAGCTCTTCAACATCGTGAAGGAACTCTCCAACACTAACGATATCCCGCCATTGCAACCCCTGTGCGACTCCCTCGCCACCTTCTTCCACCGCAAGATAGCAGACATCCACAACAGCTTCAACTCCCAGACAGCCCCAACAGACAGCAACACAACAAACCCTCCGCACACCATCGACCACGACCCCCTGCTAGCCTGGGCCAGCGTGAGCATTGATGACACCATCAAGACCATGCGCACAATCCACTCCGGTCCTCCGTCACACCCATTCCCGCACCATCGCTTCAACAGAGAAAGCAGCTCCATCGCACCCCACCTGCGCAACATCATCAATCTCTCTCTCGAGAACGTGACCTTCCCAGAGATCTGGAAACACGCCAAGATCAACGCCCTACTCAAAAAACCTAAAGCAGACCCAAGAGACCTCAAGAACTTCCGGCACATCTCTCTGCTCCCCTTCCCGACCAAGGTCATCGGGAAAACCGTCAACAGACAGCTAACTTGATACCTCAAAGAACACAGAATCCTGGACCCTTCCCAGTCAGGGTTCCGCAGTAACCACAGCACCGAGACCGCCCTCATCGACTCCACCGATGACATCAGGACCCGCTGGACACCGGCGAGACCCCAGCACTCATCCTCCTGGACCTCTCTGCCGCCATTGACACCGTCTGCCACTGCACACTATGCGCACGCCTCCACGCCGCAGGGATCCGAGACAAGGCTCTGGATTGGACCACCTCCTTGCTCTCCAGCAAAACCCAGAGCGCCCGCCTCCCCCATTCCATTCTAAAGCCTCCGAGATCATCTGCAGCGTACCCCAGGGATCCTCCCTCAGCCCGATGCTGTTCAACATTTACATGGCCCCGCTCGCACACGTAGCCCGACAGCATGACCTCAACATAATCTCCTATGCCGACGACACTCAGCTGATCCCTCACCAAGGACCCCATCACCGCCAAAGCCAACCTCCACAAAGGAATGAAGGCTGTCCCGACTCGATGAAGACCAGCCATCTGAAGCTGAACTCGGACAAGACGGAGGTCCTCATCCTCGGCTCCAACCCTTCAGCCTGGGATCACTCCTGGTGGCCGACAGCACTGGGGGCAGCCCCGACCCCCACCGACCATGCACGCAACCTGGGAATCATCCTCGACTCAACGTTCTCAATGACCAAGCAAGTCAACGCTGTCTCCTCCTCCTGCTTCAACACCCTCAACATGCTCCGCAAGATCTACAAATGGATCCGGACACATACAAGAAAGACAGTCACCCAGGCCCTCATCAGTAGCAGACTCGACTACCGAAACGCCGTCTACGTGGGAGCCACGACCAACCTCATCAAACTACTAAAGCACATCCAAAACGCCTCGGCAAGACCAATCCTCGACGTACCACACCACAGCCACATAACTCCCCACCTGAGAAACCTGCACTGGCTCCCCGTCAACAAGAGGACATCCTTCAAGCTCCTCACCCACGCCTACAAGGCACTCCACAAGACAGGCCCAGCATACCTCAACAGACGGCTCTTCTTCTACATCCCCAACCGCCAGCTAAGCTCCACCGACCTCTCACTCGCCACCGACCCGCACATCCGAAGAACAACCACCAGTGGGAGATCCTTCTCCCACCTCGCCTCTAAGACATGGAACACCCTCCCACTGAGCCTACGACAAGCCCAGGAACTGCTGACTTTCAGGAGAATACTCAAGACCTGGCTGTTTGATCAGTAGCGCCCCCCCCCAGCGCCTTCAGACCCTCGCGAGTATGTAGTGCGCTTTACAAATGATTAATTGATTGATTGATCGACAACTAGACAGGCCCCACCACCGAAGACACACTGAAGACGATGAAGTCAATCCACTCCGGGGCCCCCATGGACCCCTGCTCCACCACATTTTCAACAGAGCCGCCGACACTATCGCACCCATGCTCTGCCACACCATCAACCGCTCTCTGGCAACCGCCTCGTTCCCTGGCGACTGGAAACATGCTGAGATCAACCCCCTCCTGAAGAAACACTCTGCGGACCCCATCGACCTCAAAAACTACAGACCCATCTTTCTGCTCCCATTCCCAGCGAAAGTAATCGAGAAAGCCATTAACAGCCAACTCGCCACATTCATCGAAGAGCACAACATCCTCGACTCCTCCCAATCCGGTTTCAGAAAAAAACACCGTACAGAAACCGCCCTCCTTGCCACAACAGTCAACATCCGTACCTTGCTGGACAAAGGAGAAACAGCAGCCCTCATCCTCCTCGACCTCTCAGCGGCGTTTGACACAGTATCTCACCGCACCCTAATACGCAGACTCCATGACGCAGGGATCCAAGACAAGGCCCTCGACTGGATCCGCTCCTTTCTCTCAGGCAGAAGGCAGCGGGTCAGACTCCCCCCTTTCCTTTCAGACCCTACACCCACCACCTGCGGAGTCCCCCAGGGGTCCTCCCTCAGCCCTACGCTCTTCAACGTCTACATGGCTCCACTCGCCCCCATCATCAGAACCTACGGACTCAACATTGTGTCATACGTAGATGACACCCAACTCATCCTCTCCCTATCCAACGAAACCAACACCGCCAGACACAACTTTCGAGAAGGCATGGAAGCCGTCGCCAAATGGATGAAAAACAGCTGCCTAAAACTAAACACAAACAAAACAGAAGTACTCATCATGGGCCCAAACCAAGATGCCTGCAATGACACCTGGTGGCCCCCTGCCCTCGGAAGCCCGCCCACCCCCACGGACCATGCACACAACCCTGGGAATCATCCTGGACTCTGAGCTCAAAATGGACCACCAGATCAACTCCGTCTCGTCCTCCTGCTTCCACACCCTCTGCCTCCTACGTAAGATCTTCAAATGGATCCCCCTCGAACACAGAAAGACCGTCACCCACACCCTGGTCACCAGCAGGCTTGACTACTGGCTCCCCATCGAAGCTAGAGTCACCTTCAAGATGCTAACCCATGCTCACAAGGTCCTCCACGACACTGGACCAGGATACCTGAACAGCCGACTCAAATTCCACGCACCCTAAAGGACCCTACAATCAGCCCAGCTCTCCTACGCCGTGGTCCCCCACACCAGAACGACCAGATCGGGAGGGCGCTCCTTCTCCTTCTGCGCGGCCAGTGCCTGAAACAACCTTCCGCTCCACCTCAGACAGATAACATCGCTCCCCATCTTCGCACAAAACCTGGCTCTTCGACAGACCCCCTTCTTGATGGACTGGAACCTGCAAACCCCCCACCCCCCACCCCCTAAGCGTCTTGAGACCCTTATGGGTGAGTAGTCGCGCTTAACAAACACCTGATTTGATTTGATTTGACATGAACCCTACCCCTGTTACTAAATCAATAGAGGGGAAGAATGAAGGAGTTGCAACTAACGATCTAACTGATATGATTTTACATCATGATCAATCAATTAATGATTTTTCTTTAAATGTTTTCACTAAACTCATCTATGACTATGTGTACATTATGGATGCAAGGGATTGCTATGTGTGCATGCAATTACCTGCTTCAGTATCTGAGGGAGTGACTTACCATCAATTACCTTTAACATATGAAATTTCTTGCAGTGTACTAACTAGTTTATTTTATGGCAAAGGGCAATTTCAATTTTATTACTAAAATTATGATTTACCTTCTCAGAAATACCTGCCAAGAAGAATTTGAATGTTGCACCAGATTCAGGAAATGGCCGAAACGATGGATGCATTTTTCCAATCTACACACAGCAGAGATAGAGTACATGCGCGTAGACATAATTTAACTTGCTTTCTAGATAATGTAGAAAAGGATTTCATAAATTCAGTCAAGGATAGACGAGGGCATATTAATAAAAAGGCTGCAACCCAATCAAAAATTCCACCTTTGGGAGGGTGAAATCAAAAAGGGGGAAGCACACTCTTCTATGGCTTTGGACTGGCAACACAAGGGGAAGCTATGCATTCTAGGACGCAAAACCAAACTTAACAATACATTTGCTGGTTCCAATGAATGTGATCAAACTGTGGGAGGTTCAGGTCTATATCTTGGAGGGCCTGATCCTGTTTTCCCAAGGGTGTACTATATTTGTGGTAGAAATGCCTATCATGGGTTGCCAAAACAATGGTCTGGATGCTGATATATGGAAATAGTTTATCCGAAAATGCATCATGTGGGTCAAACTAGTGGAACCAATGATTGTAAACACACTCGTTTAAAAAGGGGAATAAGTGCTGCTGAAATAATTGGAGGTATTTTTGGTGCAATAATACCATCAGGTAAGGTGATTTTAAATTCTTACAAAATTCAAAAGCTCTCTACTGTAGTTGATCATTTCTCAACTGATTCAACAGGAGGTTTCCTTGTTGTAGATACTGAAATGGTTGCTTTTATATCGATGGTTTTACAAAACAGACTTGCATTAGATGTCCTACTTGCAAAAGAGGGTGGTGTCTGTTGCATGTTAAAAGTCCAACAGCACTACACTTATAACCCTGACAAAATTAAAGATTTGCGGGGATATATCAGCACTTTTACTAAATTGGGAAAGGATTTGACTGAATTGGAAGCTGAGAGTGCATCGGAATCTATTGGGAAGGGATTTAAGACAGTGGGGAAATGGTTTGCAACCTTGAGAAGTAGTTTAGTGGGGAAAATATTGACAGCTATATTAACAATTGCTATTGGCTTGCTAGTAATAATAATAATAGTAACAACTTACAGGTATTGTAAACACAGAACATTTGAAAAGGAAAAAAGGGAATAAAGAGAACTAGAAGATAGAAAATGTGGATGTTATGATGAATTAAAGGTTTTAGAACAAACTAGACAAACTAATGTAGACAACTGCCTTATAAATGTGACTCAGATAAAGAGAAGAGTGTGATGGCTTGATACGTCATGAAAGGGGAAATTGATAGAGCCTGGATGTTATTATTCATCTGATCTCTATAAATTAATCTTGGGAAAATGATTTGTGACAATAATTTATGAATATGACAAATGTGTGTCGCATTATCATGCTTTAAAAACATGCACTAAAATGAAGTTTGCTTTAGTTACTGCATCGTAAAAGCATGCAGAATGTTGGACGTAGATTTGTGATGGCACTTAACAACAGATGAACTAATGAGAAGTTTAATAAAGCTATTGGTATATGTTTTCTTTATTCATAAATGAACATAACAGAAACTATAACATAGAAATTCCTAATACGTGTATGAATAAAGTCATTTTAGGTGTTAAGAAAATGGACATTAACAATAGAATGTGTAATGTAAGCACTGATATTGATGAGAAAAACAATTGCTGTAGTAATTTGTGCTTCATAAAGGTTTAATTTAGCTATGCTTTCAAATACTGAATGGTGTAATAAGCCTGTAAAATGAGAAGAGTATTGAAAAATCATTATGCAAATTAACTGTGAGGTGTTATTAAAAACTTTTTATAGATATTCCATACTTACATGATGTAGACACAATTAATAATTAACATGAATGTAGAACTAATGTATTGTATTCAATGATGTGAAATTCCTATTTTAGCACAAACTCAGCGTGCACAGGCTGTGTTTCATATAGGCCTCAAACTTCTTTCCTTCCAAGCATGAACTAATGAACTGAATAGTCGGAAGCCTATGAGAATTCTTCGTAAAGGTTCTACTTGTGCTCTAACACTCAATTCCTTTCACGCTTGTAGCTTATTTGACTGGAATTGCCACAAATTTGTTACTTCCTAGAGTACATATTTGGGAAAAGACTGACAAAGGATGAGAGCATGGGCTGGCCTACTTCGTAGATGTCATAACCAATCATATGACTAAAAGTCAGTGGTCTTATAGAAAAGTGCAATGTAATGTATTACTTAATCTTCTGGATGTGTATACTTTACCTGCATCATCATCATCTCATCCTATCGAAACTGACCAATGTGACAAATTGGTCCGACAACATTCTGTGATGTCAACTGGTGTAACCGTAAACCGATAGAGTATAATTACCTAAATTGTGGAAAGGGACAACCCCCTATCTCCTCCATCTTCTCAACCCCCCTTGTGGTACAGAGACTGATGATTTGGACTTCCAGAAACTAACGCGACCTGAGACATATTACTGCATTTGCTGCCAGCTAGTATGCTTGCGTAAGTGGAACCTTTCTGGCTGGAAAGTTTCTAAGAACAGCTGTGACTCTGATGCTGCAGTGCTTACAGGAGCCGATGAACCTGTTCACGAACTGGAACTGGTCATTTGGAGATTACTGAACTTATATCTATAGGGTTTGTATGAGGGTTTTATGCCTTAAAGGACTCATTTCCCAATCTCCCTCGGTTGAGAAGAAAAATATTTTACAAACTTGATTCTTACACTTTTATTAATGCTTATTTAATCTCTATAAGTAGTAAATCAATTTGGCATGAAAATTCCTTCAAATGAAATAAAGATACCAACTTAGATAATTATTCTACTGATTCTGTTTCATTCATTTGTTGTAGTCATGTTATCTGTTTCCAAATGCACTAACGTAAACAGATCCTGGCTAAAGAAATCTTTTTGGTAATGAAAAAATGTTAACTATTATCTTATTCCAGGCACTCATATGATAATAGTGCATCCCCTAAGTATTCTAGCCCCTTTCAGCACAGAACAAGATCCATCAGAGGACCTAATTAGACAAAAGGTAGTAGCTGAATTTATTCTGAGAAAATTAATTTTGATGTAGAGATCTATTGAGGCCCAACACACTTACGCTACAACACCTATGTTTTGGAGCTGACCGTTAGCATAATTTTTCCCATCTTCATTCTTGTAAGTTACACTTCATCAATGCTTTCCAGTTGAAGACACTCATTTCTGGTGCATTGTGACTTGATCAATAATTCTATTCTACTTCTCATTCTATTTGGGATTGATTTACTATTCACATAGATGCTCATTTAGCTGCCAAGTGACCCCATGTCAACCTAGTGTAAGCTAAGTGTGAGCGTAACTCTAGCAATTTGCTGCACCATAATTACGCAAATTAACACAAATGTACATGTAATTCTACGTAATCATACTAAAAGAGTAATTCAGCATTTATCGTGATTATCTTAGTCCAAAAATGCCCTCTCACTTCCAGAATAAATCCTAGGATGCACAGTGTGCTACTGAATCGTGCTAAAGGCAACAGAACACAAAGAGAAGCACAATGGGGCATATTATCAAGGGGGTTTATCTCTGCTTTTTTGGCTTTAAAAACCAAGAAAGCCGAGATAAAATTATCTCCCTATTACCTAGCTGTCGCTAACACCAGTTAGCGACAGCTAGTAGCAGATAGCGACCATCTTGGGCCCCGCTTTGCATGTCAGTGATATTTATCACTAATGACATGCAAAGTGGGCGTGCCAAGATGTTAGCGACTGGAAACTGTCGCTAACATCGCTATCTCCTATTACCAACTTTTGGAGATATTCGCGCTGAGCGCGAATATCTCCAAAAGCTAACACCTGCCCCTGAGCAGTTCTTAGCCATGTTATCCAATGGTAGGTGGATAACATGGCTAAGAGCATTTGCTCGGTAATGCATGAATATCGCTGACTTTACAGCGATATTCATGCATTTCGGCCGATTTTTATCGCTTAGGAGATAAACCTTGATAATAGCAAGGCTCCTAAGCGATAAAAATCGCCGCTAAACCAACATAGCGATAATTATCGCTAGTTGTTGGTAATATGCCCCAATATTTCTTCCAACTTCTGCCATTTAGCGCTATTCTCTTAGCACAAAATGGACGCGTAAATGCATTTTTCACTAAGAAAATAGAGCTCAGTTCAAAACAACATTAACAGCATCTCGAGCAGCCACTCAGTCGATAAATGGTGTTGTTTCTGTGGCAATTTTCTCCTCAAATTACTCTTAGTTATGCGGGTATATTCACACAATTATTGATAATTCTTCTGTGTCAAGGAGTAACGCTGAATTACCACAATGACTCCAATTATTCCAGTGTAATTAAAATTACTCCCAAGCGTTTTGCAAGCCAACCTTTCTTTTTAGACAATAGCTAATAGCATTATGCTACATGCAGTTTGGCTTTTAGAATTGTTAACCTGGTCTCAAAAACGCGAGCATGCAGAGGGATATGGGCATAAAGATGGGCCTAGGAAAATATGTCAGACTTTTGCATACCGGCCACTTAGCAGATGTGAGCAAAGAGCTAGTCAATGTACCTGTAGTATTAGTTGCTCCTGTGAAGATAACTATGCGGACAGCCATGGACGGTCTACTGGGGGTGAGTGGCCACTCCATCTTAACTTTTGCCCATCAAAAACAGTGTCTGTCAGGCTGAGCAAGGGTCCTTGAGGCCCTTCCCCTCGGTGACGAGATTTAGCATCACACATTGCCTCGGACCTGAATGATTCAGTCTTAAGCTCTGAAGCGGCAAGGGTCGAGTGTCAGTCAGTTACACTTCGTCACAGAGTGGGTTGGGGTGGGGTTACCAGTCTCACCGACCCCATCCCACTCTGTGACAAGGTTGGGACTGCTGCCTTCCCTCATTAACTGACCTTAGGTCAACCAATGAGGAAAGGCAGCAATCCCAACCTTCCTGGGACTTCCGAGACAGAGCTGTGGGTAAGTGTGATTTTTTAAAATTATTATTTAGGGCATTCGTGTATGTTTGACAATGAGTGCTGTGAGTGGATGCATGCATGAATGCATGGGTGTGAGTGAATGCGTATGTGCGCGTCCCGTCCACCTCCCTCCTAAAAATAAGTGGCAATCACTGCATGTGGATGTCTCCCTTAGGGACAGTTTATTATTTTCATGTATGCAGTGGCTCTTGGGAGTCCCCATTGTACTTTAGCCCTTATGAGCACATGAAATCTGCCAATCCTGTGAAGATGAGCACTCTGTGCAGGTGGACTGGCATCTGAGCAAAAACTGAACTTGTTAATTAACTGTCCTAGTCTGGTGTATCCCCCACACCTTCCTGGGCTGCATATGGGAGCTGCAGCCATCTGCATCTGGGACAGTCTTTCTGCTCTCTGACAGCAAATAATGTATCTCTTTTCAGCTAAGCACCACATAGGCCAGACTATGGCCATCGCCATTTTAGTGAAAGCTCTAACTCACACATAGTAATCAAGATTAGCAACTATACAAGCTCACTCACATATTTGATAATTGTACTGTTTTGGTCTCAGTTTTGTACGGTAGAACAGGCATGGCTACCAAGTGGCAGCATACAGCGTCACTTTACTCTCATTTAAGACATCAATGCTTTTATTCTGGCACTCTTTTTTTGATATTTCAAGTACGCACTCAAACCTCCAATCCAAACTTCTCTTGGCTAAAAGTTCAGAACTGAAGGTCCCACACACGAACCTTCGTGTATTGTGAACAATGAGATTGAGAAGTTTTAAAAGACTCCCCGATACCGAGAATATGCTCTTAACTGCCACTTGGCTACTCAACGCATGCCATGGGGATGTTGCTGAAGTAGAGGTGGAGTTATCTCATTTAAGTGCCCCTGGGATGCAACTGGATGTTCCTTCAAACCTCGTGCTGTGTCAGGGGGCTAAAGATCTGTGCAGTCTGCGCAATGGATACATGCAAGGAACACTGCAACCGTTTAGCAGTTGGCGCACACTCTAGAATTGGCATTAGGGCACAATTTCCTAAATGCAATGACCATTGTGCAAATTCCAAAGATCTCAAATGTTGCTCAGCTTTTATTGTACAGTCAGAATGATGGGGTGATGTTTATCTGTAGGTATTTGATCACCACTGCTCTAGATGCTGACTGGGAGTTGGTATTTGGAAGCAGCATTAAGAGTACTGTTGAGGAACAGCACAAATACTCCCACCCCACAGCACAAAAACCATACCTCCACCCCCATGGTCCAGGAATGGTGGCAAGCATTATTCGTTACCAACTGACAATATTTACCTGAATCAGAGCACTCCACTTCCTGCACTGAATGTCTACATTCCACCAGCTGATTCAATAGTGATCTTGAACAGGGGGGTGAAAAGGAGCCTGCATGAGGGACTGGGGCAAATCCCTTACAACTGCCTCCCACATGCCTTATACATGGATATTGAACATCTGTGTTCAGCATGTATCCTTTGGTTTTGAAGGATTTCTAGCACAGGTTGTTTGGAGATGCATCAATTTACATAGGTCTCCCAGGGTGGGTGGAGGATGAGACTACGCCTGTACACAGATGGCACAAGAGCACTGCCTGCAATTTTGGGATTCTTACTGATACCAAGCTGAGTATGGAGCAGTATACGAATTTTAGAAATGCGCAGGATTTAATGTTTAGTAAAGGTAACAAGTGGTCCCGACGTATCTTATTTATCTAGGAATGCATGAGATGCAGATGGGGATTCAATCCAGACGATTATTTAGCAAGCTATACGCGTACAAGGAGTATTAACACAGAGAGGACACAACGCAATTTTATATGTTAGAAGAATCTTTGCTTATGGAATCTATATAAACATCTCATATTTAATACATCATTTTGACAGTAAAACAGGTTGTCAGAAGAAGCGTGAAAACGAAAGTGCTCATGTGAAAAGTGAACGTGGAGAGATAGGAATTCAAGGAAAAATGAGAAACATAAAATTAATATGGTTTACATGTAGAACATTGGTTGGAACAAGGCATTAAATGAACCTATAAAAAAAGAGAGAGGTCCTGTGCACACCTTTGTAATCCATATTGTTTGTCAAACGTCATCAATATGGATTACAAAGGTGTGCACAGGAACTCTCTCTTTTTTGATGACTTAAATTGGTTTCTGCCCTAAAACACTTGTTGCACCCTAAAAACATCGGAAAACACAGGCTAGTATCAACATCGCCGCGCACGTGTGATGCACATCTTCGCGTTCAGGAGGAACTTGGTTGTCAATGAGTGGCTTCATATTAGATCTTTGACCTTGCACAACAAGTACTGTGAACAAACGTATCCATGTTTCATGTAAACCGCTATACATCAAGCGTAATGGCACCAGTCTACAAGTAACAAGAACAGCTTGTAACTGTGTGTAGAAGTATATACAAGAAGTCTTGAATGCTCAACTTAAAAAGCAGCCCCGTGCTGCTACTTTGGGCCTAGGAAACCAGGTTAAGTTTTCAGAGTGCAGATGGTGCTGCTGGATGGACGAATCAGGACAGGCTGAAAGTCAGTGACCTGCTAACATCAGAACTTCCAGTATAGCAGGCCCTAGGGAGGTGGGGGGTCAGAGGGAAGATAAAACAGCCCTCTGCTCACCTCCAACATCTTGCTGTGATGAGCACACTGTCTCTGGGATGCAATAAAATGGTTTGTTTTCTGCAGGTGTTGCGATTTCTTGGGCACTGGGCAGAGGCCCTCGGCTGCACAGGTCATGAAAAGAAGCAGCACCGAGAGTCCGACCACGGCCAAACTCCAGGATTTCTTGTCCGCTTTAGTCAATTCCTCTACAATTATCGATCTGGCCTTCCCATTTCCCCATTATTGTAACTCTATGAGGAATTAAAAATATGACTCAATAGGAACAGAAAGGGTTAAAAGAGAACGAGTGAAACAGCGAAAGGGCAAAGAAGGTGGAGAAGGAAGGCAAAGAAACGGAGAATGGGAATGCGGATGGGGGGCTTACGAGAAAGAGGAGAAAAGGGTGGAGAGAAGGTTGAAAACGGTCTGTAATCAAAGAAAGGGTGGAAAGAGCAATTCAGAAAAAAGTCTTAAAACCAGTTTGCAAAACCATATTTACATATATTTTTCAATTTGGTTGTCAACCGACTTGCCATTGCCATTTTACTGATTAAGGTGTGTGCCAGTGCCCAGGAGCTTTCCACTGATATTCACACGTACGACCCCCAGGTAGAAAATGCCCCAAGCAAAGTAAGACCTTTATTCTCGGGGCAATCGCCAAGTTGTATGTCGATAAGGGGGTTTTGGGGGACCTCGAGGTGGGAGGGGGAGGGGGCGAGATGGCGGCAACCATGTTGTGCTGCTTTGGGCTGTTTGGGATAGCCCAAAAGCAGCCCAATTGTGTAAGGAAGCCCAAAGGGAATATAGGGGGTCTCAGCGCCTGCCCAGCCACCAATTTAGGTTTGGTAACCTGGTGGCTGGGAGCGCTGCAGGATAGGTTTTTGTCTGGGGCCTTGTCTGGCGGTGTCTGACCTTGTAACTTAGTGTTATGGCGGCTGAGGATTTTCCCGTTCTCAAGGCCATCCGCCTGCTCAGTGAGGCAGGGCGGAGGGACCTCCTTGTGGGCCCACAGAGGGGGGCGCGCCCGGTGCAGAACGTGTCTGCGGGGGTGGCGGCAGCCGTTCTGGCCTGCTCGCCACCACGGAAGCTGGCGCGGACCCAGGGCCCGGTGTGTCTGTGGTGGAGGGAGCCAGGGGAGCGGGGGGCCGGGGGAGGCCGTTGCGGCGGGGACACTCTGGGGGTTTGCCGTCGGGGCAGAGCGTGGTGGGGCGCACCACCCCGCTGCTTGGGGGGCGGCCTCGTCTCTGCGGGGGTGGAGGTCTGGGGTGGAGGTCGGGCCTCCGGCCGGGACCCCCGGAAATGGTTCAGGCGGCTCGGGGCGGCCGGCGGGCGGCACTGCGGGGGGAAACGAGGGGCACGTTGCACCCGTTGCAGAGAGGGGGGGGGGGCGGGCTGGAGCGCCGGATGCGAGTGAGCGGGTGCCGCGGAGGGTTAGCGCGAAGAGCACTCCCGTGTGGCGAAAGGACAGGAGTCTTCGGGTGCGGGAGGGGTGGGGAAGAAAGTGAAGGGCAAGCGGCAGGGGGGCAAGCGGAGCGTCTCCCCGGCAAATGTCCCCGGCAAACGTCCACGGACTCGATAATTCTCGCTTCGGTGCCTGACCTAATCATGGGTTCACACTCTGCAACTCTGGGCATTAAGCTTGCTTAATCTCCACAACGGCCCCCCGCGGCGGGATGCCTGGCTTTCACAGGGAAAAACCAGGACGGGTTCCCAAGGCAAGCGCTTAGAGACCCCTGGGTGATAAGCGCTATATAAATCCAATATACAATACAATACAATACCTAAGCACGTGGGCGGTGCGGAGACGTCAGCCCCCCGCGGGATCGAGTGGAGTGCGGGGGCTCAGGGGGGGCGGGGAGGGTTTTGAGTGGTGGCCATGGTCTGGGAGAGGGGGGAGAGGGCCCAGCGGGGGGGGGGCCACAGGGCCTGTTGAAGGGGGGAAAGGGGGCCAAGAAAGGGGGCGGGGGCCGTAGCACGTTGGGTGTTTGGCAGAGGAGGAGGCTGCAGGTCTTTCGGGAGGGAGCCAGGGGGGGGGCAGGTGGCGGCCGGGGGACACCAGTGGATGGGAGGGGCTGTGGGGGCAGTCTGTGTGGCAGAAGGGGAGGGGCAGGAGCGGAGGGGAGGGGGGAACTGGGAGCCCAGGGGGAGCAGGATGAGGTGGGGGTGGTCCCCTCTTTTGATATCGGAAGGGACGGGGAAATTGGGAGGGGCTGGATGTTTTTGAATCATGGGGGAGGGGATTAGGGAGGCGCGTGGGGGGCACGGGCGGCCTGGGGGGTCGGGAGGAGGATGGGCCGCAGAGGTGTGTCGGGGGCAGGTGTCTGGCGCGGCGGGGGCTGGAGAGACGGGGGCGGGGTCAGACGATGTGGGTTTCTGGGGTTTGGCGTGGAGCGACGAGGAGGAGGGGGGAAGAGGAGGAGTTGGAGGGATGGGGGGATTGGGGGTCCGGGGCGCGGGGGGTCGAGCGGAGACAGGGGGGGGTCGGGTGTTGCAGCTGAGTGAGTGACCCAGCACACCAGTCCGGGCATTTTTCTTACAGGAAGAAGAACGTCGAGGGGCTCCTGACTTGGCAGGGCTGTGGGCGGCCCAGCGACGCCAAGGTGGAGGGAGAGCGGAGCCTCCCGCGGCGAGCCTGGTACCGGCAAGGGATCCCGTCACGGCCGGCACAAGAAGGCTTTAGGCGGGCTCGCCTACCACAGCACCCATGGGGCACCAGCGGCCTGGGGAATCTCGCCGCTGGAGGAGCGATACGCGCATTTTGTTTAATGTGGCAGGCAGGTGGCAGTCGGCGCTGCCGGCAGGAAGGGCAGCTTCTATGCAGATTGTGGAAGACAAGGATAGTTTGGAGGAAGGAGAAGTGCGGGATGCCGAGGGCAGTAGTGGGCACTCTAATGGTCTTCATAGTGTTTTACAGAGGTCACGGGGTCAGCTGGAGTGGACGGCTCGGACATCGCATTGGGAGCCGAGAGAGGCATCGGTGGAGAGGCAGAGTGGAGGACTTCCGGTGGATGCATTGGTGTCAGGTACGGGAGCACCGGCTGCCACAGCGCGTTTGGTGTCTGTGGGGGGGACAGGAGGGTTGGGGGAGTATGGCGGGGCGGGATCGGCAAGCAGGGGCGCGGCGGGGGAGGACGTCGCGAAGCTGTAGAGTAAGGAGCTAAAGATTAAGAAGCTTCCGCACATGGGGGTCACGAAGCCGTTGGGGACACACTTGATGTTGGCTACGAAGAAACGAATTTAGAAAGGGGAGTACGTGGAGATCCTAAAGCTGCTTCATCGGGAGGTACGGGCGAAGGAGGGATCGAAGGAGGAGGAGTATGAACTCCAGAAGCGGCCGAATGTGCCTCTCACGATAGAGAACTGGACGGTGGCGTTTTTAATTTTTGACAGCGTATTTTGCGAGAAGTTTCCGGAGCGGTCGGTGTCCATGTTTAAATACATGGACGTCATTCGGAAGGCCCAAATCACGGGGGCGGTTTTGCCTGGGCTCAGTATGATGAGGAGTTCAGGGCACGGATGGCCTGGGATTCGGAGGCGAAATGGGGCGAGCTTGATACCGACCTTTGGCAACATACGATGGGGTTGGCAGGGTTGGGGAAGACCATTTTTACAGCAAGGGGGCTTCCCATCATGTATCAGCCCTTTCAAGGCCGCCCCACCTGGGGAGGGGTGGGGAAAGGGGCTAAAAATCAGTCCGGCAATGTGGGTCCCTGTTGGGATTAGAACAAGTGTTTGTGTACGCGGGAACATTGCCATTTCCGACACGAATGTTCCGGCTGTGGGAAATGCAGCAGCCCACTGGTCAGGTGCTGGGACGCGGTGGGCGTGTCCAAAAGAGGACAGCGAGGGGCATTGGGCGGTCAGCGGGCGAGCTTCAACCAGGCAGGCGGAACGGGCAGAAGCGAGAAGGGTCCTGGGCCCAAGGGCTCATATGCCGGTTAAAGTGGACCGGCTGGTGGCGGCGCTCCGCGATTACCCGGATGCGGAGGCTGCCGAACGTTTGCGGGTGGGGTTCCAGGACTGGTTCCGCCTGGGATACGAAGGGCCCAGGCTGCGAGGTGGGCGGATAATTTGAAGTCCGCTAAGGAGCACCCGGAGGTGGTGCAGAGCAAACTGGAGAAGGAGGTGTTGGAGGGCCGCATGGCGGGTCCTTTTGAGGATTGGCCGGTGGAGGAGTTGATTGTCTCCCCGGTCGGGGTCGTGCCAAAGAAGGAGAAAGGGCAGTTTCGGCTGATACAGCACCTGTCCTGGCCCAAAGGGGGCTCGGTGAATGATTTTATCAACGAACGGGAGACTACGGTCTCATATTCCTCCGTTGATGCGGCCATGGCCTTAGTAGTGTCGGCGGGCGCAACGGCAAAGATGGCAAAGTGCGACATCAAGTCGGCTTTCCAGCTGCCCCCAGTCCATCCAGATGATTGGGGCCTACTGGGAATTCAGTTCGACGGCCGCTGGTGCGTGGACAAAGCATTACCGATGGGCTGCTCGATGTCATGCACACTTTTTGAGTGCTTCAGCACGTTCCTGCAGTGTCTGTTTACGGCACGGACGGGTCACCAAGGTGTCACACACTACCTGGATGACTTATTTTTTGTTGGCTCACCCGGTTCTGCGAACTGCCAGGAGGCGCTGGACAGGTTCAAAGAGCTAATGGGGGAGTTGGGGGTGCCACTGGCACTGGAAAAGACAGTGGGGCCAGGCACGGCGCTGTCCTTTTTGGGCATTGAGCTGGACTCGGAGGCTATGGAGGCCCGCTTACCGATGCATAAAAAGCAGCACATGTTGGAGCTGCTGGCAGGAATGTTGGCACGACCCAAGGTTACAGTTTTGGAGATTCAGGTGTTGCTGGGCCACTTCAACTTTGCATGCAGAGTAGTGCGCTTGGGGAGGACTTTTTGTAGAAGGCTGGCCAGGGCGTTGGCGGGGTGGCACCCGCCACATCACCACGTCCGGCTCCCCGCGGGAGTGAAGGAGGATTTACGGATGTGGAGTTTTTTCCTACAACATTTCAACGGTATCCCCATGCAGATGGGGGAGGCTCTGGTTTGAAGGGTTCGGTTTGTACTGGCAGGGATGGTTGTGCGCGGAAAAGTGGCCCCCGGAGTGGGTGGGAGGGGGCAGGAGTATCGCCTTCTTCAAATTTTTCCCGTTGATGGTGGTGGTGGCATTGTGAGGGGAACTGCTGGCACACAGGAGGGTAACATTTCACGTGGACAACATGGCGGTGGTGGAGGTGGTCAATCGGCAGTCGGCCAAAGATGTACAGGTTTTGAAGCTGCTGCGTGTGTTTGTGCTTGGCTGCTTGCGTTTTGATATTGCTTTTCGCGCAGTGAATGTGCCCGGGGTCGACAATTAAATAGCGGATGCTTTGTCTCGTTCACACTGGGGGAGATTCCGTGGCTTAGCCAAGGACGCAGATTGGGACCCGACCAGCATCCCCCCCAGATGTGGTACGTAGACAGCACAGGATGTTGCAGCTGGTTTTAGGGTCCTTCCGGTGTCTACGAAGGTGACATATCTGAGGGCATCAGAGGACTTTTTGGCGTCTGGGGCGAGGTGGCGGTCCTCGGGAAGGGAGCGGCAGGAGGATGTGGTTCAGTTCATTCATGACTTAATTGATAGGGGTCTTACGCAGGTCAAGATTGCAGGAAAACTGGCGGGGATCGCGTTTATGGGCAAGATGTGGTGGTGGTACGCACGGTCGGCGGGGGAACTGGGCTCGCGCATGCTGGAGGGGTGGGCCCGAGAATGTGGGAGGGAGTGCAGGGTCCGGCAGCCTTTGTCACCTGGTTTGTTGGTACAGGTCGTTGAGGAGTTGCCAGGTGTGTGTTTTGACACTGGGGAGGCCTGTTTGTTCGCCACACTGATGGTATGGATGTTTGCGGGGGCCTTTAGGGTGTCTGAGTTGCTGGGGGTTGTTATGGCTGTCTTTTTGCTAGCTCCTTGGAGAAGGAGAATGATGGAGAGTGACTCCAGCCTATCACCCCCATAGCATAGGGATTAGGCCGATAGACAGGGACCCTGTCTTACATATATAAGGGCATTTTCGTATTATTTTCCTTAGAGTAAGGCTTATGAATTTAAGTTAGGGGATAGATATATAAGTATTAGTTATGATTCACTCATTTGCTAACATGCTGAGCTGTTTTTCATGGAGCTATGCATATTATGGGCTCCGTAGGCCTTAAACGAGACAGACTCCATTTTGCTTTCTGCCCGGTAGCTCGAGAAGGCTTTCTAGGTGAAGAGTAATGTTTTAGTTTCAAGCTGTTGTTCGCTTGGAGAGAACCGGTTCAGGCTGACCCTTATCGAAGGAATGTATTTTTCTCCACTCCGAAGACACAACTTCAGGCCGGCCGGCTGGGAAAGTGTCCTTGGTACGGGGAGGTACAAGAATTTGGTGGGCGGCAGGTTACTGGCCGTGAATTTCCATGAAGGAACGGGCTTTGATATTAGCGAAGGTGTTAGTCAGTTTGTCAGTTAGTCCGTAGGCGGCATCTAGCCGTTAGCATCTCTGCCATTATTCATTTTCATGGTGGACAAATCGCCATCTTTGAAGTCGGAGAAAGATTTAAGACCGAAACTCTCTGAGAAAGACTGAACGAGAAGTAGCGCGGAGCGCACTGATACAGAGAGAGAGAGAGACGGTAGCTAATAATCAGCAAGGTTCCGAGGTCCTGAGGGGAAGCAGACGAGGTTGAGCCTAGCAGTGCAGACGTGTACTTGTGACGGCTGAGGGTGACTGCAAGGCGAGCCAGGACACAGAGACGAGAAGGGAACCTAGATGACTGCCGAGTCCAGACTTCCCACTAACCAGGTGATACCCGCCCAACTTATTTAGGATGTGCACTCTAATCTTTACCTTTTTCTTGCTAAAGTTATGCGGCATAGTAATGTGATTTGTGGTAATTGTTAATAAATACCCTAATTCATATAGAATTACTGTGTACCTGGTGTTCATGTTCAATCTCGGTAAACTGCACTTCTAGTCGAAAGCTGTTTGGGTGAACGGATGAGAAATCCCGATCAGGTAAATGGTGATCGAATAAAGAGGGAGTGAGTGGACCTTTGATGCCAAGAGCAGGGAGTACACTATTCAATCTGGAACTATATTCAAAGTTATTATTGTAGTTCTATTCCGAGTAGGTAACTGAGATATTATCCCAATAATGATTCATAGGAATGTGGTCGTCGTTGATATGCGGCGTTAGTGAGAGCGTTGGGGAGGAGACCAACGTTTATACCCACTGGATTGTGGCTTGAATAAGTGAGAACGCCAGGGAGGATACTGGCGCTTAGTTTCGCAGGATTGCGAACAGTTTGGAAAAGGGAGCATTGGGTTCTGCAGGCCCATGTGTAGTCGCACCGGATTGTGCGCAATATCTGCCCTAGGGTAGACCGGTCTGGGTCTGAGTGGCCGCGAGACCAACTGATGTGAATAAGATATTGTAGAAAATCTGTACATACATATATTGTCATTCCCCATCCTTAGGTGCGACCTGTATATTTACCTGTATATCTACTCATTGTGAATACGATCTGAGGAGGGAAGGTGAGTACGTTTTGGCTGGGTCATAGGGGCCCCTGGGGGCTGATCCCATCTAAACAGAAAATCCAGCCATTACATCTGGCGTCACGAACTGTTTACGAAGCCTGTGTGCATTGTATTGTTTTAATCTTGTTGGTTTGCGCTCGGCTTGTACGTATAAAATTTTGTTTATAATTGTGTATATAATTTTTTTTTTTTGTGTCATTATGTTTGCGAAAAAATCATCGTCGGTTTTCAAGTTACCGATTCAGATTCCCGGCTGGGAATGTACCCCTTACGAGGCTTTGGCCCGTGAGTGGGCCGATTCTACTGGTTTGAGTGAAAATTGGTCTTCATGCTTGGAGCAGGCGGAGCCTGCTGATGTGGTTTCGTGCCTACAGAAAGCGCCAGTAGTGAAGGGTGATGAGCTTCCTATTTTAGGACGCAGAGGTTGGATTGTTCTTAATGCATATAGAATACTGCATGAGAGGTTGGTACAGCTACAAAAGCAGTTTAAGGACATGGAAGGTCAGTGTGTTGAGTTGCAAAATGCGCACACTTTGTTGCGTTGTCAAAATAAATTGCTTGCCGACAAACTTGAAACATATCAGACCATTGCCGAAAGAGCTGCGGTCCGTATTGCACGATATAAGTATAAACATCGTCGTGGACGTGTGTCTACACGCAAAGTGCGTATGGTTGTTGCAAAAGCTGGAATGGATTGGAACCCCGATGAGTGGGACGGTAATATCTGGGATTCTCATACTTCTGACTCCTCGGCAGAGGAGGGTGACAAGCGCGAGTCTTCTCGCTCCGGACGTGATTGTAAATCTGCTTCATGTATTGATTCAACTCCCGATTGTGACCGTGCTCGCTCTTCCCGTGTGGATGACGCAGCTTGCCCTGATTGTGCTGTTAAATTTAAGATGCGGGCTTCCTCGGAAGCTCTTCCCGCAGTTTCCGCTCACCCGATTTTTCGACGAAAATTACAACAGGCCCCTGGTAACCCGGGTGGTATAGCTCTTGATTGTATTGAAGACTTTACTCAGCAGGAGATTAGTGACATTTTGCAACGATTTCGACAACGGCCTGGTGAGGCCTTGCTTACCTGGATGGTGCGTCTTTATGAGCTTGGCGCTGCCGGTATTATGCTCGATGCTGTTGATTGCTTACGATTTTGCTCTTTGAGTTCTGATTCTACGATTCAGGATCATTTTCGGAATTACAATGGTGCTGGTCAAATTTCTTTGCTCCAGCTTGCGTCTGACGGCTGTAATCATAAATATCCAACTGAATCTGATTGGCCTACTGATGAAAAACCTTGGTACACTCTGCGCGATGCGTCGCAACGTTTGAAAGAGGAAGTCATGAAAACGTGTATCTTCCTTAGTACTGCTGACAAGTTATTGGATGGTCTTTTAACATCTTCTGTGCGTAATCGCATAATCCGTGCTTCTCCTGTTGCTTACAAGCAGGTTATGATGACATTATTGATTAACCAAACTGGCAACCCTTTGTCTGTTGTGCTTGAGTCTGTTCGTCAGCTTGGTGAGCTGGGTGAATGGTTTAAACCTGAAAGACAATCTCGACCTGAGGGTCGTACTGGTGGGGACTATAAGTTCTCTAGACGTGACATGTTTCTTGCTCTCATTGCTGATGGTGTCAAAAGAGAAGACATTGATGGCGAGCCTAATAATCGCTTATGGGACATGTTTCGTAAGCGTGGTTTGGATCGAAAGGAGGGTGCCCGTTGTGTGCGAAAGAATGAGTATGATCGTGGTTCGGATGACAGTGGTGATGAGAGACGACGTGTAAATTCTGATCGCCGTGATGATCGGCGCTATGAACGTGATGGATCCCCTCGTCGTAATGATGGGAGGGGGAGAGAGGATGATCGTGAGAGGGGAAGAGATGATCGTGGTTCTAGCAGACGACGAGATGCAAAGAGTTATTCCCCTGACGTAAGAAATAGGGAGGATCGTCACAGACTCCCTGACCGCAACTCACAACTTTTTGAACCTGACACTAATCCGTTTCGTACTGGAGACGGATATGAACAAGACATTCTAATACCAAAGAAAACCGAGAACATTTACCCTGATTTGTCTTGGTTGACAGACCGCAGGAAAAATGACTAGGAAATAGGTCAAGCTCCGGTACGCAAGTGGGCCCACAGAGATTACAGACCCTATGTAGATATTGAGATTTTTTGGAAACATCGTAATATCCAAAGGGCCCGAGCGTTGGTTGATACTGGGGCGGAGGCCACTTTAATTCATGGTAAGTCGAGAAAATTTCATGGACAATCTTTTACGATTACTGGTCTAGGTGGTAAAGAGACACCCGCAGTTCAAACTGCACTCGAAATTAAAATTGGTAGAATTCCTCGTAGAGAATACTCTGTGTTGGTTGTGCCACTTTTGGAATACATTATTGGAATTGACATTTTAAAAAGTATGACTTTGCATCTGGATGATGGTTGTTATCAATTTGGAACTAGACAGTACATTTCGACCAGACCCGTACGGGTTGGCCGTTTACGCATGCCACCTATTAAAATACCTTTAGCAACGAAAGTGATTTCACAAAAGCAATATCGCATCCCAGGTGGTCATGAAGAAATTACCGCTACGATTCAGGATTTGGTTGACGCAGGAGTCATTACTCCGGTCACATCTGCTTGGAATAATCCCGTTTGGCCCGTGCGCAAAAGTGACAATTCTTGGCGCATGACTGTTGATTATCGAGAATTGAATAAACATACACCTAAATTGACTGTTGCAGTGCCTGACATTGTCACACTAATTCAGAGAATTCAAAAGCATCCAGGTACATGGTATGCTTCCATCGATATTGCTAATGCGTTCTTTTCAATACCAATTGCCCCCGAATGTCAGGAACAGTTCAGTTTTACATGGAATGGACGTCAAATGACGTTCCGGAGTCTTCCTCAAGGCTATGTACATAGTCCTACAATCTGTCACCGGCTGGTGGCGGAGCATTTGTCTGAAGTACCCACGAATCCACAAGTTCAGATTTGTCATTATATTGATGACATTTTGATTCAAGGTGAAACGCAAGACCAGGTACAGTCCCATTTAGATCAGATCATTGACTGTTTGCGAGCGAAAGGTTGGGAAATTAATCCTGATAAATTACAAACCCCATCCCAAGCTGTAAAATTTCTAGGAATTAATTGGCATGAGGGTCACAGAGAAGTGATTCCACAAGTTAAACGAAAAATTCTTGATTTTGCTGTTCCCAGAAACAGGAAAGAAGCGCAATGCTTTATTGGATTGTTTGGATTTTGGCGTCAGCATATTCCCCATTTGAGTCAAATCTTAGCTCCACTGTATCGAGTCACTCGTAAAAAGAATGCGTTTGAATGGGGTGAACCTCAACAGACTGCTTTTAATTTGGCTAAAGAAGCTATTCAGTATGCTTTGGATTTGTGGCCCGTGAGTGAAGGTGATGTGGATTTGAATGTGTCCGTGGAAGGCTTGTATGCTAATTGGAGTTTGTGGCAAAAGCAAGGCAGACAAAAAGTGCCGTTAGGTTTTTGGACCAAAAAGTTACCTGAGGCTGGTGAGCGTTACTCACCTTTTGAAAAACAGTTGCTCGCTTGTTATTGGGCTCTGGTGGATACCGAGCAATTGACCCTAGGCCATGCTGTGATTTTGAGGCCTGAAATTCCCATTATGCAGTGGGTTTTAAGTTCACCAAAGTCCCATCGAATTGGACATGCTCAGGAGGCTAGTGTGATTAAATGGAAATGGTACATTCAGGACAGGGCACGTGTGGGTCCGAAAGGTGTGGCGGTTTTACATGAGCGAGTGGCGCAGGCGCCCTCCAATGAGAGTGAAAGTGAGTGCTCGGTTCCCGTAGTGCAGGAGTCTCCCGTGAAGTGGGGTAAATCATTTGATGATCTGTCCGCGGAGGATAGAAAACATGTGTGGTTTACGGATGGTTCTGCGAAGTTCATTGGTGACAAAAGACATTGGAAGGCTGTCTCTTTTAACCCGATTACAAAGAAATTGTTAAGCACAACTGGAGACGGTAAGAGTAGCCAATATGCTGAACTCTATGCAGTTTGCCAAGTTTTGAAACAGGAACTACCAGGTACATGTCATATTTTCACTGATTCCTGGTCCACTGCAAATGGACTAGCGGTGTGGTTACCTACGTGGCATTCTCATAATTGGGAACTGCATTCCAAGGAGCTGTGGGGCAAAGAGCTCTGGCAGGAAATTTGGGAGCTGCTCCCGCAGAGTACTGTAACAATCTTTCACGTGGATGCTCATACTCCAATTGACTCCCTTGACAAATTTTTTCATAATATTGCAGATGAACAGTCTAAAATTTCTGAGGCAGTGGTTGACATGCAAGATTCTGATTTGGCGGGATTGGCGAAGTGGGCCCATCAGAAAGCAGGACATTTTGGAGAGAAAGCCACTAGCAGGTGGGCTGCCGATAGAGGAATTCATATTCCCTTTTCTTTAATTAAAGATGTCATTCTACATTGTCCCATTTGCCAACATTCTAGGAAAAAAGAGGTGCCTCAGATTGTTCGAGGCCACTTACATCGAGGTAAATTGCCCGCCCAAATTTGGCAGATTGATTATATTGGTCCGCTCCCTATGAGCAGGAATTGTCAATATATTTGCACAGTGGTTGATACTTATAGTGGCCTTTTGGTCGCTTTCCCTTGCAAGAACGCTACCCAAGTGAACACAATTAAAACCCTGGAGCTCATTATTCTGTATTATGGTGTCCCATTCCAGATTCAATCAGACAATGCATCCCACTTTCATGGAAGATTGGTGCAGGAATTCTGTACGGAAAATAATATTGATTGGGTGTTTCATATTCCATATCATCCACAAGCTTCAGGATTGATTGAGAGAATGAATGGCTTGTTGAAAGAACAGTTGCGCAAGTTGACTGATGATCGTTACAGCCAGTGGAGAGATGTCCTACTTCAAGCTTTGTTAATTTTAAATAATCGTCCTTTGCTACATGCTGAATCTCCTTTAATGCGTTTGTTTCCTCCACATGTTGATGCAAAACCAAATTCTGTATCGAACACTGTCATGTATTGGGAAATTACCCCCGGTGATGAAGCCAGGGAAAGATGGCTGGGAAGCTGTCCCAGCTGATAAATGTTATTTACGAGAATGATTAAGGCCTGTGTTTGTATTCTTCCAGATCATTCTTTGGATTGCTGCTGCAGGATGTGTCGGCGCTGGACTCCTTTTGGCCTGTTACGCCGGGAGAGGAGAGGATCTACCGACGCCGGTTGATGGGATAATACGAGCCCCGCGGTCTGCGTGGGCTGCTTCATCTAATTTTTGGATCACACTCGCGAAGCGAGTGACGAACTCTCCGCATTTTTGCCTTACCCCCATGAAGAGCGTTACTGACATTTTAGCGACCTGTCTGGTAGCTGTCCCTGCATCCATTGAGACACTTCACCATATTTTTAATTTTTCTAATGCCCGACCTAATGTTATTCTGGGTGACTTTGCAGCACATGACTTTTGTCCCTCATGTACTCTTATTCCAGACCTTGATGTCTCTATTAATTCCAGAATTACTACTTTTAATATTACCCCTGGAGATCTTTGTTTCATGATGACATGCTGTTTTAATTTGTCTGACCATTCTAAAGCTATCCAATCCCATATTAACAAACTCCACGACTTGACTGCAGAAATTAGAGAACATATAGATCAGGGTTTCTTTGACTGGCTTTTTAACTGGCTCCCTGACATGCATTTAATACAACACATTTTAGGGGGGGTTATTCTTACTATTTGTATACTCATAGCTATTTGTTGCTTTATTCAGTGTATCCCTTCCCTGCTACAATTTCTTAGACTTAGTAAGGGTCGTAGATCAGTTAATTTTGTTTCATATTATTCGTCTACTGACGTTAGCTCCATTTAGTTTGTGGTTAATAGACTGGAGTCAAGGGGTGTAATGTTATGGCTGTCTTTTTGCTAGCTCCTTGGAGAAGGAGAATGATGGAGAGTGACTCCAGCCTATCACCCCTATAGCATAGGGATTAGGCCGATAGACAGGGACCCTGTCTTACATATATAAGGGCATTTTCGTATTATTTTCCTTAGAGTAAGGCTTATGAATTTAAGTTAGGGGATAGATATATAAGTATTAGTTATGATTCACTCATTTGCTAACATGCTGAGCTGTTTTTCATGGAGCTATGCATATTATGGGCTCCGTAGGCCTTAAACGAGACAGACTCCATTTTGCTTTCTGCCCGGTAGCTCGAGAAGGCTTTCTAGGTGAAGAGTAATGTTTTAGTTTCAAGCTGTTGTTCGCTTGGAGAGAACCGGTTCAGGCTGACCCTTATCGAAGGAATGTATTTTTCTCCACTCCGAAGACACAACTTCAGGCCGGCCGGCTGGGAAAGTGTCCTTGGTACGGGGAGGTACAAGAATTTGGTGGGCGGCAGGTTACTGGCCGTGAATTTCCATGAAGGAACGGGCTTTGATATTAGCGAAGGTGTTAGTCAGTTTGTCAGTTAGTCCGTAGGCGGCATCTAGCCGTTAGCATCTCTGCCATTATTCATTTTCATGGTGGACAAATCGCCATCTTTGAAGTCGGAGAAAGATTTAAGACCGAAACTCTCTGAGAAAGACTGAACGAGAAGTAGCGCGGAGCGCACTGATACAGAGAGAGAGAGAGACGGTAGCTAATAATAAGCAAGGTTCCGAGGTCCTGAGGGGAAGCAGACGAGGTTGAGCCTAGCGGTGCAGACGTGTACTTGTGACGGCTGAGGGTGACTGCAAGGCGAGCCAGGACACAGAGACGAGAAGGGAACCTAGATGACTGCCGAGTCCAGACTTCCCACTAACCAGGTGATACCCGCCCAACTTATTTAGGATGTGCACTCTAATCTTTACCTTTTTCTTGCTAAAGTTATGCGGCATAGTAATGTGATTTGTGGTAATTGTTAATAAATACCCTAATTCATATAGAATTACTGTGTACCTGGTGTTCATGTTCAATCTCGGTAAACTGCACTTCTAGTCGAAAGCTGTTTGGGTGAACGGATGAGAAATCCCGATCAGGTAAATGGTGATCGAATAAAGAGGGAGTGAGTGGACCTTTGATGCCAAGAGCAGGGAGTACACTATTCAATCTGGAACTATATTCAAAGTTATTATTGTAGTTCTATTCCGAGTAGGTAACTGAGATATTATCCCAATAATGATTCATAGGAATGTGGTCGTCGTTGATATGCGGCGTTAGTGAGAGCGTTGGGGAGGAGACCAACGTTTATACCCACTGGATTGTGGCTTGAATAAGTGAGAACGCCAGGGAGGATACTGGCGCTTAGTTTCGCAGGATTGCGAACAGTTTGGAAAAGGGAGCATTGGGTTCTGCAGGCCCATGTGTAGTCGCACCGGATTGTGCGCAATATCTGCCCTAGGGTAGACCGGTCTGGGTCTGAGTGGCCGCGAGACCAACTGATGTGAATAAGATATTGTAGAAAATCTGTACATACATATATTGTCATTCCCCATCCTTAGGTGCGACCTGTATATTTACCTGTATATCTACTCATTGTGAATACGATCTGAGGAGGGAAGGTGAGTACGTTTTGGCTGGGTCATAGGGGCCCCTGGGGGCTGATCCCATCTAAACAGAAAATCCAGCCATTACAGGGGTGCAGAAGGATGCGGGTCTGCAGTGGTCAGAGGTGTCGTTTGAGGAATGGGAGGTACGTTTGTGGTTGAGGAAAGCGAAAACGGATCAGAGGGGTGTGAGTCGCTGGGTTTCCTTGGCGGCAGTCGCGGCGGAGGGTAGGTGCCCGGTACGGTGGGGATTGAGACTGTAGGCGGTGGGGTGCCTGGAGGGGGCTGTTTTCTGACACGTGGATGGGTGTCGGGTAGAGGGCAACTACTGGCGGTGCTGTGCAAGGCTTTGCGGGGCCTGGGCCTGGACGGGAAGCGCTTTGGAACCCATTCTTTTAGGATTGGCGCGGCTTTGGAGGCGCACCGGCAGGGGCGTGGGTGAGGGGACATCATGCGGCTGGGCAGATGGTTTTCAGATTGTTATCGGCATTACATTGGGGGCACGCCCAGCGTTTGAAACGAGCAGTGAAGTTGGTGATGATGGTACTTACTGTTTGTTTCTTTTCTAGCTTCAGTGGCGGGTCCCCTCGCCAGAAACATGGCGGTCTGGATGTGAGGTATTCTTTTGTTAGGAGGGCACAAGAGCAGGCGTGTTCCAGGTATTTTGAAGAAAATTTGGGTTTCAACCCTACTGTGTTTAGCATAAGTTGGAGGGGGTAAAGAGGGGATGTTGTGGCGAGAATTGGTACCCACGCTCAACACCATGGTGGTAGCGGGTAGGTGTCCTGATGTTTTGGTGCTGCATTTGGGGGAAAATTATATGGTGAGGGACACTGGTCTGGTGCTTATGAGGGCCATGAAGAGGGACCTGGGTGAGATCAAGAGAAGGTGGGCAGGGTGTGTGGTAGTGTGGACAGAGTTTGTGCCGCGTCGGGTGTAGAGGGGCGCGGTGCATCATCAGGCAATTGACAAGGCACGGAGGAAGGTGAATGTGGAGATGGTGAAGTTCTGTAGGCACCTGGGTTTCTCTAGGATATGGCATAAGGATATTAGATATGAAGCCCCGGAATTGTTTAGGAGCGACGGGGTCCATTTGTCCCATGTGGGCATGGATCTTTACCTGCTGGAGCTTCGCGAGGTGTTGTTGCGTTTGTTCGGTGTTCGCTAGAGAATTAGATGGTCCAGCCTATTTGGGGAGAAGGGGGGGGGGCAGGAAAAGTAGGGAGGCGGTGTACCCACCTATCCTCCTGACTTTTCCTGGGTGGCGGTGTTTGTTTTGGAAGTTGGCCAAGTTTGGCTGGAGTTTTGGTAGTTAGCCTTAAGTTGGGGAGTTGGTGTTCAGGAACGGGGAAAGGTTAAACAGGTTGGAGGTTTTACATTGGTGCTCATTAGATACAGTTGCAGGAAGACAGATAGGAGGTAAAGTTTTTGGGGGGGTAAGAAGGTCAAAGGTTATGGGAGAAGATTGTGTATTATGGTGGATTTATGCAATGTATTTGCATTTTATGTATTGTGTTTTGCAGGGAGGGGATGTTTTATCATGTGGGGACCGTAGGGGCGGGGGAGGAAAAGCAAGGGGTCAGGTGACTCGATGTTTAGAGAGGTTTTCATTTTGTAAGGCGGTGAGCCAGTTAATAAAGTTTGTGATGTGCACCTGTTTCAATAAAGCAGCCTTTTACACAAACAATAAGGTTGTCAGTCTGACTTGCCCCCCCTTCTCGCTCCCACGGGGGTTTTGGGGGGCAGCCGAGCCCCGAGGTCGGCCCCCCAGGCAGATTGGGAGGGGGAGGGGGGCGAGATGGCGACAGGCATGTTGTGCTGCTTTGGGATAGCCCAAAAGAAGCCCAATTGTGTAAGGAAGCCCAAAGGGAATATACGGGTCTCAGCGCCTGCCCAGGCACCATTTTAGGTTTGGTAACCTGGTGGCTGGGAGCGCTGCAGGATAGGTTATTGTCCCCGCCCACCCTCCCTGGGTTTTAGTGTTTTGGGGAGGTTTTCGAAATTTTTTGTTAGGTTTTGACAGGGCCCGTTTTGGAACAGGTGCGCAGGGGTTTCTGAATTGTATGTTGTTTTGAACAGGTGCTGGCGGTGTTTGTTTTGGAAGTTGGCCAAGTTTGGCTGGAGTTTTGGTAGTTAGCCTTAAGTTGGGGAGTTGGTATTCAGGAACGGGGGAAAGGTTAAACAGGTTGGAGGTTTTACATTGGTGCTCATTAGTTACAGTTGCAGGAAGACGGATAGGAGGTTACGTTTTTGGGGGTAAGAAAGTCAAAGGTTATGGGAGAAGATTGTGTATTATGGTGGATTTATATCATGTATTTGCATTTTAAGTATTGTGTTTTGCAGGGTGGGGGATGTTTTATCATATGGGGATCGTAGGGGCGGGGGAGGAAAAGCAAGGGGTCAGGTGACTCAATGTTTAGAGAGGTTTTTATTTTGTAAGGCGGTGAGCCAGTTAATAAAGTTTGTGATGTGCACCTGTTTCAATAAAGCAGCCTTTTACACACACAATAAGGTTGTCAGTCTGACTTGCCCCACCCTTCTCTCTCCCAATTCCCGCCTTTAAAGCCGTTGAACGCAGTGGGAGGTGTTCAGGGAAACCCCTCATGCTGCCTCCCGGTTGCAGGAATCTGTCACCACAAGGAAACCTCCCTTCCTTCAGATGCGCAGAACCCCGGCCCCTCGCCAGTCAGTAGTCAACAGGTGCTGAAGAAAGACCGTCCAAATGGCAACATGGGTTAGGGGGGGCTTAAGAGGGCTGTGGTCCGGCAGACTGAGCTCACTGTGGGCACAGATGTGCTGTAAGGAGACACCAGAGCAGCCCTCTTCAGCATCCTTGCCTCAGTCCAATCTAAGAAACTCCTCTGCTGAGGTGAGTTACTCTGCCCCTCGCGCTGAGAAGTGGTGTCAGGAGGGAGGGGCCGGGTCTCACCGGGTATGAGCACCGGCAGTTTTTTAAAGGGGGTCTGGAAACGGGTCTCTATCGGGCTCTGTGTTGAATGTGCCCTGCTGGCACAGGCGGTCCATTTTGTTTTTTCCGGACTGCAGTGACAGACAGGAACAGCAAAATACAAGTCGGGCGGCAAAAGTTTTGCCCGAATTGCAGGGGGTGCTCTCATTCTGAACTGTAATTGCATTTCTGCGTGTGCAAGAGCTAAGAAAATGGCAGCTGTTCTCTCTGAGCAGCCTGATGTTCGAAAATTTAAGAGAAAGTAGATTCGTTCACATGTATTTTTAGCACAATGGCATCCTCAGATGACGCTATTCACTACAATACACTAAAGACTTTGAAACTTGTCAATGACTCCTGTGAATACTGTTTCTGATGAACAAAAAGCCCTGCATTATTACTGCGAGAGAAGGAAGACATGCAAGCGAGTTTGGTTCCAGTTACACAGCGTGATTTGAGTGGGAAAGGCAATATTTTATGTACAGGGAAAAATAACATGGCTACATTTCGTAACAAACATAAACACTGCATCGCATTTCTGGCCCATACTTTGCAACGTTAAATGTGGAACTACAGATTAGAAGTTGCAACCTGCTCTAGGTACGAAAAAAACAGTATTGGCTGATAGCACCGTCACACATGCAATACAACAGCTGCTATATGTTCATTAACAACTGAGGCCTTCTCAAGAAACACTAACAGTGCTAAATATGTGCTCAGGAGGCCTTTTGGTGCAGTGCAACTTTGTGAAGCCCCTCGGGCGGTATTTACTGCTCACGCTCATTCTGCCCTTGAGCGGAAAATAAAGGCCGCCAAATCAAAAGGCATATGCCAGCTGGGACCTGGCACCGAAAGGACTAAGGGCACAAACCACAACATCACTAGAAGCAGGAGGGCGGCCACTGCAGCATCCACACAGAACTGGGCAGCTTTGATGTGCCAACTGTTTAATGGTACAAAAGGGGGTGGTGATGGACGGAGCATCTGAACCAATCAAACACTCACACCCAGTCAAAAGATCTGGGTTTAATCCATCACCGTTCTTTAGCCCACTCTGCCACCCCAGTTCAGACATGGCTATATACAAATCAGTCTGACCCTGTGCCTCATGGGAACAGTCCAGCCCGAACTGCCAAGCCATGCCTTCCCTGGACCGGAAAGAAGCTTCCGAGGACCGGTTTCCGGCATTCCAGACGTCTTCAGCCCGGCTTGCTTGAATCCAGTGGCAAAGTGAGCAAGGGACTCACATCTGAGCATACCCTGCTACACTTATGGCGGCCAAAAGCTGTACAAAAGGGGGTGGTGAAATGTTGCTGGAGTTGAGTTCAAATTCTGTCTTTGCTGGGTTGAACTTTCCTGGACATCCTAATCTGGGTGAACGAGATGTAGTACAGCGGTGATGAATGAAGCTGACTGATGGAAATTTCACATGCAGATCAGTGCCACCAGCTTACTGGAGTCTGCTGATTCTGTGAACGGCCCGAAGAGATGATAGAGGTTCAGTGTGGAGGTTTAAGATCACTGAAGAACTAATGGATTCTTGTGTGATCAACTGACAGCTGATGTGTTCTAGAATCTCACATTTAAATTAATCTGTCCCTTTTGAAAAGGTACACATATTGTTTGCAGTATTTATGTTAGATTGTTAGTGTATGACCTGCGATAAATGCCTGGAAACTGATTTAATTCTAGCCCCTTAAACCTGCCAATAGGCCCCCATGTTTTTGCTTTTTTCCCTTTTTTGTTGCCCCTTTGGCGGTCTTAAAGATGGTTGTCACACAGTACCTAAGTAGATTAGATCTAACACAACTGTTAATCCCAATTATTTTTCCTTTAAATCCACCCAGATCCAGTTCTGCTTTTGCCGCTAGATTCCGGGGCACAGGCCTTTGCTCCACAGCACGCAGGGTCTCTAAACAGCCGTATAGATGCCTTTGTCGGCCGAAACCGTGCTACTCTGCCGCCATCTTGGCCACGCCCTCCCAGCTTATTAAATTAGAAAGCTTTTGCTTGGTTGAAATAATATACATATAATAAAATTGAGATTATTCAAGACTAATAATATTAGTAGCTCTCAATGTGTTTCATTGAATATAAGTAGCTCTCAGTACAGAAAAGTTTGGAGACCCCTGCTAGTCTCTGCTCTTACTGCATGTGTGGCCTCCTCCTGCCTCGGTCTCGGGCAGGACATTCAGTCAGGTGGAAGAAATGAACAAAAACGCACATGATGCTAGGTGACATTCCAGTTCATGAAAAGGTGGTGAAACAAGTTTTTTTAAAAGGGTTATGGGTCTTTCACTGTCTCATCATTTTAAAACTGAAACATTTTCAATGTTATATTCGACACAGCAAAGATTGCTGCTTTTTTATTTTATGCAACTAGCAACCATTGACAAAGGCAATAGTACTGGCTTGTATCTGTAACACTATTTGTTGTGTTATATATCTGGATGCAATGACAGAAGCAGTAAATTACCAGGAGGGAGGAGCACTATGCTAAGCACAGATTTTTAGCTTTGATGTTTTAAGCCATGCCCTTAATTACATCGAACACCTCCTTTGGAGAGACCCCCCAGTTTTTCCATCCCACTTACAGCCCTGGAAACAACAAAATGTCACAGTGGCACTGGGCATCATGAATGACTCACAACTTTTTCGGATTGCCTATGTACAGGGGCATGGTGAGCCCTTCCCAGCCCCACACCTTGCTTTAGGAACTACAGCAGGGGTGAAGTCATTGATGGGTCTCTTCTGTCTGGAACTCTGCAGACAAAGGCTCAGCTCATAATTAATGTGAAAAGGTGTGTAAGTGAAGGCATAGGTGGACGGCTGGATGGATTTGTGGAAGGGTGAACGGATGAATGTAAGGGTGAATGGATGGATAATGAAAGAAAAGATGGACTGATGTTTGAGTGGAATGATGGATGAGAGAAAGGGTAAATAGATGGCTGTATGGGTGGAAGGCTAGATGAATGGGTAAAAGGATGGATGGATGAGTGAGAGGATGGATTGATGAGTGAAAGGGTGGGTGACAGGTGAGTGAATGGCTGGATGGATGAGGGAACTGATGGATGGATTGATTAATTGATAAGTGAAAGGGTGAATGATGGATGGATGGATGAGTGAAAGGGTGGATGTAAGGCTGGATGAGTGAGTGAAAGGGAGGGTGGATAGATCATTGAAGAAGTGAAAGGGTGGATGGGTGACAGAAAGGAAGGAATGGATGAGTGAAGGAGTGAAAGGGTGGATGGATGAGAGAAAGGATGGATGGTGAGTGAAGGAGTGAAAGGGTGGATGGATGAGAGAAAGGATGGATGGATCAGTGAATGGATGGATGAGTAATAGGGTCAATGGATGGATTCCTGAATGGATGAGTATATGGATAGGTTGATGGAAGGATGAATGGGTAATTGAAAGAGGGAAGGAGAGAGAAAGGGCGGATGGATGGATGACTGAAAGGGTGGAAGGATGATTTACTGGGTGGATGAATGAGTAAGTGAAAGGATGGCTGAATGGGTGAAAGGGTAGATGGCTGGATGGATGAGTGCATGGATGGATGAGTGGAGGAGTGGATGGATGAGTGTACAGATTGGTAAGGTGAAAGGATGAATGGAGGGATGGATGAGTGAAAGAGGAGGGATGGATGAGTTGAATAACGGATGGATGGGAGGCTAGATGATGGATAGGTTTGCAAATGGTTGAATATTGATATGGATGGGCACAGAGATGGAAGGACAGAATGAATGGTGAAAGACTGAATGATGGATGGAAGAATGATTACACCTTGTAACCCCCATTATCTTAAGTACATTTCCTATAGATTGACTTTCCCATTTATTTGAGTCATTGTCTCTATATAATATGTGTGTGATGTAACGCACTCCGACACCCTGTCCTAATTACTTGGGATGAGTAGCACTATAAAAGAAATCAAATACACATGAGAGAGGGTCTATGTGAAGAGGAGGGTCCCATTGGAGGGTGTTAGCAAGGCCGGACCGGGCATTGGGTGTTTGCCTGGGAGGCTAAAAAGGTAGGGGGGTTGTGGGGAGTGCGTTTTTTTACCACAAAAGAACCTAAACATTTGCTCAAAACTGTGCGCATACTTTTTTTTTTTTTTCCTCATATTGCGGGTTATGCAGAAAGAAAGGTGATTGGGAGTCCGACAGTATCCGAGCGGTTGTACCTCCAAAGCTGCCCCTAATCGTCTATCGAGGAGTACAAGGGGTGTGTCTCATTCTCGTTCCAGTCAGGTTCCTTCCGCACACCTTTATCTTGCTCAATAATTCCTTTTTTCTGGAGATTTCTGACCCTTAGGGAGTTTGACAGACTTCAAGTCATGCCAGGAATTATTGTTCCGCTTAATCATTGGAATCAAAAGAAAAAAGAAAAAAGAAAAGAAAAAGAAAAAAGAGTCAAAAAGCCTCCGACAAGGAGATATTCTAGTTTATCATCTAGAAACGATATAGTTTTCCAAGATCTCCCAATATTTCATATTTTTAAGTTGTTTCCCTTTTCTATCCAATCTACTAGTTCTTATTACAGCATTTAACCAATTCTCATGGGTTGGTGGTGCTGGTTTTATCCAGTTAATACATATCTCTCTACGTGCTAATAGGATCATAACAAACAGTAAGTTTTCTTGGTGTTTATTTAGCTTAATCTGATTCGATTGAGTAGTATGGTGTATCCCAAAAATAATTAAGATAATACTCACAGTTATCGGTGTTGCCAGTATTGCAGTTAGTGTCTTACCAATCTCTTGCCAATATTGCGTAAGCGATGAGCAGTCACAAAACATGTGAATATCATCCACTTTTTTCTCGCCACATTTACTGCATGATTTTACAGCCGATCCTTTAAATTTTGATAATTTTTTGGGTGTCCAATACGCTCTATGTATAGAGAAAAGATGATTCCTTTTTAAAGCTGCGGGCTTTACACACAGCCAACATTTCTCTATTGATTTTTTCCAGATGTGACATAGATCCAAATCTTCGTTAGGTAGGTCTTTCTTCCATATTTTTTCAGCGATAGTAAGATTTTCTTCTCCGGATTCAATTAGCATCCAATACCATTTTGAGACTTCTTTTTTTAATTCCGTTTCATTCGTCATTTCTGATTCTAGGTTTTCCGGATCTGTTGCTTCCTTCTGGATAGTATTTGCCCAGCTGCTCAATTGATAGTATTTGAACTTTGATATTTTTCGATCTGTAATTACTTGCAAATGTTCCCATGATATTAAAGAGTTTTCATACAAAAGTTGTCCCCATTTTTCAATTCCGGATTGTCTGAGTGGGCTTGATCGTGAGTCCTTTAAACAATCTGGGGTGCCTGGTGAGTCCCATATATGAGCCATACTACTGTAATATGGAATCTTCGTGGCAGTTCTTATTTGATTCCAAATCTTAACGGCATTATTCAGAATCTTTAGTTTAACTTTTTTGAAAAATTTGGGGTGACCAAATTTGAAAAGGAAATGATCTTCACCGTTTGTTAAATGTTGTAAGTAGATTGGGTATGCTTGATGCACCTTCAGCAGAGCGCTAACATTTTTAAATTGGAAGGCTCTATAGTATTCATATATATCAGGACTTGCTATTCCTCCTTGTTCCTTTTTTCTCCTGAGTTTGTTCCATGAGATTCTTGTACTCTTTGCTGACCAAATAAAGCTGGATATTTCACCTTGTATTTTTTTTAGGGCTTCCTTTTTTAATTCTAACGGAATGTTATTAAAAAGATACGTGAATTTGGGAGTGATTGACATTTTTATTATATTAGATTTACCTAAGAAACTTAGCGATAGGCCTGACCAAATTTTAAGGAGTTTTTTCATTTCTTTCGATACTATGTTTAAGTTTGTTTCCGATAATTTTCCAAGATCTTGTGTTATAATGATGCCTAAATATTTTATTTTATCCTTTAAGAGAGGTGAAATTAAGTTCGAGTTCCAGCTCATTATCTCTGTTTTGTCAACATTTATCAAATAACCTGAAACTTTGCCAAATTTGTTCATCGCATCCTCAATCGCTACTTTAGAAGAGTTATAGTTATCAGTAAACACCATTAAATCATCTGCGTATAACGCAACTTTCTTTGTCCAATTTAGGTATCTAAAAGGTGTTATAATTGATTGGTTTCTGATAGAATAGGCCAAGGGTTCAATATATAAATTGAAAAGTAACGGAGACAAAGGGCAGCCTTGTCGTGTGCCTCTCTGAATCTCGATATTATCCGTAAGATTACCGTTAACTGCTACCCTCGCTCTTGGGTTAGTGTATATTTCCTTTACCATGTGGATAAAGTTTGTCCCTAATTTACTTTTTTCTATGATTTTATTTAGAAAAGCCCAGTTAACACGGTCAAAGGCTTTGGCAGCATCGTATGTGATAATCGTGAGAGGTAACTTTTCGCATACAGCTGCGTCGATTGTTGCCACTAGTTCGTGTGTAATTTCCTGGATTTGTCTGCCCTTTATGAAACCCTTTTGGTCCGGGTTAATTAATTTGGCCATAACTTTTGATAACCTTTTTGCTATTATATTCGTAAACAGCTTATAGTCGCAATTGAGGAGTGATATTGGCCTGTACGATGCGCAGTTCTTAGGGTTTTTACCTGGTTTTAATAATATGCTTATCGTCGCATCATTCCATGAATCTGGTATCATTTTGTGTCCCAGATAAGTCTTATTCATTATTTCTGCTAAATGTTCAATTAGTGTGTCTTTTAATGCGATATAAAGTTCATTTGGTAACGCATCTGGTCCCGCAGCTTTTCCTCTCTTTAAATTACTTATGGCACTCCTTAATTCCTCCGCTGTTATTTCGGTGTTCATGAAATTCACTTCTTCGTCTGTCAGACTTGGAAGTTGAATATTTTCTAGATAATTCTTAATTTCTTCCTCTGAAGGATTTGTATCTTCTTTATATATTGAGGTAAAAAACTTGGAGAATTCTTGCCTTATTGAAACATCATCTGAGCAAATGGCTGATTGGTCTTGAGTGTAAATGCTTAATATATTATTTCTAGTCTGATCTGACCTCATTTTCCAGGCTAGCATCTTCCCGCAGCCTTCTCCATATTCATGGTTTGCTAGTTTGCTATTCTCCCATTTTTCTTTAATTATATTCTCCAGATAATTTGTCAGGTTCTCTTTTGAGTTGCGATGCATTTCTTCTAGGTTTTCCCTCAGTTCTTGAGATATATCGCATTCTAGGCGTAGTTCTACTTCTTTAATTTCTGTTTCCAGCTTCTTTATATCCTGTTTTTTTATCTTGTGATTGTGAGCACCCAAGCTGAGTAGTTTGCCTCTTATTACTGATTTGTAAGCATCCCACGTTACTCTTTTTGATGTACCAGCTGCGTTATCTTGAAAATATTGTCGGGAGGTTGTTATGAGTTCCTCCACACATTGTTCGTCTCTAAGAATTGTGCGGTCAACTGTCCACCTATTAGCCAGCTGTAGTTGTGGAAGTGTTATATTTAGCTGAACTGCAGAGTGATCCGATAAGTGCGCAGGTAGGTGTTCAATGCTTTTAACCTTATCTCGCAGATTTTTGTTTAGTAAAAAAAAGTCTATTCTGGATTTGTGTCCTAATTTTTTGTTTTGAAAGGTATACGGGTAGTTTTTTACACCTTTTAGCTTCCACATATCTTCCAAAATTAAATCTTTTTTGTAAATCCCTAACCATTCCCTCATCTTCGGTAGATTCCATTGTTTTGTTGGAGGGATTCTATCTATTTTAGGGTTTTGTATGAGATTAAAGTCTCCTCCCATGATAATTGGGGTTGGGAATGTTAGAAGTTCAGAGTATAGTTTTTTTAGGGGCTCTGGGTCGTCCCTATTAGGGCCATAATATCCCACAATTGTGAGAGTGCGATCTTCGACTTTAACTTTAGCAATTGCCCATCTACCGTTGCTGTCCACTTTATTAGCTTCTATTTTGGCCTTGAGGGATTTCTTTATGATAATTGCCACCCCCTTTGTATTGCATTCTTGTGTTGTATGTATACTTGATCCGATCCAATTCAGATTTTTTGCCAGTTGAGTCCACTCTACATTTATTAGATGTGTTTCTTGAAGGATGATGATTTCACTTTCTATTTCCTTCAGATATTCCATAATCCTTCTTCTTCTTGAGGGAGTTCTAAGTCTGTTAACATTCCAAGTTAGAATTTTAATTGATTTCTCTTTTACCATCTTAAATTGTTGTTTCTATTGAGGCAGCCCTTAACTCCCTTACCGTTTTTATATTCCAATTTTGAGGATTTTTTTTTCTTTTTTCCCTACTTTGCTCCCCACCCATGTGTATTTACAGAGTTGCATCTTGCGTTTGCGTGTTAATTTGGGTTCCCTCCCTGGGGAAGCCTCCCTTTTTCTTCTTTCGGGTTTTTTCCACCCGATTTCGTGCTCTGATTCTCCAGGTATTTCATTCTTTTGATTTTTAATGCGTAAGTGCTTCCCAAATTTGTTATATTATAAATGTTTCTTTGCCTCTGAAAACTTTCCTAGTTCCTTCTTGGTGTTTTTAGTACAAGAAGTTGGTTCCTTCAACTCCTGCATAACTGTATTATTCCTTGTTTAGTTTATCAATTTCAATCTGATCTTTTATTAGTTGAATAAGGTTTTCTACCTCTTTTGGCTCTCTTAAGTTGTGAATTTTATTTCGCCACATTATTCTAAGGGCGGCAGGGAATTTCAATTGTACACTTGCTCCGAGAGTTTTCAGCTCCTGCATGTACTGCCCTAACTCTCATTGCCTGTCTTGCGTGGCTTTGCAAATATCTGATCGTATACGAAATGACCAGTTGAGTTTGTTGAAGTTCCCAATTTTTAGACCCTCACTCAGTATTTTTTCCTTCAGGGAATATGTTCTGAAATTTACCAAGATTTTCCTCGGAGTTTTCTTCTCTTTACTCTTTCTGAATGGGTCTCTGTGGACTCGTTGAATGTCTGCTTCTAAATCACAGTCTTTTGTCCAGGGGAGGAATTCTTCTAGCAGGGATATTACGTAAGCCTTAATGTCTGCTCCCTCTGAGTTTTCAGGGACATTCAGCACGCGAATATTATTCCTTCTTCCTTGGTTTTCCAAAGATTCTAGTTTCTCCTTGATTGCTTTCTCGTTATCTTTTAACTGTCTTATTTCTTTTTGGCTTGTATATACTTTTTTGCTTAAGGAGCCCAACTCGTTCTCAACCGCAGTGACTCTGACCCCTAGATCATTTAGTTTCTGATCTAAACTTTCAACAACCTCTTGTATTTTGTTCTGATTTGCTTCTGAGATTGAACATTTTTCTCTCATTTCCCCATTATTTTTTCCATCATTTTATCCAGGCATTGTTCTAGAATATTTTCTGTCTTGCTTTTGTCTATATATTCCATATGTTCCTGCTCTGGCTCGTCCTCTTGGATCTCTTGATCAATTTCAACTTGCGGTGTGGCACTTGAATTTACTTGCGTTTGATGTCCTGGTTGTGGTGACAGGTTTAGTAATAAAGATGTTTTCAATGGGGAAATCACACTTATGATTGGGGCTGGAGGAGGCGGTGACTGCATATCTACTCCTGTTATTCTTTCCTTGTCTGCAGACTCTTCCACTTCCTTTTCAAAGATAGGGCTGACGCTCTGGTTGTCTGAGTTTAGAGCTAAAAATTTTGAGAGCACTGTGTCCGCTGTATTTTTTATATCTGTTGTGTTAGTCGTGTTATTTGCTATACAGTGACTTCCTCCTCTTACTTGTACCACTTGTTGTATTTTAAAGTATGATCTTAATGATGGTGTGATCTTTATTTTCTGATCCTTGTTTTTCCTTGACCCTCTGCTTTTTATACTCTCTGTCAATTCCTCTAAGCGTGGGGGGTTTTTCACAGTTTTTTTTTGTGCTTCTAGGGGTCATACACTTTTTTTTGTAGGTTGTAGAAGGCTCTGTTTGCTTAAATTTTGATTCCTGAGGCAATACGCTGACCTTATTTCTCCCTCTTCTGATCTCTCTGGCGCAGAGAAAAAAGTTCCAACTCCTTGGATCTTCCTTGTTCTAGATCTTGTAAAATAATTAAAGTGTGGTGGGCTTTTCTCTTTTTTTATATTTGACGCCGTTGTGAGTTTTTCCTGGGCTTTGTGATAATAGATCTGTATTTTCTTGATTTTCTATTTCATCTTTTTCTGTTGCTTTTTCTGTTGCTGCCTCTGTTCCTCTCTGTTGCTCACTATGTTTGTATCCTTCTTCTTCCACTATTTCCTTAGGAGAGAGACTTTCACTTCTCTTTTCAATCATCCAGCTGGGAAATATTGACGGTTTTGTATTTATAGCACTTTCACCAAGTCCTTTTCCACACTTTTTTTCTAATATAAATCTTTGGTTGTGTTTTCCAATGAAAATAGGGCTCCTCGAACTTTCCCAATGCCCCACATTAGAGAGTTCGTAGCTACCACCTTGTAATGCTCCCACCGAGTGTTTTGCTCTGATCCCTACCTCCTCTGCACATTCATTTTCATTCACGGTAGAGTTGCACTCTATGTCACTGCTGCCGCCGCCGCTCTTACCCCGGAAGAGAAAGCCGACTCTGAGGAGTTTCCTCCTGCAGATCAGCGCAGCTTCCCGAGCTCTCTCCCACAGTCCAGGGTTAACTGCCGTATCCGGGTTTTGGTGCACCAGAGCCGCGACCCACCCCGTCATGTAGAAACAATGCTGCTTCTCGTTCAGCTCGACCACCTTTCAAGACGCTGCTTAGCGAAGAACACACAGCGCCGAGCTTGGGAGCACGCCGCCGCCTCTGCCGAGCCTCCGCTGCCGAGATTGCCACACCGCTGCCCTCAGCTACACAACTTGCATCGAGCAGGTAACGGGGCGTCCAGTTATTCGTTTGTTTCTGATATTAATGAGGGCACATAGGTTTATTGATTACCTTGCTATAGCGCCCAGAGACATATCACGCTTTCTGACTAAATTAAACATTGGGAAGCGATTTCAAGCCTGTTTCACCTGGAGTCTTTGCGGAGCTCGCGACGAGCGTCTCAGCCGGCTGCCATCTTCCCTCTCACTCTCCCCCAAAAGTCCCATTGGAGGTTGTTAGCAAGGCCGGACCGGGCATTGGGTGTTTGCCTGGGAGGCTAAAAAGGTAGGGGGGTTGTGGGGAGTGCGTTTTTTTACCACAAAAGAACCTAAACATTTGCTCAAAACTGTGCGCATACTGAACAAGCATTTGCAATGCGATAGGTCTCGCATTTGCGAGAGTTTAAGCTATTGGCATTGTAAATGGCAATTCCTTTTATTTATGTTTTTAAAACCAACACGTACATAAAAGGCATTGTCATTTACAATGCCAACAGCTCAAACTCCTGCAAATGCGAGACCTATTGCATTGCAAATGCTTGTTTTTCCTATTACGGTCAGTGGTGGGGCGGGGCTGGCAAGAGCTAGGGGAAGAGTGGTGTACGCATTAACTGTTAGGCCGGCCCTCTTGGGCCAACCAAACAGTTCATGCGCACTTTGCATGCTCCCACCAGGCTGCATTAGACAGCTTGGTGAGGAGCATGCACAGGCTCCCTGTTCCCCTCTGTGTGCCGAACCACGGGGCTCAGACCAATCACAACACTGCATTTCAGTGTAGTGATTGGCTCAGGGGAGCCTGTGTGTCGGGTTGCTTCCTGCTGCTGGCCGGTACAGGAAGATGAAGATGAAGAGATGGAGGCGGATGAGAGACGGCAGCAGGCCGTTAAAAGTAAATCCTTTTAAAGCAAGGACCTTAAGTCCTGGGTTTTACAGTGACCCCAGCACTTAGAGGATCTGCCCCCTACCCGCCCCTGGAGACCATCACATGTGAGTAGTTGCACTTGATTGGTTGGGGCGTCCCCTCATTGTTGCTCCCATCACAGAGGGCCGGCTGCCTCTATGAAGCTCCCAAGACACATGTTCAGCTGTTCTTTGTTTTATCTCCTGTGTGTCAGTGCACTGTGTAAGCGCAGAAGCATACCCTGCTCTCTCTGGAACACTCATACTGCTGAGTCACTCTCACTTTGCTGTCACTCTCACTCTGCTGTCACTCTCACTCTGCTGTCACTCTCACTCTGCTGTCTCTCACTCTGCTGTCACACTCACTCTGCTGTCCCTCTCACTCTGCTGTCACTCTCACTCTGCTGTCACTCTCACTCTGCTGTCTCTCACTCTGCTGTCACTCTCACTCTGCTGTCTCTCTCACTCTGTGTCTCTCTCAATCAGCTGTCACTCTCACTTTGCTGTCACTCTCACTCTGCTGTCTCAATCTGCTGTCACTCTCAATCTGCTGTAACTCTCACTCTGCTGTCTCTCTCACTCTGCTGTCACTCCCACTCTGTTGTCACTCTCACTGCTGTCACTCACTCTGCTGTCACTCTCACTCTGCTGTCACTCTCACTCTGCTGTCACTCTCACTCTGCTGTCACTCTCACTCCTGTCATTCTCTTTGCTGTCACTCTCTCGGCTGTCACTCTCACTCTGCTGTCACTCTCACTCTGCTGTCACTCTCTCTGCTGTCACTCTCACTCTGCTGTCACTCTCACTCTGCTATCTCTCACTCAGCTGTCACTCTCTGCTGTCAATCTCACTCTGCTGTCACTCTCACTCTGCTGTCTCTCACTCAGCTGTCTCTCACTCTGCTGTCACTCTCACTCCACTGTCACACTCACTCTGCTGTCACTCTCTCTGCTGTCACTCTCTGCTGTCACTCTCTCTGCTGTCTCTCTCACTGCTGTCACTCACTCTCTGCTGTCACTCTCACTCTGCTGTCACTCTCTCTGCTGTCTCTCACTCTGCTGTCACTCTCACTCTGCTGTCTCTCACTCTGCTGTCACTCTCACTCTGCTGTCACTCTCACTCTGCTGTCACTCTCACTCTGCTGTCACTCTCACTCTGCTGTCCCTAACTCTCCCGTCACTCTCACTCTGCTGTCACTCTCTCTACTGTTACTCTCACTCTGCTGTTACCCTCACTCTGCTGTCACTCTCTCTGCTGTCACTCTCGCTCTGCTGTCACTCATTCTGCTGTCACTCTCACTCTGCTGTCACTCTCACTCTTCTGTCACTCTCACTCTGCTGTCACTCTCTCTGCTGTCACTCTCACTCTGCTGTCACTCTCTTTGCTGTCTCTCACTGTGCTGTCACTCTCACTCTGCTGTCACTCACTCTGCTGTCACTCTCTCTGCTGTCACTCTCAATCTGCTGTCACTCTCACTCTGCTGTCTCTCACTCTGCTGTCACCCTCACTCTGCTGTCACCCTCACTCTGCTGTCACCCTCAGTCTGCTGTCACTCTCACTCTGCTGTCACTCTCACTCTGCTGTCACTCACTCCACTGTCACTCACTCTGCTGTCACTCTCTCTGCTGTCACTCACTCTCTGCCGTTCTCCTTTTGCTAAATTTGTATATATCACCTGTGATTCTGTGTGTACGGGTTATAGGTAAATTTCTAGGACCTAAAATTTTACTCACATAAATTTAATTATGTCAAAGAAGAAAGCTGTGACGGGGGGTAACTCTATTGAAAATTATATGGTTCAAGTAGTGTCAAAGATAAATACCGACAGGAGACAATCTTTGGGTCTCAGTCATTCCCCAAATTTATCTCCTCTAAGTCCTTCTCTAGATTCACCTTGGTTAGATATTCCATCTCAGGCTGAGGGTAGCTTAATTTTAGATCCTGAGGCACCTGAAAATGGCCCACTAAACATGAGTATAGCCCAGGATCAAGATATAGCCACAATCAATGTGTCAGACTCACAAACAGTAGACCCTGAAGAAAATCTTACTGTACAAATCAGTGAGCAGACAAGTATAGAAGCCGACCCTCCCGTCTTAACTCCGGCCGCTCGAGCAATTAGAAAGTGTAGAAAAATCCAACTGCCTCGAGGTGGAGCCATCTTAGGGAGGAAGAGGGCTGCGTCTCCACTAAGAAGCAGGGAAAAAGGTAGGAGGAAACTAGAAGAGGATGAAAAATTAGATATGGAAGAGGATCTTATTTCCAGGTTGGTAGACATAATTGATACCAAATTCAGAGCCCTAATTAAACCAGTAGTGGCCAAACTGGATAAGCTATCCGCAGACGTAAAAAAGCTGGGGGTAGATCAAAAGAAGTTAATAGAAGAAGTGTCCATCATATCCGGCACAGTAAAAAACTTGGTAATACCTGTAAAAGAGGTACTTGGCCTCCAACCAGATACAGGATCAATCTCTGACTCTTCAAGGGCAAATCATCCAGATCAGATACCTAACACTGTTCCCATCCAGTCGCCGGCAAGGGATATTCACCTTTCACAACCACGAGGAATAACCCCTCCAAGAGTAGGTGAAGATACACTTCATTTTATTGAGGATGCAGCCCCTATAGTGCTGGTTTTAGCTAATGCTCCCCCTTTAACACCAGACCAAACTGAAACACCTACGGCGCTAACTAGTAAAGCCCTGCATTGGTTAACGGGCAATATGCGGTTGGCCCCCTGGGGGAAGCAACAACTAGCCAGAGATATTAAATCAGCTAGAAGGGCCACATGGATAGGCCCAAACCCTAAAAAATTTAAAGGCGACTGCATCATAATAAATCTTGCCAACTCTGCAGTCTTACCAAACATCCTTCCAAATATTTTACCACCACAACGAAGGAGTGGCACTATCATTCCTCTTACTCTGGATTTCTTTGGTAAGAAACAAAGGAGTATGACATACCCTAAGCCTGACTATAATCACACCTACTCTAGACACATATGGCCAGAGAAAACAATCGGTTGGGGTTTTGACGCTCCAGCAAATAACTGGGGCTATAGTAGGGACGGATATGACCAACAATCACGATCATATCATACAGATCCCTACTACTTTAATATCCCCACCGCAAACAGGTATGATATTTTCTCTGCGGAGGGAGGGTTGGATGGTGTAGAATGACTACCAGAAGATATAGGCATAGTGGATGTGAATACTTGTCGTACTGTAACCCCTATTATTAATTCCCCTGTTACAGAAAGTATGAATAGAATACAATGTGGAGGCAAAAAAAGTGCGGAGGGTCTTCTTTTGTTATCATGGAATATAGCCGGACTCTCTGATAAAATGCAAGATAAGGACTGGCTGTATTATGTTAAAAAATATCCCATACTATGTTTTCAAGAAACCTGGGTAATAGGGACAAACTTGTACATTGAGGGATATCAGAGTTTTATAATCCCAGCCACACCATCTGCAAGTGGAAGAGCTAAAGGGGGTTTGGCTATCTTTGTTAGTTTGTCGCTCATATGTCAGAAGATTGAACATAAATCTGGCAACAAAAACATCCAGGTTCTGGAATTTAGAAGGGGTAAAATCCATTTTGCATTGATTAATTTTTATAATTCTGTGAACCAGGCTGGAGATTGCAATATAGAAATCTTACGTGATTTGCTAGGAGCAATAGATAGTTCTCTGCCATGCTCTAAAATACTAGTAGGTGATTTCAACACACATTTATGTGGGAACCCGAGTGTGGTACCTGTTGGTGAATTGGGATGTAATAGCATGGAAGGAATACACTTTGAACACTCGCGGAGGGGTACAGGGTTAAACGAACTGATGAATGAAAATAATTTGTTTACTGCAATGTCGACTGTACCAGATCAAACTGTATTCCCAGTCCCTACTTTTAAAGGCCATGCTTCAGGCACGTATATAGACCATATCCTCATTTCAGCAGATTTTGTAAATATTATTGAGGACTTTAGGATCTTCATGAGCATTTACAGCGACCACAATCCCTTATGCATTACTCTGGGCATGAGTTTACTTGAATACCACATTCCCCGCGAGGACCGTGGCCGTTTAAATTGCATTAACGGGAAGCGTCGCTTAAAATGGGCTATGGTGGATAGTGATCAATTCTATACATGTGTCAATGCAGCCTGTAATCAAGAATTAATGATTTGTACATCCCCTACATCAGCTCCTCAGCAAATCCTGACATCCTATAAGGAGATAACTAAGAAGGTGGAGTCTCTTTTAATGGTTCCTAATAAGGGAAGGTCAAACTCTAACTGCAATCCAAAATGGTTTGACAGTGTTTGTTCAAAGGCCAGTCGCGAGCTCAAGAAAGCTCTAAATACAAAACCAAGAGATCTATTGATCATCCGGGGTTTGCGGACTGAATACAAGAAAGCTTTGGCTATCCGTAAGCGTGCAGTTAAAAAAAGTGTTTGGGAATCACTCCTAGAGCCCGAGACTCTAAAAAATAGCTCGAAGTTTTGGGAGATAATTAACAAACCTATATTTGACTGTCCTTCTATCCCAAATGTGGGCACGAACATTTCAGAGGACGAATGGATAGACCATTTTAGTTCTATTTTTACAAATAATGTTTCACAGACAGAACATAATTCTGGTACAGGCAGAGATACATCTCTAAGCTTTTCAAATGAGGAAATAGTTAAAGGAATTACAGGCCTCTCAAATAATAAGGCACCGGGCCCCGATGGACTCCCGCCTGATCTCTTTAAGTCACGGGAAGCGCTATGGGCACCGGTACTCACAGCTGTACTTAATGCAGCTGTGCTTTGTGGATGCCCTAAATCATGGGGGGTATCTACAATAGTGCCTATATTCAAGAAGGGAGACCGTAGTAGTCCGGCCTGCTACAGACCAATATCTTTAATAAACTCTGTGGCGAAGGTGATAGGAGGAGTAATTTTAAATAGATTGACTAGTTGGGCAGAGGAAAATCATATAATATCGCCAATCCAGTATGGCTTTAGGCCTGGACATTCCACCATTTCCCAATGTCTGAATTTGTATCTCATAGCCGGGAAGTACACCAAGGCACGAAGAGGAACGATCCATATGGCTTTTATGGATCTCTCTTCGGCCTTTGATTGTGTGAACCGTGGGAAACTATGGTGCGCCATGGAAAAAATGGGCGTTGACAAAAATCTAGTAAACCTGTTGGAAGATATACATTCGGACACCAAAGCGAATGTTAGATATACCCAGGATCTAAAAGTTACCAAAGATTTTGGAGTGTTTCGGGGCGTCCGACAAGGGTGTATTCTGGCCCCGTTCCTCTTCAATCTATATATTAATGATCTGGAAGAGACCCTCCTAAGCACCAACACAGATTATCCTTACATTGGCCGAAAAGGTCTGCCTGTCTTATTATACGCGGACGACGCAGTCCTTTTATCTAGAACGGCCAACGGACTTCAAATATTATTAGACTCCTTTTACACCTTTATGAAAACCAGAGATTTATGTATTAACAACACCAAATCCTACATAATGAAGATTGGTGAAGGATTTAAGAAACCAAATCGCCTAAAAGTAGAAGGAGTGGAAATACCTGTAACGCATACATTCTCCTATCTCGGGGTCCTCTTTGACAGTCAACTAAAATGGGGACCCGTGATACAGAAAAAAAAGGGTGACGTTACAAGGGTAAATGCGGCCATATTGGACTTCTCTAAAAAGTTGGGAAATAGTCCAGTTACCGCTCTACTCCAATTATACAAGGCCAAAAGTGTAACCACAGCTTGTTACGGCAGTGAAATATGGGGCTATGTTCCCTTGGATGTACTTCAAATAGTTGAAAACAATTTTTTAAAACAGATTCTAAGGGTTCCAAGGGGTACAGCAAATTTTTCTGTGCATGAAGAACTGGGGGTTCCGTATGTTAGTGATAAAATTGCTTTGAATCCCATGTTATGTTGGATGAACAGCTGGTTAAATGACAGTATTCCGCTGACCAAGCTTATTCTAAAGGAAGCTCTTACATGGGATAACAGGATGGAAATTCCCTGGCTCAAATATTTATTGAAATGTTTTTCTGATTTGGGCCGTCCTGAACTCTTTTTATGTCCGGAATCCATCACTAAATTGGATCTTATTTTAATTAAAAATGCTTTTACTGATTTAAGAGAACAGGAAAGGGAATCATGTGAATTAAAAAAAGAAAGTGTACGCAATCACATATTAATTAAAAGCACTTTACTTACGGAACCCTACTTGACATGGCAAATGTCAAGCTATGACCGTTTTTTGTTAACTAGGTTCAGGTTCAACTTGTTTCATCTAATGTTGGCGGTACCTAGGGGTTCCCATAGAGGTCAAGTGTTGCCAGCTTGCGGCTGCGACGAAAAGTCTCCGCAAGACCTGGCACACTTCCTGTTCTTCTGCCCTTTTTATGCTGTACCAAGGAAGTTATGCTTGAAACCTTGTTTGAAAGAATTGAACTTTCGTCAATATCGTCCAGCACAATATTTTTTACAGCTGCTAAATTGTGATTGCACTTTATTTGTTTGTGGTTTTCTGAAAATGGCGATCAAATTCAGAAACAGTATGGAAGGATAATTATCTCTGATTGTAATTTTTAAATCTATTGTCAAAAGAATACTACTTTTAAAAGGGTCTCCTATATCTTGATATAGTGCAGTATTTTTAACCTAGTGATCTTTTTTATCTGTAATCGATTATGACTTTTTTAAGATTGTGTGTATGTTATGTTATTATCTGTAGTGTAAATACTTTTATGGTTGTCAATTTGAACAACCGAATAAAGTTATTTTGACTTTTTTTTGACACTCTCTGCTGTCACTCTCACTCTGCTGTCACTCTCTTTGCTGTCTCTCACTGTGCTGTCACTCTCACTCTGCTGTCACTCACTCTGCTGTCACTCTCTCTGCTGTCACTCTCAATCTGCCGTCACTCTCACTCTGCTGTCTCTCACACTGCTGTCACCCTCACTCTGCTGTCACTCTCACTCTGTTGTCACTCTCACTCTGCTGTCACTCACTCTGCTGTCACTCTCACTGCTGTCACTCTCACTGCTGTCACGCTCACTCTGCTGTCACTCTCATTCTGCTGTCACTCTCTCTGCTGTCACTCTCACTCGCACTCTGCTGTCACTCTCACTCTGCCGTCTCTCACTCTGCTGTCACTCTGTCACTCACTCTGCTGTCACTCTCTCTGCTGTCACTCTCACTCTGCTGTCACTCACTCTGCTGTCACTCACTCTGCTGTCACTCTCACTCTGCTGTCACTCTCACTCTGCTGTCACTCTCACTCTCCTGTCACTCTCCCTGAGATATACAGCGATGTCTCACACACTTATCGTTACCTCGCACACACACACTCCCTCAGGCATACACAGCTGCCTCTCTCCGTTACCCAAACACAAACGGAGGCTGCTGTCTCTCTCCCTCACACACACTGTTCCTATTGTGAATAGCTCTGACACCTTCGGGTAAAGCCCACTACAAAAACACATAAAATAAATAAACGCTGCTGTATCTCCCTCAGACAGACACACCTGCCTCACACAAACTGCTGTCTCCCACGGTCTGTGGCTGTGCCGGTCACGGACTTCCAGTCATGTGATCTGCTGGAGGTGGAGCTGAGTCACACGGGCAAACCCTCCAGGACGGAGGCACCCGGGGTCGGACTGGGACAGTAAATAGACCCGGCACCTAAATAAACGCGGACCATGCTATTGTTACAATACACGTTTCTAATGGAGAATTAAAAAGTTTTAAAAAATGTATATGAAATGCAATAACGGTAGCGAGTGGCCATGCAGCACTTTGCAGCTGCTTCCTACTTAAACTAGCGAGACATAACAAGGCAGCGTGACGAAGCTTCAGAGAAGAAACTTAGTCACGACGGCCGTAATGCAGACTACCATGTCTGGAGGGGCAGTTCCGAAAGCGGACAGGGCGGCAACGGAAAACCCTCCTTTCTAATAGGAAGCCAGCGTTTACCATGAACGCTGACGCTGCCCAATAAAAAGGAGAGGCGGGTCTTAGGCTCCCTTTTTGTTTACAAGATCTCTCTGAGAGCGGGGCAGCTTTGCTGCCACACCCACGCGAGACCTAAAAACGATGAAGTGCTCAATTGTCTCAACCTAATATACTTCTTTTCACTTGTACTTAAGTGGTTGTCTATTTACTTAATTTTATATTATTGCGCAACCTCTTCTGATGCCTCTGTAAAGCTTACCTTTTGTCCTGAATTTTGACCCTTTGTCCTGAATGTTTACAGTCATAGTCCTCAAATTGCACCCATGCCAGTTGGTCATCCTAGGGTGCACACATGTGCCAAGATCAGCTTAGAGCGGTCTGAGTGTTAGGAAGATATCGTCTTCCATACATGCCAACATTTTAGAAGAGGATGGAAAGATTTAAAAAAATGATCGGGAGAATGTATTCCCCCATTGACTTTTTTTGAAGTAGAGATAATTTCTAGAGACAGCCAAAATAAAGCCATTTTGGCTTAAAAGACCCTCTTGCAGTCTCCCGCCGGATTGGGGTCTATTGACAGATGAATACACCTATTGTTTTTGAAAAGGCGACACAGGCATCATGTCACTAGGATATACGAGATCCTTACGGTAGCTTCTCTCCGCCCAGGGGAGCTGCAGTGTTTCTTCAGAGTGCGGAGAGCCTTCGACGCCCAGCGGGGCTATGTCGTCACTGTGTAGAAACGAAAGTCGAAGACGCTGCCTGGCTCCTCCCATCGCTGCAGCTCGCGCCCTACTCTAAGCTGCTTGCAGCTGTTGCTGGAGCTTGGCTAACCTGGGCACTGAAGCGTCGGCTGCAACGGTGGACGGCAATTGGGGGTGAGTAACATTCAGTGTTTGTCGTCGAAATTCCCAAGTTATGGCTGGTCGCAAACCAGGCGGCTTTATCTTGCAAGAGCACAAAGGCAGTTTGTTTTGTTTTGTTCTTTAGCAAATGTTTCGTTATTGTTACTTGTTTGAAATAATACAGGAAACGCGAATGGACGTCTAGGCTCCAAATTGCTTAGACAGCTGAAGTGACATCGTGCAGCTTTTGACGCCCGGTGATACCTCAGGGCAAGCTCCGTCCTTAGCCCCTCAAAAGGCTCGTTTTTGCCACTGAAGGGTGGAGGGCAGGGTACGTGATGGAAACTACTGGAGATTCATAAAATCAACAATATTGACGTATTTCGTTGGACCTCCACAGTTAAGGCACCTTCCTCGGGACAACAACATATATTCTTGCACACAAAGAGCATAATTTACATAAAGCCGGTGTGTGTTGTTCGAAAGTCCTTAACCCCTTCCATGCTGATGACGGCCCCCAGCCGTCATGCACTACGGTGCTCGTGTGCTGATGACGGCTGGGGGCCGTCATGAACCCGCCCACTCGCGATTCTGCCGCAGAATCGCGGCCGCATGGAAGAGGTCTGTACTCAATCAATTAAAGTCGCCCACTTTGCTTAGTCATTCGTCCTGTGATCTATTAGAGACCTGCTTCCAAGTCACCAGGATCTCAAGGTGCACAATTTCAACTTCCTTTTCAGGCTATATAACATGATTTGGATTTTACTTCTGTTCTCCATTCATGTACAGGAATTTGAAGGACACATGGCTCTAAGTACTTCTTTATGAAGGATGATTTCCTTATTCCTGTCGCCACTGCATATAAGGGAATGTAATCCTCCTCCCTGTTCTTTCTACCCCCGTATTATTCTTGTGGCAATTGTCCAATTAATAAAAATGGCTTGCCTTCTTGGAAGTACAAGCCGCGTGGATGCCAATATGCGGTTTTATCAACAAAACCTTCGGTGCAGGAAGAAAGCTGAGTTACTTATGGCAGGTTCCTGCCTATGGTAGCTTGGTGGGAGAAAAAGCCATGGACTGTGCTGCAGCCCTACGTTATTAGCAATGACTGAGATCAATTTAAGCATTCTATTAATCACTTTTTTGCCCCGGTGTGATGCTAAAAGTGTGAGGGGTATGTCCAATCATGGGTCCTAAGCTCACTGTACCATTGAACTCAAGTTGCAGCCTATGAACGAGGTCCAAGTGGGCCACAAACAGTCTAGGGTTACCTTTGTTCCTGTTCAGATTTGAACCTGGCCTGGCAGTTCAGCCTGGACTGTTCTTATTGGAGCAGGACCAAGGCTGATTTGCCTATGGCTGCTTTCTAATGAGGACCTCATACAGCCATAATTATTTACCAGTTCCTTGGACCAATTCAAGAATTCCATCCATTACTTTTTCTTTTCTTTAAAGTAGCTTGGTACTCACTTCACTTCAACATTACTGGCTTATAGCACACCAGCCAGTTTCTTGCTAAGGGAGGGATTGTTACACATTCATGGGATTAACTAACAATCAGAATCATGGAAGATGCTTCCAATTATCTCTATTTTTAGACCATCAGTATCTTGTCATAGCTTTACCCTGAAATGGGAACTTTAGCTCATGTAGCAAAAGTGAAATGGTACCCCCTGTAGGCCTTGGGCAGAGAGCATGCAAAATAGCAATGAAGGGTAGAATGCTTTTGAGATGGATACCTTGAGATTTGGGGTTAATGGAGTGTGAATCTTACCGTCTTCGTGGCAGAGGGTCATGGTTGGGCTTGAAAATGGTCCATGTTGCTGGAGCTGAGTTCAAATTCTGTCTTTGCTGGGTTGAACTTTCCTGGACATCCTAATCTGGGTGAACGAGATGTAGTACAGCGGTGATGAATGAAGCTGACTGATGGAAATTTCACATGCAGATCAGTGCCAAGAGCTTACTGGAGTCTGCTGATTCTGTGAACGGCCCGAAGAGATGACAGAGGTTCAGTGTGGAGGTTTAAGATCACTGAAGAACTAATGGATTCTTGTGTGATCAACTGACAGCTGATGTGTTCTAGAATCTCACATTTAAATTAATCTGTCCCTTTTGAAAAGGTACACATATTGTTTGCAGTATTTATGTTAGATTGTTAGTGTATGACCTGCGATAAATGCCTGGAAACTGATTTAATTCTAGCCCCTTAAACCTGCCAATAGGCCCCCATGTTTTTGCTTTTTTCCCTTTTTTGTTGCCCCTTTGGCGGTCTTAAAGATGGTTGTCACACAGTACCTAAGTAGATTAGATCTAACACAACTGTTAATCCCAATTATTTTTCCTTTAAGTCCACCCAGATTCCCTATGGATCACAGATAGTAATGTACGAAACCTAGTTTTACTGTAGCCCACATAGTTAACATTAAAAATTCAATGTTTTGTAAAATATATGTTAAGTAAAAATTATAGTATACCTCTTGTTTTACCTTTTTAAGATTATACAAAATATTGGACAATGGATCACACCTGGCATTTATGATCTCAAGGTACAGGAAGGAAAATAGGGAAAACTATGTGTGGTATGTCTGAATCCCCTGTGGTGGATGATTCACATGAATGGTTTCAATGCTGGATGCAGTTACCGTAGTTGGCGGTTGGGAGACAGAACTGAAAACTGTGAACACTATTTTGAACAAAACAGTGCAGAATTGTTTGAGTGTTTCAGAATTACATATATCAAATATAAAAGTGCGTTTTTGACTAGCTGCACCCAAAACTGGTAAACTATAAACTAATTGTGAAAGAAAGTAGAGTAACGTGGTGCTGACTATATTGCTAATCTAATTACCCTTTCTGCTTTAGGATTAATTGCACAATTTCTCCAGTTCGGATAGAGCCTCAACCGGATGAAGCAGGTCATCAGAGCAGGCAGTACCGTTCAGCAGGGGAATCATTCAGAAGTAACGATTAACTTCATCTGTACTCCAGAACAATCCAGATAGCAGCCTGTGCCATATATGTGTTTCCAACCACTCAAGCAAACTTCACTGTCATGAACTGGGAAGGACATGGGATCCTCCATGCCAAGAGCCCCCTCCGTGGAGGAACAGGAAATTATTACTGTGGCAGAAGAGATGCATAGTGCAGTCTCAGGCATCCAATCTCAAACAGGATCAGAGTCGCAAGTCAACACAGCGCTTTATCCAGCGGGGTTAAGCAAATGCAGGTTGCTTTGGAAGGCTGTTGTAGAAGGGAATACTGATGAAGTCCGCCTCCTGCTGGAACAAGGTGCTGATATCAATGCAAAACTTAAATATGGATGGACCCCTCTGCTTCAAGCAGTGCAGCTGGGATGGGATGAGATTGTTAATCTTTTGTTGGAAAGGGGGGCAGACCCATTAGTCAAAAAGGATAATGGTGCTACTCCCTTCATTATTGCTGGGATGCTGGGAAATGTAGAATACCTGAAGCTTTTTCTTTCCAGAGGAGCAAATATCAACGAGCAAGATGATTATGGCTTCACAGCTTTAATGGAAACTGCCTTATATGGTCATGAGAAAGCCACCAAGTTCCTCTTGGGTGCAGGCGCAGATGTGAATGTGGTGCGGAGCGCAACTGATAAAGGAAAGTCCAAGAGTACAGGTGGACAAACAGCTCTTATGGATGCGGCAAAGAAAGGTCATAGAAGCATAGTTAGGATGCTGCTTGCTAAAGGAGCCGATGTGAATCACCAAGACCTTCATGGACGAAGTGCATTGCTTCATGCCCTGAATAGTTCAGACCCTACTGTCATCAGTATTTTGCTTGATTTTGGTGCAGATGTTAACATGAGAGACAAAGAGGGCAAAACAGTTCTTTTCCTAGCAGTGGAGAAGAGAACCCCAAGCTTGGTTGAGGCTTTATTGAGTAAGTGTGGAGGTCAAGTTAATGTCCAGGATAACACCGGAAGGTCCGCTTTGCAGGTGTCTGTCAAAAACAATGATTATGAAACAGTCAAACTCTTGTTGGAAAATAGGGCAGACCCAAAAAATAAGCACTTAATCCGGGAAGCCCTGACCAAGTATAATCCATTGATGGTGAAGCTGCTTCTCAAGTATGGTGCACCTGTGGATCCAAATGACATGTCGACAAACTGGACTGCTGTCAGCAAATGCTGGGGGGAGAAACTTAAAGAACTCCATGATATGATGCGTCCACTCAAAGGGAAACTGGAAATTTTCATCAAGGACGACTACAAGATTAAAAGTACTTCCGGGGTAGGCATCTATCTAGGCATCTATGATGACCTTGAAGTAGCTGTGAAGATAACTCTGAAAGAAGGTGGGAATGAGAGATTTCTACAGGAGCAGCGGTGTCTAAATTATTTCCAAGGCAGAAGCCATACTATGAAGCTACTTGGAACAGAAGAAGATGATTCTCTCCATTACTTGTGCCTTATGTTATGTGAAAATAGCATTGAGGGACAGAAAAACCTATCTCAATTGAAAACCAAAAACATCCTGAAGGATGTATTCCAAGGTCTTGAAGACTTACACCAATCAAACTTTGCCCACCAAGATGTATGTCCTGCCAACATTTTGATAGGTGAGTACTGTCTTCTCACTCATGCAATGAGTACATTTTGTCTAGTGGGTTAGGTTTTGAGTTGGAACTAAGTGTTAGAAATACAACATTGAGTAAATCAGTTTTGAAGCAGACAGTATTGTAATTAATAATTGAACATATACTAAAAAGCGCCCCCTTGCTTATGATTGGGTGACTTTCTTGTCTATTTTACCTTCCAGTGCCTAACATTTTGACTTTGGCTTCCCTCTCTCTATTATATGATTTTCCCACCCAGAGACGTTACCAAGTTTTGATTGGTTGACTTTTATACTTCATTTACTGATTTCAGGGGACTATCGTCCCTTTGGTATGCTTCTATTGCATTTCTGTATTTACACAGAAAATATGTATTGACCCTTGTCTTTTCTGCCTTTCTTGGTAGGCTCTCTGCTCTCTTTTTCTCTCTGTGTGCATTAGTTGCCCCTACTCCGTCTCCTTTGCCATGCCGCATTTCACCTTCCCTCCCGTTGGCCTCCCCTCCTGTCTCTGAGTATGACGCTTGAGCCTACTTATCGGAGTTCTCCAGACCTTCCTCCTTTCCTCAAGCTGTGCTGTAACCAGCATAGTGTGGGGAATTGGTTGCTGCCAACAAGTTTTAGGCGAGAAGATCCATGTGGATGGATTATATTGGGTTGAAGTTTATTTGGTCATACCTCCTCTTCGTTACTTTGTAAGGGTTGGTTCTTCCCACGTTCCCCTTCTATGAATAAAGTGATGCGTGTAACAGCAGGTGACTGGCTGCAAGAGGAGTACCCACAAGGGCACAATGAAGTGTGAGATCTGAGCACCTCAATGTCATCAGCCTTCCTGAAGCAACACTCTGGGACAGACAAAAAGGCAGCTCTGGTATAGATATTTTCTTATTTTGAATATCAAAAACTGCAAATTCACCCCTCATCCCTACAACCCATCAAATAGCAGTGCTCAGGAAGAACCCATCAGCAGACCTTGCATACAAAGTCTCCATGAATTTTCTGTTAGCCCTGCCTCTACCCTTCTTGCTTCAGTCCACCCTCCAGGTATCGGAATGTAGGCAATAAACTTCCACTATCGGGAGAACTACCCTCACTGTCCATGGTGTGGCATGCCAAATCAGGGGCATCTAGAATGGATTCCAATAGATTCAGTACTCCATCTCTCACACAGACACGCAAACAGAGTTTGAATAGCAAACGTGTGCTATGCTTACTGTATGTGCACATGTACTTGACAAATACACAGCATTATCACTGCCTAGTTCTGCATTTCTGATAACAGCAGAAACTTACATGAGAGTGGTCAGTAGACTGCACCCTCTCTGACACATTTGTCTTTTATTTAATGCCAGTAGCGTAGAGGTAGCCTAGCTGCAGACAGACCATCGAAAAACCTAGTAGAGCAATATTTCATATGCTAATAATGTTGTTTCTTTCTACAGTTGTACATCCTCATAATGCTTGTCTACTTAATATGCCTTCTCTATATTCCTAAAACCCTGCATGAAAAATTGGCAGACTTAAAACGTCCGACTCATCCCTTTCCATGTTTTCTTTCAAATGACTCTCGCCTTACTGTCCATCCTCTGCATGTCTCAGATTGCAACCTACTCCTGTTGCATGTGTTTGCCTTATTCTATATTATTGTATTTTTCCGAAATGCCTGCATGTAATTTTATAGATCACAACTTCTCTTTCTGGATACCATACCATGACAGTATAATAATACCTTATCTCCTCTAGTCCACATGCAAATCTCACTTGTCAATATTCATGAACGCACATAGCTTCCAATGTTGGTCACAAAAAACCCTATCAATTTAATCTACCACAAAGACACTAGAGCATATCCATGTAATGGACTCCTCAACAGCACAAGACAAATCCGAAAAAACACTGTATTAAATGCTAAACTTGGACTCCAGGGCAGCATGCTACCTGGCTAAAAGTGCTTCAACGCATTGTACAGGTAGTAAGTACTATATAAATTCAATACAATATACATTCATTTGCAATGCATATACAATAAACCAAATACATGATTAAAAAACGTGATTTGTAGTTGCCCATTGAAATAATTGTTGTCAAACACAAGTGAGTGCTCAGAATAGTCCAATATCACACAGAAAGTAGTATTACATGAAGACAGAAATGTATCCATAGTAAAAAGAACTGGACCCAAATCTACCAACATAGCATACAATATCTGAAACCCAATCAACAGTCAAAATGATGGTACAATAATATTTTTGGTCTCAGTAGTCAGGATATGATGTTTCCACCTGCACATTAGTACAAGGTCATCATCAGGACGAAAGAGTGCTGCAACAAGAGCAATTAGAGATCGGGTACGACCAACACGTTTGAGGCTCAGTCCATCTAGAACATTAATACTGACTGGCCTCCGTTAGTCAACAAGCATCTCAAATTAGATGCAAGATGTAGGTAGGTTAATATGATTAATGAAGAAATTCAATTTTAGATAGTTCCTTAAGTGTTCACAATTTACTCCGAATGTTCAGAGGGCAAGCAAAAAAGGAATGAAAAGTGGGCTAACTAATTAGTTAGAGTGTCTCCAAAGAAAGCACATTGGGCAATATGAATAATCACTTTAATAGACACAAACACTTCAATTAAGTATTAAAATACTTTTTGGAATTTATTAAAGTAATTGTAGGAGTCATAAGCAAAACGTTTACCCTCGCCTACAAAAAAAATACTGGTCCTAAAAAAGTACTGGTTGTGAATTAAGGCTCTGCTGTGTAAAGTCTGAGATTCTAATATCGTTGGAGAACCTATCAAATTGCACACCTAAAATATTTGTAAATAGAGTTTTTGGCAGTGTCTTTGGAACTTTTTGCTGTGCTTGATTTTCTTTAAACTTTAAACTTTTCTTGGGGACGATCCCCCAAAAAGTGCTGCATAGTTCCCATTTGTTCTGCAGACCACAAAGTATTGGAATAGTTCATGAGTTCCTCCTCATAATTACCTGTTGCACCTTGGACTTTTTTCTTTGGAAAACGTTAATAGGAAATGCACAATTGGGCTTCCCCTTTCCCTTGGTTTTCTTGGGCGGATAACCCTTCTTAAAGAGTCAGGCTCGCTTTCTTTATGTAATTACGCGAGGGATTTACACCCCGTTTCAAACGTTATCAGGCGTCACTACATCGAGTATAGCAATTTGTGCGGTCATTCTCGCCGGTATGGCCAGTGCAAGAGCAAAGGTGCATTTTATGTTAATAGAGCCGTCGCAGCGTGTCACTGTTTCTGTCACCATTCTCCAGACAGGTCCTGGTTGCTTTCTGAGGCAGCTCTGTTTCTGCTCCTCGTGATGCCGCATCATGCGATGGCAGGTTCCAAAATTATCTCAACAGACAGCTTTAAATCACCCTGAGAAGCAGATTGCAGCTGCTTGTTTCTTCAGGGACTAGTGCTCAGAGACAGACTTTTGGTTATCATAGCCTCTACGTCGATGTGACACCACTGTAAACAGGAAAGCTCTGAATGGGAGTTGATTGCACTAAATGTAATCGATAAAATGCAACAAGCAGCTGTCATTTACTCGAATAAACCCAAGGGGTGCAAGAGGTACAGTATTCATCCATACAGACTTCCATTATCCAGAGAGAGCTCTTTGGGAACATTATCACCAACCTCCTTTCAGACAAGGTGAAATGTTGCTTCATGTTTTGACCTTGAAAACAAACGCCTTTGCTTAATCTTCCATAAGCATGTGGCTGTGGTTTTCCTTTTTAATGACCTGGGCCGCTAGACTAACTGACACCCTAGGTCATAACTGTTTTGAACATCACTGTCATTTCCCTAGGCATTCTATGGCATTTCCTCTGTTTCAAACCAACCATAAAATGACCTTGGATATTTTAACAATACATTCTAGTACAGCTGTAAAAGCACTCAGGGTGCCTTGCTGTGTCTTCAAAAAATTTGTAATAATAATATAATAATAATAATCTTCATTCAGAAGTGATTACAACCATAAAAGTTAAGAACAAAATATGAAACACAGCCTCAATACAATTAAAATTCACTTAAAATGTGTGCAAAATCGGAAATTTCTAGCAGCCTTCAATCGCACCTGGAATTTCTGGATCTAAGTGCCGCACTCAAATTCATTACTACGAAAAGCGTGTAATCATTGGGCAGAAGCTGCAGATACATTAGAGCAACACAGGCTTGTCTAAAACTCATGTCTTTTAAAAGGGACTTAAGAAACACTCTCCTTGGGTGACTAAAATATTTACATAAAAGGAGAAAATGTAGGGTATCCTGTGGAGACCTATTGTCACAGCCACATGGACTCTCTCCTCTTCATGTAAAATAAAACCTGCCGGAGATGCCAAAAGATGACAAAGCTGATTAAATCTAATTTGAGTTATTAAAAATCTGTCGGAGGCACTTGTTCCAATAAAGAGATATTTCTCCATACCCTGGACTGATTTTAAAAGTGTGCCCTCTCACCGCAGGTTTACTAAGCTCATTATCCTCGCGGGGAGCCATGGCATATTTAAAAAACAACTCTGTTACTAGAGTCAAATCCCGGGACTTCACTGTGCCATGTTTGAGAAAAACATCTGCTCATTCTAGGGACGTGAAAGACTCTTTAACATACCATACCCAGGGGATTTTGAGTGCATGATCAAGTGAAAGAAAGTCAGAGATGACCAAGCCATTACATTCTGCCTCATCGTTCGACCAAAATTTCACTCAAAACAACAAAGGTTTGATTGCCACCAGTTCATTTATAAACTTAACTCCTAGTTCTTCATGTACGGAAAATGACGGGGTGCCCTTAGGTACTTTCATGATATGTCGTAAATACTTAATTTGAAGTTTGTTAACTGCCGTGTACTCCCCGACCTTGCTCCTGTACACAACCTTGGAGATGAAGAAGGACTGTTAAAGCTATAAAATCATCCCCGGAGACCAAGTACCTAATCTCTGAGCATGGTTAGCAATAGGTCCCATTGATTTATTCATGTCTCCTATTTTACCCTCTATCAGATCTTTTCAGTTTAAATTTGCATCAAATAAGATTCCCAAATAGAAAAAACCTGGGACCTTTGATAAAATGTGGGCTCCTGCATTGAAAGTCTTAGATCGAGTCACCTGGGGGCCAACTTCCATAACGTACGATTTTGAGAAGTTGGCCGACAGGTCCAACTTCTTCATACTATAAACAAAACCATCAATGAAGGCCTGTAGGCCTATCGGTGCACATGCCATCAGTACCGCGTCATCCGTGTATAATAGGATGGGTATTATTTTCCTGCCCACTCTCGGGCTGTCAGTCTTTAGTGTTGTCCGGGCAGGTTCTAGGCCACTGATGTATATAGTGAATAAAACAGGTGCTAAAATCCACCCTTGGTGAACCCCCCCTAGTGCATTTAAAATGGTCTGTCAGACCCGTTCCATGAGAGTATCTGACTACAGCTGTTATGTGGGCATAGAGGGTCATTAATACATTTACAATACCCCCAGGGAGCCAAGTAAGGCCCACAATTTCTTACGATTCACCCGGTAAAAAACTGAGGTAAGATCTAAAAAGCCCAAGAAAAGGGCTCCATGTTTGGCAACCACATATTTGGAAATTTGAGGATAAAGGTATAGGCACTGTTCTGTGGTTGATGTTCCAGCTCAAAAACCGTATTGCACCTCCAAAATAATTTGGTTTGTGTCAGCCCAAGCAAAGAACCTATTTAATAAAACCCGACCTAAAATCTGAACTGTACAATCAATGAGGGATATACGGCAGTAACAGTAGGGATTGTCCCTGTCCCCCTTTTTAAAAATCAGGATGATAATAGCATTAGATTAAGAAGGCGGCATCCCAATCCTTACTGCAGCATTTAACATCCTGGTAAGAACCGGAGCCCATACATCTATATTGTCCTGAAAAAGTCCGGGGCAATCCCACTGGGTCCTGGGTCCTTGCTCCATGACAATCCCTTAATGCCCAGCCTTACTACGTCCAAGAAAAAAGTGACAGGAATATCAAGCGGGAGTCTTCTAACTCATTATTAGATCCCTCACTTTGTTCAAAGTTATAAACTCTTTCATAGTGGGCTATCCATTTTTCCGGGGTAATATGATGGTATAATCCAGGTCTTAATGACTCTGAGAAAACAGGGTCTATTAAGAACCTGCCAGAAGACGGTACCATCCTGCTGTTCACTTGCTTGAGTTTCCATGCTTGCCTCTGTAGCAATCACCTCCAATCCTTGAGGACCCCCTTATAATTACTACGACATTTTGCCACCCAGATTCTATCTCAAGGGATCTGTTTCAGGGCCTTCTACTAAAGACAGAGGGCCCGAGAACACTCAGCATCGAACCATTTCGGATGTTCTAAAGTGGGGGTCAGCTCCCAGAACTGGTAGAAAACCATCTATTGACTGGGCGATGCGGTTAAATAAACATATGACCTCATCATCAGAGGTTGCGGGGTCTAAATAAGTTTGGATCTCTCATTGTCACGTTTTAAAAAGGGAGTGATTAATGGCCTTAGTATATAGCTGCGACCAGCGTAGGCACCTCCCCATATCAATTAAAGATTTTGTGCCTGTGGTTGTGCTTGAGTGTGCTATCTGGGTACCCACCACTTCAAGCACTAGGGACAAGGGGTCGTGGTCACTAAAGGCCCTGTGTAAAATGTTAAAAGAAATCGAGACCAACCTTCGGAGGCCGAAACAAAAATGTAATCAATTATGGTTTTGCATCCCCTACCTTTATAGGTTAGGGGAGTATTAGATTTAAAGAAATTAGGCATTTTGTCGGAGGTGAATATTAAACAGTGAGTATGTAAAAGACCATTCAACTCAAAACCTTCTGGGGAGTGCTCCATGTGCAGCCCCTCTTCTATCATGCATGCTTGCAGACTATGCAAGTATTGTAAAGAGTCTGAACAAGGATGACAATTAAAATCTCCTGCTACGATAAGATTAGCCTGGGAAAAACCTTCACCTCGTATTGAATCAAGGACGCCACTTAAGCTGATAGGCTTGAAGGCCCTTAGTTCCTCCGTTTTGCATTGTAAAAATTAATCAGTGTCAAACGTAACGATCTTCCCACTACAAATTTGAGGACCTTCAGTGCATTGGAGTTCCACTTTAGTGCTTTCACTGACCCACAGTGTTCAGGGGCTATGAAAATGATCAGACTTCCGCTCGCTCTGCCTACTCTGAAGCCCACAGCCATAACAAACAAGCATTTACAATGCAATGGTCTCGGCATTATTAAAGGTAGAGCTATTGGCATTGCTCATGACATTTTTTTTAACATTTTTTTTTAAATCATAAATAAATGGCATTGTCATTTACATTGCCAACAGTTTAATCGTTAAATAAATGGCATTGTCATTTACAATGTCAATAGGGGCGGGTTCAAACCCCCTAACTAAGAAACATTAATAGATTATTACTCCTTTTTCCTACGCCTAGTTTCTCCTTTTCCTCAATTGTACAAATGGAGCTCGAGATACCCCCCCACACTCACACACCCAACAACCGAGGCTCATCTTTCACTCTCCTCCTTATGCATTTATGCTATTAGGACTTATTTCTCGAGTGCGCACTGGGTCGGCACATTAGTAATGTTTGTCATGTTATTCACAAAACATTGATCTAAAGTGTGAGAAAAATGAAACGTGCTCGTGTAACCTGAGAGCCGGTTAACTAACGAAGAGAGCTGGTGTGCACGAAACAAACAGAGAAAGAAGGAAAGAGAGAGAAGAAAGTAAGTAGGATGAGAAAGCAGGACAAAGACTGAGGAAAGCCTCAGAGAAAAGGAAGAGCGGAGGGAATTGGGGAAGCTAGCAGAGTAATGCGGGAGATGGGAAGGGGAAAAGAAGACAAAAGGAGGTAGTGGCAGTTACAGCAGGACCGGTTTATATTTGTTGCATCACACATACAACAGCAGACTCTCACTCTGTGCTCTGGGCACAATGTTGAATGTATGTCGGTCTAATTCGGCCATCTGAGTGAGTCATACAAAATTATAACGCGCCCTGTCACCCCCAGGCTCCCCCCGTACCTATAGATATGCTCTGAAGTGAAGGACAGACACAGGAAGTGAAGGACAGACACAGGTACCGAAGCCAGGTTTTGGTTTTTACTGAAGTGATGCACTGCAAAGAGAATACAGGGCTTCGAATCTCATTCATGTAGAACGGTTCCCTATGAAAGTCATAAAGAGCACTTCAAGAGCAGCTGGGAGTCGTGCTGTCAATACAAACTGCGGGACTCGCGGGGGGGCGGGACAATTCCACGAACCATGAACAAGCCGTAACCCAAGTCTCTCGGGACACAAGGGAGGGACAGGTGTTAGGACAGTACTTTCATTGCTTATGTTAAATAGCTGAGGTACAGAAAGGCATTCTGCAGAAGAGAAAACCGATACAAAGCCTTACACAGTCACATGAAGAGTGAAGTAGATTTCGAAGAGCTAAACATTGTAGACTAGGCAAACCCGGACCATAAACCCACGCTAGTACACGAAAGATTCAAATGTAAATTTATTACCAAACATATTGGAAACAAGGAGGGTAATGGGGGGCATGGAAGGAACTAGGCGGTGCAAACACGACACTCAAATGAAAGATGAAGGAGAGGGAAGCGGAGCGCGTGTAAGGGCACAGAGGAGCAGGGGGGAGCAGCGGGGGGGATAGCGGGGGGGGGGAGCACAGATCATGCGTTTAACCCTCACTCAAGATGAGCAGTAAATGTGCCACCACAGAAGGGCAGGGGTAACCCCGGCCAAGTGCGGATTCAGCGCGCACAATCAGCGCATGCAGGGACCATTACTGAGGGACAAAGAGAGTCAGTCAGCAGCAGGCCCGGGCTCCGTAAATCCCTAGACTAGCTCTGTGTGTGTGTGGCATTTAATGCAAAAAAAAAGACGCTACACAGCTCCCCTTAGCGCCTCAGCTCTGTACACGAGGTGAGGAAGTAAGATTTGCGAAATGCCCCCTGTAAGCAGGCTCCGGTACCAGACGCCTGTAATGGTGTGCATGTGACCCGGCCAACCCAGCTCCCAAATCAGCAGGGCATGGCCCGCCGGCAGCGCTCCCCTCCACAATGGTCTCAGGCTCAGGTTCCGACTTCACTGAGGGCGCTGCATGGGAGCCCGGAGGCGAGGGGGAGCTGAGCCAGGAGTGGAGGAGGTAGGCAGGGGGCAATGTATGTTGGTAGAGCGCCGGATACCAGCTGCTACCCGCACTCCAGTCTAGCACCCCCCCTCCCCGATGCTGAGATCCTGTGCAGGCGGGCGTAGACACCAGACTATCAGCAGCTCAGGCTCGTGTTCCAGAGCTCAGCTGAGAACAGAGCAGGCTGGGACAGGCAGCGAGTGGAGCGGACTGTGCCTCTGAGAGCACGCTCAGCAGGCAAGAGGCAAATTAGAGAACCTACCACAAGGGAAGCCATGGGGCACATCAACCGGAGCAGGAGGAATCCGGAGCAGGGGCCTGCAACGCCCAGCCCTGGGAGCAGCCTAATGCGGCTCCTCTGGCCTCGGGCAGTCGGCGGTGAATTTAAAGCATGCCCGCATCACCGCATCACTTCTGGAGATCGAGGGCCGGTGACGATACAATACCGGCCCTCGGGGCTTCACTTTGATCACGGACCGGCCTTCATTTAAGACACTCGCAGGGGGGACGGGACTGGTGCGGGGGGGGGGGGACGGGACTGGCGGGGGGAGGGGCCGGGCCTGGCGCGGGGCGTTAAAAAATACATTTTAAAAAAAAGAAAACTTACCTGACTGCCCGTGTCAGAGCAGAGGAAGCGGCACTAGTGTGGGTGGAAAGCGGCAGCATCACCGTACTCGGCGCCGGCTGGGCAACAATGGCTGCCTCGAGCTTCTAAAATTTTTCGGATTTGGGGGCGTGTTTTGCTGTCCTGAGTGACGGACAACGTCACGAGCTAAAGAACAGCAAAAATGACGCCCCCAAATCCGAAAAAGACGGGGCTTGTTTGGAATGACTCACTTCTCTTCCAATGGCTGGCCTCTGTTTAGGAAGCCAGCCAATGGAAGCAAACGGAGCTGAGAGGCGGGACTAAACTGTCTACTACACAGCATACGATCTCCTCCCGGAAGCTGGCAAGCCAGCATTTCCGGTCCTCGACCGAAAAAGGCCTTGAAACCCTCAATTAAAAAAATATTTTCAGTTTCGCAGCTTTCATGGAGGCAAATATTGTTAAAAGATCTAATGAACAAAATCCACCTATCATCTGCAAATGTTGCAGCTAAACCTGCTCTTTCCAAGAAACAAAACTTAAATTTTCCACGGTGCCCTGATTATAGTTTAAATAAGGAATTGTGGGACCTGCAAGCTGGTCAATTGTCACATTATTAGGTGCCCCACTAAGATAGTATTCTACATTTTCGGGCCTGTTCTTCGCCAAGTCTTCATCCAGGCATGCTCCCGCATTTCTCCTGCTCAGTGGGAGCCCCAGGGAGCTAAGTAGGCGCCTCTGGATGCGAGAGCGAAGGCATGGACGGCGGCCGCCACAAGTAATGCTGGAGCCTGTAGTCTGCCCCCTTCTCACCACTGGCTGCCGATATTGCTGGTGTCAAAATATTAGTAACCAACTAAAGTGGAAGAAAACAGACAATCTAACCTATTTGAGCCATAATGCTCATGGAAATGTATTCCAAATCTGATTCAACCTATGATTGATAAATGTTTACAAAACGTTTGCATTTTTCATTGATTCCATTTATTTCTTAGAAATATTTATATAGCATGGACCCAGCTATAGGAGCAACAGCATTGACAGGCTTTCGCAACCCAAACCTCTTCTACTACCCATGCAAAATTCAAGAAGATTGTGCTTGCTTCCAAGAGTCTCACAGTATGGAATCCAAGTCAATTAATCATTTGCCAATTAAAAAAATATATCTTAATCAATTGAAACTATTTTAAAACATTTATAGGCACATTTTGATTTTGACGGGCGTTGCGTCACTGCACGAAAGAGGTTCACAAGTAGGGTCTTCAAAACTTTTATTTATTTAGGAAAGCCCCTATATCTTACACATTAGTATTCTTGTAAGAGCTAGCCTCCAACATGTCTCCACCAAACTTTGTATGATGATGTATCTCGGATGCTCAGTTAGGTTCATCTTTTGTGACTTAGTTTGGATCAGTGTTTCATGCATGATGATTCCTCTTCCTTTGGGAGCTGCTGTTCTCCTTCATTATGTGGATACAATTTGTCCTGGGGCATAATCGTCTCCATGGGTGTGAGGCTGATGGTACTGCTTGAAGTGAGAGATGCGTCAGGTTATGTTTTTGTCCCAGGTCTTGGCAATCACCATCGTTCCTTTTTTCAGTCACTCAAAGAGTTTTCACCTCATTTTGGTGTCTGCTTTCCATCATCATTGCTCATCTACTTAAATGTCTTTTGCTTGGTCTCTTCTCTTGGTTTCCGCATGCTTCTCATCTTTTGTTTCTCCTCTTGATCTCTTCTCCACACTTCGTTTTTGCTTCCCTTGTTTGATCATGATACCACTTGCTGTAGAGTCTTCTTCAGTATCTTCATGTATCTTTTGAGCACGCTGTTTGGTTGGGGCCATAAAGAAGGTTCTCTCTAAGAGTATTCTTACAGTTAGATTCCCCATTTTTTGATCTGGGGTGTCATCTTGGCTCTGGGATTCTAAAAGCTGTTCAGCAGTACTTGGAGGTCCATCACGATATTGAAATGTTTTACGTAGTTGAAGAAGCAATTGTGCTTGCACGCCCACAGTACTGCCAGGCTCTCTTTCTCAGCTTGTGAGTATAATATCGTGATATCTGAGAGACTGCAACTGGCATAAGATACAGTATATCACTTATCATCCTCTCTGTAGTGTTGCACCATGATAGCCCCCAGTCTGACTGGGCTAGCCAGGTGAATAGTGTGACGTATTGCATACTTTTATAAAGTTCCAGATGGTGATACCTTTTGTTGAGGTTCACCTTCAAGAATACTCTTGCCCCTTTCAGGATTGTAATCGTGAACACTAGGTGTGGTCCTCAGTGGTGTTCATGCTGGATGATTGTGTTTGGCAGGCTCATGTCAACGCAGAGTGGGTCCTTCCCTTTTTTGCTGCGACTTAGTACCAGTACAAGGGGCTATATCCATGAGGGACGGCCTTGCAATATTTCATAGCTGTCTGCTCACTGAGCTGTTCCTGGTTTTTGTCAGTGGTTTTCTGGAGCTGCAATGATGTTTTCGTATTATGCTGTGCAATTGGTTTGACACTTTCATTTATGGGCAATTGTACAGTGAAGTGTCACATCTTTCCCAGCTTGTGGTGTTAGTTTTCTATAGGTGGCATGTCTACCACCATGTAGAGAACAGCTATGAGCTTCAGTTGCTGTGCTTGTGTCCGGCTGAGGAGGCAGTCCATCAGAATTGCTCCTTCCATCACTTGGATTTCGGCACCAATCGTGTGATCTTTGTAGCTCATTTTTGTTGTGAACTTGCCAATACATGGAAGGGGTTTCTTGACTGTCATCCAGGCACAGCCTGCGGGCTCATTTACGGTCACTACACTGGCTTCCTGTCGAAACTCGCCTGAAATTTAAAATGCTGTCAATTGTGCAACGGGCCCTTTTTACGGTCTCGGCCCCATCTATTTGCAGAAGAGATTTGCTTTTTACATACCAGGGAGACAGTTGCGTTCGTCTTCGCAGTTGCTGATGCAGACTCCGAAGTTTAAGCGTCAGCGACTGGGGGGAACCTCCTTTGTGAGCAAAGCTTGTTTGGCCTGGAATACGTTGCCCTTGGCTTTGAGGGCCATCCAGGATCCTCTTCTGTTTAGGAAAACCTTAAAAACCCTACTGTTTTAATTGGTTAATTGTGCATTTTTTGCCTTTTTGCTGTAAGCGCCGGGACACTTCTGAGTAGCTGTGCGCTGTACAAATTAAAATAACATAACATATGCAGACTTTAACTTTTACCTGTGATAGTTTGAGTTTGGGCTTCATCTTGTGATTTTCAACAATGCAGAGGTAGTTCAGCTATGTACTGCTGTCTAGTATGAAACAAGTGCAGTGTTTTCCCATAAGGAGGCTTAATTGTGAGTATTTCTCTCTTCCCCGTTTTCATGGATGACCATGAGTAGGTATTAATCACTCTCTTGCATGTAGGAGGACTATGAGCGGCTACTTGAGCTGCTGGATGATGATCTTCTTGTCTTGGTGTGTGCGGTCACTTGTGAACAGGATGAGCTGCTGCTCTTTTGCCTGACAGCTTCCTTTGGTTTCATTTGTACCTGTCGTTGGGTTCTTTTACAAAATTTTCAAAGTTATTGTGCTTGCTGTTGTGGTAGTTCTGCCCGATGACAGAACCTGCCCATTTGTGAGAGTATTTTTGTTTGCAGCAATAGACTTCTCTCTTGTTGTTTGGTCTGTGATACATGTACTTTCACCTGTATCGGTCTTTGGATCTGGATTGTCACTCGTGGTTTTTGATTGATCTCTTGTGTTGGTTGTCCTGAAGCCAGAAGGCTTGTTCTTGTTGTTCCACCTTCCCTGCCTCAATTTTCTTTGCATGGATTTCTGCTTGATCATTTATCCATATATTTCTTCAATTTTTTTCTAGGCCGTAGCTCTTTCTCAGTAAGAAAGCCTTAGAGATTGAGATTGACATCCCTCTATGACCCTCATCTGGATGGCTTCTTCATATGAGAATTTATTAAATTGGCAATAGTTGAAGAGGTGATATAGTCTTGGGATAAAGTTGCCAGTGGGTTCTTGCTTTTCCCAGGAGGCTAAGTTGAACATATAACATTCATAATAGACCTTCTTTTTTGGTAGAAATGTGTCAAGATTTTCTGGTTCCTTTTATTATGCTGTTAGTTGGCCGGTGTCAGCTCAATTATGATTTTACCCACATATTTATTGATGAGGTCCTATATTGTTGATATGATTCGTTTTCATATCTTTCTGCCGATGCTTCGATGAAGTTGTTTAAATCCTTCCACTTCCACTTGTTAGAATCCGCTGATCTGAGGTATGAGACATGACGCTGATACTGTTGCCGATTTTGTCTCTGTTGATATGATGACAGTTGCCTTCTCCATTTGCTGGTGCTTGTTTCTTTCTTGGGATATCACCCACATTTGAAAACTGTCTCTCTAAGTCTTGTTTTAAAGGAGCCTGCACTCAAGATGGCACCTTGCTTCCTCTGAATGGGCTGACTGTTCTCAAGATGGCTACCTCATTGTCATTCACTGATAATAAATGACCTGAAGATGGTCCTTAACTGGGCCCTTGTTTGTTGCTCAAGTGGGATGCTTGACTTCAAAATGGTATTTGGCCTGCTACGGTCAATGTTTATTTCTGCTGTTGTGTTTTCCATGAGACTGTTGCTAATTCCTGGATGATGTGACCCTGCTTTGCTCTGCATTTATTTTTCTGGTCTGGAACCTTGAGTGGAGCGATAGTTCCTTTGTTGTATGCCGATTTGGCTTTCTGTCTCCCTAGGTGCGCATGTCACGTGGTGCTCTCAGGACTGTTTCTGCCCTTCACTCGCCTCATTTTAGAGCACGCCCTCCATTGCAGCACTGGGTGCACATGTCACGTGATGCTCTTGTGAGCTGCTTACACGCTTTTATCCTCTTTGCTTTTATGATGCTTTCTTCAAATGCTTTTCCAATGCACAAGCATCAAGCTCCCCATCTTTGTTGCCTGTTCATGTCACTGCAGGCAAAAAGGGGGCAATGTTAGGTTTTTCAATGCTTTTCTTTACTTAGGAAAATCCCTGCATCTTACACATTACAACAGATGTAGGAGCTAGTCTCCCACATGTCTTGCCCTATCCTTCCTAAATCCCCATATATATCTCGTCTGAGGAAGGACGTTTCTTGATCATTTGGAGTGCTGACCTCTCAATTCTGATGTTGCATTATGGCGACATGACCCTTGCTATTCCCCCACTATGTTTAGAGACCAAGGTAGTGGCATGTTTCTAACAATCAATCAATCAATCGATCAGAGTACGTGTAAAGCGCGCTACTTACCCGTGAGGGTCCCAAGGCGCTGAGGGGAGAGGGGGTGCTGCTACTGCTCGAAGAGCCAGATCTTGATGAGTCTTCTGAAGGTGGGTAGGTCTTGGTTCTGCAGTATGTGGGCAGGGAGGGTGTTCCCGGTCTTGGCAGCGAGGTAGGAGAGGGATCTGCCACCGGAGGTTGTTCGTTGGATGCGGGGGACAGCGGCGAGGGCAAGGCTGGCGGAGCCGAGGTGGCGGGTGGGGGTGTTGAAGCTGAGTCTGCTGTTCAGGTAGACTGGTCCGGCGTTGTGGAGTGCTTTGTGTGCATGGGTGAGGAGCTTGAAGGTGATCCTCTTGTCGACGGGGAGCCAGTGTAGGTCTCTCGGGGGGGGGGTGATGTGGCTGCGGCGGGGGACGTTGATGATTAGTCGGACGGAGGCGTTTTGAATGCTTTGTAGTCATCGTAGGTGTTTGGCTGGGATTCCTGTGTAGAGTGCGTTGCCGTAGTCCAGTCTGATGCTGACGAGGGTCCGTGTCACTGTTCTTCTTGTTTTATTCGGGATCCACTTGTAGATCATGCGGAGGGTGTTGTAGCAGGAGGCGGAGATGGCGTTGACCTGCTTAGACATGGAGAGGGAGGAGTCAAGGATGAATCCTAGATTGCGTGCATGGTCGGTGGGTGTTGGTGCTGTTCCCAGTGTGGTCGGCAACCAGGAGTCGTCCCAGGCTGAGGGGGTGGGTCCAAGGATGAGGACCTCCGTTTTGTCCGAGTTCGGTTTCAGACGGCTGCTCCTCATCCAGTCGGCGACGGCCTTCATTCCCTCATGGAGGTTGCTTTTGGAGGTGTGTGGGTCCTTGGAGATGGAGAGGATGAGCTGGGTATCGTCAGCGTAGGAGATGATGTTGAGGTTGTGATGGCAGGCCACTTGTAAATGTACATGTAAATGTACAGGAATTTATATAGCGCAAATCACCGAGCGGTTTCTAAGCGCTTGCTTAGGGAACCCGTCCTGGTATTCCCCTGTGAGATAACCCCGGCAGGGTATCCACAAGGTGAAAGCCAGGCATCCCGCCGCGAGGGGCCGTTGTGGAGATTAAGCAAGCTATTGCCCAGAGTCGCAGAGTGTGAACCCGTGAATCGAGTAGGCACCGGAGCAAGAATTGTCGAGTCCATGGACATTTTTTTTAGGACTCAAGACCCCGCCGAGCCGGGAATTGAACCCTGGTCCCGGGCTGACCTCTGCTTCCAGGTCTGCCTCCTCTAACCAGTGAGCCACACTTCTCCACTTGTGCGAGGGGGGCCATGTACACATTGAACAGCGTTGGGCTGAGGGATGAGCCCTGGGGACGTCACAGATGATGTTGGTGGTTTGGGATCGGAAGGGTGGGAGGCGGACGCTCTGGGTTCTGCCGGAGAGGAAGGTCTTGGTCCAGTCAAGAGCCTTCTCTTGGATTCCAGCTTCTAGGAGGCTTGCCTTTAGAGTGCGATGGCAGACCGTGTCGAAGGCGGCTGACAGGTCCAGGAGGATGAGGGCTGATGTTTCGCCATTCGACGTTCTGCTGGAGCAAGCCTTTAACTGATGGCCAGTGGTCAATACACATCAGACCTTCTACCCTATTCCCTATGAGGGTGGATGTTCTGATGTCTATTGTTTCCTATCTCAGATTGACAATGAAAGCATGTCAACGGCATGACTCTGCTGACTCCACTCACCACAGCGCGGGGACACGCCATACGTGCGTAACCAGGCGCTTTATAAATCTCCCTTAATAATAATAATAATAATAATAATGTCAGTACCAAACAAAAAAGTAAAGAAAATGCTCTTATCTACTGAGAGAAAACTGTGCTTCACTGGAGCTACCATGGCCACGGCTTCTCTGAAGGCACAGAGATTTCCCACCTGCCTGGCAAAGTTTTCTTAATACAGTGAATTATTTCTTTACCAGGGGATATCAGACATCCCTCATCTGACATGGCTGGCCAGTGGGCCTGCCTGTCGTTCTCTAAATAGGCCTCTTAGGCCCTCAATAAATCATAGGGGCTAAATGCTGATCTCTGTGCAAACCACAGTTTGCACAGGTAAATATCTGGACATTTCAAGTAAATTGCAATCGTTTATGGATGACTTCTGTTAAATGCAAACATTTTTCATTTTGTAACAATCCTAGTTTTCATAGACAAAGCATTTTTGGTGTTGCTAATAACTTTGGTGTCATTTGACTAATCTTCCCCAAATTTTCAACACTAGTTTGCCACTTCAGCTGCTGTTTATAAAAAGTTTTGGAGTGACTCGTCAAGCAGGAGCCGAGAAAAAGAGATCCCAAATGCTTTTCCCCATGTGACGTATTGCTCACATTCCCACTCACACATACCCGCGACACTCCACTCACACCCCCCCAAACATACCCACACAGCAACCAGCGCACCTACTCAAAGACCCATACAGCCACTCACACCCCCACAAACATACCCACACAGCAACCAACACACTTACTCAAAGACCCATACAGCCACTCACACACCCACTTGCAGACCCATATAGTCACTCACACACCCACTTGCAGACCCATATAGCCACTCACACACCAGACCCATATAACCAATTACTCACTGACCAATAGAGCCTCTCACTCTCATAGAGCTACTCATATACCCACTCCCATACCCACAAAACCACTTCCACTCACAGACCCATACAGCCACTCACACACCCACTCACATACCCATACAGCATGTTGCAGGGATTCTGCTCAGTCACAGAACTGTGCACAGAGACTCAGGACCTCAGTGAATTAGAATGTACCAAAAACTCACCTTAGTACACAAAATCCCCTACCAGACTAGCATCAGTGTCTCATTAGCTCTTCGTCCTATAGCAAAGTTACCAATGATTAGACAACCCAGAACATGCGACTTAGGATACCTCAGGTTAGGTGGGAAACATGAGAACTCTTTCGTTATACTCTCATTTCAGTCCAGAACAGGGAGTAAAGGGAGACACGAGCAGGTTTAAAATATTTATTTTAACGATGTGATCTCAGGTACAGCATCAAAGCTAATACAAGCAGACATATGATAAGAAATAAGATTGTTAGCATAGTTACTATTCCATAATATTTAAAGGGAGAAAGCATGTTATAATGCTAAATGGAAACAGGGTAAATATATACCTATATTTCACCCTCCCTTGCTAGTAGGTTATTCTATACCTAAAGAAGGTCTCTTAGACTTGCATAGGGGACCCCATACCTCAGAGATTAGCATGAGTGAATCACATTGAGTTCAGCAAAAACTCTCAGCATACAAATGTTCTCCAAGTGTGTTCAAACATGCCTACACAGTGTATTATTAAAGGCACCAGTATCTGAGCTGTCCACAGCTGTATGTATGTTATGTCTAGAACGTGCACTGATCAGTTCGAGCAACAGTGTTGATATAACCTTGAAGGCCTCGGCACTCACTGTTCAGACTAAGCTTACGAAGCAAGTCTAGCAATGTAGAAAAACACGTTTTTCTCATGTGAAGCAAAACACTCAGCCTAACGCGAAACAATATCTAATGTGTGTGCCGTGTGCAAAAGAAAGCAAAAGGTAAAATGGCGTTTAAACTTCTAATAAGCTCATGCTAACTTAACACTGTATAAATGCAAGGCTCATCCCCACCACAAGCCATTCAATCACCCACTCAGAGACCCATACAGCTACTTAAATAACCACTCACATACCCACACAACCACTCACACCCCCACAGCCATTCACACATCCACACACTATAACATACAGTCACTCATACACCAGACCCATATAGCCACTTACATACCTACTCACCAACCAATACTGCTACTCACAGCCCCATAGAGCTACCCACACACATCCACAAACTACTCACACACCCACTCACATACCTATAGAGCCACTCACACACCCACTCACTTACCTATAGAGCCACTCACACACCCACTCACAGACGTATGCAGCTTCTCATTCATCCTTTCACAGACCCACACAGCCAGTCACACACCTACAGAACCACTCCCATACGCACTCAATTACTCATACAGCCACTCGCATACCAAACCCTTAGAGCCACTCACACACCCTTTCACTGATCCAGACAACCACTCACACACCCACTCACAGACCCATTAGGTTACTCACCTTACTCACTTTCAGATCCATACAGCCATTAACATACGTAAAACCACTCACCCACTCATATAGCCACTCACACACTAGACCCATGCAGCTACTTATACACCCAATCACTGACCCATACAGCTACTCACACACCGACACAGACCCACAAATCCACTCACACACACTCAGACTGATAGAGCCACTCTCACATCCACTCACACACCTACAAAAAGCACCCATAAAGCCACTCACAGACCCACTCACACACCCCTATAGCTACTCACACTCCTACACACAGACCCATACACACATTCACACATCCACTTGCCCTTGCAACCATTCACACACCAACACTCATGCAGCCAGCCACAGACCCACACACCCACTCACTGACCCATACATCCACTCACCATCTCACACACACCCCCCCCCACAAAACTCACACACTCATGGACATGCCCACCCAGCCACTTCACACCTGTCACAGACCCATACAGCCCCTTACACACCCACTCACAGACCCATACAGCCACTCACACATGCACTCACTGACCCATACAGCCACTCATCCCTATAGAGCTACTCACAGACCCATATAGTCACTCACCCATACAGCCAGTCATACAGCTACTCACATAACCATACATCCAGCCAAACACAGACTCATATAGCCACTCGCATACCAGATCCATACAGCCACTCACACACCCATGTAGCCACTCACACACCCACATGCACAGACCCTACAGCCACTTACACACCCACATGCCCAAACCCACTCACAGACCCAAACATCCACTCTCAACCAGACCCATACAGACACTCACATACCCGCTCACATACCCATACAGCCACTCATACACCCACTGTATTAAATGTGGTGTTGTTTTTTATTGAATGTGTGCTTTTGGTTGGGGACCGATCCGCTGATTTGCCTCACCTGTATCAGGGCCTTTCTTTTGCAAATCCGCAGTGGATCCGCTGATCAGTAAAATGATTTAAAAAAGCAAAAAACTTATTTTATTGCATATACAAAAACAGCACATAAATTGTATTACCTTGAATTGTGATTTGTTACTTTTAAAATGTACATTTATAATTGTGAGAAGAAAATGTATTTATATACTTGTAATACAATTGTATTACTAAATTAGACATATGTGAAATTATAGTACAGATTTTTTATAACAAAAAACAGTGACATTCACTTAAAATCAAAGGTTAAAAGGACGCTTAGATTTTAGATGCACAAAACCAAAGGAATTCAGCAGTTATAGTTACCTGAGCTAACTATAACTTGTACCCCCGTAATGCATTGCTTATGACCACACATATTACATCACTCATAAATGGTCAGTAACATCACTGATGACAACATCCACCAACGTAAACCTAAATATATTTCATAAAATAGCATTTTTGTTTTTAAATTATGAAAGAAGGATGACAGACATACAGCACAGGGCTCGCTGTACGCTTGACAACAACTACTACTCAACTACTACTAATAAATCAAACCATACAGGTTACTGTATTGCAAATCTTAACAATTCCATTCATCAACATGGAAATAGGTTTTAGTGGATATTTCAGTTTTACACATAGCATTACAACACACACCCTGTACAGAGATCTTAGTGGACAAAGCACTATGTTACAAAGCACTAGTAAAATCATTCTTGATTCTAGAGAAAGGTCTACTATACTGAGCGACACCATAGTCTTAGTGAACAGAGGAATTTATTGTAATCCACTAATACAGTTGTAAACTTTATAAATAAATACATACATTCATCAGAAAGGGTTGGGGTCCAAGGAAACTGATCAGTCTGTCATAAGTTCGAACTATACTCAGCCATCACTATGGAGTGAAGTCTCAATGAACAGCTTAGACTGTTGCAAAGCACAACCATATGCATAGATCAGCAGGGGACATGTGTCAGTGTAGAGGATAGTTTACACTCGCTTTAAAAACTGGATTATAGATCAGATGACATGGGTTAGAAATAGTATCACTCATTAGTAGTACAGAAAGTATAGTACTTTTACTTGTTCAGTAGCTTAGTATATATCAATAAGTCTGAGAAACATTTACAAAACACTAGTTGATGTCATCAGTAATGTCATTTGAGATTTCATGTGAGAAGTCATCAGTGATATCACTTAACATATCATGAGTCATGTAATATGTGAGGGTCATAAGCAGTGTAATGTGGGGGTGTGAGTTATAGTTAGCTCTGGTAAGTAGAACTACTGAATTTCTTTGGTTTTGTGCGTCTACAACTAAGCCTGACTATAACCTTTGTTTTTCCTGTGAGAATATATATATATATATATATATAAATATATATATATATATATATATATATATATATATATATATATACACATATTTTATGATAACGGCAATTCCTAAACCTCGTAGAGGAGGTGATAGGGATAAGATGTTGAGAAAGATGGAATCCAAAATGATACTTGAATTGGATAGCAAATTCCCACATGGTTTAAAACAATACAGAAGATCTATATCACTTCCTATAATGTACATTAGCGTTATATTGAATTTAGAGCTTAGACATCTTTTAATAATAAAGGAAAAAAAATTGTGGATTGGAAATCCAGCTAGGGCAGTCAGGCTCCTTGCAGCATGATTGTATTTAAAAACACACCTTATTTATTCATTTTTTCCACGTAGGTCTTATTTAATCAAGCACTAGCACTTTATGTAGGCGGAACTTTAGACTCTGGCCACATTATATTCAATACTTAGTACTATACTTAAACATGATTTCGGAAGGACACATTTTGTGATGTAAGGACATTAGACATACAAACATATAAACCTTGTTATTCTAGCTATTGTCATGTTATTCTTATAATATTGATAAATTTAAGTAGATATTGAAGTTATTTAGACCAGCATTTATGTAGTTATTCAATATGGAAAATGATCTTCTGTTTGCAATGTTTGCACATGGGTCTAAGTGTAGGGAAGTCAAATCTGTTAAATAAAACACAATAACAAATGTGTTTGTAAGAGAAGAGATTTAATACAGCTTCTCAAGTCCGAGCTTATCAGTTAATGACACAACATTCTCCCCGTGATCCAACTCTCATGCAAAACATAACAATTCTAAAAGAGAACGCTATCTTCCACGAGCATAGAGTGCAGCGGAAGATAGATGCATAACAGTATATATGCAACACATCTCCCCCCCCCTTTTTTTACTTCTCTATAGCCATAACACAATCTTTGAACCTACCCGGCACATGATGTTCCCTTTTCTCCCTTTGATTTTCCTCATTTCCTTTAGAACAACCTGGATTAGACCTAGGAGGAGCACAAGGTCGTACATTTTCCCCCAACCCAGATTCTCTTGCAGCTTTGAAAGAACGATCAAATCCTTTATACAATGAAATCCTATTGAAATTCCACACACTTCTCCCTTCTATTCTGACCGCATTATTAAAGACCTCAATAACCTCCTTAGGATCCGACCAACATTGAGATCCTTTAGAGACATTGGTGTTTCTCTTTACTTGAACAAAATCACCAATGACCACCTTTTTCTTGCTCGGGTGGCCTCTTTTGTTGTCCATGTTCACTTTCATTTTACCTTTGTACCTCTCAACTCTTTCCTTTACCACATCATAATCAATGTTGTTCCGTTTACCACTTGAAACTTTCCCTTTTAACTATCATGGAACCAAGGTAGTACTAGGCTTCTTCCCTCTCAAAAGTTCAAACGGGCTGACTAAAGTAACCGAATTAGGAGAAGGCCTGTAAGACAGGAGCATGGAACCTAAAGCATTCTTCCAATTCAGACCACTCTTAATAGAAAGCTGAATAGCCTCTTTCACCACCCGATTAAAGCGTTCCACCTGTCCATTGGCTTCAGGATGGAAAACAGCAATTCTCTTGTGATTTCTTCCACACTTATTGAAAAAAAACTCCATGTCCTTACTAATAAATTGCGGACCATTGTCTGTGACGATTACTTTAAGAATACCCTCTCTGCAAAAAACGTTATCTCAAAATTCAATAATTCTCTGAGATGTGACCTCTCTGACCATTTTTATTTCCGGCCATTTAGAAAAGTAATCGATCAAAACAATACCAAAGCTCTCTTCCTTAGGCAACACATGAAATGGCCCGACAATATCAATGCCCAACTTCCTCCATGGCCCGTCTGGAAATTTCACAGGAATGGATTCAGCTCGCAGAGGAAAGGCAGACTTGTCACCGTTTGCACAACTACCACAAAGTCGTACAAATTGTTCAATAGAGGAGTCAATCCCCGGCCACCAAAACATTTCCTTTATGCGCCTTCACGTTAAAGAGATACCCAAATGTCCCTCGTGGCCAATCTCCATGATGGTGCGCCTCAGATTAAAAGGAGGAATTATTTTATCTTCCCTTAGAACAATGCCATTTTCAATAGCTAACTCACCATTAACCTTAGCGAAGCTCATTAACTCCCTAGACAATTTCCTCATCTCAGGCCAACCTTGAACAATGAACTTCTTTACTTCACTTATCACAATATCTTTCTTCATCTCAGAAATCCATATTTCTTCCTTCAAAACATGCTTATCACTACCAATCAAGTTCACATCCCGAACAGTAAACGCTACCTCACAGTCATCTTCCTGAAACACACCTTCTTCGACTATGGGCAACCTGGACATGCAATCAGCGTGGATATTGGCCTTACCTTGGACATACTCAATACTGAATCGAAAGGATTGTAATCTTGAGGAAAGTCTTGCCAACCGCGCCGACATAGACCTACCTCCACCCGGGGACATCAGAAACACAAGGGGCTTATGGTCCGTTTTAATTTCTTACTCAGTTCCCCAAAGGAAACTTCTAAAATGCTTGGCCCTTCACACACAAGCTAGTAATTCCCTCTCGATCACAGAATAATTTTTTTCAGGTTCCCTCAACGCCCTAGATGCATAAGCCACTATCCATTCATTATGATCGTCCCTCTGTAAAAGAACTCCACCCAGTCCTAAATTGCTTGCATCCACCATCACAATGCATTTCTTCACAGGGATGAAAGGTTTTAAGCACAGAGCATTAACAATAAACTCCTTCAGCACATTAAATGCAACCGACATCTCTCCAGACCATTTAAAAACAGCATTCTTCTTTTTTTTTTTTTTTTTTTATTTCTTTTTTTTTGTCCTCATTAGCCAAAAAGTCGATCCAACTATGCTCTTGTCCTCACAGACACGAGGACCGACCCCCCCGTAGCACCTATAAGCCCAATACTAAGCTCCAGGTGCCCAGAGAGTCAGCCCCAATGTCGCCAACAGAGCTTGGGTGGACATACTCCCTTCGGACCAGTTCGGACAGTTGTCCAGTAGCTGTACGATACCACCCTTTTGGACAGAGAGATTTTAGACCTAATCATCGGACCCGGGGAAGAAAAAAAAACAAAAAAAACCCCGGGTTGGCTAACTATCCCTCCGCCAATCGATCAAGAGGTCCCAAAATCTAAGAGATCGAGGGCTGCATGTTCTCGATAGATCCAGCTTTGAAGTTGCATATAATGAAGACAGCCACTCTGCATGTGTTGGGGGATTTATGTTAACCCAATTTTTACAGATTTCTCTTCTAGCCAGTAAGATAGCATAAAACAGAAAATCTCTCTCTAATCCCATTATGTTGTCATTTAATCCGAAAATGATTAAAGACCATGAGCACGGGATAGAAACTCCAAGAATAGATTCGAGTGTTGTTCTGACTTCGTGCCAAAAGGTGGCAATGTTCGGACACTCACAAAACATATGAAGATCTGAGGCTGCTGGTAAAGAGCATTTACAGCAGCACTTCCCGGTTTGAAATTTCGACAGCCTTTTAGGAGAGTAATACGCTCTGTGAAGTGTGAAGAAATGGTTGCGCCTCAGCCATGCTGGCTTGGTGATTTTATAGAGGAGGGTAAAAGATTCCTCCCAAATGTCCTCCATATATGGTTCTCCCTCTGCACCCCAAAGTTTTTCCGGGAGGTTGAAGTCTCGCTCTCCATCCTCTATGATATGCCAATAGAAGAGTGCAACTTCCTTTTTTCCTGCCGGTCTTTCAACTAGGATATTTTCTAAAGGACTCTGCTCTCCCATCATTCCTTTCTTCTTAATTTGAGTCCGAATCCAACTTCCTATTTGTAGATATACTATCCAAGAGAGTGATGATGTTACTTTAAGCTTGAAAATATCCCAGTCAATGATTGATCTTTCCATCAGCAGATCGCCCCACTTTGTTATCCCTGCGTCTAGTAGGACTCTTTTGGCTGTGTTGGCTTCTTGTGATGCTAGTCCAGGTAAGTCCCAAATCGGGGCATGTTCAGATAAGTATCCTATCCCGGTCTTAGATTTTATTTGAGACCACTCTTTTAAACTACTCAATAGTGTCTTTAATCTGATTTTTTTGAAAAACTTCTGGTGGCCGAACTTGAAGAGAAAGCCGTTCACTGGAAGGTCCGAACCCAATAGCATTGCCTTGTACATAAGCCCATTTGCATTTTCCCGGGGGAGCTTAAGTAACATCCTAGAGTGGGTCAGATGAAATGCCCAGGCGTAATATTCCAGGTCTGGCAATGCAAGCCCCCCTTTTTCTCTTCTCCTTCTCAGATTTTTCCAAGCTAATCTGCTGGATTTATATCCCCAAATAAATGAATTAATATTTTGCTGGCATTTTGCAAGCTGCTTGGTATCAAAGACTAGCGGAATGGAATTAAAGATAAAAGTAAATTTCGGGAGAATACTCATTTTTATCAAGCTAGTTCTCCCATAGATGGTAAGCGGGAGGAAGGACCAGGCTTTCATCAAAATTTGGGATTCTCGGGAGATACGAGCGAAGTTGTTTTGAGCCAAGTGTTCTAGATCTTTAGTTATTGTAATTCCCAGGTACCTCATTGAGGATTTTACCGGGAGTTGAAGATTGTGAATATTCCAAACCATAATTTCGGTTTTCCCTGCATTAATTTCGTATCCCGAGAATTTCCCGAAATTCTCCGCTTTCTTTATAATTATGGGGAATGCCAATGTAGGATCAGTTGTATAAATGAGTATATCATCGGCATAGAGGCCGATCTTCTTTTCCCAGCCCGAAAAAGTAAAGTGTGGAATATTGGTATCCTCCCTGATAGACTGTGCAAACGGTTCTACATATAAATTAAAGAGAAGGGGGGATAAGGGGCAGCCCGGCCTTGTTCCTCGGCTGATTTTAAAAGGAGTTGTTCGTGTACCATTTATTAGTAGGGATGCTCTAGGGTTGTTATATAATAAGCCTATGGTCTTACAAAATTTGGGTCCCAGATGGAATTTATTCATTATTGAATTTAAGTATGCCCAATTTACCCTGTCGAACGCTTTGGTGGCGTCGAGGGTCATGATGGCCAGGGGTAGGCCGAAAGTTGAGGCAATGTCCGTGGCTCCCACCAAATCATAAGTTAGATCAGCCAGTTGCCGGCCTCTGATGAACCCCTTTTGATCAGAGTGGATGATCGACCCAATCTCCCTTCCCAATCTCGCAGCCAAAATTGAGGTAAAAATCTTGTAGTCATTATTGAGAAGCGAGATTGGGCGATATGATCCACATTCGGCTGGGTCCTTGCCTGTTTTTAATATTAAAGCTATATTGGCTTCCCCCCAGGAGTTAGGTGGTGCCTGCCCTCTAATCATTATGTCATTAAAAAGGTTCGTAAGGACTGGGGTAAGCGTAGAATTAAGTACCCTATATAATTCTCCTGGGAGACCATCTGGTCCCGCGGCTTTGCCCTGTGATAATTGCTTGATGGTGTTAGAGACTTCTAATTCCGTTATATCTTTATCTATATTTTCAGTTTGGGAACTTTCCAGTTCCGGGAGACTTATATTATTCAACCATTCGTTCCTTTCATCTAAATTAACGTTCAGTTCCTCTGTGTATATATTCTGGAAGAACTCACTAAAGGCTTCCCCTATGGCCGTGTTTGTTGACCTACTATTGGCTTCTCCAGCGACCCTCACTTCTTTAATGAAATTTCTAGATTAGTCAGCTTTAATTTTCCAGGCCAGCAATTTTCCTGCAGATTCGCCATATTCGAAGTGGGCAAGTTTACTTGCCTGCCATCTTTTATTTATCCTCTCCTGCAGTAGTGTGTCTAAATTGGCTTTTAATTCTGTTTTTTCCTCTTGATTGTCTGAGGGGAGCTGATCTAGTGATTCTAAATGAATTAATTCTTGCTCAATATGTCGAATTGCCTCTTCATATTTCTTTCTCCTGTATGAGGCCCTCCCTGTAATGCAGCCCCTGATGAAGGCCTTCCAAGCCTCCCATACCATGACCAAAGAGGTAGAGCCTAAATTTTGCTGTAAAAAGGAGACTGTTTCCTGCGTCAGATAATCTTTCTCCTCTTCCTCCAATAGAATTGTTCAGTCAAAAGACCAAGAAGGGTGGGTAGATTTCTGATCTAATTTTACAGAGAAAAGAATAGCAGAATGATCTGACAAGTGTAGAGGGAGGTATGTTATGCTTTTAACCTGATCCTTAATGGAAAGACTGAATAGAGCATAGTCAATTCGTGATTTATGTCTGTATTTGTAGTTGTGGTATGAGGCTCCCAGGGCATTGCCAGCCCTTTGTCTCCATAGATCTATTAGGCCAAGATTCGACATACATCTGAGCAGTGTATCCCTCATGTTACTATGGGCGACCGCTCTAGAAGTAGGAGATTTATCTAGCTTTGGATCTAGGACAAGATTGAAATCTCCCACCCATATTATGGGATCAGAACAGGTAATCAAGTGGTTCTGCAGGATGTTTAAATAAGAAGGGTCGTCCTGGTTAGGTCCATAGTAGCTGATAATGGTAACATCCTTCGAGTGTAATTGAGCATTGACCATCAGCCATCTGCTACTCGCATCTGTTTCCCAACTCGTAATCTGGGCCCTTGCTGCTTTTTTAAAAATTATGGCAGTGCCACGAATACTAGTGTTGTGGTCCGTAGTTATAAATTTATCAACCCATTTGAGCTTTTTAAGTATATCTGTAATCTCCTGTTTATTCATATGTGTTTCCTGGATCGCAATGATCTGCGCGGGTGAATCTCGTAGGTATTGTAAAATTCTATTTCTTCTAGCCCAAACACGCAGACCATTTACGTTCCAGGATAAAAATTTAGTGTCCGACATTAATATTTAACAAAGTTTCCCAACCCTCACCTCTGATACTTTTTTTGCAAAAATGCCTGTTATTAACTATATCTCTTGCTATTTTGGCCAAACAGCCGCTTTGAAACACTGATGGATCTATATTCTTCATGATTTTAGAATTCGGTTTATGAGGACTTTTATATTTTGCCTTTCCCTTCCCACCCCTCCCTCCCCTGGAAAACCCCCCCCAACTTACTCTGGCTTGATGTATTGCCAGCTTGCGGTCTCTGACGTTTTCCTGCTCCATGCCCTAATATCTATCTTATTGGTCACTATGCTTAAGATATAGGCAGTGGTGGTTCATAAAGCCCTATTTTAAGTCCTTTATCTAGTAGTTATCTTATAGCATTTTGTTACTATTGGAGATACTCAGGTGGCCAAGGATGGATTTGGGCAATAGTGTGGGAATTGAAAGTAGGTCCCGTTGCGGCCTTGTACCTCAGACTTTTAAGAATAAGTATGCTAGGGGTTTAAGATCTGTAGTGAGATTCCCAAGTTGATAAGCTTTTGTTTATCTATCACCCACTACTGTTTAGTTTTCCTATGTTTTAATATCGAAGTTGTGTATCATCACCCAAGTGTTCATACTTTTGTGTATTTCCCTCTTGCTTTCCCCCTTTTTTCCCCTTTCCCTTTATTCTTTTCCCTTTACACCCCCTTCTTTTCTCTATTCCCTCTTTTTTTTTTTTCCACTATTGTCTTTCCCTTTCCCTTTTTTTTTTTTTATTTCCCCGTTATGAGTTTTGTTCTTTTTCTTGTTTTTCTTGTTCTATTTTATTTTCCCAGCTTTTTTTTCCCCTTTCCTTCCTTGACTCATTTAACAGATTGCTCTATTATTTTCATTTTTATTTTTTACAAAGATTTTTCACACGTGATCCGGAGGATTAGCGTGTTCGCTAATAGTGACAAGTAACTCATCAGCTTCAAAGGGAGACTTGACATTGTACATTTTATTATTGTACATTACCCTTAGAAAAGCAGGGAATCTCATTTGAACAGTAGCTCCTAGACTTCTGAATTTTTCCATCCGTTGGCCTAGTTCCCACTGCCTATCCAGTGTAGTTTTGGACAGGTCCGATCTCACATCAAAAGAGAAATCTAAAGTTTTCAAGGTCTTGGCTTTCAAGGCTGAAGTCAAAATCCTCTCTTTCAGAGAATATGTTAAGAAATTCACCAGGATCTTCCTTGGTTTATCTCTACCCAGTTTAAGGCGGAACGGATCCCGGTGTACCCTCTGAATATCTGTTTCTATCTCGGACAAAGGTTCGTCCATATTTAGAGAGTCTTTTAATATAGTTGCAACAAAGTTCTTTAAGTCTCCTCCTTCTTTTCCCTCCGGTATTTTTAGGAGCCGTAAGTTATTTCTTCTAGAGAAATTTTCGAGGGACTCAACCCTCTCTTTGACTGTATTGCCTTCTCGTCTTAATGTCTGAATCTTCCCCTCGGCAGCCTCCAGTTTTGCCTTGAGTTCTTCAACACAATTCTCTAGGCCCCCGGTTCTTAGTGAGAGACCATCTACCTTAGACTCTAAATTTTCGCACATTGTGCGGATCTCTGATTGAGTGAGTCTGGACTCCTCAAAACATCTCTTTGATTCCTCAAATCCATTTCCGATCTCTTTCCTCATACTAAGAAGTATGGCTTGAATGGTATCGTCGCTGCCATTATCTTCGCAACCCCCACTGCATTGATCCAAGTCTTTTGTATTACTTCCCGCTCCTGCGGTGAGGGCTTGCTGGTCCGGAGGAGAAGTTGCATCCGCAACTCGATCTACTGGGTCCCCCATCTCTATACCTCTATCTAGCTCTCCTTCGCCTTCTAGTTTTCCTTCCTTATCTTCTAGATTACCGAGTATAGCTGTAGGAGGTGTAGAAGTAGTTGTAAGTCCAGCCTCTTCCACTAATGTGAGTGCAGTTTGTGTACAAGGAGGTTTTTGGGCCTCTTGATTTATGTTTAAGACCTGGGGGAGGACCTTAAAATAAGACTTCAGTGAGGGTGTGATTCGGGAGATTTTTCTAGCTTTTGTTTTGGAGCCCCCCTTAATCGAGCTAGCCTTATGCGGCAGCTCCTTCGGAGCGGTATACCGCAACTGATGTTCCTTACCCCTTTTCGATAACCTTAAGACAGGGGGTTGAAATGTATCAGTTGCAGCCTCGTGCTCAAATTCGGCCTCAGACTCAGACTCTATGAGGGGCTGCTCCCCTGGGCTTTTTTCGGTTCCCTGCGCTTGGCCTGTATCACTAGAACCTGTAGGGGCGACTAATTCTTTGCCTTTATTGCTGCCTTTTCCTTTCCCCTTAGCCTTCCGCTTCCCCAGGGTTCTAGCGGTAGTTATATGTGAGATCTCACTCGATATCTGGCTAGAAGTTTGTAATTGTGCGTTAAATCTAAAGATTTTAGGTGTGGGGTCTGAATTTTGCAAAGAATGACAGCCCTGTATGTCTACGGGGTCCTGGCTATCGATAGGCTGTAGCTCACCTCTCAAAGCAGACAACGCCCTCCCCCTCTGCTGGTCCCCCTTACCGCACCAAGTAGTTGTTGCCACTTTTTTTGCTGATATGCTGTATACCGCTGCCCTTCTGCTTCTTCGGAACTCCACGGCTGCGTCACCCCAACGGTAAGGTGCGGGGAGAAGAAACTGCCCCCGGCACATTGGCAGCTCTATCCAGGCTTGTTTTGATGTAACACTGGTACCGTCCTTGCGCCGTCTGACTTTCAATCTCTTCCTAGGCACAGCACAGCACAGCCCAACGTTTGACTCAGCAGATTACAGCTCCGTGTATACAAGCCAGCCTGACCCAAGCCTGAGCCTGCTCCAATCGTCTCAACCTCCAGGCAGTGTCTCAGTGACTACGAGATACCAATGACACTTATCGCCACTCCGCTCTGCTCTACGAGCCTCGGTGTCACCAAGTTCTATTATTCTGTATTATTCACGCTGCGAGCTCTCTCCTCCTCCTGCGCCTGAGCCTGCTCACTTTCTTGACACACGCCGCTTCTCACGCCGTTCTCAGAACGGCACCGCGGCTCAGTTAACCTCAGCACGCTGCTGGCTCTTGGAGCCGGATCTCCCTTTTTTTTCGATACACACCGCTTCCCACGCCGTTCTCAGAGCGGCACCGCAGCCCCGCAGCTCAGCTGACCGCAGCACACCGCGGGCTCCAGGAACCTGGAGCTCCGCCCGCCTTTTCCCTCTCACTCCCCCTCAGCTTACGGAGCTTACGGAGCCTGCCCTAAACCTCCGCTGCGGACCCGAAAGTTTATCCGTGATTTTGGGGGTCAGTTTTGCTTGCTTTGCCGTCTCACTGCTCGCACGGACCAAGCAGACCAATACTGCTAATTCATACGCCGGGGCATATCGCCAGGAGCTTCGTCAAAGACGAGCGCACCGCCCTAGCTAGCGGCCGCCATGTTTTCCCCAAAAACTTTCTATCTCCACCTTAACAAAAAAAACAGCATTCTTCTTAAGTAAGCATCTAAAAGGATCAACCTTGACTGAGTAGTTAGGAATGAATTTTGCATAAAACTCAGTTAACCCCAAAAACGCTACTAATTGTTCCTTAGAAGATGGAAAAGGCGCATTCACAATGCTTTTAACATGCTTTCCTTTAGGCCTAATACCGTCCCCACTGATAGTATGACCTAGGTACTCAACTTCCTTTGCCTTGATGTTGCATTTATCTAACCTGAGGGTGAGACCCTTCTTGGCTAATACAGAAATAACACAGTATAAATTACGATCATTATTCTCATCACATTTCCCATATACCAAGATGTCATCTTGGAAAGCGACAGCCCCGTCCAACCCGTCCAAGGTATCCTTCATTAATCTCTGAAAGACAGAGGCTGCACTCGCAAGACCAAAAGGCATGCAGCAATACCTGTAGAGACCCTCAGGAGTGATAAAAGCAGTCATATTTTTAGATTCTTCCGACAATACCACTTCGTGGTACGCACTAGCCAAGTCAATGCAAGAAAAAACGTTAGCATCCGCTAAAGTGGAAACCATCTCATGTAAATTAGGTAAGGGATGAGCATCCACCCAAATAGAGCGATTCAAACTGCGCAAATCAACACACAATCTGAGCTCACCAGAAGGTTTCACCGAAATCACAATTGGAGAAACCCATGGTGAGGATTCAATAGGCTCTATTATGCCATCATTACATAGATTTTTCAACTTATCCTTTAATTTACCACGATAAGAAATGGGAACATTTCTTACTCTATGTGTTATGGGAACAGAATCTTCGTGTAGCTTTATAGTGTGCTCAAACCCAAGATACCTGCCCAATGTCCCACTGAATACTTCAGGGAATTCTCTTCTTAGCTTCTCAACCAAAACATCACTATTTTGCGTTGATAGTTCAATAGCAAATACAGGAGGATTTGCCCTAGGGTCAAGCTTAACTCCTAAATCAAATTGTTGTGGCCATCCAAGTAGTGACTTCCCACTTTTTGTCACATAAACTTTGCTTGATGCATGGTTTTTGCCAAATTCTAACTCAGCTGAAAAATATCCCACTAAATCAATTTTATGGCCCGTTTGATAACAGTCGGGACTGCTAATACCAGGATGCAATATTGCATACGCCGAGTACGGTGCTAAGACACACCCAGATGGGCTGGTTTTGTTTAAATAAAGCAGGTGTTCCCTACTGACGGTTGCTGTGTTTCCTGAATGTTGTGTGGCTCGTGATCAAGGGGCAACCCGAAACGCGTAGAGCTGAATGTTTGATGGACAGTGCTGGCAGCAATTGGCGGAACCCTGGGTGGCAGAAGGTGTCCTCCGCTGTGGCCTCCTTACAAGGGCAACCTTTTTGTGTGGATCTATAAAGCGGCCGGTCCCGGTCGCAAGGAGAGCCCGCCACATGGTTGCGGATCCTGGCAGCGAATCTTCGTGTGCCGCTAAAGGGAGCTGAGGTTTTTCAACACCCAGGGGTGACATAATCCAAAGGATGCTGACTATGTACTTTACATCACCCACTGTGGATTTTAATTTTGACAAAAGGAACCAGTGGTACCACTCACTTGAGTTTGATAACAGTCGGGACTGCTAATACCAGGATGCAATACTGCATACGCCGAGTACGGTGCTAAGACACGCCCAGATGGGCTGGTTTTGTTTAAATAAAGCAGGTGTTCCCAACTGACGGTTGCTGTGTTTCCTGAATGTTGTGTGGCTCGTGATCAAGGGGCAACCCGAAACGCGTAGAGCTGAATGTTTGATGGACAGTGCTGGCAGCAATTGGCGGAACCCTGGGTGGCAGAAGGTGTCCTCCGCTGTGGCCTCCTTACAAGGGCAACCTTTTTGTGTGGAGATATATATATATACCGATATATACCGATTTTGACCGCCATACTTGAATGGTGATGTTGAATTGCCGTACATTACAGTAGCCCACTGGGGCGAGACTTAATCTTGTTTAGATTGAAAGTATTATTGTTTATGTACAGAGCAATCAGCGTGGCGCGTCAACATCATTCCAAGATGGCGGCCAAAAAGGGTCGAGTAACTCGTTAATATGAGTAAACCCTTAAATTTGATTTCACTTATAATTTATTGATAATGAGCGAATTATGGCTTGATTTACTTTGCAGTATACCTAGTTTTGCACTAGAATTATGTGTATAAAGACATTATGACAATCTATGTTTAATTGAAAACACCATTCAAGTATGGCGGTCAAAATCGGCCGAGTAGATCTACTGTAGTCCTACCTCTATGCACTTTGTTTTCACTATGTAAATAGCACCATGAAATGTACACAATAACCGTGACCAAGCCTTAGTGGCGAAACGCGTCGGTAGGGAGCTGCCGATTCTGTGCCTTAAATAAATATATTTTGAAGCATCCAAAGGCAGCCTGTGCCGTTCTTCTGAGAGGGGGAACTTTGTTTCTGTAAATAAAAGGGTGTCCGGCACCCACACAGGCTCGCCGTGCCACGAGACGAGGAATAGCCGGGAGCGGTTGTTGGAATATATATATATATATATATATATATATGTATATATATATATATATATATATATATATATATATATATATATATATATATATATATATATATCCAACACGAATGCCGCTAAAGACCCCTGCCACTCGCAGCGGCGGGCCCGGACGGGATAGCGAGTCCCTACAAATCCATCACTCTGCTTTTCAGGTAAAGAAAGGACTGTCCAGGCCACTCGTTGTTCCAAAGAGCGTGTTTATTCTAAAATAAACACGCTGCTTGGAACAACGAGTGGCCTGGACAGTCCTTTCTTTACTGGAAAAGCAGAGTGGTGGATATATATATATGTATATATATATATATAAAACGCTCAATATTTTCTTTACTTCCAAAGAAACAAAACAGCACTCGAGGAGTTCGTGTCAACCACAAACGATTTATTTGCGGGGGACCTGCACAGACGCGTTTCGGCGTGCTGCCTTCGTCAGTGTGTATAGCACAACGACAACATTCAACATGTTAATAAAGTTTTTTTCTCTCATGAATCATGGAAATCGACAGAAGACTTAACCCTCATAAGATCACAGTGCGCCATCTTGGAGTGTATTCACAAGACTATTCGGCCCATAAAAAGCTCATATTCTGCCCACCGATGGGCTATTACCCCTGAATAGGAGAGTGTTTGTAACATCAAAAAAGTCTAAACATTAAACAATTCATAAAGCCGCGGATCGGCTAATGTCCTCTGTTAATCTGTCCCATCATGATTAATCTTATATAACAAGATTCGCACGTATCAAACCGAGTCAATAAAAAGTTCATCAAATTTCATCATTCAAGACTTAATATCAATGGGGCAGTTCAAAATCATACCTTTAATAGATCAATTATTTCAGATTCAAATTTTCAGTTCATCAATCAAATATTATAGAAAAAAGTAGAAACATCATAACTTCAGTGGCAAATTCATATACATAGATATATAGAGCTAATAAGTGTTCTAGTCAGAGACATATATATCAGATCACCTATCACAAATCACAGATCATAGATCATGGTTTACAGCAGGCATTTTGGGAATAGGCTTGGAATTACATGTCGTGTATCTGGACTTCCATATGTTGCAACCCATATGTTGATCCCAATCGTCTTTCAGTTACACCCTTACTTTCCCAGATGAAACGCCATTTCCTCCCCACTATTTAGGCCTTGTGGATGCTTGGTAGAGAGGTCTATAATGTACCTTGACTCCAATCTGCGGAGTCGTCTTAAACAATCACCGCCCCTGGCATTAGGTGGCACTATGTCCAAGCTAAAATACTGTAATTTATTCGGTCCCGAACGTGGACCTCAGCAAAATGGCGGGCTACCGGATAGGCGGAGTCCGCCTTATCTATGGCCCTGAGATGTTCTAGTATTCTCAATTTCAGATCCTTGATTGTGCTACCGATGTAGCGAAGGCCACAGGGGCAGAGCAAACAATAGACTGCATATTGAGTACTACAGGTAATGAACTTCTTGATGAATATTTTCTTCCCTGTCTCAGGTATCATGTACAATAGAACCTTTTTGCTGCCCGCGCAAGCCTTGCAGCGGCCACAGGGATAGAACCCTTTCTGTTCTTTAAGAGTATTGGTCTTAGACATAGGTCTCTCCAGATGACTGGTGACAAGCATATCTCCAAGTGACCTTGCTTTACTGAAGGTGAGTAATGGATAAGTTGGTAGATCTTCCTTCAGCACATTGTCTGTTTGTAGAATGTGCCAGTTCTTTCTAAGCATCATTCTGAGGTCATTGGCCCTTGATGAATAGGGAGTGATTAGCCTAAATTTCCCTTCACTCGTGGTTTCATCCTTTTCACGGCCTCCCCTTGTGGGTTTGGCAGTAAATAAAGTCCCTCTTGGGATCTTTCTCACCTTCCTCAATGTCCTTTGCAGCAATTCCCTACCATATCCCCTAATTGCGAAACGTGATAGGCATTCCGAGGCGGCCGCCTCGAAGTCGGTATCCCTGGAGCAATTCCTTCGGAGCCTCAATAATTCCCCGTAAGGAATGCTCCTGATGAGCTGAGGGGGATGGCTGCTGCTGGCAAAGAGTGTTAAATTGCCAGCAGTCTCCTTTCTATACAGTGCCGTGTGTACTTGTTCTCCCTCTATGAACACTCTCAGGTCCAAGTACTCCGCTGCCACCGGACTAATTGAACCCGAGAACTGCAGGTTAAGGTTGTTATTATTCAATTCCCTGATGTATTCCTCTGCTGTGTTCATACCACCGTTCCAAACGATGAATAAATCATCGATATAACGATGCCAACACACGGTTTCCCCTTTATCATTTCCAACCGTACAGCTCCTGGGCAACTGCTCCTCCCACGAGCCCACCAACAAGTTTGCGTAGGTGGGAGCAAAGCAGGTGCCCATCGCCGTTCCTGACCTCTGTAGATACAGCTGGTCTTCAAATAAAAAGATATTGTGGGTTAGACAAAACTCAACAAATTCAAGGATCATTGTTATGCCTGGCAAATCACAATTGGCTCTGGTCTAAGAAATGCTTAACTGCTTCCAGGCCGTGTTTATGTTCAATACAGGTGTATAGACTGGTGATATCCAACACCAACAGCAAATAACATGGGTCCCATTTCAAATCTTGGATCTTCATCAGAAAATCCTTGGTGTCCTTGATATAAGATTCCAATGTCAACACCAAGGGGAACAAAATGTTGTCTACAAATCTGGACATATTCTCGATTAAGCTGCAGATGGAGAAAATGTGTATATATATATATATATATATATATATATATATATATATATATATATATATATATATATATATATATATATATATATATGGCATGACATTCCTTCAAAGAAAGAATCGGAGGCCAGAGGGGTTTCCCAGGTCAAACAAACAGCTTTATTCCAACAGGTTACAGTGGCGGCGAATGCATTTCGGCAGTGGTGCCTTCTTCAGCGCCCTGCGCTGTAACGAGTCCATTAACCTGTGTACTGCTTCCTGCTTGTAAATACGTGTCAGCACTCAAGCCCCTCCCCCTGCTGCACTCGGCACACCCGTGGTAGTTCCAAGAAATGGCAGAGAACTACCAACCCCAGAGTGCACTGTACTGGCACTGCTGATTTGGTGACATGGGAGAGTGGGACAGACGGTAGGTCCGTGCCGGCAAGCAGGAAAATGGTGCAGGGTTGTTCAGTCCAAATCAGAAGTCCACGTCTGTTACCTCAGGTCCCCTTGGGCCGCTTAGCCAGTCCTCACAGGTCCGCTGCTGGGTGGGGGGCTGCCAAGTAGAGGCGTCACACCCCAGCGAGGTGAAATACCTCACTCCATCCATGCAAGCCTGCAGTTTCTGGCGGTCGCCGGAATAATCGTTACCACGATCAATGACACTCCAAGCAGCCAAACGCCAAGTAGAATCAGGGACACTTGATAAGCAGGGCCTTCCGTATTGCACACTTGACCTGCGCAAAATATGTGGCATGACATTCCCTCAAAGAAAGAATCGGAGGCCAGAGGGGTTTCCCAGGTCAAACAAACAGCTTTATTCCAACAGGTGGGTTAGACAAAACTCAACAAATTCAAGGATCATTGTTATGCCTGGCAAATCGCATTTGGCGCTGGTCTAAGAAATGCTTAACTGCTTCCAGGCCGTGTTTATGTTCAATACAGGTGTATAGACTGGTGATATCCAACAGCAAATAACATGGGTCCCATTTCAAATCTTGGATCTTCATCAGAAAATCCTTGGTGTCCTTGATATAAGATTCCAATGTCAACACCAAGTGGAACAAAATGTTGTCTACAAATCTGGACATATTCTCGGTTAAGCTGCAGATGGAGGAAATCCAGCCCGGCAGGATTGCGCTGGAGCTGGGGGCTACATGACGAGTTCAATTCATATATATATATATTACCTACTGGCGGTCGCCAGTAGGTAGTTATAGTTAGGATTATTTTCAATGCAAAATCTCAACATTCTATTGTGAATAACTTTGGCGCCGGTTGAGGAATCTGCCTGAAAAATTCCTCAAATTTGCCTCGCGGTGCCCCGGTCCTTCCCTGAAAGTTTGGGGGGGATTTGTCAAGCAGGGGCCGAGATAAAAGGGGGGTCCCAAAACGTGTTTTCCCCATGTTAATTTCCAACGGCTGAATGGATTTCCACCAAACTTGGCAAAATTTGTAGGGACTGGTAGCCCGATGTGCCTTTGCTATGTCTCCAGATATGTGCTCCAGTGAATTTTGAGTAATTTAGGTTCAAAAAAATATATATAACTATGGCCGCGACCCGGTACGCGCCCCGGTACGCGCACCGGGGCGCAAACCAGCGGGCTACGCGAGTTCGCGCGCGGAAACCTGATTGGCTCTCGGATGTCTGTAAACATTCCAAACAGTCCGGAGCGGCCGCCATCTTGTGTCTCGGTAGGATCGAGACACAAGAGGTGGCAAAAACAAAGGAGGAAATTACCATAAGGGGGCAGAGTAGACCCCTCCTGACCCCCTAGGTTTGATGTGGGGGCTATAAAAGGGCCCCGCGGGGCAAAAAAAATGTTTTTTTTTTATTTGCGCGGGGGGAGCGCCCGGTACGCACACCGCGGAGCGTACCGGGAAGTGTTTCATGGGAAAAAGAATGATAGAGTTTTTAAAAAATGTAGCCTTTTTTATAATTTGGAGGTAGTTCTAAAAAGAACTGTTTTTTTTCTTCTTTTTGTTTTATATTTTTTTAATGTTTTTTGAACATTTTGTACTTTTTTTGGCTTTTATGAACTATTTTATATTTTTTTTGTTATTTTTATGGGGAGAAACAAAAAACAGGGAATTGAAAATGGCTCAACTGGAGCAAAAAAAGTCAGGAAAAAATTAGGGTTTTTTCGGGCAATTGTGGTTGTCACCAGCCAGGAGGATGACCTTTATGCTCTGTTCACCATAGGAGATGGTCTTACCACAAAAAATACATGTAATTCTGAATTCCCCAAACCATGGTTGTATGCAAGGGATCGTCTCCCTTGTCTCTGGTCCCGATGGAGTGGGTTGCTTTCTTTTGGAGGTGGTGGTTGTAGATTGGGGAGGGTTACTGGCCAGTTCTCTCACCTCTGCGGCAGAATAGTTGTTTGGATGCTTGCGCTGCATGTGCCTAATCATGGTATTATTACTGAAAGAATATTTTTTGTTAGGGTTCCCCCTTGAAAGTTCCATGCCACAGATTAGGCAAGTCACCTTGGGCGCATTGACTTTTTTCTTGCCCTCTGGGATTGAAAAAAACTCCCATACAATGTGCTGCCTTGGTTTGTATGGGGCATTGTCTTCTGGCAGCCACCTTCTTCCTTCCTCCTCCTCCTCCTCCTCTTCTTGACCACCAATGTAATGTTGTGGTGGTCCTCTTGGTGGTGGTGGTGTTGGTGGTGGTGCAGATGCTCCAGCCGCTGCTGCTACTGTAGCCATTTTAAAGTACGACATTTTTCTCAAAGATGTTCAAACAGGTCTTCCTCAGTCAAAGGACAAAGTCAGAATAAGGAAAAAAGTGGGGTCTTTCATCATTTGGAGAAAAAAAACTGTCCTGAACCAATGAAAAGTGTTATTTTCAGGTCACATGACCCGGGCTTTCATCATTTAGAAACCAAAACTGTTCTGCACCAATGAAAAGTGTTATTTTTAGGTCACATGACCCGACGCACTTACGCGACGTGCCCCCGGGCGCGCCCGGGGTCGCGCCACGGGGTGCGTCGCGTAAGCGTCAGATGATTACGTTGCGCGATCGTATTCGCTCGAGTATTTCCGGGTGCGCTTACGCCGTGCGTATCACGCGGACGCGGCTACGCGATACGTCATGATGTTTTTGTTCGCGGCAATAGCGCTAATGGGACGCTCAACGGTGCGCGACCCGGGGCGCTCCGAAAAAATGCGCTTTCCAGTGCGCACACCGGGGCGCGCACCAGGGCAAAAAAAAAAAAGTATTATATAAATATACAATATAGGATTCATTATAAAAAATGTTACTTTTCATAGGTTTGAGGCCCTATATATAGTTAGAAATTAGCATTTAAAAAACCTATGAAATTCAATGAAAGAACCATAGGTTTCACACCAGTTATAGTTAGGAATTAGCATTTAAAAAACCTATTAACCCCTTCGAAGCTAATGACGAGCTGGGCTCGTCATGGCGCTTACCTGCCGTGCGCGGATGACAAGGCCAGCTCGTCATGATTTATGGGATTTTTGTTTTTTTAGCGCAGGACGGGAAAACGCCTAGCAGCCATGTGGTTAAATTCACTGAAAAAACCATAGGTTTCACACCAGTTATAGTTAGCAGGAAGTTTTACTCGCATAAAACCATTGAAATTCCCACGTTATAGTTAGTTGGACTCACTATAACCTGCGCGTGCAATGCACTGCTGATGACATCACATATTACATCACTCATGACATGGTCAGTGACATCACGCGCAAGTTATAGTGAGTCCAACTAACTATAACGTGGGAATTTCAATGGTTTTATGCTAGTAAAACTTCCTGCTAACTATAACTGGTGTGAAACCTATGGTTTTTCATTGAATTTAATAGGTGTTTTAAATTCTAATTCCTAACTATAACTGGTGTGAAACCTATGGTTTTTTCATTGAATATATATTTTAATCTTTTAATCTAACCTCGCTCTGGGCAGCGTGTGACTTCACTGCAGTCCCTGCCGCATGTATCCCTGGACTTCGTGGCTGAAGCGGTACAGGGGAGCTGAGGAGGCGTTGTTCTGTGGACTGCAAAGCTGCTTTTTAGAAAATCATCACATTTTGGTTTTTTATTTTGGGGTCACACTTTGCTTCCCGCACGCATGCACAAGGAGTACATTTTTACTTCATCCCCCCAGCAATGCCTCCAGGAACCTACCAACGGGGATTCTGGGACGTGTAGTTTCCCTTCACCAACTGGGTACTACACAGGTGAGCTGTATTAAGAACTTAGGGGCGGTGCTGACTTGCTACAACAGGTCCATAAGATAGGGGCGGGACCCACCAGCAAAGTGCTGCATCTCTCGAGGAGGCTTTGGGCGCTGACGAAGGCTATCACCGGCCAGAAATGCATCCGCCACTTACCACAAAATAAATGCCTCCAACTGTTTCCCCTTGGGTCTCTGTTCTTTTCTTTGGGAAGGAGAATCGTGGCATAAATCAATGCGTCAGCCAGAGACGCATCACAGAAACCCCCGCTTCGCTCTGGGCTTGGACTTCACTGGCTTTGAACTGTTCCAGTTCGTTGTGCTGCCAAAGGTATTTGGATGGTCCTATGTCCGCCAGGAATCCGGGAAGAAGTTTGGTAGTTGCGAGGTTAATCTAACCTCGCTCTGGGCAGCGTGTGACTTCACTGCAGTCCCTGCCGCATGTATCCCTGGACTTCGTGGCTGAAGCGGTACAGGGGAGCTGAGGAGGCGTTGTTCTGTGGACTGCAAAGCTGCTTTTTAGAAAATCATCACATTTTGGTTTTTTATTTTGGGGTCACACTTTGCTTCCCGCACGCATGCACAAGGAGTACATTTTTACTTCATCCCCCCAGCAATGCCTCCAGGAACCTACCAACGGGGATTCTGGGACGTGTAGTTTCCCTTCACCAACTGGGTACTACACAGGTGAGCTGTATTAAGAACTTAGGGGCGGTGCTGACTTGCTACAACAGGTCCATAAGATAGGGGCGGGACCCACCAGCAAAGTGCTGCATCTCTCGAGGAGGCTTTGGGCGCTGACGAAGGCTATCACCGGCCAGAAATGCATCCGCCACTTACCACAAAATAAATGCCTCCAACTGTTTCCCCTTGGGTCTCTGTTCTTTTCTTTGGGAAGGAGAATCGTGGCATAAATCAATGCGTCAGCCAGAGACGCATCACAGAAACCCCCGCTTCGCTCTGGGCTTGGACTTCACTGGCTTTGAACTGTTCCAGTTCGTTGTGCTGCCAAAGGTATTTGGATGGTCCTATGTCCGCCAGGAATCCGGGAAGAAGTTTGGTAGTTGCGAGGTTAATCTAACCTCGCTCTGGGCAGCGTGTGACTTCACTGCAGTCCCTGCCGCATGTATCCCTGGACTTCGTGGCTGAAGCGGTACAGGGGAGCTGAGGAGGCGTTGTTCTGTGGACTGCAAAGCTGCTTTTTAGAAAATCATCACATTTTGGTTTTTTATTTTGGGGTCACACTTTGCTTCCCGCACGCATGCACAAGGAGTACATTTTTACTTCATCCCCCCAGCAATGCCTCCAGGAACCTACCAACGGGGATTCTGGGACGTGTAGTTTCCCTTCACCAACTGGGTACTACACAGGTGAGCTGTATTAAGAACTTAGGGGCGGTGCTGACTTGCTACAACAGGTCCATAAGATAGGGGCGGGACCCACCAGCAAAGTGCTGCATCTCTCGAGGAGGCTTTGGGCGCTGACGAAGGCTATCACCGGCCAGAAATGCATCCGCCACTTACCACAAAATAAATGCCTCCAACTGTTTCCCCTTGGGTCTCTGTTCTTTTCTTTGGGAAGGAGAATCGTGGCATAAATCAATGCGTCAGCCAGAGACGCATCACAGAAACCCCCGCTTCGCTCTGGGCTTGGACTTCACTGGCTTTGAACTGTTCCAGTTCGTTGTGCTGCCAAAGGTATTTGGATGGTCCTATGTCCGCCAGGAATCCGGGAAGAAGTTTGGTAGTTGCGAGGTTAATCTAACCTCGCTCTGGGCAGCGTGTGACTTCACTGCAGTCCCTGCCGCATGTATCCCTGGACTTCGTGGCTGAAGCGGTACAGGGGAGCTGAGGAGGCGTTGTTCTGTGGACTGCAAAGCTGCTTTTTAGAAAATCATCACATTTTGGTTTTTTATTTTGGGGTCACACTTTGCTTCCCGCACGCATGCACAAGGAGTACATTTTTACTTCATCCCCCCAGCAATGCCTCCAGGAACCTACCAACGGGGATTCTGGGACGTGTAGTTTCCCTTCACCAACTGGGTACTACACAGGTGAGCTGTATTAAGAACTTAGGGGCGGTGCTGACTTGCTACAACAGGTCCATAAGATAGGGGCGGGACCCACCAGCAAAGTGCTGCATCTCTCGAGGAGGCTTTGGGCGCTGACGAAGGCTATCACCGGCCAGAAATGCATCCGCCACTTACCACAAAATAAATGCCTCCAACTGTTTCCCCTTGGGTCTCTGTTCTTTTCTTTGGGAAGGAGAATCGTGGCATAAATCAATGCGTCAGCCAGAGACGCATCACAGAAACCCCCGCTTCGCTCTGGGCTTGGACTTCACTGGCTTTGAACTGTTCCAGTTCGTTGTGCTGCCAAAGGTATTTGGATGGTCCTATGTCCGCCAGGAATCCGGGAAGAAGTTTGGTAGTTGCGAGGTTAATCTAACCTCGCTCTGGGCAGCGTGTGACTTCACTGCAGTCCCTGCCGCATGTATCCCTGGACTTCGTGGCTGAAGCGGTACAGGGGAGCTGAGGAGGCGTTGTTCTGTGGACTGCAAAGCTGCTTTTTAGAAAATCATCACATTTTGGTTTTTTATTTTGGGGTCACACTTTGCTTCCCGCACGCATGCACAAGGAGTACATTTTTACTTCATCCCCCCAGCAATGCCTCCAGGAACCTACCAACGGGGATTCTGGGACGTGTAGTTTCCCTTCACCAACTGGGTACTACACAGGTGAGCTGTATTAAGAACTTAGGGGCGGTGCTGACTTGCTACAACAGGTCCATAAGATAGGGGCGGGACCCACCAGCAAAGTGCTGCATCTCTCGAGGAGGCTTTGGGCGCTGACGAAGGCTATCACCGGCCAGAAATGCATCCGCCACTTACCACAAAATAAATGCCTCCAACTGTTTCCCCTTGGGTCTCTGTTCTTTTCTTTGGGAAGGAGAATCGTGGCATATATATATATATATGTATATATATATATATATATATATATAAAAAGTTTGCGGTGTACTAGCGTGCTGCCAAATCGCTGGTGGTGCTCGGAGGGGGGTGCTACGCTAGCACATAGAAATGAATATATTCCTCAACTGTATTAAATTGAGGAGCCAGCACGGTATTGCACCGTTACATCGCAACTTTTACAACGGGAGTCTATTACAACGCAACTTTTACAACGCTGGATCCATTACATCGCATGCCTTTACAACGCATGACATTACATAGCAGATGCTATTACAACGCATGCCATTACAACGTAAGTATAGGTAAGTATATAATTTTTTTTAATTTTATTTATTATTATTTAATTAATTTAATTATTATTAATTATAAATAAATATATTCATTTATGTTTTTTTATATTATAAATTAAATGTATTAATTTAAGTACTTTTTAAAATAAGTATGAGTATAGGAGTATATGTTTTGGGGTACTGAGGTATATGTTTTGGGGTACAGGGGTATTTTTAGGTTTCAGGGCTGGGTTTGTGTTTTGGGGTACAGGGGTATTTTTAGGTATTAGGGCTGGGTTTGGGTTTTGGGGTACGGGGGTATTTTTAGGTTTTAGGGCTGGGTTTGGGTTTTGGGGTACAGGGGTATTTTTAGGTTTTAGGGCTGGGTTTGGGTTTAGGTACAGGGGTATTTTTAGGTTTCAGGGCTGGGTTTGGGTTTTGGGGTACAGGGGTATTTTTAGGTTTTAGGGCTGGGTTTGGGTTTTGGGGTACAGGGGTATTTTTAGGTTTTAGGGTTGGGTTTGGGTTTTGGGGTACAGGGGTATTTTTAGGTTTTAGGGCTGGGTTTTTTGTTTTGGGGTACAGGGGTATTTTTAGGTTTTAGGGCTGGGTTTGGGTTTTGGGGTACAGGGGTATTTTTAGGTTTCAGGACTGGGTTTGGGTTTTGGGGTACAGGGGTATTTTTAGGTTTTAGGGCTGGGTTTGTGTTTTGGGGTACAGGGGTATTTTTAGGTTTTAGGGTTGGGTTTGGGTTTTGGGGTACAGGGGTATTTTTAGGTTTATGGGTTGTGTAAATTAAATACAATTTTAAAATTAATTAAATTAAATTAATTATAATAATTAACATTATTTTAATTATATTAATTCCATTTTTAATTTAATTTAATTCTAATTAATTAAATTATTTTAAATAATTTAATTTAATTCTAATTTTAAAATTAATTAAATTAAATTATTTAAATTAAAATAATTAAATTAAATTAATTACTATTTTAAAATTAATTAAATTAAATTAAATAAATTACAATAATTAAATTAACTTAATTACATTTTTTTAAAAAGATATACTTACCTATACTTACATTGTAATGGCATGCGTTGTAATAGTATCTGCTATGTAATGACATGCGTTGTAAAGGCATGCGATGTAATGGATCCAGCGTTGTAAAAACTGCGATGTAACGGTCTGCGTTGTAAAATAACGCGTTGTAACGTCATAGATCCACTTAGCACACGTTGTTGTGGGGGTTCTCACGTTTATTACGTTGGTTACAGCATACACAAGAACAGGGACGCGTTTCAGCAGTCAAGCTGCCTTTATCAACCTGAATTGCGCCATATTGGTGTTTCTTTTAAAGCTTACATTTCATTAAAATTGAAGATGCACTTCACTTCACAGTGATTGGGTAACTACAAGCTTGTGGGCAAAAATGCAGTTCGTTTTTTTGCACAAAGAGCATAACAGGAATATATTCAGACAAAACCACAACAGTGTAAATCCTGCAAAACAAAATTTGCCTCAAGGTTATTTACAAACTGTGTTTGCGTTATACTGTCATGTTTGAGCTGTTTTAAAACATTTTCCAGCATGCTATGTTATGTAACAAATGTAACCCGGACTGGATTATTATGAGTCCTCCAACTGCACCTGAAGGCATCATACTAACATCTTTCTTTTTTAAAACCAAAGTCACGCATTTGACCAGTTTAAACACTTTTACTTCAGATAACGTCGCTGTCTTTCGTATCCTGTCAGTTCCTTATCAGTTCATATATCTCAGAGGCAATCCTGTTCTGCACTCGGGGACAGCTCGTTGTTTCGGACCAATTGCCAAATACAAAAGGAAAAGGACTTACATCGACGATTTTCATGAAGCTTGAATTTCGTGGCTCCTCAATTTAATACAGTTGGGGAATATATATATATATATATATTCACTGAAAAAAACCATAGGTTTGACACCAGTTATAGTTAGCTGGAAATTTTACTGACATAAAACCATTGAAATTCCCATGTTATAGTTAGTTGGACTCACTATAACTTGCGCGCCTGCAATGCACTGCTGATGACGTCACATATTACATCACTCATGACATGGTCAGTGACATCACTCATGACATCAATGATGACACCATCCAGTGAATGTGTGTCTTTCTGAAAAATAAATATGTGTGAGTGACTATATAGAACTGTTGGTGTATGAGTGGATGTGTATATAGATGGTGGAATTACTGAATTGGTTGTTGTAACTGGTATGGGTATCTCAATTTTTTTGAAAATTTTAGTTTCTATTTTTGAATATGTGTTTCAAGGGTTACATTACACTGAAAGGAGGTCTGTCACTCTTTCACAAGGATGGTGTCATCAGTGATGTCATGAGTGATGTCACTGACCATGTCATGAGTGATGTAATATGTGACGTCATCAGCAGTGCATTGCAGGCGTGCAAGTTATAGTGAGTCCAACTAACTATAACGTGGGAATTTCGATGGTTTTATGTCAGTAAAATTTCCAGCTAACTATAACTGGTGTCAAACCTATGTTTTTTTCAGTGAATTTAATAGCTTTTTTTAAATGCTAATTCCTAACTATAACTGGTGTGAAACCTATGGTTTTTTCTGTGAATTTCATAGGTTTTGTAAATGCTAATTCCTAACTATATATAGGGCCTCAAACCTATGTTTTTTTCAGTGAATTTCAAAGGTTTTTTAATAGCAAATTTCTATAGCTATGAAATATATAATTTTTTATAATGAATCCTATATTGTATATTTATGTAATACTATTTTTTTTATGTATATTGTTCATGTTTTTTTTTTTTTGCCCTGGAGCACTCCCGGTGTGCGATCCGGTGTGCGCACCAGAAAGCGCAGTCTTGCGGCGCGCCCCGGTGCGCGTACCGGTGAGCGTACCGGTGAGCGTCCCATCATCATCGTGACGTATCGCGTAGCCGCGTCCGCCTGATACGCACGGCGTAAGCGCACCAGGAAGCACCCGAGCGCATATGATCGCGCTACGTAAGCGCCCCGGGCGCGTAGCGTAAGCGCGTCGGGTCATGTGACCTGAAAATAACACTTTTCATTAGTTCGAGACAGTTTTTTTTCCAAATGATGAAAGCCCCCACCTTTTTTCCTCATTCTCACTTTGTACTTTGACTGAGGAAGACCTGTTTGCAGACCTATTTGTAGTGAGAAATGGCTACAGTAGCAGCAGCAGCTGGAGCATCTCAACCACCACCACCACCACCACAAGGACCACCACAACACCACAGTGGTGGAGAAGAAGAAGAGGAGGAGGAGGAGGAGGAGAGGCAGTTCCTGCCTGAAGATAATACCCCATGTAAACCAAAGGAACACATTGTCTGGGAGTTTTTTAAAATCCTAAGGGGCCTAAAGAAAGTTAATGTTCCAAAAATTACATGTCTGATCTGTGGCACTGTACTTTCCTGGGGGAACCCTGCCAAAAAGTATTCATTTGGCAACAATACTATGATTCGCCATATGCAACGCAGGCACCCAAACAGCTGTGCTGCGGCAGAGGTCAGAGAACTGACAAGAAACCCTCCCCAATCTTCTCGCAGCACCTCCAAAAGTACACAACCCACTCCATCGGATCCAGAGACAAGGGAGATGGTCCCAAGTATCCAACCCCAGTTTGGAGATTTTAAAATTGTTTGTAAATTTTGCGGGACTACCATTTGCTATGGAGAGCAAAGTATCAAACTGATTAATCGTGCTGGAGACAACCACAACTGCAAAAACCAATCTGAATTTTTTGCTGATTTTTTTTGCTCCAGTTGAGCCGTTTACAATTCCCTGTTTTTTGTTTGTCCCCATAAAAATTACAAAAAAAATATAAAATTGTTCATAAATGCCATAAAAAGTCAAAAATGTTCCAAAAAACAATAAAAAAAATATAAAACAACAAAAAGAATTAAAAAAAAGTTCTTTTTAGAACTACCTCCAATTTATTAAAAAATGCTACATTTTTTAAAAACTCTGTCATTCTTTTTTCCCCATGGTACGCTCCTCGGTACGCTCCGCGGTGCGCCAACCGGGCGCTCCCCCGCGGAAATCGAAAAAAATAAAACATTTTTTTTTGCCCCGCGGGGCCCTTTTATGGCCCCCACATCAAACCTAGGGGGTCAGGGGGGTCTACCCTGCCCCATTTTGTCATTTCCCCCATTGTTTTTGCCACCTCTTGTGTCTCGATCCTACCGAGACACAAGATGGCGGCCACTCCGGACTGTTTGGAATGTTGACAGACACCCGAGAGCCAATCAGCTTTCCGCTCGCGAACTCGCGTAGCGCGCCCCGGTGCGCATACCGGGGCGCGCCTATAGATATATATATATTTTTTTAACCTAAATTACTCAAAATCCACTGGAGCACATATCTTGAGACATAGCAAAGGCACATCGGGCTACCAGTCCCTACAATTTTGCCAAGTTTGGTGGAAATCCATTCAGCCGTTCGGGCTAAAAGTGAGTCCAACCGCCCTATGGAAATTAACATGGGGAAAACACGTTTTGGGACCACCCTTTTATGTCGGCCCCCGCTTGACGAATCCCCCCCAAACTTTCAGGGAAGGAGCGGAGCGCAGCGAGGCAAATTTAAGGAGAATTACAGGCAGATCCCTCAATCCGCGTCAAAGTTATTCCCAATAGAATGTTGCGGATTTCCTATGGAAAACGATCCTAAGTATAACTACCTACTGGCGACCGCCAGTAGGTAATATATATATATATATATATATATATATATATATATATATATATATATATATATATATATATCCATTATGAGAGTACCCTCCTCGTTTTAGAAATAACTATATATATATATATATATATATATATATATATATATATATATATATATATATTCACTGAAAAAACCATAGGTTATAGACCATATATAGTTAGGAATTCGCATTTACAAAACCTTATTTTACTCACACAAAACCATTGAAATTCCATATATAGTTAGTTGCACTAACTATATATCGCGCACCCGCAATCCACTGCTGATGATGTCACACATTACATCATTCATGACATGGTCAGTGACATCACTGATGACATCACTGATGACATCTCAAATGACATCACTGATGACATCTCAAATGACATCACTGATGACATCACTGATGACATCTCATTTGACATTACTGATCACATCACTGATGATATCATTCATGTGATAATACGATGAACCTCTTCAGACTCTAATATAACCTTAGATACAATCAGTGTAAACAGACACTCACAGACTGTCACTCATCCATGGAGTTACTCACACACCTAGTCAGTCATGCAAAGAATCAATCACACCTCCATTTCCTCAACTATACAGTTATACAAACTTTACTTATTCAAACATATACTAACACATATTTACTCTCTTATACAATCCCTGATACAAGTTCACAATGATCCATACAGCCACTCACACATTCACTGGCTCTTATGCACAGTTATTTATATATGTCAACTCTCACATGTACTGTGTTTTACATATGTACTTACTTTGACATGTAGCACTGAGATATCCATTCACTCACCAATACACTCATGCACACAGTCAACCGCCCATACAGCTGTTTCCACATGCACTTTTGAAACCATACATCTAGTGAATCAACTGCTCACACATCTATGCACAGAGTCATACACCTCCCAACCACCCACACACACACTCAGTCTCCCATACAAATACTTGGGCAACCAATAAATAACCCATATAGTTACTCATATAGCTACTTATCAACACATGCAACAGTTTACAGAACAACAGACATAATGATGCACAAATTAAGACAGTTTAGTCACTAACCCATGCACTCAGTGAGACACATTTAATCCCTCACTCATACAGTCAGTCATGCACCTACTAAATCCTTCATCCAGACACTTATACATCCACTCATTCTTCAATATGTAAGACATATTTTAACTTTACAGAAACATACAGTCACTGGATGTTGTCATCAGTGATGTCATCAGTGATGTCATTTGAGATGTCATCAGTGATGTCATCAGTGATGTCATTGACCATGTCATGAATGATGTAATATGTGACATCATCAGCAGTGGATTGCGGGTGCGCGATATATAGTTAGTGCAACTAACTATATATGGAATTTCAATGGTTTTGTGTGAGTAAAATAAGGTTTTGTAAATGCGAATTCCTAACTATATATGGTCTATAACCTATGGTTTTTTCAGTGAATTTTCAAGGTTTTGTAAATGCTAATTCCTAACTATATATGGTCTATAACCTATGGTTTTTTCAGTGAATTTTCAAGGTTTTGTAAATGCTAATTCCTAACTATATATGGTCTATAGCCTATGGTTTTTTCAGTGAATATATATATATTACATACATATATAAACATATATCATCTGTATATCTATATAAATACAAACATAAATGCATGCATACATATACTTATATGCATACAGATGCATGTTATTTACATGAAAGTTGAAAAAACACTAATAAAAGCAAAGCTAAAAAGCCACCTCATTACAAACAGAATGGCTTTAACGTAAACGAGGGCGAGATCTATTGCATTTTCAATGCTTGTTTACTTTGGTTCCATCAAGAAGGCATTCAGATGTGTCACACATTTGCCATAAATTCTGAATGTTAGCACTCTAGTTGCACATTAGATCACTGTAGTAAAGCTACTGCTCGCCAGGGACGTCTGCTGCTGGTATTCAAAGTGCATGTTTCAGTCTGCATGTCAGAATTTTTTTAATGAAATAGAAGAGGATTTGAGAAGTCACTCAAAATGATCCCTAATTTTTCTTTCTGAAGCACTAATCATACTTTCTATGGCAGAATTAACCCCCTCATGTTGTTCCTTTTTAAATTGAGTGTTTTCAGACTTACCACTTCATTCCAATCAAGATGGCTTCTGGTGTGCCATACTTTTGTCATATGTAAGACTGTTAGCGCTCTAGATGTAACCCCAAGTACTCTGGGACATTCTGTCATTGGGCTATACTTGGGGTACATCTGGGTGATATTTGGGCTACATTTAGGCTCTTTTGTCTCTGGTGGCCATCTTGGGAGACTGTATGTCAGAATTTTTTATTGAAATTGAAGAGGGTTTGAGAAGTCACTCAAAATGTGCCCTAATTTTTCTTTCTGCAGCACTAATCATAATTCATATGGCAAAATATACCCCCTCATTTTGTTCCTTTTTAAATTAAATGTTTTAAGAGTTACCACTTTATTCCAATCAAGATGGCTTCAGGTGTGCCATACCTTTGTAATAAGTAGGACTGTTAGCGCTCTAGTTGTTCTTTAGAACACTCTGGGACATTCTGTCATTGGGCTATACTTGGGCTACATCTGGGTGATATTTGGGCTACATTTGGGCTCTTTTGTCTCTGGTGGCCATTTTGGGAGACTGCATGTCAGAATTTTTTAATGAAATAGAAGAGGATTTGAAAAGTCACTCAAAATGTGCCCTAATTTTTCTTTCTGCCGCACTAATAATACCTTCTATTGCATAATATACCCCCTCATTTTGTTCCTTTTTAAATTAAATGTTTTAAGAGTTACCACTTTATTCCCATCACGATGGCTCCAGGTGTGCTATACCTTTGTAATAAGTAGGACTGTTAGCGCTCTAGTTGTTCTTTAGAACACTCTGGGACATTCTGTCATTGGGCTATACTTGGGCTACATCTGGGTGATATTTGGGCTACATTTGGGCTCTTTTGTCTCTGGTGGCCATTTTGGGAGACTGCATGTCAGAATGTTTTAATGAAATAGAAAAGGATTTGAGAAGTCACTCAAAATGTGCCCTAATTTTTCATTCTGCAGCACTAATCATACTTTCTATGGCAAAATATACCCCCTCATGTTGTTTCTTTTTAAATTAAATGTTTTAAGAGTTACCACTTTATTCCAATCAAGATGGCTTCAGGTGTGCCATACCTTTGTAATAAGTAGGACTGTTAGCGCTCTAGTTGTTCTTTAGAACACTCTGGGACATTCTGTCATTGGGCTATACTTGGGCTACATCTGGGTGATATTTGGGCTACATTTGGGCTCTTTTGTCTCTGGTGGCCATTTTGGGAGACTGCATGTCAGAATGTTTTAATGAAATAGAAAAGGATTTGAGAAGTCACTCAAAATGTGCCCTAATTTTTCATTCTGCAGCACTAATCATACTTTCTATGGCAAAATATACCCCCTCATGTTGTTTCTTTTTAAATTAAATGTTTTAAGAGTTACCACTTTATTCCAATCAAGATGGCTTCAGGTGTGCCATACCTTTGTAATAAGTAGGACTGTTAGCGCTCTAGTTGTTCTTTAGAACACTCTAGGAGGCTGCAGTAGAACACAAAGGAATCAACTGACAGTCTCTGTCCTTGTTGGATGTACATGTTTTACTGAGAATGTCAGACTTCATTTTCACATGACTGAGAAAGATAATGTGAATTTACAGAAAATATGCTTTCAGTTTAGCTTATAGATCCCCTTCCAAACCACTGTGGGAAAATCATGAGATATTAGTTTTCTTTCAAACAATATTCATGATATCACAGCAGAAGGTTTTTTCACATGGTAAAATCACCTTAGAACCCACCACAATTCCTAAAACGAGTATGGTACCATCAACAAATGATTTATAATGTAACTAAAGTCCTAAAACCCTCTATTAACTACAATGCTTTTTAATGAGGTGCTATCATGTATATTGGTCCCAAGATGGCTGCCAACACTTCTTGGATGAAGTGCTGACAGCCAATCAGATCAGATGTGTGGTTAGGCTCCGCCCAGATATATATCTTTTTTTGAACCTAAATTACTCAAAATCCACTGGAGCACATATATTGAGACCTAGCAAAGGCACATCGGGCTAACAGTCCCTACAATTTTGCCAAGTTTCGTGCAAATCCATTCAGCCGTTCGAGCTAAAAGTGAGGCCAACCGCCCTATGGAAATTAACATGGGAAAAACGCGTTTTGGGACCCCCCTTTTTTCTCGGCCCCCCCTTAATTAAACCCCCCCAAATTGTCAGGGGCTGCTCAGAAACAAAATGTTCAATTTTCCTGAAAATTTCAGCCAATTCCGTCCACAAACGCCAAAGTTATTAGACATAGAATTTTCAAAAATCCCATAGAGAAAAAATCCTAACTATATATACCTACTGGCGACCGCCAGTAGGTAATATATATATATATATATATATATATATATATATAACCAAGATTCCGGTACATCACCAGTCACGCTCGCGAGTGGGTCGGAGTAGGGCTCCCGGTCACCAACTATCTTCACCAAAATAATCCATTCAATCGAACAGACGTCTCCGACACTCGAAAGTTGCTGTGCACGTAATCTTTAATCAGCAGGAAAACAACGCGTTTCGCAATACAGCTTGATCACGTGATCAAGCTGTATTGTATTGTGAAACGTGGTGTTTTCCTGCTGATTAAAGATTACGTGCACAGCAACTTTCGAGTGTCGGAGACGTCTGTTCGATTGAATGGAATGGATTATTTTGGTGAATATATATATATATATATGCATATATATATATATATTATTATAATGTGTATGTGTATATGTATATATAGCAGCTGTGGACTGCGCAATACAATGTCGCTCCACTCCTTTAATCCAAAAGAAGATATCGCACTCCCGGGGACGTTGTCAAGAAAGTTTATTCAAATGACCAGCAACAGACGTGTTTCGGTGAAAAGGCCTTTCTCGATGTCAATGACTCACCGGAAACGCCATGCTTTTCAACACATCTCATTCAATGAAAACAAGGAAAGGACTAGCGCATTTGATCTAACATGAGCGCCATTTTGTAGTTAGTATATAACCTCATATTATGTATACACTTCAACTCGTATGTGAATTATTTCACAAGTACCAAAAACAAATATGTATAAAATTGTGTGCACTTGTACATACGCATGATTGTTTATCATCATGATGCATTTCATAATTCTAAAATTAATTCTACATTTTTGCTCGTGAATGTAATTCATGACGGATACCATCAACCGTGTATCAGTTTTACCCTATACCTAATGCCATGGTACATAAAATGTATCTCGCCGTGGATCGGCTGGTGTCCCTTCCTTGGAAACATTTCTAAGAACATTTCTAAACAAATGTTATATATAGATCATATTTCATTATCATTTTGTCGTGAGGCACGTACTAATATCATATTTCCTTATATATCTACATATAGTTTTAGCACATCTGCCATTACTAGACTGAAATACCTCTCTGGCTGTCGTGCATGTGGCACTAACGATTAAAACATGGACCATGCTATAAACATACACAATGACAACCATACCTTCTCAGAATTCTACCACCACTGAGACAAGGACCTCCAAGATATGGTCATGCCAATGGGAGAAGGGTACAAAACGGAAGCTATAATGCACTACACAATGCTTGTGAAACCACCCACCCTACAAAACTATGCAGCTGCAATCCCAGATACAGGAAGTGCCTGTAAATATAATGTGATTGTTAACTGTCTTTTTGTGCAGTATCTGAAAAGATTGGGTGCCTGGCACCACAATATGGAAAATGTGCTGGGCTGGAACCGGCATGGGCGCCTGCTTTGTGCACCCGAGGCACTTTGGTATTACAGAGGGGATATTGTTTCTTTGCGTCCCCTTCTGTAAAACTTGTGTGCATGCAGCACCAGCGCTATCACGAGAGGGCGTTCCCCATTTGCATGGAGGCATGGCCTCATGCAAACGGGGGACTTATTTTTCCTATATACCCACACCCTATTACAGACTTGGACTCAGAAGCAAACAGGCCTTTAGGAGGCTCACTGATAGTGTGTGTCAAAGAAGTGGCGCACTGTTAGTGCACCCTATGAGGGCAGCCCTCTGAAGGGGAAAAGTGGGTCCCTAAGACTACTCCCAGACAAACCCCTGCAGGTGGGTGCGGTCTCTGACTGCACCAACCTGTTGGAGCGCCTATGTACTCTCTCTAAATTGAAACAAGGAGCGACTTGGAATACCCTACTCCGTCATTCATTGAATGTGCTGCCCTCGGAGCAGCTGCGAGTTGATGGCTGCTCTGGGTGCGGCATATTCATTCATAATAGGGTGCCCTATCTCGGTCTGCACCAGGTGCACCTTTTGTGGCGCAAACAGGTGAAGTGCACCCTATGTATAATACGGGCCTTGGTCTGTATTCTGGTTACAAGATATCTGAATGTATGACTCTCTCCCACATCCAGGGGTGGCTTGAGGAGTCTTGAACATGGTGGTCTGGAGCTCCCCTCAAGTGGACCTACCCTCTGTGATCACAACATGTGAAAAGATGCCAGTGTGGAGGGCAAGTGTTTAATTATTAGTTGCCTGGAGGGAGGAGCTGAAGCACAAAAGGTGTCCTGAACAATGCATCTTTAGAAACACATTTTTAACATAAAGATGTTAGTAAGGAGAAAAGAGAAACTTGTCGGCAAGTAGCTCTGACACATGGATATAGAGAGTGAGCCCTGACCCTGCTTGCAGGCCAAGTCACCCCCCTGCTGCCCAAACAGCTCCACCTGCTCCTCAGCCCACCCACTCCTCAGCCCACCCCGAGCCGATCGCGGGTTCACACCAGCTGCGCCCCTTTGCCACTGTTTGCAATCTGCTTTGGGCTGAAGCCTTCTGGGCTGGTGTTTCCCCCTCTTTCCGCTCCTGTTCCCCTGCTCCATATTTTATTTTTATCTTTATTATTTTATTTTTGTTTTCCCGCCACACAGCGTGTTCCACCCCCACCCCCCGCTTGAGTCTACTCCCCCTCTTCCTGCTGCTGCCCCTTATGGCCACGCCCCCTCGCTGCCCCGCTCCCGCCTTCCAGCTGCTCCTCCCTCCCTCACCTCCTTAAATGGCGTCCGCTGCATGACTGCGCGCAGCGCCGAAGGCGGACTAAAGGCAAGCCCGTCTGCGCCCGTCCGCGCCCAGTGCCAGACCCCCTGGACCCCGGACCCGCCACGACGCCAGACGTTGATAAGATGCCAACACCCTCCACGCTCTCAACACCGGCCGAGACCACCGCTGCTTCCAGGCTGCACCCAAACGCACCCACGGACCCTTCACCTGCCACACCTGCAACTTCACATTCGACAGGACCACCAAACCTCCAAGAACCAGACCCAACCACTTCCCCTGCATACTCCTCAACACCCGCTCCGCACGCAAACACGCAGTCGAGCTCTGGGACCTGCTCGACACCTCCCCCCCGGACGTTGCCTTCCTGACCGAGACCTGGTGGAACTACTCCTCAGCGCCTGACATCGCCATAGCCATCCCGAACGGCTACAAGATCACCCGCAGAGACCGCACCAAAGGAATTGGAGGAGGAATAGCCATCGTTCAGAAGTCCACCCTCCAGGTCCTCACCCTCGCAGACAACTCCCTCAACGCCGCCGAACACCTCCACTTCCAGATCCACACCGACCCCAACACCACCCTAAGAGGAACACTCGTGTACAGACCTCCCGGACCCCAAGCCCCTTCAGCGACTCCATCGCCAGCCTCGCCATCACCCACGCACTCGCCTCCATGGACTACATCCTCCTCGGGGACCTGAACTTCCACCTCGAGAACAACAACAACGCCAACTCCACCTCCCTGATCGACAACCTCGCCAACCTCGGCCTCGGACAACTCGTCACCGAACCCACTCATGCCGCCTGCCACACACAGGACCCCGTCTTCTCCTCAAGCACCCACATTACCTTCAACCACACCAATGAACTCCACTGGATCGACCACCGCTGCATCCACTTCACCTTCAAGAAACCAATCACGCACCACCGCACCCAACAGCTACCTCGCCGATGCTGGGGCAAAGTCACCGAAGACCAGCTAACCCTCACCCTCGCCCAGAACCCGCCAACCGACCGCACCGACACAGATGCCGCCGCCCGCATCCTCAGACAGTGGATCGACGGCTGCGCCAACACTCTTGCCCCGCTCAAGAAACCCTCCACCAATTACTCCAGCAAGAAAGCCGCCTGGTTCACAGAAGAGCTCCAGACCTCCAAACGTACTTGCCGGAAGCTGTAGAAGAAAGGGCTCCACGACCACACACCAGACACCCTCGCAGTCCACAAGGACGCCATTCGCAGACATCACCACCTCATCAGAACAACCAAGAGATCTTCATTCCAAGCCAGCCTGGACAACAAAGCACACAACAGAAAAGAGCTTTTCAAAATAGTGAAGGAACTCTCCAACCCCAGCGCCAACACCAACGATATCCCGCCCTCACAAGATCTGTGCGACTCACTGGCCACCTTCTTCCATTGCAAGATCACTGACATCCACAACAGCTTCAACACCTCACCCACCCCGACCGCTACAGACCCCACCCCGAACACCACCTGCACCAACCAGCTGACCTCTTGGTACCACGTCAACGACGACGAGATACGCATAGTCATGAACTCCATCCACTCAGGGTCTCCATCAGACCCCTTCTCCACACCATGGCTTCAACAAAGCCGACGCAGCCATCGCACCCCATCTACGGAAGGTCATCAACATCTCCTTCGACACAGCAACATTCCCGGAATGGTGGAAACACGCCGAAAACGACGCCCATCCTCAAGAAGCCCAAGGCAGACCCCAGAGACCTCAAGAACGTCCGGCCCATCTCCCTGCTCCCATTCACGGGGAAGGTTATAGAGAAAATTGCCACAACTGATACGCCACCTCAAGGACACACAACATCCTCAAATCTTCCCAGTCCAGATTCAGACCAAACCACAGCACCGAGACATCCCTCATTACCACCACAGGCGCAAACTAGACAACGGCGAAACGTCAGCCCTCATCCTCCTGGACCTATCAGCGGCCTTCGACACAGTCTGCCACCGCACACAATAAGAACACGCCTCCAAGACGCCAGAATCCAGAAGAAGGTCCTGGACTGGACCACGTCCTTTCTCTCCGGCAGAACCCAGCGAGTCCGCCTCCCAGCCTTCCAATCCAAAGCCACCGACCTCATCTGCGGCATACCCCAGGGCTCATCCCTCAGCCCAACTCTGTTCAATGTCTACATGGCCCCCCTCACACAACTGGCCCGCAAGCACAACTTGAACACCACCTCCAACGCCGACGACACCCAGATCATCCTCTCTCTCACCAAGGACCCGCACACCGCCAAAACCAGCCACCATGAGGGAATGAAGGCCATCGCCGAATGGATTAGAAACAGCCGCCTGAAACTGCACTCAAACAAGATGGAAGTACTCATCCTCGTCCCCACCCACTCTGCGTGGGACGACTCCTGGCGGCCGACCACACTGGGAGCAGCTCCCACACCCACAGATCACGCACGCAACCTAGGATTTATCCTCGACTCCTTCCTTTCCATGTCAAAGCAGGTCAACGCCATCTCCTCGTGCTACAACACCCTCCAAATGCTTTAAAGGATCTACAAGTGGATCCCACCCGAAACCAGAAGAACGGTGACCCAAGCCCTCGTCAACAGCAGGCTGGACAACAGCAACGCATTCTACGCAGGAATCCTGATTAAACTCCTGCAATGACTACAACGCATCCAAAGCGCCTCTGCCCAACTGATCATCAACGTCCCCCGCCGCAGCCACATCACCTCCCACCTGAGAGACCTGCACTGGCTCCCCATCAACATGAGGATCACCTTCAAACTCCTCACCCACGTACACAAAGCACTCCACAAAACCGGACCAGCAGACTCAATTTCCATACCCCTGCCCGCCAGCTCCGCTCCGCCAGCCTCGCCCTGGCCGCCGTCCTGCGCATCCAACGAACAACGTCCGGCGGCAGTTCCTTCTCCTTCCTCGCAGCCAAGACCTGGAACACCCTCCCGCTCCATCTGCAACAGACCCAAGACCTGCTCACCTTCAGAAGGCTCCTCAAGACCTGGCTCTTCGAGCTGTAGCAGCACCCCCCCCCCCCCCCCTTGAGACCCTCACGGGTAAGTAGTGCGCTTTACAAGTTCATTGATTGATTTATTGATTGATTGATTGATTGATTGATTGTAGTTCACCTTGCCTGTGGCATCTTGGTTTATCCCAGAGTCCACTCACTAGCTTGTTGATTTCCAGGAGCAGTCATGGCTTCATTATGAGTTACCCAGAGCAGTATCCCTTCGGCGAGGATGATTATCTCTCTGGACAACTATAAGCTCCTTGTGTTTCTGTACCTGACAATGTTTGCCCAGAAAACACTGGACTGCGGTGGCAGCAGGCAGAGACGCTGCCTGGCCTCACCCACTCATCTCTTGCTCCATTGTAGGAATGTTCCCCATTCCCAAAAAACAGCCTGTGATGCCTATTATTTTGTGTCTGAATACAAGCTGGCATCCAAGATTTCATTCCCTTGGCACACATGCATAAGCTAACAGGCTCCTTATAATGAGGCACTTAATATTTTTAGGTGCCAGAAACAGAAACATGACTTGCTCTAGATCATGATATTATGAGGGGCGTAGCCTGGATGGGCAAGATAGTGGATGTGCTCCTTTAAGCTCCTGTCCGATACCACTATGGAACCCATGTTTTATGTGCTGGTGTGCCCAAACGAGCCAGCACAGCTTGGCAAAGTCCCTGGCACTCCAAAAGGTTGCGTAGAATCATGAGGTCTCAACTCTGGCGGCGGACATGGGCCGCAGGACAGTAGAAGCCTAACAGTAATGGCTGGATGGGCAAGCCCCCCTGGAACCTGATTGCCACAGAGAAGCTTCTCCTGTCTGCCTATTTGGTCCAGCTGGAGCCAAAACTGTGGGAAACGCCGCAGGTGAAGACTGGCGTTACCCTAGCACCGGCTTTAGGGGATGCCTTGCAGGGCTTGGGACCAGGCCTGGAGGTTTGTGGGCAAACAGCAAGTACTGGAATGCTGCGGGGGATGTTTCTGATGCTGGGGGGATCCAGTGGGATTTGTAGCCCCCCCCGGCGATGACCTTCAGTGAGTGATTGAACTGGTGAGGGGAGAGGAAGAACACCCCTTCCCCGATTACATTTTCACAGCACCTTCCTCCTGCTCTCCCCCCCCATTAGCACGATTAAAGTGGTTGGAAATACGGGCTCTGTTGACAGTGTGGAGGCCGGCCTTATCCCTGATGTGGACTGATGAAGACACCCTCCGGGAGGGACTAAGAATCTGTGGTGGGTGAAGGTTGTGACTCATCTGCAAGAGGCGACTGCTCATTCTGCCCAGGTGCATTCTGAGTGGATAAGTGGGTCTGACCCCCTACAGTGGTGACACCCTGTATAGGGTAGCCGGGTAGGGGGTTTGGGCAACCCTGGGATTCTCTTGGGATTGGCATATTCCAGTATCAAAAGGCCCTGCAGTTCCTTGAGGGATAGGCAACGACAAGGCACCCCAAGACCAAATCGACAAATGCACTGCCCCAGTTGGGAGCGCAACGTGTACTCCAGGTTGTGAGCAGGGCACAAACGACCCCTCAGGGTGTGCATAACACAGCAGTGATCATACAAGCAATCCAAGATTCCAAGGGGGTATTGGAGACTAAAATCAGAGAAGTGGCCTTGCTGCGCCAGGATCTCAGCCAGACCATGGATCGGGTTGCCGAATTTGTGGGCAGGATATCCGAATTAGAAGATACAGTATGGACTCCTTCCTCAGAGGTGTCCCGACAGTCACAAAACTCAAAGACCGGTCAGAAGATGCTGAAAACAGAGCCTAATCACACAACGTCTGTTGCATAGGCTTTCTGGAGGGGCCAGACCGCGGAAACCTTTCTTGAACAGTGGTTTCAATCCTGGATAGTTGCGGAGGAACTGTCTGCCTGTTTTATCCTTGAGAGGGCCCACAGGTCCTTGGCCCAGAAACTGCCCGGGTTCCCCCTCGAGCGATGATAGCAACATTTTGGGATTATAGGGACAGGGATGCTGTTTTGTGAGGAGCACGGGCAAAGGGGCAATTACTTTTTCAATCTGGTCGGATCATGATATTTCCTGACTTCACATGAAAGGTTCAGACGAGATGCAAATCCTACGACCAATTGAAGTAAAAACTACAATCCATGCACTTAGCGTACATATTTCTTGACCCTGCCTGATTTTGCATAATCCACAACTCAAAGTCTGCATACCTTGACAGCCCGTAGGTGGTTTGGGACTGGCTTACAGAACAGAGACCCTTGACTGTGAACCAAGCTCCGCAGTGGCAATCGGCCACCTCATCCAAGACTGGACAGTGCAAACCTGAAGGGGCTAAGTCTGTGCTACAACGATTCTGGAGAAGGCGGGGGTGTCTCAGAGACGGAATCAGAAGGGGAGTGGTGGAAGCCCTCCTAGGCTTAAAGAGCAATGTCCCAGTAGGAGCCTCAGAGGTAACTGCTAATAGTGGGGGCAGGTGCCTGGAACAGAACCTCAAGGAGAATTAACATTCTTCAGTTTCCATATATCTTTTATGGTGTGCTAGCACCAATATATCCTAAGACAAGCTTATCATTTGTATTTCCTTTTTTCAGTATATAGGGGGACTGTCTGGACCATCTAAGCACATCGCTGCATAGTTAGTTTTGTGTTTAAGATGGGCATGAGCCAATCATGCTTCTTCAGAGTGGGAAGTATAGGGTGGGGGGAGTAGTGGGGGTGAAAGTACCATTATTCATTTGAGTTTTGCCTGGCTATTTGTTTTGTTTTGGTGCTCATCATCTCCAGATGTACAGTTCATCCCTCACTTGCCCAGCTGAATGGGGACACACCACTAACGAGGATGTTTCAGGCCACCTATACATAGTCACCGTAGGGGCTCAGTCGGCCATCAAGACCTGGAACATTAATGGGCTGTCAGACCGGTTTAAGAGGGCACCGCTGTACAATTCGTACATAGACATACTCCGGCTATCCTGATGCTCCAGGAAAACCACTTACTGGGGCACAACTGCCAGTTCTTGGCCTTTAGGGGTTATAATAGGATATACAATGCAGGATATTCCAGGGGTTCATGGGGGCGGCCATCATCTTACACAAGACATTACCTCTGGTAGTAACTCAAGTCACAAGGGATGTTGAAGGCAGATATGTAATACTAGAGGGCTCTATGGAAGGTACCCTTACAATTTAATCAGTGTGTACATCCCACTGGCCACAGGCCACACACCACTCTACACTGCTGACTCTTAAGGAGCCATAAGCACCCTGCCCAATGGGGTTATAATCGTGGGAATGTGCTTGAATTATGTTGTGCACCCACAGGCTGGGTTTGGGGGACTCATGGCACATTTGAAACCCTGGAAAATATGAATACACACACACCTCAGCAGCACATGGCACACAGGCCCACATTGACTACCTGTTCTTATCAGCATCGAACCTTCTGCATACCAGAGGTTCACATATCCTCGCTTTTGACCATGCCTTGGTGATTACTCATTTAAGGACTCCGGATGCCTGGGATCGACCAGTCACGCGGCTCAATGCCTGGCTCCTCACTGATTGGCAGTCCTCAGAGTATCCGTCAGAGGTACTGAAAGTGTTCCTTGCCCTAAACAAGGGCTTGGTGGAATCGGCCAGGGTGTTGTGGGGGGCATTTAGAGCCTCAATGAAGGGTATCACTCATTCCTACTCCGGGGGGTCGACTGAAAAGCAGGCCCACATTTGAGACCTGGAAGCCTCCATACTGGCCTGGAATCTGTTGGTTCCAGATATTGAGTCAACTCTGTGGCAATTGCAGTTAGCACTAGAATGACCCTGCGTCAGTTATGCATGGATGAAGTCTGCAAATGCTGGACTGCTTCCACTCAGAGTGAGTATAAGTGTGGGGGCAAGTTGAACAAGCTCCTTTACTGGTTAGCTGCAATGACACAGAGTCCATGTAGGTCCCCAATATAATGGACAGATCGGATCAGATGAGGGTGGACTCTAAGCAAATTATGTCGTTATTTGCTAAATACTATGAAACGCTGTATGGGGAACAGGTATGCCCTGTGTTGTACAGCTTCTACTTTCCCACGAACTGTGCGTTCGTTGGACGACAAAAACATTGGTATTGTGCCAGACTGATTGATTTCACCCCCTCAGGAAATGTTCGCCTATAGTCCTGCTAGCTTACAGTGCACCATCTGTACCTCTAGACCCTAAGCAAGTTACAAATTGATTGTGCAACCTCAGGACATGATGACCCTGAATCCCTAAAGAATCGTGAAAACAAATCCATAACCCGTTCGCTCAATCACACATGCATACCCAAGGATATACGAAAGAAATACGCAGAGGGGAGTCAATATTTATTGAAGCATTGTGGTTCTATTATAAAATGCATGTGCTGCTATGATCAATAGAAGGAAACGCATTATTATAATTAGAATTATGAGAACAGTGAAAAAGATAAATAATTCCATCATCTTGCTAAACAATGTATACATGCTGACATAGAAGTACTATATATAGCGTACTCATACATTGCGCTCCCTAACCGATTTGCTTAGGGTGGGCAATCTTCCAAAATCCCATCTGGATGATGAAATTCCACATTACCTGTGTGTAAGTGTTCTCAGGGGGCCAGTGTTGGTCACAAGTTGGACATCCCTCCTTGCAGAGAAAAAAAACCTGAAATTAGTTGAGCTGAAATTCCGGCATGCAGTGACCTCGCAGTGACAGCAGAGTGCTCTTCTGATTTGAAAATGTAAATGCATGGTTATATATAGTAAACAGCAATCATGCTTCCATGCCTTAGCCTCGGCCAGGCCATTATTGCTTATTCTCTCGTGATAGCTGTGTCGCCTAACTGACGATCAACAAACAACACCATTTGCGCAGTGAACTTTATTCCATGTACTAAATGTTCGAGGTGTTATGATAATGTGCCTCCAAAGTAGAAATGTAAGCAAATGTGGTTTCTAAGAACGATATCGTGCATGGTCACCAAGCAAATGTATGTCAAAAGTCATTGTGTAACAAAGAGTCCAAGTTTAGAAACTTGTGCATGTAAAATGGTGGAGTTTCTTCCCGGGCCTAACCTAGCCACTTGACACCTGACTGTAAGTCCACTACCCTTCTGGGAGCGAACCTCCCCCTGTCTTGACTGAACGACGCGGACAGAGTCGCCATAGATCAGGTGCTCACCTTTGAGGAAGTAGGGAACGCCTTAGCAAACCTAAACTCCGGGAACATATATTGGCCCCACAAATATTGGGCCCAGATGGCTATTTGGTGGAATATTATTGGAAAGTCCAAACCGATATCCTCCCTCCCATTATGGACTTCTTTACTGAGGCAAGTACCAAATGCCAATTCCCACAAGAGATAGACCTGGCTACTCTAGTCCTTCTTCCTAAACCGGGACGCTCCAGGGTCATTATACCTCATACAAGCTCATTTCTCTCATCAACAGGGAGGTTAAATTATATGCAAAGCTCCTAGCCAATTACCCTTTGCAGGTGTACCCCAATTAGTCTAACCAGACCAATGCGGGGTTATCCCCCATCGTAGCACACATATTGCATCTGGAAGGTACACTTAGCATTACATCGGGTTAAGTCCCTAGGGGGTTCAGTAGGTCTTTTGTTCATAGACCTTAAAAAGTCATTTAGCACCCTGACTGGTCATTTGTGGATGAAACCCTTATCAAGATTGGGCTTGAGCCCGAATCGAGAGTATGTTAAGGTCCTTTACACCCTGCAAGCCCAGCTGCAACTCAACCGGGTTCTGTCTTCGATATTTCTAATCAGACGGGGCACCAGATAAGGCTCTGCCCTCTTCCCTCTCCTATGTGCAGTAGCTATTGAACCTCTGAGGGTTTGACTGGGGATTGGTGATGGAGGACTGAATAGCATTATGGGTCATATGTAGGTGGGCCAATATGGGTCGGTAACGGTGAAATTCGGTAAATTTCACAGTTACCGACCGGTATTTAGGCAATTGAGATGTGGGGAAGGATTCAGTAATTATGAATCGGTAAATACTGATTCATCATTACCGATTTCAAAATTACCGAATCGGAATTACCGATTCCTTATTTACCGAATCGGTAAATAAGAAACGGTAAAAACGAGAAAAGAGATGTAGGAAAAATCGGTTATACCGAATTTCTTGAAATTCGGTATTTAGGAGTCGGTAATTAACACTGACTGAAAGCAGGTGGTAATCAGCTTCAGTGTATATAAGCAATCCCAAAATGCAACAGTATGAGATCTAGGGCGGCTTTTATATGTGATTGCAAGGCGGCTATGGCTACAGGCAGCAGGAGTGGGGATCTGGAGATGGGAGGATCGCGTTTACAGACAGCGCATCACACTCTTCCAACTGACTGAGTCAGAGATCCATGAAAGACACAGGCTACACCCCACACCATCCTGGACTTGATAAGGGACCTGCACCCACTCCTGGAGCACCCAACACCAAGGGCGAACGCCATACCACCACATGTGCAGGTGCTCGGTAGCCTACACCTACTTGCATCTGGCATTTACCAGGGGGGGATAGCTGTGGTAGGCGGGGTATCTCAGAGTTGCTTGTCCCGTTTCTTCAGAAAGTTCCTAGATGCCATGATGCAGAGAATGCATCACTACATTAGCTTCCCAAACACACAGACGGACCTGCTGAAAACCAAGACCGACTTTTACCAGATGGGACAGTTCCCGCATGTCATAGGGTATATTGATGGCACACACATTCCAATCTGCCCACCTGCAGCCACTGAGTATATCTACAGGGATAGAAAGTCCTCCCACTCAATAAATGTGCAGGTAATCTGCGATGCTGCCAACATAATCACCGACATCGTGGCCAAATTTCCTGGGAGCACCCACGACTCATACATCTTCCAGAACTGTGGGATCTACACACGCCTGGCTGCTGGAGAATTTGGTAAAGGATACTTGCTAGGTAAATCACTGAGACACACCCTGATAGTTACTGCAGATGAATGTGTTTTGGTGTATGTAACTAATGGCACTCTCTTTCTCACCTGGGCGATAGCGCATATGCCGTGTCGTCATTTATCCTCACTCCCTACCTAAACCCATCAACCCCGAGTGAGAGACGATACAATGTGGCACACAAATCAACACGCAACGTTGTGGAGCGCACCTTTGGTCTATTGAAAAGGAGGTTCTGCTGCCTCCACAAAAGCGGAGGCGCATGTCAGTACACACCCATCAGCTGCTGCAAAATCATTGCAACTTGTGCTATGCTGCACAACCTTGCCACAAAGAAAGTTGAATTAACTCTTTTTGAGGACAATGATGATGAATTTGCACAACCAGAGCCCAACGCAGCAGGAGTGGCGCCAGCAGCAGATGGGAGACAAAGACTGGCAGAGATCACATGCAACTATTTTTAAGTAAGTAAGGAGACTCAGCCAGTTGTATGTAATGAAGTCGTTTTAATATCTGGGCACTACGCCACAACACAAACGGCGAAACTTGGCAGTCCAATTTGTGACATCCTTAGAAGAATGTCATGGGTTACTTCACCCATTTCAGTTCTGAAAATGTGGGCTGCATCAGCGTCTGCGGCCACGTACTACAGTGCTGGATGCCATCAGCTGACTTTCATCACTGGTTGTGGAACCAGTGCCAGCCCCATGTCGTCTGCTGTTCCTCCGGGTGTCTATTGCAGGGGGGGGGGGGTAATGCTGCTCCGACTAGTCATGTCCTCGCTGTCCCCGACTTTCACAGCACCAGTAGTTGCAGACTGAGTCGTCAGCAGCACCTCAAGTGCAGTGGTTACCTTTACCAGCCCCCTAGAGACATCAGTGCTGCAGTGCGCCAGCCCCTCCTGCATGGCCATGGAGCACCTGCAGAGCAGAGAAGTGGCAGTGGCTAGGCGGTTCACTGCCCTCATATGGTGTTCCATTTTCTGCCTCTCACTGCGCCGTATTGCCCTGTCCTCATCCATTTTGCTGCACAGCAGCCTCACTGACTGATACAGAAAAAGGGGGTGGTGATGAACAGAGTGTCTGAATTAAACAGATCACTATTACCCAGTCAAGAGATCAGGGCTTAATCCATCACCGTTGTTTAGCTCACTGCATCACCCCAGTTCAGAACCTGGCTATATGCAAATTAGCCTGACCCCATGCCTCATGGGAACAGGGCAGACCAAACTACCAAGCCAATTCTTCACTGGTAAGGAGACAAGCTTCCGGGGACCGGTTTCTGGCATTTCAGCCGTCGTCGGCCCGGCTTGCTTGAACCCTGGTGGTGCAGTGAGCAAGGGACTCATGTCTGAGTATACCCTGCCACACCTGTAGTGGCCAAAAACGATACAGAAAAGGGGGTGGTGATGAACAGAGTGTCTGAATTAAGCAGACCACTCTTACCCAGTTAAGAGATCAGGGCTTAATCCATCACCGTTTTTTAGCTCACTGCATCACCCCAGTTCAGAACCTGGCTATATGCAAATTAGCCTGACCCCGTGCCTCATGGGAACAGGGCAGACCAAACTACCAAGCCAATTCTTCACTGGTAAGGAGACAAGCTTCCGGGGACCGGTTTCTGGCATTTCAGCCGTCGTCGGCCCGGCTTGCTTGAACCCTGGTGGTGCAGTGAGCAAGGGACTCATGTCTGAGTATACCCTGCCACACCTGTAGTGGCCAAAAACGATACAGAAAAGGGGGTGGTGATGAACAGAGTGTCTGAATTAAGCAGACCACTCTTACCCAATCAAGAGATCAGGGCTTAATCCATCACCGTTTTTTAGCTCACTGCATCACCCCAGTTCAGAACCTGGCTATATGCAAATTAGCCTGACCCCGTGCCTCATGGGAACAGGGCAGACCAAACTACCAAGCCAATTCTTCACTGGTAAGGAGACAAGCTTCCGGGGACCGGTTTCTGGCATTTCAGCCGTCGTCGGCCCGGCTTGCTTGAACCCTGGTGGTGCAGTGAGCAAGGGACTCATGTCTGAGTATACCCTGCCACACCTGTAGTGGCCAAAAACGATACAGAAAAGGGGGTGGTGATGAACAGAGTGTCTGAATTAAGCAGACCACTCTTACCCAGTCAAGAGATCAGGGCTTAATCCATCACCGTTTTTTAGCTCACTGCATCACCCCAGTTCAGAACCTGGCTATAAGCAAATTAGCCTGACCCCGTGCCTCATGGGAACAGGGCAGACCAAACTACCAAGCCAATTCTTCACTGGTAAGGAGACAAGCTTCCGGAGACCGGTTTCTGGCATTTCAGCCGTCGTCGGCCCGGCTTGCTTGAACCCTGGTGGTGCAGTGAGCAAGGGACTCATGTCTGAGTATACCCTGCCACACCTGTAGTGGCCAAAAACGATACAGAAAAGGGGGTGGTGATGAACAGAGTGTCTGAATTAAGCAGACCACTCTTACCCAGTCAAGAGATCAGGGCTTAATCCATCACCGTTTTTTAGCTCACTGCATCACCCCAGTTCAGAACCTGGCTATATGCAAATTAGCCTGACCCCGTGCCTCATGGGAACAGGGCAGACCAAACTACCAAGCCAATTCTTCACTGGTAAGGAGACAAGCTTCCGGGGACCGGTTTCTGGCATTTCAGCCGTCAGCGGCCCGGCTTGCTTGAACCCTGGTGGTGCAGTGAGCAAGGGACTCATGTCTGAGTATACCCTGCCACACCTGTAGTGGCCAAAAACGATACAGAGAAGGGGGTGGTGATGAACAGAGTGTCTGAATTGAGCAGACCACTCTTACCCAGTCAAGAGATCAGGGCTTAATCCATCACCGTTTTTTAGCTCACTGCATCACCCCAGTTCAGAACCTGGCTATATGCAAATTAGCCTGACCCCGTGCCTCATGGGAACAGGGCAGACCAAACTACCAAGCCAATTCTTCACTGGTAAGGAGACAAGCTTCCGGGGACCGGTTTCTGGCATTTCAGCCGTCGTCGGCCCGGCTTGCTTGAACCCTGGTGGTGCAGTGAGCAAGGGACTCATGTCTGAGTATACCCTGCCACACCTGTAGTGGCCAAAAACGATACAGAAAAGGGGGTGGTGATGAACAGAGTATCTGAATTAAGCAGACCACTCTTACCCAGTTAAGAGATCAGGGCTTAATCCATCACCGTTTTTTAGCTCACTGCATCACCCCAGTTCAGAACCTGGCTATATGCAAATTAGCCTGACCCCGTGGGTATGCACCTGTTACAACGCATTCGTTACTCCGCACTACCATTACAATGCGACTTTTACAACGCATACCATTACAACGCATTGCGCTGGGGGGCGCTATAGGATAGGGAATAAGTATAATTTACTATCCAACACCTTCCCTAGGGTCCACGGGGACTGGAGTTAGAATAGTAAATTATACTTACCACTATCCAGCACCCCAAAGCGCTATGCGTTGTAATGGTATGCGTTGTAATGGTCGCGTTGTAATGGTAGGTAGTTGTAACGGTATGCGTTGTAACATGGTACATCCGACCCCGTGCCTCATGGGAACAGGGCAGACCAAACTACCAAGCCAATTCTTCACTGGTAAGGAGACAAGCTTCCGGGGACCGGTTTCTGGCATTTCAGCCGTCGTCGGCCCGGCTTGCTTGAACCCTGGTGGTGCAGTGAGCAAGGGACTCATGTCTGAGTATACCCTGCCACACCTGTAGTGGCCAAAAACGATACAGAAAAGGGGGTGGTGATGAACAGAGTGTCTGAATTAAGCAGACCACTCTTACCCAATCAAGAGATCAGGGCTTAATCCGTCACCGTTTTTTAGCTCACTGCATCACCCCAGTTCAGAACCTGGCTATATGCAAATTAGCCTGACCCCGTGCCTCATGGGAACAGGGCAGACCAAACTACCAAGCCAATTCTTCACTGGTAAGGAGACAAGCTTCCGGGGACCGGTTTCTGGCATTTCAGCCGTCGTCGGCCCGGCTTGCTTGAACCCTGGTGGTGCAGTGAGCAAGGGACTCATGTCTGAGTATACCCTGCCACACCTGTAGTGGCCAAAAACGATACAGAAAAGGGGGTGGTGATGAACAGAGTGTCTGAATTAAGCAGACCACTCTTACCCAGTCAAGAGATCAGGGCTTAATCCATCACCGTTTTTTAGCTCACTGCATCACCCCAGTTCAGAACCTGGCTATATGCAAATTAGCCTGACCCCGTGCCTCATGGGAACAGGGCAGACCAAACTACCAAGCCAATTCTTCACTGGTAAGGAGACAAGCTTCCGGGGACCAGTTTCTGGCATTTCAGCCGTCGTCGGCCCGGCTTGCTTGAACCCTGGTGGTGCAGTGAGCAAGGGACTCATGTCTGAGTATACCCTGCCACACCTGTAGTGGCCAAAAACGATACAGAAAAGGGGGTGGTGATGAACAGAGTGTCTGAATTAAGCAGACCACTCTTACCCAGTCAATAGATCAGGGCTTAATCCATCACCGTTTTTTAGCTCACTGCATCACCCCAGTTCAGAACCTGACTATATGCAAATTAGCCTGACCCCGTGCCTCATGGGAACAGGGCAGACCAAACTACCAAGCCAATTCTTCACTGGTAAGGAGACAAGCTTCCGGGGACCGGTTTCTGGCATTTCAGCCGTCCTCGGCCCGGCTTTCTTGAACCCTGGTGGTGCAGTGAGCAAGGGACTCATGTCTGAGTATACCCTGCCACACCTGTAGTGGCCAAAAACGATACAGAAAAGGGGGTGGTGATGAACAGAGTGTCTGAATTAAGCAGACCACTCTTACCCAGTCAAGAGATCAGGGCTTAATCCATCACCGTTTTTTAGCTCACTGCATCACCCCAGTTCAGAACCTGGCTATAAGCAAATTAGCCTGACCCCGTGCCTCATGGGAACAGGGCAGACCAAACTACCAAGCCAATTCTTCACTGGTAAGGAGACAAGCTTCCGGGGACCGGTTTCTGGCATTTCAGCCGTCGTCGGCCCGGCTTGCTTGAACCCTGGTGGTGCAGTGAGCAAGGGACTCATGTCTGAGTATACCCTGCCACACCTGTAGTGGCCAAAAACGATACAGAAAAGGGGGTGGTGATGAACAGAGTGTCTGAATTAAGCAGACCACTCTTACCCAATCAAGAGATCAGGGCTTAATCCATCACCGTTTTTTAGCTCACTGCATCACCCCAGTTCAGAACCTGGCTATATGCAAATTAGCCTGACCCCGTGCCTCATGGGAACAGGGCAGACCAAACTACCAAGCCAATTCTTCACTGGTAAGGAGACAGGCTTCCGGGGACCGGTTTCTGACATTTCAGCCGTCGTCGGCCCGGCTTGCTTGAACCCTGGTGGTGCAGTGAGCAAGGGACTCATGTCTGAGTATACCCTGCAACACCTGTAGTGGCCAAAAACGATACAGAAAAGGGGGTGGTGATGAACAGAGTGTCTGAATTAAGCAGACCACTCTTACCCAGTCAAGAGATCAGGGCTTAATCCATCACCGTGTTTTAGCTCACTGCATCACCCCAGTTCAGAACCTGGCTATATGCAAATTAGCCTGACCCCGTGCCTCATGGGAACAGGGCAGACCAAACTACCAAGCCAATTCTTCACTGGTAAGGAGACAAGCTTCCGGGGACCGGTTTCTGGCATTTCAGCCGTCGTCGGCCCGGCTTGCTTGAACCCTGGTGGTGCAGTGAGCAAGGGACTCATGTCTGAGTATACCCTGCCACACCTGTAGTGGCCAAAAACGATACAGAAAAGGGGGTGGTGATGAACAGAGTGTCTGAATTAAGCAGACCACTCTTACCCAGTCAAGAGATCAGGGCTTAATCCATCACCGTTTTTTAGCTCACTGCATCACCCCAGTTCAGAACCTGGCTATAAGCAAATTAGCCTGATCCCGTGCCTCATGGGAACAGGGCAGACCAAACTACCAAGCCAATTCTTCACTGGTAAGGAGACAAGCTTCCGGGGACCGGTTTCTGGCATTTCAGCCGTCGTCGGCCCGGCTTGCTTGAACCCTGGTGGTGCAGTGAGCAAGGGACTCATGTCTGAGTATACCTTGCCACACCTGTAGTGGCCAAAAACGATACAGAAAAGGGGGTGGTGATGAACAGAGTGTCTGAATTAAGCAGACCACTCTTACCCAGTCAAGAGATCAGGGCTTAATCCATCACCGTTTTTTAGCTCACTGGATCACCCCAGTTCAGAACCTGACTATATGCAAATTAGCCTGACCCCGTGCCTCATGGGAACAGGGCAGACCAAACTACCAAGCCAATTCTTCACTGGTAAGGAGACAAGCTTCCGGGGACCGGTTTCTGGCATTTCAGCCGCCGTCGGCCCGGCTTGCTTGAACCCTGGTGGTGCAGTGAGCAAGGGACTCATGTCTGAGTATACCCTGCCACACCTGTAGTGGCCAAAAACGATACAGAAAAGGGGGTGGTGATGAACAGAGTGTCTGAATTAAGCAGACCACTCTTACCCAGTCAAGAGATCAGGGCTTAATCCATCACCGTTTTTTAGCTCACTGCATCACCCCAGTTCAGAACCTGACTATATGCAAATTAGCCTGACCCCGTGCCTCATGGGAACAGGGCAGACCAAACTACCAAGCCAATTCTTCACTGGTAAGGAGACAAGCTTCCGGGGACCGGTTTCTGGCATTTCAGCCGCCGTCGGCCCGGCTTGCTTGAACCCTGGTGGTGCAGTGAGCAAGGGACTCATGTCTGAGTATACCCTGCCACACCTGTAGTGGCCAAAAACGATACAGAAAAGGGGGTGGTGATGAACAGAGTGTCTGAATTAAGCAGACCACTCTTACCCAATCAAGAGATCAGGGCTTAATCCATCACCGTTTTTTAGCTCACTGCATCACCCCAGTTCAGAACCTGGCTATATGCAAATTAGCCTGACCCCGTGCCTCATGGGAACAGGGCAGACCAAACTACCAAGCCAATTCTTCACTGGTAAGGAGACAGGCTTCCGGGGACCGGTTTCTGACATTTCAGCCGTCGTCGGCCTGGCTTGCTTGAACCCTGGTGGTGCAGTGAGCAAGGGACTCATGTCTGAGTATACCCTGCCACACCTGTAGTGGCCAAAAACGATACAGAAAAGGGGGTGGTGATGAACAGAGTGTCTGAATTAAGCAGACCACTCTTACCCAGTCAAGAGATCAGGGCTTAATCCATCACGTTTTTTAGCTCACTGCATCACCCCAGTTCAGAACCTGGCTATATGCAAATTAGCCTGACCCCGTGCCTCATGGGAACAGGGCAGACCAAACTACCAAGCCAATTCTTCACTGGTAAGGAGACAAGCTTCCGGGGACCGGTTTCTGGCATTTCAGCCGTCGTCGGCCCGGCTTGCTTGAACCCTGGTGGTGCAGTGAGCAAGGGACTCATGTCTGAGTATACCCTGCCACACCTGTAGTGGCCAAAAACGATACAGAAAAGGGGGTGGTGATGAACAGAGTGTCTGAATTAAGCAGACCACTTTTACCCAGTCAAGAGATCAGGGCTTAATCCATCACCGTTTTTTAGCTCACTGCATCACCCCAGTTCAGAACCTGGCTATAAGCAAATTAGCCTGACCCCGTGCCTCATGGGAACAGGGCAGACCAAACTACCAAGCCAATTCTTCACTGGTAAGGAGACAAGCTTCCGGGGACCGGTTTCTGGCATTTCAGCCGTCGTCGGCCCGGCTTGCTTGAACCCTGGTGGTGCAGTGAGCAAGGGACTCATGTCTGAGTATACCTTGCCACACCTGTAGTGGCCAAAAACGATACAGAAAAGGGGGTGGTGATGAACAGAGTGTCTGAATTAAGCAGACCACTCTTACCCAGTCAAGAGATCAGGGCTTAATCCATCACCGTTTTTTAGCTCACTGGATCACCCCAGTTCAGAACCTGACTATATGCAAATTAGCCTGACCCCGTGCCTCATGGGAACAGGGCAGACCAAACTACCAAGCCAATTCTTCACTGGTAAGGAGACAAGCTTCCGGGGACCGGTTTCTGGCATTTCAGCCGCCGTCGGCCCGGCTTGCTTGAACCCTGGTGGTGCAGTGAGCAAGGGACTCATGTCTGAGTATACCCTGCCACACCTGTAGTGGCCAAAAACGATACAGAAAAGGGGGTGGTGATGAACAGAGTGTCTGAATTAAGCAGACCACTCTTACCCAGTCAAGAGATCAGGGCTTAATCCATCACCGTTTTTTAGCTCACTGCATCACCCCAGTTCAGAACCTGACTATATGCAAATTAGCCTGACCCCGTGCCTCATGGGAACAGGGCAGACCAAACTACCAAGCCAATTCTTCACTGGTAAGGAGACAAGCTTCCGGGGACCGGTTTCTTGCATTTCAGCCGCCGTCGGCCCGGCTTGCTTGAACCCTGGTGGTGCAGTGAGCAAGGGACTCATGTCTGAGTATACCCTGCCACACCTGTAGTGGCCAAAAACGATACAGAAAAGGGAGTGGTGATGAACAGAGTGTCTGAATTAAGCAGACCACTCTTACCCAATCAAGAGATCAGGGCTTAATCCATCACCGTTTTTTAGCTCACTGCATCACCCCAGTTCAGAACCTGGCTATATGCAAATTAGCCTGACCCCGTGCCTCATGGGAACAGGGCAGACCAAACTACCAAGCCAATTCTTCACTGGTAAGGAGACAGGCTTCCGGGGACCGGTTTCTGACATTTCAGCCGTCGTCGGCCCGGCTTGCTTGAACCCTGGTGGTGCAGTGAGCAAGGGACTCATGTCTGAGTATACCCTGCCACACCTGTAGTGGCCAAAAACGATACAGAAAAGGGGGTGGTGATGAACAGAGTGTCTGAATTAAGCAGACCACTCTTACCCAGTCAAGAGATCAGGGCTTAATCCATCACCGTTTTTTAGCTCACTGCATCACCCCAGTTCAGAACCTGGCTATATGCAAATTAGCCTGACCCCGTGCCTCATGGGAACAGGGCAGACCAAACTACCAAGCCAATTCTTCACTGGTAAGGAGACAAGCTTCCGGGGACCGGTTTCTGGCATTTCAGCCGTCGTCGGCCCGGCTTGCTTGAACCCTGGTGGTGCAGTGAGCAAGGGACTCATGTCTGAGTATACCCTGCCACACCTGTAGTGGCCAAAAACGATACAGAAAAGGGGGTGGTGATGAACAGAGTGTCTGAATTAAGCAGACCACTCTTACCCAGTCAAGAGATCAGGGCTTAATCCATCACCGTTTTTTAGCTCACTGCATCACCCCAGTTCAGAACCTGGCTATAAGCAAATTAGCCTGACCCCGTGCCTCATGGGAACAGGGCAGACCAAACTACCAAGCCAATTCTTCACTGGTAAGGAGACAGGCTTCCGGGGACCGGTTTCTGACATTTCAGCCGTCGTCGGCCCGGCTTGCTTGAACCCTGGTGGTGCAGTGAGCAAGGGACTCATGTCTGAGTATACCCTGCCACACCTGTAGTGGCCAAAAACGATACAGAAAAGGGGGTGGTGATGAACAGAGTGTCTGAATTAAGCAGACCACTCTTACCCAGTCAAGAGATCAGGGCTTAATCCATCACCGTTTTTTAGCTCACTGCATCACCCCAGTTCAGAACCTGGCTATATGCAAATTAGCCTGACCCCGTGCCTCATGGGAACAGGGCAGACCAAACTACCAAGCCAATTCTTCACTGGTAAGGAGACAAGCTTCCGGGGACCGGTTTCTGGCATTTCAGCCGTCGTCGGCCCGGCTTGCTTGAACCCTGGTGGTGCAGTGAGCAAGGGACTCATGTCTGAGTATACCCTGCCACACCTGTAGTGGCCAAAAACGATACAGAAAAGGGGGTGGTGATGAACAGAGTGTCTGAATTAAGCAGACCACTCTTACCCAGTCAAGAGATCAGGGCTTAATCCATCACCGTTTTTTAGCTCACTGCATCACCCCAGTTCAGAACCTGGCTATAAGCAAATTAGCCTGACCCCGTGCCTCATGGGAACAGGGCAGACCAAACTACCAAGCCAATTCTTCACTGGTAAGGAGACAAGCTTCCGGGGACCGGTTTCTGGCATTTCAGCCGTCGTCGGCCCGGCTTGCTTGAACCCTGGTGGTGCAGTGAGCAAGGGACTCATGTCTGAGTATACCTTGCCACACCTGTAGTGGCCAAAAACGATACAGAAAAGGGGGTGGTGATGAACAGAGTGTCTGAATTAAGCAGACCACTCTTACCCAGTCAAGAGATCAGGGCTTAATCCATCACCGTTTTTTAGCTCACTGCATCACCCCAGTTCAGAACCTGACTATATGCAAATTAGCCTGACCCCGTGCCTCATGGGAACAGGGCAGACCAAACTACCAAGCCAATTCTTCACTGGTAAGGAGACAAGCTTCCGGGGACCGGTTTCTGGCATTTCAGCCGCCGTCGGCCCGGCTTGCTTGAACCCTGGTGGTGCAGTGAGCAAGGGACTCATGTCTGAGTATACCCTGCCACACCTGTAGTGGCCAAAAACGATACAGAAAAGGGGGTGGTGATGAACAGAGTGTCTGAATTAAGCAGACCACTCTTACCCAATCAAGAGATCAGGGCTTAATCCATCACCGTTTTTTAGCTCACTGCATCACCCCAGTTCAGAACCTGGCTATATGCAAATTAGCCTGACCCCGTGCCTCATGGGAACAGGGCAGACCAAACTACCAAGCCAATTCTTCACTGGTAAGGAGACAGGCTTCCGGGGACCGGTTTCTGACATTTCAGCCGTCGTCGGCCCGGCTTGCTTGAACCCTGGTGGTGCAGTGAGCAAGGGACTCATGTCTGAGTATACCCTGCCACACCTGTAGTGGCCAAAAACGATACAGAAAAGGGGGTGGTGATGAACAGAGTGTCTGAATTAAGCAGACCACTCTTACCCAGTCAAGAGATCAGGGCTTAATCCATCACCGTTTTTTAGCTCACTGCATCACCCCAGTTCAGAACCTGGCTATATGCAAATTAGCCTGACCCCGTGCCTCATGGGAACAGGGCAGACCAAACTACCAAGCCAATTCTTCACTGGTAAGGAGACAAGCTTCCGGGGACCGGTTTCTGGCATTTCAGCCGTCGTCGGCCCGGCTTGCTTGAACCCTGGTGGTGCAGTGAGCAAGGGACTCATGTCTGAGTATACCCTGCCACACCTGTAGTGGCCAAAAACGATACAGAAAAGGGGGTGGTGATGAACAGAGTGTCTGAATTAAGCAGACCACTCTTACCCAGTCAAGAGATCAGGGCTTAATCCATCACCGTTTTTTAGCTCACTGCATCACCCCAGTTCAGAACCTGGCTATAAGCAAATTAGCCTGACCCCGTGCCTCATGGGAACAGGGCAGACCAAACTACCAAGCCAATTCTTCACTGGTAAGGAGACAAGCTTCCGGGGACCGGTTTCTGGCATTTCAGCCGTCGTCGGCCCGGCTTGCTTGAACCCTGGTGGTGCAGTGAGCAAGGGACTCATGTCTGAGTATACCTTGCCACACCTGTAGTGGCCAAAAACGATACAGAAAAGGGGGTGGTGATGAACAGAGTGTCTGAATTAAGCAGACCACTCTTACCCAGTCAAGAGATCAGGGCTTAATCCATCACCGTTTTTTAGCTCACTGGATCACCCCAGTTCAGAACCTGACTATATGCAAATTAGCCTGACCCCGTGCCTCATGGGAACAGGGCAGACCAAACTACCAAGCCAATTCTTCACTGGTAAGGAGACAAGCTTCCGGGGACCGGTTTCTGGCATTTCAGCCGCCGTCGGCCCGGCTTGCTTGAACCCTGGTGGTGCAGTGAGCAAGGGACTCATGTCTGAGTATACCCTGCCACACCTGTAGTGGCCAAAAACGATACAGAAAAGGGGGTGGTGATGAACAGAGTGTCTGAATTAAGCAGACCACTCTTACCCAGTCAAGAGATCAGGGCTTAATCCATCACCGTTTTTTAGCTCACTGCATCACCCCAGTTCAGAACCTGACTATATGCAAATTAGCCTGACCCCGTGCCTCATGGGAACAGGGCAGACCAAACTACCAAGCCAATTCTTCACTGGTAAGGAGACAGGCTTCCGGGGACCGGTTTCTGACATTTCAGCCGTCGTCGGCCCGGCTTGCTTGAACCGTGGTGGTGCAGTGAGCAAGGGACTCATGTCTGAGTATACCCTGCCACACCTGTAGTGGCCAAAAACGATACAGAAAAGGGGGTGGTGATGAACAGAGTGTCTGAATTAAGCAGACCACTCTTACCCAGTCAAGAGATCAGGGCTTAATCCATCACCGTTTTTTAGCTCACTGCATCACCCCAGTTCAGAACCTGGCTATATGCAAATTAGCCTGACCCCGTGCCTCATGGGAACAGGGCAGACCAAACTACCAAGCCAATTCTTCACTGGTAAGGAGACAAGCTTCCGGGGACCGGTTTCTGGCATTTCAGCCGTCGTCGGCCCGGCTTGCTTGAACCCTGGTGGTGCAGTGAGCAAGGGACTCATGTCTGAGTATACCCTGCCACACCTGTAGTGGCCAAAAACGATACAGAAAAGGGGGTGGTGATGAACAGAGTGTCTGAATTAAGCAGACCACTCTTACCCAGTCAAGAGATCAGGGCTTAATCCATCACCGTTTTTTAGCTCACTGCATCACCCCAGTTCAGAACCTGGCTATAAGCAAATTAGCCTGACCCCGTGCCTCATGGGAACAGGGCAGACCAAACTACCAAGCCAATTCTTCACTGGTAAGGAGACAGGCTTCCGGGGACCGGTTTCTGACATTTCAGCCGTCGTCGGCCCGGCTTGCTTGAACCCTGGTGGTGCAGTGAGCAAGGGACTCATGTCTGAGTATACCCTGCCACACCTGTAGTGGCCAAAAACGATACAGAAAAGGGGGTGGTGATGAACAGAGTGTCTGAATTAAGCAGACCACTCTTACCCAGTCAAGAGATCAGGGCTTAATCCATCACCGTTTTTTAGCTCACTGCATCACCCCAGTTCAGAACCTGGCTATATGCAAATTAGCCTGACCCCGTGCCTCATGGGAACAGGGCAGACCAAACTACCAAGCCAATTCTTCACTGGTAAGGAGACAAGCTTCCGGGGACCGGTTTCTGGCATTTCAGCCGTCGTCGGCCCGGCTTGCTTGAACCCTGGTGGTGCAGTGAGCAAGGGACTCATGTCTGAGTATACCCTGCCACACCTGTAGTGGCCAAAAACGATACAGAAAAGGGGGTGGTGATGAACAGAGTGTCTGAATTAAGCAGACCACTCTTACCCAGTCAAGAGATCAGGGCTTAATCCATCACCGTTTTTTAGCTCACTGCATCACCCCAGTTCAGAACCTGGCTATAAGCAAATTAGCCTGACCCCGTGCCTCATGGGAACAGGGCAGACCAAACTACCAAGCCAATTCTTCACTGGTAAGGAGACAAGCTTCCGGGGACCGGTTTCTGGCATTTCAGCCGTCGTCGGCCCGGCTTGCTTGAACCCTGGTGGTGCAGTGAGCAAGGGACTCATGTCTGAGTATACCTTGCCACACCTGTAGTGGCCAAAAACGATACAGAAAAGGGGGTGGTGATGAACAGAGTGTCTGAATTAAGCAGACCACTCTTACCCAGTCAAGAGATCAGGGCTTAATCCATCACCGTTTTTTAGCTCACTGCATCACCCCAGTTCAGAACCTGACTATATGCAAATTAGCCTGACCCCGTGCCTCATGGGAACAGGGCAGACCAAACTACCAAGCCAATTCTTCACTGGTAAGGAGACAAGCTTCCGGGGACCGGTTTCTGGCATTTCAGCCGCCGTCGGCCCGGCTTGCTTGAACCCTGGTGGTGCAGTGAGCAAGGGACTCATGTCTGAGTATACCCTGCCACACCTGTAGTGGCCAAAAACGATACAGAAAAGGGGGTGGTGATGAACAGAGTGTCTGAATTAAGCAGACCACTCTTACCCAGTCAAGAGATCAGGGCTTAATCCATCACCGTTTTTTAGCTCACTGCATCACCCCAGTTCAGAACCTGACTATATGCAAATTAGCCTGACCCCGTGCCTCATGGGAACAGGGCAGACCAAACTACCAAGCCAATTCTTCACTGGTAAGGAGACAAGCTTCCGGGGACCGGTTTCTGGCATTTCAGCCGCCGTCGGCCCGGCTTGCTTGAACCCTGGTGGTGCAGTGAGCAAGGGACTCATGTCTGAGTATACCCTGCCACACCTGTAGTGGCCAAAAACGATACAGAAAAGGGGGTGGTGATGAACAGAGTGTCTGAATTAAGCAGACCACTCTTACCCAATCAAGAGATCAGGGCTTAATCCATCACCGTTTTTTAGCTCACTGCATCACCCCAGTTCAGAACCTGGCTATATGCAAATTAGCCTGACCCCGTGCCTCATGGGAACAGGGCAGACCAAACTACCAAGCCAATTCTTCACTGGTAAGGAGACAGGCTTCCGGGGACCGGTTTCTGACATTTCAGCCGTCGTCGGCCCGGCTTGCTTGAACCCTGGTGGTGCAGTGAGCAAGGGACTCATGTCTGAGTATACCCTGCCACACCTGTAGTGGCCAAAAACGATACAGAAAAGGGGGTGGTGATGAACAGAGTGTCTGAATTAAGCAGACCACTCTTACCCAGTCAAGAGATCAGGGCTTAATCCATCACCGTTTTTTAGCTCACTGCATCACCCCAGTTCAGAACCTGGCTATATGCAAATTAGCCTGACCCCGTGCCTCATGGGAACAGGGCAGACCAAACTACCAAGCCAATTCTTCACTGGTAAGGAGACAAGCTTCCGGGGACCGGTTTCTGGCATTTCAGCCGTCGTCGGCCCGGCTTGCTTGAACCCTGGTGGTGCAGTGAGCAAGGGACTCATGTCTGAGTATACCCTGCCACACCTGTAGTGGCCAAAAACGATACAGAAAAGGGGGTGGTGATGAACAGAGTGTCTGAATTAAGCAGACCACTCTTACCCAGTCAAGAGATCAGGGCTTAATCCATCACCGTTTTTTAGCTCACTGCATCACCCCAGTTCAGAACCTGGCTATAAGCAAATTAGCCTGACCCCGTGCCTCATGGGAACAGGGCAGACCAAACTACCAAGCCAATTCTTCACTGGTAAGGAGACAAGCTTCCGGGGACCGGTTTCTGGCATTTCAGCCGTCGTCGGCCCGGCTTGCTTGAACCCTGGTGGTGCAGTGAGCAAGGGACTCATGTCTGAGTATACCTTGCCACACCTGTAGTGGCCAAAAACGATACAGAAAAGGGGGTGGTGATGAACAGAGTGTCTGAATTAAGCAGACCACTCTTACCCAGTCAAGAGATCAGGGCTTAATCCATCACCGTTTTTTAGCTCACTGCATCACCCCAGTTCAGAACCTGACTATATGCAAATTAGCCTGACCCCGTGCCTCATGGGAACAGGGCAGACCAAACTACCAAGCCAATTCTTCACTGGTAAGGAGACAAGCTTCCGGGGACCGGTTTCTGGCATTTCAGCCGCCGTCGGCCCGGCTTGCTTGAACCCTGGTGGTGCAGTGAGCAAGGGACTCATGTCTGAGTATACCCTGCCACACCTGTAGTGGCCAAAAACGATACAGAAAAAAAGGGGGTGGTGATGAACAGAGTGTCTGAATTAAGCAGACCACTCTTACCCAATCAAGAGATCAGGGCTTAATCCATCACCGCCTCACTGACTGGGACATGTCCTGCATGCCCACGGCCATCTCCTTCATGCCCTCAGCTATTGAGCTAATGCCCTTCTCAATGTCTTTCCTTCTAGGCGCTGCACCTTCACCATGTTTTCCTCCAGCCCTGCCAAGAAACCATTACCCTCACCCTGTTGAGGTGGACTGCTTTCCCGAGCCCTGCGGCGGTGTTTGGCACCTGAGTGTGCTCCCTCAGAGGTGGACAGCAAACCAGCATTACTGCCATCCAGTGGCACAGTTGATATCCCCCCTCCCCTCATGTCTTCTAGGGACAACTCCATCTCCTGGAGAGTGGCAACAGCATGCCTCCTGGGTCTAACCACTGCAGGTGGTGTTGCTGCTGGTGAGACTAGGTGACGCTGGCTGTGGTGGCGAGGCTGGCTGTGGTGGTGTGGTGTGCCCTGCACTTTCACTGGCCTTGTCTGTTCTGTCCTTCCGGGGTGCCCTTTCTCCCTTGTCCTGAGCAGTCCTGCGTGATGTCTCGCCTGTGGACAGAAATTGTACATTAGCTCAGTGGTCCTGCAGCCCTGCATTGCAAAATTAAATATTCATTTCTGCCACACTATCTCATTGTCCTCTGCCTGCTTATCACTGATGTGTGTCACATGCCTTGTTGTTCAGTGCGATTACTGTCATGATAGGGGTTTCACTGACTACATCTCCCATAATGCATTTTGGTCTTAACAAAAACCTTTACTGGAGTGGGATTCACACAGCCTAATTGGGTATTTGGGATAGGGAAAGGGGGGGGTGCACAATGCTGTGCATTCTTCTTACTTTGTTTGGTAGCAGCCCTGGCAGAGCTGTCTGCATCCCCGATTCCACAGACACTTTCTGGCTCTATCGTGGACTCCACAAGCTGCTCAAGTTCAGTCAGGGCAGGTACCCTGTCCTCCCTCCTCCTGTCTGGCTGGCTTGTTTTTTTAGATCCGCCATCTTCTTTTTGGCGATGCCCCTGATGTCATACCACCGTTTCTTGAGCACTTCAATGTCCCGGGGGGTCACTCCTATCGCATTCACCTGTGTCTGGATTTCCAGACAGATTTTTATTTTTTCCGATTCAGCCACTTGCAGGGACTGCTTCCCAAACAGCTTAGTATGCTGTTTTACTACCTCCTCCACAAGTACCTGCAGTTCCTTTTGGCAGAATTTCAGTTTCCTCTTCCTTTCTCCTGCTTCTCTTTCTTTGTCCTGGCTGGCCATTGTGCACGTTTTTCTGGAAAAGTTCACCCAGTGGACTCTCTGTTGCTCTCCTCTGCACTCCCAGCCTCTCCAGAAGGTTCTGATTGATTGCACCTGTCTGGGTGTGGCCACTTCCTGGTTGGGAGGGGTGGTGGCTGCACAGGATTGGTTGATTCCTCAATTGCTGTTTTTTTAAATTTACGAATCTGTATTTACCGATTTGGTATTTACTAATTTGGTAATATTTACTGATTCAGTATTTACCGAATTGGTAAATACCGATCGGTATTGTGGAATCGGTAACATTTTTCAGACTTTTACCGATTCGGTAAAATGTACCGATTTTTTTTTTTTTACATACATCAGAAATACCGATTTCTAAATACCGATTCGGTAAAATTCTGTATTTAGGAATCAGTATTTCCAAATTACCTACATATGGCCCTAAATGCTGATGACGTGTTACAGTTTCTCTTTCGTCCTGCTGAGACACTTACTAAATACCTTTGGGGCAGGATCCAGTTTGAAGGTTAATTTATTTATTTTTTATTTCGACATTTATACAGCGCTCTGTTGTCCTGGCGCTAAGTGTTACTCCTGAGATAGAGGCAGGTTAGGGAATCAGTTGGTAAACAGCCATGTCTTTAATGCTCTTCTAAAGGCCATGAGGTCCGTCAATTTTCTGAGAGCGTGGGGCAAGGCATTCCAAGCTCTGGCTGCGCCCAGCACAAAGCTTCTGCCTCCCCTTCGTGTCCTCTTAAAACGAGGGATCACAATCAACCCCATATCGGCTGATCTAAGATTTCTCGTGGGACGGATAAATCCAACCTGGTGCCTATACGGGGAACTGCCAAGACGAAACTTGGCAACCCGAGATCCCCATAAGTCGACTGTGCTTTTTATATCATATACATTTCCCGGAATCCAGAACTTACTTGGTGTCTCTGCCTTGGCCCTGTGATGAGGAAAGTTCATTAAGATATGTCCTGGAGGGGCAAGCTTCCCCTAAATGTCTTGAGTAGAATAACTATTTTTAAAATGGTGATCCTTCTGTGGCTACTTGATGTTCTTCCGAATTATCCACTCCATATTCTGTAGGCCTAGTTTGATTCCTTGCCGGCCATGACAAGAAGGTTTATCTGGGAACACAGGTCCCCAAGTGTGGCTTTTGCAAGTGTGTCAGCTCTATGTATGAAGGAGGGCTAACTATGACGGACGTTCATCTCTACTGCTGGGCGGCTCAACTCAAGACTGTAAATGACTGGTTACTTGGGGTATTTTGGGACCCAACATACCACAGGAAGTAGTTTCTCCTTGACCTGAATCTGGTATTCGGGTCCTCTGTGGGGCACCCATTCTGTCAACACTTCCAGAATTGACTCAGGTGGTTTTACGGTTGTGTAGGGTAGGTCTGAGATGGATAGGCTGGGGTTGCAAATTCACGTCAGGCCCACCTTGTGGGAGGGCTGCTGGCTGGCACAAGTGACGTCTCTGGAGCATTTCCGGGGAAGAGATTGTATAGGAATATTTTACTTGGGAGATGTATGGGACCAGGACCATAATAGCGCTTTTGGAATACAAGGGAGAGTTGGACGACATCCCAGAGTATAGTCCACTCGAGAGCCACTTGCTTATGGGTCTCATATTGAAGGGTGGAATCTCGCAGATTTACAAGACCCTGGTATCGCACTCCCCTTACCTGCTGGTCCCGTTATGGGAGAAATGGAAAGGATGGGTGGGAGCCCTAAAAGGGTCACACTGCCAGGTCGCATGTATTCCCCCTTGCGATGGAAGTCTTGGCCCGGCTCCGGCTCACACAATTTAAGTTTCTGCAGCAGGTGTACCTAACATCCCTCTGGCTATGGAAGGTGGAAACCCGCATTTCCACCGAACATGACAGATGCCAAGAGCCCAAGAGTTTAGTCATGCCCAGTAATACAAATGCATTTCAACACCATGATATCTACTTTAGCACAGTGCCGCAATATGTAACTTTAGAGTTACATATTGAGGCACATCCAAGAATTGCGCTGCTGGGCATACTGGAAGATCTAGGGGGCCCCTGAGGAGACAGAACACTAGTGGGTTTTGCCACGATGGGGGCTAAACGGTATATAGCCAAACAGTGGAACTCTGCTGTGGCCCCTTTGTTAGTGGCATGGACAAATGGCTGGTGTGCCAAGATGGAAGAGCAAAATACACTGCGAGGGGCTGCCCCTGTAAATACGAAAAGGTCTGTAGCAAATGGTGGTCATATCAAGGACTAGATGGATGAAGATGGTGGGGCATATTGCAAGATTGTTTATCCGTGGGATGAGATTAGGCGGTGGAGGGGGGGGGCTAGATGTTTCATTTATATGCTGTGTATTCCAGAAGAGCACCTAGTTGTACTGTTTTCCACTAGAATAAAAATTAAATGTTTCTATTAAAAAGAAAACATATCATGGTATTTTTCATCAGACAATGAAATGGCAGACAAACATGTTTTTCAGTTCTAAAGCTGTCCCCATAAGAGATACTCTAATATTAATTTTCTTTGTCCCCATTTGTCACAGCATACAGGCTTCATGTCCTCTTCCTATGTTTGCCCTCACTAAGAGCGTGGACTAAGTACTTGTGCCCATCAATTTCTTCCGTTTTTGTAGCAACTTTTTTTTGTGTTCAAGCACCTCATATGAGTATTTGTGTTTTCAGTTTGTATCCCATATACCCATCCATGTAGCTTCTATTCCCTCCTACCTGTTCCCCTTCCATGTTGCTTGTTTTTCCTACCACTTCCTTCCCTATGCACTGCGCAACTGCACTCTATGCCACCTCACTCGACACCACTGCACTCTATGCCACTGCACCCTACTTACCACCACTCTACACCAGTTCACTATACTTTGCACCACTGTACTCTGCGACTCTGCACTTTACGCCACTCTACGAAACTCTACTCCATGCCACAGTACTCTATGCCACTCTGCCCTTCTCTGCATCACTCTACTCTATGCCACTCAACTCGACCTCACTGCATTCTAGGCAACTCCACAGCACTCTATGCTACTGCACTTTATGCCACTCTACACTGCACCACGCTACACTAGTTTACTGCTCTTCGCTCCACTGCGCTCTACTCTGCACCACTCTACTCTACTGCACTCTATTCAATGACACTGCACTCTATGCCCCTCCACCACTCTACGCCACTGCACACTAAACCACTGCACTCTAGTCTGCACCACTGTACTCCACCTCTGCACTCTATTCCACTGTACTTTACATCACTGCATTCTACTCTGCACTCCCTACTTTACTCCACTGCACTCTACTCCATGCCAATACATCCCATGCCAGTGCACTCTATGCCACTCTACTTTAATTTGCACCACTCTACTCTGTTACTGCACTCTATGTCACTCTACACCACTGCAGTCTACACTACTCTAAGCTATGCTGCACCACTCTACTCTACACCACTGCACTCTACACCACTGCACTCTTTTGTGCACCATTCTACACCACAGTACTCAGCACCTCTCTATACCACCCCACTGCACTGTACACCACTGCACTCTATGCCACTGCACTCTACTCTGCTTTATCCTACTCTACGCAACTGCACTCTACTCTATGCCACTGCACTTGGTGCAACTGCATTCTACTCTGCACCACTCTGTTTTGTGCCACTCCACACACTTCACTCTTCTCTATCCCACTCTACGGCACTCCAAGCCACTCTACTCTACTCCACACCACTCTACGCCATGCTGTTCCACACTACCCTGTTATACAACACATGGCTAAAAGACATGTGCAAAGCCAATGGTAACACCTATTGATTTTGCCAGTGCATGTTTGATTCTGTATGCCTTTGAGAGGCAAAATCAAAGTATTATCTTGTCTTTGGCATAGAACTCAAGTATCATTATGCCATTTTGTGAGGAGAGAGAGACCTGTGCAGCTGCACCTCACACCTTCATTTGGTACCATGACAGCACTCTTCTGCTTAATAAATTGGCAAGGGCTGCGCTAAACAGATACCATTTACATAGATAAGCGGGAAAAGCTATGGGGCAACATAAATTACCCCACAAGTGCAAGTATTACAGTATGTTGGGCAAGAAATTGGGACACAGATTTGACCTGCCTGCTTTAAGATTGTTGGTTTTTTTCCCTTCAATTGGACTTTGTTGTAAGTTCAGCTTTGTTTTGCTTATGTTGTGAGCTTTGTTTTATTTTTTGTTCAACGTCTTGAGGCAAGGTCCTTCCTGGCATTTTCTGCACATTGTGTCTGAATAAATAATTCATAAAATCAGTTAGATAAATACGTACTTTCATCCCCATCTTTTTGTTTAAAAAAAGATTTAATTTAAGAAATTAAGACAGTCAATGGAAACCTAGGCATATATATATATATATATATATATATATATATATATATATATATATATATATATATATATGTAAGCAAGCGAAACTCACCTTAAATACCCAATATGATGTAACTGCCTTTTCCCAGAAGTCTTTAATAATATCGTTAACTGGGTAAATGCAATGAAAGAAGGAATTAAGCAAATTATACAATTTTGGAAGAATGGTAAGTTTATAGGGTATCCTGGTGTTGGCAACAAAGGAATAACAGCTTTTCAACATACACAATTGCTATCACAAAGAAGTGATAAAAGAAGTAGCAAAGTAGAAGGTGTACTGTGGGAGTACCAAATAACTATGAATTATTCGTAGTTAATACTATAATCTAATGCGCCAGTAGAAGTCAACAAGAGAAGATGTAATAAAGGAGAAAAGGGAAATTAGCTTTGTACTAATGCAACTAGTCAACATTATTTAATATTTCAAGATGCCATTTGTCTGTTAGGAGAGTATGCCAGATTTGTTTCCGCTTCTAAAGTAATCGTAATTTGTAATCTGTGAGGCAGTAAACAATTACTTTCACAATCTAATTTCAAGGTTACTGTGGTAATAAACAGTTTTTTTGCCATCGCACTGTAGTAGTAAATCTGTGTTTATTTGTACAGTTGCTCTAAATAACACAACAGTACTTAGCAACATTTAGACAAGATCTCCATCTTCCATACCTCCGAGCCACACTAGACTGACCACCACTGTGTTCACTTCTCCTTCACCAAACCCACCGTTCGCCACCACACCCTCTGCAATCCTTGCAGAAGCTGCAGCAAGGTCACCAAAGACCAGCTCACCACCTCCCTCCGAAAGACCCCTGCGCTGGCATGGATGCCAACACCTCAGCAAGCAACCTCCACCACTGGATCTCCAACTGTGCCAACACAGTGGCCCACTATCAGGAAACCACTCAGGCAAACAGCCCTCCAAGAAAGCCAGCTGGTTCTCCCCTGCCCTACAAGAGTCCAGGCGCACCTGCAGACGGCTCAGGAAAAGATGGAGGAGCAGCAAGATCAGGGCAGACCACGCTGCCTTCAAATCCACTTTCACCGCACACCACCGCCTCGCCAGAACGGCAAAGAGAGCAGCCATCTATGAACGCATCAACACCAACACACACAACAGCAAATAAGCAAATAACTCTTCACCGCTATCAAGGAAATCGCTAAACCCAGCACAGAGACAGCAGAAATTCCCCCGTCTCAAGACCTGCGACAACCTTGCCACCTTCTTCCACTGCAAGATCGAGGAGATCTATTACAGCTTTGCAAACCAAGTGTCACCCACCACACCTAATGGCTCCAAACCCCAGCAGACCTTCACCAGCTGGACTACCCTGACCACACCCTCAGGATCAGGCAGAGCATCCACTCCGGAGCCCCTTCGGATCCCTGCCCTCACCACATCTTCAACAGAGCTGGCATCTCCATTGCACCTGAACTCTGCTGCACCATGTTATGTTATGTTAAGACTGGATTTGTAGAGCGCACAGCTACTCAGAAGAGTTTCCCGCCGCTAAGACAGAAAGATGCAGAGGTCAAAGAAGGAGCATCGGTCTCGGGGTGGTCGGCCATTATACTGCTTGTTGGAACAACCATGTTTTCAGTTGTTTCCTGAGAACCATTATGCCAGCCTCAGCGAAAGAGGTAGCTTGTTCCAGAATCTAGCCACTAGCACTTAAAAAGAACGTCCGCCACGGCGGGCTCTAAGACACTAAGGGATAACGATTAAGTGTTGGTGTGCTGATCTAAGGGATCTGCCAGGCACGTAGTAAGAAACTCTTCTATGAATGTAATGTGCCCCTATGCCATGTAAAGCTTTAAAGGCAAGGACAAGTGCTTTAAAAAGTATCCTGCATCGGACAGACTACCAATGCAGCTTCTTCAGGTGGTGGGAGATCCGGTCTCTGGGTGCGAGTCTCAGGACTGCTCTAGCTGCAGTATTCTAGACGACCTGCAGTTTATTGAGCATAGACTCCAGAAGGCCCAGATAGAGGACTTTGGCATAGTCCAATCTGGAGGTGATGAGGGCCTGAACGACCGTCTGTCTGTGCGAGGTCGGTAATATGAAGAGAAACCGACATAGCATTCTAAAGAGGCCGAAGCACGTGCCCACTACTGACTGTACTGGGGGCGCCATAGATAAGGCATTGTCAATTTTCACTCCCAGGTTTTTTACAATCTTTACTGTTGACTGGGGGGGGAGACATGTCCGTGGACCACCATTGTTTCTAGGCGTCCAGAAGGGGGTAACGAAAAAAATGATTTCAGACTTTTACGGGTTGCATTTAAGATGGTTATGTCTGAACCAGGCAAAGATTTCTCTCAAGCATTTGTTAATCTTCTCGCCATTGAACTCCTCACCCTTGCAAGTGAAGAGCAGTTGAGTGTCGTCGGCATAGGATATAATCATAGCCTCACCCGCTTCCGCCAGGGTAGCCAGGGGAGCCATGTACAGATTAAAAAGTACAGGATTGAAGATGGATCCCTGGGGCAAGCCAACCTTCAAGGGTGGCATACTGGCTGAAAATGGGGGCATCCAGACCTCTTGATTTCTATCCTCCAAAAAGGAGGAGAACCACTTCAACACCGTGCCTTCGAGTCTAAGCTCCCGTAACCTCTGCAGGAGGAGGCTGTGGGGGACGGTGTTGAAAGCCGCAGAGAGGTCTAGGACAGCTTTGCCACCTTTATCCAGGGTCTCCTTGATGGAATCGGAGACCTCCAGATAAGCTGTCTCTGTGCTAAGGTTCTGTCTAAAACCTGACTGACTCAGAGATTATTGGCTTCAACAAAATCGCTGATCACTGAGTGAACATATTTCTCTATTGTCTTTGCGAAGAAAGATAGCAAAGAGATTGGTCTGTAGTTAGTTAAGACCGTGAGATTGGCTGAAGATTTTTTCAGTAAGGGGATAGTTTTCACGCTCTTCCAGCTAACTGGGACCTGACTGCTAAGAAGAGACACGTTCAGAATGCTGTTCACTATGGGATTCAGAACCTCCGCCGTAGAAGCCAGAAATTTGGCAGGGCATGGATCCACAGGAGCTCTGGATTTAAGACCCTTCGTTATTGATAAGGACTTCTCGGGGACAACGGAGGGAAGTTGGAAAGGTAAGCCCTACCGTCATGATTCTGGGGGGCAGGTGATGAGGAAGTCATCACATCTTTCCTATCCAACCCATCAAAAGATGATTGAATGGTGATAATCTTTGTGTAGAAGAAGTTAGCTAACTTTCCGGTCCAGTCATCTGAGGGAAGGGAGAGCCTAGTTGCAGCGCTAGGTGAAGAGAAGCTTTTAACAATCCTGAAGACTTCTCTGCTTTTATTTCCAGCGGACTTAATTTTGGATGCAAAGAAACTCTTCTTAGCTTCCTGTATTCTTCTGGGATATTCTCTTAAGGCCTCTTTATCGTTCTTTTTATTTTACACATTAAAATCTTTCCTCCATACTCTTTCCTACAATCCGTTCTACACTGTCGCAGGGTATCGTTTTAATAGAGCACTGGGTTAAGGGGGCAAGGGACAGGGTACCTTGCATGATCCACTTAACAAGGGCTTCCGCATCCTGCTCTGTATTGCCTCTAGGCATAAGAGGGTATTTATCGAGTTCATCTTTGAGGGCAACTGGGGTAATCTTATGAAAAGACCTTGTTTGACCAGGGTCAGTGAAGGCTTCGTTAGTTTTGGTAGCTTAAATCCCACCAGGTAGTGGTCTGACCATAGTAGAGATAAAGGAGTCTCAGCCTGGATATTACAGTTGGCAAATACTCGGTCAAGGGTATGGCTTTTGTATGCGTAGGGGTGAAGACATATGGGACAAGATTAAGCACATCCAAGGATTCCAACAGAGAAATAGTCTCCGGGATATCCTGTTTGTCCATATGTATGTTGAAATCACCAAAAACAAGAACATTTTTAAATCTAGAGGCCACTGACGCGATAGCTTCACCGAAGGACTCAGGAAGGCCCCTGCGTGACCCGGGGGTCTATATATAGGGACTCCCGCTACGCACTGATGGGGGGAGAGGGTAGCCTGAAAACCGAGGCACTCAGCTCCTTCAATGTCTTCCATGGGAATGCATGTGATGGCTATATCCAATTTACAAATCATAGCAACACCACCTCCCATGCTTCCAGCATGATCCTTCCTTACAATAGAGTAACCCGGGGGGTGGCTGTGGCCATAGTCGGATTCGAGGAAATCTGGCTTGCTCTCGTATAACATGTCAACTGCTCCATTGAGTCCGCAACCTTCCTGGAAGACTGGAAGCGCACAGAGATCAACCCCCTACTGATTAAACCCTCTGCCAACCCAACAGACTTCAAGAACTTCAGACCCATCTCTCTGTTGCCTTTCCCAACCAGAGTCATTAAGACAGCAATCAATGCCCAGCTTCCACCTCTCAGAGTTCATCGAAACGAACAACATCCTGAACCTAGCCCAATCGGGCTTCAGAAGCAACCACAGCACTGAGACCGCTCGACCTTTCTGAGGCACATGACATCTGCATCCTCCTCGACCAAGGCGAGACTGTGTCCCTCATCCTCCTGGACCTCTCAGCCGCATTCGACACCGTCGCCCACCACACCCACTACGCCAGACTCCACAATGCCGGCATCTGCGACAAAGCCCTAGAATGGACCCGCTCCTTCCTCGCTGGCCAAATGCAGAGAGTCAGACCTCCGTCGGTCAACTCCAAACCCATAAAGATCAGCTGCGGAGTGCCTCGTGGATCCTCCCTGAGCCCCACCCTTTTCAACAGCTACATAGGCTAACTTGCAGCCATTGTCCGAAGCCACGGACTCCACATCGTCTCCTATGCCGATGACACCCAGCTGATTCTCTCACTCACAAACAAACCCACAGCCTCCAAGATCAACTTTTCCACAATTGAATGAAGGCAGTCACTGCTTAGATGAAGGACAGCTGCATCATGCTTAACTTTGACAAGACATAAGTCCTCATATTGGGCTCCCCTCCAACTGGGCTGACTCTTGGTGGCCCACAGCACTCTGACCCCCCACACCCTTCCCAAACTTACGGACCACGCACGGAACCATGGCATCATCCTGGACTCCTCGCTCTCAATTAACCATCATATCAACGATGTTTTGTCCTCCTGCTTCCACACACTCCGCTTGCTTTGTAAGATCTTCAAATGGATCCCCACGAGTCCAGGAAAATGGTCATCCATGCGCTCATCAGCAGCAGACTCGACTATGGCAATGCACTCTATGCTGGCACCACCCAGAAACTCCAAAAGAAATTACAGAACATCCAGAACGCCTCTGCCAGATTCATCCTGAATATCCCACACCGCAAGCACATCACAAACCACCTGAGAGACCTACACTGGCTACATGTCAAAAAAATAATCGCCTTCAAGCTCCTCACGCATGCCTACAAAGCCCTCCACAACGCCGGACCTACATAACTCACTCACTGCCCCTCCTTCTACACTCCCACAAGACAGCTCAGCTCTGCCCAACTGGCTCTGGCCACCATCCCACACATCTGCATGACCACAGCTGAAGAAAAATCCTTCTCCTAGCTCACTGTGAAGACCTGGAACTCCATTCTGCTGCTCCTCAGGCAATCACCATCGCTGTTGCAATTTAGGAAGGACCTCAAGACCGGGCTCCTCGACTGAACCGCAGACCCACTCCCCCTTAGCGCATTGAGAACCTCACGGGTGAATAGTCACGCTTTATAAGATATCTGTGTATCTATCTATTTGCCTACCTATCTGTCTCTATGATGGTAAGTGCTTCAAACCGGAAACAGTAATATGCTTTTCTAAAGTCTGCTACTTTCGATATAGACACTGCTTGTTCCTCTACACTTAATTAAGGATAGACACCGGTACACTCTTCGAAAGTGATAAGTGCTTTACTTTTTCTCTGCCAGAAAGCTCAACGCATTTTGGCTACACCAATGGCTTTTTCATGGGAGTGCTTTTAATAATACACCACATGATACCGACAATAATAGAAAAAAACAGTTCTGTGTCAGCCTTACAATTTTGAGCATACTAGTGAATACTGGAATAGCCATCCAATTGATAAATTAACACTGAATTGATTTGTATGCCCCAAATACAATTAAACTTGTTTGTTTACACGTTCAAGGTCCCCAGATTTGTCCTCAAAACATAAACAGATTGAGAAGTTTAGCCCCAGTGGGCTTAAAATGCATAATGCATTTAAATGCAATTACCACAATATATATGAATTCAGAATATATAAATATTGAACATTTACAAAATAATTATCTAAAGATCAAAATCAAATGATTAAGGTCATGTTCATGCAGACTGCTATTGAAAAGAAATTCTTCTTTTTGAATGGTCATCTCCAAGTTTTGGACTGATGCTGTCCGTTTTTGCTAACCAGATGCCAGTGCCATGACCCCAAAACGTGTATGTTACATTGACTATACCCAATTGACATAGGCTAACTTAACTGTATATGGTCCCCAGTGCATGTAAGATATAGAGTCGCTCCAAGGATTGCAACCTGGTTGTGCCAACCTAAGAGCGACACCGGTAAAACGAGCCTCCCAGTCAGACGGATCCTGTGAGTTCTGCCAGAGAGGAAGGATTGGAATCCAAGGAGCCGCCCTCGACTGGATCCAATCCTTCCTCTCTTACAGATACCAGAGGATGCGTCTCCCCCCTTTCCTCTTGAAACCCACGGACATCATCTGCAGAGTCCCCCAGGGATCTTCACTCAGCCCCACGCTCTTCAACATCTCCATGGCCCGCCTCGCCGCCATTGTCAGACTGCACGGGCTCAGCATCGTCTCTTACGCCAACGACACTCAGCTCATCCTATCGCTCACAAAGAATCCCGAAGACACCAGACTACGCTTCCAGGAAGGCATGAAGGACGTGGCAGCCTGGATGAAGGACAGCTGCTTGAAGCAGAACTCAGAGAAGACCGAGGCCTGGGACAACACCTGGTGGCCCGCCGCCCTCAAGAACCCACCCACCCCTACAGCCCACACGCGAAAAGTCAGCATCATCCTTGACTCCTCCCTCTCCATAAACCGCCAGATCAACGCCGTCGCCTCCACCAGCTTCAAATGTCTTCGCATCCTCCGCAAGACTTTCAAGTGCATCCCTTCCGACTGCAGAAGGCCCGTCACCAACGCAGTCGTCTGTTGGACTACGGAAATGCTTTGTACGCCCTAATCAACAAAACGCTCCTACACAGACTACAGTCCATTCAGAATGCCACCGTCAGACTCGTACTAGAGACTCCACGCCACAAACACATGACCCAACACCTTTAAGACCTCAACTGGGTCTCTGTCGAGAAGAGGGCCACCTTCAACCTCCTCACCCTCGCTTATAAATCCCTCAACAACATCGGACCCAAATACCTCAACGAAAGACTATCCTTCCACGTACCCAAGAGGAACCTCCGCTCTGCGGACCTCGCCCTGGGAGAGGTCCCCCGGATCCTCGGGATCAGAACAGGTGGGAGAGCCTTCTCCCACATCGCAGCCAAGACCTGGAACAAGCTCCCTCTGAACATCAGACGCTCCCCAACTCTGCACGCGTTCAAGAAGGACCTCAAGACCTGGCTCTTCGACTGATCCGGAGCTCCCCTCCCTCCCAGCGCCTTGAGAACCTCGCGGGTGAGCAGAGCGTTTTACGACCCCTGATTGATTGATTGACCCATTGCAGACTGGAAGGGCATATTTAAACTGCAAGCCTGACTTGGCTTTAAGGCTATGGCAAAGTAAAACCTCCCTCTATAATACATTTAAGTCACGTCTACCGAGCCCTAGGGCATGGTGCAGCACATTTCATCAGCGGAACATGCATTTTTTTGTTCTGGATGTACAAAAGCAAAACTGTGATTTTACTGTGGAAGGACCTGGTATCCCCATTGGCCAGAACAGGGTTACACGCTGAGCCCCTTAGCTGTGCTAACTCCTGAATGGTGCAACCAAAGTTGATACTCCAATGTATCAAGCAACTTGTTGTATGAAGCCCAATTTGAGACTCAAGTTGAAATTAATTTAGCAATAGTGTGCAACTTTTACAAAGTTGCCACTTAGTTGCTTTCGATTTCCTGTGTCCTTAACAGTTACACAAGGAGCTTGAACTGATACAGCTTTCTGCCTTCCTAAATTGACGTTCTAATGAATCCCAGTATAGAGACAATAGGGGTCTGCACTTGAGAGAGGTGTTACCTTCCTCCTGCAAAACACCACGCTGGTGTTGGCCCAAAAGGGGAGCTTGAAAGCTGAAGCCACCTATTAAGAGCAAGTGGGGAACACTTGGGAGAGGGGCAGCTGGATTGTTTAGGTACACAAGCTGACACCCGGATAGGAGGAGGGAAACCTGTTGTCAAACTGGTTTTAGGGGCGGGTAGCCCCCATGGTAGCCACAAATTTGGGTTGGGCTACAGAGCTCTGGACGCTGAGAGAGAGAGGGGTTCTGCCATCTTGGGAATAGGCAGAATAGTGCATCCTGGGATAGCCAGATGCCACACTTCCTAGGAAATGGTCATCAGGAGGGAGGGAACCTAGTATCCCATTGGCTAATGACTGCTCCTTCACTGGGGGCTATTTCTGAGCACCCAGAACTCAGATCTCAACTGGACTGGAAGTAGGACTGAAGAAGGACTACCCTGCTGCACCTTGGAACTGGTAAAGAGAGACTGCACCAGCGTAAACTGCACCTGCTGAACCTGGTAGTTAGCAAAGAAGAGGGATTGTGCCTACTGTGTCCTCCTCATGGAGAAGTTGGCTCCCGTGCCCAGCCAAAGCAAAGAGACTCTAAGGATCAGTTGACTGTTCTGTTCACAGCACAGGGCCACAACAGCTGAGAAACTTACATTTTGTTAGTTTATTACAAAGCCAAAAACAATTGGACATATACTTCAAAGGGAAAAGTACAATTCATGCCCACAGAAATCGGTCAACATAAGAAATGACACAAAAGCCTCATGAAATAACATATAAAGCGAACATGATTTATGGTGTATTTCCAAATTACCACATTACATAAGCACATCAAACACATGAATAATTGTCAACATCATGTACAAATTCTGCACATTAATGTTTTCAGCTAAACACAAATAGTCGCAACTTTAATTTCTTCACGTTTACTTTGAAATATCTCTAACACGTCACCTTTGACCTTATTAGAGTTCACATTCTATGGACCTAATGTTAACACAATACAGGATTATATGCAGGTGTGGACTACCCATGGAAGAGCGCAATTAGCGCTCTAACAGGACTATTAGGTTATTTAATTTACTGTATCTGTAGGTCTGAAAACGTTTGTAAGATGACAACAAGGACACGTCTTTACATATGTGAAATGAATACTGCCTGAAATATAAACTAATGCAACTCAGAGGTTTTCAGCCTTCACACAAATTGCATCAACTGTATAGCAGTGCCTTCCTTCTGCAGGAAGTGGTTCAAAATTGTAATGTACCTGTAGACCTCATTAATCATTGTTGTGCACAACTGCTTTCAATATTATGTTTCAGCTAATATTATGTTCCATTCTTCTGCCAACATAAAGAGACATCTGCTATACATATAGGACTGATTCATTCCAGTGCACCATTTTCTTACCAACGTGAGCAGCTGCTACCATATGCTGAAGTTAAGATCACATAAAAACTGAATGTGTTACGTTCTGAGTAGTTTATATTTTCACCTATTTTTTTTTTAGTTGTATTAATCACATTGCATATATTTGTAGTTCCTAGTATTTGTATAGCACCCAAACTGCCCAACAGTCGGAGTCATTGCACACTGGTTGTGTTGCCCTGTACTTTTCATCTTAGATCAGGGTGCATTGGTTGTATAGCAACACTTCATCGAGCGTCATTTCCCTCTTTCTTTAGGTTTTGCTATTTTAAGTTTAGAGTGTAGTGATATGTTGATACATGTTTTACCATATCAACCATTTCCCACGCCTCTAAAATAATCCATGGTCAGTTATACAGGATTTTACATGGGGAAACAATCTCCACATCTCATTTAGATAAGGTTTTCAATCAAGTGGAAAAACCTCTGCCTTGCCCCACGTCTTCACTGTACAATTGTGTAACGTGTTTATGGTATCGATACACGAGAAAATCCCATTGAAATTGCTGTTATTTCTAAAGCAAACAGATGAATGGTATTTATGAAAGTGTTCCCACTGTACTTAGATTACAGGGGGAAATGTTACCTCGCAGACTTTGACAAGAGCCGGCAATTTGAAGGCAGTGCCGATAATGAAAAGCGAGAGCTGATCAAAAGTGACATGAAGGTAAGCGCTAGAGGCTTCCAGCTTCACAAGTTTCTCTGCAAAATGCTTATTGTCCTTTCGGTTGTGTCAGGTTTCTCTGCAGATAGTGGTGTCCGCGCTTTTCTGGTCTCGGTCTACTTGTAGGAAATGATGTCTGTCCTTTCACCCCCCGTGTTGGTGTTTCTACAGTCAAATTGCAAAGCAGATTATGTATTTTCCTTCCTCTCAATGTGATTCTCTCTGCTGGTAATAGTGTCTGTCCTTTGCTCCCAAGGAAAGGATCACTCACAGATGCAATAAACATGGGAATCATCATACCCCAGAGGTGAAATCACAAGTTGAACACGCTTTTGAAGGATATTTTGTGTTATGAAGCTTGTTCAGCTAACAGTTTTTGCAATAGAGTAGAGAGCAACTGAAAATAGTGCGAAAAATGTCATTGTTTCACAGCCTTGTTCTCTTTTCAGCATGTAGGCAATGTCCATTAGCAAAGTACTAGAAGCCTCATCATGCAAAGGAATACCTTCTTTCCAGTGTTGCTGTTATACTTTTGAGGAATGTATTAATGTAGATGTAGTTTTTTTTTCTCTCTATAATCACTACTAGCTTAACCTGTCCTATCTGGCTGGGATCTGGAAGCTTCCACTGCCCAATGGTGAAGCACCTGCTGTGAGATCTGAAGTAGAGACCTTTAGTGAGGTGGTCGGATAGGAAACCTTAGAGGAGAGCCATGGACCTGAAAATAACATTGCATTTTTTTTAAAGTTTCTGGAACAATAAAATACAATACCTCTCTCACACCTACTAGCCCACCAATAACACATCCTGATGATAATAATGGAGTGGAAAAGGAATGGGGAATGATAGAGATCGCTGTCATACAGGCACTAAAATGCCAACAGAGATCGTTGATTCACAACAATCTTAGTCTTACACCAGACACATTGCAGCATTTTCCGAGTGACTGTTAAGACAGTCAAATTACCCAGGTGTCCCCCCGTTTGATCCCCTTGGGATCACAAAGTACAGAGACTGGAAGTAAATAGGGTGAGATGAACCAAACTTTGTGTACTGTCTATGTGTAGAAATAAAATGTAATTTAACGGTACCCAGAGTGAAGAGTACCCTAGATGGCAAAAGATTACTAGTTTTGGAATGCCACTTGTCCTGAGCAGGATTAAAAGAGCATGGTAATTGCTTCCAGACAGTCAATGCACTGGGGATGTGGCATCTGACCAGGTGCCAGTCTTTCTTGGATGGTCACCTCTCAGTGACGACTGTTGCTGTTCTGAACGGTGATTCACAGAGTTATGTGACTGTGAAGTAAAAACCTTCCCTGGAAGTCTGGTGTGTAAATTCCGTCAAGGGAAGATATGGGACTGCATCCAGGATCAGCATTTATGAAACCAGTGGTTTGAAGAAAGTATAAAAAATGGATTTAGTTTGCACAAACAATGCTAGGTCCACGAGCTCATTGATAAGTGGGTTGCAGAAGAGCTGAAGACTATTTATGGAAAAAGTGTCTTTACCATCATTCTTTGCATCATAGTACTCGGGTACTTTCTTCCACACTTGCTGCCAAGGGGTGGTCGGTGTGCAGATCTCTCAACTTTCCTTCTTGATTGCCCGAGGAATGGATGAAACTGCCCAGTAGCCACGGTTCCACTGTGCACATAATATTCAAGAGCAAGATATCAAGTGTCTCCTAAAGAGCGTTCCCATTAGGAGGAAAAGCCAAAAATGGCAAAAAAACACATTGCCAATATTGGTGATTCCAGATTATTGATGATGGCTAATACAAGAGTTGATAAAGCTAGTTACAAATTGCACAAGGAAAAAGAGTAGAGTGTGTGAACCCAGCATAAAGACTTCAGAATTAAATAATTCAGAAGTGAACTCAGCTGCAGAAAAACAGACAGAAAAGAAGTCATGGACAAGAAGGCTTCCAAACTAATAAAGAATGTGACGGAAAATAGCAGAAAAACAATTGTTGGGATGCATCCATGTCAAAACTTTGCTTCTGTATATGAGGCCCAGACAGAAAAAAATTACAATGCAGGAAAAAGGGTTAGAAACATCTTAGATGAGCAACTTCAAACACTTGGAAAGTATCTATTATAGACAGGATTAGATTTAAGGCCAGCTACACCCCTTCTTCAGGAGACTGGTGACTTCCAGGCGTGAGATGAAGAACGCCTTGTTGGACAGCCTTCCTATTTACAATGCTCTTGTCCCCTGCAAGCCATCCCTCCAGGCTGGCGTTCCACATGGCCCACGGTACAGCCCTCCTACTGGCCCTGGAGTTGCTGATACTGACTGGGCAGTACAGGGGAATGTACCTCACCTTGTACTGAGAACGAGGAATTGAATATCTCAGGCAGATTTAACACCCACCAACCTGGATCTAAATCGAATTCCATTCTGTGTTTTTATAGTTCTTCAGAGTGGAACACAATTTGAAGCTTTCATACGTCTACATTGTTCATGTTCATCCTTTTACCTTTATCTGTTTCACTGTAACAGTCAAATTAGTCGATTTGCCTCTACTTATTTAGGCGTAAGCTACGTTCATTTACAATGTCTCGTCATTCCATATGCAAGGCTTGTTAAAGTCAAGGTTCTTTTTACTGGTGGCTGTAAAGGAATCGAGGTGTGAGAAAAAAAGAGAAGCATTATTGGAAAGGGCTGCATAGGCATCTTTGGCTTAAATACTATTTAACCTGTAGATTGGTTCCAGGATTGATAACTCTGGTACCTCGATGCCATTTGTTGGGATGTTAGTGTTTCAAACTAGTGGCACAGTGGTTTTAGGAAACTAAACAACTATTCACTCCCAAAACAGAATTTCATTAACACATGAAACTGTATTTTACACTGTTATAGCAAAATGCAGTACATCACCTCCAGTGTATTTAGTTATGACCTGTGCTTTAATATTAATTTGAAACAATGATTATTGAACATACAAGAGTCTATTGTGCGTTGGTAAGATAACATGCTTCCTCCGGTTCCAGGGCCTGGCAGAGGTGGTTCAGTACATGACTGGAACAGTGGGACAGGATTTGGATGGATTACCTCCAGATGAGGTGGACAGCTCTGTGGAGGCGGGGGACTTGATCCGAAAGCTTCTGAACCCAGATGAGGAGCACCAGTCAATAAAAGACTTCTTCAAGCACCCTTTCTTCTGGAGCCGTGAGAGGTGAGAAAGAACACATGCGTTACGTAACACAAATAATAGGGATAGGACAGTGCTCAATATCTTCTTTATATTGCCTATGTATGTTCATGTTACTCAATTACACATATATACAATTTGTGACAGAGGAAAGTATACTGATTTGTCCAAACTCCCATGATTGATCCCATGCCTAAGTAAGGAATATTGCCATTACGCCACATCTCCCACTGGGAATATGTAGCCATTGTTTCTCTGTTTGAGCCCTCAGATGCTTTGGTGTTATAGCTTGGCTGCCCGTAAAATGTATAGGTGTAGACTCACATCCTGAACCATTGTGTGCACATTTATGCAGTACTCGATTAACTCTTCAAAAATCACATGGTCATTACACTTGCAAATGTGTGGCTAAGCCTTGTTGTTATTGTTGTCCAAGGTACCTTTCAGCAAACCTAACACAAAGCTGCAATCGTGTCAAACTGCAATATTTATTTACAGATTCAAATTGTGTACAGTTCTGTAACCATCATACTGTCATATGCTGGTGTAGCTCACTCATCTCAGAGACCATAACAGTATAAACTCCCATATTCACTCCAGATGTTGCAAATAGCTTACACTCATAACAATTAATGGTTAGGCTGTAAAGAATTTTTTATGACACTAGATTACGTTTTTGTAAATTCTGATTATTGGGCTACCTGTAAGTCATGGAACCTCATGTTTTTCTAACACTAATGCTGACAGCATAGGTTTTCAAGCAAGAGAGTTGCTTTGATAAGAAATATCTTGTGACAGTAGACAGTCGTGAGGGAAAGGTACACACAATCATTTATTCTCATGAGCCGATAGTGAAAATGGGGCTAGTGATGATAAACACTGCAAAAGTCCTGATTTTCAAGCAGTCGTGGACCCTTATGTTGCCCACATTAAATCTGTAGTTCTCACAAGCATTATGCATGGTACATGAGAAAAAACTATGCATGTTTGTCTACCTCTGGTAAAGATAAATCTTGTAAGATTTTGTCTTCCTCTTAAGGCTGGGTCATCTGTACATATCCCAGTGGGAGACTAAAGTTGGCACACACATTCCCTGAGCTGTTGTGATGGATCCTTCCTTCCGACTCTCATTAGGGTCTATGTGATATTAAGTTGTGCTTAGAATTAATCAATCAGGGTTCTTGTATAGCGCGACTTCACACCCGTTAGAGTCTCAAGGTGCCGAAAAAATATGTAGCTGAGAGCTAGGTTTTGGCTAGGTCCAGTCCCTCAATCTGGAGGTAGGTCCTACCTACCAAATCTTCTTCACCTGGTTTGTTATTTCTAAGAATGGTGACTCGCATTTGGTTGTCCACTTATTGTTCACAAACAAATTATCCATTTCTGGGTTCCACCAAGTCCTCTCTAGCTCCTGTGTTGTGCACTTCTTAAAGATGGGCTGGTTATTAGGATGGCTGTAGGGGACGAACCCTCTGGTGGCTCGGACCTGTCAGGGTTTTACTGATTAGATGATAACCTATAGTTTCTCTGCTCTCCTGTTCTGCTGCTTTTTGCAAACTAACAGAAGAGGAAGGATATTGGAAAGTGTAGGAGAGGTCAGAGAGAGAAATTGAGACATTGCAGCGACCTCTACCGTTTGGTCGAGCACTGGTTCAAATAATCACAAGTAGGTATACTGGGACACCCTTAGAAGTACTATAAGGGAAAGGTCATAAGGGAACAATGGTTTCAGACATGTTACAACTAACAAAGCACCGGAAAATACATCCCCAGCTTCAAAAGTAGCAATAGTGATGACTGGTCAGCAGGGAGGACCTGACTTTCAACCCTGGAGAATGATAATCCAGAATCTAATGAGGAAGTCAGGACACAGGGTAGACAGAAGAAGCTGAAGCCTATAGAATACTTGCATGCGAGCACCTGTGGAAACTGGAGCAGAAAGGACAGCTAAGGAGGAGAAATTAAGGAAAACAAAAAGGTATGAGGTTGGGAGGTTTTGTGCAAACTTGGCCAGAAGTAAAATTCCAGAGACACCCAGGTCATTTAACCAGGTGTCACGTTTTTGTCTTTAAATGGCATTACAGTGCTTCTGCTTGTGTTCCTCCTGAATCCCTTATTGTGAGACAAAAGTGATACTTCCTTCCTCTGGGGAAAGCCACTTTTATTGTTTTTATCTCTGCAAAGCAATATCCATTTCCCCATAAATGCAAGTCCTGTGTTGGAAAATCTCCCTCTCGGAAGGCCACCCCAAACACTTTGCCTTCCTCTTCCTCTTTTTCTGTCCTTGTTTTTGTTGGCTTTAGGACTCTGGGCACTTTACCACTGCTAACCAGCGCTAAACTGCATGTACTTCTTCTCTAAACATGGTAACATTGGTCTAGCCACAATTAGGATAGTTAATTCATCTGCAAGTCCCTAGTAGAGTGTACTACCTATGTCCAGGACCTGCAAATTAAATGCTACTAGTTGACCAGCAGCACTGAGTGTGCCACCCAGTCAATTAGCTTTTAAACATGTCTCAGGCCTGCCACTCTAGACCCTGTTTGTGCAGTTATATGGCCATGCCGATTTGCCATTTAAAACTCCTTGCAAAACCTTAAACTCTACTTTTATTACACATAAATTACCCCTAGAGTAGCTCCTAGGTAGCCCAAAGGGCAGGGTGTTGTGTCAGCAAAAGGTAGGACATGTACTTTTAAGTTTTGCATGTCCTGGTAGTGAAAACAAACACATTTGGTTTTCCCCACCGGGAGGCCTACCTCTCTCATATGTTATCCTTAGTAATTTCTTACTACACTTTTAAGTTGTAATTCCTGATTGAGAAGGAGTAGATCTGTCATGTTATATATCTTTGGAATGGTAATTATAAATCCTCTTTACTAGTAAAGTTAGATTTAACATTACTATTTTAGAAATGCCACTTTTAGAAAGTGGACATTGCTCTGCTCTTAAAGCGCTGTGTGCTTGATGCCTGTCTCCAATACATGTCTGGGGTGGGTGACAGCTTGACTTTGTGCATTTCCTCTAGACAGCCGCACCCAAAGAAAGGTTGGATGTGTCTGAGTGGCCATCTGCATCCTGATGGCTCATCTTGGGCAGGATGGTAGGAAGGAGCTGACACACCTGAATAGGCTGTGTTCTGTCCCCACAAAAAGGGTTGATTATTCCCTTGTGGTAAGTCTAGAGCCAGGGCTAGGAAGAAGGGACGTCTGTGTACTTCAAAGAGCCTTCTTTGAAGTCACCCCCACTTCAAAGGCACAACTGGGTATAAGTACTGGATCTCTGACCCCACAAAATCAGACACTTATGGACCTCTAAAGAAACTTTGTCAGAAGAACTGCTGTGCTGCTATAAGGGCTGTCACATTGCTAGACTGCTGCTCTCGAAGAACAGCTTTTCTGCTGTGCTGCCCTCTGACCCTGTTGAGGAACAGATGGACTCTGGTCTACAAGAGCTTGTGATCTTGCCTCCTGTTTCAGAGACTCAGGACTATCAAAGTCTCACCAGTTACTCCAGTGCCTGATCCATTGGAAATGAACCCAGGTGCTTGCTCTAGTCAAACCAGCGCATCTCCTGTGTGCGTGTAGCAGAGCCGATTCATCAACGTTGTTGCGGTATCAGAATCGGCATATTGCACTCAAAATCAGCACATTGCCTTAAAGAACTGACACATCTGACTAGACGCATCGCTGTCCCTGCAGTGTGGGAAGATCAACTCAACACCTTGACTGCTTGGAGGAGCCCGGCGCATCGCCTTCAGAACCAACGCTTCTAGGCTCGGTGCATCATCTTCGGAAACGGCACATTGCCACCACTGCATGAAGAAAATTGACGCATCACCTTGACTGCGGGACCGACGCATTGTTTGGCTGCACCCCCTATCTTGCTGTTGCCACCAGGATCAAGGTACTGTGTACAGCAGGTCTGCGTGGCTCCTGTATCAAGCATGTGCTCCATTGCGCTCAGGCTGAGTCCTTGACTTTTCCCTGGTCCAGCACAACCAGATAACACCTATAGGCACTTATTGCTTCTAAGCACTATTGACATTCTTATTCTTTTTTAAAAAATCATATCTCGCCTTCTACTCATTGGAGTTTTGTTGTTTTGGTCTTGTTCTATTTTTTTTAAAAAAAATCTATTTTTCACCTCTGGTGTGGAGTCACTTTGTGGTGTTTTCATTGTGTTACTGTGTGTTGTGTTGCACAAGTACTTTACACTTTGCCTCCTAAGTTAAGCATGCCTGCTCTGTGCCAAGCTACCAGAGGGTGAGCACTGGTTGAGTTATGGTGTGTGACTGACTTACCCTGACTAGGTTTGTGACCCCTTCTTGGACAGGGTGTATACCTCTGCCAACTAGAGATCCGATTTCTAACATCCTTTCTCTGTGGAGACACTTTGTGTGCCTAATCTGCTGCATATGGGCCCGCAGAGTAACCCCACACCAGAAATCCCACCCCTTATGGGGAAGACACTGACCATATTTATGAAGATATCTGTGGTGATACATGCCCATTAAGTGAGGGACATAAACCTAATTAGCACATTTGCATGATCTTTTGAAGATATTGCACCCTTTCCAGACCATTTAATAATAGAATTGACTATGTTGTATAAGGGAATCAAGGATGGACTTCACATCATGCTCTTTGTATTCATCTACGGTTACGGGAATGGGAGGAGGACTACTGGGCTCGGACAGAGCTGGTTTTTACCTGGGTACATGCATCAGGAAGAGGTAAATCTGCAATGAGACTGCAAGGAGAGCCATAGTGTTGAGGAAGCCATCCATTTGAGAATCTTTAAAGGACCAGCAAACTTGGGACTAGGGTGACATCCTGTTATGGATAGAAACGTTGCAGAAAGACACATTTTCTCTCTAACATTGTTGGGGGGAGTAGGCCAGTGATGCCTGTCAAGGAAGCTTTGCTACTGTGCCCTGGCATGTAGGAGGTGCTGATATTGAAGTTGGAGGCAAGGCTTGAGGCAAAATGTGTGGAATTCATATTGCAGGAAAAAGACGAACTCCCCAAAGACTTATTCAAGGAATTACAGTATGTAAATTCAACTACAGCTACCAACTTTGCCCAGTCCTCTTGATGATTTAAGAGGCAAATTCAGCAATATTGTTCAGGGTTTTGATTTATCCTTTTTATCTATCCATCAATTTAAAAATGATAAATTGTGGATTTGAAGTCTTTTCTTATTCATTTCAATAGAATTTTCAAATATTGGGATGTAAACTTTGTACCTCTGTCTGTGAATCTTTATTTCTGGGATACTACTGGTCTCGTTTTATGAAATAACCCATCTCAGCTAACAATGCATTATGTCCATGATACTTTGGTTGTTCATTAGTTAAATCCATAGAAGTCATGATCAGTGACTTTGAAAGTACAACCATAGTTTATAAAGGCCCTGCAGGTTTCCTTTGCTTTGTCTTGGCTTGTGCACAGATGGAGAAAAAGGAAACATAGTTGTTGATTTGTTCCTACATCTGTGTAACCAAGTTATGATCTAATAGTTAATTGAACTTCTTTTTTCATAGTGGGCTCCCATGAGGGAATTGTAACACCACCATACAGCCTTTTGTTGTTGCTCCTGTGTGGACAAGAGCAGTGGTCTGCAAAGATCATTATTTCATTCTGAACACTGGCCTTACTTTGATCCTCTCATTAGCTTTACAGTAGTCTGAGCATAAGATACCTGCCGCAGAAATTACTGCAGTTCTTCCGACTAGTTTGATATAGTGGTGAGAATATATGGGGTGGAAGGCTCACCTTCTGAGCCTTTCAGTTGTCTTTATAGGGCCTCAGCCTTCCCCTGCTAATGATCTGCTTGATAAGTGATGTAGTAATTAATATAAATTGAGATTAAAATAAAGTCCACCCTTCATGAAATGTAGGAAAAGTATGTTCTTATGGTATATTCAAACCCTGATCACATGCTTGGTCCCCTCTAAAGCCCTTATTACATATTTCGTAGAGTAAACCTTGTTATTTGCCCTCCCCTGGCATTACCATTATTGGGGTGTCCTAAAAATCAGAGAGTGGGGACATAATAGCTAGTACAATTTTCTGGGAATAACATATGCAAATCAACTTTCCTCACATTTTTCTTCTTGGTGTTTCTCTTGGAGATTTCGGCCGCATTAAGGAGCTGAAATCTCTGTGTAAAACACTGCAACTTCCATTCTGATGCACCACTCTTAATGTCACTTTTAATGTCATGCCCAGAGCTGTACAAAGAGCTTACGCTAGGCACTGTGGACTCTGAAGGGGAGGAAGTTTCCTATGTGCTTCATGTTAGCATGCTACTGCACAATCAAGAATGAGACAACGCTCAACTTGTGACGAACACGAACCCGGACAACATAGGTGACCATTTTAGGACACAAGACACAAGCCAACTATCAATATATAGTTTCTGTGTGACGATGTGGCTAGCTGGGACGAGGGGCCTTTGCTACTACTGGTCACCGTTTGTTCGTAATAAGGGTCCAGAAAAGGTGGACTTTGTCCTCGTGCCCTGAAGAAATTGCCACTACAATATACAGGCAATGAAACATGTCGGCCTATCATTACATGGTCTTCAAACATACAGTTTGTTTTTATTTTGAATAAGCCCACTAGTTGAGAATCAAAGTAGCTCTGTGGTGACAGTGGGGCTTATCTCAATTTTAATTTCACGGGGTTGCATTGTGTGATTGTTACACACATATTCACTGGTTTCACAGGTTTTCTAGACACCCACAATACTATTTATTTTTTGCAAGGCAATCATCAATGATGAGAAATGTGGGCATTACTGGTAACAAATAACCAGTAAGCTCCTCTGGTGGTGCGCACGTGAGGTGCTACCTTGTTTTTTTCACATTTATTCATTCACACTGACGCACATTTTTGTGTGATAATACCTGTTAAAGTAGAGGATATTCTAGTTGAACACAGTGACTGGTTACTCAGAGGTTGTTTCCCTTTTTAAATTTTTTTTGCAAAATTCAAAAAGAATTAAAACTAGAGGGCGAGTATGAGTAGGGACAATACCTATATAATAAGAAGCGTTGTTGGTAAAGTAGAAAGTCAACTCCCATTCCCACTCAGAAAATGGAGAGAATTGATTGCCCATGCAGGTCAGGTCTTTTTGTTGTGGTTGATTACCGAAAGTGGAGGGCGACCTGATCAGAATCCCCCTGTAGCTCCTTGCTGTGTAGAGCATGTTACTGCACACCATGCATTTTCCGACTTAGGACTCCCTTACCGCCAGACGTGCTATTGTGTGTCCAAACCAACAGCGACTGGGGAGAGTTTCTGGTGGGGTGCTAGTAGTGTGGAGCACAGGCAGGAACAGCAGAGTTCCAGAACATACCATGGTGCACAGAATATCAAAATTGTTCGAGGTAGAGCAGACATCAAGAATTCACAAACAGGGGTGGAGGGTGGCCCTATAAAATGCCCTTTCCAAGATGGTGGTCAGTCAATTGGGAGTTACTGGAATATAATCCAAGATGTTGCAGACATTCTTCCTATGAGTTAGGTTCCTGTATCAAGCATATAACTGCGTCAGTTGGAACAGCATAATGCATAGTAAATCCTCTCATTCCCTGATAATGATTTTTTTTGTGGTAAATGCCCACTTATTAATTGTTTCATATCCCTGATTTCTTTTCCTGAACAAATTGGATTTCTCATTCCTGCATCGTCCTTTCTTTGATCCCTTTTCAGTTAGTGTTTTTAACACTCTTTGTGATTTTCTTTTTCGCAGTCGGTTGGATCATTCCTTGTTGATCATCTTTCTTTAAAACTCTTGTTCTCCTTGGCCCTTTTTTCATTCCTGATGTCAGAATGTGTTTAGTGCCCTGCTATTATCATCTCCATTATCTACATCTTTTGTCAACAATTGCAAAGAGTGCCGGAGGAGATTTTGTTTCCTTTTTGTGAGTTTTTCCTCCAAATTGTGACCCTCTATGGGAGACAGCGGTCACCGTTTATGTATATTATTCCATGAAAGGTGTACCAGTCGCCTTTTTCATGGGCAATCTAGATGGACATTTGACAGATCTCCTCCACATCCAGTTCTTGGCATGTATTGAATGCCTAAGTAATGGCAACAATGGTAAAATTATTCTTTGATGGCCAACAACCCTTGGACATATATTGTGTAATTCATTTCGGTCACAAATAATATCCTTGAATAAAATGCCACAAGTTGTAACTCCTTAGTACTGAGATACCTTTGTGACAATATTGCAATTACATCTACAGAGTAAGCATCTGTTTCCACAGTGAAAGGTACCTGTTCACCTGAATAAATGAGAATAAGGGCTATTGGGAAGGCTCCTTTCAATGATTAGAAAACATTATCTTAATCACCAGTGAAATAGAACCCCCATCTCAGCTGGACAACGATCTTGATAGTAGATGAGAAATCCTGTATAAAACTGGGATAAAATTTGTAGAAGCAGATTAAACATATTTCCTTGACACTGTGGGCTGGGGCCTGCTCACATTGCTTTAACTTGTTTTCTTATACAATACCAGCAGCAGAAATACTGAAGCCCAAAAATGTGATGCTGAAAGCTTTGATGCACACTTCTCAGCCTTGACACAAGGTGATTGTTGTCATAATCTAGTCAAGACCTCGTTAATGTTTCTGCTGTGTTTTGGGAAAAATATTAAGATATCTCTGAGGGACATAATTACACACATGTTTAATAGATTCTGAAAATCGAGTTTTCAAAGTGATGAAATACTGCTGGAGTGCTAAATAAGTAGAAAGGCATCACCAAGTATTCAAAGTGGCTCTATCCTATAATAAATTTGGTCTTCCCCACATTGAAGAAATATAAACCTCCTACAGGGGTTCACTGATACACCTGGTTCTTTTAATCAACAAAGGAGAGATTGGCTCAGAAGCTGTAATATAAAAAGAATGCATTTATTAACCTCAGATGAGGGAGACTGCGTCATACTGTACCCTCAGGCCACTGTAGGAAGCATTCTAAGGAGTACAGAGAACAGTGGCCTTATATATGCATAGGTTTACATAGTCAGCATAAAACCAAGGGGAGGTCCTGGCACATACAAGAATACTTACTGACTAATATGGCTAAACAAAATTTGCTTGCTCAACAAAGTAGGAGGAAAGACATTTCTCCTTACATCAGCAAGAATAGCCTGACAGATCTATACTAGGAGCAGGTGCATTCTACTAGCTAGGCCCCTCTGAGCATGTGCAAAACTCTGGAACAGGGAGAAAGCACATGGCTAACTAAGATGGCTGCTAAGTACATAATGGCTTACAGATCCTGCTAACAGATTCCTGCAATCTTTAACAGATAGTCCTTTTAGCATGAGGTAAAGACATTCCTATGATCTAGTGGGAACATAGAAAATATTTGGCACATTTATTTTCATAAACTCATCAATATCCTAATTCATTGCTAGGTGGGCATTTTTCATTCTAAACATTTCATTAAGCGGGTATATATAAGGTATAAGCAGGAGTACAAAGGAAACAAAGTATACAGAAAGCCGGAGAGAGTAATGCATCAATTTTTCCAGCCCTAAGCAAAAAGCAAATCCTAGAACTATGTAGTCCAATTCTATGTAAAGAACATTTTCAGGGCTCCTGTGCATTTCAGTGACCATCCATTTCAATTTCAGAATAGCCAACAGTACATATCTAATAAAAACATTTTCAATAGACTTTTCCAGTGTTCCTTTTGTAAGGGCTAGAGTGTCAAGTAATATATTCAAAGATAATCTTGGCTCTAGAGGACCAGGAGGACCACACAGGGTCATAGGAATTAGGACAAGGAGCTGGGAAGGGCTGCTCCTCCTCAGAAATGAGACGTCCAAAGGGGTACATTATTTTTTTTCAACTTTGTTTTTATTTTATTTTATACAATTCAATAACATTACTACTGACAGATGGGAAAAAAAGTCATCAGTGCAAGGTGTATTATCAACATTAGGCATGGAGGTACAGCAATGGTTGATGAATTTCGCAGCAGAGGAATTCAAGAGAAAGTGGCCATGCATATCAACAGTGACAATCCGATTAGTACATAGATCCATTCTACTAAAGGTAAATATGCGAATAGAGGGCGAGAAAGCGATCCCTATAAGCCAGAACTAGACCTCGCATTAGATAGTTCAAGGTCTCCCTGCTCTAAATCCAACTCAAGCTTGTTGAACTTCAACCACGGAGACCACATTTTCCTGAATTTACGTGGGCATCCCCTTGCTTTATAAACCACTTTTTCGGCAGCCATGTAGAAGTCCATATTGGATTTCCATTCTGTGAATGTAGAAGGCGTTGTGCACCCCAGTACTTTGCTATGTCCCGTTTAGCCACCACCAACCCCAGGTTTACCAGTAAGAGCCCATATCTGGGAAGGTCAACATCAGTGGGAATGCCTAATAGTAGAAATTTCACATCCATCTCAATTGTTGCCCCAAGTATTTTATTTAGGTCACCCACTATCTTGTGCCAGTAGGGCTGGATGTGATCGCATTCCCAAAGGGTGTGAATGTATGTGCCATGCGCTGTGCAGCATCTAAGGCATGTAGGGTTGTCCACCCTCCCCATCTTGTGCAATCGTTCCCTATCATAGTAGACCCTGCGAAGGATCTTGTATTGGATAAGCTGTAGTCTTAATTTGATCACCACCTCACGTGGATGCATGAGAGGGTTTTTCCCCATCGATATCCTCAAGGGGTCCCGTAGTAAGTTCCTGCTTCACACGAAGTGGGACGAGATAGTTTTGCACATTGTTGAGCTGTGTTTTATATGTCAGTGATATCGCCTGAGTCTGGATCTCCTCCCGAAGGAGTCTACCATCAAGGGGTGCGTATTCCGGCAGCACCTTGTTGTCTAACCCTTCCGCTCGCCAGGCATGATGCAAATGGGTACATTATTAAAAAAAAAAGAAGTCCTTGGGAAATTGGAGCCCCTGTACAACCAGCCAGAGGGGAGTCTTCCCCCTGTGTCCGTTTGAGCCTCATAGAAAGGCTCTAGTTGTTCCCACGGTGGAGCTGCACAACTCGCAAATCAGGAATCACGGCCCAGTTTAAGAAGGAAAAGAAGTCTTTCAATGATCCTGTCCAGTGTCTCAGGCAGTGCACCAGTTTTCTTCACTTCAATCTAACATGCACTGGAGACACAGCACCTGTACCCTAAACTTAAGCCCTTCACTAAATCCTGTATTGCTGTCTTGGCGCACTGCTCTTCTGTTGGGGCCACAAATTATCCAGTATGCCCAGGCACTCTTGGTCAACAAACAAAGGTGCAAACTTGAATTCACTTTGGGACCAGGATTCAGAGGCCTGATGCTAGGATTCTCTGAAGCAACCCTTGTTTCAAAAGGGATCACCTCAAGCGAAAGCCTCCTAGCCGTTCTGGTCGTTCTGTGACTCTCAGCTGGGCATCAAAAACTTGATCCACGATTTCTCCTTTCTGATTTTATGACCCAGTCTTTCGCTCAAGACAGTGGCCGGGGTACACACTTCACATCCCAGTGCTTCAGTCTTCACTGAGGTCTTAGTTGCCAGCAACACCTGTGTTGGTTACCTTCACCTTGGCTTCAAGCTGGACTGGTGCTGACTCCCCAGGCTGGATCTGATGTCCGGGCCCCTCTGGCAATGGTTGTAAGGCAGCAAATATCTATTGGTGAACAGAACAAAAGGTCTTTAGACAAGGCACAGGAATAATCTATCAACAGAGAGGATAGTCTCAGAATACTTCCTAGTCTTGGGACACCCCATATATTAGCAAGGAATCCAAGAACTATTTCATCTATCTGAGAGTAAAAAAACCTTGGATCTTTTACTCTATTTGAAGCAGCTAAGGAAGTCTGTGTTCATTTACTAAATTCTGAGAAGAGAAAAATAATACAGACATACTGCAAATCCTTACATCTGTGTATTCCTATATTACTAATCTGAAGACCCTCAAGAAACAAAATGCTCTATACTTTTACTCATATACTTTACATTACTTGTACAGGACTGCAGATACTTCTAAAATGATTTCTCTTAATAAAAAGACCTTCATTGTACACTTAGGACCATGCTCTTATGTTAGAGGTGCAGCAGGAAAAAACCTAAAACATCTAATTTAACAGGGATTCTTATTACATAACAAATAAAAAACTTCAACATAGTGGGTACATACATTTCTCCAGCAGAGCACAGTTGTGACAAACTCCTATAAAACAATATTTTCTTCAAAAATGTTTGCTGAGGATCACATGGGCGTCATTCCTGTATTCTACGTTTCACGATCCAAACTATGCAACATCAGCTCTAATAAGGACTGTCAGTTTATTTACACAGACTAGCTGACAATAATGGTGTTATCACCTGAGAATTTTAGAACAAAAACTACCTACATCTAGTTCCCCTTAAAGGTCAAATAGGGGAACAGCCATCTAGACTACTCATCCTTTCATAATTTCATCTGACAGGATGGGCAGTAACATAGCATATATATTTATTCATTTTATTAATGCTAACATTTTTTAAAACAGTGTTACTGAATAGCCAATTAAATGTTTCATGGCTATTTCACAGACAGCTTAGACAGTCTCAAAAGAGTTTGAGAAAAAGAGAGAGAAAACATAAATTTGCCTACCCTTAATTTATAGAGGAGCTCGCCCGCTTCACCTATTTCGACAATAGGAAAACCTGAAACCGGTTTTACTTCTATCGACACTATCCACTTCTATCTGTGGCAGCTGGGCACAAATACTCTTGTAGGAGGTAAATAGCACATGTAGCTAGCTAGAAAACATGAAGAACCAACCACCAATCCCTTTAGCAAGTATACTAGTTGTAACATGAGGGCACATGAATTCAAACTAAATCCCATTGCCTCCTTACCTCAGCCCTAAATGCATTAGTGCTATATACATGGCAGAGCTATTCTCTGAATCAAAGCTAACATATAACATTATATTTCCTTCTGTTCATATGAGTGCACAACTACTTGATTTTGCCAAACAAAGTACGCAACACTTCTCTTTCTCTCCCTGCGCTGTAAAAAAGTTTCATAGGTCGAAGTGTCAAAGCAAACCTTGCTCCGAGCCCTGCTAGGCTTCTAAATACAGAACTCAACCTTTTAACCTTCTTTCCTATTTGTGTGCAAGGCTTTCAATGCAGCTTTTCCAATTCAAAGCAACTATGAAGAATCACAGCTGAAAGACAGTCCTGTCCATTCCTGTTTGCCAGTAATTTAGAGGTACGTTTAATAACTTCTTCTGGGTTTTTACATTTAGTTTCATTTGTGTGCAGTGTGCGGTGTGCTTTCCTAGCACTATAGAGGTCAGCTGTTTATGTTATACTTAAATGTGTGCATGTACTGGAGCCTAAGAGCAGTTTGAAAGCTGCTCTGAGTGGCAGAATTGCTTTTAAACAGTGAATTCTGCCCAATTTCGACGTTGGAATTTGGGACACTTAAAAATTAATACCCTACAATGTTTTGGCATATTAGTCATCCCCAGACTGTCCTCTACATATTTCAGAGATGGGGAATCAGAAATGTATAAGGTACACCCTTATAAAAATTAGTTTTGTACACCTGGGTGATGTGACATTTTCCATGCTAGTTTCCCCAATTGCGGTAAAATGCTGCTTAAATTCAATTTTAATGTTAGAACTTCACAGTATGATAATTAGACAGTATAGAGATTAAAAAACGTTTTTAGTGAACTTATTTTTAATGAACATGTTTGTTTTCATATAATCAAAATTCCCCTTTTTTATTATTATTTTTTTAATAACACCAACCCTGTTGATGGTTGCACATATGAAAAGCAAGCTTTATTTCTTTCCTATCATATTTAAACACATTCATTTATAACCCTAAGCACAGAAGCCTTACTTGAAATATGAAAAATCAGTGCCACTTTTTAAAGGACAGTTCTTATTTAACATCAAACCTACGGATGTGCTTACGTAAAAAGGCATTGAGAAAGGAAAATCCCTACTTTCAATTTTTTCTCTGTTATCCTAAATAAAGAAACTCTCTTTTGTACCAGGTTTACACTGACTTAAAATCTAGTTGACTCAGCAGTTTCCTTGTGGCTTGCGGTCAGGAATAGCCATGTGCTATTGACGCAGCTGTTGCCTGACCAGCAGGCATTGAATTCTGCACCTTTCTCAGGAGAAAAAACACCTTTTTTCTGTATTTGTAGTGTCTTGACTGAGTTTAATCCCCATTTGTTGTGTCAGACAGCTTCTTCTCAGTGAGGCAGTTTAAACACAGCTGTTGGAAAGCTTTTTTTCTCTGGTGCTAAAAATAAGCACGTCAGTCTATTTACAAACTGAGGCATTTCAAGGCGGTCAAAATCAATCGTTCTATTATGTCATGTTCAGTTCAGCAACTACCAATTCACTCGAGGTGAATGCCTTTTAATATCTAATACAATGTATCTAAGGAAAATGCTGTAACATTTTGCATTTTAGTCATAATTATTACAAAGTACCCAATTTCGTTTTTGAGGCCTATTTTATTCCTATTGAATGTGAATTCTAATTTTGTCTTTGGCATTGTGGCAATTTGCACATATGTATAGTTTCTTACTCTGTCAATTTAATAGTAATATGTAGCTATTTAGCATATGTTATATAATTCATTTCTGGATTTTTTATTTTATATATAATTAATTAAATTACATATTACATAACAGAATGATGACAACAAAATCAAACAAACACATTGAGCTCATTCCAGAGATTTACAGAAGGGAGTCATACACTCAGAACACGCAATACAGCGCGCTTAAGGCTAGCCATTCTTACACAGAAAGCGCAATCGCTACTTACTCACACAAGTACCACTGATGTCAAACCACATGAACATTTAAACACACGATTAGCACACAAATGAACACTTAGGACAGAAACAAAAGGCAGCCCGCAGACTGTACTTAAACCAAACCATTTGTAAATACTAATTGTAAGTCATATTTACAAGAAAAGCTTCTCATAAGTAGTCCAAAGGACTGCACAAAAATAGCCCAAAGACTGTTCCATGTACAAGAAGCCAAAATACTCCAAATTTGCTAGTTTTGGCTGGCAGAACACCCAAAAAGCGCTCTGTATATCACTACTTATAAAAGTTTAAAGTGTACAAATCGGGATCCTTTTTTATGTACATATTTAATTCCATGGGGTACGTAGTCACCAAGGAAGAAATACATTTTTATACCTAAACCTATTTAAGTATCCCCTCTAGGGGAGCAGGCTGATTCCATTCAAGTTCCATAATGGTACCTCCAAGAAAGCAACATATTCTACGATGTGTGCTAAGAACAGTCATGCCAAAAATATTGCAGCATTTGCAATATTATCCGCAAAGTAGCACTTATCTCAATGTGTGCCGTTCAAGTTTTATAAAAAGTAGAGAAAAATCTCCTCATTATGTGTCTATATTAATTGCAATTCATATATATCCAAATTCCAAATATTGGCCAACTTCCATACAATTCCAAAACCAAAAAGCGTCGCAATAAACGACCTTACCAAGCACAAATCTCCCACCTCCCACTGCCAAGTGACCTAACAGTCGTATTAGAATACTCAGGCTAAAAAGGTTCTCAGTCAGGAGCGGTAAATAGTTCGAGGAGTCAAATCAGGAAGACCAGAAATATACTGGGCTGCACAGACAGAGAATCTCAGTGCGCAGGGTACCTCCTTAGTAAAGTCCTTTCCTGACCTCCTCAGTAGATTCGTGTCAAGACCACTCCCTTGGATAGCTGCTTCTCTGATGAGGTCCACGTGGGGCGCCATTTGAAGAAATATAAACCTCCTATAGTGGTTCACTGATACACCTGTTTCTTTTAACCAACAAAGAAGACATAGGCCTAGAAGCTGTAATCTAAAAAGAATGCATTTATTAACCTCAGATAAGGGAGACTGTGTCATACGGTACCCTCAGGCCACTGTAGGAAGCATTCTAAGGAGTACAGAGAACAGGGACCTGTTAGATTTGGGGGTCTTCAGTTGGCACAGGTAGGTACTTATGACAAATAGGGACCCTTGCCTCTAGTCAGAGTAAGGGGGTACACTTCTAAAATGACCCCTGCTCACCCCCTTGGTAGCTTGGCACGAGCAGACAGGCTTACCTCAGAGGCAGTGTTTAAAGCATTTGTGACCACATACAGTAACCCAGTGACAACACTACAGATGGACACCACACAGTTCAAGTTCAAGTTCAAAGTGCTTTTTTCGGTATATATATATATATATATATATATATATATATATATATATATATATATATATATATATATATAACCATATAGCAGACAAAGCATAAAACATGACATTACATATGAAGAATATAGACATAGGACACATTTTCAGGGATAATTAGACAGTCACAAAGTATGTACAGGAACTACAGTACTCTTTATGCGCAAAACACGCCTAATAAAGTGCAATTTCCTTTATAACGCATGTGCAAACTCGCAATGGTAAAGTGACACATGCTAATAACCAGAAAACACGTGCATGCGGTTTCCTTGATAACACATGTGCAAAACTTGCAATGATAAAGTGCAATTAGATATATAGCACATGTGCAAAACTCGCAATAATAATAATACGTATACTAGTAGCCAGATAACACGTACTGGTACTAAAATAAATACTCGTCTCTCCCACTAAAAATAACATATGCTAGTTCTTGGTACTGCATATTCATATAATAATTGATTTCCTTGCGGACATACATCTTAAAATATATGTAGCTACATAAAAGCATACATCCGGACTTCCCAGTTCAAACATTATCTGCATCGCAGCCTTAGTGGATCGAACCTTATATTTTAAAAAGATGAGTTTTAGATAAAATTTCCTTAAAAAAGTATAACATTTACAAAATAGCATAAAATGACAACAGCTCTGTTTGGATATACCCTCGCAGGGGCATGGAAAGGTACTGTTCCGTCTAGTATAAGGAAATGCCACAAGGTGGTGTACAGTGCCTAATCTTAAGCGTGTTAGTGCAAAGCGATGAGAATTTCTTGTGACTTCTGTTAGATAGGGCTAGAAGCCTTCACTTATATTGTGCTCTTGATAAAAAATAAAGGTGCATTGTTTCTCGCATTCGACAACCCTGGCATTCCTTGTGTATTCTAGGAAGGATTCCTTAAGCTCTTTTTTAGATATAGAGGCGCCCTGTTCCATCTCCTGGAAAGGATCTAGGCCATAAAGTAACTTGTACCAGTATTGAATGTGTCTAAGCCATGGGATGCGTAAACAATAATCAAGCTTTAGGCAATCTTTAATTCCGTCCTGGGTGAATTTAGTTTCGGTTTTAGACCAGATAGATCTCCATAATGCCAGCGGACGCAGGGCTGTTAAGTCCTTAGCATAAATTAAGCCCACTTCCCTATGGATTATCTCAGGGGCACACAGCAAGCGTTTCAGGAATATATTTTCCTCTTGTTGGATTAGCTTGCCACTGTGAGTGTGGTGGCCCCATACACCTGCCCCATATAATGCAGATGAATAGCACCTTGAGTTATAAATTGACACTATCTCCTTAATTCTACGGCTCCCCAATTTGGCGGCAAATTTAAAAACGCTATTAGTGTTCCTAACCATTTTATGTCGTACGCTCTCTTGTTCATTGGCCCACCTTCCATCTCCAGAGAATGTAATGCCAAGGTAACAGAACTTTTTAACAGTTTCTAATTTTACATCATCTAGATAAAAAGTCCTATTTTGCTTTATCTTCTTCCCACATGACATTGCAAAAGTTTTTTCTTTGTTAATTAACAATTTCCTACTGTCTATAAACATCTGGAATTTGTCAATAAGCCGTTGGAGACCGTTTTGGGTACGTGATAGGAGGACCGCATCATCAGCGTATAGCAATATTGGGATAGAATTACCATCAATCAAGGGGGCATCCGCTGGGGTCGTTCTAAGAATTGAGTCAATTTGGTTAATAAATAAAGAAAAGAAAAAAGGTGCTAAGACGCAAACTTGTCTGATGCCTCTATTGACCTTAAAAAAGGGTGTACATTCGCCGGTAGGACCAAAACGCACTTTACTAGACAGACTTTCATAAAGTCTTGCCAGGAAGTATATAATATCCTTTGGCGCTCCCATTTCTAGTAAAATTGGACATAAAGGGAATGTTCAACTAAATCAAAAGCAGAACTTAAATAGGCAAAAAATAAAAAATAAATTGCCTTCTTTAACTATGGTATATTTATTAATAATAAGGTTGAGATTTACACACTGCTCCATTGTTCCCATCCCCCTTCTGAACCCGTACGGTACGGGTGATAAGATGGTATTTTCCTCTGCCCATTTTTCTAGTCTGTCTAGGAGGATTCTGCTCAGAACCTTAATCGACGAGTCCAGGAGGGAGATGGGATGGTAATTGCGTGCCTCTGACCTTGAACCTTTTTTAAAAAGGGGGACAGTATTCGATTGTCCCCAAGTCAATGGAAGGTTATCTTCAATAGCAGCATTAAAAAAACGTGTTAATATAGGTGCCCATAAATTCATCTCATGCTTATATAAGTCCACTGGCACGCCATCGGGGCTGTGGAATTACCAACATTGCTCTTTGCTAAACCCTCATGTACCTCAGCCAGACTAATAGATATTGACATAATCGGCCATTTGGATTTATTTTCCATTATAGAATTTAAAATCAACCCATCCGAGGTAAAAATCTTTGAAAAATGGTCTATCCAGGCGTTACAGTTTACATGGGAAGTTATTTCAGGAATATTTTCATTCTTTAAAAAGGGGCAATTAATAGTTTCCCAGAATAATTTGTTATTTTTTGTGGCCGCCGCCAGTTCCAAATTAGACCAGGCCTCATTTTGTAATTCTCTTTTTTGCGCCTCCAAAGAGATCTTATAATTGTGGCGCTCGTCCCTGATTTGCACTGTCTCTTGGTTTGGCAACTAAAGTCAATTTTAATTTAACTAAGGCTTGGGACAATTTTTATCAAACCAGCCAACCTGTGTAGTCCTCATTTTCCGGCTCCTAACTGTCAGTAAGCCCTCTATTACCATATTTATCTTACTAGAATTTGGAAAGCAGGGTAGCAGGGGTCACCTCGTTACTTAAACAGTAACTTATTTCTGCGCTATATTTAGTTTGGACATCCGCCAAGAGTTGATCAGGATTAATATTGACCCACTTATTTCTCATGCCATTCGGTTTTACCGCCGTTATATCCTGAATGGGACTGCCATGGATATGAGTTTTACGTCCCCAACCCAATAATATCAGTGAAATGCTGTTATGATCGCTCACGGCCTGCTCAACTATCCATAGATTAGAGTAAGCCGAACCACAGGACACAAGGATATGATCAATATTAGAATGGGCGTCCCTTCCTTTAAAGGTTGGGCACTTGATGTTACCCTTTTTCATAGTGCAATCCAGTAACTCTAAATCCAATTTGGCAACTAGATTATTCAGCCCAGTTCCATAGTTATTATGAGAAAAGTGATTTTGTGAGGCACTGCCTTTGGGGTCCTGCTCGCCAAGAAATCCACAGATCCCCTTTTGTGCATATTTGCAGGCCTGTATACTAAAATCTCGAGCCCACAGAATAACCGGTGGGTCTTTGGACTGGGCTAGGATTTCATTTATAATCTTCTCTATGTCCTGCACTATCGATCCCCTGCTAGCGTCAAAAATATTATTATAAAAATTAATTATGACCAAATCCCTACCTTTATGATGCTCCAAGCGTAGTGACTGTGCATATGGGGCAACCTTGGAGCAACTCCTAAGTTTGAACTCAGTTAACCTGATCAGGACGCCAGGCAGCAGGCTTACCACAAAGCCCGTTTGCTTAAAGATGATTCCAATGTCCTTGTAAGTCCTTGTGAATTCAGCAGGCAATGTGATGATGAACCAAAGAGAATGGGCCCAGCCCAGCCTCCTTCGGCCTCGGACGGCCTAATACGGCCCGCCCTTGTCCCGGGCTTCTCCCGGCGCCACCCGCACACGTCCCGCGACGCGGGAGCGCTGCCTTGGTTATATGCGCCTCCGGGCACGGAAATGGGCGTGGGGCGCGTGTGGCGCAAGGAGTCCTGGGACGTGGAGTCCCCCCCCCTCAGCGGCCGTGCGATATGGAAAGCAACGGCGCCGGGGGAGACCTGCAGCAAGCGTCGCGCAGGGTAAGTGAGCCGGGTGGTGGCAAGTCTAAGCCCCACGCTGTTGTTTGCTTCAGAGATGGCCCCCGCTCTCCAGCAGCGCTGCCTTGGTTATATGTGCCTCCGGGCACGGAAATGGGCGTGGGGCGAGTGTGGCGCAAGGAGTCCTGGGACATGAAGTCCCCCCCCCCCCTCAGCGGCCGTGCGAGATGGAAAGCAACGGCGGCGGGGGAGACCTGCAGCAAGCGTCCCGCAGGGTAAGTGAGCCGGGTGGTGGAGAGTCTAAGCCCCGCGCTGTTGTTTGCTTCAGAAATGGCACCACACAGTTGTATATTGCAAATAAGTATTCTTTATATAGACTTAAGACCACAAATGTTTAAAAAAATCCACAATACTATACTTAAAATGGTAGTTTTAGCTTAGTTCTGTTCAGTTCTTAAGATGCAACACTTTAAGTCACTGTACCTTACGATGCGGGGCGCTTCCACAACAAAAGTGTTGCAGCGATGGAAATGCTGCAAAGTTCCGGTGCAAAGAAATAAAGACGTGAAGATCTTCCAGATGCGAGAAGTCTCGGTTCGATGCGTCAACTGCAGCGGCAACACCCTTGTTCAGCGATGCGACGGCAACAGCCTCGGCTGCGGCACTCTTCTCCAACGTTTGCGAGACGCTTCCGCGCAATGCGGCAACTACAGCGGCGACATCCAAGATGCGACGCAACAGCTCCGATGGCGGCACACTTCTCCGTGGGTGCGAGGCGCTTTCCTCAATGCGGTGCGACAACTACAGCGGCGACATGCACGATGTGATGGCAGCAGCGTCGACAGCAACGCGCTTCTTCCTCGTTGTGAGACACTTCTCTCGATGCGGTGCAGTGCGACAACAGTTGCGACATCCAAGATGCAACAGATGCACAGACACGCTTCCTCTTTGTTGCGAGACGCTTCTCTCGATGCGGTGCAATGCGTCAGCTACAGCGGCGAATCCCTCCTTCGGAGTTGCGACGGCAGCAGCTGCGACATGCTTCTTCCTCTTAACTCGCGCTTCCAGGTCCTTAAGACACGCAGTCCCTCAGAAGGCCCCAAAACAGCAGCAGGCACTTCCAAAGAACTCTGGGGAGCTGGGGTTTGAAGTCAGCAGGAGGCATGCTCTGTTCCAAGCCCTTGGAGATCCTTCACAAGATGAAAATAAAGCACACAAAGTTATTTCTCCTTTGTTTAGCAGCCAGGCAACCACTGCAGGCCAATCCCCCAAGCAGCACTTCAGCTTAGGGATAGTCTCTCCTCAGTTTCTTCAGGTTCCTCTCCTCAGCAAAGGTTCTCTTCTTGTAGTCCAAAGTGATCTGATTTCTTGGGATCAGGGTCCGAATATTTATACCCAAAAATCCTTTGTCCTCTGAGGGCAGGGGGCCTTTGGCCAGTCCAAACCAGTTCTGGAGCACTCTGTTTATGACCCCTTCTTTCCTTTCACAGTGAAGGGCAGAAACATCAGACGCCCCAAAAGAGGTGGAGCCAGCAGTGCGGAGGGAAAGCACAGCCTGGAGCACTTTGTTGACAGGATTCCTTCTCTCCTTTCACAGTGCAGGACAGAGACATCAGACGCACCACAGGGGGTGGAGCCAGCACTGTGGTGGGCAGGCACAGTCCTATTTAGGTCCCAGGTGCAACTCCTCCCTCTCATCTAGATGCAGATCTCTCTATTCACCACTGGGCTGGCTCATCTTGTCTCTTTGAATCCCCCAGCCGTGTCCCCCAAACTCCAGACAAGGAATACACAACCTAGCAGAGGCAGGTTTGGATAGTTAGACAAGAAAATACCTACTTTCTAAAAGCAGTATTTTCAAACACAGAATGTTAAAACCAACTTCACTAAAAGATGTATTTTATCATTCTGAGTTCAGGCATACTGAACTCGAATTTCTACCATGTTCCCTGAGTCATTAGGATTATAAGATGTAATAATCTAACGGCCCATTCCGGCCTATGGAGAACAGGTAGCCTTAAAATAGTGAAAAACGAAAATGGCTGTAATTCACTATTAGGACTTGCCAAACACACCAGGGCAGGTCCTACCTTATACATAAAATGCACCCTGCCCTTGGGACTTCCATAGTGGTGTTTGATATGAAGACAAGGGAAGGTTTAGGGACTGGCAAGTGGGTGCACTTGCCCAGTCAGCATGGCAGTACCAGACTGCACACAGGCTCTGCAATGGCAGGCCTTAGACACACTTTTACAGGCTGCTTCTGTGGGTGGGACAACCAGTGCTGCAAGCCCACTAGCAGCATTTGGTTTACAAGCCCTGGGCACACTCAGTGCACTGTACTAGGGCCTGACCAGTAAACCAAAACAGCCAATCATGGAATCACTAATTCATACATCAATTTATAATAGTGAGAGCAAACGCACTTTAGCACTGATCAGCAGTGGTAAAGTGCCCAGAGTTGTAAAACCAACAAAACAGGTCAGACAAAATACAAGAGGAAGACAAAAAGTTCAGGGATGACCCTGCAAAAAGGGCCAAGTCCAACAATGCTCTACAGGTATAATCCCACTTTACTGTATTTTATTTTGCAGGAATATACTAGTTGGTTTAACTATCCAATTATGTAATGGAATCAGGCCAAAAGGACTCATATTCTTTATGTGGAGTGCATGATAATATTTTATCCTACTCTCAGTAAGTGTATCATAAAGTATCATTATAACTCCACCTAACGATATAGTACCAAGAAGAGCCCAGCTTGCTATATGTGGGCAGGATCTTGTGTTTAAAACGTGCAAGATTTGCGGGTATTAAGGTAATCTAACAATGCTCATTACTGCACATTAATACTCATGACTAAGGTGACTGTTGTTAACAGACCTATTACAAGGTCCGATGCTCCCATATCAGCTAGTATTCACTTGGTGATAACCCCCGTTTATGTTCAACATGCACCCGACATCCAAACAAAATAAACAGCGCGTTGCGCCGTTTTTAAATTCACCCTCACTTGTCTCTAACGAACAATGCCATACCTAGAAGCCGTTCTACATCAGAGAAAATCTTTCGATGTGTGGGCACCATCTTGAAGTTCCTCCCCATGATAAATGCCCTATAAGTGATAACCAGTTATGGTACAAGAAGATACATATCGCCTCACCTTTAGTTTAATTGTCGATACCGAACTCTCTCAATTTTCACATGTCCACTAATGTCCTCAATTATCCTAATCACAAATACGAGTACGAGTAAGTTAAATGTGGCGCTTCCGTATCGTATGCCCTCATTTGTCTATCTCAAACAATGTGATGAACCATGTAGTGAAGGCGAGCTGTGCTATATGGAATTAACCAGTGGTCGAAGGAATAACCGAAGATTGTATCAGTGGGCGGAGTCAGGGGTGTGGCTAGAAATAGCAAAACATACCAATTTTTTATACGTTTAGCATTTCACTGACCAGTTACAGCTTGGAACGTTATTTAATCCAAACAATGAATAAATATGTGTATTTGAGGTTTACTTCAGGAAAAAGCAAACACTCATAGGGAATACAGGTTTATGTAAAGCGTGCGAAATATAAGCAGGAACAATATGTTACCTTAATGCTTTTACTCTCATTGTTCAGAAATCCTTGAGTATTTTTTGTCTCAAACATTGAGGACATTAATACAGGGCTCCTCCTGTGCACATGTGTTAAGCAGGGCTCGAAAAAGACACTTCAGGAGAATCTAGACTTAAGGAAACCCACAAAGGCTCCTTCATATTCATGTCAGCCAGCTAGCTGCTCAATCATAATATAGCAAAAAGAACAACTGGTGGACAGAATGCAGAACAATGTTGTACATTCACCCCAGTACAGAGATCTGGGCCTAAATCCATAATTTTTTTGCTCACCATGTCATTCCAGTTTGGACCCAGCCATATGCAAATCTTGATTCTGCGCCCAATGGGAACATTCCAGCCCGAACTGCCAGGCCAGGTCCTCCCTGGACTGGAAACAAGCATCCTAGGACCCGTTTCGTGCTTTCATCCCTCATAAGCCAGGACAGCTTGAATCCAGTGGCATGGAGAGCACGGGACCCACGTCTGGGCATACCCGTCCCACTCGGGTTGACAAAAGCAAAAAGAACAACTGATGAGCAGAATGTAGAACAATGTCATACATTCACCCCAGTATAGAGATCTGGGCCTAAATCCATCGCTTTTTTGCTCACCATGTCATTCCAGTTTGGACCCAGCCATATGCTAATCTTGATCCTGCGCCCAATGGGAACATTCCAGCCCGAACTGCCAGGCCAGGTCCTCCCTGGACTGGAAACAAGCATCCTAGGACCCGTTTCGTGCTTTCAGCCCTCATCAGCCAGGACAGCTTGTATCCAGTGGCAGGGAGAGCACGGGACCCACGTCTGGGCATACCCGTCCCACTCGGGTGACAAAAGCAAAAAGAACAACTGATGGGCAGAATGTAGAATAATGTCATACATTCACCCCAGTATAGAGATCTGGGCCTAAATCCATTGCTTTTTTGCTCACCATGCCATTCCAGTTTGGACCCAGCCATATGCAAATCAGTCTTTTTTTTTTTTTTTTGGAAAACCTTTATTGGTGATTCAAAGTACACCGCTATTCAGCCGTACATCCCGGAGGCTAGGCAGCATTATGAAAGCAACGCAAGGTGTGCACAAAAACAGTAAAAGGAGCTGTCAGGTTTAATTTTATATTATTAACGTGAACCTAAGAACAAGGTAGAAATCGGAAAGGAACAAGGGGAAGAAAGGAAGAGAGGAAGGGGAGGAAAACGGAAAAAGATGGCAAGGCTAAAGAGAATGAAAAAACGGTAAAGCACATATCCAGGGGGACGAGTGGGAATTTCAGCATCTTGAAGTATACATAACAAATAAAGCATACAATTGTGGGGGGGAGAAAGAAACAGGAGTATCCCACGTGAAACTTGGGCGGAGGGAATAACTAAGGTGAGAGACGAACCTCCGGCCGGACTACCTCAGGGGGTACACAAATATCGCCTCTATACGCATTCCATGCCCCCCAGACCATCCCCCACATCCTATGCTTACCCCGGGGCTAAGTAGACAGTTTTCTCACGAAGCATGCACCAGTCCATGTTGGTTTTCCAAAGACTCACAGTGGGGGGGGTCGGAGCGCCCCATTTCTGAGCAGTATCCCTCTTGGCCACCATGTTACCCAGTGTGACCCAGCGGGTTTGAGCATTGTTATAATCAGTCGGACCCCACACATTCAACAAGCACCGTCTAGCTTCCGCAGGCAAATCAACACCAGTCACATCACGCATGACCGCATGCACTCATTCCCAAAATGAGGCAATGACCTGGCACTCCCAAATGGTATGCATAAAGGTGGCAAGAGCACCACATCCTCTCCTGCAAAGGCCATCCTGGGAAAGGCCCATATGAATCAGCCTGGGGCCAGTGACGTAGACCCTGTGTAGCACTTTCAGCTGAACCAAGCGCAGCCTGGCCGAAATTGCTACCTCCTTGGGGGAGGATACCGCACACTGCCAGTCCTCATCATCCATCTCAATCCCATCATTCATCCACTGATCTCGCACTTTCATCAACAGGTCTGTCCGAACATGAATTCGTTTTTTGTAAGTCAGGGAGATGGCGCTGTCCGGCATATGGCTGTCCAGCACCCTGTCCTCCAGCGGGGATGACTCGGGAACTTTTTCACCAACAGGCAGGGTGGATGTAAGGGCGTGCCTCAATTGCGCATATCTGAAGTGTTCCGTGGCGCCCAGTTGGAACTCAGTCTGTAGAGCATCAAACGATTTAATTACCCCCTGGCCATCACATCAGCCACCTTGGAAATGCCGATGAGATCCCACCGATCAAACCCTTTGGAGTGCCATAACCTACCAAGCAAGTCAGAATCGTAAAGGGGAGTTGCCATGGTGAGCCTATCCTTCCACCCCAGTGCCCTCGTAACGGCCCTCCACAGATGCACTGCGGTCCTGGTGGGGCCAGTCAATTTCCGGTCCAGAGATCTAGAGTACAGTGCTCGGTAGTACATCCCATCGTTCATGAGCCAGCGATCCATGGCGTACCCTGGACTTATCGCCGGTCCGTAAAAGCCATGATTAAGAGCCGCCAATTGGGAGGCCCAGTAGTACCGGCGGACATCGGGCAAGGCGATACCGCCGTCGTACCACGGAATGGTCAACTTAACTACAGCAATGCGCGGTCTACCTTCCCACAAAAGGGTTCGCTGCAAACCTTCGATCTCCCGGAAGTATTTGGAAGGGACTGGGTCCTGCGTGTTTTGAAGCGCATCATTTTGAACAACGCCGCTCGGCCCAGCAGGGATAGCGGCAATCTCTTCCAACCCTCCACGTCACGCCGGAGGCGCGCCAGTGGAGGGAGCAAGTTGTTAGCGTAGCGTACCCGGGCATCCGTTGAAACATAGATACCCAGGTATTTGAAGCCCTGCTGCGAGATCTGTATCGCACAACCTCTAGGGAGACGAGGAGTGTCTCCGCGAAGCACATATAAGTAGGACTTGGACCAATTAATGACCAGGCCCGAGTATTTACCAAAGGTACCCAGCGCATCGAACACCACAATCAAAGATCGACAAGGGAAGGTAAGGTAGAGCAGAATGTCGTCCGCATACAGCGAAACACGGTCCTCAAATCCCGGTGACCACTTGATTCCACTAACATCAGGATGAGTGCGGATCCAGGCAGCAAGCGGCTCAAGCGCAAGGGCAAAGAGGAGCGGTGACAATGGACAGCCCTGTCTAGTACCCCTGCGTAAGGCAAAGGAAGCAGACATGCGACCGTTGACCGTTATATTGGCCAACGGAGAGGAGTAGAGAAGCCGGACCCAACTGATGAAATCAGGACCAAACCCAAACTTGGACGGCACAGCCCAGAGTTAGTTCCATTCAAGAGAATCAAACGCCATCGTCGCGTCCAGTGAAGCCAGGACAGTTGGCTCGGAGAGCATGTGCGCCCGCGCCATGACAGCATGAAGCCTCCTCAGATTAAGGGCCGTATTGCGGTGAGGTATGAAGCCCGACTGGTCTGGATGGACCAAGTCTGCAATCACCCCAACGAGCCGGTTGGCCAGCAACTTAGCCCGGATTTTAGGTTCGGCATTAAGCAGGGAGATGGGGCGATATGATCTACAAAGATCTCTAGGCTTCCCTTCCTTATGTATCACCACAATGGTGGCCAGGCGCTGGTCTAGTGGGAGTTCGCCAGCTTCCCGGGCTTCCAAAAACATACTCCTCAGGGGCACTGCGATGGTATCCGCTTTGATCTTATAAAGCTCCACCGGTAGACCATTGGGTCCGGGAGCCTTCCCGGATCGCAGGGACCGTATTGCTAGCGCCACCTCGTCCGCCGTAATGCCCCGGTCCATGTCGTCACGCTCGGTGTCCGGCAGGCAAGGGAGCTCGACCCTCTCCAAAAAGGAGGCCGAGTCCGATTCAGTCAGGGCGGAGACTGAGGTATAAACCGTCTCAAAGTAATCGGCAAATGCCGAGGCGATAGCATTGGGGTCAGTAACGACCACTCCGTCATCGCCCAAAATCTCAGGTACCACACGGGAAGCCAACTCTTTCTTATCTAACCAGGCAAGGAGCTTTCCCGCCTTGTCACCGGCGTCGTATATCCTCCCTTGCTGTTCCCTGCCCATCGCCTTGGCAGCGTCAGTAGCAGTGGCCTTATATTCCGACTGCTTCAGGGAGAGAGCATGCAGCAGTTCGGGTGTCGGTCCCAGCGCCAACTGGGAGTCTAATCTTGCAATATCCGACTCCAACCGTACCATGTCCTCATCCCTTCGTCTGCGCACCTCGGCTATCAAGGAGAAAGCCTCCCCTCTCAGGACAGTCTTAAAAGCCTCCCAAAGGGAAAGGGCCGACGTTACCGTACCTGTATTCTCAGTAAAATACAGGTCAATGGCTTTAGCAAGGAGGTCCCGAGTCCTGGGGTTGCGGAAATACCAAGGATTGACCGGCGCCACCCTAGTCGCCGCCGCAATACCAAAGTCAAAGGATACCCAAACTGGGGAGTGATCCGATATTCCTCTGGCCATAAGGCGAGCCCCAGAAACGGTCGATGCCTGAGCCGCCGGAGCCAGAATGTAGTCAATTCTGGAGAGGCTACCGTGTGCGCCCGAATGAAAGGTGTACTGCCGCTGGACAGGGTGTAAAAGCCGCCAGCAATCGATAAAGCCCATAGTACTCATGAAGTCCGGGAGCCATGATTGTGCACTGCGCAGATCTCTGGACGGAAAAGGATCAAGGGTGCCCGAAACCACGGAGTTAAAATCCCCACCCAATATTAGCAAGCCCTCCGGGAGGCCCAAAATGGCGCCTCCGAGATCCTGAAAGGTAGCCGTCAGGAGGCCCGGGGGGACATAAACAGAAACCAAAACCAGGGTGCGCCCCTCCCATCAGCTCACCACAGCAACATAGCGGCCCCTATCGTCAATCACTTTGGACTCCACCTCCAGGGGAAGAGACATGCGCACCATGATCCCAACCCCCCGGGATCCCGAAGAGAACCCGGAATGGGCCACCATTTTGAACCCCTTTCTGTTTAGAGCCTGGCAAGTATTGCCAACGAGATGAGTCTCCTGCAGAAGGATAACATCGGGCACACAACGTTTAAACATTTGCAACACAACACCACGTTTAATACGATCCCCCAGCCCATTCACGTTCCAACTTAGCACATTTAAAGTCTTACCCCCCATCCTCAAAGATGCCCCGTCCCAACCACCCCCCCCAGAATGCAGCCACCGCAGCGGTGTAGTCGAAACAATAAAAGCCTCGCCATGAGAAAGGAAAGAGAGGAAAAGCAAAAGAAGAACACACAAACCAACCACCCCCCACCCTGCACCCCTGCACCCCTGCATTAGACTAACAGCCCCCCCAACTAGCAGTGTGCCTGTCGCCCCATATAACTAACCTACAAAAAGCCCCCAGAGGAGAAAGGAGACATCCTATCACCCCCCGTTACCCTCCAAAGTTAAGAAACAGGAGAATTAGAAAAAGAAAACAAAAGTCAGTGAGTGATGGCATCCGCAGAGCCCTCCACCGAAAGAAGTCCAACGCGACACCGGTTATTCCTGGGAACCAGGATCGCCCAACGCCTCTTCCGATAAGTCCTCAGGAGCAGTCCGACGCTGAGGCAAAGTGTCCAGCCAGTCCCCAGCTGCATCTGGCAAGTCAAAAAACAGCGTTCGAGCGCCATGCTCTATTCGAAGCTTCGCTGGGTAGAGCATGGAGTATCTCAGCCCCATCTCTCTCAGTCTCCGTTTGACGCCCATGAAACTCTGTCGGCGCTTCTGTACAGCCTGAGTGAAGTCAGGGAAGAAATTCACATCAGCATTCTGAAATTTCAACGGACCGCCACTTCTCGATGCCTGTAGGATCGCATCTCGGTCTCTGTAATTAAACAGTCTGGCAATGATGGGGCGCGGGGACGCACCCGATTTCGGTTGGCCACCAGGCAGTCTATGAGCTCTCTCCACCGAGAAGAACTTACTCAAGCCCCCGGGAGCTAAGTGCTTCACCACCAGGTCCTCCACAAACAAATCAGCAGCGTCCTCCTCCGCACCCTCCGGTACACCTGTAATGCGGACGTTCTGGCGCCGTGCCCATCACTCAAAATCATCAAGCCGGCGGGCAAGCATCGAATTAGCGGCCTTCAAGTCCCGAACCTCCGTCTGTACATCAGACACGTCAGTAGTCAGACTCGACGTCTTGATGTCGAGTGACTTGACCCTGTCATTCGTTTTCCCGAGGTCGGCTCTGATGAGGTTGAGTTCGATCGTGAGGGTATCAACCTTGTGGGACATCACTTCATGTTGTTTGTGCATTTCGGCCTTCACGCCCGCAATGGCTCCCATCACGTCTCGGAGGGTGGATTCAGCATCTTCAGGGGATCTATCCCGATGCGAGTCTTTGGTATGGCCCGATGCGCCAGGCGAACCTTTGGAGAGGGAGAAGCGTTCAGGAATGGTGGGCTGCGAGAGGGAAGGTTTCCTGCTGACTCTTGGAGGCTTCCCTTTGTCCGGGTCCCCTCTGCCCGCCATGATGGGCGACGGGAATTGTGCGACCCGAGACGACCACTGCCACCTCCAGACGATCGAGGCCAGTAATCACCTCCACCGTCCCCAGGGAACTTCAAGCCTCGAATCGGAGCAATACAGTCACCAGCGCTTAGCGAAGCAGCTCGTCCCTTCTCTAAGTGCCACCGCACAGGAGCGCCGCCGTCACCCCAACAACGCCAGGCCGTTATGGCGTCGTCGTCATCAAGCTTCACAACGGTGTAACTCGGCTCAGGAAGCTCGGATCTTCAAACGGAGAACGGGCGCCGCGTCAGCATCAGCACCACAACTGATTCCCACTGTCGTGGGACAGGATAGTTAACAGGATCGATACGGAAGATCGGAGGGTCTTCGGAGCTCCGAGCTTACGCGGCCATCTTGGTTGCCCGCGAAGCTCCTCCCCGTGCAAATCAGTCTTGATCCTGCGCCCAATAGGAACAGTTCGGGCCGAACTGCCAGGTCAGGTCCTCCCTGGACTGGAAACAAGCATCCTAGGACCCGTTTCAGGCTTTCAGCCCTCATCAGCCAGGATAGCTTGATTCCAGTGGCATGGAGAGCATGAGACCCACGTCTGGGCATACCCATCCCACTCGGGGTGACAATTGCAAAAAGAACAACTGATGGACAGAATGCAAAACAATGTCATACATTCACCCCAGTACAAAGATCTGGGCCTAAATCTACTGTTTTTTTGTTCACCGCTCCTGCCCGTTCACTGCTCCTGCTTCTGCCTAATCACTGCTTTTGCCTGGCCACCTCTCCAGCCCCAGTCACCTCTCTGGCCCCAGTCGCCTATCCGGCCCCAGTCGCCTATCCGGCCCCAGTCGCCTCTCCGGGCCCAGTCGCCTCTCTGGGTCCAGTCGCCTCTCCTTTCCTATTGCCTCTCTCCTGACCCGTCACTGCTCCTGCCCCGTCACTGCTCCTGTCCAGTCACTGCTCCTGTCCAGTCACTGCTCCTGCCCTGTCACTGCCCCTGCTCCATCACCGCTCCTGCCCGTTCACCGCTCCTGCCTGTTCACTGCTCCTGCCCGTTCACCGCTCCTGCCCGTTCACTGCTCATGCCCGTTCACCGCTCATGCCAGTTCACCGCTCCTGCCCGTTAACCGCTCCTGCCCATTCATCACTCCTGCCAGTTCACCGCTCCTGCCCCATCACCGCTCCTGCCCCATCACTTCTCCGGTCCCATCACTTCTCCGGTCCCATCACTTCTCCGGTCCCATCACTTCTCTTGCCCCGTTCACTGCTCCTATCCGTTCACTGTCCCTATCCATTCACTGCTCTTACCCAGTTACTGCTCCTGCTCATGCCTAATCCCGCTCTGGCCCGTCTCTTCTCCGGCCGGTCCCTTCTCTGACCCTGTCCCTTCTCCGGCCCTGTCCCTTCTCCGGCCCCGTCCCTTCTCCGGCCCGTCCCTTCTCCGGCCCCGTCCCTTCTCCGGCCCCGTCACTTCTCCGGCCCCGTCACTTCTCCGGCCCCGTCACTTCTCCGGCCCGTCACTTCTCCTGCCCGTTCACTTCTCCTGCCCGTTCACTTCTCCTGCCCTGTTCACTTCTCCTGCCCCGTTCACTTCTCCTGCCCTGTTCACTTCTCCTGCCCCGTTCACTGCCTTTATCCGTTCACTTCTCCTGCCCCGTTCACTGCCTCTATCCGTCCCCTTCTCCTGCCCCATTCACTGCCTTTATCCGTTCACTTCTCCTGCCCCATTCACTGCCTCTATCCGTTCACTTCTCCTGCCCTGTTCACTGCCTCTATCCGTTCACTTCTCCTGCCCCGTTCACTGCCTCTATCCGTTCACTTCTCCTGCCCCGTTCACTGCCTCTATCCGTTCACTTCTCCTGCCCCGTTCACTGCCTCTATCCGTTCACTTCTCCTGCCCCGTTCACTGCCTCTATCCGTTCACTGCTCCTGCCCCGTTCACTGCCTCTATCCGTTCACTGCTCCTGCCCCGTTCACTGCTCCTGCCCCGTTCACTTCTCCTATCTGTTGACTGCCCCTATCCATTCACTGCTCCTGCCCGGTTACCGCTCCTGCTCATGCCTAATCACTGCTCCTGCCCGGTTACCGCTCCTGCTCATGCCTAATCACTGCTCATGCCCGGTTACCGCTCCTGCTCCTGCCCCGTCACCTTTCCTGCCCCGTCACCTCTCCTGCCCCGTCACCTCTCCTGCCCAGTCACTTCTCCTTTCCTGTTGCCTCTCCTACCCTATCACTGCTCCTGCCCCATCACCGCTCCTGTCCCATCACTTCTCCTATCCATTCACTGCTCCTGCCCCGTCACTTCTCCTGCCCCGTCACTTCTCCTGCCCTGTCACTTCTCCTGCCCTGTCACTTCTCCTGCCCTGTCACTTCTCCTGCCTCGTCACTTTTCCTGCCCCGTTCACTGCCTCTATCCGTTAACTTCTCCTGCCCCGTTCACTGCCTCTATCCGTTCACTTCTCCTGCCCCGTTCACTGCCTCTATCCGTTCACTTCTCCTGCCCCGTTCACTGCCCCTATCCTTTCACTTCTCCTGCTCTATCCGTTCACTTCTCCTGCCCGTTCACTTCTCCTGCCCCGTTCACTGCCTCTTTCCGTTCACTTCTCCTGCCCTTTTCACTTCTCCTGCCCCGTTCACTTCTCCTGCCCCGTTCACTGCTCCTGCCCTGTTCACTGCTCCTGCCCCGTTCTCTGCTCCTGCCCCGTTCACTGCTCCTGCCCTGTTCACTGCCCCTATCCATTCACCGCTCCTGCCTGGTTACAGCTCCTGCTCACATGCCTAATCACTGCTCCTGCCCGGTTACCGCTCCTGCCTTTTCACTGCTCCTGCCCGGTTACCGCTCCTGCCTAATCACTGCTCCTGCCCGGTTACCGTTCCTGCTCATGCCCCGTCACCTCTCCTGCCCTGTCACCTCTCCTGCCCCGTCACCTCTCCTGCCCCGTCACTTCTCCTGCCCAGTCACCTATCCTGCCCCATCCCCTCACCTGCCCCATCCCCTATCCTGCCCCATCCCTTATCCTACCCCATCCCCTCTTCGGTCCTGTCACTGCTCCTGCCCAGTTCACTCTGTGTACAACATTGACAAATTACACAAGGGGGTAAGTTCCCCACAGTACTCTGTTTGGGGAAAGCTCCTTTGAAATCGCTAACTCTGATCTCACTGGCACATGATATGTTAAAAAGGCAGGCGGGGGTCAATTGTCATTCGGAAGGGGATAATCGGCCTCAGTCGGAATGACAATGGGCCTGGCCACAGTCTCAGAGCTCAGGGAGGGGCTGCTGCAACCTCTGGAGTTTCAATAGAGAAATCCGAGCCACCCCTGGCAACACAAAAGCTGAATGAAAAAGATATCATTTTTAAGTTGGACTATTCTTGCCTTCCTGGGATGCTTTTTTGAAAGAAAGAAGTAAGGGAACAGACTGAAATATTTTTTTTAAGTAAGGGCACCTTCCGATACCGCCCACTTCTACCACTGGAATTAACTTCCCCAATACCATTTTGACGTTTCTGAACCATGTTCAATGCCATGGTTTTATTGAATGGGGAAAACAGTGAAAGGCACTGCCACCTAGCGTTCGACCTAGGTAATTATAAACAAACCTCATTATTTTCCATTGTTATGTTTGAAAGAATTCTTAACTGCACTAGCTTGAATATACATTTGTGTAGATTAAGGATGTAAACACGAGTGTGTCCCAATTTGTATGACCAAACTGAAGTCTAAAAATGTGGGCCGTGTAGGCATATTGAGATGATGGCTGACCTTGTAGACAAGCGCCATCTTCCTATCTGTTTGACTGCCACGCTGGATTCAGCGGTCTCCCGTCTCTTATCAGGGCTGAGATAAATCTTTTTGCTATATCTCTGCATTATTTTACGGTGCCCAACCTAATGCACAGGTTGGGTTTAGTGGCTGGTTCCTGTTCATGGCTGGTTAGCCCTTTATCTGTTCGTTTGGCACAGCCCTTTGGCTGCTTTTATTCTTTTCAGTCCTCTGACTGTGCTTAGCCCAAGAGGATACCCGTACCAGGGATTTGCCTTACCCTATGTGGGTATTCATGGCATTCGGTTCTGCCGTTTCCTTGGTATGCTCCTATAGATTCTCCAAGCACACGTTCTGCTGGGAGTCACTTGTCCATTCCTACAGAGTTCCTAGTGTGACTTGCTTCTTGCAGGTTGGGTTTCTCTGTCTGTATTGCATCTAAATTTGGCATGGGTTCCATGCTGTGTGGGGTTTATCCTGTATGCCTGGTGAAACACCAGGTTGTAGCAGTTCTTTCCCTACAAGGCTTCCTATTTGCCGCTATGCTGTGTTCTAATGGTTGCTCGTCTTAGTGCGACTTGGACATACAACCCCTTTTGGTTCTTGCTCCAAGCGAGTGGTTTAGCAGTTGTTCTTGGTTATCCGTCGTCATAGCCTCTTTCTGGCCGCTTGTGTTACAGCGGTGTGCATATTCCCTGCTTTTTCAGTATGAGTGTTCCCACACTTTCTTTGCCTTCATACTGTGTACCCTCCAAGGGCCTGTTTTCCTTTGAAATCCCTGCTTGGGGTCCGTGACCTTTCCATTGTCCTCACTTCGGCCGTGTCAACGACTTGTTCTTCTCCTAATCTGTCTTGCAGGGGGCGGTTGTTCCACTCTGCAGGGAGCATGGGTTACTGCTCTGGACGTTGTCCTACCCAATTTACACATCTCTGCAAGTGTGTTCAGCATACTGTAGACTCTTGTTGAGTCACGTTTTCATTGTTTCAATGTTTTTCTTCCTGCTATGGAGCTGCTCTGTGTGCTTACCCTGCAGATTTGTTCGGGCTTCTTCATTCACACAGTGTCTGTGGTCCCTGCCCAGGTCTACTTGTTCCACCAGCTCTCGTAGTTCCCGGCTGGCTGGTGCCTCTTTTGTACCATTGCCTTCTCACCTTCTTACTATTAGGTGCCTTAGGCTACTACGCAACCCAACAGGAATACTTTGCTTCCTTCGTATGGCTCCAGGTCCACATAGCATACTTAGGTCCCTTCCGGTCTTCGCTTGTGGTTGTTAACGCACAACTACTTGTCTTTGGCCCTTCACATATTATAACAACATCCACTAGGCCTGGCATGTTATCTGTTTTCCTGCTGTCAGCATCTTTTGGGCATCGACTGGCAATCTGCCACTGCTGTCACGTGGCTTGCTGGTTCCGGTTTCAACAAGGGTTCTTTTCGCTCTTGTGCATATTGGACCGGTGTACAATGTCTCTGTTATACCAGCTGCCATCTCTTTAAATTTGACTGTGGTTGGCATACTGTGCCCTGCGGTCTTCTCGGTCCTTCACTTCGGCTACACTTCTTGCAAAGTCATGGCCTTCCTTTTAGTCCATCATATCTGATATGTAGTTTCTTTTCCATGCTGGCACTTGCGGGGTAAGGGTTTCCCTATTGCCTCTGCTTTCCACTTGCCTTGCAAGTACAGGTGCCACAGTGTTTTTTGACACTATTTTCTGGGTCGACTGGTAATTGTTTGCTGCTGTCGCCAGTTCGGATCCTGTGGATCGTTTCACATTCTGGGTTGGTTCATCTTCTTTTGACGTATGAACTCTGACTTCGCCCCGGCATCTAACTTGTGTTTCTTTCTCAGAACCCAGTATACATAAAGGGGTCTTCCGTACTGTTCTTTACGGCTTCTACTGCCTTTGCCCCTCATTGCTTTCTGCTCTCCTTAGAGCTTTATGGTCTGGAGGTTGACTGCGCTACCTTTCATGGCCTTATACTTCGTCTCTAAGGTTAACAGTGCTGTTTAATCACCTTAAGGACAACTAAGTTCATTCACAAACTTAATGGGGTTCAGTTGCAAACCCGCCTCCTCTACGGGTATTGCTTTGGTATCCATTCTAAGTTAAGGAATCTTCAGCTAGACGTCTCTATCAGATGAACGGGTTACTTACCTTCGGTAACGATGTATCTGGTAGGGACATAGTCTATCTGCAGATTCCTTAACGCCTGCCCAACCTACTCGTTCTCCGAGGACCTTTTCTGGTTGAGGTTTTCTATACTCGCCTCCTTTAGGGTGACTTGCCACTTCCTGGGTGCTCTGCTCTCACTCCATTACATACTGATTTGTTCTCTTTCTCTGCTGCTTCCCGCCATTCTCTAGAATTAGGTGGTATGTTAAAACATCATATGTTCCTTCCAGCACTAGACCTGGATTGTACTGTGTGAAATCTATTCACGCTTTTTCTCACAATCCCGCTTTCCACTTCTACATGGCCTATTGGTCGTTACCTTCTTGGCAGGCTTTTCCTTCATGGCTATTGGCTATGTCCAATTATGGATCTTTAATGGAGATTGCAACGTCTCCTTCTGGTGACGTCTTGTGGTGCACTCTCCTTACTCTAGTGTTCTGAACTTGTTCTCCTTCACAGTTTTACTTTCAAGATGTGGGCTTTCTTCTTCTGCCGGGCTGTTTTTCCACATCCATGTCTTCCTTTGACACTAATTAAGCCTACGCTCTTGCGGGGTGGCTCTGCAGAGCACTGCTCTGTCTCACCTGTCAATCATTTTTGCACACTGTTCCCATATTCTCACAGTTTTTTGGTGATGGCTCCGTTTTCTGATGAGGAAAAGTTTGTCTGACGAAAACTGATGTCAGCGCGCCGGGTGGGGGCATATATGGCTCCACTGACCTCATGTCTTTGGACGACGTCAGGGCGGAGCCGGGCAGCGCCGCCCCCCGGCATGCAGAGGTGCTGCTGCGGAAAGTTTTCCGGATCCAGTCTGACACCAGGGGATATTCTAAGTTAAAGAATCTGCGGTTAGACTATGTCTCTACCAGATACATCGTTACCGAAGGTAAGTAACTCGTTCAATAGAAACTTAACTGCAAAAGATGTGAGATAGTAGTTGTGAACATGAAAATAAAGATAACTGCCATGTTTAGAACTCATGCTCCAATAATACACCACTAAATTCATGGAACTTTAGAAGTAGCAGAATTATCCTGCCATGGTTGGCATGTGTTTATCCTCGTAATATAAAAAGCACAATAAATTCCTACGTTGTATATAAACATAGCACAAACACTCTTGGTAGCAGCATGCTTGCTAAATATACATACAACGACGGGGTGGGGGCGGCGGGTGAAAGTAATGATCAGGGCAGGGATGGCAGTTGGCGGTGGATACCAGCAACGTTGGTAGTCGGAATGGGGAGAGAACAGTCTGAAAAAACATTCACTCGTTTGGAGTGCTACAGATTAAGTGAAAAAATAGAGGAAAGGGGCAGGACTTAGGAGGAGGCATAACGACCAGAACTGCTGACCTTGGAGCTGGGGAGCTGGATTTTAATCTCGGCATGGGTTCACAAGGACACTTGAAATGCATGCCCAAAAAGTTTAAACAAAAAACAAGATAAATGCATGCAGCTAGGAAAAGTAAACCGTATAGAGCCTTAAAAAAAGTGCTGTGCATTAAAGAAAAAGTGTCCCAACAACGGAAGGATACAGTACTTTGGTGCCGGGAAACTGATAGGAGAAGCACACGTGTAACAAGCATTGGTAAACGCAGAAAACCATGCTACTGCCATTAGAAATGGAGGAATACTTTGTGACAAGCAAAGGAACCAATGAAATACGAGGGGGGCGAGATGTAACCCCTTTTTAAGATTATATTGAATACCATAGGCGAGACCTAAAAAGGGAATAAGTACAAACCATTGCTTACATCTCTCGAGTGCTACATTCTTAGGCCGTTTCTTCAGGTAATGTGGCTGCAACATCAAATTGAACATGGCATCCAAGCAGGCATTAGTCTCTAGGAGCTAACAAAAGACTTAGGGTCAACAGGTATAATAACCTCAAAAATTCCTCAGCCAAGGTATGTTGTTATAGATCAGGTAACTGACTACCTGTTGCTGCCCACGGCCGGGCTCTGCTCTGTTGTTTGTTTTCAGCCGGGCTTGGCTCCGCCATTGTTGCTGTGGGTGCTCCTGGCCGGGCTTGGCTCCGCCATTGTTGCTGTGGGTGCTCCTGGCCGGGCTTGGCTCCGCCGGGGGACACTTGAAACTACATCCCCCAGCAGCCCCTTTGCGGCAAGGACGCCGCCGCCGCCACACTCGCAGTCCGGAAGCGCCGGGAGGCGCATAAAGGAGAGCACGCCGCTGAGTCCTGTGGGAGGCGTAACTGACTACCTGTTGCTGCCCACGGCCGGGCTCTGCTCCGTTGTTTGTTTTCGGCCGGGCTTGGCTCCGCCATTGTTGCTGTGGGTGCTCCTGGCCGGGCTTGGCTCCGCCATTGTTGCTGTGGGTGCTCCTGGCCGGGCTTGGCTCCGCCGGGGGACACTTGAAACTACATCCCCCAGCAGCCCCTTTGCGGCAAGGACGCCGCCGCTGCCACACTCGCAGTCCGGAAGCGCCGGGAGGCGCATAAAGGAGAGCACGCCCCCTCGTCCCGCGGGACGCGCGCAGGCGCGCCCGGGAGAAGCCCGGGACAAGGGCGGGCCCTCTGTGGCCCTCAGAGGCCTGAGGAGACTGGACTGGGCCAGGGACTTTACATCGTTTTCTTTGGACCTCCAACGTGCTGCGAGCACGTAAGACTTTTTTGTCATATCTTTTGACTTTTCTTGTGAGTGTGTAGACCAGAGGGTATTAGTGTATAAGTTTTGTACCAACACTGTTTATAATGTCTAAATCCAAAACGGATAAGGTGGTGGTGGGTCCCGCCTCTCTGGATAATTATCTGGTTAAGAAAGTAAATCAGATAAACAATGATAGACGTGCCTCTTTGGGGAAGGGCACTATGACAGTGGAACTATCAGAAAAATCCCCAATTACTCTGACCCAAGACATTGAGGCTAACACAAGTGATGTTATTTCTGTAGATCCTCCATTGCCCATTGTAGTGAGTGTCGAGTTCCATTCAGACTCACTGGCCCGGTTAAGCGAAGATACCGGTGTGCTGAATGAGACCCAGCCTGAAACTAGGCCCCTGAGAACTTGCAGGACAGTACCTCAAAAAGAGGCGGGGAAGCACAATAACTCTAAGGCTAAAAAAAAGGGCGGCAAGGCACTTAATAGTCCTGCCATAATCCCTTTTGTATTTACTGGCACTAATGGTAATGGTGTTAATTTAAACTCTGATCTGCTTGCTTCACTGATAAAAAATCTAGAAGTCTCTTTAACAGCGAAGATAGAGGAGCTCATTAAACCATTAACCAGGTAAAGGAAGTGGCGAGGCTGGGTGGTCTGTTACCGACACAGCAGACTGCAACATCTAATGGTAGTGTACACTCTGGGGGAAAAGGGAAAGAAGCTGTGAAAGCTAATGATCTGCGGAATAAGGGGAGGGGGAATACTGTTGCAGCAGTTGCCACGGGTTCTGAAACACCTAACCGATTGGACGCCCCTGTGGTAACTGCTTCGCAGCTACAACCGACTATAGCCCACCAAAGTAGCAGAGCCCCTAGACCCCCAAGGTATAATCGCTATCTAAATTTACCACCAGATTGTGCACCGTTTGTGGCAGTATTGACCAATGTTCCCCCTTGTGGTACCCATCCTGCATCCCCTTATGATGAATCCCACACCTCTTTGAAAAACAAGGCAGTGCCGTGGCTTAACAAAAATTGTGGCTTTCCCATTTCATATTCTGACCAGATAATGGCAGTAAGGCGTATAAATTGGGTGGGACCTTCCAAAAAGATAGGTTCTGGGGATTGTATAGTTATAAATTTTAAAACCCCCCAGCATGTGGCAACTGTCCTTCTGAGAGCTTCCTCATTGGTATACAATGAGAATAGTATCTGTGTGCGCCCACTGGGATACTTTTATGCACATTTGTGCAAACCCACACCCCAACAGAGTTTAACCAGGCGGGTGTTTGAACCTTATACTCCAGTTCAGGACACTCAATTCATCTATAACATCACTAATCCCTGTGGGTCAGGTGGACCGAACAAAATTTACAACAGGAATACTAGTGTGGGGCGCTATCAATATAGGTCGAATGTCAACACACAGAACAGGTACGAAGTCTTATCCGGTCTTGAGCTGTGTGATTGACAGGTGGTACCTGCGGCTCAGGATACTGTGGCTACAGGTGAATCTATAAACTCAGAAAACCCGGTGGGTATAACGTCAGGATGCCATGTTGTTTCATGGAATATTGCAGGCCTTGCGGCCAAAATGTCTGATGAAAACTGGGTGACCTATATTAAGCAATTTACGATCATCTGCCTACAAGAAACATGGGAGGTGGGATGTAACCTCTTTTTGGAAGGGTATAAGGCCCTCTATGTGCCAGCTTTGCCATCAATAAGGGGTAGGCACAAGGGGCGTCTTGTAATTTTTTTTTTTTTTTTTTAAATTTAAAACCTTTATTTCAAAGCAGTGCACACAGCTATTTAGCCTTACATCCCTGAGGCGAGGCAGCAGAACGGAGCAAAGTAAATCAAAGTGCAAGAATCATTACATCAGAACGAGTAAAAGTTAATTTTTTTTACTTTTTAAACAGATGTGAGAAAGAGAAAAGGAGAAGAAGAAGCGCCGAAACTGGCGCAGAGAAGAAGGCAATGAAATTCAAAGTACAGTGAGGTGTAGTGGAAGGGCCGGGAAGCACAGTGAACACAGTAATAATCAGTGTAGTAGAAACACTAGGAATATGGGGGGAGGGAAACACAGGATAGCAGAATAGTAAATCTCCAGTTGGAGTCATAGGCTACGGTGATAAGTGTTCTTCCTGTGGAGCGGACTCCGGAGGTATGCAAATGTCCCCTCTGTACTCGTTCCAAGCCCCCCATATTTTCTGCCACTTTTTAGTTTTACCCCTGGCAACATACACAGTCTTTTCCCGGAACATACACCAATCCATGTTGGCCTTCCATTGTACAACCTTCGGAGCCGTTGTAGCCCCCCACATCTGTGCAATGTCCCGTTTCGCGACCATATTACCCAGGGTCACCCATTGGGTCTGAGCCACGGTATGGTCCGTCGGACCCCATATGTTCAGAAGGCATCTCCTGGCTTCAGCATGCACCTCCACTCCAGTTACCTCGCTCATAATCGAGTGTACACGCTGCCAGTAAGAAGCTATTGCAGAACACTCCCATATAATGTGCATGAATGTGGCGAGGGCACCACAGCCGCGCCTACAGAGGCCATCAACAGAGTGTCCCATACGTACAAGTCTGGGGCCAGTGACATAGACTCTGTGCAAGATTTTAAGCTGCACCAGCCGAAGACGGGAAGAGATAGCGACCTCCTTAGGAGAAGATACCGCACTCTGCCAATCTTCGTCGTCAATCTCTATCCCGTCTCGCAACCACTGGTCCCTCACTCCTAGAAGGAGGTCTGTACGGACGTTGATAAGCTTCTTATATGCCAATAAAATGGCACTGTCTGGCATGTGGCCATCTAGCACCCTATCCTCCAAGGGAGAACCATCAGGAACCGCCTCATCCTCCGGCATGGCGGACAGTAGTGCATGCCTCAGCTGAGCATACCGGAAAAATTCCGTTCCACCCAGCTGATACTCTGCCTGTAACTGGGCAAAAGATTTTACCTCGCCACGCAACAACATGTCCTCCACCCTGGAGATGCCAATCAGATCCCACTGATCAAAGCCCTTGGTATGCCACAGTCTACCCAGTATGTCCGAGTCGTAGAGTGGGGTCATCTTTGTTAGCCTGTCTTTCCATCCCTGTGCCTTTGTAACCGCCCTCCAGATATGGACGGCGGTTTTCGTTGGACCAGACATCCGCCTGTCAAGAGACCTCGAGTAGAGTGCCCTATGGTACTTCCCTCCACCCAGCAACCACCGATCCATGGCATACCCCGGATTGTCCAATGGACCATATAAACCATGATTAATGGCCGCTAGCTGGGAGGCCCAATAGTACCTCCGCACATCAGGCAAAGCTGTCCCCTCATCGTACCACGGCAGCGTGAGCTTCGTGATAGCGATGCGAGGGCGACCATCCCAAAGCAGAGCGCGTTGTAGGCTCTCGATCTCACTGAAGTAACGGGCAGGGACCGGATCTTGAGTGTTTTGGAGGGCGTAAAGGAACCTGGGCAAGGACATCATTTTAAACAACGCCGCGCGCCCAAGCAGAGAGAGCGGTAGTTTACGCCACCCCTCCACGTCTCGCCGAAGGCGGAGAAGAGGGGGAAGCAAGTTATGCTCATAGCGCGCTTTGGAGTTAGTGGAGATGTAGATCCCTAGATATTTAAAGCCCTGGTTCGCCACCTGTATGCCGCAACCTCTCAGGAGGCGAGGCGTTCCCCCTTTCAGGACGTACAAATGTGACTTAGACCAGCTAATAACTAAGCCGGAGTACTGACCAAAAAGTCGCAATACGTCACAGGCCACAATGAGGGACTTGCAGGGGGAAGTGAGGTACAGAAGAATATCATCTGCATACAGTGATACTCGGTCCTCGAAGTCCGGGGACCACCGAATACCATGCAGGTCGGGGTGGCTGCGTAACCAGGCCACCAACGGCTCGAGTGCAAGAGCGAACAGGAGGGGTGACAAAGGACAGCCCTGCCTGGTGCCCCTCTGAAGAACAAAGGATGCTGAAACTCGACCGTTGACCGCTACATTAGCCAGCGGATCAGCGTATAAGAGTTTGACCCATCCTTCAAATTCCGGGCCAAAACCGAGCTTCGCCAACACTGCCCACAGGTAATTCCACTCAAGGGAGTCAAAAGCCATCGTGGCATCCAACGATGCCAGGACAGCCGGCTCCTCGAGCGTATGGGCCCTGGCCAGGGCGCCATAAAGTCTACGTAGGTTAAGAGCAGTGTTGCGGTGTGGAATAAAGCCCGACTGGTCCGGGTGCACTAAGTCGCCGATGACGCCAATCAAACGGTTGGCGAGCATTTTGGCTAGAATCTTAGGCTCCGCGTTCAACAGAGAGATGGGGCGATATGATCGGCACAAATCTCTTGGCTTCCCTTCCTTATGGATAACCACAATGGTGGCCAACCTCTGGTCGTGGGGAAGTAAACCAGTCTCCCGCGCCTCAAGGAACACGTTCCGCAAATGCGGGGAAACCATATCCGGCTTGATTTTATAAAGCTCTACCGGAATACCGTTAGGGCCAGGTGCCTTGCCAGATCTCAGGGAGCGAATTGCGAGTGCAACCTCGTCTGCAGTTATGTCCCTGTCTAGATCGTCTCGATCCGCTTCCGACAGGCATGGGAGGTCGATGTCCGACAGGAGAGCGCCCGAGTCGGCCTCAGATCGGTCCGAGACCGAGGAGTAAACGCCCCGAAAGTAATCCGAGAAGGACTGAGCGATTGCGCTCGGGTCAGTAATCAACAAACCTTCGTCACCCAATATCTCCGGGACGACGCGGCTGGCCCTCTCTTTCTTATCGAGCCAAGCTAGTAGCTTGCCCGCCTTGTCACCCACGTCGTAAATCCGGCCCTGTTGTTCCCTGCCCATGACAAGAACAGCGTCGGTGGCCAGGTCTCGATACTCCAATTGCTTAAGGGAGAGGTTATGTAGCAGCTCGGGCTCAGGGCCCTCCTCCAATCGAGAGTCTAACTCCATAATCTCTGCCTCAATGTGCACCATGTCGGCGTCCCTGTTCCTACGAGCTTCCGCTATGAGGGCAAATGCCTCACTCCGCAAGACCGTTTTAAACGCCTCCCATAAGGTGGCAGCTGATGCAACCGATCCCACATTCTCGGTAAAGTAGAGCTCGATCGCCTTGGCCAAACGACCACGCGTTTTTGGGTTCCGAAAGTACCACGGATTGACCACCACCGGTCGCTCCGTTACAACAATATTAAAATCGAATGAGACCCACAACGGGGAATGATCCGATATACCTCTCGCCAAAAATCAGGCCTCAGAGATCGCCGGTGCGTGAGCAGCCAAGGCGAGAACATAATCAATCCTTGACAGGCTACCGTGTGCGCCAGAATGAAAGGAGTATTGGCTTTGGGTGGGATGGAGGAGTCTCCAGCAGTCGACCAACCCCATAGTATCTAGGAAAGTGGGCAGCCACAGTTGCGAGCTACAGAGGTCTCTAGGCGGGTGCCTGTCCAAGGTTCCAAGCCATTGACATTCCAACAAAGAACTTTCAATGTCCTACCCCCCATCATCGTGTCCCAAGCCTTCACCAGCCCTCAGAGGCCCCACCGATACATGAAACAAAGCATAGCATACGAACCATTGCCTAAGAGAAAGAAGAAAGAAACAAAGAAAGCACACAAAACCAACCCCAACACCACCCCCCACCCTGCACCCCTGCAGCAGACTAAAAAGCCCCCCCAACCAGCAGTGTGCCTGTCGCCCCATAAACTAAGCTACAAAAAGACCCTAGAGGAGTAAGGAGCCCCCACAGTCCCCCCCTGCCACCCTCCATGTGAGAAAAGGATAGTCCCATTAAAGTGCAACAGCATTGGCTTTATCGGTCATAGTCAACGGGCACACCAACCGACAAAGGTAGTGCGAGAAGTACTATTCCTGAGGATCAGGGCCACCAGATGCGCCTTCAGAATGTTCCTCCTGCTCCTCCCGCCGATGCGGCAAAGTGTCCAGCCAGTCGCTCGCAGACTCAGGCATATCGAAAAACAGGGCGCGGCCATCACGTTCAATGCGCAGTTTAGCGGGGAACAACATAGAGTATTTCAGCCCTAGGTCCCTGAGGCGCCGCTTCACCCCCGCAAAACTTTGACGCTGTCTCTGAACAGCTCTGGTGAAGTCCGGGTAAAAGTTCACGTCTGCATTTTGAAAGTTGAGAGGCCCATGTCGGCTCTAGGCCTGGAGAATCGCATCTCCATCTCTGAAGTTGAATAATCGGGCGATGATGGGTCTCGGTGCGACGCCCGTCTTCGGGGGGCCGCCTGGTATTCTGTGGGCCCGCTCAACCGAGAAGAAGTGACTAAGGCCTGCTGGAGCGAGATGGGTCTTAACCAAGTCCTCGACAAAGAGGTCAACGGCCGCTTCCTCCGCTCCCTCCGGCACCCCAATAATGCGAACATTCTGCCGCCTGGCACGTCCTTCGAAATCCTCCAGCCGCCTCGAAAACAGGTCATTAACCGACCGCAAGGTACGGACCTCCGCTTGCAGGTCCGAGACATCGGTAGTGAGGCTGGAGGTTTTGATATCGAGAGATTTCACTCGATCATTCGTTTTGCCCAGGTCGGCCCTGATCAAATTGAGATTGATAGCCAGGGTGTCCACCTTGTGTGTCAGGACCTCATGTTGTTTATGCATCTCAGTCCTGATGCCTGCGATCGCCCCCATGATGTCGCGAAGAGTGGGTTCCGACTCCTCGGGTGAGCCCGCCCGTAGGGAGTCCTTAGATTGAGCGACCACAGTGGGCGAGGTCCTTTGCTGGGCGTACCGGTCGATTTTGTTGGTCTGGGGCTGGATCGTCTTCCTACTGACCCGGTTCGCCGTCCTGTCGGGATCACCTCTGCCAGCCATGTTGGGTCCGGGCAGAACAAAGGGCAGCGGGACGATGTCGCTGTGAGCCCTCAGATGGGCGCGGAGCGCAGCCTCACAGAATGCAAGTCAACAGTAGGCAACTCTGCCGCTACGTTCACTCCGCCAACAGAAGCTGGAGGCGCTCACTCAGCATATCGATCATGCTATGCGTCGTCTCGACCGTCGGCCGTCTCCGGGACAATGGCGCATCCCTGGCACAGAGTCATAACTCCGCCAAGAAATGTCGGATTTGGAAACGGAAAGCGGGTCCCGTGTCTACGACCACTCGCCAAATGGAATCCACAACCGTGGATCAGGATTTCTCACAGGATATATGCGGAGGGTCGGAGGGTCTGCGGAGCTCCGAGCTTACGCGGCCATCTTGCTTGCCCGCGAAGCTCCTCCAGGTCTTGTAATTTTTGTTTCCATATTAATACCCTGTGAAGTACGAAGAATTGAATCACAGCATACAGGTGTAATGGGCTTAGCTTTATCTGGAGGTAATTGCCATGTTGGCATGGTGAATTTTTATAATGCTACTCAAGATAGTGCAGGCAGGAATCAAATTCTTATATTAAATTCTTTTGTCTCTAGTTTTATGAAAGATCTGGGCCATAACCTCATGATTATGGGGGATTTTAATGTGCATCCTTGCGTAGATCCATTGAATAAATGTTTACCAGAAATGTTTTGCGAACGTGCGGGTTGTTGCGGGGGAATTGTGTAATGACTTGTTGGATGATTTTGATCTATCACTGGCCATGACACTTAGGGACCCGCTATACTGTTTTGATATCCCCACCTTTAAAGGGCATGGCAAGGGCACCTTTATAGACCATATACTGGTCTCTCGGACGATGCAAACTTTCTTAGACTCTTTCTGCATTGTCTCAAGCGAATTTAGCGACCATAACCCTCTAACAATCTGCCTAAAAATGTCCCTGGGTAAAAAAGGGAAATAAGACTAATAGTCAAGGCAGGCTGGGAACAACAGATGGAAGGAGGCGGTTAAAATGGTCAATGGTCTCTGCGGATATTCTCTACAAAAATATTGCTGAACGGTGTTCAGAGGATATCAAAGATTGTACCATTGAGGGGGGTGATCCCAGGCAGGTTCTAGCGGCTTATCAAAATATATCGGAGAAGGTGTCAGAGCTATTATCTGTCCCTAATAAAAACCAGGTGAAAATAGGTCCGAGGTGGTTCAGCCATGATTGTACTAAAGCTGCTCGCAAACTGAGGCTTGCTTTGTCAGCTACCCCGAGGAATCAGGAGAACGTAAAATTATGCAGAAAGGAATATAAGGCTATAACTGCCCATCGCAAGGAATTCCTAAGAAAAGAGGCCTGGGAGGAATTACTTGATCCCTCCACTCTGAATAGCAGCACCAAGTTCTGGGCACTGGTTAAAAAACCTTTTTTGGCTGAGGACCCAGGAGATGGACTTGTCTGTTGCATAACCAAAGAGGATTGGGAATGTCACTTTAAAAACCTGTATTACTCTGAGGATCCTGGAACCATGGATTTCGCCCCCCCTGACAGGGGTGGCGGTATTACATTTGAGAAAAGTGAGGTCTTGGCTGCCATAATGGGTCTTCCTGCGATAAAGCCCCGGGACCTGACGGAATACCACCGGATCTTTACAAATCTGATCCAGCTTTCTGGGCACCCATTCTGGTGGCTGTATTTAATGCTGCAACCATAGTGGGTTGTCCGGGAACGTGGGGTTTGTCAACTATAGTCCCTGTCTTCAAGAAGGGAGATAGGGGAAGTGCTCTCTGCTGCCGACCAATATCCTTAATATTTCAATGGTTAAGATCATGGGGAGAGTCCTACTTCAACGTTTAACAAGCTGGTCAATTGAAAATAATATTATGTCTACTTCCCAATACGGCTTCTGCGAAGGCCGCTCTACCATAACCCAGTGTCCCAACCTGTTTCTTATTCTGAATAAATACACTGTTGTACAGAAGGGAGCAGTTCACCTTGCCTTCATGGATCTGTCCTCAGCCTTCGACTGTGTTAAGAGGGGGAGGCTGTGGCAGACCATGAGGGATAAAGGTGTTGATAGGGGGATTGTGGATTTCCTAGTGGATTTGCACAATGACACAAGAGCCAATGTGAGGTTCTCATCGAACGGGGAAACCACAGGAAATTTTAGTATGAATAAAGGAGTTCGTCAGGGCTGTATCTTGGCCCCATTTCTTTTTAATTTTTATATAAATGATTTAGACGCCGTACTCCAGGAGGTAAAATCAGATTGTCCTAGAGTCGGTACGAGGGGTATTCCTTTACTTTTATACGCAGACGATGCGGTTTTAATTTCAAGAACAGAAAAGGGTCTCCAGGCACTCTTGAATGTTTTTAATAACTTCATGACTGATAGGGACCTTAAGGTCAATAATTCTAAATCCTATATAATGCATGTTGGCCGTCAATCAAAAAAGAAGTTCATTTTTAAACTAAATGATGTCCTGATCCCCATCACCCATACGTTCTCATATCTTGGTGTCTTATTTGATACAAAGCTTAGTTGGGCTCCACATGTGGCAAGGAAGAAGGGGGAAACGACCAGAGTAAATGCCTCCATTTTTAACTTTGCCACTAAATTGGGGAAAAAGCCAAATGTGGCCATGATGAAATTATACAATGCTAAATCAATAGCCACCGCAGTCTATGGCAGCGAAATATGGGGCTATGCAAACGGCGAACAACTACAGATAGCTGAAAATAACTTCTTAAAGCGTTTGCTTTGTGTCCCAGTAAGTACATCGAATTTAGCGGTACATGAAGAGCTGGGAAGCCAGCACTTATCCGGCATTGTTGGATTAAGACCACTGTTATGCTGGGTAAAATTATGGTCAAATCAGGAAATTCCTTTAACCCACCAGATAGTGGAAGATCTTGTATCGCTTGATCATGCAATGTGTGTACCATGGCTTAAATACTTGAAGTCCCAATTTCTGAAGCTTGGACGCCTGAACTTGTTTTAAAACCCGAGTGAAATAGTTAAGGGTGATGTTGCAGCAATTAAGAGGGCCTTTTACATGGATCACAGTGCCCTAAGAGAAGAAGTTGAGCTCTTGAAACCTAATGTTAGGAAGTATATCATGTTAAGAACTTGTGATACCATGGAACTGTACCTAACATGCTCCTTTACCTCCCATGAAAAATTCTTGCTGACCCGGTTCAGGTTTAATATTTTCCATCATCTTTTAATCAGACCAAAGTTGGACATTTTTAAGAAAACTGCAGCTCCCTGTGGCTGCGACGGGAAGTCTCCACAGGATATGCTGCATTTTATATTTTTATGTAGATTTTATGAATTCTATGTCAGGACCGGAGGCTTCGGATTATGCTTTTCTCTCTTCGCTGTTTATTCACATAACACCACACAGCAGCCAGAAAAGCATCAAAACTTTGAAAAAATTTTGTATTCCAAACACAGGAATATCAGAAAACATCATAATAACACTTTTATAACTACAAGTCCCATGAGATCAACATTAGGCAGTCCTTTCTTAGTGTCCATAAATCCCAATATAAGGCGTCCATCTTGTGAACTCCTCCTCTTTCTTCGCTGCTTCGCAGCCAGTTAAGTGCTATTCTACCTCTCTTTCACAATTTGGTGTCTGATGGGGTTTTTGTTTTCTTGCATGGTTGATATTCTATTTGCATAGATTCTTGCTATTGCTTTGGGGGTCTGTGGGGTTTTTTCTCTTCCAGAGCCCCTTCCATCGCGGGGACGCCTTCGCCCCTTACGCGATGTCCCCGTGTGTTCCGCGGTGTTGATATCGCCGCTAGAGGGCGCCGTAGCGTCTCGCCTGCCCGCGCGCGGCTTCCGTCTCGCTGATTGGAGCCGCGCTGGGGAGACGACGTCGCCGGAGCCCTGCTGCCGCCTAACCCTGACGCCCTCTTGGGTTGTACTGTCCTGTGTTTGAACGCCCCGTTGGGGTCTGTACTGGTGGTTGTGACCACGTTGACGCCTGCGGGCGATTTTAAGCACCTTCCTACATCAGCTTCCGCTGGGGTGTTACCCGCTCAAGCGCGCTGGGAGGCGGTGCGACCCGGTCTCTGGAGAGAGGGTCGGCGCGCTAAGAAGGCTGGTGCTGCCTTCGTGACTGCCTGGTTCCGCCGGCCTAAAAATCCTTGCTAACCTCCGGTTGGCCCATACGTGGCAGTTGTCTACGCCATCGGAGCCCTCAGATACCTATTTTTTCTTTGCTGCGTGGTGGACGCCATGGCTGAGGGGTACTACGTCGAGGAGGAAGAGTCACACCAATACCTCCAAGACGACGAATTCTATGCGGCTGTGGATCAGTCGATTTACCGTTGCGTGCAGGAAATCGTAGGGCCTATGGAGGACAGGCTATCGGCCCGCATTGTTGAAGAGTGCGCCAAGTTGGCGCCGGGCCTCGCGGGGATGCCCGCCAACGATCCTAGCCAGCCACCGGCGGCCAAGAAGCCACGTGGGGACGCGGGTCCCAGTGGTGCGCAAGGCGTGGACAAGGACGCCTTCGAGCGCCTACGAGACGCTTTCCTGGCTAAGGCGACCGGGCCTGCCCCCGCGGCGCCCCCGCCTCAGGTCCCTTCGACGCCGGCGGATGCTGTCCCTGCCTCCCCGGGAGGTGTTTCCCCCGCGGATACAGAGGATGACGACGACGAAGACTCCGTGCGGTCGTGGCGACCGGCATCTAACTCGACGGAGTTGCCCAAGGACACTTCGGGCATGCTCGACCCGGATGAAATCATGCACCCACGGTCAGCTGCTTGGGCGCCTGGGGACAAGGTAGCGCAGTTTGTGGCGGGCCGCCTCCGCAAGCCCTTGGAGAAGGAGGCGCGCAGTTGCTTGAGGGGTGAATGCCCCCGCCCGACTTTGGATGGAAAGGTGGCTATGACGCCGGAACTAAATGGAAAAATGGCCACCTTCATGGCGAAGTTTGTGAAGGACCCCCGTAAGGGGATCGACCGTTCTTGGCGCTCCTGTCAGGACAAGCTATTGGACACCATTGGCCCCCTCACCAAGATCCTGGATATGGCCGAGGAAGCCAAGGTGTCGGGCAGCGCCATATGCCCGGAGGTGTTGTCCAATTGGGCGCAGCGGGCCGTTATATTCCTAGGGAACGCTAACTGCGCCCTCTCGACCGAACGGCGTCGGTCGCTTCTGATCAAACTGGACCCCAAGTTGGGTGATTTGGCCTCCTCGGAGGCTGGCGCTGTTGCACAAGGGGGTCTCTTTGGCGAGCCATTCATAAAGGAGCTGGGAAAGTTTGTCTCCACCTTCACTTCCCTGGACAAGGCCCAGTCAACCATCAAGCGGGTCTTCCACCAGCGTTTTTCCCGAGGGGCTGGTCGTGGCAGGGGCCTCACGACCGGCCGTGGCGGTCAGCAACAACCCAACAAAGGGCATGGCTCCGGCAGAGGAAACTACAACTCCTCTGCGAACTACAACAACTTTTACCCAACAAGAGGTCAGCGTTTCCGAGGACGCGGAAACTTCCGGAATGACTCCGGCGGCAACAATTCCCACGGTGAGTGTGATCCCTGCGGATCAAGTTGTTATTGGGGGGAGGTTGGCATGTTTCCCACAGGCATGGGCGGCTATTACGACGGACGCATGGGTCCTTCAGACCGTGCGGGGGTTCCGCATAGAGTTTTACGACCAACCGCGCCAGTTACGGCCTCCTCTGCCCATAACTTTTTCTCAGCCAGACGTGCTGTTGATCGATGAAGAAATCTCGGCGCTGCTGCGCAAAGGGGCTATTTGTCGAACAACGCGTCACCCCGGGGGTTTCCTGAGCAATATTTTTCTTGTGGAAAAGGTGGACGGGGGCAGACGGCCGGTCATCAACCTCAAGGAGTTCAATGGCTGGGTAGTGTACAACCACTTCAAGATGGAGGGCATCCATCTGTTGAGAGACGTTTTGCTCCCGAACGATTGGATGGTCCGCCTGGACTTCAAAGATGCGTATTTGGTGGTTCCCATTTACCCTCCGCATCGCCGTTTCCTCCAGTTTTGCTGGAAAGGCATGGTTTTCGAGCTCAAGGCCCTTCCGTTCGGTCTTTCCTCGGCCCCTTGGTGCTTTACCAAAATTCTGCACCCGGCCATAGGAACCCTGCGGAGTCAGGGGATTCGGTTGATCGTCTATCTCGACGACATTTTGCTGCTGGGACAGGACCCGAGCAGGTGGGCCGCTCATCTGTCCCAGACAGTCTCCCTGTTGCAGGGTCTGGGGTTTATCGTCAACAAGGAGAAGTCGGTTTTCACGCCCGCCCAGACAATGGTGTTCTTGGGCTTCGTGGTGGATTCAGTGAACTCGACTCTCAGTCTACCGTCCAGGAAGATGGCCAAAATCAAACATGTGCTGCGGCAAACTATTTCCAAGTCGCACACCTCCCTTCGGCAGGTTGCCAGAGTGGTAGGCCTTCTCTCGTCGTCAATTCAGGCGATATTTCCAGGCCCTCTTCATTATCGGGCCCTTCAGCGCCTGAAAGCGCATCATTTGCGCAGGGGGCTCTCTTACGACCGCTTGATTCCCCTGTCAGTAGAGGTCAAGGAGGAAATGTCCTGGTGGCTCGCCCACATGGAGGCGTGGAACGGGCGAGCGATTTTCGGGTCCGTTCCGGACTTGGTGATCGAGTCCGACGCCAGCAGGTCCGGCTGGGGCGCCCGCTGCGGGGATTTCTCCACAGGCGGCGCTTGGTCATCCGACGAACAGCGACTTCACATCAACTGCTTGGAACTTCTAGCAGGTTCATTCGCCGTCCGTTGCTGGACGAGAGATTCGGTGAAGTCATGTGTCCTTCTGCGGATGGACAATGTTTCGGCGGTTCGGTATGTGAACCATTTAGGGGGTCCGCGATCGCGGGCACTAGCGGATCTGGCGAAAGACTTTTGGGATTATTGTCTCACCCATCAGGTCTCGGTAACGGCAGAATATTTGCCGAGACGGGCCAATCAAGTGGCAGATTGGCACTCGAGATACCTTCGAGACTCCAGCCTGTGGAAGCTGGATGTTCAAGTGTTCCACTGGCTGGCGGCATGCTGGGGTCCTTTTTCCCTAGACCTGTTTGCATCCCGTCTGGACTTCCAGCTACCGAGGTTCTTCAGCTGGAGACCGGACCCCTTGGCGGAGGCGACGGATGCGTTCCTCCAAGACTGGGGCCAGGAACGACCGTATGCCTTCCCGCCTTTCTCCATGATAGTGCGGGCCGCGGCCCAGATTCGCCGCCAAATGGCGGACGTAGTGATGGTGACGCCCGTGTGGAGGTCGCAAGTGTGGTTTCCAGTTCTTCTGGAACTTTCCTGGGATTCTCCAATCCTACTCCCCCGGCTTCCTCGTCTTCTCCTCAATCCAGATGGGGTCCCTCACCATCTCCTCCAGGGTTCTCTCCGCCTCATGGCATGGAGGCTTTCAGGCGACGCTGGTCGCTCCCTGGCCTTTCGAACTCAGCTCAGCAACTTTTGTCCAAGGCCTGGGCAGGCAGCACTGCCAAGAGGTATAGATCGGCTTGGACCAGGTGGGTTCGTTGGTGTCTTCGACGGGATTTGGATCCCATGGTCGCAGGTCTCGTTCCCATCCTGAATTTCCTGGCGGAACTTTCTACTGCCGGCTTAGCATACCGGACTATTAACACGATACGTTCTGCCATATCAGCAGCTCATGTGCAGTTGGATGGAGTGGCGGTCGGGGAACATCCCCTTGTGTGTCTGCTCCTCAGAGGAGTACGTCTAGCTTTACCACCGGAGCCACGATATTCTGTCCTGTGGGATGTTAACGTGGTGTTGAACCTTTTTCTTTCCTGGCAGCCTAACAAGTATCTCTCCTTAAAGGAACTGTCAGCTAAACTGGCGATGCTTCTCTGTTTAGTGTCATGTCGCAGAGTGTCTGACGTGCGTGCCCTAGATGTCACGGCGAGAGCATTTTCCCCGGATGGGGTGACCTTTACCGTGGGCCGCCGCACGAAATCGGCTACGAGGTCTATTTCTTATCCGGCATTTGCAGATGTCCCTAAGTTGTGTGAGGTACAGTGTTTAAAAACATATGAGGAGGTCACAACAGAACTTCGCCCTCCGGGCGAGCGGCAATTACTCATTGCGCTGCGCAAACCTCACAAGGCTGTCTCTTTCCCCACTATAGCCCGGTGGGTGCGTTGGGTATTGCAGGAAGCTGGTATTGATACAAAGCAGTTCGGAGCGCACTCCGCAAGAGGGGCCATGGCCTCCAAAGCGTTTGCCCTTGGGGCACGTTTAGAAGACCTCATGCGCGCTGCGGACTGGTCTTCGGATTCCACCTTCAAAAGGTTTTATTTTAAGCCAGTGGTGGATATTGCTAGTTTGGTGGTGAACAAGCTTTGAACAAGCATAATCCGAAGCCTCCGGTCCTGACATAGAATCAAAATTTTCCTAGCGTAGTAACGGTAAGTTTCAATTCTATTAAGGACACGGAGGCGAGGATTATCCCACCCATACCTCCTGCGGAGATCCTGCCCGTACTGGTGTAAGTAATCTCTTTCCGGATTTCAATGTGGATTACTGTTTCTGGATTGCATGTCATTGACTTGTAGCAATGTCTTGTTATCTTGCCTTCGAATTTAGCGGGTATGGCTTAGCTCACGTTGTTCTTTTTTCCGCCAGGAAATGATGGTGCGAAACGAGATGGTTGAGACTTTGGCCTGACTCGCGACGAAGAAAGAGGAGGAGTTCACAAGATGGACGCCTTATATTGGGATTTATGGACACTAAGAAAGGACTGCCTAATGTTGATCTCATGGGACTTGTAGTTATAAAAGTGTTATTATGATGTTTTCTGATATTCCTGTGTTTGGAATACAAAAATTTTTCAAAGTTTTGATGCTTTTCTGGCTGCTGTGTGGTGTTATGTGAATAAACAGCGAAGAGAGAAAAGCATAATCCTCGCCTCCGTGTCCTTAATAGAATTGAAACTTACCGTTACTACGCTAGGCAAATTCCGATTCCCCTCGTAGGCGGTATCTTGTCACTCTTTTAAAGAGATTACATTTTAATCAAATTAGACCTGCCCTCATGTATTTACAGCTTTTGCACACTGACAGTGTCCTCCAGGTGCTAGAATTTTTAAAACTAACTGTGAGATTAAGAAAATGTTTAGATGAGTAATTATGAATTAGCCGAAGTCCAACGCACTAATGCACTTTGTTGTACGTGGGCACTATTTGCACTTTATCTGTGGTACTGATTTTGTCTACTCACTCTTTTAAGAAAAGTGTATGATGTATGAATTATGATTGAGTTTGTAAATGCTATGGTGTTTTTATTATGAAATGTGTAATGATTTTGTGCTTTTATGGATTGCAATATATCCGAAATAAATTCAATTTGAATTGAATTTGAATTGATCAGGTTCTTGCCCTTTCTGCCCATGTGAGATGTTCACACTTCCATAAACACCACAAGGTAGACTTTGGGCTTGAAAAATGTCCCACCAATGGGGTGCTATTACAGAAGGTGCAGAGGGGGCACAACGGCTGTCTGTGCCCTTTCTTTTGCCCACAGAGCTCTTTAGCATTAGAGAAAGGTCTGCAGACACTTGAGTTGCTATTCCTGTGTGGATGATTCTAACACACATTTTATGCGTGCCCAGTCCTAAGATGATGTTACCTTATTTTCATGAGGCATGACTCCATAAAAAGGAGGGAACACCGTGCCTCTGCTCCCATGCCACAGATGTGCAGCAGAAGAGAAGAACTAATTGTGTGCCATATACAGCGCCTTGTGTCAAAAGTGAGAAATTGAATGTTAAAAGCTTACAAAAACAACAATAAAATATTCTAAAGATAGCACGGATAATTAAAAATACATCAGTTATAACTGATCCACAATTGTTGCAGCTTGCCATTCTTGTGTTCGTGAGATATGTTATGTACAGTAACCCTTGAGTTTTTCTATTTTTACATTTTTTACCAAAGCATGCAAAACGTAATTTCCCTTTTCACTTTGCCCCTTTCAGCAAATTTATTTTTCTCCAAGAAGTTGGAAATGAACCTGACATCAAGACGTCGGAGAAGTGTACTCTGGTTGTGAACTTGAACTGCCCGGATGCAATTGAGGGAAAAACTTTCAATGAATGGACGAAAAGGGTAATGTATTTACCAGCAACTCATGAGTGTGCCTAATGTATAAAACAGTTGTGGATTAATATGTTTCTAAAGAACGGGTTACATTTTGGACATCTGCGTTAAATCAGATTGCAGAAACTCATCCGTACACAATAAGGCCCCGATTTTCTAAACTGTGGGGGTGAGTACTTAATACTCAGGCAACACAAAATGGGTGCTGTGCAACAAACAGTGGCTTAAATGATATTCTCAATCAACTTTCATGAACAACTTTCTTGTGCCAAAAGTTGACAAAAGTGCACTACTACAACACATGAACCCGCTGGTAATCTGTGTAAAGTGGGTGTAATGATGTGGGAACAGGGCAATATCCATATCAATTAAAGTCATGCAAAGTAGCGCAAACACCTAAAGTCAAGCCAAGTAGCACAGCCTATCTTTGCATAGAATCTTAGTGCCAAATGAAATCAGTCTGAAACAGAGTGTGAACGGTAAACAAGCATTATATTGCCAAATGTACTATATCTTATTTCTATCAAATTAAACACATATGCGGTGATGTATCTTTTGTTTAAGTTTAAGAAAGACTTTACTGATCAAAGTTATATGAAATGTATATGAAATATAAGATAATTAACATTCTGTATTGAACAGCAAAATTACGCTTTAACGTAGAAAATAGTGTAAATTGAACTTCATTTCTAGAAACGACTCAAAACATTAATGAAAGGAATATATACAAAACTCCATGCATAATCAATAAGGAAATTAGAAAGAAAGTAAAAAGGAAAGAGAAGAAAAGGACTGAATCATGGGGAATTACTTAAAGGTTAGAAATATTGAGTAGTAAATGGTAAACGTTTACCACAAAACTTTTTGTTACAACGACCGTGTTGTGATTCTGCATACCATTACTCCGCAAGTCATAACAACGACTTGCGGAGGAGGGGGGGGGAGGTGTTGGATTTAAAATCCAACACCTTCCCTAGTGTCCGCACAGACTGGAGTTGGAATAGTAAATTATACTATTCCAACATCCAGCGCCCACTCCGCACGTCGTTGTCCGACTTGCGGAGTAATGACATGCGGAATCACAACGCCGTTGTTGTAACGACCACTTTGTGATTCCCAGTGGGGAAAAAGACTGCGGGATAATGACACACATTCGAAGTAAATAGGTGAAGCATATGAAATAGCAGCAAGGCCGGCCTTAGGCATGTGCAAGCTGTGCACCTGCACAGGGCCACCAAACCCCAGGGGCCACCACGCCAATAAATATCCTTAATATAATAATCCTCTGAGGATGGATACATATTTGCAAGGCAGCTCCTGGCAGGGATTTGGTGGCCTCCGGCTCTGTTCCTCTTCCAAACACCCTGACACCCCCCCTCTTCACTGGCCTCCGCACCTGCGTTCTTCCGGGGGCCCCCTACCTACGCTCCCTGCCCAGGGCCACCATGAGCCTAGAGCCGGCCCTGATAGCAGGTCTGGTGAGGGTGTTAGTTAAATTACATGAACACACCTATGCACAGGTCCGATGGGGTAAGCCAGGGGAAGTGACAGCCAGGTTTGAGGTGTTAAAGGGAGTAAGACAGGGGTGTGTCCTGGCCCCCACGTTATTTTCCCTATTTATTAATGGGGTTATGAACTATTTTACTAATAACCCTACTGATTCCCCCTCCTTAGCGGGAATGAAGATACCTCTGCTCATGTTCGTGGACGATACGCTTCTAATATCCAAAACTCGCCAGGGGCTACAGAAGGCCCTGGCGCAGTTTGAGCTGTTCTGCCGCGAACATGAGCTGGAGGTTAATGTGGGGAAGACAAAGTTTATGGTGTTGAGGGGGTCTAGACCAATAAAAGCAAGTGTATTTATGGCAGGTACCTCTCTCGAACAAACACCCATCTTTACTTATCTAGGTGTGACTTTTAGCGAGACATTGAGCTGGAAGCCCCAAATTGACCTGTTTTCCCTAAAACATACCCAATTAGGAGGGGCCCTACTTAGGGAGCATAAAAGATCCCTCACAAAACCACTGGCTGCACTTATTAAAATTTATAGCTCAATTTTTTTTACCAGCAGTATTGTATGGAGCAGAGTTGTGGGGTTTTAGTAATGTGGATGCCCTGAAAATTGGTCAAAACCAATTTTTAAGATCGGCAGTGGGTTTACCACAATCTTCCCCCCGTATACCCATGTTATATGACCTGGGTTGCCAGCCTGTAGAGGACATAATTCAGTACAGACCGCTGGCGTTTTGGCGACGCGTGTGGACTGTACCTGAATTATCGTTGTACGCAAAGGGTCTGTTAGAGATTATAAGGGGCTCCCATAAGATCGTGTGGCTCGATGGAGTCAAGTCATTGTTACTTGGAATGGGGTTGGGAGAGTTGTGGTTTAATCCTGAAACTGCGATATTCCCCCCAAAAAAGGTATTGAAAGAACAATACTGGAAGTGGATAACATGCAGACGTCAATGTAGTGTAGCTGATGATTCTCTTTCTGCTAGCTTTTTAAATGCCAAAGATAATTGCCTCTTGGAGGACTACTGGGGCATTATATCAAAGAGCTTTGATCGTAAGCTCTTCCATCAATTTAGAGCTGGTTCATTGCCCGTAAGGGGATTAACCAAATCCTGGGGCAGGGGGAACAGTAGCAAATGCTTGTCTTGTGTTGACCAGGATGAAACATTAGACCATTTCCTCTTCGGTGGCCCGTTGTGTTGTGCTCCGAGGCGGAAGTGGCTGCGTCCAGTTTGCTGTCTGTTGGGCACAAGGTCTGCTCTAACAGCCAGTAGAATCTTGAAAACTGACACTTCCATTGTAGTAGTGACTGGGGTAGCCAAATACATTAGCTGGGCATGGATTATCCGGTGCAGGGTTGCCCGAGAATGTTCTCTTGGGCTCCGGGTAGAGAATAGAATTTCTCTCTAGCACCATTGTGTCATTATTTTATCAACATATATTGTAAAGTCTTTTCTGGATTTATTACTTTTTTATCTATGTTTATATATCTATGAATTTTATTAACCCTTTCCATGCGGCCGCGATTCCCCTGGTGTGCTGTAAACAACACGAACAGGGGCGGGCTGTGACGAACCCCAGCCGTCATCAGCACACGAGCACCGTAGTGCATGACGGCTGGGGTTCGTCATCAGCATGGAAGGGGTTAATATGTACATTACTTGCATCAGATTTTATTGAATGGTTTTATGGTGATAATATAACTGGGATGTTTTTATTAATGAAATTTTATTAATTGTATGCTAGTATGTCTTTTATGATGAAAATCGAATAAAGACTTTTTTTAATTGAATTGAAATTGAAATAATAAACATGTAGCATTATATACTTATAATTCAGTAAAAACCATAGCATATTATTGAAAAATTATAGTCCTTTAGAATCATCGTGTTATAAAGAGTACATCTATAGATTATAGATAAATGTGGGTATTAATTTTTAATTGTGCTTCAAATAGAATTACTAAAGAAAGATTTTCAAGGGTGTTTGGGCACCCTTCAATCAAAGGTTGATATAAAGCATCCAAAATAGCATTATTTGATGAATGGTTACAGGAGACCATGGAGCTTCCCTTTTCATAGCAAGTGAGATAGGTGCAATATAAGGTCTATCAGGTTTGTTATAACATATTCCATACCTCCAAGCTTGAAACTAAATGTTTTTTGAATTCGTACCCTCTTTTAAGTCAAGCCTAGAGCCAGCGCGCTGGCGATGCAAAACTTATTGTAGAGGAGTAGGATATAGAAGCCCCGCTCACTCTCCGCCCATATTTGCCATTGGCGTGTGTCATTGTCCATCCTAAATGCTGTCCACTGATTCACCTGTAGGCTTGTTAGTTCCCCCTTAGTACCGCCTCCTCTTCATTTGTCACCTCCAGGGCGACTGGACCCTTTACTTCGGTTTTTACCCGGTACATGTTTAGACTGTGAGCACTATTTTCTTTAATGAGGTTCTCCTACTAAAGGCACGACATGCTTTGGTGCCTTCTCCCCCCACAAACTCCTTCCCATTGTCCGTGCCTTCTTCCCCCCCCCCCCCGCCTGCCATCCCGTTGTCCGTGCCTTCTCCCCCCACCTGTTGTCTTTGCCTTCTCCCCCGCCCGCCCTCTCTCCCGTTGTATGTGATGCCTACCATTTGAAATGCAACAGGTCTCGCGTAAATGCGACACCTAATGCATTTGCTTGTATAGTGTTTGTAAGCGCTGCAGGAGCATACGCTCTAGAAGTCCGTCTTTTGGCAGACAGAAAGTGGATTGGTGCCATGCCGTAACCTGGCTGCCACAGTCGGAGGTCGACAGCGCTCTCTGATCACCATGGGGCATGTGACGTGCGCGCGGCAAGATCAGTGAAACTTTCTGTGCCCAAACCCTTTGGAATTCGATAACAAAATGAGTATTGTTATGAAGCCGTGATTGCACTTCACAAGCTCCTTGAGGGCGACAGATGGTGCTTGCTAAGTTCCTCTTTACATATCTAAGGTTTGATTTTATCATGTAGTATTACTTCTCTCAAAATAAAACAACTAATGGAACCGGGGAACAGAGCAATAAGGCGACATGCCCAGGATCACACCATTTCCTGAAGCGAGGAAATTCGTCTAAGAGTTTGGTGCAGCTTTTCAGCGTGAACCCCTGCCTTCTTTTAATGCCACAAAGTGTTTGTAGCTCCAGTGTGTTCTTTGGCAACACTGTTTCAGTCTGACACGTGTTGGAATGTACATAAACGTCCTAGATTTTCTTTTGACTCTGAACAATATTGCTTTTAAAGTTTGGCCTCAAGGACATATCGCCTTCAGTGCTTTTTTTCTTGCCATCTTGACACTACATAGCATACCCATTTTCTTTGCATTGGCGTCTGCTGATCTAAACCAAGTTATTCCCAAATATAAAGCGCTAGATTACTGTTTGCAACTAGAGCACGGTGTAAACATATCATGTGTAAAGACGTATTGTGTGTGTGCTGCGTTTAGCTAACTAAGGAAATGTATGTGATGTGACTAATGTGATATGACTAGAGGTTTTTTTTTGCATTGTGCGCTTCTCCCTCTCGTCTGCACCTGAACACTAATCGCATAGGCGCTTTCCTCTAACATTGTTCAATTGCATAAATGGTTATGCAATACCCGCCACTGATGGCTGAAGAGTATTGTTGGGAAAGATTAAAAGTTTGATCTTTTTATTGTGGAATGAGCATGGTGCGGGCTATTTGTCTCTCGCTCACATGTAGGTACTCAGAGGTCGTAACTCTTTAAGGTATTCCTGGGTGTTTTATTAAATGTATCCTTCCATTGGGTCATTTTAATGGCTTCAAAATGTCACATCCAAAGAGTGCATGTGGTAGTTGGGAGTGCAGATTTGCATCTGTGCTCTTTCCCCTCTTGCACGTTTGTCTGTCTTCTTCGCTATCTCCCAAGAGCCAGCAGCAGCAACATTCCAGGGCTCTTCCCACAATAATCCAAATGAGCATTTGCTACAGCGCTTAGAAAGAAAAAATATATAAATCCGTATTTGTAAAGCGTGAACTACTCACCCTTACGGGTCTCAAGGCGCTGGGGGCCGTAGTGGAAATTAAGTGAGCTATTGCCCAGAGTCACATGGTGCTGATCTGAGCTGTCGCTGGAGGCGGGGATCAAACCGTGAATCCTGTGCACCGAAGTCAGCAGCTCTGACCGCTGCATCACTAGCCAAGAAACAATGCCACTTAGACTGTTTCCCCCAAAATGATTGAGTGTTATTACAGACAGCTAAGGAGAACAAGCATTTACAATGTAATGGTTTCGCCTTTGGAAAAGTTAGAGCTATAGGCATTTGACGTTTCCCACCGAATGTTCTCTCAGTGCTTCTAGATCTTGGTGGAGAATGTGTGCAAAACCAACCAGAAAGAAGGCAGGCAGAGAGGCTCGACCTAGTGCAGTTACCAAAATATGCTTGGAAAACGGATGGCACTGACTTACTGTAGTGGCAATTTAGCCGAGTTACAAGCCGGGCCAAACTGAACATCTTGCACCTACATACTGAGTCTGAGTTATTCAGGCTTGTCAGTTTGTCTGTCAGGGGAGAGTTTCCAAAGACAAGCTCTGAAGTGGCTGTCTTTAGGGGGATAGTGAGTGTGTTAGCAACAGTTCTTTATATCATTAGGCTGAATCCTTGCTCATATAATTTGAGTCAAAAGCCCGGAAGTTTCAGACATGCGCCATGCGCCGTAATAAAACGCTGTTTTACGGACACCAGCACTGTCCATTTTTATCCTCAATCATTGAATTCACTTAAATAATGCCACTTTGAAATGGCGGAGTCTAAAAACACGACCCGACAATTTTAATAAGTCCGTTGTTGATTATTACCAAATACGTCAGCCTGTCTGAAACTTCCGGGCCAACCGACGATAATACCTATGAATGAACTAATAAATAATATAGCACGATTAGCTCCTAGATATTATTGAGTCTACTTAATCTAAAACGCATACCGTGCATTGTTTATCTGAAATATAGGAAATAAACTAAACAAACACTTTTTTCGCAATACAGCACTGACTTTGCCTTCCGGGTTAATTTTTGTCCTTCCGGTTTAAAAGAGGCAGCCCGTAGTCATACATAAACACACACGCGAAAGCGGAAGGAACGACCTGCAGGCTCCCGACTACGTAACTTAGGGATTTCCCCTCACAAGTAAGTGCGCCTACTGTCTCTATGGACAGGTTTCCTTTTGTAATACTTCCTCTGTGTCCGTATGACTTGACTCTTGCCTAAATACGGGACCATTTTGTCTTTCACACTTGGGCAATACGCCGATATTTAACAATTTTGCTAGCGTAATACTCTGCCAAATACCATATACCGGAACCCACATGCCAGACTATTAAAACTATTCCCAACTACTAACTTGTTTTTCTAATTAGTTTTAAATAATAGTGTCCCCCTTTTCAAGTACTACAACTTCTGAGTGTAAAATCAAAGATGATTTAAGCTACCTAATTCTACTCCCTTTGACTAAACTACAAACATCGCTGTGCATTGCCTCTCAATTAAACCTGTCGCAAAGAAGTCAAATACACTACAATATAGATAATGGTTTTTTTATCAGTTTCGTAGAGAGAAGGCAACTAAATCGTTTAGCAATAGCTCATATTTCATAAAGTGAATCTCTGCTTGTTAAGGAAAAACGCTTTAAATGTATTGCTATGAATATAGTGGATAAAACTGTCTCTAAATGTAAATGTTGTATTAACAGATCTTTACTTTGAAAAACCGGACTTTGTTTGAAAAGTAGTACAAATTATGATGAAGAACTGAAAAGAACAAACTGTAATGTAAATAGGTATGCAGCACTAACTGTAAAGCCTCTTTTCCTGCTTCACATCCCTCTGGCATGTCAATTTGATCACTTGGAACTATACTGGTCTGCTCTATTTTGATTTAATTTGATTTTGAACCCTTTCCTGGCCAAACTAACTACACTTTTGCTTCATATACAAACTTCCACAACACTTACGTATTAAAAAATCACATAGGTGAATGTTCTTCCTTTGCTTGGTATTCACCTTTTGTTATGTTCTAAACTTGTCACCGAGGCTCTTCTCTACACTGATCACTAATCAGAAACTTCACTTTAGAATGAAATTGGTGCCTTTTTGTCTCACTTCAATCATTTTCCTTTCCATTTTTTCACTCACTGGTATTGGGGTCAAAGGTCAGTTTTCAGGCCACTTGTTTTACACATGTACCTCTGATCTTTTACAGCCTTGAAAAAGCCCTGGCGCGAATCGCCACAGGGGGCGAAACACGTGTCGGCTGTTTATGTTTTTTACCTAAATCAATAAAGAGCATTTTCCTATACAAAATGGACTTTTGACTCAAATTATATGAGCAAGGATTCAGCCTAATGATATAAAGAACTGTTGCTAACACACTCACTATCCCCTAAAGACTTTACTGTTCAAAACACAAGAGGTCCAGAGTTTTTTTGAGTGTGTTTTCTCTACAAAAACCATGTGAAAACTGATATGGACTTGGATTCTTCCTTGGACCACCCTTCCTCTCTAGAAATCTGAAGTGGCTGTCTTCTCCTTTGGTACATCACTAATAGGCTATAAAGCTTGCTTCATACCAATGTTGATTTATGAAGCTTGCCCATGGTGTGCTCCAGGGTTCACCTCTGAGCCGTACATTGTTCAATAGGTAGGTGGCTTCACATGAACAACTAGTTAGATTATTTAGTTTCATATGGATGACTCAGGGTCACGATAAACAGGCTATTGAGCAGTGTGATGCTCTGCTGCATAAAATAGCCCATTTCTAATGGTATATGCGGGCAGTGAGGAAATGGAAAATCTTCATTCTCAGGGGTCTTACTAATATCAATAAAGAACTTGGCACAGAAGCTGAAATATGAAAAAGACATCTTTATTAAACTTAATTAAGTGAGGCTACGTCACCCAGCTGCCTTAGCAATTGAATGAGGCAGTCTGAGGAATACAGATAACAGAGGCCTTATATATGTTTTGGGTTACATGACTCAGCACAAAAGTAAGGGGCAGTCCTAGCTTTTGCAAGCATGCAAAAAACCCAACATTCCTTCTTACACAATGCTGGACAAACCCATAATAGAACACCACAACCCATATCGTAAACAGGTCATAAAAAAAGGGAACAGAAACAGATGAGAGGTAGGATAAGGGGTGTGTATGTGCATACCAAACTTTACAATCTCCTGTGCTTTGATCCTTAATCTTGATCAGCTACTGGGCAAGAAACTGGTCTAACAAGGTCAGCTTCTGGCAACAGGGTCAGTTCACTCAGGTCATCCAGCAGTCAGCTAAAGTTATCAGCCTATGTGAGGGCAACTACAAAATGGCTGCCATGTACAAAATGGAACCCATGTTTCAGAACAAAATCTTCAAATACACAGTGAATCCATCGGTGTAACATGATAAAAACACTCATACTTGCTGAACTCACTGTTTAGGGTTCGCTGTTACCAAAATCGTAACAGAACCACGACCTTTATGACCCAGGTTCAGAATTCACGGAACCTCAGCAGTGGCAGACTGGAAGAAAATGAATACCCTGAAACTTAACATTGAGAAGAGCAGTTGCTGTCCGTGATTGCCTACAAATTATTTTAGACTAATTAGTGGTAGCCTGCTTAGTGGGGCCAGCAAGTGTCACTAGTGCAAAACAGCTCTAGTTAGCACATTAAACACAGAACTTGTTGGCTTTGCCAATGCTGGTTTGTTTCTAGCAGCACAAGCCTGTAATAGTATACAGGTGAGTCTGCACATAAAAGAGCATCAGCCCCCATTTTGGACATCTGCCCCTTTATGACACGCAACAATATTTTGACAGTTTAGTGATCCTGTTAATCTTTACAACAACAAAGCACCCATGGATGATCAATGTGTTGAATGAAGGTCTTTCATTCGTTCAAGACTAGGCTATCTTGGAAAGAGCACTGAAGACTAAGATGAAAAATAAGTACTGAGTCCTAGAGTTGAACAGCTGGAGAAAAACGCTGAGGGAAGTGGTAACGACGAGAGCAACAAAGAAAGAGTGCAGCTCACATGGATGAGGTGCATCAAGGTCAAAACACATGCTTGTGTTCTTGATCAACTGGGTTGCCACCTAACTGTTTGTGCTAGACAGTCCTTCTTGAGACTGGGTCAAGACCAATCTGCACATGGTTTGTTCTGTTCACTAACTGCTACAAGTCAAGCACAAGTCAACCAAGAGCTGGGTCTCCAAATATCAATCTATTAAACTATTCACTTGTACCATCAAATCTGTCAACTTGACTTTTTAGTGTAAATATTCTATTCATTTCCGGCAATTAGAAAATGTAGCCCATGTGCCCGATGCATTTCGACTGTGCTCTTCATCAGAGGTCTTGTGTTGAGTACAAGTCAAAGCATCTCTGCAGTCACCAGAAAGTCTTGTGCACTGATTGGGCAAAGTCTTTGTCTAAATGATTTGATGGTACAATTTAATAGTTAACAGAAAAATACATAACAGTTGTGTAAACTAGTGCGCACCAGGAGATACAGGTTAGAAATGACTTGCTTTATTAGTTGCATACAATAGGAGGCTGAAATGATCTATTCCTGTCTACATAGTCAAACTGAAAAAAATCCAAACTTTTGTCCCATCAGGATTTATGTAGTCACAAAAGAATGTCTCGACTTTTCACCAGTTGGTAAGGCACATGTAAGCTAAGAGGTGATAGAATGTGCACAAGGGTCAGAATGACTCCAGCATTTCCACTCAATACATTTGGTGTTTTCTAAGGAAAGGAGGCTTAAGACATTTCCTCAAAACTCTAACATATTGACATGTCGAACACGCCATTCATAAAAGCTACAGGGAATTTATTACAATTGTGGTCTCAATTGAAAGTTTCATTTGCCTCAGTGTAAGCAGTAAGGTCTACAAGACCAAAGGGATGAAATACTGCACACCTAAAATGCGGGTGTACTGTTTACTGTAAATACTTTAAAAGTGATTGAAAGATTTAGGGAGAAGTTACGCTGTTTTGGGCTTGAGGCTCAACATTCAGCACAGGTGGTGCCAGCTACCAAGAGAAAACAGCCGCCTTGCTCCGTGAAAACGAGGTCCAATATAAAACAGTTTTCATTCTTCAATATTTGCATACATTCAGCTCGCAGAACTTATTGTTGATTTTCCAGCCACAAAAAAAAACATTCTTAGTTGGGGCTAACGGGGGTTGGGGTGCTTGGAAAAAAAATACAAATTTGAGAGCAGGAAAAGGTCGATAATCGATACTCCTAAATTAAATAATAAGAAAAAAACAGTGCCACCTTATGTGCCAGTTCACGTCAACGAAACATTGCGAGGCAACTAAGATAAAAGTACCAAGGATAAATCAACATTTTATTTGTTTCCAAAGTACAGGTCGCCACCTCAAAGGACAACAGTATAATGAAGAACATTCTTATTTCCCAGAAGAAAGCATCACGTAAGGAGGGCCCTCTGAGGCCCAAGAAAAGGATTGCTGCCATAGCGATCTAGTTGAAAGATGCAGGTGCATCGCACAGAAGATGAGATAAACTGCGGCGCTGTGTCAGTCTCCTGAAATAATCCCATGATGTCATTGTGCAGCGTGTGCAATGCATTTAGGGACCACTACTATTGCAGCCTTGAATTCACGCAACCTCGGGAGTCTTATATGGCTCTTCGTCGGGATTCTACTCCAAGAACATCTCTTAGAAGAGTCTGATGTCACCCGACAGTCATGGCTCCACGCTACTTTTAGAAGGCCAACTAAAATTGAACACCCCATGATTGAGCACATCTGCGCATAGGAAACCTGCGAGGACGTTATCCGTATCTAGACACGACCTGACCCAGCACCACCCTGTCAACTCATCAATCCATGGTTTGAGGCAGACCGCGCGTGCTGCGTGCCAGCACTTCGAAATGTAAATGATGTGGGCGAGCACTGCCATCCTCAGCCGGTGGTAAACAAGACAGCTCCACCCTGGCTACGTCTCTGCCTTGAGTGGGCATTACAAAGTGCTTCCACGACATGAACATAGTGTTAAATGGGGCGGGGGAGGAGGGGATGTTAAAAAGGGGTTCCAAAGACCCTTTTTTGTTGCCCGGCGGTATCGCCTCTATGACCCACCAATGTTAATCAATGAAGAAGCAGGCGCTGGAGACTGGAAGGCAGGAAACGAGGATTTTATTCTCTCCGGAGGAGAACACATCAATTCAGACAGCAAGTATCGTCACGAGGTGCTCTAACCACATCTCTGAGGCCTGGCCTCTTATACTAGGGTTTATGACCTTTATTGCACATAACACATTCTCGCAACACGTTGATAGTTGAAAGAACATCCTCGGAATCTCCCCTTCAGGCCCGTTCCCACATACATTTACAGTTGGATTCCCCACCCCGGTCACAACAGGTGATGGTTGCCGCACAGCAGGGCATTCCGCCGATTCACGGAATGCATGGGGTTGATCGGATCTCATAGGGTGGGGGCTTTGATCGGCTCGAGGGTCTTTTGATGGGGAGGGGAAGCTTCCTACTGTACGGGGTAATAAACAGTATCCGCAGGGCCGGGTGGCGGCCTGGGAACAAGGAAGACAAACGGGGACACAGGAAAAGGGGGTTTGCATCAAAAGGATTTTGAGGCCATGAAAGGAATGAGGGGAGGTGTTGCGCTGGGAACAGGATGGGGTTCTGTGGTGAAGCTGCGCTGAAGAGGGGTTTATGACCCAGGGCATGAGAGAGCGGGGGTTGTCAGTGTGCGGGGGGATGCTTGCGAGGTTAAGAGAGAGAGAGAGACGCGCTGGCTATCAGCGAGGGGCAGGGAGGCCATGGTGCTCAAAATGGCTGCCGCTTACGCGCACGAATGGGCTCGAAAAGGGGCAAGATGGCGCCGATAATGTTCACCAAGTTTGTATTAATTTTCCACAGTCCTCCCTTTAACATTTCCAAGACATCTTGCTGGCCTATTTCCTATCTATACCTATATGCAGCGATCATAAGTAAGGGAGGGAGGACTTAGGCAAAGGAACTGTACATTTGCATCATATTATAAACGTCACATTGAAAAATCTCATCATCTAGTAAGCAGGTTCATCGTTAAGTTGGTTGTAGAAAAAAAAAATCATCGTAATGTAATATCAGACTAGAATTACGTAGTGAGGGCGTTGGGTACAGATCATAGGTACTTATAGTCATTCGAAATAGGAGCTGGTAAGTTATCATATAAGTAAGTCCTTTTTGTATTCGGCGGGTGCATAGTTAGTCCAATGGTGATTGGGAGAGAAAGGAGATACAGTAAAAAAAATATCAGAGTTCTCGTTGTCTTTTGTCGTCTTCTGTCGGCACTGTTGAGCACCTGGATTACCTATCAACAGAAATGTTCATGTGGATTGAGTCGTTGGGGGTCTGCGGGTAGGGGTGCATTTTGTTTGGTTTTCGTCAGACCTCGTAGGAGAAATGCGTTACGGTTTTGGAGCAGGTGCATCTTCTTCCGTAATGCAGAGCATAGATTTGCAATGGAAAATGCAATTGTTCCAGAATTGTGAGATCTGTTTGTTTCTTGAGTCTCTGTGGTGGGCATTTCCTGTTGCTTCCATCATCTTCGAGGCGTTCAGCAGCGGGTAGAACCACATACTTCGTTCATCTTCTCTTTAGAGGCGACCCTTGGTGGAGTTCTAGGTCACCGTTCTAAGATTAACATAGTTCGTGGTCTACTTAGTCGGAGCTCCCTCCCTTCTGACGCAGGGAGTACTCTTCTCTGGGTAGCTCAGTAGGATTTGGAGGAACTTGGAAGTTTAGGTGGAAAGGTGTGGGTGTGAACAGTCCTTATGGTAGGTCGGAGGAGGAGGGGATGGAGCAGGGCCAAGTCGGGAACAGATCAGGGGGACGGAGAGTTTGCGACAGGCGGGTCCGTAACCATGTTCAGAGAGCGGGGACTTTTTGGCACACGTTGATCATAGAGCAGGGGCTTCAGGTCAGCCCTTTCCTTAGCTTTGTCTGAAACAGTGCCCCGTCCTGCGACTCCTTACTGCTGTGGTCTCGCCTCGGCCTCCGTCGCTGATGTTCCACAATCCGCAGTCAGGCCGCGTGCTCCCACATCCGGTCTCTTTCTCCTCCGACAGTGATACCCTTAAATGAGTTTTGAAAAGACAGTCTTTAGAGATTTTGCAGAAGAAGGTAATTACATAAATCTATTTCTCCCAACACCAAGCAACTGGGGTAAGCACTCGCTACATTTGAGATTTTTGCGGCTAACGTATAAACAATTGATGATGGGTTTGCTGGATTCCTTACAACTTCCTTTTGTTGGCTAATTCTTTGGCGCTTTGATGATTATTACGTTCATTTGTAATAGGTACGAGGTCTGGTACTCATTTATTGCATACGTCTATTATAGTAGATGTCAGTTCTTCTGGTAGAGACCCATTTCCCTAGTACGAGTCTTGCAAGGCTAGGCTGGTCTTCAGGGCCTTGTATTTTACGAAAAAGTGCAACGTGCTATTCACCACAGTCTGATAGGCATCCTTCTGAGGGGTGAACATAGGCTAAACAAGTCTTCATTACATCAAAACATCTTATTTTCAACATGGCTTACTGCAACAAGTTCTTTCGATTTTCGATCTAATTTTTAACTTTGCACACATCTTTCTAACTTTCTATATAAATCCTCGCAACCTGGTTACTACAAAAACTCGGGGGGGTGGTTTGCGATAATTAGTAAACTTATCCTCGGGGAAGGTGGGATCTTATGGAAAACAATTAGGAACACAGTGAATTGGAGCAGGGGGCGTTTTTCAGGCTCTCGTTCAGGGCAGCTGATACCAAACTGGGGGCATTTTGGGAAGACGGGGGTGTCTCGATCATTTCTTACTGTTTGGGGTATGGGGACAATTTGGAATGGGGATGGTCGCATTACCACAGACATATTTTATCATAGAAGCCACTGACAAATAGTTCCCTGGTTGTGGGTCAAATTTGGAGAACCTTAGCTGTCTTACCTGTCCTTTTCCTTTCGGTCAATTTAAATTTCATCCATATTTTAGTAGAAAAGGAGAGGTAGTAACGTGGTACCGATACAATTTTATTTAGGACAAATTTGTGCAAATACTTGTGGTATTTGGGGCCAATCAGGAGGTGCACCAGGTTCGTCAATTAGGTGCCAGTCTCTAGGAAGAGGGAAAGTGTGGAGGGGTGAAAGAGTGAGAGAGAGAGAGAGAAAAAGAGAGAGACAGAGAGAGAGAGAGAGAGAGAGAGAGAGAGAGAGAGAGAGAGAGAGAGAGAGAGAGAGAGAGAGAGAGAGAGACAGACAATAGGCCAAACGGTACACGTGTGACATGGAGAATGACCGTGTATTGTTTGGGCTATTCAGTGCGTTACCCAACGTTAGACGTTTTGGGTCTAGGTTAGGACGTAGAAAGCATGCAGTTTTGGGACGGAAGAGCATTAGGTCAGGTACAGAAAGATCGTGCATTGGGTAGGGCGTCTTTTTGTGTCGTCTTGCAGCGTTAATCCGTTTTCATGCATCGGGCGTGACGTGGCTCCAGATCCTTTACGGTACCCTAATCAGGACCCCAATGTAATCTGCAGAGAGAAAAAGGAGGGAAAAAGGGGGGGGAAGGTGGGGGAACAACATTCGAACACATCAAATGTGAGGGCACGAAAAGTCCTTTACTTACCGCATACTCGTACTTATCTCTTCGGGATATAATCCTTAGGGTCTTGGTCTCTGAAGTCAAGGGGGGGCGGACAATGTGATAGATGGTTCATGGGGGGGGGGTTCGAGGATGGCCTGAAGGATCGTGTGTAGGGAAACGCTAAAAAGGAATCAGAGGTGCCTAGCGTGAGGTACCCGGTTTTGTAGATGTATCCGGCCATCGGGATCCTTAAATCATTCCCAAAGCTGTGAGGTTCTAAGGCATATCAGTTCTTCGTTTAACCCGGTACCTTAGTACCTTTGACCACCATATCTTTATAACATTTTATCAATCACACCGCTTTACTTTACCCATTCTCAGACGTCGAGGTCCTTCTCCATACGTTAGTTCCTGAGCTTAGTCGCATTTTTTGGAGGCAACGTATCATACCTTCGATTCGGTCATCAATCCAGGGCCGAACAACCATTTCTTCAGATAACCTTAAAAAAAGGAGCAGAACGGTTGCGTACAGAAAAACCCTCCCACCGATACCCGCATTTACAAAAGTATGCGATGCCTATTCATAGTTTTTAAGACCTTTATTTGTATAATCATTCAGTACGTAAAATGTGAGAGCGCAATCATAATTTGGCCTGACATGTCGTCGATGGAAGCACATACAGTAGGGGGTTATTTTGTAGCACAAGAACATGTAAAAAAAGGCCTAATTTATTATTTGCAAGTAACTAAAAACATTTCATTGCGTGACGAGGGAATCAGGGGCATTTCAGTTCATAAATGGAAACACAGTCAAGCTCATCGGAATCACATTTCCTAGATGTAAACCGTGGGTGTGCATCATAAGCGACGTTATGTACCAGTTACAATAAATATCAAAAATAAATCGTTCATTGAAATCAACATTTTTACGGAACCCCTCTCAAATGTTCGCCAAGTGAACCCTCCTCCCTTTCTCATCGAGTGCACAATGGTTCGTATATATATCTTAGTACATCAAGTTTCATTAGCTAAGGAACACCACGAGGCATCCGTTAGTTTCCATTGATACCGGCGCCATTTTGGGCGAGGCCGGTTTAGTCCGGAAGTAGCATCAGGGGCAAAAAATGTCCCCGACGATTGGCGGTTGGACCAGGGTCCCTTTCGGCAGTTCAAAAAAAACTGTGCTAACAGAGGGGCTGGTGGCGTGGACCGTCAATCAAGAGAGGGAGGGGGTAGAGTCTTTCTTACCGGGTCATGTTGATGTTCAGCCGGAACTTACTCGAGTTCGTTAGCCCATAATGTTCCTGGGTGGTTCAGACGGAAGCTGATGCAGACACGAGAGCACCGCCATCTTGTTGCTGTGCCATGGTTATTTCATTTGAGATCAATGCAGCTGTTCCTCACCGGAAGCCTGAAGGGGCTGAGGGCTCTTGGGACTTTGGTAGAATCTTCAAAGTCGAGGGGATGTTTGTCGATGGTGGGGGCTTGCGCCCAGGTGGGCAAGTGCCCGAGTTGCAATTTCGGACAAAGTTACTCCAGCGGCCTAGACCCGCCTTCCGAGGGCCCAGACGCCATTTTGAGACCCTGCGGTAGCCGCCCGTCGCCGTATCTATCAGGAGTGGAAGAAACTTCTTGTGGTGATGAAAGACAGAACATCATGCTGTTGGAGCAGGACATTTTGGTTCGGGGCGCCAGGGTGCAGCAGTGGAGCCTTCATCTGGGGAGGTGAGGGAGGCTCGCCCGTGCCGTCTCCCTCTCCCGGCGCATCCCACGCTGTCCCTTTTGAATCAGGGGTGCACATGATGACCACCCTACACCCCTGATTCCGACTCTTGGGGGACCATTGTACATCCGGTGCTCCGTAAATATGCCCGTCGGACATTGTATGTCCTGTGCTATGCAAATATACCAGTCGGGCATTGTATGTCCTGTGTTGCGGAAATATACCAGTCGGGCATTATATTTCCTGTGCAGCGTAGGTATATGGCCGTCGCCCGGCTGGAGGACATCGGCGCCGGACCAGGGCAGGGGAGCCTCCTACCTGTGGAGGCGGGAGAGGCTCGTCCGCGTCGCCTCTCCCTCCCTGCCCACCCTGCATCCGTTCGATGGAGGAATTCGTGATGGCCGGACCAGGAGATACGAGGGAGGGGGTCATTTGCATCCGCCCCCTCCCTACTCGTGGCCCGGGGGGCGCCATCTCGGGAAGGGTAGTATGGGAAGACCATTTCATTGCCTGCTTTGTGGAGCCTCCAGTACCTTCTCGCCAGCGATCTCTTTTGGCCCATGGCTGCTGGCAGGCCCCGCCCCACACGTGCTATGTGTTTCGGATGGGCGGGACCATCGAACTGTTACATTTCGAGGACTTCCGGAGTGAGCATAATACGTTTTATATTTCTCCTATTAGTACAGTTTGTTTTAGAGAGTGTTCTACTAGTTATTCTATTTACCGTTGGTTGTGTGTTTTCTTTACCGTAATTAAATCCTAAGTTATATAATAGACGCTTGGCTTCCTTGAGTCCTTTCTCTAACGGGGGTTGTTTACACTGGTCTGTAATTGTGTTTGGTTTTCAGAGTGGGGGAGCAACAGAGAGCAATCAGTCCCAGAACTCTAACATGTCGTTAGAATTGGTCTGACGAAATCTGTGCCATCGAGCATAATCAAACGGGGTGGTTCTGTCTGTCCTGTCTGCACTAGTCTGATTGGTTTTTATCTCGCGCCTTTTCCCTTTCTGTCGGCCTGTCCTTTCTGTCGACCCTCCGTTCTTACCTATGCTCTGCAGAGTCGGGCATTGGGCTTTCCAGTGCCCGAGGCATTTACAGAAAGCACATTGGTTCTGTTTTAAATCTATTCGTCCTGTGCGCAGTGTCGGGGGATTACCTTCGGGTCGTTGTGTCCCGGGGTTGACTTGTCGGCACATCCCTTTACACCGTTCTCTTTTCATGTCTACTCCTCGGGACTGTGCCATCGCTGGCCCTTCCCTTTGCCTACTAGACGTTTGGAGGGTTGTCCGTCGTGTCCCTTCACCTTTTCTGAATTCGTCGCCTTCCCTTCGTCGTGTGGCTTCTTTGCGCCACATACCGAGACTATCGAGCATAATAGGTGTTGTTTCATTCCTACGAAGGGCTATTTCTACCGTTTCTATTTTGTCAAGATCAAAGGATCCTCTCAGTGGCCACTGACTTTCTCGATCCTTTTTCGTATATTTATGCCACAGCTCACTATAGGCTATAGCGATCAATCCATGCTTCATGAACATGTCCTTATTAGGGGTGCCTTCCAGTGGAGCCGGATGGTTCATCTCTAATAAGCGGTCCGGGCTAAACAGGCTACTAACCAGTGGGGAGAAGACAGGCATGACGGATCACAATGGGATAATAGTCAGCACTACCTATCTTATCGCTGCGTGCAAAGACTAGACAGAATATTTCTATTCTACGTTGTTTGCACGTAGTGAATACCTCATGAACCAATCTTGAGCAATCAATGTTAGGTCAAAAATAAAAAATCAATATGGTCAATGGGGAGAATAAGTAGGCTCGCAAAGGTTCGCGTCACCTACCCTTTCACTATCTGCAAAGAGGGGACCTATTCTTCCCTGTTTGCAGACAGAGAATCTCCAGAAAACAATCTATAACAGTTAATCAATGGGGGGTGGGGGGGCAATTGTTCAATGGGGGAGAAAGATAGGTCCGACGGGTGCGTACCTATCCTTCGCTGTTTATAAAGAGAGAGCCTGTTGTTTCTCCGTTTGCAGACAGCGAATCTCCAAATAAATTAACAAAAAGTAATACTAGTATTTTCTCATCAATTATCAATCACTTTCAATTATCAATCACTTTCGCAATTCGTCGTGTTTACACGACCTTACCCGGACCGCATGGACAGTTTCTTGTCTTCCGAATCCAGCGCCCGATCGTCCTCTTCTCTTCGTACTTCTCGTGGCACTCCTGATGGTTCCCAGTCAGGACCGCAGATCACTCGAGAGAGGTCTGTTCGGAACCAGTGAAGTTCGGATGATCGGCTGTCAGACGAGGGTCTATCGGACAGGGTACCTTCCGATCGTTGCAGTCGTTCACTCTGTCGTCAGGACCTCTCCCACTGGATCCACGAGTCGCTGATGGGCCCCACGTTTGGGACGCCAATTGTTAAAAAGGGGTTCCAAAGACAACCAGTAACCAAAGACCCTTTTTTGTTGCCCGGCGGTATCGCCTCTATGACCCACCAATGTTAATCAATGAAGAAACAGGCGCTGGAGACTGGAAGGCAGGAAACGAGGATTTTATTCTCTCCGGAGGAGAACACATCAATTCAGACAGCAAGTATCGTCACGAGGTGCTCTAACCACATCTCTGAGGCCTAGCCTCTTATACTAGGGTTTATGACCTTTATTGCACATAACACATTCTCGCAACACGTTGATAGTTGAAAGAACATCCTCGGAATCTCCCCTTCAGGCCCGTTCCCACATACATTTACAGTTGGATTCCCCACCCCGGTCACAACAGGTGATGGTTGCCGCACAGCAGGGCATTCCGCCGATTCACGGAATGCATGGGGTTGATCGGATCTCATAGGGTGGGGGCTTTGATCGGCTCGAGGGTCTTTTGATGGGGAGGGGAAGCTTCCTACTGTACGGGGTAATAAACAGTATCCGCAGGGCCGGGTGGCGGCCTGGGAACAAGGAAGACAAACGGGGACACAGGAAAAGGGGGTTTGCATCAAAAGGATTTTGAGGCCATGAAAGGAATGAGGGGAGGTGTTGCGCTGGGAACAGGATGGGGTTCTGTGGTGAAGCTGCGCTGAAGAGGGGTTTATGACCCAGGGCATGAGAGAGCGGGGGTTGTCAGTGTGCGGGGGGATGCTTGCGAGGTTAAGAGAGAGAGAGAGACGCGCTGGCTATCAGCGAGGGGCAGGGAGGCCATGGTGCTCAAAATGGCTGCCGCTTACGCGCACGAATGGGCTCGAAAAGGGGCAAGATGGCGCCGATAATGTTCACCAAGTTTGTATTAATTTTCCACAGGGATATAAAATAAAATACATACCAACCACAAAAAAAACACTCTTAGTTGGGGCTAACAGGGGATCCTGAAAAGAATACATTAAAGATAAAGATAAAGAAACTTTCCGGTAAAAAAACAAACAAAAAAAAAAAAAACACAGGTACACTGTGTTCCAAACACGTGACTGTGCTCTTACAACAACCAAAAGCACAAGTGAATGTCAGGGTTGAAGGACATATCAGTTTAGTAGTGTTGCTCAATGATTAGAGCGGCAGACCCTGATGCAGAGGTCTAGCCCGGGACCAGGGTTCAATTCCCCGCTCGGCGGGTCTTGGGCTCAAAATTCCATGGACCTGATAATTCTCACCTCAGTGCCTATTCCAATCATGGAGTCCCGCTCTGCAACTCTGGGCAATAGCTTGCTTAATCTCCACAACGGCCCCCCCAACGCTAAGGATGCCTGGCCTCCACCTTGGGGGTGCCCAGGAGTGGACGCCTCACAGGGAAAGCCAGGATGGGTTCCACAGCGGTATTCGTACAAACGCCTTGAGACCCTTGCGTGTGAGTAGTGCGCTATACAAGTATCAATTTACAATTTTTACAAGCAAGCAAAATGTACTTGGTCACGTCACGAAGATAACTGCTTTGCTGTAGAAACAAACAGTATTTTCAGGATAATGTCATCCAGGAAATAACAAAACGATATGTAGTTATGCAAGGAATGTGACTGTTGTAAAAAGGGTGAAGGACGTAAAATTAAAGAGACTCCGCGTAAACGCGAACACTGCCTTTAGAAAGCAATAAAAAGGTGAGATGTTGATTCTGTGAGCACAGCAAGGAAAGAACTGCGTTTCAACATTAAATCGAAACGAAAATAAATTACACACGCTTATGGGAGGTTGAAAATGGCCTCGCGGTTGTATATGTGCAACGAACCTGGGCTTTTTTTACGGTTTCTATTTTGGAAAGGTGATGTTGGAAATAGGAGGGACGTGTACAATTAAGATACCCGTGCCGTTACTATCATCCCTACACCAACGCCTCCTCCCCACCCTATCGCAACAAAAACAAGTCCTAAAACAAGACTGGGATTGAGGGCTGAGATACGGCTAGAGGTGCCCCATGTGACAGCGGGGACGGGCACACGGACAGCGGGAGTTACGAGGGGGTGGCGAACAAAGACACGGACAGTGGGAGGGAGGACGGACAGCGGGATACAACCATGCAGGACCAGGACGATCGAACAAATGATGAAAAACAGCCATGTAAAAAAAAAGTACACGCCCACAGTGGACACGTCTTCATGACGTTGCGAAAAGCATAAAAATCGCCGGAACGCCCACGAATCTGCTCCGGCTATGACAGACAGATCTCTGTTCCTATGGCTAGCCTCCATTTATGGTGCTAGCCAATGGAACAGAGAGGCGGTGACCAAGCCACATACTGTTCTCATTAGATTTCGCCTGCGCGAAAGGCTGCTTGCGCAGCTTTCGACAGGCGAAACCTAAAAACTTGTCCAGGGATCCGTTTCTTCTGCTGAAGGTTTCAGGCTCCAACAGAAACCTTGCTGATGCAGCCTGAAATGTACCCCCTAGCGCACAGGTGGCAGCTCGAATCACCCTTATTAATTCCTTCGTCACCATGGAGAGAAGAGCACAACATGCCGACCCTCTGATCTACTGAATAGGTTGGTGTCTTTGAGTATGTGGTTTCTGCCTAGAGAATGTGTTGTCCAACATGGAACCTGTGTCCACCCTTATGTGTGTAATAACAGAGGTGATTGGCACAGAAGGGATGCAGTTCATATCTCATCAGTGACCTATGTGTAACAAGCATTTGCAATGCAATAGGTCTCGCATTTGCGAGAGTTTGAGCTATTTTTATTGTAAATGACATTGCCTTTTATTTATGTTTTTATTTTTGAAACTTAAATAAAAGCCATTTTCATTTACAATGCCAATAGGTCAAACCTGTGTAAATGCGAGACCTATTGCATTGCAATTGTTTGTTGTATTCGTTCACTAGGCACATCTTAAAGAATGGTTGACAGAAGGTACATACTTTGTTTGCAGTTGGGGCTGTCTCGGATATTCTTATGTAGTGCCTAACCCATTAGGGGGGCTTTTGTAGGGGTGCAGAAGGATTGAGGTCCATAAGAGATTTGCAACTATTTTCAAGAATGCCTTGCTGCCGTGTTTGTTGGGGTAAGTGCTGTGGGAGATCTAATGTTGCGGTGCTGCTACTGCTAGGCTGTGGCCATGTTTTTGGTGTAGTATTCAACATTTGCTACTGTGGAATTACCATGTGTTCTGCTGAATTTTAATGTTAAATGTATCAAAATTAACCTTTCTTGTCATCTTTCAATGAATTAACAAAAGCATTAACTGTTACATTGGATTGGCCTTAGGGCTCCTTTGAAGGGTTGCTTTAGACAAGGCGCAATTTAGCAGCAAGGTTATTATCTTTAGGGCGAAGAAACCTAGCTTTCAATCCCTGCTTTCTACTCTCCATTAAATTGTGTGATCTTGGGCAAAACACTGCCTTTGGCTCAGCTCCATCGTCTGCGACAAATGTTGAGAGTGCCTAGAAGCAATTAATTTTACAGTGTGTCATTTGAAAGAAAATGTTACCCACTCCCGAGTATCCCACTCATCACTGCATGGGGAGGGGCAGTCTCCTTCACAATGACCAACTTGCTGTGAGATGTATGGCGGGGAAATTCACATTACAAATCCACACTCTGAAGGGGCATTGAATTTTGACTCCAACATGCTTTCACTACAGTGGAGCCTTTTGGGGGGATGCACGTGTGGAACAAACATCCTGGCATGTGGGGAACTGTACAATGAAAATGTACTTTGCGTTAATGTAAGTAGGCTACCATTGTCCTCCTTACATCTCAGCCTTGCCCCACGCCTCATCCCATTCTCACACCTTGTACGGTTTTCTCAAAGACGGTTGCAGGCAGCCGCCTTAGACCCGTCACGAAGCCCCCCTTGAGTCTGCCACAGGAGCTCCGACTGAGACCCATACCAATATAAATTTTTAAGCCCAGTGGCCTCCGGAGAATCGTTCCCGGAGGGCGTGACATTGCGTACCGGCGCTGCCGGGCTCGCCACCCTCCTCGTCGAGCTGCCCAGAGTTAATCCGGATTAATAAGGCTCTCATGTTACTTCCACGTGCAAGTGCTCTCATTGACGTGAAGGCATTCAACAGAGTTTACTATGCAAACACCGAGTAATGAAAAATGTTTGGTATCAGTTATGCGACCAGGGAACTTTCTGCACCAGTTGAGTAAGGGTTACCGCTCCTCTCCCTACAGATAGGAACGTGTCTCGTTGCCTCCAGACCACCTTCCTTGTTGTGGGATCGGAACTGGTCGCAGGAATAGCACGTACGGAAGTCGGACATTTTGGGACAATCAAACCTTATTTAAAGACTACCTTGCGCAAAATCACAATACCGCGCAACTGAGTTATTTATGCCTTTGTTTTTGTGATTTTTATATAGCAAAGGCTAGGCCCAGAGCGCTTTACAATAGAGTTGAAGCAGTTCAGTAACAAGTCACGTATTGAAAAAAACTCACCGCCGCAACCTGGATTGGAAAGGAAGCCAGGCAACCTGTTTTGGGACGGGGGCGAGGCCGCAAACAGGAAGCAGACGGGAGCCTACCCCGCGCTCCTGTAGCCAGCCGGAAGATTTGCGTGTGAGCTAGCGGGACTCCCGTGGTCGTGGAGAGCCCCGCCTGTTGCCAAGACTGACCCGCTGGCTGCGGAGGGAGACAGGGACACGCGGAAAGACCCCGGTAAGTGGGGGGGAGGGGGGTGCGCATGTGTGTCTGTGTGTGCGCGTGCGTGTGTGTGCCTGCCTGTGTGTGTATGTGTGTATTTGCGTACTTCAGGGAATCTGAGGCAGGAGATGTGCACAGCGCCGGCCTGGACGTGCGCGTCCACAGACACCAATCGCCGCGCATGCCCGACCCCTGTCTCAGATTCCCAGGAGACGGTCAACATTAGATACTTCGCTGGACGCAATGCTTCGCGTTGCTTTCTCCAGCTCGACCTAAAAACTGAGGTGATTGGCACAGAAGGGATGCAGATCATATCTCAGCAGGTACCCGTCAGCATCCACTGTCCATGGTGACTCCATAGGCATTTTTACAGTGCAGTGTTGGGGTGTTTGGCGCTATGCTGTTGGGTCGTTCACTGAAAAGTACTGCAGGGATAACAGCCAGAGACCAAAAGTAAAGTGTCGGTTTGTGGTAGTAAGAGCCAACACAAATGGCATAGCGATGGCACTCGGCTACCACAAGTGAATACATTCATGAATTTGTATTAGATAAACTGACCGAAAAAGCACAGTGGACAAAGGAAAATAAGAATGTAATGCTGACTGTCCAGGCCTTTAACTGATGTTTCAGGCAATAAACAGAATCAGTGGTTCTTCCACCCATATGGTACGTGAGGCCAGCGCATCCACGTGTGCTTCGTCAGATGTAAAGAATCTTGATAAGATCCAGGATGACATTGAATGTCCTTGCCGCCACAACGGTCAATCATTAGGCTGCAATTAGCTTTGATGGGAGCTCTGCGGCTCTGGGATGATTGTGGTATGTTATGCATGCTGTGGGTCCCCCTCTTGGGCTAGTGGCCTTTTCTGAATACAGTGGCGGGCCGGTAGGTTTTGGGGAGAGGGGGGCAGACGGGACACACACACACACGCTTACATACACATAACACTCACAACCAGACGCACACACATAAACACATTCATTCACAACACTCTTTCCCAAACATTCACACATGCACGCACGCACCAAACAATGTAAAAAGAAAATAAATCACACTTCCATTCAGCGAGCTCTGCTCTGCCTCGGAGGTTCCAGGAGGCTTGGAACTGCTGCCTTCCCTCATTGGCTGGTCACAGGGATGGGGTCAGGTAGACTACTGACCCCACCCCACCCTGTGATGAAGTGTCACTGATTGACACTCGACCCTGGGCGCTTCAGGGCTTAAAACTGAAGCGTCCAGGTGCGAGGCTATCAGTGACGCTATCCCTCGTCACTGAGGGGAGGGCCTCACTAACCTTTGCTGAGCTGAGAAAGTCACGCCCAACGGAGCTGTAACTTTCTCAGCCCAGCAAAGTTCAGTTCAGGCAGCCAGGAGCCAGCGCTAAATGCGCATGTGTGTCTCATGGCTGCTTAAACTGAAAATGAATAGTGTCAGCCTGACAGACACTGTTCCTAGGGGGAAAAGGGGACGGGGCCCTTCCGCCCAAATGGACCAGCCGCGCCTGGCTGAATGGATAAACCTGATGGGATAATATGGTTATCTTGGCGCATGGGCAATGACGATTAATGCAAACCTGATGGGGCCGTATGATGCTTGCATTTTCAAAATTATGTACATTGTAGCCATAGTTGTTCCTTATTTATCTTATTGAACTAACAATCATTGACAAAGCCAATAGTCCTGGCTTGTTGTAGGTGTAATGTTACTTTTTGTATCCGGATGGAATGACGAAGCGGCAAAATACCAGTGGGGTGTCACACTATGCTATGCATAGATTTTCCGTTTTTGTTTATAAGCCACACCCTTCATTACATCGGCCACGCCCCTTCGAAAGCCCCCTTAAGGTAGTTGGGTTGAAAGTTATCTTAGACACAATTTTAGGAGTTTTAAGAAGTCTATAGTATATGAACAACAAGAATTGGGTAATGTTTCTTCCCTTGAAATGTTTCAAATTTCATTGCACACATTAACAACCATTTAACATTGAGAGCTTCTCACTTCAGTTCTGGCTGTGATTTTTGCCTCTCAATCAATCAATCAATCATATCATTTGTAAAGCGCACTACTCACCCGTGTGGGTCTCAAGGCGCTGGGGTGGGGAATGCTGCTACTGCTCGAAAAGCCAGGTCTTGAGGAGTTTTCTGAAGGTCAGCAGGTCTTGGGTCTGCTGTAGGTGGATGGGGAGAGTGTTCCAGGTCTTGGTGGCGAGGTGGGAGAATGATCTGCCACCTTAGGTCGCTCTTTGGAAGCGGGGGACTGTGGCGAGGGCGAGGTCAGCGGAGCAGAGCTGACGGGTGGGGGTGTAGAAACTGAGTCGTCTGTTGAGGTACGTTGGTCCGGTGTTGTGGAGTGCCTTGTGTGTGTGGGTGAGGAGCTTGAAGATTATCCTCTTGTTGATGGGAGCCAGTGCAGGTCTCTCAGATGGGGTGTGATGTGGCTGCGGCGAGGGATGTCGAGGATCAGGCATGCAGAGGCGTTCTGGATGCGTTGGAGCCGTCTCAGTAGTTTGGCCGAGGCTCCTGCGTACAGGGCGTTTCCGTAGTCCAACCTGCTCCTGACGAGGGCCTGGGTGACCGTTCTTCTCGTTTCAGTGGGGATCCACTTGTAAATCCTGCAGAGCATGCGGAGTGTGTTAAAGCAGGAGGAGGAGATGGCGTTGACCTGTTTAGTCATGGAAAGGTGCAGTCGAGGATGACCCCTAGGTTGCGTGCGTGGCCGTGAGTGTTGGGGAGGTTCCCAGTGCGGTCGGCCACCAGGAGTTGTCCCAGGCCGAAGGGGTGGATCCGAGGATGAGGACCTCCGTCTTGCCCGAGTTCAGCTTCAGTCGGCTGTTCCTCATCCATTCAGCAACGGGCTTCATTACTTCGTGAAGGTTGGTTTTGGCGGTGTGGGGTCCTAGGTGAGGGAGAGGATCAGCTGAGTGTCATCAGCAAAGGAGATGATGTTGAGGTCGTGCCGACGGGTGACATGGGTGAGCGGTGCCATGTAGATGTTAAACTGAGGGATGAGCCCTGGCGTACGTCGCAGATTATCTCGGTGGCTTCGGAGCGGAAGGGGGGAAGGTGGACGCTCTGTGTTCTGCTGGAGAGGAAGGAGGTGGTCCAGTCCAGGGCCTTCTCTTGGATCCCGGCGTTGTGGAGGCGTGTTCGTAGTGTGTGGAGGCAGACCGCGTCGAAGGCGGCTGACCGGTCCAGGAGGATGAGGGCTGCCATTTCTCTGTTTTCCAGCAGGGACTTGATGTCATCGGTGGCGGCGATGAGGGCAGTCTCGGTGCTGTGGTTGTTGCGGAACCTGGACTGGGAAGGGTCCAGGATATTGTTCTCCTCGAGGTAGTGGGTCAGTTGTTCGTTGACTGTCTTCTCGATGACCCTTGCTGGGAACGGGAGCAGGGAGATGGGCCGGAAGTTCTTGAGGTCCTTAGGGTCCGCCTTGGGTTTTTTGACTAAGTCGTTGATCTCGGCGTGCTTCCAGCTCTCTGGGACGGTTGCTGTCTAGAAGGAGGTGTTGATGACTTTCCGGAGTTAAGGGGCGATGGCTGTGCTGGCTTTGTTGAAGATGTGGTGTGGGCATGGGTCTGACGGAGATCCGGAGTGGATAGTCTTGATGGTGTCGTTGTTGATGTTAGTCCAGGAGAGCAGGCGGTTGGTCGAATGGTGGTCGTGGGGGCGGAGGTCGTGGCGTTGAAGCTGTCGTGGATGTCTGCGATCTTGCAGTGGAAGAAGGTGGCCAGCGAGTCGCACAGGTCATGCGAGGGTGGGACGTCGTTGGTGTTGGAGCTGGGGTTGGAGAGTTCATTCACGATGTTGAAGAGCTCTTTGCTGTTGTGCGCATTGTTGTCTAGGCAGTCTTTGAAGGAGGCCCTTTTGGCAGATCTGATGAGGTGATTGTGTCTGCGGGTGGTGTTCTTGTGGGCTGCGTGGTTTGCTTGGAGGCCCGGAGGTCTTCAGTGAACCAGCTGGCTTTCTTGTTGGAGTGACTGTTGGAGGGTTTCTTGATCGGGGCGAGGGTGTTGGCGAAGTCGTTGATCCATAGTCTGACGTTGTGGGCGGCGGTGTCTGGGTCGGCAGGTGGGCTCAGGGCAAGGGTGGTGGTTAGCTGGTCTTCGGTGACTTTGCTCCAGCAGCGGCGAGTCATCTGTTGGGTGCAGTGGTGTGTGGTGGGTTTCTTGAAGGTGAAGTGGATGCAGCGATGGTCGGTCCAGTGGAGTTCGGTGGTGTGGTTGAAGGAGACATGGGGGCTTGCGGACAAGATGGGGTCAGGCGTGTGACCGGCGGAGTGGGTGGGTGTTGTGAGGAGTGTCTGAGTCCGAGGTTGGCTAGGGTGTCGATCAGGGTGGCGGAGTTGGTGTTGTTGTTCTTGAGGTGGAAGTTCAGGTTCTCGCGGAGGATGTAGTCTGTGGAGGCAAGGGCATGTGTGCTGACTAAGTCGGCAATGGGGTCGCTGAACTGTGGTCAGGGTCCGGGGGGTCTGTAGATGAGGGTTCCTCTGAGGGTGGTGTTGGGGTCGGTGTAGATCTGGAAGTGCAGGTGTTCGGCCATGCTGAGGGTGTCATTGGTGTTGGTCGAGACTATGAGAGTGTTCCTGTGGACAATGGCGATTCCTCCTCCTGCTCCTTTGGTGCGGTCCCTGCGGGTGATCTTGTAGCCTTCCGGGACGGCTATGGCTATGTCGGGTGCCAAGGCGGAGTTCAGCCAGGTCTCCGTCAGGAAGGCGACGTCTGGGGAGGTTGAGTCGGGTAGGTCCCAGGGTTCAATCGTGTGTTTGCGAGCCGAGATGGTGTTGAGAAGGATGCATCTGATTGGGTTCTTTCCTGGTCGGCAGCATGGTGGGGCGGATGCTTGTGAAGCCTGTGGGGAGAGTGTATCCCAATTGGATGTAATCTGGTATGTGACATACTGTGCCACAGTGGGCGCCATATCAGAAAGGTCGCCTCCTGCATGAGCAAAATATGAAGATTGCTCATGAAACTTATAAGAAAAGTTGAGTTTTAACATTCAAAAAAGAAGTTGTACAATGAGGTATTGCACGAGGATGTTCCTGGATTCACTATTTCAATGACCTAATGGTGCTGCCCACGTAGATCCTATTACAGCCCAAAATGTAGGTGACATATGTGGTCTTACAGTTAATCATCTGTTTGATATTGTATACTTTTCCAGTGTTGAAACTAAAGGTTTTAGTTTTGTCCTTTCCTAATCAACATACACTGCAATCCCTACAAGTAAAGAAGCCCTTTATTGTTTGGGACTACCAAGTTTCTGCCTTTGGTGTGGCAATATAGCTAGGGCATAGCCAGTTTCTCAAAGTTTGTCCACTTCTGTATGTTATTCTGGGTGTAAGGGTCGTGGTGTCATTTAGACTAGGTATATCCCTGAGGAGATGCCAATGTTTTCTAAGGACAGTATGGATCAAATTATTTAGGATGTTTTATTGTGTGTTGAATGATACCGGGATGGTATTCTACCTTTACTACGCGGTCATTATTTCGTATTACTACGCATATTTTAGTTCGCAGATGCCATTACTTAGCAGTCATTTACTTAGCATGTATTTACTTAGCGTGTTCCATTACTCAGCATGCACTTACTACACATAATGGAGTTACTGTGCAAATTAAGTTGCGTTTAGGTTTTGGGGAGCTGGGGTAATTTTATAAGTCAGGGTGGGTATGGGTTTTGGGGTGTAGGGCATAATTTTACGGTTCAGGGTGCTTTTAGGTTTTGGGGTACTGGGGTATTTTTAGGGGTCAAGATGGGTTAGGGTTTTGGGGTGCATGGGGTATTTTTTAGGGTTCAGGGTGCATTTAGGTTTTGGGGTATAGGAGTATTTTTTTGTGGGCAGGGTGCGTGTAGGTTTTGGGGTACAGGGGTATTTTTAGTGGTCAGGGTGGGTTAGGGTTTTGGGGTGCAGGGGTATTTTTAGGGTTCAGGGTGCATTTAAGGTTTTGGGGTGCTGTGGTATTTTTGGGGTTTTGGGTGCGTTTAGGCTTTGGAGTGTTGGGATAGTTTTATGGGTCAGGGTGGGATATGGTTTTGTGGAGTAGGGGGGATTTTTAGGGTTCAGTGGTGTTTAAGGTTCTGGGGTGCTGGAGTTTATTTGGGGTTCAGGGTGCATTTAGGTTTTGGGGTACAGGGGTATTTTTAGGCAGCAGGGTGGGTTAGGGTTTTGGGGTGTAGGGGTATATTTAGGGTTCAGGGTGTGTTTAAGGTTTTAGGGTGCTGGGGTATTTTCTGGGTTCAGGGTGGGTTTAGGTTTTTGGGTGCTGGGATATTTTTAGGGGTCAGGGTGAGATAGGGTTTGAGGTGTAGGGGGTATTTTTAGGGTTCAGGGTGCGTGCCAGGGGATAGGTTAATATTATGATTGATTTTTTAGGTCTCGCCTATGCAGCGCGCATGCGCTGCATAGGAAGAGACCTCTTGAAATCGATTGAGCTCTGCATGCAAAAACGTGCAGGCGTTGCATTGCTTTCAATACAAAAGCGTGCACGTTTGGCGATTTCCTTGCGGGAGCAAGCTCCGCCATATGTTAGCAATTATTGTGCTCGTTCTCGCAAGGGAAACACTGCCTGCTCTCGGCCGCACACCCCCTCCCCTTCTTGCACGCGTATATGGAGTGGGTTTGGAAATGGGATGCATACATACGTGAACTCACCAGCGATAACACTGCTAATACAAGCCTCAGAGAGTCAGGGACATTGGACAAGCCTAGCAAACAACTTACTGCAGGTTATTCTAGCAGTGCAAATTACGATATTCCTTGCTCATGCGCAGCGGCATCACGCATGCAACTCACCCAAAATCCCTGCCCTGCACCTTCAGAGTGCGGTGCTTGAGATCATTAAACCAGACCGCAATCTCCAACCAGCCTCCATCTTAGAACAGGAGTCATTTTCGTCAAAACAACAGAAAATGTCAACGCACATAATACAGTTCAATAAACAAAATATCAGTAAAAATATTTTTATTAACACGTATTTTTGTTGAATACTTTACAAAAATGCTAACAATCAGTATTGTGTCTATATACTTTTACAATGATACTACAATACGTTTTACACTGAACTAAAAATAAATATTAAAAATACTGTTTGTAATTCCACAAAACTAATTAGGGCTGCTATTTACTAGGTTAAATGCACTCTTTTAAATCTGTCCGCCTTCTTGTCAGTAAAACGAAGGGATTTCTGTGTATCCGGATGTGCGTCATGCTGCAGGGTTCTGAGCTCTGTCTTGTATCTGCCACTCACAGATATGCGGCTTAACAGAGTGTGAATGGGGAGCGTGCGCTGGGCTTTCGGTTGCGGGGCACGGACCCCCTTGCGCGCACAGTGGCTTCACGCTGCTCGCTGTGTGCAACCAGAAGAGAAGCTACGGATCGGACAATTTGTGTTCACTCGGGATTCCAAAGCCGCCATGGTACACGCATTGCCTACTTCACTAGTTGCTTATATATTGCATTTTGCAGTAGTGGCATACAAGGCACTGTTCAGTTATGGTGCACAATTCAGTTTTTGCTTACTGGCACATAATGAAAATTAAAGCGCACAATAAAGCAAAGTGATGTCCTAAATCATTATGCCCCCACATAGAGTGTACAGCCTACTTAAATTATCCTGTGTTGCACAATGGAAAGGATGTTTTTGAAAGTGTGTCTTAGCCGCCATACGTGCCTACATTTGGAAACAAAAGGATGGAGAGTTAAAAAATATATATATATCGGGGAATTTGTTTTTCCTACTGCGAAGCCACCCTGCCACAATGGCCGAAGGCAGTCCTGCTCTTGAATAAATAGACACCGAGTGCTCTACGCCCTGCTACTGTGGTATGTAACAGCAGTCAGACCTGCCGCCCATTTTTCGGTACATGCACTGAGGCTCCAAGCTTCCTCCGTGCATACAGTGGTGCAAGTTATTACAGCCATCACAGGTACATGTGTACTAAGGTTGCGTGCTTTCTGGAGGTTGTTACACAGGAAGACTCTGGGTAAGTTACCAGATGACGCAATGTCATAGGAGACCTTGTGTTTCAGTCTTAAGCATTCCTCCAAACCCAGTGCATTCTGGGAGCTGTAGTTTTGGTTCGCCTCCATTGTCAAATTGGGTTCCTCTACTACGCACATGTTAAAGAGAGGGTGAGCTTGCACCCTGGAGTTGGCTGCATGCACCGTCCGTCCAGTGCCAGGCAGAAAGGCACATCAGCACGTTAGGTTCTTATTGGCTCCCCAAATGTTCCTCTAGTTAGGCTGTTGGCAGATGCCCCTGGAAAACCTTTGGATGGCACTAACCTGGACGTTGGGAAGCCTTCTTCCCCTATTGGTCTCTTAAACAGTCCCAGCTCAGCTTTGACCCACCTCCGTTATTCCGGTGTTGGGCCGGAGTCGAGCAAAGTGCCTGCTGCTACTAGGACTTACTATTTAATTGGCAGAGGTACCATATGCCCATGTTAAGACACAGGTATTTGACTTTCTGATTTTATTTTAAGGTCTTGCATTAGCCAAAACCTTTTGATTTTTACTAAAATGATTTGAGTGATATACTTAATTATAGGGGCTTTCAATCAGCCCTCTTCATCCCACTACTGCAAAGAGCAAGGTCTACCCATGCCAAAACTAGTGGCTTTGCCAATGCTTGTTTTTCTTCCTCCACCTACCTCTTCCTCACTCCGGTGCAACGTAACAAAAAATTCTACTGTGTCTGTATCTGCCATAGCCCTCCCATGTTGGGTGTTGCATGTTGGCATTTATGAGTTATTGACACGAAATCTGGATTTATCTTTCAGTGATAGGAAAGTGCGCCAAATCTCAACCTCGCCCTGTAATCGTTCCTTTCTTTTCAGTGTACTCTTGAAGTCAGTAAACATTTTGCTTGCCAGGATCTCCACCTGATGGCATCATGTTCTGAATCACCAAATGTGCTAATGCTGGGCGTAATATTGCAATATTGGAATCTGATTATTTACGCTTGGGTGCAAATTTGAGGAGGCATTAAAACTCCTTTTTAGGTCTCGTCTAGCGTAGGCGGCGCATGCGCAGTCTCGCTTGCGAGATCTCATGTCTTAGAGTAGGGAGGCTTGAACTCGCCCCTCTTCCCTATTGGCTGGCTGCCTAAACGGAGGCCAGCCATTAGAAAAGAGGGTTCTGTGACGTCATTTTTGGTAGCTAAGCCCCGTCCGTTTCGGATTGAGTCTGCAAAGGACTGGGCTTACAGGGCACTGCACTGTAGGTACCCGTTACAACATGGCCATTATATGTGCAAGGCCTCTCCTCTCTAGAGCTCGTGTTTATTTAAAACTGAGTTCTGTATTAATCTATATATGTTAGAAATGGGGATTTCCGGTTGGCTATGGCTTGCGCCAAAGCCAGGCAGAAACCACCATTCTACGTCAGGGCAAGGAAGTCACCCGCCAAGATAACCCCTGCTCACCCTCTTGGTAGCTTGACATGAGCAGTCAGGCTTATCTCAGAGGCAATGTGTAAAGCATTTGCGCACGCACCCACCAGCAACAACATCCAAGGCCCCCCACAAAAGGAACTCCACACAAGGTTATATATAAAAATAGCCTTTGTATTATACCAACACATTAGATAATAAACACACACTTTACAATGTGCCATAGGCATGGGCAGAATTTACAAGGGATTATATACACAGGACAGGGCCACATGGAGCACTGTTAGGAATAAGCACTTGGTAGAACTAGCACTTTGTAGAAATAGCACTTTGTAGAAATAGCACTTAAAACATTGCAATTGTAGCACCAAATAGCAAATGTAGCACACAACCAGTAACCACTGGTAAAAGGTAAGTACCACCTACGCAACCCTAACCCCCTTAGGAAAATATCACGCAGGGAACCATGAACTCACTAGCATAACCATACTAGGAAAAACAACCACCTAAGCATAAAAATACATTTAGGGGTATAGGCCAGAAGCTTTACACATGATGCATGAAGACACATTCAGTGGTGTAGGTAAGACACATGATGCATGAAGACACATTCAGCAGTGTAGGTTAAGACACATGATGAATGGAGTCACATTCAGCGGTGTAGGCAAGACACATGATGCATGAAAACACATTCAGCGGTGTAGGTAAGACACATGATGCACGAAAACACATTCACCGGTGTAGATAAGACACATGATGCATGAAGACACATTCAGAGGTGTAGGTAAGACACATGATGCATGAAAACACATTCAGCGGTGTAGGTAAGACACATTATGCATGAAAACCCATTCAGCGGTGTAGGTAAGACACATGATGCATAAAAACACATAATAATATTAATAATCCACATTTGCAAAGCGCACAGTCACCCGTAAGGGTCTCTAGGCGCTGGAGGCCGTCGGGAAGATAAAGCAAGCTATTGCCCAGAGTCACATGGTGCTGGGCTAATCTGCAGCCGGTGCCATGGATCGAACCGGGATCCCAAGATTCCGGAGTCAGTCGCCTAAGCCTTGGGGCCACACCTCTTCCTCTTCCACATTCAGAGGTATAGGCCAGAAGCTTCACACATGATGCATAAAAACACATTCAGAGGTGTCAGAACACAGGGTGCGCAAAACATACTACACACAGTACATTTCCTAACACCCAAAAAGCAATAGCACATGAATCATAACAGCACATAAATCATATTAGGGTCCAGGTTGCGCCACCGCGCCAACACCTAAACGTAGCAGCTGCCCACTACTTGCTGGGCAGCTAGGGACAATAACAAGGGGCCTAAACGCTGCACTGGCACTAAGTGCTGCGCAGCTGGGGAAGACCAAGGTAGGGATCAGGGAGTGCGACTCACTCCTGAATCCAAACAGCATGTCCCTAGGAAGGAAAACCTAAACAGTGCAGCTGCCCACTACTTGCTGGGCAGCTGGGAATCAGAAAAACTGCGACAGGGGCCCCCACTGGCCCTTAGGACAGAACTGTGCCACAGGTTTGGAGTCCTCTCGCTCTAGAAATAGCTGTTTGCATGGGCTCTCACTAGCCCCTCGTAGAGCGTACTAGTGCTTTAAAAAGGAAATATGCCCCCAAATGGTTGGAGCCCTCTAGGCTCTAGCAATAACTGGGGCCTCGTTGGAGGAGCTCTCAGGCTCTAAACATATGTCCCCTTCGTTGGAGCGCAATAGCTCTGGGGGACCCGGTGCCGCAGGACCCCCACAGGGTCCCTGAAACAAAGGAGGGGCGGCGGTGGAGCGGCCCGCAACTGCGGGCCCGCTCAAACAATCAGGAAGGACTTTGCGCCACTCTGGGGCGGCCCGCTCTCCTAGCGGGACCGCTCCATCTCTGCCCCTTCCCACCCGGACTCCCTGGCTGACTCAGCGGCTGGGGGTGGGGGGGCAGAGGTAGAAGTCCTCAATCGGCAGCGGTAGCGGGCTCTCCCAATCCCTGGGAGCCCCGCCCGACAGCACCCTTGTTCACCCAGTCCCCCATCTCGGGACCGGGACTCAGAGTTAAGCCTGCGAGGCTCGGTGGCTTCTCTTCTCCTTCTCGGCAGCGGGCAGCCAATCACAGCGTGGCAGCGGGCGGGACTTCCTGGAAGCCAGCGGAAGTCCCGCCTTGCTCCAGGCACCCGGCCGCCTGTCTTCCTGTTTTGTCGGCATTTTCCTCGGGGTCGCGGCGGTGAAAACTCGGGGCATAACTGAGGGGTAGGCTCCCTCGAGAATAAAAATAAGTAGCAGGTGGGCACCCGCTCAAGGACTTATAATAACGAAGCGGCCATAATCGGGGTAGGCACCCGAATTTAAAAATACCATAACGAAGTGGCCATAATCGGGGTAGGCACCCGAATTACAAAATACCATAACGGGCATAATGCAGGGTGGGCACCTGCGATGGGATTCCCTCGCACAGTGCCACAGGGGAAAGGAGCACAGCGCTCCCAGGGCGCCTACAGGCAGCATCAATTCCTGGGGCACAGGCAACAGCAAAGAAAAAGGTCCTGAAGGTCAGGGGGGGCATGTAAGGCCCAAGGGCCAGCACACAGGGCACTCCAGCAAGGAGACAGCCCCCATGGCGGTCCCTCCTGGGCCCCACTAGCAGCAAGCCCCACTCTGTCAGGATTCAGGAAGTAGAAGGGTCCTCCAGCATCCAGGGACTGGGCAGGGCCCAGGGAGGCACACCTTCCCCTGGGCCCCAGCAGCAGCACGCCCCTCGTAGATTCAAGTCAGGAAACCAGAACATTTTACAGGAGGTCACAGCCTCTTTTTATTCACAAAATCCCTTTGTCTCTAGGGTGCAGGGTGGGGGAAAAACCAGACGCAGCTGGTTTTGGAGCACTTTGTTGCTCAGCCCCTCTCCTTATTCACTGGCCAGGCTAGGGTCATCAGTCGCACCACAGGGGGCGGAGCCAGCATTGTGTGGGGAAAGCCCAGCCCTATTCAGGTCCCAGGTGCACTCCTCCCTCACATCAATCATGCAGATCTCTCCACTCACCACCGGGGCAGACCCATCCTGAATCCTGGAGCCAGGCTCACCAGCCAGCTCCTGCCAGTCACAAGCCAGACAGCCAATTCACATAAATTACACAAACATGCCAACTTCTAGAAGTGGCTCTTCCACACTAGACACATTTATGCCGCACACATCATAGCGCAGCATTTAATCACACAAGTCCACACATACCAAACTCGCACCTGCACTCCCCACGCATCAGGAACTACCAGGGACACACATATTCCCCATGCATTCCTATGGGAGGGCAGGCCACTCTCACACACTCACTCAGAGACCGCACACACTTTACACTGCGCCACAGTGCTAAAGTGTGCAGAGGCCAGAAATCACTATGAGGTAACCTTACAAGGCAAAAAGTTTAGGGGTGAACCTGCCAGAAGGGCCAAGTCCAACAATATACATTTTACATTTGTTTTGGCCAGTTTTCATAAATTCTTGGAAGTCACGAGGACTGCTGCCATCACGTCACAGGTTGCACTTCTCAATTTATGGGAACCGTGACAGCATGACAAAAATAAAAAAACTCACGCCGAAGAATTTTCAAAAATGGATATATGACGTACAGCAGCACCGGCAGCAGAGCTGCGCGTTCTCGGTTCACGCGCAGAATGTTTTACTTTACAAGTTACCGGGATATTCACACGCGCGTCTCCACTCAGGTCCATGACTGAGACACTCTAGTCGTAGGTCCCTCACACAGAGTAAGCAGCAGCATTTCAGGCCTCTGGACAGACATATGTCTCGTGCCTGGAGTCTTCCATACAAAACCGAAAGAGCACGCACACACAGGGAGGTGGAGACAGGCAAGCCCACCTGACAGAGGGAGAGAAAACGAAACTAAGTTTGGACTCTTCACTTCCGGAATCATGGACGCAGCAGCAGCCGCACTACAGTTCAGGAATCTCAAGGAAGAGACAAGCTGTTCGATCTGTTTGAAATATTTTAGTGATCCGGTGACCATCGATTGTGGGCACAACTTCTGCCGCTCCTGCATCACTCGCAGCTGGAAGGGAAGAGATGACAACTTCCCGTGTCCGCAGTGCAGAGCAACATCTCTGGTAAGACATCTCCGGCCCAACAGGCAACTTGGAAACATTGTGGAAATAGCAAAACAGCTCCATCGTCCCCCGGCGAAGCCCAATGAGGACACCTTATGCGACAAACACGAGGAGATGCTGCGGCTGTTGTGTTCCTGCCTACACCGGAGCCTTCCCCTGCTGCACTGCAGAGGCGCCATCTTCCCGGCTCCGTCTTTCATCCGTCTGCGCGCACAACATGAAGGCCCGCGCCGCACTGACAGGTTCAGCATAGCTGCTGAGGGCGGGAGGTTCACCGCGAGAGCGCACATTCCCGGACAAACACTTATTTCCGGCTCTCTGTTTACCTCCCCCGCCCCCCCATCCAAGCCGCTCTCCGCATGCACCACCTGACCAGGCCCGTCTTGGGGAGCCCGGCGCCTGTGTTCCTGCCCTGACCCTGTTTGGGTAGATTGTGACCGAGTGTCTGCTTTTGGCCCACCTATCGGAAGCATCCCCCTCCTCTCAGAATTGTCTCGTAGCTGCCCTGTGTATTTATGGGAAATCTATTTCTGGGGCCAACCTTGCAGGACAGCACTGGATGGTGTAATATATCTCCATGGTTGAATGTGGCATCGAACAAAGTAAGGACATGATCATTTGCTTAACATATATCTCTACGTGTTTCACATTTGGTAGGACTATAGTTTACGATCTTTTGTTAATTTTCAATAGTGTTTATGGACTCCGCTTTTTCAGAAGTTTGAACTGTGCCTTTTGCTAATTATTTTACATTTATTATATATAGCCGCGTGGTCAAAAGGGTTCGGGTTGGGGGAGGCAGACTTTCTCTGTATTGTAGACATTTTCTTGAAGGATGACCTTTGATTTACTTTATTGATCTTCGTCTCGAAAGATGGGCTCTTTGTTTGTTGGGCTCTGTGTGTGTTGGGCTCTGAGTGTGTTGGGCTTGACCTTTGATTTACTTTATTGATCTTGTGTGTGGCTCTGTGTGGCTCTGTGTGTGTGTGTGTGGCTCTGTCTGTGTGTGTGGCTTTGTGTGTGGCTCTGTCTGTGTATGTGGCTCTGTGTGTGTGTGTGGCTCTGTGTGGCTCTGTCTGTGTGTGTGTGTGGCTCTGTCTGTGTGTGTGTAGCTCTGTCTTTGTGTGTGTGTGTGGTTCTGTATGTGTGTGTGTAGCTCTGTGTGTGGCTCTGTCTTTGGGTGTGTGTGGCTCTGTGTGTGTGTGGCTCTGCTAGTATGGCTCTGTGTGTGTGTGTGGCTCTGTCTGTGTTTGTGTGGCTCTGTCTGTGTTTGTGTGGCTCTGTCTGTGTGTGTCGCTCTGTGTGTGTGTGTGGCTATGTCTCTGTGTGTGTGTGTGGCTCTGTCTATGTGTGTGTGGCTCTATGTGTGTGTGTTCAGCTCTGTGTGTGTGTTGGGCTCTGTGTCTGGCTCTGTGTAGGTAGATTGTTTTGTAGGTGGGTCTGTGTGAGGGTGGCTCTGTGTGTATGTAAGTGGGTCTGTTTGAGGGTGGCTCTGTGTGTGTGTAGGTGGCTCTGTCTGTGTGTGTGTGTGGCTCTGTCTGTGTGTGTGTGGCTCGATCTGTGTGGCTCTGTCTGTGTGCGTAGGCTCTGTCTGTGTGTGTGTGGCTCTGTCTGTGTGTGTGGCACTGTCTGTGTGTGTGTGGCTCTGTGTGTGTGTCTGTGTGGCTCTGTGTGTGTGTAGCTCTGTCTGTGTGTGTGTGTGGCTCTGTATTTGTGTGTGTATGGCTCTGTCTGTGTGTGTGGCTCTGTCTGTGTGTGTGTGTGTGGCTCTGTCTGTGTTTGTGTGGCTCTGTCTGTGTGTGTGTGGCTCTGTGTGTGTCGCTCTGTGTGTGGCTATGTCTGTGTGTGTGTGTGTGGCTCTGTGTGTGTATGTGTGGCTCTGTGTGTGTGTGTGTTCAGCTCTGTGTGTGTGTTGGTCTCTGTGTCGGTAGCTTTTTTTTGTAGGTGTGTCTGTGTGAGGGTGGCTCTGTGTGTATGTAAGTGGGTCTGTTTGAGGGTGGCTCTGTGTGTGTGACTCTGTCTGTGTGTGTGTGTCTCTGTCTGTGTGTGTGTGTGTGTGTTGCTCTGTCTGTGTGTGTGTGTGTGGCTCTATCTGTGTGTGTGTGTGTATGGCTCTGTCTGTCTGTATGTGTGTGTGGCTGTGTGTGTGTGTTGGGCTCTGTGTGTGTGTTGGGCTCTGTGTGCCTAGCTTTTTTTGTAGGTGGGTCTCTGTGAGGGTGGCTCTGTGTGTGTGTAGGTGGCTCTGTGTGGGTGACTGTGTGTGAGTGACTCTATGTGAATGGCTCTGTGTGGGTGGCTCTGTGTGTGTTGGTAGCTTTGTGTGGGTGGCTCTATGTGTGGGTGCAAATGCAATAGGTCTTGCATTTGCGAGAGATTAAGCTATTGGCACTGTAAATGACAATGCCATTTATTTATATGTTTTAAAAACAAAAACATAAATAAAAATAATGTCATGAGCAATGCCAATAACTCTCACTTTAACAATGCCGAGACCATTGCATTGTAAATGCTTGTTAATTTTGGGCGCCAGTCTGCTTATAAATTTATAACTTTGGCTAACCACCGCAACAAGTATGCTCTCCTTGGTGTCCATGCTTTGACCAGAGTCGCAAACTTGATTGCAGACATTTCCAGTAGAAACTATTGTAATGGCTCTATTTGGTAAGTACTACTACTGTCATGTAATTCTTTTTCAGCGCTCAAGATTTCTGATTCCCATAGTAGGTGGCTGGATAACTTTCCTTTCGTCCTCGGACATATCATGTAATTCAGTTTTAGGTTTGCAGCAAACCTGTATTGTCTGGTTTTATCAGGTCTCATGAGTCTGTAACCCTTGGTTATAGTTATTGCTATTTAATTTTTCGTTCATTTCTCAAATTCCTTTTGTTTGGTTGACAGATCTGCTACAACGGCGATTTCAATAACTTTGTTAGGCAATGCAATTATCCTTTTACATTTTTGCAATTTCTGTAACACTGTATTTGTCAGTATTATTATCCATTCGTCTCGCATTTATTATGGTTTCCGTAACACTTTGGCGGGCACTAATTTCATGTTATTCTTGCACATTAATTGGTAGATTCGCTATCTTGTCAGTTTCTTGCACTTCTAGGCTGGCAGAAATGATCTCATGTCCGTGGCCCTGGTTGTTAGTAATGCTCTCAATGCATGATACAGTAGCTCTCTTCTGCATGAGATGTAGTATAGATAACGTATGATACTCTGGAAGTTAAAAAAAAATATATTTATATGATTGCTTCTTTCTTCTTGAGTTCTCATTACTTTTGCTTTCTGTAGCGCGTTGGTTATAAGTTTTGTTATCCTGCCATCTTCCAGATCACACAATTTCTGTTGGACTTGGCTGGTGGTACTGCTATCCAAAGCATGCACACTAAAATCATGAGTAGTGATGGTATTTGCGAAGTAAAAACTTCGAAGTAAATACCTGCGGAGTAATGGTATGCTAAGTAACATCATATATTCAAAACTTCCAGTATTTCTTACATACACTAGAATTACTACCAGTAGTTTGTGAAGTTTGCTGCCTGCGTGTTTTGACAGTTGAATCAAACTTTTTGCATCCAACATCCATCCAGATATAAAGTCTCAAGAAAAAGAGTGTCAAAGTTAATACATGAGAAAACAACACATCCATTTTCATTGCTAAATAATACTTGCTATAACAGAGGACTCTCGTGAATGCATAAGCCATTGTGGCCCTATCTGCTTCCTGGCTGCTATGATGATGATTGGGTCAAGCATGTTTTTGTGTGTGCCCTAAGGGTACCTAGCGGTGAATACAAATAATCCTGGCTCCATTACATAACAAACAAATGCCCCCAGGGCAATGCTCCCTCTAATCTTTTTCATATGTCGGCGGCAATGGAAAGCGTCTGTGCACTTCAGCCGCAGCTATGTGCACCGAAGACATGCACCAACTCTCTTTGCAAGCAAGCTCGGTGTGCGAGCTGCAACAATCAGTGGTGTTTCCCACTCCGAAGATTTGTTTAAAATTAAAGGCAAAGAGTTGCATTTTGACTCACGTTTTCCTACCTGTGCTACTTATTCCTGAGGCTAAGTGGAGAGTGTATCCAGTTATTTGCTCCTTTGTGAAAATATTGTTTCTTATCCTATCTTGGCCGTTTCTATGCAGGCATTTTGACCATGTCAATTGGACTCATAGATCACCTATTCCAAGAAGGCGGGATTTACAGTTTAGTTTTATACACAACCAATTTGCTCTGCGTCCTTCAGTGGTTCATAATAATAGAGAACATTATTCGGTCTTCTCCAAGTCGTCCAAAATCAGGCGGCCCGCCTGATCCATGGAACCCCCAGATGGCAATCTGCCAGGCCTCTGCTTCATAGCCTCCACTGGCTCCAAGTAGACCAAAGGGCTGCCTTCAAGGTGGCGTGTCTCACCTTCAAAGCCCTTCACTGTCCCGGTCCTGGGTTCCTCAAATCCCTCATCTGTCCCCACTGACCCACACGCAACCTCCGATCAGCCCACCGTGACCTGTTAATCACCCCAAAAAACAAAACCAAGAAATTTGGCGGCCGCCGTTTCTCTCACCTAGCTCCTACCCTCTGGAACCTTCTTCCTCTCTCTATCACATCCTCTTCTTCTCTCCTTACTTTTAGGAAACTGTTAAAAACCCATCTCTTCCCCTCCCTCAGCTAGGCCCTTCTGCCTTCCGTGTTCCCTTCTCTCTCAATCTGTCTCTCAGCGCCAGGAAGCTTCGGCGTCAGTGCGCTTTACAAGTGGCACCTAACATAACATAACATAACATAACATTGGTACACTGGATCAAAGCAAAGACACACATGGTTTCATGTCAATTGTAGAGGCTCACTGTTGGAATAGCTAGAGTGATCAATGTCAGAGTCTCACTAAATCCCACATTGGGGTGCATCAACAGAGTGAATTAATGAACTAATGGGGATCTTATAGAGCGTGAACTTTCCCCAAAAGAGTCAAGGCGCTAGGGATAGAACGAACGGTCATGATTAGTAGGAATGAAGCTTCAGATATTAAAGTGGAAAGAGCCATGTTTTTAAAGATTTGCGAAAAGGTAGATGCAACTCTTGACAGGAGATCGTTAAAGGGAGAGTGTACCAGAGCTTAGAGGTGGCGACAGCAAAGGCTCTTCTCCCCACTTAGCCCCTTTAAACCTGGGGACTGCCAGCCAATTTTTATTGGCAGACCGCAGCTGTTCGGTGGGGTCATACCGTTGGTATAGTCTTTTGATTCCTCCAGGACCAGAATTATGAAGAGCCCTATGAACAATGCCAGGGCCTTAAACAGAATTCTCTTTCCTAGAGGAAGCCAATCTAATTTACGTAATGCAGCGGAGACCGGGTGGAATTTAGGAAGATCCATCACGAGTCTTGCTGCTGCATTCTGTACCTGTTGCAGTTTATGAATGGATCCCTTGTTAATGTCCAGATAGAGAGTGTACAATAATCCAACCTGAACAGGATCAGGGCAACGGCTCCCTGTTTGGAGAGCTACCTCTTGAACAGGTGATGCTGAAAGAAGGCTTGGCCTGCATTGGTAGATTTGTACATAGGGTTCCCTAGCACTGCACTAAAATATTGTACATCTTTTATATATTTTGAGGGTGTGTGTTGGGTGGTGGGGTGGGCAGGCAGGCATTCAGTATTATGCTGCCATAGGAGTCTTGTAGTTTGTGAAAGAATGTAATATCTGAATCCAGTTTCTCATTGTAAATGTACATAAGAGCAATGTACACAAATGTTCTATCAGTCCTTCTGCCAGAGGAGGCCATGGCACAAGAGAGATGAAAACTCCAAACCATGGACCTTGCAATCATGATGCACCAACCATAATTAGTAAGCAACACACCATGAAGAAGATTATCCAAAGGCGAAACTTTAATAATCCGCCCACAGCTCTGCATCTTAGAAATATCAACTCTTCAGAAATGTATTTTTAATACTTACGTTAGTGCATTGCTGACAGAAGAGTGCCCCCACCCTCATTCAAGGGCACTGGATTACTCATCCATTAATGGAACAGGTGGGTGTAGGTTATTAGTACCTGTCCCTGTCATTACATGTTCATGCCAGTGCGCTCATTCTCCAAACCAGAAAAGGCACAAAACAAAGCATGGAGTCTACAATTAACCAGACTAGTTTTCTTGCTGCCTATCTCTGTCAATCTTGTCTTCAATCAGTGGGTGGCCCATGCGTGTCCACTCCTTTCAGCTGTGCATTTATAATTGTGTTCAGAGCTGTTAAGTTCAATGTATGCCAGAGGGTTTCTTGACACTAACCTATCCGAAAACAAACAAGAAGTTGAGAATGAAATTGATTTCCCACCTTTTGTAAATTTTAGTTGTCTCTGTGGAGCGTGGGAAAGAGTGTATAGATGGGCTCTAATAGTGTGTGCTATAAGAGTTTTCATGTAATTTAAAAGCCCATACTACCACCAAATCCTCTGCCTGCCGACCCAGACTGCAGCCTCCTCTTTCTGTTGTCACATTCACACCATTGCTTCCTTTAGATACTGCCATCCTTGCAAACTGTAGAAGGTTTACATTATACACTGTTTGCCACTTGTGTTTGAAGGATGCAAGCGTTACCATGTCCACGTGGAATAGCATTTCTTTTTTACATTTCTTAATAGTGCTTTATTCACTTTTAGCAGAAGGAAAGGTTGGATTGCCCAATACAAGATTTTAAATTGTGGCCTATCTCAGTATATAATAGTCAATCTAGCTCATTAGGAAAATGCTCTTGCTACAGAGATCTGTATGTATAAAGCTGACCATAAGATTGAATCATCACCAGGTATTTTAGAGGGTTAATGTTCCTGTGGCAGAATCACTGCTAAATATTTAGCCTAGCTGGTTACAGTATTATAAAAAATGTTTGCTGAGGCCATTTTGTAATTTGCAAGTCACAAATTTCTATCATAATACACCATTCAGTTGGTTATTTGGTCCCTGGTGTGACTTTCGAAAAGTAAGTAGGAAAATGCAAAAGTCGCATATTTGCTATGTTATGCAAAATTTCAGAAAATGTATCCAAAATACAAATCCGTCATGTAGTGCTATATTTTAGTGTGAAGTGCGTTCTCGGCATAATTAACAGACGTGGTGTAATGATTTAATTTAGGGAATTTTGTGTAACAGGCAAAACACGATGTTCCTAAAATTACACCAGCATAATTGAAACTTCACCCAGGCCTACATGTAACTAGACCAGCACCTTTGATTCTTTGTGGATGTGACTGGAGTTTCATTCCACTGAACCATTCTATTGGTTAGTAATTTAAACATTCTCTAACTCCCAAAAATAATTTACTTTGCCATTTGGGCAGAATAAAAGGTAATTTAAAATGATTTCAAAGTAGTACCTGAATGCACATTACATTACATGAAAGAATCACATTTAAATGCACTGAATAAGTAAGTATTTTCCATGCTTTTACTGAAATTCAAGTTGCACCGTATCTTGCAATGCTGCTGTCTCTCCTTGGTCATCTTTCATCAGCAGCCTCATTTCCTTCAGAAATCCTTTGTTTATTTTTAGGGCATCTTGTGAGTAGGTTTTTCTTTGTTTCTATAGATGGCTCTCTTAGTTTAGATGTAAGTTATGGCAGCGCGCCCAGCTGTACGGACTTCACACACCTACTGGAATACACCTCCTGAAAATAGACAGTACTAATTGCCCATCAACCTGCTCAGTAGTTGCCTGCCCTTACCTTATTCCTTTTCAGTAATCACTGCTGTGTTTCAGACAACCGCTCTCTGGACCTGCAAGTGACAGAGGTCTTTGAAAAAAGCAGAAATCTTGGGAAGGCAGCAGGGTTTGGGGAGGGTGCCCATGGATGTCATTTAGGCATCGCCAGGAGTTGCTCCTGCGACACCTGGCAGGCCCCTTGTGACACCTGGCACTGCTTTTGGGACCCCTAGAAAGAGCAGTGGCAAAATCAGTGGCAGGAATATAAGCAGCTCGTCCTTATGGATGTCGGTTGGGGCTTCGCTCGCTTCTTTCTTTTGGGGTAAACTTTTTATTATACTTATAGTGAATAATATTACATTATTCGCTAATAGTTTAGTAAACATGGAGTACAAATAGTTGGAGTATGATTTTTTTCTGGCAGCTGAGATAAGATGCTTTTAAATGTATGTATGTTGTTTGCGTGCTTGCAGTTTTAAGAGTGTTGATGTAAGAGAAAGTGTGTGTATATGTGTACATGTCTAGGCAGAGTGTGTGTGTATGTGTGTGTGTGTATTCATGAATATGTGTGTGTGTGTGAATGTGCATGTCTGTGTAAACACGTGTGTATGTGTAAACATGTTTATGTTTGTGTGAGCGAAAGTAAAGGTCAAGGGACATGTGAAGTCACTTCCAATACTCCTGGCATTTTGGTGAATTGACGTCTATGAGGGTGCCTGCTTCTGCAATTACATTTTGACTGGTGGCGTTATGACTACATCAGTTGTTATTATTTTCCTTCGCAGACATAACCTCTATGGGCCCGATTCACAGAATGAACTTAAGACTCAACCCTAAACTTACTACTGTTTTGGTATTCACAGATTGCACTTACTACTTTTGGTATTCACAGAATGAACTTACTACTTTTGGCATTCACAGAATGCACTTACTACTTTTGGTATTCACAGAATGAACTTACTCATTTCGGTATTCACAGAAGTTAGGACTCCTAACTTTAGGACTCCTAAATGCCTTCTGTGAATACTGAAAGTCCTAAAATTAGGATTTTTCTCAATTTAGTAGTAGTAAAGTTAGGAGTTCTAACTTTACTACTACTAAATTGAGAAAAATCATAATTTTAGGACTTTCGGTATTCACAGAAGGCATTTAGGACTCCTAGAGTTAGTAGTCTTAACTTTACTACTACTAAATTGAGAAAAATCCTAATTTTAAGACTTTCGGTATTCACAGAAGGCATTTAGGAGTCCTAAAGTTAGTAGTCCTAACTTTACGACTACTAAATTGAGAAAAATCGTAATTTTAGGACTTTCGGTATTCACAGAAGGCATTTAGGAGTCCTAAAGTTAGGAGTCCTAACTTTACTACTACTAAATTGAGAAAAATTCTAATTTTAAGACTTTCGGTATTCACAGAAGGCATTTAGGAGTCCTAAAGTTAGTAGTCCTAACTTTACTACTACTAAATTGAGAAAAATCGTAATTTTAGGACTTTCGGTATTCACAGAAGGCATTTAGGAGTCCTAAAGTTAGGAGTCCTAACTTTACTACTACTAAATTGAGAAAAATCAGAATTTTAAGACTTTCGGTATTCACAGAAGGCATTTAGCAGTCCTAAAGTTAGGAGTCCTAACTTCTGTGAATACCGAAATGAGTAAGTTCATTCTGTGAATACCAAAAGTAGTAAGTGCATTCTGTGAATACCAAAACAGTAGTAAGTTTAGGATTGAGTCTTAATTTCATTCTGTGAATCGGGCCCTACTGTCTTTATAGGTTTTTACATGTTCAACAGTAAGTGACTTGGTTTAATAATTATGCATCATTCTCATATGAAGCCACATTTAAAAAGTCTTACTTATTGGTATTGCAGGTACCCTTGCAGTTCTTGTCAGGTAAACAAACCATTTGCTTTTATGCAGTTAGCTAACCTAATTGGCCAATAAAGTAGTGTATTTTAATAAATCATCAATTAACTAGTGAATTTCCTCGATCTTGTATTTAAATGTTCTGGTAGGCTCTAGAGGCCAAGGAGTGTGCAGCAATCCTCTGTGTGCATATGCCTAGAACCATGGTCGTGGTTCAGGGTCTGTCACATTCAGACACTTCAATGGAAGACAGCCAACTCAAGGTCTGAGTGACCCCCCCCTGAAGCGTCAGCACCTTACTGCCCTACTGTCCCACCTCCATAAAACTCATCTCCAGATTCTATCCTTTGGGCAGTGAAAGGCTTATTGTGAAGCCCTCTATGCTCCTCCTCCCTGGAAATCGCTCTATTCACCTGTGCCCAACAGATGATGTCTGCCTTGCATCTGCTATGTGATGGGCCCGTTGGGGAGTTCGAGGCATGTGGGCTGCTGAATTCATATCTGTGCATAGATCGCCGCCTAGTGTTGGGTCCGGATGATTGCACATTGTTGTCCTGGAAGAGTCTTTGAAGTATCACGAGATAGGTGACTTCTCCCCTGGAGCACAGTGTGCATGGGCATCCCCTCCATCCTCAGATTGTTTTTTTCCGCCATTGGGTTCAGATGTTACTATCTTAGCTCAAGTTAGGAAAACTTTCTACAAAGCCAAAAGGCTTTCGACAGCGTCGGTATAGTTTTGTTCGGTACCGATAACTTTGCTTCGAGAGGACATCGAAGAATCAGACTTTTTTTTTTCCACACTTGACCCGATCTTTGATCTAAGATGGAAAGAAGCCCATTCAAAAGGTGTCCACTTTGTAATGCAAAATACCTGCACATCGATGTCCACCCGGTGTGCAACAAGTGCTTGTCACTGGATCACAACGAAGCCAACTGTATGGCCTGTGCCCGGTTCAGGTCGAAGAAAACTCTTCGGATTCGACGCCTTGGCTCGGTTAGAGTCGCAAAGATCAGCGCCTCGTCCAGAAAATATCTTCAGGACCGAAGACGAAGAGGTCGTTGATCTGGAGGATCGGGAAGAACACTCAGATCCGGTTTCGGGCCATGACTCAGAGTATGACGCCGAAGATGAAGAAATATTAGAAGAAGAAGAAAACGTCGTCGATGAGGTAGGAGACGACGCAGAGGCCCTTGGGGCTGTAGAAGATGGCTCAGGCGAGGAGCTAGGCCCAACCGGCTATACGGTGGCCGACGATAAAGCACTCCATAAGGCTCAGGTCGAGGGATCGCCACAAGGCCATACCCGAGATCTACAAACTCATTCTACAGCCCCACATAAAGGCCCGGCTTCGAACATACATAAAGAGCCATCGGTATCTAAACGCCATCGGTCGATCCAAAGAAAACGAAACCGAAAGAGTCACTGCCAAAACAGAAACCAAAAGTGCAGCTGACTCTGGCCGGTTCCAAGGCCTCAAACTTCTCGGAGCCGATGAAACAGAAAAAGGCCGTCGATACCGAGAAGCTCAAAAAGGTCATCGAGCCGAAGGTTGGGGCACCGAAGACCAAAGTCAAGGCTGTCGAACCGACAAAATCGGCACCGAAGACAGTCGACACAGACAAACGGCTCGGACCAAAAGAGGGGGTCGATCCTCGGACAAGGCCTGCGGACAAGACGAAGACTGGCTCCAAGGACCCTGTCGAGTCGTCGCAGCCGAGCCAATTCGTGGCCAAAGAGGTGTCGGAGTCACTCCAACGCATCAGAGAAAAAGCTACAACGGTGGGGCCGAAAAAGGCCCCAACACCAAAGTTGGTCGGGAACATTCAGACCGCATCGACACCAATCAAATTCGGGTTGCCTCCAACAGTGCGACCGAAGATGTTCAAACCAAAAAAAGGTATCGGAGCCAATAAAAAAGTGTCGATGAGAATGGGGGCTACAGAGGAGCCTGAAGAACAGGAGTTGAGGCAGTTCATCGACTCAGACACTGGTAGACTGTCCATATATAAAAGGAAAATAATACCAGAAACACCCATGGAGTCATATAAGATTCCATTAAAGAAAAAGAGGGATTCAACCACATCGCCAGTTCTTGTGGAACCTCTCCAATCCTATGGACAAGAACCTCAGTCTTTTTCACCCACATACTCAGAGGTGAATGCAGGGGATGACGAAGAGGAGGAAGACACTTATCATGTGGACACTGATCCCGACGAACAAAACCAACCATGGGCAGACCCAGCTGACCCAAGGGATCCACAGACTGCCCCTGACACACATGTATATAGTGTAAAAACATCTCCTACTGAGGACACTACTGCCTTTAAGGCCCTTATTGAAAGAGCGGCAAGTAACCATAACGTGCAACTACATGCTGACCCTGTTGAGGAAGACTTTCTGGTCGACACCTTTTCCACTTCGGAAAGATCCGTCAAAACTCTGCCCATGCTAAAAGGGGTCCTTAAGCATGCTGGTGACATTTTTAAGGAGACCACCAGGGCAAGGGTAATAAACCCTAGAATTCAAAAGAAATATAGACCTGCACCTGTGGACCCTACTTATATAAAAGGACAGTTGCCACTAGACTCATTAGTTGTTTCTAATGCACGTAAGAGAGCAAACTCCCAGACTACAGGTGATGCTCCCCCTCCTGACAAGGAGTCAAAAGTACTAGAAACGTCTGGAAAGAGGGTGGCAGCGCAGGCAGCTAACATCTGGCGCATCGCCAACACTCGGGCACTCTTAGCCAGATATGACAGGTCCCACTATGATACCCTTGAGACACTGTTGCAACACCTACCAGATGAGTACAAGGAGGAAGAAGAGCTATTAATCCAAGAAGGAAAGCTTATAACCAATGCTTCCATCAAGTGCGCACTAGACGCAGCTGACACTGCAGCCAGGGCCATTAACACTAGCGTTAAGTTAAGAAGACATGCCTGGTTAAGAATCTCGGGATTCAAACCAGAAATTCAAACTACTATACTCAATCAACCAGTTAACCCGGACTACCTATTTGGACCTGAGGTTGACACCACCCTTGAAAAGATTAAAAAAGACAACGAGACTGCAAAGTCTATGGGGGCTCTGCAGTCACAGCAGTTTCGGGGTGGTTCTTTTCGTCGCTCCAATACTAGAGGACCTTCAAGAGGCCAAAACACACAGCAGATGCAGTATAATAAAGGAAGTACACAATCCACCTACAATAAACACAACAGAGGTGGATATCGTGGAAACAACATCAAGGGCAGAGGAAGAGGAAACAACAATTCCAGATCCTCTGCCAATAACAAACAGTGACGCCCTGTCACTGCCCCCCTACCATATAACACCTGTCGGGGGGGAGACTGCAACAGTTCCTGCCGGTCTGGAAATCCATCACCACAGACAGGTGGGTGAGAGACATTGTCCAGTACGGGTACTGTCTAGAGCTGACATCCACTCCACCCAACATACCACCAAGACACCGTCCTATGTCCGCAGAGCACTTACACTTATTGCAGCAGGAGGTCATCTGCATGCTGCAAAAAGGAGCCATAGAGCTCGTGCCTGTAGAAGAGCAAGGCTCAGGGGTGTACTCTCTGCATTTCTTAATACCCAAAAAGGACGGGTCTCTCAGACCCATACTGGCCCTCAGGCCTCTAAACAGATACATCCTGTCAGAGCATTTTCATATGCTCACCTTACAGCAGGTTCTACCGTTACTCAGTCAGGGAGACTTCCTAGCAACACTAGATCTAAAAGATGCGTATTTCCATATACCCATACACCCATCACACAGACAGTATCTCAGATTCACTATTCAAAATCAACATTATCAGTTCAAAGTCCTCCCTTTCGGAGTAACGACGGCACCCAGGGTGTTCACAAAGTGCCTGGCGACAGTAGCAGCACACCTAAGGAGAGAGCACATACATGTCTACCCTTATCTGGACGACTGGCTTATTCAAGCAAAGACGACCCAGCAGTGCGCAAGCCACATGTCCCACACCATTCATCTTCTTCACAATCTGGGATTCTCGCTGAATTATCCAAAGTCACATCTTCAGCCTCCCACGTGCGACAGTACCTGGGCGCGACAATAAACACTCTGGCAGCCAAAGCTCAGCCAAATTCAGTGAGGATAAACAGCATGCAATTGCTGATACAAAAATTCAGACCCCAACACTCGCTTCCAGCAAGAGTGTTCATGCAGTTGATAGGCATGATGCCCTCCTGCATCTTCATAGTCCCGCACGCAAGACTACATATGCGGCCGCTTCAGGAGTGCTTGGCACGTCAGTGGAATCAGGCTCAAGGACAGTTAAAAGACCTAGTGTTTGTGAGCGGTCGGGCGTACAACTCTCTGCATTGGTGGAACCCACAAAACCTTTGCAAGGGCCGACCGTTCCAGGTGCCTGTGCCACAGATTATACTGACGACGGACGCATCTTTCCAAGGATGGGGAGCTCATGTACTCCACTACACAGTGCAGGGACTATGGATGGTACAGCAAAAGAAGATGCACATCAACCTTCTGGAATTGATGGCAATCTTCATGGCAATGAAAGCTTTCAAAGTACACCTTTGCAACAAGGTCGTGTTGATCCGGATGGACAACATGACTGCCATGTACTACATACAGAAACAGGGAGGAACACACTCTCTCTCCACAGTTGTCTCATCTGGCTCAGAGCATGTGGAAGTGGGCCATTCAAAGGAACATCTTCTTCATGGCGGAACACCTCCCAGGCAAGGACAACCAGATGGCGGATCTGCTCAGCAGACACAGCCACCAGATGCACGAGTGGGAGATACATCCATCAGTACTCCAACCTTACTTCCAGCAGTGGGGTCATCTAGAGATAGACCTATTCGCCACAAGGGAAAACGCAAAATGCCAAAGCTTCGCTGCCAGGTTCCCACATCCGCAGTCACAGGGCAATGCGATATGGATGAATTGGTCAGGCAGATTTGTGTACGCTTTTCCCCCAGCACCTCTAATACCGCTGTTGGCACGCAAGCTGAAGCAACACTCGATGACACTCATCCTAGTTGCTCCAACGTGGGCACGCAAGCCATGCTACACCACGCTAGTAGAACTTTCCGTGGTACCGCATCAACGACTGCGACTAACACCCAGACTTTTGACGCAGAGCCATGGTGAAATTCACCACCCAGATCCACAACAGCTCAACTTGGCGATCTGGCTCCTGAAGTCTTAGAATTTGGCTACCTCAACTTGCTGCCAGAATGTATAAATATCATCAAGGAGGCAAGACGACCCACAACCAGAGCATGCTATGCGGCTAAATGGAAAAGGTTTGTCATATATTGTAACAATAATGACATTAACCCACTGGACGCTTCAATTCAGAACATTATCTGTTATTTGTTGCATTTATACAAATGTAATCTAGCGTACAGTTCCATTCGTATACATTTATCCACAATAGCAGCTTATCTTCAGAACAGGCAGCACCTCTCACTATTCAGAGTGCCTGCCAATAAAGTTTTCTGGAGGGACTTAAAAGAGTGATCCCTCCCAGACACCCACCTTCACCAGTCTGGAACCTGAATGTGGTCCTCACCAGACTGATGGGGCCACCTTTTGAACCTCTACACCCTTGTGAGATTCAATTTCTGACCTGGAAAGTTGCTTTCCTAGTAGCCATTACCTAACTAAGAAGAGTTAGTGAACTCCAGGGACTAACCATTCAAGAGCCATTCATAGAGGTCCACGCAAATAGTTGTACTACACACCAACCCTACATTCATGCCTAAGGTAATTTCGCAGTTTCACATGAACCAAACCATAGAACTGCCTGTTCTCTATCCTAATCCAGAAAATGTCGCAGAGAGATCTCTACACACATTAGACGTCAAAAGGGCTCTCATGTACTACATAGACAAAACACAGGATTTCAGGAAGACAAAACAACTGTTTGTTGCCTTTTCTCCACAGCACAAAGGCAACCCCATTTCCAAAGCAGGAATAGCCAGATGGATTGTTAAGTGTATACAGATTTGCTATGCAAAGGTTAAACGCACACTAACCATTCCTCCAAGAGCACACTCCACACGCAAGTTAGGAGCATCCATGGCTTTCCTGGGGAATATTCCTCTAGAAGAGATATGTAGAGCAGCCACATGGTCCACTATACATACATTTACAAAACACTACTGCGTAGATGTACATTCAAGACAGCAGGCAACAGTAGGACAGGCTGTTCTTAAAACTCTTTTTCAGACTGCTGCAGCTGGCACGGGCAGCCGCCGCTAACAGGAGGGACTGCTATATAATCTATGCACAGATATGAATTCAGCAGCCCACATGCCTCGAACCGAATATGCTACTTACCAGTATGCATCTGTTCTTGGCATGCAGGGCTGCTGACATTCATATCGCCCACCCTCCTCCCCGGCGCCTGTAGCAGCTGTAGCATTCAGAATTACTATGTAGCATGAACATCAATCACTGTATTACACTCCATATCTGCCACAATGGCGAAAAACAATCTGAGGATGGAGGGGATGCCCATGCGCACTTTGGTCCAGGGGAGGAGTCACCTATCTCGTGATACTTCGAAGACTCTTCCAGGGCAACAATGTGCAATCATCCGGACCCAACACTAGGTGGCGATCTATGCACAGATATGAATGTCAGCAGCCCTACATGCCAAGAACAGATGCATACTGGTAAGTAGCATATTCGTTTCCAGTGTCGTGCAACATCTCCGAGCTACTCCTAGCACTATGTCCAGGAATCTTGTACCAGCGGTTCCCCAGGAGTGCCCCCTGTGCAATCCCAAAAGACAGATCTCCGCCTTATATAGCTTGATCCTGCCCATTTTGCTTTCCAGCATCTCTATGACTTGCATCTAGAACCGCCCTATAATCTGGCACTCCCACAACATGTGTAAAAAGTCTGCATCTGTGACTGCACATTGGGGCCATCCCAGATCAGGTGTGTTTAGCATCACATTCAGCCTGTAAGGTAGCTGCAGTGTAAGTAGTTAAATTGTGTGAATTGTAATCTGGTGTTGCATGTATACTTATATGTACACTTTAGTGTCTGCTCCCATTCCTTTCCCACAGTTTGTCTATCGAGATGTGTTTGCCACTTAGTCCGGAGGTTCAGCAGCATGTCCATTGTCATATTATGTGTCATCTCACATAACTAGGACATTAAGAGAGTCCCACGTCCAAAAGTAATATCTATCTGCAGTAGGACGTGGATGGGGAGTTCTTGGTCTGCCTCCCCAAATCATCTGCACGTGATACCACATTAACAAACAGGATGGTCTAGGCTCGCATTTCATCTGCAAGGATGCCTGAGAGTGTGGTACTGGGCAGAGACTCACCAGATCTCACTTTGAATTAGCCATCTAGCTGGATACTTCCACATGCATCCTGACAATCTTAGCAGACACGATCTTGCTGATCTCAAATGCCATCTCCAACCAAAGTTAGTTTGGTTTATTTTCACACTGTTGTGCATACTTGAGGATGAACTAGTTCACCACTTGAGAAAATGTTCACTGCCCACTGTTTTGCATTCTGCAATTTCCATTGCAATGGTCTCCTGTGTATGTGTTCCATGTGAAGTGGAAATATGAATTTACCTTGAAAAAATGGAAAGACAAGAGGCATTTGGAAAAACAGGAACAAAGTGATTTAATTAAATGTAGTGGCCGGGAAAGCAGCAACGTAGTCATGTCTGAAGACTGTCTCAACGTACAGAGGTTTTGGCTGCCATTATATTGAGTTATTAAAGTACAATAACCGGTTACACATAAATCCTGGACTAGACATGAACCATAAATTCAACCATCTGATAAGGGAGCACAGGTGCCTCTGGACTTTGTGGAAACACAATGTGGGCCAGTGTATATGTGTCCAGATGTCCAGCATGGGGAGTGCCTGATCACTGCGAGTAGTGTCCTGATTGGCTGAGTGTTCCTAACTACATGTGGCATCTGACTTCGTGGTATTTTGGGAACATGCCCCTTTCGCCACACGTATTTTATTAGGGCCAATCTCCGTGGACCTTTTGTGGTGTAGCTACCTATTGATGTGGGTTTTCCCTGTTTGCGCGTTTGTCTGTGGGCTAAGTGTAACCCCACCTGTGACCTATCAATCTGTAGGCTTGTGTTTGAGTCACAGGGCCTGTCTGACCACGTATCTTTGACTCGGAGTTGATGGGGAGGCCATCTTGGGTGGATTCAACAGAAATGATACAAGTTTGTTATTACGTGTACATATAACATGGCAGTCATTGATATTGCGTTTACTGACATTCTCATTATTTTGCGTACATTTGTCATGGCGTACATTGACATTGTATTTACCGGTATAACCGGTATTGAGATTCTTATGTGTGCGTATATTATGGCGTACATTGACAGCGCATTCACCGATATTAACATTCCCCCCTCTAGTTGAATTTCCAATTACATCATTTTCCCCATATGTCATGACAGTCACGTTATTTAAGGCTGGGTGTGTTTCTGTTGTGTCTGCTGTCCTTTCTATAGCTATTTGCATACTACCTAATTTGAGGACTGAGTTTTTATAGCAGGAAACCCCCACTTGTAGGAAAGCATGTGATAATAGTAAGAAACTGAGAACCAGACGCAATAACATGCACAGTTTGGCCACCCACAGGGGGAGCCAGGAAAAAATACTATGAAACCAGTCCTGCTCAGGGGCACGCACCTCCTCCTTCTTCATGTAAGCTTGTAGACACTGCAGTACTTGGATGGCAAAAGCGAGAGTTCAGTTTTCAAGATAATTTCCAGGAATAAACGTGCAATAGGAGGCACCAATCTTGGCTTTCACTCCACCCTCCATCGCTGTCATCAAGTCCAACACATACCGATGTTGCATCACCATGAGGCGGATGGCTCTTAACACTTCACTGATGGCATTTAGGTTAAGCTCAGTGTTGTCAATCATCTTCAGTAGTTCCCATCTGGTTATCTGTAACGTGTGGGCATTTACTTTTGTTTATATGGTGAAGAAAGGTATTGACCCTCCTGCTTTCACCTGAGTGTCAGAAAACTGTGTGAATTCATCTAGAATATCCTTGTACTGAGCCCAGCCCAAAATAGTCAGCAGCCTGATGCAACAGAATTGTTTTCTTCTGTAGCAAATGTTGGAACAATTCAGACAAATCTTCTTCAGGAATGACTAGAGTTGGAGTGTATATAGTCACAAGGGTGCAGACTCCCGGTCATCAAGGGACATGTGCATAGGCAAATTCTCCACATTGCCAGTAGTAATCCATCAATGTGGAGGTGCACCATAACAGGTCCATTATGTGCAGTATTACTTCACAGTTTTCACCTGTACTAAGTGGCCTCTGGAATATAAGGGTACAGTGTAAGTTTCCGTACAATTAGGGGTTGTCCCTTCCTTTCCAACTATGTGTACCTATTTATCTCAGTATCCCAAATGCCCTGTAATGGGGTATCTGTGCGGGTGTTTGGCCCCCTCCCATGGGACTCATTTCCCCTAGTTTCATCAAGGTGAATGGCCCTGCACTGGAATTTCATATCAGGGATCAATTTCTCATTAAGAAAAGCTGCCCCAAATATGTTAAGAGCCATCCCGGGGCCACAGATGTAGGTGGCAGGGAACGTATTTGTACACTTGTGCAGTGGTTTTGTTACCTCTAAGAACCTATTCTCCACAAAGTCTTGGAGCCAAATAGTGTCCTCCCCTATTGTGCCCCTTCTGCACAAACCTGTCTGCTCGGTTTGAATGTTGCTAGGTTCGGTAAGAAGGTATAGTGCTGTGGGGTTGGTCTCATATCTGGTGATGTGTATTACTGCTCTATGGGGTTCTAGTCTATTGGGTTGTATCTTGGCCCTAATCCTACATAGGCACAGGTGGATGAGACATTTTGCCTTTAAGGGGGCTATTTCTTGGAATAAGTAAAGGCTGCCTCCACCTACATTGTGGGATATCAGCGAACATATGTAACACAACCTGTTCGTGGTTTGGGGGCCCGCAGTGGACTTGTGCTGATACCATGTGTTGTGTAGGAGTGCACTGTGTAGTGCGTGAGAAATCCAAGGGTTCAGTTGAGTATAAGTGTAAGTTAGATGGGAGAGGTCCCTATGCAAGCGCTGGAAGAATGTCAAGGTCGTCTCCATGAAACAAGGTACATTCCTGGTCTGTGAGGAGCTCAATAGCACCTATGCTGGACAGAGAGTGCACAAGAATATATAAATGCATAACTTTGGAAACATTTGTAGGTCTTGGGATGGTCTCCAGGGCAGATGTTTGTATTCAGGGTCCCCAGGGGTGCCTTGGCCTGGTACAGTGCTAACAATAGTCAAAAAAAGTGTCTTTAAAAGCAGCTTGCAGTCTGTGTTCTTGAGCAATTGGGCCTTGTTGAAGTCCTTTTGGAAGATTTGGCTGCAGGGGTGGTGGGCTGCTGTATAGTTGGTGCACATGCGGCTCAATTGCAGAACTGTTGGATAAGAGCTGTGGGTTGTAGGTTAGCTTGGAAAAAACATTTATCGTTCTATTATACAGTTTTCAGGAAATTTCTGTGCCTTCTTTTTAGGGGTATATTTTGTAGCTTCACTATAAGTGAAACTTTTTAGTGGGGTATGGGAAGGAGGTGGCAGAACTTTAGGTAATGGTGAGGTTAGGTCACCTCAGGGTTATTTGTGGGTACTTTGGTCCACCCACCCCCCACGTTGCTATGGCAGGGTAGAGTACTTAGCGGGCTGCTTCCTTTAAATGTATGTGTGTGTGTGATTTTATTGGTGTGGGGGAGTATCCTTTTGACCTGCACGTGCATTGTGCAATGTGAAGGTAAGGCGATGCTGCTTCTAATGGAATATACTGGATTAGTCTGGGAGTTGTTTGTGGCCTCTGTGGTTCTTCAGGAGAGTGACTGGTATTGTGCTTTATGCTGTGCGTTCGACAAGAGTCGGGTGCATGGTTAGGACTTGTCGTGATCGGTCCGATGTAGGTGATGCTAATGGCTTTGCTGGATTCTCTTTACGGACCGGTGTCATGTGGTTGCTTGCATCAACATTTTGAGAACATCCTTGTCCTAAGTCTGTGGGAAACCTGACTTCAGACACTGGAGCTCCGACCTTGTTTTGGAACTGCAAGGGGCCTCCATTTAGTGGAAACCCTGGGGCTGTTGAGAACTACATAGCTCGTCCAAGGCTGGAATTGAGTGAGTGGACCTGGTTGCTGGGTTTAATGCACCAGTCGGGGGCCCCTCTGACCCCTCCTTGGACCATCCATCCCCCCCCCCAGGGCGTGGACAGTCAATCCTGTCCCGGAGGATCCACAGCAGAGAGAGGCCCAAGCCCCTACGGGCACCTGGATGGCAAACTTCCCAATTGATATAATGTACTGCGGCCTTAAATTTGTCCACAAATGCAGGTAAGGAAGTGTATCTGGGAAGGGTGTGAAGGGAATAAGTCATGTTCGGGGGTAGTTTTGGATTCACTGCATTTTTTGCATTCTGAGATTGTGCAAGGACATTGCCTCCCCAGACAGACACCCCTCCCTGCCATGGCTGTTGCCCTGCTTCTTGCTAGGCTGTGCTCCCTGACTGCTACGGATGTTTCCATGTGCTCAGACAACCACCTAGCCCCTGCTGCTTCAGGGTGGATTTTGCCTGATTTTCCTGAGGGTGATTGTACAATGCATTTGTGTTGCTCTGGGGTCGGTTTTGAGGATGGGTATTCTATGGGGGATGTCCTAGGATAAATTCTCCCAGCATGTGGTACGTTTTTAGGTGAAAATAGTCAGTCCTGTGGTTTCTTCTGTAACAATAGTAGCATTCTCTGAGATTCGGCACCTGCCAACTTCTCAGCCATCTCGTGCTAGCACTTTGTTGGAACCGTCTGTGGTTCCGCAATTGAGTCGTCTTCAAGCCAGGTGCCACTTCCTCGCTTGTGTCCACTGCGCCCCTCTTGAGGGCGGTCTCACCTTGTTCTTGGTCTTTCCAAAGCTGCCACTGTGTGGGCGGTATGGATAGTGACCTGCCCACTTTAGCCTGTGGGATTTTTCCAGTGTGACTGGTGGGGACATCTCCTCGGTGTCATTCCATTAGTAGAGTGAGCTAAATTTCCTACAGAGGTCACTCGCCTGGGTACCGCATTTGGTAACAGTTAAGGGGCCTATGGTGCAGGGAACATTCAAATGGCATGGGCCATCTCATCTGCACCACTCACTTGTGGAGGTGTCAGGATGGTGACAGAGGCTGAACTAGGCAACCACGGGGTGCGTATGGTCTGGTTTCTACTGACATTGTCCCTAAGTGCATTGGTCTGACTCCCCACCTAGCCTCAGGGGATTCAATAAGTATGTGCATGTTGTGGTCTTGAGCCTCCTGCTCCTTGTGCACCTTACATGCTATCTTTATGGCAGTTTCAACCTAGAGGTGGTGTGCACAACCTGCCCACTGCCGAGCAAGTTTGCATCTCTCTAAAAATCTTCCAGTATATTCCAGGACAAGTGAGCTCGATAGACTGGGATCACCCTGGCTGGTATCCATGTGGCTTGAGAGCGGTTAGCTGGTTTGTGCTCTAAGAGGGAGGTTCCAGGGGAAGAGCAGGCAATAGTCCCATTCTCTGTGAACTGGATGGACAGTTAGCATGCACAGTAGGTCTCGTCCTAGCATATTGGTCGTGGAGGAAGGACAATACAGCAATTGTCCCCTTATACTATTCCACCCTACCTCTAGCTTGAGGAATTTTGTTAAGGGGAGCTCAGCCACTGAACCTGAGGTACCTTGAATTTTGGCAGTAGCTTATGATATGGGGGCTTCTCCTACCCGCAAGCATGACATTGCCACCCCTGTATCCATTACAAAGTTGTATGGTGTCTTGCTTATTAATATCGTAACCACAAGGCCCTCCTCAGGGCAGACAAGAGCGGACAGTGGAGTGAGCACGTCTTTGGATATGTTGATGTCCTCTGGTGTGTTTACTGTTTTTCCACAGTGTTGGTGTGACTGGCCCTGCACAGTGGCGTAGCCTGCCCTTGTCCTGCCTGTGATAGTCACTGCCGCATGAAAAAGGGTGGGGGGCGCGCTGGTGATTTCTGCGTTGCCACCCGTGGCGGCCAAATGAAAGAGCGGGAAGTGGAGGCCGCCACCCCCAAAACTCATGCAGCCCAGGGCGGACCGCCCCCTCACCCTCCTTGTTATGCCACTGGCCCTGCACTCTCGCCCTTGCTGACAGATACTGAAGAACTACAGCCTTTTTCCTTGATGTTGCTAGTCCTGTAGTCATGTAGGTTACATGTTTGGGCCACCATGAAGTTGGCCCAAACTTTTAACAGAGCCATTCTTCCAGCCCTCTCTTGACCTACATATTTGGTCTGAATGTATGTTCTTATGTGCTCTGTTATGTTGGTATTGAATGTTCCCTCCATCAGGTCAGGGAAATGCATACACCTTGGTATGTGCGTAAAACTCACAGCACTGTTACTCTAGCTTCCTAGCCTGTGTGGGCAATCTATTTTGCATGTGGTCTAGCGGTAACTCTATAATGAGTTAGGAAACTTTTTAAGAAGTTTGTAAACTTCTGACTTTCTCGAGTTTTGAATAATAACAAATTCTACTCTGATCGTGGGAAAAATGTGTACCTGGGGTTGTGCCGGCAATAACTATGAGTTGTGAGCTCCATTAAGGAAAACGATGCATCACATAAAAACACTTTAACAGTAAACAAAGGCAATGCAATGAAATAATAACCTGTGAGAAAGTGCAATGGTAAATTCAGAACAATGTGAGTTGCTTTTTTAGCAGCGAAATAGCAAATATGGAATACTGACTTGTGGAGAAAAATTGTAACTATTTTATAGACACATAAACTTACTAACTGGACATACCATTTCAACATAAAAAACAATAGAAAAATGTAACAGCACCACAACATCAACAATGCATGAATTGAAAATCCAAGAAAAAATTTGACGGAAAAAATGATTATTTGCTCCTAGAGCCTACTGCCCGATGAAGAAGGAATATTCTGCACGGTACGCAGAGCTAAGTAAGCTCGATAGTCTGTCAGTATCAGCTCGGGGAGAAAAATAGCAATGATCTGCATGGAGAAGAACAACCTGACCGTTATCGGCCCTCTCTGGCCAGACACAAGCTACACCTTACTCACCAAGGTCCGAATTTTTCCCTATAGTCTGAATGACACCCTATTTCACACCACACCTAGGGATCATGCATACCATCTGTATAATGCCCAGTTTTTCAAGGGAAAAAGCACACCTCTTCACTTCTTTCAGACACTGTCAGTGTTTAGAAACCGACAGTCCCTAGGAAAACTCCTTTATAATAATAAAAAATATCAAGATGGTGACCCTATAATACACCCAGGGCCAATGCCTACCTTCTGTGTAATGTCCAGCAGTCCAAGCGAAGAAAATAATTAAGTGACCCTATTTCACACCTAGGGCCTATGCATACCATCTGTTTAACGCCCAGGGGTCCAAGCACAGAAAATAAAAAAGCGGCCCTACTACCACACCCAGTGCCTATGTGTACCATCTGTGTAATTCCCAGCGGTACAAAAGAACCAAACTCCAACTACATTCACATTTCCTAGCTTGCTGACTAGAGAAAAGGTTATGCTGGGATTAAGGATCAGATTTAGTCTTTTACCCTATGACGGTGGCCTCCGAACTGACCTCTGCCTCGTGGATTCAGCAGATCTTTTAATCAATGATGGCATCTGCTCACTGGTTTGTTGCACAAATGTGAACATGTTCGGGAAGGGGTCCTTGATCTTCGGCAACAATCGGGATCGATAAACCAATCTCTCATATCTGGCTCGCCAAAATGTTGTTTGGATATGAATTTACCTTGACAATATGAAAAGACTAGAGGCGTTTGGCAAAACAGGAACAAGTTGGTCTAATTTAACGCTGCAGCTGGGAGAGCAGCAACAGAGTCATGTTGAAGACTGTCTCGATGTACAATGGTTTTGGCTGATATTATATACTATTTTTAAAGTACAATAAACTGATTACATATTCTTGTAGAGCATGTAAATCTGGTCCTAGTCATGAACCATAAATTCAGCCATCTGATAAGGGGGCACAGGTGATTATCGACTTTGTGGAGATGCAATGTGGGCCAGTGTCTATGTGTCTATGTGTCCAGATGTCCGACATGGGGAGTGCATAATCACTGCATGTAGCGTGCATGCTGTGTTCTGATTGGCTCGGTGTTCCTTACTACATGTGGCATCTGACTTTGTGGTATTTTGGGATAGCGCACCTTTGGCCAAACATGTTTCATTGGGGCCAATCTCCTTGTCCTTTTTGTAGTGTAGCTGACTATCTGTGGATTCGATCTTGGTTTTCCCTATTCTTGCATTTGTTTTAGGGCTAAGTGTAACACCACCTGTGATCTATCTATTGGTAGGCTTGGGTTTGGGGTAGTAGGCCTGGGTGACCACTTATCTCTGACTCAGGGTTGATGGGGAGGTCATCTCCGGTGGTTTCGACAGCAATGATGCAAGTTTGTTATTACATGTACATATAACATGGCAGTCATTGATATTGTGTTTACTGACATTCTCATTATTATGCGTATATGTGTCGTGGCATACATCAACTTTGTATTTACGGGCTTTGACATTGTTATTTGTACATATATTATTGCGTACACTGACATCGCATTCACCAATATTAACAATTCAACATCGATTACATGTTTCCCTCCATTTCCAATCAGTTAGGACATTTTCTCATACTGGGTAGACAAGTGTTTTACCCAGATCTCATAAACCTTCAAATTGATCTGAGCAATTTGAGTGGCATTGATTTGCCTTCTGAAAGTCATCCTAGCTAGCAACTGCTGGTTACTTTTTCTGATTTGGTGTGCCAAAGAGAAAGTCAATATGCACAAGGAATGATTTTCTGACATTATGCGTGTGTGCTTTCTTTGGCTGGGCAAGGCTTTTCTCTGTTATGTTATGTTATGTTAATTATATTTTTATAGTGCACAGATGCCCCAGCAAAGGGGCGTCCTGGCGCTAGACAGGTACTATAACATAACACACAAAGGAAAAAAGAAAAAAATGGCAACTACTCGGAGGCGGGAAACAAAAAAGTTTTGATTGCACGTCTGAAGGTGGACAGATCATTCAGGGCTCGAATGTGCACCGGGAGCGAGTTCCACAATCCCGCAGCAAGCGCTCGGTAAGAGCGGCCACCCATTCTGCTAAGTTTAAAACGGGGGCAGACTGCTAGGTGAAGAGCCTCAGACCTTAAAGATCTCGGAGGGATGTAGGGAGTGTACAAGTTGGACAGTGCCGGCGGTGAAGAGAGTTTCATTAATTTTAAAGGCCAGACAGAGTGCCTTAAACTTGATCCGCTGTCTGACCGGAAGCCAGTGTAGGGCCGAGATGGTACCTGACACAGAACAATGTCTGGGAAGACCCACAATGGCTCGCGCCGCGGCATTTTGAACCCTTTGGAGCCTGGATGCCTCAGCCTGGTTTACCCCTATCATCAGCGAGCTACCGTAGTCCAGCCGGGATAGAATTGATGCCTGGACCACGAGCTGTTTGGTGGGGGGATCAAAATATTTCAAGACCGGCCTTATGCCACGCAAGATACCGTAGCAGGTAGCTGCAACCCTCTTCGTGTGGTCAGTGAAGGTGAGTGCAGGATCCAGCCAAATTCCTAGGTTTTTCACTCCAGAAGCTGGGATAGGAATAATGCCCAGCTCTGGGGGCCACCACTGGTTTCCCCATAACTCGACATATTTCCCCAGGACCAGCACCTCGGTTTTGGTGGCATTCAACTGAAGGCAATTGGTACGAAGCCAACTCGCTACTGCCACAAGTCCGGCTCGGAATTTGGGGGCCTCCACTTCAGGGTCTCCACTAAGTGTCACCGCCAGCTGCGTATCGTCCGCATATGAGGTCATCGTCAGACCCCACTGTTTGACGACTGCAGCTAGCGGCTTCACATAGAGGTTGAACAATGTGGGGCTTAATGAAGAGCCCTGTGGGACCCCCAGATCCAAGGGATAGATGGTGGATTGGCAGGGTGGAATTGCCACTTTAAAGGTTCGATCTGAGAGAAAGGATCGAAACCATTGGAGAGCGGTGCCTGCTACTCCGGCTTCCTCTAGGCGTTGAATCAGTATCTGGTGGGACACAGTATCGAAAGCAGCGCTCAGATCTAATAACAGGAGCGCTGCTGTACATCCGGAGTCAAGCACCAGGCGTAAATGCTCGGTAATAAAGAGCAAAGCAGTCTCTGTACTGTGTCCTGGCCGGAAGCCATTCTGGCTGGGGTCCAATATCTGATTACGGGCCAGATGTTCGGACAAGATCGAGTTTACATGGGCTTCAGTGACTTTAGTCATCCAAGGCAATAAAGATATGGGGCGGTAGTTTTCTGGCAAAAGAGGATCAGAATTTGCCTTTTTAGGATAGGAGTGACTACCGCCTGCTCCCATGAAGATGGAACCGTTCCAGTTGACAATGACATGTTGATAACATTTAGTATGGGAGCTCGGCACAGCGGAGAAAGAGTACTAATAAGAGCTAGCTTCAGCGGGTCCAGAGGAGAGCCTGATTTAACGCTGAGGCCAAGTTTGTCAAAAGCCTCAGTGGACAAATCAGGTAGAGAGATCAGAGTCTCATACCCCAGGAGATTAGGGTCAACTAGCTCTGGATCCGGCCGACATGTATCAAAACCTCGGTATATTTTCTGCACTTTCTCCAAGAAGAAAGTTGCCAAATTCTCGCAACGGGAGTCAGTGCAGATCTCAGCCGAGGTAGCTCGTTTATTCATAAGGTCTTTCAAAACCTTAAATATTAGTTTCGATGGATTGGTGCTGGCTAGAAATTCCTGCGCATAGAATGCGGCCCATGTTCTGCAGATTGCCCTATGATAGAGCTTAAGTTTGGCGAAATACAGGGTTTTCAGGGCAGGATCATAAGATCTTCTCCAATCCCTCTCTGCTCTCCGGCAAGTTTTTTTTAGCTCGGCAAGGGACTCATTATACCATGGGCACTGTGAAAGGTTACCTATCAGCTTTTCTTTGTTTACCAGATCATCTACTCTTGTTCAGTGCCCTTGTGATATAGTTTCTAAGAGACTGAACCATATATTTCTTTTGGGGATTACATAAATCACAGATACATAGTGACGAGTGACGAGTTTTGTTGGGAGTGGGGGAAGGGCATTTAAGACTGCTTAGTAGAAGACAAAAGTGGTTGTGGAGAACCAGAGAATGGGGTTGAATTGGGCTTGGTGGAAACTGGGGTGAACACAACACACCCCTACATAGATTCACATAGCATGTCAGTGTCCACTTCCAGTGGAAATCAATTAGAACCTGTTAGCATTGATAAATTGCTTAACAGCTACCGCTTGTAGGATTTTCCAGTACATGCAATTCATCACTTGCGAGAGTGGTCCTGCACTTTTGTTTTGTTCCTTTTCCCTATGTCAGTTCCTTCAGTATCCCTTTCCGCTTGTAGCATATTGTTTCCTCACTAACCAATTAGCTCCCCCACCTTTAGCTATTTCCTGGGGTTCATGGAATCATTTCTGGTTTTCCAACTGGCTTGTTAAATCCCCCAAAACTAAGAAACTAGTAAGATATACAGTACTTAGTACTGTTTATGATCTTACTGGGAAAAAAGTCTTTAATGGATTGTTGGATTTACTATTTATTATGTATTCATTTGCAGTGTTATTCAACCAGTCATATAGTGCACCTTTTCCTGCTCACCTTTCTTGGTTTTATCAACTTTTTGAATGATCATTTTGTCAGACCCAACATCGTTAGAGTGGTATTCCTCCATACTTTTTTCCATCACACCACTAGTTTTTGCTGAACTCCTTTTTTGTTAGCATTGGGATTTTGTGCACATTACCTATGCTAACCAGTGGGAAAGTACTTGTGCTCTCTACACCAAACATGGAAAATGTGGCTTCAACCTAATTGGCACATTTAATTTACTTTTAAGTCCTTAGTAAATGGTACTACGTGCATCCAGGGTCTGTAAATTAAATGCTATTTGGGCTACAACACTCAGTGTGCCACCCACTAAAGTAGTATTGTACGACATGTTTCAGGCCTGCTACTGCAGCATGTAGTGCATTTTTAAACTCCTATTTCTACCTGGCAAAAAATACATTAGGTCTGAAGGTAGGACAGTGTGCATCATATTTCAAAATTGTACACGTTTTGACAGTGAAAAATCCTTTAAATCTTTGTTCACTGTGGTAGGACTATCTCTCCCCTTAACTAACACTGGGTTACCATATCACATTTCATGTGTGATAACTTCAGTTTGGGAACTTATAGTGAAATGCTTATTCTTCTCATTTGAATTGTAATTTGATGTCCTCTTTAAAGGTAAAGTTGGATTTTAAGTTACTAATCTGAATATGCCACTTAAAGTTACAATTTTTCTGCTTGAAGCAAATGTGCCTTTCTGACAGTGTCCAGGGTCATATGACTGTGAATGGCTCTCCTGTTGTGTAGTCCTTCCAGACACGTGGACAAAAGGACTTTGGGTGTGGGGAAGGGTATCTCTCTCCTGAGCAGGATGCCTTGGGGTGGTACTCGGCCATTCCTGAGCATCTAAGAGTAGCCCCGGGGCTACGCCCACCCCCTTCATGACTTCTAAGGGCTGCCCACCCAACTACCGACACAAATGCAGCTCATACCTATACCTGCCTTCCCATCAATACCCTAAACCGTTTGGAGCCAAACCCATGAAATGGCAAAGGTTAGACAAAGGGGGCATCCCCCATCCACAGGCTGGAACTGGCTATAATAACAGGGCCTACTTAAGACCTATGGTGCAAAAAACATCAGCATATCTAAGAGATTCAAAAGATGTCCTAGTACTTCTGGAAGACATCTCCTTTGACCCTCAACACCAACTTCTGATAAGCTGTGATGTGAAGAGCTTATACACCAGTCTCCCCCATAGTCAGACCTTAAGTATCATTGAAGAAGTACTCTTCAATACAGATTGGGTCTATCAAACAACTAGGAACGTCATTCTGGAATGCTGCAGCCTGGCATTGAAAGAGAACTTCTTTGGGAATAACAAGACCTTTTACCTCCAGAAACATGGGACCAGCATTGGGAGCACATTTGCTCCCGGTATAGCTGGTCTCTATGTTCATCATCTGGAGAAAACAAAAATCCTACACTCTGATAATCCCTTCCACAACCATATCAACACCTGGAAACGGTATATTGATGATATACTAATCATCAGGGATGGGGATGAAGTGACAGCCAAACGTTTCATCACTTGGCTCAACTACCAGGATGAATTCTTGAATTTCACCAGCACCATTTCAAATAAAGAACTGGTTTTCCTCAACCTAAATATATCACCAAGAGATGGAAGACTTGTGACTACAGCACATTTCAAAACGACATCTAAGAATTGTGCATTGCTGTATCAAAGCTTTCCCCCTAAACACCTACGGGACAATCTCCCCTACGGGCAATTTCTATGTCTTAGACGTAACTGTATAGAAATCACAGACTTCAAAAGTCAATCAGAGGATCTTAAGAAGAAACTCAAAATAAGATAATACCCCTAGAGAGTTATGGAACAAGCTTACAAACGGGCACACAATAACTGCAGGTAGAGTCTGTTGGAACCTGCTCCACAAAAACCTGATAACAGACGGCCATTCTGCATAACAACATACAACACCAACTCCAATCAGGTAACCAAGATCGTCAATAAACATTGGCGGTATGAACTTTCTATAACCAATATTCTCCCACAGACGTGGAAAAAGCTTTTGTGACATGATTGTACACACAAGACCCTTACAGACTGGACCAACTGGCCAATCAGTGGCTAACATTCACGGACGACACCCATGCGGTAAATGCAAAGTCTGTCAACTAACAAGGAAGAGCAAAGAAATCATTTTCCGCAACGGCACGGAATGGGAACAGAGAAAATTTACTATCTGCAACAGTAGCAACGTAGTATATCTCATCACCTGTCCATGACGAATGGAGTATGTGGGAATGACCACACACCCAGTAAAAACAAGCATGTGCAATGCAAGAGGTCTTGCATTTGCGAGAGTTTGAGCTATTAGCCTTGCATTATTACTTGCAACACCAATAGCTTAAACATTCCGTAATGCGAGACCTATTGCATTGCAAATGCTTATTTTATGAACATCAACCGCCGAGTCCCGCAGTGAATTCTACTAGTGCTTATGCACATGTTACTGGTACTGCGTTGAGATCCTCTGTCCTGATCTGTTCCGTTTGTTCATGAAGTTGCATTTAGCACAAAAGATGCCAGCTTCGCCACATGTGTAGGTCACTCGTTGACAATACTGAAAGATCTCAACTCCAGGAGAACTGCTTCAATGTCTTTATTAAGAATCCAGGAACAGCGACCCCAGCCACAGTGAAGGACACCCAGCTCTCGTCTTGCAATTGACTCTCATAGAACCCTTACATTATTACAGTGATGAGGTGCTAGATACAGGCCACCACATCATTACAAGGCAACAGAACCGGATCAGGTTACAATTCTAGATACCACAACTTTCCTATTCTGCTACTACCCCAAGCCAACTTATGAAGTATTTAATACGCCTTAACCACCAAATGCCATCACTCTCTACTCCCTTTACAACACTTGGAGGACCCGAAGTCAAAATGTTTTGCTTTGCTTAGCATGAAGCTTGACAAGGTTTGAAGGCTACAGGAATTCTAGACCGCCACTTCCATCTCGTTAGCGTACATTTCACTTTCTGTGGTAGGAATGTTCATCCAGCATAAGGAAACGCACCACCAGTATCCATGAAATCATGCCGCTTTTCATGCGCTTGAATTCCCACTGTTGATATGTGCATCACCCTGGGTTTATTGCACTCCACAGGAGGAGTGTAAATGCCACTAGCATCAGGATCACTAAACGATCCCAGTGCGCGGTAGTGCGTGATGAACGGGTATTACCGAACACTGCCATGACCAAAATACCGAAATGCGTGTAAGTTACTTAGGTATGTTTCCCTTTTTCCAACCACTCTCACCTCTTCGGTATTTCCTTCTTCAAACTGGTCAAGTCGCCATGTTGACTCTTTTCAGTCATGTTATCTGTTATTTTCTGCTCTTACTTCCTGGCCTGTTATTGTCACAAATGGTGTCATTACGAGCACCAATAAAACCAAAATGAGGACAAACGTAATCGCCATCTTGGTATGGCAGTAACACCGCTTGTTGCCGCTTGCACGCCGTTGTTAACAGATTATTGATGACTGCTGGCAGAGCAACTGGAATTATGCAGCATAAAGCATTACATTTTGTTTCCCCGCTACCTTCTTGTTTTGTCATTTTTACATGTTAACACTCAACAAAGGTTTCACCTCAACAGTATTTGTCTGACACTCAGATACAGCAACAAGCAACAGAAGGACAGCGAATATGGTGTTGCCAGGTACCTTAACAAGAGCAAACAAGCTCGCGCAGCAGCAGGAGGAGGCGCGGCAGCACGGGGGAGGAGGGGGGCCTGCATTTGCGGGAGCGATATTTGTTGCCAGATGGCGGCACGCTCCCACAAGTAGATCGCCTCACGTGCACGCTTTGCCATTGATGGCAATGGAACGCGTGCGCGTTTTTGGCTGAAAAGACGAAGCGATGGTAAAAGGTCTTTTTGCCTATGCTGCGCATGCGCGCTGCATAGGCGAGACCTAACCAGGATAGGATAACATAAGAGCAACATCAAGTGCAAGAAAAGCACTACGAAAATGGCATCTTGGAAAAAGGACATACACCTGAAGGCATATCTTGGACAGTGATCGAACAAGTTCCTAACGAGAGCTACCTTTTTGAAAAGGAACAGAGATGGGTGTTCCGTCTGAAGACAAACATCAGTGGGTTGAATGATGAAATCCCATGGGGCCAATTATGAATCTTCCAATGACCATAAGGCTAACAAAAAGATCATAGTGATCATTACTGAAACTTAGTTCATCCGCGGTTCTTTAACCAGTCATTACAAGGATTACATGGCAACTTGTACTCTCCCTATGCTTCAATGGGAAAAAGTTCATTTCTCAATTTACCAAATAACTATATAAATGTTCTTAACAACAATGAAATAGTACTGCACCTGAGATTATACGCACATTCCTTGCATACATTCTGTACATACACCTTTGGAATGGTTTTTACATCTATACAATGCAAAACGATCAGTCTTGTCACTGTAAATGCAGCTGTCCACAAGGAACAAGACTTCGTTGCATACGCGCATGCTGTAGCCCACGCAAGCAGCACAGCATGTACTTTCTGCACATGGGATTTTCATAATCGTTTTTACACCAATTGAACTCAAGACGATCGGTCTTTTCACTGCAATAAAGTAGTTCCAAAGTAACAAGACTTCGTTGCTACGTGCATATTGAAGCCCACGCAAGGAGCGATTTATCAGAAATTATTAGGACAACTAGACAGAAAACTACACTTCCTGGTGTGATGCCCGCTCTACCAACCCTGATGTGCACAATAAGAAGAACTGAAACAATGCTTCCAAACTAAATTAGTCGCATCCCCCTGGGCACACCTTGGTTCCTTCAAAAGAAATCGGACTCCAAATGTATTTGTATATACTTTTTATTATTCCAATGTTTGTTGGATTATTCATGAAATTTTCATCATTTCATTCTTTGTTCAGAATTCTTCAAAACATCATGTTCTTTACGTATAGCATTTCTGATCGCTCCTATTCATTTCGGGCTGAAAGCCCTTCTTCAGGGAGCATCACTAAAAATCTAAATCATAGCACAAATATTTGTCCATTGTATAAATTCCACATACATTATTACGAATAATTCTATAGGCATTATAAACCGTGGTGCAATGTGGTGTCAACCTTTGATTGTTTTCCATGTGTGAAACCGTGCGCATCAATTTGAATATTGTGCTCCCACCATGTTTCCCATGTGCCCTAATGTGAGCTAAAAAAGCGTGTATAAACTTATGGTGCTTCAACTCGATCCAGTTTATCTAATGGAGATTACAACGAAAACGGAGAGGTTAAACATTTGGTGAACACTGCAAAAATACTTGGCTCTAAATATCACTACGTGCCGAAATGTAACCAAAAACCTATTGGCATGATATTTGTTGTTCCGAAAAAGCTCCTCGTTCGTGCCGAACGCGGGCGGCACTTCCGTGTCTCCTTCTTAGTTCCCCGCGATTGGTTAAACAAAAGCGTGTTTACGTGTGCTGGCGATCTGAACAACAGACTAACCGGTAACGCGGTCTAGAAAACAGACGGCTGATGAATTTCCTTGCACCAGCCAATATTGTGCAAAGGTCGAATAGGAAAAAGGTAGATAGGAAAAAAAACTATTAAAAAGTGAAGATGAACTGTTACCTCGCGATTGTGAAATAAAAATCCCAAATTGAAATGAAAAAAGTGACAAACTGACCCCATTCGGTGTTTTGTGTTGTTTCTGAGTAGTGTTCATGTTAGATCAAAGCAATATATGTATGTGCAATGACTGATGGTTTGCATTACTGTACAATGGAAAAAATGCAAAAAAATGCACAATGGTGAAACATATATGGTGGTATAAAATACACCACCAATCATTGTACCAAGGTGACAGACAATTAAACAGCACATGGCTGTTCGCAATTTATTACAGATAGCATGCAAGTTCTATGCGGTCATTAAGACCATTCCGTTTGCTGGAATTCAATTTGCTCATCCAAAAATTCTCACGAAGCAGTAAATACTTGATGTTGTCCCTTCCTTCAATTGTTTCGATTGTTTCCAAAACCAGAAATTTCATTTGTGAGATATTATAATGTTCTTCCAAGAAATGTGTCGCAATTGCAGATTTCATATTTTGTGTTCTGAAATTAGATTTATGTTCGTTAATGTGTGTTTTGATTTTACGTTCAGTCTTTCCCACGTATACCTTCCCGCATGGGCATTTTAATAAATATACCACGTTGGATGTGTCACATGTGGCAGAAACTTTTAATTTGATGTTATAGCCCTTCATGGGTTGTATTATGGTATTGCACCTTAGTATGTTATTGCAATTCATGCACGGTCTAGTTCCTTTTGCCAATGTCATCTCGGTTTTCTTTTGTTTGAGTATCTCTCCCATGTTTTTGCTCCTAGTGTGAGCAAATAACGGTGGTTGTGCAAATAAAGAGTTAAAGTCAGGTTCCATACCAAGAATTGGCCAATGTCTTTTTATTATCCTCTTGAAGTTGGTACTCAAAGTTGAAAACTTTGACACCACTACCATTCTTGTATTTTTCGTTTTAGTGATTTTCTTTATTAGGTTGGTTCTATTCATCGAATGTGTACGTTGTTTTACTACATCTATCACGCATTGTGGGTAGCCCCTGTTTATGAATCTTTGACCCGTTTCCTCAATCCTGTAATCAGATTTAATCGGATCAGATGTTATCCGTTTAACTCTTATCTTCTGAGAAATTGGGAGATGTGTCAGTGAAATCTGTTGAAAATTAGTGTAGTGCAGAGTGTTGTTTTTATCCATCGGTTTTTTAAACACATCAGTATCCAATCCCATTTGGGTGAGGGTAACTTCCACATCCAAGAATGTGACACACTCTTTTGAAATTCCCCATGTAAATTGTATACGTTCATCAATTTGATTCAATTGTGTCAATGCTTCCTCTAACATCTCCTGTGTGTTCTTCCACAGTATAAAGACATCATCAATATATCTCACTAGAAGTTTAATGTTGTTATGCCATTCGGGTTCGCTAAAATGTTCTCTTCCTCATACTGCTTCATGAATAGATTTGCATATACCGATGCAGCACATTTGCCCATGGATGTGTCCACTAATTGGAGATACCATTCCTCTTTGTACCTGAAGTAACTCTGATATAGGGTAAAAAACATAAGCTCCATCAAGAATACTTGCATCAGTAGCTCCAAGTCAGTATTCATTATAGCTTGTTCCATTGCTTCAATACCTTGGAGGTGCGGAATTGAGGTATAGAGGGACTTTACATCGCCATGCACATTAGTAAACTCTCTTCCTGCTCGATTTCAACCGCCTGTAGTTTCAGTAAAAAATCAGTTGTATCCTTCACGTAGGTTTTCATGTTTTTCACCACCGGTTGCAGATATTTGTCCAGGAATTGTCCTACAGGTTCGTGGAGACCCCCTCGTGTGGATATTATTGGTCTTAATGGTGGGTCTCTTAAGTTTTTATGAACCTTCGGGATCATATATAATGTGGGACTCTTTGGGTTCTGTTTGATCAAAAAAAATCTTTGTTTTCTCATTAATGACTCCTTTTTAGGTCTCGTCGAGACCTATTGCTGCGTAGTTCGCTCTCAAGGGAGATAGAGCGGGGGACGAGCGCCGATTTCCTATCGTGATCGCGCACGTCCAGCCCGGCGCCGTGCACATCTCCTAAACACATTCGCAACAAATCAGCTTCTCGCAATCGCGCATGCACTCATACAGCCACACTCATGCATGCACACACACAGACGTGCACACACACACGCATGCACCCCCCCCCCCTACAACTAAGTAGTCGCACTTTTTCCCCAACATCCACCCCCAAACCACTTAAGTCGATTTCCTAGTGTCTTACCGGCCGGATTTAAACTCCTGACTTCCGACGTCCATTACCTCGACTGCCTCTCCGTTCTTCAGCAGGCTAGAGCCCTCCCACTCTGCCTCCCTGCTCTTCAGCAGCACCGAACCCTCTGACTCTGATGTTCGGCCAATCCACCACCTCCAGGCGGATCGAAACTACGGCTCCCACCGACTGTAAAGAGAAAGTCTCGGATAAAGACATTTGCGGAGTCGACAGCGAATCAGCACTTCGAAATTCGTAATTGCTCGCTAGCATTGGTTTGGGTGCCTCCAATCCTAGATCACTTTAAGCTTTAGCAGTACCGCCCACTTCCAGGCGCCTCCCAGAATCTCTCCATTCCTGGGATTGAGTGTTATATGACCCGGAAGTGCTAAACAAAATTATGGTTAAATGACATTGGTGAAAAAAAGCAGTAAAAGGCCACTAACATGAGGCTGAATTCAGGGATGTCCCGTGTAAGTAGCGGACAGGTGGTATCCGCAGATGAAAAAAACCCAACAAAACAAATCTGTTTTAGACGCTCCCGTGATTTCCTGTCTCCGAAAGAGGACACACATTACAAGAACGTCTCCGCAGCCCTGCAATGGTGGTCCATCGAGAGAGGCCTTACAGGTGACTGGCAAAGCGAGAGAAGACCTGGAAATGTAAACTAGCGCTACAAAGTGGCTTCATGCCGCAAGCCAGCGCTAGATAGTCATAAAACGCTTACTACCAAGATCTCAGGCTTCTAACTGCTATAAATAGAGTGCGTACTACACATACACATATTAACAAACACCTAGTGACAGTGTTGTGTAAAAACGAAACCCGACGTTTCTGTTTGATTCTGCAAAATGCGAGGAATGCTGAGCTCTGACGTTTCTCTTCTCATCAGGCTTGGTTTTGCCCGTCTCTTCTAGCCAGTCTCCCCTCACACCAAGCGCCCTCATGTGAAAAGCATAAGCGCGCACTGATGTACTAATTAAAGAGGCTCGGCCGAGTGGCAGTATGCGCAAACCAAAAAAATATGCTAATGCATTAAGTTCAGTGCTTAATTTGTCAACAAAAAATAATAATAAATAAACATAAGGGCCGGGGCCCTCGTCAGGGGCCACTGTTCGCTACCTCTTACATTTTGTTTGCTTTAGACACTTGCACAAGTGCCACCATTGCCTCTTAAAATCGCATAAATAAATGACGCCCATGGAGGCTTTCCAGCTGCTCACCTCGGGGCCTCCCCCTCTCTTCCTGCCGCCTTCGAAGCCTTTGGTAGAGTCTGGGGGGTTGAGGCGTGGTTGGGCGCAGGATCTTCAGCCACGGTTTTCCGGGTCAGCACAAGCCCCGGTGGGCCGGCTACCGCCGTGAAAGAATTTCAGTCAGACCAGGAGAACGGGTAGTACGGGTATCGCAAAGAGACGTCGACGCTAGAGGACTTGCAGGGCCACAAGAACATCGGTATGTGCTCCTCGTTTATCACTTATTGAGTGGTGTAATGTTTGAAAATTGGAGTGCTCCAAGAGTACCTGTTGTTGAGAAGTGCCGGTGCTAATCCGTTAAAAGCAGTGCTTAATTTGTAAAATAAGTGCCGGGGCTAAAAATTTGCTCTGAAACTGCCGTCGCCAGCACTTCAGAAAGTCGTGGTGGCTCGGACAGTTTGCAGTTACCGGTTTCTTGCGTTAATAAGACCCTAAAGAGGTGACACTGACTCTGCAGTCTCCCTGCAGCAGAGTTCTCTGGCTTTGTGTGATGTGCCAGGGAGACACCTGTGGTCACTACTTGTAAACAAACCACACTTTAATAACAGGGTGAAGGGAATGGTTTATTCTTTATTCCTACACACTTTTTATTCATATAGTGTTTTTATCCAAACGTCTTTGCATAGTACAATAGTGGTAAAAAAATATTATTATTCTTTCTAAAGCTGTACTCATTTTGTCGAACTCGAGAGGATGAAAGGCTGAGTTTACTATGAACTTGACTTGAATCCGTGACCTTGAGATCTCTGTATGATCTCAGCAGTGCGTCCTTAACCCCTGAACTATATGTAAACGTGTGCGGTGTTTCATTCAGCGCTGTGATCGTACAAATAACAGGTATGTAGAAAGATTGCATGTTAGATGTACACATGTAACTCAAACCGATGCTAGAGTTTTGTGTTTTTAATATCACGTTTTTTCTAGATTCTGTTCACATCAATACATTTTCTAGGTATGGTTTCATCAGAGCAAGCAGGATCGCGAAAAATCGAGACCCCCATCTTCAGCTTTTCCAGATCGATAAATGGATCACCATTGGTTGAGTAGCAGAAGCACCTGCTACATGTAGCACTAGAAAATGTCACAATTGCTGTGGGCTGATCGGCGGTCTTTATCCCTGATGAATTTAAAGTTCCTTATTTCAAGACATTCAAACAAATAAAATCTGTCGTACCGCGATCCGGGGCTGGTAATTATAAAGAGGCGCTCAATCAGAGCCACAACGCGCATGCATCCTATACTGCTGCAACTTTCACCTTCAAGGCGCTTTGACCTTCAAAGGGGGGCGGGGATGTGAAGGGTAGAAAGCGGCTCGCTGTCAGCAAGAAGGATGTGCAGATAGCTTGTCCTCTGCCGAGTGAACAGTAAATACTTGCACAGGGGCTGGTCTGGGACACTCCCTCTGTTCTGAACATCCTGTGCCCCCCACCTGCCTCTCCTCTAAGACCCGGCTTTGCTGATCACCAGTTAACAACAAAGGCCCTGATTTCGATTGGCCTGGGATCGGATGCCATACCACTTTTTATACGGTTCGATCTGAACATCCTGTGCCCCCATCTGCCTCTCCTCTAAGACCCGGCTTTCATGATCACCAGTTAACAACAAAGGCCCTGATTTCGATTGGCCTGGGATCGGATGCCGTACCACTTTTTATACGGCTCGAATTAGAACCGGAGGTACTGGGGCGCTTTGCACTAGACAGTTACATTACACAAGGACTTATGCGCACCCTGCACTAGAGCGCTACGATGCATGCACGGGAGGGACACACACAGTAGTGTAAGTTAAATTGAAAAATGTGACGTGCGCCTGGTGCGCGCAGTGCAGCAGATGTGTGTAGAGTGTACAAAGCAAAGCACCGGCACAAATTAAGCCCTGGTTAAAAGCATTACACCTCCGCTGAGTAGAGCAGGTGCTGAGTACCTAAAAGTTCCTGCCCATTTAAAGCACTGCTGTGGTGTAATAGTGGGCTCCAGTGCTTAATTTGTAAAAAAATATGTGCTGGGGCTAAAAATTTGCTCTGAAACTGCCGTCGCCAGCACTTCAGAAAGTCGTGGTGCCAAGTACCAGGCCGCGGTAGGTTTGAGCACCCTTCTTGCATCTTTAACACATCACCAGACACTCTCTGGCGTTCTAGTGTTATAGTGCGCGTGCAACCCATGTCTGGGAATGCCCGTTGCCACTTAGGGTTTTACATCAAATGTTTGTGGACATTTCAGTGGAATCAGAAGTACAAACAAACCACCAGACTGTAAAACAGGGCCACAAACATCCCAAAAAACGGCCCATAGATTGACCTATCAGACCAGCCTCTTTGCCACTGCCATATTGCCTTATAGACCAGTCCATCCCCTCCTCCTGTCAAACCTTCCCCCCCCCATACCCCTCACTCCCCTCCCCCCCCCGCCCCAATTCCACCTGCCCTCTGAAGAAGTGCACAGGAGTGATCCCCTTTGGTGGCTCGGACAGTTTGCAGTTACTGGTTTCTTGCGTTAATAAGACCCTAAAGAGGTGACAGGGCTCTCTAGTGTCGTGGACGGCAAGAGATAAGTGGACAAACTACGTATCAGTTTTCATAACTGGATGTTAAGCACACTAATGTGGAGTAACGTGCAAAGAAACAGTAACAGCGTTGTAATGTTAGTTGTGTGTCCATCATCATGGGGTCAATCCCTTGCAATTCCAACTGACGTATCTATTTAACTTTACTGCATTCCAGTCAATTCCTTATCTCAGTCTTTATTTACACAGCTCACTCTGAGCTACTACTGTAACGAGGGACCCTGCTTCTCGCCACATGCTTACTTTCCAGTTTAAACCGTATTGTATTACCGCAATTCTGACCACTACAACCAGGAGAGTTAATGAGAAGGAGGGTCTAACTCCAAAGCTGCTGAATTACCCCCTCCAGTGCCTGGTGGGGTCCCCTTTTGTGGGTCTTTATGGGATGCACTATTGTTGTGTTTTTTTGGGCTAATGTCTTGATAGTTGGGCTTGTATTGTAGTTCGCTCATTCTCAGTGTATTATACAGTACCCGTCAGAAAAACATTTGAAACTCGGAAAGCAAGGTGGGTAAACGATTGTATTTGGTCGGGAACACTTTGCAATTCTTTTTATTGGTGTTTGCATATTTTCTTAAAATCTGATTTACAGTAAAAACAAAGCACAGCGTGATAGTGGGATCATGGCAACATGTGCAGAGAGCTGAAGTCTGGATGGAGCTTGAAGGGCCATAGGGCTTTGATGTGGGTATGGTTGCCAAAGTAAAATACCAGGGTCACATGTTTTGATTCTACAAAGGCCTAGATACTTCAAAATGCTTTACATAAAATAGCCTGTTCTCTTTTTCAACATAACTTCTCTGTCTTTGTTTACTTTATCTGGGAGCGTTAAGGGAGCTCTTGAACACATGTACATTTCTTTCTTCTCAGGTTTACTGTTTAAAATATTTAATAAGCGGGAGCAACACCAGCTTTTGGTTACTTTGCTAATTTTTAGGTGTCATCCTCAAGACCTATTGTCGTTGAAATGCCTCTCAAGGGATACAGGCCGGGGCACGCGCGGCGATTGGGGTCTGTGGACGCGCACATCCAGCCCGGCGTCGTGCACATCTCCTAAACACATTCACAAGTCAGCTTCTCGAACTCGCGCACGCACTCATACAGCCACACTCATGCATGCACGCACACAGACACACACGCGCACACACACACACGCATGCATGCACACACACACCCCCCCCCCCCCCCCCCCCCCTACAACTAAGTAGTCGCACTGGCGGCAGCCGAGTGAGGAGCTCCCGGGTTGGGGATATCCCCCTATTTACCCCAACATCCACCCCCAAACCACTAAAGTCTATTTCCTAGTGTCTTACCGGCCAGATTTAAACTCCTGAGTTCCGACATCCATTACCTCGACTGCCTCTCCGTTCTTCAGCAGGCTAGAGCCCTCCCACTCTGCCTCCCTGCTCTTCAGCAACACCGAGCCCTCCGACTCTGATGTTCGGCGAATCCACCACCTCCAGGCGGATCGAAACTACGGCTCCCTCCTCTACAACGAAGACATCATTTGTTCCTGGAAGTGGGGACACTTGAGCTGCCGGTACTGAATAATTAGCAGGATTGCTCTCCTTGTTTAAGAACAGTGCACAGCTTCGCGCAATGCATGCCGGGCTCAAGTCGGGCCAGTGACAGCGAGGACACCACGCCTATGATAACTCGTGTTTTTACTTTCACTTTCTTTGACTAGCGTTGCTCTCTCGCCTATTCGCTGCGAAGCTGTGCACTGTTCTTAGAGTCCTCACCTCTCGATAGCTTGCGAGGCTGGGATGTAAATGCGCCCTGGCGGCATTGCGACTAGTCATCAGCTGCCCCTGTCTTTTCGTGGCCCGCATGAGCCTGGATTGCCCCGCGTGGTACGTTGGCTGAGTCAGGAGAATGGCTACCGACTTCTCGTTTGGGGCCGGTACCGCCACCACCACGCTGGGGGCGACCACAGGAGGCACCTCCACAGGTGGAGGGGGCTTCTCATTCGGAGCGGTGGCGCCAAGGTAAGGAGATTCGTTGAGTCTGCCCTATTTGTCTGTCTTTCAAAGTTAGATAACCCGAGGCTATTCAACACCAGTGCTGAAGTTCTCGCTTCTTTTTATATGTACCCCCACCCTTGTTGTAGCCCCCATCTTCGAGAATTGCAGAGGATGGCTAGATATGTTTTATTAAGCTGCAACCTGAAACTTATTTCTCTTTGTTGCACAGTCTGTGCGCCTAGTTTAACTCTTGTTGCAGTCTGCCTGGCCAGTGTGTATTTATCATTTGCACTACGTTCTGCCTGATTAGTGTATTTTACCTCTTGTTGCCCAAAGTGCCCGGCGAGTGTATTTTTACCACTACCTGCTTATTATGCTTGGCTACTGTATTTTTTCTCTATGCTGCACTGTCTACACACCTATTGTATTATTAACCTTGCTACACAGGCTTCCTGGCTAGTGTGTTTTTATCTCCTGCTGCACATTCTGCCTGGCTAATGTATATGTATGAAGTGCATTCTTCCTGGTTAGTGTATATTGCCATTTGCTGCCTATTCCGCCTGGCTAGTGTAATTGTACCCCTTGCTGGACATCTTGCCTGGTTAGTGCATAGCTTCCATTTTCTGAACATTCAGCCTGGTTAGTGTATGTTTACCTCCTGCTGCACATCCTGTCTATCTAGTGTATATCTATAATTTGCTGCACATTCTGCTTGGCTAGTGTAATTATACCTCTTGCTGCACAGTCTGTCTCGCTAGTATATTTTTACTTCCTGCTGCACATTCTGCCTGGCTAGTGTATTTTTACTTCCCGCTGCACATTCTGCCTGGCTAGTGTATATCTACCTTGTGCTGCAAGTTCTTCCTGGCTAGTATATATTTGACATTTGCTGTATACATGGCCTACGTATTTTCTTGCCTATGTTCCCTGGTTGTGATCGTTTTTTCTTGCCTCTCCACCCTGGTTGTGATCGTTTTTTCTTGCCTCTCTTCCCTGGTTGTGATAGTTTTTTCGTGCCTCTCTTCCCTGGTTGTGATCATTTTTCTTGCCTCGGCCCCCTGGTTGTGAACGCTTTTCTTGCCTCTGTTCACTGGTTGTGCTCGCTTTTCTTGCCTTTGTTCCCTGGTTGTGATCGCTTTTCTTGCCTCGGTTCCCTGGGGCGTTACTGGGCAGAGGTGGCCGTGTGGTGAGGGGCAGTGGGTGCCAAGGGCACGGACGCCAGCGCACCGGCTGTCCTGTGTCTCTGTGGCTCTGTGTGTGTGTGTGTGTGTGTGGCTCTGTGTGTGTGTGTGGCTCTGTGTGTGTGTGTGGCTCTGTGTGTGTGTGTGTGTGTGTGGCTCTGTGTGTGTGTGTGGCTCTGTGTGTGTGTGGCTCTGTGTGTGTGCGTGGCTCTGTGTGTGTGTGTGTGTCTCTGTGTGGCTCTGTGTGTGTGGCTCTGTGTGTGTGTGGCTCTGTGTGTGTGTGTGGCGCTGTGTGTGTGTTTGGCTCTGTGTGTGGCTCTGTGTGTGTGTGTGGGGGGGGGCTCTGTGTGTGTGGGCTCTGTGTGTGTGTGTGGGCTCTGTGTGTGTGTGGGCTCTGTGTCTGCTAATACACTCGACTACTCTCTAATGCTCACCTATTGCCATTGTAAATGACAATACCATTTATTTATTTTTACAATAAAAAACAAAAAATGAAAAGAATGCCATTTGCAATGCCAATAGCTCTAACTTTAACAAAGACGAGACCATTGCATTGTAAATGCTTGTTCATAAGCTCTATCTACTATCTCCTTCAATGTTTTCACGAATTGTGTAGTAGGATTTTCGTTGAGCTTCATCTATGTGGGGGAGTCTAGAATATGATCCATAAGTTTGGTTTCATAGTGTTCATGTTTACTAATGCTCCCCCTTTATCGGCCTTTACACCTGTAATTTGTTCATTGTTGGCCAATATCCTCAGTGCATCAAGATCCTTTTGTGTGATGCTTTTCTTTGTCTTTCTGTTAAAGTTAAGTTATGACAAATCCTGTTTTACCAAATTCTTAAATAGATCTTAGGTCTTATGGCTAACAGGAGCTTGGTACGTGCTAGCTCCAAGTCAGTATTCATTATAGCTTGTTCCATTGCTTCAATGCCTTGGAGGTGCGGAATTGAGGTATAGAGGGACTTTACATCGCCATGCACATTAGTAAACTCTCTTCCTGCTTGATTTCAACCGCCTGTAGTTTCAGTAAAAAATCAGTTGTATCCTTCACGTAGGTTTTCATGTTTTTCACCACCGGTTGCAGATATTTGTCCAGGAATTGTTCTACAGGTTCGTGGAGACTCCCTCGTGTGGATACTATTGGTCTTAATGGTGGGTCACTTAAGTTTTTGTGAACCTTCGGGATCATATATAATGTGGGACTCTTTGGGTTCTGTTTGATCAAAAAAAATCTTTGTTTTCTCATTAATGACTCCTTTTTCATAAGCTCTATCTACTAACTCCTTCAATGTTTTCACGAATTGTGTAGTAGGATTTTCGTCGAGCTTCATGTATGTGGGGGGGTCTAGAATATGCAATTTTGCATGTTTGTTTTGAAAAATAGGCATACACAAAATATATAAAAAAAAGATATATTTTGAGTGCAGTCGGAATCATATTAGGTCCTGACCAGCAAGCCGTGGGGACGGCCCACGAAACATGTTGACCCAGTAGGGGGCATCCCATCAAAGTACACTCCCGACATAGAATATTTCCCACTAGGGAAGTGAATAAAATTAGTTTTTTTTCCTCTAGCCAGGGAATTTTTACAACTGAAACCTTATCCTTCACAGACCATACCACTCTCACTCCCACACTACACATAGCCTATTTCACAAAAAAGTGCTCCCACGTATTCTTAAGTTGCAGCACGCCCCACCCCTTAGAGGGACGGGAAGACCCCTATGATGAAGCATGACACTAAGGGATTCTTAGTGTGTGAGGGGTATTTTAAAAACACTTACTGCTTTCCATGATCATGGATCACTAACACACCTTTTTCTAACCACTAAAAAACGAAAAACTATTTTCTTTTTGTAGGGTAGAATCTTATTGTTTATAAAAGTATAATAACAGGGCCCTCAGAACCGCTCATCAGAACACTCCTGGACATGTCAAAGATTCAGAAGGACTGCCCTGCTGTCTAAAGAAGTAAGACGTCACCTGCTTGCCTTGAACCTAGGCTCCCCAGAAGTGGCTCCAAGGATTAGTGGACTGACTTCCTGTCTGAGCTACAGGAACACAAGCGTCCAGATGCTTTCTCTGCAACTGCCGGATTACCAGCACCACTGGACCTGCCTGATCCCTGCTGCTGGTCTCTACTGGAGTAGTGAGTTCTAATCCCCAAGAGGTGCTCCCAGGTCCACTATCCTTGGCTGGCATCAGATGGAACTCTTCCTGGACTCCTTGAGAAAATCCGGACGTTTTGGGCTCTTGGCAACTGCGGTCAGACTCTTTGCGGCGAACAACAACCATCCGCTATGCCCAGCGATGTCAATCTCCAGCAATGACTGCTCTTTGCTTCAACAGTGACAGTCCACGCTGAGTGCAAAGCTACAGCAATGACCTACACTCCACGCCAGAACATTAGCCGTCTACCACGCCTGACCTGCTCGTCACACCGACAATGGCCTCCTCATGGCCCCTGGTAAAGCAAAACAGCACCTGCAACTCCTCATGTCGTCCTGGGCCTGAGAAGGGAAACTCTTCAGCGGAATGAACCTGATCCATGTATCTGACCTGCGCTCCATTGCAGTTGGCCTGAACTTTTGACTTTTCTCCAGTGTAGCACTACCACATAACCAAGACTGGCCCTTTATGGTTTTTGGTGCTATTTTACTTAGAACTTTAGAAATTCGTAACTCCTGTTCTATTTATTGGATTTTTTCGTTTTGGTACCATTTTATTTAAGAAATTGTACTTTATCTTTCTAAAGTGGATTAGGATTTTTCTAGTGTTATATTTTCACTTCATTATTGTTTGAGGACTGCATAAAAACTTGACACATTGCCTGTAATTTAAGCCTAACTGCTTTTGTACAAAGCCACCAGAGGGTTAAGCACAGGTTTATTTAATTATTTTTGTGTTCACCCTGACAAGGATTGTGCTTATTATTTGAGTGGAGCTTCAACCCCTTTCAACTACCAATCCCATTTCTTAGACATTTCATTCACCCAGCTATTGCCAGTTAGGATCTTGTACCTTGTACAAATGATATTCTTTTTAATTGCCTCTATGTCTGAGTTTTTACACCAGGCCATCCGTCGCACTGTGTGTTCAGTGTAGTTCAGTTTAATAAGAGGACCATTCCTCAAAACAACTGCTTTAATGTCCTCAATTTTGTAAGAATGTGTACAGAGTTATTAATGCAGAACTCAATATTGTTTTTTCTTCTAACAGACAACATATTGTTTTGAACATCATTCCATAGGTCCTCTCCGTTTATCTTTTAATCCTTCTACTTTTAAGTTTAATAAACAGACCAGACGAAAATTATCATATTGAAATGATTTTCTCCCTCGTACCTATGAGATGCATGAACATCTTAAGCACTAAAATATTTGTAGCCTACAGGGGAGTTTTGTATTTTTTTCATTTGGTATCCTTTGAATCATATTTGACAGGTGTTTACCTCTTATGTATCCTTGCTTTTTGAATCACTGGGCATGGGATACCACCGGTTGTATCAGTACAATGGTACCTTGCAATAAAACTCCCCATTAACAGTAGCACCCTTTTCGGATGCACCAAGAAATACGCCTTAATACCACCGTCCATTTCTAATAAGGACCAATCATTCTCTGCCCCTGGAGGCAAATACAGATTGAGCAATAAAATGTTGCTCTGTTACTTCATATCCATCTTTAAATTCTCAATTACTTATTTGAGATATTGTTTTGTTTCACTAGCAATGGTTCTGAAGCTGCTCCTGACTTGTATTTGGGATGCTTTGCAGTGATATGATTAACCCTGGGCATAGTTCACGTAGTAGCGCTACGCGTAGCGCACTTTGCGAGATATGTGTAGCACTACGCGAACTGCATAGTGCGCTGTTCGCGACGATTGCACAGTGCCGGATCCTTGTCCGCATTGTGCAATCATTGAAAACGGCATGTTGCACAGTGCGAGCTGTCGTTTTCTGCCGCTCAAGTAGATTTTTACTCGAGCAGCAGCTTTCTCAACTCAGACTTGTAGTTTCTCATCGCGAGCGGTCGCGAGCATACGTGACAACTCTCAATGAGAAACATAACCTCCCCGCATTGAGAATATCGCCAGGAGGTTTATTTTCCACGCTTGCGATTGGCAACTTGATGTTGCTGATTGCGAACGAGGAAAAAGTCTCGCCGGGATGTCATTTTGCTCGCTCGCGGTCGCCAACTTGACTTTGAGGACTGCAAGCAAGCAAAAAATTACCGTGATGCTACGCTACGCGTGTTTGCACTGTGCTACATGCAATTCGCATAGTGCGAAGTAGCGCAAACTGCGCAAGCGTAGCGTAGTGCTTCGCCCAGGCTTAGATATGATACTAGCAGGGGACGGCCGTTTCACCTCAATATTCTGTGCTGTAATGGTCACTTCAACCCCGAGGTGGTGCAGCAAAAGTGCATACAGAGTATCTAAGCAGGTTTTGTTTCTAGTAGGACTTAATCGATAATGGTCGCCATCTGGGATAGTCTGTAACTGCATACATTTCAAAGCTCTTCTTGTAGCCTGTCTCGTCAGAATCAGAGCAGCGCCTGTTGCGCATTGCTACACATTAGCAATATTTAGCCTTAGCTACTGCCCCAGACTACCTTTATTCTCCCTGGCCAAGGGGAAGTTCTGGTACTCAAGGCAGGGCCAAACTGGCCGTACTGGGCATCAAGTGTTTCCCAAGGAGGCTGGATGTGTGGGGACCGGTTTTGAGTTGGCAGTGCTGCAATATCAGTCCTCAGCAACAAAAACAAAAAAAACAATTGATGGACAGAATGCAGAACAATGTCATACATTCACCCCAGTACAGAGATCTGGGCCTAAATCCATCGTTTTTTTTGCAATCCACACCACCCCAGTTCAGAAATGGCCATATGCAAATCAGCCTTGACCCTGTGCCTCATGGGAACAGTCCAGCCCGAACTGCCAAGCCATGTCTTTCCTGGACCGGAATCAAGCATCCTAGGACCGGTTTCTGGCTATCAGCCGTCTTCAGCCAGGATAGCTTGACTCCAGCCAGTGGTGTGGAGAGCATGGGACTCAGGTCTGAACATACCCATCCCACTCGGGGTGACAAATGCAAAAACAACAATTGATGGACAGAATGCAGAACAATGTCATACATTCACCCCAGTACAGAGATCTGGGCCTAAAGCCATCGTTTTTTTGCACTCCACACCACCCCAGTTCAGACATTGCCATATGCAAACCAGCCTTTACCCTGTGCCTCATGGGAACAGTCCAGCCAGAACTGCCAAGCCATGTCTTTCCTGGACCGGAATCAAGCATCCTAGGACCGGTTTCTGACTATCAGCCGTCTTCAGCCAGGATAGCTTGACTCCAGTGGTGTGGAGAGCATGGGACTCACGTCTGAGCATACCCATCCAACTCGGGGTGACAAATGCAAAAACAACAATTGATGGACAGAATGCAGAACAATGTCATACATTCACCCTAGTACAGAGATCTGGGCCTAAAGCCATCGTTTTATGCACTCCACACCACCCCAGTTCAGACATGGCCATATGCTAACCAGCCTTTACCCTGTGCCTCATGGGAACAGTCCAGCCAGAACTGCCAAGCCATGTCTTTCCTGGACCGGAATCAAGCATCCTAGGACCGGTTTCTGACTATCAGCCGTCTTCAGCCAGGATAGCTTGACTCCAGTGGTGTGGAGAGCATGGGACTCACGTCTGAGCATACCCATCCAACTCGGGGTGACAAATGCAAAAACAACAATTGATGGACAGAATGCAGAACAATGTCATACATTCACCCTAGTACAGAGATCTGGGCCTAAATCCATCGTTTTGGTGCACTCCACACCACTCCAGTTCAGACATGGCCATATACAAATCAGCCTTGACCCTGTGCTTCATGGGAACAGTCCAGCCCGAACTGCCAAGCCATGTCTTTCCTGGACCGGAATCAAGCATCCTAGGACCGGTTTCTGGCTATCAGCCGTCTTCAGCCAGGATAGCTTGACTCCAGTGGTGTGGAGAGCATGGGACTCACGTATGAGCATACCCATCCCACTTGGGGTGACAAACGCAAAAACAACAGTTGATGGACAGAATGCAGAACAATGTCATACATTCACCCCAGTATAGAGATCTGGGCCTAAATCCATCGTTTTTTGCACTCCACACCACCCCAGTTCAGACATGGCCATATGCAAATCAGCCTTGACCTTGTGCCTCATGGGAACAGTCCAGCCCGAACTGCCAAGCCAGGTATTTCCTGGACCGGAACCAAGCATCCTAGGACTGGTTTCTGGCTATCAGCCGTCTTCAGCCAGGATAGCTTGACTCCAGTAGTGTGGAGAGCATGGGACTCACGTCTAAGCATACCCATCCCACTCGGGGTGACAAATGCAAAAACCACAGTTGATGGACAGAATGCAGAACAATGTCATACATTCACCCTAGTACAGAGATCTGGGCCTAAAGCCATCGTTTTTTTGCACTCCACACCACCCCAGTTCAGACATGGCCATATGCTAACCAGCCTTTACCCTGTGCCTCATGGGAACAGTCCAGCCAGAACTGCCAAGCCATGTCTTTCCTGGACCGGAATCAAGCATCCTAGGACCGGTTTCTGACTATCAGCCATCTTCAGCCAGGATAGCTTGACTCCAGTGGTGTGGAGAGCATGGGACTCACGTCTGAGCATACCCATCCAACTCGGGGTGGCAAATGCAAAAACAACAATTGATGGACAGAATACAGAACAATGTCATACATTCACCCTAGTACAGATATCTGGGCCTAAATCCATCGTGTTTTTTGCACTCCACACCACTCCAGTTCAGACATGGCCATATGGAAATCAGCCTTGACCCTGTGCCTCATGGGAACAGTCCAGCCGGATCTCTGTACTGGGGTGAATGTATGACATTGTTCTGCATTCTGTCCATCAACTGTGGTTTTTGCATTTGTCACCCCGAGTGGGATGGGTATGCTCAGACGTGAGTCCCATGCTCTCCACACCATTGGAGTCAAGCTATCCTGGCTGAAGACGGCTGATAGCCAGAAACCGGTCCTAGGATGCTTGAGTCCGGTCCAGGAAAGACATGGCTTGGCAGTTCGGACTGGACTGTTCCCATGAGGCACAGGGTCAAGGCTGATTTGCATATGGCCATGTCTGAACTGGGGTGGTGTGGAGTGCAAAAAACGATGGATTTAGGCCCAGATCTCTATACTGGGGTGAATGTATGACATTGTTCTGCATTCTGTCCATCAACTGGTGTTTTTGCACCCTTCAACAAAAGCAGCAGTGCTGCTCACTTGAAACCCCCCTTCCCATCCGCCTTCCCTTCCAGGCCTGTTCCGAGAAATTAGCCAGGTCTGCCTAGTGTTCCCAGTCCGACTCTGACTTAAGCTGAAAAAATGGGAAAGTGCCAGCTCATTAAAGCAGGGCTCAGCACATGACAGATAGAAGAGGTAGATACCACAACAAGTAGGTTAGTGAATAGCATCTTGTAGTGTGTGAGTAGTACTATTGTAAAAAAAACAAGTGTACTACAAAATGCAGTTTGTGAATAGGGTCCATTGTGTTTGGGTTATAAACGCCAACCTAATCAGCTGAGATGAATTTATAAATGTTAAGCAAGATTGCTATGACCCCTTTTAGTCTTCCTTTTGGTCCTCTTGTTGGCACCTTCATGAAGGGGGTGAAGCTGTTAACAATAATGCCATCACAGATCCATGCTTCCTGCAGCAAAAAAGTATCTGTCTTATGCCACATTTTGGAAATTGTAGTAAAGCAGGGCCAGTCGGAAGCAATTACATATTTACACATTATAATGCTTCATTATGCTTCAAAGGAGTCTGTGCTGCAGGAGGACATCTAAGCTGGTGCATACCTGTAAACCATTAAGAAGAAGAAACTAGGGCTTCGGCGAAGTTTGATTTCTTTTTTTTTAAACAAAAAGAACACGAGCTTTGCAAACTACATAGCTTGTGAAGTTTAAAAGATCAGGACATGTTTAGCACCCATTTGCGCTTGTAGGAAATAATTTGTGATGTCACGATGGATGGGGTGCCACCATTTGCCGCTGCCCCATCCGAGGCCCAACCCCTGGCATACGTCTTAAGCCATTCCTTTACCTCGGCCAGTTATAATGACCACTCCCTCTTCCAAGGTCCCCGTGTGTGATCCCTTGCGTCCTATCTAAGTGTATCATAGAGCTCAAGCATCCCGAGCTAAGACCCCATCTCATCTGTCCCCTGTCAAATCCACAGTCAAGCTTTAGTGTACACAACTGTTTTCAGCCACAGGATGTACAGCCCTTCACAGGTGAGTCATCTTGTGGTGCGAAGTAAGCCCAATTTCGCTGAAGGGCGGATGGTGAATCTTAACTTCAGTTAAGTCATAAAACCTTCCCTTGTTTCCTGAAATAGTTTTCCTAAAGGTACCTTAATTTGGGGTTGAAAGTGAAGCTATTTCCTGCCTCTACTACAAACTATAATGGAATACGTGTGTTGTGGACGCACCCTCATAGACAGCTCATTTAACACCTTCAATGTGGCTATTTCGATCCCTACCTCTTTTGCAGAGTCACTTCCTGTTGACAAATCTCCCAATATCTTTATAGATCATTGCTTCTTTGATGCCAAAGTGTGAAGTTATTCAGATAAGCTATGTTCCTTTAGTGAAATACAGCTGGATTACTAAGGTTGGCTATTAATATCTCATTGTATCGTGTGCTCCATATTCACTTGCCTTGCTAATTGTGTAGTGTGTGTAACGCTCTAGATTGACAGGAGGATCCTGGATGACATGAATCGTCGCAATCCGAAGTACCCTTACAAAGACACCGTTGAAAGCCTTTTGAAGTTCATCAGAAACATGGGCGCTCACTTCCAGGAGAAAAAAGAAAAGTAAGCAATGAGCGTATGTTTGCTAGAAACTCACCCAACCCTCTGACAATTTGTGGTGTCGGGTGGATGGAATTTGCTTTGATTCTGTATTTCTATGATTATCAGTACAACTGGAGGTGTGAAGTCAGGAGATGGCTTGAGTACATTTTTTTCTCCATCACACTTCAAGTTAAGATTTGTTTCATAGTGGCAAGTCATAAGATTTTCCTATGTGGGCACCATCATGGACTCGTGGGGCACAAATACTATTGCTCCTGTCCTTATCCGAAAAGTGCTTATTTAGCAAAGGGCAGCAGTACATGCTTCAAGCAATAAGCACATCACGTACGTACAGTGTGTTCAGTCATGTCTTAATACATCTCAGTAAAACAAAACACTATGAAAACGGACCTTCAAATTCTACTCTTTTGACCCTCCCTATATGTCTTTTAGACATGAAGGTAAAACTCTAAACAGTGATCCTCAAACCGAAAAAGCATGGGCTGGAGACCTCAATGCGCATCCAGATTTAGCAAATGAGACACATAAGCTTCTGAACACTGTGTGTCAAGCTCATATGTTAAAATCCATAGGTTATGAAGTAAAACATAAGCTAAAGAAGTGCACAGAGAGATGAGGAGGAACAGAGACAAATGGATGTAGAATGGTCAAATCTGCCACTCATTACAGGGTATTGCAACTCAGATTCCAAGTAGACAAATTAGCACTGGCAGTTGTTCGAAAGGGTTATTACAGAACCTCAAATTGAATGTGCAGAGGTCATTCCTTAAACTCACTTTATTTGTTGGCTATGCTCTACCTATGGACGCTCAGTTTATTAAAACGTTTTACGCTAGTGGGTGATGTTTTATGAAAGTTGATACATTAATATGCTTTCAGCAAAATAAAAAATGGGATAATTGTTCGGCTTGCAGAATATGCTACTTGAAGTTAACAGGGATCCTGTTGCGAAATCCTTCTGCTATCATTCCAAATCCAAATAACTGACTAACCTACCCACCACTTAAAATGTACTTGCATGTTTCACTATACTAATTCAACACTAATCCTCTATGGGTCCCGGAGTAGCGTGCTACTCGCCGATAAAGCGCTTTGACGCCTCGTCAGGGGTAGTGAGTGCTATATAAATGCAATTGCAATACAATATCCGGTTAAGACTTATGACCACTGACAGATGGGATCTTAGGGTAATCAGATGCCATGAGCTAAGGCTAAGGGATTTTAGTACCTAAGGGCCTGATTCACAAAGTTAACTAACCCTTTTGATAAAGTTTACTCTTTGGAGTAAGTTTACTACTTTCTGTATTCACAAACTTCGAGTGTAAACTTACTACATAAGCATAAGTTGCATGCCTCCGCCCCCACACATGTAAGCAATTGGCTTACTCGTGTGGGTGTGTGACTTCCCTCCCTACAAATCTCCCCAAATGCCTTTTACCCCTCCCTTATCACATCCCCTTTTGTAGTAAGTCTGATGGTTTTCCCACCGACTCCCTCCAGTTCCACCCACATTTACTACTAAAACGTATACTTACGTGTGCTGAGTTCTCTGCTTTCACTGCAGAGTCTATTTGTGTTTGTAAGTATAAGCATTGCAGAGTCTTAAAATCTGCACATAGTTTGTGAATTGCAATTAGTAGTTCGTTTGTAGTACTACTAAACATACTACAAAGTTCAGTTTGTGAATCAGGCCTTAAGTCTTCAAGATTCACCTGCACACGTCCCCACCATTCATCTAATATTCATCAATGTTCTCCTTTGTTGATCTTGTTCATCTCTCATTCATGTATGCGAGCTGTCATACATTTTGTGCTCTTTATTTAGGTTTTTGAGAATTTCTTTGTTGCTGTTCATCACAGTCCCTCTCTCCCCTTTCAGCATAAAGGAGATCATGAAAGACCCTGGCGAATACTTCCTGAATTTGTTTCCGGATCTGACCCTGCACATCTATGAAACCATACGAGTCTTGGAAGACCAGAAACGTTTGCTGGACCCCTATGGGATTTCTCTGCCGCCATGATCAACACCAGAAGAACATGGACTATTAGTAACTAACAACATGATATGAAAAGCTTCTTTCAAAATGTAGGTGTTATTTACTCCTGGTTACTTATAGGTAAATCAGGAGTAAACCACACATACAAAATGTTTTCCTTAATCTTCCCCTGATGAGCCTGCAGTCCAGTATTGGATTTTTTGTGTACCGGAATGCTAAACAGCATAGAAGTCTAGCTTGTGCCTTGATTCTCAGAGAGTCAAATAATATATTGTCACCTAAAGAATCTGGCTCACTAAACTGTCTGCCTGCTGATGCTATTAATAGTACATTTAGTGGCGAGAATAGTAAACACTCACTCCAGAGGCCCACCAGATCAACACACTAGTGTTTTCGGGTACCATCTTTTTATGAGAGTTTAAAGGGAATTTTCGGGGGGAGGGGATTATGGACATTTTGATTACTAGTCATTGTTATCTGGGGTGTTGGTTCAGTTGGTTTAGTGAAAGCAAAAATTAACTACAGTTCCCTGACTGCATCAGAATGTCATATGAAAGCCCAGGGCCGAAAATGAGTTGCCCTGGCCACATGGAGCGAAAAAGACCACTTTAGGTGGAGGTGGAATTTGCCTATTTTGTTAATGAGGAAAGCGTGTGTGTGTGTGTGTGTGTTCTGTGTGTATAGTTATCACTGCACCTATATGTGCATTCTAGTGTGTGTGAGAAATAAAGGAAGAAATGGCGTTCACTCCATTTGCTGTGTCTGCTCTGTGTGGGTGGAATGCTTGATTGCTGCTGCACATGCTATTCCTTGTCTGTTTATGGAGGAAACTTGTGCTGCGGTTGAATTTCGAAAGCTGGCCATGTGTCACGGACGTGCTTTTCTTTTAATGCTTTCTTGCTTGCTAAAGACTGCATTTCAATTGACTGTCTTGTCTCAGCAGAAATGTATGTTTATTCTCATAAACACCAATGCACACCAAAGAAAAGTAATTATAAGGTTCCTTAATCAGTTCAACATTGTCTACAGAAAGTCCAAATTATTTAGTCCCATTTCACACGTGCTAACTGCACTTTTAGGCATAGATGCATCAAGTGATATTACGATCGCAATCGCTGCGAAACATCGATTGCAATTGCAATTCCCACTTCCACAATGCATCGAGTACAAAAGCAGCAAATAGCAAAATCGCAAAAAAAAGACTCGCAAAACCATTTGGAAACCCCATTGGAATTTCTTAACAGCGATAACCCACACATTTAGTGAAATCAATTGCGAATTTGCAGTCAAATTGCGAAATCGCTAATAAATCGCTATTCCCATTCATCATAAATCGCAAATTGCTAAAATACCATAAGTCGCTAAATACGAGTCGCAATTTAAGGAGAAACAAAACCAGGCGGTAACCATGAAGTCCAATTGGTGAAAAAAAAATAATTGGCAAACAAGAAACAGGTGTTGGGTAAATCAAACACACTTAAGGAGACTCAGTAGGAGCATTAGAAAAGTCACAATTCCAGGTCTCTACATCATGGCAAGGCGGCTGAGGCTCCAGGCTGCAGCCCAGAACCGACGCAGGATTCAGGAGCGCATCTTCCCGCTGAGGATTACACTCCTGGGCCAGACTGAAGAGGAGATCTACTCCAAATACAGGCTCAATGGGGCAATGATAAAGAAGCTCATCAGAGACCTTGACCCCGTGATGCAGCACCCAACCCGGAGGACCAATGCCGTGACCACCCATATCCAGGTCCTGTGCTGCCTGCACCTCCTGGCCTCCGGCAGCTTCCAGGGGATAGTCTCGTATGCAGAGGTTATATCACAGAGTACACTGTCACGCTGCCTACAGAGTTTCCTGGACGCCATGCTGAGCCGGATACACCACTACATCACCTTCTCAACAACCAATCAGGACTTAATGCAAACAAAACTGGACTTCGATCACACCACCCATTTCCCCCATGTAATTGGCTGCATCGAATGCACCCACATTCACATCTGTCCACCCGCAGAGACCGAATACATGTACAGGAACCGCAAGTCATACCACTCCTTCAGCATCCAGATGGTCTGCAATGCAAAGACCATCATCACAGACATTGTGGCACAATACCCGGGGAGCACGCATGATTCGTTCATCTTCCGGCACAGCGCCATACACACCCGCTTGGCCAGGGGTGAATTTGACGAGGGACATCTCCTAGGTAAGTACATGCCCACACACAGTATGTAAAGACCATGTTGCCGCGCATAACAGGCACTGACCCTCTGCTCCTCCCTTCAGGTGACGGCGCCTACGGCCTCCGTGAATACCTCCTCACCCCATACCTCAACCCTGCAACACCACAGGAACGGCGGTACAATGCTGCACATATACACACCGGAAATGTGATAGAGCGGACATTTGGCATGTTAAAGAGTAGATTCCGCATCCTCCACAAGACTGGCGGGGCCCTCAAATACCGGCCTGAGATCTGCTGCCGCATCGTGGCCCTGTGCGCCATACTCCACAATATTGCCACCAAGCGGAGGATACCTGTGGAGGTGTCTGGTAGTGAGTCGTAGGGGGACAACCTGCCACCTGCACATTTGCATCATGCACACGGGGAGAATCCTGCTGAAGGTCACAGGCGCCGTGCCAACATTACACAGAACTATTTCTAGTGCACCCATACCCCTCACACAACACTTTACTCATGCAAGGCACATGAATGATTGACATGAGGAAGATTTGTGTTCAAAATAAAGCTTTTGTTTATTTCACAAGCTGTCGATGTGCTTTAATCAGCAAACAATAGTGCTACTGTATTGAGACATACAGGCTCATGTTTCCTGAGCAGGCGTGCGTGGTTACCTCACCACTGCACTGCCGGAAACGTCCAGTCACTGGCACCTCCTGCTGGACGCACCCTGTCGCCTTTCACCCTCCACGTTGGAAGTGTTCTGATGTGATGCAACTTTGGGACGGGAACTGCAGTGCCTTTCAGACTGCACCAGCACAGACAAGCTGCTGAGGCTAGATGTCCCTTCACTGGCATCACCCCCCCCTCCCTTGCATGGCCATGGTCAGCCGCCTGTTGGTTCTCCACAGCGGTGGTGACCTGCTCCAGGGCCCTTGCAACGTCTGCACAACATTGGACCATCTGTATCTGCATGGCCAATGACCTGTGCGACAGCTGGGAAGTGGCGTTCCCAATCAGGTGGTTTGAGCGTGTGTAGGCTGATAGCCGTGTGAGCAGCTGCCTGTGGCATCTGCGTGTGATGTCCTGCTGTGCCACCCTCAGTTGGTTACTCTCCTTGACGCTGTGGTCAGCTACTGCACACTCTCAGTGAGTTGACTTATGTGTGTGCAGTTTTGTAGAGCTGCAGCTGCATTGCTGCCATGTGCTGTGCCTGTTTGCGGTGCACAGAAAGCATCCGAGCCTAAATGCCAAGGCCAAAGTTGTGTGCCTGTTGCTCCATGTCTGCTGGGGTGGGCACAGAGCGCTGCTGCCTCAACCTGCTGCTTGTGTGGGACCGCAGAGTTGCTGGGCATCATGTCTGCCTCCTGGGTGGGGGTGGGATCTGCTCCACTGCTATGCGTGCCGACTGGTGAGATTGTGCTCCACCTATGGCTGCAGGGGTGGCCCTGTGTCTTTGTGCAGGTGCTGGTCCAGGTGCTGATCCAGGTGTTGGTGCTGTTTGGCTCTCTCCCTCTGTCTCATCAGGTGTCTCCGCAGTGTGGAGTGCCTCACTGTCAGACGTCTCAGCATCTGCAGCACCTTTGATGTGGATGAGTGCATGACTAATGATATGATTCAGGCACCTGGGATGTAGAAACATGCATGCAGGCTTGCATTCCCTAACTGGCTTTAGGGGTATGTTTCACTTGACTATTCTGGCTGTGTGTGGCTATCAGGGCACATTGTCACACTACAGGTCCCACAATGCATTTGGGCGTTTGGGAGGGGCAGGAAATGGATTACTGTGGTTACAAATATGGCTTGCTCTGGGGGCATGTAATTGAGAACAGCAATATCCAGGCAATCAGAAATAATATCAAACTGGCAAAAAACACACAATGTAGTGCAGAAGTATATAAACACAAGTAAAAGAAAGCAAGATAACCATTAATTATAATCACATATAAAATGTAATACCATGGATACAAATTGATAAAAATTATTACATTATTAATAATAAGGTAAAAAAGAACATTAAGAGAAAACAGATAGACTAATCTCTTTATCGTAACAGACGGGGTGGGAACAGTAATGGCTCCCACAGCTGATAGTTGGGTCGATGTCAACGCGTTTCGACACTGAGTGCCTTCATCAGGACCTTAACAGCACCTTATCAGCACATATCTAGAATTATAGAAGGATAACAGATAAACTTTTACTTGTGTTTAAAATTATATGTTTCATTTGATCTGATAGATTGCACTTACATTTACTGCAAGAAAATATTTATAGTACATTTCACCGCACAAAAAAGACATTGACAAGAAACAAAATAGCAAACTATATACAACATAGGTCAATTTTTCACATCCTTTTGTGACACATATTTCACATCTCCTAAGAAATCACTGATTTTTTACATGATCTTGGAATTCTTTTGTAATGCATATTTACCATTTCCTAAAGAACACTAATTTCTTACGTACTTTTGGAATTGGCTAACAATGAACAAGAAATATATACATACATTGTTATATCAGAGATGAATCATATAGAAACATACATAAATAGTATATATACAACATATATTCTGGTCCTTAGAAGGTAAGAGGAGAAAAGAAGCCAAAGAATGGCTATTTCTAAAGGTTGATCCTATGTAAAGGGGGAAGAAGGCCTTCCTATTAGGTTGTGTTTGAAAAGAATAAGACGCCAAGCAATAAGAATGGCTCGCACTCTAATCAAAGGACTCCATTTAATATGGCCATCTAGCTATTCGCAATGTTTAAATTTATTCAAGTGTGTGTCATTTGCGCTAATATCATTGTAACATCAATATAGCTATGTTACCAGCGTCAGTATCACTGCTATAGATAAGACTCCATCTAAATTAGTCATGGTGTAAAGTGCTCAAGTTCATGTTTAAATTACACACGTTATTTGGATTCCAAACGCTATTTAGATTCCTAAGGGCCAACTTATGCCTCAATTTTAGTTCCCATTTATTACCTGATTATATCTGAAGATATCTCTTAATTGAATTCTTCTGGATAAAAATGGGTTCAATCGATTAAAAGGCAAAGCCACGAAGTATTATTCAAACCACTGTTATACAAAGAAAAGTAAGAACAAGGAATGTCTCAGTCAAGAATCATATTTCAGCCAAAATTCATCTCATATTTGACGTGGTTGCTGACATATTTGAAACATCTCTAATAGTTACCTTCATGAATAGGAATATTAAGTGCCCGCTGATGTTTAAGGAATCTTCAATATTCAGTATTATCCTTACAATAAACGAACAGTTCTGTGGGGGAACCGATATAGTATTCAGTATTAGATTTTCCCTATACTGTCCCTTTGGTATCTAGATACTTTTCTCGAGTAAAAACGCTTACCTCTAAGCCTTCATGTGGGCGTGCTCTTGTGAGCTCCCAAAACATACAGGATGGTGGAATGCGACGCACGTTTCTCTTCCCCAATGTATTTTGCCTTTATATAGAGAGAGAAGGTGAATATTTGTTATAAAATGGGCATCCATTAAGTATCTATGTCAATGTTTAAAGTAAATAACTACATACGTAGTTTGTATCCACTGTCCGCCGGAATCTGAACGTTCTCTGTTTAGGTTAAGAAGCGGCTGTATTGTCACACGAGACGGATGGGTTCGGAAACGTGGTGCTGCATTTAAAACAAAGACGGCAGCGTGATAGAAACATTTAGACCGTTCGAGTTGTGTTCAAAAACACAAAGTATCTTTTCTGGTTATATTTAAATGCGAGCTAGTTCGTGAAGGGGAACAAACAAATTCATTACTTTTTAACAGTCCCTTGGGACTGCAAAAATGCTATTATTCGCTCAAACGAGAGGCATATTTTCAACGTGAGAAGTTAGGCTCGCATGAAGAGTTCTAACTAAATATTTATCAAAGCGGCATGATATAACAGACCGCGCGGCGCATACCTGTTCAGCAACAGCAATCCGGTGTGATTAACGGCGGCGAGAGTGTTCGAGGCACGAATGATAGAAGTCAGTAGGTAGCTGATTGGAGAATATATAGCGCAATTCTCATTCGCTGTCTGGGCTAGATCCTCCCCCTTCTTAAAGGGCTATACTGTCAAGCCGCCATCAGTAGATATTCAGCATAGATAAAAGAAGCTACATTTAAGGGGCTATACTGTTAGTTTTCAATCTGCAGGTTATTATCATGGGCATAGACACAGAGATGGAGGCTACTTAATCAAAGTGATTAGAGAGTAATCCTTAAAGATATCTGGCCAGTTAAGAAGGTCTAAACGTTTATAAGCATTCACACATAGGAAACCGACCAACATTCAATTGAAACGATTGAAGAGTAGTTTTAACTTTAGAAACGTAACCTGCTAGAAAGGCCCAAATACTTACAAACCCGATATTCATGTATAGAAACCTGACCTCTACATTACCAGTCAGGTTACTAGTGTATTTTTGTGTAACCTCCAATCAGAATCATATACGGACCAAATATGTACAGAACGGTCTGAATTCTATAGATCAAAACACAACCATATCGCCTACCTATAGTACATATTCCTAAATAATAGCATTCTCCCACGGAAGTTCAAGGTTCAAACCCTTGTTGACAGTATTGAGGGTGAAAATCCAGTATACCTCCTTCTTTTTACGAATTTTGCAGCCCCCTTTAAGTTCTGGTATATGTATTGTTTCCAGAACACACCATTTCATTTCTGTAGGTAGATGTTTATACTCCAGGTAATGGTTAACCAGTGGAGCCATTGATTTCTTTGTTTTCACTGCAGATCTATGCTCAGTTAAACGTATTTTTATAGACCGAGAGGTCTCGCCCACATAGCCAAGCTCGCAAGGGCACACAATGAGGTAGACTACATTCTGGGTGTTGCAGGTACATAATTCTCTTGCATTGATGTTCACTTCATTGAATATTATGTTTTCACCAGTAATAATGGAGTCACAACTCTGACATGACCCACAGCGTGAAGTGCCTCTAACTCCGTTCCTTCCATCAATCGTCTTTTGTATGAACGGGGTATTCGTGGGTTTTGAAAATCGTGATCTAACAATCTGGCCCTTCAAATTTTTGTTTCGCCGATGGGCAAACAAAGGTTTAGCCAGTTTGTTTTTGTTTTGGTCTACATTGAGCAGATGCCAATTTGAGTTGATGATTTGTTTAATGGTTAAATTCAGAGTAGAGTGCCTCGTAATACAGACCAGTTTGTCTTCCTGTTTGTGCCTCTGAGTATTTAATAATGAGTCACGATCATAGAACCGTGCCCTTTTGTAGGCTTCTCTTACTAGGCGATGTGGGTACCCTCGCTCAATGAATTTTCTCTACATGGCTACAGACTGGATGTCATAGTCTGTAAGATTGGTACAATTCCGCCTCACCCTGAGAAATTGTGAGAAGGGGATACTGTCTTTTTGACATCTCGGATGGTAACTTTTGAAGTGTAGCAAGGTATTTCTTGCAGATGGTTTCGTATATAAATCCACTTCAAGACGTCCTTCTTCGTTATTCCTAATATAAATGTCCAATAATTCTACCTGACATTTATCTATGTGAGCAGTAAAGCGTAAGTTGCTATCTGTAAGGTTCAGCCATGTTAGGAAATCCCCTAGAGTCTGTTCCCCATCGGTCCACACAAAAAAGATGTCATCTATGTAACGGTACCAATGGGAAACAGACTCATAAAAGGGGGCAATTTCATTGAAGATGAATTTAGATTCAAAAAGCGACATATAAATGTTCGCTATTGAAGGTGCCATGGAAGCCCCCATACTTACACCTTTTATCTGTAGGTATAGGTTCTCACCAAACTCAAAGAAGTTATCTTTTAGGGTAAGTGAAAGACATTCTCGTAAAAAAGGTTTGGAACAGGGAATCTTATGTTCATCAATAAACCACATTGTGGCAGTAATTGCTTCATTCTGTGGAATATTACTGTACAATGATTCGATGTCTAACGTAACTAGTATGTCCCTATGTTTATTGAATGGAAGGTTCTCTATTTTAGAAATAATGTCACCAGTATCCCTGATGTAGGACGGGATTAGGGAAATGTAAGGGCGCAATACTTTATCCAGATATTTAGAGACTGCCTCAAGGGGGGTTCCTATTGTTGAAACTATTGGTCTATATGGGGGATCTAATTCATTTTTATGTATCTTGGGCAGCCCATATATACAAGATACCTTTCTTTCTGAAGTATTTAGGAAAGCAAATTCCTTTTCAGTGATGATACCAGATTCTTTTGCTTTCAGAGTTATTCTTTGTATCGTTTTAATAATCCTTTCCATTGGATTAAGTTTAATCTTTTTATAGAATGAGATGTCGTTCAGCATGGTCATCATCTTTGCTTCATATTTAGTTGAATCTAACAGAACAATCCCACCTCCCTTGTCGCTGCTTTTAACGACGATCGATTTGTTGTTTTTAAGGTCATTCATGGATATGTATTCATCTTTAGTGATGTTATATTTAGGTTTCGGTATGAAGCGAAAGGCCTGTTCCAGTCGGTTCAGGACCACCTTTTCAAATATTGCAGTTTCTGGACCTATTTGATCAAGGGAGGGAGTGAAGTTAGAAGGAAGAGACACTAAGTTGGCTATCCTAGTATCTGTTTGCAATTCTTCACTTTCTGAGAAAAATTTCTTCAATCTAATTTTGCGGAAGAAAGAATGAATATCTTGGTACACTTCAAACAAGTTGGCATTAGCATGGGGGACAAAGGAGAGGCCCTTCGATAGTAGGGATACATCCTGACTAGTTAGTTTATGTAGAGATAAATTAAATATAGGAATCACATCCCTTGTCTCCAGTACTGTTTGTTCCGGGTCTCCAGATATTGTTGCGGTTCCTGAGGGTATTGATGATTCTGGTATTGGCCTCTCATCTGACCTCTCGACTGATTTTGAAATCTCACTTTCTGGCGTCCCCTTCTCCCCCCAGGTTGGGCTAAAAAAGGCTGCCGCATATTCCTTCGACCATTCTGGGGGATGTAAGGGCCTTCATCTTGATATGCCATATCACTATCTCCATCTGAGTCTGGGTCAGAGGAGTTTGAGAAAGTGTTCATTTTATGGTGGGTACTAAAATTAACATCTCCTTGTTGGTAATCTGGTTTATAAAAATTCTCTCCAAGATAGGGGTATGTTCGCTCTAGGGTATAGAACCTTTTGTCCTTTGTAAATTTATCATTTTTCCTTTTGCTTAAATAGTCGGAAAAAGAAAGGACATCTTTTTTTATTATCTCTAGTTGTTTTTCAGCCTCTTCCAAGGTGGTGGATTTTTTGATTTTATCTTCCGGGGCCTCTATCTCTTTTTTTATCTCTAGAGCTATTTCTTTTGATGTAGATATAATCAGAATCATCAGATCCCTCGAGCATCGATTAGCTATAATGCTCCACTTAGTCAGGAAAGTTTTTATATCTACAAATAGTCCAGGGATGTTACGAACTCTAAGGCCTAAAGGGATTATGCCAGCTTTTAGGTAGTTAAGCATAAACTCCCCATGGGACTCTATCCTAACTAGTTTCTTTTGTAGAGTCTGTAGCTTATTTATATCTGAACTATTTTGTGAATTTGCTGTGGAACTATTACCAAAGGATGCACTAGTGCCCACTAGGGTTTCAAAGTCTTCATCGGAGAAACCGAATGTTTGAAGGTTGGCCATTTCAAAAAGCTAAAGTCTAAAGATACAGTTTAATATAGTAAGAACCCAAAGGTTTGAAATCCAAACAGCTAATTACAATACAAGGACCAGAATATATAAGGAAAGGAATATGCAGTAAAGAATTACGATGTCTAGTGGCGTGGGCATGGTCATTGTTAGGGTACTGGGTCGCAGTTGCATGGCTCTTACCTTGAGATTTGTGTGTGGCGCGGGAGGTGTCCAGTTGAGTGACCCCCACGCAGGCTGCAGGGTTGATGGTGTCCTCCACTAGGTCCTCCATTGGTGTGTTCTCGGGTGCTGGGGAGTCTCCTCCTCCCATAGCCAATCTCTCCCCCAGTCTCTCCGCAATGCGCTCCTTGGCAGGGCCCCTGAGGTCATACCACCTCTTTTTTAGGTCATCGATGGACCGGTCCGTGACTCCCACCGCGTTCACCTTGGCCTTGATAGGCAGCCAGATGCGCCTCTTGGTAGCCTCGGGCACCTTCCGGGACAGCTTCCCAAACAGTTGGTCATGGTCCCTGCTGACTCCTTCTATCAGGTACTCCGGTTCTTTTTCGGAGAATTTGATTTTGCGCTTCCTGGCTGTTTCACTTTGTCCTGCAGCTTCCTGGGACATTGTGGTATTGATATGTATCCTGTATTGGGACTGCAGGGTGTGTCTCTTGGAGCTCAGTGCTCTGCCTCCTCCTCTATCCAGCTCTGTGATCCAAATGATGCATGTAGCAGGCTACTTCCTGGTATTGATGATTTCGGTATTTGCGAAATCGCAATTTGGGGTTGGGAAACAGCCGATTCTGCGATTTTATAGTGATTTCAGCAAATTCGCATATGGCGATTGCGGCCGCTTGCGATTCGCAGATATTTAGCGATTTTGGTGATGCATTCCATTCTGCGAATTCTGAATAGCGATTTGGTATTTTTCGCTATTTAGGATAAGCAGAATGGGTGCTTCATGCATCTCGGGGTTAGTCCACAAAAGAATGGTCCACATCCAGAGAAAGTGTTCAGTTGTCACTTTTGTTTTATTTCATACACAAACGGCAGCCGACGGAGATTTCAGCTAGCAGGACTTCCTCAAGGCTCATTTCTACTTTCTATGTATATAAGGTAAATCAGTCGCTTTTTTGTATATTTAATATTAAGAAAGAATAATATGTCTCAGAAATCTTCCCTTTGATTCTACTACAACACAGTCTTAGCGATTTCTATTGGGTTTGAAAAGTCAGGCATCCTTAATACGACTGATGTGACCCGCGGTCAATCCATAAAAAAAGGTACCATGGTAAGTCCTTTCTAAACTAGAATAGAGACATAATAGACAGAAACGACTCTTAGCAAGTAGTCAGGAGCAGGTAATATACTAGAGTTGGGACCGTGGCCATAAATGCAGAGCTTGATTTAAGATTTCTGCTTGGCGTGTACCACAAAAGCCGTTCTTAGAAGTACGACGGGCCAGTCTTGTGAAGAGCTTTATGCATTAGTCCTAGTGCCTTAAAGGAGATCCTCTTCTCCACTGGCAGCCAGTGAAGGCCATGCAGTTGATAGGACACTAGTTTAAGTATAGGAATTTGTAAAAGTGTTCTTGCTGCAGCATTCTGCAGGGATTGCATTTTTTTATCAGATACTCGGAGATGCCTAGATACAGAGCATTACCATAATCCATCTTCGATGTGATGAGGGCCATTATTACCGTTTTCTGTAGGGAGGATTTTTTGGAGAACCCGTAGCAAGAAAAAGTCCCCTGAGGTTACCACATTAATTTGGGCAGAGAAACACAGGTTGGTGTCAAAAATTACTCCCAGGTGTCTTGCCTTCTGCACTGGTTTCGGAGGGTTGGCCAGCTCGGATGGCCACCGGGAAGCACTCCAAAAGGAGGTCTCTTTCCCAAAGAGTAATACTTCAGTTTTGCTTGAGACAGTTACTCCACATCCAACTCGCGACTGCCCCGGTACAGCTCCAAAATTTTGTGTCATCATTCTCAACTTGTGATGAGATAGATACCATAATCTTTGTATCGTCCGAGTAGGACAGTATGGTCAGCCCGAAACTGTGGATGAGCTTTGCCAGAGGGGTAATATACACATTAAAAAGAGTGGGGCTAAGTGCCGAGCCCTGCGGCACCCCACAAGAGAGTGAGAAAGGGCTGGACCTGGCGTCTCCCATCTTCACTCACTGTATTCTATCTGTCAGAAATGACCTCAGCAGTTTTAGTGCTGCGTTCCTAAAACTTAAGGAGTGCAGACGCTTAATCAGTAGTGTGTGGTGGACCGTATCTAAGGCAGCGGAGAGATCCAGTAGAATTAGTGCTGCTCTGCCGCCTTTGTCCACCCTAACTCTTACTTAGTTTTCTGCAGCCACCAGCACTGACTCTGTACAATGGTTTGCTCTGAAACCGTATTGAGCAGAGTCAAGCAGCTGATGAGTGTCCAGGAAAGAAAACATTTCCTCATTCATGGCCTTCTCTAGCAGCTTAGCTGGGAAAGGAACCGGGAAATTGGTCTGTAGCTTTCCACAAGCTTAGGGTCCAGGGACGGTTTCATCACCAAGGTCACTACATTTACAGTCTCCTTAACTGTTAACATAGGGATAATGCACATCTCCCTTCCACGATAATGTTATTGCCATTTTGGGTATTATCTTCGCTTTTAGTCTGCAAGTTTTGATGGGGATGGGCTCTCTGTCCTGTACATGCTGGGAAAGTGAAGGGAACCTTTTCAGACACTGATAAGGAGGCCGTAGAGCAAACAGTGGTTGCTGGGTCCCACTGTGGTGGTTGAGTTTGTTTGCCACTGATGTCCTGGTGTTGGAAATGGCCCTTGTTGCAGGGTTAGCCCAAAACTTTTTGCTTTTTCCTCCTATTTTTTCCTGACCTGTGGTTGTTGGCTTTAGGACTCTGGGCACTTTACCACTGATGATCAGTGCTAAAGTGCATATGCTCTCTGTGTAAATTGTTATGGTGATTGGTTATCCATGATTGGTATATTTGTTTTACCAGTCCGTCCCTAGTAAAGTGCACTGAGTGTGCCAGGGCTGGTAATCCAAATGCTACTAGTGGGCTTACAGCACTAATTGGGCCACCCACATGAGTAGCCCTTAAAGGCGTATCAGGCCTGCCACCGCAGTGCCTGCGTTCAGTTTGCTAATTGCAATGTTAACCTGGCAAGTGCACCCACTTGCCAGGTCCTACCCTTCCCTTTCCTTACACCTAGGACACCCCTATGGAAGGTCCAAGGTACCCCCTGGGCAGGGTGCAGTGTATGTGAAAGGTAGGACATGTACTGCTGTGTGTACCATGTCCTGATTGTGAAATACTGCCAATTTCGTTTTTCACTATTGAAAGGCTGTCTTGCCAATAGGACAGAATGGGGAATGCTCTGTTACATGTTTACCAACATATCTTCCCATAGGAGTGAGATAGAAAATTGGAGTCTGGGTTCCCTGAACTCATAATTTAATACCACATCTTTTAGTAAGGATGGTTTTAAATTCTGTGTTTGAAAATAGCACTTTTAAAAAATGGCTATTTTCTTGTTCAACCTTTCTGTGAGCCTCTGCCTGGTTGTGGATTGATTGTCTGGCTTTGGAGTGACAGGGGCTAGGGTGGCTCCAGGAGTCTGGGTGAGTCAACCTGGGCTGAATAAACCAATCTGCATTCGGAGTGGTGGGAGGAGTAGTACCTCTCCCTGACTAGGACTGTGCCTGCCTTCCACAAAAGACTGGCTTCACCTCCTGCGGTGCGTCTGAAGACCCTGGCCCACATTCACAAAAGAAGAAGTTGTGCGCTGGCAGAGTTCACCCAGATCTGGTTTGGACTGGGTCCAGGACCCCTTAATAAGGAAAGGAAAATACAGTCCCTGCAAGTGCCAAATTCTTTGACTGTTTTTGATCATATCATTGGCCTAACGGAATACTGCAAGTAAAAGGTCATTTTTAACAACACCAGTGGAATACAGATTCTGTAAGTTGTTTTTAATAAGATCATTAATAAGAACATTTCTGAGAATAAGTTTTCATCGTGTATGTTGGATTTTTGTTGCTTTGGTTTTGTGAAACTCAGATAAAAGAACTTTATTTTTCTAAACCTGTGTGGTGTGCCTTTGTGGTGTTATCACTGTGTTACTGTGAGTGTTGGTACAAATACTTTACAAATTGCCTTGAAGATAAGCCTGTCTGCTCGTGCCAAGCTACCAAGGGGGTGAGCAGGGGTTAACTAGAGTGGGTTACCCCCTTACCCTGACTAGAAGCAAAGGTCCCTTTTTGGTCAAAGGTACCTACCCCTGCCAACTAGAGACCCCATTTCTAAAATCTGGGGTATGCACTACTATGGTATTGTAAACTGGGATAAGTACAACTTCCTCCACATTTGACTCTCATGACAGCAAAACTGAGAAATCCAAAGCTACTCAGGGAGTTAAAGTGGGTCTCAGGAGCTCAGAAGTCAATAGTAAACCAACAGACACAATAAAGGTACTGCCCAGTCAAGTGCTTATTGTTTTATGAAAGAAGGTGTTTTGATCTTCCAACAAAATTAAATACTACACATTTTAATAGGAAACACAATTACAGGGTTGTAAGATCAGCTACCGTCTTTAGTATAGTGGTGCAGCTCCTCTAAGTACCCTCTTCCGGTTCTAGAAGATGCCTAATATCTATTGTTCAACAGGATGAAATGAGAAAGGCATTAATTAGGCATAGGTGCAGATCACTTCTGTTTACCCCAGTGGTTACAGGTGCAACTCAGTTCAACAGTTCTCATCCTAGATGTTCATTTGGGCAAAAAGTCGTTAGTCCTTGTGCCACATTCCTCAGTGCACATTTAGTCACTTTTTTCAGTTCACAGACTAAGCTCTGCTTTACATACTCAATGATTGTTGCAGCTCTAGTTGTTTGGAAGACCAGCTAATATTCACAGGCTGCACAGCTGCAACGTCTCAGTGCTGGAGCCTCTATAGCTGCCTTCCTACTGAACAGGAATTTCTAGAGGGTGTCAGCATGGCAGGTCCTGAGCAGCGTCACAACTTCTTTGGCATTTGCAGTGTGACCAAGTGCAGGCAGGTGCCCAGAGATATTTGCCTTATAGCCGATTAGTAAATGGTGATGTGTCTTCAGCAGGTGCGGCCTCCAAGACTAATTTATTATTGGCAAGAAACGTACACCATAGATGGATTTATTTTTAGTTGTTACTTTGCTTCTTAACGTATATGCTTGCATTTCTTACTGCTTCCATTGAAATTAGCATTCTTTTAACAAATTTGTGTATTCTACTTAAATCATATACTTAATTCCGTTACATATTTTATTGAATGGGTTATTTTTGTGCTTTTATGATATGTCTGTCAAATCAAATAAAGTTTATGATTGATTGATTGACTAATTTGTCCTCCTTTTTATCAGCAATGCGGATCCTCTTCTCCAGCATTGGTAGTGGCAGCACCAGTTCTCAGATCCTCTGTGGAATGCTAGATGATACAGTGGGGCTCTTATTTGCAATATCTTGGTGCACTTCACATGCCTATTCCTGCTTCCTTCTCTATGTGTTCCTCACGTTGGGAGCATACTGCACCTCTTCTCCTGAACCTTCTCTCTCTCTACAGGGCCAGGTACTCTGCTTCCTTCTTTCAGCATGCAGACAGGCTTCTAGGCAGTTATGTTATTGCTTATTTGTATAGCGCCTATCACCGCCGGTCTCTAAGCGCTTAGAAACAGAACAACACAATACACTGTTAACCCAAATCCGTCAGGCTACCCATCGACTATGCTGAAGTCATCGCCCTTTTAAATAAATGGGTTTTTAATTTCTTTCTGAAGGTCAGTAACTGAGATTCTTCCTTCAGAGTAGTCGGAAGTGCATTCCACAACTGTGGGAGAAGAACAGACAGAGCTCTGCCTCCTCTGGTTTTTAGCTTGAATCTTGGTTGAATCAGATTAGAGGTCTTCCCTGAGCGCTGAGGTCTACCGGGAACGTATCTCATGAGATGTTGTTTTATGTACTCTGGTGCTTTACCAAAGAGAGCCTTGTGGGCCACACAGAGGGTAGTCTGTCATCTTCTCCAGCAGAAAGTGTAGACTTCAGGTCATATGCCCTCAGTTCTGGGAGACTGACTGTCATGCAGACACTAAACCTTGTCACATAGTAGTTCTTTGAATTCTCTTTGGATCACTCTTTTCCTTGGCCATGAATAACTTGGAACAGGAACAAAGTAAGGTGGTGTTCAGGTTACTCATTGAATACAGCCTAGGTGAAGGCTTTACGGTAGCCATGAGACTGGCTCCAGGCAGGAATTTCCAAAATAAGGGCACAATGAATGTCAGATCTCTGCATCTGGCTGCTATCAGCCTTCCTGTAAAGGGGACAGACAAAAGGGCATGCTTGCCTAGACGCTTCCTCACTTTGAACAACATAAACTGTAGCCCTACCCCTCACTCTGCCATCTACTAAATGGAGATTCTCAGGAAAGAATATTCTGCAGCCTTTTACCAACAAGGTCCTCATTGAATTTCTAAACGTAGCGCTGGCTCCATCCTCCTCCTTCACTGTCTCGATCTCCACCTTCCGCCCACAGGAATGCAAGCAATACATTTCCACTGTTGGAGGAAGCTATGTCTATTATCCTCCATCTTGCCCTATGCTAAACCAGGGACATGCAAAATGGTTCTCACTGGTCCAGGTATCAGTGGCGGCTAGATAATTTCAAAAGTGATGGGGCGTAAAATGAAAGCATGACTGCCTGAGCAGGTGTGACTGTCCTGCAGGTTGTTTGTCGAGGGAGAGAGAGGTTCTCCCCCCTAGAATCTTTTTAAATTTTTACCAAAAATAGGTTCAAATGGTGCGTTTTCCAGTACAATTTTCATAATCAAAGAACCAAAGTAAAAGTTTTCACAGGTATTTCTAAAGAAATTGTGCACACTTTGCTTGCCACATATTTTGAAGATTCGAGTGGTGCTTAGTCTTTTAGCCGCTTGACCGCGGCGCGAATTCCACTGCGGTGCTGGCAGAATAATGAGTGGGCAGGGTTCAGACGGCCCCCGGCCGTCCTCCACACACGCCCAAAGTGACGTCGGACAGCCGGAGACCGTCCGACGCCTGAAGGGGTTAGTACCAGTGTCGACTGTCGACCCCTGACTGTTACATGTCTGTCAAGTATGTGGATCAGGTGTGATGCTAACAAAATTTGAAGATATTTCAGCATCTCCACACATTTGGAATTAAACACATTTCTCACTTTTCAGCGAGGTCAGTTTTAGGTAAGTGAGGGAAACACATGACCAGGGAACTGAATAAAATTAATTTTAACAGGAGGAGAGTTCAAATACAGAAAGTTCACACGTTTTTAGAATGCCAAAGCAGGTAAGAGAACAACATTAACACTCCGTGGATGCCTATTTACAGCATTAAAAAAAGCACAAGTAACAAGGGCTTCAGTAACTTTCACTGCTGCACTATTTTCAATGATAACATCAAAGGTCATTGAGTGTTGAACTTCTCTCTTTCAGCATTAATGTTTTTATTTTAAATACTATTGATTAATACCAGGACAAAAATTGGGGCAGTGTTGATAAAACATGTAATTGTCTATTTTCTGGAAATGTTGGCCCTTTAAAAGAAAGTCCCAATCTTTTTAGGACATCACATTTCATCAAGGGTTGTGCAGTGCATCAACATGACATTTCTGACAATCGTGCCAATCCCAGTCTGCTTCAATAAATGTATGTACAGACCATGACATGTGCGGCTTTGTAACCAGAAGCTGTAATCATACTGCCTGACAGGAGCCGCATGGCACACTGTGACTTCCAACTGCCAGCATAGCAAACTACAAAGTGTGAATGATATTGTCACTGCTAGTACTATTTCTGAAGATTGGGACATTGATACAGTGCATAATTTGCTAGGAGATATACAACATTCCACTGTATTTGCTTCTGATGAATTGCATGCTGGTACATCTAATTACAGTGATATGTTCTTTTATCAACATTATGGTCACCATTTACTGCATAAAGCAAGTACTCCACATGCCATTTATAAATACACCCAATGGGAACACTGCCCAACACCACCGAAAGGTAGTTCAAAGACATTTGCACAGATGTTTGCTTACTTTTCTGGTTTTGACACATCAGGCCCAGCATAATATTTTTACCAGCTTGCACCTACATTTGGAAAAAGAAATATGCTACCAAACAGCAAGCTGATATACTGCTTCCTTCCCAGATGTCTGTACAGGGTTTTGACTTTTGTAAAGACACATTAGATGCATAGTCTGTTTGAGGGGAAAAAGATTGGCAGGTTCATGGAAATGAGGCTTTGTTTAAAGCATGCCTAACACCACGCCAAATGACTTTCCAGAACAAAACTGTGCAACAAATAACATGTCTTGGAATAACCAAGATAAAAGACTTAAACACACCACGAATTCCCACATGTGTACGTTTCAAGAATTGGCAGCACTTTACATGCTATAGTGAGGATATGCTAGATGCAATGCTATGCAACAGCTCCTACAATTCATCTATCCCTAATTGGAAGGGATGGTTAGTTTGGCCTTAGACACTAATGGGTGTCAGTCCAGATTCCTGGGTAACGCTAAAGGGTTTAAGATCAATAGACCTGACCAACATTATGTACAATCTTAACACGGGGTGGTGACATCATACAGTGTTGGGAAGCTATGCCTTGAATGGCTAAAGACCTCAACCCTGCCTCAGGTGAAACAACATGTGTCCCTTCTGTCAGATGACTTGAATCGCAGGGATCTTTTTACGTCCCCAGAACCCAAGTCAAATGCGCTTCTTTTATGCCATATACTATGAATTATGGAAGGTTTCTCAACAGGAAGCTGCAGAGAGGCTGCGCGAGATTGATAGGGTTATTATAGAAAAGGCTTTGGCAGTGGTTGACAATGGCATGACCACGTTATCCTCTTGGATATATTCATTGAGCAACATAGTATCATCTGCAATTGACATAAGGCAGCAAGACATGTCTATTTTACAACATGGATTTACAAAAGGGGGTGGTGATGAACAGAGTGTCTGAATTGAGCAGACCACTCTTACCCAGTCCAAAGATCAGGGCTTGATCCATCTCCGTTATTTATCTCACTGCCCCATCCCAGCTCAGAACCTGGCTATATGCAAATCAGTCTGTCCCTGGCCCAGTGCATCATGGGAACAGGGCAGACTAAACTACCAAGCCAATTCTTTACCAGAAAGGAGACAAGCTACCGGGGACCGGTTTCTGGCATTTCAGCCTCTTCGGCCCGGCTTGCTTGAATCCTGATGGAGCAGTGAGAAAGGGACTCATGTCTGAGTATACCCTGCCACACCTATAGTGGCCAAAATCGATTTACAAAAGGGGGTGGTGATGAACAGAGTGTCTGAATTGAGCAGACCACTCTTACCCAGTCCAAAGATCAGGGCTTGATCCATCACCGTTATTTATCTCACTGCCCCATCCCAGCTCAGAACCTGGCTATATGCAAATCAGTCTGTCCCTGGCCCAGTGCATCATGGGAACAGGGCAGACTAAACTACCAAGCCAATTCTTTACCAGAAAGGAGACAAGCTACCGGGGACCGGTTTCTGGCATTTCAGCCTCTTCGGCCCGGCTTGTTTGAATCCTGATGGAGCAGTGAGAAAGGGACTCATGTCTGAGTATACCCTGCCACACCTATAGTGGCCAAAATCGATTTACAAAAGGGGGTGGTGATGAACAGAGTGTCTGAATTGAGCAGACCACTCTTACCCAGTCCAAAGATCAGGGCTTGATCCATCACCGTTATTTATCTCACTGCCCCATCCCAGCTCAGAACCTGGCTATATGCAAATCAGTCTGTCCCTGGCCCAGTGCATCATGGGAACAGGGCAGACTAAACTACCAAGCCAATTCTTTACCAGAAAGGAGACAAGCTACCAGGGACCGGTTTCTGGCATTTCAGCCTCTTCGGCCCGGCTTGCTTGAATCCTGATGGAGCAGTGAGAAAGGGACTCATGTCTGAGTATACCCTGCCACACCTATAGTGGCCAAAATCGATTTACAAAAGGGGGTGGTGATGAACAGAGTGTCTGAATTGAGCAGACCACTCTTACCCAGTCCAAAGATCAGGGCTTGATCCATCACCGTTATTTATCTCACTGCCCCATCCCAGCTCAGAACCTGGCTATATGCAAATCAGTCTGTCCCTGGCCCAGTGCATCATGGGAACAGGGCAGACTAAACTACCAAGCCAATTCTTTACCAGAAAGGAGACAAGCTACCGGGGACCGGTTTCTGGCATTTCAGCCTCTTCGGCCCGGCTTGCTTGAATCCTGATGGAGCAGTGAGAAAGGGACTCATGTCTGAGTATACCCTGCCACACCTATAGTGGCCAAAATCGATTTACAAAAGGGGGTGGTGATGAACAGAGTGTCTGAATTGAGCAGACCACTCTTACCCAGTCCAAAGATCAGGGCTTGATCCATCACCGTTATTTATCTCACTGCCCCATCCCAGCTCAGAACCTGGCTATATGCAAATCAGTCTGTCCCTGGCCCAGTGCATCATGGGAACAGGGCAGACTAAACTACCAAGCCAATTCTTTACCAGAAAGGAGACAAGCTACCGGGGACCGGTTTCTGGCATTTCAGCCTCTTCGGCCCGGCTTGCTTGAATCCTGATGGAGCAGTGAGAAAGGGACTCATGTCTGAGTATACCCTGCCACACCTATAGTGGCCAAAATCGATTTACAAAAGGGGGTGGTGATGAACAGAGTGTCTGAATTGAGCAGACCACTCAGGAGCAGACTAATTTGCATACAGCCGGGTTCTGAAACTGGGATGGTGCAGTGAGCTAAAAAACGGTGTTGGATCTAGCCCTGATCTCTTGACTGGGTGAGAGTATTCTGTTTAATTCAGAGACTCTGTCCCTCACCACCCCTTGTTGTAAATATTTTTGTCCACCCTAAGCGTGGAAGGGTATACTCAGATGTGAGTCCCTTGCTCATTGCACCATCAGGATTCAAGCAAGCTGGGCCGAAGAGGCTGAAATGCCAGAAACCGGTCCCCGGTAGCTTGTTTCCTTCCCAGTGTAAGAATTGGCTTTTGTAGTTTGGTTTGCCCTGTTCCCATCATGCACTGGGACAGGAACAGACTAATTTGCATACAGCCGGGTTCTGAAACTGGGATGGTGCAGTGAGCTAAAAAACGGTGTTGGATCTAGCCCTGATCTCTTGACTGGGTGAGAGTATTCTGTTTAATTCAGAGACTCTGTCCCTCACCACCCCTTGTTGTAAATATTTTTGTCCACCCTAAGCGTGGAAGGGTATACTCAGATGTGAGTCCCTTGCTCATTGCACCATCAGGATTCAAGCAAGCTGGGCCGAAGAGGCTGAAATGCCAGAAACCGGTCCCCGGTAGCTTGTTTCCTTCCCAGTGTAAGAATTGGCTTTTGTAGTTTGGTTTGCCCTGTTCCCATCATGCACTGGGACAGGAACAGACTAATTTGCATACAGCCGGGTTCTGAAACTGGGATGGTGCAGTGAGCTAAAAAACGGTGTTGGATCTAGCCCTGATCTCTTGACTGGGTGAGAGTATTCTGTTTAATTCAGAGACTCTGTCCCTCACCACCCCTTGTTGTAAATATTTTTGTCCACCCTAAGCGTGGAAGGGTATACTCAGATGTGAGTCCCTTGCTCATTGCACCATCAGGATTCAAGCAAGCTGGGCCGAAGAGGCTGAAATGCCAGAAACCGGTCCCCGGTAGCTTGTTTCCTTCCCAGTGTAAGAATTGGCTTTTGTAGTTTGGTTTGCCCTGTTCCCATCATGCACTGGGACAGGAACAGACTAATTTGCATACAGCCGGGTTCTGAAACTGGGATGGTGCAGTGAGCTAAAAAACGGTGTTGGATCTAGCCCTGATCTCTTGACTGGGTGAGAGTATTCTGTTTAATTCAGAGACTCTGTCCCTCACCACCCCTTGTTGTAAATATTTTTGTCCACCCTAAGCGTGGAAGGGTATACTCAGATGTGAGTCCCTTGCTCATTGCACCATCAGGATTCAAGCAAGCTGGGCCGAAGAGGCTGAAATGCCAGAAACCGGTCCCCGGTAGCTTGTTTCCTTCCCAGTGTAAGAATTGGCTTTTGTAGTTTGGTTTGCCCTGTTCCCATCATGCACTGGGACAGGAACAGACTAATTTGCATACAGCCGGGTTCTGAAACTGGGATGGTGCAGTGAGCTAAAAAACGGTGTTGGATCTAGCCCTGATCTCTTGACTGGGTGAGAGTATTCTGTTTAATTCAGAGACTCTGTCCCTCACCACCCCTTGTTGTAAATATTTTTGTCCACCCTAAGCGTGGAAGGGTATACTCAGATGTGAGTCCCTTGCTCATTGCACCATCAGGATTCAAGCAAGCTGGGCCGAAGAGGCTGAAATGCCAGAAACCGGTCCCCGGTAGCTTGTTTCCTTCCCAGTGTAAGAATTGGCTTTTGTAGTTTGGTTTGCCCTGTTCCCATCATGCACTGGGACAGGAACAGACTAATTTGCATACAGCCGGGTTCTGAAACTGGGATGGTGCAGTGAGCTAAAAAACGGTGTTGGATCTAGCCCTGATCTCTTGACTGGGTGAGAGTATTCTGTTTAATTCAGAGACTCTGTCCCTCACCACCCCTTGTTGTAAATATTTTACAACATGGACAGTCGCATCTTCAGTTCATTGTGTTATTAAGCAGGACACTTCAAACCTTACTTTCTGGCCTAATGCTGTGGGGATATATTAACACCTCCAGTCTGTTTTCTTCATTCGAAACAACTGAAAGACAAATAATAATGGCACGGAGAAATGTAAAGTATATCATGTTGCGCAATGAAAAACTAGAACGATTACCTTTCACCGTTGATGAGATGCCATCCACGGATTGGATAATCCATGGATATATAACCTTACTGGTCACGATTTTCCAATTCCAATATTGTCTACAACTTTACCAGGTAGGCAGATATGTAGTGTTAGTGGAAGAATTTGTGCATGAATACTGGGAATTACCTTTCAAGTTTAGATGCAGGAATAGGAATACAGACGTTTTTCTCAGCTATTTTGACTGTGAGAATGCTTTGAGTGGGTCCTTAGTATGCAAGGTCAGTTCACTTCACGGAGCTTTTAATGCTTTGGTTGCGTCCTGTTATCTGAAGGGTTCTCTGGCTGCCATGATTAGTCCAGTTTTCAAGCTACTCTATAATGGGAGTTATTTGATTCTGAGCAATCAAGGCTGCTGTGGAATGGAACCAGGCGTCGCCTCTCTGGTGGCGGTTAATTTCATGGTTACTTGTTGCACACAAGTACTGTTCTGTAGTAGGGGATCTCTGTGTATAGTCATAATCTAGTGAATAGTCCCGCCCATGTGCGTGAACCCCGGAGCAATCAAAAATAATCTCTTAAAGTGTCGAAAAAATGCAGAATTGCACAGACACTTAAGAGAGAAGTAAAGACATATAATGCAGCCTATAACCAGGCTACACTGCCCGGTACTTCAACTAGAAATTCCACCAAAAATCCACAAACAGCAAAGTCTGTCCAGATTTTCCTTGCCTCAGCAGCAAAACCTCTGGAATGATAGAGAGGAAGACAAGGACAGACAAGCCCCATAGGCTGCCATTATGTGGCTCAAAACAGGATACTGTGCATTTAAGTGAACTTTCCAGAACTTCACAGTATCCCAGAATGCACTGCAGGTCCCTTTTACTTTCAGTTCTTTTTTCCGGCTCCTGCAAGCAGGACCCTGGAGCATTGAGCTCTCCCTTTTTAAGGGTTTTTGGTGATTTTTCACTGCTTTTTCAAAGTTAAGTGCTTTCTAAGTACTTTGGTGCCTTTCTCCTTGGTTTCTGCACTCTGTTCTAGGTCGAATATGCCTGCATTATTCGACAAATGCCCGGAGTGCTCAAGGAAGAAGGCCAAATCATATCCCCACGAGGTGTGTATCCTCTGCCTTCCTTCTTCCCATGTCCCAGAGGAGTGTGTGATCTGCCAAGGCTTCTCTGGCAGGACCCTGAAGGACAGAAAGAAGATCAGGCTTCAGGGCCTTGAAGAAAGAAGGCTGAAGGCACAAGGTGGGTCTGGAGGGGCTTCTTCTGCCCGTGCTGAGGCCTCTGGGGGGCTCCCCAGGGGCAGGAAGACCAGCAAGCGTCCCCATTCTCCATCTGGGTCGATTGCACCGACTACGGCGTCGAGAGGGATGACTACGGTCTGTTCTCCGTCGTCGGGGGCGAAACGACGTCGACGCTCGGCGTCGAAGGACCTTACCAGGCCACCGTCGAAGTCTCCGGTGACTATCTCGTCGTCGTCCTCGTCGACGTCGACGTCGAGTGATCGACGTCGAGAGGCACGGCGTCGGCGCTCGCCGTCGAGGCGACACCACCGTTCGCCGTTGGCAAAGAGGAGACGATCGTCGTCGAGGAGATCCTCGTCGTCGAGGAGTGGCCCGCCGTCGAGGCACAATTCGCCGTCGAGGCATAGATCGCCGTCGAGGCGCAGATCGCCGTCGAGGCGCAGAAGATCACCGTCGAGGCGCAGAAGATCGCCGTCGAGGCGCAGAAGATCGCCGTCGAGGCGGACGAGGTCGCCGTAGAGGCGAAGGCGTTCGACGCCGAGGAGAGGACGCTCGACGTCAAGGGACCGATGCTCGCCGTCCGGTCGCCGTTCTTCGACGCCAAAGAGAAGTGGGGGCGCCGTGGGAGGTTCTCCATCGTCCCAGGCTGGTAAAGAAGGCGGTTCACCGGGCTCGGTGTATTCCGAGGTGTATACCCCGTCACAGAGGCAGGTTACGCCTCCGCCTCCGCCTCCATTGCCTTGTGGAGAAGTGTGGCTCAGGGGTTAGAGGCGGCAGACCCGGAAGCTGAGATCGGCCCTGGACCAGGATTCAATTCTCCGCCTCGGCGGGGCTTGGGCTCAAAAATTCCACGGACTCGATAATTCTCGCTCCGGTGCCTACTCGACTCATGGGTTCATACTCTGCGACTCTGGGCAATAGCTTGCTTAATCTCCACAAAACGGCCCCTCGCGGCGGGATGCCTGGCTTTCACCTTGTGGATACCCTGCCGGGGTTATCTCACAGGGGAATACCAGGACGGGTTCCCTAAGCAAGCACTTAGATACCGACCTCGGTTGGTGATTTGCGCTATATAAATACATTAACATTTACATTTACATTATAGGGGTCTCCCTCCGAGGAACCCTACTCCTCCTCTGTTACTCGGACCTCGGTTACCAGAAAAGCCGCCTCTGGTTCCCCCGAGGTCGGCCTCGCTACCTAGACTTCCGACCCCTCCCAAGGGGACCCCTAAGCCGAAGGCCCCGGCCAAGCCTAAGTCGCCTGCTCCTGTGGCACCGGCGGATCGACCGAGGCCGAGGAAGTCCCGATCACGCTCCTGATGGAGAGGAAGATCGAGGAGTCGACGTAAATCCTCCACCAGATCAAGGCGTCGCAATAGGAGGCGGGGTTCTAGGTCCCGCACGGACTCCTCCAGGACCCGCTCCTACTCACCGACTTTATCGGACTCCCCTGGGACCAGGGTGTCTCCGGTCGACGAGATAAGCACATTCCAGGAGGTTTTCCTGAGGGGGGCTGCGAAATTGGGTATCAAGGTGACGGCTCCAGCACCTACGACGTCCGTGATATTCAAGACGCTTCACAAGAGGTATTTGTCTCGCCCTCTGCTACCACTAGTACCTGGATTGGTAGAGCCTGCGGAGGAGCTGTTCCTCACACCTGCGGTAGTGAATGCCGCTCCCTCCAGACTTCTGAAGAAGTACAGGGCCCCGGATTCGGACCCTGGATTTCTGAGGATGGATCCGGTACCGGATTCGGTAATAGTGACGGCGACCAGGAAGTTACACTCTACCTCCCCGTCCTCCACCGTGCCGCCAGATAAAGAAAGTCGATGGATCGACTCGGCTGGAAGGAAGGCTTGTGGAACTGCGTTCACGGCCATGAAGGCGTCCAGCGATACGGCGCTGCTAGGACGTTATGACCGAGCCCTCTGGGACTCCCTGCAGTAGTTCGTGGAACTCCTACCCAGAGACAAGAGGGAGTACTTCCAAGAGATCCTCAAGGATGGGATGCTGGTGTCCAATCGGTCATCAGCGCTGCGGCGGACGGCTCCCTGTTGGCTGCGCATGGTTACTGTCATGGGATCAATCAGCGGCGCCATGCTTGGCTCAGGCTCACGTCACTCAAGCCGGAGGCCCAGCAGCGGGTGGCCAATCTGCCTTTTTCCGGGGAAACCTTGTTCGGAAAACACGCAGATGATGAGATGGCCCGCATGAAGGCGGAGGCTGAGACCCTTACAGCTGTGGGCTTGGAGAAGCCCAAAGAAAAGAAGTCCTACCGCCCGTTCCAGAGACGGTTCGGGGCACAAGGAAAAGGACGAGGGCAGTCTTCGGGACAGCAGCAGCAACAACAGCAGCAGTTCCGGAGACCCTTCCAGAAGCGCCAGAAGGGTAGAGGGGGACAGCAGTCCTCTACCCTGAACAAGGGCCCGGCCGAGTCGCGACCCTGAGCTGTTACTTCCCCTTCATCCGTTACCCGCTCCGGTGGGGGGAAGCATTCAATTTTTTCTGGCAGAGTGGAGAAAAATTACTCAGGACAAGTGGGTGCTGAATATTGTTTGCAATGGATACAGTCTTCGGTTCATCAGCCCTCCTCCAGCGATCCCTCCGGTCAGCTCACAGTATCAACTGCGCGAGCTCCAGGCGGAGGCCGATATCCTGTTAAGGAAAGGGGCGATAGAAGATGTACCTCTGTCTCAAAGAGTAAGAGGTCTGTACTCCTGGTTCTTCCTGGTTCGCAAGAAGGACAAGAACGAGTTCAGGCCCATCCTGTTGATCAAGGCCTCCTCCTTCTCGGAAGCTAAAGCACACTTCCAGAAGACGTGCGTTCTCTTAAACAAGCTGGGGTTGCACATCAACATGTCCAAGTCTGTCCCCACTCCGGTCCAGTGCATTCAGTACTTGGGAACCACCATCAATACGCTGTCAGCAAGCGTGTCTCCTTCGGAGGAGCGACGGCAATCGATCCTTCGGAAGGCTCAGGCTCTTATGACCGCTCCATCTACAGCAGTGAGGACGGTGTCTTCTCTACTGGGGTCGATGGCCTCTTGTATCTTCCTCACTCCTCATGCACGGCTTCACATGAGACCTCTGCAGGAGTGCTTGGAGGACCAGTGGGATCAGAGGAAAGGATCTTGGGACGACAAGATATGACTGTCTCTGCATGCTCTTCAGTCTCTGAAGTGGTGGTGTTCAGCGGAGAATCTCCTCAGAGGGGTTCCCTTCCACAAGGACATTTCCATTCAGACTATCGTGACGGATGCCTCTCTCCACGGCTGGGGAGCGCATTCGGGAGACTTACAGATTCAAGGAACGTGGTCCCCGACGGAGTCCACGTACCATATCAACTTCCTGAAACTCAGAGCTGTTCACTTGGCACTGAAGGCCTTTCATCCGTCCTTCCAGACCAACTCTCTGCTTGTACAGACGGACAATACGACCACGATGTATTACCTCAACAAGCAGGGGGGCTCGAGATCACGCACTCTGTCGCAGGAGGCGCAAGCGATTTGGCACTGGCTTCTGGCCAGAGGATTGACGATAACGGCTACCCATCTACCAGGTGTGCAGAATGTTCAGGCAGACGCACTGAGCAGACTGATTCAGGAAAACCACGAATGGGTCATAAACGACGAAGTACTAGGAGAAGTCTTCGAAAGGTGGGGGACTCCAGACGTAGATCTGTTCGCCACCGCCGAAAACAGCAAATGCCGAGACTTCGCCTCCAGGTACTACCAGCAAGGGACGCTGGGGAATGCGCTATGGATCAACTGGTCGAACAGCTTTCTGTACGCTTTTCCACCCATTCCCCTGATTCCAGCGGTGCTCATCAAGCTGTCCCAGTCCAGGGCACGAATGATCCTGATTGCCCCGGAATGGCCCAGGCAGTGGTGGTTCACGGACCTGCTTCACCGTTCTCTCCTTCCGCACATTCGGCTGCCTTGCAGGCCGGACCTACTCACGAAGTTTGGGGGGCAGATGTTGCACCCCAACCTCTCGTCTTTGAGTTTGGCGGCATGGCTCCTGAGATAGTGCAATATGGCCATTTGAATCTATCCGAGGATTGCATGGACATACTGCAGGAGGCTAAGCGACCTTCCACTCTGACTTCCTATGCTCACAAGTGGAAGATGTTTTGTATCTGGTGTACGTCCAAGAACTATGACCCGACGATGTGCAAGGAAGACGTCATCCTTCCTTACCTTCTACATTTAGCACGGTCTGGCCTTAATGTTCATTCCATTAAGGTTCATCTCGCTGCATTGACTGCCTACAGGAAATGCCCTTCACAGACTTCCTTATTCCAGATCCCTGTGATCAAAGATTTCTTGGAAGGCTTGAAGAAAGTATTCCCTCCTGTCAGGCTTCCTTCGCCTTCATGGGAATTGAATGTGGTGCTGTCCAGATTGATGAAGGAGCCTTTTGAACCTATTCATAAGGCTTTGTTGCAGCACCTGTCCTGGAAGGCGGCGTTCCTCGTGGCCATTACATTGGCCGCAGGGTGAGTGAAATTCAGGCGTTGTGTTGCCAAGAACCTTATACAGAATCCTTCATCTCCAGCGGAAAGGTCTTTACATTCCCTGGATGTTAGGAGGGTGTTGAAATTTTATCTGGATAAGACCAAAGATATTCGTAGGTCAGACCAATTGTTCATCAATTATGGGTCGGTCAGGACGGGTCTTGCTACCTCCAAGCAGTCCATCTCTAGGTGGATTGTGTCCTGCATACAACTGTGTTACCAAAAAGCTAATAAGACCTTAGGGGGCAAACCTAAGGCTCATTCCACCAGGGGCAAAGCTGCCACGACAGCTTTGCTCCGTAATGTTCCAATTGCAGAAATCTACAAGGCCGCCACTTGGAAGTCGGCCCATACCTTTGCTAAGCATTACTGCCTGGACTCTGATGCCAGGGCAGACGCTCAGTTTGGGCAGGCTTCGCTGCGAAATCTGTTCGCACAATAGTGGTGTTATTTCTCGTTTCTCCACCGCCGCTTTGGTGTGGGGATGGGCTTGCCATTCTATTCACTAGATTATGACTATACACAGAGATCCCCTACTACAGAAGGAGTAGTTTCTGTCCTGTAACTCCAGTTCTGTAGTAGGGGTATCTCTGTTATAGTCATAAGCGCCCGCCCTCCTCCCCGCTGGAGAGAGATATTCATGTAAGCAATGCTACAGGTCTGGCGTGTTACGCCTTCAAAAAGAACTGAAAGTGAAAGGGACCTGCAGTGCATTCTGGGATACTGTGAAGTTCTGGAAAGTTCTTTTAAAGGCACAGTATCCTGTTTTGAGCCACATAATGGCAGCCTATGGGGCTTGTCTGTCCTTGTCTTCCTCTCTATCATTCCAGAGGGTTTTTGCTGCTGAGGCAAGGAAAATCTGGACAGACTTTGCTGTTTGTGGATTTTTGCTGGTAGTTCTAGTTGAAGTACTGGACAGTGTAGCCTGGTTATAGGCTGCATTATCTGTCTTTAATTCTCTCTTAAGTGTCTGTGCAATTCTGCATTTTTCCGACACTTTAAGAGATTATTTTTTATTGCTCCGGGGTCCACGCACATGGGCGGGACTATTCACTAGATTATGACTATAACAGAGATACCCCTACTACAGAACTGGAGTTACAGGACAGAAACTACTCCTTTCCACCTACCCGCACAGTTAGGGATGCAACGCTGTAGCCTTTGATAAATGATTCCAACACACACTTTGAATGTCTGAGCAAACTGAAAGCAATGTTTTTTTAAAAGGATGTGGCCTTGATATCTGCTAAAGAGACGTTTGCTCTTCAGGTTGCAAGGTCCTTGTCCGAAATACACAGCCTACTTCATACTAACTTCCCACTGCATTTTGGGGAGCTGGTCCACCGTATCATCAATATGTCTGAAGTTAGTAGCAACTTCTTTTGGGCGTATTGGCTCTGGATTGGTTATCACATTTCAGACAGTTTTTGGAGTAATTCCATCATTTATACCTGCTACTTGTGGTTGGGATTCTTATTTTTCTTTTAATGCTCTGCAACGGATGTTCCAGTTCAAAATGGAATGGAGACAACACTGCCTGTGCTGCAATGGTGTGAGCACAGGATACACTGCTTCGGCACACCTCGGCTTTGTGAACTGAATGAGCAATGGCTCTTATCATTCAGGCCTGTATGGCCTCACTGTGTACAACCTGTATTCTGCTGTCTGCTGTGCATTCATGAATGTGTAGTGGATTTCTGCCTTGGATCTCACTTGGTTGCACCATTGGACATCAAGGTACCTGACGGACCCTTAAAAGGCCCATTGGTATAGTTGTCCCCAGGGTATTGGAAACAGCAATGTTACGACTACCACTCAGAACACAAACAATTGGCTATTCTGTTTGGTGGAAACAGTTTATTTGTCATGTTTTAAAAAAATAGAAACAAAATTATGTTTTTCTGCTCTCTTCTTTTACTTCTAGGCACGTTGGCTTTCTGAGTGCTTTGACTTTCAAAATGCATGAAGGTTTTAAATAATTTTTAGAGAATACTTATAGGTGATTTTAGAGTAGTTTTAGATTTTACAGAGTTTATAATTTTATATGGCCTGTTGATTTTTAGAAAGCTTTTATGACTACCCTTGGTATGAGGAATGGGTGTTATGTGCCTGAGTTAGGCCCATGTAGAAACGCAGCATCATTTCTTACTTAACCACTGTTAGAAATGGGGTAGCGTGGTGCAGAGCGGGTGGGCCAAACACCGGAGGAAATGTGTAAAGCACCCACGCAGCACATACAGGCGACACACAAGGAACACAACAAAGATACGCTACACAAGGTTATGTAAGAATAACTTTTGTATTATGTAAAACACAGGATAATCACAGTAACCTCTGCACTGCGCCAACTAGCGCCAGGTCAATATTTACAGGGGATTATATACAGGGCAGCACCAATCGGGCCGCTGCCAGAACCATCGCCATCACAACTAGAATAATTGTAAAGTCCATGAGCATTAGGACACATTGGCATTAGGCCTGAAAGGAAATCATGCTTGAAGGTCATGAGGCTTCACCTTAGGCCTAAAGACGTCGTCAGGCATTGGGGAAAAAGCATTACCATTGAACGCAAACCCATCAGCGTCCAGCCCTAGGGGGGAAAACATTATCATTAATATAGAGCATTAGGCCGGATCAACTGCAGTAGGCATAGCCCTGTGAACATCACATTAAACATGCACATTAGCATTGGTATATAACATGCAATGAAAACATCATGGCATCACCATAGGCAGACTCACATGCAGTAGACATCGCCATGAGCTCAAACACCTCAGGCTTTATCAGTAGACAGGAAAACAGTAGGCATATAACAGCAGGCATGAAAACTCATTATGCATCAGAACCCATAAGGCCTAGTACATTATGCATAAAACCATCAGCAATGCGCGCATTCCCTTAGCATAAACAACACATTATGCATGCCTTTAGCAAAAAGCCCCATTTGCATTAGGCCTAGAATGAATCTAGCATGGCATGAATCCAAGTGGGCCTGCGAACATAACCAAGACATCAGGCATCAAATCAGCACTGCAACCATTAAGGAAGACATTAGGCATGAAAAGATTAGGCCTAGAAATACATTATCATGGTAACCCCGAGGGGAAAGAAGTAGGTAACGTTATGGGCCTAAAGACATTATCATCAGGCATAAACGTGAGCATACATCACATTAGGCATGAATATGGGCATCACCAGATCCATTGTGCATCTCACCACTGCGAACATTGGGGCAGAACATTAGCGGAGGGGTGCATCCATTGTAACCCCAAACATCATTACCCACACTGCAGGTTAGTCTCTGGCGTCGCAGCGCCTGGGGAGCTCCCCCCCCGAGGCCATCAGATTACAAATGCCCCCAACGCTGCAGCTCCCCACAGTCCTGCGGGGTGCAGCGGTCAAAATCAGTACTGCCACTTCTAGGGGGCTCCGCTCTAGTCCTCTCTTTATTCACAATGTGCCCCCAAAAGACCACTGGTTCGTTGGGGTCCTCCCTCCGGGACTCGGAATGCAGGAAATGCCTCCAAAGCAACCACGGGGCCCTCAGGGTGGCCACAGGGGGGTGGGCACCAACAATGTGCCCCAACTTCATCCCCACCAAGCTGGGACTGAGCCCTACTCACCAGGCTCTCTAGAGTCCTTGCGCAATCTCTGGGCACAGGCGATGGGGGCAACGGGAATGTAACACGCACTGCTCCCGCTTCTTCGGTGGCTGCAGGGCTCTCTCTGGCAATAACGTGGGGAGTCCCACAGGCCTTCTCCTTGGGGGGGTTGAAATACAGCACACAGGAAAGTAGTGCCCACGCTCCTCACCTCCTTCTGGGGCGCAGCTGTAGCGCTCACGAGGCGCTAGAGCAGTCCCAAGTCCAGTGTCCTCCAGAATAAAATAGCGCTTTGGCAGCACAGCGCTGCAGGCATCAGCTCCCCACCTCCTTGAAGTGCAGGCAGACAGACGATAGCGCTCATGAGGCGCTAGGGCAGGAGAACAGGCAGGCAATGCTGGGCCAGATCAGCAGTCAGTGGGCACTCATTAGTACAGGACAGCAGCTCTTAGAAGCAGTCATCTCCCATAAAGTGGCACTCCTCCTGGCACCGCAGTCTCCACTCCAACAAAGGGCTCCCACTAGCCCGGTGGATAGCAGAGGGGTACAGTTGGGCCCAGGGGCCAGCACACAGGCCTATGCGGCGGTACTTCCTGGCAGAGTGTCCCCTCTCATTCAGGTCCACGCTCAGTCTGAGCACATGGCATCTCTACTGCTCTACATATACACCCCTCCTCCCACCTACCAGAAAGGGCTGGAAGCTACTAGAACAGGGTCTCCAACCTTTTCTGTACTGGGAGCTACTTATGTTCAATAAAACACATTAACAGCTACTAATATTATTATATTTATATTATTTAAGCAAGCAAAATCTTTCTAATTTAATAAGCTGGGCTGCACACAAGTGAGCTACTCAGAGTTAGCTCAAGAGATACAGTAGCTCACGAGCTACTAGTTGGAGACCCCTGTCTAGAAGGTCGCTGGCAGTTCCAGCCTCAATTGTAACTGTGGGGGAAGTGTAGAGCACCTTGTCACTTCAAACACTAGACTGCCAACCCACCTCAGGCAGGCGGCACAAGCAGACAGAAATGGCGTCCATTTTAAAAGTTACATTTTACAAAGGTGCATTTCTACAATGGTGGAAATAAAGGTGTGTACACCATTGCACAACATTTATTATTTTCAGTTCAGACACACCATGTCAGTAAAAAGGCTAGGGGGAAAAGCTTAAAATAAGGGCCAAGTCCAACACGACCCACTCCCAGCCAAAAGCCAGGGTAGACCGATCAATGCCTTGATGGGCTTCCCTGTCAGCTTTCAGCGAATATGCACACCTCAGAACCGGAATGTAGCTCAATATGGTCCACCTCCCAACACCTCCAACTCTATGATTTATATATACACACATAGGGCCAGATGTAGGTAAGTAACATTTACCGATTCTTCATTACCGAAAATTACCGAATTTTACCGATTCGGTAATGAAGAATCGGTAAATGTGAGGGGTGGGTATGTAGGGAATCCAGATGTTCCCTTTTACCGAATCGGCAAAAGTCGGTATTTACCTATTCGGTAAATACCGAATCGGTAAAGCCTATTGATTCCTATGGGCTTCAAAGCCCATAGGAATCAATAGGCTTTACCGAATCGGTATTTACCAAATAGGTAAATACCGAATTTCACAAGGGTGCAGGGGGTGTCACTTTGACACCCCCTGGCACCCCCTAAACAGGATTGGGTGCCATGTGGCAGGCATACAAGCCCTAGGGGCAGGCCTGCCTGCCACATGGCATAGGTGTGCATGCACACATGTGCCAGCACACCGGAATCGGTATTTTACCATGAAGTTGGATTTCATGGTAAAATACCGATTCGTTAAGGCCTTTGGGACTCAGAAGAGTCCCACCTACATATGGAATTTACAGAATCGGTAAAATTACCGAATCGGTATTTTACCGATTCGGTAATTTTACCGATTCTGTAAATGTATATTTACCTACATGTGGCCTTGGATTTAGGCCCCTACATACCGATTGGCCATTTTCCGGTCGGTAACGGCCGAAATCGGCCGTTACCGGTCGGTAAATGGCCTGAAACGGCCACCTACATCGGGCCCAAAGAGTAGTAAAGTGGTCAGGCGAGGGATCCAGCCAGATGTATCCTTATTGTTGTTAATTCTACAATATAGCAAAACAGGTTACTTCAGTATTCTGTTTCATGCATGCGTGCCCCCAAATACCTCAAACCACCCAATCATTCTTTACATACCACAAACATCTAATGAATAACCAGGGAATAGCAGAATCCTTGGAAAAGTTCTCTGATAACCAATAAACAAAGTCTTGAGCCACGGAGCCTAAATAATCCAAATGAGAAGTTCAGAAATCTTCACGTTCACTTGAACACTAATCCAATTTAGGAAAGGAAAACATTAGAACAAAAGTAAACCATGCTTCTTCAAAGCGAAAAACCTTCCCCAAGAAAAGGTTACATCACCTTAAACGACTGAGCCTTCATAAAGGAGACCAGCATCCAATTCACTACAATGTAATGATAATAGTTTTGCAGACAATTGCCTGTAGCAAAGTCAAAGAAGTTCACACGATTACCTCGACTCCACATAGGAGGTAATCTGAGCAAGCAAAATAGAAAGACTCCTGTCTGCCGAAGAGAGCGTGTGCGTAGAGCCCTACACACACGCTAACGGCTGATGTAAATACCTGGAGGGTGAGGAATGAAGGAAGGCCACTCTATCTCCCACAAACTACCCTCACCTCTGAAGCAGCAGAGTCCGGTGCCAGAATCCTGAACCAGAAGAATTACGCACGTCAATGCGTGCTCTTCCTAGCAGAAATACCCATGCGCCCGGCTGGGCATCATGGGAAATGTAGTTCCTTTCGGCCGAAGAGAAATCGGTAGGCGCCTATGAGTGTTGCGCCTCACAGTGCACCCCTCCTCCCAAGCGCCTCTTTGCACCAGGCTTCGCCGGAGGTGCAGCATGAAAAGCACGAACAGCAGCAGGGGCATGTATGTTCTGTACAGGCTCCCAGGAATCGTCCTCCGAGGAATACCCCTTCCATGAGACCAGATACCACAACCTGCCATTCTTAAGTTTGGAGTCCAAGATGCGACACACCTCATACTCCAACTGTTCATCACGTACCACAGCAGAACTGCCTTTCTACGAGCCCCCTTGGCTGGCTTCAGAAGGCTGCAGTGGAACACTGGATGGATCCTCAACGTGTTTGGTAAATGGAGCTTGTAGGCAACCGGATTGATCTGTTTGATCACGGGATAGGGACCAATGAATTTGGGGTGAAACACGCTACGTATCCTGAAACAAATGTATCCCGTAGACAACCACACCCTGTCACCCGGCTTGTAAGTGGGACCATCCCTCCAATGTCTATCCACCCAGGCTTTGTATTGTAACTTGGCTTTGACAAGGTGTGCTTGGACCTTCTTATGGATCGCTCTCATCTTTTTCACTCGTCCTGACACCTCTGGTTGTGCCTCGAGATCACTGGGCCACGAGATAGGCAGTATTCTTGCATTAAACCCATGATTAGCAAAAAAAGGAGAAACACCCACTGAGCTGTGCCAGGAATTATTATATGCTAGCTCTGCCAACCATAGGAGAGATATCCAGGACTCCTCTGCCTCCGCTGCATAGCAACACAGGTATTTTTTAAGTGTTTGATTTAATCACTCTGTTTGCTCGTTGGTTTGTGGGTGGAAGCTGGTGGACAATGCCGGAGACACTTGGAGGGCCTTGCACCACATCCGCCAAAATCGAGCTATAAACTGGGGGCCTCTGTCTGACACAATGGTATTCGGTAGGCCATGAAGACGAACTACATGTTCTAGCAGTAACTGTACCGTTTGTCCAGCTGTTGGGAGGTTGTGGGAGGGGATGAAGTGTCCCATCTTTGTAAAGCTATCCACCACCACCAGGATCGCTGTCTTCCCTTGATCGTTTGGCAGGCCAGTGATGAAATCCAGACTGATGTTCTGCCATGGTTGAGTGGGGGTCGGCATGGAATCAGTTTTCCTCTGGTTCTTGTGGTATCTCCCTTAGCCCTGGCACAAACCTCACAATCCGCTATCCGGGCTGTCACATCTTTGATTAAGGTATCCCACCAAAAATGCTTTTGTATCAGTTGCACAGATTTGGCACTCCCCTGGTGTCCTGCCAGGATTGAGCTGCGGCACCAGTCGAATGCTTTGCGCTGCAAAGGCTTGGAAGGTAGATATAGTTTGTGTTCAACAAACGGCAATGTGTGTTTCATAATCATTTGAGGGTGCTCACTTGCCCATTTATTCCAGCCGTCTGCAGAGCGTAACTTCTTTACTCCGTCAAGGAAATTCTCGATTGTCACAGCACACAATACTTTAGAGGGGGTGATGATTGACCCAGACGGTGCTTTATGTGAGAGACTATCGGTGCCTTGTCTGGACAAGGTATCAGCCTTTATGTTTGCCGTTCCTGGTCGAAAGGTGACTATGAAATCGTATTCTGCGAAAAAAAAGCATCTATCTCATTTGTCTCTGAGACAATTGTCTAGCAGTCTTCATATATTGTAGATTTCTGTGGTCCGTGAAAACCGTGACTTGGTGTTTCAACCCCCACAGATACTGTCTCCACTCCTGGAAATCTCTTTTTATTGCCAGAAGCTCTTTTTCTACGATAGTATAGTTGAGTTCTGCTGCATAGAGTTTTTTGGACAGGAATGCTACAGGATGAAGTTGACCTGTTTGTTTATCTCTTTGTGACAGAACTGCCCCTAATGCTACATCAGAAGCGTCGGCTTCCACGATGAAAAGAAGATCTATTTGTGGATGTCTCAAGATAGGGGCGGTGGTGAACGCTCTCTTCAGTTCTGCGAAAGCCCTCTTAGTATCATTTGTCCAGACACAGGGTTCTCTTTTTCTAAGCAATCTGGTAATGGGTGCTACAACATGGGAGAAATGGAGGATGAAACTACGGTAGTAGTTGGCAAACCCTAAAAAACTCTGTACTTCTCGTACCGTAGCTGGAATGGGCCAATCCTGCACCGCCTTCACCTTTCTTTCTGTCATACACAGTCCTGAAGGGAACAACATCACTCCCAGGAATTCAACCTCATATACGTGAAAGTCGCATTTACTCAACTTGTAAAACAAGGAATGTTCCCACAACTTTTGTAACACTAGGATCACATGTTGCTCATGCATTGTTTCATTCTCAGAATACACGAGAATGTCGTCGATATAAACTACAACAAAGGTGTCAATGTATTCCCTCGAAACATTGTTTAAAAAACTACTGAAAGGCCGCCGGGGCGTTACACAACCCGAATGGCATGACAGCATATTCAAACAACCCATACCGGGTTTTGAAAGATGTTTTCCATTCATCCCCCTCTTGGATCCGGACCAGATGATAGGCCCCTCTCAGGTCTAACTTTGTATAGATATTGGCTTCTTCACCTGGTTCAGTAGTACCGAGATAAGAGGAAGGGGATATCTATTCCTTACGGTAGCTTGATTTAACTTCCGATAATCGGTACACGTTCTCAAATCCCCATTAGCTTTTGATATAAAAAAAGGGGGGGAGGCTGCCCGGGACTTAGAGGGGCGAATGAAGCCGATCTCAAGAAAATGATCTAAGTATTCTCTCAGGTGTTTTGGTTTCTGACACAGATTTTGCATACACTCGGCATGAGGGAAGTGGGCCCCTTCTATGAGGTCTATCTGACAATCATAGTCTATGAGGTGGTTGTTGTTCGGCTTGGGATTCACTGAAAACATCCTGATACAGGCAATATGCTGCTGGTAAGTCTACACTCTTTTCCGCTGCCGTAGCAAGGCACCAAGGGTGGGCCAAAGCACTGGCCTGGGAAGTCTCCTCTCTAAAACAGTTCTCTAAGCATTCGTCAGAATGGAAATGGAGCGTTTTTATTCTCCAATTAATTTCAGGGTTGTGGTACCACAGCCATGGCATGCCCAAAATGATTTCATATTGGGGGCTACAATGATATTCAATGACAAGATCTCCTCATGAATATGTAACCCATCCCGCACTGCCACTCCTACCTTTTCAGTCTGTTCTGTAACAGGACTCGAGGTTAGCGGTTTACCATCAACCGCCAACACTGTTTCTGGTATCTCTCTACTGACTCTCTTTAAAGACAACTTATGAACCAGACCTTGGTCTATAAAATTGCCAGTTGCTCCCGAGTCTATCATTACAGTGATAGTATATGATGACTCCCTGACAGTTAACTCCATCTGAACCAAAATGTGTGCCTCTGTCTGTCCTCCCTCTGAGGCCGATAAAGAAGGCACCTTCCACTGGCAACTGTTTTCTCCTTTATCCATACCTTCTTTTATCTCAGTCTCCCTATTACTTACTCCTTCTGGCAAAACCACTATAGCTAATTTTTTCCTGTCATAGAAGATGGAGAGGTCTTAGGTCTGGTAGGGCATTCACGGACGAAGTGCCCTTTCTTCCCACAGTACATGCACTGCCCGTTTACTCTGCGTGCTTCCCTCTCCTCTTTGGATAGTGGGGATCTAACAGCCCCCAACTCATGGGTTCCACCCCAGGTTTGTTTTCTAATGTCGGTTTCCTCATCCCCTTATCATACCTTGGTGTCCATCTTTCACCTCTCCTCTCACCCACTCTCTCTGATATTCGGTGATCCAAACGAAGAGTGAGGTTCATTAAATCAGTACAGTTAGTGGGTTGGGGATCGATTTGAGCTAAAACGTTTTTCATTTCGTCTCTCAAACCCTGGTAATACAAGGACATTCATTTTTTTTCTGGCCACCCTGTTTCTGCTACTAGCCGATTGAAAGAAGTAAGGTAAGTAACCACATCCCTTCTTCCCTTTTTTAACTCTAACAGATCACAGTTAGCGCTGAAAGTAGTGGCTCATCTATCAAACACTCTTTCTAGTTCCCTCCTGAAAGCGCCCAATCGGACAGTACGGGGTCGTTATTCTTCACCAACGGAACAGCCCAATTAGCCGTATTCCCTGCTAAGTAAGATATCGCAAAGGCTACTCTGGAATGGTTGGTGGGAAAGGACGAGGGTTTGCAAGAGAAGTGAAGCATGATCGGTGTCAAAAACACCTGGATTTTTTTAGGATCTCCTGTGTACCATTCAGGAGTGGCAAGAGGTATGGGTGGTGGTACATGTACTTGTATCTGCGAAGGAGTAGTTCATGCATCAAATGGATTGCGAACCTGTCTCTCTAACTGATCTGTTAGAGCTGCTGTTTCTGCCTTAGAGGTAGCTAATTCCTGTTGTACTAGAACTAATGCTTGCATAACATCATCTAAAGTAGCCATAGTCTACCCAACCTGGTCGGGAGGTGTTAAATACGTGGGTGCGTAATTCTGTCAGCTTCCAGCAAATATGCACACCTCAGAACCGGAATGTAGCTCAATATGGTCCACCTCCCAACACCTCCAACTTTATGATGTATATATATACACATAGAGTAGTGAAGTGGTCAGGCGAGGGATAGGGAATAGGGAAGGGAACAGCAGGGAGTAGGAAGCTGTGAAAAAGAAGAAACAACAAATTATTAAAATGCTATGTCAAACTTTCTACTCTCAATATTTCTCGTAAATATCCATAAAGGCATATACCTTTGTATGCAACCAACACCTTTAACAGTGACTTGCTTCCTGCTGGACTAGAACCATCCAGATGTATCCTTATTGTTGTTAATTCTACAATAAAGCAAAACAGGTTACTTCAGTATTCTGTTTCATGCATGCGTGCCCCCAAATACCTCAAACCCCCCAATCATTCTTTACATACCACAAACATCTAAGGAATAACCAGGGAATAGCAGAATCCTTGGAAAAGTTCTGTGATAACCAATAAACAAAGTATTGAGCCACGGACCCTAAATAATCCAAATGAGAAGTTCAGAAATCTTCACGTTCACCTGAACGTTAATCCAATTTAGGAAAGGAAGACATTAGAACAAAAGTAAACCATGCTTATTCAAAGCGAAAAGCCTTCCCCAAGAAAAGGTTACGTAACCTTAAATGACCGAGCCTTCATAAAGGAGACCAGCATCCAATTCACTACAATGTAATGATAATAGTTTTGCTCACAATTGCCCGTAGCAAAGTCAAAGAAGTTCACACGATTACCTCGACTCCACCCTTAGGTTCAACCCTTAGGTTGAACTGGTGCCAGGGGCGAGTCCTCCCTCCCCCTGCACCCCCTCCCAGAGTTCTGCACCCTCCCAACTGTAGAAGTACCCCTGGTAGACAAATCTGGGGGGACACTGCATACAGATGTCCCACCCGCCAGGTCAGGCAGTACCTGTCCCTGGCCGCCCAACCCAGGATCCAAGCCTTGTGGCTGAGCCGGTGCCAGAGGCGAGCCCTTCATCCCTCTGCACCCCCTCCCAGAGTTCCGCACCCTCCCACCTGGAGAAGTACCTCTGGAAGTCAACTCGGTAGGGACACTGCTGACAGACATCCCTCCTGCCAGGTCAGGCAGTACCTGCCCCTGGCACCCCAGCCCAGGATCTAAACCCTGTGACTAAGCAGACCCCGAACCCATGGTGCTCTGATTACAGACGCCCCTGGTTCTCCTGGCACTAGGGGCTCCCCTTCAATGGATGGCCTATCAGGACAGCCTAGGCTCCCAACCTAGGGTTCACTTATGGAACTCTCCAGGCCCTGAGACTGCGGTTGGGGCACCTCCCTGTCTCACTCCTTCCTGTAGATAGGACGTGAGGCCCTACAACCCTCTCACTACCCTGGGACCTAGCTGGGCTATTCAGCACCTCTCCCACCTCGCTGGGTTGGAGGATCCCTGCACCATTCACTTCAGGATCACTCCCCGATGCCCTCTCAGACTCTCTGGCACTCACCCAAATGTCTGCCTCCCGTGCAAGGTCCCTGGGGTCAAAGAACCCACACTGCAACAGGTGTTGGCGCAACCTGGGAAAACAACTCCCGAGGACGTGCTCCCTGATAATCCGATGGAACAGTCCTTCCCAATCGATCACCGTGCCACACTCTCTCCACTCCTCCAGTGTTGTCCAACACACGTCCACATACTCCCCCCAAGATTGATGGGACAGTTTTTTGCCGCCCCTAAAATCCAACCTGCCCCCCTCCTCCTGGGGATCAGGCACCATCTTCTGGGCTCTGGGAGTAGGACTTCCCACACTGGAATCACTCTCGCTGCCACCACTGGATCCCACCCTCACTGGTGAATCCAGACTCCAGAAACCACTCTCGGGGGACAACCTACCCTCCTGAGTTAGTCTCTCCCTGGCAAAAGCCCTTTCAGCCTCAGCCATCCTTTCCATTGCAAGGACCTTTTCGGTCTCTAACCTTTTTTCTTCCACCCACAGCTGCCCTATCTCCTTGGTGTGCTCCAACCTGAGCTTCTCCAAAGCCAGCTGATTGTCCCTTTCTTCCCTCCTATCTACCCACTCTTCTGGGGACAGGGAAAGGGATGGGACAGTGCCTCTGGGACTGGCCCCAGCACGGGACTCCCTGTCTATGATGTCCTCACTCGCTACTGGCGTCTCCGCCCTGTCATCTTCTTCCTCCTGTTTCAGGCTCCTTAGGGCCACCCTCTCGGCATACAGCCAGGGCCCTCTCTGGTTCATAGTGCTCCCGGTCCCACTCATCCTCTTGCCATTTATTCAGGAATCCCTGAAGGCCTGGCTTGGTGTCTGACCCACTTACTGTTATATTTCTCTCCTCACAGAACCCCCTCAACTCCACCCCACTGTACTTGAACAGATGGTCAAAATCAAAGGCAGATTCAATTTTGGCAAGACTTACTGCAAGACAAGGGACCCAGGTGCAAGAGCTGGCTACAGGAGTGCACAATTCAAAATACCACTTTCTGGGTGCAACAAAATCAGGAACAATAATCCCCAAAACCTGTGATTACTCTACCTGTAGAATTTGTAGTGCCACCAGTTGTCGCCGTGTAACTGCGCAAACACAAGTCCTATCCCACCGCTGAGCACCAATATTAGAAATGGGGTAGCGTGGTGCAGAGCTGGTGGGCCAAACTCCAGAGGAAATGTGTAAAGCATCCGCGCAGCACTCACAGGAGACACACAAGGCACACTACAAAGAGACGCCACACAAGGTTATGTAGGAATAACTTTTGTATTATGTAAAACACAGGATAATCACAGTAACCTCTGCACTGCGCCAACTGGCGCCAGGTCAATATTTACAGGGGATTATATCCAGGGCAGCACTAATCGGGCCGCTGCCCGAACCATCGCCATCACAACTAGAATAAATGTAATGTCCATCAGCATTAGGACACATTGGCATTAGGCCTGAAAGGAAATCATGCTTGAAGGTCATGAGGCCTCACCTTAGGCCTAAAGACATCGTCAGGCATTGGGGAAAAAGCATTAACATTGAACGCAAACCCATCAGCGTCCAACCCTAGAGGGAAAGCATTATCATTAATATAGAGCATTAGGCCGGATCAACTGTAGTAGGCATAGCCCTGTGAACATCACATTAAACATGCACATTAGCATTGGTATATAACCTGCAATGAAAACATCATGGCATCACCATAGGCAGACTCACATGCAGTAGACATCGCCATGAGCTCAAACACCTCAGGCTTTATCAGTAGACAGGAAAACAGTAGGCATATAACAGCAGGCATGAAAACTCATTATGCATCAAAACCCATAAGGCCTAGTACATTATGCATAAAACCATCAGCAATGTGCGCATTCCCTTAGCATAAACAACACATTATGAATGCCTTTAGCAAAACGCCCCATTTGCATTGGGCCTAGAATGAAACTAGCATGGCATGAATCCAAGTGGGTCTGCGAACATAACCAAGACGTCAGGCATCAAATCAGCACTGCAACCATTAAGGAAGACATTAGGCATGAATAGATTAGGCCTAGGAAAACATTATCATGGCAACCCCGAGGGGAAAGAAGTAGGTAACGTTATGGGCCTAAAGACATTATCAGCAGGCATAAACGTGAGCATACATCACATTAGGCATGAATATGGGCATTGGGCATCACCAGATCCATTGTGCATCTCACCACTGCGAACATTGGGGGAGAACATTAGCGTAGGGGTGCATCCATTGTAACCCCAAACATCATTACCCACACTGCAGGTTAGTCTCTGGCGTCGCAGCGCCTAGGGAGCCCCCCCACTGGGGCCATCAGATTACAAATGCCCCCAACGCTGCAGCTCCCCACAGTCCTGCGGGGTGCAGCTGTCAAATTCAGTACTGCCACTTCTAGGGGGCTCCGCTCTGGTCCTCTCTTTACTCACAATGTGCCCCCAAAAGACCACTGGTTCATTGGAGTCCTCCCTCCGGGACTCGGAATGCAGGAAATGCCTCCAAAGCAACCAGGGGGCCCTCAGGGTGGCCACAGGGGGGCGGGCACCAACAATGTTCCCCAACTTCATCCCAACCAAGCTGGGACTGAGCCCTAATCACCGGGCTCTCTAGAGTCCTAGCGCAATCTCTGGGCACAGGCACTGTGCCCCGATAGGCCCCTTCCTTCTGGCAGGCGATGGGGGCAGCAGGAATGGAACAGGCACTGCTCCCCCTTCTCCGGTGGCTGCAGGGCTCTCTCTGGCAATAACGTGGGGAGTACCACAGGCCTTCTCCTTGGGGGGGTTGAAATACAGCACACAGGAAAGTAGCGCCCACGCTCCTCACCTCCTTCTGGGGCACAGCTGTAGCACTCACGAGGCGCTAGAGCACTCCCAAGTCCAGTGTCCTCCAGAATAAAATAGCGCTTTGGCAGCACAGCGCTGCAGGTATCAGCTCCCCACCTCCTTGAAGTGCAGGCAGACAGACGATAGCACTCACAAGGCGCTAGGGCAGGAGAACAGGCAGGCAATGCTGGGCCAGATCAGCAGTCAGTGGGCACTCATTAGTACAGGACAGCAGCTCTTAGAAGCAGTCATCTCCCATAAAGTGGCACTCCTCCTGGCACCGCAGTCTCCACTCCAACAAAGGGCTCCGACTAGCCCGGTGGACAGCAGAGGGGTACAGTTGGGCCCGTGGGCCAGCACACAGGCCCATGCAGCGCTACCTCCTGGCAGAGTGTCCCCTCTCATTCAGGTCCACGCTCAGTCTGAGCACATGCATCTCTACTGCTCTACATATACACCCCTCCTCCCACCTACTAGAAAGGGCTGGAAGCTTCTAGAACAGGGTCTCCAACCTTTTCTGTACTGGGAGCTACTTATGTTCAATAAAACACATTAACAGCTGCTAATATTATTATATTGATATTAATTCAAGCAAGCAAAATCTTTCTAATTTAATAAGCTGGGCTGCACACAGGTGAGCTACTCAGAGTTAGCTCAAGAGATACAGTAGCTCACGAGCTACTGGTTGGAGACCCCTGTCTAGAAGGTCCCTGGCAATTCCAGCCTCAATTGTCACTGTGGGGGAAGTGTAGAGCACCTTGTCACTTCAAACACTAGACTGCCAACCCACCTCAGGCAGGCGGCACAAGCAGACAGAAATGGCGTCCATTTTAAAAGTTACATTTTACAAAGGCGCATTTCTACAATGGTGGAAATAAAGGTGTGTACACCATTGCACAACATTTATTATTTTCAGTTCAGACACACCATGTCAGTAAAAAGGCTACGGGGAAAAGCTTAAAATTTTAGGACAATAAGGGCCAAGTCCAACACAACCCCCTCCCAGCCAAAAGCCAGGGTAGACCGATCAATGCCTTGATGGGCTTCCCTGTCAGCTTCCAGCGAATATGCACACCTCAGAACCGGAATGTAGCTCAATATGGTCCACCTCCCAACACCTCCAACTCTATGATTTATATAACACACATAGAGTAGTGAAGTGGTCAGGCGAGGGATAGGGAATAGGGAAGGGAAAAGCAGGGAGTAGGAAGCTGTGAAAGAAGAAATAACACATTAATAAAATGCTATGTCAAACTTTCTACTCTCAATATTTCTCGCTCATATCCATAATGGTATATACCTTTGTATGCAAAAAAAACCTTCAACAGTGACTTGATTCCTGCTGGAATAGAACCAGCCAGATGTATCCTTATTGTTGTTAATTCTACAATATAGCAAAACAGGTTACTTCAGTATTCTGTTTCATGCATGCGTGCCCCCAAATACCTCAAACCCCCCCAATCATTCTTTACATACCACAAACATCTAAGGAATAACCAGGGAAGAGCAGAATCCTTGGAAAAGTTCTGTGATAACTAAGCATGGGCGAATTTTGCGAATCTCGCGTTCGCGAATTTTGCGGATTTGCGAACTCGCAATTCGCAAAATCCGCGAATTCTCGCGAATTTGCGGATTTTTTTTTGTGTGTTCGCGCGGGTTTCTGCCAGTTCGCGAGGGTTTTGTACAATTTCGCAAACGCGAACTTACCTGTCGGGTCGCAAGTTTCGCTAACTTGTTGTTTCTACGTGTCCAGCCTGTTTGAGACACTCTTCTTCATCACTGCCACTCTCTGTCACCACTGCCACTCTCTGACTACTCATGCCACCCTCTGGCCCACCCATGCCACCCTCTGTTTCATCACAGCACCCTCTGGTTGTCCAGTCAGTGTACATTATTGTGGCAAAGCAAGCACACCTTCCCTGCCTCAAGTGACCTGAATTAATTTGGGGCTGATTAATGTGTCACAGAATATTTTTTTAGCTGGCACCTGCTTCCTTAGTGCTTCCTGATTAGTGATCTTTTGCACTTGCTAAGTGCTTTCATTGTTGCAAAATTAGTTACAACACCTGCCCTGCCCCAACTGACAATAATGAATTAGGGGCTGATTAATGGATTTGAACTTCCAGCCTGGCTCCTGCTTGTCTCCCTTAGCTGTAATTCAGGGCCTTTGTGGCATATGTGTAACTATTCTGAGGTTCAGAGCAGGGTCACATAATAGTTGCAACTGAACTCTGGAGGGGCCCCTCAGGAAGCACTACAGGAAATGGCTACTAATGATGAGCCTGAACTTTTGAACCTGGTAAGTAGTTTCAGTTTTGCTAAGATCGTATTTCTGCAATTTTGCGCTTATTCGCGGGGCGCGAAGTTGTACTGGGAAGCCGCGAACTCACGCGAACAGTGCGAGCAAGCCATAAAATCCGCTGCTCGCGGATTTGCGGATTTTGCAGGAGATTCGCGAATCTCGCGGATTGCGAATTTACCGAAAATCCGCAAAATCCGCGAGCGAAACGGATTTTCCGACCATGCTTAGTGATAACCAATAAACAAAGTCTTGAGCAACGGAGCCTAAATAATCCAAATGAGAAGTTCAGAAATCTTCAAGTTCACCTGAACACTAATCCAATTTAGGAAAGGAAGACATTAGAACAAATGTAAACCGTGCTTCTTCAAAGCGAAAAACCTTCCCCAAGAAAAGGTTAAATCACCTTAAACGACTGAGCCTTCATAAAGGAGACCAGCATCCAATTCATTACAATGTAATGATAATAGTTTTGCAGACAATTGCATGTAGCAAAGTCAAAGAAGTTCACCCGATTACCTCGACTCCACATAGGAGGTAATCTGAGGAAGCAAAATAGAAAGACTTCTGTCTTCCGAAGAGAGCCTGTGCGTAGAGCCTTACACACACGCTAATGGCTGATGTAAATACCTGGAGGGTGAGGAATGAAGGATGGCCACTCTGTCTCCCACGAACTACCCTCACCTCCGAAGCAGCAGAGTCCGGTGCCAGAATCCTGAACCAAAAGAATTACGCACGCCAATGCGTGCACTTCCTAGCAGAAATACCCATGCGCCCGGCTGGGCATCATGGGAAATGTAGGTTCGAGGCATGTGGGCTGCTGAATTCACATCTGTGCATAGATCGCCACCTAGTGTTGGGTCCGGATGATTGCACTTTGTTGTCCTGGAAGAGTTTTCGAAGTATCACGAGATAGGTGGCTCCTCCTCTGGACTACAGTGCGCATGGGCATCCTCTCCATCCTCAGATTGTTTTTTTTCGCCATTGGGTTCGGATGTACTTCTGTTGCTCGAAGTTCGGAAATATATATTTGTAACTTTTGAAAGGCCAAAAGGCCTTCGGGGCGTCGGTATTATATCTTCGATCGGTACCTCCTACTTATTCCTGTTCTTTCTACTCAGGACGTCGAATCGGGCCGCGTGGCCTTCTCGACACCAGGGCCAATCGTCGATGGAACGAAGTCCTTTCAAGCGATGCCCCAACTGTAACTCTAAATACCCGCACATTGATAAACACTCAGTCTGTAATAAGTGTTTATCTCCTGAACACAACGAAGCAGACTGCTTAGCCTGTGCTCAATTTAGGTAAAAAAAGTCTCTTCGGGTTCGACGTGCAGCGAGACAGACGATGCAGAAGTCGGCGCCCGAGCCAGAGAACATCTTTGAAGACGACGAAGAGAGCATGAGGACTCAGATCAGCAGTCGGGGCAGGGGTCCGAACACGACTCCAACTACTGCGTCGATGAAGAGGAAGACATCATCGAGGTAGGGGACGACCAACCAGGCATGGGAGCCGTCGAGGACGACTCCGGGGAAGACACTGGGCCGACCGTGCGTACGGAGCCCAATATATTTGCAGGTTCAGATCCATAGGCTCAGGTCGAGGCATCGCCGGAAGGCCTTAGCCAAGATCAGCACGATGATTCCATAGCCCCGCAGTTAAGCCCGGCTACGAATATATTACAAGAGCCATCGGTACAACTTTCCAAAAATCTGGAAAAATCGAAATCGAAACCGAAAGTGGTAGCTACCAAACAGAAACAGAAACTTATCGACATCCCATTCTTCGGACCCAAAATGGCGGATCCGTCGAAGCCGGCCAAGCAAAGACAGGTCGTCGACCCATCGAGGTCGCTTGTAAAGGTTGTCGAGGCCAGAGCCGCTACTCCCACATTCGCGGTTAAGCGGAAGGCAGTCGACCCGACGACATCGACGTCGACGCCTGGCAACACTAAAAAAGGACTCGAACGGACAAATTTTATCGATCCGAAGTTACGCGTCGAACAACCGAAGCAGGTGCACGCAAAAACACTTAAGCCAAAGTCGAGTCTCGAGCCGAAGACCTCCGTCAAAGCAAGGGACCACAGCATCGCTTCGAAGCAACATGCTCCAAAGTCGACACCGGCCCACAAAATGGTTATCGAACAACCAAAAAATATCGGATCGATACCCACGGCTCCAAAACAGGTCATACAAGCTACTAAAACGGTCCAACAACCAAAGGCTCTCGGACCGATAAAATTCCGACTCCCTCCGCATATCAAGCCAAGGGCGCTCGAGAAACATAGCGGATTCCAACCAAGCCAGCCAAAAAGGCCAAGATTGGGGGACATAGCTACTGTAGCAGAGGAACAGGATCCCTCAGCTGAAGAACTGTCTAAACTGTATGTCAACCCCGACACTGGGAAGATTACCCTGTTGAAAAGGAAGATCAGGCCTGAAACTAACGTGGAGTTCTACAAAATACCTCTAAAGAAAAAAAGAGACACTTCAACATCTCCAGTGCTCTTTGAACCTATCACACCATATGTACAGGAAACATATATGTACTTGCCCACACGCACAGATGACTATGGGGAGTATGAGGACAATGACCAATACAATTATCCAACAGATGCTGACCAGGACACACAAACTCAGCCATGGACTGACCCTGTGGATCCTGGAGATTCTCAAACAATTCCTGATAACACTGCATACCCTGTTAAAACATCGCCTACAGATGACACAGCTGCTTTTAACGCGCTAATAGAAAGAGCTGCATATAATCACCATGTGGAGATGCACGCAGATCCCATTGATGAAGACTTCCTCTTTGACACTTTTAGCACCTCTGAAAAAAGCGTCAAAACATTGCCAATGCTAAAAGGGATGCTTAAACATGCAGGGGACTTATTCAAAGACACCACCAGGGCACGGGTCATTAATTCTAGGATAGAGAGAAAATATAGACCAGCCCCGGTTGACCCTACATACATTAGGGGACATCTGCCTTTGGACTCTCTAGTTGTCTCCAATGCACGTAAACGTGCTAATTCTCAAACATCTGGCAAAGCTCCACCTCCAGACAAAGAGTCCAAAATTCTGGAGGCATCAGGAAAAAGGGTGGCTGCTCAAGCAGCTAACATCTGGAGAATTGCAAACACGCAAGCCCTGTTAGCTAGATATGACAGGGCGCACTTTGACACACTGGAACAAATCTTTCAACACCTACCTGACCTTTATAAAGAACAGGCAGAATTCCTGATACAGGAGGGCAAGCTCATATCTGATGCATCCATAAAATGTGCCTTAGATGCAGCAGACACAGCAGCCAGAGCTATCAACACCAGCGTCATGCTTAGACGACATGCATGGCTACGCATCTCCGGGTTTAAAAATAAAGTTCAAACAACTTTACTTAATCAACCCGTTAACCCTGACTTTTTGTTTGGTCCTGATGTGGACACCATACTGGACAAAATGAAAAAGGACACGAGACAGCCAATTCTATGGGTGCCCCGCAGTCACAGCAATATAGAGGCGGTTCCTTTCGTCGCTCCAGCAACAGAGGAGCTCTTAGAGGAGCCTCAACACAGCAAACCTCTTATAATAAAAGCAACACGCAAAACACCTACAACAAGAACAGTAGAGGTGGATACCCTGGCAATAGCACCAAGGGTAGAGGATGGGGAAATAACAGCTCCAGGTCCTCCACCAACACCAAACAGTGACTTCTTGTCACTGCCCCCAGACCATGTAACACCGGTGGGGGGAAGACTACAGCAGTTCCTGCCAGTCTGGGAAACCATAACTACAGACAGGTGGGTGAGGCAAATTATACGGCATGGCTATTGCCTAGAATTAATGTCCACACCGCCCAACATACCCCCAAGACAACGTCCTATGTCCGCACAGAACACCTACACTTATTGCAGCAGGAGGTCATCAGCATGCTACAAAAAGGGGCCATAGAACTAGTACCCTTAGAACACCAGGGTACAGGGGTGTACTCTCTGTACTTTCTAATCCCCAAAAAGGACGGGTCTCTCAGACCAATTTTAGATCTCAGGCCCCTAAACCAATACATCTTGTCAGAGCATTTCCACATGATCACTCTGCAGCAGGTGTTGCCACTGTTGCATCAAGGAGACTTCCTCGCAACATTGGACCTCAAAGACGCATATTTCCATATACCTATACACCCGGCACACAGGAAATACCTCAGGTTCACAATTCAGAACCAGCACTACCAATTCAAGGTCCTCCCTTTTGGGGTAACAACAGCCCCAAGGGTGTTCACCAAGTGCTTAGCAACAGTAGCTTCACACCTCAGAAGACAGCACATACATGTCTATCCATATCTGGACGACTGGCTAATACAAGCACAGTCAGCCCAGCAGTGTGCCAGCCACATGTCGAGCACAATTCACCTCCTGCACAACCTAGGTTTCTCGCTGAACTACAACAAATCCCATTTCTAGCCTGCCCACGTCCAGCAGTATCTGGGAGCAACAATAGACACTCTGGCAGCAAAAGCACAACCAAATCCTGCCATATTAAACAGCATCCAAACGCTCATCCAGAATTTCAGGCCACAACACTCTCTCCCAGCCCGAGTGTTTATGCAACTAATTGGCATGATGATGGCCTTGTGCATCTTCATAGTCCCTCATGCCAGACTTCACATGCGTCCGCTGCAAGAGTGCCTAGCACGGCAGTGGAACCAGGCTCAGGGCCAATTAAACGACATAGTGTTGGTGACCAGTCACACATACAACTCTCTACATTGGTGGAAACCACAAAACCTTTGCAAGGGATAACTGTTCCAGGAGCCTGTACCACAAATTGTGCTCACATCGGACGCATCCCTGATAGGGTGGGGAGCACATGTTCTCCACCACACAATACAGGGCCTATGGACCACGCAGCAAAAACAATTGCACATCAACCTGCTGGAACTGATGGCAATTTTCATGGCAATAAAAGCTTTCAAAGTACATCTCTGCAACAAAACTGTGTTGATCCGGACGGACAACATGACTGCGATGTACTATCTACAGAAACAGGGAGGAACACACTCTCCACAACTGTCGCATCTGGCACAAAGAGTGTGGAAGTGGGCCATTCAGAGAAACATTTTCCTCCTGGCGGAACACCTCCCAGGCAAGGACAATCAGATAGCGGATCTGCTCAGCAGACACAGGCAGCAAGTGCACGAGTGGGAGATTCACCCCTCAGTGCTTCAACCATACTTCCAACGGTGGGGACAGCCGGAAATAGACCTGTTCGCCACAAAGGAAAACGCAAAATGCCGGTCCTTCGCCGCAAGGTTCCCACACCCGCAGTCTGAGGGGAATGCGATATGGATGAACTGGTCAGGCAAATTTGCATACGTTTTTCCACCAGCACCACTGATACCGCTGGTGGCACGCAAACTGCACCAGCATTCCATGACGCTGATCCTAGTTGCTCCTACATGGGCGAGTCAACCGTGGTATACCACGTTCCTAGAACTTTCCGTGGTGCCCCATCAAAGGCTACGCCTAAAATCCAGCCTCTTAACGCAGAGCCATGGAGACATTCAGCACCCAGATCCGCAGCAGCTGAACCTTGCAATCTGGCTCCTGAGGTCCTAGAGTTTGGCTACCTCAACTTACCTCCTGACTGCATGAACATTATCAAGGAGGCAAGAAAGCCTACAACTAGAGCTTGCTATGCGTCATAGTGGAAGCGTTTTGTCATTTATTGTAACAACAACGACATAAACCCACTGGACGCGTCCATTCAAAATATCATATGCTATCTTTTGCACTTACACCGCTGCAATTTAGCCTATACGTCCATAGGGATACACTTAGCAGCCATACCTGCTTACCTTCAGAACAGACAGCATCTTTCGCTGTTCAGAGTGCCTGCAATTAAGGCATTCATGGAGGGTCTCAAACGAGTGATTCCACCAAGACACCCACCTTCCCCTGTCTGGAACCTAAACGTCGTTTTAACCAGACTAATGGGACCTCCTTTTGAGCCATTACACTCCTGTGAGATACAATTTTTAACGTGGAAGGTGGCTTTTCTCGTAGCCATTACTTCGCTTCGAAGAGTTAGCGAGCTGCAAGCCCTAACTATTCAAGAGCCATTCATTCAAATTCACGCAAATAGGGTTGTGCTTCGGACAAACCCTAAATTCATGCCCAGAGTGGTATCACAATTCCACATAAATCAAACAATAGAACTGCCAGTGTTCTTCCCGAATCCACAGTCAGTACCTGAAAGAGCCCTGCACACACTGGATGTTAAAAGAGCTCTGCTGTATTACATAGACAGAACTAAAGATTTCAGGAAGACAAAACAGTTGTTTGTTGCCTTTTCACCACAGCACAAAGGTAACCCTATTTCAAAGAATGGCTTAGCTAGATGGATAGTTAAATGCATCCAAATATGTTACATTAAAGCTAAACGTACTTTAACAGTGCCCCCAAGAGCGCATTCCACACGCAAAATTGGGGCATCTATGGCTTTCTTAGGGAACATCCCTCTACAGGAAATATGTAGAGCGGCCACATGGACAACCATACATACATTTACCAAACACTACTGCGTAGATGTACACTCCAAGCAGCAAGCAGCTGTAGGACAGGCTGTTCTCAAAACTCTTTTTCAGACTGCTGCAGCTGGCACAGGCAGCCACCGCTAGGGGAGAGACTGCTTTACATTCTATGCACAGATATGAATTCAGCAGCCCACATGCCTCGAACGGAATATGCTACTTACCGGTATGCATCTGTTCTTGGCATGTAGGGCTGCTGACATTCATATCGCCCGCCCTCCTCCCCGGTGCCTGTTGCAGCTGTAGCACTCTTTCATTCATTCTTACTCTTACTTTCTTGCATGGACATCTCTTACTGTATCACACTCCATCTCTGCCACAATTGCGAAAAACAATCTGAGGATGGAGAGGATGCCCATGCGCAATGTAGTCCAGAGGAGGACCCACCTATCTCGTGATACTTCGAAAACTCTTCCAGGACAACAATGTGCAATCATCCGGACCCAACACTAGGCGGCGATCTATGCACGGATATGAATGTCAGCAGCCCTACATGCCAAGAACAGATGCATACTGGTAAGTAGCATATTCCTTCCTTTCAGCCGAAGAGAACTCGGTAGGGGTCTATGAGCGTTGGGCCTGACAGTGCACCCCTCCTCCCAAGCGCCTCTTTGCACCAGGCTTCGTCGGATGTGCAGCATGAAAAGCACGAACAGCAGCAGGGGCATATATGTTCTGTACAGGCTCCCAGGAATCGTCCTCCGAGGAATACCCCTTCCATGAGACCAGATACCACAAACTGCCATTCTTAAGTTTGGAGTCCAAGATGCGACGCACCTCATACTCCAACTGTCTATCACGTACCACAGCGGAACTGCCTTTCTACGAGCCCCCTTGGCTGGCTTCAGAAGGCTGCAGTGGAACACTGGATGGATCCTCAAGGTGTTTGGTAAATGGAGCTTGTAGGCAACCGGATTGATCTGTTTGATCACGGGATAGAGACCAATGAATTTAGGGTGAAACATGCTACGTATCCTCAAACAAATGTATCGCGTAGACAACCACACCCTGTCACCCGGCTTGTAAGTGGGACCATCCCTCCAATGTCTATCCACCCAGGCTTTGTATTGTAATTTTGCTTTGACAAGGTGTACTTGGACCTTCTTATGGATCGCTCTCATCTTTTTCACTCGTCCTGACACCTCTGGTTGTGCCTCGAGATCACTGGGCCACGAGATAGGCAGTATTCTTGCATTAAACCCATGATTAGCAAAAAAAGGAGAAACACCCACTGAGCTGTGCCAGGAATTATTATATGCTAGCTCTGCCAACCATAGGAGAGATATCCAGGACTCCTGTCCCTCCGCTGCATAGCAACACAGGTATTTTTTAAGTGTTTGATTTAATCACTCTGTTTGCCCGTCGGTTTGTGGGTGGAAGCTGGTGGACAATGCCGGAGACACTTGGAGGGCCTTGCACCACATCCGCCAAAATCGAGCTATAAACTGGGGGCCTCTGTCTGACACAATGGTATTCGGGGGGCCATGAAGACGAACTACATGTTCTAGCAGTAACTGTACCGTTTGTCCAGCTGTTGGGAGGTTGTGGGAGGGGATGAAGTGTCCCATCTTTGTAAAGCTATCCACCACCACCAGGATCGCTGTCTTCCCTTGATCATTTGGCTGGCCAGTGATGAAATCGGACTGATGTTTTGCCATGGTTGAGTGGGGGTCGGCATGGAATCAGTTTTCCTCTGGTTCTTGTGGTATCTCCCTTAGCCCTGGCACAAACCTCACAATCCGCTATCCAGGCTGTCACATCTTTGATTAAGGTATCCCACCAAAAATGCCTTTGTATCAGTTGCACCGATTTGGCACTCCCCAGATGTCCTGCCAGGATCGAGCTGTGGCACCAGTCGAATGCTTTGCGCTGCAAAGGCTTGGAAGGTAGATATAGTTTGTGTTCAACAAACGGCAATCTGTGTTTCATAATCCTTTGAGGGTGCTCACTTGCCCATTTATTCCAGCCGTCTGCAGAGTGTAACTTCTTTACTCCGTCAAGGAAATTCTCAATTGTCACAGCACACAATACTTTAGAGGGGGTGATGATTGACCCAGACGGTGCTTTATGTGAGAGACTATCGGTGCCTTGTCTGGACAAGGTATCAGCCTTTATGTTTGCCGTTCCTGGTCGAAAGGTGACTATGAAATCGTATTCTGCGAAAAAAAGCATCCATCTCATTTGTCTCTGAGACAATTGTCTAGTAGTCTTCATATATTGTAGATTTCTGTGGTCCGTGAAAACCGTGACTTGGTGTTTCAACCCCCACAGATACTGTCTCCACTCCTGGAAATCTCTTTTTATTGCCAGAAGCTCTTTTTCTACGATAGTATAGTTGAGTTCTGCTGCACAGAGTTTTTTGGACAGGAATGCTACAGGATGAAGTTGACCTGTTTGTTTATCTCTTTGTGACAGAACTGCCCCTAATGCTACATCAGAAGCGTCGGCTTCCACGATGAAAGGAAGATCTATTTGTGGATGTCTCAAGATAGGGGCGGTGGTGAACGCTCTCTTCAGTTCTGCGAAAGCCCTCTCAGCATCATTTGTCTAGACACAGGGTTCTCTTATTCTAAGCAATCTGGTAATGGGTGCTACCACGTGGGAGAAATGGAGGATGAAACTACGGTAGTAGTTGGCAAACCCTAAAACACTCTGTACTTCTCGTACCGTAGCTGGAATGGGCCAATCCTGCACCGCCTTCACCTTTCTTTCTGTCATGCACAGTCCTGAAGGGAACAACATCACTCCCAGGAATTCAACCTCATATACGTGAAAGTCGCATTTACTCAACTTGCAAAACAAGGAATGTTCCCACAACTTTTGTAACACTAGGATCACATGTTGCTCATGCATTGTTTCATTCTCAGAATACACGAGAATGTCGTCGATATAAACTACAACAAAGGTGTCAATGTATTCCCTCGAAACATTGTTTAAAAAATACTGAAAGGCCGCCGGGGCGTTACACAACCCGAATGGCATGACAGCATATTCAAACAAACCATACCGGGTTTTGAAAGCTGTTTTCCATTCATCCCCCTCTTGGATCCGGACCAGATGATAGGCCCCTCTCAGGTCTAACTTTGTATAGATATTGGCCTCCTCCCCCTGGTTCAGTAGTACCGAGATAAGAGGAAGGGGATATCTATTCCTTACGGTAGCTTGATTTAACTTCTGATAATCGGTACACGTTTTCAAATCCCCATTAGCTTTTGATATAAAAAAGGGGGGGGAGGCTGCCGGGGACTTAGAGGGGCGAATGAAGCCGATCTCAAGAAAATGATCTAAGTATTCTTTCAGGTGTTTTGGTTTCTGACACAGATAGTGCATACACTCGGCATGAGGGAAGTGTGGCCCCTTCTATGAGGTCTATCCGACAATCACAGTCTATGAGGTGGTTGTTGTTCGGCTTGGGATTCACTGAAAACATCCTGAAACTGGCAATATGCTGCTGGTAAGTCTACACTCTTTTCCGCTGCCGTAGCAAGGCACCAAGGGTGGGCCAAAGCACTGGCCTGGGAAGCCTCCTCTCTTAAACAGTTCTCTAAGCATTCGTCAGAATGGAAATGGAGCGTTTTCTTTCTCCAATTAATTTCAGGGTTGTGGTACCACAGCCATGGCATGCCCAAAATTATTTCATATTGGGGGCTACAATGATATTCAATGACAAGATCTCCTCATGAATATGTAACCCATCCCGCACTGCCACTCCTACCTTTTCAGTCTGTTCTGTAACAGGACTCGAGGTTAGCGGTTTACCATCAACCGCCAACACTGTTTCTGGTATCTCTCTACTGACTCTCTTTAAAGACAACTTATGAACCAGACCTTGGTCTATAAAATTGCCAGTTGCTCCCGAGTCTATCATTACAGTGATAGTATATGATAACTCCCTGACAGTTAACTTCATCTGAACCAAAATATGTGCCTCTGTCTGTCCTCCCTCTGAGGCCGATAAAGAAGGCACCTTCCACTGGCAACTGTTTTCTCCTTTATCAATACCTTCTTTTATCTCAGTCTCCCTATTACTCACTCCTTCTGGCAAAACCACTATAGCTAATTTTTTCATGTCATAGAAGATGGAGAGGTCTTAGGTCTGGTAGGGCATTCATGTACGAAGTGCCCTTTCTTCCCACAGTACATGCACTGCCCGTTTACTCAGCGTGCTTCCCTCTCCTCTTTGGATAGTGGGGATCTAACAGCCCCCAACTCCATGGGTTCCACCCCAGGTTCGTTTTCTAATGTTGGTTTCCTCATCCCCTTATCATACCTTGGTGTCCATCTCTCACTTCTCCTCTCACCCCCTCTCTCTGATATTCGGTGATCCAACCGAAGAGTGAGGTTCATTAAATCAGTACAGTTAGTGGGTTGGGGATCGATTTGAGCTAAAACGTTTTTCATTTCGTCTCTCAAACCCTGGTAATACAAGGATATTCGTTTTTTTTCTGGCCACCCGGTTTCTGCTACTAGCCGATTGAAAGAAGTAAGGTAAGTAACCACATCCCTTCGTCCCTGTTTTAACTCTAACAGATCACAGTCAGCGCTGAAAGTAGAGGCTCATCTATCAAACACTCTTTCTAGTTCCCTCCTGAAAGCGCCCAATCGGACAATACGGGGTTGTTATTCTTCACCAACTGAACAGCCCAATTAGCCGTATTCCCCGCTAAGTAAGATATCACAAAGGCTACTCTGGAATGGTTGGTGGGAAAGGACGAGGGTTTGCAAGAGAAGTGAAGCATGATCGGTGTCAAAAACACCTGGATTTTTTTAGGATCTCCTGTGTACCGTTCAGGAGTGGCAAGAGGTATGGGTGGTGGTACATGTACTTGTATCTGCGAAGGAGTAGTTGATGCATCAAATGGATTGCGAACCTGTCTCTCTAACCGATCTGTTAGAGCTGCTGTTTCTGCCTTAGAGGTAGCTATTTCCTGTTGTACTAGAACTAATGCTTGCATAACATCATCTAAAGTAGCCATAGTCTACACACCCTGGTCGGGAGGTGTTAAATACGTGGTTGCGTAATTCTGTCAGCTTCCAGCGAATATGCACACCTCAGAACCGGAATGTATCTCAATATGGTCCACCTCCCAACACCTTCAACTTTATGATGTATATATATACACACATAGAGTAGTGAAGTGGTCAGGCGAGGGATAGGGAATAGGGAAGGGAACATTAGGGAGTAGGAAGCTGTGAAAAAGAAGAAACAACAAATTATTAAAATGCTATGTCAAACTTTCTACTCTCAGTATTTCTCGCTAATATCCATAAACGCATATACCTTTGTATGCAAATAACACCTTTAACAGTGACTTGCTTCCTGCTGTAATAGAACCATCCAGATGTATCCTTATTGTTGTTAATTCCACAATAAAGCAAAACAGGTTACTTCAGTATTCTGTTTCATGCGTGCATGCCCCCAAATACCTCAAACCCCCCAATCATTCTTTACGTACCACAAACATCTAAGGAATAACCAGGGAAGAGCAGAATCCTTGGAAAAGTTCTGTGATAACCAATAAACAAAGTCTTGAGCCACGAGCCTAAATAATCCAAATGAGAAGTTCAGAAATCTTCACGTTCACCTGAACGTTAATCCAATTTAGGAAAGGAAGACATTAGAACAAAAGTAAACCATGCTTCTTCAAAGCGAAAAGCCTTCCCCAAGAAAAGGTTACGTCACCTTAAATGACCGAGCCTTCATAAAGGAGACCAGCATCCAGTTCACTACAATGTAATGATAATAGTTTTGCCGACAATTGCCCGTAGCAAAGTCAAAGAAGTTCACACGATTACCTCGACTCCACCCTTAGGTTCAACCCTTAGGTTGAACTGGTGCCAGGGGCGAGTCCCTCCTCCCCCTGCACCCCCTCGCAGAGTTCTGCACCCTCCCAACTGGAGAAGTTCCCCTGGAAGACAATTCTGGGGGGACACTGCTTACAGATGTCCCACCCTCCAGGTCAGACAGTACCTGTCCCTGGCCGCCCAACCCAGGATCCAAGCCCTGTGGCTGAGCCGGTGCCAAAGGCGAGCCCTTCCTCCCTCTGCACCCCCTCCCAGAGTTCCGCACCCTCCCACCTGGAGAAGTACCTCTGGAAGTCAACTCGGTAGGGACACTGCTGACAGACATCCCTCCTGCCAGGTCAGGCAGTACCTGCCCCTGGCACCCAAGCCCAGGATCTAAACCCTGTGACTGAGTAGACCCCCGAACCCATTGTGCTCTGATTACAGACGCCCCTGGTTCTCCTGGCACTAGGGGCTCCCCTTCAATAGATGGCCTATCAGGACAGCCTAGGCTCCCAACCTAGGGTTCACTTATGGAACTCTCCAGGTCCTGAGACTGCGGCTGGGGCACCTCCCCGTCTCACTCTTTCCTGTAGATAGGACGTGAGGCCCTACAACCCTCTCACTACCCTGGGATCTAGCTGGGCTATTCAGCACCTCTCCCACCTCGCTGGGTTGGAAGATCCCTGCACCATTCACTTCAGGATCACTCCCCGATGCCCTTTTAGACTCTCTGGCACTCACCCAAATGTCTGCCTCCCGTGCAAGCTCCCTGGGGTCAGAGAACCCACACTGCAACAGGTGTTGGCGCAACCTGGGAAAACAACTCCTGAGGACGTGCTCCCTGATAATCCGATGGAACAGTCCTTCCCAATCGATCACCATGCCACGCTCTCTCCACTCCTCCAGTGTTGTCCAACACACGTCCACATACTCCCCCCAAAATTGATGGGACAGTTTTTTGCCGCCCCTAAAATCCAACCTGCCCCCCTCCTCCTGGGGATCAGGCACCATCTTCTGGGCTCTGGGAGTAGGACTTCCCACACTGGTATCACTCTCGCTGCCACCACTGGATCCCACCCTCACTGGTGAATCCAGACTCCAGAAACCACTCTCGGGGGACAACCTACCCTCCTGAGTTAGTCTCTCCCTGGCAAAGGCCCTTTCAGCCTCAGCCATCCTTTCCTGTGCAAGGACCTTTTCGGTCTCTAACCTTTTTTCTTCCACCCTCAGCTGTCCTATCTCCTTGGCGTGCTCCAACCTGAGCTTCTCCAAAGCCAGCTGATTCTCCCTTTCTTCCCTCCTATCTACCCATTCTTCTGGGGACAGGGAAAGGGATGGGGCAGTGCCTCTGGGACTGGCCCCAGCACGGTACTCCCTGTCTATGATGTCCTCACTCGCTACTGGCGTCTCCGCCCTGTCATCTTCTTCCTCCTGTTCAGGCTCCTTAGGGCATACAGCCAGGGCCCTCTCTTGCTCATAGTGCTCCCGGTCCCACTCATCCTCTTGCCATTTAATCAGGAATCCCTGAAGGCCTGGCTTGGTGTCTGACCCACTTACTGTTATATCTCTCTCCTCACAGAACCCCCTCAACTCCACCCCACTGTACTTGAACAGATGGTCAAAATCAAAGGCAGATTCCATTTTGGCAAGACGTACTGCAAGACAAGGTACCTAGGTGCAAGAGCTGCCTACAGGAGTGCACAATTCAAAATACCCCTTTCAGGGTGCAACAAAATCAGGAACAATAATCCCCAAAACCTGTGATTACTCTACGTGTAGAATTTGTAGTGCCACCAGTTGTCACCGTGTAACTGCGCAAACACAAGTCCTATCCCACTGCTGAGCACCAATGTTAGAAATGGGGTAGCGTGGTGCAGAGCTGGTGGGCCAAACTCTGGAGGAAATGTGTAAAGCATCTGCGCAGCACACACAGGAGACACACAAGGCACACTACAAAGAGACGCTACACAAGGTTATGTAAGAATAACTTTTGTATTATGTAAAACACAGGATAATCACAGTAACCTCTGCACTGCGCCAACTGGCGCCAGGTCAATATTTACAGGGGATTATATCCAGGGCAGCACTAATCAGGCCGCTGCCCGCACCATCGCCATCACAACTAGAATAAATGTAAAGTCGATCAGCATTAGGACACATTGGCATTAGGCCTAAAATGAAATCATGCTTGCAGGTCATGAGGCCTCACCTTATGCCTAAAAACGTCATCAGGCTTTGGGGAAAAAGCATTAACATTGAACGCAAACCCATCAACGAATACCTGTGAACATCACATTAAACATGCACATTAGAATTGGTATATAACCTGCAATGAACACATCATGGCATCACCATAGGCAAAATCACATGCAGTAGGCATCGCCATGAGCCTGAATACCTCAGGCTTTATCAGTAGACAGGAAAACAGTAGGCATATAACAGCAGGCATGACAACTCATTATACATCAGAACCCATAAGGCCTAGTACATTATGCATAAAACCATCAGCAATGTGCGTATTCCCTTAGCATAAACAACACATTATGCATGCCATTAGCAAAAAGCCCCATTTGCATGAGGCCTAGAATGAAACTAGCATGGCATGAATCCAAGTGGGCCTGTGAACATAACCAAGACGTCAGGCATCAAATCAGCACCTCAACCATTAAGGAAGACATTAGGCATGAATAGATTAGGCCTAGGAATACATTAGCATGCCAACCCGAGGGGAAAGCAGTAGGTAACGTTATGGGCCTAAAGATATTATCAGCAGGCATAAACGTGAGCATACATCACATTAGGCATGAATATGGGCATTGGGCATCACCAGATCCTTTGTGCATCTCACCACAGCGAACATTAGGGCAGAACATTAGCGTAGGGGTGCATCCATTGTAACCCCAAACATCATTACCCACACTGCAGGTTAGTCTCTGGTGTTGCAGCTGGTCCTGCGGGGTGAAGCTGTCAAAATCAGTACTGCCACTTCTAGGGGGCTCCGCTCTGGGCCACTCTTTACTCAAAATGTGCCCCTAAAAGACCACTGGTTCATTGGAATCTCTCTCCGGGACTCGGAAATGCAGGAAATGTCTCCAAAGCAACCACGGGGCACTCTGGGCGGCCACAGGGGCACCGACTATGTGCCCCGACTTTACCCCCACCAAGCTGGGACTGAGCCCTACTCCCCGGGTTCTCTAGAGTCCTTGCGCAGTCTCTGGGCACCGGCACTGTGCCCCGATAGGCCACTTCCTGCTGGCAGGCGATGGGGGCAGCCGGAATGGAGCACGCACTGCTCCCACTTCTTCGGTGGCTGCAGGGCTCTCTCTGGCAATAATGTGGGGAGCCCCACAGGCCTTCTCCTTGGGGGGGGGTTGAAATACAGCACACAGGAAAGTAGCGCCCATGCTCCTCACCTCCTTCTGGGGCACAGCTGTAGCGCTCACGAGGCGCTAGAGTCCTCCCAAGTCCAGGGTTCCCAGAATAAAATAGCGCTTTGGCAGCGCAGCTCTGCAGGTGTCAGCTCCTCACCTCCCTGGAGTGCAGGCAGGCAGACGATAGCGCTCACGAGGCGCTAGGACTTGAGAGCAGGCAGGCAATGCTGGGCCAGATCAGCAGTCAGTGGGCACTCACCAGTACAGGACAGCAGCTCCTATAAGCAGTCATCTCCCATAAAGTGGCACTCCTCCTGGCACCGCAGTCTCCACTCCAGCAAAGTGCTCCCACTACCCCGGTGGACAGCAGAGGGGTACAGTGGGGCACAGGGGCCAGCACAAGGCGCATGGGGCGGTACCTCCTGGCAGAGTGTCTCCTCTCATTCAGGTCCACGCTCAGTCTGAGCTCATGGCATCTCTACTGCTCTACATATACACGCCTCCTCCCACCTACCAGAAAGGGCTGGAAGCTTCTAGAAGGTCACTGGCAGTTCCAGCCTCAATTGTCACTGTGGCCAGCCTCAATTGTCACTGTGGGGGAAGTGTAGAGCACCTTGTCACTTCAAAAAATAGACTTGCAACCCACCTCAGGCAGGCGGCACAAGCAGACAGAAATGGCGTCCATTTTAAAAGTGACATTTCACAAAGGTTGCTTTTCTACAATGGTGGAAATAAAGGTGTGTACACCATTGCACAACATTTATTATTTTCAGTTCAGACACACCATGTCAGTAAAAAGGCTAGGGGGAAAAGCGAAAATTTTTAGGACAATAAGGGCCAAGTCCAACAGCCACATATTTGTGAGTGCGACAATGTTGGATTTGTTTCTCTGAAACTGCTTTGCTTACACATCTTGCTTCACGCATCAATATCATAATGCCTCAAACACGGTGTACAAGGCCTTTGCACACGCTGTTCAATTTTGTTCTATCTTCATCCACGGGGAGACAGGGCTATCTGCAACACATAACAATACTAATCCCTGTATGCATTGCAAAGATGCATTTTATTAGAAATAACTAAGCATTTCCAGGGTTTAGGGAGTGAAGACACTTCTGCTGACATTGAGAGGTCCCTGCATGCTGATGCTTTGCCAAGCAGCTGCCTAACATCTCCGTGAGGGGTGTCCAGTTCATGACCAAGACAGGGGTCCTACATTCTGTTCCGCTAGGTAATGGGGTTTGATCATCCCGTGGGGGATTCTCGGCTACACACTCATGCACACCCTAGACGCCCATAGAGTAGGGATTGCATAGCAGGAGTAAGCCTGTTTACCACCTTGTTTTATATGCCTGCATTTATATGCACTGTTTTAGCACTATAATGGAACTATACTTACTATTTTGGTGCTTTTAGTCACTTTCATATGCTTCTGTCTACTTATCGCAGCACATATACTCTATACAAGAATATCATTGGTTCAATAAATATATTTAAGATCATCCCATTGTGTATTCCCTGTGTACTTCTTTGAGAACAAGAGTGCACAAATGACTGAGCGAAAGGGTTCTAGATCTGTTACCATAATCCCTGAGGGGTCAGGGCTGACATGTTCAGTGGTTGCCAGAAACCATTATCTCCCTGTTTGGGTTAGGGGGGCTTGTGGTGGCACTCTGAGCAAGCTGGTCTCTAGGCCAACATATACTACGGGGGTGCATAGAGTTCAGTCTAGGCATTTTGCCCAAAGTTTATGTTGTCCACAAGCATGCCGAACCTACTTATAATGGGAACTACATAACAAATCTAATATTTTTCAAGATAAATCATGCATGTTTTGGAGGTAGGGACGGCATGGTAACACTCCTTTACTGGATGTGAGAAGCCGAGACTGCACCAGACCGAGCCACCAACACTTGAACAGCAGGACCCTGCAGGCTTCATTGCTCCAGCAGCGTGCCATGTGAGGGGAACAGCTTCTACCCAGAAAGTGAGTTGAAGAGGCCCTCCCAGTTCTGAAACAGTGACCTCTATAGTGAATCGGGATGCATGGGAAGACTTCAGAATGCTTCATAATGGTGGAGCAAGAATGCACTAGGAGAGATTCTGTTATTTGAGGGCCAGGTGCTAAATCAGGTCTTGTGGATCTGAAGATATCCACACTGGAAAGAAAAACAATTTCAGCTCAACAATCATTTCTCCTTTAAATGTAATACACCCGAGGGCAGATGGCCCGACACTCAAAATACACTGGTCCCTTGCTGCCTGGCTGTAATAGATTCATGAGCCCTGCATGCACTCCCAAGTGCCACGCCTCCCCCAACCAACCAATCCAAGCACTACTCTTATGCTGTGTATAGTAGTAAACAGCATAAGAGCAGTGCCACGATTGGCTGGGACAGCCAAACATAACACTTCATCTTAAACCAATGAGAATGTCTCTGCTTCCCCAGCTCCCCCTACAGTGCGGACTATGGAAACATCAACTGCTCATGTCTGGCTGGCCACAGGAAAATATTGGCCAATCTGATATGCGCAGTTTAGATACACATCCTCAGCTGTCACCTATCAATCATGCCTGCTGCCAGGTGAGACAGCTCAGTGGTAGCCCCTCCCCCATTAAGGAAGCAGTGACTAACATATGTGTGCTACCCACTAATTGCACATACACATACTCAGCATACATACTCAAGGTCATCTTCTGGGTTTCACATAACTCCTGAACTTTACACAGGAGGAGCCAGTAGACTCATCTATTCTTGTCACAGAGAAGATGGTCTGGTCATATGAAGGCAGAAAACTTTAAAAACACTGCCTTCATGATGTGGTCATGTGGCCTGTATTATGGCATGCTGGGATAGGGGTGGCTTTATTGGGTGTATTTTTTCTATGGGGGCTGGTTGAGGTAATCAATAACTTTGGGAGCAGAGGATTGCTAATTTAGTAAGGACTGGACAAGGAAGACATACGAGAAGGTACGTTCCCGGCCGGGCTCTACGTTCATCTGAGGCCTGCAGGCTAGCCTCGTCCAGGTACAAACTAAAGTCTAAAGGGGGGAGAGCATTCTCGGTTCTCCTTCCACAGATCTGGAATGATCTACCGGAGAACCTGCGCAGGGAATCGGCTGTGCTCTCCTTTAGAAAGCTTCTAAAGACGCACCTGTTTAGAGAGACATTGACATCCGTCTAAGCTCTGCCTTTGCAGCTATGCTAGTGACTTGCTCCTCTCTGAAGTGCTTAGAGACCAGTGGTAATTTGCGCTATATAAAAATAAAATAACATAACATAACATAACAAGGTAATAGTCCTTGCTCAGGAAGCGCTATAAATGCGTGACAGTGCATTTCGGTGTGGTGATGTGGGCCACCATACTGAAATGAGTTAGCCTAACCCCTGATCCATGGTACTTGCCAGGACTGTGCTGCTGGACGACTTGTTGATATATTTAAATTGTTAAAAAAATGTCTCATTATATGCTTTTGCTGGTTTCTTTGTAAATACATATTTCTAAAATCTACTTTTTGAACCACTGCAGTCTGTGTAGAACATGGAGCCTCTTTGCAAGCTCGCCCGGAAATGTGTGAAGACCTGCTGCACACTGGATGACCCTCAACATTATGAGCAGGTGCAGCACAGAGGCTGAGTAGGTAATGGTTGCTTTTCAAAAATCAAAACATTAACACACACTCCAGTATTTTGTAACCCTGGGCGTAGTTTGCGGAGTTGCACTACGCGGCACTATTCGAAGTGCAAAAAAAACCTCAGTCACACTACGCAGAGCTACGCAAGCGGCGGAGTACGATAGAAAAATGCTGCTCGCGGTGATTGCACAGTGCCGGAAGCTTGTCCACACTGTGCAGTCATTGCGAACGGCACCGTGCCCAGTTAGAGCGGGCCCTGCTCTCCTTTTCTGCCGCTCCAGTATATTTGTACTCGAGCGACAGCTTTATAAACGCGAACGGGCAGTTTCACAATGCGAGCTGTCGAGAGCATACGCAACCACTCGCAATGTGAAACCTGACCCCCCCGCGTTAAGAAATCTCGCCAGGATGTTGATTTTCCCCGCTCCCGCTTGCCAACTTGATGTTGACGATCGCGAATGAGGAAAAATCTCACCAGGAGGTTGATTTTTCTCACTCGCGCGGTCGCCAACTTGACGTTGACGAATGCGAGCGAGAAAAATCTACGCCACGCAACGCGAAGCGGAGTTTTTCGAAACGCCGCGATCTCCACGTAGCGCGGAGTGCAGGAAACTCCGCAAGTGGAGCGGAGTTCACCACCCAGGTTTAGTATTTTGTAAAGTATTCCATTCTTCCTGTACTCTCCAAATTCCCAAGTAAATATCCGTGTTTCATCTTTACATCATAACTGCTTTGATTTAAGTTTGCGATTGTGCATAAGACTTTCTCTTCAGACCTTAACAACAAGACCTCTAAGTCTTCATTGCCAAAGTGTGACACAGCTTTATTTTCACCAGCGTATTTAAAAAAAATGCTCCTTTAACATTTAACATCAGGGCACCCCTTTATCCTGGATCAGATCTGTTCTAAATGGTGGCACTCAACAGGTCTCCCTTCAACCATTTGTTTCCCAAGAGAAACCTCTGAACTGCGTATATATCTCTTCTATGGCTTCAGTGGTAGAATCTTGTGGAGTCAGAGTGATCTCTACGCTGACGACACCCAATTGGTGTTCTCATTTAGGGACCACTCCGAAGCAACCTTCTCAAATTTTAGACGCTGTCTGTGCAATATTTCTATTTGGATGGCCCTAAATACGCTTAAACTGAGGTGTTGTTTTTCAATAAAAGAAAAACCCTCCTCCTCCCCTACTTTGGTGGCCATCTGAGCGGAACCCTCCACTGGAACCAGTGGCTTCAGCCAGGAACTTTGGATTCTGGTTCAATAATGAATTTTCATGAAAAAGCACAAATCAATCAGGTTTCTGCAGCCTGTTTCGGTAAATTGCACATGATTTGTAAAATTCTCCCTTTTCTCCCTCAAGATTCTCGCCGGACCATTGTTCACACGCTCATCACAGCACATTTGGACTATGCTAATAGTCTGCACGATGGGGCTCCGGCATACCTGATCAGACGCTTACAGATTGTTCAGAACGCGGCAGCCAGGTTGATCTATAACATTCCTTATCGCTACTCAATCTCTCCGTACCTGAAAAAGCTTCACTTGCCTCCAGTGACCAAGCGCATTCAGTTTAAGTCAATGAATGCTTCTGGCTTTTAGAGAATTGCAGGGAAAGGGCCCGGCCTACCATAGAGCTCAGCTTAAACATGCAGTCTAATCGCTCACTCAGATCTAACCATCTTCGCCTTCTGGTGATTCCTAGTTTCTGCTGCGCCAGAATGGGCTGTAGAGCTTTTGCAGTGTTCACCGCCAAAACTTGGAATAGCCTGCCACTGTCCTTGCGGTTGGCTGAATCTGAAGCCATTTTCCGACGGGACTTGAAGACCTGGCTTTTCTCTAATTCTTAGCCTGCTACGAGTATTCTTGTCTATCACTTGTCCTAGCGCCGGGACACCCCCGTTGAGGGTAGCTGTGCACTATATAAGCTTCTAATAATAATAATAATTTGAGTTGGAGATAGGTTCCATAAAAAAACAGCCATCTTTGATTGTGTGTATTTGTATAAATGAGAGCGAAAAAGTGAAAGTACTTGTGAGAAATAGGGGTTTGAGAGAGCATGTGAGTGAGAAACGGATGGTAAGAGGAGTGTGTGTGTGACAGAAAAGATAGTCTTTTAGAGGAGGATGTGAGAAGAAGTCAAGACTAGAAGATACATGAAAGGAAGATATGACAGATGAGTATATGAGATACAATTGTGAAAATACTGCCAGGAAGTGTAGTGTGTGCAGTGAGTTTTAGAGCAGTGGGAAGGATAGAGAGTGCAGGGTATTGGAGAGTGGACCGATATGGGCATGTGAATGAAAAGTATGACAGTACACTATGCGAGACAGAGAATGGGGTTGGAGGGTTGAGAAGAGAAAGTGTGAGACTAAAGCATTTGAAAAAAAGAAGGGATGGATGATAAAACAAAGAGTCCATGGGTGTACCTGTTAGAAGAGAGGAAGTGTGCGACACTTGGGAGGAAGAGCCCTTATTTTGGGAAGAGAATAACCAGGTGGATGCCATAGCTGCCACCAGCAAAGAGTATCATATTTAAAGCAAAAATTGTGGTTCCATTGCTTGAAAGGGTGGCACAGAAACATGGGATGGCAAACGTCAATGTGCTGGCTCTAGCTGCTGCAGACGAACATAGAAGTAATAGATAATTAGGAAAGAGAGGCCGAACATGAAAGACTGGGGGGAGTAGGTAGGAGAAAAGAGACGATGTAGCAGAGGCCTGTACCATAGTTTGAATTGAGATAGAAGAGAGTGAGAGAGGGGCAGGTGTGACGAAGAGAGTGACAGTGCTAAGGTGAAGAGAAAAGGGTGAGAAACTGTTATATCCTCAGTATTACATTTACATGTAATGTCAATGTCAGAGTTTCTTATATAGCGCAGCTTATCACCGTAAGGTCTCAAGGCGCTTGCAGCACAAGGAACCGGAAAGAAGATGACAAACAGAAGAAAAAAGAGACTAAACAGCACAGGGGGTCCTACTTGGGAAAAGCCAGGTTTTCAGTGCTTTACGGAATTTCTGGTGCTCCACGATGGAAAGTAGGTGAGTGGGCAGTTTGTTCCAGAGTGTGGGGGCAAGGTAGGAGAACGAGCGTTGGCCATACCTGGAAGAGCGCACACGGGGTTGTGTCAGCAGAAACTTATTGCCAGACCTTAAAGGTCTTTTCGGAACATACCAAGTAAGTTTTTTTTGAAGGTAGTGAGGCCCTTTACTGTATAGTGCGTTGTGGGCCAAGCTCAAGATCTTAAATTGGCTTCTTTGCTGGACGGGGAGCCAGTGCAATTTTTCCAGACGCGTTGAAGAAGCCGTCCTGGGTGGCATGCCCAACACTAGTCTGGCGGCAGTATTCTGCAGAATCTGCAGCTTTGCCAGTAAATCCCCATTCAGGCCATGGTACAGGGCGTTACCATAGTCAAGGCGACTAATGATAAGGCCCTGCACCAAAGGTTTTCTTGCCTCAATGGGGAGCCACCTAAATATTTTCCTGAGGCGACGCATTATTCCATAGCAGGTGCCCGTCATCTTGGCTACATGATTTTTCATAGACAGAGTGCTGTCAATAGTTATTCCCAGGTTGCGGACAGCCGTCTTGGGGGTGGGGCATATCCCCAATTCGGCGGGCCTCCATTCCGGGGTCCAGCACTTCTCGGCCTTGCCCAACAGGATGATTTCTGTCTTATCAACGTTTAGTTGGAGCTTGTTATCTCGCATCCAGCTGCTGATCTCACCCATGCAGTTTTTAAAGCGAGTACAGGCGTCTATAGAATCTGCACCGCACGTGATCAGCAGCTGGGTGTCATCAGCATATGACACAGTTTTAAAGCCAAATGATTTAATGATTTTAGCCAGAGGAGTCAGGTATAGGTTGAAGAGCAGCGGGCTCAAAATCGACCCTTGGGGCACCCCCACAGTCACAGAGCGACTGCCGGAGACCAGGGAATCGACTCGAACGGTGGTGAGGCGATCGGTAAGGTAGTCCTCAATCCACCCCAAGGCCCCCCCTCTGACACCTATCTCCCACAGCCGATGTTTCAAAATGCCGTGGGAAATGGTGTCAAAGGCCGCGGAGAGATCCAGGAGGATGAGGATGGCCGAATCGCCCCCATCTACCGCAAGTCTGATGTTATCCACTATCTCAACGACAGCCGTCTCAGTACTATGGGCGGCCCGAAAACCGGACTGAGAAGGGTCAAGAGCACCACACGCTTCTCTATTGGCCTTCAGTCGGTTGTTAATAAGAAGCTCCAACACTTTGCCAAAGAAAGGTAACAGCGATATTGGCCGATAATGGGGCGGTAGAGTGGGATCATCCGAGGGTTTCTTCAAAATGGGCTTTACTTGGGCGTGCTTCCATTTAGTGGGGACGTGCGCTTGCTCAAGCGAAGCATTGAATATGGCTGTAAGGGGTTCTGCAAGCAGGGGCATTATTTTTGTACCACGGCGGGAAGGGAATGGGTCCATAGGCGATCCTGACTTTATTTTACTTAAGCCTTTCAGGGTTTCATCAACGGTAATGGGGGCTAATTCAGTTAAATGGAAGATTTGGCTACAAGCCCCTTCCAGCGAGGACGTTACCGGATTACTATGTGACGGGGGTTGATTCGAGTCTGAAATAGGGAAAGCAGAATATATTTTTTTGATTTTATTCTCGAAGAAATTCGCCATTGACTCAACCCATTCTATGGAAGGGCTAAACAAAGATTTCTCAACGCGGGGGGACGTAAATTCCTTTAATATCTTATATAGCTCCTTACTAGAACTCGCCGCAGTGTGTATTCGCTGCGTCAGGTAGTTCTTCGCTATTTTTATATTTTTCATATAGCTAAGATGGAGCCGCTTGTACTTAGCTTTGTCCATTTCCATTCTAGAAGTCCGCCAGTGTCGTTCAGCATTTCTACTAGCCAGTTTTTCGTTTTTTAAACTGGCCGTAAACCATGGAGATGCTGTCGATTTTACTTTAACGGTAGTTTCCGGAATGGCTTGGTATAAGGCTTGTAGAATAGAGGACTCCAAATTAGTTACCATTTGCTCTAAAGAAGAAAAAGGGCAATCTCCAGGTTTAAAATGGGCTTGGAATACTTGCGGTGTAAGTTTATGCCATGGACGAATCCGCACTCTGACATTGTTCACGGGGGGAATTAAAATATTATAAGAAAAGCTAAACTTTAAGAGATAATGGTCCGTCCAGATCATGGGGAGAGGATCTTCCATATGAATTTTAGGACTACTGGTAAAGATTAGGTCAAGAGAGTGGCCTGCACGATGAGTGGGGCCCCTAATTCTTTGTGTGAGACCCAAGCTTTCCATTGTGCTAATTAGGAGACCAGTCTCAGGGTCTCCAGAGAGTTCCCCATGATAATTAAAGTCACCCAATAGGATGAAATTCTCGGAGGCCAGAGCATGGGCCACTATTGTTTCAAGTATTAGATTAACAAAGCCTGTTTTGCTGGTCGGCGGCCTATAGATTAAAGCTACACGCCAACTCTCCATCTGGGAAAATTGTAAATTCACTATCCTGATTTCAAGCATGGAACTGGACCGAGACTCCAGTAGCTTGGCCTCAATCAGCCCAGGTCCTCCTAGCTGTTCAGCCGGAGTGAGAGATGGCAACTCATGCTTCTTTCCTGGATCTGACGTAAAGCAACAAAGAGAAAAGACAAGAAAAAAAGAGACTACAGTAACCAGCGAAAGTAAGAGAAACTAAAGCATCTACATGAAGCAGTATGGAGTTCCAGGCAAGCCAGCCCCACCAGTGTCCTTGTCAACAGACAGCCCCACCCACCAGTGTCACTACCAACGGACACAACAGCCTAGAAATAGTCCTCTGGCTCTAAAATAAGGTTTGGCGAGTTGGAGGTGTAGTTACTCTACAGATACATCTGGTGTTCCAGCCACATCTATCCACAAAGACCACATTGTTTTCAAAGAAAAGGCATCTTGATTTTCTTCAAGAAGTCACAAGGATCTGCGTGCATCCGCTGGACTCTCATATGCTGCCCTGGCTGCAAATAGGGTTTGGGGCTGCAAAGGCCGGTAAGAACAAGGAGATGTATTTCCTAAGAACAGTGCTGAGGAGGGTCACTAAGAACATCGGGCAAGTACTGATATCCTTTACCCCTCGGAAAAGTTCCACACAAGATGCATGTTAACATGTTTTAAGTGACGTGCACTGTACAGATATGTGCACAGAGTAGTTCTACTTGGGTGGGAGGTCCCTCACCGGCATGGGGCACAGTTCACTTGTGTTCCACAGTTAATCAAATAGTTTTTGTATTAACTACGGTACAGTTTTGTTTGTAGTGATGCCATAGTCTTGGTTTATTTACGTATGGGATGTGTTAGTCTCCTAGTTGGGTGGACCTCTACTTCAGGTTTGGGCCATGGGTTAGTTCCCATACTTTATCGTTATTGAGTATAAACCTTACACAGGGTTAGGATATGGGTTTAGACCCCATTTATATGTTGCGCGCAGTAGTAAGGTTCAGCCCTACATAGGGTGTGTTATGGGTGCTAGCCCCTCACGCAGTTTCATGGGTCGCTGTCCCATTTCTTGTTAGTTCCCTTGCAGTTGGGATCGGTGTCACAGGGTGTGTTACCCTTTGCGTCACTCCACATATCTTCTTTGGGATTGGTTGTGGGGTGTGTTATCCTATGTTACAAAGTATTACAATTTGTACTTGAATTTCTACAAGTTTATGCTTTATAATATTTTGTTAATTTTTCATGGGGGATATTGATGCTCATATTTCCTGATGTCGTATTTTGCCCATCTTTTCTTGATTTGTTCTGTTCTCTCTCTTGTAATGTTTTGCTTTAAGTTGCATCATTGACTTCCGAACATTACTGCTTTCTTGTGCATAGTTCTGTAATGTATTATTGTTATTTTTGTTTTATTTAAAGGAAAGGGATAATGTTATATCCTCAGTATTACATTTACATGTAATCAGCCTAGGTCCTCCTAGCTATTGAGCCAGAGTGAGAGATGGGAACGGAATGTTGATGTGACTGTGATGAATGGAATGCCTGGGTGACTGAGTGGATGAGTGGTGACAGTTGGAGATGGGCTGAGCAGCTAGGCAGGCTGCTCTTGGTGGGGCTGGTACATGGCCGGTACTTAACCAGAGCTGGCCGGACTCAGAAAGATGTTAACCCCTTCACCGCGGGGTGAGCTGAGCTCGTCATGAGGCACAGTGGAGCTGTGCTCATTACGATCTGAGCTCGTCATGACTCCGCCCACTTAATGGAACGCCCCGCACAGGAGGAGAATTAGCGCTGCGTGGGTGTTCAACGGACGTTATGACGAGCTCAGCTCGTTATGAGCACAGCTCCACTGTGCCTCATGACGAGCTGAGCTCGTCATGAGCCTCGAAGAGGTTAACAGGACATAGAGCCAATAAAGAAGACTTGGAAAATACTAAAAGGCTACCTGTGTCTCTGTACAGGGTACAACAAAACCCCCAAAATTGTGAAACTAGAGGAAATGAAAAGAAATATAAATGTTGTACATGGTGAAGACTTCATTGTCAACATGTTTTCTGGGAACAGGAAGACTCCAATAGATTGTACAATCCTGTGATAAAAACTGCCCGTTATCTCTGGGTTCCAAGCACTGAGCACTACTCCGCGGGTTACTGAAACAGCTTCCTATTTGGCTTTTCCTCTCAACTCTTGGAGACTAACACTTAATGCACAATCATGTGATTGTCCAGTCAGTGGTATTGCCTTTGCAAAGGAAAATGGTATTCACAGACTTCAGTGCCCTCAGTAGCTGCACTCCCTTACCTTCTTTCAGCCCCTGGATTTCTCTGAATAGCAGCACACTTGAGAAAAAAACTGAAATAAAATATGTAAGTGCTCAGTAGTGTGGTCAAAATGTGAAGCTCCAAAGTGATATGAATTACACTCCAAAGGGCAGATTCGGACTCACTTTAGAAGGTAAAAACCTAGTCCTGAACATAGGCCTTCTAGCAAAACACAGGAACATCTCTGAGTTTACACGATCAATGGCGATAAGTGATGCATATTTGGTTAAACATCAGCATTTCGAGAAGGTTTGGGATTGCATCGCAGTTCAGTACTACAAGTTCGTCATTTAACATGAGCACAGTCGTACTGATGGTTGTTTGCTGGCTGAGAGGATGACAGGAAATCACCTCTATCAGAACAATTGTGTTTGTAGGGGGCCTGGGTGCCAGTGAGTATCCCCCAATCCTTACTGGACGTCCACAGGCACAACAAGGGGACACAAGGCTATAACCAGAGGACTAGTCAAGGTGGCAGTCCCTCGGAGTTTGTGCAGGTCTACAGCATAGCTGCTCAGTGGGTTACAAATTGCTGGAGGGTCTGGAGAGTGCGCACAGGAACAGGAGAAAGGGTAATCGGGCCAGAAAGGAGGAAGAGCAGCTCTTCCCTTAGTAGGTCCAGCCTTAACACACCAGAGAAAATCTCTTACCAGAAAATAGCAGATAGGGAATATATCCTTCCAGTAGTTATGTTGTCTTAAGTGAATTGGACACCACCGTCTGCCTTTAGAGCATGAGCCAGACCCATTTTGCAAGAGGCTGGCACTAACAGCTGGCATTGACACATCTGGCCTTGCATGTCCCAGAAATTCCTGTCTGCTGGTGCACTGAGCTCCCAAACATTGGAAGGCGAATTGATATCCTAATTTCAAGGGCCATCCTGCATCACAAGGTTGTGGCAGTTAATGCCACCCACTCAGATGCTGAGCTGCATCTAGAGATGTGGTCTGGGTCTGATTCAGTTATACATCTTTGTTTATTGTCTGGTCCCACGGAGATGAGGCAATCCACAAAACAGGATCCATCAAAGGATTTTAAAATCCTTCGTTTGAGCTTCAGCCTATCAGAGACAGTTACTAGGACTGCAGCCCACCATCCTGAGCTGAAGGCAGGCTGCAGGTAATAGGCACAGAGAAACTCTTTGCTTCTCTGAGTTAAGCTCCCATGCCCGTTGCTTTTAATTTATAAGTGCCAACTTCTTGTACGTCCCAAATTGAAATGCTGGATCTAGCTCACAGTTGGGTAAGCACAACGTCCTCCCTTGGGCTTCACAGTTGATTTTTTAGACCCAGACCAATCGGACAGCATCACATAACCATAAGAGATGGGGGGTAAAGAGAGGCAGCAGCAACATTTAGGGGGCAATAGGGAGAGGCACTACCAGCAAAGTCCATATCTGCCTTCTCTGACAACCCGCCATCTTGGTGTTACCCCATCCCATCATGTACTCACAGCCACACTAACTTCATTCTTCTGGCAGTGGAGTAGAAGTGATTTGCCCCAGCTGATTTTGCCTTGGAGGAACAATACGAGGCCTATCTGTACAGAGTGAATTAAAAAGGCTTGTATGTCTCGAATTATAATCAGATGCCACCAAACAACAGTCAGGAAAGTCTTGGTAAGCGGGTCATTGGTCTCCCATGTGAAAAGGATGTACATTTTGGGTTAACCCTTGCCTAGCTGAGCACTCTGCAGGGGAGCAACATATACAATAATTGTCGAGCAGCTCTCAGGAGAGAAGTGAAAAACGTTTCCTGATGATGATAACAGATTTGCCAGAAATGTTGAAATCATCTCCATTTCTTTCTCGCTGAACTGGGGAGCTTGTTATCGTTTCCGGCTGGGACATAAATAAAGCACTTGGTTGATGTTACTACTGTGTTATCAGGCCTCATTGACAGCATGTCCTTTATCTTGAAGTAGCTGGCAAATTTACAGCCTGAATGCTGGACTTTGGTTGTTGACGTTGTGGTTGATAACTCAGATGGGGTAGGTTTATTTGTATCCATGTTACTGATATTCTTATTGGCAAAACATCCGCATTTTTGCTTCAAGTGACTAAAGGTCAGTGCTGTGGCTCGAGGCTCAGGCCTTCAAAGATCAGAACTGTAGGGCACCGAAATCATGACTATAGATATGGATCATGCCGCCCGATTCATGAACCTAAATTGCGCTCGCAAGGGGCCGGATTCTGAGAATCCGGCCCTTTGCGAGAGCGATTTTTGCATTTGGGATTCAGCATCCCAAATGCAAAAATCGCTAATTGCGATGTCGCAAATGTGCGAGGAATTACATTTAAGGAATCTCTATTAGAGATTCCTTAAATGCAATTCAACATCCAATTTAAATTTGCGAATTCGCAATTTCTTGCAGCAATTTACCGCGAGGTCAGACCTCGCGGTAAATTGCGAAAACTCAGAAAAATGCATTTAAATGCATTTGTCTGAGTTGCATGTTACACACACACATGTCCTTTGGACATGTGTGTGTGCAACACCTGTGTGAAATTTCATTTGAGGGGTGCTACAGGGAGTCCTATGGACACCCCTGGCACCCTTCAAATCGCAATCTTATTTGCGATTAGCTATTTGCTAATCGCAAATAAGGAATACTCCCCATTCATTCCTATGGGCCTTTTGGCCCATAGGAATGAATGGCGAGTTATTCCTTATTTGCGATTAGCAATTTGCTAATCGCAAATAAGGAATCAGTAGGAATCGAATTTTATTATGCGATTCCTACATGATTACCGTTTTGCGAGTCCTTAATAGCGAATCGCTATGATTCGCTATTAGGGGCTCGCAAAACGGCCCGTTGATGAATCAGGCTGTTGGTTCCATCATTTTAAATATACGCTAATTAGGACTTTTATGATGCAATCTGGCCAACATTTCATTTTTCCCCTCTACAACTCCCACACCAAGGCTTTTCCAGTGAAATCTTTAGGCAAGGGCAGATTGAGCTGTGACAAAAGACCCCAGCCCCTCGGGACCCTTGCAGTACCTGGCTAGACATATGCTACTGCACTGTTACTCTTGTGTGAAAAGAACTTCGGGCCCAAATTATAGTTTAGCAGACAGGGTACCCCTTTGCAAATGAGAGAGTATCTTGTCTGCAAAGCCCGCCTCATTTGGAGGAGGGCAGACCTTCTGTTTTCCATTTAAAAGAACCACCTGTTGGCTTTGTCGGTGGAAAGCTTACAGTGTAATGTCTTTTTTTCTGTCAGTCCCCACCAGGAAAAGCCTGGTAATGTTCTTTAACATCCTGACAGATGGAGTGGACCATAAATAGCAGCTTTCTGAGCTCTGCATTGTGAATATGAGGGAGTTTGACTACTAGGCCTCAGGGTAGATTCCACGCATCAAATGAGGATATAATTATTTACAAAAGAAAATGGGACGTCCTCATAAAGTGCCTCCTTAAAATAATGCCATGCCCCATGTACTCTTAATTCTGAAAGCTGTTAATGGAAGATATATGCATGCCTTGTACATTCACCCTTAAATGTACTGGATGCAAATTATTTTTCATTTGCATGTATTTATTGAGGTATTTTATAAGTTAATCATTGCACAGTGACTTGTTTTCTTTTTTTTTTTTTATAGTTTTTTAGATTAGTGAAACGAAGCATAGCTGTTTAACCCTAGTGCTGAGCATGTGAGGCATATGTAGCTTGAAGGATAGATTTGTTGCCAAAAGTATCAGTCTGCAAGGTATTTGTAAGTTGAAGAATAGGTCTGTTAGAGAATTGACTTTTAAGCAAAAAGAATACAAAGTTCCCCCGGGAAAAACGAACAATAAAGAGGTATGTGTGTGTATGGGAGTAGAGCAGAAGCACGGAACAAGGTGTTCCCTTGTTGGAACTAGAAGACCTCACACACCCAGAAACCTAGGTGTCATGCTTCATCATTGGTCTCCTGCTCCTCGTCAGACTGGCGCTGCAATGTCCGACGGGCGCCATTGGCGCTCTTTGTTGGAGATCTTTTGTTCCAGCCAATGGTTGAGTGCGTGTGAGGGGCCTGGTGAAGGTGTAGTCGTGAGGGAATAGTGAGATTAAAAGAAGGTGGGTCAGTCCACAAGGGTCTTTATTCACGTGGCTGACTCCCTTAGTTAAAAGGGTGGGAGGGGTGATAGGGACTGTGAGGGGCACAGAGGGCTAACTCAACCCTCTAAATAGGTCGACATGTTTCTTGCCTAACTGGCAATTCTTCAGGACCTCGGGTGCTAGGTACTACACAGTGGAAAAAAACACAGTAAAATAAAGGAGAAAGATACAACCTCACTGAGTCAATCAGGGAGCAGGCCAAGTGGTCCTGCTCTAGCAGGGAGAACCTAGGAGTTTCACTAGTGGGCCCCGCAGTCTGTTCCCGTGGGGCTGCTCGTTAAGGTAAGGTACCTGTAGCGCGAGCAGCCTGGGTGTGAAAACCTACCCCCACGCAAGGCGCCCCGTCGGTAGCGTGGAACAGCTGGCCATGCCATGCCCCATGTACTCTTAATTCTGAAAGCTCTAAATGGAAGATATATGCATGCCTTGTACATTCACCCTTAAATGTACTGGATGCAAATTATTTTTCATTTGCATGTATTTATTGAGGTATTTTAGAAGTTAATCATTGCACAGTGACTTGTTTTCTTTTTTTTTTAAATAGTTTTTTTAGATTAGTGAAATGAAGCATAGCTGTTTAACCCTAGTGCTGAGCCTGTGAGGCATATGTAGCTTGAAGGATAGATTTGTTGCCAAAAGTATCAGTCTGCAAGGTATTTGTAAGTTGAAGAATAGGTCTGTTAGAGAATTGACTTTTAACATCTGAATAACCCTTCAGATTCTGTAAGATGGCCAAGGCTTTGCTGTTTCCAGTATCTGATGTGACATCTTTGTCATTATAGGGATAGTGTATCCGGTCAGACCTTAGCATGTAAGACTTCTCCTAAGGATAGGTTTGCTATCCAGCTCCCGAGCCTGTACTAAAAAATATTAATAGTCTTCTGTATGTACATAAAATGCATAGTTCACGGGGGCGTGGCCGAGCGGCACCGAAGATGGCCGCACTCTAACGAGGCTCCCGAGAGGAACTCCCCACGTACCCGTAAATCTGGCACTGATCCTTAGCCCTGACTGTCTTGGAGGCCGAAATTGAGCGCTGCGGGGGCTCCGGTTTCCGTGGACCCCTCCACGGACCCTCCCGGTGGCGTGTGGACGCCGCGGTGAACTGCGGCATTTTGCGGCCTGCTCCGTGGTGGTGAAATCGTCGGACGCCGGCCTCGCGTGATCCTGAGGCCGGCGGAGGTGGGGCGGGCCTGGCGGCAGGCACCAGGAGACCGGCCGATCCAGAGGTGTGCGGCAGAGCCAGAGACGGTACGGGGGGCGCCGGAGAGGGTGTGCCCCTCCCCTAGGTGGCAGTGGAGAGTGGGGACCCTGGGGCTGCGGTCGGCGGCGCAGGGGTAGCGGCTGATGATGACGTAGGCTCGAAGGCATGGGTCGGGCTTAAAAGTGAATCCGGACTCGGCGGCGATACCCCCTGGTCATCGGGGGGGGAGGCCGCCTTGATGCACATCCTGACACCCTGGCAGGTGACGATGGTGGTTGCTGGCTGCTGGATGGGCTAAGAAGTGACACGGAGAGCGAAAAGGGCCCTGCGCCGGCATCTATCGACTGGGCTGACAGGGCGACGAGGGCTGCGCTGGAGTGAGGGTGCTCGTCTGGTAAGCTACAGAGGAACCCCTGGCACCCCGGGCAGGGAATGTTGAATTGCGGAGGGTAGCCAGCCCTGAGCTGCCTGTGCAGGCGGAGGACTTGGAAGGGGTGCCCCGCGTCCACCGGCTGGTGGTGTGAGATCCTTGGACGAGGGACCCGGCGGGTTTCGCTCACCTGGAGAGTGGATTGGAGGAGCGTCTGCCGCAAAGAAGGAGGTGAAGTGGACCAAGGGACTGATAGTGGACCCTAGACTGGGCCCGTGTGGGGTTGCCCGGGGACGCGGAGCCGCCGTTTGCAGTCGGGGGTGCCGTTGGGCCCCCGTGGGTGGTTCCCCTTCTCCCCTCGGAGGGCCAACATATCACCGGACGCAGCCATGAAGCCCAAGAAGTCCAGGACTACCCAGGCCAACACTATGGACAACTACACGGCTGCCGCCAATGGTGGAGGGGACGTGCAGGCCGGGACCCAGGTGGGCGCACAAGAGCCATCCCTGGCATCGATCATGCAGGCCATACAGTCGCTGGGAACCACTCTGGAGTCTAAAATAGACAAAGTGTCCATTGAAATGACATTACTGAGGGCGGACTTAAATAAAACGTCGGAAAAGGCTTCCCAGAACGCAGCTGACATTGCAGACCTCCGAACTACAGCTAAGCAAATGCAACAACAGGTTCAGAATCTAACACAGCAGCAGAAGGTGGTGATGGACAGGCTCGAGGACCTGGAAGGACGGGCCCGCTGTAACAACATACGTGTGGTAGGGGTGCCGGAGAAGATGTAGGGGCCAAGCGTAGACCTGTTTCTTGAGGACCTCCTCCTCAAGCACCTACAGCCCAAACGCCTTATGAAATTCTTCGCAATCGAGCAGGCCCACAAAACGCGTCTTGGTGCCCCACCACGGACCATAATCGCACGGATCCTTAGCTATAGGGACCGCAACACCGTTTTGCAAGCAGCTCGCCAGCGGGAAGATTTGAGGCTGACAATGCCACCATCAGGCTCTTTCCGGATATCATGATGAAGGTGCAGCGGGAGCGTAGATCCTTCGATGGAGTCAAAAAGGTGCTTTGGGAGAAGGGCATCAAATACATGATGTTTTTCCCGGCGAAACTTAAGCTTCTCAGAGGCGTGAAATCCTTCTTTTTCACCTCCCCGGAGGACGTTCATTCATGGCTGGAGGAGCACGGGGATGCGGCTGGCCCTGACTCAGAGGGAGGCTGGAGAGACACGGCACCACGGTCTCCGACTTCCTCGGTTGGCTCTCCGGGGAGGGGGCAGCGGCGGCGGGGTTCTCCTTTACCTGCCAGCAGTAATCGGCCGCGGAGCCTGTCGGCCTCGCCGGACATGGGGTGAAGGAGCCCGGACTGGACTGCAGTGGAGTCGTTTACGGAGATTCATGTGAAGTATAATGTCTCCTTCATGTCCCATGGGACTGGGTATTGGAGGTGACTTTGGATATTGTTTTGGGGGGCCGGTGGGAGGGGGGCCCTACGGGAATGCTTCCCGAGTATTTACGCTATGTGAGATCATATTGGACAGGATGTGGCAATTATAGGACTATGTAGTGGGGCCGGGGGGGCCCTCAAGTTGCGGGACTACGTAGAGGTACTCACCCCCTTGGTTTTTGTTTGAAGGGCTAAAGGTGGTCTGCTCGTTGGGGTATGTCCGGCCATGTTGGCTGGAGTAGCAGGGTAGCAGGGAGGGGGGTTAGTTCCACGGGTAGGGGGGCGATGGGTTTGTCTCTGTTTAGTTCCTTGTGTTTCTTTTATGATGCATCTGTTTTGGCTCCTAAGGCACTATCGGTGGGAAGGCGGGATGGAGGGGAGGGAATGGGTTTATCTCCCCGACTGATCGTATCAGTAGTATATCATGCCCATAACACACGCTAACCACATCAAAGTAATGTCCTGGAATGTTAACGGCCTACAGAATAAGATAAAACGGACCATGGTACTCCAGTATCTCCATAGTCTTACACCGGATATTGTCCTGCTGCAGGAGACACATTTGCTGGGGAACCATCGTAAGGCCCTTAATATATTTGGCTACACGCTGCGAGCGCACGCAGGGTTCACCACAGGCTCAAGGAGGGTGGGGATACTCATTAGGAACTCCATGCCATTGGTAATTGGGAGGCAATGGCTATACCCCTTAGGCCGCTATGTGGCGCTGTCAGCCCAGTGGGATGGTAGGACTATCAGTCTGTGCTCGTTATATATACCTCCGCAACTACACAGCACCACCCTCCCAGATGTCGGTAAACTGTTGTTAGATATGACACCGGGGATTCTGATCCTAGGGGGGGACATGAACGCAGTAATGGAGAGGGGCCTTGATAGGTCACAGACTCGATCTATGAGGGGAGGGACCTGTCACCTCCGGGACTTGTGCATGCTATGGGGCTGGTGGATCTCTGGAGGGCACACAACCCCCTGGTACGACACTTCACACACGTATCGGCGGCTCATGGGTCAGAGTCTCGGATTGACTATATATTCACGCAGGTGGGCAGCATGGGACAGTTCCAGGGTGGGTGTCATAGAGCCAGGGGGATATCTGATCATTCCCCGATGGAAGTGCAGCTCCGGGGCCCGGTCCAGGACTGAACTAAACCCCCCCCCAGACTTAACACGTTCCTATTTAAGGACCAAGAGCTTCAGGATGCATTCAGGGAGCGAGTTGACCACTACTTCCCCGACAACGTTGGCTCTGTCAGCTCACATAGTATAGTGTGGGAGGCGTACAAGACTGTGGCCAGGGATTTTGTGCAGGCGGAGATAGAGAGACACCGTAAAGACAAAATGGCGCACGTTGAGCAATTGGAGCGCGACTTGCAGGTGCGGGGGAATGCGGGACAAGGATCTCCTGAGCAAGATTGGGATAGGAGGCATAGGCAGCAGCTCCTAGGGAAGGAGATTAGAGATGTCCTTACTGACCAGGCGAGATCCCATGCCCTGGCAATCCAGAGGCGAGTGTATGACTTAGGAGATAAGGCCAACCGAATGATCGCCTAGCTGGAGAACAGGGACCGGGACCGGAATTGGGTCCCAGGGATTGTATGATTGGACGGATCTATGCACACCATGGGTCGGGAGATAGCGGCGGAATTCGCGGGCTATTATGAATCAATTTATAGATCGCACAATGTAGCAGGAATACCGGGACTTCCTGGCCCCCTTGCGGCTCCCAGCGTTAGAACAAGCAGATATAGACACCCTTGAGTTGCCCATAACAGTTCAGGAAGTAGAGCACGCCATGGGGGATCTGCAGAGGGGGAAGGCGCCGGGCCCCAACGGGTTTCCAGCGGAGACATTCGGGTGTGTATCAAGTCGACTAGCGCCCAACATGCTGAGTATGTTTCAGGAAGCCAAACAGCGGGGAATCATGCCAAAGGATCTGCGGTCGGCAACCATCGCGGTCATACATAAAACTGGCAAACCACAGGAGCGGTGCAGTTCTTATAGGCCCATCTCCCTACTTAATTTGGAAACAAAGGTACTGGGTAAAATATTGGCCACGAGAATGGGGGCAGTTGTCCAGTCCTTGATCCACCCGGACCAGTCTGGCTTCATGCCCCACAGGAGCACGCGGCTCAACCTAAGGCGGTTATTCGGGGTCCTACAGGGGGTGTCTGAGAGGCCTGGAGTGCTGGCTGCGCTGCTGTCTCTTGACGCCCAAATGGCGTTTGACAGTATTGAGTGGCAATACATCTATGCAGTCCTGGAAAAACTGGGCTTTGGCGAAAACTTTCGGGCTTGGGTGCGACTACTATATACTGAACCGCTCGCTAGAGTCCGGGTGAATGGAGTGCTGTCCAGGGAGTTCCGCCTGTGTCGGGGCACGCACCAGGGGTGCCCCCTTTCACCCACCCTGTTCGCACTGGCGCTGGAACCTCTAGCGCACTGGATACGTATGGACCCCTTGATTTGGTTGTCGACCTGGGAGTGGGCTGGGAGGAGCGTATTTCATTATACACAGACAACATCCTTCTCTATGTCCAGAGGCCGGACGCTTCCATCCCTAGATTGATGGAAATTGTACGCGAGTTCAGTACGTACTCCGGCTACAGTATAAATTGGTGTAAATCCTTAGGTCATGTACTGCCGGGGCCGCAGCCATTGGCGGCCTGTGAGGGCCTGGCCTGGAAAGAAACCTTCAAGTATTTAGGAATCTGGATCACGCGGACCAACTCGGAGTTCTTGCGCCTAAACGTGTCGACCCAGCTAGACCGACTCTGCGGTGATGTGAAACATTGGAGGTCTCTACCGCTTTCTTTGATGGGGCGTACCGTCTTATTCAAAATGATGGCTCTCCCGCTTGCTCTACGCCTTGCAAAGTGCACCCTTCATGATCCCCGACCAGGTTTTTAGGATGATCGAATCGGAACAACGCTCCCTGCTTTGGGGCGGTGGGTGTCCCAGAATAGCCCTTAAGAAATTGCAGAGGGGGCATACGAGGGAGGTCTGGCGGTGCTGGACGTTTGTCTATATTATTGGGCGACGCAACTAGTTAATGTGAACAGGTGGGTGTTTGCCCCGCTGGATGAACCAGCCTACAGGGTAGATAGATTAGCATTTGGGAGTGCCACGTATTTGGGCGCCCTCTATACCAGGGGCAGGCGCGGCCGGCCTCTGCCTCCCCATACGGCGGCAGTGGTTGGGGTGTGGAAACGAGCAACTAGATTACTGGGATGGGATGCAAAGCTCACGGAACAGACTCCTTTGTGGGCTGGGACCTTTCTGCCGGCAGTGGCAAAATTACAAGATCTGAGCCGTTGGAGCCTCATAGGGATTGATGTGCTGGGGATGTCTGGAAGCGGGGAGAGATGGTGGGTTTTTCAGCGTTGCAGACCGAGTATCAGATGGGCAACGAGGAGTTCCTGCATTATCAGCAGCTTAAGTTTGCTCTGCACAGGCACCTGACCCCGGGGGTAGAGTTGCCGGAATATGCCCCACTGGAGGATAGATTGCTACTGGACCCTATGATTGACAAAGCAATCTCCCTCACGTACAGAAAACTTGTTAATAATGTTCCGGACATCTTGGGACCCCTGCGGGAAAATTGGGAGTCAGATTTGGGACTGCTTGAGGATGATGATTGGGGGGAGGCGCTAGAGTGCCCCCGAGAGGTGGCGATTCGGGCCCGGTTTAGGCTCGCCCAGCTGCGTATCCTGCATAGATCATATACCCCGCGAACCACGCAATACCGGATAGGGTATACAGACTCCCGCTTTTGCTTATGGGGATGTGGGGAAGAGGGGACCTTTTTTCACATACTGTGGGACTGTGCTAAAATTAGGGAGTACTGGTCCAGATTGATAGACATTATGACAGAAGTGGTGGGAGCGGAGGTTCCGCTGGAGGCTAGATGGCATGTACTGGGTGCCAGTAATGACATCACCTGGCCGAAATGGCACAAAGTGTGGCTGGCCCTAGCTAGCATGGTGGCCAAGAGAAATATCTCAAGATTGTGGGGTAGTGATCTGTCACCCACAGTGGAGGAATGGGAGCGGGATCTGGACTGGTGTCAGCGGGCAGAAAAGGTGATCTACAAAAGTCGAGGATGCCCCAAGAAATGGGAAAGGATATGGGCAGCTTGGAGGCGGTACAGAGGGGATTGGATGGACTCCCAGCCGAATGTAAAGTCACCATGAGTGGAAAGAAGTGTAGGACTTGTTGGTTCTGGCCCGTGTACTTCAGGGCAGAGGACTGTGTTGCCTGCCCCAGGGTGGTTCCGGGGGTTGGGACTGCATTAAGGAGAGGGGCTGCAGGGTTCCGGTTGTAGGAAGGGGGCGAGCGAGGGATGGTGTTCACCATGTGTAGGCATTGATGGGTTTCTGTTTGGTGGGAAGGGTTATCGAGGGTGGTGGGCCTAGCCTGTGCAATGTAACTGTGGGTGATTATATTTACGATTGTCAATGAATTCCCGTTGGTAAGCTGATATGCTGTGTCTTGGAGCCGGTTATTTCAATAAAATAATTTTTTTTTTTTAAATGCATAGTTCGCATAACATGATCCAGAAGAGCTCAAATATACCCCATATTTTGCTAACATTAATTACATTAAACAAAGCTGTTAAAGGTCAGCGAGGCTAGTATTTTTCCTAAGCATAGTGGAATATATACCATAACTCCTTCGAGGTCTGCATAATTTCTAACACCTATATTAAGTCTGAGGTCCTGATTATAACTACAAAGCTAATTTCATTTTGGGTTCAAACTGCTGTTTGCTCCCAGCAGAGGATTCTGAATACGACAGTGTTACTGCAGAGACAGAATATTGATGTAAAAATATCGACTTGCACAAACATCGAGGTAAAAATATTGTGATTCAGAAATATCGACAGACAAAATATCATGGTCAAGAATATCGATTTTAGGTGAGTAATATCGATGTTTAAAATATCGAAGTGTTTAATATAATTTGGAAGAATATAGTTGTTAAAAATATCGATTTTGTATTAACGTTATGTATTTTAGTATATATTTATATGCATGTGATGTATGTTTTTTGTATAAGAATTGTTTGTATTTTTATTATATGTGTTAAAATGTTAGTAGTTATTAATTTTTTTGTTTGAATTTTCTTTTGAATTTTTAGTTATGAAGTGGGTTGTGGGTTTATAGGGGACTTCGGTGGGAAGTAATTTAATTGTAAACATTTATTGATTATTTTTAGTAGTTTTTATTTTTTTATTTGAATTTTGCGTTTTTAGTTCTGTAGCGGGTTGTGGGTTTATATGGGAATAGGGTGGGAAGTAATTTAATTATACTAAATGTATTGAGATTTTTTTAATAATATTTGTTTAAGTGAGATGCTATAGTGCTAAATGTGGAAAGTAATTTAGTATGAATTAATTAATAATTTGTTAATAATTTGGTAATAATTAATTAGCAATTAGTTATGGTAATTGTGTAAATAATTGTAGGTGTGTGTTGTGGTTTTTATAGGTGTGAATGGCGAAAAAGGTGGGAAGTAATTTATTTTTAATTGATGAATTAACAATCAGTTGTTATTTAATATAATTAATTAGTAATTAAAGATGGTAATTTTGTAATTAGTTTTGGGTGTGTGCTGTGGTGTTTATATGTGTAAATGGTGGGAAGTAATGTATTTTTTATTGATGAATTAATAATTAGTTGTTAATAAATTTTATTTATGTTAATTATGGAAATACATTGCAATAACACTTTTTAAGTGTTTATTTTATTCATGTGGTGTTATAGGGTAGGAAATAAAATAAATACATTTATGTTTTACATAACTATTTTGTTAATATTTGCTCCTTTTAAATAAATATTGTTTTTAAATGTATTCATTAATTTATTTTATGTAACATTTTTATATGTAATTTATATTATAATATGTGTTCTTTTCTATTTGTTTAATATATTTAAATGTATATTTTTTAATACTTAATTTAAAAAAAATATTCTAGTGTTTAAATGTTATTAGTACTTTTTGTATCTCTGCAATCTTACACTTTCCCTACTGTTGCACTCACTGAAGTGGGAATAGTATTTTTTACCCCTCCGCTATTCAACACTTACCCTACTGTTGAATTAATTGGAGTAGGAATAGTAATTTTTACCTCTCCGCTATCCAATACTTTCCCTACAGTTGCACTCATTGGAGTGGGAATAGTAATTTGTACCTTTCTGCTATCAAATACTTTCCCTACTGTTGCACTCACTGGAAGGGAAATAGTAATTTTTACTCAGCCGCTATCGAGCACTTTCCCTACTGTTGCACTCACTAGAGTTGGAATAGTACTTTTAATTCCTCCGCTGCTCAACACTTACCCTACTTTTGCACTCACTGGAGTGGGAATAGTTATTTTTACCTCTCCGCTATCCAACACTTTCCCTACTGTTTCTCTTACTGGAGTTGGAATATTAATTTGTACCCCTCCGCTATCCATCATTTTCCCTACTGTTGCACTCACTGGAGTTGGAATGGTATTTATTGTATTGCGAAATGTAAGTTACATTTTCTTAATAAGTTTGTGTTTTAATTTATTATATAATGTTTTTTTATTTTAAAATATTGATATATATTTTATTTTAATATAATTTTAAAGTTTACAAATTAAAGATAATAGAAAAATATATGTATAAATTATTATGTTTATATTTTTTTTAATTAAGTGTATTTGTTATATTTAGTTTAAATGTATATTACATGGAACTTAGGCCCCCATTAGGATGGTGGGCGGACTTTGGCCGCCCGCCATCCTCTTGGTACAAGGGACCGCCCGCCATAAGGGCGAGGGTCCCTTGGGTGGAATTAGGATGCGCCCGCCAAGTGGCGGGCGCATCCTGTATTTTTACCAATGGTAAAAATACATGTTGTGCATTGCAAAGTACAACGTGACAGGCACCGCACGGTGCCTGCCACGTTGTTCTTTGAAATGCTGGGGGGTACCATAGGTACCCCCCATGTGCACCCCCCGGAGTCCTTGGGGGCCCACAACCGGCCCCCAAAGCAGACTCTGCATGCCTTTCTGTGGCGGCATTGCACAATGCCCATTGTAATATGTCTGATAGACACCACCACCATATAAACCCTTGCGACCGGGGCGGAAAAGCGTCCGACGGTCTTTCCGTCCGCCGCGGACCCCCTCCCAGCCATGGTAATATGACGTGGGGTCATTTGTGCACGGATGGCGGGCGGATCACCCCCGCCAGGCCTGGCGGGGGCGATCCGCCCACCATCCTAGTTGGCCCCTTAGTTCGTTAAAAATAATATTAATATTTAATATATTTTATTTTATATGTAGTTACCTATTTAAGTATAGGCAGTCGATATTTGTGCATTCTATATTTTTACTTCAATATTTTTGTGATCATTATTTTTTACATCTTTGGAAGCACACAACTCATAATTTCATCCCTCAATCCGTTCACAATTGTACTGGGGACTTCTGCTGAATTCTCATTAATTTTATGAAGAAAGAGGAATTGTTTCTTAAGCTTGACTACCTCTGTGGTATTTCTGGAGTATTTTTTTTTTTTTTCTTTTCATCAATGGGGGAAAGGATCACTTGTCCTGCGAAAAACTTAGGTCTGCAGGTTGGTAACTGGGTGTCTCCCAATAAAATGACCCTCATACACGTGTGTTTTTTGGCTTGCTTGCGTTAGCGGTATATGAGGTGTCCCCGCTTATATCACACGTGCGTGCGTAATCCCGGGGTCAGTTCATTCGTGTGCACCCTCCACCAGGAGGTTTTACCTTAAGTTTTAAGGCAGTAGTGATCGTGGAAATGGAGTGATCAAGGCGGTGATGAGTGATTAGATAAAAAAGTCTGGACTCTCAGAGCTAGGAAGTTTATTAAATCTGGATTCCAGCTTTTATTAAAAGAAAGTTCGTGCTGCTATGGAATCTGTTTATGAATTCAAGCGCACTTAAGGGTCTAATAAAATGGTCGACATGTTTAAGCTGTGATAGACTATTGGTCAAATAGCTTTCTTCAGGACCAGGGGGTGTAAGTTGTGAATTAAGTGAAAGAATAGGTAAATTATGACCTGATTCTTGAAGTGATGAGAGGTCTCATTGTACCTGTAAAAGAAAGCACACAACAAAAAGGCAAAGGGGAGACAAAGAGGTGGGGGGAGGGGGGGGGGGTTAAAGGAAATGGATAAAGTACAAATTTGTACACATTCAAAACCAAATGATTTTGAATTAAGTAACTGTAAAATGGCAATACTTCGCACAGAATCACTCTCATATCAGGCATCAACTCACCCATTCTCATATCAAAAAACGGCGTGAGGTGACTGTGCTATACTGTTTTGTGGTGCTCTTAGATCTTGCCGGTCATTGGTGTATATAATTAGCTCTCATACGGTGATATGGCATGCTGGTAGCTCGGCACTGAGGTGCTACTGATGTGACATTTTCAGGGGTTTCTTGGTGCCGTTCGTGATTGCGACATCATTATCACGCGGTATTTTTTGTGTTATTATGGCTTGGTAGTCAGGGGTGGGCGTGGATGGCTATACTAAATACCGGATTATGCCTACCTCTTGGTTCAAAGCTATTAGCTTCATCAGGGGAGGGAGGTTTTTGAACTGGACGGTAGCGCTAGAAGGAGGGAAATAATTGTTAGTATGGAGGGGTTTTACTTGCGCTTTGCGTCTGGTGAAGAGTCGAAGCCTCCGTCTTGTACCTTCTGCAATCGCGTCCTCGCTCGCAGCAGGTGCTGTCTCTGCCTCCGTCCACCCGGAAATGGTGGCGGTTAGCGAGGCGGATGTTTTTAAGGGCAGTGTAGAAATAGAGGAAATACTCGGTATTACGATAGTTGTTATGATTCCCAAAGGTGTTTACTAAGTGGGTTTTTGCCAATTTTAAATTTTTATAAAAATGGTATGTGTGTTTTTAGAAAATTGTTGGGGAATTAGTAGAATTTGTGGCGGCATGTAAGTTAGCAGCCTAGATGGGCTATCGGTTTGTCAAATGTCACAAAGTGGTATTGTGTAGCTAGTAGCTGATTGATAGACCGGGAATTAAGAGTGGGGTAGTGACCCAAGTTAATGAACTTGAATTTAGCTAAGAAAAAGGCAAGGGATAAACTTATTTAGTTTAGAGCGAGCCATGGGATAGAGTCATTCAGTCCTTGGGTGTCAGTTCTGAGTCTGTGCACCCAGCGTTGTTCCTTTTTCGAACAATATTTTTGAGGCATTTCTGTCTATGGTTTCAAGGGTTTCTAAGATGACCCACTGCAGATCTTTGACTGTATGTCCCAGTTCTTTGAAATGTGTGGACATTTTTGTTGTTGTCCTTTTGCAGTTCACGTTGCTGCGATGTTCATACATCCGTTGTTTGGCCTTGCAACAGGTCATGCCTATGTACTTCATCTGGCATGGACATGTTATCATGTATATCACATGACTCGTATTGCAGTTGGTGTGTCTTTTGAGTTTCCAAAGTAGATCTGGTAGCAACTGTAGATCTTTAGTAGGTTTTGTGGTTTCACAGGCTAGGCAGGTACCACAGGGATAATTTCCTGTTATGGCGGTAGTGTTCCATAAGCCCGGTTGTTCTTTTTTCTTTTTCGGTGGCGGTCTAGTATGTACTAGTAGATCTTTGAGGTTACTGCTTCTTTTGTTTGCAAAACGAGGTTTTGGCCAGTCAAGGTTGTTCGATGTAATTATTTTCCAGTTTCTGTTAATTATCTTTTTCACCTTATTTGTGACGGGACTGTAAGTAGTGACACATGTTGTTCTGTTATCTGGTGTTTTTGGATGTGTTTCCAATAATGCGTCTCTCGGTTGGTTTTGTGCACGTTTCTTGCAAGAGAGGATTATTTTCTTAGGATATTCGCGAACTGACAGTTTTTCACAAAGATCATTTGCTTGGTCCTTGTAGTCACTCTTGATACTGCAGTTTCTTCTGAGGCGAAGAAATTGGCTATAAGGGAGATTTTCCCTTAGGGGTCGTGGGTGGAAGCTTTTGAAAGAGAGTAAGCTGTTTTTCGCTGTTGGCTTGAAAAAAGTTTTGGTATGGAGGGAGTTGTTTTTCGCAAAGATGGTTATGTCCAGGAAGTCTAGTGTTCTGTTATTGGCAGTGTACGTGAATTGTAGGCAATCATCCTGTTCATTTAGCCATTGATGGAAATAGTTAAGGGTCTGTTCATCTCCTTTCCAGATCAGTATGATACTGTCTATGTACCTTTTCCAAAAGGCAATATTTTTCAGGAAAGGGTTGGTTGTATTTTGGATCAACCTGTTCTCAAAGTGGCTCACGTACAATCCAGCCAAGCTGGGGGCAAATGTACTGCCCATCGAAGTCCCATGACGTTGGACAAAGAGAGTGTCTTTGTACATTAAGAAATTCTCCATTAAGGCCAAACTGCAACATTCTAGCACAAAGTGTTTTGGAGTTTTATGAGACCACTCTATGCTGAAAAGAATATCTTCTAGAATGTTCAGAGTTTTTTGCTGAGGGAGGCTCGTATAGAGGCTCTCTACGTCTAACCCCACCAAGAGCATAGTATCTTCAGAATATTCAAATGATTTGAGTAAATTCAGAAGGTCTCTTGTATCTTTAAGATATGTCGGGGTTTTTTGGACTAAGGGTCTTAGGAATTGATCAGCAAATTCTGACAGGGGTTCCAGGAGTGAATTGATTGCTGAGACGATTGGTCGTCCTGGGGGTGGTATCCTCCCTTTGTGAGTCTTGGGGAGGGAGTAGAAGTAAGGTATTGTTGGTAATTTGGTGATTAGGTAGTCTGCTTCTTTTTTTGATAGCCAATTGTTGGCCTCAGCTTCCTCAATCATTAGTGATATTGTTCTTTGTAGGCGTGCAGTAGGATCTGAATCAAGAATTTCATAGAATTTTGTGTCGGCCAGTAAATCAGTGCATTGTTTGTCATATCCCTCTGGGGTGAGGAGTACTATCCCTCCTCCTTTATCTGCCGGTTTGATCACTAGTTCTTTATCATTTCTTAGTTCTGTTAGAGCTATCTGTTCCGCTCTTGTGATGTTTTGGAAAACCTTCTGTGGTTGTTGGTTTAGATCGTCAAGCTCTTTCATTATTGCCTGTTCGAAGGTGCAGATTTCGATGGGGACTTGAGAATTCAAGGGACAGAAATTGGATTTGTTTCTGAGGGTAGTATCTCCTTCTTGTGGTGGTGGTGCTTCATCTTTGAAGAAAGCTTTCAGTTTGAGAGTGCGACAGAAATTGGCTATTTCGCATTTTGTTTTGAAAATATCTGTCTTTGGAGTAGGTACGTATCCAAGACCCTTGTTGAGAACCTTTATTTGGTCATTTGTAAGGGTTTTGCTGGTCAGGTTGACGATGAGGTCGTTGGATTGGGACCTGTTTTCGCCTTGGTTACGCTCCTGGTCTCGACCTGTCTGGTCTGGTCGGACCAGGTTACTCCTTTTTGTTTTGGTCGACGGTTGTTCCGGCCATTCCCTAAAAAAGGAATCCTTGGTTGAAAATTGTGTCCACTTTGTGGCTGCATTTGGTGGTTTAGAGGTAGCTGGAAATAAGGATTGGGCCATCCTTGAAACATGGGATTGAATGGATGGAAGGGCATCCCTTGTCCACTGTTCTGGTAGTATGGAGGGCGTCCTGAGGTGTTGTAGCCTCTTCTGTGGCCTCTTTTGTTACGGAAATTGTTTCTGCCTCGATTGGACTGTTCATCTCCACTTTGATCTGAACTGTCATTGGATGAGGCACTGCTCGATCCAAATTTGAAGTGTGTTCATTTGGTTTGTAGTCCTTGCTGCTGTAAGGGTGGATTCTTTCCAGCGAAAAGCGTTTGAGTTCTTTCGCTAGCTTTTGTAGTTTTGTTTGGATTAGGTATTCTTGGCTCTCCTTCATCTCTTTGTTGATCTCCTCTAGACGAGTTTTGTAAATGGTTATGTTTATAGTATTGTTTAGTTTTGTCTCAAGGATTTCGATTTTTACAGTCAATTCGTTTGTTAATCTTGTGGCTGTTTTTATTATTAGGACTAGATAGTCTCTGGTACATTTCCAGGAAATGGCGGACCAGTCTGTCCTGAAAGCAAGATCTTTAAGAAAGATCCGTGGTGCATTTGTTACCCAGAGTCCTCTAGGTGCTGCATTAACCCGAAGGTATTCAGTCATTATAATCCCATGCACGGCCGTGCGTACTTGTTCTTTTTTGGCTTCACTTAGTTCATCCCATTCTGCTGTTGAAGATAGAGTCTGGGTGAGGTCACCTTCCATGAGTAGTGGTGGTCTGGCAAGTATCTCGTCAAAGTCTTCAGAAGTGTAACTGAGTCCGAAGCTTCCAGCCATGATGGGTTCTCAAGGCAGGGAAGATTGTTTAGAAATTGAAAAATGTATTCAATTCTTTGTTTTGAACTCCCACAGCTGTGCGCTGCTTGAAACAGGTAATCAATTGGGGTGGGGAGAAAGAGATAGGATCCTTTCAAACTCCTGTTAAATTGCTTTTCATCAATAGGGGAAAGGATCACTTGTCCTGCGAAAAACTTAGGTCTGCAGGTTGGTAACTGGGTGTCTCCCAATAAAATGACCCTCATACACGTGTGTTTTTTGGCTTGCTTGCGTTAGCGGTATATGAGGTGTCCCCGCTTATATCACACGTGCGTGCGTAATCACGGGGTCAGTTCATTCGTGTGCACCCTCCACCAGGAGGTTTTACCTTAAGTTTTAAGGCAGTAGTGATCGTGGAAATGGAGTGATCAAGGCGGTGATGAACAACCACAGAAGGTTTTCCAAAACATCACAAGAGCGGAACAGATAGCTCTAACAGAACTAAGAAATGATAAAGAACTAGTGATCAAACCGGCAGATAAAGGGGGAGGGATAGTACTCCTCACCCCAGAGGGATATGACAAACAATGCACTGATTTACTGGCCGACACAAAATTCTATGAAATTCTTGGTTCAGATCCTACTGCACGCCTACAAAGAACAATATCACTAATGATTGAGGAAGCTGAGGCCAACAATTGGCTATCAAAAAAAGAAGCAGACTACCTAATCACCAAATTACCAACTATACCTTACTTCTACTCCCTCCCCAAGACTCACAAAGGGAGGATACCACCCCCAGGACGACCAATCGTCTCAGCAATCAATTCACTCCTGGAACCCCTGTCAGAATTTGCTGATCAATTCCTAAGACCCTTAGTCCAAAAAACCCTGACATATCTTAAAGATACAAGAGACCTTCTGAATTTACTCAAATCATTTGAATATTCTGAAGATACTATGCTCTTGGTGGGGTTAGACGTAGAGAGCCTCTATACGAGCCTCCCTCAGCAAAAAACTCTGAACATTCTAGAAGATATTCTTTTCAGCATAGAGTGGTCTCATAAAACTCCAAGACACTTTGTGCTAGAATGTTGCAGATTGGCCTTAATGGAGAATTTCTTTATGTACAAAGACACTCTCTTTGTCCAACGTCATGGGACTTCGATGGGCAGTACATTTGCCCCCAGCGTGGCTGGATTGTACGTGAGCCACTTTGAGAACAGGTTCATCCAAAATACAACCAACCCTTTCCTGAAAAATATTGCCTTTTGGAAAAGGAACATAGACGATATCATACTGATCTGGAAAGGAGATGAACAGACCCTTAACTATTTCCATCGATGGCTAAATGAACAGGATGATTGCCTACAATTCACGTACACTGCCAATAACAGAACACTAGACTTCCTGGACATAACCATCTTTGCGAAAAACAACTCCCTCCATACCAAAACTTTTTTCAAGCCAACAGCGAAAAACAGCTTACTCTCTTTCAAAAGCTTCCACCCACGACCCCTAAGGGAAAATCTCCCTTATAGCCAATTTCTTCGCCTCAGAAGAAACTGCAGTATCAAGAGTGACTACAAGGACGAAGCAAATGAGCAAATGATCTTTTTTTTTTTTTTTTTTTTTGTATTCCTCATATACCAATTTTTTGGGTGCTCTAGACGGAGATCCTCTCCCCCCCCCTGGCATCACGATGTTACGACCACAGAATTCGATGCCAGAGAAGGCAGGAAAAAGATACTCCCCTCTAGTGTTTACTGTTTGCTTTATCCACCTCAGCCTCTGTGACTTGGCAACCCTCGGATTGGTTGAGGACTAAGCACCGACAGTACCCAGGTGAAATCATCGGAATACTCTCATCTGTTCCGCCATGCCACAAGGAGCTCCCAGATCTTAGACTCTGAGGAATTATCGCATGCTATATCAGACTCACTAATATATATAATATACCTTAAACATTCAGAAAAAGTGGGAGCATCTTCAGATTTCCATACTTTACATATTTCTCGTCTTGCCAATAACATCACATAGAAAATACATTTAGTCTGCTGATTCGCGAGATGGTAATCCGTCTCCAGACCGAACAGAATCATTACCGGTGAGACCACAATCCGTGTTCCTAGCACATCCATCAAAAAACCCTCAATTCTTTTCCAAAACAGGTTAAGGCTAGGACATTCTACAAACATATGCAAGTCATCTGCCTCTAAAGATTTGCACCTTGGGCAGCTATATTGTAGGTTTGTGATCCTTGTCAGTCTTTTTGGGGAGAAGTACACCCTGTACAGTGTGAACAGATGGTTTCGTTTAAGAGGAGCTGATTTTACTATTCCGTTCACCAGGCTAAAAGAATCCCCCCACAAGTCTACCAGTTTGTTACTATCCAGCCCCACAACATTTCCCCAGAGATTCTGAAGTTCCAAATCAGTAACTCCCTCTTTTTCCATCAATGCCTCATACCAAAAAGCGAGCTCTTTATCCCAACGCCCCTTTCTATTTACAAAATCAAATTTCGGGTTAGATGTACAATCCCATTTTTCCGTAGACCACCAGCTTGACAACTGGTAATATTTAAATCTTGTAAGGGTTCCTCCCGTCAACATAGAGAGGGAATCCCACCCCAATAACTGTTGATCGTTTTGTAAATCTCTCCACTGCATTAACCCTGCTAATTTGAGAGGGGTTGACAATTGGTCTCTAAGACATTCTGGGGTCCCTGGAGAGTCCCATATTGGGGCCTGAGAGGCATAGTATGGAATTTGTAATTTTTTCCTGAAGAAAACCCAATTCTTCAGAGCCGTGACTAAAACCTTTAGCCTGACCTTTTTATAAAATCTGGGGTCTCCAAACTTGAATAAGAAGTATTCGTGGCCTTGGGGGATACCATGCAATATTGCCTGAAACAAACGTCCCAAAAAAGATGTATCTGCCTTACCTGCCATAACTCTGAAATTTTTAAAGTGGAAGGAATGGGCATAATGCAAGATGTCAGGTAGCGCCAGACCTCCCATTTTTAATTGTCTTCGTAACTTTTTAACAGAAATTCTGGGCATTTTGGAGTTCCAGATGAATGAACCTATTTTTCCTTGTAGTTTACCCACCGCCTTTGTATCAAAAGATAAAGGTATTGAGTTAAACAGGAAAGTTACCTTTGGTAGTATAATCATCTTTATAAGATTGACCCTCCCGAAGATGTTTAATGGGAGCCCGGACCAACGCTGTAATTGTCCACAGATTTCCTTATACACCTTGTCCAGATTAACTTTCGATATCTGAGTAATGTCCTGGACTAACTGGATCCCAAGGTACCTCATCCTTAATTTTGCTTCAGGCAACACTACCTCCTGGTTCCGTTGCATGATTTCCGTTTTATCCTTATTTATTCTATATCCAGAGGTCTTTCCAAAAGCTTCTGCATGTTCAAAAAGTCTAGGTATTGCTACCTCAGGATTGGAAGTGAACATTAAAAGGTCATCTGCATATAGGGCGAATTTTAGATCCAGATCGGTTATGGAAAAGGGTTTTATTAAATGATCTGCCCTTAATTTATTCACTAATGGCTCGATATATAAATTAAACAATAAGGGGGAAAGGGGGCACCCCTGCCTAGTACCCCTTGATATTTGAACCCAATCTGTGAGCGTCCCATTTACAAAAATCCTTGCCTTTGGGTTCAGGTACAGTGCTTTTATAGAGGTGATGAAGTTAGTTGGTAAGCCGAATCCGGACAGTACATCCCAGAGATAATCCCAATTTACCTGATCGAATGCCTTTGCGGCATCTATTGCTACAATAGTCAACGGAAGTTTCTTATCAGTAGCATAGTCTATTGCTGTGATGGCCTGAAAAGTCAGCTCGTTAATCTGCCTACCTGGCATGAAACCCCTCTGATCCTCATGTACAATAGTTTTAATCACTTTGGCCAGCCTCGTCGCCAAGACTCCTGCAAAAATTTTGTAGTCAGTGTTCAGCAGGGAGATTGGCCTATATGATTCAATAGTCAGGGGGTCCTTATTCGGCTTCAGGATCAAAGCAACTGAGGCCTCCAACCAGGTCTTTGGAATAGGTTCACCAGCCAGATATATTTTGTTAAACAAAGAAGTGAGAACTGGGACAATTATCTCCGCACCAATTTGATATACCTCCACAGGGAGTCCATCCGGGCCCGCAGCTTTTCCTTTTGCCATCTTCTTCATCTGATTGTGGACTTCCCCCTCTTTTATCTCAGATCTTACAAAGTCAAAGTCGTCATCCTGACACTGCGGAAGTCTGACCCCCTCCAACCATCCATCTACATCCAAATTAGATTTATCCTTGGTTTCAGAATATAGGGTCTGCATGTATCTTCTTGCCTCTTCCGATATTACCTCATTAGCATAGGAGACATCACCAGAGCTTTGCACTTTAAGGCCGTTGATTTGATTTCTTGCTCTATCAGACCTAGCCTTCCATGCAAGAAGGCGGCCACATTTTTCTCCATATGAGAAGTTGCTAAGTTTACTTGAATCCCATTTTTCTTTGATGATCTTATCAAGATTCGCCTGATATTTCGCTTTCAAATTTTCTAATTCTTGTTGTAAGATGTGTATATTAGCATGTTGTTCAAGTGAAGCCTTCTGCAGCTGTTGCTCCTTTTGCTTAATCTCCTGTAATGAGTTCCTCTCTGTTTCCTTCCTATTCTTACTTCTCTTAATCATTATAGTGGTAAATAGACCCCTTAAGTAGGTCTTGAATGCTTCCCACACTATTTGTTCTGGAGCAGTAGCCTTGTTAAACATAAAATATTCCTCCATTTGTCTCCTCAGATCTCCCCTTATTTCCTCCTGTTGTAGTAACGATCTGTCTAATGTCCACCTTCTGGCCTGCCCTCCCTGTGGAATCTTTATAGACAGGGTTACTACTGAGTGGTCAGATAATATTGCTGGAACATAGGAAGTGGTCATAACTTTAGATAAGAGCTCTTGATCGATTAAGAAAAAATCTATACGCGAATGATGTTTATGCCTGTGGCTGTAAAATGAGTAATCTCTATTTTTCTGGTTTTTGACTCTCCATACGTCTAACAGACTGAATTCTTTCATGATAGTTTTAAGCTCTCTCTTCGATTTAGGTAGAGAGAGAGAGACAGCCCTAGAAGTACGATCAAGTTTTGAATCAAAAACTAAATTAAAATCACCTCCTAAGATAATAGGTGTATCTTGCTCCAATAGACTAGATTTTAAGCTAATTAATGCATCTGGACAGTCCTGGTTCGGACCATAGTAGACTCCACATGTCAACCTCATGTTATTAATAGTTATGAAGGCAGTCAGCCATCTTCCCGTGTCATCAGTATTGTACTTTTCCACCCTTACCCCACTATTTACTCTAACAATGATAGCCACACCCCTTATTTTGCTGCTTTGATTGGAGCAGAGGAGATCTTGTATCCATCTTTGATTTTTGAAGGCTATTTTACATTCTTTCTGGTCTAGATGTGTTTCTTCTAGCATAATAATATGAGCATCTGATTTTCTCAGAAACTCACAGATTCTTTTCAGCTTTTTATCCTCTCTAAGCCCGTTCACATTCCAGCTTATAAACTTTAAATTATCCCCCGCCATTGATCATAGAGAAGAAACAAGAAAAAGATGGCCATCACTGCGTTTATTCCACCCCTTCTGTCGTCATTATTTGCTATTACTATAATCTCCATAGCCATTTCAGATAACATTGATATATGAGGAAAATTTTCTTTTATATTTTTTAACCCCTCCCCCCCTCCCCTCCCTTGAGGAACCCCCCCTCTTGAACCTTGGCGATCTTTTCGCCGTTGAGAGCCTTGTCCCTGGCCTAGTCTCTGCCGCACCTTAGTGTATTTAAATATACTGTGTCAATGCCTCTATCTCCACCTCATATCAGTGTATTTAAGTGCAAAAGAAAAAAGAAAATAGTGATAAATAAAGTTTTTTTTTTTTTTTTTTTTTTTCTCCTCCCTTCTCTTCTTTCCTTTCCCCTTTCTTCCTTTCTACCTTTTTCCCTCTTGCTTTTTTCCCTTCCTTTTTGTTTTTATTAATTTAACTCCCTCTTTTTTTTTTTCCCCTTTCCTTTCTTTTTTCTTTTCCTACCCTTCCCTTCTTCATATTTCTTTTTTTTTCTTCTTTGTTGTATTATTTTACAATGTTTTCTTTTTTTTTTACATATATTTAGTTTCGGGCCTCTCTTTGCGCTTGCTGAACTTCTTGGTGATCCTTCATAGCTTCAAGAAAACGGTCTACTTCCTGTGGGGAAATGAAGTTATAAGTCTTGTTGTTCCAAACATCTCGTAATGATGCTGGGAATTTCATCATGACTTGAGCACCAAAACTTCTTAGTTCCTGCATACGTGATCCTAACTCCCACTGTCGCTGAGCTGTTACCTTGCCTACATCTGAACGAATTGAATATTTAACTGAGTTGATCTGCAATGATGTATCTGTAAGCGCCCTACTCAGAATCAGCTCCTTTACCGAGAATGTTAGGAAATTTACTAAGATTTTCCTTGGTGCATTCCGCCCAGGATGTTGCCGAAATGGATCCCTGTGCGCTCTTTGGATCTCCTTTTCCAATTCAATGTCTGGTCTATCTTTCAATACACCTTCTCGCAGTAGTTTGCATACTAGAGTCTTCACATCCCCATTTTCTATTCCTTCCGGAACTTTTAGAAACTTCAAATTATTTCTCCTGGAATGGATTTCCAATCGCTCCAAATCTAGATGCAGAGACCTGTTCTGCTCTTTCAATTCAGTTATGGCCTTAGAGTGCGCCTCATACACTTTTGTGAGGGTAGCGACCTCTCCCTCTAAAGCCTCCATTCTAGTACCTATCTCATCCATTTTATTCTCCAAACTTGTGCATTTTCGAGTGATCTCACTCTGGTTGGCTTCCGATGTTGCAAATTTAGGGAGCAGACTTGCCAGGAGATCTTCCCTCAGAGTAAGTAGAAGGGTCTCTAAGCTTTGATTCTCTTTCCGCGGTTCATCTGATGATGATGCTGATGCTGACATGGACATGGATGCAGATATGGGTATAGAAGAAGATATAGATATGGGTGCTGTCTCGAGCTCAAGTTCTTCTGGGGTCCCCCCTAGGTCTCCCAGGTCAGTCTCAGGGTCCAACAGCAGAGGGGCATATTTGTTCTGGAGCGTAACATTTAATTGTGAAGAGTTTCCCAATGCATTAACCGGGGGGGCCTGTCCTGTACCTGCACCAGTACTCGCTTGCTCTACTTGCTCCATTTGCCCACCACTCCCTTTTGGACCTGATCCAATGTTTAATATAGGGCTGGAGACTGTCTTCTCCATTATCTTGAAGTAGGATACCAAAGAGGGAGGAGGTTTAGTTGATTTGGCAATAATACAACCTCTCTTCTGCTTTTTACAATCCCCTAGTTTACTTTTTTCTTTTTTCTTCTGTTTCGGGGTTAAAGGGGTTAATGTGGCTGGGCAGCCTGGTCCATTACTTCCTGAGAGTAGCAGCTCTTTATCGTGTAAGGAGCGCAGGAGGTATCTATTCCTAGCTACTGGGGGGACAATAACTCCTGGAGTCTGTTTCAATGTTATGCCTGCCCCTCCGTTTTTCTGGCTCTCCTGGCCCTTTTGACCCTGACTCCCCTGCAATGGACACGACCTCTCCTCAATACTAGTTATGGTTGATGCTGTCCCAATGTCCATTCCTTCGGGGCTCCTATACTCTGCTGGAGCCTGACCCTTTATCTCCACCACTGACGCTACACTAATCCGCTCCCAGTGCTCCACACTTTCCTTAAATACCAATATATCGTTCAGCAGCCCCCCTCTTTGCTTTTCATAAGGGGAATTGATCACGCTCACCGTGTTCGCCGCTAGCCTGCCTCTACAGCTGCCATATAGGTAAATCCTCACCGCTGCCGCTCATGTCCTGTACCAGACTCTTGCCAAACTCCAGGCGCCGCGCTGCTCTGCAGCTGCCCGTAGCGTCGCGTCTTTCGTGTAACTCTCCCGGGGACGTCCCATGCGTGCACAAGGTCCTAGCGCCCCTGGGTTCCCACTCGGCGGCAGCTCGAAGGGAAATCAAATAGAACCGTCAAAATCCAGAGCCATTATTTTCTTAACAAAAACCCCGCATAATCTCACCGCTTAGATCCCTGAATCTCGCTGCTGCTGCTGCAGGCACTGACACCGCAGTCTCACTCGGCAGTCTCTCCCAGGTCAAGGACGTGCTCTCGCAGCCGGCGTTAGCCTGCCGCCATCTTCCTCCTTCCAAGCAAATGATCTTTGTGAAAAACTGTCAGTTCGCGAATATCCTAAGAAAATAATCCTCTCTTGCAAGAAACGTGCACAAAACCAACCGAGAGACGCATTATTGGAAACACATCCAAAAACACCAGATAACAGAACGACATGTGTCACTACTTACAGTCCCGTCACAAATAAGGTGAAAAAGATAATTAACAGAAACTGGAAAATAATTTCATCGAACAACCTTGACTGGCCAAAACCTCGTTTTGCAAACAAAAGAAGCAGGAACCTCAAAGATCTACTAGTACATACTAGACCGCCACCGAAAAAGAAAAAAGAACAACCGGGCTTATGGAACACTACCCCCATAACAGGACATTATCCCTGTGGCACCTGCCTAGCCTGTGAAACCACAAAACCTACTAAAGATCTACAGTTGCTACCAGATCTACTTTGGAAACTCAAAAGACACACCAACTGCAATACGAGTCATGTGATATACATGATAACATGTCCATGCCAGATGAGGTACATAGGCATGACCTGTCGCAAGGCCAAACAACGGATGTATGAACATCGCAGCAACGTGAACTGCAAAAGGACAACAACAAAAATGTCAACACATTTCAAAGAACTGGGACATACAGTCAAAGATCTGCAGTGGGTCATCTTAGAAACCCTTGAAACCATAGACAGAAATGCCTCAAAAATATTGTGCGAAAAGGAACAACACTGGGTGCACAGACTCAGAACTGACACCCAAGGACTGAATGACTCTATCCCATGGCTCGCTCTAAACTAAATAAGTTTATCCCTTGGCTTTTTCTTAGCTAAATTCAAGTTCATTAACTTGGGTCACTACCCCACTCTTAATTCCCGGTCTATCAATCAGCTACTAGCTACACAATACCACTTTGTGACATTTGACAAACCGATAGCCCATCTAGGCTGCTAACTTACATGCCGCCACAAATTCTACTAATTCCCCAACAATTTTCTAAAAACACACATACCATTTTTATAAGAATTTAAAATTGGCAAAAACCCACTTAGTAAACACCTTTGGGAATCATAACAACTATCGTAATACCGAGTATTTCCTCTATTTCTACATCACTGCCCTTAAAAACATCCGCCTCGCTAACCGCCACCATTTCCGGGTGGACGGAGGCAGAGACAGCACCTGCTGCGAGCGAGGACGCGATTGCAGAAGGTACAAGACGGAGGCTTCGACTCTTCACCAGACGCAAAGCGCAAGTAAAACCCCTCCATACTAACAATTATTTCCCTCCTTCTAGTGCTACCGTCCAGTTCAAAAACCTCCCTCCCCTGATGAAGCTAATAGCTTTGAACCAAGAGGTAGGCATAATCCGGTATTTAGTATAGCCATCCACGCCCACCCCTGACTACCAAGCCATAATAACACAAAAAATACCGCGTGATAATGATGTCGCAATCACGAACGGCACCAAGAAACCCCTGAAAATGTCACATCAGTAGCACCTCAGTGCCGAGCTACCAGCATGCCATATCACCGTATGAGAGCTAATTATATACACCAATGACCGGCAAGATCTAAGAGCACCACAAAACAGTATAGCACAGTCACCTCACGCCGTTTTTTGATATGAGAATGGGTGAGTTGATGCCTGATATGAGAGTGATTCTGTGCGAAGTATTGCCATTTTACAGTTACTTAATTCAAAATCATTTGGTTTTGAATGTGTACAAATTTGTACTTTATCCATTTCCTTTAACCCCCCCCCCTCCCCCCACCTCTTTGTCTCCCCTTTGCCTTTTTGTTGTGTGCTTTCTTTTACAGGTACAATGAGACCTCTCATCACTTCAAGAATCAGGTCATAATTTACCTATTCTTTCACTTAATTCACAACTTACACCCCCTGGTCCTGAAGAAAGCTATTTGACCAATAGTCCATCACAGCTGAAACATGTCGACCATTTTATTAGACCCTTAAGTGCGCTTGAATTCATAAACAGATTCCATAGCAGCACGAACTTTCTTTTAATAAAAGCTGGAATCCAGATTTAATAAACTTCCTAGCTCTGAGAGTCCAGACTTTTTTATCTAATCACTCATCACCGCCTTGATCACTCCATTTCCACGATCACTACTGCCTTAAAACTTAAGGTAAAACCTCCTGGTGGAGGGTGCACACGAATGAACTGACCCCGGGATTACGCACGCACGTGTGATATAAGCGGGGACACCTCATATACCGCTAACGCAAGCAAGCCAAAAAACACACGTGTATGAGGGTCATTTTATTGGGAGACACCCAGTTACCAACCTGCAGACCTAAGTTTTTCGCAGGACAAGTGATCCTTTCCCCCATTGATGAAAAGCAATTTAACAGGAGTTTGAAAGGATCCTATCTCTTTCTCCCCACCCCAATTGATTACCTGTATTTCTGGAGTATCCAAGTCAATTTACTGAAGGGACAAGTAGAGGAAGCACTTGACTCACTTCCTGTATAATTTAAAAGTATGATCGAACAATGTGAGACTGACTTCACCTTTCTCCTTGTGCTACTCTTATGTTTTTCCCACTGTAAAGAGGAATTGGAATAAACGTTTGTAACACCAAGGCTTTATGTTTCCTTTCAAGACTCAATCATGGAATCCTAGGTAGAAAGGGATCTTTTTCTTCAAGTGTAATCATTTCACAGTAGGATTACTAGGGTGGCTTATTTGTCTGCAATCAGTGATTAAGCTGGCTAGGAGAATAATGTTGGCACATTAGATCGGAGCAATTATAGCCCAATGGAAGGTATCCACAAGATCTCTGAACACGTAACAGAACATACATACACCAACGTGCTGACTTCACCTATATTGTACCTAGCAGCTTCAAACATTTGAAAACATTGCTGCAATGAGAAACAGCTTTTCCAAATGGAAAACTGGATGGAAGATGGCTTTCTTCTCTTAAATCCTAAACAAAATAGGAATTCTAAATGCTTGCAACTTCCACCCTGACAATCTTGAAACATTGATTCTGGAATTCCTGAATCCCACGCCCGTCATCCTATCGCGAAATGGAACTGCCCGCCATAGGGCGGGGGTCCCGTGGGGGCCATTACGATGTGCCCGCCACATTGGCGGGCGCATCCTGCATTCCTGACATTGTGGTGGGCGGTGCACTCAGCACCGCCCGCCACAATGCCAGGAAGGCATGTAGTGCACTTTGATGCACAACGTGGCAGGCAACGCGCGGTGCCTGCCATGTTGTGCATGGACCTGCAGGGGGTACCATAGGTACCCCCAAGTGCACGCCCCACCCCCAGAATCCCTGGGGGCCTGGTACGGGCCCCCAATGTAAAAAAACACCTGCCTTTCCGTGGCGGCAAAGGCATGTCCCCGCCAAATATAGATGGCGGTGTCTACCAGACACTGCCACTATATAAACTGCTTTTTCGCCCGGTAGGCAATCAGGCGGATTGCCTACCGGCGGAAAACCGGCAGACGCTCTTCCCGTCCGCCGGGGTCCCCCCGCCATAGTAATGTGGTGGGGGAAATTAGAAGCAGGCGGAGGTTTTTGGCGGGTGGATCGCCACCGCCATATGGGCGGTGGCGGTCCGCCCGTTATCCTAATGGGCCCCCTAGGGTTTTATACTTGTTTCTGCTCTGAGACTTGCAATCGCAAATAAACAAGGTGTCAAAAGGAGCAATCTTTCACCTCTGCCCTGTGAAGAGAACGTGTAATTGAATTCCACTGAAATAACTCAAAACAAAAATTTGAATGCAGGCCACTGCCAAACTGGACTTTGAGAAAGCCATTCTAACAGGCATTCCCAGACATCCATGACCCTACTTAAAACAGTGCTTCACTTGGTAGCCAAAACAAAAAGAGCAACCCTTATGTCCTTGCGACATAAGGGGTGAATCATGAAGCAACGCAATGAAATATTTCGAAGGAAAAATAGCTGAGTTATTTTTGCTCCTTCTGAATATTTCATTCCATTGCTTCATGATTCAGTCTACACAGAAATATCTGAGATTCTCATACATTAATGTTTAAAATGAGTTCCATGTGAACGTTTTCTCTCAAGGATCACTTGGTAGCCAGGCTTGTCCACTCCGCCAATACATTTTAACACATCACTCTTGTACCGCACGGCCTCCTGCTTGCTCCCAGTCATGGCCAGCATCCTATTTAAAGTTACTGTCTTTCCAACAAGGCCATTTTTACAATAACCATCTCTACCTAGCAGACACTGTCGGAGAGTAGGGTCTGCTTCCTATGGTCACCCCCACTTTTTGCTGTGATTCTCAGGTTTTTCAACTTTAAAGTGGCTGTGGACCTGCTAATCAGACCCACAGCCCAGCTGTTCTCTCTCTAAATAATACCATGTACTTTAGGTACATACCAGATTGGTTACTGGGTCACCCTTGCGAGCCCCTGTATAGTGTACCATAGATACCCAGGGCATAGGTGCACCCTAGGCCTACCGGGGGCTGCAGCATGTATTGTGCCACCCCTGGTTTGCCTTCCAAATTGACACCACAGGTCTATTCTTAGAGCCTGGGTAAGGTGGTGTAATCACCCCTTACTCAGATATAGTATACCTATATCTGTATACCTATATAGACACATATGAACCTATAAGCCACTCCTATGGCAGACCTCGACAATTCTGGAGGTAGAGTGCTTGGTTTTATGTGAGAGGGTGCCCTAGTATTAACTGAGCCCCTATGCAGCTTTCGAAACCATCTCCTTATAGCTGTTTTATGATATAGCCGTACCATATACTCTTAAATGCATTATAATCCTCACGTTAATGCTAACTTTGGTTTGGCTTTATCAAAACAGATGTATGATGGTACAACGCGTACCGTTACAATGCGTACCTTTACGACGCAGGTTTAACAACGCAAGTCGTTACAACGACTTGCGTTGGGGGGGGGGGGCTGGATAGTGAATAGTTTAATTTTCTATTCCAACTCCAGTCCCCGTGGATAGTAGAGAAGGTGTTGGATAGTAAATTAAACTATCCCCTATCCTAGAGCGCCCTCCAGCGAAAGTCGTTGTAACGACTTTCGTTGTAAATCCTGCGTTGTAACGGTACCGCGTTGTAACGGTTCCGTTGTAAAGGATGTTTCCCTATCAAAACATGTTGTGTAAGGTGTCAAACACTTTGGAATACTACCCCCCCCCCCACCAGTTCTGGCGGCGGGGTAGCATTCCACCCTTCTAGAGGGAGAAGATATGTAGTTACTGGTTTACCCGGTTAAAGTTAAACAGAACCTCAGCATCACAAAACGGATGCTGCTGCCACAGACACGAGTCTGCCCTCCTGCTGCTGGACGAAACTCCGGCAGGGGAGGTCTGGACAATAGGTTTCCTGTCCAGGGAGGTGCTGGCACCTCCCCAGACAGGCTCTTAGTGTATTGGGGCAGGGAGGGCTGCATTCAGTGAATGCTTTCCAGACACTGCCTGGGGCACACAAGGTGCTCCATGCATTTCCCAGTTCAAACCGGTTGCTCGGGCACTAAGCCCCAGCTCTGGCGCGAAACTGGGCAAAGGGGAAGGGTTGTAACCACCCCCTCCACAGGTGCACCCATAGGAGGGTCCTTAGAGTTAGTCCAACCCCTAAACTTACTGTAAGTATAGAACCCCAGTCGCTATGACTTTAGATTACCCTGGACGAAACTCTGCAACATATATCCTGGACCTTCGACATTCCATTTCGACTGGAAGACGGACGAAATTGCCCTTGTGGTCAAGGAGTGACCACCTTGTTTAAACAGGCACCAACAGCATCTTGGCCGGTCTGCATTTTTGAGGCTCCCGCCAGACCCTCAAGAATCTGCGACACAGGACACAGACTTCCAGACATCTCTGACCCCGACCTTCGCTCCCAGCAAAGCTGAGACCAGTGGCGGACACGAGAGACATGGGACCGGAACTCCTGGACATCCTGCATTTTGCTACCTGCGTCGACTTCCCATGGTATCCCAAAGATGTGCATTGGGGTGCTTGAAGCCCCAGCCCGAGCACCTTTTGCACCGAAGCACAGAGGCCCACACTCCACAAGTGTCCCGTGGGCCCACGTTGTGCCTTACTGATCGATGCGTCTTTGCGGTTCCTAGTCTGTTGGCTAGTGAGCCCCCAAGAAGACCACCCTTTGATTTAACTTGCTTTCCTGGTTGCTCCAGGCTTGCTCCAACTTCCCTGCAAAGGAGAAGTTCCACAGACCTTGCTGGTCTGCCCCGAAGCCAATCTCGACATCCTGCGTGGGTTGCGTTTGCCAATGCTTGTTGGGTCCAATCCGGATACCGATACCGCAGTCAACTAGATCCTTCGTGGGACAGCTCGAATCCAGCTCCTGGTTGTCGTCGACGCCTCCTGGACCTCGTGGCTGAAGAGACAAACTTCACCTTTTCACTTGAAATCATCCGACATCTGGTGGCATCTTTCTATCGCCGCCCTGGTCACTGGCTAGTGGCCCAGACTCTGTCTCCTCTGCTTTCAGGTTCTTCACATCTCCGATCGACCCTTGAATCCACCTGGACACTTTTCCACTGGTCGTCTGCAGCACTTCTTCGCAGCTCTCCATTGGAATCGATGACGAAACCCAACACGAAAAGACACCTATGCACCGGCTTCCCTGGGTGAGGTAACACGAGTACTCCGGTGCTCATGTGGGTATTGACACTCCAAGTGTCCTAGTCTAAAAGGGTTCCATCGCAGTTCACCTCCTTGAACCCTTTATCTTTAAAATTGTAACTTGTTCATTTCCCATAGAAAGTCAATGGTAACCCGCAGCTGTGTTTAGACACTGCACGCATCTCCCGTGGGCTTCCTACATCCTAACCTTTGGTTGTTCTGAGTAGCCCAGCGATTCCACAGGCCCCAGGCCTGCTTTCAAACTGTCATGTGGTTCTTATACCACTATTTTAGTATATGGTTTGTGAGGCCCCTAGGGCAGAACGTATACTGTGCAACTTATCGTATGCTAATTAAGTTCCTTGTATTGTACTTTTACCTCTGACCTCATAAAGAGTGCAGCGGGGTTGTGTTTAGAATAAATACATATATATTTGATATATACCTTGTGGGGTGTGCTTTCATTTGGTACTCAAGAGATTATAAATGGTAAAAAAACGTGCTTAACTCGTCACCAAGTCTTAGCCTGAAGGCTGCTCTCCACAGCTACCACTAGAATAGCTTTCAATATTGTTGACTTTATAACCTACCATCAATCAGGGTGGACTAGACTGGTGCAAGGTGCCCACTAGAATAGTGGACATCATAAACCAGGCTAACTTCTCACAGACACCTTTCTGGAAGCTCTAAAGGCCTCAGAAGCAGGGGCACTATTAACTTTGAAATGGTCAAGTTCAGGATTTGCACTGCACATGATCAACACTTATCTAGTGTTGCTATTACAGCCTGGAATTCTATTATCTCAATAAAAACATTTTTCTAATTGCCTTCATGAAATGTTTCAGGACCAATCGCTTAAAAAAATTCTAAATAAATGATTGAGGTAGTTGGCCAAGATTATGAAGAACTTGAGTTCCAAGACTCACTACTCTTTGTTAATTTGCCCATCTATTTTTAAACCACCTACATCCTCCAGCTAATGTAACCTACTTCCGGTACCGCTCATGTACTTGGTAGTGTGCCCTTTTGCTTATCGGTCCAGATGTGTCATAAAACATTTTAAGTAATGCTCCAGTGTTTGACGAGTGATTTCACTATTGTGTAGCTAGTGGCCTGGGTGATTTGTTTAATTTTGCAAAACCTTAAGAGAGTTGAGCCAACGGTTGCATTATTGGCATCCTCTTCCAAATCTTTTTGGTTTATGTTATTGTAAAGGAAAGAGTAATCTAACATGAGAAGGTTGAGGGAACTGACCAAACTACCAATTAATTACTGTGTATTATATGGGTTCAAGGATAATAAAATAGTTAACATACCAATCTATTTGGACTGCTAATAAAAAATATAATGTGAGATTATAGGTCTAGATTTATCAGGCATGCAAATCATGGGATCCCACAAACTTCTGGTATTAACCAAATAGCCTAAACACTGGTAAAAGTGTAAAGTCGTCTTGTATTAAGATCTAGCATGACAATTAACATGAAGTTATCTTATGCTAAGTGAGGTATGGAAAGCTTCACAATCATGAGTAACAATGGAAATAGTCAATAATATTATTATGAATTTAAGCCTTTATGGGGCTCGAGGCCCGAAACTTATTTCAGTTGTGCGAGCTAAACTTGTGCCGTCTTTGGGTTATCCATTTAAAGTACTTTTGGAACAGCTATATAAGAAGAATTTCTTGAGTGAGGGTTACTTCAATCCACCCCCAATTCCAGTTTTCCTTCGAGTTTCGTCTGATTAAGAAATTTTTCTCTTTTTGGGCAGGCTTCCTACTAATGTGCGTGTGGTTGAAGAGTAACTATCAAGGAACTTTAAAGAGACTAAAATGGTCAGCACTCTGCAGTGGAAAAAAATAACCTCTGGGAAATCATTCTTAAGCATGCTCTGATAAACCTGGAGATAGAAACTGTAGGAAAATGCCCTTTTTGTATGGTCCCACCTGCATACTTTTAGCCCCAATGTTGATAGCTATGACTCTGAAAGTGCACTGGAGCCTGCGGCCCAGGCATCAGTGCCAGTGCTTTCTCCTTAAAACGTATATATGTGAATTGGCAACCCCAGTTAGCAAAGCACTTTAACCCCGTTATAAGTCCCTAGTAAATGGTACCAGTGGTACCCAGGGCATGGGTGTGGGCATGAAGCACAGTTTGTGCTACCCTGAGTGACCCAATAAGACACCTGACAGCAGCCTGCCATTGAAGACTATGGGTGCAGTGTAAACTGCTTGAACTCAGCTTTGTCCTCACCATGTGCAGCCAAGTCAATGCATTATTTTTAATAAATGCCAGTCACCCCTAAGGAAACCCTCCCAAAGCCCAGGAAGCAGGGTGCATTCTATATCAAAGGTGTGGACATGTAAGTGCAAGCTTATATATCCCTACAGTGGTCTTCACTATTAAAGGACATTATAAGTGATAGACTGTCCATAGGATATCATGGGCTGGCACCCAGGCAAACTCGAGGTTGGCAGTCCCATTAGTGTCCCTCCTAAATATGTTGTGTTTGGTATCAAACAACGTGCCTCATCACCCCTGACATGAATCTCATGTTGAGGATGATGTGGCATGCACCCATTTGGCTACTGTGGAGGTTGCCCACCTGGTTGTCCCAGCCTTTCCTGTGATCTGCCTTACACACTGTGCTTGCTGCTGCAAAATTAGACATCTGACCCACTGCCAGGAGGTGTGAACTCTCCCAGGAGTCAGAAACAATAGCCTGGTCGGGAAGGAGGTCACACCTCAATCCTTGACAGGCTTGCTAGTGAAGGGGCTCTTCAAGGCAGTGAGCTTCAAAGGCTGCACCCCCTGTGATATGCAACAAAGCTGCCTCTCAAAGGAGGAAACAACCCTCCTCCTGCCCCAGGCACATTTGTCCCCAGCAAGTGGGAAAATCAGGTTTTCAGGAGGTGTACACCCCCAGAAGGCGAGCCACAAGTCTAGGGTGGGCCACTTGAACGGTAAAGCTAAGAAATAGTGGGGTCTAGGTAGAAAAAGTGACCGACAACCCTGAATGTGGTCACCTCAGGGGCATATTAGCCACTGGGGCTAGTAGCTCATTGGCCACTTGCACCCACACCCCTAAAACCCCTCAATCTAGAATTGAAGGGTTACCCCTGAAAGCAGACCCTCAATTCTGAAACAACCAGCATCAAAGAAGAGACCAGAGTCTGCAACAACAGGACTTGCACAACCCAAGAAAGGAATACTCTGAACCTGTGGCAACACTCCTGGAATTGCATGCCTGGGACTCATCCTAGGCAAAACGTGATTCCCACAGACAGACGGACTCCTTTGAGAGTCAGAAGCAACCTCAGAATCCCCTGGATTAGATGCACTAGTCCCCTGCAAACTGCGTGTATAAAAAATCTCTGGATCTGAAGAATCATTGGCCATCGGGCCCTCCGTGGGGATTGCCCATATCCAGATGGTGTACTGCATTGTGGGAACTGTAGTCCTGCTCTTTCCGAAGTTTTAGGCAGCTACTGTGTTCCTTGGATCTCCAGTCTTCGAGGTATTTATCTCCTGTGCTTACAGCTGCCAAAGCTTTTTGGTTGACAGTTCAGCAGCTGATCTGTTCACTCGACACTGCATCTAGAGGGAACACCATACATCTTTCATCCAACGTCAGCAGTGGCCCCTAGTTTAAGCACGCTGTTCCCCGGCAGCACCCAGTAAGCGGTAAAAGCATTTCTCCTGCGGCACCTGTGCCGCACCAGGGACAGCAAGGACAACTCTGCACTCGTGCTCTATGGGCCAGGAAAAATTGAACTAAATGTCGTGGCTTGGTCCTGGGACCCGCATCCTTGGGTTCCACGCAACTTGACTAAGGCTGGGTGGTAAAATCAATCAATCAATTAATCTGTGGTTTATAGAGCGCGCTACTTACCCGTGAGGATCTCAAGGCACTGGGGGGGAGGGGGGTGGGCAGATATGGGTCAGTTGAAGAGCCAGGTATTGAGGTCCTTCCTGAATGTGTGGAGGGTTGGGGAGTGTCTGATGTTGACTGGGAGCTTGTTCCAGGTTTTGGCTGCGATTTGGGAGATAGATCTCCCGCCAGTTCAGTTTCTGCGGATGCGGAGACCTCTGCCAGGGCGAGGTTGGCGGAGCGGAGGTTCCTCTTGGGTACGTGGAAACATACTCGGTTGTTGAGGTATGTGGGCCCAAATTTGTTGAGGGATTTATAGGCGTGGGTGAGGAGTTTGAAGGTGACCCTGTTCTCGAGGGGGAGCCAGTGGAGGCTTCGTAGGTGTTGGGTCATATGTTTGTGGCACAGTGTCCCTTGGACGAGCCTGGCTGCGGCGTTCTGGATGGTTTGGAGTTTGTGTAGAAGAGTTTTGTTGATTCCGGCGTAGAGGGTGTTGCCATAGTCTAGTCTGCTGGTTATGAGTGCGTGGGTGATGGTCTTTCTGCAGTTGGGGGGATCCATTTGAAGGTCTTACGGAGGATGAGGAGGCAGTTGAAACTGGTGGATGCGACAGTGTTGATCTGGTGGTTCATGGAGACGGAGGAGTTGAGGATTATGCCGAGGTTCCGAGTGTGGTCTGTCGGGTTGGGTGGGCTCCTGAGGGCGGAGGGCCACCAGGTGCTGTCCCAGGCGGAGGTGCAGGGTCCGTGGATGAGGACCCCGGTTTTCTCAGAGTTGAGTTGTAGGCAGCTGTCCTTCATCCAGGCTGCTACGTTTCTCATTCCTTTGTGGAAGCAGAGGCTGGTGTCTTCTGGGTTCTTGGTGAGGGAGAGGATAAGCTGGGTGTCGTCCGCTTAGGATATGTAAGCCCATACTGTCTGACGATGGCGGCAATAGGGGCCATGCAGATTTGAAGAGCTTCGGGCTTAGTGAAGATCCTTGGGGTACTCCGCAGAAGATGTCAGTGGGATCAGGGAGGAGGGGGGGGGGAGTCTGATCCTCTGGGTTCTGCCGGAGAGGAAGGATTGGATCCAGTCGAGGGTGGATCCTTGTATTCCTGAGTTGTGGAGTCTTGCGGCTAGCGTGCGATGTGAGACGGTGTCAAAGGCTGCGGAGAGGTCTAGGAGGATGAGGGCTGCGGTGTCCCTGGTCTAGCAGTATGCAGATTTCATCTGTGGCGGCGAGGATGACGGTCTTGGGGCTGTGGTTGCTGCGGAAGCCAGACTGGGATGCTTCTAAAATTGAATTTTCATCAATGAAGGCGGTCAGCTGGGCGTTCACGAGTCTTTCGATGACTGGTTGCGAAGGGGAGGAGAAAGATGGGCCGGTAGTTCTTCAGGTCGGTTTAGTCGACCGTTGGTTTCTCGAGGAGGGGTTTCATCTCCGCACGCTTCCAGTCGTCTGGTCAGATGCCGGATATGAGGGAGTAGTTGACGGTCATCCTAGTTCAGGTGCGATGACCGCGGCGGCCCTGTGGAAGATGTGAGGGGGTAGGGGGTACGCTGGGGCTCCTAAGTGCGTCTTCTTCATGGTTGAGGAGATGAGCTCGACGGACGCGGGGGCCCAGGAGGTGATGGTTTGCTTCTCAGCAGTGGTGGGTGGTGTGGTGCTGTCTTCCGCAGACTCGCTCAAGTTGTCGTAGAGGGCGTTGATCTTCAGGTGGAAGTAGGAACTGAGTGTGCCGCAGAGTTCCTGGGAGGGTGTGATGTCAGTGGCTTCGCAGGTGGGTTTTGCGAACTGCTGAATTACGTTGAACAGTTCCTTGACGGATGCATTGGTCTTGACTTTGTCTCTGATGAAGGTTCTTTTGTTGTCCCTTATATGCTGGTGGTAATCCTTCATGGCACTCTTGTGGTTGTTCCGTGTTTCCATGAACTTCTGGTTCCACCAGGTTTTCTTCAAATGTCTGCAGGTGCGTTTGGCTTCTTGGAGTTCAGTGGTAAACCAGGCGGCATTCAGCGGGCATTGTTTGGCGTGTGTCGGACAGGTGCCAGCTTGTCGGTGTAGCAGGAGCCCCAGCGGTGGAATTCCCTGGCTATGGAGTTGGTGTCGGTCGCGTCCTTGGGGGGCGTCTTGGAGGAGGGCGGAGTTAAGGTGTTCCTCTGTGACCTTACTCCAGTTCCGTCTCGGTGGGCGTGGATTGGGCCTGGGTGCGGTGGTGGTGTTGAAAGTGAAATGGGCACAGTGGTGGCCCATCCAGAGGGGCTGGGGGGTGTGGCTGAAATAGATGTTTGATCCTCCAGCGAAGATGGGTTCGAGGGTGTTACCTGCTCTGTGGGGGGCAGTGCTGACAAGCTGTTTAAGTCCTAGGTTGGCGAGGTTCTCGGGGAGTGTGGTGGAGTCGGGGTCCTGGGTGTTCTCGAGGTGGAAGTTCAGGTCCCCGCAGGATGTAGTCCATGGAGGTGATGGCGTGGGGTGCAGCAAGCTCAGCGATAGTGGTTGCGGGCTGGGTGCGGGGTCCTGGCTGTCTGTAGATGAGGGTGCCGCGTAGCGTGGTCCAGGGGCTGGTCTGGATCTGGAAATAGAAGTGTTCCGTGTGGGAGTGGGGGTCGCTCGTGCTGGATGTGGAGAGTCGGAGGAGGGTCTTGTGTGTGATGGCGAGTCCTCCTCCCAGGCAGTGTGGGCGGTCCTTTCTCTGGATCTTGTAGCCGTCAGGGATTGCTGTGGCGATGTCGGGGCCGGAGGTGGCGTTGGTCCAGGTTTCTGTGAAGAATGGGACGTCGGGCGAGATGGTGTTGATCAGGTCCCAGATCTCTATGGCGTATCAGTGTAGGGAGCGCACATTGAGAAGGATGCAAGTCAGGGTTTCAGTGGGTCGTTCAGAAGGCGGCCCTTCGGCGTCCGCGGGCGTCTTGTCGATTGTGAAGTATCTTCGGCAGTGTCCGCATGAGAACTGCCCATGGATCGTGTTGGGCGAGGATCTTACACAGTCGGCATGGCTTCCGGGGTTGAGAGCGTGGAGGGTGGCTGAGTCGTAGTGGTGGGGACCTGGAGAACCAGAGTTCCTGGCGCAGGTCGCGGACGGGCGCAACGGGCTTGCCTTAGTATCCATAGTGTCTACTGGGAATATGGGCTTCTGTACACTGAGGGCCGGGACCCCAAACCAAGGACAGCCAGGAGTGGTGGTTGCCAGGTATACAGAGAGTTTATTCTGACCTAAGCCCATGACATCCCCCAAGCTGGACATCTGAGACAAGTAGGTTGCCTATTTCTATTGGCCCTAGATGTCTGAAAAAGTGCAATAGTTTTGTCTCTCCTGTGTCACCTGTCAAGCCAGGGGCACAACCAAAGGCTCCCTCAATTCCACTTCCAGTGGTTGGGATTCCTTTGACATGGTAGGGATTGACATTGTTGGCCCCCTTTACCCTAAAACTGCATCTGGGAACAGATTCCTTCTAGTGGTAGTGGACCATGCCTCTAGGTGCCCAGAGGCAATTTTCCTTAGGACTGTCACTGCCATTGTAGCGGCAAGGGCCCATCTTACTATCTTCACCAGGATAGGGTTTCCTAAAGAGGTAGTCTCTGATAGAGAAACAAATTTAATGTCTACATACCTAAAATCTTGGTGGGATGAATATGGTGCGGACTACCAGTTCACCACTCCAATCACCCTTGGATAAGTGGTTTAGTTGAAATTCAACAAAACCATGAAAAGCATGATAATGGGTCTCCCTGAAAAACTCAGAAGGAGATGGGATGTCCTGTTGTTTGCCTACAGAGAGGTACCACAAAAAAGGGTTGGAGTCAGCCCTTTTGAACTTTTGTTTGGCCACCCTGTAAGGGGTCTTCTTGGTGTGGTAAGGAAAGGGTGGGAGAAACCTCTCCAATAATCCAAACATGTGTTACGGCATTGTTAAAAGAGGCAGAAAGTACATTTTCTTTGCTTGATACACAGGAAGAAGGTCAAATGGAAGGGGGAAAATCAATGATAATTTCAGCCACGTTCAAAACATTCTGAAGCTCAAAAAGTATTTGGCAAGCATCTTGATACACCTCTGTGAGAGTACAGAATAAGCAGCATATTGGAGATCGACATTTATAAGAACAATAGCATGATAGAGCATTCATGAGGGAAGTGGATAGAAAGTTCTACACATAACGGATGACAGCTTGAGGAATGTGTAGCAAGAAGAGTGCCTTGTTGAACAGATTAAAAAGGAGTAGGTGTACACTGAAGGGAAGTAGATTCACTGACCACAGTCTGCTCAATGGCCACGACTGGTGCCATCAATTAAGTGTCAGGCACAGAATGAGCACTTATTTTATGTTGGACATATTGAATAAACAGTAACCAGCTGATTCCCATCCTCTTTTGCACACTTTGAATTGTTGGCCAATTTACAGCACTAGAGAGAGACGGTGTAAAAGGCAGGTTCAGGACGATTTGCTCTTCAGAGTATAATAGCGGTACATGACTCCTAAGAGCAGCACTGCGATGGCAGGGATGAACCAGTTGGACCAATAGCTGGAAGCACTGGATGACGTGCTCATGAGAACATTCTTTGAGCCTTTCCCCATATGGTCAATCGGATGGACCTCTCCTATAAACTACTGCTTCAGCATTTCTCTAGCATCTATGGAATGATAAACATCTTCAAAGCTGTCTGTGGCATCCCCACCAGCCTGCTCAAATAGCACCTCTTCGCCACCTGAGTTCCCCGCCACAAAGTGTGTCACGTCGTACACACGATTGTGGATGAGCAGCCAGACCTCCTTAGATATGCTGCGTTTATTAACCTCTTCAAGAGTAAAGTATTTGGCTTGACACTCTGGGGATGCCTCCTTTCCAGGCACTTCCTTTGCCATGTTGTTGCTGACCAAGAAGGGCTTGTCAAACCTGTACACTCCGCACCACGCCCCAAACACCCCATGCCGATTGAAATCCACACCATTCTGAACACATTCAGCTTCCTTACTCCAGCCCTCTAAGGCTTGCAACGCAAAGTGGTATCTCTCAAAGAGCCCAAACAGGACAAATCGTACAATGTACTGGGCCTGCGTTTAAGCATGACTGAGGACATGAGGAGAGCAAACAAACATTTGAAGGTCAGCCAGGAGCTTACCAAGCACTGGTATGAACAGAAGTCAGTACTGGTTGAGTACGAATCAGGTTAGTTGGTGTGGGGTTGGTGCTTTTGGCTCCCAGGGCCCTCCAGAACAAGTGTACTTGGCCCTATCCCATTCTGGAGAGGAAAGGGGAAGTCACTGATTTTGTAGACTGAGGCACCCCTGGATTCCTCACCAAGTTCTCTATGTAAATCGCCTAAAGCCACACCAAGACAGAGCTGACATGCCCATGCTCACTGATGGAGGCCAAGAGGAGGAAATTGAACCGCTTCCTGACCTACTGTCAATCAATCCACAAGATGGTGCAGTAGAGGGTATTGTCTTATCAGCCTCTCTGACTGACCAACCGCAAGCTGACTGCAGGCAAGTCCTAAGTCAGTTAGCTGGGCTCTTTTCTTTGACCGCTGGTCAGTCAACATGGTGTACCCATGATGTGGACACTGGTGACAGCATCCCTATCAAAAATAAATAAACAGACTGATCAAGTCAAAGCTTGCATTAAGACTGTGGCCAGCAAGATGTTAATAGAGCTGGGGGTGATTGAACCTTCTGACAGTTCCTGAGCTAGCCCAATAAGACTGATCCCCAAACCTCACTCAAAAGGTAGAAAAACAGAGATGAGGTACTTTGTGGTTTATAGGGGTTTAAATGCAGTCACTAAAACTGATTCACACCTCATTCCAAGAGCAGATGAGCTCATTGACAGGCTGGATTCCGCAAAATATCGAAGTACTTTTGATTTAGCATCAGGTTACTGGCAGATTGGACTCACCCAGGCAGCAAAAGAGAGGTCACCATTTTCAACCCCAGAGGGCAATTTCCAATTTAAAGTGATGCCCTTTTATCTGAAAAATGCACCTGCCACTTTCCAAAGGTTTGTGAATAGTGTTCCCTCATGCTGGACAACTTTAGTGCAACATATCTAGATGATATAGCTGTCTTTAGTTTCACACAGGAGGATCACCTAGTCCACATGAAGAAAGTTATTCAGGCCCTACATCAGGCAGGCCTTATTATAAAGGCCAGTAGGTGCCAGATAGGGCAGAGTTCGGCTGGGTACTTGGGCCACCATGTAGGTGAAGGCCAAGTCCCACCCTCTAACCCAAGTTCCAGACTATTCTGGAGTGGGAGGCTGTAGAAATGTGCCCTTTTGGATAGTCACCCCCCTACACTTTTTGCTCTAGTACACCGGCGCCTGCTAACCAGGTCCTAGTGCCAGTACTCTTTCCCTCAATGGTAACATACATTGGTACACCCAATTGGCAAGGTTTTTCAGCCTCCATTATAAGTCCCTAGTATATGGTACCAGTGGCACCCAGGGCAAGGATGCTAAAGGGGTCACCTATGCTGCAGCGCTATTTGTGCCACCCTGAGTGATCTGAGTAAAAGTAAAGTCTGCAGGTCTGCCATCGCCGCCCGCATGAGCAACTTTCCTGCTCTAGATCGACCCTGCACACACCAATTGGGACTGGGACTCCCTTACTGCCCTTGATATAAGTAATATGCAACAACAATTGGGTCTGTGGGGAGTTGTATTTCTTTCACATAAAACATTAATTATTACACAAATATTTTATGTAAGTCAGATGACTCAATCATGCTTTGATATAGACCATAAATTATATGACAAGGACAACCAAAATTAAGAATTGTATGGTATATTAATATTCATATATCATAAAGTGCTGGTATGGATAATAAATCACAATGAATTACATAATAACACAGGACTGTTAAGGGCCATAAACATTGAAAGAACAAGGACTGGAGACATATACCAAAAAAAGAAAATACATTCAGATCATAGACTTAAAACATACACCAATTACAATGACACATAAACTATTTGTTTTCAGGGTATCCCGTTGGAACAGATGCCTGTCCAGGCAAGTTTCCTGTCTATATTTACAAGTGGGACTAGCTTGTTAGGTTTGCGGGAATACCAGAGAATATCCTTGATGTTTTGACTCTTATGTGTGCAATTTACAATCATCACATCGGGTCTTCATCAGGACTGGGCCAAAATAACAGCCAGTAGTGACAATTAGTAGTAGCTTCTATATTTCTTTGCAGAATCGCATCTTCAATGAGTTGTTGAATAATCCACTAAGGAACTAACCTGAAGAAACTGGGAAACAATCTACCAGGGAGTATACAGCAAGCTCATAGAGTAGCTCTAAGATGAATCAGTGATTTTGGAGATCCTATTAGGATTCTCTGACGGAAGAGAATGAATCCTCTCTCCTTCAATGCTGGAGCAGTCAATAGAAAGCTGCCAAACCTACCAAGCTAGTCCCACTTGTAAATATAGAAAGGACACTTCTGGATCTGGACGGACTCCTTGGGCAAGGTAAAATTGTTCTGACTGTCGAGACATGGTGTAGGGTTCAGCAAGACCTTAACTCCAAGTGGGTTCCGTGGAACTCACACTGCAAGTGACCGAGTGTCAGATAGTGTTTTCTCCATTTACCGCAGTGATAAATTTTGACAGTGCTGCAAAGTATTGATTTTATTCTCACTGTAAAATCTATAACTTCAGGTATACAAAATGTACTTACTTCATTTTGGTGTCTACATTTATATAAAAATTAGCTCTATTTTTATAAATGGGAGTTGGATTTCTTTCGAGTTGAGTCAATTACTTATCATCCATGTTGGTACTCTGAAATGCTTAACAAATGTACCTCTAAGTAAGACTGACTTCTCTTTTCCACTCTACTATGAATGAGCCAAGAATTACTTTGCTCGAATCTGAGGTCCATCTTTGGGTATTTTGTTAATCTTACATGGTAAGACCTCTCAGCCATACCACATAATATTTCCACCTTGTTACATTGCTGTTACAGCAGTGGGACCTAGAGTTTGTGTTTTGCAGTACCACATGGCTTTAAGTATTTTTTTTGTATGGAGAAATCCTCAATTGTCTTGAGACAACAGTAAAATTGTTTCAGATTTGTGAAAATCGAGTTTAATGGGAATTGCTAGGGCCCTGTGTAGACCCCCATTCCAGTAGCACTGTAAAAGTTCAAGTGTTCTAGAAAGTTAGTCAAAGTTGTATAAGTTTCATGTACATTTTTAATAAGGTCCTCAGATAAAGTAGCACACAACCGAGGATAGACAGCATTGTGATATGCCCATTTTCTCCTCTTTTAAGACAAACGATTTAAGCACTGTGCAAGACTAGTGCCATTAGCTTCAGTCATACAGCCAAAAAGGAGGAGCTTGAGAATGTCCTCAGCTTCTATGGGGAAGAAAAGGATAAGGAGAGTCACACCTCTGAAGGTGAGCCTGAGGAGGATGAGAGTGAATGCCTAGCACAAATGGACAATGGGAAGACAGTGAACACCTTGACACTGTATCCTTCCCTAGACTCCCCTAACCAGTGGAAAGTGACCGAGCTCTCTCTTGTATCACCTCTACTGGTAGGGTGGTAGGAACTCTTGAGGACAAGTTTGCCCAAATCTCCCCAGAAGAGAGAAAACCTGAACTCGAAGAGAGGTGACTAGACCTTGAGGTACGAAGAGTTAAGTTGGGCCTAGTTCCCAAAGATGGCTACAGAAAATCAAATAGGGAAAAAGGGGAGTCTTTTGACCCTATTATCCCCAAAGAGATTGTCCCCAAGTACAATCATGGAGACAACATTGATAAATGATAAATGGTTTGTAAGTTTGGAGAGGGCTTGCAAAATGATCGGTCGCCAACACGGGGGCTCTCTACTTTGGGAGTCATTTTCAGTGAAGGAAAGAGACATACTTCTGACCTTTAATAAGGATCTGGCTGAATACTATCAACACCTGAAGGAGACTCTCATAGAAGGGTTTGGACCCACCACAGAGGAGAACAGAGTCAAGTTTAGCGAAACCAAAAAGTCCAAAACCAAACTTAGGTAGAGTTTGCTGACTCCTTAGTCAAGGTGCAAGAAGGCTGGGTGAAAGGCAATGGGGTGGACACTTATGGACTGTATAATCTATTAATGAAAGAACACATTTTAATTAACTGTACCACAGAGCTATTACAACAGCATTTGGTGGATTCTGAGTTGTCCTCTCCCAGAGAGCTGGGAAGAAAAGCAGATAAATGGGTCTGATTCAGGGTATCCCAGAAAAAGACCCAAGGTGAGGGTGACCCCAAGAAGGGTACACAGACTTCCCAACAGCGGAAAGAGGTAAGCACTGACAAGGATAAAAATGAGTTCTCCAAAGGCCCCCCAAAAAGGCTTCTGAGGAGGGTGGGTCCCAAGATGCTTCCCAGTCCAAAGGAAAGGGGTATCAAGGTAAAAATTAGGATCCCAGGAAGGCTGGGATGTGCTGTGTCAATAAAGTGTTGGGAGGAACCCTTTATGGAGAAAGGGAATTGGTCTATGTATGAGTAAAAATACAGAGAATTCCCTTTTCCTTTTTTGTTGAATATTGAGACATTTGTCTCAAAAAAGACCTTGGTTCAAGAAAATATGCAACAAGGGCTTTTAGAGTTGCGACCAGATTAACACATTTACATATTTGTAGTGTTGTAATATTTCAACTATTAACATCAGGCATCAAGAATAACAATGAGAGTGGAGAAACACGAGGATAAATTATATCTCTGTTTTAATTTGTTAATTATTACATGTATTGAAGTTTAAAAAATCAAATTTATTCATAAAAAAACATTTCATATAAAAAAAACAGTTCATGAAGCAAAAGGATTATATTTCGACGCGGCGTTTCGGTGATAAAGGTCGTCACCTTCTTCAGGACACTTTTTTCATTAAAAAGCAGTCTAGTTTTGCTGCTGGCTATTCGCTTTGGTCAATCGGCGATATAGACTTTTGCAGTTGATTTTTGCAGTTTGTTTAACCTGTATTCTGGATTAATTTCCTTATCATAAACCGTTGTTGATACCTCTTCCATTTGTCTCCCTTCATGTGATTCTTTAATTATCACTTATTTTTAATTTTTTTATTTTATTATTTTCGATGGAACGGCAGTCCGTACTTGGGTTTAACTTAAAGTTTTTGGGGAAAAATTTGGTTTCTAGCTGTTTCACCAGCTGGTACAAAAGCTTCATTCAAGGGATGTTGCAGAGCACCTTAATTCAATTTGGTTTGCTCCTTCATTGTCAAATAAACGAACCGTCCGCATCGGGCTGTGGTAGGATGCGGACGGTTCGTCAACATGTGTGTCAACCGCTAAACTAAAAAATTGTGCAAGCACATGTTAACCGGAAAGCAGTACAACGTGTAAACAATGTGTATTCAAAGGACTGAGGCAAGCAGGGGTATTTAAACCGCTGCCGCTAGCACTTGAGGCTTCGTTGGTTCCTGCACTTACCTGTCTCGAGTATCCTCCGTCGTCCGTTCCTCGTCCTCTCCTTCTTCCTTGTTCCCTTGGCGTCCTCTTCTGGCTTCCCTTCTCCCTGGAGCTGTCTTTTCTCCGGCGCGCAGGCAGTGGAGATGAGTTCTTCTCCTTCCTGATTCCTATTACCACATTTCCCGCAAGAAACCAGCAAAAAAGACAATCAATAAAACAATGGTAACCCAAGTTAATTCGTCAACCGCAGTGAGTGAAATTCTCATTTATTTAATGGATAAAAGCATTTCTGGACAAAGAGACTGTTCATAAGACTTTTGGAACTCTACATATTTATTTACCTTTTGTATACGCTAAAGACAATCACGGTGTAATCTACGGTGTATTTCCAACTGTACTATCAAGAAAACTGGGACACTCAGAATTGTACAATTACGAGAAGGCTATCTCGAACTATTGAAAAAATCACAGATTCTGTGAAGATATACAGAACACTTTGTGCTTATGTTATTTGTCTTTTAGTTATTTTGAATATCATTAGCATCGTGTTATTCAGCCAGCGAGCATATTAATGCAGAGTTATATTTAACATCTCTGAGTAAAGAAAACAGGTATAGGATGTTGTAAAGGTGCATATTTATAAACATTCAGGAGAAGTCTATGATAACAGTAGAATAATATGTGTGTTGAAATGTTTATTCAGATACAAAGGGAAAAAGACTCTGAGAGATACCAGACTCAGAGAGATACCAGAAGTCCCAAGTGAATAATTACCGATCTTTCATGTTTAGCCACAAACTGTATTAGGTAGGAAGTACCAAGGTTCCAATCATTAAGTGATGATTATATGTTGATGTTGGTTAATGCAATAGAAAGCTCACAATTACATTGTTTCTTTTAGTAGAGCACCTAGACGGTAGAACTCCAAAGGCACTGAATTCAACTCAAAACCTGACGGTTGAGAACCTAGACACTATCAGACATCCAACAGAAGAATTCTTGCCATAAGCAAAGACACCTGGAAGCTTTGTTTCTCCTCTCTCTCTTGTCACCCCAATCCCCCCCCCCCCCCGGAGGCTCTCAGATTGACAGTGCATGTTCATTCTGTACTGTCACACTCCTAGTTTCCAGAGGAATTGGGGAATAATCCTCGCCAAGGTTGAAGAATCTGGAGAGCAGGTGAGTGCCATCTAACACTATGAGTGTAATCAGCCAGGGCACAAGAAGGGTGATGCAGCCAGGGCACAAGAAGGGTGATGCAATATGCATCAAGAAGTCCCCCAATGGTGGAAAATCGAAGGAACTCGCTAGTGTTGAACTGGGAGTGGAAGTGTACTCTGGATGGCCAGACCATACACTGAGGCTACTTTAGTTTCCCTGAGTGGGGTATACATTAAAACCTTGACAGGCTTACCTCCAAGCTTCAGACAAAGGCCAATAATCAATGGGAGTAAAGTAGAGGCTCTGATGGATACAGGGTCCAGTGTCACCATGGTGGAAGTCAGACTGGTTTCCCCAGACCAAATAATCCTTGGTGTTAATTACGAATGCTGACATTGGGAATACGCTTCATCCGTTGGCTTTGGTGAACTTAGAGTAGGGAGGAGTTACTAGCCCAAACAAGGTGGTTATTTCTCCTGCCATACCAGTAGAGTATCTGTTAGGCAATGATCTGGAGACGTATGCATGGGCAGAAGTAGAGAAGAGGGTTCTTGCAGAAATGCTGGGTCTCCCTGAGTGGGTGTGTATGACATCTAGGTCACAGACTTCATGAAAGGGAAGTCAAGAGGACCTAGAGCCTGAAACTTTGGCCCAAGATGTTAGACACAATAGAAAGGGCAAGAAGACTGGTAACACTGCTTCTAAGAGGTGTCCTACCCTTGAGGGCAATGGCAGCATGCTGCCAGGCAAGAATAGGGAGATGTCAGTTTATTGGGAGGATGGGCTCCTTTATGCTGAGGCCAAGGACCCAAAACCAAGGGCATCCAGGAGAGTAGTGGTCCCCCAATTATACAGAGAGTTCATCTTAACTTTAGCCCATGACATCCCTCTTGCTGGGCATCTGGGACAAACAAAACCTGGGTCAGGTTAATTAGCCATTTTTATTGGCCCCAGACACCTGAGAAAGGAAAGGATTTTGTTGTTCCTGTGTGACTGTCAAGCTATCTTGGCATGACAGGCACATAACCAAAGGCTCCCTTAATCCCACTTCCAGTGGTTGGGACTCCCTTTGAGAGGGTAGGGATTGACATGGTTGGTCCCCTTGGTCCTCCTACTGCATCTAGAAATAGATTTATTCTAGTGGTAGTGGACCATGACACTAGGTATCCTGAGGCAATTCCCCTCAGGACTGCATCCGCCCCTGCAGTAACAAAGGCATTCCCTGGAATCTTCACCAGGGTTGGGTTTCCAAAAGAGGTTATCTCTGATAGAGGAACAAATCTCATTTCTGCATACCTAAAAGCTATGTGGGATGAATGTGGTGTAAGTTACAAATTCACTACCCCCTATCACCCGCAGACTAATGGCTTGGTGGAGTGATTCAACACGTCCATTAAGGGCATATTCATGGGTCTCCCAGACAAACTCAGAAGGAGATGGGATGCCTAGTTACAATGCCTCTTGTTTGCATACAGAGAAATGCCTCAGAAGTGGGTTAGCTTTAGCCCCTTTGAACTTCTGCTTGTCCACCCTGAAAGGGGTCCTCTAAGTTCAGCAAGGGAAAGTTGGGAGAAGCCTCTCAAACAACCAAAACAAGACATTGTGGACTATGTGTTAAGCCTGCGTTCACGTATGGCTGAGTACATGAAGAAAGCAAACAAAAATCTGCAGGCCAGCCAGGAACTTGTTCCATTCTGGTTTGACCAAAAGTCATCATTGGTTGAGTAACAACTAGGTCAATTGGTATGGGTGTTGGAGTCTGTGGCTCCCTGGACCCTCCAAGATAAGTGGACTTGGACCTACCCTATTTTGGAGAAAAAGAGTGAAGTCACCTACCTGGTGGACTCGGGCACCCCCAGGAGTCCTTACTAAGTACTCCTTGTAAATCACCTGAAGCCACATCAAGACAAGGCTGACATGACCTTGTCGATGGTCACTGACGCAGGACAGGAGTAGAAAAGTGAACCGCTCCCTAACCGGTTATCAACCAACCCACACAATGGTATAGTAGAGGGTGAGGATAAAGTCCTGTCTGACACTCTCACTGTACAGCAGCAGACTGAGTGCAGTCAAGTCCTCAGCCAGTTTGTGGAGCTCTTCTTTTTGACCCCTGGAGAGACAACCTGGTGTAGCCAGGACATGGACACTGGGGAAAGCCTCCCTGTCAAGAACAAGATTTATTGACTGTCTGACCAAGTCAAATCATGCATCAAAGCTGAAGTAAGCAAGATGCTGGAGCTTGGAGTGATTGAACCTTCTGGCAGTCCCTGGGCCACCCCAGTCGTACTGGTCCCTAAACCTCACACAAAAGGTGGGAAGCCTGAGATGAGAACCAGGGAGCCAAGGAAAGACCTGCATTCTGTACCCCAGAGGGACACTATCAATTTAAAGTAATGCTTATTGGACAAAAAAATGCACCTACCACTTTTCAAGGGTTAGTGAATTGAGTTCTGTCAGGCCTGGATGATTTTAGTGCAGCGTATCTGGATGATATTGCTATCTTTAGCTCCAACAAGGAGGATCATCTGTTTCACCTGAGAGACGTTTTGTAGCCCCTTCTTTGGGTATTTATTTTATTTTTGCGTTTTTTATAGTGTGAACTTGACTTGAAGGTATTAGAGCTGTTTACAATGTTTGCCCATAATCTTTACAAGTAAAGCATATGAGGCGAGGTCGGCATGTTAGGCACACAAAGGTAAAAAATCCCTAATATATAGTAGGAATACACAATAGATGGAAAAGTTCATAGGAAGCGATGGCGGGTTGTTTCAGAGGTAGGCGGAATAGGTGTGTAGTACTTTCCAGCCAGAGGTAACAAAGTTACAGCTCTGAGATGGGGGAAGGGGGAAGTGAGTCTCAAGAAGTTGATAATTTTAGTAGGGAACGTTCAAGTATTTGTTAAGGGGAAATAATTTGAGGCTGTGTTAATATTACATGTTAAGGCCTCCCAGCTATACCACATAATATTTCCACCTTGCTACAGGGGCTCCCAGAACCCAGTCCCAAGTCATAGTATTCCTTAGCTTGGCTGAGTAGCACAGGAGGTTTGTGAAGGGGTATGGGTCTATTTATTTGTTATATTTGCAGAGTTTTATATAGCGCACACATGAACCATTGAGGGTATCAGAGCGCTATACATATAGCAGTGCAATCATACATGAAGGGAAAAAACGCACAATGGAATAATCAAACAACAATACAGGTATAGTATAAACAAAGAACCTGATAGAGTCATGAAGCCTAGGTGATTTCAGATGAGCTACTGGAGAAATCTATTCAAAAGGAGCGTTTTAAATTATTTTTTGAAGGAACTCGTTGAGGGATTTGTCCTGATTTCTGGAGGAAGATCATTCCATATTGTGGCCCCAACCACTGAACTTGCCTCCAAAACGTAGCCTAAGAGGTTCATAAGGACCACAGGATGCCAAAAGGCTTTTGACACCCTTAAAGAGGCTCTGTGCTTAGCACCTGCTTCTGAACAAAGGATTAGAGCAGTGTTATCACAAACAAATGATGAGGGCCAGGATCAACCAACTGCCTTTATTAGCATTTGACTCCTAGTCTGAGCAGCGTTGGAGTGCCGTTAAAAGGGCAGCATTTCCTGTGGTTTGGTCTCGGAAGAAGCTGAGAACATACCTGTTTAGGACTCACTTCAAGATTCAAACCGATCATAGGCCACTCAGATGACTGATGCAGATGAGAAGAGAGAGCCCCAAATTGGTGAAGTGGTCCATTTCTCTAAAGGGTATGGATTTTCAGTGTTGCTGACCATGCCAATGCAGATGGCCTTTCTAGGTTTTCCCACTTAAATGAAGAGAACTACCAGTGGATAGCTTAGTTGTTCATCAATTTTTGTCTTTTTGGGGGGAGGGTCATGTAAGCCCTATTTGTATTGTCAAACCCGCCACATGCATTTTACCCCAATGCTGATGGTTATGACTCTGAAAGTGCACTGGAGCCTGCTGTCCAGGACCCTGTACCAGTGCTCTCTCCCTAAAACAGATTTGTGTAAATTGGTAACCTCAATTGGCAAAAGACTTTAGCCCCCTTATAAGTACCTAGTATATGGTAACATGCTGTATTAAAGGGGTCACCGGGGACTGAAACACTGTTTGTGCCACCCTGAGTGACCCAAACAAACTACTGACAGCAGGCCTACCATTGCAGATTGCAGAAGCAGTGTAAACTGCTTGAACTTGACTTTCATAATATATGCCTGTCATCCCGAAAGAAGGCCTCCTAAAGCCTGGGAGGCAGGGTGCATTATATTAAAGGGGTGGACATGTAAGTGCAAGCTTATTTGTACCTATAGTGGCCTTTAACATTAAAGTACACTATAAGTGATAGACGGTCAATATAATAACATGGGCTGTCACCCAGTCAAACCCTGGTTGGCATTTAAATATGTCATGTTTGGTACAGTGTTGAATTTGTAATAGAAATAAGTGCAGAGGCCACTTCTGCTTGCATCGCCCATTGCCGCTGTCAGCGCTGCCAATTACAGTATCACAGCAGCTACTAACCATCAGACTCATAAAAGAATGACAATTCTGACTGTTCCAGGACCCCAAAGCTATAAGAATGACTTTGGCAGCATGCATTAGTCAATTTTTCTTTTTGTGTTTAAATTTTTTATTTAATAGAAAATAGGTAAAAGCAATGAATTGTTGATAAATACATAAGAAATATTATAGGAATAAGAAAAACATGAAATACATATTAATAATGATAAATATGGACAAATAATTAGAATATATAGGGAATCATATTATATATAAACATTTAAATTGATAAATAGGTAAATAGATAAATAGCAGAAATATGAATAAGAAATTGGTATTGCATATATAATTAATAAATAGGAGACAAGTACTTTATAGGAGATAGTTATATTGATAAGTTTAGGACGTAAACGTTTCGAGAATAATATAAACTTAGTATTGAAAAGGAAATGAAAAAGAAAATAAGAGAAAGGTGGAAAACTTGAAGAATAATATGAAAGAATAGTGTGAAAGAATAGAGCCAGAGTAAAGAAGGGGAAGGATAAAGAGAAGAAAAATAATGGGAGGGGAGGTAGAGAAAGCTTAATATATAAGGATGCAAAATAGTGAATTCATTAATTTGGTTGTTTGCATTAGGAGAGATACTGGAGTTAGCAGTATCATCAATTTCATCTTTTAAAAAAGGAGACCAAGTCTGGAGAAAAATATCAACTTGATCCTGGATGTTATAGATTGTGCTTTCATGTAAAGCCGTCTGAATCATTACCACCAGCCATTCTTCCTGTGAGGGTGGGGATGGTGACTTCCAATGGCGCAAAATACAAAGTTTAGCTGTAGGGGATTAATTTGTGGTCTGGAAAGCTTTGGAAAACAACGGATATCATGCAAAAGAATGGTGGCAGATGTAAAGGGTAAATATAATGACATTGTGGAATGTAAGGTTTTACCAACAAAGATCCAAAAAGACTGGGTTTTTGGGCATTCGCAAATGAAATGGGTTATATCACAACCACAGGCGGAACATCTCCAGCAATTAGTGTGGGAAATTAGTCCAGCTTTATGTAATTTAATCGGTGACCAGTGCCAGTCATGAAGAATTTTAAATAGACAAAATGTAAGCCTTGCTTCACGGACTCCTTTATATAATCCCTTCAATATCTGCTACCATTCAGAAGCTGTATAGGAAGTAGATAAACTGGATTGCCATTTTTTTTGAAGAGTATGAGAGAGGGTTTGTGAAAATTGAGGAAGCGTAAAGGTTTTATAAAGGCTAGAAGTCACTCCTTTATGCTTCCCCTACAAATTTAGGTAAGATAATATTGGAGATATTTGGAGCAACCAAGGGGGAGATCCCAAATGTTCATTCAAACAGAGATGAAGTTGAGAATGTTTAGAGGTATGTTGTGCCGGAAGAGCTTTGAAATCACTATCATGAAGAAGTTGATCGGGGAGTAGATGCCAGCTGCTTGCCATAATGGCCTAGATAAAGTGCGTGATCTGTGTTCACTTGTTTATATAGGATTGTTTTAAAAAAAAAATTCTATAATTGTCCACTCTTCGGTGGCTTGGATGAATTGATTTTAACCATGTTTTAGATTGTAACCCGTTCGGGAGGTAATAAATTTTATGTTTGAATCCGGACATTTTCTGTTCACTTAGTGTTATTAATTTTTCACATTCATTCTGTCTATTTGTCTACTTAGTACTGCCCTGCTTTAGTTACCATTTCAGCAACTACCTTGTTCATAGGTTTCCAAAGTACCTAGTTCTCTATGTTTATGCTTGAGGATATCTGATCTAAAACTACTAAAACAGGGTCTCTTATCCTTTTCTAGATAAAGTGCGACCATTGATACGGATAGCTGAATTATTCCACAGGGGAGCCTTATCATGAATATGTGAGTTTGAGTCCAATAAACGTTGACCTCTTTGCTAAGATTTGTGCATGACTAGTGCCACTACCATATAAAAGAGAAAGACCTGAATCCATGGATAATAGATGATGCTCAATGGAAACCCATTGCGGAATATCTTTAGTTCCTGGCAAAAAATAAGAGAATTGAGAGATGTGTAAAGCAAGGGAAAAGTGTTCGATAGATGGAAGACCCATACCTGGATATAACCGATGGGCCTTTAATTTTGCCATATCAAGGCGTGGTCTGGCAGAACCCCATATAAAGGTCTTGATATTGGAATCTAATGATCTAAGGGTAGCTAGAGGGATCTGGAGGGGAAGCATGCCTAAAATATAAATGAAGCGCGGAAGAGTGACCATTTTGATAGCTTGAACTCTACCCCAAAGAGATAGTCCTAGAGTTTTGCATTTGTCAAAGTCCCTCTGCATTTGAGAAAATGGAGGAGCCAAGTTGTCTGCAACTATGTTTTCCAAGTCCTTATTGACTAAAATTCCTAGAAATTTGAGATGTGAAGACTGCCAATGAAAAGGAAATCCATTAACCGCTGCCTTTGTAGTGCCAGCAGAAATGGGTAAGGCTTCACTTTTTTCCCCAATTTATTTTATAACCTGATAAGGAGGAAAAATCATTAATAATTTGAAGGAGGGATGGGAGAGATTGAGAAAGATTAGTAAGAGTAAGAAGGATATCATCTGCATATAAGTATTTTTTAGAATGTCCAATTGGAAGGGGGCACCTATGATTTCATCAGATTAACGGATTGAAGCAGCAAGTGGCTCCATTATTAAAAGAAAAAGAAGGGGGTATAATGGGCAACTCTGGCGCGTTCCTCACCGAATTGGGAATGCGTAAGACAAAAAACCATCACAATTCACCTGGGCTGAGGGATTATCATATAATAAGCATACTTTAGTTTTGAATTGATCACCTAATCCAAATCGTTGCATTGCAGTAAAAAGGTATTCCCACTCAATGCGGTGAAATGCTTTTTCTGCATCAAGCAAAAAGGCCGAGGCACCTTCTGGAAGATGTTGAGCAGACCACAATGTATGGGCCAATGTACGGAGATGATTCCAAGAGGAACGCCCTGGGACAAAGCCCACTTGAGCATGATGTATTAAGGAGGGTAGGACTTTGCTGAGTTGAGACGCTAGGATGCTGGCTAATAATTTGATATCACAATTTAATAAAGAAATGGGACAAAAACTACTGCATAAGAGAGGGTCCTTGCTAGGTTTAGGTAATACGGCTATAACTGCCTTATTATAAAGAGATCCCAGTGATGATTCTTTCTCTGCCTCAAGAAATGTAGCATGCAGAGTATCAATAATATTATGTCCTGCCCATCTATAAAATTCAGCAGTGAGTCCATCCTCCTCAGGAGCTTTATGATAAGGCAGAGCAGTGATGGCATTAGAGATCTCATCTCTTGTAATTTCACCATCATGTAGAGCTCTACCATCATGAGAAAGAGGAGGAAGATTCACCTGTGCTAGAAAAGAGAACATCTTATCTAGGTCTATTTGGCTGCCTGGAGTATATAGGGAATGACAGAAGGAGGCAAATTCATTAACTATATACTGGGGTCTTGTGAGTATATCACCTTGAGTTGACCGAATAGCTGGGATGTCCATGCTGCCTCTCTTTGAAGTAATTGTGTAGCTATCAACCCCCCCAGCCTTCTCCCCTTGTTTGTAATGTCGCCCCTTCATTTTTTGTAGAGCATATTCAGCTTTAGAAGTAAAGAGACTATTTAGGGACATGCGTGCTCATTCTAATAATTTGCGATTCTGCAAGGTAAGAGCTAATGTATATAGGGGAGAATAAGATTGAATATCTCATTCCAATTCTGCTTGCTTTGCAATATTCTGCTTATTAGCAAGCGCTGCATCACACATTAACTGACCCCCAATAGTGGCTTTAGCAGCCGCCCATACTGTCCTGCTGGAAGTGACAGAGCACTGATTAATAGAGAGATAATCTTGGAGATGGGATTGCAGTTGAAGTTTGCCCTTGGTTGTCCTGTGCCGCTGAATGCTCATACGCCATGGTTTACACCCTGGTCGAAATAGACCCAGATTTAGAGATAAAAGGATAGGAGAGTGATCAGACAAGGCTGCCTCTAGGCTATGAGACTCTGTGACCAACTGGACCGCTCTTTGTGATACCAGAAAATAATCTAAGCAGGAAAAGGTGCCATGCGAGGGAGAAAAGAACGTATACTCTGTGTCTTGTGGATGACTAAGATGCCAATTATCAACCAAACCATTATCCGAGAGTATATAATTTAAGATAGCTCTATCCGCTGCATTTACTTTATCAAACGGGCCTGTTTTATCTAGGATAGGATCTCATACTGAATTTCAATCTCCACCAATAAGGTATTTTGAGGCGTCAATCTTTGTGAGAAGACAATTCAATTGAAGGAAAAATGACTTTTTAGTGCTAGTCGGAGGATAAATTGATCCCATGCAAATGTAAGAATTCCCAATATGCAACTTAGCGAATACATATCGGCGATCAGGATCCGACCAGGTCTTAGAGATCGTGACTGGGAGTGATTTACGAATAAGGATTGCAACTCCACATTTGCGGACAGGGCTAGTATCTGCAGGTTCCGTTTTGTGAATGCTGCTGTGAATGAACTTCCCCACCCAATCTCTGCAGAGTTTGTCACATTCAATCGCATCAGGGTGTGTTTCCTGTAGCAAAGCTATGTCTACATGTTTGGACTGGAGATAAGAAAGTACTTTCTTCCTTTTAATGAAATGATTCAGGCCATGGACATTGCACTTGATGGTAGATAGTGGGGAAGTGCCTGCGCTGCTGAAATACGGTCAAAAGGGATTACAAATTCAGGAATCAATGTATTAAGCAAAGTAAGAGAAATAATACATTAATGGGAATACAGTGGGAGGGAATAGGGCAGGACGGGAAGGTACAGGGGTACTCTGGCTCATATGTAATAGAAAAGTGTAAGATAATAAGAGTTTTATATAAAGATAAAAAGTTTAGTATTCAAGGCAAAGATTATTAACTTGTGGAAAAGAAATGTGATAGAAAAACAGAAGAGAAACAATATAATACCTACAAAATATCGTATATAACAATAAGAGTTGATATAAGAAAAGTAAATGAAAGTTCCTATTGAAATATATTAAGAAGGTCAAACTATTGTATGGAATCAGTATACCTCTAACTATGCACCGCGGGTCTGGGGTCACTAGAGCACCACCAAGGGTAGGAACAACTTCAAGAGAATAAAACCATGACTATAAAGGGTGAAAGTTAGTAAATATTTAAAAAGATGTGATCCCAAAGACCCATGAATGTAAAATATTGGCATTAAAACACGTATAAAATTGTCAATACATTCATAGAAATTCAAGATATTGAAACATATTATAATAAATGTATAACTTTAAATAGTATATGTTATAATAAGACATAACGTTTAATTATATAAGCTTAAATACAATTTTATAGTAAAAAGTGAAGTATATATGCAATTAATAATGATAAACATATCTGCTATAGAGTGAAACAGACCTTATTAAAGCTTATTACTCAAAAGAGGTAATTTTAAGAATGAACGCAATTTACCTCTAAGCATGGTGGGTAAAATAGTAAATATATTCATGGATATTTTGTGCCCCCAATGTTATAAAAATCATATAATTTGAACTCATTGTAGATCTTATACAATAAGTATATTAATTAATCCTAAATAGAGTATAAGTGTAGGTGATTTATAAATATGAATATAATCAAAGATATAATAACAATTGACTTACCTATCCTAGAACCTAAAGAAAATCATATTGGTGTAATTTAAACCACTGTAAATCTTATGCAATAAAATACTAATAAATCCTGAATATAATACAAGTATAGAAGTAACTATAGGTACTGATATGAACAGAGATAGAATAGTGGTATAGATAGGGATCTTGGTTTGGATTGACCTTAAAGGTGAAGTAGGTCACAGCAGCTACTGCTTCCCAGTCTAGGTGCGTCACCTATCAGGACTGGTGTAAGATTGGAACTAGAGTTACACATCAACCTAGACGCCGACCAGGATTTCCGTTGGGTGAACTCAGCAATTAAATTAGCAGTCCCCCTGAAAAAGACCACCTCTAGGAGGAAAAACCCCTCACAACCATGGTTCTCCGATAAACTGAAGGTGCTAAAATAAAACTGCAGAAGGGCAGAATGGAAATGGAGGACCGATTACGATCAACGGACGAAAGATGAAAACAGAAACTCCCTAGCAACTTATAAAAAACTAATCCTAGAAGAAAAAAGCTACTTTTTTATACGAAAAATAAATGAGGCCAAAAACTCCAGCAAGGAACTATTTACCACGGTAAAAAAATTAACAAACCTCAATACTAATAAACAGATAGACGGTAGCACTGAACTATGCAACAGTTTAGGTCAATTCTTTGTAGACAAAGTCAATTCGGTCTATGAGTCTTTTAAAACGACCGACAAGTCTGCAACCCCACAGTCACGCATAGAACCCAAACAGGGATTGTCCACCAAAATCTCCAATCCGGGGTTTCACTCAGGGCCCCAATCTGTTGAACAGATTAAACAGGTGGTAATGACTACTAGGTCTGGGGGCCTAACGAACCCGAGTCCACCTAAGGTGATGCACTTGTTCCCAGATCTACTGTGCGGCCAACTAGCCCTGGTTTTTACAAAGATAATTAATTCTAGCTGTTTTCCAGATGCCTGGAAAATGGCCTTAGTCCTCCTGCTATTAAAGAAACCAAATTTGGATCCTCAGAATCGCGGGAATTACAGACCAATTTCGAGAATCTCTTTCAGCAAAAGTACTGGAAAAATTATTGAACAAGCAATTGTCAACATTTTTAACCTCTGTAAATGCCCTAGATCACTCACAATATGGGTTCTGAGAGGAACATGAAACTGAAACAGCTCTGCTCATGGCATTGGAGGAACTCAGGAGTGTACTAGATGTTGGAGGGAAGGCCACCTTGATTCTTTTAGATCTCTCGGCAGCCTTCGACACTGTAAACCATGATACACTCCTGACCCGACAAGTCGAAGTTGGAGTTCATGAGACAGTACTCAAGTTGCTATCCGCATATTTAACCAACAGAACTTTTACAGTTATATTAGGAGAGGCTACATCCAAACCCTTTAACTCACCTTGCCGCGTACCACAGGGGTCTTCCTTAAGCCCTACCCTTCTTAATATTTATGTGGCCCCACTAGCAGCTATAATAAGGAACTGTGATTTTTTACCAGTCTCCTATGCAGATGACACCCAAATAGTGGTATCAGTCTCAAACAACTTAGAAGAGACTGCAGGCAGATTTAAGAATTGCATGAGACAGATTAATCACTGGATGCAGAGTAACTGCCTAAAACTAAACGGTGATAGAACCAAAATCATGCTGCTTGGGACAGCCATAAATGTCTGGCCCGCTAAATGGTGGCCAGACAGCCTAGGTGACTGCCCGACCACAGTAACCAAAGTTAGGAATCTAGGAGTGTTACTGGATAACAAACTATCTTTTGACGCCCAGACAAACAAACTGTATTCCACAGTATGGTAGCCTCCTCAAAATGATAAAAAAAACAACTGCCATTTATTTCCCAAGATTCCTGTAAAACATTAGTAACAGTACTGGCCTTACCTAGGCTGGATTATGGGAATTCCCTGTATGCTGGTATACAAAGCCAATATCTAGCAAAACTACAGCGCCTACAGAACGCTGGTGCTGGACATTCCGAGATTTGAGCCAGTCGCCCACAAATTAGGAGCCCTCCATTGGCTACCTATTGAAAAGAGGATAAAGTTTAGGTCAGTTTGTCTGGCCTATAAAGCCCTCCATGGGTCAGGATCCCATTTTCTAAAAACACATTTCAAACAATATGAGCCTTCCAGAAGCCTGAGCTCGAGCCAGGCAAAGTTGATTCAGGTTCCCAAATTCTAGCAAGTTAGGTGGGGGGGAGAAGTTTCCTACTCCAGGCAGCTAAGACCTGGAACCTTCTCCCTATTACAACCAAAAACAGCCGATCTCTACTCGCATTCATGAAAGAGGTAAAAACCTGGCTTTTTAGTTCTTAGGTAGAACACTATTCTTCGGCAGTCCTTGACTTTACATCTACTCAGCGCCAAAACGCCCATGGGCAATCGTGTGCTTTATAAAGTCGCAAAGCAAATCAAATCAAATCTTATCTGTCTAGAGCCTAAAGAAATTCATGAAAGTATGGTATGATAGGATAAAGTTTTAGTAAGAAGAAGATAACATCAGAGCCTATTCTCTATCTGAGGAAGATTTCAGAGGGGATCGAGATTTGTTCCTATGGCGATCTTGTGTGAAAGTAGAGACTGTCTGTAAAGCAGAAGCTTCGTCCTCATAGGTAAGGATTGATCTCTCAATGTCTCTGCCACAATGAAGAACTTCGCTGGTGCTGCGGTGTCGATTGTCGGAAGGCTGTTGAGAGGATTTAGAACTTGAGATAGACTGATCAGCAGGAGGATGTTGTTCGTCCATATCTTGAAGTGAAATAGTATCCAGAAAATGTTGGAGATCTTCAGGGTTATAGAAATCTTTTGATTCACCATTTTGGTGATACAGAAATGAGCAGGGTCAAATCAACCATATTTTATGTCCACCTTCCTAAGTTGTGGTCTCATAGATAGAAATGCTTTTCTCCTTTCATTTGTTTCTTTTGAGAAGTCAGCAGCCATGCCAATTCAATTCATCTTCATTTTGGTTTAAAAAACCATAAAAGATATACAATAACAATTTAAACATCAAATATTAAAACATTTCCAAGGTATCGCTAGACACTTGAATAAATACAGTTAAAATGTAAACTTCTTAAGTAGATAAAACGTGTTGAGGAGTAGCAACAAATACCATTGTATATAGCCAAGAACTAATAATCTCTGACCATCATCTTTTTAAGTAAATTACTTAAATAGTAGTCAATACAAAAAGTGCAAATGCTTAAAGTGCAATATATATAGTTGGTGAGACATTCTGCTAATAATCTTTTGTATCTTAAAGTGCAAATGCAAACTATTATAGTAACCATATTACTAAAATGGAAAGTAAAATACTGGTTCAAAGCTGATACAATAACAGTATTCCAGATGTTGTACACTAACATTTTAAACCTTCCTTTGCTCTTGTTAAACCTACATCAAACAAATATCTACTAACACTAAAAACAACCTTTTGAGAGGTATCAGTTTTCAGTAATCTTGCTGCCTTGTGGCATGACCTAATACCTAATAGCTGACAAATGGGTTTGATCCATTTCTTTCTAGACTTTACGTAAACTGGGCAGAAAAATAATAAATGTAAGTTATTTTCTCTTGCACCTGATAGGCATAGGGCGCACCATTCAGTATTTTCTTCCCTTGCTTGTGAGCCCATTTCGATATGTTTGAGTTTATTTGTAAAATGCCACATCAAAATGTCATATATAATGTCTTTGCTAGCAGTGGCTGCACCTCGTCCAAGAAAGGTTCGAAGCGCCAAATTTGTTTCATTAGAAGGAACTGTGTTGTTAATGTTCTAATTGCTGAATTATGTAAGACACTATCTTGGATATAGGCCCAAAAAGTTGATTTCAGTATTTTTTTAGAAACCATAGAAAATTGTGCAGGTTCCTCCCAGAAGTGCTTCAATCCTAATTTGGTAAACCAAAAGCAAACATGCTTAAGTCACGTCAACCCTGTACCATGGTTAAGCCTTAAAATTTCCTCTAGCCCCTCTTTATAATGTACGAGCTCTTCTGTTGACCACAGTCACACCCAGAACAATTATGGTCTTAAAATTGTCTGGTGATACATACGGCATACATTTAGGTCCATTACAATAGGTATTAGTGGTGTGCACATTTGAAGGCATAGAATGTTCCATGAAAAACATATTTTCTCCTACCATAATTGTATTATTTCTTGAGGGTCCCCACCGTTCTGCTTTTCTCTAGTTCTGTTTTAGTGTCCAAGGTTATGCCTAAATAATTACAATTTTGCACATATTCTAGCTTCTGTTTTTTAACAGTTAAATTCTTTTTAAAGGACTTGTGCGGATTAACTGCCATATATTTTGTTTTGCTAGAGTTTATTTCCAATCCCTTAGTCTCACAGTATGCACCAAAGGTATGTATTAAACATTGTAAGCCTTTAGGAATTTGGGATATTAGAATGGTATCATCTGCGAATAAAAGGGCAGGTACTGGCACCCCACCTAACTTGGGAGAATCATGTTCGCAGCACAATAAATATTCTGGAATGTAATTTGCATACAGTGAAAATAAGGTGGGCGCCAGCACACATCCCTGCCTTACACCTCTGTTTTCTCTCTGACCCCATCTAACCTTTGCAAAGTTATCCTCATGCAATCTTATAATTTGCATTATTATTTCCCCCGTTACCCCTAGATTTTTTAAGGATTTCCAGAGGAGATTTCTAGGGATGAGGTCGAAGGCGGCCTTTAAGTCGACAAAGGCGAAGTACAGATGACTCTTCTTAAAAACTGTGTATTTCCAATTCATGCAAAGGAATATAAAAACCTGGTTAATTGTGCTAGTTTTGACTCTAAAACCTGCCTGATATTTTGATAAAATATTATTCTCCTCAATCCAAACATTTAATTTTGTTAAAATTAGTCGAGCATATATTTTTTGTAAAACATCTATTAAACTGATCGGTCGATAGTAGGAAGGGTCTTGATGGTTACCTTTTTTTAAATTGTTGTAATTTCAGCCCCTTTCCATGATTCCGGTATTGCTGCATCTGCGGCGACTGAATTACATAAAAATTAATATAAGTGCCCCAAACCTCTTTATCATGCCTTAGTAAGTCTCTTGGTATCTTATCGGGGCCTGGAGCTTTTCCCGGTTTTACTGCATCCATAGCTAACAGTGTGTCTTCCAAACTAAAATGTAAAGGGGCTATGGTTGGGTGTGTTACATAGTCTTGCATTTCAAATTCGGTATCGCTCGTGGGTATTGAATAAAGACAGGAGAAATGGCAGACCCATGTTTTAACATCTAAAAAACGGTCCTTGCTACATCTCCCTGATTTATTTCCTTTAGATATCAGTCGCCAAAAGCTAGAATGATCCTTTGCTTTGGCTGCACTTATCAAATCAGTTCAAATGTTATCATTCCATTTTTTCTTAGTTTGTATTAGTAACTAGCAGCCAGTCCCGACGTTGTCCGGGTATGAATTGCTGCCGGCCAGTAGTATATTGTTTTGTAGGATTTCGTTTTCATAGCATTTCTTATCTGTGACAGGCCTGTGAAACGCTCCGATTCACAGTGCACTGCTGATGCACTTAAGAGTGCACAGTCAGTAATGTGTGAACTCGAGTTTCCCTACTTTATTTTTCCTTTCAATATTATATAGCGCAAACTCGACAACATGGCATGAGCACAATTTACATTACAGAAGAACACATTCATTTGTGGTAGGCACGGGGAGGCAAAGCGATTTGCCTGGAATCACAGGATGTTGAGCTGATGCCGAGATTCGAACGTAGCTCCCCAGCTCTAAAGTTTGCAATTCTGGAACTTCTGGCAGGAGGTGTGTTTAAAAGTGTATGTCGGTGCTGGCCATTAATGAGAGAGACCTGTGCATTTTTCAAATGGGTGGTGAAAAAATATGAGTATGTTGTTGGAGATGTGGGCGGCCGCCTTGCCACCAATGTACTTACCGGGGGAGGTATAGTCCCTTTCTTGCTATTTCCATGGATGCGGGCCTTGTGTCCGGATGTGCGTGGCGCGAGGCCTGTGCGTAACAAAAGTGGAAAATCGCCAGAATGCGCTTCAGGCGTCACCGGAAGTTAAGGCGAGATTAGATTTCCTGCACAATGACCCCTGTTTGTGCTCCTTCCGACCCATGAGAATAGCGCCATGCCTGACCTCCATACAGTAAAGCAGGTGCACGTCACTAGGAGCGCGGGGCAAGCACACCCGGAGCAGGAATGTACAGAACCTGGGAAGAAAAAACAATGAAATATTAGGCACAATGCGGCCTTTTTTTTTTGTAATCCCGCGCCCCGCACACACGCACGCTCCCAGCACACGCCCACAGCACACGATATGAGACATGGCATGAACGGCAGAACGTACGACACGCCCCCAGCATTTGGCACGCCCACAGCCAAACGCAGACACGCCCACAAGGGACTACTTTGCTGGTACGGTTCTTTTACCTTTTAAATGTATATGGTGGGCGTCTGCATAGTCTATGTCCTTCTGCTGCAACTGTCCTTTCCAACGCTGTATTGGGTGTTGTGATTGGTGCTGTGGTTCCTGAGATTACCCGCCTTAAAGGTTTTGGCTCTCTCTTTATTATATTAGTATAGATTTCTTGTACCTATTCCTTTTCTCCCTTAAGGCCACTATATTTTTGTTTTTTGTTGCCAGAATAAGTTTCTTTGCCTTTCGACATTCTTTTTATACCAGGAATTATCTCAATGATTTATATCAGTTTCCCCTTTTTACATTCTTTGGGAATCCTACTTAATATAGGTTTCAAAGCGTCTACCAATGCATAATGACTATTCATGATTGGGAAATCTGCAGCAGGGAGATCTACATGTCTTGTAATAGTATCTACAAAGATTTCATATATCTGCTTCATAGCCTCTTCATTTCCCCATATAGGAGGCCATTTTAGGGCTCTACGATTGTTACTTAATAGTGGTTTGATGGTGCTAGCGTTAATATCTCCATTGTTCAAGGGAGTTGGTTGAAAGAAATTGTCTGCTAGTGTCAAACATAGGGGATAGTGGTCACTGTCAGATCTATCCTCAACTACCAGATCATGTAAAATTGTCCAAAGGTCAATAGATACCAGTAGTTAGTCAATGCAACTACTGCAGTTACTCCTACTAAATGTAAATGCGTTCGGGCTATCTGAAGACAATCGCCCATTACAGGCTCGGAGTCCATGTCCTGACACTATTCTCATTAACTGTGCAACAGCGACAGTGCAGGTTACTACCTGACTACTTTCCAATGGGGTAATATTATTTGCTATATCTTCTTTGAAGATATTTCCAAAACCAACAACATGTTCAAATTTACGGTTAAAATCGCTCCCCGCAATTACACTTGCCCTGGAATCAATTGAACATAAGAATTGGTCTAACTGTTCAATTACAAATGATTCTTTGCTAGCTAAACTAGGTCTGTTATAAATATTTACTATATATAGTTCAGATTTGTTATATCAATATATAAAGTAATTTTTATCCAGATAACAAGACCTCCCCATGGCCTCCCTCTAAACAAAGGAGTAGCATTAACACTATACTTTTTAAATCCTACTTTATGTGGGATTTCCAAGGCCCAGGTTTCTTGCAAAAGTATTATTTCACTTAGACCAATGTACTCCTGCCACTCTACATCCACTTGTTTTTCTGGTCAGATCTGCTATATTCCAGGATGAGAAATGTATGTCTGATTGCAATTCATTCCATGTTTGTTGTGTGACTGCTACTTCCATCTCATTCCTGGTTCCTAAACTTTCATGACCCTTGTTATCAAGGTGACTATTTTGATTAAGGGGATCCACTCGTATTATTTTGTAGTGGCTTGTTATACTCGACTGTAACCGCGCCGTTGTCAGTCAAAAACACTGAAATTACATCCGATGTGCTATGAGGCCTAACTGCTTCCTGTTCATTTGTCAAACCTATCCAATCCTGTTCCCTGTCTGGGACTAACTGTCCATCTTGAACATTGCTTGAAAAATTAAGCACTAGAGCCTGAGAGCCATCAGATAATTACGATTTATATTGTGTTACAAATAATTGTCAGTCTTGGGCTTTTATTTCTGATAGGGACTGGAACCTATTGGACAATGAAAATGAAGTGGGTTATTAGCAAAAGGTCTAAGTGGAGATTTATAGAAGTATCCTAAAGGAAGAGCACAAATATTATTACTCTGAATATATGGTGCCTCACGGACGTTTAGTAAGTAACGAACCATCTGTGGCTGCGAGAATGAATCACGGTGCAGTCACCATCAATACACTTAGGAGATAGACTCACCCACCCAACTCTGTGGACCATTAAGATCTCCCTTACAGCAGAGGGATGGAGTCTTTTATGTTTTATTAACCAGTCCAGTGTTTTGTTGCGTAGATTTACCCATGTCTCCCTCTGAATCTCCCTAAGAACAGGTACACCAACCAAGACTAAAACATATGGACACGTGGCTGGCGGTAAACTCAACACATCAATATTAGGTTTCAAGCAATTCTTGGTTACATCATCTACTGCATTATTGGACACAGTGCTTGGTACAATGCCTGAAACCGCATTCAGAATGAATATTGTGCGAGCCTACACATTTCACACTCAAACCTTTGGGTTCTTCCTGTGTTTTACCTTTCATAGCATTACCATTAGTCATGGGGCAGTCCTTAGCTTTGCAATCTGAATTTTGCTGATTCGTAGTTAGGTTACCATCCACTACTGTATTTGGACTCTCCTCTATAGCATTTGGTTGTTGGATCACGATAATACTACTTAAATTATTTATGACAGATACTTCCTTTCAAACCCCATCAGTCAGAAACTTTGCCTAACAGGGGTGGCGCTACAAACATCTATTTTGAATCACCCACCTTGGCATTCAGGCACCATTTAGAGTATAAAGCATATATAATATATAAGCAAAATCGGTTTTTTAACATTCACGTACATCAGTAGGAAACCTATACTGATGTGCCTATATATCTTTATCCAGGATACACTGCGAAGGAAAGAAAGAAAAAAAACATATGCGGACACCAGATTAGGAGACAGTGGTTCCACATACCCGGATAACAAGAGTATCCGATTACAGATCTATTTTTAAGGTATGTAGGGCTCTATTGTCCAACAACATAGACTCTCCTTCAAACATGTATATAATAAGGGTTACATAAATCCATATTGTTTTTGCAGACCGGATTAAAGTCAGCGAAACCTCACACGAGCCAGTATTGATCCAAAGTTGATCTAATTGATAAAAGACACTTATGAGATCATCTTCCCTTCTCTGAAGGTAAGTGTAATAAATATTAACTCAGTGTGGGTGCCTAAATAGATTTTGAGCACAGATAAATTGATTATGGCTCCTCTTTATTTCTTAGAATTTCCAATAAAAGGAAATACGCTATATTAACCTGAGGACGCATAGACACCCTGTCCTTAAGGGTGTGGAACTCCATATATTGGAAGGCTCCACAAGAAAACGTTAGCAAGTAAGATATTAGTCTTTTGCTGACATTACAACACGAGGGCACTTATGCACATATCTGTACTGTATCTTGCATTCACCTAAAAAATATATGATTTTAATTGTATGTATTTGTTTCTAGATCCAAGAAACTTTTGTTTTTTTAATAATAAGTCTGTCCTGAGGAAGGTGTTAAAAATATTCGAAAGCACCGAAACGCGTCGACAAAGGACTCACTGCGGCATCTTTTTTACAATGTTTTGTTAAATTTTGTTATATGTGTATTGTGATGCATTACATGTTTTTAATAGCAACATGCGTATTCAAACTATTTGCTAGATTGAATCTGAATTAATGTAATGTTTTTATATAATCAATGTAGAAAATGAATTCATATGTTCTTTTATAATAAAATTTGTGAAACAAAAGATACTTTAGGTTTCTGTGCAGATCTAATTTCCCGTGTCACTTTATAACACTAAGAAAGAGTTAATCATACAGGAAGGAAAACCTCCTTTTTTTGTTAGACAAGGACTATAGGACACAAGGCCCTGTGGGTCATGAGGGAGGTGACCAGGTCACCGGACACCACATCCGGTTAGGGGACAGGAAAGGGATCAGACTGACCAGGACGGACATGGGGATAGACGTGCATGTAACCAGCAACGAGAATATACAATAAAGAAAGCATTGCACCACCAACCTGTGTCCCGCGTTTGATGTACTGACCAGCGCCCACAACAGGGACACGACAACCACTTCGAGCGAAAACACGTCTTATGGGGAACTCATTTGGTCTTGAAAGTAGGACGTGTTGAAGCTGCCTTGTTCGGGTCCTCAAAACCACCGCTGCTGTAGTCACGGTAGTGCTGGAAAGGGCGCCACCTCCGTCAGGAGTTTGTCCCGAAGTGGAACTCCTCATTCAGGTAGCCTTCCTCCTGTGTGGCCAGACCACGTCCCGTATTACTCAATTTTAATGTATCTTGAAACAACTGTTGTGGTGCTTGTCTCTAAATTAGACAAACAGCACCCTTTGGCAGACTGTCATAAGTGTCGGTGGTGCCAATTAAGTGGCGGGGCAGAGCACCAGAAACCACCAGCTTGAATTAAGCACTGGTTTGGTATCAAACAATGTGCCTCATCACCCCTGACACAAATCTCATGTCAAGGACGATGTGTCATGCCTCCAAGTGGCTACCTTAGAGTTTGCCCAACTAGTTGTCCACCCGGTTGCCCCAGCATTTCCTTTGCACTGGCTGACAGCCCATGCTTGCAGCCGTCAAAAATCTGAGCCCCTGCCAGGAGGTGTGAACTCTTTCAGGAGTCAGAAACAATGGCCTGGAAGTGATAGAGGTCACATCTCCCTTCCTGGCAGGCTGGCTAGTGTAGTGGTACATCAACAAAGTGAGCTTCAAAGGTTGCACCACCTGTGATATGCAACAAGACTGCCTCATAAAGGAGGAAACAGCCCTCCCTCTGTCACAAGGCACATTTGTATCCAGGCAGGTGGGACAATTAGGTATTCAGGAGGTGTACAGCTCTGGAAGGCAAGCATACCTCCAAGGTGGGCTACCTGGTGTTTACAGCTAAAGAAGACTTCTGCCATTTTTGAAAGTGGTAGAATAGTGGGATCTGCTAGGAAAAGTGACCTACAACCCCGGATGGTGTCACCTCTGGGGCGAATTAGCCGATTGGATAGTAGCCTATTGGCACCCACACCCGTAACACCCCTGAATCTAGGATTTAAGAGCTGCCCCTGACACCAGACCTCAGTTCTGAACCAATCTGCATCAAAGAGGAGACCCCAATGTGTGACAGCAGGACTTGCACAAACCAATAGAGGGATACTCTGCAGCTGTGGCAACACTTCTAGAACAGCATGAGTAATATTTGTCCTAAGCTGAAACTCGGTACCCCCAGACAGAGTGACTCCTGTGAGACCCAGAAGCAACCTCAGACTTCCCTGGACTAGTGGCACTAATCCCCTGCAAACTGCAGGTAAAACAACGCCATGGATCCCAAAGGATTGCTAGCCATCGGCCCTTCGAGGGAAGAGGCTGACACCTTCCACTGACCAATCCTACTCCATAGAAAAAAGGAGGTTGGGGAGAGGCTCACTCTCCTCTTTCACCCCATCAACAGAGACTAGGATCAGGGTTAGCTCAGGCCTCTCAAAGTGGAGCTCGAGGCGACTGACATGAAGGACCCTCAAAAAGTACTAGGAAGTCTTGAGGTACACCTAGAAAGTGGCATCACTCTTTAGCTCCTTCACCTCAGAAGGCCCAGATCAGCGGTTTTGCAGGGCCCTGGGCTCCACAGGCTCCTTCACCCACACTTTTTGATCAGGATGAAACTCAACCAGAGTGGCATTCTGGCCATAGTGGCATTTCAGGTCCTCCTTGCTGGCTTTCAGATTCTCTTCTATGAGTTTTGGTAAGCGTGTTGTCTGGCTGTGGAATGCCAGCATACTGCGGAACACATCCTGGGTGACGTTCCTGGGAGCTTGCTTACTGCCCTCCTTCACCCAACTGAAAGGTCCTGTCACAGGTTACCCATACAGAAGTTCAGAGAGGCTAAAGCCAACTCCCTTCGGTGGTACTGAGGTAAATGAAATTTTATATGGCCTATGTGTCCCCTATCGTCCCCTATCGTGTACCCCAACGTTTAATGTATGTGCATGACATCCATGCATTTTCCCTCTATGGCCGAAATGATGACGCCTCTGTGTTTACATTTGCGTCCAACGTTAACATGTCAGTTACCAGGCCCTCCATGAAAGAAATGATTATTCTGCTTTTAAGCCTATGTTGCCAACGACTTTACATGGTGCACGTTTAAAATATCGAGAAGCACCCATTTTGAGGCTCTACAGGGCCAGGACACAAATCCAGGCCTCAAGCCTCCTGAAACACTCTGAAAGCTGCAGCCCCGCCTGCATCCCTGACCTTTCCCTTATTTCCTGCTCAGCCGAGAGGTGCCCGGCGCAGCCAGGCCTGGCCTGCGAAGACAGTGTTATGCCTACAGTTATCTGTTCAGCTCCGCGGATCCACATTCCTAGCTAACGAAAAGGATAAACATATTCCGCCTGCAGAAGATAGAGTCCAGTCTTTCTGTCTCCATGCAAGTGATTTACTGAACCAGTTTCCATAGAAGATCCATAGCCCCACGCAATACATAAAGAAATATATGCATACACCAGCCTTTAGTGATGAGCTGCCTTTGCCCTGATGGCCTCTAAATCAAGCAACATGTACTCCAAACATAAGATACCAGATAATGCCAAAGGTACAGGTCGCTCTGACATCCCAGACTCTCCTCCTAGTGCTAGAAGTCAGCCCCCGCAGCTTCCCCTAGTCACACGTCAATTACACGTCATGACCAAGTTGCACACAAGTAGGGCAAAGTTCCAGCTGGCCATGCAACCCCCTCCATGTATCCACCCACTTATGACACCTCCATGACATCTCAAGTGTACGCCCTCATGCACGCCCACATGCTCTTATCTCTTTCTCCTGCTCCGCCTGGAGTCCTCCTCTTTTCTCTATGTACGAGAATAATGTATAAATAAAGGACTCTGTGAATAAACGTTAGAAGACCCTTCCTGAACCTTAGTGGTGATGGAACAGATTCTCCGCTAACCCGGGTTATTGTAAATAAAGCCCCTTTGAATCGGACACCACGGACTCTGCCTCTCATTTAATGCATGAGCTTTCCTTTAAGTATAGAAATTATGAAAGGGTAATATTTATTTACCACAGTACCTCCCTGTAGGAAGACAAAAGGCATGGCGATAGAACATCCCACTTCCATCTCATGAGCTCTGACAGGCCCATAATCATGCCCATTGGGGTCCTGTTGAACCTTTCAACAAGCGTATTTGTTTGTGGGTGGTAATGAGTGTTGAACTTGTAGGTTAGCCCACACTTCTTCCATATTGCCTTTATGTAGCCTGACTTGAAGTTGGTACCACGGTTGGATACTACCTCCTGCCCAAAATGACCTGCCAGGGAAACATCATGAGCCAGCCCCAGTAGGAAGGCCCTATATCACTGGGGATCACCAACATATGGTTGCACCAGGCCCAGGAGCCTTAAGTTCCCTATACAGGAGAACATTCTCCTAGTTGATCAGGTGTTTACCAGAGGCGTCAGCAGTTGCCTAGGTCTCAGCCTGCTGCCGAAGACCCACAATAGTAGGTTATTGCTTTTGCACTTTGTAGAACTCCTCCCTGGTAGGACCCCCCTCCTGCTGCAGATTGGCCAGCACTGGCATGTTCTCCAGTTTGGTTACATCCTCTCCTGTAGGTTCCAGGGCATACCCCACAGGGTCAGCTTTCTACCGGACTGTGGAATTCTCAGGAGTTGGTTTCCATGCCCCTTGCCCTACCTCTTCATGGCAGGCACCTTGTCTATTCTTCCAGGCTCCAGGTCCTCTTGACTACCCTTTCGCTCTGTCATGGGCAGTGTGGTCAAGCACACCTACTGAGGCAACCCTAACATCTCCAAGTGGGACCTAAGTTCCACATACTTCCAGGTGGTATGCTCCAGTTCATTGTCAAGCAGACAATTCACAGGCATGGACGAACTCACAGCTACCCTCAAGGAACCTGAGACCCCCCCCCCCATCAGAGGGAACCAGAGCCACTGGATATTGACTCCTACAGTTGTCAGCTGCAACAACTTGGTGGAATACATTTGGAGCTACCTGCTCTGTGTTGACCAGATGACATCTGACAGCTGTCATGCTGGCTCCAGAGTTTTCTCTTTCAGGCCAGTGATGGTAATGCACTGCCTGTTCTTCTGAATATTATTAGGCATGTGAGTCCTTATCACTATCTCTCCGTTACCCAGAGACACTCGGGTAACCTCTAATCTGTCCCCCAATTATCTAGGACAATCTCTTCCCCAAGCGCTACAATAGCGAAGCCCAGTGACTGTCCACTGGTGGGGGGCTGTGCCCGCTTGGACACTTGGAACCCCCATTGAAGTGCTGTTCCTGTTGGCACTCCTAGCACTTTGATGGTGCCTTCCCAGAAGACTTACTATCAGGGAACCACCTCTTCTTCTTTTCAATTGGGGCTGGGAGTACTAACCCAAATAATTAGTTTGGGGCCTTTTACAAAACTCATTGCTTTTATTTTTATCCTCTCCTTTTTCTGATATCGACCCTAGCCACCTTTGTGGTGATCCCCCTCACATACTTTCTGATGGATCTTGGTGCTGATCCAGAGGTCCGCCTCTTTCGCAAGCTCTCTGGGGTCAGTGAGCTTAGTATCAATAAAGTGCTGGCCCAGGTCTGGCAACAAATTACTGAACATGTGCTCTCTTGCAAATAGATCATAAAGCTATGTGATCATTCACCTCACTGCCCTTCACCCAACCATCTAGTGCCTTGCAAAGGTAATCCATGGAATCCACCCTGGACTGCTGGGGATGCGCCTGGCTGTCCCTGATCCTGAGCCTATACTTTTCTGTGGTCAGACAATACTTTCTGACAAGGGGCCTCCTTCATTGGGGATACCTCATTCTGTCCTCCTTTTCTATGCCCAGTAGGGTGTCCCTCCCCTCGCTAGGGATATGCCTCTACAGATTAGCCCACTAACCACGATTCAGGATTTTGTGCATCTGTAAGGCAATCTCATAAGTCTCTAACCCCTTGTCGATGTTGTCTTACACACCAAAGTCAGGCACCAGACCTTTAGGAATGTGGACATGTGGACACTCTTGTCTCCAGAGGGCACTGACAAAATGCTGCCACCATCACTGCTGAACTCTGCTTGTTTGGCATTGATGTCCAGTTCCTTATGGCTCCTTTCATAAGCCAAATGCTCTAAAGCAATTCTCTACTCCATGGCCAGTTTCTATTCCTCCACAGCCAGTTACCTTTGCTCTGCCTCCATCGCCAACCTCTTTTCTTCCATTTTAGGCTTAGCCATTTCCAGCAGGTGCTCCCTCTTCTGGGGATGGTTTGTGGGAGGACACACTTCTCCTTGTATGTGAAGAGTTCTCCAATCCTAGGATGATGTTACTCCCTCAACAGTTCGCAGTCCAAGACCCTCCTTTAGATCCTGCTCTGACCCCTCCTCCTGGTACTGGTCATCTGCTGTGGGTAGGAATTGAGGAGCCTCTGCCCATGCAACATTCTCAAATTCTGCCTTTTTAGTGCTCCTCTTGGCGGCAAACCCCTCTCCGGGCAAAACTCCTTGAGCTGGTCCATGGTGCAGCTCTCCAGGCTGGCCAGCTAAAACTCTATCTTTGTAGAGGAGGTCACAGACTGGTAAAATAAGAATACATTTGGAACAAGCAAAAGGCCAATCAGCAGGAATTTACTTGAATTGGTCTTAGATGTAAAATAGTAATGTACCTCAAATCACTGTATGGTAATGCACAAACAAAAGTCCTATCCTCACCACTGATCACCAATGTGGGTTTCTGGTTGACTGGGGTGTGTGCATTGTTCAAGCAGCACTGCAATCCTAGTCAGGGTATGTCACAAACACACCCTAAATTAACCTGTGCTCACCTTCTGGTAGATTGGCACAGCACAGTCAGGCTTAACTTCAGAGGCAATGTGAAAAGTATTTGTGAAATGCCTGAAATAGTAAAACACTGAAAACACCACACAAAAAGACTCACAACAGGCTAGAAAAACAGAGCTTAGTTTTATAAATAAAACACTAAAATTACAAAATCCAGTAAGTGAACCGGAGTAATGAATTTTTCAAGAATAAACTGTAGAATAGTGCCTAAACGCATAAAGACCCAACAGGTAAACAGGTAAAACCTTACCACTCTGGACCAGTTCAAATCCAAAAGTTCAGGTCGACTGCGATGGAGCACAGGTCGGAAACAGACTAGTCCCCTTGGAGGTTTAACTTCTCAATTTTTGTGCGAAGAGTCCCATTCACAGGAAAGAAATGTCTGGGAGCAAGGAGAGCGTCACTGGCGATGTTCGGTGGCCCCGAGGATTCTGTCGGACATCGTGGCTGGATGGTCTGAAGCCTCGCGGTAGTGAGAAGCGATACTTGCTGCTCAAAGTAGTGAGCAGCGATACTTGCTGTTCAAAGAGACAAACTTGCAGCTGTTTGCGCTGGATTTCCGAGATGCAACAAGGTCCCAGAGCAAACAGGCCTGTTGGCAAACAGCCAAAAAGCTTGATTTAAAGAGCAAAAAGAACACTTCCAAGGGCACAAGACGTAAGAGGCACTTCTTGAGGGTCTGGCGCTCATTGAAGACGGGTCCTGGATCTGTGGAGAGCCTATGTCATGTCCCTGAGCCTCAGATCAGGAGGCCAGCGGACTAGCCTTTTGAGTCACTCTGGTGTAGTGGTTGTAAGATGGGGTTCGAGGCATGTGGGCTGCTGAATTCATATCTGTGCATAGATCGCCGCCTAGTGTTGGGTCCGGATGATTGCACATTGTTGTCCTGGAAGAGTCTTCGAAGTATCACGAGATAGGTGGCTCCTCCCCTGGACTACAGTGCGCATGGGCATCGCCTCCATCCCCAGATTGTTTTTTTCCGCCATTGGGTTCGGATGTGTTTCGGTTCCCTCTGTCGGAACCGATAGTTGTTCTACTTCTACTCGAGACCAGAAGGTCTCTAGGCTGAGCGTCGGTATAGTTGCGTTCGGGTTTTTCTTGTCTGACTCTCAGCTCCGAACTCTTGCTACCCTTCCGCGTGCTTTCGGCGCGGACGGGCCTACACTACACTTCTGCTATGGAGCGGACACCGTTTAAGAAGTGCCCGGTGTGTAACTCCAAATATTCACACCTCGATGTGCACCCCGTGTGCAATACCTGCTTGTCACCGGACCATAACGAAGACAGCTGCATGGCGTGTTCGAAATTCCGGTGCAAGAAAACTCTCAAGATCCGTCGGGCCAATAGGCTCCAGGCCAAGTTATCGGCTACCGCGGCGCCCCCACCAGACGACATATTCCAAGAATCTGTTGGAGATGAAGACGACGTACAAGGTTCGGAATCTAGTCCCGCGTCCGAAGGGGATGCCTACGACGCGGGTGATGAGGACTTTGACGAAGTCGCCGACGAGGTAGGGGACGACGATCGGGCTATTGCCACCGTGGGGGATAGCTCGGAGGAGGAGCATCCCCAACCAGACTCAGGGGTCAATCCCCTTCATACGGCCCGGGTCGAGGGATCGCCTTCGGGCCTTACCCAAGATCTACTTATAAGTCCTACGTCCCCGCCTCCGGGCCCGGTCACGGACATTTCTGCGGCGCCACTCCCGTTGAAGAAAACGAAAGTGAAGCCATCTGGTCACGCTCCCTCGGTTTCGAAACCGAAAGTGAAAGATGCGCTGGGGCAGAAGGTTCTTGAGGCGTCAACTTCCAAAAAATTCAAGATGGCCGACTTGAAGAGCCACGCCAAGATGGCCGACCCGAAGCCCTCGGGGTCGGCGCCGAAGGCGAAGTCAACCGACGCGGCCGCGTCGGCGTCGAGGGGGGTCGAGGACCCGAAGACGGCTCCGAAGAAGCGTCAGGGCGACGACGCGACCCGGGCTCGGTCGGCGCCGGCCCTTGGGGACAAGGCGCGTGAGGTGTCGGCCCCGAAGAAGGTGCCTGCCATCGATTCGACTCCCGGCTCGGGGAGATCGCTCGAACCGGTCAAGCCCTCTTCTGCCTTAACAAAGAAGGTGGCGGAATCCCTGCAGCGGATACGGAAGGACAATGTGATTCCTGATCAGGACACTGTGGCGCCCAAGCACACGCCGAAGCCTGCGAAGGCGCAAACGCCTATCCGTTTTACTCTGCCGCCAAAGTCGACGCCGAAGGCTTTCGCGCCGAAACATAGCGGGCCCTCGAAGGAGGTATTGACACCGAAAGCAGCCTTAGTGGTGTCGAAGCTTCGGCTCCAGCCGCTTGCTGAGGAGGAGTGTCGAGAGGTCATCATCGACGCCAATACTGGAAAACTGTCTCTCCTCAAGAGAAAAATCACCACTGAGCCGGTGATGGAACATTTTCGGATCCCTCTCAAAAATAAGAGGGACTCTGTGGAAACTTCGGCCCCGATAGAACCTATGTCTCCACAAGCCCTAGGACACTCGCCGACGCATTCCGCCGCAGGCGATGCTGACGAGGCAGATGCCGAGTACAACTATCCAGCGTACTTGGATCCGGAGGAGGAGCACGAACCTTGGTCGGCCGGAGGCGACACGGAGGACCCGCAGTCGGGCCAGGACACGCAACTTTTTGCGGCCAAAATGTCACCGACGGAGGACTCAGCGGCCTTCAACGCTCTGATCGAGAGAGCTGCGGCTAACCACGATGTCGAGCTGCACTCGGACCCTGTGGATGTGGACTTTTTATTTGACACTTTCTCAGTGGCCGAAAAATCAGTCAAAACACTGCCGATGCTTAAGGGGGTGCTTAAACACGCAACGGAGGTCTTCAAGGAGCCCACCCGGGCGCGTGTCGTCAACCCTCGCATTGACAAAAAATATAAGGCAGCGCCCTCGGATCCTACATACATCAAGGGACGCTTGCCACTGGACTCGTTGGTTGTATCCAACGCTCGGAAGAGGGCGAACTCGCAGACCACTGGTGACGCTCCTCCCCCAGACAAAGAGTCCAAAATCTTCGAGGCCTCAGGCAAACGAATTGCTGCACAGGCAGCTAATATTTGGAGAATCTCTAACACACAGGCCCTACTTGCACGCTATGATAGGGCTCATTACGACACCTTAGAATCACTACTGCAACACTTGCCTGACCAGTACAAGGAGGCAGGAGAAATGCTGATTCAGGAAGGAAAGCTCATCACAAACGCATCCATAAAATGTGCGCTGGATGTGGCCGATACAGCCTCCAGGGCAATCAACACCAGTGTGTTGCTTAGGCGGCATGCTTGGCTTAGAATTTCAGGGTTCAAGCCCGATATTCAAACGACAATACTGAACCAAACGGTTAATCCTGACCACCTGTTTGGCCCTGAGGTGGATGCGACGCTGGAAAAAATGAAAAAAGATACAGACACTGCCAAATCTATGGGGGCCCTACAGTCTCAGCAGTTTCGGAGTGGTTCCTTTCGCCGCTCCAATTCCAGAGGCACCTCAAGGGGTCAGGCATCGCAGTCCACACAGTATTACAAAAGTAACACCCAGACCTCGTACAACAACAAGGGTAGAGGTGGCTACAGAGGCAATAACGTCAAGGGCAGGGGACGTGGAAATAACAGCTCCAGGTCCACCACCGCCAACAAGCAGTGACGTCTTGTCACTGCCCCCGACCATACAACACTGGTCGGGGGGAGACTCCAGCAGTTCCTGCCCGCGTGGAGATCCATCACCACGGAGAGGTGGGTCAAGTCTCTTATCCAATACGGTTACTGTCTGGAACTTACTTCCATTCCACCAAACATACCCCCAAGGAGCCGTCCTATGTCCGGCGAGCACTTGACCTTGTTGCAGCAGGAAGTTCTAGTCATGCTGCAAAAAGGGGCAATAGAGCTCGTTCCATTGCAGGAAAGAGGAACAGGGGTTTACTCCCTGTATTTTCTAATTCCCAAAAAGGACGGATCCCTCAGACCCATCCTGGATCTCAGGCCCCTCAACTGGTACATTCTCTCGGAGCACTTCCATATGCTCACGTTGCAGCAAGTACTCCCTCTGCTTCAGCAGGGGGACTTCCTGGCTACGCTGGATCTGAAAGATGCATATTTTCATATCCCCCTGCATCCTTCCCACAGGAAGTATCTCAGATTCACGATTCAAGACCAGCATTACCAGTTCAGGGTTCTGCCGTTCGGAGTCACCACGGCGCCAAGGGTATTTACAAAGTGCCTAGCGACTGTGGCGGCGCATCTCCGTCGCCAAAACGTCCACGTCTACCCCTACTTGGACGACTGGCTCATTCAAGCAAAGTCAGAACAGCAGTGCGTCGACCACGTGTCACGCACCATTCATCTCCTGCACGATCTGGGATTCTCTCTGAACTACCCAAAGTCCCATCTCCAGCCCGCCCACGTGCGACAGTATCTGGGCGCGACAATCAATACTCTGACTGCCACTGCGCAGCCAAATTCAGTGAGAATCGCCAGTATCCAGACGCTGATCCAACGATTCAGACCTCAGCACTCGCTTCCAGCGAGGGTGTTCATGCAGTTGATAGGCATGATGGCCTCCTGCATCTCCATTGTCCCGCACGCGAGACTACATATGCGTCCGCTTCAGGAGTGCCTTGCACGTCAGTGGACTCAGGCTCATGGGCAACTGACAGACCTAGTGTTGGTGAGCGGTCGGGCATACAACTCTCTGCATTGGTGGAATCCACAAAACCTTTGCAAGGGCCGACCATTCCAAGAGCCTGTGCCACAGATTATCCTGACAACGGACGCCTCTCTCCAGGGATGGGGAGCGCATGTACTCCAGTACACAGTGCAGGGACTCTGGACACTACAGCAAAGGAAGATGCACATCAATGTGTTGGAACTGATGGCAATCTTCATGGCCTTAAAGGCGTTCAAAGTACATCTGTGCAACAAAGTCGTGTTGATCCGGACGGACAACATGACGGCCATGTACTACATTCAGAAGCAGGGAGGTACACACTCTCCGCAGCTGTCTCATCTGGCTCAGAGCATGTGGAAGTGGGCCATTCAGAGGAACATCTTCCTCATGGCAGAGCATCTCCCGGGAAAGGACAATCAGATGGCGGATCTGCTCAGCAGGCACAGCCATCAAATGCACGAGTGGGAGATACATCCATCAGTACTCCAACCGTACTTCCAAAAGTGGGGTCATCCAGAGATAGACCTGTTCGCCACAAGAGAGAACGCAAAATGCCAAAGCTTCGCCGCCAGATTCCCACACCCGCAATCACAGGGCAATGCGATGTGGATGAACTGGTCAGGCAGATTTGCGTACGCTTTTCCCCCAGCACCTCTGATACCGCTGGTGGCACGCAAGCTCAGGCAGCACTCGATGACTCTCATCCTGGTTGCTCCAACGTGGGCTCGCCAATCATGGTACACCACGTTTCTGGAACTCTCCGTGGTACCGCATCAGAGGCTTCATCTCACCCCCAGCCTTCTGACGCAGAACCATGGCGACATTCAGCACCCAGACCCGCAGCAGCTCAACCTGGCGATCTGGCTCCTGAAGTCCTAGAGTTTGGCTACCTCAATCTTCCCCCCGATTGCATGGACATCATTCGGGAGGCAAGAAAGCCCACTACTAGAGCCTGCTATGCGGCCAAATGGAAGAGGTTTGTCATCTACTGTGTTAACCACAATATTGACCCGCTAGATGCTTCCATTCAAAACATCATTTGTTACCTGTTTCACCTGTATCAATGCAATTTAGCGTACTCTTCCATCCGCATTCACCTGTCTGCTATGGCGGCATACCTCCAGAATAGGCAACACCTGTCACTCTTTAAGGTCCCTGCTATCAAGGCCTTTCTGGAAGGACTCAAAAGGGTCATTCCACCACGGACACCACCAGCTCCGGAATGGAACCTCAATGTGGTTCTTACAAGGCTGATGGGTCCTCCCTTCGAGCCACTGCACTCTTGTGAGCTTCAGTTTCTAACTTGGAAGGTTGCGTTCTTAGTAGCAATTACATCGCTACGGAGGGTTAGCGAGCTGCAGGCGCTCACCATTCAAGAACCTTTCTTCCAGGTGCATGCTAACAGGGTTGTGCTCCGCACTAACCCTAAATTCTTACCCAAGGTTGTATCTCAATTCCATATAAACCAGACAATTGAGTTGCCGGTGTTTTTCCAAAACCCAGAGACGCTGGCGGAGCGGATGCTCCACACCCTTGACGTTAAGAGAGCCTTGATGTACTATGTAGACAGGACAAAAGATTTTCGCAAAACCAAGCAGCTTTTTGTTGCTTTTGCCACACACCACAAGGGAAACGCTATCTCCAAAGCGGGGATCGCTAGGTGGATCGTGAAATGCATTCAGATCTGTTACGCTAAAGCTAAGCGCACTCTCACTATCCCACCGAGGGCCCATTCCACCAGGAAGTTGGGGGCCTCAATGGCTTTCCTAGGTAACATTCCCTTAGAAGATATCTGTAGAGCAGCCACATGGTCTACCACACACACTTTCACTAAACACTACTGTGTAGACGTGCATTCCAAACAGCAGGCAGCTGTTGGTCAGGCTGTTCTCAAAACACTTTTTCAGACTGCTGCAGCTGGCACGGGCGGCCGCCGCTAATGGAGGGACTGCTATGTATTCTATGCACAGATATGAATTCAGCAGCCCACATGCCTCGAACTGCAAATGCTACTTACCAGTATGCATCTGTTCTTGGCATGTAGGGCTGCTGACATTCATATCGCCCACCCTCCTCCCCGGCGCCTGTAGCAGCTGCAGTATTCATTCATATGTATATATATATGCTCATAGCATGGTCATCACTCACATACTTCACTCCATCTCTGCCAATGGCTAAAAACAATCTGGGGATGGAGGCGATGCCCATGCGCACTGTAGTCCAGGGGAGGAGCCACCTATCTCGTGATACTTCGAAGACTCTTCCAGGACAACAATGTGCAATCATCCGGACCCAACACTAGGCGGCGATCTATGCACAGATATGAATGTCAGCAGCCCTACATGCCAAGAACAGATGCATACTGGTAAGTAGCATTTGCATTCCAGGTCCAGTTTGTCTTCTCCAGGCAAGAGAGCAGCTGGTCAGCACAGCAAGGAAGCAGCTCCTTCAGAGAAGCAGCACAGCAGTCCTTCCTGGCAGAGTATTCACAGGTCAAGAAGTGTACTGAAGTGGTGGTGTCAAAAGTCCAGTACTTATAACCAGTTGTGTCTTTTGAGGGGAGGGGAGACTTTAAAGATATGCCTTTAAAATGCACAGAGTCCCTGTCCTTCCTACCCTGGCTACAGACTCGCTACAGGGGATTATGCAGCCCTTTGTGCCGGGACAGAACACAGCCTATTAAGATGTCAGGGAGGCTGTGCCCAGCCACTCCGTCCCATCCTAACAGGATGGCCCATCAGGTCACGCCAAACTCCCATTATGTGTGGCTGTCTAGTCTGAATACAGAAAGCGCACCTGTCAGAGGTTTAACTTGCCAAGTCGACATGGCAATGGACAACTCCACATACAGGCTCTGCAATGACAGACATGACACATGTTTAAAGGGCTACTTAAGTGGGTGGCACAACCAGTGCTGCAGACCTACTAGTATCATTTAATTTACAGGCCCTGGGCACATGTAGTGCACTTTACTAGTGACCCATCAGTAAGTTAAATATGTAGTTGCTGATAAGCCAGTGTCACCACATTTTACGTAAAGAGCACATGCACTTTAGCACTGGTCAGTAGTGGTAACATGCACAGAATCCTAATGCCAGCAGAAACAAAGTCACTAAAAACAGGAGGTCTGAAGGCAAAAAGTCTGGCGAAACCATGCCACGGAAGTCAGGTTTAACGATGATACATAGCCGAGAAGGAATACCTCATTCTTGAACTAAACCCCATTGTACAGCCCGCACAATAGACCTAGAACCCATGGAATTTGTCTCTTATGTTCTGATCTCGAACCCTAGAGAGAGGTCTTCCGACAGAGAGCCCCATGAAAAGTAGAAGTGACTAACATTTCAGCTTGTCTTCAATGATGGTGGAGTTATTATTTCTAAATGAGTGGCTTATATAGTAGGGCACATGCTCCTGCTAATGCTGAAGAATGGCAACTTGTTTAAGAAAGAATGGTGAATGTCAGTGTCTGATAGCCTGAGTATTAAATCAGATGGTAATCTCTCACACTTTTGACATTACTTTTATTTTCTCTTGCCTTCTATGAAGGCACTCTAGCTGTGCTGAGTGGGCCTTGGGAGGAGAGATGTCCAGTTGAGGCCACTGATTAGTTTGTGACATTTTGTTTACAGTACTGGCATGTTACTTATGGGTCACCCCAGTAGTTGGTTCCAGATGTCAGAGCAGAAGCACAAGTCCAGGTATTTCCACAGGTTTCCTGGTCTCTACTCTTTCCTTATGGATGAATTATGTTAAGGATGTATCTGTGTTCTCAAATGGGCTCAAGACTTTGTCCTGTTGAGATTCTCTACCGGCTAATTCAATTGTGAGATATTTGAAACGTAAAGAGCTGCTAATTGATGAAACTAAAAGTCAAAGCTTAAAGGAAAATGTGTTAGTACTTTTTTTTGATTTTGAGAGGAGTTGGTTATGCTGCTTGGTATTTGCTGCCACAGACTTGCTGATGTTGTTGGTTGTTAGCATAGCATATAACAGATTTTACTATATCTCAATTAACTATTGTTCCTTATTTAAACACCTGAAGGGTCAAACCCTCGAGTGCACCCATCAAATGTATGAATATATAATTTGCAAACTGAACACAGATTTCTGTGGCAAACCCATTACCTAACTAAACAGTCGTAAGACTCTCTGCAAAGGGACACTGTTTGGCCCTCTGAGTAGTAGAAGCACAGTTAGACGTGTACACGTTCCTTGCTGATGCTGGACTATTTAGCCCCAGTCTTCTTGAATTGTTTACCCCATCAGATTAGTACTTTGGTAAAGCAGTAGTGCAATCCTACCGTACATCATTATGCTTTGTGTCTTTGTTAAAAAACACTAAATGATCATTAGCTCCTGACAGACGCCGTAAAGAAAGCCAAGATCTCGCTATTTCTATGCTTTATAGATTACAGCGCTGTGTTTGACCATGTAGAAAGCAGCAAACTCTGGCAGATTCCCAGGCCACTTCTACAACAGCTGATACTACTACATACCAACACTTGGGTCAAGATTAAACTGGAATCTGGAACACACCTTTCAAGGCAAATCAATCCCACCAAAGATCTGAAACAAGGATGCGTTCTAGCCCCCATGTTGTTTAATCTTTTTCTTGCAGATCTTCCTGGAGAATTGGAGAAAACCAAATTGCATGCCCCTCGGCTGGTAGACATCCCGCTATCAAATCTCTTATATACAGACGACCTGGTCCTAATTAGCCAGTTCCCATTGGAATTCAGCATCTCCTGGACACCACCAACAAATTCTCAATAAATAATGCACTAAAGATTAACTTAAACAAATCAAAAGTTGTGTCAGTGAATTATAATAAAACAAAGAAACTTGCATGGTTCCTGGACGGACAGAGGCTAGACCACGTAGCCACCTACAAATATCTAGGTGTACTTTTAGACAGTAAAGGTTCGTTTAAACACCAACTAGAGGCTATCCCTCGGAAGGGCACAACCTTCCACCTCTCAATGAGGCCCCTGAAGAAAGTTCTCCCCAACCGGTCACTGGATCTCCTTCTACAGGTGATTAGAGCACGCTTACAGCCAATGCTCACATAAGGCATTGAACCCATGCAAGGGAAAGACGCCACGGCTCTAGACAAAATTATCAGTCGAGCATGCTCAAATCCACCCCGAATTTGGAGAGAAGAGGCACCTATATAAAAAGCTGGCGCAAAATCAGAGGCGCCGAGCAAGGATCTTTAAACGCCCACCTCTGGACTGAACTGTCCACCCGAGAGAACTCACCGGCCAGGAAGTATCTAAATGAATCACTGGAGAACCTGGGATTAACAAATCTCTGGGAGTCATCTACAGACATCAAAAGTTTCAAAAAAGTGGCAACAAAAGTAACCAAATTGATATCCATAGATGACAAAGAACTTCTGGCCAAGAGGGCTCATGGATGGACAGTGCTGAAAGACTATAAAGCTCTTAAGCCGCAGGAATACCTGAAAATGGGCCTCACGCAGATGACAAAAAACTAATTTTTAAACCTGCGCCTCGGCATCCTACCAATACTACCCCATATGGCACCTTGGAAAAGGGGTGCGGAAGAACACCTTTGCAGTCTTTGCAGAACAGGGAAATAGGACCGAATACATATAATCTGCATCTGCCCAAACCTGATGGACATAAGGCGCTCCTTACTTCGAGTTTTATGGAACCAAAAGGGCATAACAAGTTGCAGGCAGACTGTGATGCTGTGCTTTAAACCTGAAGAGATTTAGTTAAATTGTAGACTAACAAAGTATTTTGATATAGTGGCCAGAAGACTCATGAGTTAGCCACATGGTTCATCCAAAGTACAGTAAGCAACAGCACTTGAATCCAACAAAGGACAGTCCCCCAAGTCACTTGCCAAGTCACAGCCACGCCTGGCATATTGAGGCACATTGACTTTACATACTTAGTAACGGGCTATACCAAAATGCAATTGAGACTTTTATGATTTTATAGAGTGTAAACACCTTCTTTTTCTTATTCTTACAACATAAATGTAAAACAAGGCTTAAATGTTTTTTAATAATGGAGGTTTTTTTTAATATTGCGAGTTTTAGTTAACTGTACAATAAATTATTCTATTCCTCACAGAATACCTGACCACAAACCAGACCTCTCAACCATCAGCTCAGGCAGACAAAGAGCTAATTTATTTAGTTAAAGAGCTTGTAAAGTGCACGTCTACCCTGAAGGGTTTCCCGGCGCCATTGGGTGGGAAGTGGCAGAGGGCAGGGTCTGAGAAAGGCAAACATTTAGTCAGGGCTGCTAAAAAGTAGGGTTTTCAAGTTTTTACAAAATTGAAGCAGCGAGTCACAAGATCTAAGTGAGAGCGGCAGGATGTTCCAACGTTCCGGGCCCAACACAGAAAAGGGGCGGCCCATAAGACGAGCTCTGCAGAACCTTGGCACTGAAAACAAAGCGAGGTTGGCAGATCTCAGCTTGTGAGTAGGGACATATGGAGACACCAGAGCTTGGATGTAGGGGGTGGAGGGACCATGTCTTATGCGAAACATGTAGCACAGGGCCTTGACCTTGATCTGTTTGCCTACTTTTAGCCAGTACAGTGCATGGATGAGAATCCTGGCAGCCGATAGAGAAGATGAACAGATGCGTTTTGGATGATCTGCAGACGGCGAACAATGGCTTTGTCAGCGCCCATATAAAGGACATTCCCATAATCCAGTCTGGATGTGACCAAGGCATGCAGCACGGTTCTCTGAGCATCGGGTGGAATCGGCCAGAGTATTTTCTCCAGCCATTTCAGCATGGAAAAACAAGAGGCAGTAAACTTAGAGACCTGTTGTGTCAGGGAGAGATTTTTGGACATAATGAAACCAAGAATGATCACTTGATCCACCGGCATGGGCAGCAGCCCCAAAATAGCTGGCCAGTGACTGATTCTCCAAAGACCAGGGTTATTTCCCAGAATCAGAATCTTGTTTTGTCGCCATTAAGTTTAAGGGAGTTTTCAATTAATCCAGTGAGCGACATTAGACAAACCCTACCTGAACGGGGAGGGGTCTTTACTGCGAGCCTCTGATAGAGTGAAGATAATCTGAGAATCATCTGCATATGAAACAAGCATTAAAAATGCAATAGGCCTCGACTTTTATTAAGTTAAAGCCATTTGCTTTGCTATAAAATACCATTAGCAAAGCAAATGGCTTTAACTTAGTCAAAGGCGAGACCTATTGCATTTTTAATGCTTGTTACTTTGTTGTATATAAGTGCGTGCACAGTAAGCGTGGCAGATGGGTCGGTCTGTCTCAGCACCCACACAAACTACAATTTGAATAGCACCATTCCACCTCTTCTATAGTGCTACCCATCCCTATGAAGAGTGCCAGAGCAGTCCACACAACATACACACCACCCATTCAAAACAAACCATGCAAGTGTGTAAATGTAAATGTATGAAACTTATATAGCGCATGACTTACCCTGGGGCATCTCCGCGCTTGCTTAGGGAACCCGTCCTGGTATTCCCCTGTGAGATAACCCTGGCAGGGTATCCACAAGGTGAAAGCCAGGCATCCCACCGCGAGGGGCCGATGTGGAGATTAAGCAAGCTATTGCCCAGAGTCGCAGAGTGTGAACCCGTGAGTCGAGAAGGCACCGGGGCGAGAATTATCGAGTCCGTGGAATTATTGAGCCCAAGACCCACCGAGGTGGGGAATTGAACCCTGGTCCAGGGCCGAACTCAAGCTCCAGGTCTGCCGCCTCTAACCCCTGAGCCACACTTCTCCACAAGTGTACAAACTAATGCACAAGATGTGCTACACGAGAAAGTCAGGGCCACAAAGTGTCGGAGTTAAATACCCTTTAGAGCTCAGTGTGGTCTACCAGAAGGACTACAACCCACTAACTGCAAGTAACAAAAGGATCTCTGTGTCCATAGCAGTAATCCACCTACCCATCTACACAAAATAAAAATCTGTGATCTGCATTTTACATAATATGCTCTGGAAGAGCCAACTTTGTCTTTTTTGTACATATTTTATTGCATTTTCAGTTGGCATATGTTATAACATACACATATCAGAGCATCATTTCCAGTAAGGCCACTACCCGTGATGCCACGTGGAATGTCACGTGTCGTGACGTCATGTGCTATGATAGTACACGCGTCATGATGTCAGTTGGAAACTGCCCGACCTTGCCAGTCCCCCACTTCTCTTTTTAGGACTTGTACCCTGATTAGAGGTATTCCAGTAATCTTGCATTCAAGAGGCTACTTCAGCTAAGCAAGAGTAATAGTAATTGGACTGAGAAGAGTCTGCTAATGGGTTCATAACAAAGTTGTAATTGCATTTATATAGTGCTTACTAATTCTGACTAGTTGAAACGTTTTACACCAGATAGCATACTACTCCGGATCCCATGCAATTTGAAGATGCTGGACTACAAAGAAACATTACTTGCATTTGAAAATAGTGCTATATTAGATATTTTTGATGGGCACTAGAATCAGACAAATAGTCTATCCTCTACCAAGCTGCTGCTTGATCACTGCTCCAGGAAGGTCACCTGGGGTGCTCAAAGGTTGGAAGTGTTAAGTTACGGCGGGAAGCATATGTAGTAAAATATCAAGATATGACTTATAAGGCTGCGCAAAAAGGAAGGCGAATTTCATCATTGTGGCAGTGCATGAAACTATATGGGTGACAAATGCAAACATTAAAATGCTGGCGTGGGTGACTTCTGATATTCATTCTCAAGTTTGAGTCAAAGTATAAAGCAAAGTGGGATCCGTTTGGTTATGTCTCGCTTGACTGGGTACAAGAAGGAGGATGACAGGGTAAAAGGAGGATGTCAGAGTACAAGATGGAGGATGACAGGGTACAAGATGGAGGATGACAGGGTACAAGATGGAGGATGACAGGGTACAAGACGGAGGATGACAGGGTACAAGACAGAGAATGACAGGGTACAAGAAAGAGGATGACCGGGTACAAGAAATAGGATGACCGGGTACAAGAAGGAGGATGACAGGGTACAAGAAGGAGGATGACAGGGTACAAGAAGGAGGATGACCAGGTACAAGATGGAGGATGAAGGCAGCGTCCCCAGTCAGTGGAAGTGTATATCCTGCATTTCTGCGGCTGGAGATCCAGAACTTGAGGTCTAGCAGACAGGAGTGTGGTGGGGGAGGAGGTGGGGTTTGGGGTGTCACCCTCCCATGCATGTTCCTATAAATAGTTGGGTTCAGGTGCTTTCAGTGGGGTACTGTGAGATGTCAGTCGGATTTCACCAGGAATGTATACATACACAGAACAAAACAGCGCACACATTCTATGATTTGAAATTCCTCAAAAATAATGGTCATTGTACAAAATATTTTGTTTTCTCGCTTAGTACACTTACCAATCTGCATTCCCTTCCCTTTACATTGTCCCAAAGGCCCCTCTCATGCACTCTGCTTGTTGTATAATCTATTTAAACATTATTTGCCAGCCTGATTGTCGAAAAATTGGAAGCTAACCCCAACCCCATTTTACTGCCCAAGCTGCGCCCCTGGTGGCAGATGGTGACTGGGCTCCCTTTAGACATTTGAAAGAGGCTCTGTTAGCAGGGAGTTGCTAATTATGCTTCCCTAAAGTTCTGTCCTGTGGTAAAATTAGGCGTAAGGGTGTGACTACATTCTGTTATTCAGCCTGAAAGGGGCGTTCAGGTGCGGGCCAGCCTTTCCCTTCCTTGATCACACTCATTTTGGGCTGACAATTGCAGAGATCTCACTCCCCTTAGTTCCTCTATTGTGGGTGCGCCAGGCTAGACCCCCTTCCTGCTGTGAGAGGCATCGGTACACAAAGGCTGCAGCTGAAGGACCTCCCCACACTGGTCTGATACATGAAATGCTAATCGTAACACAGATCTGCACCTTTTCCCTGCGTTATCAAGGTCCTCAGCCCTGTTGATGGCAGGGGGGTGGCTCCAGATTGTGATGGGGATCTGCCCTGGCCAGGACAGCAGGAGCAACCCGCAAGCATCTAGCAGGTGATAGTCGGGGAGCGATATAGGGATCGGTAAGAAGTAGATAACACAATAGTCAGACAGACTAGTGCATGGATGGGGCCAACAAAGCCTGCTGGGGGAGTTGGGGGGAGGGGGTCACATCGATACCAGGCGGCTCGCAGCAGTGGCTTCAACACTCACCCCGCTGGGCGATTTTTGACCCGCCAAGACACAGAGCGCTTTGAAACAGGCGGGAAAACCATGGCTCTCAGCTCCTTAAGTTAAGGTGCCAGGATCAGAATGCCCTAAAATAAATAACAGGCTTTCACTGTGGCAAACAGTTTTCGCCCTGCCTGTGGGCGCAGTAGCAGCTGCATCTTTTCAACAAAACATCTAAAATGTGTGTTTTTATTTTTACACAGATGTAGTTGTGCAGTTCTGATTTCAAGAATATACACTTGCATCTTGGGCTGCAGAAAACAAGGCAAGGCCCACCTGACATCTCCAAGTGGCTTCGTAGCCCAATAGTCCCCGTGGTTCACTGCAGGATGGGACCCCTGGGGAGGTGTGCAGAACCAGGGGTCATGCAGGCACAGCACTCACCTCACTCTACATGTCACCAGGACCTGGTCTAGCTCATGTACGTGGCCGACATGAGGAAACAGCCAAGATATCACAGCAGGTTGACACCCCGACTGCAGATACAAAGCTGTACACTCCGGTTTAAATCTAGGCTTGACTCACTCTTTCTAGGGTGCATCACTTGGCTGTTACACAATTTCCTTAGGAAATAAGTTTGTGTGGGGTGCATATATTACATGAAGGGCATCAAAGCTCTTCCTGGCATATGTCACTGAGAAGTAAAGGTGACAAATAGCAATGTTTGCAAAGCACACAGCCAAAGGGCGAACTATTTCCGTGTCTGCACCTCTTGGGCTATCCCTCTCCCATCGACGTTGACAGGGTTCGCCAGGAGCACACCGGCGTATCGGGTCGGGTAGATTCTGATGCGGTACAGAGCTCCGCAGTAAAGGCCAAATAGGAGACCTCAGTGATACAACGCAGGTGCCCGGGAGAGATCTCACTCTTCACAAGTTGATAAACTGAGGCCCACTTTGTTGGTTAACAATATATGTTCCTGAAAGCGCTATAAAGTCTCCAGATTCGCATTGACTGCTACATGAAAAAAAAGTTTGACGAGGAGAGGAGGAGGCAGCAGGGGGAGGGGAGAGAGGAGGGGGCCTGCGCCTGTTTCCCTTGCGGGAGCGAGCAGGACCCATCTGTTAATTACAAACAAATGGTTTCAAAGCTCGCTCCCACAAGGGAATCTCCAAATGTGCACGCGTTGCCATTCAAAGCATTCCAATGCGTACACGTTTTTGCCTGAAAACCGAATCTATTTTCAAAAGGTCTCTTCCTATGCCACGCAGGCACACTGTGTAGGTGAGACCTAAAAACGGTGAGAACAGACTCTTAGATCACATCCATCAAGGGGCGTATATACATTTTTAAACAACAGAGGACTCAAAATGGACCCCTGCGGCACCCCAGAGGTTAGTGTTAAAGTAGTAGAGGTGTTATTTGATGAACAGAACTGAAAGGTTGGCTCCTTTAGGAAGGAGGATAGCCAGTTCAGAGCAGTGTCAGTGAATCCTAGAGCCTCAAAACTATCCAAGAGAATAGAGTGTGAGTTTGTATTGAAGGCTGCACTTAGATCTAAGAGGATGAGGGCGGCTGTCCCCCCGAATCAAGTTCTTTCCTACAAAGTTCTGTGACTCCGAGTAGAGCAGGTTCCGTGCTGAAACCCGCTCTGAAGCCAGACTGAGAAGGGTGCAACACGTTGGCGGTGGTCACAAATTAAGAAAGGTAAGTGTTAATGTGTTTTACCAAGCTTTTGGAAAAGACCGAAAGAAGTGAGATTGGCCTGAAGTTGGACCATCACTGAGGATAGAGGTTGGTTATTCTTAAGCAGAGAGAGTATCAAGGCATGCTTCCAACACTGGGGAACCTCCCCAGAGATCAGGAAGGAGTTCAGAAGATCCAACACTACCTTGAGGACAGCATCCTCTAGTAGACTGGATTTAAATGGTGAAAAAGGGTCGAGCGGAGAGGCAGATTTAATAGTAGTCCGCGAGGTACGTAGCAGTTCAAGATTAAGTGGTGGCCATGCATGAATCCTCAAGGATGTGTCTGACTTTGCCTAATTCTGGCGAACCCCAAGGAGAGAAGCTGATGGGCTGGGTGGGTGAGCTTCTAGAGAAGGGGTCACAAAATTGGATGCGTCAACTTCCAGTTGTTGGTGAATAATTTAAACTTTGTTTAGGAAGAACAAGGCCAGTTCATCACACTGTTGCTGGGATAGGGAGGGGGCGGTGTGAAGGAGCAGGCTGCAGACAAGTCTTTTACTATTTTGAATAAGGTTTTTTGGCAGTTGTGGGCATTAGAAATTACTTTCGTGTAGAAAGCTGCCCGTGCAGCTATACAGGAGGCATGGTATTTTTTCAAGGCCTACACATAGGCAGCCTTAGCTGCGGAGGCATAGTGTTACCTCCAGGTGCTTTCCAAGGCTTTACATGGCTTTTTTTCTAAGCGGAGACTGTCGTTATACCAGGGGGCCGGAGGGCACACTCTGTTCTGTGTTTTTGAAGAACGAGGCAGAATTGAGGCCATGGCAGTTTCGAGCCAATGATGAACTGCTATTTGGTCAGAATCCTTTCTAGATGATAAAACAGGAAGGGTATGGAGGAGAACTTTGTTTAATTCCGTCATATCCACTTTGGCCCAGTGTCTGTTAGAGGATTGGCGGGGCAACCAATTTGCCGGCAGTGAAGGAACTGTAATATGGAAAGCTTTCCAAAATGATCAGTCCAGCTAAGTTGGACCGGAAGGTCAAAAGAGATAAGTGAAAGATTAGAGAAGACAGGGTTCAAAAGGTGGCCTGCAATGTGGGTGGCTGAAGAGTTGAAGAGCGGGAAATTGAGGGATCTCATGTCCTCTATAAAGGCTCGCAATAACTTCTCTTCGGGATCCTCAAGATGTAAATTAAGATCGGTGAACAAAGGGAAATTTGCTGCCTGTAAGGTGAAAGGCCCCAAATAGTCAGCTAGGCTAGTACACCAGGCACTTGACAATCCTGGAAGTCGGTAGATGAGGACCCCAGAAAGTGTAAATTTCAGTGAGAAATGGAGTGCCTCACATTTAGGGATTTTAGAATCTTTGATACTACAGTTGTAGTCTTTTTTATAAATGATGGCAATGCCGCCGCCTACTCTGTGAGGTCTATTTAGCCCCATAAGGGCAAAGGTAGCGGGAAGGACTGAGATTATGTCTGGTGAGGAACCCTCATGAAGCCACGTTTCGGTTATGAAAATAATGTCAAGGTCCCTATCACAAATAAAGTTGAATAGGTGGAGCTGAATTTTGGGAAGGGAGCAATAGTTAATATTAAAGCACTTGAGCCGTAAGTGAAGGTGGGAGTTAAGTGATTTCCTTCGCCATAATCTCGGGGGCTACTATATGATCAGGACAGGCTGGAGGCACCTGAGGGTGACCATGCTGCCATTCAAGCTGGCTGTAGGGAAGTCAAAGAAAGGCACGAAGAAGGTTGAAGTCAAGGACAGAGTTTATTAGATGCTCACGCCTTAGGGTTACAGCTTGTAATGCCACATCAACAGATGCTGTTGAAAGTTAAGGAGATAGGTCCCGGGACGTGGGGTAGGCTGGACCGTATATATATTAGAAAAACAAGTGCCACCCCCACTACTATTCAGTGCTCTTTGCTTCGAGCAAACAAATCAAGAAATGAATCACCGATCTGTTTGGTACATTTATTTATACCTGTTGTTTAGAAAAGTTCAAAATTTTAGGCTTAAACGAGTTGTCCGAGGAAGACACTCAACATATAACTAATGCTAGACAAAAAAGAAGAAAATATATTTGACAAAATTCACAAAAACAATTTCACACAAAGAAGAACACACAACTAGTGTGATACACATTTCATAATGAATGGTCATTTAGCAGTATTCTTTTAGCGACATTAATTTCATGCTAAAACATTCATTGTAATAATGAATGGTCATTTAGCAGTATTCTTTTAGCGACATTAATTTCATGCTAAAACATTCATTGTAGTAATCGGAACATTAGCTCATCAAACAATATATATTCAATGAAGGAGACACGTTCTAGGTGAACCATGGAAGAATGCAGACAAATTAATCAAACACCCAGTTGAAACAAGAAAACAATTATGTATTCTCTGCGTATTCCTCCAATGATGCCGACGCGTTTCGAGTCCGTGCAACAAGTTAACGGACTCTCATCAGGGCTCATTCAATGTGGATCTAGAAGTGTGTATTAAAAAACAGAAAAGAGAGCGACAAGTCACCATTGTGTTCAGTAACCGGGTGATTGCCCCCATTACCCCTCTAGGCCCTATTAATACCTGAAAATGGTTCCGGAGGCCTGATCTCGAGGATCGGAATGTGACAACACTTGTGGCGGGACCTTGTTATCTGTAAGATAACATAGAGCTTAGAATGCCATCTGGTCATTACAAGTTCGTTCAATACATACGCGGGAAAACCCGCGAGACATCAAAAATGTAAACATCATAATCATACCTAGGACAGTACCGGGAAAAACTCCCTGTTCCCTTCTTATTTCAACAGTCCCGTCATTCCTGTGGGAATGCGAGCCAAAAAATAGCCTCATTAGGCTATTGTACCAACTCAAAAATTCAAAGTATGCAAACGGTATTTAAAACGAGAAGCCGCCTACCTGGACACTCAGCATTTTGTCAGTGGTCTCAGGTAGATGGGCTTGCTGTTAGTTCTGGTAGGGACAAAAGAACGTACCATTGTAGTGCAAGGCTATCAGTGATCGTACTATATGTGTTTAGAGCGGGGTGCGTTTTAAAATACTAATGCTTAGTGCTAGTTTACCTTCGCTTCAGTTTCCGTGGATCCAGCCCAATCAATGATACTTCTTACGTTACGGTGAAGCCGGTAATAGCAAAATGGCACTGCACTCCAATTACGTGGTCTGCAGCCTGTCAAATCAAGGCACACAGCCCGTCAAAAAAACGTGTCCGTTTGCGCATTTACAATGTACCAAGAGCTATTTTGTACGGAGCACTCACCAACTCAGTAGGCGCTCCGTTGTCAGACTTGCAAGTTCGATTCCGAATCAGTACTGCCATGTTTGGGGCGGAGTTATAAACCTTTATTGGCCGCATGGAATTGTGGGACATGTAGTTTAAAGAAGTTAAAAGGATTTAAAGTCTCGATACTTCAGACATTGTGTTGAGTCCAGTTTGGGCACTATTGAATCGCATAATCAAATACGCCTCCTTACGCAGGAGGGTTTCCTCAATATCAACAGGACCTTTTGTAACGGGCATTGTATACAACACAGTCCAGGAGAAATCAGTCTCCGTGTGTGATTTGTCAATAAAGTGTTGGACCATTGGGGCACTAAGCACTTTATTTTTGATACGGGATCTATGCTGTGTTATCCTGGTGTTCACCTGCTGGTTGGTCTTCCCTATGTACAATTTGGGGCACACGCAGGTGATGGCGTACACAACATTTTTGGTCCTACAATTGGAGAACCCTTTATTGGTCCATTTGACCTGCTTGTGTTGAAATTCTGAACCTTCAAGGCAGGACCCACATGACACGCAATTACCACATTTATGGTGCCCCTCAACTGGTTTGAGGCCCCATTTGGATAAGAGGTCTTGCTTGGGTTTGGGTGTAGAAATGTCGGCACGTACCAATTGTTGGCCGATACTTCTGTTTTTTCGATAGGCAAAGATTGGCCTAGGAAAGGGGCACTCCAATTCTTCCAATAGGTGCCAATTCTTTAGGACCATTTGTCTGACACGATGTGTGTCAGGCCCAAAAGTTGTGACACAGACCATCTGTTCTAGATCATGCAGAACAAAACGAAAAACGCACCCCGCTCTAAACACATATAGTACGATCACTGATAGCCTTGCACTACAATGGTACGTTCTTTTGTCCCTACCAGAACTAACAGCAAGCCCATCTACCTGAGACCACTGACAAAATGCTGAGTGTCCAGGTAGGCGGCTTCTCGTTTTAAATACCGTTTGCATACTTTGAATTTTTGAGTTGGTACAATAGCCTAATGAGGCTATTTTTTGGCTCGCATTCCCACAGGAATGACGGGACTGTTGAAATAAGAAGGGGACAGGGAGTTTTTCCCGGTACTGTCCTAGGTATGATTATGATGTTTACATTTTTGATGTCTCGCGGGTTTTCCCGCGTATGTATTGAACGAACTTGTAATGACCAGATGGCATTCTAAGCTCTATGTTATCTTACAAGGTCCCGCCACAAGTGTTGTCACATTCCGATCCTCGAGATCAGGCCTCCGGAACCATTTTCAGGTATTAATAGGGCCTAGAGGGGTAATGGGGGCAATCACCCGGTTACTGAACACAATGGTGACTTGTCGCTCTCTTTTCTGTTTTTTAATACACACTTCTAGATCCACATTGAATGAGCCCTGATGAGAGTCCGTTAACTTGTTGCACGGACTCGAAACGCGTCGGCATCATTGGAGGAATACGCAGAGAATACATAATTGTTTTCTTGTTTCAACTGGGTGTTTGATTAATTTGTCTGCATTCTTCCATGGTTCACCTAGAACGTGTCTCCTTCATTGAATATATATTGTTTGATGAGCTAATGTTCCGATTACTACAATGAATGTTTTAGCATGAAATTAATGTCGCTAAAAGAATACTGCTAAATGACCATTCATTATTACAATGAATGTTTTAGCATGAAATTAATGTCGCTAAAAGAATACTGCTAAATGACCATTCATTATGAAATGTGTATCACACTAGTTGTGTGTTCTTCTTTGTGTGAAATTGTTTTTGTGAATTTTGTCAAATATATTTTCTTCTTTTTTGTCTAGCATTAGTTATATGTTGAGTGTCTTCCTCGGACAACTCGTTTAAGCCTAAAATTTTGAACTTTTCTAAACAACAGGTATAAATAAATGTACCAAACAGATCGGTGATTCATTTCTTGATTTGTTTGCTCGAAGCAAAGAGCACTGAATAGTAGTGGGGGTGGCACTTGTTTTTCTAATACATCAACAGATGCAGCACAACCGATAACATTCTGCATGTTCAAACGATAACATATGGTAACAGCAACACGAGCGTGTCACGAGCAGCCAGACACGCCTGAACGCTCGTGACAGCTCGAGTCAACAAGAATACGTTCCCAACACACCTTCCCCCCTTAAAAGAAAACAAAAAAAAAACAAAAAACAAAGATCAATTCATCACAAAATCATTAAACCTAACAGGTAAGCGATGAGAGCGTATAGCTCTAGTGTTGTCAGAATCACACACAGCTTGAGGGCATTCGTCATTATCACTCATTCTTCCAACATCATAAAAAACATTGCTGTCCGAATCTTCCACCGATTGACAAGGTCCATTAAACAAAGAAACCCTGCTCAAGTTCCAGACAGAACCACCATCAAGCCTGACAGCATTTCTAAAAACTTCAATGACCTTCTTAGGGTTTGACCAAACAGGAAAACCCTTACTCACACCCTCTTTCTTTTTGATGCGAACAAGATCACCCACTTTGATAGAACGACTAGACGTAGAACCAATCCTTTTGACCATATCGCGTTTCATCCTTTCCTTATATGACTGAACCCTGTGTAGAACAGCTTCAAAATCAACCTTAGAACAATTTTCAAAACCAGCAAAATTTTTTTTTAGCCACCAAGGAACTAACTTGGTGCTGGGCTTCCGCCCTCTTAGAAGCTCAAAAGGAGTGACCAAAGTCACAGAATTGGGAGAAGTTCTATAAGCCAACAACATGGATTGCAAAGCATTCCTCCAATTCAGATTACCCTTAATAGAAAGCTGTATGGCCTCTTTGACCACACGGTTGAAGCGTTCAACCTGACCGTTCGCCTCAGGATGGAAAACTGCAATCTTCCTATGGACAACACCACATTTAGCAAAGAAAAGTTCCATCTCCTTACTCACAAACTGTGGACCGTTGTCAGTCACAATTTCCTGGGGAATCCCTTCTCTGCAAAAAGTCTCATCTAAAAATTCTATAACTTGGCCCGAAGTAACTTCCCTAACCATTTTGACCTCAGGCCATTTAGAAAAATAATCTATGAGTACAATGCCGAAAGCCTCCTGCTTGGGTAAACAACTGAAAGGCCCAATGATGTCCAACCCCAATTTCCGCCAGGGACCTAAAGGTAAATCAATGGGGCATGGCTCAGGACGTAAAGCAACAGCTGATTTATCGCTGTTAGAACACTGGGTACACTGTCGCACAAAATGATCTACACAAGAGTCAATACCTGGCCACCAGAAAAACTCCTTCAAACGTCTTCTGGTAAAAGAAATCCCCAAATGTCCCTCATGCGCAATTTCAAGGAGGGAATTCCTGAGTTGAAAAGGTGGAACAATCTTATCGCCACGAAGAATCAAACCATTTTCCACGGCAAGTTCCTCTTGAACCTTGAAGAAACCCATCATGTTTCCAGACAACTTCCTCTGTTCAGGCCAACCCTGTACAAGGTACTTCTTAACGCTGCCCAACTCCAAATCTTTACTCATCTCTTCCATCCAGACATCCTCTTGCAAAGAAAATCGTTTGCCACACACAGAATTGACATCTTTAAAATTGAAGGCAACCTCACACTCCTCTTCATGCACAACTCCCGAAACATCAGATTCGGAAATCAATCTGGACATGCAATCCGCATGAACATTCGCCTTCCCTTGAACATATTCAATAGTATACTGAAAAGACTGCAACCTAGAAGCTAACCTTGCAAGACGTGCCGACATAGTCCTTCCTCCACCTGGAGCCATGAGATACACCAAGGGCTTATGATCGGTTTTTATCAAAAATTTTGTACCCCACGAGAAAGGTCTGAAATGTTCAGCACCCCAAACACATGCCAGTAGCTCCCTTTCTATAACGGAGTAATTCTTTTCAGCATCACGTAAGGCCCTAGATGCGTAGGCCACAACCCATTCTTTCTCGCAATCTTTCTGCAAAAGTACTCCACCTAAACCGGAGGAACTGGCGTCCACCATGATGATGCATTTCACGCCAATGACAAAAGGTTTTAAGCAAGGAGCATTCACAATAAACACTTTTAAGGATTGGAAAGCTTGTGTCATTTCATCAGTCCAAACAAACTTTGCATTTTTCTTCAAAAGACATCTGAACGGATCAACTTTTACTGAGAAGTTTGGGATAAACTTAGCGTAAAACTCGATGAGGCCTAAAAAAGCCACGAGTTGCTCTTTTGACGTAGGCACAGGAGCATCCACGATGCTCTTAACATGATTCTTCTTTGGCTTGATTCCCATTCCACTAATAGTATGCCCAAGATATTCCACCTCCTTTTGCCTAAATTTGCATTTGTCAAGGCGAAGTGTAAGGCCCTTCTGCGCTAACGCAGCGATCACACACCTTAGATTATTGTCATGCTCATAGTCATCCTTCCCATGCACTAAAATGTCATCCTGGAATGCTATGGCACCACTCAAACCTTCCAAGGTATCTCTCATTAGCCTCTGGAACACGGAGGCTGCACTTGCCAGTCCAAAGGGCATACCACAACACCTGTAAAAACCTTCAGGTGTGATAAAGGCAGTAATATTTTTGGACTCCTCAGCAAGTACAACTTGGTGGTAAGCACTGGCTAGGTCAACACAGGAGAAAACCTGTGCACCAGCCAATGTCGACACCATCTCATGGAGATTTGGTAAAGGGTGAGAATCAACCCAAATAGCGCTATTGACACTGCGGAGGTCAATGCATAGCCTAAGTTCGCCATTGGACTTAACCGAAATAACAATCGGGGAAACCCAAGGTGACGACTCAACAGGTTCAATAATGTTTTTCTCACACAAATCTTTTAGCATATCCTTAAGTTTAACTCTATAGGATAAGGGAACATTCCTTACTCTATGTCTTACAGGAATGGCATTCTCACTTAATTTGATGACATGTTCAAAACCCTTATACTGACCCAAGGTACCGCTGAATACGGTGGGAAAGGATTGGCGTAAATTCTCAATAAGTAGTGAACTGTCCCCAGTGACACTAGATACACTCAAAGGTTGCACCACATACACAGGAGGATCAGCCCTGGGGTCAATTTTCATCCCCAATTGATATTGGTGTGGCCAACTTAAAAGTGACAGACCAGATCTTGACACATAAATTTTCCCTGAAATGTGTCGCTCAGAAAATTGTATGTTTGCTATAAAGTAGCCAATTAGGTCAATTTTGTGACCCGTATAACCACCAGGGGAAACATCAGAATCGTGCAAGCTCTTATTCGGAAATTTATCCTTAAAGAAATTTAGGGAAATTATGGTGTACCAAGCACACGAGTCTACAAAAATCTCCAAACTCACATTATCAATGGTTACAATACAAGATGGAAATTTTGTGCACTCTCCATCTTCACATACATTGATAACGGTGTTAACTTGAAATGTTTCTTCATCATCTGATTGAGACTCTTCACAGCATTCATGTACACAATTCATCTTCCCTGGTGTTGATTTACAAAACTTTGTAAAGTGACCCTTTTTGTAGCACTTTGAACAAGTCTTCCCTAAGGCAGGACAATTCTTATAATCTGCTAAATGTCCATCACTTCCACACCTAAAACACAATAGTTTAGAAGTTCTCTTGTCATATTTCTGATTCTTATATTTGTTATCGTTCCTGGAAAAAGACTCATTTCTCTGCGAAAAACTCTTCTTAAACTTATCCCTGCCTTTAGATACACTGAAAACATCACTCTTATCATTACCCCTGATCTCCTTGACAAACTTCTCTGAGTGTTCTATGGACTTCGCAATGTCTATAGCATTATTGAGAGACATATCAGAGGTTGTCCAAAGACGTTCTTGCACTTTTTTGTTATTAGTTCTCATCAAAATCTGGTCCCTTAATACTTGCTCATAAGAAATGTGTTCGAAATCACATGTTACAGCTAACGATCTTAAAGCTGATACAAAATCCTCCACAGGTTCATCAGCACGTTGTTTCCGAGAGTAAAATATAAACCTCTCCATGACAATGTTCTTTTTCTTTCCATATCTTAAACATAACTGTTGTGAAGCATATTCGTATACATTAATGTTTCCTGGATTCACTAGAACAGGTAATGTTTTAAATTCTTTCAAAGCAATACCGCCTAAACAATGTTTTAACAATGACAACTTCCTTTCTGGTTCACACTCCCCTTCTTCCAATACATCAACATAAGCTAAGAAGACAGGTTCCCAAATCTCCCAACCATGGGTGGCTCACCAGGTGTTGACAAAAATGAGGGAGGTGGTACAATGCCAGACATGTTAACTTAATTATTTACAAGCTATGAGGAAGTTGATATACACATATAACTATTATTGAAATATGTATAAGTACTTAAAAAAAAACAATGCACTTTAAAGTCATAGATATTTAGTGTGCACAATACGAATAAGATTGTGACTAAAACCTTCTAACACACTTAAAAGGAAAAAAAAAAATTATTATAGTTATCTTGGTTGAATTCCCCAGTTGTCCGATAACTGAGGGTAGGAAAGATCTCCACAGTACTTTAGAAAAGGAGACGATCAATTTAGTGCAATCCGTAGTGGTTCCTGTGTTGCGCGATGAAAAACCGGCAAATTGGTCGCCTAGCAACGTTGCGTGATGACACTCATGCGCGATGACCCAAGACGTCACGTTGGTTTGAAGTCGCGCGATGGCAAGGACGAAGCGTAGGATTGCGCAGTTCAGAATTGTATGCGCGGACTCCTACGACAAACGATTCCAAAGATGCCGCTACGGTAAACAAGTAAGAAATACTGAGTTTTTGAGTTCTTTAAACGAACGACGGTCCTTCTGCTTCCCTTTAAACAGCAGTAATCCAACGCTGTTCTTGGAAACGAAAATCTGATAGCGCTGGAAAATTTCAAAGTAAATCCAGGATAAAAACAAAAAAATAGATTAAAAATAAAATAATCCAAGAGTCTTTAAACGCAGGTAATGTAGCTCCTGCTCGTCGCCAGTGTAGGGAAGTCAAAGAAAGGCACAAAGAAGGTTGAAGTCAAGGACGGAGTTTATTAGATGCTCACGCCTTAGGGTTACAGCTTGTAATGCCACATCAACAGATGCAGCACAACCGATAACATTCTGCATGTTCAAACGATAACATATGGTAACAGCAACACAAGCTTGTCACGAGCAGCCAGACACGCCTGAACGCTCGTGACAGCTCGAGTCAACAAGAATACGTTCCCAACACTGGCCACATGCACATGGTAGTGGGTAGGCCTCTGGGTAGGAAATCTGACACAGTGCGTTAGCCATGGGCCTTAAATCATTGAGGGTCTGTAAGGAATAGACTAAAGGGTCAGGGATAAAAGGATCAGGGACTCTGGTCCCGGCCAGACACACGCAGACAGGCTTGCCAAATTCGGGCCAGAAGGGCGCATGCTGCGTGCATCCCCCCGATCATGTGTTAAGTAGGCTGAGGGGAGAAACAACTAGAGCGCTACCCATCTGCCTGGAAATGACAACCAGGAAATGGAGTGCAATGGACGTGGAAAGAGTGTGCCTTCAGCTCTCCACACAATCGGCACTAATGCCGCGACGGAGCAGAGGTGGAGGCGAAGCAAGGAGTGATAGGTAAGGTAGTTAAATATTCATTAGAACCGTAAGCAAAGAAAAAGCACAAAGGAAATTTAAAAGAGCACAATAAAGTTTTAAAAATAGAGTCTGTAGCGTGAAAAAACTCGGCTGCAGCAAGTTAGGCTTCGGGGAGGTACGGCGCGTGCAGACTCTGCTAAATATTACAGCTATTCACATTTTAATAACAAGCTACCCCAGAAGTAGTTGGATGAACTTGAAACTCCTCTCAAATGTAATTCATAGCGCAGTCAAGAATATTGCATAAGGCAAATTCTCACCCGAGTTAATATTGCTACAAGAAGTTAGCAAATCTTAATATGGATATTGATCAGTTTATCCACAAAAATGAACTATTGTCTTTATTAATACAATCCCCAGTCCCGAACTCCACATCTACCTTAACATACAAGTATGTAGTCAGGCAGGCTCTGCAACCTAGGCCCGGGATTACTGATTTATGGGCCACAGGTGGGAGGGTGCATAGCTGGCAGGCAAGCACGCGGGCAGGCAATTCTTGATCAGTCATACACATGAAAAAAATAACATGAATCCAGCATAAACAGAGACAGCCCTCAGACCTCTTGCCTGTAACTGTTCATCCGGTTGAATTTTGTAATTAAACAAAACTGTTCCTGTTTTGCAAAACACCTCTTTTCTTCTATTTTTACTAAGGAATTCAAACCTTAGCAATGCAGATCTATTTGAGCGCAATTCTGTCCATAGAGCAAACACACTATCAAATCCTCAACATATTCAAGCTAAACTCAGAGAAGACCAAAGTCCTCATCCTGGGCTCCACTCCCTCTGCCTGGGATGATTCCTGGTGGCCCACAGATCTTAGATTCCCCCTCCCACTGACCACGCACAAAATCTCAGCATCATCTTGGACTCCTCACTCACCATGAACCGCTGGATCAACGCCGTCTCTTCATACTGCTTCCACACGTTACACCTGCTCCGAAAGATCTTCAGGTGGATCCCCACCGAGTCCAGAAAGACAGTCACTCACACACTTAGCAGCGGAAGACTTGACTACGGCTACACACTCTATGCCGGCATCACTCAGAAACTCCTCAAGAAACTGCAGAACATTCAGAACTCCTCCACCAGACTCATTCTCAATATCCCCCGCCGCAGCCACATCACCAGCCAACTGAGAGATCTCCACTGGCTCCCAGTCAACAAAAGAATTACCTTCAAGCTCCTCACACATGCCTACAAAGCCCTACATGATGTGGGACCTGCATACCTCAACCACCGCCTCGCAATCCATGCACCAACCAGAGACCTCCGCTCCTGCCAACTGACCCTGTCCTATGTATTTCAAGACCACGCTGCGGGAAGATCCTTTTCCTACCTTGCAAAAGACCTGGAACATCCTGCCTCTCCACCTCAGGAGTCAACATCACTGCCACAATTCAGGAAGGAACTCAGGACCTGGCTCTTTGATTGAACCACAGAGCCTTCGACATATCAGCAGAACCCCCCACTGAACCAATTGAAAGGGTGGAGCTTGTGAGAGTAGAACCGGTACTCAATGAACAAGATGAGTAAGAGGAAAAAATTCAGGACGACTGACTAACGTGGGAACCAAAACCAGTGAAAACATTACAAGGTAGCAGGACAGGAGTCTGGGTGCAAACCGAAAACTTGTGAGGAAGTTAGAACTATTTGTACTTGCTTTTGGGGAAAGCACTGCCTCTAAAGACCCATAAGTGTAAGCAGCTATAGTCCATTCTAAAATGGCTGGTGAAATGTGAAGGGCCTAACTTGCTCTGGTGAATGTCTATGCATTCTACTGTTGTTTTAATCAAAATAGGGGGATGGAGTGAGTCCAATTAGCTTCCAGGTTACAGCGGGTAGTTCCTGCTTGTGCTCACTGTAGTGAGCACAAGCAGAAACTACCCGCTGAAGCTGTTAAGAAACGAAGAGCGGAGGACAACCAATACTGCTTCTCAAGTAAGGTCTTTTATTAATACTTATTTTTCCACCACAGAAAAAACGGGATACTCTCCCCGGTCCCCTGAGGAAGCAAAGGTTTCACTAAATAAAGGTAACTCAGTGCAGTGTTCTGGAGCATGAAATATTTAGGATGTCGGTAACATAGGGACACGCATTTACTAACAGCCTGTCTGAATGACCTTAAGAGCGGTAGGTGTACCTTGAAATGAGAGATTGGGGTGATAATTGGGTGAAACTAATGTGAACGCCATAGAGATTTGGTTAATTTTTAAATCTGATAACCATTTAAAACCAACAATGAACAAAGCGATCACAATTTTAATCACCTTTGAATCTCCCTGAATACCATGTTTTAGTCTTTTTTTAATGTTAAGTAGCGTGCCGAAAGTCAAGAAAAGGCCGTTATTATGTTTCTAAATCCCAAACGAGAAATCGCTAAAGCCATGTCCTTTGCCATATTGTTCGCATAGTCCAATTGTAACAAACAAATGATAGTTACAATAGCGTAAATAACAATTTACATCCAAAAGTTTAACATAATATAGTTACACTTGATGAATAGGGTTACACATATGTAGAAATCCTACGATGTCTTTTTGTTTTCTGATTACAGGTACTACCGACCTTTTCCTAATCAGAGTGGCACAATAGAACCACTTTGAATTGCTGCACAAATGGTATAAGTAAAAACAATCGTATTGATCCTGAAGAAAGCCCTATAGACCCAGTTGGGCATAGCGGGGCTGAAACATGTCTACCTCAGTTTTTAATCCATATACTGTGCAGGGGATTCAGTAACACGATCCTTGAAAGCACACCAATCTTTTTATTTTCTTGAAACACCCTCTTCTTTCTAATAAATAAGTGTATTTCTACGAGGATGATATAAAGAATTTTAATTCACTTCACTCTGAGCACTTAATTTTCTCTAGACACTACTGCAAATCCAGTGGTTACCTCCAGGTGGAGGTTAGCATCCCAGAATACAAAACACTATGATGATGTATTACCGATACGTAATAGCGGAGAATCAAGATATACAGATGTACCATCTGCGTGTGTATGAGGGTTTTTATGAAAGATACTGAGCATTAAGAACCCTGGCTATGTAGTTACAAGTGGTCCATTCTCCCCCCAATTGATTTCTCTATGCCTTCTACTGCCCTGTTTTAATTTCTTCCAATCTTGCATTATTTCTTCTACATCTGAATACTCCATGCGTTTATACACGAAGTTCAGTTGCTCTTTTACATTTGCACAAGGAGACTTGACATTGCCTCTCTTTTGAGTACAATGAACTGTACTATAAAGTTCACTCAAATAGAATAAAAAGAGGAATCTATCAAGCCAGAAAATCGACAAACTTCATAAATCAGAAGAGGAAAAAGATAATGTTGGATTCTGGGAAAAGCTTACCCATAGATCTGAACAGTTAAAATAATTAGCCATCTGAGAGGTACCTCTGTCAATGACTGGGTGTTTCCCCTTTGAATTCCAGGAGGCTTGCTAGAGATTATGGCAACTTCTTCCTGTAGCCACTATGTCGCTTGATGCAATCCACATGAAAGCAAACAGTCATTCTCGTGAAAAGAATCATAAATGGAAGGAAACAGCCAGTTAACCCTATTAGTGCCCATTGAAAATCCTTCAGTGCCAAGCCATTTCATGACTTTTTGGAGTGCTTTGCTTTAACATGCTGTCGTTTGTGTGATTACGATTATAATGTTGGTAAACTATATATTTTTGATTTCAGTACTTCTTGTACTATCAATTTATAAGCAAACACTTATAAAACAGCCTGAAGTCACATGACACAATTCAAGATGGCCGACAGGTGACTGTGAAAATGATCATTGTACATGACCCCGTTGGGAGGGTAATACAAAAAATTGTGTTTTCCAAATACAGATACACAGAAATATTTATGATTCTGTTAGCTCCCCAGGTAAAAAAGGCAGGTTTTAATTTGTATTCTAGTTTTTTGTGTTTTTTATGGCTATCTATCATACTATTACATAGATATAAGGTACATACATTTTTCACATGTTTCTATTGTTATGCAGAATCTAAAGTTATAAGCCTAGCAGAATTGGTTAATAGTAGTAAAATGGATGTTTTAGAGACACCTGTTATTAAAGACATGGAAATTCATATTTTTGCTGCTTTGGACAGTACTTAACATACTACAAAATGGCTGACATGCTGTTTCATTTGTTGATATTGTTCATATAAGGGTCTCAATCTTGTTATTGGAGATGTGTTCAACATCTCAAAATATATTTTCTGACTTTTATGCAAAGCAGTGATGCATATTTTGTCAATAGGTGTCATATGATTTCATGCATAGTCTCTTTAAGATCACAGTCCTTGGAAGAGTATGAAGGATGTATCTTTGTAAAAATGAAATTGTTTATGTAGTGAGGTATCATTGGAAAAGTAATTGTCTGATCTCTAAAGTCAACTAGTCAAATCTTTTAACAGGTTAAAATACCATGACCTTTGACCCCTAAATGCACATTTTTAAAACTTTTTTTAGTTTTTACTCTGTTATTCTTGGATCAATTTCAGAAAGTGTGTATTATCGGACTTGTCAAGAAAAGTAAAAAAATGTTTTGTTCAAATTGTTGGCGAGGTCATAACATTTGGCCTTTGACCTCTGTTTGCACTTTTTGTAAGTGTTTAAAGGTGTGTATTCCATTACTGCTAAATACTTTTTTGCAAGTATTGCAGTGTTTGAATGGTCATGATAAGGACTTACATTTTTCTTGCTTAAACTGGCAAGGGGCTGGGGGCGGAGCTTGCCCGGCCTGGAAATGGCTGCCTTGTTATAGAGCTTTGCCACACACCATCACTATCCGACAGAATATGAGGCTTCAACTGGCGCTGTCCTTTGAGTGGACCACAGATCTATAACCATGAACATCTACTGGCACTTGGGCTGTACCTGGTATTGCTGATTCCCGGAGTGTAGCTGATATTCAGGCTGATGATGGCATCTGACTCAGGTGCTGCTTGCTTGGCCGTGGACGGAGTGCTGGCCCTGGCAGACGCCTTTGCCGTGGCTGCATCCTGCTGTGTGCCCCGGGCGCTGTACTGTAATTTGTCAGGGCGCCTCGGCGCCGTGGCTGCCGTGAAGTACCCCTTATCCTGCACAAAGAGGGGCAGAGCCCGCAGGAGCGGGGATCGGTTGCCGCCTGTGGAGCAGCTTTGCCGACTGAGTTTCTAGGACCTTGCTGCAAGTGTACGGAGCCGCGGACGGCCTTTGGAGCCCCGCCATCTGAGGTGCTGTGAGTCGGGCGAGTTGCGGCCGGGCCAGGTTGCGGAGAGCCGGCGCCGAAATTGGGTTCCAAGGCTAGGCGGGCCTCTCTCGTGATCTGGCCTGGCTGCTAGACCCTGGCGCTTGGGCCCGGCTGGGGCACCCTACACTGAGATCCTCGCTCCTGGAGTCATTGAGTTACATTAACGTACACACGTGCCTGGTGGGGCGCAAATTTGGGGAAAGTGACACGCTATCGAGGGAAGACTCCTGGCCTTGTTGGCCTGCATCTTCGAGACTTGCCTCACTGATCCCTGACTGGGGTGTGCTGCTTGTGGGTGCTGCCTGGCGCAATCCAGTCATCGTCCTCCTTTGCTTAGCTGTTGCACACACTGTGTAGCCACCCTTCTCCATCTTGGAGCATAAATAAGGGGTATCCTGCTCGGGGCCGGGCTGGCGCTGCCAACATATACCTCCCTGCTAGGTTAGCGAGATCTTGCCAACACAGCCCATATCCTTGGCTCACTTTCACTGCTTTCACTGCTTGCTCAATCCCCCAACGGCATCCTGTGAGTGTCCTCCTGTGTGATTTGTTTTGCTGCGGCGATAACGTAATAGGGAAGCCAGACAAATCTCAACCAAAGCTTAACTTTGAGCAGCGCAAGTCTTGGCGCTATGAAGAAGCTGCGGACAACGTGCTAATGGAGTCAGATGCGCCCTCCGATGACCCAGTAGGTGACATTAAACAGATTATTGCATCCATGCAGAAGGGTCTCTGCCATCGACTCGAAAATTGACATGCTAGCTTACAGGATGGATAGGATATTGGAGAGGGTTGATAAGCACTCCGAGCGACTTAATATGGCAGAACGCCGTATCACGGAGGTTGAGGAGGCTCAGTCTGACTCTAGCGGCGCCCAGAAACGTGTTGAACATGCATTGACCACCTTGCAGGACAGAGCTGAGGATTTGGCAGAGTCTACGGCCACAGGGAATATGGAGACATTTGTAGAGAAATTGCTTATGACTCTGCTGGGTGCGGACACCTTCTCTCACCTGTTTGTTGTGGAGAGGGCGCATCGCTCACTTGGCCCTCGCCCTAAGCCTGGTGCCCCTCCTTGGCCTATAATTGAAAAACTCTTAAACTACCGAGATAGAGACGCTGAGCTGTGTAAGGCAAGAGAACTGGGCACCTTGCAATATGAGGGGGACCACCCTTTCTCTGTTCCCAGACATCACCTAGAAAGTGCAGGAGGCCAGATGACAGTTTATTCCCCTGAAGCGCAAACTGCGTGAGCAGCACATAGAGTATGCTATGCTATATCCGGCAGGCTTCAAGGTACTATTTGATGGTAAACCCAGGATCTACTCCGACACTCAGTCCCTTCAGAAAGTGTTTAAAGACTGGGAAAGAGCAGGCAAGCGTGGGAAAAGGCAGAGTGATACTCCAGTTGCAGCTGGTGGTGCTGGAGGACTCGATGACAATGACTGAGGGGGTGTGCTACTATCATTAACGGTGTGCTGATTTGATGTGCCCAGTGTGGTGGTATTATTATGCTATGGGGTATATGAACAATGTTATGATGGTTGGTGTACTAGGGGGCTGGTTGGGATGACTGTGGTGGTTTATTTGCATTGGACATGCTTTTTCATCTCTTCTCTGACCTCCCCTCACTCCTTCCTGCGGTCTGGTTGGGCATGGAGTTATATCCATATACACGGGACGACCTCATGTTGCTTACTGGTATCAAAACCATACGTCCTAAGCGGCTGCTTTGTTTTTTCCTTATTGATGCATGTATTTTTTTATGAAACTTTATGACTAATATGCGGTGTTGTGGCGGTGGGCTGTACTAGTTTGTGTTTTTGGATAACATCCGCCCAATTGCGTTACCCGCTTTTTATTCTCTTCTTCTAGGGGATTATTGTGGTAATTGTGATATGTTTGTGTCATGAACACTCGTTGGTAGCATTTGGGAGGGCTGTGCAGGGTGGGGGTGGGAATGTCCTTTTGGTTTAATTTCTTCTTTTTTACAGATCACATGTCCTTTTTTATTCATGATTGGTGGGGTGTGACATGGGGTCATGGAGGGAGATCACACTATCATGAGACGCAGCTACAACCTGGATGTTCACTACTCACAGGTAGCAGGTTAGCTAGTACCTGTCACGCAGCTTGCTTTACTTTTCACTCTAGTGGGGTGCTGACATGGCCTAACCCCAAAGCGGGTCTTAAGTTGTAACACTATGAAAGGACCCGACGGGTCGGTATGTTCTGTCTAGGTGTTATAGCCCCGAGAGGGAGTTTTTGATAGTAAACTCCTATGCTCCGAACTATGACGATCCGAGATTTTATCAGTCTCTTTTTTCCTTATTCAAAAATCACCAACCCCTCCTGGTGTCCGGGGGGGGGATTTTAATTGCATATTAGACACATCTTTAGACCACTCGAAGGGCCCTTCTCACCCCTTATCTGCCTCTGCAAAGGCTATAACATATATTTTGTTGCAACTTTAACTGCCTGATGTATGGAGATCTCGATCTAGCGCACGTGGCGGTTACAAACACTATTCAGCGCAGCATGATACGCACACGCTCATAGATTATTGGTTTATCACACAGACTATGTTAACTAAAGCCCGGGATCGTTCAATTTTAGCCCATTAGTTTTCGGACCACTCGCCTCTTATGTTAACTATTTCTGTGCCTCCGCGTTCTCCTCCGGCTTTTTTGTGGTGCTTCCCCCCTTATTCATTATTGGATTCAATCTTTAACTCTAAGTTGCGTGATGGGATCTCTGAGTATTTTTACATTAATGTGGGATTGGTTAACTCCTTCGCCATGGTTTGGGAGGCGTTCAATAAAAGGTGTTGCCATTAGCAAGCATGCGGGTGTAGTAGGGTCTATTCGAGGTCGAATTGCTCTGTTGGAGACCAGTCTATCCGATCTGGAGGTTCACCTGGCACTTGGAGATGACCATGATTTGCACAAGCAACTTAAAGCCACAATGACTGACTTTCAAGAGGAGGCTGAAAATGAGGTCAAGCATATGGGCAAGTATGCTTCAGCCAGACTTTATGGAGAGGCTGATCGCCCGGGCTCAGTCCTGGTGACATTAGCTTGCCACTGCATGGACTCTGGGTGCATTACTGAGCTAGTAGATGATGAGGGTATAGTCCTGACGGAACAAATTAGAATTAACGAACAGTTGCTCCTATTACGAGGAACTATATTGCTCCAAGGTCTCCCATATTGACGACGACATAGTACACTATCTAGAATATATTCAACTCCCCTGGTTACAGAATTGGCAAGACTCGGAGGTCTGACTAGCTCTGGGCTCGATGCTTGAGGGCAGTGCCCCCGAGATGGACTGCCTCACGGTCACCTTCTATAAGGGTTTTAGCGAACTTTTGATTCCGCAACTTTCACGAGATGGCTGTGGATGGTATAATGCCTTCTTCAATGCGTAAGGTGTTGATTATCACTTTGTTAAAGCCGGATAAGGACCTGCGTAGGTGTCCTTCTTTTCATGCGCCCTCGCTACTCAACATTGAAACCAAAATATATGCAAAAATACTTGCTAATTGTATATCCCTGCTTCTTCCTCAACTGATTGGCCCTGAGCAGGCTGGTTTTATACCTGGACACACACTCTCGTATAATCTCTGCATGGTATTTGTCACCATGAAACATGTTCGGCTGGAGATTAAGGCAGCTGCATTTTTTCTGGACGCCGAAAAGGCCTTGGATTCAATTGATTGGGAGTTTATCCACGCGGTGCTGCGTCGCATGGGTGTCGGTGAGGTCTTTCTGCAGTTGATTTCGATACTATATAATTCGCCAATGGCCAGGGTTCGCAGTGGCGATGCGGTCTCCGTTCCTTTTCAAATTTCCAGAGGTATCCGACAAGGGTGCCCTTTATCCCCGTTATTATATACAGTGGCTGCTGAACCCCTGCTACGGGCGTTACGTGTGTATCATGGGCATATAGGACTTTGTTTTCCAAATTACAATCTAATCACTTCAGCTTACGTGGAGAATACCCCTTATATGTTCGCGATCCCAAGGTACATCTGGCTCCTCTTATACGAGTGGTACTGCGACTCAGGAGGCTGTCTGGCCTTAAGATCAACTGGGACAAGTCCATAATATTCCCATTGACTCCCACCACGGCACAGTTCCCACTCGAATTCCCACTACAATGGACGGCCGACCCGGTACGTTATCTGGGCATCCAAGTACATTCCAATACAGACGTGGTTCTTAAGGCTAATTACGAAATGGTAATTGATAAACTTGGCAATTATATAGACAGATGGATTTGGCTCCCGTTGTCCCTGGCCAGTAGGGTCTCATTAATGAAGATGATAGTGCTCCCTCGCCTGCTTTTTCTGTTTGTCAATATCCCCATAGTGGTGCCCCAGCCCCTGTTCCGAGAACTTCGTTCTTTCAGGACTAAGCTTGTGTGGGAGGGTAAATCTTCTAGAGTCGCCTTGAATACTCTCATGCTCCCTTACACAGCTGGCGGCTTGGGTGCCCCAAATCTTGAACTTTACTATAGGGTCGTGCAGGCCTCTCACGCTTACAGCTGGGTGCTGGCCCACATTATTTGCCTCACCTCCAGATAGAAAAGGTCGCTGCTGCCTTGCACTCGTTGCCTCGATTCTTAACTGAGGCGCCCACGAGACGTTGCGGAATACTCGACTCGATTAAGTCCACTGTTCAAGCGTGGAATGCACTTCTCAGAATGTACAATGGAGCACAATTGTATTCGCCTTGGCTACAGGTGGAGTGGTGCCAGTGGTTAGTGCTCAGCTCGGAAAGGGGTACACTATACTCCCTAAATAAATTGCACATAGATTTAATCGGAGGTCTGTTTAAACATGCAAGGGTGGGCACATGGGTAGAGGTGGCTTGTGATGACAATTCACATTCATAATTTCAACAGTGGTCCTGTCGGGTATGAACACAATTGCTTTAAATTCTGAACATATCTTCAACAGTAATCATGACATAACTTTGTTACTCATTATGCCACCTTGATCAAATCATTAAAGTGCAAATCCAAACAAAGGGAAGGGTCAGTAAATATTTTTAATTATTTTTCATTCATGATTTGTTTTTTTTTTCTACTGACACCTTGATATATGCATAGCAATTATTTACAAAATATGGCGCATCATTTCGAATCAGTGAACAATGTGACATAAAGTGAAAAAATAGTGACTCAGTGATATAACAATTAGTGATCTATATACATGTGAATGAGGGGTATTGGAGGGGAAGGAAGTTAGAAAGCCGATTCCTGATTTAGTGGTACTCAAATCCAACACGCTATATTAGTTAGCTATGGTATGTTGGACGCGGTTAACTGGTCCTTGTGATATTCTGTCGATGTTTCGACCCTGTAGATGCCTTATTTATGGGTCTCTGGCGGGTCTTCTTCAGGACGGGGGAAGGGAAGAAATATTGCGCCTGTTGGTTCAATTAAAAAAGGCCATCAGGTTTGGATTTTGCACAGGATTTGCATTAAAAAGATAAAACTGATTTGGGGTAAAAATTACCAGATATCTTCATAAGTCAGACACCTCGAGATTCTACTGGTCAGGGTCTCCTCTCCTATATTGATGAATCTGTGTGACAAGATGCAATTGTCAAAAATATGCTGGTTGGGCATTACCTAAGAGTTTTGATTAGACCCTACGGGTGTTGTCAACTCACCTATTTTGAGCAGATTTGACCTGTGGTAATTATCCTGATTCAATCATGGCGATATTCTTTCATTTTATGAAGATCGTTTATCAATTGCTTCCAACGATCTGAAATTTAAGGTTCATGTGGGTCGTCATTAGTACATTGTGTTGAGCTTAAAATGAGTATTGTGTTCATTGTGAACTCTCGCCGTAAAACTCACCATTAAGTGAAGGTTTCAACAACGCCTCAGTTAGTTCAAAGGTTTCAACAACGCCTCCAATATTGTAAGGCACGATTCAGTGACCTGGTCACTCTACCAGGGTATCTGTGACTGATTTCGGCAATCTAAAAGTTAGAGATTAAAGGGAGGGTCGATAAATCCTAGTACTTCGCTGTATGGTCAGGTTCAGGACTTATTTAATCGATAAGTGCGATCAAGGTAAGCCGCACTCACTGTAACAAGGAAATTCTAATTTTCCACCAGGGATTCTATATGGTCACCGTCCGTTCAGTTCTGGTAATCCTTACGGCGCACCGGGTATGAGAACGCGAATAAATCTATTTCCGCATTCAGTCTCGAGGACGTCCTTGTTGCTAAGCAACCGGGCGTCAGTGCGCAATGATGTCATAGCGTCCACCGTTGCTAGGCAATCCGGTACCTAGACGTACGGTTCTTGTGTGACTGTCCTGCATATTCAGGTCGAACGAAGAAGTGTTTTCGTAAGAAAAAGACTCTTTTACTAAGTAATCTGCTAGTTTAAACATACGATCCTCATACTTCTATCCTGCTTGCTGGGGACAAAAGAGGAGGTATTTTATAAAGAGGAAAAGGCATTTTTCTAAGGGAACCATCACAATGAAAAGGCAATCACATGTACTTCCACAATACATTATCTAGCAGCTTGTTTACAATTATATATTGTGAATGGATAAGGGTAAGTCCATCGGAGGCAATCAGGGCAGCCTCGGATTGCTACACAATACATCGTTAATCAGCATGTTTACAGTTATATATTGCGACAAAGCAAGGCGATCAAGGCAGGGATTGGTTAATGATATTGCAAAGACATATTATGTGGTCACAGTTCTTGCGAATAAATATAAGTCAAAAATGCCAACATAATTATACATTTCCCACAAATTCAATTACAGTTGTCCCATCTGCCTCGCTGTTTCCTCTCTCTCATTTAGGCCCTGTTGTACACTATTCAAAGAGTGTATCCACCTGCATTCTTTATGGCTCATTATCTTTACTAATGAACCTCCCCTAGCACCTATGGTTACTTTCTCCAAGACTCTCCACTCCATTTCCCCTGGTTTGTGTTGTGGGTATTGTAATGCTCCACTAGTGGAGCCCCAACAGTGTTACATCTCAGTCTGCTCATATGCTGCAGAATTCTTGTTTTGACTTTTTGAGTCGTTTCGTTTGCCCCACATACAGTAACCTACAAGGACAGTTGATGGAATATATCACATGGGTGCTGTTACAGTTAGTGAAGTGTAGCAATCTATATGTTTTAGAATTGTGAGTGAAACTTGATCCTTCCTGGCAAAGATCACAGACTTTACAGCTCCCACATTTGTGGTGACCAACCAATGGTGGTAGGTTCATCATACTCCTAAGGTCTTGCTGCTTGGGTGGGTCTAGAAATGCCTTAATCACTAAGTCCTTGATGTTTCTTCCTCTTTTGAATGCGAACAACGGTTGCTCCTCCATCTGTATTTCAGTTGCTACAAGGTTCCAGTACTTTTTTATAGTCTTTTTGATATCCGCACTCTTTGTATTGTATGTGGTTACACATACTAGGTTCCTTGTTTCATCCATCCTCTCTTTCGGTTCAAGTAATTGCTCACGTGGTTGATACCATGCACGTTTCTTTGCTTTTTTGAGCAAACTGGATGGATATCCCCGTTTCCTCAGTCGTAGTGTCAAGTCATCGGCCGCCTGGAAAAATCATTTCTCCTGTAACAGTTCCTTCTTATCCTCAAATATTGCCCATAGGGCAAATTGTCCCTTAGGTTCCTAGGGTGATGGGATCCATACATCAGAAGCGTATTTCTTTCCATCGGTTTCCGGAATAAGTCGGTATATAAATGACCATCTTCCACTTTGAATGTAAGGTCCAGGAAATCAATGGATTCTGAGTTATAAACCATTGTACAATGGTTTATAACTCAGAATCCATAACTCAGCAATTGATAAACGATCTTCATAAAATGAAAGAATATCGCCACGATTGAATCAGGATAATTACCACAGGTCAAATCTGCTCAAAATAGGTGAGTTGACAACACCCGTAGGATCTAAGCAAAACTGTTAGGTAATGCCCAACCAGTATATTTTTGACAATTGCATCTTGTCACACAGGTTCATCAATATAGGAGAGGAGACCCTGACCAGTAGAAACTCGAGGTGTCTGACTTATGAAGATATCCGGTAATTTTTACCTAAAATCAGTTTTATCTTTTTAATGCAAATCCTGTGCAAAATCCAAACCTGATGGCCTTTTTTAATTGAACCAACAGGCGCAATATTTCTTCCCTTCCCCCTTCCTGAAGAAGACCCGCCAGAGACCCATAAATAAGGCATCTACAGGGTCGAAACGTCGACAGAATATCACAAGGACCAGTTAACCGCGTCCAACATACCATAGCTATCTAATATAGCGTGTTGGATTTGAGTACCACTAAATCAGGAATCGGCTTTCTAACTTCCTTCCCCTCCAATACCCCTCATTCACAAGTATATAGATCACTAATTGTTATATCACTGAGTCACTATTTTTTCACTTTATGTCACATTGTTCACTGATTCGAAATTGATGCACCGTATTTTGTAAATAATTGCTATGCATATATCAAGGTGTCAGTAGAAAAGAAAAAACAAATCATGAATGAAAAAGTAATTACAAATATTTACTGACCCTTCCCTTTGTTTAGATTTGCACTTTAATGATTTGATCAAGGTGGCATGTCATGATTACTGTTGAAGATATGTTCAGAATTTAAAGCAATTGTGTTCATACCCGACAGGACCACTGTTGAAATTATTAATGTATTGCCCAGGTTCTTAGGGATACTGGGTTGCCCCATAAGAAGTTTGCTTGACAATTCACATTCGGCACTAATGAAATTCCAATTTTTTAGAACCTGGCATGCTATGCGAGCAGTCCTTGGGGATGAGCTCTTCGAGCCTATGGACATCCCACCCTTGACTACACTTTTGAGTTCACAAACTCCTAGTAAGCTGATATCTAGATTTTATGCCTTAGCTTTAGCCACTAAGTCCTTCGCTCTCAGTAAGGTTAGACAGGCCTGGCAGGAGGACATAGGCTTCCCAATCATGGATGACACATGGTCCTATTGTTGTGAAGTCACTCGCAAGAGTTCCATAAATGGTCGTCGTAGATTGGGACATTTCAAATTTTTAAACAGATTATTATTCCCCTCTACACCTCTTTAGATATGGTTTACGTGACTCTGAGCGCTGTGGTGTGCAGGGGGCTGGGTTCTTTCATCTGACCTGGCTATGCCCTCAGCTAGAAGCCTATGGCGTAGGATCTTCCAGGTCTTGTCTGACATAATTGGGATCACCTTCAATCTGGAACCCATGCTGGCACTCCTAGGGTGCGCTAAGCACCTCCGGAAAAATGTACAGAAACTTGTGGCGATGGGCCTTCTATTAGCAAAGCGCCGACTGGCGATGCAGTGGATGAGGGATCCTGTACCTACCATTGCAGAATGGTAGAGAGATATGATTTACTGCAACACCCAATCAGATGTTTATAATGAAATGCTCCCACCCTGCAACTACCCTAAAAGCTTTTGGGGTTTGTATGCCCAATACCGCCTGGCTCAGCAAACCTCTGAAGACGTGTCAATTGATTAAAGCAGTATTGTTGTACTCATTTACGGTCTAAAGCCCTGATATATTCCTGCTGATGATTTGACACTGCCATGTATTTATGAATGTCTGTCCATGATGCCTCATTATTGTATAAAGCCCTGAGTATAAGTAGTTTTGCCTTGGCATGATGCCATCTGTGTTTTTTGGGTTTTTTCCTCCACCCCCCGCCTGCCACTATGTCATGTTTTGATCTTTTGTGTTCCACAATTAATTATGGTCTATGTGATCTGTTTTTTCTTCATTTATATGCATTTTTTTTATTGTGTTCTCCGTAATTTGAAATGCAATAAAAACAATATAAAAAAAGAAATTTGATATTGCGGTGATGTGGTTTGACCTTTGACCTCTATTTTCACTGTTCTAAGTGTTTAATGGTCATTAATCCAATACTGTTAGATTATTTGTTACAATTGAGTCATTACTGGAATTGCCATGACTAGTACTTAATTCCTATTTAGTTACTGTGATGAGGAGGTTATGCTTTTTGACCTTTGACTTCTAATTATACTTATTTATGTGTTTCAAGGTTGTTATTGCGCTACCCTTGGATTATTTGTTACTAGTGTTGCATTGTAATTGGCTTGAAAAATACTTGCATTTTCATTGGTTTAATTGGTATTAGGGGATCATGTCTGTTGCCGTTTGACCTCTAATTTCACTATTCTACGTCTTTTAGAGTCATTAATCCAGTACGGTTGGTTCTTTCCTGACTGTGAACATCTAAGTCTTAAAATAGGATATGTTTCTAAATTGGTGTGGATCTGTTTTTTGAGTCATGTGTCTATTATTGATCAAGGTTGAGCAATAAATGCCCTACACTCCTCTGTGTTAGGCCTAAGGCTCCTTGCCCACACTACCACAAATAGAGCATTTTGGGTTTTACATTGAGCCCTGTACACATTTGGGGGTCCCCTAGATTCTGTGCACAGTATTACCACCTAGTGGCAATATCATATACAGAGCCAGCTTCCTACACTTTTTCACATAATTCCCTTTTAAAACTCCTCTCACTTTTCAGACAGAGAAAGGAAAGTAAACACCAATTCTGCAGCAATTTGTCAGAAGACAGCCAGATATTTGACCTCTGTCAGTGAAGCACCTTCAAATGTGAAAAGTTAAAAACAGAACTTAAAGCCATCTTAATTTTTTTTAGGACTTTCCCAATCTACAAAAAAGGAAACTAAGTGTGATTGAGGATGACACCTTTACATTGTGTTATTCACCTATGCCTTCAATCAAACACCAATGTTCACAGACACCCATAGATCCCACTGCTTTAGACATACCTACAAGTTGATTATTGTTGACAAATGGATTGATTGATTTATATTCAAATTTTCAAATTTATTTATTATGATTTGGCTCTCAAAGAGGGCCACATAAGCATATGCAATACAAAACAACACAAACACAGGAAATACAAGGGATTAAAAAAACACAATATTCGATCCGCAATAGCTACACTGCTAACAATCAGTCCAACAAGGCCGGACAAACACAGTTTTTCCAGCAGAATTATTAAATAGCTAAAAATCCTTTAAAAAAGTTAAAAATATAAGAACAGAACATTTCGTTTGGAGGGCAATAAAGTGCATAAAGAAAATCTTTTAAAGTGACAATGCTAAGGCGGAGACAAATTACTTTTAGCCATCGGTTGCGCAAATTACGTAACATAGGACAGACCAATAATACATGCATACAGTCCTGGTTGTTCAGTTTACATAAATTGCACAAGGCAGAGGTGCCATACCATTTGGAGAGCAATATATTAAGTGGGATTAAATCATAGCGTAATAGAAACCAAAACCTACGTATCCCATGTGGTAGATTCCATAGGGCATAGGGTTGTGGCTGTTTCAACCTATAGGAGGAGATGAGAGGCTCCGCGTTCCTTTTATCACTCACTGATTTTTTGTCAGAGAGGAAACAAAACTCCCACGAGGCCTCTTTAAGAACATGTTTTAACTGCGTGGGAGAATAGGAAAAGAGAGCACTTTCATCAAGTTTAAGTATCTTCACAGCCTTTCTAAAATTGCTTACGAGTCTAGAGAACTCCTTAAAATTGCCCAATAGTTCGTTTTTGAGTAGAACTCGCAGGGTACAATCTCTCGCTCTGGCTAAACTGGCCACCCATCTTATTAGGGCGCACAGACCCTGAACCCAGGCACTCCTGAGTCCAAAGTCCAGCCTACAGGCGGCCAGTGGGCAAGCATTATTAAGAGTCGAGAGGGATCTTAAGAGTTTCCCCTCAATCTTGTGGCAAAAGTCCCAGTTTTTTACCTCTATTAATTCAATACCGTACAAGATAGTTGCGGGGATTTTTGCTCTAAACACTTCTAGAAGGCTAGCGAAGTGTCTTTTCCCCGTTGCCTGGTATAGGGACTTTAATCCATTGCCATGGGCAAGAGCTTTGCGGGAGCAGTGCTCTATGTGGAGTTTCTCGCTCATATTGGCCGAGAAAATTTTCCCCAAAAAAGTATAGGAAGTAACGACCTCCAATCTATGCCCTCCAATAGCCCAACCAAAATTTGTCGAGCGGCACTTCTTCTTACCAGCTATACACATCACTTTACTTTTATTAATATTGATCTTCATGTAATGCTCCCCAGCGAAGGCCTGGAGAGCCTGAAGCCGGTTTGCAAGACCAGTAGGGGTCAAGTCAAGCAACAAAACATCGTCAGCATACATCAGACAGGATATTGAAGCCCCTCCTATCATCGGTGCAATCCCCTCACTGGCAGACACGGCAGCAGGGAGGTCGGTCGTATATAAGGAAAACAAAAGGGGTGCCAGTAGGCAGCCTTGTTTAAGGCCATTCAGAGATGGTATTTTGGCCGAAAGCCCCCTTTCGCCCCCCATTAAGACCCTGCACCAGGTCTCAGTGTGCAGCGCGCGCACCAGTTCCAACAGGGGAATAGGGACACCCAGCGACGCCAATTTTCTCCACAGCGTTCCACGATCTACTTTATCGAACGCTGTGGAGAAATCAATAAAGGCGGCGTATACAACTCCCCCTCTCACCTGGACATATTTATCTGTGATCACCTGAAGGGCAGTCATGTTGTCCAGCGTGCCATGCTCCCTTCGGAAGCCAGTCTGTTCAAACGGCAGGATATTGTGCTCCTCGACCCAATCAGAAAGAGAACCAAGGAGGCATTTCGCAAAGACCTTTCCGATGGAGTCGAGGAGCGCAATCAGGCGGTAATTACTGGGGCTATCCCTTGTACCCTTTTTAAAGATAGGGACCAAAATACTTCCTCTCCAGGAAGCAGGAACACATTTGGAAAGATGGCACGCCCTAAACAAGGGGTACAGGATTTTACTCCAGCTTAAGGGATCTTGTTTAAGGACCGTCATCGGAAGCTCATCCGGTCCCATAGCCCCAGAGGATCGCATATTTTTTATAGCCGTCTCGATTTCTTTCTCGGAGGGATAAAAAACCAGGTCTTCAGGGGCAGCATACATGAAATTATCCATCCCTGTGATCCCATTCCCTGCATAGAGCTCTCTGATATGAGAGGACCATAGCTCTTCCGGGATAGGAATGGGAATAGAGGAATGGCGTGTACCACATCCTTTCCCAATTATTGCCCAAAAGTCTTTAATATTACCATGTGCAGCAGATTCCCTCAGTTTAATCCATATTTCATCCTCCCTATCCTTTTTAATTTTGAGCTTAAGTCTGCTTCTCTTTCTTTTTAACCTAGCAATTTCTTTCCCACGTTCCAGGACCCTTTCAACATACTGTTCGCGAATTAGTTTATTTAATTCCCTATTCAAATTACGCAATGTCATAGGGACTACCTCTCCTTTCCTAGGGGGAACAGTTTTCTTTGCGTACAATAAGATCTTTCGCATAAATTCTTCAAAACAAACTAATTCGCTGCCGTTCCACTCATTTATTACCCTAAGGGTATCGGCCAATAGGTCCTGCACCCCATTAATGGCGGCACTGTTCCAGAAGCACCTTCCAGAAGTGGTATGGAAGGTAGCCTCAATGCCATTCAGCGACCAAGACGCCGTATTCAAAGAATTTAAAGACACTGTTATTAACAATATACTATGGTCGCTGAGTGGCGTAGGTATAATCTTTAGGTCCAGAATCTGGGGGAATAGGCCATAGTCGGCAATAGCATAGTCCAAAATTGACGACCCAAAGGGGGATTTGTGAGTATAATTAGCGGGGACGTCAGATGGAAATCTTCCATTTAAGATAATGCCATCCCCAATCGCTAGTTCTTTTAACAGAATCTTCCCTCTTTTATTTGTCATCAAATTCTCCGGAAAAAGCGTCTGGGGGATAAAATGTACCTCTTCCTTAACTTTATTCCTGAAGAGTTTTAGACTAGCATTTGAAATTTTACAATTTAAATCACCTACAAGCAGAATTACTGGGAAAGGAGGGGAGTTTTTTATCTGTTCCATATACTGGAGGACCTGCTGCAAATTATCATTAAAACACTCCTCTGGGGGTATATACACATTAAAAATTACCATGGGATATTTTTTACCATCATGGAACAAATTTTCTAGTGTTATTGTGTGGAAAAGTCTACTGGAATCAATGTAATGGGAGAACCTCCATTGAAATTTATTTGACAATAGGCAGGCGATCCCCCCCCTGGCATGCCCTTTCTTAGAGGGCGCAGCCGGAACTTCCAGAACGTAAAAATCTTTTGAAGGCGTTAGCATGTCAATGCACCATGTTTCCTGAATGCACAATATATCAGCCCCCAGAGTAGATAGAAAAGCAAGTTTCTCTGGGCTGCTGTGAAATCCGGCCGCATTCCAGGAGATTATATTTAATGCGGTGTTAAAGATGTTGAAACAATTTGGGGTTATCCTTCGTTTTAGTTGATAATGCACTATGTAGCCAATTCCACCGGTTATTATCATCTATGAGTGAGGAATTCTCAATTAGTGGAAGAGGCTTCACATGCGACACTGAGCGTTTTCCCCTGGAAACCCAAATCTTTAGGTCTCTCAGGGGAGAGGTTACCCCGTTTTGCACACCACCCCCAAACCCCTGCTTACATAAAGGATTTGGCTTGCCTGGGATGGAGATAGGTAGGATATCAATACCTAAACGCTGAAAGTTTTCAGCTTGTTCCAGTATCAAGTTTGTTATAATAGGCGAATAAAACTTCACCCGTATACTTAGTACCCTACTTCCACCCAACAGAGACACCAATTCTATGTCTCTAGACTGAATATGATAGAGACTTTCAACCTCACTGAAGCGTTTGAGAATCCAAGCTCTGTTTAACAAAAGGTCAGTATCAAATAAGGGGACAAAATCTAATACACGCACATCCGCAGGGGCCTTAGAAATATTTACAGAATGGGCCGGAGGACAAGAATTTTCCAAATCAAGTGTTACAGCAAAGGGGGGGGGGCCAAAGGATTTAGAGCCCCAGATGGATAAGAAATTGGTACTCCTAGTGCACTCCGTGCAGGAGAGCATGGGAGAGAGCCCCCTATTTGCGGTATATCTTCCTGCGTAAGCAGACTACATTGATCATTTTCCTCCTCTGCAGAGGTTAAAGTAGTTAAGTTCACGTCCATGTCCACCTTTAAGGAGGTAGATGAGGGTTCCCCATTCCTTACATCATTCTCCCTTGGCTCTGTGAACTTTTGGAAAATAATCCTCCGCTGCTTCTTCTTTCTATATTTTCGTATTGGTTTCCTCTTGCTGGCTTTGTTAATTTTTTGTTTACCATTTTTTCCCCTTTCTTCATTTACCTCAAGTTTGTCGGCCAGGGGTTCTTTTCCGCACTCAGGTACGAAGATAGGAAATAAATCCTGGCCCATTTTAGGGCCAGACAAAGCTTTATCCTCCTCCTCTATCTCCAGGACTATATTTTTGATACAGTTGGAAGCTGCAGTAAGAGGCATATCCTTGTGAGGATCCATAGTAGGCACTTCATTTTTCCTGTCTAATTCCCCTCTTGTATCTCTGGTTTTCCCCTCAGATAAATATTGTTCAGACTTGGGAGGAGATGCCTTACTCATATCCGGCGATTTCTGCAGCAATGTCTTTAGAATTTGAGTGACTGATTCAAGAATACAGTCCGAGCTGCCTACAAATTTCCCTAGAAGCAGTAAGATTGATGCTAGGAGTTGTTCCAGCGCGATCATAGACTCAGAGATCGGCTTTTCTCGTGCTTCCGCAGTGCAACAATTATCCAGGAGGTTGAGATCGGGGCTCCTGGAGGTGTTTAACAAGTCAGATATTTCATGTCTGTTTAACGAAGGGGTGCTACTATACAGCAATAACCCAGAAGGTGTGGAACCCCCTGGAACTTTAAACTGCTCCAAGGATTCCACTTTGGCTGGGCTTACGTAGCGTCCCCATAGTTCCAGGTCAATGGATAGTGCAGACAAGTCACCCCCCGGCCTGTCATTCTTGGGTGACTGAGGGATCGATGGTGTGTGCACTGGATCACCTACGATCGACAGCTTCCCCTCTGTGAAGTCCCGTAAAGGAGACCCCCCTACCACAGCTTGGGGGGCCCCCTGCTGTACCTGGGGTGGTAGAGGGTCTATAGTAGCTGGTGGATGTAAATCCAGGGCTTTGGTATCTGGTTTTTCTGGCGTCGCTACTTTAGATTTTTTTAAACCAGATAGATCCCAGAGTTCAGAAAGCTGGCATTGGCCTTTCAACGGTGGGTTGTTCACTGATTTGTTTCTTGTGCGGGTGGTAATTAATTTTCGGCCAGGTTTTTCTCCCACAACCCTTCCTGAGCGTAGGGTTTTAGACATTTTCCACAGTGATGAATGTAAATGAGAAATGTAGAAATATAAAACGGATAAAAGTCTGGAATGACGTCAGCCCCTGACGGGCCAAGTAGGACCGGGGTGCAGTATAGCTATAACAGGACACGAATTAACTCACCCACCTACTCAAGTGGACACAAGTTCAAAGAGGCGATGACAAAATGTAAAGGACCGGGCCCAGCCCAGCCTACCTCGGTCACCGAGGGCCACAGAGGGCCCGCCCTTTGCCCGGGCTTAGCCCGGCGTCGCCCGCGCGCGTCCCGCGATGCGCGTTCCTCCTCCTCAATTATCGCCAGGTGAGGGGGGCGTGTCAGGGCGGTGCTCCAGGGCCAAGAGGTTTGTGGTTCCTGAAGACCTGTAGTTGTCACAGTCCGCCGACCAGGAAATGCGAGTGTTTCCCGCGCAGCGGGAAACACGAGCTGTAATGGTGCGGGCACTTAAGTTGAAGAAAGAGCACAGCTCAGTAGCGCTTCAGGCGCTCCAGGCGCTTCAGGCAAAAAGCGCTAAACAGCCCTTTCCACGAACAAGGGCTCTGCCAGAACAAACAGCAGAACAAGGACGCACAGCAGCGAGTTATTCAGCATTCACCCCAGTCCAGCGCGCCTCCTCCTCAATTATCGCCAGGTGAGGGGGGCGTGTCAGGGCGGTGCTCCAGGGCCAAGAGGTTTGTGGTTCCTGAAGTCCTGTAGTTGTCACAGTCCGCCGACCAGGAAATGCGAGTGTTTCCCGCGCAGCGGGAAACACGAGCTGTAATGGTGCGGGCACTTAAGTTGAAGAAAGAGCACAGCTCAGTAGCGCTTCAGGCGCTCCAGGCGCTTCAGGCAAAAAGCGCTAAACAGCCCTTTCCACGAACAAGGGCTCTGCCAGAACAAACAGCAGAACAAGGACGCACAGCAGCGAGTTATTCAGCATTATTCAGATTGATTTATACCTACAGAGAACCCTTTCTTTGTTATACTGTTAAATGCCCAGGTTTTAGCCAGGTAATTCCCCCTCCCCCCTTACAACTGGTGCTGTGCTCTGCTGGCAGCAAAAGCACCTCAGCGAGGGCATTAGCTCAAGGCAAGCTGCCATAATCCTACAAGCTGTACCTAGAGTAAACATGTGTAGTTGATGGTTGTTGGAGTTCCTGGTCCACCTAGAAGGAGAAAAAGAGAGAGAGTGGCCTACAACCTGCCCCTGTACTAAATATGGTTGGTGCAGCTAGGAGAAACCAAAAGAGAGTGAGAGCGCCTTGAACCAACTGTTAAAAATGGTGTTGTGGGTCTCCTGCCACCAAAAGTACCTTAGTGAGAGCATTAGCACAAGCCAAGCTGCCATAAACCTACAAGCTGGCCCTAGGCTAAACATGTGTAGTTGACGGTTGTTGAGGTTTCTGGTTCACCTAGAGGGCAAAAAAAGAGAGAGAGCGTGCCTACAATATGACCCTTTACTAAACATTGTTGGTACAGCCAGGAGAAAGCAAAGGAGAGTGAGGTTGTCTTCAATCAACTGTGAAAAGTGGTGCTGTGGGTCACATGCCACCAAAAGCACCTCAGTGAGGTCATTAGCACAAGGCAAGATGTCATAAACCTCAAGCTGTCCCTAGGCTAAACATGTGTAGCTGATGGTTGTTGAAGTTTCTGGTCCAACTAGGAGGGAAAAAAGAGAATGTCTATAAACTGACCCTACACTGCTCTTATTGAAAGAGTAAGAACTAGATCCGGATTCTTAGAGCGTATACCAAGATGCTTCCCAGGAGGGCCACCTGGGAAGCATCTTGGTATACGCTCTAAGAATCCCAAAAAAAATACAAGGAGAAATATCCAGTTTTATCTGGTCAGCAAAAAGTACAAGAATATCATGGAATAAACTCAGGAGAAGAAAGGAACAAGGTGGAATAGCAAGCCCTGATATATATGAGTATTACAGATCTTTTCAATTTAAACATTTTAGAGTTATGCTGAAGGAACATTATGCTTACCCAAATTTTTTACAACATCTAACGAAAGGAGAAGACCATTTCCTCTTCAAATTTGGTCCCCCAAAATTTTTCAAAAAAGTAAAACTGAAGATCTTAAACAACGCTGTTAAACTTTGGAGCCAGATAAGAAATGTAGTAAGGATTCCATATTACAGCAATATGGCCCCAATATGGGACTCCCCTGGCACGCCGGAATGTTTAAAAGACTCGCCATCTAGGCCACTTAGACAATCTGGAATTGAAAAATGGGGACAACTTCTGGTTGAAAATGCCTTAATATCTTGGGAACATTTACAAACAATCACAGAAGGAAAATTATCAAAGTTTAAATTTTACCAATTGAGTAGCTGGGCTAACACCATCCCAAAAGGGGCAATAGACACGGGCAACTTAGAAGAAGAAATGATAACAGAAACCCCAATAAAAAAGGAAGTCTCGAAATGGTATTGGGCTCCAATTGAATCTGGCGAAGAGGATTTAATAATATCGGAAAAAATATGGAGAAAAGACCTACTAAACGAAGTCATGGATCTAAAGCTAATTTGGAAAAAATCAGTAGAAAAATGCTGGTTATGTGTAAAGCCGGCAACTCTAAAAAGAAATCATATTTTTTCTATTCATAGAGCATACTGGACACCCAAAAGACTATCAAAATTTAAAGGCGTGCCAGTAAAATCATGCTGCAAGTGCGGAGAAAAGAAAGTGAATGATATTCACATGTTCTACTGCTGTCCAGCACTCGCGCATTATTGGCAAGAGATTGGTAAGACACTAACTGCGGTTATGGCAACGCCTATAACTGTAAGTACGCCTTTAATTATTTTTGGGATCCACTTTACTACTCAACCAGGCATGATAAAGCTAAGTAAACACCAAGAAAGTTTATTCTTTGTTTTGATTTTGTTAGCACGAAGAGAAATCTGTATTAATTGGCTAAAACCGGCACCACCAATTCATGAAAACTGGCTAAATTCTGTAATAAAAACCTGCAGATTAGAAAGAAGAGGGAAACGCTCTAAAAGATCGCTATACTGGGAGATTTGGGAAAGCTATATCACCCCCAAATGATAACCTAGAACTTCTCCTTTTCCTTTTTTCTTTATTCTTTTTTGATATATTTCCAATGATTAAAGCGGTACAATAATTCCAGGCAGGATTTGAAAATCTGCCGAGTAGCCTTACAGGCTAGCTACTTCCAGAAACAACGGAATTATTGTGTATGATAAAGGTATACAGGAGCAAACTGACTGGTCAAAATTAACATTACGGGAAACTCCCCTTGAACCATCGATAGACACTTTGGGGCAGTGAAGGTATAACTCTCGCAAAAAGACCGTCAAACTCCAAAACACCTTCCTATCTACATATTCGCAATATGAGGATATAAAAAAAAAAAAGATGCTTCCCAGGAGGGCCACCGATTTGGTATACCTTATCAGCGTGACGTGATTGTTCATCTTCTTCACCTTCATCACAGACACCATCAAAGTGTTCTCATGAGAACAATTTCCACCATATGAAGAAAAAACATTATTTAATGATTAAGTACTACTAGTCACACATCCCCAAATCACACCCATTCATTTCTTGCATACTCACTATCTTACCATGTAGAGTTGGATAGTAAGTAGCACTTTCAGAGGCAAAGCATCTCATCAGAAACTCTCATGCAGAACATGGTTGATATTAGTGAACCCATGTTGTGCTAAACTAATGGCAATCAAATCCCTACCAAAAAGACATAGGTCACCCTCTCTCACCCTCACATTAAACGTGAGTGACTTGGCACTGGTTTCTATCCACCCACTTGTCATTCAACACAGTATGCTTCTCCGTATCTTTTTCTGTAAAGTTAGACTGCTATTTCATATGCAGAGTAGAGCAGTTCTATTTACTCTGCACTGTCTGCTAGGTCATGCAAGGCTACGCTCATTGTTTATCCAAGCCAAGATCAAAAGATAGTCACAGCACAGGACCCTGCCTTCTAGACTAACAACCCATCTGACAATCTCCCTTACAACAAGATACCAAGAGACCAACGCTTGCTTCAGGTTCACCAAACAAGCCATGTAGCAAGAGGCACAAAGTCAGATTCCTATGCAGGATATCAGATATCCATGTTATGTCATGTTATTACGGAAGGGTATTCCGGTGCTGAAGCAGGAAATGTTTAGACCAGACTAGGGGCTAGGTGAAGACTCAGGTCTTCAGTTTCTTGTGGAATTCTAGAACTGAGGAGATGGCTCTGATGTGCAGGGGTAGATCATTCCAGGCTTTAGGGGGGAGGAAGGAGGCATGACTGCCAGATATGCTTCTGTGTATGGAGATGTGTGTGCGAATAGGAATGTGGCTGAGTGGAGGTTTCTGATAAGTGAGAGGGAGTTTGTGTGGTTGTTGAGGTATGTGGGCTGTACCCCTATCAAGTACCTTCGAATGTAAAGACTAACTGAAATAAGCGAAGACATCTGGCACATTAATTTGGAGCAGTGTAGGTCACTTTTAAGTCTGGTGGGGAGCAGGTTTTCATATTATGAGCACAGAGCAATGCAGAACTTACATCCTTGGAAGTCATTCCAGTAAAATCAAACAAAACCCAAATGCCTTAGATGTCACTCTTCACCCCACACAAACTCATCTCTCTCCCAGACTGACAATAAACTCGTACACACTTACAATGCAACTGATGCACCCCCATGGTCATGTTATGCTTATACATTCTGAAGTCATGTGACCCCATAAGATATAACATCATTCATGACATGATATTGATAATATCACAATAACATTTGCAGTAACATTATTGATTAGAAAACTGTGCATGGCAAGGGTTCGAGTTATAGTTACTTTAGGGCGCAAGTTATAGTTGCTTGAAATAGCTCTAACTATAAGAGCTGTACCTAACTATAGCGTCCCTGTATCCTTTGGTTTTTTAGTATATATATATATATATACCGCTCCAGATCTCCTCCCCAGCCGGGAAAGAAAAAGCAGCACTCACGGGATGTTTTGTCAGTTTATTCCCAATTTATTCAAGTGCTCCTCACAGACGCGTTTCGGGTTAAGCCCTTGATCAATGTGTCAACACGAGTGTTGCACAGGAGCTAGTTTTAAAGTGCAGTGTGCAATCTCATAAGGAAAGCGAGGTAGGACTACTCGTCAATATTACACGAGCGCCATCTTGGAATGTGCATATTAGGCAAAACCATATATATACAATTCATGATCGATAATCAAACATTTCAGAACATGATATCAAACATATTCAATGACGTTATATTAAGCCGTGAATCGGCCAACCCGGTTCATATTAATGAGAACCGTACGAAAAAATCTCCTAATCAAGCCGTAAATCGGCAAGACTTATTTGACCCTTATAAAATGTGTTTAAAAATTTTTTTTAACATTCATACTCATTGACAGTTCAGTTTTAAACTTTAAACAACATCATCGTACATATTTAACACATGTAATGGTCTTGGAGCATTGACAATAAGTAGTAGTATATAATAGTACAGCCCAATATCAAACACATCCCCATTTGTAAATCTTGCCGTGGATCGGCTATGGCGGTTCCTATCACTAGAAACCGCAGAAAAAACCTCAAAGTAATACCACTGTTTTGTGGTGGTGAAATGGGATATATCAAACCTGATAGAGAACGAAAATGGGCTGGAAAAAGAGCTATATTTGACTGTGCCAACTTTCAGAGCTGAGGAGAGGATTTTTTCTTTTAAGGAGTATATTAAAAAATTAACCAAGATCTTTCTTGGCTTAGATTTAGCAGCATTCCTTTTATATGGGTCCCGATGAACTCTGTGAAGTTCCAATGCCAGATTGTATTCCTGGGAGTCCTTTAAAATTTTATCCTTTAGGAGGGAGATCACAACATTTTTAATGTCCCTCCCCCTCCAAGTCGTCCTCAGGCACGTTTAGAATTCTTAAATTGTTTTTTCAGGCATGATTTTCCAGACGCTCAATATCATCCTTTAATTCCCTGTTCTGATGAGCTAGCTTTTCAACTTCCACAGAGGAGCTATGCAGGGCTTCCTTGATTTTTGGAATTTCAAGCTTCAAGACTTCAGTTCTCCATGTAACTTCTTCAACTTTGTGAGCCAGTACTTCACATGAGCACCAGTTGCCATGTAGCCCCCGTCTCAGATGGTGGACGCCAGATGGCAAAAGGGAAGAATTACCTCTGTGCCACAATGGAGTTTGTAACAAAGTGGTCTGCGCGCTTATGGATGCCATGCTGGTTTTTATATTTGATCCTTTATCAGAGGAAGTAGAAATTACAGTATAAAAGGTCTTCAGGGAGGGAGTTACTCTAACTTTAGTTGATAAAGCCTTCTTAGCCCTTCCCTTCCCTTTGCCCCCCCGTTGGTGTTGAATCTGTTGTGTTGTTCCCTTTACGCGGCCTAGATGTAACTTTTACCTCCATGACTGGAGGAGAAATGCGTGAGATGGTATTGATATCCACGCTGAATTTAGCAACCCTGTTGCGAAGAGTATACCTGCACTCCGTTGTTTTAGTGCTTCGTTGTGAACTAGAGGGGGCACTGCATGGAAGGCTGCTGGGGTTGTCTTCCATACAACCTTGATGTCCCCCCTCTGGTCAGCCCAGACCGTCTTCCTCAAAACACTCAGATACGGTCGAGCAGCGGGGGCAAAGACTGCACTACCAGAGGGATCCACCCCGAGCCCGACAGTCCCAAAAGTCCCAGCAGTCCCAGTTCGATCCAATGAAGCCTCAGGGCCCCCAGTGACTCACCCGGAGCATGCCTCAAATCAAAATCAGTTTTGGAAAACCGACAATCTCCTACCTCGCTGCAGGACCGAGGCTCTCCCCAACCCAGCCGCTTACTGCCTCCTGTACTGTGCACAGAGGGGCTGACTCTGCCGTGCAGCGCCCGGAACTGGAGGCAAGGGATCCACCTCCTTCACGCCTGTGCCGCGCCAATGGCCCGCAGCGGGCAGAACTCCAACAGCAAAGCACCGCTCCCTTAATCAAGCACCAGGCGTGCAGCAGATCAAAAAAAGAAAAGAAAACGTGAGTAAGTAGTCACCTCGCTTGAAGAGGCACGGGAGGGAGGGAAAAAAACGATTACGGGTTACGAGAGCAGTGGCATTAAACACGCACAAAAGGAAAGAAATAAAGAAAGTTTTAAGATCGAGCGGAGCGATATACTTCCATATTCAACCGCCTAGAAACACTCGGAGGACCCCCGTGGAGACTCCCAGGGCACACATCAAACTGGAGCTCGACCGCGGCTGTTTAGTTTCCAGCCGCCATGTTTCCCCTACTACGTTATCCCCGATAAAGAGTGGTATTCCTATGGTATTGTACGAGTGAAATGTCCAGCTAACTATAACACTAATGAAACCTATGGTTTTTTCAGTGAATTTCAAAGGTTTTATAAATGCTTATTCCTAACTATAACGTCTCTGAAACGTAAGGTTTTTTTCAGTGAATTTCAAAGGTTTTTTAAATGCTAATTTCTAACTATAACGTCTCTGAAACCTATGGTTTTTTCATTGAATTTCAAAGGTTTTTTAAATGCTAATTTTTAAGTGCAATAGTAGTTATACCTATTTTTTTGTACAGAATTTCTAGTTTTTTAACTGTTCATTTATAAATATTTTCTTTATTAAACATTATATATTTTTCTGAACATTGCAAAAAAAATATCATTTTTTATAATTTTAAAACTGAAATATTTTTAATTATTTTGTTTGTTTTGTATTTTAATATAATTTTCTTTTGTAATTTTTTTTCAAATTTGTTTTGCGAGTTGCGCACCCAAAGCATACCTACTGCAGCGGGTCCGCCTATTCTTGCTGCCATTTTGGAAAAGTCGTGAAGGATCCACGTATGGTGAGCGACGAGTGCATGTTTTTTTCCAGTTACGTCATATACATACAGTGTTACGTGGTGTGCGCAACCGTTATGTGACCGATCCGCTACTCCTGCTTCTGCGCATTCATGACACATGCGTTTTACGGTACGCGACGCTTGCCTAGTGGCGGGCCCCACGTGACGTCATATACGTGCTGGGGCGCGCATCTCCTGTGAAATTTTGTATGTTCTAAAATTATATGTACATGTCTTTAATGTACATATTAGGGCAAAAGATTAAGGTATTCATGAAAATAATATATTTCTACTTGGAATAAACTTATATTATTTGTAAATATATTTTCGCAAAGTCGCGTCGGGTGCGTGCTTCATGAGCACATGGTGTGCGGATCCCATGTGACCTCAAAAAAAAGATTTGATTGGTTCATAACATTTCCCACTGTAACTATTGAAGGACCCTACCCATTTTAATTATTCTATTCCAAGGAGTTGAGGCATTTCTTCTTACAGAGCTGGTTTTGGATTTTTTTTGGTGTTTTTAAAAAAATGCATTGGAGAAATGGCATCTGGTTCGCAAGCTCTTCATCATTATTCAGATGAAGATATCTTGGAGGAAGATCCACCCAAGCAGAGGCCTGAATCAGTGGTATGGAAAATTTTCACCTTTCGTGATTGAGAAAAAAAGGTAAACGCAAGAAAATTCACATGCTTGCTGTGTGACAGGGTCCTGTCGCGAGGCAGTGACAAGAAATATTCCTGTGGAACAGCGAGTATGTATTAACATCTACGATCATTCACCCGAAGAATCTGGCACGAGAAGAAATGAGGCGTGCAGCAAAAAATCCACCACCAGGCATTGCTACCACATCCAGAGCGTCCACTTCAGTACCACCAGTAGACATTTGCCCAGAATTTGCTTATCTGCAGCAGCACTGCACTGCATCTGTTATGGTGAACAGTCAGTGGGCGCTATTTGTGCAGCTCAATGGAACCACAAATGCATATTCGTTTGTTTTTGGAATGATGTTGAATTCCAAAAGATAACTGGTTACTTAGTTCCTTTTTTGTTCAAAAAAAGTATAAAATTGTTAAAAAACTACCAAAAAAATAGAAAACAAAAAACAGAAGAAAAGAAAAAGTTCAGAACGACCTTATCTAGTTTAAAAAAAGAACTATAATTGGATGGTAATGTCTGAAAGTTTGGTTGAATGTATGTGTAGAGCATGATTGACTGAAATAATGCATTAGTACTGTATGGTGAATTTATAGGGGCAGATCTATGAGGAAGTGCTGCAGCGTGACACTTCAAGCCCTTTAGCTGCACCGCGCTGCGGCACTTCTGAAGCACAGGGATGTTACATATTTACATGAATATGTGGCAATTCTGTGCTCCCTCTGCACAAGCCCACAAACTGCAGTCATGCAGTGACGCAGGCACCCTTGCACCATGGTGCAAGGATATCTGTGTCGTGGGGAGATTGTTTTTGTGCAGGAAGGGGCTACTTCCTGCACAAAAACAATCACTAAAGGCATTTTCCTCCTTCAACGTGTGCTGTGGAATGCAGCATGCATTGAAAGAGGAAAAAACAAGGAGAAATTAAAACATTTCTCCTTGTTGTGCCTCGCTACACCACCTCTACGGTGGCGCACCATTCAGACGTATCTACAGTTTTACACTTTCTCGTAAGTCTTGAGATGTGTTATTCCATGGGTGTTGTGTGGGAACAGACACAGCAACACCCATGGAACGCCCCTTCAACGCAAAGTGCTGCGTTTGAATGGGTCGTATTTTCAAGGAGGAGAAAAGCCACGCAGGGTGGCTTTTTCTCTCCTTGTAAATATGAAGGAGTCCCCAGCGCCATCACTACGTTCCAAAAAGTGACGTACTTATGGCGCAGGGGGCTTGTAAATCTGCCCCATAAGTGCTTAGGTATTGGCAGAGTGATACAATAAGAACATAGTGCTGGATGGCTGATTGACGAACTGTATGAGACTGACAGGAGGTATCCTAGGTTACATGAGTACTACTTCAGTATTTAGTAGAGTGTACCAATAACAAGCATCTGCTTAGAGGTTTGTAGGGATTGTGCACAGAATATTGTACATGAACTTGTGTTGGTGCCTAGGTCATTCTATAAGAACATCACTAGTAACTAGAATGATGACAGTGCTGCAAACAGAGTGCTCAGTTCATTTATAAGAGCTTAGGTATTGTCTCAATGCTGGAGACATTCTGCAAGTGCATAGACAGTGACTGGGTTCCTAGAGTGCTAGTAGTTGACAGCATGATAAGTTTATAAGGACTTATGTTTCAGCAGAGTGATTAGATAAGGATATGCTTCTGTCAGGATGATGGTAGGAGTGGACACAGACTCACAGTGTGATACCAGACAATCATGACTATTACCTGGACTTTTGCAGGATTGACTCAGTAGTCTGCAAGGAGTTAAGGGACCACATATATTGTGCACATTTGACTGTACCACTGCTTGTCTCAATGCCTGAGTCATTCTGCAAGTGCATAGACAGTAACGGGGTTCCTAGTGTACTAGTAATTGACAGTAGGATAAGTTTAGAAGGACTTATGTTTCAGCAGAGAGATTAGATAAGGACATGCTTCTGTCAGGATGATTGTTGGAGTGGACATAGACTCACAGTGTGATTCCAAAGCTGCTTTAGAGCTAGAGAACGAGGTCAGCAGAGCTGCTGTAGAGCCAGAGAAACCAGGTCAGTAGAGCTGCTTTAGAGCCAGAGAGCCAGGTCATCAGAGCTGCTTTAGAGCCAGAGAGCCAGGTCAGCAGAGCTGCTTTAGAGAGCCAGGTCAGCAGAGCTGCTTTAGAGCCAGAGAACCAGGTCAGCAGAGCTGCTTTAGAGCCAGATAACCAGGTCAGCAGATCTGCTTTAGAGCCATAGAACCAGGTTCGCAGAGCTGCTCTAGCTGACACTGACTGACTACTCTACTACTCTCTATGACTCACTACCTCTCTACGACTCACTACCTCTCTACAACTCACTACCTCTCTACGACTCATTACCTACGACTCACTACCTATGACTCACTACGTCTCTATGACTCACTACCTACGACTCACTACCTCTCTACGACTCACTACCTATGACTCACTACATCTCTATGACTCACTACCTACGTCTCACTACCTACGACTCACTACCTCTCCACGACTCACTACCTACAACTCACTACCTCTCTACGACTCACTACCTCTCTACGACTCACTACCTACGACTCACTACCTCTCTACCACTCACTACCTCTCTACGACTCACTTCTCTACGACTCACTACCTCTCTACGACTCACTACCTCTCTATGACTCACTACCTCTCTGCGACTCACTACCTTTCTGCGACTCACTACCTCTCTGCGACTCACTGCCTCTCTGCGAATCACTACCTCTCTGCGACTCACTACCTCTCTGCGACTCACTACCTCTCTGCGACTCACTACCTCTCTGTGACTCACTACCTCTCTGCGACTACCTCTCAGCGACTCTCTCTCTCTGTGACCCTCTCTCTGTGACTCTCTCTCTACTACTCTCTCTCTACTACTCACTCTACTACTCTCTACCACTCTCTCTACTACTCTTTCTCTATTACTCTCTACTACTCACTCTCTACTACTCTTTCTCTATTACTCTCTACTACTCTTTCTCTATTACACTCTACTACTCACTCTCTACTACTCACTCTCTACTACTCACTCTCTACTACTCAACTACTCTACTACTCTCTGCTACTCACTCTCTGCTACTCACTCTCTACTACTCAATCTCTACTACTCACTCTCTACTACTCACTCTCTACTACTAACTCTCTATTACTCTCTACTACTCTCTTTACTACTCACTCTCTACTACTCACTCTCTACTACTCTCTCTCTACTACTCTCTCTCTACTACTCTCTCTCTACTCACTCTCCACTACTCAATCTCCACTATTCACTCTCCACTACTCACTCTCTACTACTCTCTACTACTCTCTCTACTACTCTCTCTACTACTCTCTCTACTCACTCTCTACTCTCTACTACTCACTCTCAGCTACTCACTCTCTGCTACTCACTCTCTGCTACTCACTCTCTACTACTCACTCTCTATTACTCTCTACTACTCTCTCTACTACTCACTCGCTACTACTCTCTCTCTACAACTCTCTCTCTCTACTACTCTCTCTCTACTCACTCTCCACTACTCACTCTCCACTACTCACTCTCTACTACTCTTTCTCTATTACTCTCTACTACTCTCTCTACTAATCTCTCTACTACTCACTCTCTACTCTCTATTACTCACTCTCTACTCTCTACCTCTCTCTACCTGTCTCTTTACGACTCTCTACCTCCCTACCTCTACCTCTACACCTCTACCTCTACCTCTACACCTCTAGCCTCTCTACCTCTCTCTACACATATGCTAAGAATGAGAAGGATTTGTAGCACGGAGGCTGACTTATAGCAATGTTTTGAAATGCACCTTATGCCGTTAAACACCAATGAATTTGAATTGAGCATGTCGGGCACTGGCCCTCAATTCTGTATTTTTAATCCTTTACTATTGCCGTTTTTTGTACTAGCCTGGCGGCATTTGGAAAAATATTTAATGCACATATCACTTTAAGTGCAATGCCGCTCCCATTTTTCTGTGTATTTAAGACCCTTGTTTGTTTCAACTAACCTCATGTGATCAAGCCTCGTTTGGGAGGTGAAACGCGTTATGGCGGATGGCTGGTGTGATTAATAAATAAATCACCGAGAAATTGGCACGAAATCTTGGCTCACTCTCGTTATTCTTGGACAACCTGTGGAAAGAATGCCGTTTTCTTCATATATATATATATATATATATATATATATATATATATATATATATATATATATATATATATATATACATATGTATGCATTTATATATGTATGTGTATATATACTGTGAGCAAGTTAGTGGTAACTAGCGAAACGCGTCGGTGTTTCTTTCTGAACCTGTAGCCTTATTGCAAATAAAAATAAACATGGGTTTATGGGACATTGTGAGTGCGTACTAATTCTTCTTGGAAAAGAAGGCTGTGGAATATACATACATATATAAACATATATATAATCTGCATCTCTATATAAATACATGCATACATATACATATATGCATACATATTCATGTTATGCACATGAAAGTTTGAAAAACACTAATAAAAGCAAAGCTAAAATCCACCTAATTACAAACAGAATTGCTTTAACTTAAACGAAGGCGAGACCTATTGCATTTTCAATGCTTGTTTACTTTGGTTCCATCAACAGGCCATTCAGATGTGTCACACATTTGCCATAAATTCTGAATGTAAGCACTCTAGTTGCTCATTAGATCATTGTAGTAAAGCTAATGTTCACCAGGGAAGTCTGCTGCTGGTATTCAAAGTGCATGTTTCAGTCAGCATGTTAACATTTTTTAATGAAATAGAAGAGGATTTGAGAAGTCAAAATGTGCCCTAATTTTTCTTTCTGCAGCACTATCATAATTTCTATGGCAAAATCAAGCTCCTCATTTTGTTCCTTTGCAAATTAAATGTTTTAAGTGCTACCACTTTATTCCAATCAAGATGGCTTCAGGTTTTCCATACTTTTGTCATAAGTAAGACTGTTGGCGCTCTAGTTGTTCTTTAGAACACTCTGGGACATTCCGTCATTGGGCTATACTTGAGCTACATCTTGGTGATATTTGTGCCACATTTGGGCTCTTTTGTCTCTGGCGGCCATCTTGGGAGAATTATTTGTTATGAAGTTTCATAATTTCCTCATTTACTACAGTCTCCTCAGTAGGAAATACTTTGTGTTTTACTTTGGTTCCATTGAAAAGGTCTTCAGATGTGTCACACGTTTTCCAAAAATTCTGAATGTTAGCACTCTAGTTGCTCATTAGATCACTGTAGTAAATCTACTGCTCACCAAGTTAGTCTGCTGCTGGTATTGAAAGTACATGTTTCAGTCTGCATGTCAAATTTTTTTAATGAAACAGAAGAGGATTTGAGAATTCACTCAAAATGTGCCTAATTTTTCTTTCTGCAGCACTAATGATACTTTCTATTGCAAAATGAACCCCCTTATTTTGTTTCTTTTTAAATTAAATGTTTTAAGAGTTACCTCTTTATTCCAATCAAGATGGCTTCAGGTGTGCTATACTTTTGTCATAAGTCATAAGTCTGTTAGCACTCTAGTTGTTCTTTAGAACACTCTAGGAAGCTGCAATAGAACACAAAGGAATCAACTGACAGTCTCTGCCCTTGTTGGATGTACATGTGTTACTTAGTATGTCGAACTTCATTCTCACATGACTGAGAAAGATATTGTGAATTTACAGAAAATATGCTCTCAGTTTAGCTTATAGATCACCTTCCAAACCTCTGTGGGAAAAGCATGAGAACATAGTTTTCTCTCAAACATGATTCATGATATCCCAGCAGAAGGATTTTTCACATGTTAAAATCCACCTTAGAACACACCACAGTTCCTAAAATGAGTATGGTACCATCAGCAAATGATTTATAATGTAACTAAAGTCTTAAAACCTTCTATTAACTGCAATGCTTTTTAATGATGTGCTATCATGTATATTGGTCCCAAGATGGCTGCCAACACTTCTTGGATGAAGTGCTGACAGCCAATCGGATCTCGCGAAGAGATGTGTCATTAGGCTCTGCCCAGATATATATGTATTTTTTCCTTTAATATCGAAAAAACTACTGAACAGATTTACACCATTTAACCAAAAGGCACGAGTGTGAACCAAAGACTACCTCTTTGCCAAATTTGGTGTAATTCCGTGTAGCAGTTCTGGCTGTAGCTGCGAATAAAGGTTCCAATTGAAAATTGCATGGGGAAAACACGTTTTGTATATATATATATACATATCAATGGCAGGCTAATGGAGAAAAGAAACAGCTGCTGTGCATCTCGTGTTGTTTTTTTCAAGCGTGTAATCCCGCCCCACTGGGCGTATGCACACTGTGCATTCAGGTTTGTGAAGTTTTTCAGGTAAGTTATAATAATAACTAATAATAATAATAATATAGTAATTATAATATCCTTCAGGTTGCTGGGTCGTCACTGTGCCGAATTTCTCACTGTGTTTCACTTACCTGACAAACTTCACGAACCAGAATGCACGCTGCCTTTGAGGAAGGGAGAACTGCTCCAGAAACGCGTTTGGCACGAGGCTTTAAGAGACATTGCAGGGTGAAATGCGCTGTTATTTCCTGCTGCCTTCTGATCAATAAAGGTGAAAACAAGACGCTGTGTGAGGCGCTTCACTGTTCGATCAACTGGCATTTGGATATATAGTGGCCTGCTCTGGCCACGAAGCTGCCCCACTGCTGACAGGGCAGGTCTGGTCATTCTCACTCGGAATGCAACATTCAGAACGGCGTTTCCTAATCAGAGGGCATGAACACAGTAAGAAATGCGGCGCAGTGACAACCCAGCAACCTGAAGGATATTATAATTTTGGAAGGCATAAGTCACAGCTGCTACCACGAAAGGGTTTCACTTACCTGAAAAACTTCACGAACCAGAATGCACGCTGTGCATACGCCCAGTGGGGCGGGATTACAAACTTGAAAAAACCAACACGAGATGCACAGCAGCTGTTTCTTTTCTCCATTAGCTTGCCATTGAGGAAGAGAGAACTGCTCCAGAAACGCGTTTGGCACGAGGCTTTAAGAGACATTGCAGGGTGAAATGCGCTGTTATTTCCTGCTGCCTTCTGATCAATAAAGGTGAAAACAAGACGCTGTGTGAGGCGCTTCACTGTTCGAGCAACTGGCATTTGGATATAGATAAATATTTTGTTTCTTTTTAAATTAAATGTTTTAAGAGTTACCACTTTATTCCAATCAAGATGGCTTCAGGTGTGCTATACTTTTGTCATAAGTCATAAGTCTGTTAGCACTCTAGTTGTTCTTTAGAACACTCTAGGAAGCTGCAATAGAACACAAAGGAATCGACTGACAGTCTCTGCCCTTGTTGGATGTACATGGGTTACTGAGTATGTCAGACTTCATTCTCACATGACTGAGAAAGATATTGTGAATTTACAGAAAATATGCTCTCAGTTTAGCTTATAGATCACCTTCCAAACCTCTGTGGGAAAAGCATGAGAACAGTTTTCTCTCAAACATGATTCATGATATCCCAGCAGAAGGCTTTTTCACATGGTAAAATCCACCTTAGAACACACCACAGTTCCTAAAATGAGTATGGTACCATCAACAAATGATTTATAATGTAACTAAAGTCTTAAAACCTTCTATTAACTGCAATGCTTTTTAATGATGTGCTATCATGTATATTGGTCCCAAGATGGCTGCCAGTACTTCTTGGATGAAGTGCTGACAGCCAATCGGTTCTCGCGAAGAGATGTGTCGTTAGGCTCTGCTTAGATATATATATGTATTTTTTCCTTTAATATCTAAATAACTACTGAACAGATTTACACCATTTAACCAAAAGGCACGAGTATGACCCAAAGACTACCTCTTTGCCAAATTTGGTGTAATTCCGTTTAGCAGTTCTGGCTGTAGCTGCAAATAAAGTTTCCAATTGAAAATTGCATTGGGAAAACACATTTTGTGACCCCCCTTTTTTCTCGGCACCCGCTTGATGAATTACCCCCAACTTTCTGTATAGGAGCGGACAGGAGCGTCCCACGAGTTTTGAAAATGTTACGAAGATTTGTCAACCAGGGCCAAAGTTATTGCAAATCGAATGTTGCGGATATCCTATGGAAAATAGGTCCTAACTATACCTACCTACTGGCGACCGCCAGTAGGTAATTAATATATATAAATGCCAGTTTCTCGAGCACTTCACTGCTTGAGCAACTGGCATTTGGATATGATATATATAATATATATATATATATATATATATATATATATATATATATATATATATATATATATATATATATATATATATATATATATATATATATATATATATATATATATATATATATATATATATACCTACTGGCGATAGCCAGTAGGTATATATAGTTAGAATTTTTTCTCTATGGGACTTTTGAAAATTCTATGTCTAATAACTTTGGCGTTTGTGGACGGAATCGGCTGAAATTTTCAGGAAAATGGCACATTTTGATTCTGAGCAGCCCCTGAAAATTTGGTGGAGTTTCGTCAAGGGGGGGCTGAGAAAAAAGGGGGGTCCCAAAACGCGTTTTTTCCATTCATTTTTCCATAGGGCGGTTGGACTCACTTTTAGCTCGAACGGCTGAATGGATTTGCACGAAACTTGGCAAAATTGTAGGGACTGTTATCCCGATGTGCCTTTGCTAGGTCTCAATATATGTGCTCCAGTAGTTTTTGAGAAATTAACGTTCAAACCAAGATATATATCTGTAACAGCGCTCTGGGCAGCGATCCGGTCCGCTTACTTTTCGCTTATCGGAACTTTGCGCGCAGAAAGCTGATTGGCTCTCCGGTGTCTGTCAACATTCTAAACAGTCCGGAGCGGACGCCATCTTGTCTCTCGGTAGGATCGAGAGAGAAGAAGAGGTGGAAAACGAAAGGGGAATTTAATGAAAGGGGGCAAGGTATCCCCCTCTTGACCCCCTAGGAATGTTGTTGGGGTTATTAAAGGGTCCCGTGGGGAAAATAAAAAAAAAATGATTTTTCACGGTAGAAGCGCGGCCGCGAACTGGTAGCGAAACGGGAATTCGCCATTTTGTGCTTCGTTAATTAAATTACTAGTTATAAGTGGGTGCGGGAGACGTATCCTAATCCCCTATGTTTCCTGAGGGTGGCTGAGGAGGCTGATATATGTTGATACATCTCTTCCAGCGGCTGTGCGTGAGCTTTTTTTTTTTTTTGCTGCGTGACAGTCCGGAGCGGCCGCCATCTTGTCTCTCGGTAGGATCGAGAGAGAAGAAAAGGTGAAAAACTAAGGGGGAATTTAATGAAAGGGGGCAAGGTATCCCCCTCTTGACCCCCTAGGAATGTTGTTGGGGTCATTAAAGGGTCCCGTGGGGAAAATAAAAAAAAAATGATTTTTCACGGTAGAAGCGCTTCACGGGCCGCGAACTGGGCCGCAAACTGGTAGCGAAACGGGAATTCGCCATTTTGTGCTTCGTTAATTAAAGTACTAGGTATAAGGGGGTGCGGGAGACGTATCCTAATCCCCTATGTTTCCTGAGGGTGGCTGAGGAGGCTGATATATGTTGATACATCTCTTCCAGCGGCTGCGCCATCTTGCCTTTTTTCGTATGCCACAATTTTGTCGTGCACGGCAGCCATTTTAGATGCCAGGCTGGTCCCAGGCTATCACCTAACCCTGCGGATGTAGTTTATGGCCCCAGCTGTAGAGAATTCAGACATGCCAATCCTCCCGATTCAGGCGTGTGACTACTGATTTCAGTGCTAGTCTCCCGCCTCCCGATTTCTGCAAGCAAAAACCCGGGGGCATATTACGAACAACTAGCGATAATTTTTGTCTCTAACTTGTTTAGAGACAAAAATTATCGCCGCACATCGGCGATTTTTATCGCAGATAAACCTTGCTATTATCGCAGAAAAGTCAGCGATATTCATGTATTATCGACTTAATGCTCTTAGTCATGTTATCCACCTCCCATTGGATAACATGGCTAAGAACTGCTCAGGGCAGGTGTTAGATTTTGGAGATATTCGCGCTTAGCGCGAATATCTCCAAAAGTTGGTAATAGAAGGTAGCGATGTTAGGGACTGTTTCCAGTCGCTAACATCTTGGCACGCCACTTTGCATGTCATTAGTGATAAGTATCACTGACATGCAAAGCGGGGCCCAAGATGGTCGCTATCTCCTTTTAGCTGTCACTAACTGGTGTTAGCGACAGCTTGGTAATAGGGAAATAATTTTATCTCCGCTTTCATGGCTTTTAAAGCCAAAAAAGCGGAGATAAACCCCCTTGATAATATGCCCCACGATTCCTTGGGGGTTTCAGCTGACAGGGCTTGGTATTGTGTTACATGGTAATTTTTCCATGAAACGTCAGAGGGTCGATGCAGGGGTTCTAGAAGAGGTGATAAACCATTTAAGCCTCATGAACAAGCGCATAGTCTTTTAAAGATTTGTGAAGTACTCGGGGCGGCGGTGTGTGTGTGCCCTCTTTCAGGAGCGGGCGGGGGGGCACTGCCAGCAACTTGCCAGGTCAGGTAGTGTTCAACACGTGCATCACCCTTTCTCTGCCTGCTATTGCGCTCCATGCTTCGGAAAGGTAAGAAAAAGAACGTGCATTTGAGTTTGAAATGTCCGATCCTGCAGCAGCACACTTCCAAAGCCCACACATGACAATAACCCGATTCAAGGCCCCATTCACCCGTTTTTAAAAAAATAGATAACACTCCAACAAAGTAAGGTTATAAAACTTTATTAACTACTAACTTTAACGAACGGAACAAAAACTAAAAACATTTAAACATTTCTCAACACAAAAAGCAACAATGGTTAGAAGCTGTCTTTTGTGCGAATAGTCCCAAGGCAGCACAACGTGCAGAGTTCTGGACGGCACCCAGGTGATGTCGCCTGGGTGCCGCTCTGGTTTAGGGATCCTACAATGCTGCTCCGAAAATTGGCGTGGGGCGTCCCGGGTGGGGCGGGGGGAGGCCTCGTCAGTAGCGGTCTGTTGTGCGAATAGTCCCAAGGCAGCACAACGTGCAGAGTTCTGGACGGCACCCAGGTGATGTCGCCTGGGTGCCGCACTGGTTTAGGGATCCTACAATGCAGCACAGAAAAACAGCGTGGGGCGTCCCGGGTGGTGCGGGGGGAGGCCTCGTCAGTAGCGGTCTGTGTCCAGTGTCACATGGCTGACACAACATGTACGACAGGCACCCAGGTGATGTCCAGTAACCTGCCGCACTGGTTTTGGTATCCTACAATGCTACTCAGAAAATTGGCGTGCGGCGGCCCGGGGGGGGCGTGGGGGAGGCGGCGTGAACGGGCCTCCCCAGGTGGCGGCCATCTAGCTGAGTTGCGCCCGCTCTTGCGGCTACAGCGTCTCGCTCACCATGTTGTTGAGTTGCTCCCACTCTTGCAGTGCAGCGATAGGCGGCTGCCACATGGCTCTTAAAATGGCGGACGGCTCCTCGGTTTTGGGCCTGGTCCACTGAAATGGCCCTGGGACACTTTGGAACTCGGACGCTTGCCTGCTAGGGCTTGGGCTCCATTCTCGAAAAGCGTTCCCTCAGCCGTGAAGATTGTACAAAAGTCTTGGGGGCCCCCGACTCCCGCAGGCTTCCGGTGGGGAGCGGCTGCCATGATTGCTCGCGGAATGACCACGACGGAGCCACGAGATGGTGGTGCTCTCATGCTGACGCCAGCTTCAGTCTGAATGATCCAGAAACAAGGTGGGGCTTTCATCGTTTGGGAAAAAAAAATGTTCTAAACCAATGAAAAGTGTTATTTTTAGGTCATATGACCAAGCCTTCCATCTTTAGGAAACCAAAAGTAAAATGAACCAATGAAAAGTTTTATAAAGAAGTCACATGACCTGTTATGCGGCATAGGGCTACAAAAACCGTAGAAAATCCGTTGGCACGTGAGGCGGCGTCAGTAGCGGACCGATGTGCGAATAGGCCGAAGGCAGCACAACGCGCTGAGATCCGGATGGCACCGAGGTGGTGTCAAGCAAATTGCCGTACTGGTGTGGCCATCCTACAATGCTGCGCCGAAAGACGGCGTGTCCAGCTGAGTTCCGGTCACTCTTGCGGTACAGTGAGTCGAACGCGCCGAGATCCGGATGGCACCGAGGTTGTGTCCAGCAAGTTGCTGCACTGGTGTGGCCATCCTACAATGCTGTGCCGAAAGTCGGCGTGGGGTGCCCCGTTGGCTTATGAGGTGATGTCAGTAGTGGATCGATGTGTGAATAGGTCGGAACCAGCACAAGGCGCCAAGATCCGAATGGCAAGTCCTGGATATTGAGTGCCATAGTTGAGAGTTCTGAGCTGTGCTTGTAAGACTATCTGAAGCTTATTTGCACCTGCTGCAGTTTCACTGTTGCCCAAGGTGGTGTCCAGCAAATTGCTGCAGTGGTGTGGCCATCCTACAATGCTGCGCCGAAAGACGGCGTGTCCAGCAGAGTTCCGGTCACTCTTGCGGTACAGTGAGTCGAACGCGCCGAGATCCGGATGGCACCGAGGTTGTGTCCAGCAAGTTGCCGCACTGGTGTGGCCATCCTACAATGCTGCGCCGAAAGACGGCGTGACCAGCTGAGTTCCGGTCACTCTTGCGGTACAGTGACTCGAACGCTCCGAGATCCGGATGGCACCGAGGTGGTGTCCAGCAAGTTGCCGCACTGGTGTGGCCATCCTACAATGCTGCGCCGAAAGTCAGTGTGGGGTGCCCCGTTGGCTTATGAGGTGATGTCAGTAGTGGACCGATGTGTGAATAGGTCGGAAGCAGCACAAGGCGCCCTGCACTGTTGAGCTTTTTTCAATGCCTGTTTTTAGTTGTTTCCCCTCCATCAAAAACAAAAAAATATATATAAAACTGTGCAAAAATACAAAAAAATGTTTAGAAAAGCAGTGCTTGTAAGACTGTCTGAAGCTCCTTTGCACCTGCTGCAGTTTCACTATTGCCCTGGTGTGGACAAAGATCGCCCATGACTTAGGCTGATTGAGAGTTTGTAGAAAAATGGCTTCAGATTTTCCACATATTACTCTTCAACATTCTTCCTAAATGTAACAATGTGAGACTCACTAGGAGAACGGCTGTTTATCTTTCCTTTCAAAATGCTGCCAACAATATTTTCTGAATGGAAGACACCATCTTGTAGCATAAAGGGCCGAAAGGGGTTCTGGTCTGGCCGATTGTTGGTGAAGACATTTTGACTATATCTTGGACCTGCCCGGCCTCGCCCAAAATGGCGCCGGTATAAATGGGACTCGTAACTCCTTGCCCGCAAATGTATATCTAGAAAATGTTATTGTAAGTGGCCCTGTCTTATTTTAATTACAAAATGTACGTCCACCGATTCCGCAACTGTTAGACACCTTAGTTCTTGCAACCTAATGGCCCGCTCGTTACGTTCCTCTACAGTGTAAATGTCTCCTCATCATATACGATTTCAGTTTGCTCCGTGGCCGGCCCACGTGGTTATAGGCCCGTATTTGTATACTGATATTTTCACAATAAAGGTTTTTAAAACAAAACACGGTAGTAGTATTTACATTGGTAAAGTTTTTACTTTTAGTCACTGTTTTCGAATCAGTAAAAGGCAAGTGAAATAAAGCAGTCCAATTACATGACGGATAAAAGGTATAATATGTAGGAACGCAGTAAAGATAAATGGTCAAGGGCAGTTGTGTTTTTCATTTCTGCAACATAAAGTGATCGATAAGAATCTGATAATCAGGCGTATCGGCGACTAAGACAGCAGGCCGAGTCTCTCTTACTCAACGGCTCCGTCATGGAACGAAGAAACGCCCTTTTTTTCGAAAAAGGAATATATTTTACTTGCAGGACAGTTGTAAATTTTCCGGGAAAGTACATTAGCCTGGAATATTATAACATATGTTTGAAAAAAAAATAATGTTCGAAAAAAATAAAAAGCGTAATTTTTAGGTCATATGACCAAGCTTTTCATCATTAAATTAACAAAAGTAAAATGAACCAATGAAAAGTTTTATTAACAAGTCACATGACCTGTTATGCTTACGTTACGCGCTGCGCGCCGCGCCTCGGATCACTTCCGGGTGCGCTAACGCGGCGTGTCATAAAACGCATTACGCGACAACGTAGGTCAAGAATATAGTCTAAATGTCTCCACCAACCAGCGTTCAGAACACAACCCCTTTCAGCAGTCCAAAAAGTTCTGTTAAATGACAACAGAGGGGATAGGCAACAAGAACCATCAGTCAAAGAGGGGAGGGCAAATTCTTCTCTTCCGGGTCATGTTGGGTCGCTACCGGAACTGATCGAATTGGTAGTCTATAGTGTTTCTGGATGTTTCAGACTAAAGCTGGCGTCAGCATGAGACCACTACCATCTCGTAGCTCCGTCGTGGCCATTCCACGAGCAATCATGGCAGCCGCTCCCCACCAGAAGCCTGCGGGAGTCGGAGGCCCCCAAGACTTTTGTAGAATCTTCACGGCTGAGGGGACGCTTTTCGAGAATGGGACCCAAGCCCTATCAGGGAAGCGTCCGAGTTCCAAGGTGTCCCAGGGCCATTTTAGTGGACCAGGCCCAAAACCGAAGAGCCGGCCGCCATTTTGAGAGTCCTGTGGCAGCCGCCTATCGCTGCACCGCAAGAGCGGGAGCAACTTAACTACATGGTGAGCGAGACGCTGTAGTCGCAAGAGCGGGCGGTAAACAGCTGAATGGCGGAAGAGGCACAGTGTAGCAAAAGCGGGCGGAATGGCAACTAAAACGGTAAAGGGGCGCCCCACTACAGCGTGTCTTCAGGTCAAACGGATTGTGGGACAAAGTCCAGAATAGAAGAGTCATCAAAAGGTAAAAAGTTCCGCCGGACCCCGGGAGCCGGCCGCCTATGTCGGGGGCGATCTCAGGCTACACCAGTGCTATAAGACTTGGGGAGGGGGTCGGAGCCAAGCGTCTTCTCCGAGTCCGTGTCATCACACCGCCCCTCGGGGGCCTCCGTCAAGCGGTTTAGGGAGGTACCATATAACATTGTTTTCGAATGCAGTCAGGTCCACAAACGACCCTCACTTACTTTGGAATAGTGAAGCTGCAGTAGGTGGAAATAAGCTTCAGACAGTCTTACAAGCACTGCTTTTGTAAACATTTTTTGTTTTTTTTGTATTTTTGCACAGTTTTATATATTTTTTTTGTTTTTGATGGAGGGGAAACAACAAAGCACAGGCATTGAAAAAGGCTCAAACTCAGAACTCTGAACTATGGCACCCAATATCCAGGACTTTCCATCCGGATCTTGGCGCCTTGTGCTGCTTCCGACCTATTCACACATCGGTCCACTACTGACATCATCTTATAAACCAACGTTATGTAAATAGTTATTTAATAAAATGTTTTACCCTGTTTCTTTGCTGGTGTGTTGTCTATATTTTTAATATTTGCATAGGGTTTGTCGTTATTTTGGGCGGGGTGGGTGACGGAGCCGAGCTGTCTTGCAGCCCTCATGGTGTGGAGCTCAGTTCATCTCACTATTTTCGTATTTCTCATGAAGGGTTGTTTATAATATTTCTATTTTAGCGAGGTCAAAAAGAGATCCAATTAGTGGCCTACTGATTTTGCTCGATTACTTTTATTTTTTTACACGATTTTTCACGATCTGCAAAGACTAAACAGAGTATTGCGACTTTGTGCTTGTTTGTAAATAGAGAATGAACCAAAGAGAATCAATTGAAAAACAGTAAATGCTTGGATAATAATCAATCAAATGGAGAGACAAGCAGGCAGGACGGATTACAACGGGGGTAAAGGCCTGCGTTAACTACTCTTCACTATCTGCAAAGAGAGAGTACTACTAAGAGAAAAGAGGGGAGGGGGGCAGCGTTCAAAGCACATCAGCGTGCATAAATACGAAAATGTTTTTATCTATCACGTACTTTACATTTTAAAGCTTTTCATATTTGCTATTAAAAAACCAATGAAATTCACAGAAAAAACCATAGGTTATAGTGGATATATAGTTAGGAATTTGCATTTACAAAACCTTGAAAATTCAATGAAAAAACCATTGGTTTTAGGCCATATATAGTTAGGAATTAGCATTTACAAAACCTTATTTTACTCGCATAAAACCATTGAAATTCCATATATAGTTAGAAGCGCTAACTATATATCGCGCACCCGCAATCCACTGCTGATGATGTCACATATTACATCATTCATGACATGGTCAGTGACATCACTGATGACATCACTGATGACATCTCAAATGACATCACTGATGACATCACTGATGACAACTCAAATGACATCACTGATGACATCTCAAATGACATCACTGATGACATCACTGATGACAACTCAAATGACATCACTGATGACATCTCATTTGTCATCACTGATCACATCACTCATGTGATAATACAATGAACCTCTTCAGACTCTAATATAACCTTACATACACTCAGTATAAACAGACACTCACAGACTGTCACTCATCCATGGAGTTACTCACACACCTAGTCAGTCATGCAAAGAATCAATCACACCTCCATTTCCTCAACTATACAGTTATACACATCTTACTTATTCAAACATATAATAACACATATTTACTCTCTTATATAATCCCTGATACAAGCTCACAGTGATCGATACAGCCACTCACACATTCACTGGCTCTTATGTTCAGTTATTTATATATGTCAACTCTCACATGTATTGTGTTTTACATACGTACTTACTTGCACATGTAGCAATGAGAAATCCATTCACTCACCAACACACCCATGCACAGTCAACCGCCCATATAGCTGTTTCCACATGCACTCTTGAACTCATACTCCTAGTGAATCAACTGCTTACACATCTATGCACAGAGTCACGCACCTCCCAGCCACCCACACACACACTCAGCCTCCCATTCAAATACTTGGGCAACCAATCAATAACCCATATGGCCACTCTTATAGCTACTGATCAACACATGCAGCAGCTTACACAACAACAAACATACTGATGCACAAATTAAGACAGTTTAGTCACTAACCCATGCACTCAGTGAGACACATTTAATCACTCTTTCATACAGTCAGTCATGCACCTACTAAATTCTTCATCCAGACACTTATACATCCACTCATTCTTCAATATGTAATACATATTTTAACTTTACAGAAACATACAGTCACTGGATGTTGTCATCAGTGATGTCATCAGTGATGTCATTTGAGATGTCATCAGTGATGTCATCAGTGATGTCACTGACCATGTCATGAATGATGTAATATGTGACATCATCAGCAGTGGATTGCGGGTGCGCGATATATAGTTAGCGCTTCTAACTATATATGGAATTTCAATGGTTTTATGCGAGTAAAATAAGGTTTTGTAAATGCTAATTCCTAACTATATATGGCCTAAAACCAATGGTTTTTTCATTGAATTTTCAAGGTTTTGTAAATGCAAATTCCTAACTATATATCCACTATAACCTATGGTTTTTTCTGTGAATATATATATATATATATATATATATATATATATATATATATATATATATATATATATATATATATATATATATATATATATATTCACTGGAAAAACCATAGGTTATAGACCATATATAGTTAGGAATTCGCATTTACAAAACCTTGAAAATTCACTGAAAAAACCATAGGTTATAGACCATATATAGTTAGGAATTCGCATTTACAAAACCTTATTTTACTCACACAAAACCATTGAAATTCCATGTATAGTTAGTTGCACTAACTATATATCGCGCATCCGCAATCCACTGCTGATGATGTCACATATTGCATCATTCATGACATGGTCAGTGACATCACTGATGACATCACTGATGACATCTCAAATGACATCACTGATGACATCTCAAATGACATCACTGATGACATCACTAATGACATCTCATTTGACATTACTGATCACATCACTGATGATATCATTCATGTGATAATACGATGAACCTCTTCAGACTCTAATATAACCTTAGATACAATCAGTGTAAACAGACACTCACAGACTGTCACTCATCCATGGAGTTACTCACACACCTAGTCAGTCATGCAAAGAATCAATCACACCTCCATTTCCTCAACTATACAGTTATACAAACTTTACTTATTCAAACATATACTAACACATATTTACTCTCTTATACAATCCCTGATACAAGTTCACAATGATCCATACAGCCACTCACACATTCACTGGCTCTTATGCACAGTTATTTATATATGTCAACTCTCACATGTACTGTGTTTTACAAATGTACTTACTTTGACATGTAGCACTGAGATATCCATTCACTCACCAATACACTCATGCACACAGTCAACCGCCCATACAGCTGTTTCCACATGCACTTTTGAAACCATACATCTAGTGAATCAACTGCTCACACATCTATGCACAGAGTCATACACCTCCCAGCCACCCACACACACCCTCAGTCTCCCATACAAATACTTGGGCAACCAATCAATAACCCATATAGTCACTCATGTAGCTACTTATCAACACATGCAACAGTTTACAGAACAACAGACATAATGATGCACAAATTAAGACAGTTTAGTCACTAACCCATGCACTCAGTGAGACACATTTAATCACTCACTCATACAGTCAGTCATGCACCTACTAAATCCTTCATCCAGACACTTATACATCCACTCATTCTTCAATATGTAAGACATATTTTAACTTTACAGAAACATACAGTCACTGGATGTTGTCATCAGTGATGTCATCAGTGATGTCATTTGAGATGTCATCAGTGATGTCATCAGTGATGTCACTGACCATGTCATGAATGATGTAATATGTGACATCATCCGCAGTGGATTGCGGGTGCGCGATATATAGTTAGTGCAACTAACTATATATGGAATTTCAATGGTTTTGTGTGAGTAAAATAAGGTTTTGTAAATGCGAATTCCTAACTATATATGGTCTATAACCTATGGTTTTTTCAGTGAATTTTCAAGGTTTTGTAAATGCTAATTCCTAACTATATATGGTCTATAACCTATGGTTTTTTCTGTGAATTTTCAAGGTTTTGTAAATGCTAATTCCTAACTATATATGGTCTATAGCCTATGTTTTTTTCAGTGAATATATATATATATACATACATATATAAACATATATCATCTGTATATCTATATAAATACAAACATAAATGCATGCATACATATACTTATATGCATACAGATGCATGGTATTTACATGAAAGTTGAAAAAACACTAATAAAAGCAAAGCTAAAAAGCCACCTCATTACAAACAGAATGGCTTTAACTTAAACGAGGGCGAGATCTATTGCATTTTCAATGCTTGTTTACTTTGGTTCCATCAAGAAGGCTTTCAGATGTGTCACACATTTGCCATAAATTCTGAATGTTAGCACTCTAGTTGCACATTAGATCACTGTAGTAAAGCTACTGCTCACCAGGGACGTCTGCTGCTGGTATTCAAAGTGCATGTTTCAGTCTGCATGTCAGAATTTTTTTAATGAAATAGAAGAGGATTTGAGAAGTCACTCAAAATGATCCCTAATTTTTCTTTCTGAAGCACTAATCATACTTTCTATGGCAAAATTAACCCCCTCATGTTGTTCCTTTTTAAATTGAGTGTTTTCAGACTTACCACTTCATTCCAATCAAGATGGCTTCTGGTGTGCCATACTTTTGTCATAAGTAAGACTGTTAGCGCTCTAGTTGTTCTTTAGAACACTCTGGGACATTCTGTCATTGGGCTATACTTGGGGTACATCTGGGTGATATTTGGGCTACATTTAGGCTCTTTTGTCTCTGGTGGCCATCTTGGGAGACTGTATGTCAGAATTTTTTAATGAAATTGAAGAGGGTTTGAGAAGTCACTCAAAATGTACCCTAATTTTTCTTTCTGCAGCACTAATCATAATTCATATTGCAAAATATACCCCCTCATTTTGTTCCTTTTTAAATTAAATGTTTTAAGAGTTACCACTTTATTCCAATCAAGATGGCTTCAGGTGTGCCATACCTTTGTAATAAGTAGGACTGTTAGCGCTCTAGTTGTTCTTTAGAACACTCTGGGACATTCTGTCATTGGGCTATACTTGGGCTACATCTGGGTGATATTTGGGCTACATTTGGGCTCTTTTGTCTCTGGTGGCCATTTTGGGAGACTGCATGTCAGAATTTTTTAATTAAATAGAAGAGGATTTGAAAAGTCACTCAAAATGTGCCCTAATTTTTCTTTCTGCAGCACTAATAATACCTTCTATTGCATAATATACCCCCTCATTTTGTTCCTTTTTAAATTAAATGTTTTAAGAGTTACCACTTTATTCCCATCACGATGGCTCCAGGTGTGCTATACCTTTGTAATAAGTAGGACTGTTAGCGCTCTAGTTGTTCTTTAGAACACTCTGGGACATTCTGTCATTGGGCTATACTTGGGCTACATCTGGGTGATATTTGGGCTACATTTGGGCTCTTTTGTCTCTGGTGGCCATTTTGGGAGACTGCATGTCAGAATGTTTTAATGAAATAGAAAAGGATTTGAGAAGTCACTCAAAATGTGCCCTAATTTTTCATTCTGCAGCACTAATCATACTTTCTATGGCAAAATATACCCCCTCATGTTGTTTCTTTTTAAATTAAATGTTTTAAGAGTTACCACTTTATTCCAATCAAGATGGCTTCAGGTGTGCCATACCTTTGTAATAAGTAGGACTGTTAGCGCTCTAGTTGTTCTTTAGAACACTCTGGGACATTCTGTCATTGGGCTATACTTGGGCTACATCTGGGTGATATTTGGGCTACATTTGGGCTCTTTTGTCTCTGGTGGCCATTTTGGGAGACTGCATGTCAGAATGTTTTAATGAAATAGAAAAGGATTTGAGAAGTCACTCAAAATGTGCCCTAATTTTTCATTCTGCAGCACTAATCATACTTTCTATGGCAAAATATACCCCCTCATGTTGTTTCTTTTTAAATTAAATGTTTTTAGAGTTACCACTTTATTCCAATCAAGATGGCTTCAGGTGTGCCATACCTTTGTAATAAGTAGGACTGTTAGCGCTCTAGTTGTTCTTTAGAACACTCTAGGAGGCTGCAGTAGAACACAAAGGAATCAACTGACAGTCTCTGTCCTTGTTGGATGTACATGTTTTACTGAGAATGTCAGACTTCATTTTCACATGACTGAGAAAGATAATGTGAATTTACAGAAAATATGCTTTCAGTTTAGCTTATAGATCCCCTTCCAAACCACTGTGGGAAAATCATGAGATATTAGTTTTCTTTCAAACAATATTCATGATATCACAGCAGAAGGTTTTTTCACATGGTAAAATCACCTTAGAACCCACCACAATTCCTAAAACGAGTATGGTGCCATCAACAAATGATTTATAATGTAACTAAAGTCCTAAAACCCTCTATTAACTACAATGCTTTTTAATGAGGTGCTATCATGTATATTGGTCCCAAGATGGCTGCCAACACTTCTTGGATGAAGTGCTGACAGCCAATCAGATCAGATGTGTGGTTAGGCTCCGCCCAGATATATATCTTTTTTTGAACCTAAATTACTCAAAATCCACTGGAGCACATATATTGAGACCTAGCAAAGGCACATCGGGCTAACAGTCCCTACAATTTTGCCAAGTTTCGTGCAAATCCATTCAGCCGTTCGAGCTAAAAGTGAGGCCAACCGCCCTATGGAAATTAACATGGGAAAAACGTGTTTTGGGACCCCCCTTTTTTCTCGGCCCCCCCTTGATGAAACCCCCCCAAATTATCAGGGGCTGCTCAGAAACAAAATGTTCCATTTTCCTGAAAATTTCAGCCAATTCCGTCCACGAACGCCAAAGTTATTAGACATAGAATTTTCAAAAATCCCATAGAGAAAAAATCCTAACTATATATACCTACTGGCGACCGCCAGTAGGTAATATGTGTATATATATATATATATATATATATATATATATATATATATATATATATATATATATATACAAAATTGTAGCTATTCCCAAGCCTCTGTGTCGGCGGGCTCACTGCTGGGGTAGCCACCCTCTTTAAGTCAAACACATCCAAACCGGCGTATTCCCTCTCTCGATCACAGAAAGGAACAACACGGGAGCAGTGGCCTCTATTCTTAGTGCAGGTTTATTCAAACACAACGTCCTACGCATTTCGGAGTGATTCTACTCCTTCATCACGGGCCGTGATGAAGGAGTAGGACGTTGTGTTTGAATAAATCTGCACTAAGAAAAGAGGCCACTGCTCCCGTGTAGTTCCTTTCTGTGATCGAGAGAGGGAATACGCCGGTTTTGGATGTGTTTGATATATATATATATATATATATATATATATATATATATATGTATATATATATATATATATATATATATATATACATAATGCATATACATAGAAACACAGAGATACACACGCATACCAACAGTCACCAGCATTCACAATATTCAGGCATCAACGCATGCCATATAGCCCATAAATTACTCCCAAGCATTCATAAGAAAAAGAAATATAACAGATACTGTCTCAAACATCATTAAATATTCACACACGATTAGTCAGTCCTGTATCTATGTTCAAACATCATCAAATGTGATTGGACATCCATGCACACCAGTTATCAGTATTCATGTGTCCAATCACATACCGCACATACAACAGTTCATAGCATCTAACCCTTACTCAGAGCCCCAAAAAAAAATGTTCAAACATGCAAGTATGCCAACAAACAAACTTGCAAGTCATCAGACACCCTTGCAGGCCATCAGACACCCATGCACAATATCACATACCCACAAAAGGCACCTATACAACATGCACCTTTCCACATTCACAAACATATATGCACCATGCATATTTAGTAACACAGAACCTACTTGAATTAGATGCATGATGGCAGAGCTGATCCTACAGAAGAAACACTGCATCATAAGCCAAAATATGCAAAAGTGAAGTAGTTTCAGCTGGGAATCATCTGTAATGACACAAATCGTTATTTTAGATAAGAACACTTTTCATAGTGTATATCACTTATGCTTACAGTCAAATACCAATGTTCACAGAACATATTAGGGAGTCTGGCCACAAAACTGAATTTCTAAGGAGAGACTAAGGGGCTCATTACGATCGCTGACGGACGCGAGCCCTGAATAGGAGGGAACGTCTGCATGTGCTGCGGCGTTCCCTCCTGTGCAATTAGGATGTGACCGCCACCCTGGCGGTCACATTCTCTATATTTAACATTGCGGCGGGTGCGGCTTCAAGCTGCACCCGCCGCAATGTTAAAATGGCATGCATTGCATTTACATGCAGTAAGCGGCAGGGACCGCGCGTGCCTGCCGCTTTCTGCATGTAAATGCAGGGGGGTACCATAGTTACCCCTTATGTGCACCCCCCACCCAACCTTCACCCAGGGGGCCCGCAACGGGCCCCCGAAGTGAAGATCCGTATGCTTTTCCACGGCGTTGAATCCGCCGCGGAAAAGCATGTTTTAGAAGCCATCCTAATATGTCTGGCGGTGTCTAAGAGACACCGCCACCATATTAGAGCTTTTCCGCCGCTGTTGTAAGCCGACCGCGGCGGAAAAGTGGCGGACTGAAACCAAGACCCACCAGCCATCCGGGCCGGCGGTGGCTTCCGCCGGCCCGGAGGATGCGGGAAAACCGCAATCATAATGGGCCCCTAAGAGTGGAAAATGGAAAAAGATAATAGTGAGTAAAAGACAGAGAGAGAGCAGTAAGGCTGTTTAGGACGCTATAGGGAGATGAGAGATGGGGAAATTAGCCAAGGGCTGGCCCGTCCTTGCCAGGAAGAGGCAGGGCTACCTCTCTTGGCTTTGCTGATAAGGATCGTCTTGGGTAAGACATTGCTGACTTTTTACAATTCTTTGGCTTAATGGTGTTTCCTGACCTGCATTTCCTGGCATCTGTGGTCTGCTTATTGCCCAAAAGATAATCAGAGCAAGCTCAATCAAACGAGGACCCCAAGATCACCATGCGTGCACACGGGAAGAGTTTGCACATTACTCTCTGGACTGGGCTGATTGACTCTTGCACATTAGACTAACTTCGCTCTGACTTCTGTATTATCAAAATCTGCAGTCACCTTTTCCACTAATTGGCAAATTTTATTCCGCTTGTTCCAATATTTCTGTGAGTGACTACCTTGTATCAAGATTGGGTGGGCCTGGTAAAAGGGATAACAACTACAATGGGGAAACGTACCTGTGTTGTAAAATAGTCCCACCAAAAAACGACCACCGCTCCTAGGTTGCCACTGACCTCGATTGACAGAATGCTCCAAAGAGCAATAGGGGCAGTAACAACAGAAATGTAACTTACTGAGAGGCACTTCTCTTTAACTCCTGATCTTTGTCCCTTGATGTCAAACCAGTCCCCATCAAAATCCCCCACTCCGCTTCTAACATACCAAACAGAAACACTGCACCTTTGCCCGCAAAAAGAAGTAGTCCCTGAAATAGAAAATCATGAGGGGGTGCCACCAATATCTTACGCAAGACCGGCAAGCGCAAGCAAGCAAGTAGGGGGGCACCAAAGTGTAAGAAAGCTAATGGAGGGTCTGCAACCAGCTCAATTATCCCCAATGAAGCAAGAGACCGCTCTGCCAGCACACAAACGGATCTAGTTTACCCTTTTTGGGTTCAGAACATGGTTGGAGACTTACGGGCCCAAATTAAAATTGCCTAAAAAAAGGAATTGCTCCACTAGCTGAGCATCTATATAATCTGGAGACACTGTGGAACCACAGGGCAGCAAATATAAGTAATGACCCTGTTCAGTCTGTGGTGATGGGGATTGATTTTAGCTGCCAGGCAGCGATGTCAAGCTCGACATCTGTGGACAGCGAAGGGATTCTTAGGAGTCAGGACTCTATTAATCTATGTGGGGCCAGCCAATCTAACAACCAAGCTAGCAGGGGAGATAAATCAGTCAAGCCGCCACCTTCTAGACCTGTTCAACAGCAGGTGCAAACCCATACTGATTGTCTATTAGCTATGAACCCCAAGGCCGATACCAGGAGTAACAGCCTAGCCAACACTCTCCAGGGTGGAAATAAAAATGTCACCACCCCAACAGGGTCTAGTGAGCACTGTGAATGGTGCAGAGGAGCAGAGATTATAGCGGGCAGCTCAGAAGTAACGATTCAACTAACTATTAATCTACCCCCAGCTTCAGCTCCATATGTGGTCGTGCTGACGGGACGTAACGGTGCTTAAAAATGGCCAGAGTGAAACCTACTTGGAACTTAGGAATAAAAGCCTGTTCTGGCTGGCAAAGGCACAGGCAGCTACCCTCTGATAGAGTGGGAGAAATTATTATGGTCCGCAAACTGGGTTGGAACCAGCCCCAGGCTGAACCAGAGAGACTGTGTAGTCATACATTTTAGAAGTCCCCAGACTGTACGCTGGTTACTGACACAAGAGCTGAGACCTCAGGAGTCACATACTCAGATACAATCTGTATCAGACTATTTTTATCCACATGCTCACCAACCAGACAGGGCTATTACCTCCTTAGACCACTCTAGATGCCCATCGAATTTTCAGGACAACAGTCACAGGTACCCCCCTCCGAGACCCCTACTGTTTAATTTACCAGTATGGAATAGATTTGAGAGCCTTGAAGAAGTGGATTGACAAATAGTGGGGGAGGATAAAGTCTGCAGAGGGAGAACTATAGGGCATTACTGTGAGGCCGAGGTGCCTAGCGCAGAGCAACAAGTTGAGTATAATAGTCTTGGGGTAAGGGCAGACATGCAGGGTAAGGAAATTCTAAAGTAGTGGGGACTCGGTGACCATGCAATATTTTTGGAAAGGTCCCCGGATCTACTATTTTACCCAGTGCCCAATTCCTTAAAATGCCCCGAGATGGGGACAACACTACCTACTGGGACCCTGGGTAACACCTCTGAGGCTGCATTAGGAGGCACACAATTAAAAGGAAATCATGTACGCAATGATGCCAAGGCCTCACAGAACTTAGGGAGGAAGCAAAATGTTTTATCATGGAACGTTGCAGGCCTGAAAAGCAAACTATCTTGTTCCGATTGGGGACTATTTGTGGACCAATTTGATATTTGTTTTTTTCAGGAGACCTGGGCACGTCAAGATCCCCACAGGGTGGGGTTTGCTTCATTTAACATCCCAGCTACCTCAGGAGGAAGGGGCAGACCTTCTGGGGGCCCCTGCATTTAGGTGGGCTCCCACATTGGCTGTATAGCCAAACATCTGGATTCTTTTTCCAATGACATCCAATGTGTAGTGCTTAGCTTCCCAAACAATTTGGTACTGGCTCTCACTAATGTCTATTCCCGCCATGTTAGCGTGACCAAGGAATCACCAACTTTTGATCACCTGACTTCTTTTATCCCCACGGTTCCCCCTAATGCTTGGGTAATAGTGGGGGGAGATTTTAATTGTCAATTTGAGCCACTTCCGAAAATAACCGACTCAACTCTTAATGAGGAGGATGCATACTGGTCCATTCTTGAACCACAAATTCCACCAATACAGGCTTGGTCGCCACTAGCAATCCAGATAAATGCATTTACACTGACCCATTCTCTGAGAGCATGCCATGGAGAGCCTCAGATACACCATGGAACTCCACTTTTAATTGAACCGGCCAAGCCTCCGTTCTTGATTACATCCTAATGGAGACAAAGCATTGGCACAGAGTTGTTGATTTTGTAGTCTATCCTCGCCATTACAGCTATCATAACGTTTTATCCCTTGTCTTGGACTTACCAGACCTTGGAATTGCTCTGACCACTAGCAATATCGCAGATAGTGGGCTAACGTTAGCTAACAGGAAAAGGATTAAATGGGAGGCAATACACCAGTCACCAGGGAAGCTGTACGTTATACGCAGCCGTAGTCCCGGTCTTAAGAAAAAAAAGTGAACTGGTTTAAGGGACACCCACTCCTGACTTATTCGAAGAAATTGCAACATTGCACGCAGGGATGACATCTAACCTGGCAGAAGTGTTCCACCCAGAGATGCATACCAAGAGGAATAAAGTAGTCATCTACTCCTGGTTTAATGACAGCAGCCGCAAGGCCAAACAGAATCTATTGGCGGCTATCAAAGCGAACAATAAACCACCCATCAGGCAAAAGAGGGTGTTGTATAAAGAGATTACATGTCTAGCAAAAGAGGAGTGGGAACTGAATAGATGGGATGATTTGAAAGCTGCACTAAGCTCTAAAGACTCGACGAGGTTCTGGTCAATAGTCAGCACGAGCAGTAGTTAGGGCAAACTAGCAGTAGAACCTAATATAGCCGTAGAAGTGTGGGAAGCACACTTTCTGGCTCTGTACACCACCAAGGAAACACTGGGCTCCTACTCCCCCTCAGTACCGTCTCTGTACAGGGATAACTGTGAAGAAGCATCACAGTTTACTCTGTCAGAGGTGGTAAATGTGGTAAACAGGCTCCCGTCCGGCAAAGCTCCTGGATTGGACAGGAGCCCAGGAGATCTCTTCTGGCATGAATCAAAAATTTGGGGACCCTTATTTACACACTCTATTCTGTTGTGTGTCCATTTAGATACCGTATATAGATTTCCAGATTCATGCCCTTATATAGGTACAATTCACCTTGCCCTTATGTAGGCATAGAAATCCAGCCCTTATTTAGTCATTGCTCATGCTAACCAAATACAGGCAAGGTCAACTACATCCGATCCTCTTCATTACATCGAGTTCTTGGAAAACCAGACTCTTAAGCCTGGACGCAGGACAAACATCGGTAATGATCCTTTTGGACCTCAGTGCTGCATTCAATACCGTGTCACATGCCATCTTGCTGCACCGTCTAGAAGAGGCTGGTGTCGGTGGCCTTGCATTGAAGTGGCTAGCATCATTCCTCTCTGATAGGACTTATACGGTGATTGCCCCCCCGTTCTCCTCATCTACCTTTCCCATCAAGCATGGCGTACCACAGGGTTCCTCTATGAGCCCTCTGCTCTTTAACCTGTATGTTCAACCTCTGGCTGTAATGGCCAGGAGCAGGGGACTGACAATGGTATCCTACGCCGACAACACTCAGCTGGTGGTAGCCCTTTCGAGCAACTCCAGGCACGACGCTGCAAAGTTTCAAGGCGATCTAGCGGCAGTTGCCGATTGGATGACAGCTAACTGCCTCTAGCTGAATGCTAGCAAGTCGGAGGTGTTGCTAGTGGGAAGGGACCATAGGCTACGGAATGAACACTGGTGGCCCATGAATCTAGGCACCCCCTCCTCCTAAGCAGGTGGTAAAGAACTTAGGGGTTTGGATGGATTCTTCTCTTGGTTTTCAGACTCAAACAAAGAAGATGACGGGCAATTGTTTTGATTTACTGCACGGGCTGAAACCCATTTTAGGTTTCTTTGATGCACCAACCAGACAGATCATTATTCAGGCCTTGATTACATCCAGACTTGACTATGCGAACTCTCTGTACCTAGGGGCCAACAAGGCCAAAATACATAGGCTACAGAGAATACAGATGCTGCTGCGAGAGCTATTCTGGGCCTACGTAGAGTCTGTTCGGTGACCAGTAAAATGTGTTGCCTTCATTGGCTGACTGTGGTTCAACAAATCGAGTTCAAGGCTCTTTGTATGTATGTATGTATGTATTGGTTTTTGTTAAGCGCCCATATCACCCATAGGTCTCATAGTGCTAGCTGAAGGCTAATCAGACCACAGTGTTTTTTAGAAAAGCCATGTTTTTAAGGCTTTTCGAAAAGTCTTGTGATTTGTTTCAAGACGGAGGTGCAGTGGTAGAGTATTCCAGATCTCTGGTGCTGTTCTGGAAAAAGACCTGCTGCCGTTTTTCACCGTGCGGACCTTAGGAACGGTTAGAAGGTGTTTGCTTGCCGAGCAAAGTGTTCTTACTGGTTGGTATTTACTCAGTTTCTTTGCCAGGTAGATTGGGCCATTATTGTTAACAGTTTTTTGTACCAGGCAGCATATCTTAAATGTAATCCTCTTTTTGATAGGGAGCCAGTGAAGCGTTTTTAGTCAAGGGGCCGATGGTGAGCGTGGAGGAAGGTTTAACACTAGCCTAGCTGCGGTGTTCTGCAGCACTTGGAGTTTAGATAGTAGTTTTTCATTTATGGATGCAAACAACGCATTGCCATAGTCCAGGCGGTTTATGATTAAACCCTGCACCAAGGGTAAACGAGAGTGCAGCGGAATCCATTTGAAAATTTTCCTGAGGGATCGCATTATACCATAGCAGGTACGAGTCACAGTGCTTACATGATCAGCCATTGAAAGTTTGTCGTCCATTATTACTCCTAGGTTGTGGACAGCTGACTTTGGAAGAGCGCATGACCCTAATGAGGGTGGCCACCAGTTGGAAGACCAGATGTGTTGGGCATTTCCAAAGAGCAGAATTTCTGTCTCGTTTGCATTAAGCAGGAGGTGATAAGTGGACATCCAATCGTTTATGGTTATCATATATTGTATAAAGTTTTGCTGTGTATTGATATGGTCAGAACCCAGAGTGATCAGTAGCTGTGTGTCGTCAGCGTACGACACTGCGTCGAACCCATGTGCTCTAATTATTTTCGCTAAGGGTGACATGTATTGGTTAAAAAGGATAGGACTCAAAATTGATCCATGGGGGACGCCCTTGTTGATAATCTGACTTTTAGAAGAGAATCCACCAATTTCCACCTTAACACCATCACTGCTAATGATATTTTCCTCCTGTGCTGGAATTTTCAAAAGTCCATTGATCATGACGAGCTGGGCTCGTCATCAGCCTGGTAGGAGGCTACTTCATGACGAGCCCAGCTCGTCATGAGCCTGGAATGGGTTAAAAGATCGGTCCGAGAGGTAACTTTCAAACCACTGTAAAGCGGAGCCCTCAACACCACATTCTCTTTGTATAGCCTTCAAGATCTTGAAACTGTCTTCCCCTATATCTTGACAGATTTGCTCTCTTTTTATGTCCCATCCCGTCCGCTCCACTCCATGGGGCAACATTTACTGGTGGTACCTCGGGTCAAGAGAACCCGGGCCGGAGGCAGTTCCTTCCGGTATAGAGCGGGGACTCTCTGGAACTCTTTGCCACCCCATATTTGAGGGCTTGACAACTTGTCTGAATTTAGGAAAGCTATTAAAACCTTTCTTTTTCCCACTGTGTAAACTGCCTCCTGCGCTGATGTTGCCTATTCTGCTACTAGCGGCGGGACGCCTCTTTGCTTGGGCAGCTGTCGCGCTCAATAAATGAATTAAATAGAAACAGAAATAGAAATTTAGGACTTCCCCTTGCCTGAGTATTGATTTCTCCAAGAACTCATTTATTATGCATGAACATCTATTCCTTAGGGGTTCATTCATATCGTTCTTATGCCTGACTTGTGCATCAATACTGACATTCCTAAACACCTTCAAGGTATAAATATACCTTCACTTGCTATGGCAAGGCACAGTGCGGTTCGACTATCTACTTGCACAACGCGGCTCACCACAGAAAGTCCTGAAAGAAGTCAAGTATCCAACTGACGAACTAATTAAGACGCTGTCATTCCTCCTCACTGAGAATCCAGCTCCAGTGTTTCTGACTCCCCTTGTGGGGTGTTAGAGATTGAGTCCCGGGAAAGAGATACCAACCTCTCTCATTCTAAGGTATGGAGCTAATTAGAACCTAGAGAAACTATTGGAAATTCTTGGCAAAACTAAAACTTAGACTAGAAAAAAAAGAGCACCTACTTCTTCCCTCGTACTACACTTAGGTTCGGTACACTGCGCTAGGATTATTTTAGAAGCACCAGTTGAGTATTTAAGCCTGTGTTATTTATGTATGTATTTTTATATATGTCATAGCTACAGATCATGCTATTACAGTATTATTTTATATTACTGTTAACGTTGTACATATTATACTTCGCATTCTGTCTTACGATTGTATCAGTTCATATCTCTTGCATGAGAAATAAGGCTGTTCAATAAACCCTTTCATTGAAACGCCCGTCTCTCTATTTCTGTGCAACTCTGTAGAAACGAACCCTGCACGATTGACTGAGTGAAACTGTGATCTATTATTTCCATGACTCAGAAGATATTGTTCCGATTCTAATGGAGACAAAGTTGTCATGTTTATGCGGTTGTCAGAAACTAATCCCTTATTGTTCAGTCGAGAAGTTTCTAGTGACCTCTGAGTTAGCTGGCACACACAAGTAATTAAGTTTATTGTACTTGATAGAGACATACTGACCTCAGTCTTATGTCAAATCTATAATGTATATTATTCTAATGCGCAGAGCCTATCAGTGATATAGGAACTACACTACATTTCAATGCCATCCTGAAGGGTATGCCAATCCTCGAAACCTGGGCAGAAGCAGAAATAGTCCCAATTTTAAAAAAAGGTTCCCCTCTCCTACCAGCCGACTACAGACCAATTAGTCTGATTGATGTGGCACAAAAGCTTTCCGCGAGACTAATCCTTGACTGCCTACAAGCCCGGATGGATGACCAGGCGATCCTAAGCCCATATCACGCTGGTTTCAGGAAGAACATTTCCACCATTGACCAAATTTATAGATTACAACTAATTCTTTGGAAAACGGTGAGAATGGAGGGTGGGGGGGGAGGAGCCAAGATGGCGATCGGGACGGACGCGTAGGCTCCCGGCTCCGTGAACCTCCGAGCCCCGTACGACTATCCTGTCATCATCCTGATATTGCGCCTCAATTTGGTGTTGGGGAATGAGCGCTGAAACCGATAGCGCGATCCCGAGATCCCTGCCGGCCCCATAGCCGGAGAAATCTGCGACGGCAGTCAGCGGCCCTAAAGACTCTTGAACCGGGACGTCAGCTGCAAAACATGGCCGGGTGCTGATGCAACAACAGCGGCCATCTGTTCTGGGGCGGAGTCGGTCTACTGGAGCGCAGTGTCCATTGGTCGGATTTTTACCACAGACGTCCTGATTGACAAGCAATGCGGCCGTGCAGCACCCCCGAAGCGATGGCCGGGTGGAAACTTTATATATATGCGAAGCGCAGATGGTAGCTGCTCCGATGCTGTTTAGGATTCGGCCCGGTTTTCGCGGACTGCTCCCGAATTTTCGGCTGGCGCTGAATCGGAGCGAAGATGACCGCTGCAGGAGACCGTTCCTTGGGGGTCGGCCTACACTGTCTCCGCGAATCGGATAGTGGTCGCATCGAGCTGGACTCGCCGTGGACCGACTCCTAGTCCCCATTTGCGATGGAAACGCCAGAATGCCGCCTGGATGAGATGGAGACTGCCATCCTGGCTACCGGGGTACAGCAAGAGGGGGAGTGTGTACAGTCAAGTGGCGCTGCGGTATGTGAGAAAAGGGCTACGCTGTTCTGCGGTGACATCCTTGCTGCTATTGGTGACTTTCGATCTGTCTGGGAACACTGTTCCCGTGAGCTGGGGAGGAAGCTGGATGGTGTCACGCTCATGCTGGGGCGCCTACTGTCGGACGACCCCCTGGTGCACGAGGATCTGCCCCAAACAGTCTCCGAGGGGGGTGCCGTGGCCGCCCTTGTATGCGGAGGGGTACGGGTGATATTGGACTATGCTGTGAATTGTGGACAGCTATCCGTGGCTTTGGACTATTCTGATAGTTCCCTCTCAAAGCAGATGATAGCGGCTTCGTACTCTGCTCCGCTACCGACGTCCTATGCTTTGCCACAGCGACGGCTGGCCCCTATGCCTGCTTCTTCCGCCTTTGTCCTCGCATCCCTGATGTGGAGTACGTGTCCTGGGACTGTATTGGGGAAGATGGCCGTACGGGCCGATGACTCTGTTGGTGGCCACCGACGACCATCTTGTATGCTCATGTTGCTCTCCGGCCTTGCTTGGACACTTTGTTTCCTTATATCGGCTGATGCGGGAATCAATCGGCAGACATGCCTCCGGGGACTTGCAAGGACTGGCCAAGGATAAGATGTATCCCTTAAATGTTGCCAATTAGGTGGCTGGCGGGGGTGGGGGGCGCGCGTTATTCTGATACGCTTATTGGTGCAATATGTTGCTAATTCTCCCCATTACTGATTGACTTTATCGATTACTGTTGTGGATTATGTATCTTGGGGAGCAGTGTGTTTTGCGGGAGGGGGTGGCCGGGAGCCCGTATGGATGGCCCTCCCCCAGTTTTATAAAAATAAAAATAAAAATGTTTTCCTTCTCTTCTCTGTGACTAAATTTCGGGTACTCTTCATGGGCGACAGGCACCCTGCTACGGGAGGGGTCGGCCGTAGCCTCTGCAGGGGTGCAGGGTGGGGGGTTGGGGGAGGGGTTTTTTGTTTTGTCCTTTCTCAGTTTCTATGGCCTCTTTTTTGTCTCTTCTCTTCTCCTTTTCTTTGTCTTCTCTATCTTTTCTTTCCTTTTCTGGGTCAGCATGACAGTTAGACATCGCGCCTTTTGCCGTTTTTGCTCTTTGTGTTTTTTGTAATCATTACTACGGTAGCCTCACGTTCATGGGGTGGGCGATGACTGGTGCGAAATGTGAGTACGTGCTCTTTCATCCTGATCAGTATACTTCAGCACCGATACCTCGATTATGATTATCTGTTCTGTTGATACTCTGTTGCATGCATTGCCCACTCTATGTCCTCGGTTGATTGTACTGCATCTGATCCTTTTTATTTTATAATATTAAAATTAACCTTATTGAATCCTGTAACTCAATGGTCACGTTAAACTGAAGTTCTATTTTGGAAAAACTGTCGTATTTCGTACTGGGGGGACTGCTGAGTTGCTTTATTATTGACGGATGTGCTAAAAATTGCTTTCGAGGCCGACCAGGGTGGTTGTAGGCTCGTATATGTATGCTATTGATGCACAATAAAGGTTTTCCAAAAAAAGAGAATGGAGAGTGGAAGCCTTTATGTAATTTTTGTGGATCTGAAGTCGGCCTTTGACTTAGTGCCCAGAGGAAAACTGTGGGAGGTACTTATAGAAATGGGGATTCCCTCTAATCTGCTGACCATACTTGTTAGATTACATGATGCAAATTTTGCCCAGGTAAGATGTGGAAAAGGAGGAATAATGACATCGCAGTTTCCAGTTGACAGAGGTGTAAGGCAGGTATGTGTGCTCGCACCAACCCTCTTTTGCCTCTTTGTCAACGCATTACTGGCCCAATTTACTGAGGTGAGGGAAAATGATGCACCCAAATTGGCAGACACCAAGGTCCCCGCAATCATGTTTGCTGATAACACCCCCTTAATGTCCAAATCCCCTATGGGCATGCAAAGGATTTGGACTGTTTTGTCATCTTTTGTAATAAACGGGGATTGGAGATAAATACTCAAAAAAACAAGTTCATGGTTTTAACACGCCTAAACACTTTGTCCCAACCCCAATTTAGATGGCATTAGACTGGACAGAGTGACGGTATTCAAATATTTAGGGGTCACCCTGACAGAAAACATGGAGTCGGGCCCACAAATTGCTAAATCCCAACTCAAATCAACCCAGACATCCGGAGGAATCATTAAATTATTAAGAAATTCTTCCTCCAAACCTGCAGGTCCTGTAACAGAGATTTACAAGATGCAAGTCAGAGGTGCGACATTATATGGAGCCGAAATATGGGGGCACTGCTGCTGACAAAATCTGAGTAAAGTAGAAAATAGCTTTATGAGGCAAGTTTTGGGTCTCCCCTCCAGCACTCCTCTTATCCCACTTCGGCTGGACTTAGGGATCAGACCAATTGGGGAGGAAATAGGATTGAAACCCCTCACGTTCTGGTGCAGATTATGGGTGACTCCTGAGTTGATTGGCTACAGAATGGAACTGAAGGCGAAATTGAGTATTCCTGGTGCTGCAAAAATACCCTGGTTTATTCATGTAAAAAAAGAATGTACTATGCTGGGCAAACCAAGCCTGTGGAGTAACCAAGAGAAAGATTGCCCTTCAATTTCCCATTCTGAACTAGTGAATGCCTACCGAATGAGCAAGCTAGCACAGGTGCAAGGGAACCCGCCCACCGGACAATTGACAGCTAAATTCCTGTTCTTGAAGGAGGAATATTTATTTGAGCCTTTTTTTATGACATCTATCCACCCCTGGCAAGGAAACTATATTTTCAGTTCAGATGGGGTACCCTTCCGCTCCGTGCCTTTTCCTTTAAATGGACGGGTGCAGCCCGGAGGGAGTGCCCATCCTGTAGCTGGGAGGAAGAGCCAGAGCACCATGTCATCTTTTTTTATCCAGCCTATAAATCAACAAGGAAGTCCTGGTTCGTTCCTCTTTGAAGGAATTTCGTGTTTGCACACTGTGCAGAAACATTCAGAGTTTTAAAATACGACACTTGTAAACCTATCGTATTTGCTGTATCGCAATTCTTGACCTCCATGTGGCACAGGCGCTGGATGTTTATAGACAAGACCAAACAGCAATAAAATCAACTTTGCCCTCATAAACTGCAGGTTCCCTAAAGAATTTTAATTCTTCTTTAGTTTTTTTTAATTTTTTTTATCTTTTAAGCCTGCATGCTTTTAGAAGTATAAGCCATTGTCTGATTTTATTCTAGTCATAATGTGATCTAAGGAACTGACAATGTACAGCCATCTTATATTTTTAGACAAATTTATACTATCTGGACCATCACTGTTAATATTCATGGGTTTCTATCATGGCTTTGTTCTATCAAGTCAGTGCCTCTTTCTTTGTAATTATTCAATCTACATGATTTCAGGAATTATTGTATATAGGTGATGTGCCACTGTAAACTTGTTTTTATTGTCCGAACTACGGAGGTGTTGTAACTAGATCCATGTAAACAAGCATGGTAATTATTGTATCATTTTAAATCGTCATGAATTTTAATGTATTGTTTTTTCTATGCACGCTTTTATGGTTGCCTGACCGAAAGAAAGTTTTTATGATGTTTATGATGAAATTAGCTGGTTAATTAGTGTGGAGCAGGACTTACCTTGAGACTGTCTTTACCTGCCAATATACCATCAGATACCCTAACAACGCCAACCCCTTTCACAGGTGGCCCAAAAACAACACTCTTCCAGCACTCTGAGAACTCTAAAACGCCTATAGGCTCCCTTCACACAATTCCAACCTATACTCGTCGAAAGAAATGCTTCAAAACTCCATCAGGGGTAGCAAGGACTATATAAATGCAAACCTTTTTCCCTCTTCTATTCCTCCGCTATCCTCTTCAATCAAAATAACTGACTAATATCAACCACTTAAATTACTTTCATATTTCACTATACTAACTCTCCACTAATCCTTTATAGATTCTGGAGTACAGTGCTACTCGCCAAAAAAGCGCTTCAACACCCTATCAGGGGTAACAAGTATTATATAAATGTAAACCTTTTTTCCTCTAGCCCTTCACTATCCTTCTGAATCCAAATAACTGACTAACATGTCCACCACTCAAATTACTTTCACATTTCACTGTACTAATTCAACACTAATCCTTTTTGGGTTCCGGAGTAGCATGCTACTCACCGAAAAAGCAATTCGACGCCTGCTCAGGGGTATTAAGCGTTATATAAGTGCAATTATAATTAGACTAACAATTGAAATTTTAAGAATAGACCTCTCTCTAGCCTCCATCACTACTATGTATGGGTTGCCACACTTCAGCCACGGAAATGCAGGCACTTTAATTATGCCTCATGCATTCATTCATGCATCTTCATTTTAGAGCCATCACCTTGCCTTGATTTCACCACATTCAAGCAACCCTAGGAAAGTTCATTTTTAGGTTTTGACTGCACAGCGTTGTGCTTGTGATCAGGTTTTGCCTGAACAGCGCTGTGTTTGTGAAATCTATTGGATTTCATATAAATCTTAAAAGGGGTTACATCCCATCCCCTTGCTTCCCTTGTGTTTTATTGCTTGCCACTTACTTTTCCTCTGTTTCTGATGTACATATTACTGACAGGAGACTTACAATTTGCATACTGTCTGCTGATGGGCATTTTTCCTTATCACCTGTTACTGCACAATATATTGCCTTTCCAGTGGCGGCTGGCTTTTACCGAGGGTGGTGAGGCGGGGGTTACAAAAAAAATAATTAAAATAGACATAACTTGGTGAATTGCAGTGCCACATCCTCCTCCCTCGGGTGACTTCACAGAAAGCTCTGACGCAGGTAACTGCACTACCCAATCCTGGTGCTGTGTTCACAGCATGAAAGCAGCACCAGAATTGGATAGAGTGGGCTCTCCCAGCGCTCCTAAGAACACAGGAAGCCTGCCTTTTCTCTAACCCAGCTGTCTAAGTCAGCTAGGATAGACAACTTTAAAATGCGTGTGTCTGGCCGGCCGCCATAGAGACATGCACATTTTAAAGCACATACAACCTGATTCATGAAGCCGAAAAGGGCTCGCAAAGGGCCAGATTCTGAGAATCTGGCCCTTTGCGAGCTCTATTTTTGCATTTGGGATTCATCATCCCAAATGCAAAAATCGGTAATAGCGATTTCGCTATTTTGCGATGAATTACCTTTAAGAAATCTCTATTTGAGATTCCTTAAATGCAATTCATCATCCATTTTAAAAGTGCGAAATCGCAATTTCGGCTCGCTATTTACCGCGAGGTCAAACCTCGTGGTAAATAGCGAAAACTTAGAAAAATGCTTTTAAAAGCATTTTTCTAAGTTGCATGTTGCACACACACATGTCCTTTGGACATGTGTGTGCGCAACACCTGTTCATATTTACTTTTAAGGGGTGCTACAGGGTGTCCTTTGGACACCCCTGGCACCCTTTAAATCGCAATCCTATTTGCGATTAGCAAATTGCTAATCGCAAATTAGGAATACTCCCCATTCATTCCTATGGGCCTTTTGGCCCATAGGAATAAATGGGGAGTTATTCCTTATTTGCGATTAGCAATTTGCTAATCGCAAATAAGGAATATGTAGGAATCGCTTTTGTTTTTGCGATTCCTACATGAATGCCGTTTTGCGAGTCTGAAATAGCGATTCCTTATGATTCGCTATTTCAAACTCGCAAAACGGCCCAATGATGAATCAGGCTGATAGCTCTCTGCTGCTGTCACTCGGCAGCACTGGCCCAGCCCCGTCCTGACACTTACCTGAGGACGGGTTGCTGAAAAATAAAAAGGTAATAAATTAACTTTATTACTGTTTTATTTTTCAGCTCTGGGCTTGGGAGGGGGGGACGCTCCTCTGCTCAAATGGAGGATCTGTCCCTGTGCCTTTCTCAATAAACAAGTCATAACATTTTTATGGAGTTCCTTTAAATTATATTGCACAACTGCTCAACAGCCTAAAATTATTATCAATCACGAAGGCAAAACCTAAAGCATGTACCAATGCTTGTGAGAGATTAAAAAAAAACGAGGAAATATATTTTCCTCATTGACTTCTATTGACGCTGAGGCTATTTCTGGCGGGAGACAGCCAAAATAAAGCACATTTTGGCCTAAGAAATCGTGAGTCTCCTTCCTGAATTGAGTCTGTTGGCATACATGACCCTCGTATTGGTTTGGAAAAGTTGACAGGCCATCCATGCCCTGATTTTAGAAGAAGGAGATTTAAAATAATTATTGGGAGAATGTATTTTCCTCGTTGACCTCTATTGAAGCAGAGGCAATTTTAGGCAGGAGTCAGTCATTATAAAGCCATTTTGGGCATAAAATCTCTTGCTTCTCCTGCCTGAATCAAGTTTATTGGCAGATATATGATCCTCCTCCTATTGGGTTTGAAAAGTTGGCAGGCATGTTACTACGCCACACGAGATCTTTCGGGAGCTTCCACCCCGGCGAGCCGCCGTGTTTCTTAAGGAGCAGAGAGCGCTCTTTGCCCTGAAAGACTGACTGACTATATTAGTCACTGTGTAGAAACGAAAGCCAGGGGCCGCTGCCTGGCTCCTCCCACAGCTCCAGCTGCGCCTTCTGTAAGCTGTTCGAGCTGCAGCGGGACCCTGCCTGGCTCTAGACTTCGTGACATTGACCTGTGAGCTTCGATGGTGGACTGGACCCGGATCCGGGGTGAGTAGCATTTTCGGGTATCATCGAAATTCCAAGTTACTGCTGTCAATCTTTAAACAATTACTGCTGTAAATCTTTAAACAAACTTTAAAGTGCACGTATGCAGCTGTCTCACTCTTTTTTTTAACCACATTTTGCGTTCTTGTTGATTTATTTGTATGAACTGCAGGAAACGTTAAAGGACGTCACACAAGGCTCCAAAATGCCAGCGGTAGCAGAAGTGAGACCGTGCAGCTTTTGACGCCCGATGATATCACAGGATTGAGCTCCTTGCTAAGCTCTCCAGTAGCCTAGTATTTGGCACTGAAGGGTGGATGGAGGGTAGGGAAGGGCATGTGGTGGAAAACTACTTCTAGTACACCGGGCTCGTAGGGCACGTTCTGCTCCTTTCTGACTAGGGTGACCAGATGGCACCGCCTCCACGTACCCATCCTTAGCCTCCACTTTTGCATCCCTGGACTTTGCCTTTACATATCTTTGTTATCAGAGGTCATGGTCTGATTAAAATGAACCAAGACTAAAACTCCCATAATGCACTTTTATTTAAAAGCAAAGGTCAGGAATGGTGACATGGACCTTTCTGGTTACCCTGCTCATAAACTACAGGCCAGGAGTAGCAAGGCTAGAAAAAGTACTAGCCCACTGGCACACAGCTAGTAATCCTGCTAAATCATCTGGGCTGTACGAGTTTTAAAAACGTGACAACTACCAAACTTAGTAATAAATAGTTCAGATCAGCTGACAATAGTGTTGCTTAGGAACCTCCTGATGATTCCATAGCGACGCTCATTGTTTTTGATTCCTTGTATCTTAAATCTTGTGTCAAATAAAACAAAAATTCTCAGCTCAGTGGAAACTTACTGTAGTAATATTGAGCCGAAGAGACTAGGCAATAATTAAAGAAACTAAGTGAAGCACTATTATGCACACCGAGATATTACGTGATCTCTGGAAGGTGTCAGAGGTACGCATGAACATATTGTTTTTGGCTCTTTTTACCATGTCTACCAAAGACGACGGATGGAAAATGATGCCTTTGGTCAGTCCCTGCATGTGTGTGGAATACAGAGTGGTTCCTGGAAATCCAGAATTAATGTAACATCCATAGCATCCAACGAGAACCCATAAGACATTGCATTGTGGGAGGAAGGCGGACACTGTGTATACAGGGAATTATCTGTAAGCATGTAGCGATGGGCAGAGCTAAATTTGTGCCAGTACCTCTGAAGGGATTCCAGACAGGTGTCACAACTTCAGTGCTAGAGTCAAGAAATGAACAGCAGTGTGGAAGGGCTGATCAATGTGGATACAAACCCCCAGGGTCTTATTTATAAAAGAAGGATGTAGTATTCTCTATCTGTTCGTAGATGTTTATTTTAGACCATGTGATCTCATCGTTAAGCCCAATGGTGTTTGTCTTAAACTTGAAGCCCACCATTGTTCTTTTTCAAAAAGCCATGTGGGGATATTCTCCTGTTGTATGGTCTCCAGGATGATCCTTCTCAATTCTGCAGGAATTTGGTTGACTGCGATGAAATGTGTACTCAGTTTTGTCTTGAGACAACGGCACCTGATGTTGCTGCAGTGTTCGATAATTCTTGTTTTGATAGGTCTGGTGCTCATTCCTATGTTCCGTAGACTGCATTAGCATGAGATGTGGTAGATGCAGTTATTGATTTGGCAGTTGGTGTGTTTTTAGTAATGCCCATTTGTCCCTCAAGCCCAGATCAATCTCTTTGGTATTATATGTCAAGTGGCATATGCTGTAATATATGCAGGGATAATGTCCCGTCACTGGGGTTAGCTCTCGTACGTCAAGGTGTGGTGTGTACCACAAGGTAACGGATATTATTGGTCTGTTTGAACTCAAAGAGAGGTCCCTCAATCTTGTTGTTAGAATCAACCATATTTTATTGATAGCTTTCTTTACAAGGTTGGATGTGGGAGTAAACATAGTGAGACGTGACAATTTAGATTGGCCATCTTTTTGGAGGGGTTCCAGAATCTCTTGCATGTGGATATTGCAGGCTGCGTTCACAATGTATGTTGAGTAGTTGTGGTTCTCCAGTTAGCTTTCTAGGGCATCTGATTAGTTCATTAAAGTGGCCATTTCACTGCAGGCCTGTCGCAGTCACAGGAACTGGTCAAAGGGGAGGCTCATGGGTGGTCGCTATCAAACAGACTGACTTCCTGTCAGTGGCTTTTTAAAAAGTCCTGATTTCAGGTAGACTGAGTTTCTTCTTTCTTAGTTCCCAGATACTATATTTAACACTTTCTACCCAAAATCCAGAAAGAGACACAACCACTTCCAGGGAGACCCATTGATTCCAGCTTTGCATCACTTTTTGAACCTTTGTCAAAGTTTCATGTCCACTTCTTGAACCCTCTGGTGGAGAAGACACTGACTTTCCTGAGGGACACCAAGTACATTCTTAACCATGGAGACATTAAATATTGGAGGGAATGTTGACTTTTTAAAAACTCGACATACTAATAATATAATAATATGAAACTTATAATGCGCTCAGCTTACCCTGAGGCATCCCGGTGCAGTACAAGAACTCTATACCAATATATCCCAGGACTTCACCTTACTTGTCTTAGAAGAGACACTGAGGGAAGAGAGATGGGATTCTGCAACACCTATTGACTGTTTTTTTTTACATGCGCAAAATTAGCCTTGAAGTAAAACTTCTTCCAATTTGAAAATCAACTTTTCCTCCTATGCTAAGGGACTTCGATGGGCAGTCCTTTTGCTCTTATCCTTGCCTGCCCCTATATGTAGAATTAAAAAAAAGGTTAATTCTCAACCACTCTAATCCATACTACTCAAGGATCCAACTATGGTGCAGAAACATAGATGACATCATCATATTTTGGAGAGGTGACACCACAGATATCCCTGAATTTACCACCTGGGTCAATAGACGTGGCCCTTCCTGAAGTTCATATCAACAGTTTCCAACAAGGAATTATACTTTTTTGAGCTCTTGATATTCATAGAGAACGGATACCAGCAAACCAGGACTTTTCATAAAGCAACTGACAGGAACAGCCTCCTTCTGTTTATTAGCCACCACCCACGAGGCTGAGGACTAACCTCCGTTTTGGTTCTAGAGACTGCGATGGAACAGCACTGAAATGGCCACTTTAGAGAACCAATCAGATGCCATAGCAAGCAAACTGGAAAACCACACTACTCAATACAAATTGTGAACGCAGGCTGCAAGCGGGCCCGTAATAATCACAGGGGAGCAATCCTGGCACCCTGCCAAAGAGATGACCAGCCTAAATTGGCATGTGTCACTACATTTACCTGTGAAGGATGAAAAGAGGCACACGCTACTTATACTGATTATTTGAAAAGTTATTTTCAAAACTAATATACAAAGGGTGCTACACTACTATCATGTGTTGGCTACACACTCAGTTAAAACATAATGCTACAGAGTACGTCATGTGTGTAGTGTGCACTGTTTCTGCTGAACAATCTGTTCTCGGTCTTGACTTTTTCTTATTTTCCTACAAAAGTTTTAATCAACATAGATCATGAATTCAAACAATATTTGTTATATATATATTGATATCAGAGAGTCATTAATCACAAATAAATCTTTGTGAGTTCCATCATATATACAGACATTGTCCATCTAGGGACATAAATCATACAATCCAAAATTTAGATACAACTAAATACAACTCATATTCAAATACATGATTAGTAATGCATCTGATTTGAAAATCAGAAGAAACATTATTATGAACAGTCCAGAGCCCGATGCATTTCGGGACTATGTACGTCTCTTCCTCAGGGGCAAAGACCCTGAAACAAAAACTAAATATATGTATACAATACAGATATCGCTTAGCATCATAAACAATTTTGAACAATGGGAGAGGTACCATATTCAACAATGAAGAAGTTTGTTAAAGTTAAGCAGTGTGCGAATAGTGAGAGTGAGTATTTAGTAACTGGTGCCTAGTGGAATACTAGTAAGACAGGAGGTACTGTAACTGTGAGACAAAGGTGTCAATGTGTATTCCTGTGTTAAATATCTAACACACTTCCACAAACCTCGTGATCAATGTGCTGCCAGCCCGTGAGGGGGAGACACTCATAGATGCAACTATAAACATAAACAAACAGTCTACCTGGACTGGAAAGATCCAATTCACGTGACGTGACGATATAAGCTTGTCCAGGAATCAACCTGGAGAGAACTGATTCGGATGTAAAAAAACAACACATGTTCTCAACTACAATGCCTCGTATAATTAACTGCAGGTATACGGGAACAATAACTGTTTTGCATCCTTCACGTTTGAAACCCAATATGCACCCATCTGGTGCCTTCTCACACCAACGGTGAGCACAGAACAACAAGTGAACCTTAACTGTACCATCACCTTTGTCGATACTCACCGCTAGTTGCGTATAAACAAACAGAGGTCCAACCACTGGCTGCCACTCTAGATACTCCAACACTATGTTCTTTACTCTTTACTCAATCAGTCTGCAAATGTTACATGGATGTGTTAAATGGCTGAAAACAGCCTTCGCATGAAGCAGTTAAATACAGGTCATATCTACGAACTTACGGGGCGTGGCTTGCGCGCCGAGGAGTGAGGACGACTTCTCCGTGAGCTCCGTGGAGGACCGGACCCGCAGATGCCGTGAGAGCCTCTTCCAACGCCTCTTCAAATGGACTTCTGCACTGCAGTGAGGGCGGAAGGTGCCTGGAACAAGGGGAGACCGCTGAAACATGCTTTCCTGCCGCATAGCAGCTTTTACAGACAGCGGTAATTTTTTTCTCGTGTAGACGCGGGCGGCCGTTATTTTGTGCCGCTGAGCCCGCGTCTTAGCTATCTCCTATTTTGCGCTTTACCGCTCAGCGCTAAATGCCTCATCTTCAACTCATATTGATCGCATTGCCGTGTCATTCACATTGTGGCTTAAACCGCAATGTTTTCCGTAGGCTGCATGCTGTTGCATAGTCCTATGCCTCCTGCTCCTAGCCTATGTGAGGAAATACGGCCGCCATTTTAGGTGTGCATGGTCTGAAGAGAAGGCTTGTTCTTTTCCTCCTAATTCTACGAATATGATACCCAGAGTGAAGTCTACTATAATCTTTTGTTATTGATTACGCTGGATCATGAATGCGGTCCTTTTGATGGTTTCTGCTCCTCCTCAGTTAAAGCTTCAACGTCTACCCATCATGTGCATCTGTCCCATCTTCCACTGCCCTACGTTTTGGGAATGCACACACATATTTCCTGTTATATACTTTTTCTGAGCTTGTGAAGGTTGCGCCAGCTGTATAAGTCTTCGTTGTTTTGTGTAGTGTGCACCTCATAATACCTATTATTACATTGCTTTTTGGCGCACTCCCACGCTAACAACATGGCTCATGACTCAAATAATCCAAAAACGTCCCATACTGGAGCCAAACCTAAGAGACCTAAAAATGACCCGCCTTCTCCCATTCTATCCTCCTCAAATCCTGTTCTAGACTCCATTTTGGAGGAGGTTCGTGGTCTCCAACCATTCATGTCTGCTACTAACGAAAAACTCAACCAAATTGAAGAGCGCTGGGTTGTTATGGAGGGCCAGGTTCTGAATTTGGAGCAACGCGTGAGTGATATTCAGGATGCCTCTGCTTAAATCCCGTTGTTGGAAAAGGAGATCCACAAACTGAAACTACACACTGAGGACCTTGAAACCCGTAATCCTAGGAACAATCTACGCATTTATGGAATTCCGGAAAATGTGGAGGGTCTGGACATGGTGTCTTTCCTACGGAAGTTCCTACATGAACTTTTGGATCTTCAACCTTCGTCTCACCCCCTCAACAAACAGAGAGCCCACCGTCTAGGCCGTATTAACTCCAACGCTACCAAGCCTCGTGGCATTATTATGTTGTTTCTTGAGTTCACAGAGTTAATGACTGTCTTGAAGGCTGCTAGGCTTAAACAACGTCTCCTATGGTCTGAACACAATATCTTTATCTCTCAGGATCTTTCGACTGCCACGAATGCCCGGTGCAAGGAATTTTTGAATCTTCGTCCCCTAATGAGACAGTTCAACATTCAATATGGTATCCTTCATCCTTGTTTTTGCAAGATCACGCATAATGGTCGTACCCACTCATTTGATGATCCACAAAAACTTCACACGTATTTACAGAGTGTCTCCTCTTCCAACATGGATACTAATATTTAGTGTTTCTCTTCCTCTTGCCCTTCATTGCAGCTTTTCTTGTCTTCACTTTGACTTCTTTTGAATTTTTCTTCTCGGCAAGATTCTATTTTTGAGGTTCTGCTTTTCCATCTTTTTTTTTCATATATATGTCCTTTCTTTGGCTGCTCGTGGGGATTTGTCCCCTCTTTGGCGTATCTTCGCTCCTGCTGTCTTGGTTGTTCTTCTCTCCTCAGACCAGGTTCTTATGCCTTGATCTGTCTACTCTTTTCTTTTTTCTCTTCATCTGTATCCTTTTCTATCTCTTACTCTTTCTCTATCTGGCTTCCTTGTTTGTTCTGCTTGCTCCCGTGTTATTCTCTCCCTGAACGGTCTCTTCTTCTCTATTCGTACTTCATGTTGTTACCCTTTCTGACTCTAGAGGCAGTATACTTTAATACTATGAGTGTGTTGGGAGTTTTCTCCTCACTTAATCTATTTGTTTGCTGTATCCCTTTTTGTAGTTATCTCCTTGAAGTGTGTCTACTCCATGTGTCGCCCATCCTTCCTTCCTATCACCATGTGTAATTTTGTCTCGTGGAACGTTCGAGGTCTCGGTCACCCTGTCAAGCGTCAAAAGGTACCATCCCATTTATCTAAACTTAATTCACAAGTTGTTTTTCTCCAAGAAATGCATTGTTCAGATGTTGAGTCTATTAAGTTGAAAAGACAATGGGTGGGCCAAGTTGTGTTTTCTCCTGCTGTTAACAAAAAGGGGGGGTTGCTATTTTGTTTCATAAAGCTTTAAATGTTCAAATTATTTCCTCTCAGAATGAGGTTGTTATCCAGAATAAGACATTGGTCTTGCTAAACATTTACGGCCCGGTAAGACTTGATCCCACATTTTCAACCTGATAAATCCCATAAGAGTTTCCAATCTGCCATTGCCGCTCATCCAGTATATGATTCATGGAAAATGTGTAATCCTGATTTGCTAGAATATACTTTTTTTTCTAATATACACCACACCCGCTCAAGGATTGATTATATTATGGGTAGTAAATCTCTACTTCCATCTATTCAAAAGTCTGCAATTGGTTCCATATTTATATCTTACCATGCTCCTGTTTATACTAACCTTGACCTCTCCCTCATTTCCTCTAAATTTAGTCGTTGGAAATGTAATTCATTTCTCTTGTCTGATAATGTTTTCCTGAAAGAAACTGAAGGATTTTTTACTGAATTTGTCACTTTTAATAACCCATCAGACACCTCTATTCCTAATACCTGGGATGCCTTTAAGCCTGCCTTCCGGGCCTTTACTATATCTTATGTCTCTAAGAAAAAGAAAATCAACAGAAGGAATTATGAAGACCAACTCCAGAAAATTAAACGACTTGAGCATTCTTATTTTACCTCTAAATCCACCTCTGCCCTTCAGGACTTAATCCTAGCAAAAACAGACCTTAATAAAATTATCACTAATGAAGCATGTAACACCCTTCTAAAAATCAAATCCAAATTCCATGGTGGTCAAAATAAGGCGGGGAAAATGTTGGCAAATTATTTAAAAATCAAATCTGAACTCAAAAATGTGGGCCCTATCTTTAATGACTCTATCAAACTAGTCTTGTGTGAGGAAGGCATTGCAGAAGTGTTTCATAATTACTACCGATACTTATACACTGATGACACACACCCCTCTGATGGAAACTTAGCATCTTTTTTGGGTGGCCTCCCCTCACCCCCATCCCTTCCGGATGAATTAGCTCAGCTGGAGAAAGACATTACTCTTCAGGAAGTTATTCAGGCCATTGTTTCCCTTAAAAAATCGAAAGCACCAGGTCCTGACGGACTACCTGTTGAATTTTATTCTGCTTTTCATGTCCTTTTTGCACCAAAACTCATACAACTTTTTAACTCCTTTATTGCAGAGGCTAAGGCTTCTGGATCCTTTTTGGATGCATTAATTATCATAATTCCTAAACCCGACAAAGATCACTCTCAATGTAAAAATTACCGCCCTATATCATTGATTAATTATGACTGCAAAATTTTTGCTAAAATTCTGGCTTCGTGTCTTGATTCTGTTATTCCCCTTCTAATTAAAACAGACCAAGTGGGGTTTGTGAAAGGTAGACTTGCTGCAGACAATGCTCGCATTTTTTCTAATATTATTGCACATAGTAAAAATCTCAAAGTCTCGCTGGCAGCTTTGTCCTTGGATGCTGAAAAAGCCTTTGACCGCATTATTTGGCAGTTTATGTTACGCACCCTCCAATGGTTTGGTTTTGGTCCTTCTTTTATCTCCTTGGTTAAACTCCTTTATTCTTCTCCCCGTTGCCAGTATATTTGTTAATAATCAATTTTCCAGGTTCTTTTCTTTATCTAGAGGTACACGACAAGGATGCCCTCTTTCCCCTTTATTATTTATTCTTTGCCTTGAACCTTTTTTAGAACAGATTCGTTCCAACCCCAGGATTGCTGGCTTCAAACTCTCATCTACTGAAACTAAATTGTCTGCTTATGCGGATGATGTACTTGTATATATGGCTGATCCTACTACTTCCCTTCCACATTTTTTGGATGAAGTGCGGTTGTACTCCTCTAACTCGGGCTATAAACTATCCAAAACTGAAGTTTTGCCCCTAAATTCGGTATGTTATCAATATATATTTAGTAATAACGAGTTTTCATGGTGTCCTTCCAAAATTAAATACCTTGGTATATGGTTCTCGTCATCCCTAGTTGATACACTTAAATTTACTTTTGACTCCCTTCTGAAGAAAGTCCAATCCCTCCTCCAACTTTGGTCTCCCTTATTTCTATGCTGGTGGGGTAGATTAGACACAATTAAAATGATGGTTATTCCTCATGTTCTTTATACTGTATCTATGCTCCCTTTTAAAATCCCTAATACATTTTTTTTCCGCATAAACTCTATTTGTACGAAATTCTTGTGGAATGATAAACACCCTCGCATTGCCTTACACAAACTGATTCGTCCTAAAAATGAAGGTGGCGTTCGTTTCCCCAACTTCAAAACGTACCACTCTGCCTTCCTGATTAAACAATCCTTTTCATTAGCCTATGATTTTTTAGACAATCCTGTGACTAGATCGGTTGTTCTAGAACGCTCTCTCTTAAAAGATTTCTCTTTTCAACATACCCTATTTTGAAATACTCCCAAACACTGCTTCACAATGTTTTCTCTTCAAACTTCTCTCCTCTTCAATGTTTTTTATCTTCTGTTGTGCGGTATAACAAATTTCTTAAATACAAAGGCAAATTGTTTTACTTCAAATATTATAAAGAAAAGGATATTTTGTTTGTACATCAGTTTTTTGATGATAATTCTATCATTCCTTCTCATGTGCTGCAAAATTGATATCATTTGCTTTCTTCATATCTTAATGAATACACCATTATAACGTCTGCCATTCAATCACACTTATCTTCTCTCTCAATTCCTGATGTCTTACCCTCTTTCACTCCAACCACTCAACTTTACCCTTTATTATCAACGCAACAACTTAAAGCTGCTCTTGTTTATACAATTTTGTTATCAAATGTTATGGATCGCCCTAAATCAAACATAGAGACTGCTTGGGAAACTGACCTCTCTGTTTCCCTACCTGTTTTGTTGTGGGATTGTTTATGGTCCAAGATGTTTAAAGTATCTATTGCTGCACGCATTACTCAATCTTTGTTTTTTATATATCATAGAGTTATCATTACTACTGTTAGTATTCACAAGTTTTCTCTGACTTCCTCTCCCCTATGTTGGTCATGCTCTAAAGAAACAGGTCCGCTTAAGCATCAATTATACGAGTGTCCCTCTGTTTTATCCTTTTGGAATGCTGTTTGGAATATTTGCTTGCCAATGATTTGCTGCTCCACCTCATTATCACTATTGAATGTTTTTCTAGGTTCTTTATCAACTGATATTGATATGGTATCTTCTTCTGCTAGATTATTGGACCTGTTTATTGCTCTTGCATTTAAAGTAATTTTATCGTGTTGGAAGGATAATTCTAAACTCTCTGTAAATACATGGTGGAATTTCATCTGTGATAAACACAGGATTGCTGTCGCTTCTTCCTCCTCTATTTCCCTAAAAATCAAATCTGATCTCCTTTGGCTCCCCTTTACTACCTATCTTTCTTCCAACTCTCCTAGTTGATTGCTTTGCTCTTATTCCCACGTGCTCAACTCTACTCTTTCTTTCTTCTCATTTCCTTTCTTCTTTCCCCCTGCTCTTTTATCTTCTCTCTTCCCCCCGTATGTCCCTTTTCCTTTCTCCTTCTCTACATTTACTTCTCTCTTATTTACATCTGTTATATGCTCCATGTTAATTTGTAATTCATCTCAGTATATATGACTTATGTATTGTTTTCTTTTTCAAAAGACTAATAAAAATGTCTTAAACAAAAAAAAGAGACTACAACTGAATATCCACGAACTTACCTCCCTTCCCGATACTCGGTTTGAAATTCGCCAATAAATTTCACTTTTAACAGTGCTGGGGCACTATGTTCCAAATTAGGTTCCTAGAAGAACATAAACGATTGTGTGTTATTGGTGTGGAGTCGAGAATAAAACGCAGGATAACTGTGTACTAATGTACTGGCTAACCCTGTTACCTGAATTTAGGAATACTTTCTTTGTGCTTCCATCAATGCAATAAAACCAGCTGGATACGTCTTAATACCTCGGTGAACGCTATGAAAATGCCGCATGAGCCTCCCGCGAGTGGCTGCCATTATTTATCCACACAATACCTCAAGACTAATACTACCCTGAACTAGTGCATTATGGGAGATGTGGTCAATCTGCTATAGCGAGAAAGCCGGATACCGGCTTTGCTCACAAACCAAGTTTATCTTGCAAGCCAGAATGGAGGTGCTTCAATCAAATAAAACTTTATAGATCATCACAATCTAACGGATGTTCTCGAATTAATGTAAACCAAACTGCCACTGTGGTGAAGGTTATAGGGTTTTTTCAATCAGTTTAAAAAGCAATTCGGTTGTGATTTAAATGACCGCCAAGGAGTTCTGACTTTCATATAAATGAAGCCCAACAGTGTATTAGAGAACACAATCCTGGTGTTATTCAAAAACAAATCCTTCCCCAAGAGTATCTGCTGGGTACTAATAACTGGTTACTGTCATACTAGTGTCATATTACTGTTGTCAACACCTGACAATCTGCTGTAAAGTATCATGGTTAGAGCACAGAGGAGTGATCGCGACATATCATAGTATATAGTGTATGACAAGGAATGGAAGCTGTGTTAATATCGTATAGTAGCGTGGTGAGTGTAGAAAAAAGTAATCACGGGTATTGCCATGACATTTTCAACGCCATTGGAGTGTAAACCATAATTACCATTTATATTGTACAGTGAGCGATTGCCACCAAGACTGTTAAGGGCACAATATAAAATGAACAGCAGGGGTGCTGTTGTAGTGTGGAACATGCAGAGACAGACAAATTGTATAGAATCTTCTCAGGAACCAAATTGCCCACGATCAATGCTCATACCATAAAATATTGTGAAAATGACATAAGCTGTCTTCTGTCACATCGTGTAGATCAAATGTTGGATTATAAATAACAGCTTAGATCTATTCTATCATTTAATCCTTTAGAGGATAATGTTTGAAGATAATCAATCCAGAATACCTCTCTTAGCAGCAGTTTTTTACTGTTGTCCTGACCCTCATGTTTTGGAACAACTTCGGTGATTCGTGCTCTAAGTTGGGAGATGTTGTAAATGTAAATGTATGTATGTATAGGCATTTATATAGCGCACTAGTTACCCGTAGGGTCCCAAGGCGCTTCGACCGCTGCGAAACCCTTCCTGGCTTCCCTGAGAGATGGTCCCTTAATGGGTATCTCCAGGGTGAGACCAGGCATCCCCGGCGGTCTGGTGGGGCCATTAGTGAAGATGAGGCAAGCTAATGCCCAGAGTTGCCGAGTGTGATCGCTGATCAGAGTGGGCACCAAGGCGAGAGAATTATCGAGTCCGCTGACCCTGGTCCAGAAACCTGCCGCGCCGGGAATCGAACCCTGGTCCCGGGCCGTCCTCTGCTCTCGGGTCTGCCGCCTCTAACCAGTGAGCCACACTACTTCAAACTACTGTTGTGTTGAGCTTCCGCCCAATGCGTAGCTACACTAGATGTACTATTTTGTGTGCGGATTGTGGTTTTGTGTTCGGTTAACCGGGTCTTAAATTTATTCTCTGTCTTCCCTAGATATGCTTTATCACAGGGACACTTCAAACAATATATTACGTTGGTGGTGTTGCAGTCTGCCGTATGTCACAATTGAATTTTTTAACCTGAAACTGGATGCATCAGTGTATCTCCTGTAATTATGTTATTGCAGTGTGTGCAATTGAAGCATTTAATCGTCCCTTTAAAACGCTCTCTTGCAGTGGATCTATCTGGTGTTTTAATCATGTCATATATATTCTTCCCACGTGTCTAGGCGAATACGGGTTTCTCATCAAAAATTCTGTTGAAGTCAGTTTCATTTTTGAGAAGGTCCCATCTCTTGAGAATTATTTTCTTGATTTGAGTGGATCGTGTAGAATATTTAGATACAAAAGTAAGAGTAGATCATTGGTTCCTGGGTAGAGTAGTGAGTAACATAGAACGGTCTTTAATGGCTAATCTATTAATACTTTGTTGTAAAAGCTCTGCGGGGTAGCCTCTCTGTTCAAACCGTCGTTTACGTATTTCTAGTTTCTGGGTAGTGGTGGCCTATTCTGAGCAAATTCTCTTAATACGAAGAAAATGAGAATAAGGTAAATTGGTGATAAGGCTTCTGGGATAGAAGCTTGAAAATTGTAAAGTGCTGTTCCTGTCGGTTGGTTTAGTATAAATTTTCATCGTTAGCTTACGCAAATGGGTATCCTTTTTTTTTTTTGTAAAGCTTTATTTTTCCAATTTTTTTTATACCTCTTGGAGACATTAAGAATATAGAGTGGTACATTTACGAATATCAAGTCACATAACCATAGTCACATATATAAAGTCTCATATAATATATCTCTATCATTTGGCAACTTAAGTATTCATAATGGCAAATGCGAATCGCGGTAGACCCATTAGTACACCCGTTCCCCAACCCCCAATCCGCAAGGACCATCCACCCCCAGACTCCACCTAAACAAAGAGAAAAGGAAAGCAACCAAAAGGAAAAAGGGGCATTGAACATATCCTGCCCTTATATGGCATTTCCATCAGTGCACGTATAAGGAAAGTTTGGAACATATAGACAGTAAAATAGCAGCACATTCATCCAACCCCCTGTGGCACTATTCCACATTCAACTTGAGAGGCATATTTCTTGTGTTCACGTTCAATGTATGCTGTGTACGGTACCCATATGTCCTTTGGGCGCGATGAGCTTGGCATCAGGGAAGAATATAAATCACAGTTAACATTACAATAGGACAAGCTACGCAACCGTCTCTGAAGGGTAGGTATAGTACGTTGGCCCCACAGCAGCGCTATTTCCCATTTGGCCAATAATAGTCCTAGAGCTGCAAATCTCCTGACCTTTTTGGGAAAATTAACTGTATAACCCACGAGCGCTATTTCTGGTTTGGGAATAAGTGTCAGCCCTATCATGTCTCCTAATGTGTCATGTATTTGTTCCCAATATGCCTGTAGTTTGGGGCATTTCCACGTAAGGTGGGCAAAGTCTGAGTGTGGAGTGGAACATTTTAAACAATTATGTGGTCTGGAAGGATCAATTCTGTGTGCCACGGCCGGAGTGTGATATACGCGGCGGAGAAATTTGAAGTGAATAAGTTTGTGCATGCTGTTCAGGGAGACCTCTCTGGTTACCTTGCAGCATTTTTCCCATTGATCGTCGGTAATGGGATGACCAAGGTCTTGCTACCATGCAGTGCGTATTTTAACATCAGTCACCGGTTGCAGACTAGAGCATGATCTATACATTTTGGAAACGAGGTGGGCGCCAGTGTCGCTCTCAACAATCAATGGCAAAGGAGTCATAGGTGCAGGTGAACCGGATAAGTGGGTAGTGTTGCTCTCAAAGCTGAACGGATGCATTGCAATATAAAGGTATCCATGACAGATCTGTCCCGAAACCGGTCCTCCTCAGCCACTGAGAAGACATGATCCTCAGGATAGAGATCCCCCATCCGTGAAATGTTGAATTTGGTTAATGTGCGTTGTACCTAAGCATGGGCGAATTTTGCGAATCTCGCGTTCGCAAATTTTGCGGATTTGCGAACTCGCAATCCGCAAAATCCGCGAATTCTCGCGAATTTGCGTTTTTTTTTTGTGTTCGCACGGGTTTCTGCCAGTTCGCGAGGGTTTCGTACAATTTCGCAAACGCGAACTTACCTGTCGGGTCGCAAGTTTTGCGAATTTGTTGTTTCTACGTGTCCAGCCTGTTTGGGACACTCTTCTTCATCACTGCCACTCTCTGTCACCACTGCCACTCTCTGACTACTCATGCCACCCTCTGGCCCACCCATGCCACCCTCTGTTTCATCACAGCACCCTCTGGTTGTCCTGTGTACATTATTGTGGCAAAGCAAAGCACACATTCCCTGCCTCAAGTGACCTGAATTAATTTGGGGCTGATTAATGTGTCACAGAATATTTTTTTAGCTGGCACCTGCTTCCTTAGTGCTTCCTGATTAGTGATCTTTTGCACTTGCTAAGTGCTTTCATTGTTGCAAAATTAGTTACAACACCTGCCCTGCCCCAACTGACAATAATGAATTAGGGGCTGATTAATGTGTCACTGGATTTGAACTTCCAGCCTGGCTCCTGCTTGTCTGCCTTAGCTGTAATTCAGGACCTTTGTGTAACTATTCTGAGGGTCAGAGCAGGATCACATAATAGTTGCAAGTAGGCAACTGAACTCTGGAGGGGCCCCTCAGGAAGCACTACAGGAAATGGCTACTAATGATGAGCTTGAACTTTTGAACCTGGTAAGTAGTTTCAGTTTTGCTAAGATCGTATTTCTGCCATTTAGCGCTTATTCGCGGGGCGCGAAGTTGAACTGGGAAGCCGCGAACTCACGCAAACAGTGCGAGCAAGCCATAAAATCCGCTGCTCGCGGATTTGCGGATTTTGCGGGAAATTCGCGAATCTCGCGGATTGCGAATTTACCGAAAATCCGCAAAATCCGCGAGCGTAACGGATTTTCCGCCCATGCTTAGTTGTACCAGTGTTTCATCCGTGATGGGGAGCCACAAAGGATTTGGAAGTGGTAGAGCCTGAGAATATACTATGTTAAGTCCTAGAAGTCTCCGTAACCTGTCCCAGGCCCAACTAGTAGTGGAGATGGTTTGTATGTCGAGTGGATCTCTGTAGATGCCTTTTGGTAACACCGAGGACAACTTCAGAGGGAGTAAAAAATCAGCCTCTGGTCGCAAGAAAGGAATACGAGCAGCTGGGTGGTACCACAGAAATGCATAGCTGCATTGAGCCACTAAGTAATAGAAATAAGGATCAGGTCCCCTGTAGCCCCCTCTGTCACATGGAAGAGTAAGGATCTGCCAACGAACACAAGACCTCTTTCCTCCCCAGACTAGTCGTATCAGATGTGTAGGCAACTGTAAAAAAAAAAGTCTTAGTGGATGGGGATGTTATTAAACAAATATAAAAATTTCGGGAGAACAATCATTTTAAGTACAGCGGCCCGGCCTGCCATTGACAACGGAAAGCGCAGGCAACGTTCCACCTGCTGACAGAGTTGCGGCACCATTCCAAAGGAAATTCACAGTCCCAAGTCGTTGTGCTCTCCGTTAATGGGAAAATGACGGATTTGTGCCAATTGATGCCTAGCCCTGAAAAGCGGCCAAACCAAAGTATTCCCCTTATAATTGGTTCTAGGTTTTCCTGTAGATGGCGCACATAGAGAATGGTGTCATCCGCATAGAGTGAGACTAACAAAGCCCCTGTTTTAAATTGTACACCACAGTGGAGTTGTCGCCCTTGAAAATGCCTTATCAGAGGGTCCATGGCTCATATAAATAATAGGGGGGAGAGAGGACATCCCTGTCGCGTGGCGCATGTCAAAGAAAATGAATGTGAGAGCGTGCCATTAATACTGAGTCTAGCCGTTGGGTTGGTGTATAACAGAGCGGTGGTGGCCACGAATCCCATTGGCATCCCCATGCGGCGCATCACAGAGAGAAAAAAGGGCCATTCTAGAGAATCAAATGCCTTCTCAGTGTATAATAAGACAGCTGCAGAAGGCACTTTTGGGTCAATTCTGTGAAGGACAGCGAAGAGGGTCCGAAGATTGAGAGAAGTGGAACGGTGTGGGACAAATCCAGACTGCGCAGGGGATATAATACATTCCATTAATTGAGAGAGTCTGCTGGTTATAACCTTGGCCAATATTTTGTAATCTAGATTCAATAACGAAAGGGGTCTATATGAACTGCATAGTGAGGGGTCTTTGCCAGGCTTGGGAAGGAGAATAATAACTGCCTCCCGAAGCGTGGGGGGTAGTACTCACCTCGATCAGCTGGGGAGCCATGATATCTTTGTAGGCCTTGTAAAATCCATCCAGCCCCAGGGCTGAGGAACCACGGAGCGCCTCTGTCGCCCCCACTACACCCGTCTCTGATATAGGCTCAGCTAGAAAATCCAGCATGCACTTTTCAAGATACACCAGTGCAATTTTCGACAAATAGTTTTTCTGGTCCTCAAGATTGCGTCCAATCTTGGAGCTGTATAATGTCTTAAAATAATCTATAAAAGTGTTGTGGATCCCCGATGTGCAGGTAACCGGCATATCCGGGGGGGGGGGGTGCATATTTCTGTGATGTATGCCTTACTGTAAGGGGGGCGTATCATTTGTGCCAATACTCTTCCAGGTCTGTCGCCCTCGCCATATCTCCTAGCAGACTGATATTTACCCAAATACAACAACTCCCTATCCACCGCCTCGCGAAAGTCTACCAGTGGTGCCAAACGGCGAATTTCAGCATCAGCTGTGGCATTTAGGAGTAATACAGAATCCAAGACTGATATGTCTCTTTCAATTCGGGCCAGCATGGTACGCAAGTCTTTTAACACCCCGGCACTTTTAGCGATGCAGACACCTCGTATATACGCTTCAAAGCCTTCCCATAGGACCGCCCAGGTATCCACTGACCCAGTATTTATAGTAAAATAATCCTCCATGGCTTCTCGTACCTCCGCATGGGAGACCTCATCCTGTAATGCTCTGCCTTGAAACCGCCACTGCACCTCAAAGCCCTCTGGTCGGGGAATATCTAAGCGAAGTATTACTGGAGAGTGATCAGAATATGTCCGTGGTAGGATTTCTAGGTTTCTAAACTAACCAGCAACTCCCAGAGAAACTAGCCAATAATCTGTCCTGGTCCATGTATTATGGTAGCCAGAATAGTGGGTATATGACATGTTGTTAGGATTGTGCTTCCTCCAAATGTCTATTAAGGAAAGGTGTCTGCAGATCTTTTGCAGTGCACAACTGGAACGTGGTTTGGAGTCAGGGGACGCGGATGTACTGTCCAGTCTAGGATCTAATAATAAATTGAAATCCCCTCCCGTAATAATCAAATTAGGTTCGAGCCGTGTCAGGTGGATATGTAGGGAGTGGAAAAAATCTGGAGTGTCAACGTTCAGGCCATAAACGCCCACTAAGGCTGTAAAATGACCCATAAGCATGCCTGGATCACTGCCAGAATATCAACAGTCAAAATATCGACTTGCCAAAATATCGAGGTAAAAATATAGAATGCCAGAATATCGACTTCCTATCTACAAACAGGTAAGTACAAAAATATCGACTCCAAAATATCGATAGGAAAAAATATAGACAGTCAAAATATCGAATTTTTAAAATATCTTAAAAGTAATTTTAAAGTAATATAATAATAAATATAATTATTTTAAACATACTTAAAATACTTAAATAAACTTAAAATTAATAAATAATTTATGTAACTTAAAAAAAAAGTAATTTTAAAACAAATATATATATATATATATATATATATATATATATATATATATATATATATATATATATATATATATATATATATGTATATACACAGCAACTTCCCCGTTCCGGAGCCTGACCCTACGGAGTGGCCTCACAAAAATGGGCACGGAGCAGCCCATCATTTCACCACGAAAACAACACAAAGTGAGGCCCAATACTGCTGGCAGGCTTTTATTCAGATTTGAAAGCAGCACCGATTCCATTCACCAACGTTTCGACGCTCTGCCTTGATCACGGTAAGGAATCTATTGATAGCAGGTGTGCCCTGGCGCGCTTTTAAAAGTAAGTACATCACATGACTGTTGTTATATTCCTACAGGTCCCATAGTGCACTATGATAAGTATTTACATTTCTGCTGGAAGTCCTCCGATTTTCTTTTTTTCAAATGGCAATTATTCTCAAAACCACAGGCACAGTTCATTAACGGGCAATCCTGGAACAGTCAGATGTATTGAAAAACAAAGTGAAATACTTTTTCTTTTTTTCACTATCTTGAACTAGAGTCCGTTTTGCAGCACGATCATTGCAGGAGGTCACCCTGCATAGAATCTCTTCCTCACGCTTGCTTTTTTCACTCAGTGGCATTTCCAAAGTAGGTTTGCAGCGTGAGTGGGTCTAGCTCCTCAATTTGAATACACAGCAAGTTGCCCGTTCCGGAGCCTGACCCTACGGAGTGGCCTCACAAAAATGGGGAGCAGCTCATCATTTCGCCACGCAAACAACATATTAACAAAACATAGACAATAGTTTTTTCCGTAGGATAGCAAGAGGGTTTAATTTACTATTCACAATACAGAGAGTGCAACAGTGGGGAAAGCGTTGGATAGCGTAGGGGTAAAAATTACTAATCCGACTCCAGTGAGTGCAACAGTAGGGAAAGCATTGGATAGCGTAGGGGTAAAAATTACTATTCCTACTCCAGAGAGTGCAACAGTAGGGAAACCGTTGGATAGTGTAGGGGTAAAAATTACTATTCCAACTCCAGCGAGTGCAACAGTAGGGAAAACGTTGGATAGCGTAGGGGTAAAAATTACTATTCCCACTCCAGTGAGTGCAACAGTAGGGAAAGCGTTGGATAGCTTAGGGGTAAAAATTACTATTCCCACTCCAGTGAGTGCAATAGTAGGGAAAGTAAATACTTCATATATAAATATAAATAACATAAATATTAATACCAATTACAAAATAATTAAAATATTTTACAATTTTATAAAATATATTAATTAATCAATTAAAATTACAAATAAAAATTAACTAATAATATAAATGACCTACTAATACTAATTATTTACCAATTACCAATACATTAATTTACAATATAAAAATAAATAAAAATTAGACACAAAAAATATTTAAAAAATATAATTACTTACAATTAAATCACTTCCCAAGCTATTCCCCTATAAACACACAACCCTCTACAGAAAATAATGTAATAAAAGTAACATATTTATCAATTAATCAATTAAAATTGATTACCAATTATATTGTAATTAATTACCAATTAATAATTAATTAGCAATTAATTCTAAATAAATAAAATAACATATTTAATTAATTATAATTAAATTACTTTCCACCCTATTCCCCTATAAACCCACAACCCGCTACAGAAAATAAATTACTAAAATGAACATATTTATCAATTAATCAATTAAAATTAATTACCAATTATATTTTAATTAATTACCAATTAATAATTAATTAACAATTAATTGTAAATAAATACCACTAAATGAAATAACATATTAAAATAATTATAATTAAATTACTTCCCACCCTATTCCCCTATAAACCCACAACCCGCTGCAGAAAATAGATTACTAAAATTAACATATTTATCAATTAATCAGTTAAAATTAATTACCAATTATATTTTAATTAATTAACAATTAATTCTAAATAAATAACAATAAATAAAATAACATATTTAATTAAATATAATTAAATTACTTCCCACCCTATTCCCCTATAAACCCACAACCCGCTACAGAATTATATTACACAAAAAATAAAAATTAATATTAACTTAGCTTAAATTCGATATTTTTGTTGTCTATATTATGTCTAGTCGATATTATGTCCATTCATTATTTTTGATTCAATATTATGTCCATTCTTTTCGATATTAACATTTTCTAGTCGATATTTTGGTAGTCTATATTATGTCCAGTCGATATTATGTCCATTCTATATTTTTTACTCGATGTTATGTCTAGTCGATATTAAAAACACAATATTTTGACTCTATACCGAGCATGCCTGTAACAATAAGGAACCTGCCTTCGCCATCCGTCACCACTTTGCCTGGATGGAAGGGGAGTCTCTTATGGATAAGGAGAGCGCCGCCCCTAGCGTAACTGCCATAATTTGCAAAATATCTGTGCGCTCCCCAACTAGAGGCCAGATGTGTATTATCGGTTTTGGGTAGATGTGTTTCCTGTAAATAGGCAATGTCAATCTTATACATTAAATAATTGAGTACCTGATGGCGTTTGCGGGTGGTGTTGAGACCTCGCACATTCCAGGACATAAGAGACAGACTAGTGGGGCCAGCACAATTACCTAGCGAAGCCATAAGGGTATACACAACAAAAGTTTGTGACAAATTGCATAATTAAACAAAACAACATGTGAAAGTGACTTGTTCGTACCCTCAGTGAAATAGTATGACCATCACAAAGTTCCTCCGCACCTCCCACCACCCAGCCTCACCCAGTTCCAAGTAAGGCAATACCATGACCCATTGGTTAACAGGAAGTGCCAGCCTTCATTACAAATATGCAAACAACTATTGAAAAAACACTTCCACACATATTGAAACAGAAAACAGGTTAAAGCATACACCCTGAGGGGTGGCAACGCCTCGTCGGCCAAGCAACTAACTGAACACAGCAAAGATGAATAGTAAGCATTACCCAATATTACCACAGAGTCCGCTGAGAGTCTAAGGATGCCACATCAGCCGGTCCCAGTGTTCGAAAAGTGTTCCATACTAGCGCCTGATCCACTATGCGGGGGGAGGGACCCCCACCTCCAGTCCCGGGCCCACTGTTGTTCTTCTTGTAGGCTTGGCAGAATTCCTGTGCTTCTGTCGGAGTGTCGAATATGCGAGAGCGGCCTCCCATATCTACTTTAAGCCTGGCAGGGTACAGCCCTCCGTATTTCAGTCCCAAATTTCTGAGGGTCGCTTTCACCCCCTTGACCTTGCGTCGGACATCCTGGACCATGACAGTGATGTCTGGAAAGAAAGAGAGTTTGGAGCCCTGCCAGATATTATCACCTGGTTCCGGGGCCAGGCGCAGAACCGAATCTTGATCTCTGAAATTCATAATCCTAGCAATTATGGGCCTCGGTGGAAGTCCTGGATTAGACCCAGGCCCAAGGGATCTGTGCGCACGTTCAATAACAAATTCGGGGGTGAAGGCCTCCCTGCCAAATAAATCTGCTAATAAGTTTTCAACAAATACATCCATCCTCCCAGCCACGGCGGTCTCCGGTACGCCCAAAATGGGTACATTGTTGCACCGACTTCGCGCTTCTAAGTCCTTGTTTTTAATGGCGACCTCCTTCAAAATACGCTCCACTCTGTCCAGGCGTTTCAACGACTGCGCCGAGCTGTCCTCTATGTCTGACAGCGGGCTTCCACCAGGTCGAGGCGACGGTCATGTGCCTGGACTTTGGCACCCATGTCTGCTAAGCTTTTATCTAGCGCGTCCAATCTACCATCAAGTGCCCTGAATCCTGCCCTCATCTCCTGCAGTAGAGATGTGGACAATGAAGAGGACCCGTCCGCGTTGTCTGCGCTTTGAGCATTGTGTGCAATGATGGGGGTTTCTTCAGAGGCCTTGTCCGCTGCTTTTTCAAAGGGTAGGGTCCTTTGCTTAGGATCTTTGCGGCCCATGCCGCGGCGCAGAATTGCAGTGTGAGGGCAAAGGGATGGTAATTCTCTGAGGATGTACGATAGGGCAGAACGCAGCCAGGCGCCGAACTCGATGAGCGTAGCCATGTATGAGGGAGAGGTACGCGAGTCTGCAATGAGTCACCACAGGGCCGCGAGGTAAACAAGAACAGCAGGGATTGTCTTTGCTTCACATCATGCGGAGGGCCCCCAAATGCACAGTAGGGCTGAAGAAAGGGAGAGAGATGCAGCCACCATGCGTCCCAACACCATCAATGCCTCTCTGCCGGCCTTGTGGGTGGGGCACTGCTTTAGTGAAGCCACAGTGAGATTTCAACTCGGGCAGGTGATGTGTCCACAGCCCCCAGTAGTGGTAGCTGTGTCATCCAATAGCCAGCATGAATCAGAGGTGCAGCGCTATGTATCCCAGGGATCACGATGCAAGTCCAGGCACCATGGACCATGGGATTGCATGATAGGTAGGACAGGCATGTGTGCTGCTTCTGTAGCAGGAGGACGCCCCAGGCAAGCAGGTGTGTTTACAGGCCACGCACCTCAAGGAGATCTCTTTCACTGGGACATTCTATGGACACAGCGCCGGATAACCATCAGAGCCCTGAAGCACAACTCAGTTGTAGGGCAGCAGCGGCAATTATCATCTGGAGGTAGGCCACAGGAGAGGGGAGAGAGAAGGAGGCAAACAGCCGAGCTGCCATCCCCCCCCCCATCCCCGCACACAGTAGCGCCGTGCGTGGGCCGATGGGCCCTGTCCCCAATGCGGCCGTACATCTGTGTCGGGGGGGTGCAGCTATGGCAGGGCGGCTTCAACGGAGCAATGTCACACCAACACGGGGGAAGGCAAGTCAGCCCACCAGCATCCGGCCCAGCCGCTGCGACCATCGCCCCGCCGCTCACCTCCTCATCAAGCAAGTCCGCAGTAGTACAGCGACGGCAGGCAGGCCTCACAGAAAGCTCCGCAGTCCGCCACAGACGCCGCCGCCGGAATCCAGGATTGGAGGCCCCGCCGCTCTCCTAGCAAAGATCGATAGATTCAGGATCCCCTCATGCGGTCAATCATGTCGCTAATATGCCAGAGAAGTTAGCAGATCATGTGGATAATGCCAAAATCGTTCCAGCGACCGACAGAGCTTCAGCAGCAAGCAGCCATTCTGGACGCTTGCGTGACACGCCTCAAATGGGTATTCGTTTTAATCAGTACATCCAAAAAATCGATCTGTTGTGTGCTAACGGAATGGGTAAATTGTATCCTCGGATATTTGGTGCTGAGTTCACTTATGAGATTCTCCAATTCTTACTGCGGATGCGACCATATCACAAATATGTCATCTATGTATCTGCAGTATTGAACAAGGCCTGCACACCTTTCATTGGTCAGTATATTCTCATGCTCAAATTTAGACATGAAAATGTTTGCGTAAGTTGGGGCTCCCGAAAAGCTCATGGATGTTCCAGAGAGTTTCCCATAGAAATTGTCCTGCCACTGAAAATGACTGTTGCATAAACAGAAATGGAGAAGGTTGAGTAGAAAAATGCTTGTGACATGTGGTAAGTCTAATTTGAGTAAGGCCCATTTTGTCTCTTCTATCCCCTCTGTATGGGCAATTAACGTGCAAAGGGCAGTTACATCTATGGTACAAAGTACCCAATCCTCTTTGAAAAACAACTGAATAGCTTGTAATTTCCTCAGGAAATCTGTAGCATCCTTAGTATATGAACACCAGCTCTGTACGAACTTCTGTAGGTAATGAGCCAAATATTTACCAAGGTGATCAAAGATGGAGTTGCAACCAGAAACTATGGAGCGAAATGGTGGGTCTGTGGAGTGTTCATGAATTTTTGGAAAGTGAATGTGGATTGCGCACACCTGTGAACTGAAGTGGGTTCTCAATGTTCAATTGTTTATAGAGATATTGCGTGCATCGTGTGAATCATGTTAGCCTAACATGTAAGTGAACAGTGAAAGTGGCCAAGCCCCTGAAAGGCGACCTGGGCAAACACAAGCACAGTGGTAAAGGATTAATACAAACGTTATTATCAACAATCCTCAATATTTAACAAAACATTTTTTTCAATCAAAGTAATACAATAGTTGCTACAATTTTAATCATTGCATTATATGTAGTCTTTTGTTGTTTGATAAACATATTCAATAGAAGCAAATATTATGCATGTTTCATTTCAATTACAAACAATCACAGTGCATTCAATACAATGTGCAAAACAAAAACAAAAAGCCCAATGCATTTCGGAACGCCTATCCCTTAGTCAGGGGCGAATCTTAGTAACATGCAGCGCTTAATTGTCCCGAGCAACTAACGCGTTCTTCCTGAGATTTTCAAGGATGCTGTAGTCAGCTCGACTTAAATTTTTCTTCCCCTTCGCTGCGCTCGTGTAGTTTATTTTGTCTAAATCCTTCTTTACAAGGGTTTCGAAAGAGTCTAGAATTTTGTGTGAAACAGGCACGGAAAAGGTGCTTTTTGGTCTAAACATCGGTTCTTCCACTGTAGAAATAGAAGGCATAATGTTGGTAAAGAAGTTCTTGAGTCTAAGGATGCGCATACATTTATAGAAAGCAATTTCATTTTTCAATTTAGTGCTTGTATATGTAGGCACAAATGTGATTCCTTTGCTTAGAACTCGTTCCTCTGATTTTGTCAATCCAATAGAAGAAATGTTAATTATGAGGTTTTGTCCTCGCTCCTCAGTCCTGTTTTCACTTTTTGTTTTTAACACAGGGAGAATAGATGAAAAAACGAAACAGTTCCTAACAACTACATTCCCCAGAAGGCCCAAACTGTATATGCTACCAAAAGTGCACAAGTGTTTGAGTAATCCACCATTTAGACCCATAGTCTCTGGTTGCGGGTCTGTATTTGGAAACCCTGGGAGGTTCATCGATGCACATCTACAAAAGTTTGTCAAAAGTTGGCACACGTGGGGCGTGGCTTGAAGTGCCGGCATGGCGGACGTGCTCTAGATGAGCTCTGTCCGGCCCGACATAGATGCTTCATCTATCCTGGCTCCCCCAGCAGCATGAGGGTCTTTGAGGCTCTTTTATCCTCGGCGCTGCCCCTGGCGAGGCCCTGGCGGCGCTTTCGGTGATCTGATGGTCATCGGTCGGAGATCGGGGGTCCCGGTGTGGTGAGGCCTAGTTGCGGCGAGTGGAGCCGGGGCCTCGAGTGAAGAGGTTGCCCCGGTCCGGTGGAGCAGAGGTGGAGGCGGCGGCCCCTCCGGGAGGGCCCGAGGGCCGGTGGATCCTGAGGCCGGTGAGCTAGGGGCATATCGACCCCCTTGAATCTGGGCGGCGTGGACGGATTGAAGGGTGCCCAGCCCTGGAGGCGAGAGTACTGCCGGTGATCCCGGGCGGCCGAGACGACAGACACGTGGGGCCGGGCCTGGGCGGAGGAGTAGTGTGTGCCCTGGGGCGCTGCTGGACTCGTGTGTGGTGCACCCCTCACCCCGACTGCGGTGTATTCGTGGGGGCCCCGTAGGGTCCGTGATCATCCTGAGGGCCCGTGGAGTCGAGGGTGAGCCCCATGGAGTGTGGGTGAGCCGTATCCTGCAGCGACGGTGTGCCCTGGGCCGGTGAGACTGTGGTGGTGGGCGCTTGCCCTGATTGGTGCCCTGGGCCCCTCGATGAGTGAGCAGAGCGTGGCCCCGAGGAGAAGAGCCTGCTGAATGCCGGTTGGTGGCGGAGACGGTGGTGCTATTAGCCGTGGATTTTGGCAGTCGTGCAGTGGCCCACTGACAGTATCGGATCTGCCTTGGACCCACAGCATAAAGTATACATTATAGTGCGGGCGGTGCGGGCCCGGAGGTCTCTTTTAAACCCCCCCCCCCCTCTCCCCCGACACGGAAGGAACTCTTGTGGAGGGCCACGCAGGGGCTCTAGCTGGCGTACAATTCGGTCACTGTGGGCTCCATCGCAACGTAAGCCTAGGTTGGAGAGGATCCGGGGACTTGTCCCAGCCGGGCGGATAACTTGAGACTGGCTGCCATGACAAGAGGCAAAGGAGGGGGGCACTGCGACCCATGGGCCCATTGATAAATTCACCGGGCCTAGCGGAGGAGCCGGAGTGATTGGGGGACAGCAGGAGCCTGGGTCGGACAATGCAGCCCTAATGGCAGTGATCACGCAGTCCTGGGATATGCTGCATGCCAAAATTGGGGCGGTGGGGGCAGATGTCACATTCCTGCGTCAGGACCTGCGAAATGCTGTCTCTCGCATCACAGAGGCAGAGACGAGGATCTCGGGGGTGGAGGATGACGTTGCAGCCCTGAAGCGGCAAATGGTCAAAATGAAGAGTGTCCAGAAGGGTCTGGCTCTGCGGGCCGAAGATGCAGATGGACGCACACGATGCAATAACCTGCGCTTTGTTGGTTTTCCGCAGGGCTGCGAGAAGGGTGACATGGAAAAGTTTCTGACACAATGGCTAGAGAGCTGGCTCCCTCCCCGATGCCCTACCTCGCTGTTTCGTAGTGGAGGGGGCTCACCGGGCCCTGATCCAGAAGCCCCCCGTGGGGTCCCGTCCACGGCCAGTCATCGCGAAACTGCTGAACTACCATGACCGCAATGTCATCTTGAAACAGGCCAGAGCTAAGGAACCGTTACTATTTGAGAACAGTCGCATTATGGTGAGGAAATATAAATTTTATGGTCAAGTTGTGTTCCCTAGCGTGTACCCCACCGTCTCCATGTACCAGCTTAAAGTGCATGTAACTTCCCTCCTGTGCCAGCTATGAAGACGCAAATACATTTGCGTCCAACGTTAACATGTCCTCTTTCAGACCCACCCTGAATGGGTTGAATAGTCCGTTCCTAAGTATGCTATGCCAACGTCTTTTTGTAGTGTACTTTACACGTTTTTCAGCTCTGGCAAAGTAGGCCCTGAATTTCTGCCATCGAGCCTTTTTCTGGCTTCTGACTCTGAAAGCCTCAGCCCAGGCTGTCTCTGTACCCGTGAACTCTGACTTACTTCCTGCGCGGCCCACCGCGCTTAGCTCAGCCTGCTGCCTGCCAAGACTGACTACAACCTTCGAATTATCTGTTCCGCTCCTCGAAAATACATTCCTGCCTACTAGTTTAAGTAAACATCCCCCCAGCTGCAGAGCAGAAGGGCCGGCCTGTCTCCGTGCAAGTAATTCATAGCCTCTGTTACCATGCTCCCATGGAAGGCCCATGCCCCCACGCTTCTCATGCAGACACTTAGGCGCTTATACACGCACTCACAGTCAGTATAGAATAGCTTCTGCCCCAGAGACCTTTTCCGTTCAGATAATATGGTTCCCAAACATCAGATATCAGATATGATAGAAGTACAAGTTGATCTGACATGCCAGACTTCTGTCTCTTTCCGTCAGTGTAAATGTCAAGTCCCCTGCACCCTCCAGTTTCACGTCAATCACACGTCATGCAGCTGCGCGCGCATCCAAGCCTCCGATTTCTGCTGACATTGCAACATTTCTGTTTTGTGCCACCCACTTATGACACCTACCTGTGACGTTTCTAGCGCACACCTCTAGTTCACGCCTAGTCCACGCCTTCTGATTACGTACTAGTAACACGTGGATGTTGTTATCTTGTCTTCTCTCAGCTGTTACGCCTACTATATTGCTTTCTATGATGTGAATTAAGTATATAAGCTATGTATTGTCAATAAAATATTGCTCTATCCCTTCCTGAACCCCTTGTGGTTGCAGGAACATGATATCCAGTTCCGGAACGATTCCTTTTTAAGGAATAAAACCCCTAAGAACTCTAACACCACGGACTCTGTTTCTTTCTTTCCGATTGAGTTATTATTGATTAAGTACTTACCTGCATAGAAATTAAGACGGTAAATTAAATATTTACGACATTTTGGCGCCCGAATAGGGACCCCTCCCCCACCCCACGCGCCGGTTGGTGCGTTGCAAGCTCTGTCCCCTGCCATCAGTTAGAAGGAAACTACGCGTACCGGCAGGATTTCCTGTATCTCCCTCTGGCCCACGGAGGTGACGAAGACTGCGATCAGCACCCAGACGAGGCGGTGAGGAGTGCGGAGGATCCCGACCAGAGCCTAGCCGAAAGAAGCAAGGTCCGAGGTGTCAAGAGGCCCACCAGTTTTCCGAAGTATCCACGTGTCGAGTCGAGTCGAGTCCGGTCCAGTCCAGTCGAGTTTTCCGAGGCCTTCTGTTTTCCGTGCTTCCCGGTGAGTACCATTGCTGGGACGTATCTAGACGGGTTTGGGTACACAAGTCCGGTCTGCACTGTTTTAGACAGTGTATCTGTACTGTTTAGCAGTACATCAGTTATTTCAAGTTCTTGCACTGTTCTTAGCAGTGTATCTGTGCTGTTTAGCAGTGCATCCGGTATAGGGGGTAGTCATATATGTCTCAAATGTCTTTTCATGTGATTAATGTCGTGGTATGAGTGTGACTGTTTTTAATGTGCATTATTGTGTTCTTGTATAACTAGCTGTATTCAGTATTAAGTAGCAAGGATTGAGCATTCAGTACTAAGTAAACAAGATGCCGTTTTTCAACAAGTTAAAGCAGATAGGAACTAGGAAAGGGATACTAGAGGAAGAAATTCCTATCCCCCCTAGGGACACTCCTGGAAATTTTATGTACCATAAGCATGGCTTAGATGCCATATTATATCTAGATTTATGGGCCGATTATACTAAGCATCTAGACGAGAGACACAGATGGCCTGTTACCGGAACATGGGATGCCGAGTGCATCATGAAGGTAGAGGAAGCACTATGGAAAAAGAAAGCCAGACAATCTCAGAAAGACGCCATAGAGTTTTGGCGTAAGGAATCACATAAGCGTGCTGAAAAAGCACTACGTAGAGAAGACAGACTTAAAGAATCAGATCAAACCCAAGAAAATGAATTAGTTACTGAAGGGATCCGAGTAAAATCAGAGCAAATAGACCGTGCACGAAACAATCTCGTAAACGGTATGTATCTCGCGGCCGAGGGTTCGCCTGAGGCCACTTCAGAAATATAAATAAAATCTGCCGCCACCATTGGTTCCAACTAAAGTAACTCACAGGACCACTAAAGACATATTTCTGAATTCCTATCTAGAGGATGTAGCACCCGCTTACACCAATCTGCCTGTTCGCGTCCCGCCTACTGACGGTGACGGGGGTGTCAACCCGCCTCCAGACCAAATTCTGCCACAACTGCAACCAGGTTTCCCCGTTCGACCGACCATTCCTCCACCTCCACCACTTCCCGCACCTAAAGTTGATCTACCGAAACCGCTTCTACCTGACCCTACTAAAAGACAAATTCAGGTACAAATACAGACTCCACAGAGAGATAATGTCCAAGCTTCCGCCTCAGGAGGTGCGATGGGGGGTCTTCGGACCCCGCCATTAACACACAGATTACAACTTAGGGATATACAGAGTCCTTTCACGTTCAAATCACCCCGTCTCGACATACTCAAAGAACAACTTACAGTTTGCAGATATGATCCAGTACCCGGCAAAGACGATAGAATGATGATGGCATCACTACGGTTACGATCTGCTACTGATTTCCTGCTGTTATTTGCAGGAATGAAGGAGCGCCTAGATATAATATATCACTTTGTTCAGACTGGGAAAGACCCTGACAGTATTAAGGATGCCATGGAGCATCAGAAAGTTGACACTCAAGCATATATACTACGTTTTTTTATAAATTGCCTAATAAGAGAACGAGACAGGCCTGAAACAGAACAGGATGAATTAGATGCACTCAACAGGTGGGGCCAAAATATATCTGAAGGAAAACATGATAAGGGGACTTGCATAGCCAGTATGTACAAGAAAATAAGAAAAGCAGTGATAGAAATACACGAAAAAGAGAAAGAAAAGGCTTCCTCCGAGGGGGAAGAAGAACTTGAAGAACCAGAAAAGACTACCGATACTATAGCGTATGTAGGTAAGGGAACTTACCTTAGGAAAGGCATTCGTCCAGAAAGCAAGAGAGTTTTTCTCTCTGGCTTAACCAACCCGAATTCTCCTGAACATCGGTTCCAGGAGACTGATAAAAGGCTTCGAGACCGAATAGGGTACCATGTACTCAATTCTATGGATGAACAAGAACTAGCCCGGTCAGCAATATTATGGGCTGACAATCCAGACATATACAATGATGACACCGTAGCGCAGACATTCCTGAACCTTTCCCCAGACGAGCAGAAATTAGCAGGTGTATACATGATGCAGCACCTCCTCACGTTATACAGAAACCAACATTCTGATCCAGGTCCCTTACACGATACATTAGAAGCACTACTCATGGATAGATGGAGAGGTCTAAGTACCAAGTTAATACAAATAATTCTAGAACAACGACATAGATATAACACTTTCGTAAGCTCCGAATATGTTCCCGCTCCACCACCAGAAAGGAAAATGTATCATATGGAACGTCTGCATGGCATTGAAAGTCAGAACCCCTTACGAGAAGTACATCCAGTTATGGGTGAGGATCATACCTTGAAACGTGTGTATGTACACACGCCTCTGACTAAGTTAGAACTGTTAGAAATGAAGAAACTAGTCCCGTGCCATGATAAAGACCCTGCAGGTTTTCACAGAGAGCTTAAAGACATGTTACTGATGGGGGATTACACATACGAAGATATCATGAAAATGTTAAAGGTACTGCTGCCCACGGGCATCTACGAGAAACTAAAGGAAAAAGAATGGGAGGTGGGAGAGAAAAAGATTGTATGGGCAGAAATAGAAGACGAAGAGAACAAACGTGTCCCAGGGGTAGGCCTTGGGGAGAAAACTAAAGCATTACCAGGTTTGATAGTACAGGTTCTGCCAAGATTACTGACAACAAGAAAGGAAGACTGGGATGCAATCTCAGCATGTAAACAGAAACCCGACGAAGATACTAGTGACTTCTATTCAAGATTCGAGAAATGTTTTATTATTAATAGTGGTCTTAAACCAAGTAGCGAGTCGTACCCGCATCTTTTTGTATCAAAGTTAGTCGAGAATTCCCTGTTAGCAGTTAAAAACCGTGTATACAAGGTCGAGAGTACATGGCAAGCAAATACGCCATCACAGATGTTACAAATGTTACAATACCATCAGAACAGAATTAGAGAAGAACAGGATCAGGAACAGAAACGTATGAAAGACACGAAAATGAAAATGCTAGTAGCCCAGTCGGTTCCAACCGACGGCCACAGAAAGGGTACGACCCAGACAGGTCACGCCGCAGCTCCCGTTAAAGGGACATGCAACTATTGCAAGCAGCCAGGTCACTACGTACATGAATGTCCAGTTCTGAAACATAACATATCAACAGGTAAAACTAAAGAGAGACCGCATCCACCAAGACAAGATCAGGCCCAGCAACAGACCTCACAGAACGTACAGCCCATGCAGAACACGCAGCCTATGCATGCTTCATCTCATACAGCACAGACAGTAGCGGTATCACAGCCACAGCTCATTGCCGCGACTCAACAAGTTTCCCAACAGATGTACCAGTATGCCCAAGCTGCTTACCCCGATTACCAACGATACGCATGAAACAGCCTAGAGAGGGAGTTGGGTTTGCCTCTTATTGAAATTCCTGTAGATCAAGAAGGTCCTTATGTACACAGTCAAGTATTGGGAAAAGACAGAAAGTTTTTAATTGACACAGGGGCAAGCCGCACCACAATAAGCCATGACGAAGTCCCAGGGGCACCCCTCTCAGGCTCACAGAATGTTTCCCTTGGTTTTTCAGGACAGCCCATTGTAAATGAAGTATCAGAACCAGTCCCCCTGGCTGTGGGTCCATTATCACGAGTTACAGACTTGTTACTTACGAAATCATGTCCAGAAAATCTGTTAGGAATAAAGACATTGAAGGCTCTAGGAACCATAATATGCTGTTCCCCGGAGGGAGTTAGACTCTTTCTGCGGGATTTCAAGGGTCATTATGTATTACGAGAGTTTGATGTCAGATTGAAAAATGTACCAGATCACTTGTGGGCAAAAGGCCCAACTGATGTAGGTTGTATGCATATCACACCATACCGTGTTACACTCAAGACAGGAGTTGTCTTACCCCGAATCAGACAATACAAGTTACCACCTGATGCTGTAGTGGCTTTACTGGAAATCATTGAAGAGCTCATTGCCCAAGGAGTGGTCGTAGAGACCGACTCCAATATCTGTAATTCACCCATCATTCCGATTCTTAAACGTACTGATCCCAATGCACCGCCAGTATATCGGCTGGTGATTGATCTGCGAGAACTGAATAAATGCATTGTACCACAGTACCCTGTGGTCCCCGATATCTCTTCCCTATTAACTGCTATTGATTCTGAAGCAACGTTCTTCACTGTAATTGACCTCAAGAACGCTTTCTTTAGTGTACCCATTGATCCAGAGAGCCAATACCTCTTCGGATTCAGTTTAAATGGACGAAGTTTCAAATTTTCCCGCGCACCTCAAGGATTCACAGAAAGCCCCAGCATCTATAGTCAAGCACTGAAAAGACAACTAGATTGTATTCAAATGCCAGTTAACACCGCTTTACTGCAATACGTCGATGATCTGCTGATCACCGCACGAAGTGAGCCCGAATGTGAACAAGCATCACTGACAGTTTTACATTTTCTGGCCGACAAGGGACACAAGGTGTCTCCTTCGAAGCTACAATTCTGTGTTCAGCAAGTTGTGTACTTGGGTCACTTGCTGTCCAAAGTGGGGAGACAGCTCACTCCCGATCGCATTCAGTTAATTGTAAATATGCCACAACCCCAGACACAAAAGGAAGTGCGGGCCTTCATAGGCCTCACCTCGTACTGCAGACAATGGATTCCTCAATATGCATTTCTAGCTAAACCACTCATTCAGTTAACAACACAGGAGGCAGCGACTTCGACTGTCCTTCCTTGGACTCAGGAACACACACAAGCCTTTGAGGAATTAAAGAAAGCATTATGTCGAGCACCAGTTTTAGCGACACCATGTTACAGTAAACCGTTTACACTTTTTGTTACAGAACGTGATGGTACAGCATTGTCTGTCCTCACTCAAGACCAAGCAGTTTCACATAAGCCTTGCGCTTTTTTTTCAAGTACATTGGATTCAGTAGCCCAGGCACTCCCTGCGTGCTTAAAGTCAGTAGCAGCAACAGCATTAGCAATCAGACAGAGCGATTCAATTGTTTTAGGCCATCAGTTAACAGTACAGGTTCCACATTCTGTAGAGGTTCTTTTAAACAGAACCCAGACTCAGCACTTGACTATAGCACGACTGACAGGTTATGAATTGACGCTATTCCAGCCACACATAGAAATCAGACGCTGCAGCATTCTGAACCCCGCAACACTGTTACCTTCAATTATGACAGATCCAGCCCCGCATGATTGTATAGAGATCATTAATGCAGTAACGAAGCCCCGACGAGACTTAACAGATGTTCCACTGACAAATCTAGACCTGACACTTTATGTGGATGGTTCATGTATGAGAACAAGTACGGGAGAATTAGTGGCCGCGTATGCAGTGACCACTGAAACCGAAGTTAAAGAAACACATCGTATTGACACACTGTCCGCTCAAGCGGCAGAGCTTATTGCTCTGACCCGAGCCTGTATACTAGCCAAGAACAGAAATGTCAACATATACACTGATTCCCGTTATGCGTTCGGAGTTGTACACGACTTCGGAATGTTATGGCAAGAACGAGGTTTTTTGACCTCTCATGGTGCCAAGATCCAACACGGTCCCCTCATTCAAGCACTGTTAGAAGCAACACATCTGCCTTCAGGCATATCCGTCATGAAGTGTAAAGCACATACTAAAGTTACAGATTCTGTTTCCCAGGGTAACGACCTGGCAGACCAGACAGCAAAACATACAGCATTGACGCACACTCAGACAACTGACATGACAAAGACAATAGGACCGACAAATTGTATGACAGTCAGGGATCCCACACTAGATGTAATCGATATTCAGACACATGCTACCCCTGATGAAATAAAGAAATGGACTGAACTAGGAGGGATCCAGACAGATCAAGGTTGGATGACGAAGGAAAAATCTACATGGTTTCTCCCTGACTCTATGGTTCAGGTCATAATCAATACAGCACATAGTCCAGCACATCTAGGAGAGAAAGCGATGTTAGACAGTGTACAAAATCTTTGGAGCAATAAACACTTACGAGCAGCAGCAAAACAGAAAGTGCGTACTTGCATGATCTGTTGTCAGTTCAATCCAGGTAAAAGCGTCCCTGTAGAGCAAGGTGGATTTCATCCTCCCGATCACCCTTTTGAAGTCCTCCAGATGGATTATATCCAGATGGACCGTTGTCGAGGATTCAAATATGTCCTCGTAATTGTTTGTGCACTTTCCCGTTGGACCGAAGCATATCCAGTCCCAGATTACACTGCTCCGACCACTGCCAGGCAGCTGGTTCGTGAATTCTTCCCACGGTACGGCTTGCCTCGTGTCGTGTACTCAGATAACGGACAGCCATTCTCATCCGAATTAATGAAACAAGTTTCCTTGCTGCTAGGATATCAGTGGAAATTCCATTGTGTCCGACATCCCGAAGCCGCAGGCCTTGTAGAGAGGCATAACCAGACATTAAAGACCCGCCTTGGTAAAATATGTCAAGAGAAAGGGGTCGACTGGATAGTCGCTAGGCATGGGCGGAAAATCCGTTCCGCTCGCGGATTTTGCGGATTTTCGGGAAATCCGCAATCCGCGAGATTTGCGAATCTCCCGCAAAATCCGCAAATCCGCGAGCAGCGGATTTTGCTCGCACTGCTCGCACTGTTCGCGTGAGTTCGCGTGAGTTCGCGCCCCGCGAATAAGTGCAAAATTGCAGAAATACGATTTTAGCAAAACTGAAAGTAACTACTTACCAGGTTCAAAAGTTCAGGCTCATCATTAGTAGCCATTTCCTGTAGTGCTTCCTGAGGGGCCCCTCCAGAGTTCAGTTGCCAGTTGAAACTATTATGTGACCCTGCTCTGAACCTCAGAATAGTTACACATATGCCACAAAGGTCCTGAATTACAGCTAAGGGAGACAAGCAGGAGCCAGGCTGGAAGTTAAAATCCATTAATCAGCCCCTAATTCATTATTGTCAGTTGGGGCAGGGCAGGTGTTGTAACTAATTTTGCAACAATGAAAGCACTTAGCAAGTGCAAAAGATCACTAATCAGGGCGCACTAAGGAAGCAGGTGCCAGCTAAAAAAATATTCTGTGACACATTAATCAGCCCCAAATTAATTCAGGTCACTTGAGGCAGGGAAGGTGTGCTTTGCTTTGCCGAAAATAATGTACACTGGACAACCAGAGGGTGTGGTGATGAAACAGAGGGTGGCATGGGTGGGCCAGAGGGTGGCATGAGTAGTCAGAGAGTGGCAGTGGTGACAGAGAGTGGCAGTGATGAAGAAGAGTGTCCCAAACAGGCTGGACACGTAGAAACAACAAGTTCGCGAAACTTGCGACCCGACAGGTAAGTTTGCAATTTGCGAAAGTGTACAAAACCCTCGCGAACTGGCAGAAACACGGGCGAACACAAAAAAAAAAAAATCCGCAAATTCGCGGGAATTCGCGGATTTTGCGGATTGCGAATCCGCAAATCCGCAAAATTCGCGAACGCGAGATCCGCAAAATTCGCTCATGCCTGATAGTCGCCCTGCCAGTTGCACTGCTCTACATGAGAATGGTTGCCCACTCGAGATCAGGACTATCCCCGTACGAAGTGGTTTTTGGTAGACCACCGAATATGTGGGGGACGCCCGTTCCTAAGAAAATTACTGATGTTGATTGTAACATGTTGACAGATTACCTTGCCTCCTTGATGTCTGCACTCCAATCATGTCGTTCACAGGTTGCCGCAGCCTTCCCTGACAACACTGATGTAAAGCCGCATGATGTCCGTCCTGGCGACCTGGTCTTAATTAGGAACTTCGACAGGAAAAGTCCGCTGGAGCCCCGCTGGAAAGCGCCGAAGACCGTCCTTCTTACTACGAGGACAGCAGTGAAAGTGGAGGGCAGAAAGGGGTGGATCCACACGAGCCATATTAAACAATGCAATGAACTGAAACCAGATCCAGACTCGTCCACCCCTTCCAAAGACTGTATTGAGCCTAGTGACTTTAAAGTTTCCGAACGAGAGAAAACTCCCCAAGAGGAGTATAAATTAAAGCTCCGATCTAGCAAGTCAGACAGTTTAATTGTTTAAGTCCTCCCCTAGGTGAATCGGTTAAATAGTTTCTGACATGTATCCCCTAGATCGAGATAGAGAGAGAGAGAGACAACTCAAGAAACGTACATATTGCAAATCACTGCGTAGTCACTGTATAGTGACATTATTAATCATGTTTTTTCTAAGTCTTCTGATCATTGTTGCAAGTATACTACTTCCTATCTATTACCCTATTTTCAAGCGTGAACAATCTGCTTACAATGTTTCTGCTGAACATTCTTTTAGCGAGTTACCTCCACATGAACTTTCTTACAGACTTGCGCTGCGCAACAACACATTCATTAGTATGCTACATCATTCCCATCAGACTAATAATGCTACAAACTGCTGGATATGTGGCCGACTCCCACCCTACCAGAATTACAAGGGAGCTTTGCCCCTCTTTCCGTACCCGTTCACTCACAATGGCTCCTGTGGTGCATGGTTTAAAATAATTAATTCCTTAGATCCTGATATTGCTGTTTTCCAAGGGAGCGGGGTTTGGGGAAACTTGAACTTAGTTCTGCTCGATGTCTGTTACCCTGATAAGGAGGGACTCCCCACTAGAATAGGAACTGATCTAGAAAATGAAGTATATGGATTAAGTAATTACACAATTAACCTTATGATTCTTACTGTTGAATCCGAAGCTGCACCAGTTCTGCCCGCTATGTCAGTATTACCAGTCACTGGTGAATTATGTGTCAGGAAGAAAGGTTCAGTACACTTAGGTCATAGTAAATGTACTACTGTGGTCGAATTCAGTGATCATGGTAAATCGTCCTTTAAAGCTACCCGTCATTCTTATTTTGTTTGTGGTCATACCGCATACATACGCTTACCTCCAGATTGGGATGGTACCTGTTATATTGCATTCCTTCTGCCACCTGTTTTTCTAGCTCCTCCTGATTATCACAGAAATACAAATCTAGTAAAGAATAGACTCCGAAGAGATCTCTCGCTTGTCGACTACACAGAAACGGCATGGGAACAATACACCGATTTTAATAAAGGATTCTTTTTCTTTTTAGGCCCTGTCCAAAATAGTAAACTAATACGCAGATTAACTAGAACACTTGAAGCAGTAGTGAATGAAACTGCCTCCGCCCTAGGTAACTTAACCGAAGAGCAGTCCGCCATGCGGGTTGTTGTCCTTCAGAATCGTCTTGTTATTGACGTCATCTTGGCAGATAGAGGTGGAGCCTGTAAGGTCATCGGGTCAAGTTGCTGTGTTTTCATTCCAGAAAACGCGCCATCTGTATACAAAGCTATTACACGTCTTCATAAAATTGCCAATCTGATACATCAGAATCCAGGCACCTGGACTTGGTCCGGTTGGTTCTGGACAACGTTAACCGCTTGGGGATGGAAGATCCTATCCTTCCTAGGCATTGGCCTAGTCCTAGTATTCAGTTGCTGCCTGTGCTTACAGTGTGGGCCAGCGATTTGTGGACTGTGTGCCACATCATGCATTGAACATTCCAGTTTTCTTTCAAGACGTGAAAGAAAGAAAGAAGAGCAAATGATGTTACAAGAACAAACTGATCGATTCATGAGGATCGATATATCATGAAGGGTCCGTAGGGAACAAGGAGGGAATGAGGAAATATAAATTTTATGGTCAAGTTGTGTTCCCTAGCGTGTACCCCACCGTCTCCATGTACCAGCTTAAAGTGCATGTAACTTCCCTCCTGTGCCCACTATGAAGACGCAAATACATTTGCGTCCAACGTTAACATGTCCTCTTTCAGACCCACCCTGAATGGGTTGAATAGTCCGTTCCTAAGTATGCTATGCCAACGTCTTTTTGTAGTGTACTTTACACGTTTTTCAGCTCTGGCAAAGTAGGCCCTGAATTTCTGCCATCAAGCCTTTTTCTGGCTTCTGACTCTGAAAGCCTCAGCCCAGGCTGTCTCTGTACCCGTGAACTCTGACTTACTTCCAGCGCGGCCCACCGCGCTTAGCTCAGCCTGCTGCCTGCCAAGACTGACTACAACCTTCGAATTATCTGTTCCGCTCCTCGAGAATACATTCCTGCCTACTAGTTTAAGTAAACATCCCCCCAGCTGCAGAGCAGAAGGGCCGGCCTGTCTCCGTGCAAGTAATTCATAGCCTCTGTTACCATGCTCCCATGGAAGGCCCATGCCCCCACGCTTCTCATGCAGACACTTAGGCGCTTATACACGCACTCACAGTCAGTATAGAATAGCTTCTGCCCCAGAGACCTTTTCCGTTCAGATAATATGGTTCCCAAACATCAGATATCAGATATGATAGAAGTACAAGTTGATCTGACATGCCAGACTTCTGTCTCTTTCCGTCAGTGTAAATGTCAAGTCCCCTGCACCCTCCAGTTTCACGTCAATCACACGTCATGCAGCTGCGCGCGCATCCAAGCCTCCGATTTCTGCTGACATTGCAACATTTCTGTTTTGTGCCACCCACTTATGACACCTACCTGTGACGTTTCTAGCGCACACCTCTAGTTCACGCCTAGTCCACGCCTTCTGATTACGTACTAGTAACACGTGGATGTTGTTATCTTGTCTTCTCTCAGCTGTTACGCCTACTATATTGCTTTCTATGATGTGAATTAAGTATATAAGCTATGTATTGTCAATAAAATATTGCTCTATCCCTTCCTGAACCCCTTGTGGTTGCAGGAACATGATATCCAGTTCCGGAACGATTCCTTTTTAAGGAATAAAACCCCTAAGAACTCTAACACCACAGACTCTGTTTCTTTCTTTCCGATTGAGTTATTATTGATTAAGTACTTACCTGCATAGAAATTAAGACGGTAAATTAAATATTTACGACAATGGTCTTCCCTGACTACACACGCCTGGTGCAGCAGCAGCGCCAGTCGTTCCAGGCGGCCAAGGCACGTCTTCGAGACCTCAAACTCCCATATGCTCTTCTGTTTCCCGCCCGTTTAAGAGTGGTATTTCAAGCATGTACCCACTTTTTTGATACCCCGGAGGAGGTCTTTAAGTGGACTGATGAGATTGTGAGAGTGCGACCACATACGCCGCCAGGGCCGGACTCTGACTCTTCTGTGAATGAGGCCCCATCGCAGAATGCCCGGGGATCTCGCCGGGAGGGGAATTGGCGGTCCAGGTCACGGCAGCGCTCCACCTCTGGAGAGGCCTCGTCCCGGGGGCCCATGCCTCTAGGCATTGAGCAGCGAACCTGTGACTTGTGAAATGTGTACGCTTTATGGAGGTTTGCTGGCTCCCCTTGCGGGAAATCTGTGGTTTAGTTACTAGCTGCGGGAGGAGACTATGATATGGGCCATTCTCCCCTTTTCTTAGGGCTTGGTGTTGGGTGGGGGTGGACTAAGATGATATGGGTTGTTGGGTGGGGATTCATTGGCATGGGGGACCTCGGGGCCCACGTTTGGGATGGGGTGCCCACCTTGCAGCGACAGGTACTTCAACTGTTTTGAGGTATTGGGGGTGGGGGGTTGCTTGTTTGGGGATTGGTTTGTTAGGGTGGGGGTGGGGTTGCGCAGCCTTGGGGGGTCCTATTTGTTTGCCATTTCTTTGTCCTTACGTCCGTATGTCCGTGAGACACCTGAAGAAACTCTCAGATGACGCATTGCGCTGATCGACCAGTGGGGCCCCATAGTACCCTGAGTATACTTAGTTGGAATGTCCGTGCGACAGGCTAAGCGACTTGGGGCAAACATCCTCCTCCTACAGGAAACCCATCTGATGGGCACTAAAGCCCCGTGTCTGCAGAGATTTGGCTATTAGCAGGTCTACCATGCTGGGTTCGTGAGGGGGTCCAGGTGCGTGGTTATACTTATTCACTGTAGAATCCCCTACACCCACACAAGGCTCTGGACAGACACACAAGGAAGGTATCTGGTTGTGCAGGGCATGGTGGGGAGATCCCTCTGGTCTTGGGTTTTGTCTATGCCCCGCCGTGATTACAGTGGTCCCTGATTGAGAAGCTATACATGGTCTGGGCAGACATCACGGATGTGCTTGCAATGGTTGGAGGTGACTGGAATGATGTCCTAGATATCACCAAAGATAGGTTTCGGCAGGGGGGCGGTAGCTATGTAGGCCACCCCACAAAGCTACAGGGTATGGTGAGTGGTCTGGACTGGGTAGATTCGTGGAGGCATCTACAGGGCGACACACGAGAATATACATTTGTTTCTGCTGTACACAGGTCCTTCTCAAGACTAGATTATATCTTTCTTTCTCAGGCGGCGGCGGGACATGAGGAATCGGCGATGATTCTCCCGCGGGGCCTCTCGGATTACTCGCCGGTATCTGTGGAGCTTCGGCTGGGTTAGGGGAGGCAGCGATTCCGATGGCGCTTGTTGGTATGGCACCTTCAACAAGACGATTATAAACGACTCATGCGCGAGGCGATTTCCAATTATCTTACTGGGAATGTGGGATCAGTTTCGAGTGCAGCTACGCTTTGGGAAGCATCGAAACCTACACTGCGGGGGATAGATATTGCCTGGTCCGCGGCGGCGCGGAAGCGAAGGCGGGAGGCCCTGGTGCGCACGTAGGCTGAGGTGGGGGACTTGGAGCGTCAAGCACATCTGACTGGGGAGGATTGTGCTGTGAGCCAGCTTCTACTGGCGCAGCATTCCTATGCGGCGTTGCTCATGGATGAGGCCAGACAGGTGTGGCTAGCCAAGCGCAGCAGTATTTGCCAGTGGGGGGATAAATCTAGTAAAATGTTACATAGGCTCTGTCAAGTGGTCTTTCATGCGCAGATGTTTCCCGGGATCTTAGATGGAACAGGGGATCCGTTATTGGACCAGAGAGAGCTGGCTGAGAGTTTCGCTCTGTATTGTGCGGAGCTTTATGCCCAGCGGGAGCGCCTGCCGGCTGATCAGGTTGACAAATTCATAGCAGACCTGCCCCCAGGGCGGTGTCTAATGAGGTGCGAGATAAACTGGACCTTCCCCTGACAGATGAGGAACTGGGCACTGCTCTGGGAGAGTACAACTCGGGGAAGGCCCCCGGTCCAAATGGCTTCCCCAGTGAGTTCTTCAAGAAATACAATACCCAATTGGCCCAACATTATCGGGCGGGGTTGGAGGAGGCCAGAGATCAGGGCAGGCTCCCCCCGGATTGGAGGCATGCGGAGGTGGTGGTATTTCACTAGCCGGTAGTCTCTCGGACCAACACTCCTCCTATCGTCCGATCTCGCTCCTCAACGTGGAGGCCAAGGTCCTGGGAAAGGCTTTGGTCAATCAGCTCCTCCCTATATCACGGAACTGGTACACCCGGACCAGGCTGGTTTTATGCTGCAGAGGGCTACCAGACACAATATCAGACAGGCGCATGCGGCGATGGAGGCAGTTAAGGGCACTGGGCAGCAAGCGGCGTTTCTCCTGACGGACATGGACAGAGCATTCGACTCTTTAAGTTGGGTGTATTTGTTTTCACTGCTTTTGCGGCTTAACCTGGGCCCTCGTTTCCTGTCCTACCTGCGCCTTCTGTACACTGACTTAACGGCCTCGGTCCGTGTTGCGGGAGCAGTCTCTTCTACATTTCAGATTCGGCGCGGTACCCTGCAGGGGTGCCCCCTGTCGCCCTACTTATTTGCCTTGGCCATGGAGCTGCTGGGGGCGTGGGTGCGCATAGATGCACAGATGAGTGGGTTTGAATGGGTGCAGGGCCCGGCAGACAGAATTGTGGTCTACGCAGACAACGTCCTTTTTTTCCTGACGGACCTCCATAGATCGGGGCCGCGTCTTTTGAGAATCATGCAGATTTTTGTGGAGTCGTCGGGGCTCTATATGAATCCCTGCAAATCCACACTGTGGGTGCTGGGAGAGCAGACACATGCGGTAGGTGACTGGGCCGCTCCGCTCCAGATAGCAGTAGCAGGACTTAAATATCTGGGAGTGTTCCTGTCGGATGTCCCGGACGTGTCCTGGGAGCGGAATCTGGTGCCGGTCTGGGACCGCTTACGGGCCGACCTCAAAACCTGGTCACGTATGCTGCTTACCATATATAATAAACAAAACAATAGCCGGGCAGTTTGAGTACATGTAGTAGTGCGCAGCCTAGTAAAATAAATTGCTAGGTTGGACAACCATTTGTATTGAATAACTTTTTTTGTTTTATAAAATATTTTTAAGAGTTTTTTGGCATCAAAAAATACAACACAACATTTATAAAGATACACAAATACATATTCAGTGAACTGAAAAGAAGATATCAAACACAGTACTTAAACAAGGGCTCAAAATTCCACGGACCTGATAATTCTCGTCTCAGTGCCTATTCCAATCATAGAGTCCCACTCTGCAACTCTGGGCAATAGCTTGCTTTATCTCCACAACGGCCCCCACAATGCTAAGGATGCCTGGCCTCCACCTTGGGGGTGCCCAGGAGTGGACGCCTCACAGGGAAAGCCAGGACGGGTTCCACAGCGGTATTCGTACAAGCGCCTTGAGACCCTTGCGGGTGAGTAGTGCGCTATACAAGTATCAATTTACATTTTTTACATTTAATGAATCACCACGAATCTAGTTGTTAGCATGGAATCCATGGAAGAACAGAAAAAGAATGACCTAATACGAGGTTATCCAGACACTTTACTGACACACCACATTAATCGAGCGCTTAAATGCAAAAGGATGGATCTCTTACAAAAACGTACCCAAAAGATCAGCAACAGGATGGTGTTTGTGTCCAGATATTCGACAGTCTCTCCAAGTATTAAAAAGATCATCAATACACGGTAGGAACTACTCCAGGAAGAATCAGAGTTCAACAGTTTGTTTAACTCCAAATCGCTGTTTGCATATATGAGAGGACGTAACATCAAAGAATACCTATCCAGCATGAAGGAAAGTCCGCCCGAATCTGAACCAGGCACACATAGATGCGGAAATTGCATCCATTGCAATAAAGCTATCAGGAGGGATATAATTGTACATCCCCAAACTGGAGAGAAGATTAAGATCAAGCAAACATTTGACCGCAATTCATCACACATAGTGTACTCAATCAAATGTCCCTTTGGCCTACTATATGTAGGGAAAACCGATAGAAAAATGAAAACTCGCTTGTCGGAACACAAAAGCAGGATCAGAAATAAGAATAGCACTTCAAGTTTAGCGGTTCATTGGGATGAAGCTAAACATACTATTGCTCAGGTACAATTTCAGATTATTGAGCAAACTAAGATACACCAGGGAGTGGACAATGTCAAACTTTTATTACAAATAGAGATTTTTTGGATAAAAAAATTGGACACGCTGATACCTAACGGGCATAATGATAAGCTTGACATGGCATGTTTTCTGTAGAGAGACACCTAATAGTATTGCCTTTACACATGAGTCTTTGGTCACTTTACACATTTTCCAACATTAGTCGTCACGCCCATTATTAGGGCGGGATATAACTGCTGAATTTCATAAACATTGCTTTCAATACACATTGTAGTGTTATCACCATACTTGTATTTAGAATGAGGTATGATATTGTGTAGCAGGAGTTTTACGTAAACACCCGGACACTGAGTTAGTTGCTCGGGACAATTAAGCGCTGCAAGTTACTAAGATTCGCCCCTGACGAAGGGACAGGTGTCCTGAATAGCACTGGGCTTTTTGTTTTTGTTTTGCACATTGTATTGAACGCACTGTGATTGTTTGTAATTGAAATGAAACATGCACAATATTTGCTTCTATTGAATATGTTTATCAAACAACAAAAGACTACATATAATGCAATGATTAAAATTGTAGCAACTATTGTATTCTTTGATGGAAAAAATGTTTTGGTTAAATATTGAGGATTGTTGATAATAACATTTGTATTAATCCTTCAGCGCTGTGCTTGTGTGAGCCCAGGTCGCCTTTCTGGGGCTTGGCCACTTTCACTATGAATTTTTGGAGTCATATATAATGTTGGTCTCCTTGGATTTTCAGTGTTAAATAAATCTTTAGCTGCAAGTCATTCATTTGATAACTTTATTTCGGTCATAGACGATAAAAGTGCAGATAAAATACATACAACGCACAATAATAAAAACAATAGATATGAGCAGTTAATATTAAGGATAAAAAAGTTATTAAACAGTAAGTTATCAAAGGCGAATCTGATGAAAATATTTTTAAAAAGAAGAACAATTGGTCCAGATTGTTTCCATTAACTTTAAACAAAACCTTTCCTTCTACGCCACATACCATGTAGGAAACGGGAAACAGCGAAGACAATAGGGGGTGAGGTGTCGTATGTTAAAACTCTACACGCCTGCACACATTGCCTAAGTCCCAAATTTCTACATAATGGGATCAGCCAACATTTTCGTATTTTACTATACGCTGGGCAGAAAAACATAACATGAACAACATCTTCTCGAGTGCAATTACAAGCCGGGCAGGTTCCATATTCTGTTTTAGCCCATTTCGAAATAAATGCCCTGATTGGCAGGCAACCATGCCTCAGTTGAGTATATAGTTTCCTCGCGAGAGGGGGTTGCACTACATCTAGGAATTCCTCCCTCCGAAGATCAATTTTTACTAGAAGAAACTCTGCGGACAGCCTGCCCAGGGTTGTTGAGCGTTGTAGAGCAAGAAGGTTTTGGTGCCTCACCAAGGTTAACAACTGTGTCCTAGGTGTCCTCGGGCAGCTCATCTCAGGAGTCTCCCATAGCTGGGGCAAACCTACATAGATGGTAAGAGCCATGATGTGGGATAACCAAGGAATATTTTTATTTTTTATTTGTCCCCAGACCTCCAAAAATTCCGCTCTGTAGAATGACAGTTCCGGTACAGACCAGAGCCTTCTCCAATAGAGCAAGGGCCGAACAGCTACCAGTTCCTTAATGGACTCCAGGCCCAGATCTAATCGCAAGGGTGTGAGTGGTGTACTTTGTGAAAGGCCCACCAGATTCCTCATAAAGCACTGCTCAACCCTTAGGAGACTCGATGTATTCTTATGTCCCCAGAGTTCAGCGCCATACATAGCTGCTTTCCTGGCCTGGAGTCCATAGATCTCAAGGACAGGAGCAACCGGTTTAAAATCCGATGTTTTGTGAAGTTTACTAATACCCCCTGCTATCTGTGAAAGTCTAAGGGCAGATTTAGAAATTTGGTGACCCCAATCAAAATCTTCTGTCAGAGTGACGCCAAGGTAAACAAAAGTTTTGACCCGTTCCAGGAGAATACTGTTCAGGACAGGGTTTAAACGGGTGTGCCTCGGGGGATTGAAGATCATAAACTTGTTTTTTTCCAGGTTAACCTTCAATCCCCGCGAGGCACAAAATGTTACAAGCCCGTCCGAAACCTGCTGGATGCCCGTTGATGTTCTGGATAACAGCAGGGTGTCATCCGCGAACATCAGAGCGGGCACCCGACCAGTAGCCAACCAGGGAGCATCATTATCCTTTACACCATTTAGGGCATCCACAAGGCCATTGATGAAAAGGCAAAAAAGCGTGGGGGCCAAGACGCACCCCTGTCGGACACCCCTAGATACAGGGAAACGGGCAGAGAGATCCCCATGTCTCCCACACCTAACCTGGGCATAATTTCCAGCATGAAATCTAATCAGGACATTAAGTAAATAGGGCGGGAGGCCCAAATCTCCCAGCACTTTCCACAATTTTTCCCTGGGGACAAGGTCGAAAGCGGCCCGCAGGTCCACAAAGACACGGTAGAGGCTGCCACACTCTACTCTTGCAGTTTTCCAAAATAGGACCTGGAGCCTGAAGATTTGATCCAGGGTCGAGATGCCAGATCTAACCCCCACATGCATCAAGCATTTTTGAAGTCGCAAACGGTGTGATTCCTTAAAATCGGCCGTTTGCGATTCCAAAAATGCTTTTTTGGATGCATCAAGCAATTTTAGATATCGCAACATTTTTGCGATTTCTAAAATTGCGATTGCTTTTAAGAAATCGCAAATTTGCGATTTCTTAAAAGCAATGCATGATTACGTTTTAAAATGCGAATTCGCAATTAGAGGGATAAATTTACTGAGTGGTTGAACCACTCGGTAAATTTGCAAAAAGTGTAAAAAACGCAGAAAGTGCATTTTTAAAACATTCATGTAACGGACACACATGTCCTTAGGACATGTGTGTGTGCAACATGATGAGAAAAATGCATTTCAGGGGTGCATGGGGGAGTCCTTTGGACCCCCCCCTGCACCCATGAAATGCATTAACAAATTGCGATTTTCAAAGTGAAAATCGCAATTTGCTAATGCCTTCCCATTGCTTCCTATGGGCCTTTTGGCCCATAGGAACCAATGGGAATAGCGATTTCGCAAATTGTATTTCGGTAATTTATGCGATTCGGTAAAAATTGCGATTTTTACAGAATCGCATAAATTTACCGAAAATAATCATGCATCCCGTTTTGCGAATTCTAAATTGCGAGTCGCTATTTTTCGCAATTTAGAATTCGCAAACTCCCGGGATGATGCATGTGGCCGTAAATCCGGCCTGGAGAGTAGTCAGTTTTTCACGTTCCTCCATCCACCCTTGTATCCTGTCCAATATGATCCTACCCATTAGTTTTTGAGTTGTATCTATAAGGCTAATGGGCCTATAGTTTGATGGGGTTAGCGGACAACCCTTCTTATAAATGGGGACGATCTCAGCTCCCCACCAGGTGTCCGGTAGATCAGACCCCCAAAGAACCGCATTGAACAGGGTAGCAAGGTAAGGTGCCCAAATTTTTGGCTGGGAGCGAAACAAGTCTCCAGGCAGTCTATCAAGACCCGGAGCTTTGTTTGGGAGCAATCTTTCTATGGCAGATTCCACCTCCTTCAGGGTAATACCCTCTGGAATTACGGGGAGAGTCGCCTCCGGAGTATCCAGGTGGTCCAACCGCAACCCCACGCCCGAGGGCCCCACCAGTTGATACTCGTGGAGGGGGTCTGGGACAGGGGATGGCGGGAGGGCCATAGCTCTTTCCAGGATCTGATTATTCGTCCCAGTCATACTTAATTCTCTGGCATGTTTGGAGCCTAGGCACAAAGAATCATCACGCTCCAAATTTGTGTAAAGTGCTCCGAAATGTGCCTCCCATACTGAGGGCGCAATATTCGGGGAAATGGCCTGTCCTCCCCCTTTTACACCTGAGTTAACGATGGCCTAGAACAACTTGGCGTCCTTTGAGATGAGCGCAGATCTCAAGTCCTCCCACCTCGTTTCCTCCTACTCCCTCTTGCCCCTAATAATTGCCTTTTTATAAAGAAGTCTAGATAGCCTAATTCCTACACTATCTTTGGATTTAATTGCCATAAGGAGATCCCTTTATGCTTTCCTACAGGTGTCATCAAACCAGGGGTGCGCCTTAGTCCCACGCCGTTTGTTCCCACTTACTGGGCAAAACACATCCCCCAGTGCGACATCCAACTGCCTATGAATTTCAACGGCTTGCCCGTTAGAGGCGGGATCACCCATCTCAATAATCCGAGGTACGGTGATCTGATATATTTTGGCGAGCCAGCTAGGGGAGTCCTGAAAGTGAGGCCATTTAACCCTGCGCCTGTTCTTTGCTACCAAAAGGGGTAAGATCTCGGTATTGGGTTTGGGATCTGGGTTTGTCAGCCCAAAACTCCCTGGCTTAAGAGTTAGGACAAGGGCATTATGGTCACTATCTTGCCTCGGTAAGACGTTAAATTCCTTCAAACTATCCCAGTGTTTTGCTTCCATCATAATATAGTCAATGATGGAAGTTTGATCTGTCCTGTTGAACGTAACTGACCCTGGACAATCAGGGTCCAACCTCCCATTGCACGCCCGCAGAGATGTTGCAAGGGAGAAAGATTTGCTTTGCAGAACCAACGGGGTCCATGCCCTGACAGGGGGGATCTTGGGGTCGGGGATGCGCCAAAACGAGTCTTCATAATCCTGGTCGCCCATCTCGGGACTGACCAAAGGCTCGAATTGGCAATTGAAGTCACCATCAAGAACTATAGTGATTGAGGGGTCCAGTGCCTGGATAAAGAGATCCAATGCATTGATTGTATTTGATTCCTGCCCATTCCTAACTGGCCTTGAGTAGATATTTATTATAGCTACTTTAGGCTTGTTTTGGGGAGATAATAGCACACATTGGACATCTGGGGAATTCGTTTGTATTTGGGTAGCCTGGATGCCCAAATGAGTACCTATCCAAATCGATAGACCACCCGATGGGCGGCCTCTACCCTTAGTTATAGCCAGGATATCGAAGGTTGCGTAGCCTGGGCTAACACTCTCCTCTAGTGCCCAAGTTTCCTGCATCAGGCAGATGTTGTGTGTTGCCATGAAGGAGCCCCACTCAGGTATGAGTAATTTATTTTTCAACCCAGCTATGTTCCACGGGAGGATTTTTATACATCCATCAGCTACCTCAACATTAGCTTGTGGTTTCACTGTTCCTTTTACAGGGGGGCTATCACTACTAGGGGTCCTTAACTGAATTTTCTCATCCCTTATTTCCATACTAGATACATCCTCCAAGGGAGTCCAGGCTCCCAACTGATACTCCAATTCCCCATTTTCTCTACTTCCCTCCCTGATTAAGGGATGGGGTATTGTGTCTTCTCCAGGGGTAGTAATTATATAATTTTCCTCCAGTGCAATTTCAGTGGTAAATTTTCCACTAACATTTTTTAGTGGAGAAATCTTGTTCACTAGGCGTCAATCCACCTCCTCCAACACACTGAACCTATTCCTGTGAGTTAACAATGAGAGTGAAGAATTATATGGATGTGTGTCCTCCCAAGTTTTTGGCCCCTGCTGCATTCTGTGTGGGGGACCCCTAAGGCCCTCACTGTAGTGGACACTTTTAGAATAGGTTGGCCTCAAATGAGGAACTGGATAGAAATATGACAAATGAAGTGGGAGGATTTGGGTATTTGGTCTACTGGGAGATATACTACAGATGTATTCCACAACAGAGTTGTCCCTAAAATGTATTGCTATGCTATCTCCTGCAATTTTTTTGGGTCCCCTCCCGATTTATTCTATTCTTCTAACAGAAAGTATTTCCCCAGAAACATTTGGAGGTAAAGGCCTATTTACATTGAGCCATTGTATACACTTATTTTTTAAGTCGGTATGGTCTTCTCTTTTTCCCTGACTTAGGGTGGAACTCTTGTAAGTACTACGACATAGGGTAGGGATTCAGGGGGGAGATTAATGATAGGCAACTCCAATGGAATAACTTTAGATGATGCATTTCTATTGGTTAAGTTTCGGTGCGCAGGAGCTTCCCTCACTAATTTGTTATTTTTACTTCCTATTTTTCCCTCCCTAGACATAGATTTAGTTTTGTCAGAAATAAGGCTAGGGTTTCCGACTACCTATTGGTTTTCAGCAGGTGTATTAATGATGTGTGGGGGGCTAAGAGAATCAGGGACAGACTCAGTGATAGTCGATGCAACTCTTGTGCTTTTATTCCAAGTAGCACTATTTCTAGGTGACGCTGTCCTGCCGTTGGGTTTAATCTTTGCTGTACCACCAAGCTCGCTAGGAGTAAGCTTCCCCAATGGGTTAGTGGGCTGTGTTGTCCCCATATTGTTAAGGGTAGAAACTAGTCTATCTATCTTAGATACCAAAGGTTTAATGTGTGTGCCAATGATCTGCTCCATAAGTGTCTGAAAATCAGCAACCAAGTTGGTAACCCTGACCGGTACACCCACAGTCGGTAAGGAAGAGCTAACAGTAGCTGTTACAAGGTCATGTTTAGGCATGCTCCTTTTACCTAATTTTTTTGGTAATCTGACTTTCTTGCTTCTGGGGCGCGGTTTATTTACTACAGTGGTTGCCGGGGGAATGGGAGAACTCAGAACAGGCAAGCTAGCCTCTATATCTATAGGAGCCTGGGCACAGGGCAACTCAGCAAAGGAGATGTAAGGAAGGAGCTTGAATCAGGTTTTTTTTTACAATAGCTGAGTAGTCCCCCACTTGTTCTGGCTTGGGAAGCAGCAGGGATAATTGATAGTCTTCTCTCTGTATTTTCTATTGCAGTTACCACAACCCCAATAGTTTTTTGCAGCATCTTATCAATAGCCGTTAGGCTTGGAAGAGGTTGTGGTATTGCCGCCTGTAGCCTGGTATTGGGACGAGATGCAGCAGGTTTTTGGTTTTTACCCGTGTGGCTCATTTTTACAGGTAAAAAGAAGGGGGGGCTAGTCCCTACCTAGTGAACACTCCCTCCTAGCCCCATAAGAGGAATTGGGAACAATAGTAGCCAAGCAATAATAGGTCGGAGTAACAGTACCTTTAGTGAATTGACCACTCTTCGTTGTTGTCCTTAAAGGATGTTAGGGGGGTGGCCCATCCCGGCCTCCGACGGCCACAGATGGCCCACCCTTTGCCTGGGCTTTGCCTGGCGCCACCCGTGCGCATCCTGCGAGGCGGGAGGGGCCTCTCCCTTTTGAGCACCTCCGGGCGCGAGAGTCAGTGCAGGTGGGCGTGCCAACGCCGAGGGTCCTGGGAGCTGTAGGGTCCCTTAACAGCGGCCGCGTGATGGTGTGGGCAGAGGCAGGGGAGGCTAACAGCGGAACGATCAACGCTTCTCAGGTAGGCAGATTATCACCAGGTATGGCCCAAAAGCTCCGCAATTACAGCTGCGAGTCAATTATACCCATAGTTTAGGCTTGCTGCGAAATGAACGTTAGTATTCTTTGCAACAATATTGTGAGATCATTGTCAAGACTCAAGTAGGTGTTGGTGTCATGTACATGCTCGTTGACCTTGCGTTCATAAAACTGGGTGTCCATAATAACCAATGCTAAATTTACCCTCACATTCAACCAGGTAAAGAAAGCTATCAAGAGATGGTTGATTCTAAATAGTAGCGACACCAAGATTGGGAGACATCTCTTTGTGTTCAAACATACCAGTAATATCTGTGACCTCGTGGTACACACCACACCTCGATGGATGAGAGCCCTTGTGAGCATTACTACCACCTGTGGTTTAGCCCCAGTAATGAGACATTCGCAACATAAGACACTTGACATATAATTCCAAAGATATTGACCTGGGCTTGAGAGACAAATGGAAATTACTAAAATACACCAACTGCCAAACCAAGAACTACATCTACCACATTTCAAGTCCATGCGGTCTAAGATACATAGGAATGACCACCAGACCTATCAAAACAGGAATGATTGAATGCCGCTGCAACATCGGGTGCTGTAGCCTCACTACAAAACTGAGTCCCCACTTCAACGCGGTCAACCACGCGCCTGAGGACCTGAGCTGGATCATCCTGGAAACCATACAAGGGGAGAACATCACACAAGGCTTTTTGAAAACAACAATGGTGGGGCTTCAAGCTTAAGACAAACACTATTGGACTTAATTATGAGATCCCATTGTCTGAAATAAAAATCTAAGAACAGATAAAGAATAGAACATCCTTCTTTTGAAAATAACTCCCTGGGGTTCTCCTCTACATTTATCTGCCCTTTCACAATGCTGTCTATTTACGGACACTAGCACTTAAGTGTGGCACCTGCCTGGACTCCCTTCAGAGGTACTGGCACACATTTAGCTACGCCCATCGCTACATGTTTACAGATAAAATCCCTGTTTAAACAGTGAGTGTCTTCCTTCCACATTGTAATGTTTTGTTGGCAACTTGCTGGATGCTGTGGGTGTCACATTAATTCTGGATTTCCAGGGACAACTCTGTATTCCCACACAATATGTAGGGACTGGCTAACAACGTGTTTTATCTTATGCCGTTTTCGTTAAACATAGTGAGTATAGCAAAAAAAGATGTCCCTGTGTATCCTCTACACCTTTCAGGAACTGTGTAATATATTCCTGTGCCATCGGTGTGCATAATAGAGCTTCACTTCGTTCTTTAAATAATTGTCTAGTCTCTTCGGCTCAATATCACTCCAGTAAGTTTACACTGATCCAAAAGCCCCACCCCCTTTTTCGACACAGGAATTTAGACACAAGGAATCAGAAAAACACAGAGTTGTTACAGACGCATCAGGAGGTTACTAAGCAACACTCCCGTCAGCTGGTCCGTTCTCAATCTCCATGACAGATCGAGAGATCTAAGAACTCTGTAGTAACCCAGAGTTAGCAGTCTAGTGTTTTGTATGCCATACACTAAACACCCACCCACCACTGATGTCACTGCTCAGGTGACACAGTTCTAATAAAAGAGGCCGAGCGCACGTGCTCTGGGCCAGTTGTACCATGTACCTGTTGGTGTCTGCGTCAGTCCTTTCCAGCATGAGGGCCCAGGGCCCCCAACATTATATTGGCGACGAGGAGGGCGGACGCTAGCCACGCGTGCCGCAGATGAATGAAAAACCCCGGAAAGAAGAAGGGAAGTGCCCATGTGCAGGACACCCTCCCGGGGAAGCGGCGCCGGCCGCCGAGAGGCCTGCAAGGCGTAAGCCGAGCCCGGGGCCTGCCTGCAAATAAGAAGGTGACCGGGAGCCTACCCCACACCTTCTGAGCCAAACCTGCATGGCCCCCTGCGAGGGGTGAAGAGGAGCGGACCGACTGGAGCCCACCCGCGTCGGCGGCGAGAGAGTGACCACCACAGAGTGAAGAGCGAACCGACCGGAGCCCACCCGCGTCGGCCGCGACTGAGCCCCCTGCCTGGGGTGAAGAGAGAGCTGTGCAGAGCCCACCTGCATCGACCGCCACCGAGCCAGGACTGGTAATCAAACGCTACGAGCTCCGCGGAGCCCACCCATGTGAAGGAAGCCAGTCAGCCAGCCGAAGGTGAGCGGAGGGGGCTGCGCAAGCCTAAAGCGACCCCTGTTACGGCATCATAAGCGGTGCCCACCCGCATAGCCGTGGCGCCCTGCCGAGTGCCGACAATAAACTAACATTAAAGCAGAGCCAGCGGAGCCCAACCACGGCCTGCCTGCAGCGACGCGGCATCGGCCGCTACATTCCGTAGTAAAGCAAGGCTCGCGGAGCCCACCCACGGCCTGCATACAGCCACCCCTGCCCCGCCGCGCAGCAGGTAACCGAAGCCGCTGCGGCGGTGAGGAAGGGACCCCGCAGCGTGTGGAGAGCTGCCGGGCCCTAATTGAGGAAAGCGGAGCCAACCTGCATGACCAGCGCGCCTTGGCGGGCGTAACTGCAGCCACATTAAATTTCATACAAAGCAGCGCCAGCGGAGCCCACCCGCGGCCTGCCTGCAGCAGCGTCGTCTGCCCCCGCCGCGCAGCGTGTATGCCCTGAGGCTGCGGCGGCGGGGTGAATGAACTGGAGCGCCCGCAGCGTGCAGTGAGCTGCCGGGCGAGAGAACAACTGAGCGGAGCTCACCCGCCGAGTTTGCCACAGCGAGCCCACCCGCAAGTGCAGCGACCCCCTTATGGACATTGACTAGTAAAGCGGAGCCCACCCGCAGGTTGCCACTGCAGCCCAAGCCCCCACCTGCGCCATGAGCCGCCCAGGAGCGCCCCTGTTTAAAGTGAACACGGGACAAGGAGACGCGCAGGAGGCCGATCAGAGTGACTCCCTCCCTTCCCCGCAGCCCGTGAATACTTGGCCTGCTGCGAGGTGACGGGAGCGGAGAAAGTAACGGAGACACTCACCAAGATTAAGGAAGCAGCCCTGGGGAGCCAGTCTAGTCTCTCACCGCCCCAGCGTGGCGAGTGCAGTATGAGGCTGGACAGGAGCAACTCTCCACGGGTCCCAGCAAGCTGCGAGTCACACGCAGAAAGAACATTAAATTAACTCACCTCAACAAGGTGAACATTCCGCAGCCAGGAGGAGTGCTAGTCCCAGAGGTGAACAACTGCAGGAAAGGGACTCACCAGGCAGACAGCGTGAGGTCCGGTTCCTAGCGTGGCTCCAGCCCCCGGTACAGCCGGGAGAAATTGACTGAAAGAAAAGAAAACACGGGAAGAAGGTAGAGACAAGGCAGGCTGCTGTTGAATCAAAGCCAATTGCAACACTGCCACCCAGTGGATATGGTGCAACAGCGCACCTCAAAGGAAAAGACAGCCCCAGTTAAGTCTGCAACAGGGCGAGTGACCACTGCAGCTGTGCCCTAGTGCAGCTGTGCCCTAGTGGCCCCAAGTGCGCCAGAAGACAGTAGACTCCCCGCAGAGGACACCCGACAGAGAATCAGTAAATACAAGCCTGCAACAAACCAAGGGAACACTGTCAGCAGCAAAGAAAGACACTTACCTAGCAGCCACCCAAGGAGACTGACCAATCGCAGGTACACCCCAGGAAGCGCAAGAAGTGTTCAGGAGACAGCGCAGGGATGCGCCAAAACCTTCAGGAACGCGCCAGGAGACAGCGCAAGAATGCGCCGGAAACTCCAGGAACACGCAAGGAGACAGCGCCGGACGCGCCAGAAGCAAAGCATTGTGCAGGACCGCGCAAGGAGTGAAGGAACTCCACACCCGCACAACAGGACCGCGCAGTACTGCGCCGGAACGTGCCAGGAGCGCCAGAAATCAGAAGCGACAGAGTGACGCTGCACAGCGACACGCCAACGCCACAGAACAGCACTGCGCAGGAACGCGCAAGGAGTGAAGGAACCCCACACCTCAGGACCAAACAGCACTGCGCAAGAATGCGCAAGGAGTGAAGGAACTCCACACCTCAGGACCGAACAGCACTGCGCAAGAACGCGCAAGGAGTGAAGGAACTCCACACCTCAGGACCGAACAGCACTGCGCAGGAATGCGCACAGAGTGAAGGAACTCCACGCCACCACGACTTGAGTGACGCAGGGATCGCGTCCTCCGAGGCCTGTCAGTAGGTCACAGCGAAGATGACTTGCCAGAAAGTCACCGCCAGACGCGGACCAGTCGGATGGTCGCCCGGAAGGAAAAGGAGAAGATGACCAGTCAGATGGTCGCCCAGAAAGAAAAGGAGAAGATGACCAGTCAGATGGTCGCCTGGAAAGAAAAGGAGAAGATGACCAGTTGGATGGTCGCCCGGAAAGAAAAGGAGAAGATGACCAGTCGGATGGTCGGCCGGAAAGAAAAGGAGAAGATGACCAGTCAGATGGTCGCCCGGAAAGAAAAGAAGAAGATGACCAGTCAGATGGTCGCCTGGAAAGAAAAGGAGAAGATGACCAGTCATATGGTCACCCGGAAAGAAAAGGAGAAGATGACCAGTCAGATGGTCACCCGGAACGAAAAGGAGAAGATGACCTGCCAAAAGGTCACGACTGCGAAGACTTGCCAGAAAGTCAAAGCTAAAGTAACTGAATATTCTGACATGAAGACCGACGTGAAGTTCAAGAAGAGGTCCATGGACGGGACCCAGAAGAGGTCTGATAACACCGACCCGAAGTAAAGGAGGAGCGACAGGAAGACAGGTGCGATGCCTGGTTTTGATCATTGGAAGAGGAGAAGGAGTGTCCTAAGGGTAGGACGCAACCAGGGAGACACGTGTGGAGTGCACGCCACACGGAGATGGCCTGGTTGGTTGAAGAAAAGAAAACGGACCGACCAAGTCATGAAAGGGAAGGAGGAGAAGAAGGGAAGCGAGTGCCACGGTGCCACTAGAAGATCACAAGAAGAGAAGAGGTGTGACCAGCCAACTCACACAAACATCAGGAGAAAGACGGCGACATGCACCAGAACACCGGAGTGCAGTGGAGAACAAGGCCTGGCAGAAACATCGGTGGCACAAGTCAAAGAGATCCACCTACAAGCCATCCATCCATGTGGCAATCACAGAAGAGGGCAAGTTTGGACTGTTGACAACAATCTACCTTTGGGGGTTGAGCGGAAGATTGGATGGCAAGAGTGCTCACACATCCGGCTGAGGAACTGACCACTCCACATCAACCCGTGGCAGCCCAAGAAGCAAAGGCCTCTAGGGACTCTGGTGGCAGCAAGTCCCGCAAGAGAGACAGGTCCACAACGGTGCGTCTGCAAGACCCACTGAGAGGAAAGCTTTGTGTGCAAGAAAAGAGTCAACAGCGTAACCTTCAGGTGGAACTAGGACACAGCGGTGAAGATCGTGGAGCACCCCGCTCACGGCCCGAAGGCTATGGTGGAGCAACATGACCGAAAACACCAGTCCAGTGGAAACCTGGCAAAGAGGTCCTCCCGGACATCTTGTGAGAGAGGAATACCGGCGAGAGGGGCATCCTAGTGAGAGGGATGTAAGCACCTACTCCTTTCATCTGCCCAGAAATACTTTGAAGCCTGCCCGAGACATCACCAAGGACCAGGACTGAAGAGGAGAACCGAGAAGACAAACAATACTCGGATCACGTCACCCTTCTATCTAGCTACAAACTGTCACCAGTGGTGTGAAGCAAAGACAAGGCATAGGACAACGTCCAGGTGGCGCAGACAGAAGATAGGACCCGCCGAACAACGGCAAACCATGCCACAGTGAATCATGAGTCCTGGATGCAGTAAGTACACCATCTGCGACCTGCAACCCACCAAAGAGACTCATTTCAAATTATAGAGTCCAGTGTTATATTGTATGTACATTTTCTTTCCCACAGGTTGAACTTTGTCGTGGGGTTTGCGAACTGCACTTTTCTCCCACAGGTTGGACTTTCTTTTAATTTCAATTTTCCCCGAAGTTTGGGAGGGATGTAGTAACCCAGAGTTAGCAGTCTAGTGTTTTGTATGCCATACACTAAACATCCACCCACCACTGATGTCACTGGTCAGGTGACACAGTTCTAATAAAAGAGGCCGAGCGCAAGTACTCTGGGCCAGTTGTACCATGTAGCTGTTGGTGTTTCTTCACTATAAGCCAGTGCAGAAAATGAAAATGTGGGGAGACCCTATTTCTCAAAGGGAGATTTAAGAAGCAGCTCCGCCGCCTTTTGTATAACCTGGAGTCCATTAATTAAGTAATATGGATAGCCCAAGTATAGAATATTGACATCATCTAGCCTTGAGGTGATTAAGGTCTGAATCACAGTTTTCCATGCTGCTAAGGAGAGGAAATGCAGAAATTGTTCCCCACCAGTGCCGAGACTTGAGGCGGAAAAGAGAGCTGGTTCTCAAACGTAACCCCAAAGTTCTTAACCGTTAAGATTGAGGGAGCAGAGGAGGGCATGTTAACACCTTAGGAGCGCTGAACGTTCAGCGCCCAGTGCTGAACGTTCGAATAACGGGTGCGGCCCCGTCGGCCAACGGTCGTGCGCAGCACTGGCAAGGTAGTGCTTGCGACGACCGTTGGCCGACGGCAGCATTTAAAGGGTTAAGGCAAGCAAGCAGACCAATCAAAAGGAGAGTAAAGGCCAAAGGGGAGCACTTCAGTCTTATCAGCATTGCACAACAGTTGATTCTGATGCATCTAGGAGAAAACTGCAGCCAGACATGGTTTAATAAGGTCAGGAGCAATTAATTTGCCTTTATTAAAGGAGAAGAGAAGCTGTCTATTGTCAGCATAAAGGATTAGCTTTGCTCTGAAGGATTCTACAAGATGTAAAAAAGGGTTTAGATGTTAAACAGTGTGGGACTTAGAGCAGAGCCTAGTGGCACCTCTACTGTTAAGGCCTTGGTACCCAATTAAAAAGGAAGGGTCCAGCCTCTTGATCTCTGTTCCCCAAAAAGGAATCCAACCATCTCAATGGTAGGCTCTATAACCCATTGCCCTGTAAACGGCAAAGGAGCCTAGAACGTGGAACCATATTGAAGGCTGCTAAAAGATCCAACAGTATCAGCACAGCCTAGCCAGGGGTCATTTGGTGTACTTGGTCCCCTCTTAAAGCCAGGCCCAGACTGGCCATAGCGGGCACCGGGCAATCCCCCGGTGCGCCGCAAGGGTGGGGGACGGTTTTGAGCCCCTGGGAGCCGATATTGTTGCAGGGCCGTTTTTTGCAGCATAGCTGCAAAATCGGCCCTGCAACAAAATCAGCCAAAAACCGGCCCTAGCAAAGTGCTCGGCGGCACCTCCAACCCCCCCCGGGCCCCCCCGAGTGGGGAGGGGGGGCCGGCCGAGCACTTTGCCAGGGCCGGTTTTGGTTCCCAGTCCGGCCCTGCTTGAAGCTCTGTCTCTGTACTCAGGTTGGGCCTAAACCCCGGATGACTGGGATGAAGATCATCATTAGACTCCAAGTAGTAGGAGAGCTATTGGTTTACAAATTTCTCTATAGTTGGCCAGCATATTAAAATCAGCCTATCGTTTTTTCGGACGAGGAAGTATTTTTTTCCTGCTCGAACGCTAAAGGTACAACAGCAGTGGTAAGTGAGTCATTAAATAGTTTATTTACCAATGGGTTTATCACATCTGCCCCCAAAATTAACAGATCAATGGGGCACAGATTAGACAGGGGCCTGATTTAAGGCTTTGAATAGCAGCTGTGGTGTCCTCCATTGGGATAGGATTAAAAGCGGAAAAGAAACCTTCTGCATCCTCTGTTACTTTATAAAAATGAGGTATGATCATGTCATTCAGAGAAGCAGTGACAAAACTAGCTTGTATTTTGAGAATTGTATCATGAAAAAAGTAGCTAGTTTCCCACCATTCTAAGGAAGTTGGCAAACCTCTTACACAAGCAGCAGGCACAAGAATTTTTCACAATCTTAAGCACTTCTTTCGACTTGTTTCCTGTTGCCCCAATTATGTTCTCAAAGAAGGCTTTCTTGGCAATCTGAACTGACACATGATATTTCCTTAAGGACTCCCAGTAGAAAGCGTTGTCCTTCTTGTAGTGCATGAGCCAATGTCTCTCAGCTCTTTTAAAGAGTTTCAGTAAACCAGAATGCTGAAGGTCTGCTTGTGTAGGATTTATGTACAGTTATTGGAGCTAACTTGTTCACGGCTCAGCAAAGCCATCTATCGACAGTAGTGGCATTGGAACAGTTGCACTCAAAGTATCAATAATCTCGCTAGGCTTCACCTTACTATACTGCCTAAACAAGTTTGGACATTCCCTTGCATGATCTCCATAAGGCAATGTAGCAGACCAGCTGAACTTCACTAAAAAATGATGAGTCCAAGATAGGGGGATGGGGTCCAACATATCTGGCATGACAAGTCAATCCATGTTGTGTCCTGCCAAGTGTGTTGACATAGTGACAAATTGGATCAAAGTACATCATGACAGTTTATCCAGCAAACTGACTATTTCTATCCCTCTGCCAGACAGTTCACATGAATATTTAAATCACCCAGTACTATAAAATGTGAGTACCTCAGCGACTGGTGGGATAAAGCTCCATCCAAAGAGTTTATAACGTCCCCTGCTGACTTTGGGAGCCTGTAAATTAAGACACCACCTAACAACTGCTGAGGTGACAGTGAGAGAAAGAACCCAAATGTTTCTGCTCCCACCAGATCATCAGTCTTAAAAGCTGTGCAGCTGTATACTTGCTTGTAAGCCATGGCAATGCCACCTCCGCTTCAAAATAGACTGATCACGATTATAACAAGCATTTGCAATGCAATAGGTCTCGCATCTGTGAGAGTTTGAGCTATTGGCATTGTAAATGACAAAGCCATTTATTTTAGTGTTTTGAAAACCAGCCAGCAGTACATACACACTCACTTTGTACTTGTAGTCCTTGCTTACGAGAAGCAAGGCTGGCAGTGAAAGAGGTAGGTGCACTTACTATCAACTTTGCATTGCAAATGCTTGTTTGTTTTTTATATTTTGCAAAGCACACTAATACCTTCACAGTGATCATCCCACGAAGCCCACCAAAAACAGTACAGAAAAAGAGTAAATCACATCCATTAATCATCAAAAAGAAATTTTGAAAATCATTTCATGACAGACTTGTAACCTGAAGTAAGAGTCAACAAAAAAGGGAAGCGTTTCATGGCCAGGCATTGCTCAAGGAAAAGACCTACCTACATTTCTGCATTTACGAATTTTATGAAGAACTAATAGTCCAGCTGATGCAAAGCGTAGACCTCCAGAAAGATGGTAAGGAGTGGTCAATTTTTGTATAATGCAGAGCTCTCATCAATGGCTTCAGGAGAAATGCACAACAGACTTTTAAATTTGACATACATACCGGAAGCACTTGACTTAATTAACATGTTTGTAATAATCCTGCCTGTGCCCCTATCCTATTGGTTGCACATAATGTGGGCAGGACACTCTCTAGATGGAACTGTAGTCTGCTTAGATGCCCCAGTTCTAATTCCCACCTAATGTAGCTTCACTCTCACCAAGGTAAAGGTTTAAGGTAGTGTGCCATCTATCAGGTAGTTCACCCTAGTGAAAGGTGGGAAGGAAGGTTTCAGGGTAACAGGAAATAGAAGTGTCTGTCAGGTGGACCAAGGAGCCCCCTTGCAATTTGAGTGCCTTTAGAACACTTTTGGTTACACAATTGCAAACGTCCTCAGCAGTAGAATTAGTCTACCTCTTTTACAGCACTAATCCAATGGGGTGTATTCTGCGGAACCAGGCAACAATGCCATCCTTCCACACCAATTGCACCCTAGTAAACTGGACTCCCTGCAACACTGCCCTTTTCGTGCCATTCTCTTGTTGTGTATCGATTAAGATTCCTTATGAATTCCCCGATTCATGCCCTTATATAGGTATATTTCACATTGCCCTTATATAGGCACAGAATCCCAGTCCAGTCCTTATTTAGGCATAGTCCATGCTACCCAAATACAGGCATGGCTACCTACATCTGTTCATCTACGTCACAACGAGTTACTGGAAAACCAGACTCTTAGGCTTTAAGGGACTTCCCCTTGCCTGGATATTGATTTCTCCAAGAACTCATTTATTATGCATGAACATCTATTCCTTAGGGGTTCATTCCTGATGTTCATATGCCCGACTTCTAATTCAATACTGGCATTCCTAAACACCTTCAAGGTATAACTATACCTTCACTTGCTATGGCAAGGCACAGTGCGGTTCGACTACCTACTTGCACGACATGGCTCTCCACAGCAAATCCCAAAGGAATTCATCTCCCCATCTGACGCACTGACCAGACGCTGTCATCCTCCCTGCCAAGAATCCAGCACCAGTGTTTCTGACTCCCCTGCGGGGTGTTAGAGAATCCAGTCCCGGGAAAGAGATACCAACCTCTCTCATTGTAAGGTATGGAGCTGGTTAGAACCTAGAGAAACCTTTGGCAGTTCTTGGCAAAACCAGACTAAACTAAAATTATGCTAGAACACCGACTTCTTCCATCGTACCTGACCTAGGTTAGGTACACTGGGGTAGGCGTATTTTAGAAGCACGAGTTGAGTGTTTTTGCCTGTGTTATTTATGTATGTATTTTTATATATGTCATAGCAACAGATCATGCCATTACAGTATTATTTTATATTACTGTTTGCGCTGTACGCATTATACTTCGCAGTCTGTCTAACGATTGTAGCTATTCATATATCTTGCATGAGAAAGAAGACTGTTCAATAAACCCTTTTTATTGAAACGCCTGTTTCTCTATTTCTATGCAACTCTGTAGAAACGATGCATGCACGATTGACTGAAAGAAATGGTTATCTAGTGTTTCCACGACTCTGAAGATATTGTTCCAACTCTAAGGGAAACAAAGTTGTCATGTTAATGCGGTTGTCAGAGACTAATCCCTTCTTGTTCATTCGAGAAAGTTTCTAGTGACCTCTGATTTAGCTGGCACACACAATTAAGTTTAATATACTCAATAGAGACATACGGACCTCAGTCCTATGTCAAAACTATAGTGTATGTTATTCCAATGCGCAGAGCCTATCAGGGATATAGGAACTACACTACATGGCGCCCAATGGTTTGGTAAGGCACTAATTGCACGCTAGACAATGACGTAACGCAGTCGTGCTTTTCTCAGAGACCCCTATACTCATAAAACTCCAATAGACCTTTGGAGTGGGTAAGGGATAATATCCGCCATAGCTGAGTAGGACGAAAAATCCTATGTATTAGCTTTTTTGGTTTGGTCGACGTTGGAGGATACAGTGTGCCACAATATTGTGCACCTTATCTTGGTTCCTTTGAAACTGGTTCTACAACTTTTATTAAAATGGCTGACGAGGATAACACCTCGACTGGAGCTACAGGTGACAACGCCGAAGCAGGTTTTAACTTAACAGGTTTCAAAGAAACCGATGCGAATGCTGTAATAATTCCTCCAAATTTAAGGAAAGTCATCACTATAAAACTTATTAAACATGGCCTATTATCAAGAGGTGGTAGAGCAGTTTTTGTGATATAAGCACATAAATATAACCAGACAGAGGTATTCTATTCGTGAATAGTCTTCAAAGAAACAAATCCAGTAACATATATGTTTCACTTCTACAAAGAAGATGATCCACCAGAGGAATATATTCCTTTTGAGGATATTGAAATTCCACTCACATACCAGGAGCATGAGCTCTGGTTTAAAGGTGCCCTAAAACATTTAAATCACATTACCAGGCTCGGTCCACTAGGTATACCAGGAGCAACATGGCCGATTTTAGCAGGTTACACACCTCATCCTGAAATTGAAGACATGACAGACATAGAATTACTTGCTCAACTCAAAGAGTTAATCAAAATCTACAGACAATTGGTCCAATATGTCATGCAGACTCTTACAGTCTGACCTACAATAGTTATTCCACAACAAACCTCTCACCAGGGGAATACACTAAAAATCCCACCACAGACCTTACACGCAGTCATGGGTAAATTACCCACAAAACGTGAACAAATACTGTTCTGGATACCCCAAAAAATTACTCAAATGGAAGCAGTATTTCCTAATACTAGCCGTCATGAGAAACACAGAATTCTAACAATCTGTTTACCAATGGGGATCACACCATATCTGGAGGACTGCACCACTAGGGGTACAGTCTTTGCTACAATCTACACTAAAACTCATGGTGTTCCATCTATGGCGGTGATACCCGACGTCATGAAACAGATTCAAAACTAATACGGGCAGAGCCTGCTCTAAGTTTAGGTATGAAACTACTGAAAGCTTTCAAACAGGTCTCAACAATAATATTAGCTAATATTAAAGGAGAAGCAGCATCAGTGGTGATCCACCAGAAGTTGAGGGAATTTGATGTAACAGAACAACCATAAGAACTAGCCAGAATAATTGAAAAATCCTATGAAGAATTAGGCAGAGACAGTTTGGGTGGGAAACCAGTAAAACCACAACTGAAAGTCCTGAAAAGGTATTTACTAACTCTTCTAAACATATGTGGGAAAATAGCAAACAACCTTCAATAAAGAAGTGCTCTCATTCCCGAGATAGGTCTCCTCAAAAGGAGCCCTCTGAAAGGAGGTATAACCTCAGGAATAGGGATATTTTGAGAAAGCCTGACAGGTATCAAGATACTGATACACGTTCCTCTTGAACCTTTCAGATATCGTCACAGACATCCGAAAGAAGAGGACGGTCAGACAACAATGAAGAACGCGTGAAGTCCAAAGACGATTAACACGTTCAGAAAAACAAAAAAGCTCAATTCACCAAAAAGAAGGTAGCAGGTCTAAAAGATCAGACATGCTGAGGATCTTGAGGACACAACTCAAGAAGGAAGAATGGGCACAGACAATGTTGGACAGCGCAGCAGAAGTTACAGTAGCTCGCCAGAACCTGAAGGGACTTCTGGAAACAGTGGACTTGAATGAAGACATTCAAGTTGAAACTGCAGATACCTGGGTTAGTTTTCCGTATAGGTTATAAGAAATAACACTCCGGATGGAGGGAGACATACCAAGAAAACTGAAAGCATTCTTTTGGGAGCGACTTTCTAAAGGTTATGATATACTTCTAGCTGAATGAGGCTGGCCACCAGAATTTGTCAGGGAGTGCCCACATGGCGAAGACATCATTATGCCAGCCTTCTCTAACCCTATTCCAATTTATTTAAAATATACTTATGCCAGGAAATGGGCAGTTGCTCAAGCCCCTGCATTATATAAAAATCATGTAGGATGGGATGAAGATTCACCTCAACATAAAATACAATTAAAAAATCAACCAACTGCCCAAAGGCAGTACCGAGTTAAGCAAGAAGCTAAAAAAACAGGTCGGGAGACCTTAGATCAACTTGAATATCAAGGGGTGATTGAAACATACACCTCATCAAGGAACAATCCTTTGTTTCCTGTCTCCAAACCAGACAATACATATCGTCTAGTATTGGATTACAGACATCTAAACTCTTGTTGCAAAACATTTGCAGTGCAAAATGCACACAGTACAGCATTAATGAATACCATTGTGCGTAAAAATTATAAAATCACATTAGACATTTCAAATGGTTTCTTTTGTCAAAACATTGCACCTGAAAGCAGGTATTTGACAGCTTTCTCAATAATGGGGACACAGGGTCACTTCTGTCGTCTCCCTCAAGGATTCAAGAATAGTCCTGGGTTAATCTCAGCAAGGGTAACAGAGTTACTACAAACTAATGATGACGAGGCATTGTAATACGTCGATGATATCTATCTGACAGACGATGACTTGGATACGCACTTTAACAGGGTGAACACCATTATACTGGGCTTCGCCTCTGAAGTGCACAAATTCAACTTTAAAAAATCTAGAATTGACCATCTCAATGTCTTTTTTCTAGGATATAAACTATCAAATGAAGGCAAAAGCCTAGCAACCAACTTTTTAGAAAAGAGCGCGCTGCTCCAAACTCCCAAAATTCTGAAAAACTTACAGTCGATTCTAGGTTTCCTAAATTTCGGAAGAACTTACATTCTAAACAACGCAGAAATGGTTAAACCTCTCTACGAATTAATCAAACCTGATTTTAAACGTATTCATTGGAAAAAAGAACACACAGAAATTTTGCGTTCACTCTAAACAGACATGTTAGCAACTAAACATTTACAAACGCGCGTAAACGTATGCAACTTAGTGATCTGAATCATTCCGAGTCAATGCAGATTCACCTACTTAACTTGTAACGAAGGTGAAAAAATACCAATTGCATTCAAATCACATTTGTACACACAAGCAGAAATGAAATTCACTTCTACAGAAAGAATTCTGACAGCAGTTCAAACCGCTGTAGCAAAAGAGGGAGCCCTAGCACAGGGGAAACGCATTATGATTGTAAATCCTATACCTGCCCTAGAAGCAGTGACAAAAGCGAGCATTCCAAATGCCAAAGCTTTACATCCAAGATGAATACAATGGGTTAATTCTCTTGCTGTAACTGATGTGGAATATGTTTTTGATCCGTATTTGAAAACACAAGCATTTCTACAATACTAACAAGAATGTCCTCTGTCTACTGAAATTCTGCCTCTAGACCAGTATGAATGTATAATTTATACTGACGGATCAGCACAACCCACTACGGGGGTAAACAGGCTTATAGTGCTGCATACGCGATCGTTAAAGGTCATATGCAAGATGGCAAATTCAGACCTACGGTCACAAAAACATAATCACAAGGAGATTGTACAGCTAAGCGAGCTGAACTACAAGCATTCAAAATGGCACTTGAAAATACGGATTTCGAATTCCCCACACTCATAGTGGACGATTCTTTCAACTGTGTACAATCATATCATGAATATTTACAGAATTGTCTTCAATACGGGTTCAAAGATGTAAAAAGTGCCACAATCAAGCATAAAATGCTTTGGGAGCAAGTAGTTCAGTTGCGAAACGGACTACAAAACACTCACGTGATATACACGCTGAGTCATCAACGTGATGGCGTTCACGTTGAAGGGAATTCATTGGCTGAGGAAGCCGCGAAGGCAGCTGTGCAAACGGCTTCCGTAGCTGCAATCACTCGTTCAAAAACAAAAATAGACAGTGAAATAGTGCTGGCTGTCAATGTTACAAGCAAAGGCAGCAGTGCAGCGTTACCTAAAGGGTTTCCACTCAAATACTCATACATAACTGATACAAACAATGTTCCGTTTGCTCAAATCCCTGGGGTGGGGTATAGTGTAATTCCAAACATGGAACATAGATTAGGACTAATCCTAGCAGCACATGAAGGGCTCGCTTCTGCTTATGCAGGTGTTTACGCCACAGTATCATTATTAAAACAGAGATACTGGTGGCCAGGCATTAGGAAACAGACCCAGAACTATGTTTTGGACTGTGAAATATGTCAGAAGATGAAAGTCTCTACTGTGAAACGTCCTGCACAGACGCCCCTGTTAATCTCTGATAAACCATTAGCATGTGTTTACCTGGATCAATACTGTCCCTTACAAAGGGATGGTAACTATAAATATATCATGGTCGCAGTGGATTCGTGTTCAAGGCTCATTTGGATGTGGCCTCAGCGCTCGGCTGATGCTTGAACTGTTATGAAAGATTTGTGAGTCTGTATCGGCACATATGCAATAGGCACGCTACATTCTGACCAGGGTCCTGCGTTCAGCTCTCGAGCTTACAAAGAAGCCATGGCCAATTTGGGCATTGCATTATGGTACTCTTCTCCATTCCATCCTGAGGGAAATTCTGTTGTGGAAGGTAAAAAAAGGGACATAAAGCAATCTATAACAGCTAGGGTATTATGTTCGGGTGACGGGTGGGTCAAACATCTAATAAGTGTCCAACGTAGTCTTAATAACTTGCCAAGAAGTTCTCTAGGGGGATCACTCCATATGACTTTCTGTTTGGGACAAGAATGTTGGTCTCGGACCTTGATTGTCACACATCAGTGGTGGAACAAAAGAAATTTGATATCAAAGTTTGTTTGACTGTTTTACAGGACTTAAATGAACTGAGAATGAAACAAAGCAATGTGTTCCTGAAGCCAACCACCACTGGGGAAAAACCAACCGTCCCTGTCTGGATCCCAAAGCTTGGTAATCTAGTTAGAGAAAAGATTGCAGACAAGAAGGAATTTGGGCCTTCTTACAGACAACCAGTACCTGTCCTAGCAATCCACGGATCTAGAACAGTTTTTCTGCCGCCTCTTGCTGGTAACAGGGAAAACAGAATTGTGTCCATCGACCTGATCAAACCACACTATGTGGACAATACTAAACATTAGGCCAAGTGGACTCCGCCAATGTAGGATTATGTTGGGAATATTTTTCCTTCTACTTTGGTTAACTCTAGTAATAACTCTGGGTATGCTGATAAATGGGAGATATGTAAAAATGGACACAGCAAGTAAGAAAGTCAATTTACTACTCAAGCCACACAAATCATCCCTTAGTGAACAAAGAGACTTGTCAGCAGTGAACATCACAGCCGTTCCTATACCTGATGGTATAGCTTGGGACAAAACAGAATATGACATTTTTGGCCCGTCAGAGCTGTTGAAGATTCCACACTTATTCAAGATTTCATTTAGTGACTTTATTACCTCTAGTACCTTTTCTGATGATTGGAACTTCGAGACTGTTAATAGTATGATGTCTGATCTAGAGATGTCTGCAGTATTCACAAATCATGAATATTTAGAAGGTTCATCAGACTATGAACAAATGTATTGTTATAATCTATTTTTTTTGTTTGCAAGCTTTATTCAACGAATGTCATAAAAGCATATATATACATATAAAAACATCAGAAATTGATTAAATATAAAAACAAATATTATAAAAGTACAAGTTCATGAAAGTGAATGATAATATAATCATTACAGACAAAACAAGTATCATGTACATAAAATTGTCTCCCCCACAGGGTAAAATTACACTGTTGACAATTTGTTTCTGATAGTCCAGGCCCAGCCTTGGTATTTAGCCGCGGCTATGCACACAGTCAGATTTCTGCTAGAGCAAATTATTCTAACTGCTACCAAACCACTCCTGGTACCCAAGAGCCTACACATAGGGCGTAGCCAAATTTGCAGAGGGGCTGCATACGCAGGACATTCGAACAGCAGATGACTAATGCTTTCCAAAGGTGCTGAACATGCAGGGCAAGCTACCATACCCCCGCTACTCCACCTATTGGTAAATGTTCGGATCGGCAAGCTCCCTACTCTCATTTGAAAAAAGAGCTTCCGGTCTAATGGTTTTGTGATGGCGTCCCAGTAGGGTTCGAGACTTGGGCTATCTTTAAAGTTTAAGAACATGCCAGACAGGGAAAGGGGAGCAGTGTTCCTAAAAGATTTAGAGGCCACAGACTTCCAGTATAAATCTTTAAGTACCTTCTTTGGGGGAAACCCAGCTTTTGTCGGATCATCCCACAGTTCCCCAAGACCAAGTTCTCTTAACACCCTTCGAATGTTGGCTAGCCACTTGATTTTTTGGGAAGAGTCGCTTCTTATCACATCTAACAACCCCACAGTATATTTTTCCAATTCAGGACTGGTCCAAATCCGCCTCCCATATAAGATTGGCCGTAAAGATTCAATTAGAGCTATAGGAGTCAACCCCAAATCTAGGAATAGGGGGCTTAAGGGGGTGCTCTGTGGTAGTTTTGCTATATTCCTAAGAAAATGATTTTCTGAGGCTGTCACCCCCCGTAGATTCTCGAACCCCCAAATTTCCACTCCATAGCATGTGGAGCTAACCACCTTGCCATTATATACTGATATTACAGGGGAAATTGGTTTGGTAAGGGACCTTGCGTGCTCTAGATTCAGGGCACCTGTGAGCTGGCGATGTCTTAAGGTATCAATAAGCAAAAGAGAGGCCTGGTCAGAAACCTGCAAGTGTGCCGCAACCGGACTAGTATCCCAAAACCACTAGAAGCACTAGAAGTGAGAGCCCAAGTCTGTTTGGAAAATTCCCATCAGCCCACCCATGTGGTGGAGTGTCGTCATATGGGAGATGTCACCAATCCAATTCACAAACACTGCACCTAATCATGGCGCAGAGATGGATGGATTAACATGGTGTAAATACCGACCACTGGGCTTCACTGGTGGTGCTAATGGGGTGCAGTGCAAAAAATAAGGGTGATAAATGTGAAAGTAAAATTGACTCCAAGGGCCAAAATCAATTTTAATTAGTATGGCGCACGGGTCAAGATTAAAATTCTGCCGTCCCCTCTCGGACGCCTGCATCGAGGTACCGACGGACAGAGCGGGGCCTCCCTTCTTCCCGAGAGGGTTCCGGGTGAGGTGAGGCGTACTCCCACATAATGCTGGGAGATACACAAAGTTCTGGACTTCCTACAGTATCCATCTGGGCCCAGAGGAACTGGTAGGACCTATCCAATGTATATTAGCGTGCATCACTGAACCTTTGATTTTTCTGATTGGCAGTCGCAGTTTCCCTAATGGTCCTGAAGAAAGCTGAGACCAATAGTCAGTACAGCTGAAACATGTCGACCTTCACTTACTCTGCCCACATGTAGTTATTATTTCAAACTATTCGGCAGAATTTTAATCTTGACCCGTGCGCCATACTAATTAAAATTGATTTTGGCCCTTGGAGTCAATTTTACTTTCACATTTATCACCCTTATTTTTTGCACTGCACCCCATTAGCACCACCAGTGAAGCCCAGTGGTCGGTATTTACACCATGTTAATCCATCCATCTCTGCGCCATGATTAGGTGCAGTGTTTGTGAATTGGATTGGTGACATCTCCCATATGACGACACTCCACCACATGGGTGGGCTGATGGGAATTTTCCAAACAGACTTGGGCTCTCACTTCTAGTGCTTCTAGTGGTTTTGGGATACTAGTCCGGTTGCGGCACACTTGCAGGTTTCTGACCAGGCCTCTCTTTTGCTTATTGATAGTTTTCTCTAGGGCACGAGTTGTTCTGGTCGTTAAATATAGCCCTATTTGACCCTCCCTACGTTTATTTGATGTCTTAAGGTAGCCAGTTCAATCTGCTGATTCCAAGAAAGATCATGCTGAATGCAAACCCCCAGGTAATTAAAGGCCTGAACCTTCTCGAGAGGTAGATTATTCATACAGACAGTACCCTTAAAGGTTTTTGGAGCATTAAAATACATACATTTAGATTTAAGCACATTCACTTCCAATCCTCGGGTGGTACAGAAGTTGTCAAAAATCATCAAAGCCTTCTGGAGACTACTCGGGGTTTTTGCTACTAAAAGACAATCGTCAGCAAAAATTAAGATTGGGACTTTAACCCCAGCAAGGGAAGGGGCATCAACACTTGAATCTATTAGCACCTTGGCCACATCATTAATATACATTGTAAACAGAGTGGGCACCAAGACGCAGCCTTGGCGTACTCCGGTTTCCACAGGAAATTGAGTTGTAACATTACCAGGGCTTCCCCACCTAATCTGAGCAAAATTGTGCTCATGAAGTTTTTTGATCAGAGAAAGGGGAGGCCCAGGCATGCGCATACCATGAAGAACACTCCACAGGGTTGAGCCAGGAACCAAGTCGAATGCCGCTCTAAGGTCAATGAATGCAGCATATAGGCTGCCACGTCCGATTACCACCATCTTCCAGTACAGCATAGCAAAATGCAAAACCTGGTCAATCGTGCTGACTGACGTTCTGAAGCCAGCCTGCAGATGGGATAAAATATTCCCTTCCCGCTCCCACATCAATACTTTACTAAGAATCAGCCTACCTAGAATTTTTTGAGTAGTATCAATCAGGCTGATTGTCCTGTTATAATCATTATGGTCATCATGTTTTGCACAAATCTTCAATGCCTAGACATGTATATATGTATAACCAATGGGAATATTGTCTACACCACCAAAGGGTAGCTCAAAACTTTTGCGAATACGTTTCCATATTCTTCATGGTTCAATGTATCAAATTCAGTAACATTTTATTTTAAAAATATGAACAGAACAGGACTGAAAAGTATGTTAACTAATACCAAACAGATTTATTCTGCAGCCATTTATGCCCAATTTTCTAGACAAGGTTTCAACTTTTGAAAAAACAACATTGAGACAAAACTGTCTGGGGTTCAAAAGATTGGCAAGTGCAGGGGGTAGAAGCTTTGTTTAGAGCCTGTATCACCCCCGAGCAAATTATGTTTTTGAATGACACTGTCCAACAAACGTCTCACATTGGGTTAGTCAAGATCAAGGACATGAACAATCCGTCCATACCTCCACCTACACCTGAGAGTAATAACACTTCAGGGGGGAGGTCGACGTACATAATATTTTGTATCACAACAGATCAGATCCAGATTGCAACAAATGGTTGTTCTGGCCCATAGACACAAATAACTGTCAAGATCGATTCCAGAACAAAACTCAAGGTTTCAAAGTCAATAGGTCAGACCCAAGATATGTTCAAAGACAGCATCCTGGGGTAATAACAACATACAGTGTAGGGAAGCTATGCCTTGATTGGCTACAGAAAGCTACATTACAGGATGTAAAACAACACTTATCTTTACTTAAAGATGGCGCAGACCTTAGGGAATTCTTACTAGGACCAAGAAAACCACGTCAAAAACGTTTCATATATGCCGGTATATATGCTGAATATAACGAAATATGGAAGATTATGCAAGCAGAGACTGCAGAACGAATACGAGAAATTGATTGTATTAATTTAGAGAAATCTCTCTCTGTGGTTGACAATGGGTTAACATCTCTGTCGTCAAGGATATATTCGTTGGACAGCATTGTGTCTTCTGCCATAGACATCATGGAACAAGACTTGGTCATGTTGCAACATGGTCAGTCCCAGCTACGTTCTATCATGCTATTAGGTTGGATGCCCCAAAACCTGCGTTCAGGCTATGTGCCTTGGCATTTAATCAATACTACGTCACTATTTTCATAATTCAATCTCACTGATAAACAGATCAAACTGGCACAAAGGGGAGCAGACTATACGGTGCTGAGCATTGAAAAACTGGAAAGATTACCATTCACAGTGGCAGAAAAAACAGCTACTTAATGGATAATACATGGAATAATCACTCTACCTGTTACAATTTTCCATTTCCAGTATTGCCTAAAACACATACCAGCAGGCACATATGAAAAGTTGATTAAAGAATACATCAAGACATCCTGGGATTTACCATACACACACAGATGTTAGAGTGGGGGACGTGAAGTGTTTCTTAACGGTTCAAACTGTGAAAACGCACTAAACACGGGGCCTGCGATGGTTCTTCTAACAACTTATCCTGTCACCTGCAAGGTTCACCAGCTGCGGTGATTGATCCAACTTTTGGACAACTTTCATATGGAAATTACCTCATGTTGAATGATCATAGCTGCTGTGGCATGTTGCCAGGTATTCCTTATCTAGTAACGGTGTCATCCAGGGTGCCTTGCTGTATGCAAGTATTGTTTCCACAAACCAAGACAGCCAGGGAGTCACCACTTTGGCCTTCAATGAACATCTCTTCTATACGAATTGATACTCTAAGCAGAATGAAAGCCATTCTTTTGCAAAAAACTGTGCCACTGACTTCGGCCAAAGAGAATTATGATCTACAAATTGCAAGGACGTCTGCCGAGATACATGCCTTTTTGAATGCAAACAGCCCTATACATTTCTCAGAAATGTTAAGTCATATCCTAAACATGTCTGATACGAACTGTATTGTAAATGTATTTAAGACCGTATTTTCCGGACTATTAGCACCTTTTCAAGCAGTCCTCGGAATCATTCCAAACTTCGTGCACTCTGTGTTTGGCGGACTGCCCCTCCTTTTGGGACTCGTTACAGGGATACTATTTTTGCTCCTTCTGCTAAGATATGGCAAGCCAAATCACCAGCGACACCCAGTTCTCCATGGAGACAACTCTACTGGCGATGAAGTGTTGTGAGCGCATCCTCCAAATTCTGGGGTTACCTCGTCTGCGAGAATTAAATACCACATAGTTTCTGTCATTCAGACCAATCTGGCAAGATTGCATCTTACCTGTTCTACGCTGCCTGCTATGCGGAGAAGAATGCATGCTAGACACCTGTCTGACACTCCCATCAGTCATGCCAACAGATGTTGATACTTTGCTGGACGCCATAACGGCCCATGCTCTGCATTGTCTCCAGCGGCTACCAATTCTGATGACGGCATTCATTGAGATCTCACAGACGCAAATTGCAACTGCTGAGGTACGAGAGGAAACATCAGGGACGCAGGTACCATCCAATTCGAACATTGCTGATGCGACCAATTCTGAAGGCGATAGTTCACATCTATGTGCGGTTAATCTTCTAAACTAGGTAATCCAACTTTCACCTACAATGGTAGATGACTTTTTGTCTACAGACATAGAAGATTTCATGTTTTCTCCATGGCCTTACACTGACTTTTGATTTTGGCACACAGTGTACTGAGAGACTTTGAATCTGACCTTCATTTTTGAAAACAAGGAACTAGCTTTGGAACTTTTTCCTATGATTAATTTCTTTTTCAAAATTTTTATTTTTCATTTTTGGCACAAGTAATCTGCTTATAGTAGAAATATTCATAGAGTACAAGAATTCTTTGATTACTTCCAGATACAATATAGGACCTTGTCCACATACAAACAGTTTTATGTAATCTGACATGAAATGGTTTCAGCACTTTTTCTTCTGTATTTACGAGCCATTTCATAAATGTTTATTTTCATGATTCATTCGGTTAGCATTCAGATGTCAACATATGCTTAGAATGAAACATTGCTTTAATGCGTATAGTAACACTTTTGAATACATTTTTTTATGTATTTAAAAACATACTTTTAGCACTTCATGTGTAGATACGTTTTAGATGTGTTAACACGTTGTATATACGAAAGTGGAGTGGGTGTTGTGTATCAATTTAGATTCCGTATGAATTCCCCGATTCATGCCCTTATTTAGGTACATTTCACATTGCCCTTATATAAGCATAGAATTCCAGCCCTTATTTAGGCATAGCCCATGCTACCCAAATACAGGCATGGCTACTTACATCTGTTCATCTACGTCACGAGTTCCTGGAAAACGAGACTCTTAAGCTTTAAGGGACTTCCCCTTGCCTGGATATTGATTTCTCTAAGAACTCATTTATTATGCATGAATATCTAATTCTTAGGGGTTTATTCATGACGTTCATATGCCCGACTTCCACATCAATACTGGCATTCCTAAACACCTTAAAGGTATAAATGTACCTTCACTTGCTATGGCAAGGCACGGTGCAATTCGACTACCTACTTGCAGTGCGCGGCTCGCCACAGCAAGTCCCGAAGGAAATCATCTCCCCATCTGACACACTGACCAGACACTGTCATCCTCTCTGCCGAGAATCCAGCTCCAGTGTTTCTGACTCCTCTTGCAGGGTGTTAGAGAGTTGAGTACCGGGAAAGAGATACCAACCTCTCTCATTCTAAGGTATGGAGCTGATTAGAACCTAGAGAAACCTTTGGCAATTCTTGGCGAAACTAGACTAAACTAAACTTATGCTAGAACAACACTGACTTCTTCCCTCGTACTAGACCTAGGTTAGGTACACTGGAGTAGGCGTATTTTAGAAGCACCAGTTGAGTATTTTAGCCTGTGTTTTTTATGTATGTATTTTTATATATGTCATAGCAACAGATCATGCTATTACACTATTATTTTATATTACTGTTTGCTCTGTACGCATTATACTTTGCATTCTGTCTAACGATTGTAGCAGTTCATATCTCATGCATGAGAAAGAAGACTGTTCAATAAACCCTTTTTCTTGAAACACCCGTCTCTCTATTTCTATGCAACTCTGTAGAAACGAAGCTGGCACGATTGACTGAGTGAAATGGTTATGTGTTGTTTCCACAACTCTGACGATATTGTTCGGACTCTAAGGGAAACAAAGTTGTCATGTTTATGTGGTTGTCAGAGACTAATCCCTTCTTGTTCATTCGAGAAGGTTTCTAGTGACCTCTGAGTTACCTAACACACACAATTAAGTTTAATATACTCGATGGAGAAATACTGACCTCAGTCCTATGTCAAAACTGTAGTGGATGATATTCCAATGCGCAGAGCCTATTAGGGATATAGCAACTACACTACACTCTTGTGCCAAGAATTTTTTTACCATCATTTAAATTAATAGAAACTTATCTAGAGTTTAATCTATGAATGAAAACGCAATCACATTTCAGAATTCAAATGGCTTAAGAGTGTCTGACCTGGTTGGCAAGCTAAGCAACCTGCCATCATCTATCCACATTTTCTTACTCAGCATATTCCATGTTATCTTCGAAGTGCTGTAGCATGTCGCATGATGTCTAATCCAATTCCATGTTATCTTTGAAATGCCGTAGCATGCCGTGTGATGTCCATCTCTGTGTCCCAACCACAGTTCCCGGCCAAGTAGGCATGAATCCTGGCTAATGCACATAGATGCGCTGAAGAAAACTCACTCTCACATTTAGGTTAAGTCTCAGGGCGTAGCAACAAGGTGATCCCCTTACCCCGGCAGTGGAGACAAGCTCCCGGAGTAAAGGTATGATGCAAACACAAAGCGTTACTAGTATTGATCACATGACTAAATTGTCACCAAGAAAACAACTAAGTGTAAAGTAGCATTGATGTGAGACTTAATAAAGGGTCTTCATAAGGAACAACAATGAAAACAATCTCACAATTTGCAAGCTTCAGATTCTGGGTGCCAAAGCATATCTCTTCTTACATCAAAAATGTGCACATTTGGTGATTAGTGTGAGTATGAGCAGAAAACGTGGCTGTTACGAGATACTGCAACCAAGAATCAGCCAGCCAAAGTTCACTATATTTTTCAAGGTTTGGAGAAGCGGGCACAGACAGAGGTGAACACTGCACATACCATTAGTTTTCTAAAAAACTCATTCACACTCACTAATTCTTAAACCATGGCTACACTAACATCCACCCACAAATGCCTATCCTGCCCAAATAGTTGTGAAATACAGGCAAGCTGGATAGTAATTAGGAAGCCACCGAAGACGTATTCCAGAATAAGGCATTGCACTTCAATCACTAAGATAACATGCATTAGCAGAACCAAGAGGGATGGCGTTCCGATGATGCTTGGACAGAACTAACACGACAAGTAGATATGGGTGTACTGGGAACATACAAACACACACATACATGCTAAGTAAATTCATCCATTCAGACATGGTGGTCTGTGCAGGCACTCTTATGAAAGCCACACCTGGTCACATTGGCACTTACTGTTTTTAATATGTCAATTACTATTGCCATTAATCCTTTTTCAGAGCACTCTCTATATGTTGGCAGATGCGGAAGGACAAGGGTAGGAACCAAAGTTTTTGAAGATCACATAGTCCGACAAGAGGATAGGCACCAATGAGGAGAGCTACTAACAAACTTTAAGATAAACGGGGGAGTGCAGTGGTTGCCGTGGCTGTGCCAACAGGTGCTCCCAGATAAAAAGACACATACCAAAGGTGAACTAGGCCAGTCATACAGACTGGTATGTTTAAAAGGCCAGCTGTGGCATGCACTGGCATCTGACAACAACCTACCCCTCAACACGTCCCCATCTGCAGTAAACTGCGTCCAGACAACAACATACCTCCCAACACGTCCTTAGCTGCACTAGACTGCGCCCACTCACCAACATACCTCCCAACACGTCCCCAGCGCACTAGACTGCGCCCACTCACCAACATCCCTCCCACACGTCCCCAGCTGCACTAGACTGCACCCATTCACCAACATACCTCCCAACACGCCCCCAGCTGCACTAGACTGCGTCCACTCACCAACATCCCTCCTAACATGTACCCAGCTGCACTAGACTGCTCCCCTCACCAACATACCTCCCAACACGTTCCCAGCTGCACTAGACTGCGCCCACTCACCAACATACCTCCCAACACGTCTCCAGCTGCACTAGACTGCGCCCACTCACCAAACATGCATCTCAACACGTCCCCAGCTGCACTAGACTGCACCCACTCACCAACATACCTCCCAACAAGTCCCCAGCTGCCCTTGACTGCATGCACTCACCAACATATCTCCCAACATGTCCCCAGCTGCACTAGACTGTGCCCACTCACCAACATACCTCTTAACACGTTCTCAGCTGCACTAACTGTGCCCAGAAATCGCTTACCTTCGGGATGAGTTCAAGATGAAGCCGGGATGTGAGCTGGGGCGAGAAGGGGCTCCAATCTTTCCTTGATCCAGTAGCAGCTGAAACTAACACCCAGGAGGATTGATGAGCCCTAGTGCTGACGAGAGAAACTGAGTGGCGATGAACACTGAAAACATCTTAAGATTGTCCCGATGACCTTTAAACTCTTTGGGAGGTGTAACCACAAATCCTGATAACAAATATGTTTAAGTTATAAACACGAGGGCAGAAAACGTGTCTATTTGAAGTATGTACAGAAACTGTACTTGTGACTACATATAACGCATAAAACAAATCAACGAGTGTAAGAAGAATTACTTTGAAATGTGCAACGTGGTGTATTAAGGATCGCTTGTTGCAGCAGTAATGCCTGCAATGTTTATAGTGTATAAACTCTTACCATCGGCAGGACTAATGCCTCCCATAATACCTGAGGCTTTAGAGAGGGTTTTAAGAATAGAAGTAACCCGGAAGTGAACTGCGGCATGAAAAGAATCTAAAACAAAGGAAACAGAGAACGGTCTCTCAAAACAATTAAAAATAAATACCCGGTCTACTGCCACTGTGGCAGTACCACACCCCCCTCTGCATACTCCTTTTCACTTCCAGCCCTAAGCTGCATTTCCCCAGTCATACAAGGAGAGTGAAGAGTTTGCATAGTTCTCTGAGAGAGCCGCTTGTCACTGCCCCCACGTCACTCTCATACATTTGTTCTCTATTCTCGTTAAACGAAGTGGACAGATAGTCTGCGATTTAGTCCCATTATAGGCCACACACCCCACCCACACCACAACATAGTCGGCATGCATAAATGAATACACAACAGAACTTTAGTTTGGAAAAAATATTGCTGCTGGTTTTATTCCATACAAAAGTATGCAAATATAGTGGGTTATCTTACGGGCGATCCAAGGGCAGGCAGCTGTATCAACCTATGCTGCCCTGCCCGCCTGATGAGCAAAGCACTGTGGAGAGCCCAATAAGCACTACCCTTATGGGGGTGATCCCCTTACTGCATCACGTGACACATTGGTCCCTTATTACTCACGCCCCTTTCAGGGCACAGCGTAGCAAGGCAAGCCCCCGGTTGTTCAGGCCCACAACCGCCTGAAGGACTAACAGGGCGCCAATGTAATTGTTCCAGGACCCTCCCACGAGGTTCCTGTGATTTGGCTCTGGCACCCCTATTGTGCTCTTCCAGAGGTACCCTTCTCTACCCATACTGCTTCGAGATCGCCCTGTACCTCCGCCTGCAATGACAACAAGCATTTGCAATGCAATAGGTCTCGCATTAGGAAAGTTTGAGCTATTGTTATTGTAAATGACACATTTTTTATTTATGTGTTGGTTTTGAAAATAGCGAAATGAATAGCTTTGTCATTTACAATGCCAGTACTATTAACTTTCGCAAATGTGACACCTATAGCATCTGTAATGCAATATGTGTTGTATTTACGTATCTTAGATGTATTGATATTACAAATAACAATTGCTTTTAAAAATTTTTTTTAATTAATACTTAAATAAAAGTTATTGTAATTTATAATTGCAATAGCTTAAACTTTTGTAAATAACTATTATGAAGATTTTGTTAGGTGTATTTTATTGTGACGAAAATCCAAGAACAGAAGTGAAATATTAACAGCTTCCACTGCCAATCCAGACAACGTATTCTGGAAGTATCCCCAGTCACATGGCACCTCTGTGGTGGACAACGCTTTGTGTACATGGGAGGCGCTCACAACGGACAGGTGGGCCCGTCTTGTGAGCTACCATGAATCAGTCCTGACCTTTTCAGTCAACAGCAGTTTGTATGCGTGTATACAGTACAACAGAACTACACGTACCAGAATGCAGCGTGCAGCTGGCGACTACATCAGAGCTGGGTGTTAAGACCCGTCGCAACCGGATTCAAGTGACATCCAGTAATGCTTACTGCAGGCTTTCAATAGCGGCCATGAGCTGTTCCACCTGTAGAGGCCCCGGCCGCCGTCAGGACCCTCAGGGAAGGTCCGGCTGTTGTCTGTGACGTGAACCTTACCTGAGGTCCGACATCTCCTTGTGCTTCCCGGCCATGGCAGCTCCAAGCCCGGTCTGCTGCCAGGGGCACCGTCTCCGAGTCCTGCGGCTCCACCAGCTGACACTTCCTGTGCTTGACGAGACGCAGCCTCCGGAGCGCGGCTGCTGGAAAAGCAGCGCCAGACACCACTTTGAGTGCAGCGCCCACCTCCGCCTCACCGCCACCACCATGGCTCGCCGCTGCGTGCCATCGTGCCGCCACTGGCGGGACCTGCGGCAGGAATGTGCACAGACCTGCCGCACTGCGAGGGAGAGGTGAGAGGTGGAACCGAGCCGGGCACAGCCGCCATCTTGTGACGTGAGCGGTTGGAATGAGCCACTCACTGGCTCACCCCGGTCACAGGCTGCCAAGGTTTCCTCGAACCATGTATGGGTGCCTAGCACAATGCGCACAAAGAATGTCAGGGTAGCCCTGGCACGTGAGCCTTTTGGACAACACGTCAATGTGTAAACAGCATAATGCTAATTCCAGGGTCTGAGGCTCCATCCCACACATGTATGGTTTGTTAAAAGACATCAGCAGGCTATTGTGCAAATCACTCATTTTGTATTTTTTTGTAAATGCCTCGTCAGGGGTAGTAAGTCCTGTGTCATAACTGCCAAGGTTTCAGATTGCTTTGTGTAATTATGAGTGATATTTCAACCGACCTTCCATTATAAACAAGTCCCGCGGCGACCCGGAAGCTCTTGGCCGGCCGGCCAATCCGGTCGCGGCCGACCGGAAGTCCCGCCTCCCGAGGTCCGCGAGCTGCCGGCGCATGGAGCGCCCTGCCGGTCCGAATCAGCCCGGGTCCCCAGGAAGGGGCCGGGGAGAAGGAGGAGTGTGGCGCCTGTTGCTGGGCTCCTCGGACCTGAGGGAGCCCCGATTGTGAAGAGGAGATGAGACGCGCCGCGCCGTGAGGAGCCCGCCGGAAGAGCGCAGTCGGTGAGTGGGGCCCAGGGCTGAAGTGAAGTGCGTGCGTGCCTGTGTGTATGCCTGGGAGGGGTGGGGGAGGGGGAGGGGGAGTGTGTGCGCGCGTGTGTGCGTGTGTGCGCGAGGGAATGTGTGTGCGCATGCGTGACTGTGTGATTGAGAGAGAATGCGAGGTAGGGGATAGTGTGCCTGTATGTGTGTCGTATGCCTGCGTGTGCATGCGCGCGCCTGTGTGTGTGCGTGCATGCAGAGGGGTGGGGGCTGCCTGTGTGTGTGTGTGTGAGCAAGGGATTTGATTCGCGCATGCGCAGCTACCAGACGCTCGCTCCCGAGGTGAAATCTGACCTCGTCAAAGCACGCGTCTGGTAGCTGTCCACATTCCTAAATACGGGCCACAAAAGGTCTGAAGCAGACACTCTCAATGCTCACGCATTGAGAGTAGGTCTGCTCGACCTAAAGAAAAAAATTACAACGTCCTCTGCACTTAGCCTGCCAGTTCCACACCGGATAAGCGGTAGGGCGGGAGATGGCGTGCCAGGCACCAAAGAGGACCCAAAATGGAGGGGGAATACCCTCCCCATGCCACAGCGCGCCGTAAATGACGTCCTTGGAGCGCCAGGTAAGGGGACTCCTCCTGGAGTCCCGCAGTAGTAAGGGGGTGTGAGGAAGTGTCCAAATGCCACTAAAGGGGCTGCCCTTTTAGGGTGGCCCCCTGTGGGGGCTGCAGGCAGCCTCAGAATGTCAATATAAATGCCCATCATGCTTTCTTGTTGTGGGGAGTGGGGTTCTACGAAAGTGGTTCCTCAATTTAGGATGTTAGTTACCCTGTTATCATGTCCCATTTCACGCAGCAGGTCAAACGACAAAATGATATGGGATCTATATTTCTCGAAATTGACACTGCCCCCTATTTATGAAGTGAAGTTGTGGCCATGCTTAAATTCTCTGTTGTTGGTCAAAAGTGAGAATGGAGATGGCCTTCATGAACCTGTCATATCCTTAATAGTAAGTGACATATTGTATATGGTTCTTTTACAGTAATGCTTTTCTACTATTATGCTTAATAATGCTTTATTTTGCAAATGTTTATGTGGTGTTTCAGTCATAACCAATCCCATTCTGTAAAACACAGATGCAGCTAGAGAGCTCATATTTTGGGCAACCAACTTTTTAATTTTCTGATTTACGTTACTATGCTCATCTACAGATAGCGTAATATTAGCAAATGAGCAACTTTAAGGGCAATACTTTCAGCATTCTGTGCATAATGCACTGTACAATAATGCAATACTGTTTGCATAATGCTTCTTTCCTTACTTGATGACTTTTTGAGAAATGTTTCATGATTTGGGTTTGTATTTAGTGTTGTTGTTAACTGAATTAGTTTTTAATGGATGCCTTGAAGACATGCTGCCAGGCTGTCTTTGAAATCTGACAGCCTATTTACATCAAAAATACATCTACTTATTATCGTACACTGATACTTGCTAACCTTGCTTTTATTGAAGCTGATTTTAACGTTGCTCTCTGTTTTCAGGAGCAACACATATGTTTATTATGGTGTCTTCGTTCTGCAGAAAAGCACTGACACTGCGCTGAGTTTCCACGTAAATTTATTGGAGAGGGGCAAGTGTGTCTACATTCCCCCATTCACGTGTCCGCAGCACGCAATCCTGTCAGACCCCACGGGTCACATGGGTCCTGATGTCATGAGTGCAGCACTAGAATGCAACACCACATATCTCCCCCTTTTATACCAACACCATGAAGATAACAAAACTGTCAACACATTAGAGGTAGTCCTGCCACTGAGCTGTGGGTGGTGGCTGGGGGAAAGGGAGTTCTTTAGGGGGGAGGGATGGGTGAGGATGTCGTGTTTGAATGGGTTACATTTCAAATTCTCTGTATTTAGTGGGTCGTACCACTAACCTTCCTGATGCGTGTGTTGCTCAGTTCTCTTCGTTCGGTGCCTGAGTTGCTTGCTTCCTTGGTTTGCTGGGGTGTTCTGCGCTGAGTATTGTCTGTGCTGGTACTTGGCTCAGGGCGACCCCCTGTCCTCCTTTCCGAGCCGAGTTGATTGGAGTTCACTTATAAGCAGCTGTCCACTGCTTCCTCTACCTCCCTGTCATAGCTAGCTTCTGCCACAGTGCCGTCCATGGCCATCACTCAGGAGGGAGGAATGTGAGTAGAGTTCCTGAACTTGTAGTGGTTTGCTGTATTTGCTGTCTCCTTTCCTGCAGAGTTGGCCCAGCTTCACCCTGACCCAGTCACCTGCTGGCAAGGAGACTTCTTGGACTCCATGTCGCCTGTCATAGTGTTCTTTGTATATTTTCTGCGCTTTGGCTATGTTGCCTCTGACCACCGCCGGGGACCACTTGCTTTGGAGTGTCATGTTCATCCAAGCGTGATTGTCCTTGGTGAAGGGTTCCCTTCCCCTTAGGATGTTGAATGGGCTGTATCCCTTTACTGTGGCTGTTATCCGGTATGCCCAGATCATGCTTTTGAGTTTTTTCTCCCAATTCTTGCCTGCGTTGATTGCGGCTTGGGCTGAGCCCATGATGACGTGGTTAAAGCGTTCGGCAAGTCCTTTGCTTGCTGGGTGATACACTGGGGTATGTTGTATTTTGATCCCGTTCCTCTGCATGAAGGCTTTTCATTTGTCCGAGATGAATTGGGATCCATTGTCACAGGTGATGACCCTCGGGATGCCTTCCTGCAAGAAAATGCTGTGAAGGAAGGCGAGGATTCTGTCTGTGTCTGCCTTCACACAGGTCTCCCCTTCGGGCCATTTGGAGTACCTGTCCACGAGGACTATGACATATATGGGTTCGCCCCAGGCGTCAAGGACGGGGCCCAAGATGTCCACTGACAGCTCTTCCCAAGGGTTGGCAGGAGTGGTGAATTATCCCATTGGGGGTCGTATTAGGGTGAGGGATTTGTCTGCATTGGAACAGTGCTGGCATGCTCTCACGTGTTTTTCCACAGAGGAGTCGATGGCTGGCCACCAGTATGACTGCTTAATCCTCCTTTTGGACTGTACAGTCCCCAAGTGGCCTTCATGGGCTATGGTGAGGATGCGGTCACGTTGCGTCGCAGGGGGCACAACCTTGTCCCCCGGAGCAGGAATACGAAGTCATCACTCAGGGATAATTCTTCCCGTACTTCCCAATACTGCTTTGTGTCTTCTGATATGTGCCTCTTCTCCGGCCACCCCGTCGTGACAATGGTTTAGACTTTCAACAATGTGTGATTGGTGTTGTAAGCAGATGTCCATTCTTTTGCACTGATGCTGCTGTCGTAGTCCTCCATGAATGCAACGTGGTAGTCATCCCATTCACTGGGCGCTGGTGCTGTTTCCTTGGCAGCTGAGCGACTGAGAAAGTCTGCCACTTTGCTTTTTTGGCCCGGTAGGTATTCTACAATGGACACGAAGTCAAGGAGTTTGAGGAACATCTTGGCGATGCGCGGTCTGGCTGTGGCATGACCACTGGAGGTTAAGACCTTTATCAGTGGTTTGTGGTCCGTGCGAAGGCTGAGTCGGGAGCCCCATAGGTATTGTCTAAATTTGCTCATGGTCCAGGTGACTGCAAGCATCTCCTTTTTGATCACACAGAATTTTTCTTCATTGGGTGCCAGCGCTCGGGACACAAAGCCGATCGTGGTTTCCGCGCCGTCAGTGGAGTGTTGCATCAAGACAGCTACCAACCCCTTGTCGCTCGCGTCTGTGGTCAGGAAGCTGGAGGTTCGACAGTCGAAGCCCTGGAGAGGTATCACCTCGCAGATGTCCCGTTTGATGGCTTTGAACTCCTGGTTGGAGTCAGACATCCAACAGAAGCTGGCTTTGTCTTTCAAAAGTTGTCGTTGGGAATGGGTTTTCGTGGCAAAGTTGCGGACAAATTTGCTGTAAAACTCCTCCAGTCCGAGGAATGACATGTTGTCTTCCTTGGTGCGGGGCTGGGGTGCTGGTCTGATTGCCGCCATGTTAGCTCATTTGGGAAATATCCCTGTTTCACCTATTTCGTGTCCTAGGTATGTTACTGAGCGCAGTCCAAACTTTCATTTTGCGAGTTCAGCAGTGAGGCCGTTGGCAGACAGGGTGCGTAACGCATCTCGGAGGGTGGCATTGTGGTCTTCTCTGGACTTTCCCATGATCAGTATATCGTCTTGGAAGTATGGTACGTTTTTGCTGGACTTGAACTGCTTATGCATTAGTTTTTGGAACACCGATTCGCTGATGCCAGTCCAAACGGCAGGCGACGGAATCTGTAGCAGCTGAATGGTGTGATAAAGGAGGTCAGTTTCCGACTGTTTGGGTGGAGTAGGATCTGGTGGTACGCCGCCGTGAGGTCAATTGTTGAGAACCATTTGATGTCTTGAGCCAGGAGGTCGCTGATGCGAGGCAGGGGGAATTTGTTTACCAGGATATTTCTGTTTAATTCTCGGTGGTCAATGCATAGGCGCACCTTCCCATTGGGTTCCCGCACCACGACCAGTGGCGCCAACCATTCGGGGCTTTCTATGGGTTCAATTATGCCGTTCTCTTCAAGGCGTTACAATTCTTGTTGTACCGCGTCTCGGCAGTTGAAATGGATTGTTTGATTGATTGATTTTAGACCTTCTATATGATGTTGTGCACTTTATGACTGACTGGTACAGCCCTTTCTTTCACAACAATCTTGTGCATAAATTGGGATAGTTGCCCTATGGTGCCTCCAAAGACGCTGGGAAAGTCTTTTCTCAACTTGTCCTCTACAAGGGTGTGCGGCTCATCGGTCATGAGGACTTAAATGTCGCCACTGGGATTGAGTTGCATGCCCAGGGCACCTTGGTCAGCCCACCCCAAGAGCTAGGGACCCTTCTCTGCGACATACAGTTTGCCTGTGGCCACTCTGCCTTTGAACTCAAATGTGAGGGGTCTAAACGCCACCATGGGGATCTTCTCGCCAGTGTTGGTGACCGGGTGTATGTCCGTGGGGTGTAGCTAGGGCCCTATGGTGTTGGCAAATTCTGAGTCCCAGACCACCTTTTGTATTTTGGTGAATGGGGAACCTGAGTCCGCCACCATTGAAACCTGGACACCCCCAATGATCACTATGCACAATGGTTTTTTCTTGGCGTTGCAGTCAATGCCCCAAACCTGGTTGTCCACACATAGTATGCAGTTGTCATCCCGATACCCTTCTCCCTCGTTGGGTACAGAGTCGTGTATGATGCATTTCACTGACGTGTGGCTGGTGTTCTCCTTCAGGCTTTGCCGAACTGCCCTACTATACCACAGAAGGAGCACTTGACGCGATACGCCGGACAACGTTTGTCGTTGGCCATGTGGGCGGAACTGCCGCACCTGTAGCATGAACCTTTCTTGTCCCCCGTGGTTGGGGCCTGCGCCGTCGGAGTACGAGTGGGTCTCCTGATCTGGCGATAGGGTGTGGGAGCAGGCGGCTTGTCTCTTGACCCGGCGGCGTTGCTAACTTTGCAGACAGCAGGTTTCGTCTATGCTTCGTCTCTGCTTCTTTCTTGGCCGCAGCAGCACATTGTTTTGAGAGTTCAGCCTTTTTGACCATGACTATGATCTCAATTTTTCTTGACTGTTGGTGCTTGTCGTGTGCATTATTATTTGGTCCCTTATTAAATCATCGTGCATGTGCCCAAATTTGCAGTTTATCCCAATATTTTTTTAGTGCAGCCATGTATTTGTCCACTGTTTCCGTGTCAATCTGTTTCCATTGGAAGAAGGTGTACCTATCAATGGCTGTACAGATGACTGGCTGGTAGTGGGTGTCTAAGTCCTCCAACGCATGTTGGAACACATATTCATCGGTTGGGGCTCGCGTTTGTTCACAATTTGTCATAAACACGCAATCCTTCAGGTCCCAGGTTGTACAGTAGAGTCTTCTTCCTGCGTTTGCTGGAGAACTCTTCCTCCCCTTCATCCTCCAACGCCGACAAGTAGTTTAGGAAGTTCCCATTCCAGTCGGCCCACTTCATTGGCGGTTCCCCTGGTTTCGGGAGGAACAACACCGGGTTTGTGAGGGAGAAGGTCTGGGCACACATGGCGATGTTTTGGGTGCACCTACGAGACGGTGAACACCCTGGGCGTGGACACAAGCTATTTGGCTGTCAGGATAGCTGAAGATGAGGCTTTATGGCCACACTGGAGGGCAGTGGTTTGTTCTGTACCCTGCTGTAGGTGGTGGCACTGTGGTAAAGGCTTGTGCATTGTGGCCCTTTGTGGACTCAGGCATGCAGGACCTACTTGGTCATCGGAGAGGATTGTGCCTTACATGCCCAAGTAGTAGGCTATGACCGCTGGCAATGGGAGCTGCTGGGGCAATACTCTGCGGGAGGATGCTGGCGCCACCTGGTGGGCAGTTCCCTGCACATGTGTGGCCTACTGGCTGCTGTGACAGGCTGTCAGCAGGGGAGCGCCGGCGTCTTACCGTGCTCTTGATGGCTGTAGATCAGTTTGCGGGAATCAAAGGCTGGTATGCCCCGCCATGTGGCTGCTGCTTGACATTACTCCTCCTCTTCGTAGTCCATACCGGCAGTGCGCGGCGATCCGGGAGTGCGGGCCAGAAGCAAAGGGTCTTGTGGCGGTCTGAACAGCAGGTCCGTCGCCAATTTACGGTGTCTTTGTTAGGCATAAAAGCACTGACACCGCGCTGAGTTTCCACGTAACTTTATTGGAGGGGCACGTGCATCTACATTCCCCCATTCACTTGTCCCGCACTGGCGCGTCACAGCGCGCAATCCCGTCAGGCCCCACGGGTCACATGGGTCCTGACGTCATGAGTGCAGGACTAGAATGTGACACCACATTTATTTTCATGGAAGGGTGTGCAATAATGAGGGAGCTGCTAAAGCTTTTTTTTATTAAATGATATGAATAAACAAAATGTTGTTTTCAAATTACCCGCATAAGAGTCTGCATTTTCACACAACACGCTTAGGAACACACTCTGCCCTATTTCCGAGCATGGCCTGGCAAGGCAGGTTTTGTAGAGAAGTTATTTTTATCATTAACACTTCGCATGCCCTGGTCCAATGGTACTTTTGCTGTCATAAAAGTGGTTTTATTTTAGTTCATAAACCACACTTTTTCCTTGCAGCCTGGGCATGGCATAGTCAGCATCGTTCTCGGAGAGAGCCAGCCGCTTGTCACTGATAGTTTATTTCCCCTCTCTGAACTGGCATGTGGAGTGCTGCGCTGACGGAATAAGAAGCCTGGCGTAGGCACAGCATTTTTTTTTTTTTTTAACATCGTTTTTATTGCAGAACCATTTTATCATTGCAGCGATTAAATGGAGAATTTGCTCGAGCGAATCATTTACACAGCCAATAAGCCCACAACCTGAAGGCCGGGTGGCGTTAGTTCAGTATTCATTCTTCACAGTTGCCCCCGATTTCTTGTATTCTGTATGTCAGGATATCAGCGGTCTGCTTTTGCATTTTCGCCCCTCCCCCTAATTTCCAACCCGCCCAGAACACCCAACTCCCCCCCCGTGCCTGCGCCTATGCCTGGATTTATAAATAGCGTATGTTCTGGTGTTTGCAAGGAGGAATGTATCTTTCGCTAAGAGTGTGTACCCGGTGTGCTAGTGGGATCTTCCGTTTCGGAGTCGGTATGTCCCCCCTCCTCCTCTCCCGTTCCATTGCTGAACGCCTGTACGAGTGACTCCCATGCTGTCGCCTTTTCTAACGTCTTTTCGTCTGCAGTGCATCTGGCTAGTTGATACCGCAGGGTGCTTTCGCTCGCCGCCCATTTCAGACATTCATTATACCACCGCTGATATGTGGGCCCTCTCCTGGATTTCCAGTTCCTAGTGATTTCTCGCTTTGCTATTATCAATCCCATGTCTATAAACTTACTTGTCGTCTTAATCTTGGGTGTGTGAGGTAACCAGTGCAGTATTCCTACCGCTTTAGTGCATTGCAATTCCCTATCCGTAGCGTTATTCAATGCCTCCCCGATCTCCTGCCAGTAGTCCCTCAGTTGGGGGCAATCCCACAGCATGTGTCCCAAATCTGCCTCTACAGTATTGCATCTAGGGCAAGCCGCTTGCTCAACTCCAAAGTATTCCTTAGTTTGTCTGGGGTGAGGTACGCCCTATGGAGGATGTAGAAGTGTATCAATTGGAATCTGGCGTTTCTCGTGCTCTTTCTCGCTCACCGTAGTAATTGTGCCCCGGTGGTGTCGGGGATCTCCATCTGGAGATCCAGTTCCCATTTAGCTTTCAAGGCGGTGAGTGGTTGCAGGGTTTCTCGCAACATCTGGGAATAAAGGCAGGTCACTGCCTTGTAAGTTCCGGCTGCCATCATTGTGTACTGACAGGCCATAGAAGTGGCGGGTTCCTGCAACCCCTCCCCCCAGTGCTCCTGCATGGCCCCGGTCACAGCAGCATGCATCAGGTAGTCCCCTCTAGGCAAATCGAATTGTTCCTGCAGGGTCTGGAACGGGAGTAGTACCCCGTCCTCATATAGTTCGCCCAGCATCTGTAAACCTGCATCTTCCCAACCCTGCAGTCTCGACCAGTCTCCGCCATGAGGGAGTGCCATCACCATCCCCATCGGGATCTCCGGTGCGTACATTCGTCGAACCCCCGCTCTCTGGCGCGCTCGGTTCCAGCAGAGTCTAAACGTCTGCTCCTCTATGGATAGGTCTCTGACGAGGAGCCTTTGATGGAGGGTAATGTACGCAAGCACATGTCGTGGGGTGCCCTCGTCTCTGCCCGGTTCCGGACCCCGGTAAACCTTCGCTATCTCTTGTGTGAAGGTCTGTAATTGAGCCGCCAGGTAGTAGCACTCTTTTATTTATGTGTTTTTAAAAGCAACACATATCTAAAAAGCATTGTCATTTCTAATGCTAATAGCTCAAACCGTTCCCCCCCTTCCTCCTCAATAGACAAGATCGGGTGGCTGCGCCTAGTCGGATTGGCAAGCCAGGCAAGCATTGTTCCCGCCTTGTCGCCCTCTGCATGCGCCTTAGTCAAGTAGATCTTGTGATCAAAACTCCGTAATCGTTCCAATTCCACCGCTACTGCTTCCTTGGCCTTGCTAACTGCTTCCTGAAGCTCGGGATGATTAGGGCGCTCTCGTTCTAATTTCCGCAACTCTTTTTCGGCTCGATCGAGGTCATCCAAGAGCGTCTTGCGGGCGCCCGCAGACACCCCCATGCAATGACCCCGGACCACAACCTTGAAGGCATCCCACTCCGTTGCCCTGGAGGACGTGGTACCACTCTTTTCCTCAAAATAACAAATCAGCCGCTCGCCTAAGGCTTCCCTGAACAGTAAGTCATCCAAGGTATCCGGTCGTAGTTGCCAGGTCGGGACTCGCGAAATTTCAGTCATCCAGTTCAGGGACAGCAATAGGGGGTTATGGTCAGACAACGTGCGGGTCAGGTACTCCGCGTTCGCTACAGCGGGGAGTATGAGTGAAGAGCACAGAAACACATTTAACCGGACGTGTAGGTCGTGTATAACGGAATGAAATGAGTAATCCCTCATAGTAGGGTGTAGTGTCCTCCAAGCGTCTTCCAGACCCCATCTCCCCTGCCACTCTAGCCTGCGTTTCGCTAGTCTATGTACTGGTGATGTATGCAGAGGTGGGTGAGACTTATCCAACGTGGTGTCTGTTACTGAATTAAAGTCCCCTCCCATGAGTATAGGGCCTGTCAAATAGCTCGCCAGCTTGCCTGAGAGCTTTGTCAGAAAGGCAGGTAGATCTATGTTAGGAGCGTACACGCTACATAGTGATATGTCTCGACCTCTGAGCTTCCCCTCCACGGCCACGAATCTACCCTCCGGGTCTATCACCTGTTTAGTCATCTGGAAGGGAACCCCAGCCCGGATCCATATCAAAGCACCCCTTGCAAATGCAGAGTACGTCGTGTTGAACAGCTGCCCTCTCCACCTCCTTTGCAGCGCTATGCCCTCCTGCTTCGTAAGGTGCGTTTCCTGCAGAAGCGCTATGTGAACCCCTCTACGGACTAAGTAAGCATGGATCTTGTGTCTCCGCGCCATGGTGTGTAGGCCCCGCACGTTCCAGGTCACACATTTCAAAGCGCCAGCACTAGCCATTCCCCCTGCATTCTCGAACATGGTAATAACAGTCTTCGTCCAGGAGCTTATGTTGGCACATCTCTGGTCCCCCCCTTCCTCTCCCTCGCCTCGAGCCCCCCAAACTACTCTCGGCATCCACCCCCCCAGAACAGGACCTATCTTAACCAAAGTAGTTCCCATCCAAACTTTTATCAACTAGGTGAACCTCCCCAATCGCCCACACTATATTCCGCAGTCTCCACTGCGGTGACCATGGGGGCCAGTAGGGCACAGCTCGATTCCGAGGGTGTTTGTTACACTATAACATTCCCGCCTCCCCCGCCCCACAATCCCCCCATGAACACTCACGAGTCTCCATATTTCTGCCAGTTAGCCTTTGGCATCTACGGGCATGGCCCCCCATGTTCAATGTGCGATGCCGCTTCTCAAAGTCACCTCCCTCAAGCTTCTACAATTTCTTCCGACGTTTGTGGTGTTACGATTGGCCCTCTACCTCCACCAAGTTCCGAGAGGTGAGTTTCTGACCCTGTTGCCTGTTCCTCAGAGTCTGAGCCCTTACCGGACTGACTGCGCACTGTTCCCGATAGGTCCACCACCGCTTGAAGTGCTGCCTTCCTCTCTTCCTCTGCTTGCGACACCGTTGGTTTTCCAGTTCTTTGCCGGCCCTTCCAGAGGCGCTGCGATTTCCTAGTCGGTTGTTTCCGTTGTTCCTCCTCAGCCCTGAACCGAGCTCCATCCGTCCCGGCCTTATAGGTATCCCACCACGCCCAGGCATCCGCCGACGTGGGGAAAAAGAGTGTTTTGTCGTCCACCACAATTCTGAGCTTGGCTGGGAAGAGGAGTGAGTACTTGATGCCCTCCACACGTAACTCCCGTTTAATCGACAAGAAGCTAGCCCGAAGTTTCTGTTTCTCAAACGTAAAGTCTGGGAACAGTGTCACCCTGTTGTTGTCAACCTGGAAGGGGCCTGCCTCCCTGGCTCTCTGCAACAGCCAGTCTCTGTCCTTATAGTGCAAAAGTTTGATCACCACAGGACGGGGTGGCAGGCCAGGGGCAGGTGGTCTGGCCGGAACTCTGTGCGCCCGCTCCAGCGAAAAGAAGGGGTAGAGCCCCTCCGGTGCCACTTCAGTTCGCAGCCAGTTATCAAGGTAACCCACCATGTCGTCGCCCTCCGTTTAGCCCACCAGGCGGACGTTGTTGCGCCTGCTACGATTTTCAGCGTCCTCCGCCCGTCGTTCTAGCGCCTGTATTCGGTCCAGAGCATCACCCAACCGACCTTCCATAGTTTTGTGCGCCGGGACCATCTCTTGTAGGGTTACCTCTGTGCTCTTGACCCTATCCTTCATCTCATCATCATCTGCTTGCAGGAGCCCCAAGCCTGTCACCACCTGGGCAATGTCCTGCTGCAGGGCTTCCTTCGTGGCTGAGATAGCTTCCAGAATGCGGTCCTGCATTTGTTGTAGGTCCGTGTGACCTTGATCTGCCCCATCCGTCGGTTTAGAGCTAGCAGCCCCGTCCCCTTTCCCCTTCGTCTTCCCCATCTTAGATTGTTCTTTAGGCGATGATATTTCTCCAGGGATCTGAAGATGATTGGTGGGGGGTTCCCCATTAGGCCAGGGCAAAAGGTAGGTCCCACTTTCAATAGCAACTAGCAGCTCAATCAGCCCTAGGCCTCGAGCGTCGGCCGGCTCCTAATGTCGCCTCTCCCGCTCGGCCTCTTCTCCACTCAGTGCCCAGTTCTCAATCGGCCTCTCTGCGGGCCAGTGCCAGCTGTTCCGGATAGTTGTCCAGGACGATACAGGCTCCCCTCCAGTCGCAACAAGGTCTGGGTCTCTTTAAGGAGTAGAGGATTCTCCAGCCCAGTCCAACACGTCGGCGTGTAGGCCTCCAGCAAGCGTCAAAGCTTCGAGCTGGGTAGGGTCTCCCCCTCGCGGTTCGGGACTTTGCTCACGAGGTCCGGCTTCCCAATCGGTTTTACCACCTTCAGGGTCTCACAGTCCACCGCTCGGAAGCTCCCCTCCTCAAGCCGCGAGTCTCTACCAGCTCACGATCGCACTCAGGGCCGCTCCTAAGACCTTTGGATCTATTCTGAGGCCCAGTGTGGTGCCGCGGAAACACCGGGCCTCCACCAACCCTCAGACAAGGCCTTGCACGTGCTCGGTTAGGATAGAGCATCCAGTCTATCGCGGCCCTCGCGGGTTAATGCTTGGGGAGCAGGTCATCCCAGGTCTGGGGTTCGTGTGCTCGACGTCCCCTTTTTAAATTTGGGCTGTGCTCCAGGTGCAGGGCTCGGCGCAGACTGCTCCTCTGGGCAATCAGGGGGGGAATCCAACCCTCTCCAGCCGAAGCAGTGTCGCTGGGGTCCCCGCAACCCCACTTTGTTCGTGAGGTCTTCAGCTTTCGGTTCTCGAAGTTGCCGCCATCTTAGGTGCGCCCTGGGGAAGTCCTCCACTCGTTTGTCGCAGTCTCCCCAAAGCGGAGAGTGGAATGTTGTGTGTAATCCCCTCAATTATGGGCTCTCAGCGTCTTCTCCAGCGACGTCTTTGATTTTGCTGGTTCTCGTAAGGTGAAGATCGTCGAGCTTCTTTTGTCTGCGACATCACAGGTTCAGATCTCAAGCCGCCATCTTGGATCGAAGTGTTTCATTCCGCGGGCACATCTCAAAGTCGGTTTTCGCGGTGATTATCGGCAGATAGCTGCGAACACAGGGTTCCGTCGCCCCACCGATGCCTTCAGCCAGTAGAGCGATTGTTTTCTGTCGGAATTCGTGCAGTTTAACAGGATTTTAGCCAGGATCGGGCGCGGAGCTCCGGGCGCGGAGCTCCGGGCTCACGCTGCCTAACTCCTCGGCATCCAAGCCACGCCCCGGCGTAGGCACAGCGTTGCTGGTGAGGCAGGAAAACTGGTTTGAAAACACCATTCATCGCGCTCAGGTTCCTGGCAATCCGGGTGAGGGGGCAGAACAAAGGGAAGGGAAGCACTTCCATTAGATGACGTCACAACAGTGAATAGCTGGAATCCGATTTGGTTATTTCAAATTAAAGGCTTCCAACTAAATCCATATACAATTCAGAGCGTAAAACTGGATTCCAACTCCTAAATTGAAATAAATCCCAAAGCTGAGTCCCGAGTGGAGCACTGGGAAGGCAGACCATCTGTGCAGTAAAAAGATCGCTCGTGACTTGGCTTCTCCATTAGGTCAAGAGTGGCTGCTAAACCCTAAACAAACACATAAACAAATACAGCCATAGAAAACTGTAGTTGGCCGGTGCTCCTGAATTATAAAACCGGAAGTGAAGAATCAGCACTGCCACCAATAGGAAGCCAGAAAATGCAAGTGATGTGGGAGTGGACCAATTGAAGCAGAAGGAGGAATTATACTCGGTACAGAGCAATTACTGCAGGTCTTGCAGACAGCGCATCCGCTGTAGGCTCGACCTAAAAAATTGTATCCAGTAGAATTGCCATTTCAATCGAGGGAGGGACATGTTGGAGAGTCAACTCACAGTTATAAAGAGGACATTGGGTTGTTCCTCTCATAAGATGTCAAAAATATAAGTTGCATGCATTTGCAGGGAGCGAGCATTGCTAAGAAAAGCTGAAAAAGACGTCTCAACTGGCATTTTCAACAGGGCCAAATTTCAGGCCTCTCTAAAGGGAGACTGCTCATCATTAAAGTGACAGGTAGGACAAACAACATTTTCAATACAACAGGTCTCGCATTTGCGAGAGCTTAAGTTATTGGCATTGTAAATGACAATGCCTTTTATTTATGTCTTTTTAAAAGAAACACATATCTAAAAAGCATTGTCATTTCTAATGCTAATAGCTCAAACCCTTGCAAATGTGAGACCACTTTAATGGTGGCCATGCCCCTTTCTTTAGACGCTGCTTGCCGTATTCAGGTTACAGTGAGCAGCGTCTAAAGAAATGTGCGACCCAACATTAAAGTGAAAGTGCGGCATGGGGCGCTTTCACCCAGAAAGAAAAAATAAATAATGAAAGAAAGGTTCTGTAGCTTGGCTGCTAAAGTGAAAGCAGACTGTGCTGTAAATTAAATAAATAAATAAGTGCAGCTGCTAAAGTGAAAGCAAACCACGCATGGATTTGCCCACAGTTGTTCTGGGTCTCGATAGGGTCTCTGGAATGACAGGCTATTTGCGGTTCCAAGGCTATGGACATTTTTTTGGTAACTGTGTTGGGGTTTTTACTTGGGATTTTTTAATGTATGCACATTTGCCTCATGACATCACTATGATCCTGCAAAGGGAGTTTCTCTGTTCAACTGTCCAACTGTGAGCCAGCCATTGTATCCATCACAAGTGAATTTTTGTGAAATGTAGTGACCCCCCACCTCCCCATCAAATCAACACAGGAGAGAACTATCCATTGCTGCAGGGGCAGAGCACAACCTGTTGCATATGTTTTATGCTTTAAATGTATACTAAATGGAATGGGTGCCAAAACACATAGCTGGCTGAATGTGCTACAATTCAACACCATGCGCTGCACCTTCATCACCCCAAGAACAGCAGTGTGCGTCCCTGGCAACTGCTCGGTCACAGTGTTGGCACCAAAATAATGGGAGAGTGTTATACTGCTGTGGAAGTGCAACCCAAAGACAGTGCTTGTCTGCCAGGAGCTGCCCATGTGCCATGTTTGTATAATGTCGTGGGGCCCTAGGCCCCCATGCAGTAAGAATCACAACACAGACACAGGAATATAGTTGGTAGAACTGGCCCAGGGCACGTGCGCCCGGCCCTTTTATTGCCAGGGTCACATGTCCGGTGACTGTGTGGGATGGGTGAGGGGTGGAATGTAAGCCAGCCCTCAGGGAGTGGCTGGTACAATGAAAGAGTAGAACAGTGACCAGCAGGTCACTATATCCCTCCCAAATGTTATTAAAACTGTGATAGCAAAGTCAAACCTGGGGAGAGAATAAAACATGTAGAAAACGTCCACTAACTCTATTCAGCTGCTTTCAGAACAGGTTGATGGTACAACTGCAACTAGGACCACTAGTTCTATTTGGCACAGATCAGTGGTGTACTGCAGGTCCAGTCCTCCCTGGACTCAAGGTGTGAAAGTTGACTCCCAAAGTCTCAATATATATACAGTTCCCTGTGACGGTGCAGGTGGAGTGATCGTAAATGTTACGTTTTCACAAAATACGTCCTGGCTCCACGACCATCAATCCTCCTACGACAGATGACATCTTGGTTGTTGTTGTTTAATCATCGCTGAGGCAACTGCTGAGTGGTGGAATAGTTACAGATATCTCACCAGGATACTCCTCTACCTGGGTGTTCCTGTCTCACATGATGTCCTGAAGGCCCTCTTCATCAGCTTCCACTGGACTGGGTGTGCTTTGCTGTGTCTCTCCAGCGCCACCCTCTAGGTTCATGAAGGAAGCATTATGAGTCCCACCTTCAAGTCCCTCGCTCCATCTGGAGAGTAGTTGTTTCTCGATAGGATTTCTCCTGCCATCCAGACTCTGGTGCACCGGCATAGATAGGATGTCTTTTAAAGGAACCAGCTTACTACACAAGATCTTCGTCTTCCTGAGACCTGTGGGGGAGCTGCTGTAGACGCATATCACCTGTAATCCCTGAGGCCCTTGCCCCTGGATCACCACAGCCTGGTGTGGTGTGGTCGGATCCTTTTCTAGACCTCACATCCAAGGTCACTCAGGATGTCGGATCAGGACCACAATTGAGTCTCCCCTGCAACCCCAAAGGTGGATGTTACCAATGGTCCTGCTTGCTCACATCTGCAGACGGCAGGTTTACTTGGTGACTTCTGGACAGCTAGCCTCTCATGGTGCCACCGATGTTACTGAAGTACTCTGCCCCACTCCGGATGTTCTTGCACTCAGTCGTCTTCTTTATCTTCTTTATCTTCTGATGTGCCTGATGTCTAATCACACACTTCTCTCTTTCTTTTGTTTCTCTTCTTCTTTCTTTTCTCTTCTTTCTTTGGACTCCTTCTGCAGTGGGCTTATGTCACATGATTTCCTTTTCCTTGTTCTTGCACTTTGCGACGCAGTCTGGTCCCATCTTGTCTTGCTCTTCTTCTCTGACCAGGCCTCTCCATGTGACTTGCACTTCACACAGGTCTCCCTGGCCCCTGTCCTACCCCTAGGACAATGCATTCTCCTCGTCTGGTGACCAGACCTCTTGTCATGACTTTCTTCCTTTTATGCCCTCTCTAAGTCTTCATGCTTTTACTTCAGGTCAATCTTTTCAGACCTCTTGCAAGTCATCTTCACAGACTTCTAACAGGTCACCTTCTCAGACCTCTTACAGGTAATCTTCTCTGATTTATCGCAGGTCATCTTCTCTGACCTCTCGCAGGTCATCTTCTTTGACCTCTCGCAGGTCATCTTCTTGGACCTCTCACAGGTCATCTTCTTAGACCTCTCGCAGGTCATCTTCTCTTGAGGACGGACTCCATGCCCCACAAGGCTACACTGTCGTGGCACTCTTCAGCCTCTACTCAGGCAGGTTTTGCATTGTCGGTCACTCCCTGTGACAACCTGGACCCTCTTCGTTGCAGGCTCTTTCTCTCGGGCTCCAGCCCGTATTGTCAGTGTCTCAGGTACAATCTTCAGTGCACTTCTATCCTTGCGCTTTCTATCCTTCATAGGAGGGTCCTCCTATTTCGGGTGGCTTGCACACTCACTTCTTCCACTTGTGGTAACATCCTTTCGCCACAGAGCGCGCATGCTGAGCATTTTCTTCTGTCCTTCGGGGTCTTGCTGCCTGGGGCTATTGCCCTGTACACACCTGCTGTCCAAGTGCAGTACCCACTGGTGTCCTTACTGCTGCAGTGACCACCCATGGCCACTGTGTGTCACTGCATTCCTACTCACAAGCCCCTGAAGCCTTTTTCCTCAAGGTTCTTTTCCTGCCAGTGTCCAACACAATTCCTTGGGGTGGACACAGCAGCTTTTCCTGTTCTGCAGTACACCTCTCTATACTCTGTTTTCCATTGCCGTTGGCCCTCAGCAACCTTCCTTCTTAATGTTACATTCAGGGCTCTCTTGCTAACTGGGGTATAAGCTGTGGCGGCTCCTCCACTAAGGCAGACAAAGCTGCCAAGGTTTTCAGATTATTAGTGTGACATTTTCATAACTTCAGTGCAAATATGAGTGACAATTCAACGACTATGAGTGACACTTTCTCACAAGCAAAATCAAGCAATGAAGACGAGGGACAAAAATACATGTCAGAAATTACACCCATTTGAGCAACAAAAAACCCGTAAGAAGACCTTAAAACATCTGCAAAGCACTACTTTTGGAAGGGCACAGTGCCCTTGTAATTGATGGGGCTAAAAGTGTTTTCTACTTATTCACTGTGTCTCGACTTGGTCTGGGTTTGTTGTTTTGCATTTTGGTACCATTAATAACAACCAACATTAGAATGCAAAGAAAATTCCAGCCCTGGGTGAAACATTCATACCGGATAATGAACATAGTGCAGTCTCTGGTGCACTGTTTGTCCCACAACAGACATCAAATGAAGAAAGTATATTTTATTGGAGGCAGTACAGCATTTCTGGACACCACTTAACTTTAAAAACTAAGCTGTTATTTCAAGCAGGCATAGCAAACGTTCATGCAAAGCAAAACGACAAAGACCACCGGGACTCGCACCTCTCTGCTGCATGCTGAAGTAGCTTGCTAAGTGAGGGCGCGCATGCTGCAGAGTCAGAGGCCCTGTGCAATGAGGCAACATATCCATACAGTGGAAGCTTTCAACCGTTAATTTTTGCGCATGGCCAGTAAAGCGCTTATTTATTATTTATTTATTTAGTGTATTTGTAGAGCGCAAAACCTGTCACCCAAAGGGCATCCTGGCGCTTTGATCAAGAACCATAGGCTTTAACAGCTCAGGCCATTTATGGAAACAGGTGGGTTTTTAACGCTTTTCTAAAAGGAAGGTAGTCCTTGTGGCTTCTCAAAGAGAGTGGCAGGGAGTTCCAAAGTTTGGCCGCTGCAACACTAAAGGAGCGGCCACCCATCCTCACTCTGTGAAACCTCGGAACTACAAGAAGATGCGCCGAAGAAGAGCGGAGGGGCCGCGAAGCGGAGTACCATGCAAACATCTTTTGCAAAGGAATGGGGCCCTGTTGGTGAACAGCTTTAAACACAAGACACGCAGCTTTGTATTGTACCCGCAGATGAACCGGGAGCCAGTGTAGGTCTCTTAATGCAAGAGTGGAGGAGCTGGACCTAGGGCGGGAGAGAGCCAGCTTGGCGGCCATGTTTTGCACCCGCTGTGGCTTACCGGTCAGATTTTTTGGGGCCTCCAAAAGAAGCCCATTGCAGTAGTCGAAGCGACTTAATATGGTCCCACGAACTACTTCCGGCCTAGCTTGAGCGGGGAGAAGGGGCAAAACCTTGCGCAGCATGCGCAGCAGCATCATACACGTAGCAGTGGTTTTGTTGACGTGTATGTCAAGCTGTAGGTTAGGGCCAAAAATCACCCCCAAATTGCGGGCTGATTCCGCCGCCAGAACTGGCTCAAGGAAGGTACTAGGCCAAAAGTTCTCTGGGAGTGCCCGCGGAATCCGGTCGATGGAACAGTGGAGCACCTCCGTCTTGGAGCTATTAAATTGTAGGGAATTAGCTCGTAACCAGTCCACTGTGGCTGCCATGCAGCAATGGAAGGTATCCAGCGAGACCGCATTATTCCCTTCCAAAGAAAAGACCAGCTGGGTGTCATCGGCATAATTAAATGCCGAGACACCAAAAGATTTTATTAGCTGGACTAAGGGACGGAGGTACAAGTTAAAAAGTATAGGGCTGATGGCCGAGCCCTGTGGGACCCCCTGTCCTACCCTCCTTGGCTCAGAGCTAAATGGTGGGAGTGAGACCAACTGTTGCCTGCCACCTAGATAGGATGTCAGCCAGTCTCTTGCCCCCTCAGTGACCCCGCACTCCTCCAGTCTCCTGACAAGGGTCCGATGGCAGACCGTGTCGAACGCGGCCGACATGTCGAGCAGCACTAAAAAGGCTGCCCGACCACTGTCGACACGCGAACGAAGATTGTCCAGCACGGTCACCAGCGCGGACTCCGTCCCGTGTCCGGGGCGGAAGCCAAACTGGTCCTCATCGAACCAGCCGATGTTCTCCAGGAAACCTGAGAGTGAACGAGTCACCCATTTTTCCAAAATCTTAATCGGAAAAGGGAGCAAGGAAATAGGCCTGTAGTTGGAAAGACAGGCCGGGTCCAAAGTAGGCTTTTTAAGCAGAGGTGACACTACTGCTAATTTCCAGCATTCTGGCACCGATACCGACTCCAAGGATTGGAGACAGATCGAGAACAAAGGCAAGAAAAGATCTGCGTGGAAAGCCTTCCAGAATTTGGGGGGCAGTGGGTCGAGCGGGGACCCCGAGGACACCGTATGTGCCACCTTACAGAATTCCTCGAAAGAAGGGGAAGGAAAAAACCTTAGTTGGGTTCGACTGGAGGGGGTAGCCGGAGCTCCCAAACAAAGGTTAACGGCACAATAACTTTATTTGGAAGGCTGGACAGGTGCAGTCCATCAACAGGAGCGCCTCGAGGGCATTGGGACCCACTTGACGGACCACTGCTCCCAGTCTACACTCTCCGGTGGTCCAACCACGTGCCTCAATGCTCCGAACGTGAGCTGCCCGGTGAGGGAGAGGCCCGCATCCAGAATCAACCTCGGTCTTTCCTGCACTAAAAATCAAGTGGCAGTTCCCGTCATGAGCCGAGACCCGCCGCAATCTGCGCCTATGTGGGTCAAACACGGGCACATTTGTGGTACGGAGATCGCGTTACTTTAAGGTGTTTTGCAGGGCCCTACAGCCGCCTGGGAGACGTCTCTCCTCGACCGTGGCCTCATGAGCCTGCTTAGCCTGCTGTGCACTGCGGGCCCGTCTTGTGAGAGATGGGCCCGCGAGGAAGGCGGCAAAACTGCACTGGTGGTCTGGGGGCCTTGCAGACCATAAGGAGGCAATGATCCTCTGAAACTTAAGGCTATGGTTCCCCGCGCCTGAGTACAAAGCAACTGCGAGGGGCGGCCCCTGCCTGCTGCACGCTCACCGGATGCTGAGTTCCGGAGAGAGATGGAGGCGGGCAGAATTGCAATGCAGCAAGATGTAACATTGTAGCAGCCAGTAATGAAAAATGATTAACTGTTTATTGAGCCTGCTGCTGACTGTTAAGTCCGGGGAGCAGCAGAACTGACACACAGGTGTCACAGGCGCCGGCGCATGCTAGCAGCCTGGCATGCTGGTACAGCACTTGACGCGTCAATGGCATTAAAATAAATGTGTGACAATGCATTTCAGCTTGCATTATCGGCCCTGTCAAGTACTGGGCCTCTCCCCAGTAGCTTCCAGTCTCTGCTGCCACACCGCAAACGTTTCATTTCTTACACTGTGCAGTCCGTTGACTCGCAGCCTTTTCCCCCACCACCTTCTGCCGCATTCACTCACCAAGCTGACGTCCCAGTCATCTCCTTCTTCAGGGTCAGCGTGCTGGCCATTTTCACCGGGAACTACACCGTCCCGCTGCACTTTATCCGCTCCTACTCAGGTGGCGGGTGGGTTTTGCCTCACTGCATGATCCATTCAGTTTACGTTCTCATATGCCTGAGCTTTGCCTGTATTCTCGCTTTTCCCGTGATATTTGAAAGCCCCAAAAGATCAGTCTTTGGCTAAAGAATGATTGGCACTGATTTGAAGAATAGCTAGCTATTGAGTTGATGGGCGTAATAAAAGCTGTTTGGGAAATCCTAGTTACTTTAGACAAAGGATCAACAAACCAGCCCCAGGACACTAAATGATAGGCAACGAGGAAACTTTTTCAGGAACAGTTTTGGGACTATGTTGCAGCAAGCTAAGGCGATCTAGCACATATTAACCTCAGCTTTGCCTTTAGACATTTTGGAGGTATTTCTCCAAGTGTCCGGGAAATGTTCTTAATAGAAGTAGCACTGGAAACTGTTCATGTTGATCATTGATCTGTCCAAGCTTCAAAGCCTGGTGTAAATATTACTCTAGCCCCTTTGTTAGATGGACGTAGTCTTAAAAGTTGCAGTGGTATTAAAACTATGAAACTGTGGACAGAAGCACAGTCCTCGTGGACTTAACAAGTGGTCAATCTTAACTAAGCTCAGCACCTGAAGCTGTTCTCCAGCAGATAAATGGTTGGCACAAGTGGTGCACCTCAGTGTTGCACATGGTTGGTTCCTGTCTGAGGTGGCATCATGGGCAAAATAGTAATCAACTTGGGGATAGCCACAAGCAATTACCAGTTGCTCAGGTTTGTTAATTCTAGGATTCTATCCATAATGTTTTTGTTTTCCTCAGTGCGATGCCCTAAGTCCGACTGGTTTGCCAAGATGTTAGCCCCATGCTTACTGTGACATATACTATCAAATTCAAGCTGCACCCTATTCAAGAGGCCCAAAAAAATCCTAAAACAATCGGTTGTTACTTATGTTCCCATTCATAGGGGACTTGGCACAGTGCTTAAGTCTGGACTGTTCCTGATGGAGCAGGGCCAATTTTGAGTTACATATAGCTGGTTCTTGTCTGAGGTGGCATGGTTGAAGAAAAAGCTATGGACTGTGATGTAGCTCAAAGTTATTACCAGTGGCTGAGATCAATTCAGTCATTCTACCCCTTGCTTTATTCGCCAATGTGATGATATAAGTGTTAGTAGTCTGCCCAAACAAGAGTCCTAAACTCACTGTATTATTGGACTCAAGCCACATCCTACGAATGTGGTCCATATAGTCAGCGACTAGTCTAGGGATACCTGTGTTCCTGTACAGAGGTAACCTTAACTGTTCTTATTGGAGCAGTATGAAGTCTGATTTGCCTATAGTTGGTTCCTGTCTGAGGTGGCAGGTTGGGCTAAAAAACGACAGATTATAATACAGCCACCAGTAACTACGAATTTCTTGGATTAATTCAAGAATTTCACCAATTACTTTTTCTTTTACTTAAAGTTGCCTGGCACTCACCTCTCTGATCCACAAACTAGGGTGACTGAAACATTTAATCTAAACATTACTGGTTCATAGTACAACAACCAGGTTCTTGCTGAGGGAGGGATTGTTACAAATGCATGGGAATAACTGTACTGGGGTGAATGTTTGACATTGTTCAGCATTCCATACATCAATTGTTTTTTTTGGATTTGTCGTCCTAAGTGGGATGTGTATGCCTGGCTGATGTGGGGTGATACCTCGAAATCGGCCCAGGATGCTTGTTTCCGGTACAAGGAGGGCCTGGCTTGGCATTTCTGGATGGACTGTTCCCATGAGGAGCAGGGTCAAGACTGATTTGCATTTGGCTGGGTTCAAACTGAAGTGGTATGGTGAGCAAAGAAAATATGGATTTAGTCCTAGGTCACTGTACTGGGGGTGAATGTTTGACATTGTTCAGCATTCGGTACTTTAATTGTTCTTTTTTGCATTTGGCACCCTCAGTGGGACGGGTATGCCCAGATGTGGGTGGGCCCCCTGCTTGCCATGCCAGTGGAGTCAAGTTAGCCTGGCTGATTTGTGGTGATACCAAGAAACTAGTCCCAGGATGCTTGTTTCCGGTCCAGAGGGGACCTGGCTTGGCAGTTCAGCTGGACTGTTCCCATGGGGAGCAGGGTCAAGACTGATTTGCATATGGCTGTTTCCAAGCTGGAGTGGCATGGTGACAAAAAACACAATAGATTTAGGTCCAGGTCTCTGTACTGGGGGTGAAAGTTTTACAAAGTTCAGCATTCCGTTCATCAATTGCTCATTTTGCATTAGGGAATAACTAACAATCAGAAGGCATGGAAGATGCTTCTATCTGTACACCAGCATTGTATTTTCATGTCTCCACTCTGAAATGGGAACTTTAGGATATGCTGCACAAGTGAAATGGCAACCTTTGTAGACTCTGGACAGAGGGCATGCAAGGTGACAATGAAGGATAGATTGCTTATGAGATAGATACCTTGTTATGTGGTATTCATTATAAGCTGGAGTGTGAATCTTTCCACCTGTGTGACAGAGGACAGTGATTGGGTGTGAAAATGGTTCTTGCTGCTGGAGCTGAGGAAAAATGCTGTCTTTGATGTGTTAAGCTTCCCTGGACATCCTAATCTGGGTGAATGAGGTATAGTATGTGCTGTGTTGGAGGCGGCTGGCAGGTGGAATTTTCTCATGCAGACCAGTGCAACCAGTTTATTGGAGTCAGCTTATTCTGTGAATGGTTGAAGAGATGAGAGAGGATCAGTGTAGAGGTTAAAGAAATAATGGACCGTTGTATGATCAACTGAAAGCTTGTGCGATATAGTATCTCACATTTCAATTAATAGGTCCCTTTTGCTATGGTAGAATGTTACCCATGACACATATTACTTGTAGTATTTATAATGGATTGTTAGTGTAGGACCTGTGATTATTGCCTTGAAACAGATTAAATTCTAGTCTCATAACCCTGCCAAAGGCCCCCCTAGTTTTTGTTTTTTTCCCCTTTTTTGTTGTGCTTTTAATGATGTTAAAGATGGCCACCACGGAGTACGTGAGTAGATCAGCTGTAACACAGCTGTTAATTTCAATTATTTTTTTCTATATGCCCACCCAGATTCCCTATGCATCGCGGATAGTATTAAAGTACGAAACATAGTTTTACTGTAGCCCACATAGTAGAAATTCACACTTAAATGTTTTGTAAAATATCTGTTAACAGAAATAGTATAGGATAATTCTTGCTTTACTTTTTTAAGATCACACAAAAGACTGGACACTGAACGACGTAAAAGGCAGGCTTTCATGATCTCAAGGTACAGAAAGTAATATAGGTAAAACTGTATCAATGTGTGATTATGTCTGAATCCACTGTGGTGGATGACTAACATCAATAGTTTCAATCATAGATGCAGTTTCTGGAGTTGGGGGCTGGGAAGCAGAACAAAAAACTGTGAACAATATTGTGCACCACTATTTAAACAAAACAGTGCAGAATTGTTTCTGATGTTTTCATGATAACATATATCAAATATTGAGGTGTATTATTGACTGGCTGCTCCCAAGTTAAACTACTAAATGTATTGCAAAAGAAAGTAGAGCAACGTGGTTCTGACCTTATTGCTTATCTAATTACAATGTCTGCGTTAGGATTAATTGCACTATTTCCTCATTTCAGGTAGAGCCCCAGCTAGATGAATCAGTTTGGCCTATGCAGTACACTCCAGCAGAGGAATCACTCAGGCTATTCAGAAGTCACCATTGAGTTCATCTCTGTTTCCGAACAATACTGATCGCCTTTGACATATATGTTTTTCCACCCACTCAAGCAAACCTTATTGTCATGAACTGGGGGGAGGACATGGGAACCTCTATGTCAAAAGCCTCCTCCCTGGAGGATCAGGAAATTATTACAGTGGCAGAAGAGATGCCTAGTGCAGCCTGTGGCATCGAATCTCAAACAGGATTAGAGACGCAAGTCAACACTGCGCTTTATCCAGCGGGGTTAAACAAATGCAATTTGCTTTGGAAGGCTGTTGTAGAAGGGAAGTCAGGCAAAGTCCGCCTCCTGTTGGAACAAGGTGCTGATATCAATTCAAAAGTCAAATATGGATGGACCCCGTTACTTGAAGCAATGCACCTGGGATGGGATGAGATCGTTAATCTTTTGTTGGAAAGGGGGGCAGACCCATTAGTCAAAAAGGATAATGGTGGTACTCCATTCATTATTGCTGGGATGCTGGGAAATGAAGAATACCTCAAACATTTTCTTTCCAAAGGGGCAAATATCAACGAGCAAGATAACAATGGCTTCACAGCGTTAATGGAAGCCTCCTTACATGGTCATGAGCAAGCCAGAACTGGCTCAAGGAAGGTACTAGGCCAAAAGTTCTCTGGGAGTGCCCGCGGAATCCGGTCGATGGAACAGTGGAGCACCTCCGTCTTGGAGCTATTAAATTGTAGGGAATTAGCTCGTAACCAGTCCACTGTGGCTGCCATGCAGCAATGGAAGGTATCCAGCGAGACCGCATTATTCCCTTCCAAAGAAAAGACCAGCTGGGTGTCATCGGCATAATTAAATGCCGAGACACCAAAAGATTTTATTAGCTGGACTAAGGGACGGAGGTACAAGTTAAAAAGTATAGGGCTGATGGCCGAGCCCTGTGGGACCCCCTGTCCTACCCTCCTTGGCTCAGAGCTAAATGGTGGGAGTGAGACCAACTGTTGCCTGCCACCTAGATAGGATGTCAGCCAGTCTCTTGCCCCCTCAGTGACCCCGCACTCCTCCAGTCTCCTGACAAGGGTCCGATGGCAGACCGTGTCGAACGCGGCCGACATGTCGAGCAGCACTAAAAAGGCTGCCCGACCACTGTCGACACGCGAACGAAGATTGTCCAGCACGGTCACCAGCGCGGACTCCGTCCCGTGTCCGGGGCGGAAGCCAAACTGGTCCTCATCGAACCAGCCGATGTTCTCCAGGAAACCTGAGAGTGAACGAGTCACCCATTTTTCCAAAATCTTAATCGGAAAAGGGAGCAAGGAAATAGGCCTGTAGTTGGAAAGACAGGCCGGGTCCAAAGTAGGCTTTTTAAGCAGAGGTGACACTACTGCTAATTTCCAGCATTCTGGCACCGATACCGACTCCAAGGATTGGAGACAGATCGAGAACAAAGGCAAGAAAAGATCTGCGTGGAAAGCCTTCCAGAATTTGGGGGGCAGTGGGTCGAGCGGGGACCCCGAGGACACCGTATGTGCCACCTTACAGAATTCCTCGAAAGAAGGGGAAGGAAAAAACCTTAGTTGGGGTCGACTGGAGGGGGTAGCCGGAGCTCCCAAACAAAGGTTAACGGCACAATAACTTTATTTTGAAGGCTGGACAGGTGCAGTCCATCAACAGGAGCGCCTCGAGGGCATTGGGACCCACTTGACGGACCACTGCTCCCAGTCTACACTCTCCGGTGGTCCAACCACGTGCCTCAATGCTCCGAACGTGAGCTGCCCGGTGAGGGAGAGGCCCGCATCCAGAATCAACCTCGGTCTTTCCTGCACTAAAAATCAAGTGGCAGTTCCCGTCATGAGCCGAGACCCGTCGCAATCTGCGCCTATGTGGGTCAAACACGGGCACATTTGTGGTACGGAGATCGCGTTACTTTAAGGTGTTTTGCAGGGCCCTACAGCCGCCTGGGAGACGTCTCTCCTCGACCGTGGCCTCATGAGCCTGCTTAGCCTGCTGTGCACTGCGGGCCCGTCTTGTGAGAGATGGGCCCGCGAGGAAGGCGGCAAAACTGCACCGGTGGTCTGGGGGCCTTGCAGACCATAAGGAGGCAATGATCCTCTGAAACTTAAGGCTATGGTTCCCCGCGCCTGAGTACAAAGCAACTGCGAGGGGCGGCCCCTGCCTGCTGCACGCTCACCGGATGCTGAGTTCCGGAGAGAGATGGAGGCGGGCAGAATTGCAATGCAGCAAGATGTAACATTGTAGCAGCCAGTAATGAAAAATGATTAACTGTTTATTGAGCCTGCTGCTGACTGTTAAGTCCGGGGAGCAGCAGAACTGACACACAGGTGTCACAGGCGCCGGCGCATGCTAGCAGCCTGGCATGCTGGTACAGCACTTGACGCGTCAATGGCATTAAAATAAATGTGTGACAATGCATTTCAGCTTGCATTATCGGCCCTGTCAAGTACTGGGCCTCTCCCCAGTAGCTTCCAGTCTCTGCTGCCACACCGCAAACGTTTCATTTCTTACACTGTGCAGTCCGTTGACTCGCAGCCTTTTCCCCCACCACCTTCTGCCGCATTCACTCACCAAGCTGGCGTCCCAGTCATCTCCTTCTTCAGGGTCAGCGTGCTGGCCATTTTCACCGGGAACTACACCGTCCCGCTGCACTTTATCCGCTCCTACTCAGGTGGCGGGTGGGTTTTGCCTCACTGCATGATCCATTCAGTTTACGTTCTCATATGCCTGAGCTTTGCCTGTATTCTCGCTTTTCCCGTGATATTTGAAAGCCCCAAAAGATCAGTCTTTGGCTAAAGAATGATTGGCACTGATTTGAAGAATAGCTAGCTATTGAGTTGATGGGCGTAATAAAAGCTGTTTGGGAAATCCTAGTTACTTTAGACAAAGGATCAACAAACCAGCCCCAGGACACTAAATGATAGGCAACGAGGAAACTTTTTCAGGAACAGTTTTGGGACTATGTTGCAGCAAGCTAAGGCGATCTAGCACATATTAACCTCAGCTTTGCCTTTAGACATTTTGGAGGTATTTCTCCAAGTGTCCGGGAAATGTTCTTAATAGAAGTAGCACTGGAAACTGTTCATGTTGATCATTGATCTGTCCAAGCTTCAAAGCCTGGTGTAAATATTACTCTAGCCCCTTTGTTAGATGGACGTAGTCTTAAAAGTTGCAGTGGTATTAAAACTATGAAACTGTGGACAGAAGCACAGTCCTCGTGGACTTAACAAGTGGTCAATCTTAACTAAGCTCAGCACCTGAAGCTGTTCTCCAGCAGATAAATGGTTGGCACAAGTGGTGCACCTCAGTGTTGCACATGGTTGGTTCCTGTCTGAGGTGGCATCATGGGCAAAATAGTAATCAACTTGGGGATAGCCACAAGCAATTACCAGTTGCTCAGGTTTGTTAATTCTAGGATTCTATCCATAATGTTTTTGTTTTCCTCAGTGCGATGCCCTAAGTCCGACTGGTTTGCCAAGATGTTAGCCCCATGCTTACTGTGACATATACTATCAAATTCAAGCTGCACCCTATTCAAGAGGCCCAAAGAAATCCTAAAACAATCGGTTGTTACTTATGTTCCCATTCATAGGGGACTTGGCACAGTGCTTAAGTCTGGACTGTTCCTGATGGAGCAGGGCCAATTTTGAGTTACATATAGCTGGTTCTTGTCTGAGGTGGCATGGTTGAAGAAAAAGCTATGGACTGTGATGTAGCTCAAAGTTATTACCAGTGGCTGAGATCAATTCAGTCATTCTACCCCTTGCTTTATTCGCCAATGTGATGATATAAGTGTTAGTAGTCTGCCCAAACAAGAGTCCTAAACTCACTGTATTATTGGACTCAAGCCACATCCTACGAATGTGGTCCATATAGTCAGCGACTAGTCTAGGGATACCTGTGTTCCTGTACAGAGGTAACCTTAACTGTTCTTATTGGAGCAGTATGAAGTCTGATTTGCCTATAGTTGGTTCCTGTCTGAGGTGGCAGGTTGGGCTAAAAAACGACAGATTATAATACAGCCACCAGTAACTACGAATTTCTTGGATTAATTCAAGAATTTCACCAATTACTTTTTCTTTTACTTAAAGTTGCCTGGCACTCACCTCTCTGATCCACAAACTAGGGTGACTGAAACATTTAATCTAAACATTACTGGTTCATAGTACAACAACCAGGTTCTTGCTGAGGGAGGGATTGTTACAAATGCATGGGAATAACTGTACTGGGGTGAATGTTTGACATTGTTCAGCATTCCATACATCAATTGTTTTTTTTGGATTTGTCGTCCTAAGTGGGATGTGTATGCCTGGCTGATGTGGGGTGATACCTCGAAATCGGCCCAGGATGCTTGTTTCCGGTACAAGGAGGGCCTGGCTTGGCATTTCTGGATGGACTGTTCCCATGAGGAGCAGGGTCAAGACTGATTTGCATTTGGCTGGGTTCAAACTGAAGTGGTATGGTGAGCAAAGAAAATATGGATTTAGTCCTAGGTCACTGTACTGGGGGTGAATGTTTGACATTGTTCAGCATTCGGTACTTTAATTGTTCTTTTTTGCATTTGGCACCCTCAGTGGGACGGGTATGCCCAGATGTGGGTGGGCCCCCTGCTTGCCATGCCAGTGGAGTCAAGTTAGCCTGGCTGATTTGTGGTGATACCAAGAAACTAGTCCCAGGATGCTTGTTTCCGGTCCAGAGGGGACCTGGCTTGGCAGTTCAGCTGGACTGTTCCCATGGGGAGCAGGGTCAAGACTGATTTGCATATGGCTGTTTCCAAGCTGGAGTGGCATGGTGACAAAAAACACAATAGATTTAGGTCCAGGTCTCTGTACTGGGGGTGAAAGTTTTACAAAGTTCAGCATTCCGTTCATCAATTGCTCATTTTGCATTAGGGAATAACTAACAATCAGAAGGCATGGAAGATGCTTCTATCTGTACACCAGCATTGTATTTTCATGTCTCCACTCTGAAATGGGAACTTTAGGATATGCTGCACAAGTGAAATGGCAACCTTTGTAGACTCTGGACAGAGGGCATGCAAGGTGACAATGAAGGATAGATTGCTTATGAGATAGATACCTTGTTATGTGGTATTCATTATAAGCTGGAGTGTGAATCTTTCCACCTGTGTGACAGAGGACAGTGATTGGGTGTGAAAATGGTTCTTGCTGCTGGAGCTGAGGAAAAATGCTGTCTTTGATGTGTTAAGCTTCCCTGGACATCCTAATCTGGGTGAATGAGGTATAGTATGTGCTGTGTTGGAGGCGGCTGGCAGGTGGAATTTTCTCATGCAGACCAGTGCAACCAGTTTATTGGAGTCAGCTTATTCTGTGAATGGTTGAAGAGATGAGAGAGGATCAGTGTAGAGGTTAAAGAAATAATGGACCGTTGTATGATCAACTGAAAGCTTGTGCGATATAGTATCTCACATTTCAATTAATAGGTCCCTTTTGCTATGGTAGAATGTTACCCATGACACATATTACTTGTAGTATTTATAATGGATTGTTAGTGTAGGACCTGTGATTATTGCCTTGAAACAGATTAAATTCTAGTCTCATAACCCTGCCAAAGGCCCCCCTAGTTTTTGTTTTTTTCCCCTTTTTTGTTGTGCTTTTAATGATGTTAAAGATGGCCACCACGGAGTACGTGAGTAGATCAGCTGTAACACAGCTGTTAATTTCAATTATTTTTTTCTATATGCCCACCCAGATTCCCTATGCATCGCGGATAGTATTAAAGTACGAAACATAGTTTTACTGTAGCCCACATAGTAGAAATTCACACTTAAATGTTTTGTAAAATATCTGTTAACAGAAATAGTATAGGATAATTCTTGCTTTACTTTTTTAAGATCACACAAAAGACTGGACACTGAACGACGTAAAAGGCAGGCTTTCATGATCTCAAGGTACAGAAAGTAATATAGGTAAAACTGTATCAATGTGTGATTATGTCTGAATCCACTGTGGTGGATGACTAACATCAATAGTTTCAATCATAGATGCAGTTTCTGGAGTTGGGGGCTGGGAAGCAGAACAAAAAACTGTGAACAATATTGTGCACCACTATTTAAACAAAACAGTGCAGAATTGTTTCTGATGTTTTCATGATAACATATATCAAATATTGAGGTGTATTATTGACTGGCTGCTCCCAAGTTAAACTACTAAATGTATTGCAAAAGAAAGTAGAGCAACGTGGTTCTGACCTTATTGCTTATCTAATTACAATGTCTGCGTTAGGATTAATTGCACTATTTCCTCATTTCAGGTAGAGCCCCAGCTAGATGAATCAGTTTGGCCTATGCAGTACACTCCAGCAGAGGAATCACTCAGGCTATTCAGAAGTCACCATTGAGTTCATCTCTGTTTCCGAACAATACTGATCGCCTTTGACATATATGTTTTTCCACCCACTCAAGCAAACCTTATTGTCATGAACTGGGGGGAGGACATGGGAACCTCTATGTCAAAAGCCTCCTCCCTGGAGGATCAGGAAATTATTACAGTGGCAGAAGAGATGCCTAGTGCAGCCTGTGGCATCGAATCTCAAACAGGATTAGAGACGCAAGTCAACACTGCGCTTTATCCAGCGGGGTTAAACAAATGCAATTTGCTTTGGAAGGCTGTTGTAGAAGGGAAGTCAGGCAAAGTCCGCCTCCTGTTGGAACAAGGTGCTGATATCAATTCAAAAGTCAAATATGGATGGACCCCGTTACTTGAAGCAATGCACCTGGGATGGGATGAGATCGTTAATCTTTTGTTGGAAAGGGGGGCAGACCCATTAGTCAAAAAAGATAATGGTGGTACTCCATTCATTATTGCTGGGATGCTGGGAAATGAAGAATACCTCAAACATTTTCTTTCCAAAGGGGCAAATATCAACGAGCAAGATAACAATGGCTTCACAGCGTTAATGGAAGCCTCCTTACATGGTCATGAGCAAGCAACCAAGTTCCTCTTGGGTGCAGGCGCAGATGTAAATGTGGTGCGAAGTGCAAATGATGAAGGAAAGTCCAGGAGCACAGGTGGACAGACAGCTCTTATGGATGCGGCAAAGAATGGTCATGGAAGCATAGTCAGGATGCTGCTTGCTAAAGGAGCCGATGTGAATCACCAAGACCTTCATGGACGGAGTGCATTGCATCATGCCCTGAGTAGTTCAGACCCTACTGTCATCAGTATTCTGCTGGATTTTGGTGTAGAGATTACCATGAGAGACAGAGAGGGCAAAACAGCTTTTTTCATGGCAGTGGAGAAGAAAAAACCTAGTATGGTAGAGGCTTTATTGAGCAAGTGTGGAGGTCAAGCGGATGTACAGGATAACACCGGAAGGTGCGCATTGCAGGTAGCCGTCAGTAACAGTGATTATCAAACAGTCAAACTCTTGTTGGAAAATGGGGCAGACACTAAAAATAGGCATTTAATCCAGGAGGCCCTGACCAAGTATAATCCATCGTTGGTGAAGCTGCTTCTCAAGTATGGTGCAACTGTGGAGCCATATGACGTATCAACAAACTGGACTGCAGTCAGCAAATGCTGGGGGCAGAAACTAAAGGAACTCCATGATTTGAAGCGTCCACTCAAAGGGAAACTGGAGATCTTTATCAATGACAACTACAAGATTAAAAGTACTTCTGGAGTAGGCATCTATGATGATCATGAAGTAGCCGTGAAGATAACCTTGAAAGAAGGTGGGAATGAGAGATTCCTACAGGAGCAGCGGTGTCTGAATTATTTCCAAGGCAGAAGCCATACTATGAAGCTACTTGGAGCAGAAGACGATGATTACCTCCATTACTTGTGCCTTATGTTATGTGAAAATAGCATTGAGGGACATACAAGCATGTGTCCACTAAAAGCCAAGAACATCATGAAAGATGTATTCCAAGCTCTTGAGGACTTACACCAATCAAACTTTGCCCACCAAGATGTATGTCCTTCAAACATTTTGATAGGTGAGTACTGTCTTTTCACCCTTGCAATGAGTAAATCTGGTCTAGTGGTTTAGGTATTTCAGTTGGAACCACGGGTTATGACTATCAGCCTTAGTTGCACACAGATACAGTCCAACATTGGGTAAATAGCTCTTTGCAGTCTTGCTGCAAACAGTATTGTAACAAAAAAATTAATTCACTAACAAGTGGTCTTTGTGACTGCCCCTTGCTTATGACCCTTGCTCATGATTGGATTACCTTCTTGTCTATTTTAGCTCCTTGTGCCTGACTTTTTGACTTTGACTTTCCTCTCTATTCTTGTATTTATCCCCCCCCCCCCAAGAGGAGCATACCAAGTTTTGATTGGTTGACTTGTATACTTCAACTACTGACTTCAGGGAACTATTTTCCCTTCGGTATGCTTCTGCTGCATTTCAGTTTTTGCCCATCAAAATGTATGGACCCTTCTCTTTGTTGCCTTTTATAGTTTGCTCCCTTCTCTCCTTTTCACTCTGTGCTTTACTTGCCCCTACTCCCACTGCTTTGCCATGCCACCTCTCACCATCCCTCCCATTTGCCTCTCTCCTGTTTCTGAATCTGCAGCTTGACCGTCCCCAACTTTCATTCTTTTCTCAAGCTGTGCTATAACCATCATAGTGTGGGGAATTGGTTCCTGCCTACCAGGGTGTAGTGGAGCTGATCCATATGGATGGATTATATTGTGTTGAAGTTTTTGCTCATACCTCCTCTTCATTACTATGTAAGGGTTGGTTCTCTTTCAAACGTCGTTCCCATGCATCTTGACATTCGCAGTCTTTGTGTAAATTGATGCTTCTCATTGCAGGTAGCACTGGAATTGCCTTTGAGCAGGAGTACCCACAAGAACACAATGACGTTTCACCTCACAATCATCAGCCTTCCTGAAGCAGCAATTAGGGTCAGACAAAAGGGCACTCTTAGCTTAGAACTTCCCTTATTTTGAATATCAAAAATGCCAGTCTCACCCCTACAATACATCAAATGGCAGTGCACAGGAAGACCCTGCCAGCATCCATTGCTTACAGTCTCCATGGAATTTTTAATGGTAGCCTTGTATCCACCCTTCTCACTTCAGTCTCCCTCCAAGCACAGGAATGCAGGCAATAAACGTCCACTATCTGGGGAACTATTGTCAGGACCCATGTTGTTCCCTGCTGAATTAGGGGCATCCAGTATGGATCCCAATGGATTCAGTTATCCTTCTCTCACACAGACACACAGACAGAGTCCTAATACCATACATGGGTTGCATGCTTACTGTACGAGCGCAACCACTTGACACACACACACACACACACGCACACACACACACACACACACAAATAATATAGTGTCCGGTTCTGCATTTCTGAAGACAGAGGAAATGTATATGAGAGGGATCAGTAGCCTGCACCCTCTCTGACACATTTGTCTTTTTTTAATGCCAGAAATGTAGAGGTTGCCAAGCAGCAGACAAACGATTCGCCAGTTTCTAGTACCTATCGAAAGTGCTTAAAAGAAAACTATTTAATATACTAATAATGTTGTTTCTTTCTACAGTTTTGCGTACTCTTAATGCCTGCCACCTTAAAATGCCCCCTTTATATTCCTGAAACCCTGCATGAAAAATGGACCGATTTAACTTCCGACTGTTACCTCTCCATGTTTTCTTTTGGATTACTCTTGCCTTACTGTCCATCCTGTGCATGACTCACACTACAGCCTACTCCTGTCGCATGCATGTTTCGCCTTATTCTCTATTATAGTATTTCCCCAAAGTCCCTGCATGTAATTTCATCACAACTTCTCTTTCTTGAAACCATACTTCGACAATTTAACAATACCTAATCTCCTCTTGTCTGCATGTTAAGCTCACCATTCATTTGCATTAACGTACATAGCCTCCAATAGCGATCACCTAAAACCCTATCAATTTAATCTACTACAAAGACACTGGAGCAGATGCATGAAATGGTCTCCCCAAGAGCACATGACTAATCCCAATAACCACTGGATTAACCACTAAGCTTGGGTTCCAGGGCAGCCTGTTGCCCAACTAAAAGTGCTTCAGCACGTTATCTGGGGTAGTAAGCACTATATAAATTCAATTACAATATAAATTAAATTACAATACTCTACAATATAACAAATACATTACACAAAATGATGTGATTTTTTCGTTGGTATCATTGAAAGAATATTTGTCAAATACCATATAGTCAATATTGCAATGCATTATAAATTGGTAAAATAGTGCAGTATTGCGTTTAGTAGCAGTATATGTAAAATGAAGTGAGGAGTGCTCAGTATAGTCCATGATCACACAGTGAGTAGTATAACATCAAGACAAAAATGGAGCCACAGTAAAATAGTAACAACTACATGACCCAGATCAGTCAAGGCAGCATAAAATATCTGAAACCCAATCAGCAGTCAGATTTATGGTACACTAATATTCATGGTCTCAGTAGTCAAGATATGATGTTTCGGCCTGTACATTAGTACACGGTCATAAAGAGTGCTGCAACAAGAGCAGTTAGAGATCGAGTACGAGCGATAAGTTAGAGGCTCAATCAACGTCGAACATTAATACTGGCATTAATTAGTCACTTAGCATCTCAAATCAGATGTAAGATGTAGATAAGTCAACGTGAGCAATGAAGGAATATATTTGTACGTAGTTCCCTATGAGTATGATTTACTCTAAAATATTCAGAAGGGAAGGACAAATGGAATGAGATGAGGGTAATCTAATCAGTCTCAATATCGTGTCTCAAAAGAAAGCACATGGGGCCAGGTGAGTAATCATTTTAACAAACGCAAATGTTTCGATTCAGTGTTAAAATGCTTTTTTAAAATTTAATTCAGTCATTTTAGGAGTCGTTAGCAGAAACGTTTACCAACTCCTAAAATGGTTTTGCAAATTTTGCAATTTGGAAGGGATGTGTTTGAAGTGGGCATGTAGTGTGTAACACTTGACTGTCTTTTCCAAATTTGTGCCTAGTGACTAAATACAAGGGGCCTTATTTATGAAGGACTTGCGCCACCGCTGCGTCACTTTTTCCCATGTTAAAAGTGGCGCACCGGCGGCGCAAGGCCTTCATAAAGAAGGCCCAAGGCTGCTTACATACTCTTTATGGCCCCAGATCTTCTAATGGCCACAAAGGCTGCCTGCTCGAGCTCCGCTGTGCCACTTCTGCCTGGCCGAGCCTCGCTGCTTGGACAATCGCGACCGCTTGTCTTTTCTTGCAGTCAGTCCCCTGGCTCGTAATGCTGCAAGGATGTGAGCAATGACTATTAGAGCCCATTGTTCCGCGAAGGCCACCCATCTCTCTCTCTCTTGCGTTCGCATTGTGCAGCCTCCCTCACCGCCGCTCTTGCCTCAACAGAGCACTGCTGAGAGAGAGCTCTCTGCTGTTAATGATAGGTAAAGACAGACGTTAACAAATCATTGCCCTTAGGGTGATGATTTGAAGTGGGCATGTAGTGTGTAACACTTGACTGTCTTTTCCAAATTTGTGCCTAGTGACTTAAATACAAGGCTGCTTACATACTCTTTATAGCCCCAGATCTTCTAATAGCCACAAAGGCTGCCTTTCGAGCTCCGCTGTGCCACTTCTGCCTGGCCGAGCCTCGCTGTGGATCTGCCTCTGCTTCCGGGAGGAGAGCGTCTGCCCCGGGCGGTAAATACCGGTAGGCAGGGCACGGCGGACCTGGGGCGGGCAGCTGACAGGAGGGGCCCAACCCACGGACAGTGTTGGGAGCTTCAGCTGCTCCTGTTCTGCCCCAGCCCTCATTGTCCCTCTTCCTTCAGTCCACTTATAAGGACCGCCTGGGGGCGACTGTTGTTTTCCGGATTATGGGGCATATTATCAAGGGGGTTTATCTCCGCTTTTTTGACTTTAAAAGCCAAGAAAGCGGAGATAAAATTATCTCTCTATTACCAAGCTGTCGCTAACACCAGTTAGCGACAGCTAGTAGGAGATAGCGACCATCTTGGGCCCCACGTTGCATGTCAGTGATATTTATCACTAATGAGATGCAAAGTGGGCGTGCCAAGATGTTACCGACTGAAAACAGTCGCTAACATCGCTATCTCCTATTACCAACCTTTGGAGATATTCGCGCTAAGCGGGAATATCTCCAAAAGCTAACACCTGCCCTGAGCAGTTCTTAGCCATGTTATCCAATGGGAGGTGGATAACATGGCTAAGAGCATTTGCTCGATAATGCATGAATATCGCTGACTTTTCAGCGATATTCATGCATTTCGGCCGTTTTTTATCGCATTTGCGATAAACCTTGTTAATAGCAAGGTTTATCTGCGATAAAAATCGCCGATGTGCGGCGATAATTTTTGTCTCTAAACAAGTTAGAGACAAAAATTATCGCTAGTTGTTGGTAATATGCCCCTTCATTCGTACTAGATTTTCTTGAGTGTGCCCTCTCTGTGTCTTCATTTGCCTTCACCCGCCCTCTGTTGCAGTGTTGCCAGATTTATTTATATTTTTAGCCCAAAAACAAGCCCAAAGTTGCCACCCTCAATGTACGCTAAATCAGCCTTCAGGAAACATTTTACACATAATCCTAATTTCCATTCAATAAACTTATATTGGGAGAATATTCAGTGGGCACCTATGCACTTCTGCAATTATGACCTAATTTGATTAGTAACTACTGATTTTGAAGATCAGTCCCATTAGGACCTGTAACTTTGTTCACCACAAATCCAAACCTGAACCTGGCATTGATGAACAAAGTTTACAAGAGCAAACTGTAACTCATTTTAGTGGAGTTTAAATGCTGAAAAGTTGAAACTCAATGTCGTGTAGCACCTCAAACAGGGAATTTAAAGCATTTCATGGATCTCACAAGAATAACACCACACAATGATGTACATATAAAGTAACCACCTTGCCATTAAAGCAATTTCAGCACCACTTGTTTGGCAAGCTGCAATTAGAGGTCTACTCCCTCCAATTAAAATGTAACAAGGCCAAATAGGAGAGTCACTTACTCTGATTACTGCCGGCCCTCCACTGTATTTTGTGTTTTAGTCTTGATCTACCCCCTTTACCTAATTTATTTAATCTACTCAGATTTTAACGTGATTGTCACTCTCTCTACAGATAGTTTTCCATTTATTTACTTACTGTATTCGCCACCATATCACCTGTGCTTACCAGTGTCGTCTATGCTTTCTTAATGTATGTTTTTGTATATATATATATTTTTTTGGAAACTACCAATAAAAATTTGCGAAATCAACCCCTCCCCCCCCCCAAAAAAAAAAAACCTATCATCCACTTGTGGCTTTAAGCAGATCAGCTCCTAAAAACTGGCTTTGCAGTGAATGGATCAGTGACTAAATATCGAGGGACAGAATATCGACTGTCCAGAATATCGATGCCAAAATATTGAGGGACAGAATATAGATTCCCTATCTACAAACAGGTAAGTACAAAAATATTGAGTACAAAATATCGATGTTTACAATACAGATAACTAAAATATCGAATTGTTCAAATGTGTTAAAAATAATATAAAAGTAATTAAATAATAAACACAATTAAATAAAAAATAGTTAAAATAATGTAAAAAAGCTTTAAATGTAAAAAGAATAAAAGTAATATTAGAAAAACAAGAATTATGTTTTAAAATAAATATGTGCACAATAATATTATAAAACATTTATTAATCTTAATGATAAAATATTTAAAACATTATTAAAAATATATTTACATATATGTATATATATGTATATATATATATATATAGATATATAAATAAACCTATATAAATATAAAAATAAATATATAATAATGTACACAACAATAAATATAGTAAAATTTAAAATGCTGCATAGTTAAGGGAATACAATTAGTATTCACACTCCAACAACTGCAAAAATAGGGAATTTTTGGATAGCAGGTGGGTACAAATTACTATTCCTACTCCAGCAAGTGGAACTGTGAGGAAAGTGTTAGATAGCGGGTGAGTACAAATTACTATTCGTACTCCAGCGAGTGGAACAGTAGGGAAAGTGTTGGATAGCGGGTGGGTACAAATTAATATTCTGACTCCAGAGAGTGGAACAGAAGGGAAAGTGTTGGATAGCGGGTGGGTAAAAATTACTATTCCTACTCCAGCGAGTGGAACAGTAGGGAAAGTGTTGGATAGCAGGAGCGTAAAAATTACTATTCCCACTCCAAGGAGTGGAACAGTAGGGAAAGTGTTGGATAGCAGGATTATAAAAATTACAATTCCCACTCCAGTGAGTGGAACAGTGGGGAAAGTGTTGGATAGCGCCATTCACACAAGTCACTCACCCCAGGGCCGGACTGAGAACAGAAACCGGCCCTGGCAAACTGCTCAGCTGGCCCCCCCTGGGGTCAGGGGGAGTGCAGGTGAGCAGTTTGCGACGGCCGGTTTCGGCCGATTGTGTTACCGAGGGCTGACATTGCAGTTGGTGTATAAGTGGTTTTATAGGTGTGTGAGTGGGTACTTGAGTTTTTGTATTGCTGAGTGATTGGTCGTTGAGTATGTGTATATGTGTCTCAATGTCTGTGTGGGTCAATGAGTGGGTGTGTAACTGCCTGTATAGATGAGTGTGTGAGTGAGTTAGTAGCTCTATGGGTTAGTGAGTGTGTGTGTGTGTGTGTGTGTGTGTGAGGGGCTGTATGGGTGAGTGAGTGTGTATGGCTGCGTCAGTGGTTGAAAGGATGTCAGTGGTATATGGGTGAGCAAATGCATGTGTGAAAGGTAGTGAAGGTGAGTATTGGAGTATGAGTGACTGTACGTGTGACTGAGTGATTGCGAAAATGGCCGTCTGGGTGAGTGCGTGCTTGTGTCAGTGACGGTATAGGGGAGTTAGTATGTGTTAGTATCTGTATGAATAAATGAGTGGGTGTGTATAACTGTATAGATGAGTAAATGGCTGTGTGATTTACTCTATATTAGGTCTGTGAGTGGCTGGCTGTGTGTAAAAGGCTGTATGGGTGTATGAGTGGATATGCCAGTGGCTTAATTAGTGAGTGAGTTGGTGTATGGGAGACTGAGTGTATGTGTGTGTAAACCTATAAATCACTGAGTGGGTATATAACTACTGTTATGGGTGTGTCAATGGTTTGGAGAATGCTAGTGTAGAAGCTGGAGTGGATATTTGAAAGGTTATATTGGGGTGTGAGAGGGTGTGTGAGAGATTATGCGGATGATGTTGTCAGTGATGTCATGAGTGATGTCATATGTGATGTCACCGACCATGTCATGAGTGATGTAATATGTGAGGTCCTAAGCAGTGCATTGCGGAGGTGTGAGTTATAGTTAGCTCAGCTAACTATAACTGCTGATTTTCTCCAGTTTTGTATGAGTGAAATGTCAGCCTAACTATAACATCCCTGTAACCTTTGCTTTTTTTCACTGAATTGCTAAGGTTTTTTAAATTCTATTTAATAACTATAATGTCCATGTAACTTTGATTTTTTATAGAATATTTAAGATTTTTAAATTGTATTTTCAAACTAAAATGGCTCTATGTGAGTTTTTTTATAAGCTTGTATTTTCATCAGTGGATTAATAAGTATTGTTTTTTTAACATATTTTTTAAATTCTTGACTATGCCGCGATAGACACTATGATGTCGCAAATGGTGTATGTTTTTTAAGAAAGACTTAAACATATATATATATATGTATATATTATATATATATTTTTTTTTCAAATGGCTGCTCCTTCTGCCTTCCCTCACCCTCTGCAGAGGAGCGTGCACAGTCGGCAGAGCAACGCCAACCAGAGATAATTTCCAAATTTAGAATAAGACAATCACTCAGAGGTTTTGGCTGACACTAGTGGTTGTTTTAATAATATATATGTAAATATAGACTTTACTTATTAATAGACACTAGTTGTTTATTAATGTAGAGATTTTATTTGAGCTTTTGTGATCGTTTTGTAAAAAAAAGTCTTCAATGTAATGTTTTATATGTTCTCAGTGACTTACCGCACGTTGTGTGATCGCGAGTCTCTCTGAGCTCTGCTCAGTGACAGTTGGCTTTTTTAACTTTTGACCTCCAGCTTCAAGCTCAAAGTATTTCTTTCTGTAACTTTCTTAATGCCAGATAAAAAAGGGTTGTTTAGGCCCTGTAAGTCTTGTGGCAAATCCAGACTTTTCTCAGAAGATCCCCACAAGCAATGCCTCTTCCCTGACCATAAGCCCAGGGAATGCAAATACTGCCGCACCTTCTCGGCCAAAATCCTCGAAAATAGGGAAGGAAGACTGCTCCTTTGGCTTCAGAAGAAATAGACAGTTTCTGAAACTGGTTCGGACACTGAGGAAAACCCCCCTCTTCCTCCAGGAAAAGGAAAGAAGGTAGCTCCTCTTCTCACCAAGGGGACTACAAGAGATCAAAATCACAGGAGCAGGAAAGATTTGAAAAGAAACGCCACAGAAAGCAGACTGAAGGAACTCTAAAAACATCTTCTGCTCCATTTCTGCTTCTTTAACACCTGTGAGAGATCTTTCTTGTCATCCGTCGATGTCAACGAGAGCTATTCCTGTTAGACCTGAGGTAATTCCTTCGCCGGCTGCTACGGCGACAACGTCAACCTTCACTACATCGATGGCTGCTGCGTCGACGGGCCCGCAGTTAACCTTGACGATGGCGTCACCATCGACAAGATCATCTCAGATGACGAGACCTTCGTCGACGAGCCTTCCTCCGTCAATGAGAATTTCTCGGCCAACGACCTTGTCTTCCCTTCCGCAGACGGTCGTGGTGTCAGCGTTGACACCCTTGACTGGCCCATTGACGGGAGAAAAATCAATTTGGGACCATCTAAAGTTCAGGACTATTAAAACATTTCTCTGCTACCACCTACACGTTTGCTTTACTTCCAGGAGTCTGAGGTTGACAGCACATCATCCTGCATATAGTCCTTCCCAGCTACAAGTCAAATGTAGGACTTTGATGATGATGAGGCCATTGAGAAGGTTAATCCATTCGAAAACCTACCAGGAGAGTACTCGTTCACTGACTCAGCTACCGTTCAGCAGCCAGAATCTTTCCAAGAGCGTTATCCCTATGAGAAACAGGATCTTCACCATTTGAGGGAAACATCCATTAACGTTCCAGTGTCATTGTAACGGACTTATTTCACTTGCTAAAAACTACTATAGACACTTTCCTGCGGCAGATGCTCTGCAACATCCTCCACGGCCTCAGCAGGCCCCGATGGAGCACTCAGGACAGATGACTCCTAGACCCACAAGGGAAAAGGTTTTGCCTTCTCCTATCAATATTCCTGATGAATCACAGAGTATGGACCAACAACAGATAGAGGAAGGAGAGATATACACTGATGTTGATACCCAGGATGAATGGGATGAGTATGTGGTTCCAACACCGTCATCTCCTATACCGCCTCCTGCAGACTCTCCCCTGCTGACATCAGGAGCTTTCATGACATTTTAGAACATGCCTCAAGGCGATTTGATCTACCCATGCCAGTTAAACAAACTGAGTTGCCCACACACAGTTTACAAACAAAAATGTTACAAAAAGATAAAATATTTATACTAATTTCAGAATAAATAAAGGAAACAATTTAAGTCCATTGTTCCTTTGGGTGGTGAATTTACTTACTACTGGATGCTACTACTATAACAATATATGGTGATTGCCTCATATAGTGTTTTATGGTTTCTGTACCTTTACTTGACTATAGACCGTTCCCAAACTGATTAGTTTCCCTATGTATAGCAAGTATATTACTATTAGTATATAGGGGTCCCCTTTTTACAAAGAGATATCTGGAAGTGGTCACACCCTCATGACACACATTTTACCTTTTAGTCTGCCATACACGGAAGTCAATCACGTATTGACTATTTGTTCACACATGCACAACACATACAAGACTTCTCTAATTCTGGGTGTTTGGCGCGGGGTGTCAGATCATTCCCCAGTGCTGACAATCCTGGTAGTGCAACGCCTGCTGCAACCTGGTCCAAGACGGATCCAGCCTTGGGCACTAAAAATCCAGCGTATCAGAGACACCTTGCGGAAAGACACAGATTATTTTTTGGAAGAAAATGTAGGCTCGGTCCAATTGGCCATTACACTCTGGGGGGCGTATGTTGCAGTGATCAAAGGAAGGGCACTATCGCTGATGACTGGACATAAGGCCGAGCGACACACCGTAGGATATCGGAGCAAGAAGCCGAGATTCTACATCTTGAGGTTGATATATCTCGGACTCCAGACCCTGATATTCAGCACCTGCTTAACATGAAAAGGCAAGATTATAAACAATTGCTCCTAGAAGACGCCAATAGGCGCGCTCTGGCCTCACGGCATCATATATATGACCAAGGGGAACGCACTGGCAAATTACTGGCATGGCTGGAACGCAAAGAACAATCAGCGAGATGCGTACGCACGATTAAGGGTTCTAGTGACGTTCTGATGACGGATCCTCTGGACATTGCTGAATCCTTTGCAAATCACTATAGGACAGTGTACGACACCCCACAAGACTCGCAGGCTTTGAGAACAGCGAAACTCCTAGCCACTATTGGGGTGACGTGCCTCTCGGAACATGTGAGTGAGGCGCTGGACGCTGATTTAATGGTCCATGAAATTCAAAAGGCGATTCAAGACATTAAAGCTGGTAAAGCAATGGGCCCGAACGGGCTCCTGATTGACCTTCTCAAGCCTATGGCTATCAAACTAGCACCTCATTTACTAAATCTATATAACGAAAGTTACGAGAAAGCCCTCCTCCCGAATGATATTCGTGAAGCCACTATTATGGTCATCCAACTTTTGGCGACTCATTTGTTACCCTGTATCACCGACTTGATCCATCCAGATCAGTGGGGCTTCATGCCAGGACGGAACACTGCATGCAACCTGCGTCGTTTGCAAGGTGCACTGGGCCATGTAGATACTCTAGAAGAAAAAGCAACTCTCCTGGCTTTCGATGGCAAAATGGCGTTCGACACCATAGCGTGGGAATACTTGTTTGCAGTCCTTGGCCGCATCGGGTTTGGACCTAAATTTATGGGGTGGGTCAAACTGTTATATACACAACCTATTGCTCATGTTTTAGTGAACAATCATCACTCCACTCCTTTCCCTCTGTGTTAAGGCACAAGGCAAAGATGTCCGTTGTCGCCGCTCCTTTTCGCCTTTTATTTTGGAACCATTGGCGGTGTGGATAAGGGGAGACCCGGGCATTAGAGGCATTAAATGGACTAGAGAACACGAAGAACGCATATAATTGCATGTGGATGATATCTTGCCTTGCCGACGCGATCATTACACCGCGTACTCCATATCTTTCACATTTTCAGGGAGCACTCGGGGTATCAAATAAACTGGTCTAAATCCCAAATGTATCCCCTATGGGGAAAGCCACCGTGGAGTCCTCGAGGATTCGATATTCCAGTAACTTCCCAGGGTTTTTGTTACCTAGGGATCTTAATTACTACAAACGCCACTCTATTTTTTGAGCAGAACCTGCTAGAGCCGTTGTAGAGGCTATGCTCAGACATCACTCACTGGAAAACACACCCTCTTACCTTGTTGGGACGTGCATCATTATTTAAAATGCTAGCGCTGCCACACTTTCTATACGCATTGCAAAACACTGCCATTCCTGGACCCGGATCTTATTTCTTGCAGATTGATGCTGCAGTGCGAGACTTATTATAAGACAACAGGCCGCCCGCATAGCCATGGCCAAACTTACTATGGGGTGGTACGATGGGGGTATAGGACTTCCAGATCTACGCCTCTACTATCAGGCCTCACAATTGACGGCCATCAATCAATGGGTGTTCGGGCAACATGACGATCCCAGCTTTCGCACTGATCACTGGCTGCTTGGGAAGGGGGCTACAACAGAGCACGGTATACAAACCACAGGAAATTGTACTTGACTGGCCCTATGGCATGAACAGTAGAAGTGTGGCACGGAGCACAGAGATGAATGGGCTGGCAGGGGCATCTCTCAAAGGCTTCCCCTCTTTGGGAACCGGACATACTGGGATGGCTCAGTGCCTGTGCAGGATTTGACAGATGGGACGTGATAGGGATCTCCACTGTGGGCGATTTATGGGTCAAGGGCAAGTTGGCATCGATCCCAGATCTCCAAACTAAGTACCAACTAGCAAAGACGGAGAACTTTCGCTACCTCCAAGTCAGCCATGCCATTGACTCCGCCCTCCCTAAGGATAAACCCCTCCCTGACTACTCTCCCCTGGAGGACGGGCTATTGCTGGATCCTATGACCCTGAAGGCCATGTCTCTCACGTATAGAAAATTAATCAATAACTGAACTGATCCAATGCTGAAGTTGAGAGCAGCGTGGGAGGCTTAATTGGGGGAACTAGCCAATGAAGACTGGCTAGATGCGCTGTGCTCGCCCGAGAGGTAGCCATCCTGAGGTGGCTTCGCCTGGTGCAGCTGAAAACTCTTCATCGTGTATATTTTAAAGCCACACTACTATACCGACTAGGTAGGCTACCCAACACTCTCTGCCTCTGACACTGTAACCAGATGGAAACATTCCTACACATCCTATGGGACTGCCCCCACATACAACAATACTGGACGGACATAACCCTACAACTGGCTTGGATGTGTAACAAGCCCATCCGCTCGACCTCCATGCTTTGTCTTCTCAACATTTGGGAAGCAACGGACCTCACGCAAGCCGAGCAATCATGGGCAACAATGGGATGGAGCATAGCGAAGCGAAACATAGCTCAAAAATGGGGTATAGATACCCTACCGCTGCTGAGAGACTGGGCAAAAGATATGGATCACGCTATGATCGCCGGAAAAAAACAGTTTATAAAGATATTGGATGTCCACGCAAATGGGATCACAAGTGGGGGCACTGAAATAAATACAGGGGGAGATATGTATCTCTCCGACAGTTGAATTAAGAAGGGAAAGGCTCCTGGTTTTGGAAGAAGACGTAGATGAAAGCACAGCACATACTGTGGGCAATCAGAGTTAGCTGGACATGGGTGAAGTTTCCTGACCCAAGAATATACAATTGACCCTCCCTGGATAGTTCTGTAACTGTTAGAATATACTGCCAAAATTAATATAGTGAAGATAATGTTGTAATCTCCTGAACATCTTAACCTAAGCTGTCAATGTAATGTCTTTATTGCTGCTCTTGTTTTCTAATAAAAATTGATTTAAAAAAAAAAAAATTCTTTCAAGATGTTGCCCCTGCAGGACATCCTTCTTCTTATTGAAAATGTGGATTATCTGTCATCTTTCTATCTTCTTTATGCTTCTTTTCACATCCCCATTCATTCCAAGCATCGCAGATATCTCAGGTTTGAAGCGGCGTAGTGCCATTATCAGTTCAGAGTGCTTCCCTTAGGTTTGAAGTCTGCTTCCAGAGTCTTCACTAAATGCATGGCGCCGATAGCTGCCTTTTCTGAGATGCTCAGGTCACCAGGTATTCCCCTACCTGGACGATTGGTTAATAAAATCTCATTTGTTTTAGGCAGCCAGGAACTCTACTCAAACTTGCCAGAATCTCTTCCAGTCTCTGGGTCTCAGCCTCAATACAGAAAAGTCTTCTCTCATTATTTCCAACTCTCTGACTTTCCTAGGAGCTCACTTTGATACAAATCACGGCAAAGCTTTTCCAACTCTCGAAAGGGTCTTGCATATCCCAGGAATGACACGTCTTCTATTGTCAAAAAGGTCAGCTTCTGTCAGAAAGTACAAATCTATGCTGGGGATGATGTCCTCATTTATTCAACTAATTTCCAATTGCCGCCTTTGGATGCGCCCAGGAGCAACTGGACACTCAATGGGTTCAGTCCAAGGGGACATTCAACAACACGATTCAGATCTTGACAGCTATGAAAACTGCAATGTCTTAGTGGAAACCGAGAAAAACTTGACTCAGGGCCTGTCCTTCATTCACTTAACTCCTCAGTTTGTGATGACATCATATGCGTCCATGGAGGGTTGGGGGCTCACCTCCAAGAGCTTCAAGTGCATGGGAAATGGTCCAAACAGGAATCGGAATGCCACATAAACCTTTTAGAGTTAAGAGCGGTGTTCTTGGGTCTCAAAGCATTCTTGTCTCGGATTCAGGGATCTCCAGTTCTGGTCCAGACGGACAACACCACCATCATGTTTTATCTCCAGAAACAGGGTGGCATGAGATCTCATGTTCTCTCTCTTCAAGTGCAGGAGATTTGGGAATGGCTTCTCCTCAACTAAATTTCACTCTGAGTGGAGCACGTGCTAGGCATCCACAATCAGTGGGCTGACTCTCTCAGCAGGGTGTCAACACAGTGCCACAAATGGAAGCTCAATGACCAGATGTTGCAGATGGTCTTCCGAGACTATGTCTTTCTCCCACGACGGGCACTGGGCAATGACTGTGAGGCGGAATACATGGCACGCGGCATCTCTGATCACTCCCCACTGACAGTTAGGACGGGAGGGACGGCCAGGACAAACTGTGGTAATTGGAGGTTGAGGGCTTGGGACCTTCAGAACACCGAGATATTAAAGGGACTGCGGGCTGACACGAAAATGTTGACTCTGTGCAATCGGGCATGATAGTGTGGGAGGCATATGACGGTGCTCCGTGATAGGGCACAAAACCGAATAGCCTGGGAGAAGCGGAAAGCGCAAGAGGATCTAGCATCCATGGAAGCCCAAAACCTAATGTTGGAACCATGGTATTTGACAGGGCGCGACCCACAGGTACTTTGGCTTCTGACTGACATCCAACACGCTATAGAGCCCACGTAACAGAGGAGGTCAAAGCGCAGGCGACCCTCCACAGGCTGTATGATGTCGGGGATAAATCTGGCAAACTACTTGCTTGGCTTAGCCACAAGGAACTTGACACCCGCTGGATCGAACGTATAGTGGACTCCCAGGGACTGCTCCATAGGAGGGATGCACAGATAGTACAGGCTTTTGCCTCCTACTTTAGGGATTTTTACGCGGCCAGGGAACTAGCTACCCCGGAAGAGATACAGGCATATCTAGCCACTGTTCAGACTCCGAACTTGGAGGCAGAGGATATAGCAGATTTAGAAGCTGACATAACTGTGACGGAACTTAAAGAGGCGATTTCCAAATTGCGCCTTGGGAAGTCCCCGGGCCCGAATGGATTCCCAGTCAAATTTTATAAGAAAGGGGCAGACCTCCTGGCGGCCCACCTGTTGGCTCTGTTCAGAGACGCAGCCCAGGAGGGCGCCTTTCCACTGGACATCAAACTGGCCACAATTATCCCCATCCATAAAACGGGGAAACCCCTCAAGGAGTGTCCGTCCTATCGCCCAATCTCTCTCCTCAACATAGAGGTTAAACTTCTGGCGACGATACTGGCCCTCCGATTACGCCAAGTAATTTCGGGCCTGGTGCGCCAAGATAAAACGTGGTTCTTGCCGGATCGGGACACCCGACAGAACCTACGGTGGACTCACAACTGGCTTATGGCGGTACAGGACCTGGAGGACCCACATATGTTACTCTCTTTAGACGCAGAAAAAGTCTTTGACGCTGTCTACTCGCCCTTTTTAGAGGTGGTCCTGGTCAAATTTTGCATCAGCCCCAAATTCAGACACTGGGTGGGACTCCTATATGCGTACCCACACGCTTGAGTGAAAGTGAATGGGCTATTGTCTGAGGACTTCCCCATCAGAAGGGGAACCAGACAGGGGTGTCCTCTGTCCCCCTTGCTATTCGCCCTCACTATTGAAATTGCGGCCTGTGAGATAAGACAGACAAAAGAGATACGGGGGTTCCAAATTACGCAGACGCAAGAAAAGATTTAGCTGTATGCGGACAATATCGTATTGTATGTTACTCAACCGGAAAGAACGATCCCCACGCTATTCAGGCTCCTGGGCAAATATGGCACCTTCACGGGTTATATGATTAATTGGCACAAGTCAATTCTGTGTAGCCCATGACCTGAGGTAATATGGCCCCCTCTCCCAGGGACTCTCCTGGTTAAACAGACGGGTTTGCGTACCTGGAATCTATATAACCATAGACAGACATCTCTCCTACCTAAAAAACCTTCAGCGCGTCATAACGGATTTTACACAAGATGCTCTACGTTGGAAAACGCTCCCCCTTACGATACTTGGCTGAGCCGCCATGTTTAAAATGATAACGCTACCTCGCTTCCTGTACGCCCTCCAAAATGAACACTTCCCTCTCTCTCGACAGACATTTCAGATGATAGAAGCGGAACTACGTTCTTTACTATGGCTAGGGAAACAACTGAGGATTGCGTTAAGTACACTGCAGCGTAACCAATACAATGGAGGGATATCCCTACCGGACGTTTAGGTCTACTATTGGGCGGAACATCTAGCGCCGGTGAATGACTGGCTCCATGCTCCGGCGGATCATCCCACCTATAGATTGGAAAGGGACACCATGGCATGTTGATCCTGCCTGTTTTATTTATATGGGGGTGTGGGTAGGAGACGCCTCCTGCTGGCAGCGCAAATAACCACAGAGATGTGAGATAGGGCGACTAAGACCATAGGATGGACGCGTAAGCCGACAAAACAAACGCCGCTATGGGGGACGTGGTGGCAAAGGGGGAACTTAAAACCTTCGGGGCTCTGGCGCAGGAGTTTGGGCTGCACCCGACCCACATTTTCAAATACGCCCAATCACGACAAGCATGGGGGGCGGAGACCGTGCTCTCTGGCCCCCTTACGGAATATGCTCTGCTGGAGGGTCGCCTATTACAAGAACAGATAGCCAACAAGACAGTATCTCTGACGTACAGAACACTGAACAATAATATGCCGGATAAGCTAGGAAAATTGAGAGAAACATGGGAGCACAACATGGGTGAGATGGACACAGTGGATTCGGAGGCTACCCTGATGCATCATAGGGAGGTAGCGATTAAGTCACGCCTCCGTCTCATCCAATACAAAATATTACACAAGGTATACTTCGACAGGGCTCGACTCCACCGAATAGGGCGGGCAAGTGACCCAAACTGTCTGCGATGTGGCCTTCCACCGGGGGACTTCTACCATACCATCTGGGATTGCCCCGTCATCAACACATACTGGTCACAAATATTGGGAGAGTTGAATAAGGTACTTGAGACTATACTTCCCCTGGACCCTAGATTTGTATTGTAAGTCTTCTCAGCTGCTGGTTTCTTACTGTGCACCCAGGAAGGGACTCGCCCTAACTAGGGCCAGTATTGCTCGTTAGATCACTTCAGCTATTGTTTTCTGGCGTGAGAAGGCTGGACGTCCTTTGCATGCAAGAGTGCAGGCCCATTCGATGAGAAAGGTCGCAACTTCTTCAACCCTGTTTGCGGGGGCTTTGCTCCCTGACATTTGCAGGGCAGCAACACGGGCCAGGACGCACACATTCACAACGCATTACTGTCCAGATGGTTGGCAGAAGGCAGATATAGGCATGGGACAAGCGGCTCTTTGTCATCTCTTTGCCTAGGGTAGGAGGCTTGTAGCCATCTTGATTTCTTTATCTACTTATGGTGTGTATTCTTGTATAATCTTTTCTGATGGTTATTTATTCTTGTATTAAGAGAATTCTGGTTTGATATATATATTTTCTGATACTGTCATAGTAGGATTGTTCGCCTTCCCTCATTCATTGGTGCATCTATTCATATATAGATATACTGCTCGGTTTCAAGCATGTGAATGTATAAAAGATACAATACTGGAGAAAAAACAAGTTCTATACCTGTACACTGTGGTTCTCCAGTATTGATATCATTTATAGATTCACATGCGACCCGCCCTCCTTCCCGATTAGGCTCATCATTTTACCTCAGAGTAATATATATATATATATATATATATATATATATATATATATATATATAGTAGATTTGAAGGCAGCTTCCAATTCACAGGGAAGGGGTCCGTTACGGAGACAAATCAACCTCCCTTGAACATACACCACGTGACTCCTCCTCGAATCTCTCGGCGTCTCAGACCCAGCACAGCCTCGCACGCCAGCAAACAAAGGGAGATGGACCACGATGATTCAGCATCAGCAAGTTTTTATTCGATGCACAGAGCAGCTACGCGTTTCTGGCAAATTATGCCCTTGATCACGCTGCAACATGCATATAAGACAAAATGCTACTTTTAAATGCAGTGTTAGAAGGGAACACCCCCTCACAGTGACGTAATGTGTCATGTGACAAAATACAAAGTGAAAACATACTGCCACTAGTAGTTCCTTAATCACAAATAAGCACCAATTCGTTTTACCGGATAAATCCAGAATTACTGTGTATATACTGTAATAAGTAAATAAGTAAACTAACTACATATATACGTCAAACAGTGGAACAAAATCTAACTGTATAAATACAGAGTTCTCATAGGACGTATTATTGTAAACATATACAGTATAATACACAATGTGCCTATATGATCATAAACAGTGGCAGACAGTAAAGTGCTATGTGAGAGTGAAATAAAGTGCAAAAAAGAGAGAGCACAAGAAAGGGAGAGAAAGATAAGTGCAATACCATTCATTATACAAGGGACAAAAATATCATGACATAAAAAAGTTTCACAGGTCCCTGGAAACATTTGAATATACGAAATTCATGAGCATGATTTATCACTTTGCAATAAATAGCATAAAATAGTATAAAAAAATGTGTTAAAACCCAATAAATACACCTAAAACCTTATCCAATCATATATATACACATATATAAAATATATACACGCATATATACACAAAGAATAAAGTCTATGACCAATTTAATATTTCATGTTTTCAAATCAGGCCCAGTCAAGGTAGAAAAATAGAAACATAGAGGTAAATATAGATAAATATATAATAAATATAAACATCTATATACAAATACATGTACATCAAGGACTAATTTACAAACAGAACACACTCCATATAAGCTAGAATAAATATATTCTGAACCAACAAGTCAAAAAATTAAAAAAATTAAAACAATTCTTTCAACAAATATTATTCATCTTAGACATATTAAGAAAGACAATTAAGTGTGGGGCAGAAACTAGGTCCGGCCTCAACCTCGAAATAGGGAACCTAACTAAGAGGGAGTGAATGTAGTGTGCCGGACACTAGAATAATGTTAAAGAAAGGATTGCTGAATAAGAAAGCGGCATCACAGAAAATGATGCATTTCATCAATATTATTCAATCCATTCGGCCAACGGGTATCTAATTCTAAAATCATCTTAGTTTCCAACTGCCTTAGTAATGACTCCCTGTCCCCACCTCTTTTGAGGGGGGGGGGTATAGCTCCAATCACAAAATATTTTAAACAAGAAAGATCATTATTGTGGATTCTTTTAAAGTGACGAGCTACGGGGTAAGCCGGGTCACTATGAAGTATAGCGCGTAGATGCTGTAAAATCCTGACGTGTACCTGGAGCTTGGTACTACCAACATATCTTAACCCACAGGTACACGTCAGGACATACACAGCAAAGTCAGTTTTGCAATTGAAATTGCCAGTAATGGTTTTGGGTTCTGCATCAAATGGAGTTGAATAATGTAGAGTATTGATACCGAACCTGCACGCGCGGCAGCTGGAACATTTAAAGAAACCTTTAGAGGGTTTTAACCAGGGAGTTTTAGATTTTAATTCAGGGGCTGCTTTGTCCAAAGCTGAGCCCATACTTCTGGCCCGTCTAAAGGTGATAGTTGGGTTGGCTGGCAGCCTAGTGTTCAAAATGTGGTCACTAAGAACAATAGGCCAATTCTTTTTTAGTATGGCTTTTAGTTTTCTGTCCTCACTACTAAAGGCAGTGATCATTCGTGGACTGTCTTCTTGGATTCCAGAAATATTTCCCTGATCTGGTTCTAACTGAGATTCAGGAAAAAGGCTTTGTCTGGATCTTTGTTTAGATTTCTCAACTGCTTTGTTCAAAATAATATCTGAATAACCCCTGACTTTTAAGCGCGCCAGCAACTCTTTTAGGCAATGCTCATAGTCAGAGGGGGAACTGCAGATTCTTTTGAGCCTGAGAATCTCACTGTATGGTATCCCCATGATGGTATGTTTAGGGTGCATACTAGCCGCATGGAGGGTCATATTCCCGGCGGTGGATTTTCTGTGCAATGTAGTGTTGAGTTTAGAGTTAGCAATATAAACCTCTACATCCAAGAACTGCATCCTATGTTGGTCAATATGTGCAGTGAAGTTTAAATTCATGGAGTTGTTATTGATTCTCTCAATAAACAGTAGTGCATCATCCTTAGAACCTTTCCACACAATGAATATATCATCTATATACCTCAGATAACATATAACCTGATTATTCATCACAGTGGAGTGTAGTGCGGCGAGGACCTGCTCCTCCCACCAGCCGACGTGCAAGCACGCATAGCTGGGGGAGAAACAGGCCCCCATCGCTACTCCTCTTAATTGTCTATAGAGGTCTTTGCCAAAGGTAAAGAAGTTGTTGTACAGACACAATTTGATAAGTCCCAAAATGACTTTGTTATGCTCATAAAAAGCTATAGGTTTCTTGGCCAAATAGTACTGGATAGCAATAAGACCTTGTACATGGTCGATACTTGTGTATAACGCTTCAACGTCTAGCGAAATTAACCACATACTGTCTTCCCATTCAATGTTAGGGATTTTGAGCAAAAAGTCACTGGTGTCACGTACATAGCTGGAAAGATTTTTGACAATGTCTTGGAGAAAAAAAAGTCTATATACTGGCCAACCTTTTTGCCCACGCTTTTAATGGCGGAGACGATAGGCCTACCGGGCACAGGTACTACACCTTTATGCACCTTTGGAATCAGGTAAAGTGATGGCATGATAGGAAATTCTGTATACATAAACTTATATTCCTCAGAAGAAATAAGTCCTTCTCTTTTCCATTGAGCCAGCATATGTTGTAACTCACCCTTGGCGTTAGAATATTCCTTCTGGGTAGAAATCTTATAGCAGAGGGGGTCATTGAGTTGTCGTTTGGCCTCTAGTATGTAGTCCTGCTTTGGCCAAATAACCAAACTGCCCCCTTTATCTGATTTCTTCACTACTATTTCATGATTATCACCAAGTTTTTTTATCAACTTCACATATTCTCTCTTCATGTGTGTAACTTTCTTTTTCGCTTTAGTGTTGGTCTGTCTGTATAATTTTTTGATGTCATTAATGACACAGTCATGGAAAACATTGATGGCGTCTTTAGGCATCAATGGTACGTATTTGGATTTGCTTTTAAATGGGCTTAGCCCCGCTCCTTTTTGCAAGACAGAAATCTTGCTCAAACGTGCTTGTGTAGAAGCATCAGGGTCTGCCTCAGGGTCATAGGTGGAAATATTTAGATCGTTTGCATCCAGAAATGTATGCACATCTGAAGCTGCTAATGCACTGATATTGTCATTATTAGATTCATCAGATATGTCGTTGGTACTTGGAGGTTCCTTAGTGGCTTTTAGCGCAAAATGCTTTTTCAGTTTAAGTTTTCTTATATAGAAAAATAAATCAACCCTAGTCATGGCATAGTTAAAGCTTTGAACTGGACAAAAATTCAGGCCCAGAGATAATAACTGCTTTTCCGCCTTGGTTAGTGTAATATTAGAGAGATTTATTATGGTGTTATCATTTAGCGGCGCTTCACCCATGTTTTTTCTTTCTGTTCTGTGTTTCGGCACTGTTGCCGCTTGCGGCGCCTTTCTTTTCTCCGCTTATTCCTTCTTTGTTTGTTTGCAATGATTGCTGCCTTGGCCTCAAAGTCTGTAATCTTTCCTCCACAATAAAATCCATTTCTTGCTGCTGGCTGAGTTTTGTTAGTCCAACCAAGTTTAAATCCGAATTTACTGAAGATGAAGAGGTCAGATTATCACTAGAATCACTCCTACTAGAGCCTGTGTCTGAGTCAAGGCTAATTGTTTCAATTGCTCCATCGTTCTCTGAGCCTGCAGGTAAATTCCCGGATTGCACATTATTTCTATGTTTGTTGGTATTTGTGCTAGTACTAGGCATGGCAGTGGCAGTGACATCGATGATAACTTTCTTTTTGCTGAAAGCCTGTCTTTTGGCTGAGTCATATTTTCTTGAAAATGTGAAAATTTTGCCATCACGATAGTCATTAGCATCACGGGTAAATTTAGTTGCCTTACGAATTTTAATTTTCTCTTCATGTTTTTTTAGCCGCTCATTCATTATATCTGATAGTTTCTTTATTTCTTCAACCTCAGTATGTGTTAATAACTCGGTTTCAATGAGTTTAATTTCATCAAGCAATGTTCTCCGATCTTTTGCAGCATACTTAATCAAAATACAAACTAAGTTCATCGAAGCCGCCAAGATACTCTCCCCCCACTCCTGTAACATAGCAGGATCGGGTTTTTCAAAACTTGGTGCCAAAAGGATGCGTAGTCCGCATGGAACACGACCTACTTCCTCGTACTTGCTCAGCGATTTGTGCTCCCACCACTTAGTGCATTCCAATTTTTTTTAACTTTTCCAATTCCTTGAATATCATTTTCAAATTCCTTGTTTGCTCAGTCTGAATTTGTTCAGTAGGCGTTTTGGTATTGCTACTTTCGCTGGTTAAGCTGTTAAATAAATTAACTGCAGCTTCCTCCCGCAACCTGTCTAGTTCATCAGACATGTTGTTACTCTCTGTGCAATGTGGTTTAAATAGTAATTGCGCGAATATTAATTCTCGGTTTCGTTCAGTTTTCCGTATATCGCAATGCACTTATGTTGTTGTTCTTAAACTTCCTGTATATCATTCATTAGCATAAAACCAGTACTGTTTCCGCTGTGGTCCTGTTCCCGAAAACCAGCTTATAGTGTTCGGGTGCACCCGAACGCTATGCGCTGATTTCCTGGGACCGGAAATATGCAAAGAAGGGTTGGCATTGGTCACGGTGGTTTGCGCAAAAGCAGGACTCTGGTTTTTGGGCACAGGAAATATATCAAGAAGAGCTTTCATTGGTTGAAAGGTGAGAAGGACTACAGTGGTAATAGTACTGGTTTGCGCAAAAAGAGGATTCTGATAGGCTGGTTTTTGGGCACAGGAAATATATAAAGAAGGGCTTTCATTGGTTGAAAGGGGATAATGACCACAGTGGAAACAGTACTGGTTTTATGCTAATGAATGAGCTAAAGCGACTCGCTCATGATTGGTTGTGATTAGACTTTTAAGGAGATGCGCAAAAGCAGGATTCTGATAGGCTGGTTTTCGGGCACAGGAAATATATAAAGAAGGACTCTCATTGGTTGAAAGGTGATGAGGACCACAATGTAAACAGTACTGGTTTTTTGCTAATGAATGAGCTAAAGGGACTCGCTCAAGGAAATCTGTCTTTTTGATTGAATCAGTTGGGAACAAATTTGGATTTGCAAATACTGATTACTGAATACGGCGCTCCCTTCATTGTGGTATTATCCAGTACTACTATTTCTACTGTTACCGTGGGACCCAACCATGACGACCGGGAAGATTCAAGAATGTGAATCTATAAAAGATATCAATACTGGAGAACCACAGTGTACAGGTAAGTAACTTTTTTTTTATACATATTAAATTGTGTCATACTCATTTGGGGTTTAATATCAATTGATTATTATTTATGTTTGACTACTTATTTTCAAACAAAATATTATTCTGTTAAATTTCTGGTCTTCGCGATGACGCCGATCGACGTGAAGATATGTGATTGGGAAACAAAGAAATATGATTGGATGATACACTTTTCAATGATAATATTAGGAAGAACACACCCATACTCCTTTCTTGTTCATTCTCTGAAAGCACTTCAGTGAGAGAAGGTGTCTGGAATTTTCTGGTGAGATTTTAACAACTTTACTGAAGAAATGGCAACTCAAACAACAGCACAACAAAAGGGGGGAAACCAACAACAACAGGAAAACCAGGAAGTCCAGGAACTGCAATCAGAAGACTCGGAAAATGAGGGGCATCCACAAAAAATAGCAGCATTGCATGGGAGTTCCTAAAAGTTCCTTCTGGAGAATTCAAAAGTACTGCAAAATTGTGCAATGCACAATTTGTGAGAAAAAGTTGTCAAGCAGTACAAATAGAAATACTCTTGTGGATGGACTTCAATGCTCTACCATCTATAAACTTTCCACAACAACCAATTAAAAGCTGCAGAGAGACAACGAGAGGATGAACGTCCATCTACATCTCTAGCAAGTGCATCAACACCACAAAGATTGCCTTCTGAAGTCCAACAACAGTCTCAAGATTTCACACCTCATTGCTGCCGGAGGGCCACTTATTATGGACTGTGGAGTTGTGGTTAGTGCTGACAAGCAGAGCATAACAGCTTTCCTCAACAGTTGCAAGTCTCACAAATGTTGATTTTGTCTTCGGTTCCTTGCAGTATTGTCATGTTTTTGAGAGCTTCTTCAAGTATTTCCATTGCCAGTTGTAGTACATTTTTGCTTAAAAAAATAAGAATTAAGAAGTTGAAAAATCACAAAAAAAACAAAACCTCTCAAAACAAAAAACCCCAAATATTTTTACAGTTATAAATAAAACTGAATGAATGTGTGTGTACGTATGTGTATAATGTTTCCAGTAGTGAATGACAGGATGAGTGGTGTATTGAAGCATAAATGAATGCAAGAGTGGTACATGGATAATGGAATGAGTCCATGCCTGAGTGAATGGGTAATTACATGAGTAGATACTTCCAAAAGGGGGCAACATTCATGCCCCTGCTGCTGCACAGCCTTTACCATGGGGAAACTTATCCCAGCATAAATCATTTTTTCACTATTTTCAATAATCCATATTCATCCTTAGTAAACCAGTGTAGTATTCCAGGTCATCATAGATTATGAATTCACTCCGGAGACAGCCAGATGGTGCTAGAATATTTATTCTGCATTTTCAAGTATCATATGTCGCCAAACGTGCTTACACAATGATATGTGCTTTAACATTCCTTTGAGTCAACACAGTGAAAGCCCAATGCATTTCGAACTCTTCTAAGTTCTTCCTCAGGGGCACTGCAATTAATCAAAAAATTTCCATAAACAATCTGAGCAAAGCGCCGGTTGTAATGTTAAGAACCAAACCTCTTCATGAAAACAAGTTAACCATAACCTAACCCACCCTCTCTTACCCGAAGTCCATGTGTGAATAAACGAAATAATATGTAATCCCCCCCTGCAACTAGTACTCTGGGAACTTTAAAACCACACCTTCTTGCACTGTGCATGCTGTTTGCTCGCCCTCTGGTCGCTTAAAAGAAAACACGTCATATCTTTCAAATGCTCTCCCCTACTCCCCATGTTGTTTAAACATTTTGCAAAATACGTTGTAATGCCCTTTACCTTGTTGTCACACTCAGTAGCTTCAGATATACATGTCCTCTTGCGTGCGTAGAAAAAGTATTTCAACCCACCGCCCCTTAAGCTTTTCTTTAAATCCGGCGCTCACATGTGTGCTGTATAATCCTTAATTGGCTACAAACCATGTGACCTCTTGTGTGCGTAAAAATCGGTGAGTAAAAAACTAACACTCCCATAACCCACTTCAGCCTTAACAAAATCAAGTAAACTAAACTGAAAAATAAATCCATCCCCGAGTCACCAGTACTATAAATAGATAAATCTCAAACGAAAAATGTTACAAATGCTTACAGCTTTCGTGAATGTACAAAATGTAGAAGAAACATGTGCACAAAAATATAAACAGATAAAAGAATGACATGAAAAGATGCATTTCCTCTTTGTAGATCTCCCACAAGTGAATCTCTTCTGCAGTCAAGCCATATGTACAATCCGAGGGTGTTCACGTTCACAACAGTCTGCTCAAGTTCAAGATTATGGTGCTGTCTCCCAGGTGATACCGCCAAAAGCTGAATTCAAACCCGTTAATAGAAACGCGTGGGGTGCAACTCACGTTCGAGACGGAGTTTGTTGCAAAGCAAAAGAGTTATTTTTGTGAGTGCACACCTTCCCTTCTCTGTTTAATCAAATCTTGTCTTTCTTTATTTGTCCTGGCGTGCATAACAGCTCCGTGTCCGTCCCATAGTCACCATAATCTTGAACTTGAGCAGACTGTTGTGAACGTGAACACCCTCGGATTGTACATATGGCTTGACTGCAGAAGAGATTCACTTGTGGGAGATCTACAAAGAGGAAATGCATCTTTTCATGTCATTCTTTTATCTGTTTATATTTTTGTGCACATGTTTCTTCTACATTTTGTACATTCACGAAAGCTGTGAGCATTTGTAACATTTTTCGTTTGAGATTTATCTATTTATAGTACTGGTGACTCGGGGATGGATTTATTTTTCAGTTTAGTTTACTTGATTTTGTTAAGGCTGAAGTGGGTTATGGGAGTGTTAGTTTTTTACTCACCGATTTTTACGCACACAAGAGGTCACAGGGTTTGTAGCCAATTAAGGATTATACAGCACACATGTGAGCGCCGGATTTAAAGAAAAGCTTAAGGGGCGGTGGGTTGAAATACTTTTTCTACGCACGCAAGAGGACATGTATATCTGAAGCTACTGAGTGTGACAACAAGGTAAAGGGCATTACAACGTATTTTGCAAAATGTTTAAACAACATGGGGAGTAGGGGAGAGCATTTGAAAGATATGACGTGTTTTCTTTTAAGCGACCAGAGGGCGAGCAAACAGCATGCACAGTGCAAGAAGGTGTGGTTTTAAAGTTCCCAGAGTACTAGTTGCAGGGGGGGATTACATATTATTTCGTTTATTCACACATGGACTTCGGGTAAGAGAGGGTGGGTTAGGTTATGGTTAACTTGTTTTCATGAAGAGGTTTGGTTCTTAACATTACAACCGGCGCTTTGCTCAGATTGTTTATGGAAATTTTTTGATTAATTGCAGTGCCCCTGAGGAACAACTTAGAAGAGTTCGAAATGCATTGGGCTTTCACTGTGTTGACTCAAAGGAATGTTAAAGCACATATCATTGTGTAAGCACGTTTGGCGACATATGATACTTGAAAATGCAGAATAAACATTCTAGCACCATCTGGCTGTCTCCGGAGTGAATTCATAATCTATGATGACCTGGAATACTACACTGGTTTACTAAGGATGAATATGGATTATTGAAAATAGTGAAAAAATGATTTATGCTGGGATAAGTTTCCCCATGGTAAAGGCTGTGCAGCAGCAGGGGCATGAATGTTGCCCCCTTTTGGAAGTATCTTTATCGAAATAAGCCGTGACTATGGGACGGACACGGAGCTGTTATGCACGCCAGGACAAATAAAGAAAGACAAGATTTGATTAAACAGAGAAGGGAAGGTGTGCACTCACAAAAATAACTCTTTTGCCTAATTACATGAGTAGTACATGAGTGAATTTATGAAAGCATGGATAGTGCCTGAGTGAATGTATAAGTATGAGGGTAGTGCCTTTGTGATTGTATGAGTTTATGGGCAGTGCCTGAGTGACTGGATATGTTCATGGTTAGTGCCTGGGTAAATGGATAAGTGCATGGGTAGTGCATGAGTGAATGGATGAGTGCAAGCATAGTGCCTGAGTGAATGGGTGAGTGTATGGGTAGTACCTGAGTGAATGGATGAGCGCATGTGTAGTGCCTGAGTGAATGGGTGAGTGCAGGGATAGTGCCTGAGTGAATGGATGAGTGCAAAGGTTGTGCCTGGGTGATTATGTGAATGCAAGATAGTGAGTATGACAGCATAGATAGTGACTGAGTGATTGTATGAGTGCATAGATAGTGCCTGGGCTATTGGATGAGTCTATGGGCAGTATCTGAGTGATTGGATGTGTACAACGTACTGCTTGGGTGATTGGATTAGTGGAAGAATAGCGCCTGGGTGATTGGATGAGTGCATTTATATTAGCTCATTGAATGGATGAGTGCATTGGTAGAGCCCGACTGATTGCATGACTGCATGGGTAGTTCCTGAGTGGATGGATGAGTGGATGGGTACTGCTTGGGTGATGGGATTAGTGCATGGGTAGTGTGTAGGTGATTGAACGAGTGCGTGGGTAGCGCCTGGGTGAATGGATGAGTGCATGGGTAGTGGCTGTATGAATGCATGGGTGCAAAGGTGTTGCCTGGGTGATTAGATATGTGCATGGTTATTGCCTGAGTGAATGGATGGGTGCATGGGTAGTGCGTAAGTGAATGGATGAATGCAAAGGTTGTGCCTGAGTAAATGAATGAGTGGAAGGATAATGCCTGAGTGATTGAATGAGTGCAAGGTAGTGCCTAGGTAGTTGCATGAGTGCAAGGGTAGTGCTTGGGTGATTGGCTGAGTGCATGGATAGTGCCTAGGTGTTTGGGTGAATGCATGCATAGGGCCTCTGTGATTGAGTGAGTGCATGGGTAGTGCCTGGGTGATTGAATGAGTGCATGGGTAGTACATGGGTGATTATATGAATGCTTGGGTAGTCCCTCAGTGAATGTCAGTCAGTCAGAATATCTTTATTTGACTTATTCCAAGTCATACAAAGAAACAAAAAACAATAAAACATGACATAGGATACATACATAACCCTACATTTTCCTAAAAAGCATCAATCTAGATGCGCATTTAAAATACTATATACAGAATTAAAAAATACATTTTTCAATTCATGTCAAGAAAAACATGGTAACCCTTAAAATTTTTAAGGCGAAATTTGGCCAACAGCTTTCACCCTAGCAGCGGCCACTAAAAAGTTAGCAATGCAGAAAGTTTTGCGGGGATTTGTCAGAAGCTGTAAGTAGAGCAGTGCCGGGCGCACCTGTGTGAATCCCGCTTCTTTCAGGATGGGGAGCAAATATTTTTTCCTCTGCTCATGATACAAGCTACAAAACATGACAAAGTGCATTGTGTCCTGCACGGAAAAATGGTCGCAACTGCAAGGTGGGGCTAGGTCTGGCTTCTGCCAGCACTTAAAAGAACCTAAGTAAAAATGTAGCAGGTTAAACCTGAACTTAGTTAGTAAGAACCTGTGATAAGGGAATGTGACGAAACTAAGATAAGGTGCGAGACAGTGTACACTAACCAAGAGGTTGTGTGCCCTAACTCCTGGTTTCAGCAGTTCGACTTCCTCGCGGCGCGCTTCCTTCTTTTCCCTGAATAACTTTTTTATATAGCCTATGTCCAGAGCCCTGATTTTTTCTGGGCATGAAAAAAGTTCTGGGCGACCCAATTCTGTAAATGATTTAGTTAGATAGGCCAGCCATGGGATACTGCTATGTTTGTCAAGTGATAAGACATCTTTCAATATTTTGTGGTTCAATGGAAGGTCTTCATTCAACCACATTTTCAGCCATAGAGTCAGGGGCGCTAAACTCAGTAAATCTGACAGGTAGGGTAGGCCCACCTCTTTGTGGATAGAATAGGTTGGGGTTGACTGAGGTACAGAGAGGAGAGATCTAATAAATCTATTTTCTGCTCTCTGAATAGGGTCAAGATTTACATACCCCCACAAAGGGGATCCATATAGTGCAATGGCCACAGGCTTACACTTATAGATTTTTAAAAGGGCTTCCATGGGCCTAGCTCCCAACTTACCCGCAAAACCCAAGAGCGCTGAGGAAGATCTGGTTACCGCCAGCCTCTTTGCTCTTATCTGTGGCCCCCACGTTCCCTTTTGATCAAACAATACACCCAAGTAGGGGAATGTGGTTACCTTAGAAACAGGGACCCCTCTGCAAAAGAATGATTTATGTCTTTTTTTGGTACACTCACGCCCCATTACCATCGTGTGTGATTTGGAGACATTAACCTTCAGGACCAAATTATCCATGAAAGAACCGAAGGCATCCAGGAGGAGCTGGAGTCCAACACCAGTGCGGGCGATCAACACGGCGTCATCTGCGTACAGGAGTGCCGGAATTTGGACATCTCCTGCACGCGGGACGTCCGCATCCTGGCCTCGCAGGTGTGCCCCCAGGCCATTAATGTAGATGGTAAAAAGCGAGGGGGCTAAAATGCAACCTTGCCGTACCCCCTTTAAAGATTTAAACAGTGGGGTACATCTGCCATTGTTTGACACTCAGACGGCTGCAAAAAGCTCCTGATGCAAAGTGGCCATGAACGCGACCAAAGCTTCGTCGATGCCCATCTCCAACAGGATCAACCATAGTTTTGACCTATTGACAAGGTCGAACGCCGAGGAGAGGTCCATAAATGCAAGAAACACGGAACCCTCCTTGGCCACCGTGTACTTAGAGATGAGTAAATGCAGATTAATAAATTGTTCAATGGTCCCTTTTCTCTCTCTAAAGCCATATTGCAGTTCAGACAACCCGCCACAACCCTCAACGTTCTCCCTCAATCTGGATAAGAGGACTCTGCCCAGGATTTTTATGGTTGAGTCCAAGAGGGATATGGGCCTATAGAACGCGTGATCGTCCCGCTGACCTTTATTTTTAAAAATGGGGACGATGGTGGATATGGCCCACGAGGCGGGGGCTGAATTGCCATTAACTGCATTAAACACATTTGACATAACCTCAGCCCACAGTTTAGGTGAGTACATAAAAAAGTCAGCGGGGACTCCGTCGGGACCAGTTGCCTTATGTTTAGTGGTTGCCAAGAGAGCTTTTTCCACTGCTTGGGGATTAAAGATGATAGGATGTACAACTGCATTGGGCAGTGGGCCCTTTTTGATTCCCTCATCGTCACCCCCATAAACGTTTTTGAAAAAAGACAGCCATGTTTCATCGGTAATCACGCAGTCCATGGGTGCATTACTATCTTCAGAAAATAGGGGCTGTTTGATGATCTCCCAAAATCTCCTACTGTCCTTCAGCACTGCCGCTGAAAGGAGATTATCCCATGTTTCGCGTTTGATGGTGTCTTTGCGATTCTTTATGGCTGCCTTGTAAGTTTTCCTTAGTCTCAAGATATCATCTTTAACCCTAGGAACGTTTTTTAGGGCCGCCAACAATTCTCTGTGGGCTTTCGAGCATGCAGAGTCGAACCATCGCTTATGTCCTTGGGCTCCCTGGATGGGTTTGGCTAGAAGATCCTTAGAGACCTGGTCGCATATTGCCTCATAAGCTGCTACTATGTTATTCGCTTGAGTGCCCGGATTTTTACAGAGCTCTACCTGGTCTTTAATTTTAGGGAAGCATTTTTCATAAAAGTTTTCCGGGATCACTTTAGCCCACTTCACTCGTCTATCTTGGTCAGTGGTCCTCAGGGGATGTGCCAGTTTTACAGTTATTGGTGGCGCCCCCATCTGAGCTCCCCAAGCCACTTCGAGTAGTACTGGGTTGTGGTCACTGTAGTGTGTTGAAACTGTACGATAGGCCGTGGTCCGATTTAGAATGCCTGGTGAGACAAAAATATAATCGATCACTGTTCCATATTGGGCGCCGGTAAAAGTTGGCATTCTCAGGCCACAGTCAGGTTCGTATAGGTCATAGTTAGCAAGTAGATCTTCAAGCTCCTGCCCCTCTGCGGAATGTTCGAAGTGAGGTCCCTGTAAGGCCGCGTCGTCGACCTCGTTGACATCTCTTCCCTTACAGGCTAATTTACATAAATGAATATTAAAATCGCCTAATAAAATAAACTCAAAAACTTACTTGATATTCTGTGATACTGTGTTTAAAATACTGTCCAGGCTGGCGATATTACGACCGCTATAATCACTGTTCCCAGAATTATAAAAGTTGACATATAAAGTCCTGCTAGTTTTGTTGATCACCCTTTCAACCATTAAGATGTTATCAGAATCAGAGCTGATCTGCCTATAGCTTCCTTTTAGATCCAATGAAAACAAAATCACCAAGCCACCTTTAGCTCTTCCCGCTCTGCTAGGGACTGCAGGTTTAGTGAAGCTGGTGAACCCATCCCACCAAAGATTGTTGGATGTGTCCCAAGTTTCTTGCAGGGCAATGATGTGATGCTTTGAAACAAAGCTCAGCCAAGCATGATCCTGGCGTTTTGCATTTAAACCTGCTACATTCCAGCTTATAATCTTACAAGAGTCAGTGGGTATCCTTGATTCGTTTACGCCCTCTGAGTCTCCTTCAGCTGTTTGTTGCATTAATGGTCCCTCGCTAGTTTCCGCTTGACGGAGGCTCTGTGTGTCCTCTCCAATCATACTCGTTTTAGCACAAGCCACAGTCCGAAATAAAATCGGTTGCTGGTCGAGATTTGTTGACACTTGAGACTCTGGTGCTACATTGGGAGTAAGATGACTAAAGTGTTCAGCAATATTGAGACCACCACTTTTTAATAATGGATTGTTCAGCACCTCCCTTTCTTGATCGACTCCTAGTTCAAGTCAATCACAGGTATTTAGATCAGATAAAGGACCAAACCTATTTCCTGTACCAAAACCCCACTCAAAGGGAGTAGCTACCTGACCCTGTCAGTGAATGGATGAGTGCATGGGTATTACCTGGGTGACTAGATGAATAGAATAGTAGAACCTGGGTGATTGGATGTGTGCATGGGTTGTGCTTCAGTGAATGGATGAGTGTATGGGTAGTGCCTGAGTGATTATATGAATGTAAGGGTAATGCCTGTGTGATTGTGGGAGTGCCTGGATAGTGCCTGGGCAATTGGATGACTGTATGGGTAATGCCTGAGTGATTGGATGAGTGCATGGGTACTGCGTGGGTGACTAGATGAGTGGAAGAGTAGTACCTGGGTGATTGGATGAGTGCCTGGATAGCTTTTCATTGAATGGGAGAATGCAAGGTTAGTATCTGGTTGATTGCATGACTGGATCGGTAGTGCCTGAGTGAATGGATGAGCGTATGGGTACTGCTTGGGTGAATAGATTAGTGCATGGGTAGTGTCTGGTTGATTGTATGAGTGCATGGTTAGCACCTGGGTGACTGTATGAGTCAAGAGCAGCAATGGGAAATTGGATAAGTGCATGAGTAGTGCCTCATTGCGTTGATGAATGCAAAGATAGTGCCTGGGTGATTGGATGAGTGCATCATTAGTGCATAGCAGATTGGGCGAGTGCATGGATAGGGCCTGGGCAATTGAATGACTGCATTTGTACTGCTTGAGTAAATGGATGAGTGGGTGAGTAGTGGCTGGGTGAATGGGTGTGTGCAAAGGTAGTGCCTGGGTTATTGGATATGTGCATGGTAAGTGCCAGGGTGAATGGATGAGTGCATGGGTAGTGCGTGAGTAATTGGATCCATGCAAAGGTACTGCCTGAGTAAATGAATGAGTAGAAGGGTAATGCCTGAGTGATTTGATGAGTACCAGGTAGTGCCTGGGTAATTGGATGAGTGCAAGGGTGGTTATTGGGTGAGTGCAAGAACAGCGCCTGAGTGATTGGATGAATGGGTAGTGCCTCGCTGATTAGATGAGTACATAGGTAGGTCCTCAGTGAATGGATGAGTGCATGGGTAGTGCTGAGTGATTGGATGCATGGATAGGGTGTGTCTGGGTGACTGGATGAGTGCAAGAGTAGTGCAAGGGTGATTGCATTAGTGCAAAGGTAGTGCCTACTTGAGTGGATGAGTGCATGCATAGTGTCTGGGTGAATGCATAGTGCATGGGTAGTACCTAAGTGGTTGTATGAGTGCAAAGATAGAAACTGGGTGATTATGTGAGTGTATGGATAGTGCCTAGGTGATTGGTGCATGAATGGATATGGTCTGGTTACTTGGGTGAATGCATGCATAGTGCCTAAGTGAATGGATGAGTTCATGGGTAGTGGCTGAGTGATTGGACGAGTCCATGCATAGTGCCTGGGTGAATGGATGATTGCAAGAGTAGAGCAAGGGGGATTGCATGAGTGCAAAGGCAGTGCCTAAGTGATTGGATGAGTGCATGCATAGTGTCTGGGTGATTGCATAGTGCATGGGCAGCACCTAAGTGATTGTATATGTGCAAAGATAGTACCTGTGTGATTGTGTGAGTGAATGGATAGTGCCTGAGCGATTGGATAAGTGATTGGACGAGTGCATGGATACAGCCTGGGTGACTGGATGAGTGGAAGAGTAGCAACTGGGTGATTGGCTGAGTGAATGAATAGCACCTCATTGAATGGATGAATGCATGGGTAGTGCCTGGTTGATTGCATGACTGCATGGGTGGTGCCTGAGTGAATGGATAGTGCCTGGGTAATTGGATGAGTGCATGGGTATGGCCTGAGTGACTGTATGAGTGCATGGGTAGTGGCTGGGTAAATGGATGACTGCAAAGCTAGTGCTTTGATGATTGGATATGTGTATGGTTAGTGCCTAGCTGAATGGATTAGTGCATGGGTAGTGCATGAGTGAAATAATGAATGGAAGGGTATCGCCTGAGTGATTGGATGAGTGCAAGGTAGTATCTGGGTGATTGGGTGAGTGCATGAATAGTGCCTGGGTGATTGGATGAGTGCATGGGTAGTCTCTCAGTGAATGGATGAGTGATTGGATGTGTGCATGAGTAGTGATTGAGTGAATGGATAAGTGCATAGGTAGTGCCTGACTGATTGTATTAGTGCAAGGGTGGTGCCTAGGTGATCGTGGGAGTGCATGGATACTGCCTGGGTGATTGGATGACTGGATGGGTAGTGCCTGGGTGATTAGATGAGTGCATGGGTACTGCCTGGGTGACTAGATGAGTGGAAGAGTAGCATCTGGGTGATTGGATGAGTGCATGGATAGCACCTCATTGAATGGATGAGTGCATGGGTAGTTCCTGGGTGATTGGGTGAGTGCATAATTAGTGCCGGGGTGATTAGGAAAATGCATGGATAGTGCCTGCGTGATTGGATGAGGGTATGGATAGTGCCTGAGTCATAGGATGAGTACATGGGTACTGCCTGGGTGACAGGATGAGAGCAAGAGTAGTGCAAGGGTGATTGCATGAGTGCAAAGGTAGTGCCTAAGTGATTAAATTACTGCATGCATAGTGTCTGGGTGATTGCATAGTGCATGGGTAGCGCCTGAGTGATTGTATGAGTGCAAGGGTAGTGTCTTGGCGATTACGTGACTGCATGGATAGTACCTAGGCATTTGAATGAGTGTATGGGTAGTTCCTGAGTATTTGGATGAGTTTGTAGGTACTGCCTGGGTCACTGGATGAGTGGAAGAGTAGCGCCTGGGGGATTGGATGAGTGCATGGATAGCACCTCTTTGAATGGATGAGTGCATGGTAGTGCCTGAGTGAATTGATGAGTGTATGGGTGCTGCTTGGGTTTGGATTAGTGCATGGGTAGTGCCTGGTTGATTATTTTTTTTGTCCACATTTGCCATTGCCCCCGTGCAAGAGACCACCGACCACCACTATGTGTCTATTTGTCCATGACAGGGATAGAAAGATTGGCACCCAGACCGAGACACAGATAGCTTTCTGGCAGAGGAGGGAAACCGGCACACAGCGGGCGACCTGCTATTCATCAGGGTATGTAGCGACTCGTTGGACCTCAATTTCACCGAGGAGAGCCATTACTTTGAGGTCTTTGGAGCAGAGAGTAGGCATAATCATAGGACCCGGGGGGAAAAAAATCCCGGAAATCCTAGCTCCATTGTACCAGAAGGTCCCAAAATACAAGCTTTTTCCTACTACCAGATCCATCTAGCCTGGTCGATCTTTGAGACTTCGTATAGGGAGGTCAACCATCCCGAGTATGTGGGGGGTGTGGTATCCACCCAAAACCTGCAAATCTGTCTCCTTGCCAGAAGGATTGCAAAAAAGAGGAAATATCTGGCCAGCCCGGAGATTTTTTCATCAATACCAAAGATGATTAAAGGGAGAGTAATACTCAGTGTAGTATTAAGTATAGAGTTCAGGGCATCCTTCACTTCCTCCCAAAACTGGATGATAGCAGGACAATCCTTAAACCTGTGCACGTCTGATGCCTCTAACAAGTCACATTTATTGCAATTTTTCCCGGGACAAAACTTTGCCAACTTTTGGGGGGAAAAATATGCACAGTGTAACATGAAAAGGTGCTTTTGCCTGAACCATGCTGGCTTGACAGTCTTATACAGTGAGCTAAAAGAATTCAGCCACATCTGTTCGCAGTTGGCACCCACCTATCCTCCCCATAGCTCCTCGGCAAGTTTGAAGTCTCCGTCTATCTCTTCCAGGATTGCCCAGTACCAACAGGAGACCTCCTTTCCTCCCCCTGATCATGTCATTAATTGATTTTCCAGGTTGCTAGAAATGCCCAAGGGGACCCCCTTCCTACTCAGCGCCTGAGCCTAGCTCGTCAGCTGAATATGTTTGAATCTCAAGAGATTTGGCCCTACTCTCTCTCTCAAGTCTTCCCACGATAGCATTGAGCCACTTGCCAGCAAATCTCCCCAATACAAAATTTCAGCCTCCTTCATCGGACTAGCCAGTCTGTCTTTAAGGCACGGTGGAGTGCCTGGCGAGTCCCACATAGGTGCTAGATTTGAAAAGTAGCTAAGCCCTATACGCTTTCTTAATTTAGCCCAGCTTCTGGCCAATGATTGGAGAATTTTTAATTTTACTTTTTAAAAGAATTTCTGATCCCCAAACTTAAAGAGGAAGCCGTCCGGTGGAAGATCGGCTCCCTCTAACATGGCTCGAAACATCTCTCCTATAGAAGAAACTGAAGGTGTTTTTAAAGCATTCTGGAAAAAGATAGCTGGAACGCCCATGCGTAGTACTGCAGGTCTGGTAGTGTTAAACTCCCTTTTTCCCTCCTTCTCCTCAGCTTCTTCCAGGCCAGTCTAGTAGCTCCATGTTTCCAAACAAAGGAATTTAACTCATGTTGACAATTGTCTATTTGTATGGTATCAAAAGCCAGGGGGATGGAATTAAACAGAAAAGTGTATTTAGGCAGGATAGACATCTTAATTAAACTAGTCCTCCCCAAAATGGAGAGGGGAAGGTAAGCCCATGGCTTTAGCTTTTTTTGACATTCCTTATGTACTCGTTCTAGGTTCTGGGCAGCAATATTGCTGACGTCTTGGCTAATTCTAATTCCCAGATATCGCATGGAAGAAACAACGTCGAGATGAGTATAATTGATATTCCAAGCCATGATTTCCGTTTTGTTAGCATTTATCTCGTAACCGGAAATCTTGCCAAATTCCTCTGCCCTCTTAATTACCATTGGAAAAGCAATATCCAGGTCTGATGTCATTATGAGAATGTCATCGGCATATAATGCTACCCTCTTTTCCCACCCTCCAAAACTAAAAGGTAAAATATCAACCTCCTCTCTAAGATTCTGAGCGAACGGCTCAATGTAAAAGATAAAGAGAAGTGGGGAGAGCGGGCAACCCTGCCTCGTTCCCCTTGTGATACTGAAAGGCTCTGTCAAAGAGTTCTTAACAGATAGCCTAGCTGTTGGAGCTTTATATAGACGAGCTATCATACGACAGAAGCTATCAGGTAGGTTACATTTCTTCATAACCGTGGCCAGATAGGCCCAATTGACCCTATCAAAGGCCTTGGTTGCATCAAGGGTAAAAACGGCCAACGGAAGAGAAAAAGTAGAGGCAATATCGATGGCCCCGACTAAATCATATGTGAGGTCTGCTAAGTGTCTACATTTCATGAAACCTCTTTGATCCTCATGGATTATCGAACTAACCACCCCCCCAGCCTACTAGCCATGATACCAGCAAAGAATTTTGTAATCGCTATTAAGGAGCGATATTGGGCAATATGACCCACATTCCTTTAGATCTTTTCCTGGCTTAGGTATTAGGACTACAGTGGCATCATTCCAAGACTTTGGGGGATCCACTCCTTCCAAGAGAATGCTGTTAAAGAGAGTAACCAAAGTTGGGGTAATCTCCTCACTGAGTTCCCGATATAATTCCCCCGGTAAACCATCAGGGCCAGCCGCCTTCTCACGCTTCACTTGACCCATTGCCTTCTTGATTTCTTCTGCAGTAATCTCTGTCACCAGAGCCATACTTTGTTCAGAGGAAAGCCTTGGCATAGAAATATTGTCAAGCCAGGCATCTCTCACCGCCTGATCATCACAAATGTCCTCTCTATAGATGGCCTGAAAAAAGTCCTGAAATGCACAACCTATATCTAGCTTTGAGAAACGGGAGTCTGATTCCCCTTCTACCCTGATCTCCCTAATGTAAAGTTCCGTGCTTGGTCGGCTTTAGTTTTCCAGGCGAGAATCTTTCCATCTGCCTCACCAAACTGGAATTGAGAATTTTTGCTCGCTTCCCACCTTCTAGCGACCCTAGCCTGTAAAAGGCTATCCAATTCAGATTTTAGTGTGGTTAATCTGTTTTGCTCCTCCCCTGAGCCAATATGGGCACCTAAGATGTTCTCAATGCATTTCATTTCTGCCTGCAGGTTCTCAATAGTTTCTATGTATTTTTTCCTTCTATAGGAGGCTCGGCTCGTAATACAGCCCCTCCAAACTGCTTTTAAAGCATCCCACACAGTCGGAATCTCGGCTGAACCTAGATTTGTCTCCAAGAAGTGCTTGGTCTCTGATCGAAGGAAGGTAGTTTCTTCCTCTTCTAGTAAGATAGTGTGGTCAAAGGACCAGGAGATATGGGTGTGATGCTGACCTGTTTTTAGTGTAAATAAAATAGCATGATCAGAAAGATGTGAGGGAAGATAACAAATGTCTTTTACTAGATCTTTAAGACTATAACTAAATAACACATAATAAATCCTAGACAGATGCCTATACTTGAAGTTGCGGAAAGAGACCCCCGACTTATCTCCCACCCTTTCCCTCCAGACATCTGCCAGACCTATTTGCGACATTATTGTTGAGAATCCCTGCCTGGATTTAGAGAAAGCGCAGGCTCTGGAGCTTGGAGACGTATCCAATTTTGGATTTAAGACGAAATTAAAATCGCCAGCCCAAATTCTACTATTTGAGCCTTGGCCCCTAATATTTGCTGTTTGGTCTGTGCCCAAAAAGATGTCTATCCACTTTTCTTTCTTTAAAATCTCTAATGTTTCAATTTTGAGGAGATGTGACTCCTGAATGACAATGACCTGCGCCGGGGAGTCTCTTAAATATTGAAAGATCTTCCTTCTTCTGCCCCTCGTACGCAGGCCATTGACATTCCAGGATAAGATTTGTAACTGTGTCATCTCATTATAATTCTCACTAGCCCATCCAAATTCCCTGAAGTTTTATTATCGTGGTTTCCTTTGTCTGGAAATGCCCTGACCTTAATATCTCCAACCCCATCGGTGGTCAGACTCTGGCCTACGAGGACCTTTTACATTTTTAACCCTACCTCCCTACGTAACAACCTCCCACCCCCCTTGGAAAACCCTTCCCTACTTACACTGGACTGATGTATTGCCACTTTTTACACCCTCAGCCATCCCTTCCTCCTACTCCCCCCCTACCACCAAGCTATGTCTTGACTAGTGTTTGAACAATCCCACGTTTTTTATGTAGATATTTATCCATAGAAAAGAAGGGGGTTGCTGTACATGTAGAAGTATTTTTTTTTCCTTTTATATTATTTTTCCCCGTTTTAGATTTTTTCCTCTTTTAAACTTTTATTCTTTATAAAAATCACCATCACCATCAGTGCCCTCGAACCCTGATTCCTAATATTTCTTTATTTTCTCGTATTTCCTTTTTTTTTTCCCTTCCTCCTTCCCTCTTCTGACTCTTTTTAGGGTTTGTATATACCTTCTTTTTTTTTTCTTTTTTCTTCCTCCTTCTTGTTACGCTAGGGACACACTAATACCTGTGTTATTATTCCCTTTTTTCTTTTCTTTTATCTTTTTTTTTTCACTTCTTCCCCCGCTAGGAGCCCTACTGTCAAAAAAAAAAAAGGAAAGGAGAAAGGGGCCGCTACTTCAGCTTAGATCAGCTCACAGCCCCATCGAATTTCCTGTCTCCCGTGCGAGGTCCTTCAGTGACTCCAGCATCTCATCTGCCTCAAGAGGTGATCTGAGATTGTGCATCTTGTTGTTGTGCATTACTGTAAGGAAAGCAGGAAACCTCATCTGGACTGTGGCACCCAAGGCTCTGAATTTTTCCATCCTTTGCGCCAGCTCCCACTGCCGATCCAGCGTAGACTTCGATAGGTCTGAACGAATGTCAAACTGAAAATCAGGGCCTTTTACAGTTTTAGCTTTTAGGGCAAGATTACATTTTTTTTCCTTGAGTGCATAAGTAAGGAAAATTATCAGGATTTTTCTGGGCTTAGATCTGCCAGGTTGTAGGCGGTAAGGGTCCCTATGAATCCTTTGGATGTCCTTCTCAAGGGTATCCACTGTCTCCTCCAGATTTAATGCGCCCTTTAAAAGGCTCACCACAAAAGTTTTAATGTCACTCCCCTCTTTTCCCTCTGGAACCTTCAAGAGCCGGAGGTTATTTCTCCTTGAGTGGTTCTCCAAGGACTCGAGCCTCTCACGGATCTCATTTACCTCTCTTCATAGGGATTGTATTATAAGCTCGGCAGATCCCAAATTTGCCTTAAGCTCCTCAACGGATCCTTCCAATGACTCTGTTCTCTCATTTAGCCGGTCGACCTTTTTTCCAAGATGTCGCAGGCAGCCCTAATCTCTGCTTGGTTTTCAGCTGAGACTGAGAATCCCATCCTTATGTCTGACTTCACAGAGGCCAACAGCGTCTCAATTGAAGGGCAGGCTAGGACAGTATCGCCCCTACTCACAGACCCTCCTATCTCTGGTGATGATACAAAAACTGCTGGAGTTTGAGCCATGGGTGCGTTAGATATCTCACCTAACTCAATCTGACCGAGTGTCGAAGCCTCGACTTGGTCTGGCGATGATAAGGTATCTAGCACACAGTTCTCCTGCACCTGCTGGAGGCAGGCTGACTCGGCTACCTCTACTACCCCTGCCATCTGGGATTTTTCGGGGCTGTCGGCGGAGGAGACTGCTCGGAACACAAGTGACACCGGAGAGTAGGGAGCCTTTTTAGTAGGTGACTGGTGGCTTAGAGCTCAGAAGGTTTTATTGCAGAGGGCGTCTCTTGATAGTTTTGTTGGATATTTAAGACCTGAGGTAATACTTTAAAAAAGGAGTGCAGTGAGGGAGTGATACTCGATGATCTGACCTCTCCACTAGCTTTTTTAGGGCCTGCTCTCTGCTTTAAATTCCCCCCTTCGACAGTCTCAGCTAGCTTGGTCCTACTTTCTGCTCCCCTCACAGGGCCCCCTATGTGGGTCTCACTAGTATCTTCTATTGCTGTAACTTGGGGGGCATGAATGGCCTTGCCGCCCCTCCCCCTGCCTCTTTTGGGATTGCCTTTAGCCTGTTTCTTTGCGCTTTTACCTTCCACTGGAAAGCTCCCATCACCTGCCACACCCCCTGAGCCAGACCGATGGGTAGTACCTGGGTGATTGGATTAGTGAATGGAATAGTGCAAGGATAGTGCCTAAGTAAATGAATGAGTAGAAGGGTAACTTCTGAGTGATTGGATTAGTGCAAGGTAGTGACTTGGTGATTGGGTGAGTACATAGATAGTGATTGGGTGAATGCATGGATTGTGCCTGCATGATTGGGTGAATGCATGGATAGTGCCTGGGTAACTGGATGAGTGCATGGGTAGTTCCTAGGTGATTGGATGGATGCATGGGTGCCTCAGTGAAAGGATGAGTGCGAGGATAGTGCCTTTGTGAGTGGATGAGTGCATACGTAGTGCCTGGGACCCTAGATGAGTGCAAGAGTAGAGCAAGGGTGATTGCATGAGTGTAAAGTTAGTGTCTAAGTGATTGGATGAGTGCCTGCATAGTGTCTGGGTGATTGCATAGTGCATGGGTAGTGCCTGGGGGATTATATTAATGCAAGGGTAGTGCCTGGGTGATTGTGTGAGGGCATGGATAGTGCCCTGGGGATTGGATGAGTGTATGGGTAGTGCCTGAGTGATTTGCTGAGTGCATGAGAACTCCCTGGGTGACTTGATGAGTGAAAGAGTAGAACCTGGGTGATTGGATGAGTGCATGGATATTATCTTTCACTTTTTAAATATAAGTCAACAGTCTGTATTTGATTCTTGTAGTGAGTTTGTCTACAGCATACACAAACATACTCTGGTTTTTCAGAACATACTATGTTAAATTTTGTAATCTCTACATCAAAACTACCAACTGTAGGACCTGTGCCCTGTTCTGCAACTCCTCCTGTTATCAGCTCCTCAATTTCCCTACTGTCCTGTTCTGGATCAAAGAAACCAAACTGCACATCATCACAAACCTTTTCTACCACTGCCACAGTACCATGCAAAAGTGCCCTATTCATTTCTTCTAAACATAAAGAATGAGTTTTCACAACATAGTGCAGCCTCCAAACTAAAGTTTGCATTGTTGAGTGATGTACAGCTAACTCTTTAAATAATGAAAGGTGCTTAGGCACACTTTCCTTTATAAACAAGCTAGTGAGTGTCCCTGCCAATTTGTATGGTTTCTCAGATTGCAAGGATCCAAGCCTTGTAAAGTACTTAATTTGTGTTTTAAACTTCGCCTTAGATATATGCATAGGAATTTCCTTAATATATCAATGGATTTCTGTCTAATAGTACAAACACTACTACAATTTCATTTGTATACGGGGCTGACTACTCCTTCCTTGTATCTCTTCTGTAACAACTTCTACATTTCTAGCTAGCATCACCTCTTTGGCTGTAGGACTGCCATTCTTCATTTCATAATTTCGTTGTCGTCCATCAATAGCATGAACTAATCTGTTATCTCATATAATACCTTTCTTCATTAAAGAAAGGCGCTGTACAAGAATTGTGTGTCCATTCTCCACTAAAAACTGTACAAAAGTTACTTCTATTCACTTATCCTTTCTTCTGGTTTTGTCTCCACAGGCACAACACTATTGTGTCAACAGTCTTCATTTTATTAGAATCAAAATGAAAAGCTTCCTCTTCAAAACGAAGGCTTTATCAATTGCTCTCTTAGCTTGTTCTTTCTGCTTCAGTGCATCTCTCCTTCTATAATTTTTAAAATTTCTCAGTAGATTTACAACCACTCTACTACGAAACATCCTGGCTCTGATTTCCCTAAACTGCTTCTGTCTCCTGGTTAAGGTGCATCAATGTTTTTTCCAATCTTTTCCGCTCTTACAATGTACACTTTATCCACTCTAATTGTTTCTCATATTCATAATTTCATTGTCGTTTCTTTCACCACTTTTTCTGTATTTTGCCCCTTTTTTCACTCATTTCTGCTAACATACTGTAGTTGGGTATGATGCTTTTTCGTCTGAGCTTTTGTAGGCATTCTAACTGTGTGTAGTCATGTAAATATTGTTCTATAAAAAAAAAGTTGATTTTAATTTTTACCCTAGCCAATTTACCAAATACTTTACTACTGACTTACACATAATACAAAAACTGTTTTCATGTTAATTTTTAGTTTTAAATCTACAGATGAACCTAGATATATTACTACATGCACTTATTCAATATAACAAAACCAGAACAAAACACAAAACTTTATTTATTAGTTACCTTTTAACATTTTAGCTCGCTGTTGTACAAAAAAGCTGCAGCATATCTCACTTCTCACTTATACATATTGAAAGAGCAGTGTATACCTTCTGTAGTAAATTTTAAAATGAAAATCAAGGCAAGGAGGCGCATTTGCAAGCCCCATGGGGCATCCCTTTTTTTGGCACACTGGCGCCGTAATGTGGTGCTCCATATTTACAAAGCCACGTAAAGCCACTCTGCATAGCTTTTAATGGCCTTATAAATACGACCCCTTTTCAGGTGGCACTTTGTGTGAAAGAAGCATGCTGTAGGTGTTGCTGTGGGTGTTCCAATGCAACATCCATGGATTCTGCTACAAACCCAAATTTACAACAATGCGTAAACCTGGGAACGCAACAAGGAGAAATACTGTTCTTTCTCCTCATTTTTTCCTGTTTCTATGCGTGCAAATGCGAGGCAAATACTTCTTGTGGCTGTTTTTGTAAGGAAAGATGTCCCTTCCTGCAGAAATACATTCATCCCCACCACACAGGCACCCTTGCACCACCTGTGCTGTGAAAGTAATGTTGCAAGTGACAGCCAAATGACTTGCAGCTCTGCACTGCATTACTTTCTTGCAAATGTAGCCTCCCCAAGTGCACAAGAATATACGTCTCAACACTGTAAATACGAAAACACAGCTTAAGAGCAATTGGATGCCCGTCTACCACTGTGTTAGCGGTGTATTTTAGTATCTCAGTACTGTTCTATTTAAATGTATCAGATTTAAGTTTTGGGAAACAGTGCATATAACAATCTGCACGTTAATCTCTATCAAAGCATAACGCTCACACATTCTTCCAACTACATGCAAAGAGTGAGTCACAGCTTGCATATATAATTCACCAGTTGGTTCTAAAAGACTACAAATTCCTCATTAAAACTTGTAAAAACATGTGTTTTTGGTTGAATACATGAATACTTACTGGATGATTCTTTGAGGCTACAGGTAGTGCCTCGATAATTCCCTCAGTATGTCAGAACTCCATGGGTCGTTTAATATCTGCATAGTTCCTACCTTCATGTTTGCATGAGTATATTACTACTATCTGGGTGTTTGGATGAGTGCATATGAGTAGTACCTGAATGATTAGATACGTTCATGACTAATGGCTCAATAATTCAATACATGCATTCGATAGTGGTTGGATGATTACATTAGTGCGACTTTAGTGCATGGATGCTTGCATGAATGCATAAATAGTAAATAGGCGATTTGGAGTGCATGGATAGTCCACACATGACTGTTTAAGTACACATGCATAGCAAGTAGCAGATTGGATGAGTGCATAAGTAGTGTTTCAGTGATTGCATGACTACATGGCTGCTGCCCATGTGTTTTTGATTCAGTGAAGAGGTAGTACCTGGGTATTTAGATAACTATATGGGTAGTGCATGGATAATTGAATAAGTGCATAAGTAGTGCCTGGCTGATTACATGAGTGCATGACTAGTGTCTTAGGGCCCGATGTAGGTAAATTCCATTTACCGATTTTGAAATACCGAATCCTACCGATTCGGTATTTCAAAATCGGTAAATGGTATGTAGGTCCCAACATCTGGATTCGTTACCGAATCCTTAGCAATTCTTTAATTACCGATTCGGTAAATACCGAATCGGTAATGCCCATTCATTCCTATGGGCTTTGAAGCCCATAGGAATGATTAGGCATTACCGATTCGGTATTTACCGAATCGGTAATTAAAGAATTCACAAGGGTGCAGGGGGTGTCACTTTGACACCCTCTGGCACCCCCAAAACAGGCACAGGTGCCATGTGGCAGGCATACCTGCCCTAAGGGCAGGTCTGCCTGTCACATGACATAGGTGTGCATGCACACATGTGCATGCACACCGGAATCGGTATTTTACCATGGATTTGTATTCCATGGTAAAATACCGATTCTGTAAGCCATGTGCAGAAGGTACATTGCCTACCTACATAGCATTTTCGGTAATTTTACCGAATCGGTAAATATTACCGAATCGGTAATTATTTTACCGATTCGGTACATATTACTGAATCGGTAAATTTACCGATTCGGTAATGATACCGATTCGGTAAAATTACCGAAAATGTGCCCCTACATCTCGGTAGCCCTTTACCGATCGGAAACGGCCGAAAATCTGTATTTTCGGCCGTTTCGGATCGGTAAAGTGCTACCTACATCGGGCCCCAAGTGATTGCATGACTCCATTGTTAAACCTTGAGAGATTGGATGAAAGTAAGTGTACTTCTGAGTTGATTGTATTAGTGCAAGAGTATTCCCTCATTAATTAAAAGAGTGCATAGCTACTGGATGGATAACAGCGTTACTACAATGGTACTCTCTACATAATTTAATGAGTAGATGAGTAGTATCTGAGTGTTTGCATGAGTTCATGCGTGTGCCTCAGGATTTCAATGATGGCATAGGTTGTAAGTGTATGTTTAGAGGACTGCATAGCTTTTGTGCAAGTATTACATTGACTGCATAGTTACAGCCTTGTTAATTGCATAAGTAAATGGGTAATGTCTGGGTGATTAGATGAATGTATAGGTAGTGCCTCCATAGTTCAATGACTACATCATTTTTACCTGCTTGATTTGAAGAGTGTCTAGGTAATTCAATAACACCATGGATACTGAATTACTGATTTGATGACTGCCTCACTAGGCATAAAATATAACCATGTCTTTCATTTTAGACTACACTATATCCACTTGTGAATTGTTAGTATCTGTTAACCCTTTCCCTCTCTTTCAGAAAGAGATTCCTATCTATGTGTATTTGCCATGTATTTGCGATTATCCCAGAGAAATCGCGAAAAAAGCGGGAGTTCAAACTTACATCTAGCTTCATTTTTCTAAAATGTAAATACTACACAACAGTTCATTACATAGTTCTGAGTAGGAAATGAAAGCTTGCCATTACTTAAATTGTGTCATTACTCCTCAACTTAAAAAAAAATCTGTCTCTTTAACACCCTTCCCCCCCTCCAATACACTCTTAGCACAATGTACTTAGCATCCCAGCGGAACTAGTAGGTCACAAGTTCATAGCACATTCTAAAAGAAACATGCTGCTTCCATATAAGATTCAGCAGGTGTGCTTTACTTCACAGATTCAAAAGCATATTCACGTCTGGATTACATTTCTTTTCTTAAACAACGGCCAATAATAAGACTTCTTGCTATAGCATCCAACACACTACCTAATATAATTAACTTTTATGCTGACAGCATGCAATGTACATCTTTTTTTAAAAACCTGGATTAAAAAACACCTACATTTTAACTGCTTTTCCTTTGGGAAACTACATCCTTCAGCTCCAGCATTCTCCAGACTACTATTGCTCCTTCACTTCAGATTAGAGCATGGATTGTGGGCCACAGCTATATCTATTGGGCTAAAGAGGCTGCAAAAAAGGTATTGACAAGGACTTGGGTTTGCCAAATATGCAGATTACTTGGTTTGGCCAGAGAGGGGTAAAGTTTCATCAATTGCTGGCTTTGGTTAAATACATTGTGGATTCCCAAGCTCCTCACCTCATGATTGTGCACTGTGGCACATTGACTGGGGTTGGACTGGAAATCCTAATGAAATAAACCTTTGCAGAATTGATGTTGCATTCCCTCACACTGTCTTGGTGTACTCTAAAACATTCAAAAGACAGAAATGGAAGTGGTCAAAGCAAATGTGTAGACAGATTGACAAAGCCAGGAAACATGTTCATAAAACTGTTTCTGCATTCCTCAGAGACCATTGAATGGGCCATATCTATAACAACAATCTGGGTTTTGACATGCATGGAATTCATAGAGATGATGGAGTGCAGTTTACAGATGAAGGTAACAGGGTGTTTTGAAGTAACCTGAAACTCTGCATCCAGTCTTATGTATAGAAACTATATACATACAACCAACACAATAGCACTTGTCAGAGGCACCCTAGTACCCAAAATATTGTGAAGTTTGTTTCTAAAAGGTTTTTTATCCTTTAGTTTTTGCCAATCTTCTCGACAACGTCGTGATCCCTGCAGATAAGTCGTGAAGACAGAAAGCAAAAGCAGACATTTAATGACAACAAACACATCCAAAAATAAAATGTAAAAAATCAGTTCTGAACATTCCTCTACACATATTAGTATATACATAATTCGTTCAAAGCATGTTTAAACTCATATTTGGCACTAAGGTACTTTAACCGCATCGCTGCTGCGGTGATTTTTGCGCTGTGCGGCTGTTTTCCCTTTTCCGCGTTACATGACGAGCTCAGCTCGTCATCAGCACACGCCACCGGTGGCTGATGACGAGCTGAGCTCATCATCCGCGTCGAAGGGGTTAAAACGCATCTTTCAGGCCTATTTTTGCAGTTTTTCAGGATGCCCCGATGACGTCGTTAACCACGACAATCACATCTTTTCCATAAAGTGAAAACACATATTTGCACACATAATACATTATTTTACACTTTAAGGGTTTCTTACAGTATTCTCTAAAGTCATGTTTCTCTAGAGTGTTGCTATAAAAACCATCTCTAAAACCTAGTTTCTGTTTTTGTGGTGACGCCGAAGATCAAATTACATCGGTAATCAGTATATTCCCGCACTTACGCTGTGAAAGCAGAAACAAAAGCAGGAATTCAATAGCCACCACCACATAAAAAAATTATAACTATATAACTAATTCTAAACATCACAGTAGACAACTCACTATATAAATAGCTAAACATTTATCAGAATCTCAATATCTCTATAAAAATGTGTATTAATGATTCACTGATAAATTATTTATGTTTCCACCAATATTTGCGACGACATCGATAGTTGCAATGTCCCCATAATGGTACATGGGGGGGCCGCACTAGTGGTCAAGGCGTTGTCAAAGTCAATTTTGGACATATAACTTGTGTCACTAACACCCCCATTCCTCACACATGGGGTCAGTGTCCCTCTACTCTTACCCCCTATGTTAGCTTTTTCAGAAATTTCCAGAGTAAGAAAATTTGGGCCGCAACTTTCTGTTCATATTCTGTCCAGCCAATCAGAGCCTTCCAGTTGGCGTGCGCTTTTAAAATTAATCGCGAAACCACTGCGAAATATCCGCGGCCAGAGGTATCACTATAATTTTAAGCATACATTTCTCAACAACTACTGAACATATTTACACCAAATAAGCAAAGGGTGCTTCCATGAACCACCATATACCTCCGTACCAAATTTGATGTACGTCCGTTTAGCCATTCGAGCTGTAGCTATGGCTAAAGGTTATTAATTAACATTACAAATGCACCCTTATTTCGTGCCCCAAATTATCCGTTCCTACTGCCTGGATCAACCCAAACTTTCCATGACCAGAACATACCTCGACACTTTTTTGGGAAACTTTCATGAAGTATTGGTCAAACGCCACCAAAGTTATAGGCAAGTCAAAAGTGCTTTATATATATATACAACAACCTGGTTAGATAAAAAAGGCTTCGTAAAAATGCACAAAGTGCAAGGCATGTAATCATGGCGTGAACTGCAGCAAATACAGATTAGGCCTTTCCAATAGAACGGAAAAGATTTACAGCAAATACACATGCAAAACTGATTACGCGATCTACATTCTCGAGTGCCCTTGCGGGCTCCGGTATGTGGGCAGCACAATCAACGAAGCCTACAAAAGGATTTTACAGCACCTGCGTGCAATTAAGAATGCCGACAGGGCTTATCCTGTAGCCAGGCATTTTGAATTGATGCACAATGGAGACGTCAAAGGACTGATATATTGTGTGATTGATTCTATTCCAGCTAGCCAAAGAGGGGGAAATAGATTGAGCAAGTTGAGAAAATTAGAATCTAAGTATATAATTAAGCTGAATACTAAGCAACCGAACGGTCTTAACATCGAAGAAGATTTGCATAGACACCTTTAATAATTTCGGTGTCTGACAGGTAGTTTCTGCTAAATTCATACACATGAAATCTATTTTGATCATGTTGATTATTGTGTGGACAGCACATCTGTATAATGTATTTACACTTGACACCTAACATGAATTAAGGTAATTGAAAAAAGCATTGATTTGCTTTTATGCATGGTACAACTGTGGTGTTTGCTCACTGGAGCTTTATTTTTTGTAATGTTTTAAGGTGAGTGTGAGATAGAAACACAGTTTGTAATTTTATAACCTAGAAGAAAGTCGGCAACATCTATATAAACCCGATAGATATTTAGGTTAAGCCCTCATGGGCTATATTTTTCGAATTTCTAATTTCGAACCTGTGACAAGCGTTGACAAGGTGTTCATATCATGCACAAATACAGCGTAAGCATGTCAACGCGCGTCATTTTCAATAAAGTTTTCGAATGTGTCAAAATAACCTACAATTAACTCGCAAACAACACTTTATAATAATCACAAGGTTGTCCGTGTTAAGAATTCAAACGTAATTTTTATACATTCTGAACAAATGTATGTTAATCATGTTGAAGTAAATGTGTATAACATCGTTCCATTAATGAATTGTTAAAATCAAGTCTGTCTTTCCTGTCAGTTGACATGTGGTCAGTGACGTACATGATGATGAAAAGACTTTTTTTCTTTAAAATGCTAACCACAACCAGTGATCAAGACTACTGTGTAGACGAAACGCGTTTGGCAGCGGCAGCAATAAAGAAATACTGAATCTCACATGGCGTGGTCGTTTGTGTAAAGGAGTGTAAGGGACTCAATCCAAGGAGTCTTACCGAGACGACGCAACTCTCGATCGGGCGGAGGCAGTCAATACTTGGATATTTGCAGGATATATATATATATATATATATATATATATATATATATATATATATATGCTGTAAGGCTCGTCCTACTTCACAAACTTGAAAAGACGAGGAAGACCCAGGTTCAGTGCAATTTTAAATATTTATTCTTATGCTTGCCATATCGTCACGACGCGTTTCTGCAGATCCCTGTCTTGATCACATGACCATATATAATCTCGTACTGGCATTCACCAGTAGGTAGTTCTAGTTTGGACCTAGTTTCCATAGGAAAAGTGTTTTTTTATTTGCCAATATCTTTGGCGGCGTTTAACGAATCTTTTCGAAAATTTCAATGCTAATGTGGCGGTCAGGTCCACTGTGTTTTGCAAGTTTCGGGTTATTTGTCAAGCAGGAGCTGAGAAAAGGGGGCGGGGCATAGGAAACTTTAGACACTGCTACAGCCCAAACTGATAAATGGAATTACACCAAATTTGGCAAAAATGTAGCTCTTGGTTCAGAAAGCACCTTATTTGTTAAATGGTGCAAATCTGTTCAGTAGTTCCTGAGATATTGAAATATTTCTCAGATATCAAAGTGGGCAGTTGGCAGTGGCGGCTCACATTGGGCATGCTGCAGGGCAGTGGGGCGGGGTGGGGGGCGGTAAACTCGGACAAACGAAGGAACGTAATAATTACTTTCCTCCTTTCCGTCGTATGTCCGAGTTTACTACCCCCACTCTGTCCCTCCCCCGCCCCGCCCGCCTCACCGCCCCGCAACACGCCCTATGCGAGCCGCCACTGCAAGTGGGGATGCAGAGGATCCGCGAACCCTTCCGGTCTCGTTCCTGCAATCTGATTGTCTTCCAGCACTTCTAACCAGGAAGTGTTGGCAGTCACTTCTTACCTGGAAGTGTTGGCAGTCATCTTGTGGCTCGGTTGAACTGAATCACAGGAAAAAAGGTCAAAGAAACATTAAGAATCAAGAAAAGGGGTCAGGGTACAAACCCTCTGACCTTCTAGGCCTGCTCAGGGGGTACCACAGGGACCCCAGGGTCAAACAAAGCATTTTAATAAAAGGTTCAGCTGGATTTGCGCTGGGTCCGTGAATCTGGCCGAAAATATTTTTAAACATGAAGCGTGGGCTCTCAGGCTTCGTTTTCTTTAAGCCCCCGTGTGGGCCAGGTCCCTGGGGCAATCAAAAATAATGAGATGGGGTCCTGCGTGGGCCCCAGGGACCTCCACCTCCCAAGTGCTTATAGATTGAATTCGGGGGGCTATGTGGGACTGCCACCTCCCTGGGGCTAAATTCAAAAGATGGGTGGGGAGACTCCAGCCCCCCCCACGGAGGCCCGGGGACCGCCACCTCCCAGGGTCTATATTAAAAAATACTAGGTTATATTGGGATGTGAGTAAGCGAATCAGAGATTATGTGGATGATGTCATCAGTGATGTAATTTGTGATGCCATCAGTGATGTCATCAGTAATATCACTGACCATGTCATGAGTGATGAAATATGTGACGTCATCAGAAGTGCATTGCGGGTGCACGAGTTATAGCTAGCTCAGCTGACTATAACGGCTGAATTTCACTGGTGTTGTACAAGTGAAATGTCAGCCTAACTATAACATTCTTGTAACCAGTGTTTTTTCTATGAATTTCTAAGGTTTTGTAAATGCTAATACCTAACTATAATGTCCCTGAAACTTGTGGTTTATATATATATATATTTTTTCAAAACACTTGCGCCGCGAGTAAGGCCCACACTACAGAGTGGCAATTTCAAATGCTTTTCATTGCAGCTGGAAGTGAAGCAAAATTGCTTTTACCTAGAGGAGCTAAATGTTTAGCAGCTCCCTGTTTGTAAAAGCAATGCCAGCTCCCACAGGATAAAGGAAATAAAGAAATTAAATCAAATCTGATTGCCACTCTGCTGTTATAGTTAGTATTCCCAAAGAAAGGAATTCCTCTGATATTATCTCCCTAGTAAAACACCTGTTTGACGAATCACCGCAAAAATTATCATACTTATAGCATTTTCTACATTGTGAGATGATGACATTTTTTGGGGTGAATCATTAATGGGGTGCAAGATAAAAGGGTTCCCAAAATGCTTTTTTCCACCAATGCATTTTCCATAGACTATTGTATTTGATGTAGCACAAAAATTGCGGCAGGGATTTACATGTAATTTGGCAGGAATATACACTATCAGGCACATGCATCAAGCGATTTAGGAATCGCAAACGGTGCGAATCGCAAAATTCGGCCGTTTGCGATTCCCAAATCACTATTTGGGATGCATCATCCTAAAAGAGAAGAAATCGCTATTTTTGCGATTTTTCAAAGTGCGATTGCTTTTAAGGAATCGCAATTTTGCGATTCCTTAAAAGCAATGCATGAAACTGAAAAAAATAGCGATTTCACAATTAGAGAGAAAAAATTACCATGAGGTTGGACCTCATGGTAATTTTGTGCATTTTTTTAACTTTCATGTTGTGCACACACATGCCCTTAGGGCATGTGTGTACACAACATATGTGTATTGTTTGATTTCAGGGGTGCAACAGGGTGTCCCTTGGACACCCCTGCACCCTTGAAATCGCAATCTCAATTTGCGATTAGCTAATTGCGATTCGCAAATTGAGATTGTCTTCCCATTCATTCCTATGGGCCTTTAGGCCCATAGGAATGAATGGGAAGGGATTCCTTAATTGCGATTCGCAAAATGCTAATCGCAATTAAGGAATTCTAAGGAATCGCAATTTATTTAGCGATTTCTTAATGCATAGGCATTTGCAATTCCTTAATTGCGATTCCTTAAAAAGCGCAATTAAGGAATCGCAAATGCCGACATTGATGCATGTACCTGTATGTTACAGAGATAGTGCTTTTTGGGTACGGTAGTTAAGTAAAGTAAGTATTTTTTTAAATATAAGGTATTTAAACTTAGTGATATCTGTCACCACTGTACTTTTGTGGAATTCCACAAACGTTTGTAAAACTACCGTGGTACATGGCTGTAAACTTATTTGAAAATATATTAAAAAATATAAATAAATTGCCTTACCTATTACTACGTTAATAAAGTGGTAATAGGTAGAGGACCTACTACTTACCTATATCTAAGGCCCTAACACTCAACGCATCCAAAGTGTAGGTAAAACAATATGGCTGCCTTTTCATTCTCTAAAATCATCCATTACCCAATGATATACTGGTTAGTCATTGCCATGTGCCACAGTATCTCTGCTTGTTTCCAGCCTTCTGGGAAGGTGGTGGAGTTAGAGCTGTTGATGGTGCGATAGAGTTCAGGGGCTATGGTGGTGCCTGCTTTGCTGAAGATGTGATGCGGGCAGGGGTCGGAGGGGGCTCTGGAGTGGATGCGGTTCATGATCTTGAGGGTGTCATCCACGGTGAAGGAGGTCCAGCTCAGTAGGGTCTGATGGGGGTCTGGCATCGTAGGCTGTGGTGGTTTCAGATGGGGTGGGAGGGTCTTGGGTATCCACGCTGTTGAAGCTGTTGTATATCTTCTCGATGTTGCGGTGAAAAGTGGTGCCTAGGTTGTTGCACAGGGCTTAGGAGGAGGGATATCTGCTCTCTCTGTGCTGGGTCTGGTGAATTGTTTGTTGCCTTTGCTTTCTTCATTGTTCTGATGAGTTGGTGGTGTGCGGTGACAGTGGTCTTGGGGGCTGAATGCTCTTCTGTGGTCTTGCTGCTCCTCCATCTCTTCTCGGACCATCTACAGGGGCATCTGGACTCATGAAGGACAGGAGAGAACCATCTGGCTTTCTTGGAGTGTCGCTTGCTTGAAGCTTTCTTCGGGGGAGCCAAAGTGTTGGCACAGTCAGAGATCCATCGGTGGAGGTTGCGTGCTGTGGTATTCGCATCTGTGGATGTTGGTGGAGGGGTTTTGCTCAGGGAGGTGGTGAATTCTATGCTACTCCACTGTACGCTACTGTACTCTATGCTACTTCAGTGTATGTCACTCCACTCTACACCACTTCATTCCACGCTATTCGACTGGATCCCCTCACTCCAGTATACGCCACTCCACTGTATGCTATTACACTCTACTCCTTTACCCCATGCCACTGTATGCCACTCCAGTCCACACCACTCCATTATACTCCACTCCACTGTACGCTCCTCCACTATACACTATTAGACTACACAGCACTCCACTGTACAACACTCCACTTGACACCTCTCCCGCTCCTCTCCTCTGTACACAACTTCTTGCCACACCAGTCCCCTCTACGCTATTACACTGTATGCAACTCCACTCAATGCCTCTTCCTTGTACGCCACTCCACTGTATGCTAATACGCTATACATTACTCCAGTATATCACTCCACTAAACATTACTCCAGTATATACTATTACAATGTACTCCATTCCACTCTATGCCACTCCACTATTTCATTGTATGTCACTCCACTGTATGCTCCTCCACTTTGTGCCGCTACAGTGTATGGCACTTCATTCTACGTTATTCGATTAGACCTCACACCAATGTACGCCACTCCACTGTGTGCTATTACACTTTACCCTCCAACATTGTACGCCACTTCAGACTACACCGCTCCATTATATGCCACTCCACTGTACGCTACTCCACTACACAATGTTACACTCCATGCCACTCCACTGTATGCCACTCCACTATACACTATGACACTATACACAACTCCACTCTACACTGTATGCAACACAACTCTACGCTGCTTCAGTGTATGCCTCTTGAGTGAACTCCACCCCACTTATTTATTTTTTTATGTGAAAGGTTGTATATAGCGTTGGCTAGACCTGGGGGTATCAGAGCATTTTACATGAGCAGAAACAGTTCAGGAAGAAAAAAAACTGTTGTTCAATAGCATAAAACTAAGACAGGCAAGACTAAAACATATTAATTCACAAATGGGCAAAAATCTATTTACATGAGAAGAGGCAGTCAAGAAAGAACTATTTTACACGGTAAACAAGAACGCAGGTACAGCTCAATATTAAGTAACGGGATGAACAAAAATTCTGGACAGGTCAGCAGGTATCAATCAGTCAATCAATCAGAGCATTTATAAAGCATACTACTCACCTGTGAGGGTCTCAAGGCGCTGGGGGAATAGGGGTGCTGCTACTGCTCGAATAGCCAGGTCTTGAGTAGCCTCCTGAAGGTTAGTAGGTTCTGGGTCTGCCGTAGGAGGATGGGGAGGGTGTTCCAGGTCTTGGCGTTGAGGTGGGAGAATGATCTGCCACCCGTGGTTATTCTTCGGATGCGGGGGACTGTGGCGAGGGCGAGGTCGGCGGAGCGAAGCTGGCAGTTCGGGGTGTAGAAGATGAGTCGTCTGTTGAGGTCTGGTGTTGTGGAATGCCTTGTGTGCGTGGGTGAGGAGCTTGAAGGTGATCCTCTTGTTGACTGGAAGCCAGTGCAGGTCTCTCAGGTGGGTGGGATGTGGCTGCAGTGAGGGATGTCGAGGATCAAGCGTGCAAAGGTGTTCTCTATGCGTTGTAGTAGTTTCAGGAGTTTGGCCGAGGCTCCTGCGTAGAGGGCATTACCGTAGTCCAACCTGCTGTGGACGAGGGCCTGGGTGACCGTTCTTCTTGTTTTGGTGGGGATCCACCTCTAGATCCTGCAGAGCATTTGAGGGTGTTGAAGCAAGAGGAAAAGATGGTGTTGACCTTCTTGGTCATGGAGAGTGTTGAGTCAATGATGAACCCTAGGACGCGTGCATGGTCGGTGGGTGTTGCTACTGCTCCCAGTGCGGTCGGCCACCAGGAGTCGCCCCTGCCGAGGGTGTGGAGCCGAGGATGAGGACTTCCGTCTTGTCCGAGTTCAGCTTCATACAGCTGTTCTCCATCCACTCGGAGACCGCTTTCATTCCTTCATAGAGGTTGGTTTTGGCGGTGAAGGGGTCCTTGGTGAGGGAGAGGATCAGCTGGGTGTCATCGGTGTAGGAGATGATGTTGAGGTTGTGCAGTCGGGCGACATGAGCGAGCGGTGCTATGTAGATGTTGAACAATGTCCGGCTGAGGCATAAATCCTGGGGTACGCCACAGATGATCTTGGTGGCTTCAGATCGGAAGGGGGATCGCTCTGGGTTCTGCCGGAGAGGAAGGAGGTGGTCCATTCCAGTGCCTTGTCTCAGATCCCTGCGTTGTGGAGGTGTGTGCCTAGGGTGCGGTGGCAGACAGTGTTAAAGGCGGCTGACAGGTCCAGGAGGATGAGGGCTGAGGTTTTGCCGTTGTCCAGTAGGGCCCTGATGTCATCAGTGGCAGCGATGAGGGAAGTTTCGGTGCTGTGGTTGCTGCGGAACGCGGACTGGTATGGGTAGGGCGTTGATGTTGATGGCCTTGCAGAGATGGGATGCGATGGTGGCGCTGGCTTTGTTGAAGATGTTGTGTGGGCATGGGTCTGACGGAGAGCCGGAGTGAATAGTGTTCATGATTTTGATGGTTTCTTCATCGTTTATGTTGGTCCAGGTGAGTAGGGGATTGATGTGGATGGTGGCCGTGAGGTCGGAGGTCTCGGTGGCTGTCGGGGCGGTCACAGTGTTGAAGCTGTCATGGATATCTGCGATCTTGCGATGGAAGAAGGTGGCAAAGTAGTCACACAGATCTTGAGAAGGTGGGATGAGGTTGGTTTGGAACTGGAATTGGAGAGTTCCTTCACGATGTTGCCGAGCTCTTTGCTCTTGTGTGCGTTGTTGTCTAGGCGGTCTTTGAAGGAGGCCCTTTTGGTGGATCTGATGAGGTGATAGTGTCTGTGGATGGCGCTCTTGTGGGCTGCGTAGCTGTCTGGTGTCTGGTTGCGTGTTGGGGTTTATGTGGATCTGGAAGTGCAGGTGTTCGGCGATGCTGAGGGTGTTGTCGGTGCTGGTCGAGACTCTGGGAGAGTTCCTGTGGACAATGGCGATTCCTCCTCCTGTTCCGTTGGTGCAGTCCCTGCGGGTGATCTTGTAGCCGTCGGGGATGGCTATGGTGATGTCGGGTGCCAAGTAGGAGTTCATCCTGGTCTCTGTCTGGAATGCGACGTCCGGGGAAGAAGATTCAAGTAGGTCCCAGAGTTCGACGGCGTGTTTGTGGGCAGAGCGGGTGTTGAGTAAAATGCATCTGAGGTGGTTGCGTCCTTTCTCAGTGGGTGGATTGGCGGCTCAGACGCTGGTGAAACTGCATTTCCGGCAGGAGAAGGGTCACAAAAGCAGGTGTGTGATCGTCCTGTGTTGAGTGCGTGGAGGGTGCTGGCATCGTAGCGGTGATGGGCGTTGTGGCGTTCGTGGGGGCCAGGGGTTCTTGTGCTGGGCATGGACGGGCGCAGACGGGATTGCATTAGGCACTCCTTAAGGGGAGGTGGGAGGGAGAAGCAGCTGGGAGGCTGGAGCGGGCGGAGAATGGGCGAGCAGGGGGGCGGGGCCGCAAGGGACGCAGCGGAGTGAACGGCGAAGCAGGGATACAGAAGGCAAAACGGGGGGCACAGAGAAAAGGGGGAAAAGAGGGAAACAAGGAACAAAAAAATTACGCAGGTAGAAAACTAAATAAGACAAAAACAGTGAGAAAATTAAGGCAGTAGTGGACTACCGAGGCGGAGGGGCCTCGAACCTCCGGCAGCAGGGGTGACACCCAACAGAGGCAGACAGAAGCACTGGTGGAGCTGTGCGGGGGAGCGACCTGCCTGAGGACAGGGTCAAGGGTCGCTCTCCTCACCACGCAGCGGCCGTCATATGAGGGGAGGTGGGAGGGAGGAGCAGCTGGGGAGCCGGCGGCGAATGGGTGAGCAGGGGGGCGAAGCTGTAGGGGATGCAGCGGCGGGAACGGCGAAGCAGGGATACAGAAGGCAAAAGGGGGGCACAGAGAAAAGGGGCAAAAAGAGGGAAACAAGGAACAAAAAAATGACACAGGTAGAAAACAAAAGAAGACAAAAGCTGTGAGCAAATTAAGGCAGTACCGAACTACCAAGGCGGAGGCAGCGGCGGTGACTGGTAGCAGAGGCAGACAGAAGCACTGGTGGAGCTGTGCGGCGAGGGGGAGCGACCTGCCTGAGGACAGGGTACTAAATAATTCGATTAGTATAGATGGGTGAGAAAAAATTGAGGGAGAGAAGGTATTATCGATGGAGAGGGACTATTAGGAGGAGCTGGAAGGTAAGGGTAGGAGAGGGGGGGAAGAAGGGTGGCAGGGAGAGAGTAAACAGGATGATATATAATAAGGGGGTAGAAGAGATGAGAGGCAGGAAGAAATCTACCTCCTTCAAAAAAGAAGTTAAATCTCTTCTCATGACGAAATTCACTTGAACATTATTTCGGACACTTGGAAGAACCAGCTGTAACTTAAGTCTTTATCTCGAAATACCATGTTCCTTTTGTACATTGTTTCTTTTGTTTAACTACCTTAATTGTAAAGGCTCTTATACCCGCAAGGGTCATGTTCGCGCTATATAAAACCTTTAAAATAAAATAAATAAATAAAGTAAAGGAGAAATCAGAGTGGGGAAACAGAAGGTAGGATCAGAGGCGAGGTTATGGACCCAGATATTTGTTGAGAAGGTGATGTTTGAGGTCTTTTTAAAGCTGAGGTAGGAGGGGTTATAGCACAGGTCCAGATGTTCAGGCGTTCCCGGAGATGATGCGAGAGTGGATTTCTTTTTGAACAGGGGGGTAAGGAGGAGTGCATTAGTGCTTCTCATCGGTCAGGAGCAGCCCGCGTTTTTCAGTTTTTTTGTAAGGTACAACGGGGTTTGTTGGTGAAGAGCTTCATGCATAATGCATGCAGTCTTGTAGGAGGATCTTCCTTCAACAGGTAGCCAATTAAGGGCTTTAAGGGCTGGGGAGATGTGGTCAAAACGTTTACAGTCCATGATTAGTCTGGCCACTAGGTTGAGTACAGATCTAAGAGGAGCTAGGTGTATGTTGGGGGTTCCGGTGAGGATAGCGTTACCATAGTCCATTTTCGAGAGAAATCGAGATTGGACAACCCATTTGAGGTCGTCAGATGTATGAAGGGCTTGATTTTCTTGAGATGTCGGAGAGTGAAGAGAGCTCCTTTAGCTGAGTTTTTTATGTGGTCATTGAGAGAAAGGTTTTTGTCAATAGTGAAACCAAGTGATTTAACCGAGTTGGATAAGGAGAATGAACAGTTGAGGGCATTAATGTCCGAGATCCAGGCTTGGATGGATGGAGAGGCAGTTGTTTTTTGGTGCGAAGAGAATGATTTCCGTTTTTTAGGGTTTAGTTTTGAGATAGTTGGAGTAGAACCAGGTTTGGATCTTACTCAGGGTATTGTTAGATGAAGTACATCAGAGTAGGATCTAATCTTACAGTAAAGTTGGGTGTCATCAGCATAGAGGTGATAGAGGATTCCAGCTTGTTCCAGAATGAGGGTAAGGGTCCCATAAAGAGGTTGAAGAGAGAAGGGGAGAGAATAGAGCCCTGAGGGATACCTAGGGCGACAGGTGTAGGGTTTGAGAGGCAGTCATTGATTTTGATTTGTTGTATTCTATGTTGGAGATAAGAGGCAAACCATTTGAGGACCAGACCATTGAGGCCAAAGCGAGCTTTGAGCGAGTTGAGTAAGGAAGAATGGTGAACTATATCAAAGGCAGCAGAGAGGTAAAGGAGAATAAGTAGGCAGGTCTCTCCATTTTGAGGCGAAAAATGGATGTCATCCACTATGTTTAGCATGGCGGTTTCAGTGCTGCAGCCTTTTCTGAAGCCGGATTGCAAGGAGTCAAGTACGTTGAAATTGCCAATGTGTTTATCCAATTGGAGCAGATCACATTTATCAAGGGCTTTTGAAAGAAGTGGGAGGTTAGGGATAGGGCGGAGAGTGTTACGGTCGTTAGGGTCAGCAGTGAGGTTTTTAGGAGTGGGAGTGATTCTTTCGAGTTGGAGGGAGTCGGGGACACATCCCATGGCGAGGGAGGTGTTAATGATAGTAGTTCAGTAAGGGGTAAAGACGTGGTTAAGATCTTGGACAAGGTTAGAAGGTAGAGGGTCTTTGGTGTGTAAGGTCGACTTTAGTTTGACAATGATGTTAAAGACTTCAAGCTCAGTCATGGGGTGGAAATTATACCAGGAGGCATTGTTTTTCAGCTGTAAGTTTGATAGGCTGGCTTCAGGAGAAGTTGTAACGGGTCGGTGAGTGGAGGTACGGGTGGAGTCAAAAAGTTAGGTAAGTCTATGTCAATCTCAACGTCAAATTGGGGCAGGGCAGGACCTGAGTTAGATGGAAGTATTGATCTATTTTGGCGATTTTATCCGAGAGGAAGTTAACAATTTCCATACATTTCGCTGTTGAGGCCATCAACACTGGGGGGGAGGACGGCAGAAGATGTTTGTTTTCAAACAATGTTAAACAGTTCTCTGGGATTTTTGGGGCAATCAAGTTGTGCTCGAAAAAAGGTGGCCTTTTCATTGAAAATGTGTTTCTTGTAAGTTGATCTCGCGGATCTGAGGAGGGTGAGATGGGAGGAAGAGGGGTGTTATCTCCATGTTCTTTCAATCAGTCTAAGTGAGCGTCTTTTGTTATTGAGATCTGAATTGAACCAAGATTTGAAGGAATTTTTTTTATTTTTGATTTTAGGAGGGGATATTGGTCCAAGACATCCTTAACGGTCTTATTGAAATGTTCAGCGAGCTCATTGGCATTTTGGGAGAGAGGGGTGAGAAGAAGTTGCACTTGGAGTTTAGACTCAAGTTCACCAGTGGGATTTGTTTAAGATTTCTTGTCCATTTCATGGGTTTGATATATTTTGTAGGGGGAAGTAGGGCACGTGATGCAATCTTAAACAGAATGATGTGATGGTCAGACCAGTCAATGGGGATGATGTTGGAAGGGAGGGCCAAGTCATTGTTGGAAATGATGGCATTGAGAGTCACCCCTTTTGTATGGGTTGGATTAAAACATAGTTGTTTAAGGTCATTTATCTCTAGAAGGTTTATGAGCGGCATGACTGTGGGATCCTCAACGTTATTCCAGTGGATGTTAAAATCATCTAAAAAGAGATTTTTCGAGTCGGAAAGTGAGGTTTATGTAAGAAGGTTGGATTATTTCTCCACGAAGAGAAGCGGTTCACTCGGAGGGTGGTAGATGTTATGTAGTCGAATCGGGGAAGAGCTCTGCTCTGTGAGTTCGGCGCCAAGGTAGTCAAAGGTTAAGTGGTCTGTGTTCTTTAAAAGGGTAAATTGAAGTTCATTTTTTTTATTATAGCTAGTCCACCCCCTTTTCTGTCGGGTCTGTCGTTCCTAATGATAGAGTAACTGGGGGGTGAGTAAGTCAAGGACAGCCGTTGAGTGGTCATTGAGCCAGGTTTCCGTAAGGAAGGCGATGTCAATATCTTCGCTGAGGATGGTTTCTGATATTTCTGTCGCATGTCGGACAGCCGATCAGCAGTTCACAAGCATGCAGGAGAGGGGATTAGGATTGTCTTTGGAGGAATTGCAGGAGTGGATGGTGGTAAATTAAACTGGGGTCTGGGCGAGATAGGTGTGGAAGGGATTCTGTTAGTTCTCACAATCACTGGTATGCTGGCGTAGGGGAGGGGATGATCAGAAGTCAAAGGTTGAGGGTTGGTGGGAGTTGCTTTGGTCAATATGGTCGGAAGTGGAGAGGTAGATCACAGCACAGAGAGGCCTATGTGTTCGGAAGCATTGGGGTGTAGTTCTCCATCAGTTATGTTAGGAGATGTTTTGAAAGCAAGAACATAAGGAATCAGTGTGATTGAGGAAGGTCCTGGAGTTAAGGGCTTTGTAATCCTCTCTAAGTTGTGTAAGTTCAATCATCAGGGTAGAAAGATTATGTTCAATGTTAGTTATTGTCTGAGTCATAAGATTGAGGGGGAACTCAGTTACAAAGGATGGGGGGATGAAGTGGTTTCCATTTTGACCAGGGAAGGATGTTTGATGTGTGGAGAGTGGGAGAGGCCAGGAGGGGGAGTCAGAGGAGTGTTCCGGCTGTTGTACGTGGAGAAGGACGGGTCAGTCATAGAGTCAGGGAATGTGTAAGGAGTGATAAGAGGGAGTGAGGGATGTATGGATACGCTACTTTGGGTTGGGAGGGTAGGATGCAGTTTAGAGAGGGAGAGATTGGTGCGGGGGGGTACAGTAGGAAATTCCAGTTGTGCGGGCAGGGAAGTAGGAGAGAGGTCAGAGATAGTGAGAAGGGCTGGAGGTGATCGGTCATTAGAGAGTGTGTGAGTTTGCATGACGGTGTGTGCAGTTGAGATGTCAAGGGGAGGGAGGGTCAGAGCCGGGGCGGTGGGACACAACATATGGGCATCAGGCAGTTGGGTTGAAGAAGGGTTTGGAACTAGTTTGGAGAGTTGGTTGGATAAAGTACTGAATTTATGCTCAAAGATTTTGTGGTGATAATCAGAGGCTTGAATGAGGATATTACCAGTTTTGCATATGGAAATGTCAATTTCACTGAGAAAAGCTGGGGATGGGGTAGTAGACCATTTGAATCCATAGGAATTCTGTTTGATGTGGTGACTGTAAGGTGGCGAAGGAAAATGTTTTTCCATTTGGAGGGGCAAATGTAGTTTATTTTTGTATGAGGTAGGTGTCAACTAATAATGTTTCAGGGTGACGAATCAATAATTTACGTTTAAAAATGTTCTTGGCTGTTTTAGAAAGATTGGAAGGGTATAAGATGTTCCATGATTTGGGGCCATGTCTGGAGAGAGCAGGGTCCGGAGGAGTGAGGAGGGGATTGGGGGGGACATGTTGGGTCCTAAGATGAAAACTGGGGGAAAGAAAAAGAGGGGGAGAGATGTAAAGAAAAAGAAGAAGGGGAGTGAAAACCTGGTGAGAAAATAGTGAGAGAGGGAGGGGGGTCAGTGTTGGGGGGAAGAGAGGTGATTTTGTGTATGCCACTCTCCTATTCGCTACTCCGGTATATGCTATTTCACTCTACGCCATTCCACTGTATGCCACTCCACTCCACTCTACGCTACTCTATTCTATGCTATTCTAGTGGACGCCACTCCACAGTAGGCATTTACACTCTACTCCATTCCAGTGTACGCCATTCCAGTCTACACCCGTTCATTTTATGCCACTGCACTGTATGATAGTCCACGCTATTACACATTACACTTTACTCCACTGTACATTACTATACTAGATGTTATTACACTCTACGCCACTTCACTATAAGGCCCTCCAGTCTATGCTACTTCACTCTACACTATTCCCCATTAAGCCTCTCCACTCTATGCTAGTCCACTCTACGCCACTCCAGTACTCTACTGAATATGACACAAGTCTACTACACTCCTATATCACTCTTCTAGACTCTAAACCACTCTATCTCTTAACACTATACTGTCCAAGTTTGCACTCGATCTATGCCCATACACTCTATGGTACAGCATTCTACTCCACTCTACGACAGTTTCCAACACTGTACAACACAACACTCCACTCTATTGTCGGAGACACCACTCTAATTTATATGTTTCCTCAACTCTACACTACACCATTTCAATGTACGCCACCCCACTCTACTTAAATCCACTCTGCCCTACTCCACTCTACGCTATTCCACTGTATGCCACTCCACTTTACGGTTATCCACTCTAGGCCACCACAATGTACTCCACTCCACTCTACTCTGCTCCATTGTATGACTCTCTCCTCCACTCTATATAAGTCCAATTAATAAATGTCTGCAACACTTCATGGCAACTCTATGGTCCACTCTATGCTCATACACTCCAGTGTATAATACTCTATCCCACTATAGGACACATTTCTATACGACACAGCAATCCATGCTACTGTATGGCACCCCACCTCAATTTATAACAGTTTACTACCTATGCTATGCCAGTACACTCCAATCCATGGCACTCTACTCTATGACACACCAATCACCCTATCATGCTTTACTCCACAGTACTTTACCACTTTCCGACACTTTACTCCTATGTATAACCCTTCACGCCTTTGTACAACACTGAATTATACTGTATGCCACTGTGCACCACTCTGCAATACTGTAGACCACTTTACAACATTGTATGCAACTCCATTGCTCCCCACTTTACTCCACTCTACTCTGACCCAGTACTTAGCTATACTCCACTACACCACTATATGCCACTCAGTTCCATTGTAGTCTATAACTTGTATGCCAATCCACTGAATCACACTCTACAACACGGTTCTATACACCACTCCACTCTACAAAAGTCAACTAGACTATATGGCTCTCCATACCACTTTAATGTTGTGTACATCACTTTCCAGTGCTGTACGACACCCCATTGCACTCTAATGTTTACAGTTTATGACACTTTACTCAACGTTAGGCTATGCCACTCCATTCTAGTGCACTTCCTCCACTATAGTCTGAGACATGCAACTTCTCTCTCTGACACTTTACTCCACTCTACACTACCCCACTCCAGTGTATTCTACTTCATTATGCTCCCTCTATGCCACTCCACTGTCCAACACTCTACTCCACTGTATGCAGTTCCACTCTATAGCAGTGTACTACACTCTATGCCTGTCCACTCTACGCCACTGTACTACCCTGTATGACAATTGATGACAAGCCATCAACGTCTCTCTATGATAAGCCACTCCACTCTATGACACTCTCCTCCACTGTACTCTACAACACTCCACTTGACATTAATCTATTATATGAAACTATTTCACCCTACTCCACTTTACTCTACTGTGTGACAGTCTACGACATCCTACTCTACTGTTCGACACGAGATTCCACTGTAGAACTTGCTGTGCTAGTCTACGATGCTTGGTGGGTGTTTTTTCAATGGTAAAAATATTAAATCTGTGACATCGTACAAATACTTGGGCGTTTATATGGATTCCAAGGACTCTTTTCTAAAACAGAAAGAAGTGCTCAAAGCAAAAGCACTGTCTCTTGAAGCAGCATCAATGAAATTCTCGAGACAGCTACTTGGCCCTAGCTTATCCCCATCCTGACAGTCATGAAGGCAAAGGTTACAAATTATCTAATCTACGGTCAAGAAATTATGTTGGGAGCAATTCTTTAAGGCTGAATAAAATAACAACTAGAATTTTTAAACGAGCCTGGCACCTGCCGAAATCAGCATCAGCAGCTCAGATCAGGCACAAGTTTGGCCTTTTGAACCATGAGGGTGTCGGAGCAAGCGCGTTCATCAAGTTGTGTCATAGATTGCGCAACTCAAGGGAAGGAAGTCTGGAGGCCATGTTGTGGCAAGAAATATCAGCCAGCCAATCCAGTCAAAAACACCAACGTTACCTTGAACACTCCGTGCGACTGCTTGACGTTGTGGATTACTGGGGTACTAATCAACCCCAGCAGGCATTAAAACTGTCTATTAAAAGAAATGTTCAACTCTGGTCTTTCCATCGGGACAGGGCACAATTGTCTAAAAGAAAACATGCCTGGTCCTTAATCGCGGAGCTCCAACCCAGATCAGAGGCCCCTATCTTTCAAGCACTTATGCAGCCGTCTGGAAGAAAAGATTTATGGTACTGAGAATGGGCGAATGGCCCTTTTTAAAACATCTGCCAACATGGCGCCACTCAAATGATGACATTAAATGTAGGGGCTGCAGTCATCACTCAGAATCAATTGAGCAGGTGGTGTGTGTTTGCCCCGCAATTTTTAACGGAGTTTGATCATGCCGGCAAGCCATTATAGCAGCAATGAATCCCAACAATACGATGCTTAACATCAGGTTCACAAAATGTGTTATTAAAACTGCAAAAAAACATACATATGCAGGTTTTCAAGAACCATCGTCGTAATATGGCTGAGATACCCGCCACCCCCTCTCGACGCAATCCCCAAGGATGGCAAAACGGAAACGGTTCTGAACTTTTGGAAGGCGGGAGGGCGTGACCCTCCCGGCCGTATTTATTAAAATATGAAACAAAATCAAAACATTAAAATAACAGTTTCATATTATGTACAATTTCATTTCCACATTACGATGTTTGGCTAACCTTAACATATTTCTAATACAAAGGTTCTCCTAGCCGAACTAACATCCTGCAAAACATTTAACTTGAAATTGTACATCCTAACGTTAAGGGCCAACGGCAAGGTCGTAACCGGTGTCAGATCCCTAAACCAGAATTACCCCCCCCACTTGGGAGGGGCGACCGCACAGAGGCTGTACCTCAAATGCATCTACCAATTTCCCTTGACTTGACGGGGGCCCCAATGAACTCGACGCCATTTAAAGGTCGTCCGAGGACTCGTGTGAGATGTCTAGAAGGTAGCGTAAACCCCCTCCCCACCCCACACAACTTACCACATCTGCCGTCGCAGATGTCCTGGCCCCGGGAAATTCCCCAGGAGGGGCCCGTAGCCCCTCCTATCAAGGAAGGGGCCTTGACCGCCTTTCCTTTTCTTTCGGCGGCCCATCCTTAGAAGGGACCGCCTCCCCGTTGAGGGGCCAATGGCCACCTCCCCCGGGCGCTCCCATCCGTAATGGGTGACGCCCCCCCATAGGGATCTTCCAATTACTGCTCACCGATCATGACCTTACCGCCCGACCAAAATAAATACGACAATTAACTAAATTACTAAATTAAAAGACAACCATAACTACTTCACGTATGATTACTGATCGACACTAGTGCAAAACTTTATTCAAAAAAACATACTCTAGATGATCATTCTCTTTATTGCATACACAAATAACACGTCCATCATCGCAACCTGTAAGAAATAGAGTTACCACATCAAAACTTTATTTAAAAAAACCACTTGCTGTCTTCAGGGGCTGGTGGGTGGGTCAAAATTGGCTCTTCGTTCCGTCTCGAGCTCACGTGCAGCGGGGAGGTGCAGCTTCAGAGCACAGGAACAAGAGGATGCTTTCTTGGCTTGTTGCTCCTTTTATCCGTCTTCGGGTGGGCGTAAACCCGCCTCCGCCTGCCCCCCGGGAGCGTGGTCGGCGGCGTCAGCGTCTAGGACAACCCACTCCAGGGCGGGAAAAAGGCGCGCCCCGGCTACGCCGCTTCGGGCATACCAGCCGAGACTCGCCTCCCGCCCAAGATGGCCTCCCGGGGGGATCGGGGTACTCCACCATACGTTCGGGGGGACCGAGTGGTCGCCCCTTTCCATATGGCTGAGATACCCGCCACCCCCTCTCGACGCAATCCCCAAGGATGGCAAAACGGAAACGGTTCTGGACTTTTGGAAGGCGGGAGGGAGTGACCCTCCCGGCCGTATTTATTAAAATATGAAACAAAATCAAAACATTAAAATAACAGTTTCATATTATGTACAATTTCATTTCCACATTACGATGTTTGGCTAACCTTAACATATTTCTAATACAAAGGTTCTCCTAGCCGAACTAACATCCTGCAAAACATTTAACTTGAAATTGTACATCCTAACGTTAAGGGCCAACGGCAAGGTCGTAACCGGTGTCAGATCCCTAAACCAGAATTACCCCCCCCACTTGAGAGGGGCGACCGCACAGAGGCTGTACCTCAAATGCATCTACCAATTTCCCTTGACTTGACGGGGGCCCCAATGAACTCGACGCCATTTAAAGGTCGTCCGAGGACTCGTGTGAGGTGTCTAGAAGGTAGCGTAAACCCCCTCCCCACCCCACACAACTTACCACATCTGCCGTCGCAGATGTCCTGGCCCCGGGAAATTCCCCAGGAGGGGCCCGGAGCCCCTCCTATCAAGGAAGGGGCCTTGACCGCCTTTCCTTTTCTTTCGGCGGCCCATCCTTAGAAGGGACCGCCTCCCCGTTGAGGGGCCAATGGCCACCTCCCCCGGGCGCTCCCATCCGTAATGGGTGACGCCCCCCCATAGGGATCTTCCAATTACTGCTCGCCGATCATGACCTTACCGCCACAGGCCGGATAGTTGACCGGCTATCTGGACCCCCCACAACAACTCCTGCCTAAAGGTCATGTTCTAAACTCTTTAGCCAAGCTATGAGGTCTCCTATGAGTAACTCATTCCCCACCCGGGACAAATGGACCCCATCTCCCAAATACATACTGTCCCCCTTGATACAACCATGCGGAATAGAATGCAGTGTACTTGAACGAAACAATCTACCCAACTTGTTATTTACTTTCTTCACTGAGTGATTCAGAGCAGAAACCGAAATCGCCCACGCCACACTTTTCGTGGAATCATATGGGACCATGCAATTGTGCACCCTGGAACTCTTCTCGCCAACCAACTTACAAAGCATTGCCTCGAGAAGCAGTCGTCTACCAGTGGTTACCAAATCATTACCCCCAAGATGGACTATGATTATAGACGGCGGTGACCTTGTCCGCCCTAACAAACCCTCGAAAAAGGATTGAAACTGGTCAATACAGAGCCCGCCCCTTCCGTAGAAGGTCACCCTGTACCCGTATTCCCCAGCCTTGTGAATCATGTCACCTGCTTAGAATACGTCCGCGGCACGCCTCACGTATGAGTGGCCCACGACCCACAACACTTTTTCCGCAGCCGGTGATGTTTGACCGCTGGTTCCCAGGTGTCGGGTCGACTGCACAGTCCGCCCCGCCTCGTAAGCTTGCGAAACTGTAAACCAAACAAAAACAAGAAGCGTGAGTACATGATAGCAGCTTCACAACATGTGCAACCGCACATACCTTTTGTAACAATTCGAGGACCAACGCCCCAAACGTTTCACTTTTTCTATACTCAGACCCCTGGCTGTAGCCTCAGTAGCAGCCCCTATCCGAAAGGAATGGGTCCCAAACTCGCCGGGGTTCAAGCCCGCGGCCGAAAGCGCCATTGCAAGCACCTGCTGGAACTGAAACCTCATCAGTGGGGTGGCATCAGCATGCCTCAACAAGGTCCCCCCCCATGATGACGCCCTCTGCGCTAAATATTCCTCTAAGCAAACAACAGGGCACATGGGGGATCCGGGAATCCGATGTATTACTACACAATCCCCTATCGCACCCTGATCGGCCTTGGACCTGACAAACGAGACAGTCATTGTCTCCCTCTTTACCTGAATGTGCTCTCAGCACAGTCTCCCCACCGTATCCCGCTTGTTCTTAGCCACCAGTTCGCTTACCCGCATTGCCCCATGGAATGCTAACGCAAAGGCGGCCCGGAATAACACTGTTTCATACCGGGATGAACATGTCGCAGGGAGTACGGATAATAACAGGGCCAACCTATCCAGACCTATTGGGTGCCTCTCATCTACTCTGCGACCCTCAAGGCGTTGCCACCCACGTAGCGCTTTCTGCACCACAAAGGACGCTGTCGGGTCCTGGATCCCATGAGCCCTTGCCATAAAGGAAATGGCGGCCCGATGCCTCTGGGCCGTAGCTACTGATTTGCCTGCCTGATGTAAAGACAGCAAGAATTTTACGACAAGCTCTTCCTGACCCCAAAGCTCCCCCCTGGCAGAACCCAAAAAGGACCAATAGGAACGGAACGCCCCTTCATATGCCTTCCTTGTCCTGGGTGCTAAACTCTCTCCCACGAGGTTTTTTAGTTCGGGGCACCGAGAGACCAGAGAGCTTCGGGAAAGGGTGCCGCCACCGGGTCCGCTGTGGGCAGAAAACCCCAGAAGGCCTGCATACGGAAACGAGAAAGCGCATCAGCCGCTTGGTTCAGCACCCCTGGGACATGTCGCGCCCTAAAGAGCACATTCAACTGCATACACAACAATACAATTTCTTTAAGCAGTCTCAGAATCCATTTGCAACGTGCTGCCTGACTATTGATACACTCAACCACGGTCATGTTATCAGACCAGAACACCACAGAGTGATCTCGGAACCCCTCAGGCCATGTTTTCAGGGCCACCAAAATAGGGAAGAGTTCGAGGAAAGCAATGTTACTTGTCAGCCCGCACTCGTGCCACCATGTCGGCCATTTCCGAGCCGACCATTGCGTACCGAATATGGCGCCAAAACCTATACTCCCCGCCGAATCTGTCCACAGCCCCAGCTCCTCGGAGGACACCGCCGGCTTGTACCAGACAATTCGACCATTGAAATCTGCCAGGAATGCCAACCAAATGCGCATGTCCTGACGAATCTCTGCCGAGAGCCTCGTGCGGTGATGTCCCTCCTTATGGCCGACCATGGCTTGTGCAATCGAGCGGGAAAAGGGGCGGGCCATTGGGATTACTCTAAGGGCAAAATTCAACTGGCCCACCGTTTGTTGCAATTGATGCAGGTTTACCTTAGTCTCTCGAATACATGTTTCAAGGGATGCCCTGAATTTCAACACCTTCTCTTTGGGCAACCGAAAACAACCATCCTCCAAGTTGAGCTCGATCCCCAGAAACTCGAGTGAAGTCGAGGGACCCACAGTCTTACCTGGTGCCAATGGCACGCCAAAGTGATTCATTAAGACACAAAACTCTTTTAAAGCCTGTCCACATTCTGGATCCCCGGCTGCCCCCAGGAACAGAAAGTCATCGAGATAATGCATCACATGCTGAAAACCCGTCTTTCTTGTGAATACCCATTGCAAAAAACAACTGAACTTCTCAAAATAAGCACAAGATATGGAGCAACCCATTGGCATACATTTATCCATGTAATAGCGACCCTGAAACATGAAACCAAGGAGACGCTGATCGTCTGGGTGTACCGGGAGCAACCGGAACGCTGACTCGATGTCTGATTTGGCCATCAGCGCTCCGGGCCCCAGGCGATTCAACATGGCGACGGCCTCATCGAAAGATGCGTACCGCACCGAACAAACTTCCGGGTCTATCGCATCATTCACGGAAAGACCTCGTGGGGCTGACAAATTATGTATTAGCCTAAACTCACCCGGGTCCTTCTTGGGGACCACCCCTAAGGGGGAACAAACAAAGTTAGCAACCGGTGGCAAATCGAATGGACCGGCAACCCGCCCTCGAGTCACCTCTTTCCCAATCTTTACCTGTACCACCGCCGTATGCTGCAGGACCGACAGTTGGTTCTTACAACTTGTTTTACCCGGAAAATCCCCCACTGGAATGCGGAAACCATACGAAAACCCGTCTCGCAACACCCCAGCGGAGACATGATCCGGGTATTCATTGAGCCAAGGAATCATTGCCATGGTATCAACCGGGGTAGGTAAAGGCGCCCCTCGGACTATTTCAGACCTGTTTGGCGCTTCCCCTACCACCGTTATCACCCGTTTTGGCTCTGCACATGGTCTCGGGATGAGAGGACTGTCCACACCCCCCACATTCGTGTCTAAACTTGCATGACCCCTGAGGCCTTGTACATTTTCCCCTGTTAAAATTCCAACAAATCCCCTTTTTACCTGCGTTGCCACTCGACTTCGAGTGATGCTCGTTACCTGCACCCGTCCGAAAGGGTGTCCCAGAGGTTTGGCGGGAAGACTCACCCCCGCTACCCCCCGACAATGGTACCTTTAACATGCCTGAATTCTCCATTTTTTGCCAAGAAATGGAGTCATAACAATCCCAAGTTAGAGCTGGGTCGTGCTCCTTAGCCTTCCTAAAGATATTGTCATAACAAAACCACTGATTGCCCTTGTACGCTAGAGAATACTCCATAATACGTGTCTGATAAATAGGTAATTCCGTCAACAACTCAGGCCTTCGCTCACCCATAATGGAGGTGAAAATGCCAAACGCTCTGCCCCAAGTACCTATGTTCTCGTCGACCTTAAAGGCGGCCATTTTGGCGCGCCAAACACTCGGATGCATAAGCTCTTTTTGGGCCTTCACATGCTCGATCTTGTAATGGTCAGTAAGCAAAGAAAACATGTTCACATACTTATCAGCCCAAATCTTTTCCTTAATTTCGAGTGGAACATGCTGGGCCACTTTCTCCCTTTGCGAGGGTACAGACCCCTCCCCCGCAATCGGCAGTAGCCGCTTACCTGAACTAGGTGCTGTACTTGCTGCCGAACTTGCGCCTGCTGCGATCTCAGCCACCGGAACCTGCGGGGGAACAGAAGATGGTGCCTTCGCAGCCTGTCTAGATTCCCGCAATTGCCTCATTACTGCCCTGGCGTCGTCCGCCGCGGTGCCCTCACTATCCTTTCCCAACCACGCTGCCAGTTGTGCAGCCAACTCGGGAGGCATATCTTCTCCGTTCACGGGGGTGACTACCATGGGGATCGGATGCCCCTCCTTCGGAACCGGGATTGGCTCCTCTATCGGTGTATCGGGAACCGGGGCCTCCCCCCCAGGTGCCCCCCTCTTGGACCTCTTGCCTCTCCCACTAGGGACTACTCCCGGCAATGCTGGTCCGACGATTCGCTTCGGGCCTCCCTCCCGGTTCTTTACCGCCATCTGTTTCTTCAACTCGGCTACCTCCTTTACGAGCATGCGGAGCATCTGATCGGTACCGACCCGCTTTCCGACTTTCTTGCCCGGCATTCTCCAACGAAGATATCTGTAAAACAAGAACAAAATTACAACGCTCAAAATTGGCTCTTCGTTCCGTCTCGAGCTCACGTGCAGCGGGGAGGTGCAGCTTCAGAGCACAGGAACAAGAGGATGCTTTCTTGGCTTGTTGCTCCTTTTATCCGTCTTCGGGCGGGCGTAAACCCGCCTCCGCCTGCCCCCCGGGGGCGTGGTCGGCGGCGTCAGCGTCTAGGACAACCCACTCCAGGGCGGGAAAAAGGCGCGCCCCGGCTACGCCGCTTCGGGCATACCAGCCGAGACTCGCCTCCCGCCCAAGATGGCCTCCCGGGGGGATCGGGGTACTCCACCATACGTTCGGGGGGACCGAGTGGTCGCCCCTTTCCATTTGTACATCTATGAACAAACCGGGATTCTTGTGTTCTTTATTATATTTCGAGACACTTATCGATGGTACCTTTACTTGTTTTCCTGAAAGTTAGGGCTGGGTCGCATACCCATCAACAAGGTTATTATGTTTTAACATATTTTAGCTTGTTTGTTGCTAACTTTTGATATATTTTGTACCACTGCATCCTTTTAATATTTTTAACTTCTTTCTGTTGCATTTAAAATGAACAGTGTTTTCTTGGTTGTTTTTTATTCTATTTGTCATGATTTTAAGTAATCAAACAATAAACAACACTACATGATGCTTGACTCCATTATATGAGACACCATGCTACAAAAGTACTTAACACTTTACTGCACTCTACGATATGCAACTACACTCTACTCCATTCAAATCTAATCCACAATACTCCAGTCTATGGCAACAGATTTTATAACACACTTTTCCACTATACTGTAGGACTCTCCACATAACAAATTGCGTTACTGGACTCTATTATTTGAAACACATTTTTATTAAAAAATTTGAAAACGCAATTCAATGAAAAAAACAAAGTCTAAAGCTTAGTTATAGTCAGGGACATGTATTTTCCCTGATCAAACCAAGTTCAAACTACACAAACTTTAAAAATTCTAACCTTATAGTTATAGCTTTAATTTACAATTCATTAACCACCTTCAAGTTATTATAGGTAGCTGACGTCATTACACACTCTTTTCAGCTCGCAAACCAGACAACACTAACTATAACAGGCCACTCTACCATGAACTTTGTTGTGACAAATAATGTCATAATGTCATTTGAGATGTTATAAGTGTTGTTATGAATGGTATGATTTCACATGCTATAAGGGATGTAGTATGCAAGGGTATAAACAATTCATGGAAAAGATGTGAGTTATATGTAATATAGTGCGATAATTGAGGTGACAAGTTTGTTCAGAGGTGCGCTACTTACAGAAATTTGGAGGTGGTGCATCAATGATGTCATTTGAGATGTCATCAGTAATATCACTGACCATGTCATGAGTGATGTAATATGTGAGGTCAAAAGCAGTGCATTGCGGGGGCATAAGTTATAGTTAGCTCAGTCCAACTATAACGTCCCTGTAACCTTTAGATTTTTCAGTAACTATATATATATATATATATATATATATATATATATATATATATATATATATATATATATATATATATGTGATATATTATGTGATCAAGGCCGCAGGAATGGCCGAAACGCGTCGTGACATGCTGTTTTATGGGAAATAAATGAATGCTGCACAAAGTTGGTACATGCCTCATGTTTCTGCCTGAGGGACAGAGTGCTGTCGCCGCTGCGAGGTATTGCAGATATATTTATATATATATATATATATATATATATATATATATATATATATATACATTCAGCTCCAAAGTTACCCACAAGTTTGAGGAAGCACTCGGGCAGCAGCAGTGCTCGGCAGACCACACACGCAGCAGGAGCAGCCTGACGCGTTTCGGAAAACTTCCTTCCTCATAGGCTTAGTCCCACAGAAGAAACAGCAATTTAGCCCACACTACATTTATTGTTTAAACCGCCTTCTGATAGGCCACTTCATAAGCCCCATCGTGATTGGTGGGCACGCCACTCTGGAATTCTGGGACATGTAGTGCGGCAATCACACCCTGATGGGTGCTGTGTCCTCTGGGTCCTTGATGCAAAGCCCTTCAATGGGCCCCACTGTGCACGCAGTCTGAGTTCCTGGTGCTGCTTGCCCCGTGTGGAACTGGACGTATTTCCAGCCCCTAGCCCGCTTCTCCAATTCTAACAGTGGTGCTCCCTCCACGGCTGGGCAGGCGCGAAAATATGTAAAATAAATGTAGTGTAGGCTAAATTGATGTTTCTTCTGTGGGACTAAGCCTATGAGGAAGGAAGTTTTCCGAAATGCGCCAGGCTGCTCCTGCTGCGTGTGGGGTCTGCCGAGCACTGCTGCTGCCCGAGTGCTTCCTCAAACTCAAACTTGTGGGTAACTTTGGAGCTGAATAAATATATATATATATATATATATATATATATATATATATATATATATATATATATATATATATATATATATATATATATATATATATATATATATATATATTCAGCTCCAAATGATCTCCTCTCGCGAAAAGCAGGAAAACAGCACTCCGGGGGTGGCAATTTCAACGGTCTTTATTTTTCATGCAACAAACGCGTTTCGGCGTTTAGCCTTTGTCAGTGTCAATGACACTTGACTCGTGACTACTGATAAAACCTTACATTTGTAATGGCAACAAACAAGGGACTAACCCATTAATGTCAAATAAAGACACCATCTTTGAATGAGTAATGCAACATACAAATACATTACCAATCATCAGACCGTGAATTGGTTTTTAAAGATGCAAATGGTAAACAGACATATACATGGAACATACCACATGATCTTACTGTGGATCGGCAATTGTCCCTTGTAAGTACATCAACCTAACCGTAGGTTCCATTACTAACAGCAACACTAACAATAATTAATCTAATTCATTATCAATTTATCCATCTCAACAATGTTCAATTAATCCTAAAAAGATATGTAACACAATTTCTTAAGTTCATTAATAGAAAAAGCAAAAAAATTCCCTTTTCTTTTTTTCTCTTTCATCTCCAATCATGTTCATCATAAAAACTTCCCTTCACCAGAACAGAAATTCTTATTATATGAAAACCATAATCAGAACTCAGCAATTCATTTATCAGAATCATAGCACAGCAAACCATACTATTTCATTTTCCCAGGTGCACTGCCATCTCCTCACCACTATTCAGACCTCTGGGATGTTTGGTAGACAGATCAATAATATACCTCGATTCAAGCCTCCTTAGCCGCCTCAACCGGTCCCCTCCCCTTACATTATGCGGCACACAGTCTAGTCCGAAGAATTGCAGCTTACTTCTATCTTTGCTGTGATGCTCAGCAAAATGCCGGGTCACCGGATACGCAGGATCTACTTTATCGATGGCCCGGAGATGCTCCAATATCCTCATCTTCAATTGGTTGATCGTACTCCCGATGTAGCGCAAGCCACACGGGCAGACCAAACAGTAAACTGCGTAGGTGGTACTACAGGTTATAAATTTCAATATCTTCATTGACCTCCCTGTGTCCTGTATATCATAATTTAGGACCCTTTTGCTTGCTGCATAAGCCTTACAGCGGCCACAAGGGTAGAAACCATTCATTTCCTTCAGGGTTCTTGCCTTGACACTCGGTTTCTTTAGATGGCTTCTCACCAACATGTCCCCTAATGACCTAGCTCTGCTAAAGGTCACCAAGGGATGTGGCGGTAAGTCATCTTTCAGCACATTATCCGTGAGGAGAATGTGCCAGTTCTTCCTCATCATGGTTCTCAGTTGGTTCGCTCCCGACGTATATGGGGTCACCATCCTGAATTTACCTTCTCTACTCGTTTCCCTTTTCAGCGGTTTCTTTTTCAAAAGTTCTACCCTCGTGATTCTCCTAACTTTTCTTAAGGTGTTCTGCAGCTGTGTCTCATCATAACCTCTGAGGCTGAATTGCGCCAGGCAATCAGAGGCAGCCGTCTCAAAATCCTGGTCCCGCTGATGTAAATAATTAATTTACTCTCTTAATTTCTATGCAGGTAAGTACTTAATCAATGATAACTCAATCAGAAGGAAAGAAAACAGAGTCCGTGGTGTTAGAGTTTCTAAGGGTTTTATTCCTCATAAAGGAATCAGGATATCATGTTCTGACCACCACAGGGGTGTCAGAAGGGATAGATGAGCGCGCTCTCGTTTATTGACAATACATAGCTTATATACTTGATTTACATCATAAAGTTCAATGTAAGAGGCGTAACAGCTGAGAGAAGACAAGATAACAGTATACACGTGGTACCAATACATCATCAAGAGGCGTAAACTAGGCGTGAACTAGAGGTGTGTGCTAGAAACGTCACTGATAGGTGACGCAAGTGGGTGGCACCAAGGGGTGGTGCTAACAGAATGTTGCAATGTCAGCAGAAATCGGAAGCTTGGATGCGCGCGCAGCTGCATGACGTGTGATTGACGGGGTGCAGGGGACTTGACATTTACACTGACGGAAAGAGACTGAAGTCTGGCATGTCAGATCAACTTGTACTTCTATCATATCTGATATCTGATGTTTTAAGAACTATACTATCTGGGCGGAAAGGTCTCTAGGGCAGAGGCTATTCTATGCTAACTGTGGATGCGTGTATGAGCGCCTGAGTGTCTACATGTAGAGCGTGGGGGCACGGGGCCTTCCTTGGAAGCATGGCAACGGAGGCTATGAATTACTTGCATTAAGACAGGTCGGCCCTTTTGGCTCTGCAGCTGGAGAGGATGTTTACAGGATCTAGTAGGCAGGAATGTATTCTCGGGGAGCGGAACAGATAACTCGAAGGTTATAGTCAGTCTTGGCAGAAAGCAGGCTTGAGCTGAGCGCGAGGGGCCGCGCTGAATGTAGGACAGAGTTCACGAGTACAGAGGTAGCCTGGGCAGAGTCAGGAGCCACAAAAGAGGTTCAGATGGCAGGAATTCAGGGCCTACCCTGGCTAGAGCAGAAAAAAGTGAAAAGTGTACTACAAAAAGACGGTGGCATAGCATACTTAGGAACGGACTACATAATCCATTCATGGTGCTTCTGAAAGAGGACAAGTTGACGGTGGACGCAAATGTATTTGCGTCTTCATAGCTGGCACAGGAGGGAAGTTACATGCACTTTAAGCTGGTACATGGAGTCGGTGGGGTACGCGCTAGGGAACACAACATGGCCAAAATGTAATTTTCCTCATTCCCTCCTTGTTCCCTGCGGACCCTTCATGAAATATCGATCCTCATGAATCGATCAGTCTGTTCTTGTAACATCATTTGTTCTTCTTTCTTTCGGTTACGTTTTGAGTGAAAACTAGAATGTTCAATGCAAGAAGTGGCACACAGTCCACAGATCGCTGGCCCACACTGTAGGCACAGGCAGCAACTGAATACTAGGACTAGGCCAATGCCTAGGAAGGATAGGATCTTCCATCCCCAAGCTGTTAACGTTGTCCAGAACCAACCGGACCAAGTCCAGGTGCCTGGATTCTGATGTATCTGATTTGCAATCTTATGAAGACGGGTGATAGCTTGATATACAGAGGGTGCATTTTGTGGAATGAAAACACAGCAGCTTGACCCGATGACCTTACAGGCTCCACCTCTATCTGCCAAGATGACGTCAATTACAAGACGATTCTGAAGGACAACAACCCGCATAGCGGACTGCTCTTCTGTTAAGTTACCTAAGGCGGAGGTAGTTTCATTTACTACGGCTTCAAGTGTTCTAGTTAATCTGCGTATTAATTTACTATTCTGGACAGGGCCTAAAAAGAAAAAGAATCCTTTATTAAAGTCAGTGTACTGTTCCCATGCCGTTTCTGTGTAGTCGACAAGGGGGGCATCTCTTCTGGGTCTATTCTTTACTAGATTGCTATTTCTATGGTAATCAGAAGGAGCTAGAAAAACAGGTGGCAGAAGGAATGCAATGTAACAGGTACCATCCCAATCTGGAGGTAGACGAATGTATGCGGTATGACCACAAACAAAGTAAGAATGACTGATAGCTTTGAAAGATGATTTTCCATCATCACTGAATTCGACCACAGTAGTGCATTTACTATGACCTAAGTGTACTGAACCTTTCTTCTTGATACATAATTCACCAGTGACTGGTAGTACTGACATAATAGGTAGAACTGGTGTGGCTTCCGATTCGACAGTAAGAATCATAAGGCTAATTGTGTAATTACCTAATCCATATACTTCATTTTCTAGATCAGTTCCTATTCTAATGGGGAGTCCCTCCTTATCCGGGTAACAGACGTCTAGTAGGACCAAGTTCAGGTTTCCCCAAACCCAACCCCCATCGAAAACAGCAATGTCGGGATCTAAAGAATTAATTATCTTAAACCATGCTCCACAGGAGCCATTGTGAGTGAACGGATACGGAAAGAGAGGCAGAGCTCCCTTGTAATTCTGGTAGGGAGGGAGTCGGCCACATATCCAGCAATTTGTAGCATTGTTAGTTTGATGAGAATGATGTAACATACTAATGAATGTATTGTTGCGCAGCGCAAGTCTGTAAGAAAGCTCATGAGGAGGTAACTCACTAAAAGTGTGTTCGGCAGAGACATTGTAAGCAGATTGTTCACGCTTGAAAATAGGATAGTATACAGGTAACAAGATGCTAGCAATAATGATTAATATACTGAGAATAAACATGATTATTAGCGTCACTATGCAGTGACTACGAAGTGATTTGCAGTATGTTCTTTTCTTTTCCTCTCTCTCTCTAACTCGATCTAGGGATACATGTCAGAAACTATTTAACCGATTCACCTAGGGGAGGACTTAAACAATTAAACTGTCTGACTTGCTAGATCGTAACTTCATACGGTATTGTTCTTGAGGAGTCTTTTCTCTTTTAACTTCAGTAAAGTCTTTGGGATCACAGTCTCTGGTGGGGGTGGGTGTGTCTTGTTCCGGTTTCAGTCCTGGGAATGTTTTGATATGGCTTAGGTGGACCCACCCCTTTCTGCCTTCCAATTTGACTGCGGTCTTTGTCGTAAGAAGAACGGTCTTCGGAGACTTCCAGCGGGGCTCCAACGGACTTTTCCTGTCGAAGTTTCGGACTAAAACAACATCTCCGGGGCGGACGTCATGCTCCTTCACTTCGGTGTTGTCAGGGAAGGCTGCGGCAACCTGTGAACGACATGATTGGAGTGCAGACATCAAGGAGGCAAGGTAATCTGTCAACATATTAGAATCAACATCGGTTATCTTTTTAGGAACGGGCGTCCCCCACATATTCGGTGGTCTGCCAAAGACCACTTCGTACGGAGATAGCCCTGATCTCGAATGGGCAACCATTCTCATATAGAATAGTGCCACTGGCAGGGCGACTATCCAGTCAACCCCTTTGTCCTGACATATTTTTGCGAGGCGGATCTTTAATGTCTGATTATGCCTTTCTACAAGGCCTGCTGCTTCTGGATGTCGGACACAATGGAACTTCCACTGGTATCCCAATAACAAGGAAACTTCTTTCATTAGGGCAGACGAGAATGGCTGACCGTTATCTGAGTACACGACACGGGGCAAGCCGTACCGTGGGAAAAATTCACGAACCAACTGTTTGGCAGTGGTCGGAGCAGTGTAATCTGGGACTGGGTATGCTTCGGTCCAGCGGGACAGAGCACAGACAACTACGAGAACATATTTAAATCCTCGACAACGGTCCATCTGGATATAATCCATCTGGAGGACTTCAAAAGGGTGATCGGGAGGATGAAATCCACCTTGCTCTACAGGGACGCTTTTACCTGGATTGAACTGACAACAGATCATGCAAGTACGCACTTTCTGTTTTGCGGCTGCTCGTAAGTGTTTATTGTTCCAGAGATTTTGCAAACTGTCTAGCATTGCTTTCTCTCCTAGGTGGGCAGGACTATGTGCTGTATTTATCATGACTTGAACCATAGAGTCAGGGAGAAACCATGTAGATTTTCCCTTCGTCATCCAACCTTGATCTGTCTGGACCCCTCCTAGTTCGATCCATTTCTTTATTTCGTCTGCAGTAGCATGTGTCTGAATGTCAATAACATCTAGTGTGGGGTCCCTGACTGTCATACAATTTGTCGGATCTGCTATCTTTGTCGTGTCAGTTGTCTGAGTGTGAGTCAGTGCTGTATGTTTTGCTGTCTGATCTGCCAGGTCGTTACCCTGGGAAACAGAATCTGTGACCTTAATATGTGCTTTACACTTCATAACTGATATGGCTGAAGGCAGATGTATTGCTTCTAGCAGTGCTTGAATGAGAGGACCATGCTGTATCTTTGTACCATGAGAGGTCAGGAAACCTCGTTCTTGCCAGAGCATGCCGAAGTCGTGTACGACTCCGAACGCATAACGGGAATCAGTGTATATGTTAACATTTCTGTTCTTGGCTAGTATACAGGCTTGGGTCAGAGCGATGAGCTCTGCTGCTTGGGCAGACAATGTATCAATACGATGTGTTTCTTTAACTTCAGTTTCAGTGGTCACGGCATACGCGGCCACTAACTCTCCTGTACTTGTTCTCATGCATGAACCATCCACATAAAGTGTCAGGTCTGGATTTGTCAATGGAACGTCTGTTAAATCTCGTCTGGGCTTTGTTACTGCATTAATGATTTCTACACAATCATGTGGAGCTGGATCTGTCATAACTGTAGGTAACAATGTTGCTGGGTTCAAGATACTGCAGCGTCTGATTTCTATGTGTGGCTGGAATAATGTCAATTCGTAACCTGTCAGTCGTGCTATAGTCAAGTGTTGAGTCTGGGTTCTGTTTAACAGAACCTCTACAGAATGTGGAACTTGTACTGTTAACTGATGACCTAAAACAATTGAATCGCTTTGTCTGATTGCTAACGCTGTTGCTGCTACTGACTTTAAGCATGCAGGTAGTGCCTGTGCTACTGAATCCAAAGTACTTGAAAAATAAGCGCAAGGCTTATGTGAACCTGCTTGATCTTGAGTGAGGACAGACAATGCTGTACCGTCACGTTCTGTAACAAAAAGTGTAAACGGTTTGCTGTAACATGGTGTCGCTAAAACTGGTGCTTGGCATAAAGCTTTCTTTAATTCCTCAAAGGCTTGTGTGTGTTCCTGAGTCCAAGGGAGGACAGTCGAAGTCGCTGCCTCCTGTGTCGTTAACTGGATGAGTGGTTTAGCTAGAAATGCATATTGAGGAATCCATTGTCTGCAGTACGAGGTGAGGCCTATGAAGGCCCGCACTTCCTTTTGTGTCTGGGGTCGGGGCATGTTTACAATTAACTGAATGCGATCGGGAGTGAGCTGTCTCCCCACTTTGGACAGCAAGTGACCCAAGTACACAACTTGCTGAACACAGAATTGTAGCTTTGAAGGAGACACCTTGTGTCCCTTGTCGGCCAGAAAATGCAAAACTATCAGAGATGCTTGTTCACATTCGGGCTCACTTCGTGCGGTGATCAGCAGATCATCGACGTACTGTAGTAAAGCGGTATTAACTGGCATTTGGATACTATCTAGTTGTCTTTTCAGTGCTTGACTATAGATGCTGGGGCTTTCTGTAAATCCTTGAGGTGCGCGGGAAAATTTGAAACTTCGTCCATTTAAACTGAATCCGAAGAGATATTGGCTCTCCGGGTCAATGGGTACACTGAAGAAGGCGTTCTTGAGATCGATTACAGTAAAGAACGTTGCTTCTGAATCAATAGCAGTTAACAGGGAGGAGATATCGGGGACCACAGGATACTGTGGTACAATGCATTTGTTCAGTTCTCGAAGATCAATCACCAGCCGATATACTGGCGGTGCATTGCGGTCTGTACGTTTAAGAATTGGAATGATGGGTGAATTACAGATATTAGAGTCGGTCTCTACGACCACTCCTTGGGCAATGAGCTCTTCAATGATTTTCAGTAAAGCCACTACAGCATCGGGTGGTAACCTGTATTGTCTGATTCTGGGTAAAACAACTCCTGACTTGAGTGTGACACGGTATGGTGTGATATGCATACAACCTACATCAGCTGGGCCTTTTGCCCATAAGTGATCTGGTACATTTTTCAATCTTACATCAAAGTCACGTAGAACATAATGACCCTTGAAATCCCGTAGAAAGAGTCTGACTCCCTCCGGGGAACAGCAAATTATAGCTCCTAGAGCCTTCAGTGTTTTAATTCCTAACAGATTTTCAGGACATGATTTCGTAAGTAACAAATCTGTAACTCGAGATAATGGACCCACAGCTAGTGGTACTGGTTCTGATACTTCATTTACAATAGGCTGTCCTGAAAAACCAAGGGAAACATTCTGTGAGCCTGAGAGGGGTGCCCCTGGAACTTCATTATGACTTATAGTAGTGCGACTTGCCCCTGTGTCAATTAAAAACTTTCTGTCTTTTCCTAATACGTGACTATGTACATAAGGACCTTCTTGATCTACAGGAATTTCAATAAGAGGCAAATCACTTTCCCTCCCTAGGCTGTTTCATGTATAACGCTGATAATCTGGATATGCCGACTGGGCATACTGGTACATCTGTTGTGAGACTTCTCTAGTTGCGGCAGCGGGCTGTGTTTGAGCATGCTGTGGCTGCGGTACTGCTACTGTCTGTACGGTATGGGACTGATCATGCATAGGCTGTATATTCTGCATTGACTGTTCGTTCTGTGAGGTCTGTTGGTGACCCTGTTCATGTCTAGGCGGACGCGGTCTTTCTTTAGTTTTACCTGTCTCGATGTTATGTTTCAGGACTGGGCATTCATGTACGTAGTGACCTGGCTGCTTGCAATAATTACATGTCCCTTTAACGGGAGCGGCAGAATGATTGTTCTGGGCCCCACCTTTTCTATGACCCTCGGCTGGAATTGTCTGAGCTACTAACATTTTCATTTTCGTGTCTTTCATACGTTTCTGTTCCTGATCTTGTTCTTCCCTTATTCTGTTCTGGTGATATTGTAACATTTGTAACATCTGTGATGGCGTATTTGCCTGCCAAGTACTTTCAACCTTGTATACTCTATTTTTAACTAGTGGTAGGGCGTTCTCTACTAATTTTGTTACGAAAAGGTGTGGATATGACTCGCTACTAGTTTTTAGACCACTATTTATGATGAAACATTTCTCGAATCTTGAATAAAAGTCACTAGTATCTTCATCTTGTTTCTGTTTGCAGGACGAGATTGCGTCCCAATCTTCCTTTCTAGTTGTCAATAATCTTGGCAGAACCTGTACTATTAAACCTGATTTGATTTGATTTGATTGGCGATTTATATAAGCGCAACTTTGCCCAAAGGCGTCAAGGCGCAAAAGATGGAATATAATAGCCAGGTACTAAAATGGAAAGGAGAAGAGAAAAGTCTAAGAGTAAGCTTCAGTGAAGAGCAGGGTTTTGAGGCCCTTTCTGAAGAGCAGCAGGGAGTCCTGGCCCCTGAGTTCCAAGGGGAGCTCATTCCAGAGTCTGGGGGCAAGTGTGGAAAATGCCTTACCACCCCATCTAGCCTTGGCAACTCGAGGAATGGACAACAGATACTGACCGGAGGAGCGTAGTGTCCTGCCTGGGGTATAGGGCGACACTAAAGTTCTGATGCCCTCAGCGCCAGCGCCGTGAAGGGCCTTGTGGGTGATGGTCAGGATTTTGAATTTGATTCTGGCATGCACCGGAAGCCAGTGAAGGTTTCTCCTGATCCTGGTCCCGGAGGAGCGTCTGGGGGCGTTGACAACAAATCTTGCTACCGCGTTCTGGATAACCTGCAGGCGATGGAGAAGTTTAGCGCTCATGCCAAGGTAAAGAGCATTGCAGTAATCCAGTCGCGAGGATAGAAGGGCAACTGCAACCTGTTTCCGGGCATCAGGAGAGAGGTAAAGAGTAAGTTTTCTTAGAATTCTCAGGACCCCACAGCAGGTTGCAACAGTTCTACTTACTTGCTTATCAAAAGCAAGTGAGGTGTCAAAAATGACTCCCAGGTTACGGGCAGAAAGGGAAGGCTGGGGACAGGATCCAAGGGTCTGGGGCCACCAATCATCTGACCAAATCTCCTTTTTTCCCCCGAAGATCAAGATCTCCGTCTTCTCCCCATTCAATTTAAGATAGTTCGAGGCCATCCAGCCTGCCACAGCTTCCATACAGTTTCGGAAATTGAGGGCCGTGGTCTCAACAGAGTGGGACAAGGAGACCATAATTTGGGTGTCATCGGCATATGAGAGTACTTCCAATCCAAAAGATCTTACCAGTCTAGCAAGTGGGGCCACGTAGATGTTAAACAATGTGGGGCTCAAAGCGGAGCCCTGTGGAACCCCACATTGCAAAGGCATGGCATTGGAAAGGAAGTCACCCAGTTTGACCCTTTGCTCCCGGTGGTTGAGGAAAGAAGTGAGGAGGCTAAGAGCAGGCCCCTTCACCCCCGTCTCACTGAGACGGGCGGCCAGAATGGTGGGGGACAGGGTGTCAAATGCTGCCGTGAGGTCGAGTAGGATCAGAAGAGTGGTCTGACCACTATCAACCTTGGCGCGGATATTATTGACCACCACTGTAAGGGCTGACTCTGTACTATGTGCCTTTCGAAAGCCATGCTGAGAAGGATCAAGCAGGCAGGTCTTATCTAGAAAGGCACTAAGATGGTGGTTAAGATAAGCCTCCAGCATCTTAGCTGGAGCAGGAAGAAGAGAAATGGGACGAAAATTCTTCAGAATCCCAGGATCCAGGGAGGCCTTTTTTAAAAGGGGCTTAACGATGGCAGTCTTCCAAGGGGCTGGGAATTCCCCGCTAGAGATGGCTCTATTCATAACTTCCATCAAAGGGGGAAGTAGAGTATCCCTGCAATTTTTAAGGATTTTAAGGGGACAGGGATCCAGAGGGGAGCCAGACTTGGTTAAGTCTAGTAATTTATCCAGTGTCTCCGTCGAGAGAGGAGGGAAGTTGGTCAAAATATCTTCGGAGGCTAAGGGCTGATCTAAAGTGGGATAGGAGACATGGGTAAGATTATGACTCTGGAGAGCAGTATAAATGTCCGAAATTTTTGTGTGGAAAAAAGTGGCAATCTGATCGCAAAGTTCTTGAGAAGGTATTATGGGATCAGGGTGTTGGACTTGAGATAAGTTTTCTACCACCTTAAAGAGATCTCCAGGGCAGGAAAGAGATGATGTTAACTTAGAGAAGTACATTTGTTTTTCGGCTAACACTGCTGTTTTATAGCTCTTAAGGAGGTTTTTATGCTTGATCCGAAGATCGGCATCGAGTTGTGCTCTCCACAGCCTTTCAAGTCTCCTACACTCCTGTCTCTGAAGTCGAAGAGCTTCAGAGTACCAGGGTGCAGACGGACTTTTCCTGGCACAGTAATGAGATTTGAGAGGGGCTAAGGTATCAATAGAGAGATGGTACTTGCAAGCTCACTGGCGGTGGAATCAATATCCTGAGAGGGAGGAGGGTTGAAGCTAGCAAGAAAAGGGCCAAGAGATTCGTTGGTCAAACCCCTGAAGTTCCTCTTTAAAACCCAGCATTTACTGTCCGAGTGGGAAATAGAGAGGGAACCTGGGAGAAATTCCAGGGGAACTGCTAAGTGATCTGACCAGGAGAGGGGCAGGGGGGACCCAATCTCTAGTCTGGGGTCATTAGTGAAGACCCCATCCAAGATATGACCAGCGGAATGTGTAGGGGATAACACTTTTTGGGGGAGATCAAGAGAGGCAAGAGCGTCCAAAAGTGATATAGTGTCATCAGAATTGGAATTTTCTAAATGAAAATTAAAATCTCCAAGAATAGTCAGAGAAGGTCTGTTAATGAATGGTTCAATTGTTTCAAGTAGATCGGCTACAAATGGTGACCTAGAGCCCGGGGGTCTATAGATAAGAATGCCTGCAAAATTTTGAGTAGGGGAAGTTTTAAGAGAGAAGAAAAGAGCCTGAAAGAGTTTCTGGGGGGAAGGGAGGGGCTCTATGTGACAGGTGATAGAATTCTTGTAAATAATGCCTATTCCACCCCCTCTGCGGTCTTCTCTATCCTGTCTAACCATAGCATAACCATTAGGGAGGGCATTGATTAAATCGGGGCCGGAGGAATCCGAGCCCCACGTTTCGGTAACAAAGACCCAGGGGGGTTTTCTTTCTGAGACGAATTCTCTAAATGCGACGTTGTTACTAACCAGAGAACGAGCGTTGATAAGAAATCCCACTTGTTTAGGAGGAGAAAGGGGTTCATGTCTCACACGGGCCCTAGAGGGCTTAGAAACGTAAGCATGGTTAAGCGTGCAGGGGGTGATCGAGCAACTACAAGAAAAGCCAGGGAACAGTTGCTCAGGGGAACGAGTGTGATGGCATGCTTGTCTAGGGGGCCTAAGAGAAGTAAGGACGCCCAACAGATCCCCAAAGGCATCTGAAGATATACTGGGGAGTTGAACAGCATGCCCGGCTCCTGGCGCCACCTTGGCGCTGACGGGCGCAGACGGGCAGGACTCTGGCATGACTCCGGCTAGAGTCCGGCCCGCCCGCTATGCGCGTCCGCTGCGCGGAGAAGAGGGACGTCCCCTTTTAAGGGCGACTAGAGCGCGTCCGCGCGCTTCAATTCCCCCAATATGGCCGCCAAAACCACGATCGCCTCCCCGGGGCCGTGCTCTCAGCGTCAATGCTCGGCTGAGAGCGGCCCGGGCAGCGACTGGTCAGGGAAGGTCCTGGGGCAGCAATGCGAGTGGTTACAATAGGTAATGCTTTAGTCAGATCCCCAAGGCCTAACCCTGGGACTCGTTTCTTTTCTTCGTCTTCTATCTCTGCCCATGCTATCTTTGACTCTCCCACTTCCCAATCCTTCTCCTTTAATTTCTCGTAAATGCCCGTGGGCAACAGTACTTTTAACATTTTCATAATATCATCATACGTGTAATCTCCCATCAGTAACATGTCTTTAAGCTCTCTGTGAAAACCTGCAGGGTCTTTATCATGGCACGGAACTAATTTCTTCATTTCTAATAGTTCTAACTTAGTCAGTGGTGTGTGAACATACACACGTTTCAGGGTACGATCCTCACCCATAACTGGATGTACTTCTCGTAAGGGATTCTGACTCTCAATGCCACCACCGCATTGCATGTGGTACATTTTTCTTTCTGGAGGCGGGGCGGGAACATATTCAGAGCTCAGGAAGGTGTTATACTTACGCTGTTGTTCTAGAATTATTTGTATTAATTTGGTGCTAAAACCTCTCCATCTATCCATGAGTAGTGCTTCTAATGTTTCGTGTAAGGGACCTGGATCAGAATGATTATTTCTGAACTTGATAAGGAGGTGCTGAATCATGTATACACCTGCTATTTTCTGCTCTTCCGGGGAAAGGTTCAAGAATGTCTGCACTAACGTGTCATCATTATATATGTCTGCGTTTTCGGCCCATAATACGGCTGACCGTGCTAGTTCCTGTTCGTCCATAGAATTGAGTATATGGTACCCTACTCGATCTCGAAGTCTTTTATCAGTTTCCTGGAACTGATGTTCAGAAGAATTCGGATTTGTTAAAACGGAGAAAAGAACTCTCTTGCTCTCCGGACGGACACCTTTCCTAAGGTAGTTTCCCCTACCTACATATGCTATAATGTCTGTAGATTTTCCTGAGGTTTCATCTTCATCTTCCTCCTCGGAGGAAGTTTTATCAGTTTCTTCCTGATGTGCAGTTAATACTGCCTTTCTAATTTTCTGGGACATAGTGGCTATGCAAGTCCCCTTGTCATGTTTCGCGTCTGCTATATTTTGGCCCCACTTGTTTAATGCGTCTAACTCACTTTGATCTGTCCCGGGCCTGTCTCGTTCTCTTATCACACAATTGATGAAGAATCGTAATATCTGTTTTTGAATGTCAACTTTCTGTTTATACATGGCAGCTTTGACACTTTCGGGGTCTTTCCCTGTCTGTATGAATTTGTATAGTCTATCGAGAGCTTCCTGCATTCCTACACAGCATAGCAAGTTATCGGTGGCAGATCTTAATCGCAATGATGCTAATACCATCAAATCATCTTTTCCGGGTACTGGATCATATCTGCAAAATGACATCCTATCTTTGAATGCCTCAAGCCGCGATGAATAGGGAGACTGGAAAGGATTCTGTGTGTCCTTTAAGTGCAATCTGTGTGTCGGTGGAGGGGTCTGTAGACCCGCTGTCGCACCTCCTGAGGCGGATGCTTGGGCATTATCTCTCCGCGGAGTCTGTATCTGGACTTGAATTTGTCTTTTAGTAAGATCAGGTAGGACTGGTTTCGGTAGGTCTGTCTTGAGTGGGGGAAGTGGCGGAGGTATCGGAACAGGGGAGGTCTGTCGCGGTACCGGCGGAACTGTATCTGGGGGCGCAGTGCCACCCCCATCCCTGTCAGCTTGGCAGGGCACGAACAGGCAGATTGGTGTAAGCTGGTGCTACATCCTCTAGATATGAATTCAAGAATATGTCTTTAGTAGTTTTATGCATTACTTTAGTTGGAACTAATGGTGTCGGTAAGTTTTTCGGTATTTCTGATTCAGTTTCAGATGTGCCATCTGCTGCGAGATACATACCGTTTACAAGATTATTTCGGGCACGGTCTATTTGTTCTGTTTTTACTCGGATTCCTTCAGTAACTAATTCGTTTTCTTGTTCTTTATCTGATTCTTTAAGTCTGTCTTCTCTACGGAGTGCTTTGTCAGCACGCTTACGTGATTCCTTACGCCAAAACTCTATGGCGTCCTTCTGAGATTGTCTAGCTTTCTTTTTCCATAATGCTTCTTCTACCCTCATGATGCACTCGGCATCCCACGTTCCGGTAACAGGCCATCTGTGTCTCTCGTCTAGGTGCTTGGTGTAATCGGCCCATAAATCTAGATATAATATGGCATCTATGCCGTGCTTTTGATACATAAAATTGCCTGGAGTGTCCCTAGGGGGGATAGGAATTTCTTCCTCTAGTAACCCTTTCCTAGTTCCGATCTGTTTTAACTTGCTGAGGAACGGCATCCTGCTTACTTATCACTGAAGGCTAGATCTTTATTCTTTGATACTCTTTGACAGGTATATTATATGAAAAACACAATAATACACGTTTAAACAGTCACATTCATACCACGACATTAATCACATGAAAACATTGGAGACATAGCTAACTACCCCCTACACTGAATGTACCGCTCAACGGTACGGATACACTGCTGTAACAGTGCAGAAATTCGGAATTCTCGATATACTGCTAAACAGTACAGATACACTGCCTAAAAACAGTGCAGACCGGACTTGCGTACCCAAACCCGTCTAGATACGACCCAGCAATGGTACTCACCGGGAAGCACGGAAACAGAAGGCCTCGGAAAACTCGACTGGACTCGACTCGGAACTTCGGAAAACTTCGGAAAACTTCGGAAAACTTCGGAAAACTTCGGAAAACTTCGGAAAACTGGTGGGCCTCTTCACACCTCGGACCTTGCTTCTTTCGGCTGGGCTCTGGTCGGGATCCTCCGCACTCCTCACCGCCTCGTCTGGGCACTGATTGCAGTCTTCGTCACCTCCGTGGGTCAGAGGGGGATGCAGGAAATCCTGCCAGTACACGTGTAGTCCGTCTAACTGATGGCAGGGGACACGGATTGCAACGCACCTTCCGGCGCGTGAGGTGGGGGAGGGGTCCCTATTCGGGCGCCAAAATGATGTAAATAATTAATTTACTCTCTTAATTTCTATGCAGGTAAGTACTTAATCAATGATAACTCAATCAGAAGGAAAGAAAACAGAGTCCGTGGTGTTAGAGTTTCTAAGGGTTTTATTCCTCATAAAGGAATCAGGATATCATGTTCTGACCACCACAGGGGTGTCAGAAGGGATAGATGAGCGCGCTCTCGTTTATTGACAATACATAGCTTATATACTTGATTTACATCATAAAGTTCAATGTAAGAGGCGTAACAGCTGAGAGAAGACAAGATAACAGTATACACGTGGTACCAATACATCATCAAGAGGCGTAAACTAGGCGTGAACTAGAGGTGTGTGCTAGAAACGTCACTGATAGGTGACGCAAGTGGGTGGCACCAAGGGGTGGTGCTAACAGAATGTTGCAATGTCAGCAGAAATCGGAAGCTTGGATGCGCGCGCAGCTGCATGACGTGTGATTGACGGGGTGCAGGGGACTTGACATTTACACTGACGGAAAGAGACTGAAGTCTGGCATGTCAGATCAACTTGTACTTCTATCATATCTGATATCTGATGTTTTAAGAACTATACTATCTGGGCGGAAAGGTCTCTAGGGCAGAGGCTATTCTATGCTAACTGTGGATGCGTGTATGAGCGCCTGAGTGTCTACATGTAGAGCGTGGGGGCACGGGGCCTTCCTTGGAAGCATGGCAACGGAGGCTATGAATTACTTGCATTAAGACAGGTCGGCCCTTTTGGCTCTGCAGCTGGAGAGGATGTTTACAGGATCTAGTAGGCAGGAATGTATTCTCGGGGAGCGGAACAGATAACTCAAAGGTTATAGTCAGTCTTGGCAGAAAGCAGGCTTGAGCTGAGCGCGAGGGGCCGCGCTGAATGTAGGACAGAGTTCACGAGTACAGAGGTAGCCTGGGCAGAGTCAGGAGCCACAAAAGAGGTTCAGATGGCAGGAATTCAGGGCCTACCCTGGCTAGAGCAGAAAAAAGTGAAAAGTGTACTACAAAAAGACGGTGGCATAGCATACTTAGGAACGGACTACATAATCCATTCATGGTGCTTCTGAAAGAGGACAAGTTGACGGTGGACGCAAATGTATTTGCGTCTTCATAGCTGGCACAGGAGGGAAGTTACATGCACTTTAAGCTGGTACATGGAGTCGGTGGGGTACGCGCTAGGGAACACAACATGGCCAAAATTTAATTTTCCTCACCGCGAGCTGTTCCTGCGAAGTCTTAGCAATTCCCCATAGGGGATGCTTCTGACCAACTGGGGTGGGTGTCTACTGCTGGCAAATAGAGTGGAATTTCCAGCTGTTATCTTTCTGTATAGTGATGTGTGGATCTGGCCGCTATCAATGAACACCTTCAGGTCCAAATAGTTGACTGCCACCGGACTAATGGACCCCGAAAGATGCAGATTGTACTCGTTGTTATTCAAGATCTCAATGTATCTTACTGCCGTATTCATTGCCCCTTGCCACACAATGAATAGGTCATTTATATAGCGGTACCAATATACAGCCTTCCCACTCTCCTGCCCCACGCTACAGCTCCTGGGCACCTGCTCCTCCCACCAGCCTACAAACAAGTTCTCATAGCTGGGGACAAAGCAGGTGCCCATCGCCGTCCCAGATACTTGTCTGAACAGATGTTCTTCAAATAGGAATATATTGTGCGTTAAATAGAATTCCACGAATTCAAGAACCATCATGTTATGCTGTGCATAGCGCAATTGACGCTGGTCTAAATAATACTTGACCGCATTTAAACCATGTTGGTGGTCTATATTAGTGTACAGACTGGTGATGTCCATCACCATCAGCAAATAGTCTGGCTTCCAAGTGATGTCCATGATTCTGTTTAAAAAATCTTTGGTATCCTGGATATAAGACTCAAGTTTGATCACAAACGGGAACAGTACACTGTCCACAAATCTAGACAAATTCTCCGTGAGACCGTTGATCGAAGAGACAATGGGTCGACCTGGAGGGCATATGCTGTTCTTATGTAGTTTTGGGAGGTGGTAAAAAGTGGGAGTCCTAGGGTTACCACTGCGCAAGAAAAGAGGTTCATCCCTGCCCAGAATAGCAAGATTGTACCATTTGCGTATTAAACCATCGTACTCCTTCATGCTTTGATTATACACCTCACTATTAGCGGCCATATAGTACTTTTAATCAGAAAGCTGTCTAATCGCTTCTTTTCGATAATAGTCTCTATTGAGCAGGACTACATTACCCCCCTTGTCGGACGGTTTCACTACAATGGTGCTGTCATTCATGAGATCTGGCAAAGCCTTCCTTTGAGACTCAGTGATATTCCGAACATTGGGGTTTGTTGCCTTTCTATATTTCACCAGATCCCTGGTCATTGCTTCAGTGAAGACATCGATAGCATCCCAAGGTAATTGTGGGATGAAGACAGATAGCGGCTTAAAATGGCTCTCTTCCCTTTCCTGCTCCATTCCCTGCAGCAATGCTCGTTGTGCCATATCCATACTCATATTTGGGTTTGAGTCCTGTTCAGTTCTTAGATCCTACATGGCCTCCAACTCAGGCAAATCTCTACAGCTCAACGCATCCGTCGCTGTAAGTCTTGCTCTTGCTTGTTCATCTCCTTTGTGTGCGGTCTCAACTTAAAATATTTGTGGAGCTTGAGCTTCCGAGTAAAGCGGAGAGGTCGATCCTTGTCTGAGTGTATTCCAGATTCGTACTGGGGCAGAATGTTAAGCCCAAACTTAAAAGTTCTGATTCTGTTTCAGTCAGTGTCCTATCTGTGAGGTTGACCACGGTCAAATTGGTCACATCACCTTCCTCCTGATCCCTTACTTCTTTTTGTTGCGGCTTGTCCAACTCTTCCTCTTCCTCTTCCTTTTACAGCCACCCCCTGCTCGTCTGGTCCTCCTTTTGCGGTTTCCGGAGGCTTGGTTTTTCCCCCTCTCAACCATGATTGCCTTAATAATTTGAATTCGGCATGAAAAGGGACCACCGTACCCCTATGATCATTCTTGGGGTCCGAATGATCATCACTCGATTCATTGCCCGTCACCTCTGATTCAGAGGTTGCCACACTGGAGTGCATTGGTACTTGCGGATTCTGGCGGAGAGCTTTTCTAGGGGCATCAAACTTTTTAGCAAAAGTTAGCACACAACCTTGGCGATAATCATTCTCGTCACGGTCGTATTTCTCTTGCTTGCGATTTTTTATCTTTTGTTCATATTTGGCCAGGCGGGTTTTCATCATTCCTTTTAGATCTTGCACCTTGGCAATATCCTCTTCCTTGTCAATCTTTTCTTCCAGGATTTTTATCTCCACTAAAAGCCTTCTTCCTATCGCTCCAGGCAAATTTTACGAGGATCTTTAGTGTCCCCTCGCAGTATGATGCAGTATGCTCCTGCCAATCAGTAAGTAATTGAAGATCTGGATGTTCATATGACAGGACTGTGTATACCCTCAAGCCCCGGGGTACACGATGCTCCTCAATGTAGCTGGTCAAACTCGTGGCCTCCCACCATTTTCAAACTTCCCATTCGTAAAGTCTCTCCAGTTTAGTCATATTCTCATTAAGTTTACTGTTGCCAGATTCTGATAATGTTGCTGGTGATTCTCGCGGCTTCTCATGCCGTCTGAACATATCTTTAGCCGCAGCGCGGCGTTCCGTCTCGCAGAACATTTTCACGAGTCAAGTAGTTGTTTTGATAATACACTCGACCAACTCCTGATCGAGTCTTTCCCAGTAGAAATTGTCACCTTCTGTGTCGCTCTGCCGCAAAATCAGCTGTAGCTCATGCAGATATAAAGAGATGGGCTTACCGGCTGGGTGTTCGCGTCGGGATCAAAACCGGCAATACTGCAGGGAAGATCCTACGCAACAGTCCTTCGGCTTCCTCTGTGCCCAACAGCTGCGGCGGTGCTCGAGAGTATTGAAAAACGCTCGTTCTCCACAAATAGTCTCATACACTCAGGAGCGGTTGCTGCCAACAGGTTATGGACACCCGTAAAACATGACGCTCGATCTCCTCTCGCTAAAAGCAGAAAAACAGCACTCCAGGGGTGGCAATTTCAACGGTCTTTATTTTTCATGCAACAAACGCGTTTCGGCATTTAGCCTTCGTCAGTGTCAATGACACTTGACTTGTGACTACTGATAAAACCTTACATTTGTAATGGCAACAAACAAGGGACTAACCCATTAATGTCAAATCAAGACACCATCTTTGAATGAGTAATGCAACATACAAATACATTACCAATCATCAGACCGTGCATCGGTCTTTAAAGATGCAAATGGTAAACATATTTACAACAAGGGGTGGTGAGGGACAGAGTCTCTGAATTAAACAGAATACTCTCACCCAGTCAAGAGATCAAGGCTAGATCCAACACCGTTTTTTAGCTCACTGCACCATCCCAGTTTCAGAACCTGGCTGTATGCAAATTAGTCTGTTCCTGTCCCAGTGCATGATGGGAACAGGGCAAACCAAACTACAAAAGCCAATTCTTACACTGGGAAGGAAACAAGCTACCGGGGACCGGTTTCTGGCATTTCAGCCTCTTCGGCCCGGCTCGCTTGAATCCTGATGGTGCAATGAGCAAGGGACTCACATCTGAGTATACCCTTCCACGCTTAGGGTGGACAAAAATATTTACAACAAGGGGTGGTGAGGGACAGAGTCTCTGAATTAAACAGAATACTCTCACCCAGTCAAGAGATCAGGGCTAGATCCAACACCGTTTTTTAGCTCACTGCACCATCCCAGTTTCAGAACCTGGCTGTATGCAAATTAGTCTGTTCCTGTCCCAGTGCATGATGGGAACAGGGCAAACCAAACTACAAAAGCCAATTCTTACACTGGGAAGGAAACAAGCTACCGGGGACCGGTTTCTGGCATTTCAGCCTCTTCGGCCCGGCTTGAATCCTGATGGTGCAATGAGCAAGGGACTCACATCTGAGTATACCCTTCCACGCTTAGGGTGGACAAAAATATTTACAACAAGGGGTGGTGAGGGACAGAGTCTCTGAATTAAACAGAATACTCTCACCCAGTCAAGAGATCAGGGCTAGATCCAACACCGTTTTTTAGCTCACTGCACCATCCCAGTTTCAGAACCTGGCTGTATGCAAATTAGTCTGTTCCTGTCCCAGTGCATGATGCATGATGCATGATTTAGTCTGCCCTGTTCCCATGATGCACTGGGCCAGGGACAGACTGATTTGCATATAGCCAGGTTCTGAGCTGGGATGGGGCAGTGAGATAAATAACGGTGATGGATCAAGCCCTGATCTTTGGACTGGGTAAGAGTGGTCTGTTTAACTCAGACACTCTGTTCATCACCACCCCCTTTTTGTAAATCGTTTTTGGCCACTATAGGTGTGGCAGGGTATACTCAGACATGAGTCCCTTTCTCCCTGCTCCATCAGGATTCAAGCAAGCCGGGCCGAAGAAGGCTGAAATGCCAGAAACCGGTCCCCGGTAGCTTGTCTCCTTTCTGGTGAAGAATTGGCTTGGCAGTTTAGTCTGCCCTGTTCCCATGATGCACTGGGCCAGGGACAGACTGATTTGCATATAGCCAGGTTCTGAGCTGGGATGGGGCAGTGAGATAAATAACGGTGATGGATCAAGCCCTGATCTTTGGACTGGGTAAGAGTGGTCTGTTTAACTCAGACACTCTGTTCATCACCACCCCCTTTTTGTAAATCGCAAATGGTAAACAGACATATACATGGAACATACCACATGATATATATATTAGCTACTGGCAATAGCAAGTAGGTAGTTATAGTTTGAACCAAAGTTTCTAAAGGAAAAGCATTTTCTGTTTTGCCAATAACGTTGGTGTTAAGTCTATGGGGAGTTTTCATTTTTTGAAGATGACTACCACCCGAACTGCTGAACGGAAATACTCAAATTTGGCCGAAAGCTAGATGCTGGGCCAGAGAGAGAGCTTTTTGTGATTTGGTGTAAATCCGTTCAGCAGTTTTTGAGATGTCTATCTTTAAAAAATGTACATATATTGGGACGCGAGTGCTTGCAGTGGACTCGCGAACTCTACAAAAATGTGATTAGCTATAAACACTTCAACCAGGAAGTGTTGGCAGCCATCTTGGGACTCGGCTTGAAGCCAAGTTCCAAAATCAAAAAAGAAATGGGAGCATGGTAGGAATACCTTGACCCCCAGAGATATGGTGGGGAAGTCCCACAGGGACCCTGCCAGGGTTTAAAATATATATTTTATATTTTGCCGCAGGTGGTTCCGCGAATCTGTGGCAAATTTTTTTTAAAAGACATGCGGGCTCCCACACATCTTTTTAGGTCTCGCTTGAGCCAGCTCATGCGCTCCGCTGGCGAAACTTTTAGTAAGGGGGCTTCAAAAAGCTGACCACACGCTTTCTTTGTGGCCTAAAGCTTGCGGTTACGCGCACCGGCGCCATCTGGTTTTCCTCTCTCGTCATGGCTCAATAAGTGCATCGCTCGAGGCACCCTTACATCGCGCGCACATCGCACACCACTTGCCAGAATTTCATTGATGTCCTTATCGCTTTCCACACCTTTCCCCTTTCAGCGATGGCTGCCCGATATGACATGCAGTGTTGGAGCTGCCAGATGACAGAATTAATGCCTGTTTATCATGCAGCCTTGTTCCCTTACTTACTCTCCCTTTTATGCATCTCCCTCTGCCTGTTTTTAGTTTAAACGTGCTGTATTCTATCTCCAGTCCTCCTCTTCGCTCACTCACCCTTCCCTAGTCCTCCATTCACCCTGACGGAGCAGCGTTTGCCCCTTGCCTGCCCTCAGAGTACACACATGTTGAGAGCACTGCACCAGTCCAGGGCTGCAGTTGGTGTAGACATCGGATGGAAGCTTTTCAATATGTATTGATAGTGCATTGATACACTCGGATTCTAGAGACCATGCTCGTTTTTTTTTAACGCGGCTAGTCTTATTCACTTTGTTGGCCCTGCTTGCACAACTGAGCACTGCCCTTTAACACACTGGCCTTTACTTCCTCCCTTGTTGTCAGTTGCTTTCCATTCCCCAGTTTGCCACCACACTGCAGCAAGACTCCGTATCTCTCCACGTTGAATAGGTGGACTTTCACATCCCAGTGCAACCTAACGTGCAATGCTTGATATAATTCACAGTGCTGTATGTACATCAAAGTGCACTGCACACTCTTTATTTTAGAACACTTAATTTCATGTACGTCACTAGTATTTCTGGGTATTCCCCCTCCCGCTTTGCATTTGGAGCCCTTCCCCCACCCTCCGAAAACAAACGCAGCATTGCCCTACCCCACCTTTTCAGTGTGTTTCGAGTGAGGAAGAAAGAGGCACGGCCCCCCTCTCAGACCCGTTGCTTTCACGGCGCACTGCCGCCTGCTGAGATGAGCTTCTTGGCCTCTCTTGTCTGCTGCACCATTACCGATACCCTGTCCTTCCTTACTGTACTACAGTAAAAATATTGTGATCTTTACTTTGACCCTTCTGCTCCTGAACTATAGCTAGTGCAGTTCGTCTTACGTTGCCTGGATACTCAACTCAGCTTTTGGTTTTGTTTATTTACTGTTAGTATTTCCTTTTTAGTCCAAGCAAAGCTTGTTTGTGTGCCATTTCCCTCTTCCCATGTTCACTCCTCCATTGTGCTGCGGCATAATTATTGAGCCTTTCTCATGCTTGTCTGGAACAATTACCACCCACACCCTGTATTGTATTAATTACTCAATTGTGTTTATTATACAAATGTTCCATATAATGCACTTGAAAGAGCTATAATGCGGCGCTATGCTGTATCGTTTTACACCATTTAACAATGGCGGTGACTGTTCTTTAACATGGAGTCCTTGGTTAATGTTGCTGACCATTAGCCTATATACGCACAATACTAACATCTCGAAATGTATTTGTCCACCATGCCGGCAAACTTGAACTTCTGAATAAACATCTATACTTTATGCCTACATTATATGCATAAGGGTAACTTTTTTTTAATAACATCCTGTTTCTTACTGAACTCTGGCACAGTAATGTATAACAATACTCGGCACTCAGGGATGTAATGTAAGGTCTGTGGTAGCAGTCACAGATTAATGAAGCAGCGATTTGGACTTGACATGACGGTTATGAAGGGCATACCTGTACAACCTTAGTGTGCATAAATACACAGCACTTCATTATTTTCCTTTTAGTCACAATGGTCGGCTGAATAGGATTTACACATCCTAATATTTTCCTTACTTAAACATAGATATTTAAAGGCCTTGACTATTATGGTTGTTTTAGCACACTTTAATTAGTGTTCACTGGATACCTGTTTTTATTAAGTGTCCTCATTCACACTTTTTATCAGTCTCTGTGAGCAGTGGTATAACATTCTGCCTGTTCAATTAACACTCACCTGCATACTTCTTTTGTTCATTTAAAATCCGGTGTATGTGCTTTCAAACGCTTTCTAATAACCTTCGTAATCATCTAATACACAATCTTGGTAGCATTAACGACAATGATCACTCCACGTAAAACAAAAATAAACATTATCATTTACCTAACCAATAGGTCTCGCTTTTTGGGCCTTATAAGTATTTAGTTATGCAGCACAATATCCTTGTTGCAACAACATCAACTATTGCATGGCTAAACACTTAAAAGGTTCCAAAGGTGAGACCTATTGGTTATGCCAATACTTGTTTCTAAAGTCCCCGTGTGGGCCACATCCTGGGCCATGGTAAAAATGAAGGAGGTTGTTGGCTTAGGCACCCTCCTCGGGCTATTGAAAGCCTGGGGGACCTCCACCTCTCCAAGCCAGTGATTTAAATATATGCGGGGGAGCAGATTCCCCGCTGCCCCAGGGACCACCACCTCCATGGGGCACCAATACTATACTATACCACAGCCCCAGGGACCACCACCACCCTGGAGCACTAAATTAATTATATGTAGGGAGCCTTGCGGCTCCCCTGCTGCCCCGGGTGCCGCCCTCTCCCCGGGGCATTGTTATATAGAAATATAGGGGGAGCGTTTGGCTACCTCAGGGACTGCCACCTCCCTGGGGGCGCCACCTCACCGGGGCACATGCATAATTTTTTTTAAAGAATGTGGGGAGACCCTAAGGCTTTGCCCACCGCCTGGGGCCCGCCACCTCCCCAGGGCTAAAATAATAATGCTCCTGCCATGCCATAGTAAACAGTGTGCATTTTGCTTCCTCTTGCTCAAAGCAGAGCACACTTTGCTTTTGCACACAGGGAGGTGCATGTCAGCAGCTCTTTGTGTTTAAAAGCAATGCCTTTCCTGCACGAGGCTGGAAGCCGGCAGGGACAGAGGGGGCCTTCATACCCAACAAAGTGGCCTTGCCCCATGGAATGGGGTCCCTGGGACCTAAACAGGTACCTCTCCCTTTAAAGAAAAAAGAAAGAAAAGAAAAGTCCTGGCCCCGGTGGATGGGGACCCCTGGGTAATGTCCATCCAGGAAGGAGGCCACGCCGTCCCCCATCTAGGCCTTGGCGGTGAACTTCGCTCTGTTTGAGGAGTTTGCAGAGTTTTCTGCACACCGCGGAGCTCTCAGAGTGCAGAAAACTCTGCTTCGCAATGTGCAGCTGAGTTTTTTTCCCCGCTCGAGATTCAAATGGTAAGTTTGCGATCATGAACACTAAGTTCGTGAGCATGAGCCTCCACTCTGGTAGAATTTCTACCTGAGTGGCAGAAATATATTTCGCATTGCACTCCACCACTCGCGGAACTTTCCTGAGTTTTTTTGTAACTTCGCTGAGTTTGCGTAGCAAAAACTCCACAAACTACGCCCAGGGTTACCCCATCCCCATTTCTTAAAAGACTGGCCCCAGGGATGGGCCCAGGGAAGGGGGGGGCTACACAGCCCACTACACGCACCTACTGGCGCAGTGGTAGTTCGTGGATAAAGCCCCCTTGGGTGCTGAGGGTCTTTGGGATCAGCAAGCTGTGGTGATCTGTATTGCTATCATTTCATCACCTTGTAATGTCACCCATTGGATTCTCATGTACTGAAGATTCCTCCCCAGTGTTCCCTGTTTTGGCAGTTGCAGCTGCTGTGTCCTTTCCTCAAGCTGGACGGCTCTTTTCTCCTGAATAAATCCCTATCTACAATTTCCTGCCTCCGCCTCATCTTTACATTGGCGACAGAGGATGGTCAGCTGTTCTTCAGCTGCCGTTTCAACCTTCAAAACAACTTCATCACGGAAAGCGTTTTGAATTTCAGGACATTTTTTTTTTCTTCCTACGATCTTCATCTTCAGGTGAGTACTTTTACAAATTATTCTTCCTGCTGTACTCACCGAGAGCCGTCGCAGCCACTGAACTCTTTTCCTTTTAATTGGCCCGCTACAATTTCTGCCAATTAAGCTTCTTTGCGTGCTACCTAACTGCGCGTCACCCAGCTTTGTGTAATCTGCTTCGTTTTTTGTGCCAGCCCACATCGCTTCTACCAGCTGACTTTGGCAGGACTTTTCTGCCGCATTTCCAAGACTTTCCTACCTTTATCTTCGCCTTTCCAGCGCTGTGTGTGCTTCCTCCGCTTGTTCTTTCTCCCTCGGGCTGCGCCTCAGAATGATGACGTAGTAGAATTTCCACAATCAAGCGTCTTCAAGCAATCGAGCGTCTTCACGCATCACACATGCTGGTCACCATGACAACTTAGACGTTCTCTCTGCTTGTCAGTCACTGCGTCACATCGACGTCCAGCGTCTACACGTCACAAAGGCTTCAATTGCTGCATTCCAGCTCCCATTGTTTTTGCTGTGCTTTCCAGCCTTGATACGTCACAAAGGCTTCAATTGCTGCACTCAAGTCCTCTTTATCTCTGCCGTGCACAGCTGATCAGTCATTGAGCTTTTTCCTTCGCTGATGCACACAGCTTTCCGTATTTCACTTTACTCATTACGCTGATGTGCACAGCTCAAGCACACAGCAGATTAAGCACACTTCAAACTATTTACTTTTTCTCACGCTGATGTGCTCAGCTTTTGCATACATATATATAAAAAAAACTACTGTTTTGCGCTGATGCGCACAGCCTTTACTCTCTTTATCAACGTTTGCACACTGATGTGCAGTTTTGGCATGCTAATGTGCACAACATTTTCGTCTACACGCTGACGTGCACAGCATTTGCACACTGATGTGCACAGTTTTTGCACGCTATTGTGTACAACATTTGCACATGTCATTGTTAATTGCAAGTTTTATTCTGAAGTCCTATTTACAATAGTTAATTTTTTTCATATTAATATATTTTTTTTTTAGGTTGTTCCTTTTAATCAAAACTTTTCAATTCTAAGGGAAAATAGAAGATATCATAATGCAAAGCGTCTCTCCTCCTGCACGATTTCTTCAGACTCCTGGAGATCCTCCTCTCGAATGGAAGCTTTGGTTAAGATCTTTCATGGCCTACTTAGGTGCAATTGACGGTCTTAGATATCGTGCAGAAAGAAAAAAGAGTTTAATGTATTATCATCTTGGTGTGGAAGGCCAGAATGTTTTTGACCATCTACCTCCTTATGTTCCACCTCCTGGTGAAGCTCCTGATGAATTCGACATAGCTATAGCCAAATTGGACAAGTACTTTGTTAAAACTAAAAACATGGTTGTACATCGTTACAAATTCTTCACCAGGGCTCAAAAACCTGAAGAAAGCATTGACACGTTCGTTACTGCTTTGAAAATACTTGCTTCTAAATGTGAATTTGACAATTTCACCTCTCAACTTATTAGGGATCAACTTGTTGCTCGCTGTTCTTGTAAACAAATCCAAGGGAAACTATTATCCTGCAAGGATCCTTCTCTTGATAAAGCTATTGACATAGCCAAAAGTATTGAGACATCCTTGGAGGATTCCAAACAATTAGAAGTTTCTCTCTCTAATACTTCCATTTCTAGTGCAGTTTCCACTAAAACACCTACTCCTATTAAGACTTCTAATTTTGTTCCTCGTGATTCACGTGGTTATTTTAGAAGAATAGGAAATACCAGTACTAGGAGACCCTTTATGCCCAATAGACAATTCAGCCAAAGCACTTTTTGTTTTAGATGTGGTTCTTCTTACCATGTTTCCAACTTCAAAAATTGTCCTGCCGCCAACCAACAATGCAGTCAATGTGGCAAAAATGGTCATTTCTCAAAGGTCTGTATGAGAGGTAGAAGAGGTAGTGTGCGTTGTGTCATGAATGAAAATGATTCCTCCCCTGATTTAAATTCCCTTGAGCATTCAACTGAATATTCGGAATGTGATGTAACTAATCAGGAGTATGTAGTTGTTGTGAAAGACAATGACATTGTTAGTCGTACCTTTCTTGTTCCTGATCCTGAAGTTGATGCTATCATTGAAAAACATCATGTCCAACTACTTGTAGACACCGGTGCTCGCATCACTATTGTTTCCCACGAAAAATATTCTCATTTCTGGCAAGATAAGTATTTACTTCCCCCTGATGTTCTTTCTGTAGCCTTTGAAGGAAGCAGAATTAACCTTTTAGGTTATTTCTGGGCTGAAATTTCCATCTTTGGCAAATTTATTAAAGGGAAGGTTTATGTTGCCAAGCGAGGCATCAATGTTCTAGGTCTCATTCATCAGGCAGAATTTGGTGTTACCATTAAACCTGGTTTACCCAACCCTGTATTTATTGAAGAGTGCAATCTTCCCTGTTCTATGTCTTCATCTTCTGCCCCTGTATGCAACATTTTGAATGACAAATTGTGGGAGCACAAATATAAAAAAGTCTTTGAAGATCGCCTTGGTAAGATCACTAATTTCCAACATTTTATCAAAGTCAAAGATTGCATTACCCCAGTCAAACACAAACTCAGAAATGTCCCACTCAGTATCAGAGAGGATTTGTCTAAACATCTAAAATCATTATGCGAACAAGAAATTATTGAAAAAGTAGAATCAACATTATGGCTTTCTCCGATTGTACTTGCTAGGTCCGGTGACCTTAGGATGTGTGTGGATTTACGCAGTCTCAATCAGGCTATCTGGGTTGATGGCTTTCCCCTTCCTCGCATTGAGGATTTAATAGTAAAGGTAGGATCATCTACTTGGTTTTCCAAACTTGATTTAAAGGCGGCTTCCCACCAGATTGAATTGCATCCTCTCTCACGACATCTCACCGCCTTTGTAACACCAGATGGTGTTTTCCAATTTCGTCGCCTTCCCTTCGGGTTGGCCTCTGCCGCCGCTGTTTTCCAGCGTATCATGTCCGAAATGTTTGAGGAACTCTCAAATGTAGTCGTCTTCCAAGATGATATTCTTATTTTTACTCAAACTGAGAGCGAACATGACAAAGTCATTGACCAAGTCTTTAACATTCTGGAACTAAGAGGTGTAACTCTACAGAAGAGTAAGTGTGTTTTCAAAACCAGAGAAGTAGAATACCTTGGTCATACTATTTCTGTAAGTGGCATCAAGCCCAGATCAGGTCTAGTGAAAAGCATCATCGAAGCTCCCGCTCCTTCCAACAATGAACAACTTTTGTCCTTTCTTGGTGTTTGTGAGTTTTATTCAAAATTCATGAGAGACTATGCCAAGACCACTGAATGCTTTAGACTTTTACTAAAAAAGGGTGCCACCTTCAGCTGGTCTGATGAGTGCGAAAAGGGCTTTCAGCTCATTAAAGAGCACATTACTAACGCTCCTGCTCTTCAGCCTTTTAATGGTAATAGAGAAACTGTTGTCACTGTCGATGCTTGTGAATATGGCTTAGGAGCTGTTCTTTCACAATTGGCCTATGGTAAAGAATTTACCGTCGGATTTGCCTCCAGGACTCTCCGTCCTGTCGAAAGGAAATATTCAGTCATAGAGAAGGAACTGCTTGCTTGTGCTTGGAGTGTTGAGAAATTCAAGTCTTACTTATGGGGTAGACCGTTCATTCTTCAAACCGACCATCGTCCTCTTGTTGATATTCTGTCAGGCAGAAACATCAATCGCACAACTGCACAATTGGCTAGACTTTCCACTAAATTATTGGAATTCAACTTCAAAGCTATCTATATCCCTGGTGGTAAAAACAAACGGGCAGACTGTTTGTCCAGGTTATCCTTACAAGAACCTGATGAAAATGATTGGGAAACTGAGATTGAGGAATGTTTTGTGGCCAACATTTCTCAAACTTCTATTTCTTTCGCTGAATGTGATTGGATCAAGGCAGTTGAAAATGATGCCATTCTTAAAGATGTGATCTCTTTCATACAAAAAGGTTGGCCCAAAGAAAAATCCCTCTCTCCTGAACTTCAAATTTATTGGAAAATTAACTCAGAACTTTCTTTGGAAAATGGCAAAATTGTTAGGGGTGATAAATTCATTCCCCCTTCTGTTTACAGAGAGAAAATTATTGCTGATGCCCATTCTGGACATCTAGGAGCCACCATTACTAAGAGAAACGTCAGATCGAATTTTTGGTGGCCAAAAATGGACAATCAAATTGTGGAAGCCATCAAACTTTGTTCACGTTGCAACACCAGTGACAAAGTTCTTATTTTAGAAGGTGTTTGTGATTCTGTTGTTCCCCCTCCTGCTAGAGCTTGGCAAAAAATTGGTCTGGACTTTTTAGGTCCGTTCCATGTCCTTCCCAACACCTCCAAATACTTCCTGGTCCTTGTTGATCATCTTTCCAGGTGGGTCGAAGTTGAACCCATCAATGTTCCCAACTCTAAGAGTGTCATTGATTGTTTAAGCAGAATCTTTCTGAGGGAGGGTTGTCCGGAAGAAATTCTCACTGACAACGGGGTACAATTCATTTCTAAGGAAATGGGTGTTTTCTTGAATAATTGTTGTATTAAACATACCAGAACTCCGTTGTACCATCCCCAGAGCAATGGCAAAACCGAGAGATTTAATAGAGTTATTGTTGAATGTGTGCAAGCTGCTTTCAGATCGAACAACTGTATCTTTCAAGCTGTAAAAGATCTTATATGGTCTTATCGGATTTCTCCCCATGTTGCCACGGGCTTTTCTCCTTTCGAACTGATGAGAGGAAGAAAAGCTTGCTCCCAAGCTTTCCCCTTTTGGATGGTCAAAAGTCTCCACCGGGGCTGTGATTTAGAAGAAGTGTGGGAATGTGCTAATAAAAAATCTTCCAGTTCACTGCCTTGCTATGTGGAGTCAGGAAAAAAGTCTTCCCACAGCATTCATGCTGGCGATTGGGTCAGAATTAAGAATCCTGTCATGGTTAAGAAAGGTTTTTCGAAATTTCTTGATTCTCAACAGGTTGTTGAAGTTCGCAAGAATGCTATCAAACTGTCAAATGGCAATTGGTGGAGCACTTCTCGGGTTGCTAAAGATCCTTCCCGTGCAACTGCTCCCTCATCGAATGTCAATATTGGTAATGGCTTAAAGAAAAATTCGAATGTAAATATTGGTAATGGTTTAAGGAAAAGCTCGAGAGCAACTGTTAGGCCTAACAAATATCGTGATTATATCTGATTTGCTTTTCCTTGTTGTTTTACTGTGTTTTCAGGACTGTTTTTTTTTCTTTTAAAAAAGGGGGGAGGTGTGTGGTGATCTGTATTGCTATCATTTCATCACCTTGTGATGTCACCCATTGGATTCTCATGTACTGAAGATTCCTCCCCAGTGTTCCCTGTTTTGGCAGTTGCAGCTGCTGTGTCCTTTCCTCAAGCTGGACGGCTCTTTTCTCCTGAATAAATCCCTATCTACAATTTGCTGCCTCCGCCTCATCTTTACACAAGCCTTCTTGTTTCCTCCAGTAAGTCCAAGACAGAGGGATTGCTGAGAGGTTATCAGAAGCCCACACCCTCTTTCTCCACCACACTGCAAACATGCCTCCTGGTCAGCAACGGCCGGTATGGGAGTACCTGCCGGGCGGTGACGTGGGGAGTGGTAGGGGCATGGTGGGGGGTAGTAATGTATGGATTACGGACCTTAACAGGTAATTAAACATATAAATAAATAAAACGAACTTCGTTGCGTGCACTGCATCCCTGAATGCGATGCAGTGCACGCAACAAAATTAATTTTATTTATTTATATGTTTACTTACCTGTTAAGGTCCGTAATCCATACATTACTACCCCCCACCCTGCCCCTCCCCCTCCCCATGTCACCGCCCGGCAGGTACTCCCATACCGGCCGCGGCTGCCCCTGGTGTGCTTCTGGTTGGGGAATGAATACCACTTTACTCCTGAGGGCCTCAAAAGTAAAACGGACAACTTCCCCCTACTAGTAGTGCACCAGAAGGCACATTCACAGAGTGGTGGAGAAAGGGGGTGAGTCTTTGGACAACCTCTCAGCAGTCCAGCTGTGTGGGTCTTACTGGAGGTGACAAGAGAGGTTGCTGGCCCTCATCCCCCAACTAGTAGTGCGCTGGGTTGGCCTACAGAGCTCTGGGCACTGAATGAGGGTTTCTACAATCAAGGGAGTGGGCAGAATGGTGAATCTGGGGATAGCCCTATGTCACACCTTCCAGGAAGTTGTCCTCAGGAGGGAGTGAACCCAGTAGCCCATTGGCCACTGACCACTTCTACCTTCTACCCGAAGGGCACATTCTGAGCATAAATAGGGCATCTCTGACACCCAGAACTCAGTACTTAACTGCACTGGAAGTACTAAAGAAGGACTGCCTGGCTGCACAGTGAAGCCGGCAATGAGAGGCTGGACCAATGTGAACTGCTTCTGCTAAACCTTGTACGTTGCAAAGAACAGGAAATGTGACTGCTGTGTCTGCTCAAGGAGAAGTCGTCTCCAGAGCCCAGCCAAAGCAAAGAGACTCCAAAGGTCAGTTGGCTGACCACCTGTTCACAGTACAGGGCCACATCAGCTGAAAAGCCTGCTGGCGCAAGTTGGTAGCCCAGACTCTCCATACCTCTGCCAACCGCTGCTGTACAAGGCCAGGGACCAGTACCCAGCACACAAATGTGCACCCAAGTTTGTTGAGCCCGGAAGAGTTGTCATAGAAGGCTTGTTCACCCAGAAGACGGGTTATTGCCCAGGTTAGGAATTGGCTGTTACCGTGATACCAGGCAACTGGTAGCCCAGTGGCGACTGGATTTCTGCCAGCACCGAGAGTACTTTAAGGGCCGTCGACCCTGTGACCAGCACTGCCTCACCCCCTCCATGAATGGAAGAGTAGCCATAGGAAGACCCCATTGACCACATTGCTTCCACAGCGTCCTTGAGCATCTTCAGCATCCTTCATCCCTTGCACCAGGACCACTGCCATAGGAAACCACTGCAATGGATAGGAAGTGTCCTGAACTGACTGAACATTTGCTGAGGTCAGTGTATCACATGGCACGGTTGTACAACAACACCGTATAATAAATTTCCTCACAGGTGTATACCTAAATAGTCGTCCGATGGATTCAAATCGTATTGGATTCATTTTTACACCCCAAATTGAGTGTATTGAGTGTGTTTACATATATAAAATCCCCAGATAGATCCTTGAAGTATGTGCACATGGAGACAATTAGCATGAGTGAGCTGAAAACTATATAATTCATTTATTCCAAGGTTTGAGTCCAAGTGGATAACTGAATTTCTATATACAACAGTTTCTGCTTATTTTGCAAGGTATTTCCACTTTATACTCATTATTAAAAATCTATTTTAAAAGAGGTCCATATTCTGATCATTCATAATACATTATGTAAACCCTAGTGGGTGTACTATTCAACACATAAATACACCTAGGCACTTATCAGAATACACATTTTTCATTTCACATTTATCTTCAATCGTATTTTCAAACTTCAATATGTATCCAGTACTTGTAAGACCGAAACAAAAGTGACAATTGCAAAATGTAAATAAATCACGAAATTAGTTAATTATACTCTATACAAATTATCAGATTATATGTGAACATGCAGTTCCTCATCAATATTTAAGACATTTGGCTCTTTTGTGTCTAACTCTAAGATATACCGAATCACGAGTCTCCATAGTGCTTTTTCCCGATCGCCTCCCCTCTTACTGTTGGGGTTATCATCAATGATGTTGTATTCTCGCAATACCCACTTACGTATATGTAGCTGACAGAAATTTCGAGCTTACTGAGTTTTTGTTATTCTGTTATCAAAGCTCTAAGATGGTGTAGTATCCTTTTGTGTTCGGGTAATTTGGTGCTTTCAATGCACTTTTGTTTGGCAAGGCCAAGTTAGCGTATATTCCACAAAATCATTTTTACACCCAGAATGTTTTTAATAGGTTTAACAGTATTTGTTGTGGGGATCTCTAGTTCTTTGATGTTCCTGCCATGTTTACAAACCTTACACTTGGAGCATTTGTACAACTTGCACTCCTTCCTAAGCCAGTAGCTACTTTCCTCTGTTCTAAGATCGCTCTGTACCAACCTAGCTTTCATAGATGGAGGCTGTCTAAAGTTCATTAGAGATTTATTATTTAGTTGGTTACCTAACTCTGTTTCAGATTTTAATATTAGCCAATGTTTTTGCAATATGTGCCTTATTGACTTGTGTTCTGAGCTATAAGTGGTATTGAATCTCAGGGTGCCTCCACAAGCAGTTGTTTCTTTTTTCCTTTGGGTCCTAGAAGTTCCAAACAATGAATCTCCTTTTTCTTATTTTTAACTCTCTCAACAGCTTCACATAATGTGTCCGCCCTCTATTCAAGATCTCCAAATCTCCCTTCTAGTGTGCCCGACCTGGATGCCATGTAGATGGCCTCCATGCTACTATTTTGTTTAGTTCTATAAGCTCTCCATATGTTATACTCTCTTTCACAGGATTTGTGTGGGAATGCCTAGCGTTGTGCAAAACATTCTAGCTGTTGTAAACAAACACAATTGATTGTATTTGGGGCATATACATTTTGTATTTAGGGCATACAAATGAATTCTGTATCAATTTCTCGATGTAATGACTATTTCAGTGTACACTAGATGATCACAATTCTGAGACTTTCCCAATGTGAACTTTTTTTCTGTTGTTTTGGGTAACTAGTGTTGTAATATAAAAAGTGCTCTAAATATGGAACTCTTTATCATGACCAAGGCTATTGGTTTACCCCAAATCAGTTGAACTTTCTGACAGAGAAAACAATAAAGCACTTAGCACTTTCGTAGAGTGTGCTGTCACCTTTCTTTAATTGAGTGGAGAGGAATGAGCAGTTATATATATATATATATATATATATATATATATATATATATATATATATATTCAACACAAATTGCACCTAAGCATTCAGGAAGCACACAACATCGCTCCGCCATCCGGCTATGCGCTGCAGCCTGCCGTCATGTTCCACCTCATTAATTAATTGCCGACGCGTTTCGAGGTGTTGCCACCCCCTCTTCATGGGCTGCATGAGTAAAGACTCGAGGCTCGCATCATTGTTTCAGTTGGCTCTTTTATTTGTTACAGGCCCCCCAGTGGGCGTATGTTGCAAGGTTTGTTCACCGATGATTGCTGGGGCCTGTAGTCCTTGATGCCGAGAGACATAGGCTTTCAGTAAGTTCGAGTCTTTTAATCACTGTATTGCCTTTCATTAAATACCTTAAGTAGGCAGTGTCCCAATTTGGCAGGTTCGTTGAGCAGTGAGCGGTGTGCCGGTTTCCATCCCAAAAAGTTCGTGATTACCGGCTCTAAACCTGCAGGAGAGGTCTGTTCTTCCCCTGCTGGCGATGGTGCTTTCCTCACGGCCGGGCCGCCGTGCGTAATATTCAACACAAATTGCACCTAAGCATTCAGGAAGCACACAACATCGCTCCGCCATCCGGCTATGCGCTGCAGCCTGCCGTCATGTTCCACCTCATTAATTAATTGCCGACGCGTTTCGAGGTGTTGCCACCCCCTCTTCATGGGCTGCATGAGTAAAGACTCGAGGCTCGCATCATTGTTTCAGTTGGCTCTTTTATTTGTTACAGGCCCCCCAGTGGGCGTATGTTGCAAGGTTTGTTCACCGATGATTGCTAGGGCCTGTAGTCCTTGATGCCGAGAGACATAGGCTTTCAGTAAGTTCGAGTCTTTTAATCACTGTATTGCCTTTCATTAAATACCTTAAGTAGGCAGTGTCCCAATTTGGCAGGTTCGTTGAGCAGTGAGCGGTGTGCCGGTTTCCATCCCAAAAAGTTCGTGATTACCGGCTCTAAACCTGCAGGAGAGGTCTGTTCTTCCCCTGCTGGCGATGGTGCTTTCCTCACGGCCGGGCCGCCGTGCGTAATATTCAACACAAATTGCACCTAAGCATTCAGGAAGCACACAACATCGCTCCGCCATCCGGCTATGCGCTGCAGCCTGCCGTCATGTTCCACCTCATTAATTAATTGCCGACGCGTTTCGAGGTGTTGCCACCCCCTCTTCATGGGCTGCATGAGTAAAGACTCGAGGCTCGCATCATTGTTTCAGTTGGCTCTTTTATTTGTTACAGGCCCCCCAGTGGGCGTATGTTGCAAGGTTTGTTCACCGATGATTGCTGGGGCCTGTAGTCCTTGATGCCGAGAGACATAGGCTTTCAGTAAGTTCGAGTCTTTTAATCACTGTATTGCCTTTCATTAAATACCTTAAGTAGGCAGTGTCCCAATTTGGCAGGTTCGTTGAGCAGTGAGCGGTGTGCCGGTTTCCATCCCAAAAAGTTCGTGATTACCGGCTCTAAACCTGCAGGAGAGGTCTGTTCTTCCCCTGCTGGCGATGGTGCTTTCCTCACGGCCGGGCCGCCGTGCGTAATATTCAACACAAATTGCACCTAAGCATTCAGGAAGCACACAACATCGCTCCGCCATCCGGCTATGCGCTGCAGCCTGCCGTCATGTTCCACCTCATTAATTAATTGCCGACGCGTTTCGAGGTGTTGCCACCCCCTCTTCATGGGCTGCATGAGTAAAGACTCGAGGCTCGCATCATTGTTTCAGTTGGCTCTTTTATTTGTTACAGGCCCCCCAGTGGGCGTATGTTGCAAGGTTTGTTCACCGATGATTGCTGGGGCCTGTAGTCCTTGATGCCGAGAGACATAGGCTTTCAGTAAGTTCGAGTCTTTTAATCACTGTATTGCCTTTCATTAAATACCTTAAGTAGGCAGTGTCCCAATTTGGCAGGTTCGTTGAGCAGTGAGCGGTGTGCCGGTTTCCATCCCAAAAAGTTCGTGATTACCGGCTCTAAACCTGCAGGAGAGGTCTGTTCTTCCCCTGCTGGCGATGGTGCTTTCCTCACGGCCGGGCCGCCGTGCGTAATATTCAACACAAATTGCACCTAAGCATTCAGGAAGCACACAACATCGCTCCGCCATCCGGCTATGCGCTGCAGCCTGCCGTCATGTTCCACCTCATTAATTAATTGCCGACGCGTTTCGAGGTGTTGCCACCCCCTCTTCATGGGCTGCATGAGTAAAGACTCGAGGCTCGCATCATTGTTTCAGTTGGCTCTTTTATTTGTTACAGGCCCCCCAGTGGGCGTATGTTGCAAGGTTTGTTCACCGATGATTGCTGGGGCCTGTAGTCCTTGATGCCGAGAGACATAGGCTTTCAGTAAGTTCGAGTCTTTTAATCACTGTATTGCCTTTCATTAAGGTATTTAATGAAAGGCAATACAGTGATTAAAAGACTCGAACTTACTGAAAGCCTATGTCTCTCGGCATCAAGGACTACAGGCCCCAGCAATCATCGGTGAACAAACCTTGCAACATACGCCCACTGGGGGGCCTGTAACAAATAAAAGAGCCAACTGAAACAATGATGCGAGCCTCGAGTCTTTACTCATGCAGCCCATGAAGAGGGGGTGGCAACACCTCGAAACGCGTCGGCAATTAATTAATGAGGTGGAACATGACGGCAGGCTGCAGCGCATAGCCGGATGGCGGAGCGATGTTGTGTGCTTCCTGAATGCTTAGGTGCAATTTGTGTTGAATATATATATATATATATATATATATATATATATGTGTGTGTGTATATTTATTTATTTATACACAGAAAAAAGCAAAGGTTAAAATAACATTACAGTTGGGTGAAAATTTCAGTGACAGTGTAACGTTTGAAACTTATAAAACCTCTGAAATTCACAAGTTATAGTGTACTAAAGCAACTGTAACTTGTGCCCAAATGTAACTATAGCTCAAGCCCCCACCATGCACAGTTTTCTAATCAATAATGTTATCGCAAATGCTGCAGTGATGTTATCAATGATGTCATAGATCATGTCATGAGATATGTGGGGTAATTAGCAGTGCATGACAATGGCTTGATTTATAGTTACCTTATGGCACGAGTTAAAGCTACTTGAGATAACTGTAACTGGTGAATTTCAGTGGTTGTATACATTTAAAACATTACATTGTCACAGATGTTTTCACCTAACTATAATGTTACTTTAACCTTTAGTTTTTTCCAGTGAATGAATAAGGTTTTTTATTTACATAAAGTAATATTACCATATGTAAAGCGAACCCACACACAGCGAAGGGCTTTGGCCGTGCGTGGCAGGGATTGAGCACAGGGCCTGCATCCAAATCGCAGCGTGAGTTTGGCCATAGGGCCTTCAATCAACCCATTGCCCCCCCCCCCCCAAGGGCCCTGACTCAACCCAGGAGTTTTTTTCATGAACAGTGCAAACTTACGGTAATGTAAAAAAACTAAAACATTTGTAGCATTTTTTTATGTGTTCTCACTGTGTTTAGATTACAGGGGAGAATGTTACCTGGCAGACTTTGACAAGAGCCTGCGATTTGAAGACTGCTCCGAAAATGTTAAGCGAGAGCTGGTCAAAGGTGACATGAAGGTAGACCTTAAGGCTTTTGGTCTTCTTGGTTTCTCCACAAAATGGTATATGTTAATTAAGCAGTCCCTGGTTTCTTGGTAAATAGTGACATCCACGCTTCTTCTGTCCTGGATCTCCCTGTCCTTCCATCTTGCAAAATTGTGTTTCTAATGCCAGATAGCAAAGCAGATGATAGTGTCTTTTCAACTCTTGCAATGTGTTTTTCTCTAATGGTAATAGTGTTTACCCTGTGCTCCCAAGGGTAGGACAGATAACTCAGAGATGCAATAATCAAAGGAAGCATAGCCCAGAGGTGAAATCACAACAGTAGCACACGCTTTTGAAGGATACTTATTAAGGTTTTATAAAGCTTGTTCAGCTTAGCAGTTTGTGCACTGGAGTAAAGCATCAACTTAGAATTGTGTGGAAAATGTAATTGTTTCACAGCCTTGTTCTCTTTTCAGCATTTACGCAATATCCATTAATAAAATACTAGATGTCTCATCATGCATAGGAGAATCTGTGTGTGGGCCCCAACAACCTCTTTCCTGTGTTTCAGTTTTACTTTTGAGAAATGAAGAAATGCAGTTGTAGGTTTGTTTTATTTTTCCTATAAAATTCACTGCTAGGTTAACCGGTCCTATGTGTGCTGGGATCTGGAAGTTAACACCGGCTGATGGTGAAGCACCTGCTGTGAGATCTGAAGTAGAGACCTTTACAGTCTGAGGGGGAAGTATCAGAGAAGAGCCATGGACCTGAAAATTGCATTGCATGTGGTAAAGTTTCTGGAACAGAAACGTAAACACCTCTCTCCTGGTGATCCAGCGGAAGGCCAGGGAAATAAATTTCACAGTCAACAATAATTTTACACTGGGCCCATAAGCATATTCATGTTTTCCTGGCTATTCCGCTGGGGGTCAAGTTTTATTTCTTTGATTCTGATTAGTCAATACCTAACTAATCTTCACAGATCAACACTCTTCCTTTGGTCAATGGACCATTAATTGAGTAGTTGATGGTGATATTAACAATTATAACTAGTTTAACTTATAGCCTTTCATAAAATAATCACAGACTCCAGGTAAGATTCAATGGATTTTTTATCTAATCACTCATTCAAAAATGAACGCTCATTTATACAGATTCACAGTGCAAGCTACATCAACTTTCAAGGGAGAGAAAACCTCATTTATCAAATACATTCAATTCATAGATCTATTCAACAATTCATTGCATTAGGAGTGGATAGTTGGAGAGACAAAAGACATAATATATCATATTTTTGCTAAATGTTATGCAAATTTAAGACAGAAATATAATTACCGCGTGATGAAATGAGAAACCCAACCCCTGGCCAAAAGGACTGGTGGAGGTCACCTGATAAAGAGTCTGGTGACAAAGACTATAGAGTAATGGCAGGATAGGATTATACTTACTACACGTCTCTAGAAACTGACGCACCGGAGCACATCCCTCTCTCACACTCTCGCCCTCCTTGATATTCTTCCGCAATTCTTCAATCTATTTCGGCTGTTTTTCAATATTGAATCTTCCCAGTCTGTTCTTCTCCAGCAGCAGTTTTCGCCCCTCCTCATTCATCATCGACATCTGCATCAATCTCAAAACCTGCAAAAAATCTCTCTCTACTCCTTTCTTAAGTTACTCTAGTTATACCCTTTGCTTCTGCATATCCCACCGTCAAAGTTGCAAGTATTCAGGAATCCTGGACTGCGATTGGGCAAGGGCAGGGGAGTTGTCATCACCTCATGCCGCCATTCTTTATTTCTTAACTAATCTTTTGTTTAGTAAACCCTTCCCATTTAATTTATTCATATTTCAGGAAAACTTTCTTTCTCACGTGTTCATGAACAGATTAGACACAAATGTATATAATTCTTCAGTTTAGAAACGTTCTCACGCGTCTCGTCCTTGGTTCTTGTCAGCCGGTCAATGATCCGGTCACCAGGTCACTCCAAATTTTCAGTGCGCAGAATCGACGTGTATTACGTCTCAACCGCCATCTTTTCTTTTGGCTTAGCACATCAGGCCCAAATGCACACTATTCATAAAAGAATCATAAACAGATGTTATTTTCTCAAAATTTTTATTATCACTGTTCACCTCCCGCTTCTACTCTACCTATGTTATTTTTTTCTTTGTTAAGCAAAAGCATTAGCAGCGACAGCTTCTTCTAAACTCAGGCAAGCATATGCCAGGCACACAGTGCTCCGAGACCCACGGTTAATGACTCCTTGCACATGCGTGACAGGTTCCTTTTCACATCGGTTAATCACATGGTTAATTGCATGACACCATTACGCACATGCGCAAGGTGATTTTCGGTTTTAAGCAGGATTTTTGTTGCGCAGCAGAATATTCTCTGTTATTTAAGCAAGCATAAAACCTTTTCCCCATGTGTGGATGTTGCATGTGTGTTAATGTTCTTTTATCTATTGTTTCTTTTTGTTAGTATCTGTTAATCAGAGGATGATTCAAGCAAGTTTCTTTTCCTCGGATCCTTGCTCCATTAATCCCCCCTCTGAGGGCATTTTAGCGCCATCATAAAATACCCATCATTACCAACTGCCAAGTATAACATTAAATCTTAGTGTCTACGTTAGTCTTTACACACTCTTTATTTTTCTCTTTTATTTTCATTCCTTTCATTTTCTCATACAAGTTGTATTTCATTTGCTCTAACTATCTTTCCATTTTCTCTTTCTGCCCATTCTTTTGTTCTTTGTTTCAATCAGTGACCTCGTTTAAATTTTTCCCGTACAACATTTATGTCAGTCAGTCAGTCAAACCACTTTATTCGATTATTTAAAATCATAAAAATACAATCCACAATACAATAAGCAAAACGTAGATACATTAAATACATATGAGCGATGTTAAAAAGAATAAAAATAACTGCAGCAGCTTTAGTTCATCAGGGCTAAAAAAATGTCAGATAAATATAATTACATTTAGATAAAAAAATAGAGAGATTCATATATCAATAAGCATGGGCTATCTTTTTTCCCGAGGCGTACAGCTGCGACGAGGAAACTGGCAATATTAAAAATGTTCTGTGTATTATCAAGTATTTGAATATAGATTAATCAGCATTAATCTATCTTCAAATGCTTGATAATACACAGAACATACACAGAAAGGGCTTCTCTCAGGTTAGACCAGCGTCTAACCTGAGAGAATTCCCTTTCCCCTCAATAGAGGGACTAAAAATCTCCTCTGTATATCATTATAAAAATCACAGAACATCATAAAGTGCAATATGTCCTGTGGTGAAAAGTTGTCACACGGACGGGCCTGTATCCCCTGGTTTACACCACCCTGGAAGGTTACCCAGCGAGAAATGAATTAAGTTCAAACGGAACCTAGTCAGGCGCCAACATTGGAAACGCTTGGTCGCAATTCTCAAGTAAGGCTCAATTAATAGAGAAGAATTTATCATGTAATGAGCCCTGACCAGTGGTTTTTGTAGCTCCAGCTCTTCCCGTTCCATAATCAGTATGTTCAAAAATTGAGATTTAACCCATTCACGTCTTCTTTTTTAATCCCTTCCGGAACATTAAAAAGTTCGGGCCGCCCTAGTTTAAAAAACATAAGCTTAATTTAGGACAGCCACGGAATGCTGCTGGCTTCATCCAGGGAAACACAATCCCGCAAGATCTGGTGATTCAAAGTTATGTCTGGATTGAGACAGGTTTTAAGCCAGCAGACCAATGGGGCCATTCTCAGCGAATCAGACATGTAACCCAACCCCAGTTCCTGATGAATAGCAAAAGTTTGGGTTTACTGGGGTACACACAAAAGGGTACATAAAAATCTATTTTCAGCCATCTGGACCCCTGCCAGTTGTTTATAGCCACAAATGGCTGAGCCATACGTAGAAATAGCGAGGCATTTTGATCTGTAGATAGTAAGAATAGCTTCAAAAGGCCTGGCTCCCAAATACTGTTAAAACCCTAGTTGAGCTGACGTTTATCTAACTACTGCGTTTTTTTAGCTTTATATAGGGGGACCCAAGAGCATCTGTCATCAAATATGACCCCCAGATATGTAAAAGAGGTCACTCTGGACACCTCTGCTCCATTACAGAAGAGAGGTTTAGCTTTTTTATTTCATTGGCCCATTGTCATGACGTGATTTCAAAATGTTCACTATCATGTCCAGGGAAGTCATATAGGGATGTGTGACGTTACAACGCATGCTTTCACAACGCATACCATTACAATGAAATTTTTACAAGCAGGTCCATTACAATGCATGCCATTACAACGCAGATGCTATTACAACGCATGCCATTACAACGTAAGTATGGGTAAGTATTTTTTTTTTATTTTAATTAATGGGAATGTAATAGTAGTGTAAATGTTGGATAGTGTAGGGGTTAACATTACTATTCTAACTCCAGGGGGGTGTAATAATAGGGTAAGTGTTAGATAGTGTAGGGGTTAAAATTACTATTGAAACTCCAGGGGGTGTAATAGTAGGGTAAGTGTTGGATAGTGTAGGGGTTAAAATTAAATTAAATACTTACCTATACTTACGTTGTAATGGCATGCGTTGTAATAGCATCTGCGTTGTAAAGGCATGCGTTGTAATGGCATGCGTTGTAATGGCTCCTGCATTGTAAAAGTTTTGTTGTAATGGTAGTGCGTTGTGAAAATTGCGTTGTAATGGCTGTTTCCCTCATATAGGCACCAAAGGCATCCAAAAGCCTCTGGAGGCCAATGGCAGTTCGGGATAACAACACAGTGTCATCCGCGCATAGGAGAACCGGGATAGTCCTTTCCCGTACACGCAAATGTCCAAACGTGCCTGGGCCAAGGTTTTATCTAATCCATTAATATAAAGGGTAAAAAGTAGTGGCGCCAATATACATACCTGGCGTACGCCTCTACCTGACTTGAAGTGCCTCGTGCATTTACCTTCCTGGGTAACCCTGACTGTTGCTAGAAGATTCTGATGTAAATCTGCTAAAAAATAAAACTAAGCATGGATCAATGCCCAGATCAAGCAAAATAGACCACAGCTTTGACCTGTTAACCAGATCAAATTCTCAGGTGAGGTCGATAAAGGCCATCTGTAGAGAACCTTCTTTAGCTTCGGTATATTTGCCCATTAATAAGTATAAATTGAGACACTGATTTATGGTGCTTCTACCTTGTCCAAATCCATACTGTTGATTAGATAAAACCCCATTGTCATTCACCCAATCCTTGACTTTAGCCAGAATCACTTTTCCTAGTATTTAGACTGCAGAATCAATCAGTGATATTGGTCTGTAACACCATGGATCCCCTCTCTGTCCCTTTTTAAAAACTGGTATAATTGTAGACAGGGACCATGAAGCAGGAAACCCCTGTACACCTGAGGCATTAAAAACATTTGATAAAATCTTAGCCCAAAATTTAGGTTCACATTTATACAGGTCTGCAGGGACACAGTCAGGACCAGATGCTTTATTGCTAGATGTCTCTATTATCGCCCATTCAATGTCTTCCTCTTTAAAAACCAACAAAGGTAAGTCACAATAAGTATCTAAACATGGAAAGGAGTCCGGAACCTCACTAGATCCATAGATTGCTTCAAAGCGAGCTAACCACTGCCCTTCTGAGATATTAGTTTCCAGGGCATCATTCTCAATACCAGAAAAAAACGGTGCAGTAACAATAGCCAAGAATCTTGAGCTGTCTTTTAAGACTTCAACAGACATAAATGCTTTCCAGGTCTAATTTTTTATCTCATTTTTTCGTGTATGTACCAATAGCTTATAATGCTTCCTTAAACTAGCTATCTGTTCCCTGTCTCGAGGTGTACTTTTCAGGGCTTGTACTAGGATTCGATGAGCCCTAGAGCAGTTGGTATCAAACCATATTTCACCTGTATTTAATCGGGGTTTAGTTCTAACGGTTAGATCAGATGCTACCTAGCCACAAATACCCTCAAAGGCTCTACTGACCTCTGCCCTTGGGGTGGTATAATCTACGCCTTTTGCGATATTTTCTTTGTCCCTCTTACAAAGGTTAACAAAAAAGGATTCAGGAATTACCTTGGACCATTTGAGCCTCCTCCCCTGATCACTTGATGCTATCCAATTAGCTCCCATAATCCTACCTGCTGGACTCAAAAGACCCAAATCTTTGTTTAACTCCAAAATTACTGGGTTGTGGTCACTAATGGGAGACAACCTAGCATTATAGAACACTACCTTGTCCAACATTGTGGAGGACAAAAATATGTAGTCAATGATGGTGTCCCGCTCCTTGACCTTAAACGTCGGTAACCACTCAGATAGATCATTAAAGCTTGGTTCAAAGAGGTCAGCTCCAGCCAAAAGGTCCTCCAGAGCCTCCCCATAGTTGCCTGGGCTCAAAGTGGGGTGTCACTGAGTAGACAGGCCCCAGGTGATCATTAACATAACAATTCAAGTCACACAAATGAATATTAAAATCTCCCATAAGTATAATACATTAAAAAGTGGGTTGCTTCAATCTATAATCTTCTAAAAACGTTTCAAATAACATAAATGTTAATTTCTAAAATCACTTTCCCCAGAGTTATAAAAATTAATTAATATTTTGGAGTGATTAGGAGTTCTTAGTTCTGCTATCAGACAGTAATCGGAGTTCACCTCCATCCTCTTTGTAGACCCTATTAACTTTAATGAAAAGAGGAGCACTAGGCCCTCCTTTGCTCTACCTGCCAGAGTAGGACGTGCAGGTGAGAAGAAAGCTCACCCTATCCAACGTTTCCTGGAGGCCAATAATGTCTTATTGTTTTATAAAAATCAGCCATCTTGAATCATCTCTTTTAGTTCTAAGACCCGCAATGTTCCAACTAATGACCTTACAATTAGGGGCAACTTCTATATCCATGGGCTGAAAGTAATGGCTGGATTCAGGAAAACCCTCATTGGCTATCTCTAGTCAATCATTCTCATCTAGCTGAGACAGTGGGAAGAATCTATTTGATAGGGCTATTCCCACTCCTTCAGACCCTGTTTGCATAGGTAGTGTTTGCCGAGCTGCTGCGACTCTCCAGCTGAAACTTTCTGGACGAGACTCAGAGTTTTATTTTCTGCAGGGTGATTAGAGGACTGATAAGGCCTCCTCGGGTATACCTGATACCCCTCTTCCCCAGCTCCAACTCAGAAGCATCCCAAAACAGCCTATCAGCTACATTCTGTTTGTTAAAATTAACAATAATACAATCACTCTTGGCTTGTTTGGGGCAATTACCAACCCAAACCACCCTTCTAGACATAATAATGTTAGAGGAGATCTCGGCCTTTCTGATACAATGTTGATCACACCATTTTTGGGCTTTTCGCAGCAGGGTCAGGGTGGATTCATTGTCAGCGACACCAAGTGGGGGTACCCCTACAAGAACCGCTACCAGAGGGGTGGCTTCTGGGGGGGAGATTAAGTCTACAACTATTGGGTTTTATGTTCCTCTCTAGTGGGACTGGAGACTCACTAGTAGCCAGAGTTGGGCCATTGACTGGCAGGTCCACAAGGCTCCGGTCAACATGGGTGGGAATCCCCCCCTTACATAGGGTCTCTGGGTTACCCCAGATCTCCCTAGAGAGACGGATTTAGACCTAGCCCGTGAATGGATTAGGGGTTGACTACTCTAGTGGTTCTTACCAATATGTGGCCTAGAGTCGAGTTGGGCTTTAGGTAGCATAGTTACACTAGGGGTATCATGCGGATTTTGGTTAAGAAGGAGTCAATGTGCTCACATTTTTCAGGATCCCCGCAACACAAGTATTCAAAGTGTCAGTAATATCTTTAGCTCTACTAGTAAAAATAGATTCCAGCCGTGAGCTAAAAATATCCTCCACCAGATTCCACAGTATTAGAAAAGTGTTCTCATCCACAACATTCCCTTGGCTAGAGTTACTCTTTTTCGAGCCTTTGTCCCGTTTAAAAGATTTTCTGGTGGACCTCCTTTTCCCAGAAGGCCCCAAGGACGGCCCCTGCGATGCCTTTTCCAACTCAGGCGGGGGTTCTTTAGTTGCACCATCCATGCCCCCAATCAGCACAATGTCATGTTTTGGAGCATTTCTCACAGCTAACTGTGTCGTTATCAGCACCCTAGCTTCCAGAGGAACAGGGATTTTAGTCACAGACTCTGTTCTAACAATCCCCTCACCTGTCTCTTGACTCGTAGCCAAGCCCAGTTCCTTTTCTGCGTTGACAATCTCCATGTTTAAAGCTCCCACCGCCGAGGTTACATATGAGATAATGGATGCTGACTTTCTTTGGATTTTTGCTTTAAGCCCCCCTGGTCTTGACTGCATAATTGTTTCTGAGTACCCATAGTTGATGTTAGAGGGATGGCCCTGCCTCTTCCGGGCTCGGACGGGCACGCCACGGCCCTGCAGGAGCCGCAAGATGTATTTACGCTCCTCTGGGCGCGGGAAAGCAGTGTCGGCCTGATGCTGTGGCCGCTGGGGCTTGTAGTCCCCCTGTGCTCCCTTCTACTCCTTGCGGGCGTCTGCGGCCTGCGCTGCAGGAGCCGCAAGATGTATTTACGCGCCTCCGTGCACGGGAAAGCGGTGTCGGCCTGGTGCTGTGGCCGCTGGGGCTTGTAGTTCCACTGTGCTCCCTTCTCCTTCTCCTTGCCGGCGTCAGTGGCATTTATGTCATAATTATCATTAATATCACTAGTGATATTGAAATCATAGGTATTAATATCTTTCCTAATAAACAACTTCCAAATACGGAAAACCAGTTACCTATTTTAAAAGACCTTTACTAAACTTTTCCCAAGCAGTGTCAACCTCCAGTTTGGTCAAATTGTAGTGTAGTTCCTATATTCCCAATAGGCTCTGCACATTGGAATAATATATACTGTAGTTTAGACGTAGGACTGAGGTCAACTAGGTCTCTACCGAATATATTAGACTTAATTGTGTGTGCCAGCTAGCTCAGAGGTCACTAGGAACTGTCTCGAAAGTACAAGAAGGGATTAGTCTCTGACAACCATATAACATGACAACTTTGTTTCCCCAAAATGAAACTTGTCTCTAGAGTCGCAGAAACAATAGATGGCTATTTCGCTCAGTCAATCGTGCATGCTTAGTTTCACCAGAATTGCTTTTAGAAATATAGAGACGGCATTTTCAATAAAAGTATTTATTTAACAGTCTTATTTCTTAAGCATAAGAAATGCACTGCTACAATTGAAATGGTTGTTAAGAAGTACGTGGCATATAATACGAATAGTATTATAAAATACTACTGTAAAAGCATGAAATGGTTTCTAAGCCATAAACATAGAATACATAAAATGCATAAAATACATACATTGATAAAAATGATGGCTAGAAGTACTCAACTGGTGCTTCTAACGTACGCCTATCCCAGTGTACCTAACCTAAGCCTAGTACGAGGGAGGAGTAAGTGAGGAGTAGTTTAAGTTTTAGTATTTCTCTGCCAAGAATCTGTTCAAGAATGCTTTAGGGGTCTAATCAGCTCCATACCATGGTTTTAGTATGATAGAGGTCTTCTATCACTCTCTCGGAACTCGATCTCCCAGCAACCCGCAAGGGTAGCCTGGAAACACTGGAGCTGGATTTCTCGGCAGGAGAAAAGACAGCGTCTTTTCAGTGCGTCAGTTGGAGGGTCGGCTTCATTCAGCACTTGCATCAGCAGGGCGTCGGGCAAGTAGTTAGTCGATCTGCTCCGGAACCACCGTGTGTTTGACTGGGCAAATGTAGGCATACTTATACCCCTGAAGGTGCTGAGTCTGACGTAAGATTGGACATAATGTCGTCACTAGTGCCTTAGTTCCTTGAAAACTCCGGGATTTCTTGGATAAATCAGTTTTCAAGCAGGGGAAGGTTCCTGACTGCTGAGGGCTGGGTTTACCATAAAAACAATATGGATTCTCGGAGTTTAGTGGAAGTAGCCATGCCGTATTAGGGCTGCGCAGGCTATAACTGAATAAGGCAATGATTCTTTATGCCTGTATAGGGACTGGATGGTATATATAGTTTTGTTTGCTGGCTCATCTTCAGGTTCACTGGGATCCTCAGAAAACTTATCGAAGTTGATAAAGTAGCCAGAAGCAGTTCTGTCAATTGTTCGGATTACATCAGGATTTTCACCGGAGCTGTCTCTTTCCTTGTCATATTTGTATACTCAGATGGTACATCATTGTAGACAGGTGTTTGTTGACAAACTGTTATTTGGGTTTCCAGAGGTACAAGTTCCATCGCTTTGTTGCATAGTCCTTCTTTTTTCACCGTTGGATTATCAAAGGTGATACGTCTTTCAGTTTGAACCTCTTGGATTGTAGCAAGGTTTGGTTGTCTGCTACTTTTCGGGAGACCACTGGGCCTACTACTTATTATTGGCCACATGATTGTGGTTTGACCAAGTCGATAGATACAACTCTGTTCTCCATTTTCCCAGCAAGGGGCAGTAGTACTACTGATCTTGTTCCTTGGACGGCCAAGACCGGTACTGCTTTTCTGTAAGAAGGCCCAAATTCCTTCTTCACCGCAATTTTTTCCCTGACCAGATCCCCAATTTTTGGAATCCAGACAGGTCTTGCTGGGACAGGTGGTTTTTCTTCAGTGGGCGTTTGCTTCTGTTTGATATTACTCAGACTTCTTGTTTCTTTTAAGTCCTGTAAAACAGTCAAACGATCTTTGACATCAAAGGGTTTTTGTTTCACCACTGAAGTCTGACTATCAAGGTCTTCGATTATCATTCTAGTACCAAACATTAATTCATACTGAGTGACTCCACCGAGAGAAATTCTTGGCAGATTATTAAGACTACATTGGACACTTGTTAGATGTTTGACCCACCCATCACCCGTACCTAATACCTTAGCTGTTATGGATTGCTTTATTTCACGGTTTTTTCTTTCCACTACCGCATTAGCCTCGGGATGGAAGGGACTAGAATACCGCAATGCAACGCCCAAGCCAACCATGGCCTCCTTGTAAGCTCGAGAGCTAAACGCAGGACCCTGGTCAGAATGTAGTGTGCCAATTGCGTATTTGCCGATAAAGACTTGCAAATCCTTTATAACAGTTCTGGCGTCAGCCGAGCGCTGGGGCCATAACCAAATAAATCTTGTGCAGGAATTTACTGCAACCATAATGTATTTATAGTTTCCATCCCTTGTTAAAGGACCACAGTGGTCCAGGTAAACACACGCTAGTGGTTTATCTGAAATCAGAAGGGGCGTCTGTGCAGGACGTTTCACTGTAGAAACTTTTATTTTCTGTCAGATTTCACATTCTAGAACAGAGGCCCACATGCATCAAGCACTTTTTCATTCGCAAACGGTGCGATTCCTTAAAATCGGCCGTTTGCGAATGCAAAAGTGCTTTTTGGGATGCATAAAGCAATTTTAGAATTCGTAACATGTTTGCGAATTCTGAAATTGCGGGTGCTTTTAAGAAGTCGCAGATGTGCGATTTCTTAAAAGCAATGCATCATTATTTTAAAAAGTGAAAATTCGCAAATAGGGTGCCAAATTTACCGAGTGGTTGAACCACTCGGTAAATTTGGAAAAAGTGTTTAAAATGTTGAAAATGCTTTTTTTTCAACATTCATGTTACGGACACACATGTCCTTAGGACATGTGTGTGTGCAACATGATGCGAAAAATACATTTCAGGGGTGCATGGGGGGGTCCTTTGGACCCCCCCCCTGCACCCATGAAATTTTCTAAGTGCCACTCGCAATTTGCATTGACTCCTATGGGCCTTTTGGCCCATAGGAATCAATGGGAATTGCGAAAATTAACTTAAGAATTCGGTATTTCTTTGGGATTCGGTAAAAATTGCGATTTTTACCGAATCACAAAGAAATACCGAAAAAAATGATGCATAGCATTTTGCACTTCTTAATTTGCGATTCCTTATTTTTCGCAAATTAAGAAATGCAAAATGACACAATGATGCATGTGGGCCATAGTTTCTAGTTTGTTTCCTCATGCGAGGCCACCAGTATCTCTGTTTTAATAATGACACTGTGGCGGAAACTCCCGCGTGTGTAGATGCCAACCCTTCATGGGCTGCTACAATTAGTCCTAACCTATGTTCCATGTTTGGGATTGCCCTGTCCTCCACTCCAGAGATTTGAGCAAAAGAAACATTATTTGCATCAGTCATATATGAGTACTTTCCTGGAAAGCCTTTCGGGAGTGTTTTACCACTGTTTTTTACTGAAGCAGTGACAGCTTGCAATATTTCGCTGTCTACTTTTGTTTTTGACGGCAGCTACGGAAGCCGTTAGGACAGCTGCCTTCGCGGCCTCATCGGCCAATGAATTCCCTGCAATGTGAACGCCATCACGCTGATGACTCAGTGTATGTATCACATGAGTCTTTTGTAGTTCTTTCTGTAAAATACCTACCTGTTCCCAAAGCATTTTATGCTTAATTGTGTCATCTTTAGTGTCTTTGAAGCCATTCTGAACGCAGTTCTGCAAGTATTCATTGTAAGATTGTACGCAGTAATACGAATCACACACTATTAGTGTGGGGAATTCGGGATCGGTATTTTCAAGCGCTATCTTGAAAGCCTGTAGTTCAGCTCGCTGAGCTGTACAGTCTCCAAGTGATTGAGTTTTAGTGACCATAGGTCTGAATTTGCCTTCGCGCCAGCGATCTTTAACAATCGCGCACGCAGCACTATAGGCTCGTTTACGCCCAATTGCGGGCTGTGCTGACCCGTCTGTATATATTATACTTCCGTAATGTTCTAGAAGCAGAATTTCGGTCGGCAGAGGACATTCATGTTCATATTGGAGAAATTCTTGTGTTTTCAAGCTGGGGTCAAAAACGTATTCAACATCTGTAGCAGCAAGAGAGTTAACCCATTGTATCCATCTCGGATGTAAAGCTTTAGCATTTGGGATGCTTGCTTCGTCACTGCCTCTAAGGCAGGTACACGTGTAACGATTATTATACGTTTACCCTACCCGAGAGCTCTCTCTTTTGCTACTGCAGTTTGAACCACTGTCAGAATCTTCTCAGTAGAAGTGAACTTAATTTCAGCTTGTGTATACAAGTGTGATTTGTATGCTATTGGTACCGTTTCTCCCTCATTAAAGGTGAGGTATGTGAATCCGCATCTCCCTGGGATGACTCGGATCACGAGATTGCGCACGTTTTCGCGTGTCTGTAACTGTTTTTTAGCTAACATGTCTGTTTGGACTGAACAAAAAATTTCTGTATGTGTTTGAATCCAATTAGTCGGTTTAAAATCAGGTTTGATTAGTTCATAGAGAGGTTTAACCCTCTCTGCGTAGTTTAGAACAAAAGTTCTTCCAAAATTCAGGAAACCTAGAATTGACTGTAATTTTTTCAGCGTTTTTGGAGGTTGGAGCAGCGCACATTTCTCTAAGAAGTTTGCTGCCAGGCTTTTGCCTTCACTTGATAACTCGTATCCTAGAAATAGGACGTTGAGGCGGGCAATCCGTGATTTCTTAAAATTGAATGTATACCCTTCAGAAGCGAAACCAAGTATTATGGTATTCACTCTTTTCAATTGCCGGTCCAAGTCGTCATTTGTAAGATAGATGTCATCGACATATGATAATGCCTCATCATCGTACGTTTGTACTAACTCTGTTACCCTGGCCGAAAATAACCCTGGACTATTCTTAATCCTTGGGGGAAACGGCAAAATTGCCGCTGTGACCCCAAGATTGAGAAAGCGGTCAAATGCCTGCTTTCTGGAGCAATGTTTTGACAGAAAAACCCATTTGAAATATCTAATGTGGTTTTATATTTTTTGCGCACAATGTTATTCATCAATGCTGCACTATGTGAATTTTGTACTGCTAAAGTTTTGCAACAAGAGTTCAGGTGTCAGTAATCCAAAACTAGATGATATGTATTGTCTGGTCTGGAGACAGGAAACAAAGGATTGTTCATAGATGAGGTGTATGTTTCAATCACCCCTTGATATTCAAGTTGATCTAAGATCTCCCTGACTTGTTTTTTAGCTTCTTGCTTTATTGGATACTGCCTTTGAGCAGTAGGTTGATTTTTTAACTGAATTTTGTGATGAGGAGATTCCTCATCCCATCCTAAATGATTCTTATATAATGCTGGGGCGTGGGCCACAGCCCATTTCCTGGCAAATCTATATTTTTTATGAATTGGAATTTGATTTGAGAAGGCTGGCATAATTATCTCTTCGCCGTGTGGGCACTCCCTTACAACTGCAGGTGGCCAGTCTTATTCAGCTAGAAGTATGTCATAACCCTTGGAAAGCTTGTCCCAGAAGAAAGCTTTTATTTTTCTAGTTATGTCCCCTCCATCCGGAGTGTTACTTCATATAACTTGTGGGATACACTAACCCTGGTATCTGCAATTTCAACCTGAATGTTTTCATTCAAGTCCACTGTCTCCTAATGATCCTTCAGGATCCTGCAAACTATGGTTCCTTCTGCTGCACTGTCTAGCATTGTCTGAGCCCATTCCCTGTTCTTGAGTTGTCCTCAGAATCCTCGGCATGTCTGACCTTTATGCTTGCTACCTTCTTTTTTGAAAATTTAGCCTTTTTACTTTGGTAAACGGGTTCATTGTCTCTGGACTTGACGCGTTCTTCTTTGAGTGTTTATCGTCCTCTTCTTTCTGATTTCTGCGAGGAAGTCTGAAAAGATCGAGAGGGACGTGTGTCATTATCTTGATATCTATCAGGTTTTCTTAAAGTTTCCCTATTTCTAAGGTTTTATCTTTTTTCAGAGGGTTCCAGTCGGGGAGACCTACCTCCCCGTTCAGGAGACCTAACTCTGGACTGAAAAATGTTCTCTCTAGGAAGAGTCTGTTTAGTGTTCTCCCACTTCTTTTTAGGAGTAGTGAGATTATTTTTAATAAACACTTTTTCAGGATTTTCTGTTAATTCAGGTTTTACAGGTTTCCCACCCAAACTATCTCTACCTAGTTCTTCATAGGATTTTTCAATAATTCTGGCAAGCTCATAAGCATGCTCAGAAATGTTTGTTTCTTTTCATTTCTATCAGATTGTCACTGATGCAGCTTCTCCTCTGATGTTGGCTAATAGTATTGCCGAGACCTGTTTGAAATCTTTCAGTAATTTCATACCTAGATTTAAGGCCGGTTCTGGACCGTATTCATTTTGAATCTGTCTTAGGACGTCTGGTATTACCGCCATGGATGGAACACCATGTGTTTTTGTGTAGATTGAAGCAAAGACTGTACCCCAAGTGTCACAATCCTCTATGTGTGGTGCAATCCCCATGGGTAAACAGATTGTCAAAATCCTGTGTTTATCATGAGGTGTACTATCAGCAAATACTGCCTCTATTTGAGTAATTTTTTGTGCTAACCAGTGAGGAAATATACATTTTATGGTCAAGTAATGTTCCCTAACGTGTACCCCACCGTCTCCATGTACCAGCTTAAAGTGCATGTAACTTCCCTCCTGTGCCAGCTATGAAGACGCAAATACATTTGCGTCCAACGTTAACATGTCCTCTTTCAAACCCACCCTGAATGGGTTGAATATTCCGTTTCTCAGTATGCTATGCCAACGTCTTTTTGTGGTGTACTTTACACGTTTTTCAGCTCTGGCGAAGTAGGCCCTGAATTCTGCCATCGAGCCTTTTTCCTGCCTTCTGACTCTGAAAGCCTCAGCCCAGGCTGTCTCTGTACCCGTGACCTCTGCCTTACTCCCTGTGCGGCTCACGGCGCTTAGCTCAGCCTGCTGCCTGCCAAGACTAAATTCAACCTTCGAATTATCTGTTCCGCTCCTCGAAAATGCATTCCTGCCTACTAGTTTAAGTAAACATTCCTCCAGCTGCAGAGCAAAGGGCCCGGCCTCACTGTCTCCGTGCAAGTAATTCATAGCCTCTGTTACCATGGTAGGCCCATGCCCCTCGCATTTTCATGTAGACACTTAGGCGCTTATACACGCACTCACAGTCAGTATAGAATAGCTTCTGCCCCAGAGACCTTTTCCGTTTAGATAATATGGTTCCCAAACATCAGATATCAGATATGATAGAGGTACGAGTTGATCTGACATGCCAGACTTCTGTCTCTTTCCGCCAGTGCAAATGTCAAGTCCCCTGTACCCTCCGGTTGCACGTCAATCACACGTCATGCAGCTGCGCGGGCATCCAGGCCTCAGATTTCTGCTGACATTACAAGATTCTGCTTTGTGCCACCCACTTGTGACACTTACCTGTGACGTTTCTAGCACACACCTCTATGTTCACGCCTGGTTCACGCCTTCTAATTACGTATCACTACCACGTGTGTGTTTTATCTTGTTTCTCTCAGCTGTTACGCCTACTGTATTGGTTTCTATAATGTGACTTAAGTATATAAGCTACGTATTGTCAATAAAATATTGCTCTATCCCTTCCTACACCCCAGTGGTGGTAGGAACATGATATCCGGTCTGACCATTCCTTTTTAAGGAATAAAACCCCTAAGAACTCTAACACCACGGACTCTGCCTCTTTCTTTCCGATTGAGTTATTATTGATTAAGTACTTACCTGCATAGAAATTAGGACGGTAAATCAAATATTTACCACACCAGAACGGAATCTGTTCTCGTTTCGCTTGTAGTTTACCAATGACTGGCTGTATAGTCTGTGGAGTGATTTTATTTGTGTTCCCCTGATGAGGGGTATGCTGTGGAATTCTTACAGCTGGTTGGACTGTTAATGTCCGCATGACATATTGAACCAATTGTCTATGTATTTTAATTATTTGTTTTAGCTGAGCTAATAATTCTACTTCTGACATCCTTTCAATGTCAGGATGTGGTGTATACCTGGCTAGTACCGGCTATGTAGCTCCTGGTCTACCTAGTGGACCGAACCTTGTAATGTGATTTTGATGTTGTAGGGCGCCTTTAAACCAGAGTTGATGCTCTTGGTAAGTTAGTGGAATTTCAACGTCCTCGAAAGGAACGTATTCCGCTAGAGGTTCCTCTGCTTTGTAGTAGTGGAACTCGTGGGTTACTGCATTTGCTGCAGGAAATAGAATCCATGAATAGAATACCTCTGTCTGCCAATACTCATGTGCCTCTATAACAAAGATTACTCTACCACCTCTTGATGATACCCCATTTTCTATAAGTTTTATAGTTATGTTTTTTCTTATATTTGGCGGAATGATTACTACATCCGCATCATTTTCATTAAACCCTGAAACGTCTAAACCTGGTTAGTTCGCATTTACTGCAGCTCCACCGGTTGCGTTGTTGTCGCCGTTTTCCGACATTGTTTAATGAAAGTTTGCAGAACAAGTTTCAAGGAAACAAAGATTAGGTGCACAATATTTTGGAACACTGTATCCTTCAACGTTGAATAAACCAAAAACTAATACATAGGATTTTTGTCCTACTCAGTTCTGGCGGATATTAACCTTTTACCCACTCCAGACGTCTAATAGAGTGTTTTATGGGAAAAGGGGGTCTATGTGAAAAGCACGACTGAGTTACTCTAGTATCTAGCGTTAAATTATCGCCTTACCATACGTTGGGCGCCATGTAGTGTAGTTCCCATATTCCCAATAGGCTCTGCGCATTGGAATAATATATACTGTAGTTTAGACGTAGGACTGAGGTCGACTAGGTCTCTACCGAATATATTAGACTTAATTGTGTGTGACAGCTAGCTCAGAGGTCACTAGAAACTTTCTCGAAAGTACAAGAAGGGATTAGTCTCTGACAACCATATAACATGACAACTTTGTTTCCCCAGAACGAAACGTGTCTCTAGAGTCGCGGAAACAATAGATGGCTATTTCACTCAGTCAATCGTGCATGCTTAGTTTCACCAGAATTGCTTTTAGAAGTATAGAGACGGGCCTTTTCAATAAAAGTATTTATTGAACAGTCTTATTTCTTAAGCATAAGAAATACACTGCTACAATTGAAATGCTAGTTAAGAAGTACGTGGCATATAATACGAATAGTATTGTAAAATAGTACTGTAAAAGCATGATGTGGTTTCTAAGGCATAAACATAGAATACATAAAATGCATAAAATACATACAGCGATAAAAATGATCGCTAAAAGTACTCAACTGGTGCTTCTAACGTAAGCCTACCCCAGTGTACCTAACCTAAGCCTAGTACGAGGGAGGAGTAAGTGAGGAGTAGTTCAAGTTTTAGTATTTCTCTGCCAAGAATTCTCTAGGGGTCTAATTAGCTCCTTACCTTGGGTTTTAGTATGATAGAGGTCTTGTATCTCTCTCTCGGGACTAGATCTCCCAGCAACCCGCAAGGGTAGCCTGGAAACACTGAAGCTGGATTTCTCGGCAGGAGAAAAGACAGTGTCCTTTCAGTGCGTCATTTGGAGGGTCGGCTACCTTCAAGACTTAGATCAGCATCAGCCGGGCATGGGGCAAGTAGTTAGTCGATCTGCTCCGGAACCACCGTGTGTTTGACTGGGCAAATGTAGGCATATTTATACCCCTGAAGGTGCCGAGTCTGACGTAAGATTGGACATAATATCGTCACTAGTGCCTTAGTTCCTTGAAAACTCCCGGATTTCTTGGATAAATCAGTATTCAAGCAGGGGGGGGGGTTCCTGACTCCTGAGGGCTGGTTTTACCACGAAATCAATGTGGATTCTCTGAGTTTAGTGGAAGTAGCCATGCCGTATTAGGGCTGTGCCGGCTATAACTAAATAAGGCAATGATTCTTTATGCCTGAATAAGGACTGGATGGTTTATACCTATATATGGGCATGAATCGGGAAAAGTTACACTAGGGTCCTAGATTCCCACATAACAAAATCATTATGAATCTTCGTAATATTCTTGATATATCCCTCAATACCTTTACTTTTATCAGGGATATAGGTGCAGCAATGTTGAATTTTCAACATTCTACAGACTCCATCCTCTTTTGCCAAAAGTATATCAAGATCAAGTCTAGTCTGCAAAACCATAGATCTGATTGCAGCCCTTTCAGTATTGATCATTAAGAATCCTCCAGCAGTATCCATTGATAAACGGTCTACTACAGTGGACAATAGACATAATTTAAACGAGAGGCAGCCCGCCAAACACAGTGCACGAAGTTTGGAAATATCCCCAAGACTGCTTCAAAAGATGCTAAGTCCCGAAAAAATCGTCTCAAATACATGTAAAATACCACTCGTATCAGACATGTTTAAGATACGACCTAACATTTCTCAGAAATGTACAGGGCAGTTTGTAGTTAATAGGGTGTGTATCTCTGCAGAACTCCTTGCGACTTGCAGATCATAGGTTTCTTTGGCCAAGGGCAGTGGCCCAGTTTTCTGTAAAAGAATGGCTTTCATTCTGCTCAAAGTATCAATTCGTATAAAAGAGATTTTCATTGATGGTCATAACGGCGACTTCCGGTCTGTCTTGGTTTTTGGAAACAATACTTGCATACAGTAAGTGACCCTAGCTGACACAGTTACGAGATAGGCTAAACCTGGCAACATGCCACAGCAGCTGTGATCATTCAACATAATGTAACTTCCATTAGAAAGCTGCCTAAAAATTGGATCAATCACTGCAGCTGGTGAACCTTGCAGGTGGCAGGATAAATTGTCAGAGGAACCATCGCAGACATGTAATTAATATCCTGACATAGGAGAGAACCGCTTAGTGCGTTTTCACAATTATTACCACTAAGAAACACTTCTTTCCCCCCACTGCAACATCTGTGTGTATAAGGTAATTCCCAGGATGTCTTGATGTATTCTTTACCCAACCTTTCATATAGGCCTGCTGGTATATGTTTTAAGCAATATTGAAAATGGAAAATTGTAACAGGCAGACTGATTGTACCATGTATTATCCATTCAATTACTGTTTTTTCAGCGACTGTAAATGGCAATCTTTCCAGTTTTTCAATGCTCACCACCGTACAGTCTGCTGCCCTCTGTGCCAATTTGATATGTTTATCTGGAGATTAAATTCAGAAAATAATGACGTTGTGTTGATTAATCGACAAGGCACATAGCCTGAATAAGGTTTTGTAACATCCAGCCTAATAGCATTATAGATCGCAATTGTGACTTATCATGTTGCAACATGACCAAGGGCCAGATGTAGGTGGCCATTTACAGACCGGTAACGGCCGATTTCGGCCGTTACCGACCGGTAAATGGTCATTCCTGATGTAGGGGCCCTATTTTACTGATTCAGTACATTTACTAAATCGGTAAATTTACCGAATCGGTAAAATACCGATTTGGTATTTTAACTCAGTTCGGGTTCCGGAAGGGACACGGAACTGAGACAGCATTGGTAAAGGCCTCGGATGAAATTCGAGAGATCATGGATTCGGGAGGAGCAGCAGTGCTCATATAGTTGGACCTGTCGGCTGCTTTTGACACGGTCGACCATGTCATCTTGGTCGACCGTGTCGCAGCCCTTGGAATTAACCATCTGGCTAAAGATCTCATAGCCTCTTTCCTAGTTAATCGTAAACAGGCAGTCAAATTGGGCAATTACTACTCACCCACCTCTGAACTGCTCTGTGGGGTCCCTCAAGGATCCTCGTTAAGTCCCACGCTTTATAATATCTACGTTGCGGACTTGGCGAGGGTCATTAAATCTCATGGGATGCGATTAACCACCTACGCGGATGACACCCAGCTTGTGTTGGCGGTACACAAAAACGGTCCAGTGGTAGCAGCGAAGTTTCAGGAGGGGTTACTGGATGTACAATCATGGATGCACAGTAACTGCCTGAAACTTAATGCAGAGAAAACCGAAGTCATGACCTTCGGAAAAATCTCTCCAGAATGGTCTTCAACTTGGTGGCCCAGTCAGATGTGCACCCCCCCCCGGTTCCAGCTGCTAAGGTCAGGAATTTGGGAGTGATTTTTGATAACAGGTTATCCTTTGGTTATCACGTCAATAAGGTGGTCTCAGCTGCATTCTTTGTGCTGAAAAAAATAAAAAAAACTCATGCCATACCTACCTGCTTCGGCAGGAAAAACATTGATCACCACCCTAGTGTTTTCAAAACTGGATTATGGAAACGCCCTTTTCCTTGGTACACACTAATACATCCTGAATAAACTCCAGTCTGTGCAAAATATGGCAGCACGGATCCTGCTTAAAATTCCCTGGCGACACTCCACTTCAGTAGCCATACGCCATCTACACTGGCTAAGGGTGGAGAGCAGAATCAAATTTAAGGCTCTATGCATCGCCTATAAGGCCATCCATCAGACCGGGCCGAAGTTCTTAAAGGAAGCCTTTCAGGTGTACATACCTGGAAAGAATCTAAGATCAGCAGCAAGTTGTCTACTGCACGTTCCCCGTACAAGAACGGCTACATGGGGAGACAGACGCTTCCTGGTAGCAGCCCCCATACTATGGAACTCACTCCCCTTGCATATTAAAACTGCACCAACACTCATTGCCTTTTGTAAGGCCTTGAAGACCTGGCTATTTAATCAATTAGTTTGTGCCCTGAATCCTCTGTATCCCAGAGTATCTCACTGCGCCTAGACACCCCAGGGTATTAGCTGCGCATTAAAAATCCCATAAATAAATAAATAAATAAATAAGAAGTCCCTCAAGTCAGCGCCATCTTTAAGTAAAGATAAGTGTTATTTTACTTCCTTTAGTGTGGACTAGTGTAGCCATTCAAGGCACAGTTTCCCTGCACTGTAGGATGTTACTATCCCTGGATGCTGTCTCTGAACATATCTTGGATCTGGCCTAGTGAATGTGAACCCTTGGGTCTTATTCAGGAATCTATCTTGACAGTTGTTTGTGTCTGTGGGCCAGATTAACCATTTTTTCCAATCTGGATCTGTTCTGTTGTGAAGCAAAATAGTATGTACGTCGACCTTCCCCTCTGAAGTGTTACTGTCATCAGTCGTAGGCGTAGGTATGGACAGGTTGTTTAAATCTTTTATCTTGGCTAACCCAAGACAAGATGTCTGCTGAACAGTGTCATTCCAAAACATTATTTGCTCTGGGATGATGCAGGCTCTAAATAAAGCTTCTAATCCCTGCACCTGCAGGCCTTTGTGCCCCAGACCATTTTTGTCTCAATGGTGTCTTTCCAAAAGTCAAAGCCTAATGTAGACAGCTGAGCATAAAAGGCCGCAGGATAAATTTACTTTGTATTTGCCAACATAATTTTCATTCCGGTCTTATTAGCATTTTTAAACTAAAATGATTCAGGATTATACCCTGAAAAGTATGGAAATTTGCCATAAAATGTTTTTGAGCTACCCTTTGGTGGCGTAGGACAATGTTCCTATTGGTTATATCTAATTACATTTCTAGGATTTGAAGATCTGTGCAAGAAATGATGACTATAGTGATTATAACAATTAATTTGTTCATAATCTGATGAACCTTCTAAGTATTCATGATTTGTAAACTTTGCAGACAATTCTAAGTTTCACACCATATTATTAACAGTTTTGAAGTCCCAATCATCAGAAAAGGTACTAGTTGCAACAAAGTCACTCAAGGAAATCTTGAATTGGTGTGGAATCTTCAATAGCTCTGCCGGACCAAGAGTGTCATATTCAATTATGTCCCAAGCTATACCACAAGGTATAGGAACGGCAGTGATGTTTACTGATGACAAGTCTCTTTATTCTCGATGAGATGATGTTTGTGGCTAGAGGAGTAAGTTGATGTTCTTACTTGCTGTGTCCTTTTTAACATATCTTCCATTTATCAGCATTCCCAAAGTAAATACAAGAGTCAACTAAAGTAGAAGAAGAAGTACACCCAACACAATCCAAAATTCAATCCAAGGAGAAACCAGATATGACTTTTCCAGTTGATGAGAAAGTTCTGTTGCTTGTTCTTTAAAAGTTCTTTTTACTGGCGTTGATTCAGGTTTGCTGGGATCCTCGGAAAACGTATCAAAGGTAATGCAATAGCCAGAGGCAGTTCTGTCAATTGTCGGGATTGCTTCAGGATTCGTTGAAATCGCTGGAACCACTTGATCACTTGTTGCATTTGTATAGGCATTTGCTATTTCATTGTAGACAGGCGTTTCTTTACGAACTGTTATTTGGGTCTCAAGAGGTACAAATTTCATGGCTTTGTTGCATAGTCCTTCTTTTCGTACTGCAGATTCTTCAAAGTTGATGAGTCCCTCAGTTTGAACCTCTTGGATAGTAGGCAGATTTAGGCGTCTGCTACATCTTTGGAGTCCACTTGGCCTACTACTTATGATCGGCCACATGATGTGGTTTGACCAGGTCGAGAGACACAAACCTGTTCTCCTTTTTTCCAGCAAGGGGCGGCAGTAATACTGTTCTTGATCCGTGGATGGCTAGGACAGGTACTGGTTGTCTGTAAGAAAGCCCAAAATAATTCTTGTCCTCGATCTTTTCTCTGACTAGATCCCCAATCTTTGGAATCCAGACAGGTCTTGCTGGGACGGATGTTTTTTCTTCAGTGGTTGTTGGCTTCAGGAGTACGCTACTTTGTCTGGATCTTGTTTCATTTAAGTTCTGCAAAACAGCCAAACATTCTTTGATATGATAGGGTTTTTGTTCTACCACTGAAGTGTGACAATCTAGGTCCGGCACGATCATTCTAGTACCATAAATGTATTTCATATGGAGTGATACCCCCTAGAGAACTTCTTGGCAGATTGTTAAGACTACGTTGGACACTTATTAGATGTTTGACCCACCCGTCACCCGAGCCTATTACCCTCAATCAATCAATCAATCATTGTATTTATATAGCGCACTACTTACCCAGAGGGTCTCAAGGCGCTGTTATAGATTGCTTTATGTCCCGTTTGTTTCTTTCCACTACCGAATTTCCCTCAGGATGAAATGGACTAGAGTACCGCAATGCAGCGCCCATATTGGCCATGGCCTCCTTGTAAGCTCGAAAGCTAAACACAGGACCCTGGTCAGAATGTAGCATGCCGATTGCGTATGTGCCGATAAAGACTCGCAAATCTTTTATAACAGTTCGTGCGTCAGCCGAGCGCTGAGGCCACATCCAAAGGAATCTTTTCTTAATATTTATGGGGCCGCATTTGTCCATAGGGATGTCTGCGTGTAGAAAGTCTAATGCTGTCTAACAACGGTGTCTGTAATGGGCTGGCTACACTGTAGTCAGGTATCTGGCGGCGATCTCTGTTGCAGTCATGGCAAGTAATTGCAAATGTGTGAATGTGACCATTCATCCTTGGCCACCAGTATGTCTCTTTTAATTCTAGTATAGATCCCCTGATGTATCAGACCCTCTCCCAAATGTGCTTCGTTTATCAAAGCTACTCTACGTTTCCTGTTTGGAATCACTCTACCCCCCCTCCAGGAATTCGAGCAAAAGGAACGGAGTTTGCGTCAATTATGTATGAATATTTGGGTGGAAATTTATTATGTAACGCTGCACCGCTGCCTTTGCATAAAGCATTGTCAACTAGCATTATTTCGCCATCTATTTTCGCTTTTGAATGAGTGATTGCAGCTAAGGAAGCCGTTTGCACAGCTGCCTTCACAGCTTCATCAGCCAATGAATTCCCTGCAACGTGAACGCGATCACGTTGATGACTCAGTGTATGTATCACGTGAGCCTTTTGTAGTTCTTGTCGTAACTGAACTACTTGTTCCCAAAACGACTTATGCTTGATTGTGCCACATTTTGCATCTTTGAAACCGTTTTCAATCCAGTTCTGCCAGTATTCATTGTAAGATTGAACGCAGTAATATGAATTGCACACTATGAGTGTGAGGAATTCGTGATCAGTATTTTCAAGCGCCATCTTAAATGCTTGTAGTTCAGTTCGCTGAGCTGTACAATCTCCTAGAGATTGCACTTTAGTGACCATTGGTCGGAATTTACCATCGCGCCAGGGACCTTTAACGATCGTGCACGCAGCACTATAAGCTTGTTTACCCCCAACAGCGGGCTGTTCTGATCCGTCAGTATAAATGATACATTCATACTGCTCTAGAGGCAGAATCTCAGTAGGCAGAGGACATTCATGTTCATATTGTAGACATTCTTGTGTTTTCAAATAAGGGTCAAAAACGTATTCAACGTCTGTTGCAGCAAGAGAATTAACCCATTGTATCCATCTTGGATGTAAAGCTTTAGCATTTGGAACTCTCGCTTTTGTCACTGCCTCTAAGGCAGGTACAGGTGTAACGAAGATTATGCGCTTACCCTTTGCGAGGGCTCTCTTTTTTGCTACTGCAGTTTGAACCGCTGTCAGAATTTTTTCTGTTGAAGTAAATTTAATTTCTGCTTGTGTGTACAAGTGTGATTTGTAAGCTATTGGTACTTTTTCTCCTTCATTAAAGGTTAAGTATGTGAATTTGCATCTTCCGGGAATGATTCGGATCACTAAGCTGCGTATGTTTATGCATGTTTGCAAATGTTTTGTTGCTAACATGTCTGTTTGGACCGAACGCAAAATTTCTGTGTGTTTTGAGTCCAATTAACTGTTTTAAAATCAGAATTGATTTGTTCGTAGAGAGGTTTAACCCTTTCTGCGTAGTTTAAAATGTAAGTTCTTCCAAAATTTAGGAAACCTAGAATCGACTGTAAGTTTTTCAGCGTTTTTGGAGGTTGGAGCAGCACACATCTCTCTAGAAGGTTTGATTCCAGGCTTTTGCCTTCACTTGATAACTCGTATCCTAGAAAAAGGATGTTGAGGTGGACAATTCTTGATTTTTTAAATTTAATTTTTACCCTTCAGAGGCGAAGCCCAATATTATGGTGTTCACCCTGTTCAAGTGCCTATCCAAGTCATCGTCTGTAAGATAGATGTCATCGACATATGATAATGCCTCATCATCATAGGTTTGTAGTAACTCTGTTACTCTGGCAGAAAATAACCCTGGACTATTCTTGAATCCTTGTGGGAGACAACAGAATTTGACGTTGTGACCCCATAATTGTGAAAGTGGTCAAATGCCTACTTTCTGGTGCAATGTTTTGACAGAAGAATTTTTTTACGCACATTGTTATTAATTAGTCCTGCACTGTCTGCATTTTATACTGCAAAAGTTTTGCAACAAGAGTTTAAATGTCTGTAATCCAAAACTAATCTGTTGTGTGGCGTTTAGTGCTCCGAGTGAATTTTCATGCCCTTCTATAGGTACAATTCACATTGCCCTTATATAGGCATAGAAATCAATCCCTTTTTTAGACATAGCCCATGCAGACCAAATACTGGCATGGCTACTTCCACCCGTACCAAACGTCACAACGATTTCTTGGAAAATCCGCCAAGAATCTACTTAAGGTTTCTCTAGGTTCTAATCAGCTCGATACCTTGGTTTAGAATGAAGGAGGTCTGGTATCTCTGTCTTAGGACTCGATTTCCCAACACCCCACAAGGGGAGCTTGAAAACACTGGAGCTGGATTCTCGGCAAGAGAAAGGCAGACTCTTGATCAGTGCGTCAGCTGGAGGGTCGGCTTCCTTCGGCACTTGCTGTAGCGAGCTGCGTTGGGCAAGTAGATAGTTAAACTGCTCCGAACCCACGTAGTTTTCTATAGCAAGTGAAGGCATATTTATACCTTGAAGGTGTTGAGGAATGCCACAGTTTGACGTAAAGTGGGGCATATGAACGTCCGGAAAGAACCCCTAGGGAATCAATATTCAAGCAAGGGGAAGTTCCCTAACTGCTTAAGCCGATTTTCCAAGAAATCATTGGGACGTTTGTTACTGGTGGAAGTAGCCATGCCTGTATTTGGGTCGCATGGCCTATGCCTAAATAAGGGATTGATTTCTATGCCTATAGGCTCACGTTAATCATGTGGCTGGAACTTGTTTTGGCATTCTCCGATTACTGCACAAAAATTTTAAATGGCTCCCAGTTGAAGCAAGAAAGCCTCTGGTTCAGGGACTGATTGTCAGTAGGCTCGATTACGGAAATGCCTTGTTTGCTTCCATTAATGCGAGCTTGCAGACTAAATTGCAAACTATACAGAATGCGGCGGTAAGGCTGGTGCTGGGCCTGCCTCCCAGGTCTGCCTCTAAATCCTCCCTTAAACAGTTGCACTGGCTGCCCGTGCGCCAAAGATGTCATTTCAAAATCCTAAGTTTAACTCATAAACTTTTACATGGGATTGGCCAGTCCTATTTAATAAAGAAATTGGCCTGGTATACTCCATCTAGAGCTCTTCGCTCTAGTTCTAGGTTCATGTTGACCAAGCCTCGAGCTTATTCAGCTAAGAATGGGTGCCGCTCTTTTTCATATGTGGCCCCCCAACTATGAAATAAACTACCCACCCATATCCTATCCCTTGTTAACCATCTGGAGTTTCGAAGGGTTCTAAAAACGTGGCTTTTTCCTAAATAAAGTCCCCCTATGCTTATCTTGCTCCGGGGGGTCAATGCCTTTCTCCTGCAAAGCGCCTTGAGACCGTTCCGGTGATAAGTGCGCTATACAAGAGCTTTTGACATTGACATTGGCATATATAAGGGCAATGTGAATTGTACCTATATAAGGACATGCATTGGGAAAATTGACTTGGAGCTCAAAACGCCACACAACAAAACAATGTCATACATTCACCCCAGTACAGAGATCTGGACCTTAATCCATTGTTTTTTTGCCCTCCATGCCGTGCTAGTTTTACCCAGCCATATGCAAATCAGTCTTGACCCTGTACCCAATGGGAACAGTCCAGCCCGAACTGCCAGGCCAGGTCCTCTCTGGACTGGAAACAAGCATCCTAGGACCGGTTTCGCGCTTTCAGCCCTCATCAGCCAGTATAGCTTGACTCCAGTGGCATGGAAAGCACGGGACTCACGTCTGAGCATACCCGTCCCACTCGGGGTGACAAATGCAAAACTGGGAGTCTGGATCCTTAATCACTCAGCAGGAGATGGGTCAATTGGTTTATAGCACCACACTAGGCCTTTTCACCTCCTGAACTTCTCCTAACCTACTCTCCAGATGTCTGGCAGCCTGGTGCCATCTCAACCCCTCCCTGGGTCAAGACCTCTCCTAGCTCCTCTCATCTTTCAGATCCAGACAGACAATCCACATTTTAGCAAAGACACACAGAAATGCCTGAAGCACAAAACTCAGCCACTTTCGAAAAGAGTGGTCTCTGAACACACAGTGACAAAACCACCTTCACAGAAAGATGTGCTATGACACTGTGAGTTAATACATTCTAAACTTCAGCTCTACATTATAAAGTTGCAGGAAACTAGGCTAACAAATACAACACCCAGCCTCCCCCATTCTGTCCGCTTGGCAGGATGGCCTTTCAGCAGTGAAAAACTAAATGGAGTGTTTTTCACTGTCAGGACATAACACACACCTTAGTATATATCCTGCCTTTTACCTACACTGCACCATGCCCAGGGATTACCCTGGACCTACCACAGGGGTGCACAATGTGTAAGTAAAAGGGAAAGTCAGGCCTGACAAGTGGTTGCACTTGTCAGGACAACATGCTAAATTAGCAAACTGCGCACAGGCCCTACACTGCAGGCCTGACTTCCCTTCTCCGCTCTCCTTTGCATTACTAGCCCTGGCACACACAGTGCATATCACTAGGGACTTTACTAGTAAGGCAATTACACCAATCATAGCCAACCAATTACCATTACATTTTACATAGGGAACACTTGTACTTTGACACTGATCAGCAGTGGCAAAGTACCCAAAGCATCTAAATTGGCAACTCTATGTCAGGAAAATGGTCCAGGGGGGAAGCCAAAAAGTTTAGGGAATTTTAGCCAAAAAGGCCTAATCCTACACATACTTCATCAGGTTGTTTTGGCTTCCTGGTTGCCACAATGGGGGACACCCACGAAGTGGGCCCCAATGCCTTTTCTATTATTCCTGCAGCTTGCAACTTTTCTAGCTCCTTTTCAGCTTAAGGCCTGAGATTAAAGGCTATTCTCTGGTGTTGCAGGGCAACAGGCTGTACTGAACAGTTGATATGAAGCTTGATTTTTTTTCATTTGAGATAACCTATGCCTTCAAACACTTTGGGAAAACTCTGCTAGGATGTGTGACACCCCTTCCTAGTAAGCTCTGAGAGCGAATTTGTTTATTCCTAATGCTTCCACAGTATGGCATCCCAAAAGCATACCAAGACCTTCTTCAGTGACATACATGAGAGAGTCTAGGGAATGGGGCAGTGGCAGCGTCGCCCTACTGCCTTCAAGCAGGAAAAAAAACTTAATGTTATTAGCATTCTATTTTGTCCTCCTGCTGCAGCAACAGCTTGTGTGAAGGGGCAGGGCTGAAGATCAGGGGAGGAGGGTACAACCCTTCTAAGTGCGCAATGACTATTTGGCCGTCATGCGCAATTTCCCTGTTCCCCATGTAGGCTGCATTACAGCCTGCGTGGGGAACATGCCCACCTCTTCAGCCCATGGCTGAGCACTGTGTTACGGTGCTCGTGCCAATCACAACTCTGCATTGCAGCATTCAGAACTTCCCCCTTTTGACAAGGGGTTTGCTCTGTCAATATGAGAAGACTTTAATTGTTGTTTTCTTGAGAGACGCGGAGGTCATAGCATCCGATATGATCCGGCAGATAGATAGGTTGATGGATGTACCCGCATCTACAGTCTAATAGTGTGTGTGCTCCCACTTGCATCTCACATTGTGGTAGGTGACGTTAAGATTGCACTGCTGTTGCAATTGAGAACAGAGAGTGAATAGTCTGTTCAGCATCTTCATCATTATCCATGTCGCTATCTGGTTGTTGTGCTTCCACTACTATGTTGACAGTGGATCGTGTTGCCATCTTCTTACTCGACCAACATACTTTCAGAAAGCGGTTGAATTTTCCATATGTTGCACACTTCTTCCCTTCACAGAGGATTCATTTGGGCGGTGCACGGGGCCACAGCAGTATCCACATTGTTTAGGTGATGAACTTCCTGCCTTGGGCATTCTGGGTGTCGGCATGGACATAATAGCGTTGACAGGTTCTGACCTAATAGCTTTTTAGAGGGCCGCTTCCATGTGAGAAGCACAAGCCTTGGGCAGTTGGTCAGAATACTGGCAAAGGATTTGCCAGATTCTTCTGGGATGCGCTCCTTTAGTTTGGGTGACGCGCATCCTCGGATTATCTGACCTCAAATATCTTTTCCTTGATCGACAAACCCACATGTGCTTGCTAACTCCTTCAGCCTTATGTAGACTATATCAATAGACTCCTCAGTCTGTTGCCTAGCCTGATGGAAACTTAATCTTTCATAGTCCTAGTTGGCCATGGGCTCAAAGTATGCATTGAGAGCTCTTATGAGGGTAGTGTGCTTTTTCGGGGTCACTTCAGGTAGTGTCCCAGAGGTTCGGTGACGGACCTTGCCTCTCAGGTGTAGAATCATGGCTCGTTTCCTGTCATCATCTACCTTAGTTGCTTCAAAATACAGTCCCAATCTTTCTATCCAGTCCTTCCATCTAGAGGCTTGCACGGACTGGGCACCTTTGATGAGGAATGGCTCGACAAGAGGAATATTTGCCATAGTGACACACCCTGTGCCATTCTGTAGCACTTATGGGTGGTGAGGACAACAAGATGGTGGATCCTCCCTGTCTCTTTTCAGTACTCTGCTTGAGGAGAGACTTGGTAGCTGATGGCTTCCTTAAGTCAAGTGGTGCAGTTAGCTGGGCCTCTTGCTGGGGCCACATTCACACAGCCTTTACAAGACTTGCAAGTGTTGAGCTCCCTCCCCTTCCTGCTGCTAGTCTCTAGAGCTTACTGCAGCATCTTACCAGCACCCATTACTGCTTCGGAGGTGGACAGCCTGGGGGTGGCTGCACAGCACTTCTCATGGACACACGCAGAGAGTGCATTCACCGTGCCTCTGTCTTCCAGGACACTGAGCACTGGAGCCTGCCAATAGACTCCTGTTGCGCTTCTACTTTCCAGGCTATGTGACTTTAAGTTTCTATCACACAAGTTGTTTTTCATGGAAAAGTGCCCTTTTCTCAACATAAATAGTGCTTTGCTTCAAGGTAGTTTACTTGGGTGTAACTTGGATATCATACCAGTGCCAACACTCAGGTTTGAAGACAAAATCATATCTACTAAGATAGGCAGACAAGGCTTTTCATTAAAAAAATACCACCTCCTTGAAGTGGATAATAAAAAGGGATAATAATTTCATTTCTCCAAACAATTCACAAATGACACAATTCACACAACACACATGAAATTTGTGGAATGCTTCTGAATTTGCCAAGGTTTTAAAATTTCTACTGTAAGTGTATCCAGTGCTATACTCCTAAATTCGATAGCACACACTCATCTCTGCATTAAAGACAGCCTTTTGAGTACACCAAAGCAAGGGATGACAGTAGCAACAAGCCATATTTTGCTCACAGCTGAGGCAGCACGCCTAAGCTGTCTCTTCAAGATCTATTGTATCTTAAACAAAGCTCCTCACAGGTTTAGAAAATTAGACAATAACTTCAAAATCAAGACCAAAACGACAAATATCCAATAAGTAGATCAAGACTTATGAATTTTTAAAGATGAAATCAAATTGTAGTGCTTAAAGTCATAAAGCGTCAACCGGAGACATATGGTCGCGATAGACTGAGGTAAATCCAAAGTGCAGGCCGACCGCAATCGAGGGAAGGCTGGGTACAGGACTCCTGCAGGTCCTCATAAAAAAGTACCTTGGATGAAGGAAGCGCTGACCTCGATGCAAAGAGCAGAGGCGATTTCGTCGATCACATGGATGCAGGGTTCGAGAGGTCGATGAAGGCTTCGTCAATTAACTTCTTTTCAATGCAGGTGATGCGTCATCATTGAGCCGCACAGTTTGTCATCTTCTAGCCATGCAGTCCGCTGAAGCAAAGTCGTTGAGTGGCAGCTTCACCGGCGTCAAAGGGCAAGGTGTTGGTTCCAATCAGCGCAAAATCGGTGATGTGTGGTTTTGATGGATCAGCACAGCAGAAATCACCTTACAAGGACCCAGGATTGGTTTGGCACCACTTGGCAGGGGAAGACTCACAGATGGCAGAGTCCAGGTGTGGTTGAAGGAAGTCTTTGATGGCCCTAATACTTCGAAACATGGGGCAAGACAGCAAGCTCTTGAAATAACTTGGGGCTTAAGTGAGATGGGTCCAGTCCTTGTCCTTAGCAGGGCAGAGATCAGCAAGCAACAGGGCAGTACAGCAAAGCATAAACACAGTTGTTCTAGATTAGCAGTCAAGCAGAGTGGCAAACCTTGTAGCACTGTAGTGTAGTTCCTATATTCCCAATAGGCTCTGCGCATTGGAATAATATATCCTGTAGCTTAGACCTAGGACTGAGGTCGACTAGGTCTCTACCAAATATATTAGACTTAATTGTGAGTTCCAGCTAGCTCAGAGATCACTAGAAACTTTCTCGAATACACAAGAAGGGATTAGTATCTGATAACTGCTTAAAACATGACAACTTTGTTTCCCAAGAATAAGAAAGTATCTCTAGAGTCGCGGAAACAATAGATAGTTATTTCACTCAGTCAATCGTGCATGCTTCGTTTCACCAGAGGGGCAGAGAAATAGAGAGACGGGCGTTTTCAATAAAAAGTATTTATTGAACAGTCTTCTTTCTCAAGCATCGGAAATGAACTGCTACAATCGTAATACTGGTTGCAAAGTAAAATGCGTACAGTACAAAGAGTATTATAAAATAATACTGTAATAGCATGGTATGGTTTCTAAGCCATATAAAATAACATAAAATGCATACATTAATAATTAATGACTAAAAGTACTCAACTGGTGCTTCTAAAATATGCCTACCCCGGAGTACCTAGCCTAGGTCTAGTACAAGAGAAGAAGTAAGTGAGGAGTAGCTTAAGTTTTGGTATTCTTTGCCAAGAATATATTCCAAGAATTCTCTAAGGGTCTAATCAGCTCTGTACCGTGGTTTAGAATGAAGGAGGTCTTGTATCTCTCTCTCTCTCAGGACTCGATTTCCCAGGAACCTGCAAGGGTAGCCTAGAAACACTGGAGCTGGATTTCTTGGCAAGAGAAAAGACCGCGTCTCTTTCAGTGCGTCTGCTGGAGGGTCGGCTTCCTTCGGCACTTGCTGCGGCGAGCTGTGTCGTGTAGGTAGATAGTCGAACTGCTCCAAACCACAGTGTGTTTGCCTGGGCAAATGTGGGTATAATTATCCCTTGAAGGTGCTTAGTTTGACGTAAGGTTGGACATAATAACGTCATCAAAGACTCCGTTCTTTGAAAACTCTATAAGTTCTTGGATAAATCAATATTCAAGCAAGGGTAAGTCCCTGACTGCTGAAGACAGGTTTTTCCAAGAAATCGTTGTAGATTCTTGGAACTAGTGGAAGTAGCCATGCCTTACTTGGACTGCATAGGCTAAGTCTAAATATGGTTATAATTTCTATGCCTATATAAGGATAGGGTGATTTATACCTATATATTGGCATGAATCGGGAAAATTACACTAGGGTCCTAAATTCATATGCAACACCCACTCCACTTTATTAAGTTCAACATTACTAAAATATAAGTACTGAAACATATATAAAGCATGTGTTTACAGTCCCACCCAAAATACAAAATTTGATTTGAAAAGATTGTACACGAAACAAGTATAAACTGTACGCATTTGAGAAAAGTGTTTACATATATGATATATAGCATGAAAATGATTAATGCTAACCTAATGAATCACGAAAATACATTTATGAAATGGCTCTTAAGTCCAAAAAATAAATTGAGACCATCGCATAGCATAATATATAAACTTTTTCGGTTTTGAGGACAAGGCCAAATATTGTCTCTAGGAAGTTTTTTCAAAAGAATTCTTGTTCTCTAAGAATAGTTTTACTTTAAGCAGAATACTCTGTGCCATAAAAAGTTCTATTTTGGAAAAAGATCAAATTGAATCATAGAAAAATAGAGTTCCCAAGTTAGAATGTTTGTTTTGAAAAAGCGAAGTTCAGATTTCAGAGTTCATGGAACGCTGTGCTCAAGATTCAAAAGTTATTCTCGGTGTCAGGAGAAATCAACAGATCTTCTAGGCTAGCAAAGAAACTATCTACCATAGTAGGCAAAAGTGGAACTACTTCATCAAGTAGATCAAATGAGAAACATCGCTGTCAGCGTTAGTCGCATTAGCAATATTCGCAGTAGGTGGTACCTGTGTGCCTGTTGTTCCATGTATCTCACCCTCAGTTAGACTTGCCGGTGAGACCTCAATGAATGCCGTCATCAGGATTAGTAGCCATTGGGGGCAACACGATGCATGAGTCGTTACCAGACCTAGCAAGGCGTCAACATTCGATGGCAGTACTGATGGAAGTGTAAGACAAATGTCCAACATGCATTCTTCTCCGCAAAGCAGGCATCGTAGAGCAGGTAAGATGCAATTTTGCCAGATTGGTCTGAATGAAATGAACCAGGTGGTATTCAGATCTCTTAAACGAGCCAAGCGAAGAATCTGTGTAATCCTGTCACGTTACCGCATGGCTAGAAGAGCTTGTTCCATGGTAGTCTGGGTATCATTGGTGACTGAACTTGCCATATCGGAGCAGAATAAACAAAAATAGAATTCCTGCTACGAGTCCCAAAATGAGAGGCAGGCCGCCGAACACAGAGTGCACGAAATTTGGAAAAATGCTGAGGACTGCTTCAAACGGTGCTAACAGTCCCAAAACATCGTCTTAAATACATGTGCGATGCCGCTGGTATCAGACATGTTTAAGATTTGACCTAACATTTCTGCAAAATGTATAGGGCAGTTTGTTGCTAGTAATGCATGTATCTCTGCAGAAATCCTCACAACTTGCAGATCATACGTTTCTCTAGCCGAGGTCAGTGGCACAGTTTTTAACAAAAGAATGGCTTTCGTTCTGCTTAAAATATCAATTCGTATAGAAAGAGATATTCAGTGAAGACCATAACGCCGACTCCCTGTCTGTCTTAGTTTTTGGATACAACACTTGCATACAACAAGTGACCCTGGCTGACACACTAACTAGATACGCTTTTCCTGGCAACATGCCACAACAGCTGTGATCATTGAGCATAACGTAGCTGCCATTGGAAAGCTACCTGAAAATTGTTTCTATCACTGCTGTTGGTGAACGGTGCAGGTGGTAAGAAAGGTTATTTGAAGAACCCTTCGTAGGCTCCATGTAAATTAATACCTTGACACAAAAGTGTACAGCTTAGTGAGTTGTTACAATTTTTACCACTAAGAAATACTTCCTTTCCCCCACTCCAACATTTGTGTGTGTATGGTAAATTCCAGGTCGACTTAATGTATTCTTTACCCAACCTTTCATACATACCTGCTGGTATGTGCTGTAGACAATACTGAAATTGGAAAATCGTCACTGGTATCGTGATGGTGCCATGTATTATCCATTCCACGACAGGTTTCTCAGAAACAGTTAATGGTAATCTTTCCAGTTTTTCAATGCTCAGCACCGTATAGTCTGCTCCTCTTTGTGCCAAAGAGATTTATTTATCTGTAAGGTTAAAGACAGTAAACAATGACGTGGTGTTGATTAGACGCCATGGCACGTGGCCTGAACAGAGATTTTGTAATGTCCAGCCAAGCAGCATTATAGAGCGTAATTGAGACTGGCCATTTTGTAACATTAGCAGGTCCTGCTCTATTATGTCAATGGCAGAGGATACAATGCTGTCCAAACAATAAATTCTGGAGGACAGAGTTGTTAACCCATTGTCCACTACAGGGAGAGCTTTCTCTAAAGTAATACAATAAATTTCTCGTATGCTTTCTGCAGTTTCCATTTGCGTCACTTTCAATGCTTCATTGTAAGCAGCGTATACACGGCATATATGAAACGTTTTTGACGTTGTTTACGAGGTCCAAGTAAGAAGTCTCGTAAATCAACTCCTTCTTTAAGTAAAGATAAGTGTTGTTTAATTTCTGGAAGTGTGGATTTCTGTAGACACTCAAGGCATAGTTTTCCTACACTGTAAGTTGTTACTATCCCTGGATGTTGTCTCTGGGAGTATCTTGGATCTGGCCTAGTTACTGTGAACCCTTGTGTTTTGTTCAGGAATCAACCTTGACAGTTATTCCTGTCTGTGGGCCAGATAAACCATTTTTCCAAACAGGATTAGTTCTGTTGTGTTTTAAAATCTGTTTTACGCCTACCTCCTCATCTGCAGTGTTATTACTGTCATTCGTGGGCTTAGGTATGGACGGTTTGTTTAAATCTTTTATCTTAGCCAAGCCAAGACAGGACGTTTGTTGAATTGTGTCATTTAAAAACATTATTTGTTCTGGGATAATGCAGTCTCTGAATAAGTTGATGAAAGAGTTCTGTTATCTTTTCTTTGAAATTTTTATTTGCTGGCATATTTTCAGTTTTCCTGGGATCCTCAGAAAATGTATCAAAGTTGATGTAATAGCCAGAGGTAGTTCTGTCAATTGTTGGAATTGCATCAGGATTGTTTGGAATCGCTGTAGCTGCTTCTTCCTTTGTCATATTTGTATAGTCAGAGGCTACATTATTGTAGGCAGGAGTTTTTTGACGAACTGTTATTTGGGTCTCAAGAGGCACAAGTTCCATGGATTTGTTGCTTAGTCCTTCTTTTCTCACTGCAGGTTTATCAAAGGTGATAAGTCTTTCAGTTTGAACCTCTTGGATTGTAGCAAGATTTGGTTGTCTGCTACATCTTGGGAGTCCACTGGTCCTACTACTTCTTATTGGCCACATGATGTGGTTTGATCAGGTCGATTGATACAACTCTGTTCTCCCTTTTACCAGCAAGGGGCAGTAGTAACACTGATCTTGTTCCTTGGATAGCTAAGACAGGTTCTGCTTTTCTGTAGGAAGGCCCAAATTCCTTCTTCACCGCAATCTTTTCCCTGACTAGATCCCCAATCTTTGGAATCCAGACAGGTCTTTCTGGGACAGGTGTTTTTTCTTCAGTGGTTGTTCTTCTTGTTTCATTTAAGTCCTGTAAAACAGCAAAACGATCTTTGATATTAAAGGGTTTTTGTTCTACCACTGAAGTTTGACAATCGAGGTCTTCGATTATCATTCTAGTACCAAACAGTAATTCATATGGAGTGATTCCACCCAGAGAATTTTTTGGCAGATTGTTAAGACTACGTTGGGCACTTATTAGATGTTTGACCCACCCATCACCCGAACCTAATACCCTAGCTGTTATAGATTGCTTTCTCTCACGTTTTTTTCTTTCCACTACCGCATTTCCCTCAGGATGTAATGGACTTGAGTACTGCAACGCCCAATCTGACCATAGCCTCCTTGTAAGCCCGAGAGCTAAACGCAGGACCCAGGTCAGAATGTAGCATGCCGATTGCGTATGTGCCAATAAAGACTCACAAATCTTTTATAACAGTTCGAGCGTCAGCCGAGCGCTGCGGCCACATCCAAATGAATCTTGTCCTAATAGTTTTGGGACCGCATTAGCCATGGTGACGTTTGCGTGTAGATAGTCTAATGCTGTGTATCAATGGTGTCTGAACTGGGCTGGCTACACTGTAGTCAGGTATCTGGTGGTCTTCAAAGCTATGATATCCGTAATAGGTATCACAGTTAATTCCGAATTGGTAAACTTGGATGCTCATTTCTGGCCACCAGTACATCTCTTCTAATTCAATTAGAGATTTTAAGATCCCTTGATGTGTCAGACCCTCTCCCATATGTGCTTTGTGAACCAAAGCACCTCTCCGGTTCCTGTTTGGAATTACTCTGTCCCCCACTCCACGGATTCGAGCAAAAGGAATGGAGTTTGCATCAATTATGTATATATACATGAGTGGATAGTTTAGAGGTTATGCTGCATAGCTACCTTTCATTGAGGCTTTTACAGCTAGCAATGTTTCACCGTCTACTACTCTTTTTGAACGAGTGATAGTAGGTACGGAAGCCGTTTGCACAGCTGCCTTTGCGGCCTTATCAGCCAATGAATTCCCTGCAACGTGAATGCCATAACGCTGATGACTAAGTGTATGAATCACGTGAGTCTTTTGTAGTTCTTTCTGTAATAGAACTACTTGTTCCCAAAGCATTTTATGCCGAATTGTGCCACCTTTTGTGTTTTTTAAACAATTTTGAGTCCAGCTCTGCAAATGTTCGTTATATGATTGAACGCAAAAATACTAATCGCACACTATGAGTGTGGGGAATTCGCAATCTGTATTTTCAAGCGCCATCTTGAAAGCCTGTAGTTCAGCTCGCTGAGCTGTACAGTCTCCAAGTGATTGAGTTTTAGTGACCATAGGTCTGGATTTACCTTCGTGCCAGCGACCTTTAACAATCACGCACGCAGCACTATATGCTTGTTTACCCCCAATTGCGGGCTGTGCTGATCCGTCTGTATAAATTATCCAGCCGTAATGTTCTAGAGGCAGAATCTTGGTCGGCAGAGGGCATTCGTGTTCGTATTATAGGAATTCTTGTGTTTTCAAGTAGGGGTCAAAAAAATATTCAACGTCTGTTGCAGCAAGAGAATTAACCCATTGTATCCATCTCAGATGTAGGGCTTTAGCATTTGGAATGATTGCTTTCGTCACTGCCTCCAGGGCAGGTACAGGTGTAACCAGTGCTTTAAATGGGAAAAAATAAGTGCAGGTACTCATTAAAATGACCTAGAGGTGTGGCAAGTGGGCGGGGCTATGGGCGGGGCTAAGGTCAAGTTATGATGATACATATTGACTTCTATACCGGTTGCAGCACATATCAATACACAACAGAAATGCATTTATGTTAACAAAACAGGTTAAATCATTGCACAAAGTGAAAGGCAAACAGGGTAATATGTTAAAAATGTCCTTGTTTTGTAATATTTGCAACTTCTTAATGTCATACCGTTATTTGTTGTTGTTTGAGACCATGCTATATATCCTCAAGTGTGCATACACACAAAGAAATAAGCAGAGGTACAGAAAAGCAGCTGAGCTAAGGACTACAGAAGCGCCTTGCTGTCAGAGAGAGCTTCTTCTTGGACAGCCTAGTGCCCACCAGCACTAGCAGCCAATGAGCTTACCTTTCATGAGTACTGGTACTCTCCTACGTAGTGGCGAAGGGTCAGTATTGCAGTGATAAAGATAAGAAGTACCAGTACTCAGAACCTGTGAGTACCAGCCCATTTAAAGTACTGCTTCAGCCCTTTGCCCTAAGGCCAGGCTCTTCCTATCTCCTTCTGGTTCAGTGTCTTTGCATCCACGTCTACTGTCCTTTCACGATTAACCTCTCATTTCTACCCAGCCTCTAACCTTCTCTCTCTGGTTGTGCCCCTCTTACTGCCACCTCTCACTTACTTTCTCCACAAGTCTCTTAAACGTTGTCATTGTTTTTTCCCCCACTTGCCTCCTCTTCTTCCCTCCATGATGTACCCATACCCTAAATTTGCCACCTGGCCTGTGATTTGTTGTCCTGTGTTTCATTGTTTGTGTTGATAGAGCACGCTTAATGTTGAGGCCTGTATTTTGTAAATATTTTTTCTAGTAAATAAAAGCAGTACACAACAATTTTCAAGCTGTGAAAGTGTATTTGTGCATGTGTGTGTGACTGAGTGCACGCAAGCTCCGCCACGCCCTGTAAATTCTGCAGGGCAGCGTTTTAACCTGAATTCCAGGCATGTGGTTCATCAATAACTAAACCAATTACTTCAAGAAATACAGCAGATTTGAATTTGTATTAAAATACAACTCCTAAGCACCCATTTAAAAACGAAACGAATATCTAGCTGGTATTATCTGAAAAAAATGGTAATTATAACTTAAGCTGTCACCTCACTTTTTTTTACAATCTTCCCTCCCCCTTCCTTCTATGTCATCTCGGGTTGTCACCTTGTCGCCTTGTTTTTGTAATGAACGGTTGTGTCTGAAATCGATCACAAAATGAAAACAGCGGCTTCACAGCATTTACTCCTTTGTTCGGCTGGGCCTGGCTGTTGTCGTGTATTAACACGTCTTTCTTTGTCATGCAGATGAAGGGTATCCTTTCTGCGTAAACTCCCTCCCCCTTCTCTCCCTTTCCAAGTTTCACCAATCTATGGGAAAGAAACGAAGAAAGTTGGATTGCAAACATTTCCAGACCCCGCATGGGCGCCTGTAAAAGAGGGAGTGCAAAGCGCCTAAAGTGCAAAGAATGGAAGCGCTTTTCAACAGGACATTTGTCTGCTGGTTCCTGAAGAGGAGGGCGTCAGCTGCTGGGATTTACAGAGAGAGCATCTTGAGTGCTGCAGCGTTCGGTCCCTGCTATTCATTGCTCTTTGGGCAGGGCTGCCTTCACACCTAGGGATTCCTCGCTGTTATCATGTAAATGCAGCCACACAAAGGAAAGCAGCTCCTGTTTGAAAAAAACAAACATACAAAAACTGGCTTACTGACCAGCAGCCCGAGGCCAGGCTATTTCACACACCTAGCAGGGGGGGAGGAGGGGATGGGGTTGGAGTGCTAAGCACTATCAGCATAATGGTCGTTTCATGCCTAATCAACAGTGCAGGGTCTGCCTCGACCCTGTCCTGTTAATCACAGCGTTAAGCAAGCGCTCCCCAACCCCTGCAGGGTGTGGAATTCTAATGAGCGCTACAGAACATTAGCAGCATCTCTGTAAAAGTCCCCTTCAGGTCTGCGAGATCCAAACGCAGAGCGGCATTTGTCCCCGCATTGCAGGCGATAACAAACCTTAGCCTCTCATGCCATCAATCACGGTACCGGTACTCTCCGCGACTGGAAAAAAAGTGCCGGTACTGACAGCTCGGAAATTGTGAAGTGCCGGTACTCAGTACCGGTGAGTACCGGCCCATTTAAAGCAGTGGGTGTAACAATCATTATGTGTTTTCCCTGCACGAGAGCTCTCTCTTTTTTTGCTACTGCAGTTTGAACCGCTGTCTGAATTCTTTCTGTAGAAGTGAATTTCATTTCAGCTTGTGTGTACAAGTGTGATTTGTATGCTATTGGCACCTTTTCACCTTCATTAAAGGTCAGGTATGTGAATCTGCTCTCCCTGGAATGATTTGGATTACAAGATTGCGCACATTGTCGCTTGTCTGTAACTCTGTTTTTGTTAACATGTCTGTTTGCACTGAACGCAAAATTTCTTAGTGTTTTTAGGTCCAATAGGTTGGTTTGAAATCATGTTTGATTAATTCGTAGAGAGGTTTAACCCTTTCTGCGTAATTTAGAACATAAGTTCTTCCAAAATTAAATTTACTGTAAGTTCTTCAGCGTTTTTGGAGGTTGGAGCAGCGCACATTTCCCTAGAAAAATAGCTGCCAGGCTTTTGCCTTCACTTGATAATTCGTAGCCTAAAAATAGGACGTTGAGGTGGGCAATTCGTGATTTCTTAAAATTGAATTTGTACCCTTCAGAAGCGATCCCTAGTATTATGGTGTTCACTCTTTTCAAGTACACGTCCAAGTCATCGTCTGTAAGATAGATGTCATCGACATAAGATAATGCCTCATCATCGTACGTTTGTAGTAACTCTGTTACTCTAGCTGAGAATAAACCTGGACTATTCTTGAATCCCTGGGGGGGACGTCAAAATTGTCGCTGTGTCCCCATATTTGAGAAAGCGGTCAAGTACCTGCTTTCTGGCGCAATGTTTTGACAGAAAAAGCCATTTGAACTATCTAATGTGGTTTTATATTTTTTCCGCACAATGTTATTCATCAGTGCTGCACTGTGTGGATTTTGTACTACAAAAGTTTTGCAACAAGAGTTTAAATGTCTGTAGTCCAAAACTAGACAATATGAATTGTCTAGTTTGGAGACAGGAAACAAAGTATTGTTCATAGATGAGGTGCATGTTTCAATCACCCATTGGTGTTTAAGTTGATTTAAAATCTCCCTGACCTGTTTTTTTGGGCCCTGTTTAACAGGATATTGCCTTTGCATTGTAGGTTGAGTTTTTAACTGGATTTTGTGGTGTGGAGAGTCCTCATCCCATCCTACATGATTTTTATATAATGCTGGAGCCTGAGCTACTGCCCATTTTCTGGCATATGTGTATTTTTTATGAATTGGAATATGATTTGAGAAAGCTGGCATCATTATCTCTTCTCCATGTGGGCACTCCTTGACAAATTCAGGTGGCCAGTCTTGTTCAGCTAGAAGAATGTCATAACCCTTAGATAGCTTCTCCCAAAAGAGTGCCTTTATTTTCCTAGGTATGTCCCCCTACATCCGAAGTGTTACTTCATATAACTTATGGGGTACACTAACCCTGGTGTCGGCAGTTTCAACTTGAATGCATTCATTCAAGTCCACTGTCTCCAGATGATCCTTCAAGATCTTGCGAGCTATGGTGACTTCTGCTGCACCGTCTAGCATTGTCTGGGCCCACTCCCCGTTCTTGAGTTGTGTCGTCAAGATCCTCAGCATGTCTGATCTTTACACTTGCTACCTTCTTTTTGGTGAATTGAGTTTTCCTATTTTTGGAACGTGCTGTTCGTCCTTGGACTTCACGCGTTCTTCTTTCTGTTCTGGTAGTTCTCTTCTTTCGGATTTCTGCGACGAAGTCTGAAAGGTACGAGAGGAACGTGTATCAGTATCTTGATATCTATCAGGTTTTCACAAATTATCCCTATTTATGAGGTTATACCTCTTTTCAGAGGGATCCCGTTGGGGAGACCTACCTCCCGGTTGGGGAGATCTTCCTCTGGACTGAGAACGCTTCTCTTTAGGAAATGTTTGCTTAGTGTTTTCTCACTTCTTTTTAGGAGTAGTGATATTATTTGTAATAAAAACATTTTCAGGATTTTCTGTTAGTTGGGGTTTTAATGGTTTTCCACCCAAACTATCTCTACCTAGTTCTTAATATGATTTTTCAACAATTCTTGCAAGTTCATATGACTGCTCGGTTATATCTGTTTCTTTTAATTTTTGGCAGAATGCCACGGACGCTGCATCACCTTTAATGTTAGCTAATAGTATAGCTGAGACCTGTTTGAAATCTTTTAGTAGTTTCAAACCAAGATGTAAAGTAGGTTCTGGTCCGTATTTATTTTGAATCTGTCTTAGGACGTCTGGTATTACTCTCATGGACGGAGCACCATGTGTTTTTGTGTAGATTGAAGCAAAGATTGTACCCCAAGTGTCACAGTCCTCCACATGTGGTGCTATCCCCATTGGTAAACAGATTGTCAGAATTCTGTGTTTCTTATGAGGTGTACTATCAGGAAATACTGCCACTATCTGAGTAATTTTTGGGGCTAACCAAAACAGAATTTGTTCCCTTTTTGCGGGCAATTTACCAATTACTGATTGTATAGTCTGCGGTGTGATTTTGTTTGTGTTCGCCTGGTGAGGGGTGTGCTGTGAAATCCTTACAGGAGGTTGGACTGTTACGGTCCGCATGACATATTGAACCAATTGTCTATGTATTTTAATTAACTGTTTTAGCTGTGCTAACAGTTCTGGACCTGTCATATTTTAAATGTCAGGATGTGGTGTATAGCTGGCTAGTACTGGCCATGTTGCTCCTGGTCTACCTAGTGGACCGAGCCTGGTAATATGCTTTTGATGTTGTAGCGCGCCTTTAAACCAGAGCTGATGCTCTTGGTAAGTTAACGGAATTTCAATGTCCTCCTAGGGAACGTATTCCGCTGGAGGTTCCTCTACTTTGTAGCAGTGGAATGCATGTGTTCCTTCATTTGCTGGAGGAAACTGAATCCATGAATAGAATACCTCTGTGTGCCGATATTCATGTGCCTCTATAACAAAGATTACTTTACCACCTCTCGATGATACCCCATTATTTATGAGTTTGTAAGTTATAGTTTTTCTTACATTTGCCGGGATGATTATAACATCCGGGTCCTATTGTTGGAGTGCTCTATTCTCTAAAACTTCCCGAGCTGCTGCTGCAGCTCTTTCCCTCTCGTCTTCACTCCCCGTCATTTTGTTGACCGAAAGTTTGCGGAGCAAGTTTCAAGGAAACAAAGATTAGGTACCCAATAGTTTGGAACACTGTATTCTTCAACGTTGAACAAAGCAAAAACTAATACATAGGAGTTTTCGTCCTACTCAGTTTTGGCGGATATTATCCTTTCACCCACTCCAGACGTCTATTGGAGTTTTTTTACGGGAGAAGGGGTCTGTGTGAAAAGCACGACTGAGTTACTCTAGTATCTAGCGTTAAATTATCGCCTTACCAAACATTGGGCGCCATGTAGTGTAGTTCCTATATTCCCTATAGGCTCTGCGCATAGGAATAATATATCCGGTAGCTTAGACGTAGGACTGAGGTCGACTAGGTCTCTACCGAATATAGTAGACCTAATTGTGAGTGCCAGCTAGCTCAGAGGTCACTAGAAACTTTCTTGAATACACAAGAAGGGATTAGTTTTTGATAACAGCTTAAAACATGACAACTTTGTTTCCCAAGAATAAGAAAGTATCTCTAGAGTCGCGGAAACAATAGATAGTTATTTCACTCAGTCTATTGTGCATGCTTTGTTTCACCAGAGGTGCAGAGAAATAGAGAGACAGGCGTTTTCAATAAAAAGTATTTATTGAACAGTCTTCTTTCTCAAGCATAGGAAATGAACTGCTACAATCGTAATACTGGTTGCAAAGTATAATGCATACAGTACGAAGAGTATTATAAAATAATACTGTAAAAGCATGGTATGGTTTCTAAGCCATATAAAATAACTTAAAATGCATACATTAATAAGTAATGACTAAAAGTACTCAACTGGTGCTTCTAAAATATGCCTACCCCGGTGTACCTAACCTAGGTCTAGTACGTAGTAAGGGAAGAAGGGAAGAAGTAAGTGAGGAGTAGCTTAAGTTTTAGTATTCTTTGCCAAGAATCTATTCCAAGAATTCTCTAAGGGTCTAATCAGCTCCGTACCGTAGTTTAGAATGAAGGAGGTCTTTTATCTCTCTCTCAGGACTCGATTTCCCAGCAACCCACAAGGGTAGCCTGGAAACACTGGAGCTGGACTTCTCGGCAAGAGAAAAGACAGCGTCTCTCTCAGTGCGTCTGCTGGAGGGTCAGCTTCCTTCGGCACTTGCTGCGGCGAGCTGTGTCGTGTAGGTAGATAGTCGAACTGCTCCAAACCACTGTGTGTTTGCCTGGGCAAATGTGGGCATATTTATACCTTGAAGGTGCCAAGTTTGACGTGAGGTTGGACATAATAACGTCATCAAATACTCAGTTCTTTGAAAACTCCATGAGTTCTTGGATAAATCATTGTTCAAGCAAGGGGAAGTCCGGGTTTTTCCAAGAAATCGTTGTGGATTCTCGGAACTAGTGGAAGTAGCCATGCCGTATTTGAACTGCATAGGCTGAGTCTAAATATGGTTATGATTTCTATGCCTATATAAGGATAGGGTGATTAATACCTATACATGGGCATGAATCAGGAAAATTACACTAGTGTCCTACATTCATATACAACAGCACAGCAGTCTTTACTTCTGGCAAAGGTCCAGTAATGTACTGTCTTGGCAGGGTCAGAGACCCAGTACTTATACCCAGCTCAGCCTTGGAAGTGATGGTGAATTCAATGAAGGGTCTTTGAAGTGCACTCAGGTCTTTTCTTCCCACGCCTGGCTCCAGACTAGCAGTAGGGGGTAATCCGCCCATTGTGTGGGAAACAGGGCACTGCCTATTCAGGTGAACGTGTCAGCTCCCCCCTCCCTTCCTGCTCAGGAAGAGCCATCAGAATGCAGATGACTACTCAGACATACCTAAGTTTCCTATGCTTATGGATGTCTAGAGGTGAATGCACAAAGAGTAGCTGTCACCTAATCCTAGACGTGTATTGGAGACAGTTTGCAGGCACACAGAGCAGTAAGAGCAGAGAATTTCCCACTTTCTAAAAGTGCCATTTACTGAAATAGTAATTCATGGACAGAATGCAGAACAATGTCATGCATTCACCCCAGTACAGAGATCTGGGCCTAAATCAATCGTTTTTTTGCTCACCATGCAATCCCAGCCATATGCAAATCAGCCTTGACCCTGTACCCAATGGGAACAGTCCAGCCTGAACTACCAGGTCAGGTCCTCTCTGGACTGGAAACAAGCATCTTAGGACTGGTTTCGGGCTTTCAGCGGTGCGGGACCTGCTTTTGCACCTGAACGAGGCTGCCGCTAGAAGCCTGGACACTTGGCCTGAGGTGAGCCGCCGCGGGGGGGACTGCGTGGGAGCGGCGTTGCTGGCTGCGTCGACCACCCCCCCGAGCAACAACACGGAGGACACTGTGAGAACTCGAAAGAAGAGGCTGTGGGGCTGCCGGCGTGGCTCAGCTGGCGGAGACACCCGGTGCCCCAGCCGGAGCGTTTATGTGCAAATGGACTGCGGCAGTGCCTGCACTGTGAGGCAGAGTTAAGTTCTTTACGTTTTAGTGGCCATTGGACGTTCCGGGTGGGCGTCCTTTTCCCACGGCGCATTGACTCTATGGCAGGTGCACTATATACAGTTGGACAGTGTTGTATAGGGACAGGGCGGCTTTGTTAAAGCAGGACATCAGTTGGAAGGAGTATCTCATTGGGAAACTACTAACTGTGCCACTATAATTGATAGTGCCCTTCTCAGTGACTACAGCTCCTGGAATTCTTGTTTTCTGAGGGCTTCCCCTCTACTGCACTGTGGGGCTGGAACTGTCCGGATTTTGCCCTCACGGTGTTGCAATGCTTGCGAATTGCTGCTGCGCCCATTCATTTATTGACCCCCACTGTGAGCAGTGAAGAAGACAATCAATTTAGACGCACCTGCCCCTCCTCCTGTGCAGTGCTGTGCCCGCAGAGTTGGACCATGGGGAAACCCCGGGGAAAGCAGGGGGCGCCGACTTGAACAGTGTGGAACCTGAGACAGAGCGGTGACCGCGGGACCTGGCGGCTGCTCCTCCTGGATCGCTCCCGCAACACCAGGTGGACCAAATCCTGCAGGCTATAACAGACACTAGAGCGGCCCTGCAGCAGGATATAGCACAGGTGGCAACAGGATTGGGGCTCTTGAAAGCCGATCATGCAAAGTTATCCGACAGGGTGCGACAGACGGAGGTCAAGCTGGAGGAAATAGGGCCTGGACAGCGTAAACTGGATACTCAAATGTGTGAAGTCCTATCCCGACTGCGGACTCTGGAGAAGCGAGCTGATGACGCAGAATGCCGCAATTGAAGGAACAACGTTTGAGTAGTGGGCCTGCCGGAACGCATTGAAGGGTCAGACATGGTGGCCTACTTAGAGCGCTGGTTCAGGGACGTGGTCGCATCGGAGGGTCTGTCGCAGTTTTATACACTGGAAAGGGCCCACAGAGAACCGGCGCGCCCGCCAGATCCTGGATGCCCACCTCGTTCGGTGGTGGCACGCCTCCTTCACTATAGAGATAGAGATTTGCTCCTTCTTAAGGCCAGGACCTTGGGCCCCTATGCTGTGGACAATAGCAATGTCACACTATTCCCCGATTATACGCTCGACGTACAACGTGCCAGGACATCCTTTTTGGCGGTTAAACAAGCATTTAGAGAAGAAGGCATACAATATTGTTTGATGTTCCCTGCCCGATTGCGAATCGTACTAGATGGTAAAACACATTTTAGCAATAGCCCTGAGGAGGCCTGGACATGGCTGGAGGAATACCGAGCTGGCAAGGGAGCAGCTAGCCTACACTCGCGACATCCGGCAATGGAGCAGCGGCTTCGTCGACTTTGCCAAGATAGGAGACGACGATCAGTGCCTGGGGGCCCTTCTGTGTCTCAGACAGAGCCAGAACGTTTGGGGGCACTACAGGCTGTTGTGGATATTGCTGGGGCTGATCCATCCACGCCGGTGGCATCCACGGGCTCGGAGAAAGGAGCAGATGATACAGAAGCTGAGCTATCTGAGACCGGCAGCCAGATTCTTCCCAAGGTGACACCGGGTTCGGCAGATGATATGGTGGACGCTCCATGACAGGCACGGTAGTCTCTGTGACTCGTCCTGAGGGTGTTCGTCGTTACGCACCTCACAGTTTGCCATGCACCGAGCTGCTTACGATTGGGGTGACCGGGACGCTTGGTGACCAGTGAGGACAGTTGGTTGTTTTTACTTTATCGGCTGGGGGGCGCTGTCACCTTCACTAATGGGAGATCAGACCTTACTGGGGGGTTGGTGCTGGATGCATCAGCTGGCTATTGTTGCTCTCTTAGGTTCTACCCCACCCCCACCGGATGGTTCCCAGTTAGCACGCCTTTGATACTATCTTGAGGGTGTTTGTTGGGGTCAGTTTGGATAGGATTCACTATGTTCTAGGGGGGAGGGTAATGATAAGGGTGGGTTTTGGGGTGTTGGAGATGTTGGGAGATTTGGTTGGGAATGGTACTCACCGGTGTGTCTTGGAGGGATCGGCGACCTACTGTTTTTTACAATTGGTTTATGGGTCCGTTACCTGATGTAAAATGTATGACTTGGAATGTGCGGGGTTTACACTCTATGCAACGGCGATATAAGGTCCATTCCTATCTGGTACACAGAGGCGCGCAGATAGTATTCCTACAGGAGACACATCTATCTAAGACTGGAGCGCCCGGCTGTACCGTCCTGGTGGTTGCGTCCGCAGATGCTAGATGACCCGACCTTCCGTGCTGAGTTAGGGACAGGAATAGAACAATATTTTGGTGATAATGAGGACACAACCACGACGACTGCAATAGAGTGGGACGCCTTTAAAGTGGTGATCCGGGGCTTGTGTATTACCAAATGGGTGGGAGTGCGGAAGATGTTGTTACAAGAAATTGACTTGGCGGAGAGAAAGCTTAGGGAGGCTGAGCGAACCCACTCAACTAACTCTGAGGCGCGAGAACTGGTTTTGGGTTCTAAGGATGCCGTGGCTACAGTGGTAGAACGCTTGAGGTGCTTTGACCATAAGGCTTATCTGGCCGGAGCGCATGCTGAAAGAGTCAAGGTGGGTGCTTTGCTGGCGTGGTTGCCTAACCCCCTCCCTAGAAGCACCCCTATACTGGTGCTGACTTCCCGGACGGGACAGATGGAATACACCCAGCATCTGATGAATGTCCGATTTTGTAACTATTATGCAGATTTGTATGATAGTCGATTGTAGGCCAATGAAACAGACATGCAAGAGTTTCTGGGAGATTTAGAGCTACCCATCGTAGATGCGGAGCAGGCTGACTCCCTTGGCCAAGACATCAAGCTGTCTGAAATTAGGTGCGCTATCAAACAGATGGCGCGAAACAAGACTCCGGGAATCGACGACCTGCCCATCGAGTTTTACTCGATCTATATAGATATCCTTGCCCCTAGATTACTGTTGGTCTTTAGAGAGGCCAGGGAGTTGGGGGTTCTGCCGACATCTGCTAGGGAAGCGGTCATCATCCCTCTAATTAAACCAGGGAAGGCCATGCTGACCCCTCTGCGTATCGCCCCCTGTCTTTGATTCATCCTGATCAGGCCGATTTTATTCCTACCCGCAACACCGCAGGTAATGTATGCCGATTGCTACGCATTCCTGGTGAGGACCATGGTGTGGACAAACTGGCGGTAATCCTCTCCTTGGATATTGCAAAAGCATTCAATAGTTTGGAGTGGCCCTACTTGTTTATTATTATGAGAGCCTTTGGACTCGGGGAGGGTTATGTACGCTGGACGGAAATACTATATTCATCGGCGAGCGCCAGAGTGAAGGTCGGAACGGTCATCTCTTCATCATATCCAGTGGGGCGTGGAACTCGACAGGATGCCCACTATCCCTGCTGTTATTTGCCTTGGCCTTAGAGCCATTGGCTGTTCGTGCCAGGCTGGGGAGAGCGTACCAGGGCCTACGACTCTGAGGTCATATGCACTTTATCTCGTTATACGCAGATGATCTCTTGATGTTTTTAAAGGATGCAGGGGAGGCCTTGGAGGGAGCTCGTGCGTTGCTTCACAAGTTCGGGTAAATTTCAGGACTCAGAGTGAATTGGGCAAAGACTTGTGTTTTCCCGGTCGATCCGTCATGCAACTCGCCCGCACCCGCGGAGGACATCAAGGGGGAACCCCACTGTCTTCCCTACCTTGGGACGTATATTTATCATACCCAGGAGGACTTACTGGATGGTAACATTGGCAGGGCGATGCAAGGACTTAACAGTAGCATTCAGTTTTGGGGAACCTTGCCTCTATCAGTGGCAGGTCGTGTGACTCTATTGAAAATGGTGGCACTTCCCCGTCTGCTTTATTATTTCTGAACCTTATTGGTGTGGATACCTGCTGCTACTTTTCGGCAGCTCTGATCTATGATTGGTGGCTTTATCTAGGGGAACGGGAGACGGAGGGTGGCGCTGGATACACTGATTCGCCTGAGAGCGGAGGGGGCTTGCGGTGCCCGATTTTGAGTTGTGTTATTTGGCTGCACAGTTCCAGGGGCTCACCCAGGCGGTAGCGCTGGAATTCAGAGGTCCTGAGCGAGAAATTAAACCGGATATACCTCAGCACGAGATGCCGTTTGTTGTACTCCGATTCAGAAAAGGGGGTAATGATGAACAGAGTGCCTGAATTAAGCAGACTACTCTTACCCAGTCCAAAGATCAGGGCTTGATCCATCACCGTTATTTATCTCACTGCACCATCCCAGTTCAGAACCTGGCTATATGCAAATCAGTCTGTCCCTGGCCCAGTGCATCATGGGAACAGGGCAGACTAAACTGCCAAGCCAATTCTTCACCAGAAAGGAGACAAGCTACCGGGGACTCCAGCAAAAATTATATATGGATTCATTTTCCATTGAGGAACGCACTCTGATGCTTTGCTGGAGACGATACCTTTGTAGAGTTAAGATCCAGCGCCCTTATGCCCCGGAGATACCCTTGGGTATGTGTACCACCCTCCCACATGGTGGGGACTAGTCGGCACTTGCAGAGTGGGAGTCACTTGGAATACATGTAGTGGGAGACATATACGAAGATGGCGCTTTACTGCCCTATAGTGAACTGCAGGAGAGATTCGGGCTCCCGCGGGGGCACTATTTAATTCACGCAGCCCTGATAGCTGCCATCCAAAAGTACTGGGGGAGAGGCCTGTCAGAACCACCGGTGAGCTCAGCATGCCAATATGTGGTAATGGCAGCGGGCACATATAAAGCCATCACCTGCTTATATCGACGCATGCTTGGGGAGGGCTTGCCGCCGCTACAGAAGATACTTGATCAATGGATGACAGATGTTAATAAAGAAATACCAGACTCGGCCTGGTGACCATAGTCGAGCTGCTCCGAACCACTGTGTGTTTGCTAGGGCAAGTGTAGGCATATTTATACCTTGAAGGTGCCTAGTTTGGCATAATAACGTCATCAAAGAACCCCAAGGGAATGGTAGTTCTTTGAAAACTCCATGATTTCTAGGACAAATCAATATTCAAGCAAGGGGATATCCCTGATTGCTGAAGCCAAGTTTTCCAAGAAATCGTTTTGGTTTTTTGGAACAAGTGGAAGTAGCCATGCCTGTATTTGGACTAAATATGGGCATGATATCTATGTCTATATAAGGGCAATGTGAATCATACCTATATAAGGGCATGAATCGGTAACTTGGATTCTAAAATGCTACACAACACCCACTCCACTTTATTAGGCTTGATATTACTAAATTCTAAGCATTTTAAACATATCTAAAGCATGATGTGTAAAAAATCCCTCCCAAAATACATTAAATGCATTTGAAATAGTTGTACACGAAAGATGAGGATTTGCTCTGTACACATTTAAAAAAGCAATATTTTCATTCAAAGCATGTAGTGTGACATTGTAAAAATGGTTATCAGAATGAATCCTGAAATAACATTTTATGAAAAGGCTCTTAAATACAGAAGAAAGGTCGAGACCCTTCCATGACAGAATATATAAACTGTTTAGGTTGTAGACAAGGTCGAAAATTGACATTTGGAAGTGTTTCAAAGAATTTTTGTTCTCTAAGAATAGTTCTACTTTAGGCAGATGACTTTGTGCCCAAAATAAAGTTCAATTTTGGAAAAAGTCAAATTGCAGAAAAATAGAGTCTTAAAATTGGAAGGTTTTTTTTGAAAAGTGAAGCTCGAATACAGAGTCCCATAGAACTCTGTGTGCTAACTTCAAAAGGCATTCTCATTGTTTGGAGAAAACATAACATTTTCTAAGCTGGCAAAGAAATCGTCTCCACAGTAGGTGAAAGTTGGACCACTTCATTAAGTAAACCGATAGCACAAAAATGTGAAGCATCGTCGTCAGCGTTAGCCGCATTAACAATGTTCGTCAGAGATGGAGATGGCACCTGTGTGCCTGTCGATCCACGTATCTCACCATCAGCAGATTGCGTCTGTGAGATCTCAATGAAAGCCGTCATCAGGATTGGTAGCCGCTGGGGACAACACGATGTATGGGCCATTACTGAACCAAGCAAGGTATCAATATCCATTGGCAGAGCTGATGGAAGTGTTAGACAGATGCCCAACATGCATTCTTCTCCACATAGCAGGCATCATAGAACAGGTAAGATGCAATCTTGCCAGATTGGTCGGAATTATAGGAACCACGTGCTATTCAGGTCTCTTAGACGAGCCAGGCCAAGAATCTGTATCATGCGCTCACGCCTTCATTGCCAGGAGAGTGTTCTCTATGGTAATCTGGGTGTCGCTGCTGACCGGACTTGCCATATCGGAGCAGAAGGAACAAGAATTGTATTCCTGCTACGAGTCCCAAAATGAGAGGCAGGCCGCCGAACACAGATTGCACGAAGTTTGGAAAAATGCTTCAAAAGGTGCTAACAGTCCCGAAAAAACTGTCTTAAATACATGTACAATACCACTGGTATCAGATATGTTTAAGACACAACCTAACATTTCTACGAAATGTATTGGGCAGTTTGTGGATAAAAGGGCATGTATCTCTGCAGAGGACCTTGCAACTTGTAGTTTATACGTCTCTTTGGACAAGGCCAGTGGCTCAGTTTTTTGTAAAAGAATGGCTTTCATTCTGCTTAAAGTATCAATTCGAATAGAAGAGATGTTCAGTGAAGGCCATAGAGGCGACTCCCCGTCTGTCTTAGCTTTAGGAAACAATACTTGCATAGAACAAGTGAATCTGGCTGACACAGTTACAAGATAGTCTATTCCTGGCATAATTCCACAACAGCTGTGATCTTTCAACATTATATAGCTCCCGTTAGAAAGCTGCCTAAAAATTGGATCTATCACTGATGCTGGAGAACCTTGCAGGTGACAGGACAAGTTAGTCGAAGAACCTTCACAGGCTCCATGTAAATAAATACCCAGCGATAAAAATGTACTGCTTAGTGCACTTTTACATTGTGTACCACTAAGAAATACTTCTTTCCCCCACTCCAACATCTGTGTGTGTATGGTAATTCCCAGGTTGACGTTATGTATTCCTTACCCAACCTTTCATACACAGCAACTGGTCTATGTTTCAAACAGTATTGAAAATTGTGACAGGCTGAGTGATTATTCTGTGTATTATCCATTCTGTTGCAGGTTTTTCTGAAACAGTTAATGGTAATCTTTCCAGTTTTTCAATGCTCCGCACCGTATAGTCTGCTCCTCTTTGTGCCAGAATGATTTATTTATCTGTAAGGTTAAATACAGCAAACAGTGACATGGTGTTGATTAGACACCAAGGCACATATCCAGAACGAAGATTTTGTAACGACCAGCCCAAAAACATTATAGAACGTAATTGCGACTGTCCATGCTGTAGCATGAACAAGTCCTGTACCATTATGTCTATAAGACATGGCTTGGCAGTTTGGGCTGGACTGTTCCCATGAGGTACAGGGTCAGACTGATTTGCATATAGCCATGTCTGAACTGGGGTGGCAGAGTGGGCTAAAGAACGGTGATGGATCAAACCCAGATCTTTTGACTGGGTGTGAGTGTTTGATTGATTCAGATGCTCCATCCATCACCACCCCTTTTTGTACCATTATGTCTATGGCAGAGGGTTCTATGCTGTCCAAAGAATAAATTCTGGATGACAGGGTCGTTAACCCATTGTCAGCTACAGAGAGTGCTTTCTCTAAATTAATACGATCAATTTCTCGTATTCTTTCTGCAGTCTCTGCCTGTGTCGCTTTTCAAGCTTCATTATAAATGGCGTATATACCTGCGTATATGAAACGTTTATGACGTCGTTTTGTCGGACCTTTTAAGAAGTCCCTTAAATCAATACCAACTTTAAGTAAAGATAAGTGTTGTTTAACCTCTGTAAGTGTAGATTTTTGTAGCCACTCAAGGCACAGTTTTCCTACACTGTATGTTTTTTACTATCCCTGGATGTTGTCTCTGGGCATATCTTGGATCTGGCCTAGTTACTGTAAACCCTTGTGTCTTGTTCAGGAATCTATCTTGACAGTTATTTGTGTCTGTGGGCCAGATTAACCATTTTTTCCAATCAGGATCAGTTCTGTTTTTTAGTAAAATAGTTTTTACGTCGACCCCTCCCTCTGGAGTGTTTTTGCTATCAGGTGTAGGTGTAGGTATGGACGGTTTGTTCCACTCTTTTATCTTGGCCAGGCCAAGGCAGGACGTCTGTTGAACAGTGTTGTTTAAAAACATTATTTGTTCAGGGATAAAGCAGGCTCAAAATAAAGCTTCAATACCCTGTACTTGCCAGTCTTTTGAACCCCAGACAGTTTTGGCTTCTATGTTGTCACTCCAAAAGTCAAAACCTAATGAGGACAGCTCAGCATAAAAGGCTGATGAATAAATTTGCTTTGTATTGGTTAACATACTTTTCATTCCTGTTATAAATATTCCTAGGGTTTGCAGATTTGTGCAAGTAATGATTGCCATAATGAATATATCAATACATTTGTGCATAATCTGATGAACCTTCTAAGTATTCATGTTTTATGAATTTTGCAGACATCTCTAAATCTGACATCATATTAGTAACAGTCTCAAAGTCCCAATCATCAGAAAATGTGCTGGGTAAAAATAAAAGTCACTAAAGGAAACCTTGAATTGATGTGGAATCTTCAACAGCTCTGCAGGGCCATAGATGTCATACTCAGTTCTGTCCCATGCTATACCACCAGGTATAGGAATGGCTGTGATGTTCACTGATGTCAAGTCTCTTTGTTCACAATAAGATGATTTGTGTGGCGTCAGGAGCAAGTTGATGTTCTTACTTGCTGTGTTCATTTTACTATATCTTCCATTTATCAGAATTCCAAAAGTTAATACCATGATTATCCAAAGTAGGAGAAAAAGTACGCCTAGCACAATCCAAAGTTAAACCCATGGGGCAACCAGATAAGTTTTTTCAAGTTGTCGAAAAAGTTCTGTTAGTTGTTCTTTAACTGTTTTATTTGCTGGCGTTGTTTCAGGCTCACTGGGATCCTCGGAAAAAATATCAAAGTTGATGAAATAGCTAGAAGCAGTTCTGTCAAATGTAGGTATTGCAGGTATTGCATCAGGATTACTTGAAATCTCTGGGGCTACAGGATCCTTTGTCATATTAGTATAGTCAGATGCTACATCATTTTAGAGTGTCTTGACATACTGTTATTTGGGTCTCGAGGCACAAGTTCCATAGCATAATTGCTTAGTCCTTTGCTCTGTGCTGCAGAGTCTTCAAATGTTAATGTATATGTATCAAGGACCCCCTGAATTAACGAATCTCACAATTCCTAGGCCAGGGAAATATGCACGAATGAGAAGTAACAACCTAGGACATTTGGCGGTACAAATCACATATAGATCAGACAAGATATAAAAGTAAACTACAGCTGGCTAAAAAAACAGGCTTTTATTAAACAATTAACACAAGTAAAAATTCTTTCATATAACATCAAATGACAATTATAAAATCACATTATATACCTAACAATTACATATAGTAAATTCATACACAGATTTTTTATATATATAAAATATAAGAATAAGTGGCATGAAAATTCGGTCTCTACGCGCGTTTCGGCGGCCAGCGCCTTCTTCCTGGAGCAGCCACACAATATCTACAAAGTCAAAATGCATAGAATAAAAATTATATCAATTCCAACTCACATATTAAAAGCATGTTTCTAAACATTCTCATTACTTAAAAAAATAAGGCTTTAAAATTATTTTAGCAGCTGTAGAAAAAGAGAGGACAACTTAATAGTTTACATATGTCTTGTCATTTCCTTAAAGAATTAGTTCTGTCTATTTGTAGGTTGAGGACTTTAGAGAAAAAGGTAAATGCCATTGATGGGCAATTGTAGAGAAAGGGTTTCTCTGTAAATTATCATTTATCTGTGGCACACTCTAGATTAATTTTTATTATATTTCTGGAGGTATTCCGGAGGTACAGAGTGGAGTAACCAATATCCAATGTTACGCAATAGATACAGGAAATTTTAGATTAATTAATGATATTCCTATGTCTAAGACCGCAGGGATACGTTTTTATGTATTAGAAGGTTTAATACTTACTAATGGTTCGTTTTATCAAAGAGTTGAGTTTAAGATAAATTTTCGTTCTCTCATTCGAAATCTTTTGGTGATAAATTGATAAAAACTGAGGATAGAAAGGACAATACCATGTTTGTCTGATAATTTATAATTTACAATCCAAATTAGGTGTGTAAATCTGTGATTGTTTTACCTGATTGTTTCGATGAGTAAACAGTAAGTCCCGCCAACCGGAACCTTTTTATGATGATATTGGATAAAATTCGTTCTTGGGTATTTCTGGATTTCTGATTGATGCCATGATTGGAAGAATAAACATAGTGGATGCTTAGGCATTTTATTTATTAACAGCTACTTTTTTCTTTAAAGGTGAGTCTTCAAATGTTATCAGTCTCTCGGTCTGAACCATCTTTGTAGTCCACTGGGGCTACTACTTATTATCGGCCACATGATGTGGTTTGACCAGGTCAATGGATATGAAACTGTTTTCTTTTCTTCCAGCAAGGGGTGAAAGTAACACTATTCTTGATCCGTTGATTGCTAGCACAGGTATTGGTTTTCTGTAAGAAGACCCAAATTCCTTCTTATCCGCGTTCTTTTCTATGACTAGATCCCCAATCTTTGGAATCCAGACAGGCCTTGCTGGGAAAGGTGGTTCTCCTTCAGTGGTCGTTGGCTTCTGTATTGTGTTGCTTTGACTACTTCTTTAATCGTTTAAGTCCTGCAAAACAGCCAAACGGTCTTTGATATCAAAGGGTTTTTGTTCCACCACTGAAGTGTGACGATCGAGATCCTGGACAAGCATTCTAGTACCAAAAAGGATTTCATATGGAGTGATTCCACCCGGAGAATTTCTTGGCAGATTATTTAAACTACGTTGGACACTTATTAGATGTTTCACCCACCCGGCAACCGTGCCTAATACCCTAGCTGTTATAGATTGCTTTATGTCCCATTTTTTTCATTACACTACAGAATTTCCCTCAGGATGGAATGGACTCTAATACCGCAATGCAACACCCAGATTGGCCATGGCCTCCTTGTAAGCTTTGAAGCTAATTGCAGGACCCTGGCCAGAATGTAGCGAGCCGACTGCGTATGTGCCGATAAAGACTCACAATTCTTTTATAACAGTTCGGGCATCAGCCGAGCACTGAGGCCACATCCAAATGAATCTTGAGCATGAATCCACTGCGACCATGATATATTTGTAGTTACCATCCCTCTGTAAGGGACCGCAGTGGTCCAGGTAAATGCATGCTAATGGTTTATCTGAAATTAAAAGGGGCGTCTGCGCTGGGCGTTTCACTGTTGAAACCTTCCTTTTTTGGCAGATTTCACATTCCAAAACATAATTTCTGGTCTGTTTTCTCATGCACGGCTACCAGTATCTTTGTTTTAATAATGATACTGTAGCGAAAACACCTGCGTGTGCAGAGTCGAGCCCTTCCTGTGCTGCTAAAATTAGTCCTAATCTATGTTCCATATTTGGAATTACTCTATCCCCCACTCCAGGGATTTGAGCAAAAGGAACATTATTTACATCAGTTACATATGAGTACTTGAGTGGAAAGCTTTTTGGTAACGTTTTACCGCTGTCTTTGTTGGAAGCGGTGACAGTCTGCATTATTTTGCTGTCTATTTTTGATTTCGAACGAGTGATTGCAGCTACGGAAGCCGTTTGCACAGCTGCCTTCGCGGCTGCTTTAGCCAATGAATTCCCTGCAACGTGAACGCCATCACGCTGATTACTCAGTGTATGGATCATGTGAGTCTTTTGTAGTTCTTTCTGTAATTGAATTACTTGTTCCCAAAGCAACTTATGCTTGATTGTACCACCTTTTGCATCTTTGAAACAGTTTTGAACACAGTTCTGCAAGTATTCATTGTAAGATTGCACGCAGTAATACGAATCGCACACTATGTGTGGGGAATTTGCGATCGGTATTTTCAAGCACCATCTTGAAAGCTTGTAGTTCAGCACGCTTAGCTGTACAGTCTCCAAGAGATTGTTTTTTTGTGACAATAGGTCGGAATTTACCATTACGCCAGCGACCTTTAACAATTGCGCACGCATCACTATTATACATTCGTACTGTTCTAGAGGCGGAATCTCAGTGGGCAGAGGACATTCTTTTTCATATTGTAGAAATTCTTGTGTTTGCAAGTAGGTCAAAAACGTATTCAACGTCTGTTGCAGCAAGAGAGTTAACCCATTGTATCCATCTTGGATGTAAAGCCTTTGCATTCAGAATGCTCGCTTTTGTCACTGCCTCTAAGGCAGGTACAGGTTTAACGACCATTATGCGTTTACCCTGTGCGAGAGCACTCTCTTTTGCTACTGCAGTATGTACCGCTGTCAGAATCTTTTCTATTGAAGTGAATTTCATTTCAGCTTGTGTGTACAAGTTTGATTTGTATGCAATCGGTACTTTTTCACCTTCATTAAAGGTAAAGTACGTGAATCCGCATCTTCCTGGGATTCTTTTGATTACAAGGTTGCCTATGTTTACGCGTGTCTGTAAATGTGATGTTGCCAACATGTCTGTTTGCACTGAACGCAAAATTTCTGTGTGTTTTTGAGTCTAATTTGTTGTTTTGAAATCAGATTTGATTAATTCGTAGAGAGGTTTAACCCTTTCTGCGTAGTTTAGAATGTATGTTTTTGTGAATCCAAATCTTCCTGGGATTATTTTTATTACAAGGTTGCATATGTTTACGCGTGTCTGTAAATGTGATGTTGCTAACATGTCTGTTTGCACTGAACGCAAAATTTCTGTGTGTTTTTGAGTCTAATTTGTTGTTTTGAAATCCGATTTGATTAATTCGTAGAGAGGTTTAACCCTTTCTGAGTAGTTTAGAATGTATGTTCTTCCGAAATTCAGGAAACCTAGAATTGACTGTAAGTTTTTCAGCGTTTTTGGACGTTGGAGCAACGCACACTTTTCTAAAAAGTTGGCTGCCAGGCTTTTGCCTTCACTTGATAACTCGTATCCTGGAAAAAGGAATTTGAGGTGGGCAATTATTGATTTCTTAAAGTTGAATTTGTACCCTTCAGAGTTGAATCCAAGTATAATGGTATTCACTCTGTTCAAGTGCCGGTCCAAGTCATCAACCGTTAGGGAGATGTCATCGACATAAGATAATGCCTCATCATCATACGTTTGTAGTAACTCTGTTACTCTGGCTGAAAATAACCCTGGTCTATTTTTTAAACCTTGGGGGAGACAACAGAAGTGACGCTGTGTCCACATAATTGAGAAAGCAGTCAAGTTCCTGCTTTCCGGTGCAATGTTTTGACAGAAGAAACTGTTAGAAATATCTAATGTGGTTTTATATTTTTTACGCACAGTGTTATTCATTAGTGCTGCACTGTGTGCATTTTTTACTTCAAATGTTTTGCAACAAGAGTTTAAATGTCTGTAGTCCAAAAGTAAACGATATGTATTGTCTGGTTTGGAGACAGGAAACAAAGGATTTTTCATTGACGAGGTGCATGTTTCAATCACCCATTGGTATTCAAGTTGATCTAATATCTCCTTGACCTGTTTTTTAGCTTCTTGCTTAACTGGATACTGCCTTTGTGCAGTTGGTTGAGTTTTTAACTGGATTTTATGGTGAGGGGAATCCTCATCCCATCCAACATGATGTTTATATAATGCTGGAGCCTGGGCTACATCCCATTTTCTGCCATAGGTGTATTTTAAAGTAATTAGAATCTGATTGGAGAAGGCTGGCATAATGATGTCTTCGCCATGTGGGCACTCCCTGACAAATTTTGGTTGACAGTCTTTTTAAGCTAGAAGAATGTCATAACCCTTAGAGAGCTTCTCCCAAAAGAGTGCTCTTATTTTCCTAGTTATGTCCCCCTCCATCCGGAGCGTTACTTCGTATAACTTATGGGGGACACTAACCCTGGTATCAGCTGTTTCAACTTGAATGTACTCATTCAAGTCCACTGTCTCCAGATGATCCTTCAAGATCTTGCGAGCTATGGTGACTTCTGCTGCGCTGTCCAGCATTGTCTGGGCCCACTCGCCGTACTTGGGTTGTGGCCTCAAGATCCTCGGCATGTCTGATTTTTAGATCTGCTACCTTCTTTTCGGTGAATTGTTTTTTTTATTTTTTGGAAAGTGTTGATCGTCTTCGGACTTCACACGTTCTTCCTTGTGTTCTGACCGTCCTCTTCTTTCCGATTTCTGTGAGGAAGTCTGAAAGGTACGAGAGGAACGTGAATCAGTATCTTGATATCTATCAGGTTTTCTGAAATTATCCCTGTTCCTGAGGTTATACCTCTTTTCAGAGGGCTCCTTTTGAGAAAACCTACCTCAGGACTGAGAACGCTTCTCATTAGAAGTTTGTTTAGTGTTTTCCCACTTCTTTTTAGGAGTAGTGAGAGTGTTTTTAATAAAGACCTTTTCAGGACTTTGTTAGTTGGGCTTTGACTGGTTTCCCACCCAAACTAGCTCTTCTTAGTTCTTCATAGTAATTTTCAATTATTCTGGCCAGTTCATATGGTTGCTCAGTTAGTTCAATTTCCCTTATTTTTTGGCGGATCTCCACTGATGCTGCTTCACCTTTAATATTAGCTAATATTATAGCTGAGACCTGTTTGAAATCTTTTAGTAATTTCATACCTAGATTTAAGGCAGGCTCTGCCCCGTATATTTTTTAATCGGTTTCAGGACATCTGGTATCACCGCTATAGACGGAACACCATGTGTTTTGTGTAAATTGCAGCAAAGACTGTACGCCAAGTGTCTCAGTCCTCCAGGTGTGGTGCGATCCCCATTGGTAAACAGATTGTTAAAATTATGTGTTTCTCATGAGGTGTACTGTCAGGAAATACTGCCTCGATTGGAGTAATTTTTTGAGCTATTCGAAATGGAATTTGTCCCCTTTTTGCGGCTAATTTACCAATGACTGATTGTATAGTCTTTGGTGTGATTTTATTTGTGTTCCCCTGGTGAGGGGTTTGTTGTGGAATCCTTATAGGAGGTTGGACTGTTAGAGTCTGCATGACATATTGAACCAATTGTCTATGTATTTAGATTAGTTGTTTTAGTTGAACTAATAGTTCCGCACCTGACATTTCTTCAATGTCAGGGTGTGGTGTATAGCTGGCTAGTACTGGCCATGTTGCTCCTGGTTCACCTAGTGGACCGAGCCTGGTAATGTGATTTTTGATGTTGTAGGGTGCCTTTAAAGCAGAGCTGATGCTCTTGGTAAGTTAGTGGAATTTCAATGTCCTCGAAAGGAACGTATTCCGTTGGATTATCCTCTACTTTGTAGAAGTGAAACACATGCGATATTGCATTTTCTTCAGGGAAGACTATCCATGAATAGAATACCTCTGTCTACCGATATTCGTGTGCCGCTATGACAAAAATTACCCTACCACCTCTTGATGATAGGCCATTCGTTATAAGTTTTATAGCAATGGTTCTCCCTAAGTTTACCGGGATGATTATAGCATCCGGGTAGGTTTCTTGAAAACCTGTAATGTTTAAACCTGGTTGGACTGCGGTTCTTGCAGCTCCACCGTTCTCTTCGTCACTCATTTTGTTGACTGAAAGTTTGTAGAGCGAGTTTCAAGGAAACAAAGATAAGGTGCACAATATTTTGGAACACTGTGTCCTTCAACGTTGAATCAAACCTAAACTAATACATAGGATTTACGTCCTACTCAGTTATGGCGGATATTTTATCCTTTTACCCACTCTAGACGTCTATTGGAGTATTTTACGGGAAAAAGCACGACTGAGTTACTCTAGTATCTAGCGTTAAATTAGTGCCTTACAAAACGTTGGGCGCCATGTAATGTAGTTCCTATATTCCCAATAGGTTCTGCGCATTAAAATAATATATCCTATAGATTTGACGTAGGACTTAGGTCGACTAGGTCTCTATAGAATATATTAGACTTAATTGTGAGTACCAGCTAGCTCAGAGGTCACTAGAAACTTTCTCGAATAAACAAGAAGGAATTACTTTCTGACAACCGCATAAACATGACAACTTTGCTTCCCCAAGAATAAAACTGATCTTCAGAGTTGTGGAAACAAAAGATAGATATTTTACTCAGTCAATCGTGGATGCTTCGTTTCATCAGATGTGCAGAGAAATAGAGAGACGGGCGTTTTCAATAAAAGGGTTTATTGAACAGTCTTCTTTCTCAAGCAATTAAAGTGAACTACTACAATCGTAATACTGGGTGCAAAGTATAATGCGTACAGTAAGAAGAGTATTAAAAAATAATACTGTAAAAGCATTGTATGGTTTCTAGACCATAGATAAATACATATATAAATAACCAAAGCTAAAAAGTACTCAACTGGTGTTTCTAAAATACGCCTACCCACATGTACCTAACCTGAGTCTAGTATGAGGGAAGAAGTAAGTGAGGTGTAGCATAGGTTTAGTTTTCTTTGCCAAGAATCTAACCAAGAATTCTCCTAGTGTCTAATCAGCTCCGTACCTTGGATTTAGAATGAAGGAAGTCTGGTATCTCTGTTTTGGGGCTTGGTTTCCCAACACCCCGCGAGGGGAGCTTGGAAACACAGGAGCTGGATTCTCAGCGAGAGAAAGTACAGCTTCTCTGTCAGTGCGTTAGCTGGAGGGTCGGCTTCCTTCGGCACTTGCTGTAGCGAGTTGCGTCGGGCGAGTAGATAGTTGAGCTGCTCCGAACCACTGTGTGTTTGCTAGGGCAAGTGTAGGTATATTTATACCTTGAAGGTGCCTAGTTTGACGTAAAGTCGGACATAATAACGTCATCAAAGAACCCCAAGGGAATGGTAGTTCTTTGAAAACTCCTTGATTTCCTAGGAAAAATCAATATTCAAGCAAGGTGATGTCCCTGACTGCTGAAGCCGAGTTTTCCAAGAAATCGTTCTGGCTTTTTGGAACAAGTGGAAGTAGCCATGTCTGTATTTGGAATGGATGGGTTATGTCTAAATATGGGCATGATTTCTATGTTATAAAAGGGCAATGTGAATTATACCTATATAAGTGCATGAATCGGTAAATTACGCTTGGATTCTAAAATGATACACAACAGTTCATCTGTTTGGTCAAGATTTTCAAAATCTTCGAATATTATGTAGGTCCACTCTGGAGCTTTATATTTTCTGTTCCGTACCCTTGTTCTTTTTAACAATCTTAATGATCTTCTTCTTGTTTGTTCTTGTTCAGCCTGACTTGATACCTCATTTACCTGTCCTAGCTCTTCCCTGTTTTTCTTCTTAGGATGTATCTCAATCTTTTTACTCCGCTTGGCCAGTGATCTCCCTTTCTAACTCTTTTTGTCTGTACTGCATTTTCACCTTTTCTTTGTTAAAGCAGTTGCTGCTTCGCTTGATCAGGAGGATGTGGGACTTTTTGAGTATGACTGGCATGGATCCAATTTGGAAATCCAGCACACTTTACTGCTGTTGTCGTAACCAATATTGCAAAACCAAAGGGGATGATGGACGGAGTGTTAAACATTGCGAGCACTCACCCCAAGTCAAGTGATCTGGGTTTAATCCATCATCATTCTTTTGACTCATGGGAACAGTCCAGCCCGAACTGTCAAGCCAAGTCTTCCCTGGACCGGAAACAAGCATCCTGAGACCGTTTTCTGGCTAATCTGCCGTCATCAGCCAGGCTAGCTTGAATCCAATAATAATAATAATAAAGGGGTTTATAAAGCGCCTGATGACGCCTCCCGGCGTATCCCCGCGCTGTGGAGAAGGGTCAGAGTGCAGTAGGAGGGAAAGGGCCTAAAGGGCAAATAGGTACGTTTTTAACAGTTTTCTGAATGTGGCTTCATTGTTCGCTAGCCTAATATTGGTGGGAAGGGAGTTCCATTTGATGGCTGCCAGTGAACGGAAAGAGCGACCTCCCATTCTGGATTTTTTTATACGGGGGATCATGAGAAGGCCATCGAGCGAAGGGCTCTGTTAGGCTCGTAAGGAACAGCTAGGTCAGACAAGTAGGACGGTGCTTTATGAGAGATGATTCTATAGCACATGAGGAGTGCTTTAAAAAGAATTCTCTTCCTAATAGGCAACCAGTGAAGGGTTGCCAGGGTGGGTTTAGAAGCAACTCTTCTAGGTAGTCTCAGCACTAGCCATGCTGCTGAGTTTTGTAGCACCTGCAGTCTCCTGACGTTCTTTTCCGAAGTTCCAAGAAGAAGCACGTTGCCATAGTCCATACGAGAGGTTACTAGGGCCTGAGTCATGGTTCGCCTGGCCTCCAAGGGGAGGAAATCCAGGGTGCGGTTGAGAGTTTTCATGACCCCAAAGCACTTCCCTACAATTTTATTTACATGGCTGTCAAATGAAAGTTTGGTACCCACCCAGACACCTAGGTTCTTAGCTTCCCTGCCAGGAGTGGGTAGAGACCCCAGACAGGGTGGCCACCAGTCTTTGGTCCAGCTAGTGTCCTTACCTCCAATTATTAACACCTCAGTTTTAGAGCCGTTAAGTTTGAGGCAGTGTTGGGTCATCCAATCTGCAAGATCGCTCATACAGGTTTTGAAATTTTCAGCAGCCAAGGAGGGAGCTTGGGACAGGGAGATCAGCAGTTGGGTATCATCGGCGTAAGAGACTAGCTCTACGCCGTACGATTGGACCACCCCTGCCAGCGAGGCCATATAGAGGTTGAACAGGGTGGGACTCAGGGCAGAGCCCTGAGGTACCCCCTGTTCTAAAGCTATGCTGTCCAAGAGAAAATTGCCTCTCTGAACCTGAAAGCACCGGTTGGTAGAAAAGCTTTCAGCCTATCCAATGCCTTCCTGGTGATCCCAGCTTTGTTTAGACACTGTAGCAAGATGGAGTGTGCTACAGTGTCAAACGCCGCACTGAGGTCCAGCAAAATGAGTGCCATGGTCTTACCCTCATCTGCTCCTTCCCGTAAAGTTTCGGTCGCTCTCAAGAGCGCTGTCTCTGTAGAGTAGCCCGACCTAAAACCAGACTGAGAGCTATGTAGAGCATTTTGAGATTCGAGGTGGGCCACGAGTTGAGTGTTGGCTATTTTCTCTGCAACTTTAGCTAGGTAGGGTAGCAGAGATATAGGTCGTAAATTCTCTAGGGTGTCCTGGCTCACATTAGGTGTTTTCTTTATAGGAAGTACGATTGCTTTTTTCCAGTCTTCAGGCAGACAGGCTGTGAAAAAGGAAACTTGGAGCACGTGTCTAAGGTACGGCTCCAAGACAGCTAGACTAGCAACTACTATTTTGGGAGGAGCAGGATCCCGAGGGGAGCCAGATTTAATGCTTTGGCAGGTTTTCACAAAGATTTCCGAGGGAGGGACCGTAAAATTACGCAGGCATGAATCTGTGGGAGCGGCATCTTCCCTCTCAACAAAGTCGTGGCCTGATTTTATGTTACCAGAGAAGTTGGCATAAATGTCAGTGATCTTGCCTGCAAAATACTTAGCGATCTTGTTGCAAGTATCCACCGAATCATTATGGGAAGTATTGTTCGAGGTAATTACAGAGATTTCTTTAAAGATCTTAAAGAGCTCTTTCGAGGAACTCTCTGCTTCCACGATGCGATTGTTATAGTGGGATGCTTTGGAGACTCAAATCATTTTGTTATAGTCTTTTTGTGCTTTTTTGTAAAGGGTTTTCATTTTTGGGCAAAAATTGGTACGCCATGTCCGCTGAAGTTTTTTACATGCAGATTTGGCTAAACGTAGTTCCTGGGTAAACCACGGATTGGCTTTCCTGGCCCTCTTAGTGTTGGCTAGCGTGCGAATTGGGGCAGTGCTATCTAAAGCGGTTATGATGCATTTTTGTAGCTGACTATAGGCCGTCTCACAGTCAGACCCTCCTGGAGGTCCAGCATTATCAAGTAACTTTATGAAGGTGTCAAGGGAGAAATTTTTCCATTTTCTACATTGATAGCGTTGAGCAGTATCAGTGTTGAGTTCGGTATCAGCAATCTGTATTTGCATCGGAATTACGAAATGAACCGGTAGTGGAGACAGAGGGTGTACTCCAGTCCAGTTCCCAAATATGGGGTCCAGCAAATGTCCTAGTTGGTGAGGTGGGTCCTGGTTCTTAAGCTCTAGCTGTAAGGAGAGCAATTCAGACTTTATGTCCGAGGCCTCATTATCAAGGGGATCATCAAAGTGGACATTCATGTCTCCCAGCACTAGCAATCTGGTTTTGCTTAGTGCTAAGTGAGTTGCAACCTCCATAAGGCTAGATGTAAAATTGTGAAGCCTTCCTGGGGGTCGATATACAAGGACACCCAAGAGGGAGTGTTTCGGGCCTATTAAGATGGTGAAGGAACCGGCTTCACTATGATCTATCGAGAGAGGAGATAGGGAGCATCCTAAGGGTGCTTTGGTTGCAATAGCAATACCCCCACCTCTGCCATCCTTCCGATCGAGTCTGGAGAGGGAATATCCGGGTGGCATGGCCTCTATTATATCAGGGTCAGAATGCTCACCTAACCAGGTCTCGGTAAGAAACAAGATGTTGAGATCCTCATCCTCAAGTAGATGATAAATTTGAGTGCAATGTTTCCTAAGGGATCTGCAATTCAGCAGTGCCGCTTTTAGCAGCCCTTTTGTGTTAGATGTAGTGAGGGGTTTTTCGGGAGTGAAGGGACATATGGTGCAGCTATGTAGCGATATAGCCTCCATAGAGTGTTTACAAGGAAGGGTAGTGATAGGGCATAGGTCCAACAATTCTTGCCTATCATACCGTATATCGTGGGACTTAGAGGTGACAGAGTCTGTGGCCCCGCGCCCCGTCCGGCCGCGGACGGGCGCAGACGGGCTTGACTTTGGCTCGACTTTGTCGCGCTTCCGGCGCGCCCGCTGCATGCGTCCGCTGCGCGGTCGCTGACCAAAACACATTTATAGGGGAGGTAGGGGCCGCTAGAGCGCTGAACTGTCAGCCCTGAGCCCGGAAGTGCTTGGCTCCTCCTCACCCTCCACTTCAAATGCCCATGATTGTACGCGGCGGACCGGGGCGGGAGTGGGCGGAATGCGTGGTCCCCCAAGCTCTGAAATCAGCCTGGAGGTGAGGTGCAATTACAAATTACAAAATAGTGACACACAAAGAAACGTTTTTAAAAATTAGCCTTAACTCGCTAAATTAAAAACAGTACGCTATAACAACAGCGCAAGCAGTGTGACCGCCTGGGTTAAAAGCGCTAAGTAGATAGAGCCCGCCTCTGCCACCGGCAAGACTCTTCTCCACAGCGCGAGTGCGTTTTCCTGACCTTTAAGTAGTATAACACCCACAGCGTCGCTAGAGCGCTGACCTGTCAGCCCTGAGCCCGGAAGTGCTAGGCTCCTCCTCACCCTCCGCTTCAAACGCCCATGATTGGACGCGGCGGACCGGGGCGGGAGTGGGCGGAATGCGTGGTCCCCCAAGCTCTGAAATCAGCCTGGAGGTGAGGTGCAATTACAAATTACAAAATAGTGACACACAAAGAAACGTTTTTAAAAATTAGCCTTAACTCGCTAAATTAAAAACAGTACGCTATAACAACAGCGCAAGCAGTGTGACCGCCTGGGTTAAAAGCGCTAAGTAGATAGAGCCCGCCTCTGCCACCAGCAAGACTCTTCTCCACAGCGCGAGTGCGTTTTCCTGACCTTTAAGTAGTATAACACCCACAGCGTCGCTAGAGCGCTGACCTGTCAGCCCTGAGCCCGGAAGTGCTAGGCTCCTCCTCACCCTCCGTTTCAAACGCCCATGATTGGACGCGGCGGACCGGGGCGGGAGTGGGCGGAATGCGTGGTCCCCCAAGCTCTGAAATCAGCCTGGAGGTGAGGTGCAATTACAAATTACAAAATATTGACACACAAAGAAACGTTTTTAAAAATTAGCCTTAACTCGCTAAATTAAAAACAGTACACTGTAATAACAGCGCAAGCAGTGTGACCGCCTGGGTTAAATGCGCTAAGTAGATAGAGCCCGCCTCTGCCACCGGCAAGACTCTTCTCCACAGCGCGAGTGCGTTTTCCTGACCTTTAAGTAGTATAACACCCACAGCGTCGCTAGAGCGCTGACCTGTCAGCCCTGAGCCCGGAAGTGCTAGGCTCCTCCTCACCCTCCGCTTCAAACGCCCATGATTGGACGCGGCGGACCGGGGCGGGAGTGGGCGGAATGCGTGGTCCCCCAAGCTCTGAAATCAGCCTGGAGGTGAGGTGCAATTACAAATTACAAAATAGTGACACACAAAGAAACGTTTTTAAAAATTAGCCTTAACTCGCTAAATTAAAAACAGTACGCTATAACAACAGCGCAAGCAGTGTGACTGCCTGGGTTAAAAGCGCTAAGTTGATAGAGCCCGCCTCTGCCACCGGCGAGACTCTTCTCCCAGTGGCAAAGTGAGCAAGGGACCCACGTCTGGGCATACCCTGCCAACTTAGGGTGAACAAAGCAAAACAAAAGAGGATGATGGACGGAGTGTTGAATATTGCAAGCACTCGCCCCAGTCAACTGATCTGGGTTTAATCCATCATCATTCTTTAGCTCACTCCGCCACCCCAGTTCAGACATGGCCATATGCAAATCAGTCTGACCCCGTGCCTCATGGGAAAAGTCCAGCCCGAAATGTCAAGCCATGTCATCCCTGGACCGGAAACAAGCATCCTGGTACCGGTTTCTGGCTAATCAGCCATCATCAGCCAGGCTAGCTTGAATCCAGCGGCAAAGTGAGCCAGGGACCCACGTCTGGGCATAGCCTGCCAACTTAGGGTGAACAAAGCAAAACCAAAGGGGATGATGGATGGAGTGTTGAACATTGCAAGCACTCACCCTCAGTCAACTGATCTGGGTTTAATCCATCATCATTTTTTAGCTCATTCCGCCACCCCAGTTCAGACATGACCATATGCAAATCAGTCTGACCCTGTGCCTCATGGGAACAGTCCAGCCCGAACTGCCAAGCCCTGTCTTCCCTGGACCGGAAACAAGCATCTTGGGACCGGTTTCTGGCTTATCAGCCGTCATCAGCCAGGCTAGCTTGAATCCAGTGGCAAAGTGAGCAAGGGAACCACGTCTGGGCATACCCAGCCAAATTAGGGCGAACACAGCAAAACCATAGGGGATGATGGACGGAGTGTTAAACATTGTGAGCACTCACCCCCAGTCAACTGATATGGGGTTAATCCATCATCATTCTTTTGCCTCATGGGAACAGTCCAGCCCGAACTGTCAAGCCATGTCTTCCCTGGACCGGAAACAAGCATCCTGAGACCGCTTTCTGGCTAATCAGCTGTCATCAGCCAGGCTAGCTTGAATCCAGTGGCAAAGTGAGCAAGGGACCCAAGTCGGGGCATACCCTGCCAACTTAGGGCGAACAAAGCAAAACCAAAGGGGATGATGGACTGAGTGTTGAACATTGCAAGCACTCACCCCCAGTCAACTGATCTGGGTTTAATCCATCATTGTGACCAATATATCTTGATGAGGTCCTTTCCACCTGGGTTCCCAGCACAACATCCTTGTATGCTTCTTTATCACCACCCAGTCTCCAGGACACAAATCATGAGCTTGATATGGCTGTGCTGCGTTTGGATCTTCTCCAACCTGATGAGACACAGAACGTACCCGATCAGCCAGTCCTTTGCAATAGTCTAATATTAAATCATCAGTTATATTCATCAATTTGTTTGATTGAGAAGGGCTGGGAAGTAAATACAAAAATGTACGAAAGTGAGTAATTTTTCACATTAAATAGAGAGTGTTTTATGAACCAGAGTTAGTCAGTTGTAGTGAGTCCACAAAATAACAAATAGCTAAACAAATGTTGTGAGAGGACATACCAGAATGCAATATAAAGTTTGTTTAATCATTTAAAATTACAATGTATTGGATGAGAAATAAGTCTTGAAAATGTAGTAGTTTTGAAATTAATGAATAGGATTGCCAATAAAATGAGTAGTAAACAAAACATGGAATAGAGGGCCATTAGGTGTATGATGTTTTTTTAAAATAAGAAGGGGGAAGGTACTATAATATTTACTGCCCACTGCTAATCTCGTCCCATAATGCTTTGTAGGGGCTTTGGTTGGGATTGTATTTTTGCCCATAACTTCGCTTGGGGTGGTCCTAAGAGGATGGGACCACCAACAAATTGTTCAGCAAGATGTGCTCTTTGTTTTCAAGGCATCTGTTTGGTTCTCTCCGTAGGTTATGGAGGATACCAAAATGATCACCGCTCTCACTGCTTGCTAAATTTTCATTTTCACTTTTGTGAAATGACTATATGCATTTTAGCATGTAAAGAAAGAGATACTTGTTATTTTACTAAAAGTAATGAGGTCTCTGTTTTATTAATTGGGAGTTGGACGGAGCGAAGTTGTGGAATTCACTGAGTTTTTGTCAACTTTGTGGAATTCCACGTAGTAGTACCATATCAACTACGCCCACCCTTAGTTTTAGGTTTACTCATTTGTCAAATCAGTTTTATTCTTTCTGGTGCCACCTTTCTGACTCCTATCCCTAGCTTATGTCCAAGATATTGACCTTCTTGTTTACAAAATTTCAATTTTTCTGGAGACACGTTGTGTCCTCCTTCTGCCAAATGGTTCAGTAAAGCTATTGTGTCAGTAACACAAGCTTCTCTTGTCTTTGATGCCACCAATTGGTCATCAATGTACTGAACCAAGTCTGAGTTTTCTGGCATTACCAATGTTTCCCAAAAAGGTTTTAAAATCTGATTGAATATCGATGGACTTTCTGTGTACCCTTGGGGAACTCGGCACCATGCCAAAACACTGTCTCCAAACCGGAAAGAAAGAAGAGATTGGCTATCCGGACGCAATGGAATTGAAAATAATGCTTGGCATAAAACAATTACAGTATACCAGTGAGTATCCCATGGTATCTGATAAAGAATCACTGCAGGGTTTGGCACTACAGGACAACAGGGCGCTATCATGTTATTAATTTTCCTCAAATCTTGTCTTTTTCTATATTTTCCACTAGGCTTTTTGAGTCCTATGATTGGCGAGTTACAAGCGCTGCACAATATTTCTTTTAATATTCCTTGTTCAATCGTTTGGTCAATTACTAGGGCAACTCCTGTTTTTACTTCAGTGCTCATTCTGAATTGTGGCGTGTTTGGGTATATGGCACCTTCCTTTACCATAACTTTGATGGGGTCTACCTTTGTCAAAAGACCAGTTTCTTCTCCTGTTAAATCTCATACATCTAACCTCACTGTTTCTTTTAACTCATCCAGCAAATTATTTTCAGTAAGAAGTGAAAACAAATTATCCACTTCTGTTCTTTGTTTAGCTAGCATCCTATTAAAGGCTACATCTTCATTCAACCGGTGTTTGGAAAGTCACACCATCAGGTGTACAAAAGATGGTGCAGTTCATCTTGCACAAGTCCCTACCTAATAGGTTTACTGGACTTGAGTCGCATACCACAAATCGATGCATATCTTTGAAATTTCCAATATTCACTTCTATTGGCTTTGTAGTCCGGGTCCTAATCTACTTATTTGAGACTCCTATGACTCGGATAGTTGCTCCGAGAGGGTTAGGTTTAGGATTTCTGCTGATCTCACAGTAAACTGGTAGCACTAGTTTCCACTAGGAAAGCAATCTCATTGCCTTCAACCTTTCCATCAATAAATGGACCTGACTGATCTACGGCCAAGGATGCGCCAAGTACGCACTCCTCCTCCCCCCTCAGGCACCGTCATTGCGACAATCCCGATTCATCTGCACCACTCTGCATCCAAAATTGTTGAACAGTCTGTGTATTCTTACCACTTTCTCCTTGGAATCCGGTGTTCACACTATGGGCCTCATTTATGAAAAGTGACGCATCGCTGCGTGAAAACAGCGATGCGTCACTTTTCACTGCGCCCTCCTTGCGACACCAATGATGCGTCATATTTACAGTATGACGCATCATGGTGCAAGGAGTTACAGATACGTCAGTATTTCTGACGTATCTGTATGGCGCAAAAGTGACGCATTGCTGGAGTGTGTCACAAAAGTGATGCAACTCCAGCAATGTGTCCTTTCACATGGGGCAGGCCCCATGTGAAAGGGCCTGCGTCAGTCTTATGCCTGCTGTGAGGCAGGCATAAGAAATTGACACATTTGTGTCCTAGAAGTGGCGCAGTGAAATCTTATACATTTCACTGTGTCACTTCCATGACCCTTTCTTGCGTCAATACGCCCCCCTTGCATACATTATACCTGGCGCAGGTATAATGTGGCACAGGGGTTTACAAAGTAACGCATCTACCTAGATGCGTCACTTTGTAAATATGGCGCAACAAGGCGCATTTTTACGCCACTGGTGCGTCACAAAAAGTGACGCACCGACAGCGTAAAAGTGACGCACAGCCTCATAAATGAGGCCCTATATCTCTGCACCTGAGCATTCACATTGTTGAGCAAAGGGGCTTGAGGCACCTGTAACTGAAGAGTAACTATCTGCTACTGTTGCTGTTGATTCACATGATCAGAAAGGAGGAAGTCCCAATGTTTCCCTAAGGGGAAAGCCTATTGTATATACCCCCCTCATAACTCAAAATACCAAATAGTTAGCAACCACATTTCAAGAAATAGTGCAAATATATAAAAATGTTAAAAACATTTTTGTAACCATAAGATAAATCAATATAAAAATTGTACAATTTATTTCACATAAAGCATTAATGAATACAATATTACAGTGCCATACAATAAAGTTAAAAATGTGTCAATTCACATAAAGAACAATAAAATACAGGTTGTCGACGCAGCGTTTCGGTTTGTGTAAATAACACCTTCATCAGGACAATGTTCTATTTAGAAAGAAACATACAATTAGATACATACATTTTACAATATATCATTCTTTTTTTAAACATATTATTCATCTAGTTTATAACATTAGGTTGTCATTTGTCTAAGACTTGGCACAAACATCATTAAAAACAAAACAATACTTTTAGGCACTCCTAACTTATATTTGCATGAGGTTCTAGTTTTGAGTTATGTGGGTCCATACTTATTCTAGGGGATTTTCTAACTGAGAGAGTATTTCTAGCTGCAAAAGTTACAGGCTCGCATACCTTATTTATAAAAAACTGGGAAAGAATTCCACCTCTGTATTCAATTCGAGGGTATTTTTCACCAGTTCACCTTCTTATGTTTGGGTGCTTCCGTTGGGTATAATTCAATATTAGGTTTGTATTTCAGCACAGATTCCTTAATGGAAAAAGATAATTAATTTTATTAAACTCTTGTCTGTTTCTATTCATTTTTGTCTGTTATACCTTATCTTTTAATTACCTTCAGGTTTCTTATACTTTGTGGTATAGCTGAGATCAAGGGAGCCACCGAATTTTGGGGGCAGGTCGCTGTATCAAGAAAATTAAATGGACCTTAGAATTATGTGTGTGGTCTTTTTATTTACTCCCATCCATATCAAAAACACACTTACCGCTAAATCAGGGATTTTGAAGCTACGTGTGACTGGATCCCTTCAATAATTCCAGCACCGTCCTCCTCATCAATTGTATGCTGGCAGTCTTTTTATGCAATTGAACAGCTCTGGAATATAATATATGTCTATTAAGCATGTGTTTGTTATAACCTCACCACATCCGCTTTCGATTTGCTGTTCCTCTCTATTAATCCAGGCGGCATTAGTATTAATAGGCTTAATAATCTCTTCTGAGGTCAGTTATAGGACTTCCTTGAACTCAGCTATACCAAAAAGTATAAGAAACCTGAAGGTAATTAAAAGATAAGGTATAAAAGACAAAAATGAATAGAAACAGACAAGAGTTTATTAAAATTAATTATCTTTTTCCATTAAGGAATCTGTGCTGAAATATGAACCTAATATTGAATTATACCCAACGGAAGCACCCAAACATAAGAAAGTGACCCGGTGAAAAATACCCTCGAATTGAATACGGAGGTGGAATTCTTTCCCAGTTTTTAATAAATACTGTATGCGAGCCTGCAACTTTTGCAGCTAGAAATACTCTTTCTCAGTTAGAAAATCCCCTAGAATAAGTGTGGACCCACATAACTCAAAACTAGAACCTCATGCAAATATAAGTTGGGAGTGCCTACAAGTATTGTTTTGTTTTTAATGATGTTTGTATCATGTCTTAGACAAATGACAGCCTAATGTTATAAACTAATGAATAATATGTGTAAAAAAAGAATGATATATTGTAAAATGTATGTATCTAATTGTATATTTCTTTTTAAATAGAACATCGTCCTGATGAAAGTGTTATTTACACAAACCGAAACGCTGCGTCGACAACCTGTATTTTATTGTTCTTTATGTGAATTGACAAATTTGTAACTTTATTGTATGGCACTGTAATATTGTATTCATTAATGCTTTATGTGAAATAAATTGTACAATTTTTATATTGATTTATCTTATGGTTAAACATTTTTTTAAACATTTTTATATATTTGCACTATTTCTTGAAATGTGGTTGCTAACTATTTGGTATTTTGAGTTATGAGGGGGTATATACAATAGGCTTTCCCCTTAGGGAAACATTGGGACTTCCTCCTTTCTGATCATATATTACTCATTGTCCCTGATTGGAACTATAAGGAGACCTCCCTTCTTTTTGATAGCTGTTGATTCACAACCACCCCATTCTGCATCTGTGAATTTAAAATGTGATTTACCCCAATATTCTGTTGAATGTTTCTACACTCGTTCTTCCAATGTCCAAGCTGTCTACACCCATAACAAGGATATTTCTTTCTCGCTTCTTCTCTACTCTTTCTTCCTTTTCCTTTGCTTCCATTCAAAACTTGACTATTCTGATTTTGTCCATTCATCTGTTTATCATTTTATTAACCAGAATTTGCTTCTTGGTGCTCTGCCATCTTCACTTGTGCCCACATCATTGTCTCCTTTAACTTTTTATGCTTTTCATCAATGTCATCACTGCTGTATTTTGCATACTTCAGAATGTCATCAATTGGCTTGCTTTGCCAACAAAACATATGCTGCTGAATCATCTGCCTAATTTCTGATCTTAGTCCATAGACAAATCTATATACAAAATGTCCCATATCTTTATCACCAATGTTCTCAAATACTGTTTAAAAACCTGCAACAGCCTTTCATAGTACGCATGCACTGACTCCTTAGGTTCTTGAGTGGTTCTGTCTATTTTAACCCAATCTAATTCTTTAGGGGGAATTATCCCTTTCAGAAAGGTAATCACTTGGTTATATTCCTTCAATACTCCTCTGAAGGTGCTCCTGTTTTTGCATCTCTAGGAAATTCTTCAGTGGGCCAATCAACTGTAATCTTACATTCTGTCCACAGATCAGTTGGTGCCACAATGTCAAACAGACCATCCAAATCTTTCAACTGAACCTTTGAAACATTAACAAACCTCTCTACCTGATTGTACCATTCAATAGGTTTCTCTCTCAACCTAGGGAAATCATTAGTAAAAGACAAAATATCCTGTCTGCTCCATGGAACATGAACATATCGACCACCTGGAACTTCCCTCAAAGGACACATCTTTTCAACCTTTTCTACTTCTATCAATGGAAATGTAGACACCTTTTTCACAACTGCTTCCTCTCCACCTACTTCTCCATCGATCTACATCTCCCCATTTATTCAGAAGGTGTATCAATTCCTTCATTTGCAATCTCCTTCCTGACGCATTCAAGCTTTCTAAGTCCTTTTCAGTAAACTCTGCTCTATAGTATTTCTGTAGTACTTTTGATTTTTCTATATCTATTCCGAATTCTAATGCTACCTCTGCTATTTTCTCATGCAAATTATTGGTCCTACAGGTTATACTCTCACATAGAAACAACAACTCTTCATCTTCATAGGAACCTAATCTATCAAGACTTAGGGCCAGATGTATCAAAGGGTTTTACCCATTCTGTGTCTATGGGAAAATGTGTTCATACATATGGCCTTTATTGTACCAATAATCATCTAAATCCACAGCTGGGTCTGCATACCCATGCACCCGTACATGCGCAGATGCAACATCAACATATGCGTGCATCTGGGCTCCCCTGGCCCCCGTGGACTTTTGCTTGGCCGCCCCTCTCCACAGATGGGCTGTGCCAGCCTGCGGTGGGGGTGTGGCTATTTCGTGTGGCCCCCCGGATCCCCCACGTGGGTGTGCCCGGTGTTGGGCGGGGGTTGGGAGCATGAGAAGCTGCATCACACCGAGACTGCGCCTACATGCAGTTGCAGGATGCACCACTGTAACTCGAGGAGGGTCGCCCATTCCGCCAGGAGCTGTCAAATAGTTATAGTAGTTTGTTGGGGGGTTCATTAAAAGTGTAAATCATCTAGTAGGAATTTGATTTTAGGGCACAACTGCATACGGATTATGGCAAGCAGGAACAAGTTGGGGAACTACCCCTCAAGAAGCAGCCTCAACATGTAGGGCCTAGGCCACAATGTAAATGTGCATATAATCCTTTAATGACGCTTCCCAGGACATGCCCATCGTGAGCTCTGAAAAGAGTTTAGTTATTGGGTACAGATGGACTATGACGTATTGCTTTGTTGCTTGTATTGTGATGATGGAACACTGATTATACTAATAAACAGACTTACAAAAAAATAATCATCTAATTCCACCCTAAAGTTGCTTACATCTATAGTTTTGGGTTTCTTCTTTTTGTAATACTTTTGCCCATTCCTCCAAATCTTCAGGAGAAAATCCAGTGGAATTTCATTTCCTACCACTGGGGTGACAGTTGGTACATTCCTTCTTGCATCAATGGTTGACATTCTCTTTGGGGTTTCAATCTCAGCCTCAATATTTGGAGATCCATTAAAGACACATTTGACTCGCACTCACTAACTTGATCGTCAATCATGACTATCTCCTTCCTAGCACTACTCTGTGAAGCTGCAACATTTTGCGATTTTGGTGTACTTTGTTTATTACCATACAATGGAATAGCAGGACCAATTGTTACTAGTAGTGTCAGTGCTTCCGCATTTAAGCCTAACTGATTATATTTCTGAATTATCTCTTCTTTACTTTTATTCAGTGCATCTGTTTCTTTTTCCTGTGATGCTCGAATGACTGTTGGATCATATAGGACTTGTGGAACCAATGGGGTTCCCAACATGGGGGCACTTGGATTTGTATCTCTGGCAGTCTCCTGATAAGGCTGAGGTCTCTTCGTTAAAATATCCTCTAATAACTCATCATCCGATTCATTACATGCTATCCCTGTTGTACTTATGTGTTTTGTTTTCTCCTTACACTTGCTCCCTTCTTGATCATTAGTGACCAACACTGGATACAGACCTTCTGTTACCACAGCCCTTCTCCATCTTTTCATTTGATCTCCTTGTGTGTCAAGTGGGTATCTGGGTAATAATCCTCTATTGATTCTCATACCTCCTCTATATTTTATTTTTCGCGCTCAAATGCCTCAACTTCCCATTCTTCCCGAGCCTCATACTGTGTGAACCTTGGATTTCGTTCCAACAAATTCATCCTATTTCTCAAATTCTGAAGAACTCTAACATTAGATGTACCATATTCAGGAAAAGCTAAAACATCATCATCTTTCGTATATTCTACCCAATTTTCCAACTAAACACACGTATGATATCCACTTTCCATCATCATATAGGAAGCTGGTGTATTAGGAGGTGGCATAAGAATTTTCTCCCTAGTTATTATGCGCTTGTCCTTCTTAAAGAAATTCTTGATCTTATTAATCAACTTCATTCTCTCGTGCTTTTATTTAATTCACCCAAAAAAATACCCAAACTCTTCTTTATTTTGACTAAACCTATTATTTAACCTCGTCCAATGCTTGCACGACTCACACCAACACTCCAATCAATGCTTACTATGTATTTCTTTCTTCACTCAATAACAGCACACTACCAGTCTAAGAACCAATCAGGGCTTAAAGCACATGCTCTTGCCTGTCCACTGCCAGCACGGCTCTTGTGACGTCAGTATTACTCCTTCTACTGGCCCTCCCTTCACAAGGTAATACAACAATGTCTGTTTTCGTCTTTTGTTATAATATTCTAGTTAGTAACAACGTAAAAACAGCGCTACTCTGTCTGCTCCACTAAACAAAGATCATTTCCCCACGAGCTACAAAGAGAAAATTCCTTCCTGTCACTACGAGTAAAAAACACTGTTTACTCTTCACTTAATCACAGGGAGGACATGCTACTCCTCTAGGAATACTCCTCCTTTGGGTAAGGCTAAATTTTCACAGGCGGGCCCTCTGCTGTCAGTCACACTCTACCTTTACACAATATAGTCCCTAATGAAATACTGCCAGCCCTCCGTAGCTTCTCAGTATTACGACAACAGACGAGTAACCATCTGCAGTGTGATTTCCATTTACCACTCTCTTCTAAATTCCATTCCTGGGATTCCCAGGTATCTCTATACTCAGGCTTCCAGACAACATAACACGCAACACTAACTCTTAGTGTTAAACATATAGTTAATTAGTCGGAACAATAGTCAATAATCAATAATCACCAAGCTAATCGATAATAACCATCACTCTGCTACCAGAAAACACTGATCCAGCAAAAGGCCAGGGAAATAAATTTCACAGTCAACAATAATTTCACACCAGGCCCAAGAGCACATTCATGATTTCCTGGCTATTCCGCTGGGGATCAAGTTTTATTTCTTTGGTCCTTATTAGTCAATACCAAACTAATCTTCACAGATCAACACTCTTCCTTTGGTCAATGTACCATTAGTCGAGTAGTTGATGGTGATATTAACAATCATAACTAGTTTAACTAATAGCCTTTAATAAAATAATCACAGACTTTAGGTAAGATTCAATGGATTTTTTATCTAATAACTCATTCAAAAATGAACACTCGTTTATACAGATTCACAGTGAAAACTCTGTCAGCTTTCATGGGAGAGAAAACCTAATCAAATACATTCAATTCATAGATCTATTCAACATTCAATGCATTAGGAGTGGATAGATGGAGAGACAAAACACATAATATATCATACATTTGCAAAAAGGTATGCAAATTTAAGACAGAAATATAATTACCGTGTGATGAAAAGAGAAACCCAACCCCTGGCCAAAAGGACTGGTGGAGGTCACCTGATAAAGAGTCAGGTGACAAAGACTATAAAGAAAGGGCAGAATAGGATGATACTTACTACACTTCTCTAGAAACCGACGCACAGGAGCGCATCCCTCTCTCACACTCTCTCTCTCCTTGATATTCTTCCGCAATTCTTCAATTTATTCAGGCTGTGTCTCAGTATTGAATCTTCCCAGTCTGTTTTTTTCCAGCAGCAGTTTTCGTCCCTCCTAATTCAGCATCGACATCTGCATCAATCTCAAAACCTGCAAAAAATCTCTCTCTACTCTTTTCTTAAGTTACTCTAGTAATACCCTTTGTTTCTGCATATCCCACCCTCAAAGTTGCAAGTATTCAGGAATCCTGGACTGCGATTGGGCAAGGGCAGGGGAGTTGTCATTTAGTAAACCCTTCCCATTTAATTTATTCATAATTCAGGAAAACTTCCTTTCTCACACGTTCATGAACAGGTTAGATACAAATGTATATAATACTTCAGTTAAGAAACGTTCTCGGGCATCTCGTCCTTGGTTCTTGGCAGCCGGTCAATGATCCGGTCACCAGGTCACTCCAAATTTTCAGTGCGCAGACTCGACTTGTATTACGTCTCAACCGCCATCTTTTCTTTTGGCTTAGCACATCAGGCCCAAATGCAGACTATGAATAAAAGAATCATAAACAGATGTTATTTTCTCAAATTTGTTATTATCACTGTTCACCACCCACTTCTACTCTATCCCATGTTGTTTTCTTCTTTGTTAAGCAAAAGCATTAGCAGCGACAGCTTCTTCTTAACTCAGGCAAGCATGTGCCTCAAGACCTATGGTAATGACTCCTTGCGCATGCGTGAGAGTTTCCTACTCACATGGGTTAATCACATGGTTACATGCAAAACACTAATAAGCACATGCGAAAGACGATTTTCGGTTTCAAGCGGGATTTTTGTTACGCAGCAGATTATTCTCTGTTTATTAAGCAAGCATAAAGCTTTTTCCCCTATGGATGTCGTGTGTGTGTTAATTGTCTTTTATCTATTGTTTCTTTTTGTTAGTTTCTGTTCATGAGAAGTTGATTCGAGAAGTTTCTTTTCCTCAAATCCTTGTTCCATCACTGGTACCCCCCTGACGTACATATTTTGATTATAATAATATTAGAGTGGAAAAGGAATGGGGAATAGTAGCTAACTCTATCTTAAAGGCACAAAAAAGCCAAAAGAGTTGGATGATTCACAGCAATCTCTTAGTCTTGGACACAGCACATTGCATCATTTTCTTTAGCAACTGTTAAGACTCTCAAATGACCCAATTATCCCCCTGATTGATTCTCTTAGGATCACAAAGGAAAGAGCAGGGTAGTAGGTAGTATGAGGTGAACCAAACATTGTGTACTGTATGTGTGGTGAGATACAATGTAACTTAACAGAACCCAGAGCGAAGAATACCCTAGGGGTAGGAGATTAATAGTTTGGAAATTGTACTTGCCCTGAGCAAGATTAAAACAGAATGGAGATTCTTACTGGGCAGTCAGTCTGCTGTGGATGTGGCATCTGACCAGGTGTCAGTTTTTCTTGGGTGGTCACCTCCTAAAGAAGACTGTTGTTTTTGTGAAGGGTGACTCAGAGAGTTATGTGACTGTGAAGTAAAAACCTTCACTGGAAGGCAGGCGTGTAAATGCTGATGAGGGAAGATATGGGACTGTGTCCTGGATCAGCAATTCGAAAAGCGGTGGTTTGAAGAAAGTATAAAAAATGGACGTAGTTGGTACAAACAGTGCTGGGTTCTCAAGCTCATTCATTAGTGGGCCGCTGAAGAGCTAAAGCCAATTTATGGAAAAACTGTTATTACCATCATTTTTTGCTTCCTAATACTCAGGCAGTTCCTTCCACACTTGCTGCCAAGGACTGGTCACTGTGAATGTATTGTAATGAAAGATGATGCGCAGTCAGAGTCTTGTAGTTTACTAAGTATATTTATTCCTAAAGTTACAAAGTAGATTCTAAGTTATAGGAAGATGGTAAGTCCTTTAGATGCTTCAGTAATTGCCATTAGATGTCCCTTAAGTTTCCCCACCAGGAGCAGCCTCCTGGCTGCTCAGCCATCCAGATCAACTGACACTCCACTCATACAAACACACTCCAACATTCTACATGACCTCATCACAAGCTGAGCAAGTAGGCAGAAAACCACTGAAAGGAGAGTGCAGCAGGTAAAAGGAAGACTACAGCACATCTCCCCCATTATAATATGAAAAAACAAACAGAAAGTGTGAAGCTGTAAGACACACGTTAGAGCACAGAAGGATGCAGTAAAAAGAAAGGGTACATCACCTCCGATTGCTGTGAAGACCATAACAAACAAATGTAAGGAAGTAGTGTAGTGAAACAACAAATAAGAGTGAGGAAAAATGCATGAAATAAAACATACCACACATCTCATCCTACCCCCTTGATAACGCCATGAAATAAAACATACTACACATCCTACCCCCTCACTCAAAAATGCATAGAGATGGTAAAACACACAAATGGCAGAAAAGAGGATGCACTACAAAAACATATAATACACCCTACTCACTGGTAAAATAAGGAAAACAAGGAATGCAAGTCAAAGAGATACAATCAAAAACTACATACTGCGTTTCCAAAAACAACACACCACACGGTATACCTAAAATGCCACATGACAGGTCCAACACCCATAAAAAAAACTATGGGTAACTGTAAATCCAAAAATAACCAATAATGAGTACTTAAAACTCAAGGGAAACACATCATGAGTTATTCTAACTCAAAGCAAACGATTTATGAGTCACTTGAACACAAGATAAGCATATTATGAGTAACACTAACTCAATGGCAACAAATTTTGGGTATTCCTACACCCAAAGGAAAACAAAACAAGGGAAAAACAAAACCCAAGGCAAACAAAAATTTTGGGAATTACTACACCCAAAGGAAAACAAAATTATGGAAATCGCCATGCCCATGGCAAACATCTGATAGGTTTCTTTAGACCTAAGGCAAACAGGTTTTGGGAAACTAAACCCAAGGAAAACAAAAATATGGATTACTAAAAACCCACGACAAACTAAATTTAGGATATCATTAAACACATGGCACTCACGTCACAAACTGAATAAGGGACACTCCATGACAAACTGAATAGGGGACACTCCACCAGAGGCAAAAGAAACACCACACACACTAACCAACCACCACTCCAGAAAAAACACGAGACAAACACTATAAATGACCAGCAAAAGTAATAATGTCCCATGCTCCCGTGAGCGGTCTCTGTTGTAAATACGGCAAGATTTGCGACGTCTTCCACAAAACAACATCATTCCGAACAAAACACACCTCATGGTTAAAAACAAACCTACCACAGTAACATGCCCCCAATACAATGTTGTGAAAATGCAGATGTAACACAAGGTAATATTGACATAACAAACTAAAACAATAAACGTGGTCACCATAGTCTAGGTAGATGAGCGATACCTCACCCGAAAGTCCAGTCCATGTGAAGATGAGCGATACCTCACCAGAAAGTCCAAAACTACGCCCAAAAGTCTAATTCAAGTAATCATTCATCCATAGTCCAGGTGGTGCAGGTTAAATCCAGTGTATGTCCAAAATTGCGTCAGAGGCAGCACCACCAACTCGAGATGACACCACATAAAGTTTTTGGCAGGGGCTCGTTTTGGCCCACAAGGTGAAAACCCACGAAATTCAGAGTTCATGCAAGCAAGCAAAACTAAATGATAAGGGACCTGATAGACGTCGTGAACCAGACTGGAAAACAAAAACATCGCGATCTGCATACTTCAATGCTAAACGTCGTGGTTCTCAGCACAACAAAGGGATTCTTCCCAATGTGCCAAAATGGCCGCCACAGCGTCGTTCAGCGTCGCTTTCTGAAGGAAATAGGGCACGCTTAGGAGCTGAACATTGCGCTGACGCTGACGGGGTAGCCCTAATCAAACATCACAAGGGTCAAAGGAGACCTTCACCAACACCACGAAGAATTCCAATGATGTCATCATTCCAGGCAAGCAGGCGAACTGGAAAGAGCTCCAAGGACCAACCGTCACTCACAAGAAAAACGGTGAGTCAGCTAGCACAGAAAGAAACGCTGGCTCGATTTTAAAAGTTAAAAATCTCTAGCTGCCAAGACACGCTGCAAGCGCGTCACTTCCACAGTCAAGACACGCTTTCACTTCCACAGCCAAAACGCGCTGTGTAGAGATAAAAGATTTTGAAATCCAGTCAGGATGCGCTGTTTACTCCAACCTCATAGCGCTGCCTTAAAACATAAATGCTGGATGTTAAACACCGTGAAAGATTCCAGGCACAAGACGTGAGGGCTCACAAAACATCAGCTGCGTGTGAACCTTTCAAATCAGTCAACATCTGCTGCGTTTTAACTCCTTCTGCACACGATGTTGCGCTTTTCCACTCAGCCTCAAAGATTAGCTTTTCATACACTAATGAACATCAGGAAATGTCACATGCCGTTATGCAGAATTAAACCTTGGGTTAGCAGGCAAACCGATCACAAATGGGAAACTCACCCAAGTTCAACAAGCACTGGCACATCCACGTTGGGCCGACCGATCTATGGTCACTGGTGGGGCATGTGGACAGCCAATTTGCTTCTCTTACGTGCGCTTCTTCAGTTTCTTATGGACAGACAGTTAGCTTCTATTGCTTGCGCTTCTTCAGTTTCATATGTACAAGCCATTCAATGTAGATCACGTAGGTTCTTCAACTCGTCGCCAGTATTGTAATGAAAGATGATGCGCAGTCAGAGTCTTGTAGTTTATTAAGTATATTTATTCTTAAAGTTACAAAGTAGATTCTAAGTTATAGGAAGATGGTAAGTCCTTTAGATGCTTCAGTAATTGCCATTAGATGTCCCTTAAGTTGCCCCATATTTCAACAAAGGGAGAGGTAGGGAGAATCAAGGACACTCTCTCAGTCCCCGGTTAAATGTACTTCAACAAAAAAAGAGAGGTCTGGTCAGTCACAGGACTGCCACAAATTTGGAGCAAATTATGGAAGGATAACACACTCACTCAATTTGAGTAGGCAGGCCCTCACACACCGACCTGGTCAGTGTCATGCTTCATCATCAGGCCCCACCAAAGAGGCCGAGTGCCTCTTTGGTGTGCTGCAACGCCAGAAAGACTGCGGAGCTGGTAGTGTGAGGAGGGCGTGATGTGAGTAAAATATAATTAAAAGTGCCTAAGAGGGTATCAAAAAAAGGGTTTTTAATGAGTGATCCCTAAGACACAGGTAAGTGGTATATGTGTCTGAATTTACGTGCCAAGGTTGTTAGGATTTGGTTAAATTCAGCTAAATACCACAGGGTTAATTAATCAGTCAACATGTTTCTGCCATAATAGTGGTATAAATTCACCAAGGCATTCTTCAGGACTATATCCCGGCGGTATGGACACTCTAATAGTCCACCCTAACCTGGGGGCGTGAAAGTGAAAAAAGAAAAGGTGAAAAAAGTGCTTTAAATTAGAAGAGCGGGTGGCTCATTCTAAAGACAAAAGACCCCAGACCTCGTCGGGGTCCGGTTCTGAGGAACTTTGAAGGTTCAAAGCGGGTTGTGAGCGCTGAGGGCGATGTGCCAGGTGCGCTCCAATCCTCCTCCCGAGACCCATGGTGCTAGTAGCGCCCTGTTTCAAAGTGCTGAGATACCCCTGATTTTGGGGTCTTTTGTCTCTAGAATGAGCCACCCGCTCTTCTAATTTTAAGCACTTTTTTCACCTTTTCTTTTTTCACTTTCACGCCCCCAGGTTAGGGTGGACTATTAGAGTGTCCATACCGCCGGGGTATAGTCCTGAAGAATGCCTTGGTGAATTTATACCACTAGTATGGCAGAAACATGTTGACTGATTAATTAACTCTGTGGTATTTAGTTGAATTTAACCAAATCCTAACAACCTTGGCACGTAAATTCAGACACATATACCACTTACCTGTGTCTTAGGGATCACTCATTAAAAACCCTTTTTTTGATACCCTCTTAGGCACTTTTAATTATATTTTACTCACATCACGCCCTCCTCACACTACCAGCTCCGCAGTCTTTCTGGCGTCGCAGCACACCAAAGAGGCACTCGGCCTCTTTGGTGGGGCCCGATGATGAAGCATGACACTGACCAGGTCGGTGTGTGAGGGCCTTCCTACTCAAATTGAGTGATTGTGTTATCCTTAAGTTGCCCCACCAGGAGAAGCCTCCTGGCTGCTCAGCCATCCAAAACAACTGACACTCCACTCATACAAACACACTCCAACATTCTACATGACCTCATCACAAGCTGAGCAGGTAGGCAGAGAACCACTGAAAGGAGAGTGCAGCAGGTAAAAGGAAGACTACAACAGAATGTCTCTCAAGTTTCCATCTTGATCGCCTAGGAATGGGCGACTGTGCCCAGTAGCCACGGTTCCACTGTGCCACATAATATTCAAGAGAAAGATATCAAATATCCCCTTAAGAGCGGGAGCGTCCCAGTTAGGAGGAGAAACCATAAATGGCAAAACAAACTCCTTGACAATCTTTTTTTTTTTTTATAAATCTTTTTATTGAAACACACACACTGGCAAATCAACATAGTACAGGTGGTCATGCAGAATTCACAGTACAGTATGCATGGGTAAATGATTCCAGTGCCTTAAACCTAGAGAGGATCTAAATAGGGACAGCGGGTCATCATAGTCAACACTGCGAGGTGGTACACAGATCTCCCCTCTATAAACATTCCACAAATTCCAGATACAGGACCATTTCTTGCCACATATACGTTTTTTCTCTGAACATACACCAGTCAAGGTTCTGTACCCAAGCTTCCAGAGTGGGCGGTTGCGCTGCCCCCCACAGCTTAGCAATATTCCGTTTGGCTAACATGAACCCCAGCGTGACCCATTGCGTCTCGGAAGTTTTCAGGTCCGTGGGCTCCCAAATACTCAAAAGACACCGTCTCGCCTCCGGGCGGAGAGAGACGTGTAAGACCTCGGGGAGTGTGTCATGGATTTGGTGCCAGTAAGAGCTAATGTGTGAGCATTCGCAGATGATACGCATGAACGTTCCGTTGTGTCCGCAACCCCTTTTGCATTCGCCCATGACAGACAGTCCCATGTGCATCAGACGGGGCCCCGTTATGTAGATTCTATGAAGGATTTTAAGCTGCACCAGTCGCAGGTGAGCTGAAATAGCCACCTCTTTGGGATAGGACACTGCAGCTTGCCAATCTTCATCATCTGGCTACATCCCATCCTGCGTCCATTTATCCTGCAGTGTCTGTAGGGGGTCTGGCATGCGGTTAACTAACTTCTTGTATATTAGTGAAATTGTTTTGTCAGGGAGATGACCGTCTAAAACTCTGTCTTCCAGGGGAGAGGCCTCTGAGGGATCAGAACCCTTAGGCAACAAAGAACAGTGTGAGTGCGAGACCTGAGCATAGCGAAAGTACTCTGTGTCTGCCAGCTCATATTCACTCTGAAGCGTGCAGAAGGACTTAAGCCCCTCCCTCCCCCAGACATCTTTGATAGACTAGATGCCAATCAAATCCCACCTGTCGAAGCCCTATGTCCGCCACAGATTGCCTAGTTTTTTCCTAGTTCCAAAGGGGTGTAGCTAATGTCAGCCTATGCCTCCAGCCAAGTGAATTGGTGACGTTATGCCAATTTTGAACAGAGTGGTTTGTGGGACCTGTAAGTTGGAAACTTTTTTTGGCTCCTTGTCAATCTTGATGATTCCTGTTTGTTGATGATGGCTAATACAAGAGTTGATAAAGCCAGGTACAAAAACCACGCGAAACAAGGGTTGAGTGTGAACCCAGTATAAAGACTTCAGAATTAAATGGTTCAGTAGGCAGCCCAACTGCAGAAAAACAGATAAAAAATATTCATGGACAAAAAGGCTTCCAAAATAACAATGAATGTGACGGAAAATAGTGGAATTAATTTGTTCTGGTGCATCCATGTCAAGGATTTTCTTATGTATGTGGGGCCCAGACAGAAAATTCAATTACAATACAGAAAAAGGGGCTAGAAACATTCTAGATGAGCAACTTCAAACAACAAACACTGGGAAAGTGTCTATCATAGACAGAAATAGATTTAAGTCAGCTACATCTCCTTCTTCGGGAGACTGGTGTCTTCTAGGCGCGAGGTGAAGAACCCCTTGTTGGACAGCCTTCTTTATTCTCATGCTCCTGAATCTGCCCCTGCAAGCCATCCCTTCAGGCTGGCACTCCACATGGCCCACGGAACAGCCTCGCAGCTAGCCGTGGAGTTGCTGACACTGAAGGAGCAGTACAGGAGGAAAGGCCTCACCATGAGCTGTGCACGAGGACTACAATACACTACAGTCTAAGGCAGATTAAACACCTACCAACCTGGATCTAAGTCGAATTCTTTTCTGTGTATTTATAATTCTTCAGAATGGAACACAATTTGAAGCTTTCATACGTCAACATAGTTCAACCGTTTACCTTTATCTGTTTCACTTTAACAGTCAAATTTGTCGATTTGTCTATACTTATTTAGGCATAAGCTACTTTCATTTACAATGTCTCCTCATTCCATATGGCTGAGATACCCGCCACCCCCTCTCAACACAATCCCCAAGGAATGGGAAACCGGAAACGGTTCTGAACTTTTGGAAGACGGGAGGGAGTGACCCTCCCGGCCGTATTTATTAAAATATGAAACAAAATTAAAACATTAAAATAACAGTTTCATATTATGTACAATTTCATTTCCACACTGCGATGTTTGGCTAACCTTAACATATTCTCTAATACAAAGGTTCACCTAGCCGAACTAACATCCTACAAAACATTTAACTTGAAATTGTACATCCTAACGTTTAAGGGCCAACGGCAAGGTCGTAACCGGTGTCAGATCCCTAAACCAGAAATATCCCCCTCACTTGTGAGGGGCGACCGCACAGAGGTGTACCTCACGTGCATCTACCAATTTCCCTTGACTTGACGGGGGCCCCAATAAACTCGATGCCATTTAAAGGTCGTCCGAGGACTCGTGTGAGGTGTCTAGAAGGTAGCGTAAACCCCCTCCCAAACCCCACACAACTTACCACATCTGCCGTCGCAGATGTCCTGGCCCCGGGAAATTCCCCAGGAGGGGGCTGTAGCCCCTCCTACCCAGGAAGGGGCCTTGACCGCCTTTCCTTTCTTTTCGGCGGCCCATCCTTAGAAGGGACCGCCTCCCCGTTGAGGGGCCAATGGCCACCTCCCTCGAGCGCTCCCATCCGTAATGGGTGACGCCCACCCATGGGGATCTTCCAATTACTGCTCACCGATCATGACCTTACCGCCCGACCAAAATAAATACGACAATTCTAACTAAATTACTAAATGACTAAATTACTAAATGACAGTAATACTTACAATTTATTAAAAGCATGATTACTGATCAACACTAGTGCAGAATTCCTTTATTTGCAAAATATACTATAAATTGACCATTCTTATTGCATATTCAAAGTTATCACGATAATCATCACAACCTGCAAGAAATAGAGTTACCACATCAAACTTTATTCAAAACCACTTGCTGTCCTCAGGGGCTGGTGGGTGGGTCAAAATTGGCTCTTCGTTCCGTCTCGAGCTCACGTGCAGCGAGGAGGTGCAGCTTCAGAGCACAGGAACAAGAGGATGCTTTCTTGGCTTGTTACTCCTGTTATCCGTCTTCAGGGCAGGCGTAAACCCGCCCCTGCCTGCCCCAAGGGCGTGGCCTGCCGCGTCAGTGTCTAGGCCAGCCCACTCCAGGGCGGGAAAAAGGCGCGCCCCGGCTACGCCGCTACGGGCATACCAGCCGAGACTCGCCTCCCGCCCAAGATGGCTTCCCGGGGGGATCGTGGTACTCCGCCATACGTTCGGGGGGACCGAATGGTTGCCCCTTTCCATATGGCTGAGATACCCGCCACCCCCACTCAACACAATCCCCAAGGAATGGGAAACCGGAAACGGTTCTGAACTTTTGGAAGACGGGAGGGAGTGACCCTCCCGGCCGTATTTATTAAAATATGAAACAAAATTAAAACATTAAAATAACAGTTTCATATTATGTACAATTTCATTTCCACACTGCGATGTTTGGCTAACCTTAACATATTCTCTAATACAAAGGTTCACCTAGCCAAACTAACATCCTACAAAACATTTAACTTGAAATTGTACATCCTAACGTTTAGGGGCCAACGGCAAGGTCGTAACCGGTGTCAGATCCCTAAACCAGAAATATCCCCCTCACTTGTGAGGGGCGACCGCACAGAGGTGTACCTCACGTGCATCTACCAATTTCCCTTGACTTGACGGGGGCCCCAATAAACTTGACGCCATTTAAAGGTCGTCCGAGGACTCGTGTGAGGTGTCTAGAAGGTAGCGTAAACCCCCTCCCAAACCCCACACAACTTACCACATCTGCCGTCGCAGATGTCCTGGCCCCGGGAAATTCCCCAGGAGGGGGCTGTAGCCCCTCCTACCCAGGAAGGGGCCTTGACCGCCTTTCCTTTCTTTTCGGCGGCCCATCCTTAGAAGGGACCGCCTCCCCGTTGAGGGGCCAATGGCCACCTCCCTCGAGCGCTCCCATCCGTAATGGGTGACGCCCACCCATAGGGATCTTCCAATTACTGCTCACCGATCATGACCTTACCACCACAGGCCGGATAGTTGACCGGCTATCCGGACCCCCCACAGCACTCCTGCCTAAAGGTCATGTCATAAAGTCTTTAGCCAAGCTATCAGGTCTCCTATGAGTAACTCGTTCCCCATCCGGGACAAATGAACACCATCCCCCAAATACATACTGTCCCCTTTAATACAACCATGCGACACAGAATGCAGTGTACTTGAACAGAACAATCTACTCATTTTATTATTAATTTTCCTTACTGAATGATTCAGAGCAGAAACCGAAATCGCCCCCCGCCACACTTTCCGTGGAATCATATGGGACCATGCAATTGTGCACCCTGGAACTCTTCTCGCTAACCAACTTACAGTGGAAAGCATCCCCTCAAGAAGAAGTCGTCTACCAGTGGTCACCAAATCGTTGCCCCCAAGATGTACTATGACTACAGACGGCGGTGACCTCGTCCGCCCTAACAAACCCTCGAAAAATGATTGAAACTGGTCAATACAGAGCCCGCCCTTTCCGTAGAAGGACACACTGTACCCGTATTCCCCAGCCACGTGAATCATGTCACCTGCTTTGAATACGTCCGCGGCACGCCTCACGTATGAGTGGCCCACGACCCACACCTCCTTTTTCACAGCCGGTGATGTCTGACCGCTGGCCCCCCGGTGTCGGGTCGACTGCACAGTCCGCCCCGCCTCGTAGGCTCGCGCAACTGAAAACCAAACAAAAACAAGAAGCGTGAGTACATCATTACAGCTTCACAACATGTGCAACCGCACATACCTCTTATAACAGTTCGAGGACCAACGCCCCACACGTTTTACTTGTTCAACACTCAGACCCCTGGCTGTAGCCTCTGTAGCAGCCCCTATCCGAAAGGAATGGGTCCCAAACTCGCCGGGGTTCAAGCCCGCGGCCGAAATCGACATCGCAAGCACCCGCTGAAACTGAAACCTCGTCAGTGGGGTGGCGTCAGCGTGTCTCAACAAGGTCCCCCCCCATGATGCGACCCTTTGTGCTAAATATTCCTCTACGCACACCACAGGGCACATGGGAGACCCGGGAATCCTTTGTATGATTATGCAGTCCCCAATCGCACCCTGATTGGTCTTGGACCTGACAAACGAGACAATCATTGTCTCCCCCCTGACCTGAACGTGCTCTCGGCACAGTCCCCCCATGGCATCCTGCTTGTTCTTCGCCACTAGTTCGCTTACCCGCATAGCCCCATGGAATGCTAGCACAAAAGCGGCTCGGAATAACACTGTTTCATACTATTCATAATGAATTTCGGCCGTTACCGACCGGTAATAGGCTTTTCTGAAGGAAGGGCCGGAAACTAACGATTCGGTAATTTACCGAATAGGTAATTTAAGGAATCGGTAAATTAACGATTTCTTAAATACTGATTTGGTAACTTACCGAATTCCTAATGTAGGGAGCACTTAAATGAGTGCTTATCCCATGTTAGGATTCGTTATTTACTACCAACTAAAAGTTGGTGGTAAATAACGAAAACACCCCTAAAAGCAATTTCATGCAAATTGCTTCAGTGCAATGTTGCAGACATACATGCCCTTAGGGCATGCATGTCTGCAACATGTACACCCATACACAATTGAGGGGTGCAACAGGGTGTCAAAGTGACACCCTGCCATCCTTCAATGTTTTCCCCCTTGACATTCATTCCTATGGGCCTCCAGGCCCATTGGAATGAATGGCAAGTACCGAATCCGTAAATACCGATTCTGTAAATACCGAATCTTAACGATTCAGTAATTTTTACTGAATGATTTGCTACATAGCATTTACTGATTCGAAAATACCGAACCGGCAAAATTCGGTATTTTCGAATCGGTAAATGCTATTTACCTACATCTTGCCCTAAATCTTTAGTTTCCACAAGTACGAGACATGGTACATGAGAAAAACTATGCGTGTTTGTCTTCCTCTGGTAAAAATAAATCTTGAAAGATTTTGTCTTCCTCAATAAGGCTGGGTCTTCTCTACATATCCCAGTGGTAGTTTAAAGCTGTCACACACATTCCCTTGGCTGTTCTGATGGCTTCTTCCTTCCGAGTCTCATTAGGGTCCATGTGATTTTTGGGTTGTGCTTTAATTCAATCAATCAATCGGGGTTCTTGTAAAGCATGACTACTCACCCGTTAGGTTCTCATGGCGCTGGAAAATACGTAGCTGAAAGCTAAGTTTTGGCTAGGTCCAAAGCCCCAGTCTGGAGGTACCTACCATATTTTCCCCACCTGGTTTGGTATTCCTAAAAATGGTGACCCGCGTTTGGTTGCCCACTTATTGTTCACAACACAAATTATCAATTTCTGGGTTCCACCAAGTCCTCTCTAGGTCCTGTGTTGTGCACTTCTTAAAGATGGGCTTGGTATCAGAATGGCCTCAGGCGACATGCCTGCTGGTGGCTCAGACCTGTCAGGGATTTACTGATCAGATGATAACCTATAGCTTCCCTGCTCTCCTGCTCTGATGCTTTCTTTTTTAAAACATTTTGATCATGTGATCCTGGTAGGTTGGTGCAGGTTGGTAAATTCTCCTGAGTATGAGGTGACTAATAAAGTTCCAGTAGCAATTCCCTAAGTATTAGGGAGCATCTCCAAACTGCACTCTTAAGAAACTTAATCATCAAGTGAATTCAACGCCCCCCTTTCAGAAGACAGTGCCTCATGTGGGCAAACATTTCCGGGTTAAGTGGCGATTCTTATGCCGAATCACATTACACGTGAAAACAAATCATCTGCACATCATCTTGGGATTCCCGTCTAGATCTAATCCAGATTTCCAAGGGTAAGTGTTCACTTATTTACACATCGCCCACATATGAAGTTTCGGGTAACGGGGCACTATTATATTGTGCGATTTTTTGAGCCTCCAGGATTAACCAACTACGGGATTAAGCCTTGTACAACATTGAAGTAAGTCATTCTCTTCGAGAGTATTTGATAACTCGCTGCAGTATGGTCTCCATAACAATTTAATTTTTCTGATACCAAGGACACTGGATAATTGCTGAAAGCACGTTCATTACTAGGGGCGATATGTATCAAAATAGCATTTTGCGATTCTCAAATAGCGATTTTTTGCTAATCGCTATTTGAGAATCAAAAATGGTATGTATGTAGAAATCAGCTTCTTTTTAGCGATTTCTTAAGATTCCTTAATTGCGATTAGCAAATTGCTAATCGCAATTAAGGGATAATTTCACATTCATTTCTATGGGCCAGGAGGCCCATAGGAATGAAGGGGAAATTTGCGATTAGCAATTTGCTAATCGCAAATTGAGAATATTCGCAAGGGTGCAGGGGTGTCTTAAGGACACCCTGCAGTACCCCTGAAAATGACATGTGTGCGCATATGGCGCACATACATGCCCTAAGGGCATGTATGAGCGTCACATGGCACCTTTTTTTTTAAAAACAATTGCTTTTTGAAAGGAATTCGCAACTTACCACCAACTTGAAGTTGGTGGTAATTTGCGATTCCTTATGGACAATTAGCAATATTTTTTTGCATGATACATTGTATTTAAGGAATCGCACATTGTGCGATTCCTTACATGCAATCGCAAAATAAGGAATCGCAAATTGTGCGATTCCTTATTTTGCACCACATTTGCTTCATACATACCATATTGAGAATTCGCATTCGCAAAGGCCGAAATTCGGCGAATTTCGGCCTTTGCGATGCGAATTTCAATGAAACATATGCCCCTAGGTGTCATGTAGTGATTTTATTCCGGCACAATATTCAATGTTTTTCGCACATCTTTTATTTAATTTGTTATCAGCATTCAAGTCACTTTCATGGAAACAGGCATGCATATACTTTATTAAGTTGGGTTTTCGGCAAGTAGAAACCAGAACCACACCTCGCAAAGGTGAAGCATGGTCACAACATTATATTTTTTGAGAATTCTGATAAATTTGTCTCTTCTGCACACTCACAGACATAAAACCAGTTTCTTTTATTTTTGTAGGAGCAAGCCCCTAATGAAGGGTGTGGCCCGAAATGCATTGGGCATAGTTTTTTGTATGGATTAAGATGTATGTCTTCATATAACCAGAATGGATTACTTGAGATGAAGTATATTATAATCTATGGAGAAAAAAATTATGAAATAAATATTTCACTGGAGAACTTGAAAACACTTGACGATTACGTTTCTTAAAAGTGCGGTTTGGAGATGCTCCCTAATACTTAGGGAAGCACTACTAGAGCTTTTTGAAAACAAACCGCAGAGGAGAGATGTGGTGGAAAGTATAGGAGAGACAGCGAGACACTACAGCTTCCTCTTCCATTTCGTCGAGCACTGGATAGTGGCTCTAACACGGGTTCAAATAATCACAAGTATACTGGGACACCCTCAGAAGTACTATAAGGCAAAGATCATAAGGGAACAATGGTTTCAGACATGCTACAACTAACAACACACAGGAAACATACATTACCAGCTTCAAAATCAGCAGTAGTATTTATGGGTCATCAGGGAGGACCTGACTTTCAACCCTGTAGAACGGGGACTCAGGAAACAGCGTAGACGGAAGAAGCTGAAGCCTATAGAATGCCTGAATGTGAGCACCTCTGGAAATTGGAGCTGAAAGAGCAGCTAAGGAGGAGAAATGAAGGAAAACAACAAAAGTGTGAGGTTGGGAGGGTGGATGCAAACCTGTCCAGAAGTGAAATTCCAGAGACACCCAGGTCATTTAACCAGTTGCCACATTTTTGTCTTTAAGTTTTCTTACAGTGCTTCTGCTTGTGTTGCTCCTGAAGTCCTTATTGCAACACAAAAACAACACTTCTTTCCTCTAGGGAAAGCCACTTTTATCGTTTTTATCCCTACAAAGCAGTATCCATTTCCCCATAAATGCAAGTCATGTGTTGGAAAATAGCCCTCTCTGAAGGGTCACCCCAAATGTTTTGCCTTCCTCCACCTCTTTTTCTGACTTTGTTTTTGTTGGCTTTAGGACTCTGTGCACGTTACCACTGCTAACCAGTGCTTAACTGCATGTGCTTCTCCTCTAAACATGGTAACCTTGGTTTGGCCATAGTTGGGATAGTTAATTTATCTGTAAGCCCCTAGTAGAGTGTACTACCACAGCCTGCAAATTAAAAGCTACTAGTTGACCTGCAGCACTGATTGTGCCTCCCACTCAAGTAGCCCTTTAAACATGTCTCAGGCCTGCCACTGTAGACCCGGTGTGTGCAGTTATATGGTCATGTCAACTTGGCATTTAAAAACCCCTGCCAAGTCTTAAACATCCATTTTATTACATATAAATCACCCCTAAAGTAGGCTCAAGGAAGTCCATAGGGCAGCGTGCTGTGTAAGCAAAAGGTAGGATATGCACTTTTAAGTTTTGCATGTCTTGGAAGTGAAACCAACCAAATGTGGTTTTCACTACTGTGAAGCCTACCTCTCATAGGTTATCATTGTTAATTCCTTATTACACTTTTAAGCTGTAATTCCTGATTGAGAAGGAGAAGCTCTATCAAGATTTATATCTTTGCAATGGTAATTATAAATGCTCTTTAATGGTAAAGTTGGATTTAACATAACTATTTTAGAATGCCACTTTTAGAAAGTGGACATTACTCTGCTCCTCAAGCTCCATGTGCATGCAGCCTGTCTCCAATAATTATCTGGGGTGGGCGACAGCTTGACTTTGTGCATTTCCTCTAGACAGCTGCTCACAAAGGAAGACCAGGTGTGTCTGAGTGGCCATCTGCATCCTGATGGCTCATCCTGGGCAGGATGGGAGGAAGGAGCTGACACCTGAATAGACAGTGTTCTGTCTCCACAAAAAGGGTTTATTATCCCCAGTAGAGTCTGGAGCCAGGGCTAGGAAAAAGGGACAGCTCTGCACTTGAAAGAGCTTTCTTTGAAGTCATCCCCACTTCAGAGGCACAACTGGGTATAAGTACTGGATCTCTTTCGCCACCAAATCAGCCACTTCTGGACCTCTTAAGGAACTCTGTCAGAAGCACTGCTGTGCTGCTATAAGGACTGTCACATTGCTAGACTGCTGCACTCTAAGAACTGCTTTTCTGCTGTGCTGCCCTTTGGCACTGTTGAGGAACAGCTGGACTCTGGTCTGCAAGGGCTTATTGGATTGCCTCTTGTTTCTGAGACGCAGGGATATCAAAGTCTCACCACCTACATATGTGCCTGGTACACTGGAAATGAACCCAGGTGCTCGCTCAAGTTGAACTGGCGCATGTCCTATCTGCGTGTAGCAGAACCGACTCATTGACACTGTTGCTGTAGCAGAGTCGGCAAATCAGAGCATTGCCTTAAAATACCGATGTATGTGACCCGACGCATTGCAGTTGCTGCAGTGCGGGAAGATCAACTCATCCCCTTGACTTCGTGGAGAAACCGGTGCATCATCTTCAGAACCAGCACTTCTCTGCTCGGTGCATAATCTTCAGAAATGCATGACACCTATGCATTGCTCAGCTGCATCCCGCATCTTACTGTTGCCACCAGGATCATGGAACTGTGTTCAGCGGACCTGCGTGGCTCCTGTATCAAGTCTGTGCCCCATCGCGGTCGGCCTGAGCTTTTGACTATTTCCCGGTCCAGCACGACCAGATAACACCCATAGGCTCTTATTGCTTCTAAGCTATTACATTCTTATTCTTTAAAAAATCTTATTTTTTCTTCTCATAATTGGGTTTTTGTTGTTTGGGTCTTGTTCTGTTTATAAAAAAAAATATCTATTTTTCTCCCCTGTTGTGGAGCCTTTTTGTGGTGTTGTCATTGTATCTCTGTGTGTTGTGTTGCACAAGTATTTTACACTTTGCCTCCTAAGTTAAGCCTGCCTGCTCCGTGCCAAGCAATCAGAAGGGTGAGCACATGTTGAATTGTGGTGTGTGACTGACTTACCCGGACTAGGTTTGTGACCCTTCCTTAAACAGGGTGTATACCTCTGCCAACTAGAGATCTGATTTCAAACATCCTTTCTGTAGGGAGACATTTTCTGCTGCATATGGGCCCTGGGAGTAGCCCCACACCAGTAATGTCACCCCTGGTGTAAAAGACCATGACCAGATTTATGAGGATATCTGTGTCGATACATGCCCATTAATTGAGGGCTATAAATACCATTAGTACGTTTGCTAGATCTTTGGAATATATTACACCCTTTCAAGACCATTTAATAATAGAATTGACTATGTTGTATAACCAAATCAAGGATGGACTTCTCATCATACTCTTTGTATTCATCTGCAGTTACAGGAATGGGAGGAAGACTACTGGGCTTGGACAGAGCTGTTTTTTGCTTGGGTACATGCATTAGGAGGTGGGCTCTGCAATGAGACTGCAACGATAGCCATAGTGTTGAGGAAGCGATCCATTTGAGAATCTATAAAGGACCAGCAAACTTGGGACGAGGGTATTATCTATCCTGTTATGGACATAAACTTTGCAGAAAGCCACATTTTGTCTCTAACAATGTAGGGGGTAGGCTACTGATGCCTGTCAAGTAAACATTGTTACTGTGCCCTGGCATATAGGAGATATGATAATGAAGTTGGAGACAGGGCTTGAGGCAAAATGTGTGGAATTCATATTGCAGAAAAAAGACGAACTCCCCCAAAAACCTATTCAAGTAATTACTGAATGTGAATTCCACAAGAGGTACCAGTTTTGCCCAGTCTTCTTGATGATTTATGAGGCAAATTCAGCAATATTGTTCCGTGTTTTGATTTAAGCATTCTATCTATCCATCAATTTGAGAATGATAAATAGTAGCTTTGAAGTATTTGCCTAGTCTGTTCAATAGATTTTTCAAATACTTTGATGTAAAAGTGTACCTCTGTCTGTGAATCTTTATTTCTGGGATATCACTGATGATTGTATTGTCCAAATGTGTTTTGCAAGTGCAAGGCCTGTTACAATCTTTCGGAAGATGAAGTGATCTCGTTATATGAAATAACCCATGTCAGCTAACAATGTATGATGTCCCTGATACTTTGGCAGTTTACCAGTGAAAAGCATAGAAATCATGATCAGTGACTTTGAAAGCACAAGCATAGTTTCTGAAGGTCCTGTAGGTTTCACTTGCTTTGTCTTGGCTCGTGCACAGATGGAGAAAAAGGAATACATAGTTGCTGATGTCCTATTACTTACCGGTAATCTTCATTACTCCGGGTCCCGTAGTCCTCGACACCTTCATACTTACAAGTGGAGATGATCATCTCCCGACAGAAAAAAACAAGAGGAATGCTGGGATACTAATACTGCCCCTCCCCCGGGAGTACATAAGCAGTACTTACCCAGCAGACCTCCTGTACTAACAAGCCCTGACAGGAAGGCCGGCCGCCCGGGAGGGAGGGAGGGGCGTATGAAGGTGTCGAAGACTACGGGACCCGGAGTAACGAAGATTACCGGTAAGTAATAGGACATTACCCCCAGGTCCCTCCGTCCTCGACACCTTCATACTTACAAGAGGAGAATACCAAAGCAGAAAACCCGGCCTTCTGCACACACAAGCACACCCAGGAAACCACAACAAAAGCAGCCACCCAAGGGAGCACCGAGAAGGAGGAAAGGAAGACCGCAGGAAAACAGCCGGCCCGCAACCCAGAGCAGGACAGCAGGGAAAAGGACCGGAGAGAAAGAAAAAACGGCCAGGGCTCCAAACAAAGGAGGCAGCCAACCTGAGAAACCGGCAACTGGGACCCGAACCAGGACACCAAGACCAGCCAAAACAACCCACCGAAGAAGACCGCCCAGGCCAGAACCAGCAGGAAGGCACACAGGGCCAGGCAGACCCACCAGCAAGACGAGACAACCCGGAAGAGAGCCAAAGAAGAAACGGCCAACAGAGCGCAGGCACAAGCACCCAGCCCAAAAAGGAAGGAGAAGCACAGGCCAGAAACTCGGCCAAACTCCCAATAAGAAAGGACTCGAGCCCAAGAGACCCAAGGAGGAAACCCGGCCGAGGAAGCCCAGGAAGCAACAAGCACTCAGGAGCTGAACAGGACCGAGAACCCGACCCAAAAGACAGGTAAGGGGAAGAACCCCAGAACCCAGCCGAAAGCCCACCAAACAAGGAGAGGCCAACAAGACCGGAAAACAGCAACAAAGAAAACTCAACCAGGCTGAGAACAGAGATATCGACCACAAGCCCAGAAAATCCCAACCCCAAAGGGATGGAACACAAGGCAGGAGGGGAGCACAGAGCAACCGGGAAACCCCCGCAGCCGCCCATCGAGGCACAGAGGGCAGCACAAAGAAGGCGCCCATATGACACAGGACTGCACAGGAACCCCACACCCAGGCCCGGCAAGCAGCAAGGGCAGGAGCAGCGGGGAAAAGAAAGCCCAGGGAGCACAGCACCCAGACCAGAACCACAAGGCCCCAACCCAGCAACGCCGGAGAGGAGCCAAGCAAACCACAAAAAAGAGGCCAACAAACTCCAACACAACCGGGAAGCCAGGACCAGAGCCAAGCAACCCAACCACGCAGGAGGAACAGCAGGCCCAAGCAAACCCCGAAGGAGAGCAGAAGACCAAGCAGCAGGAAACCACAGACAACCCGCAGCCAGGAGGGAGGGACCCGCATAGGCATGAGAACCACAGAACAGCACCCAAACCAGAGAGGAAGGGGCAACCAGACAGACCCACACCAGGAACAAAGCCCGGGAAACAAGGGAGGAAGGAGCGAGGCAGGACCACAGAACCAGGAAAGAACCCGGAAAGGCCGGCAACAAACCCCCAGAGCAGGCCAAAAAGGTTCAGCACAGCCCGAAACCCAGGAGGCACAGCCCGAAACCACACACAACCAGCAAGAAGCTGGCAGAAACCGCAGCCACAGAACCCCACACAGGCCCATAACACCAGGAAAACAAGCCCGGGAAGAGAGCCAACAGCAGGAGAAGGCCCAGAAGGAACCACCAGGAAGTGACCCCAACGCAGAACACCCCGCCAGGACCCAAAGGGAAACCAGCAAGGAAGCAGAGCCCAAAAAGGAGCCCAGCAAGCAGGAGCGGCAAGCCCCAGCCAAAACCTCAGCCAGGCACCCACCAAGGGAACCAGATGAGATCAGAACAACCCAGGGAGCAAACACCCCCACGAGCAGAAGGACCAAGAAGCCCACAGCACTAGGAAGATCCAGACGGGTGGCAAGCAGCCACCAACCAGGCCAGACCCAGCAAACCGCAGGGAACAGAGGAAAACAGGCACAGGCAGGGCGGAACAGAACAGCCCAACCCAAGGCAGCACAAGCCACCCAAGCGCTGGCAGAGGGGACAAAGCACCCCAGAGAGCCCCTGGCACGACACCGGCAAGCATCCAAGGACAGGAACCAGGTGCAGGCCAAAAGCCCCGACAGAAGTCAGAATGCGGAGGTGAAAGAACCAGGGCACCCCACCGGAGCAAGGCCACCACAGCCAGCTCGCCGCGGAGACAAAGCCACACCCAGAGAAGGACGCTGAAAAAGCAACCCCCAAACAGACGAGCAGCAGAGGGCAAGACCAACCAGTACCCACCAGACACCCACGCACCCCACGGGGGGGGGGCAACAGAGGACACAGAAGCACCCGCCACTGAGCACCCACAGGAAGCAAGCAGCGCGGGCACCGGAGGCAGCAGGAAGACCATCCAAAAAAGAAGAGGGGACGAAGCATAGCTCCGAACGCATGCACCCCAAGAAGGAGGACCCCGCACAAGCCACAGCACCCCCAGGCGACCAAGACGCCGGAACACGTCAAAGCCAGAAGGACAGCCAGCCCCCACAACCAGGACCAGCCCACAAAGAAGGAATGGGGGCGAAACAGCCAGAGCGGGGACCAACAGCACAACAAGGCCCGCACTGGCACATGGAAAACCCCCACACAGACCCAGAGAAGGGCGCAGGTGCAAGAGCAGCCAAAGACAACCCAGAACACCAACAGACAGGCGAGGGGCAGGGAACGGAAAACGGCACACCACTGCCCGAGACCTACAGCCACAAAACCCCTCAGCAGCCCGCCACGTGCGAGCGGGCGATCGTCCAGCAGAACCAACCCAGAAGCATCCACCAACAGCACAACCACGCCCAGGAAGGAGCAGGGGGCCTGCCCTGAAGTAAAGAAAACGAACACCACGAAGGACAAAGCGGAGCAGAAAAGAGACGTAAAGTGAACCCAACAAAACGGCAATCACACCAAGAACCAATACCCAAGATGTCACAACATGCGCAAAGGACAAAAGGCATATGGAGGGACGGACACGCACTTCTCATGTGAAAACCTCGAACCTCCACATGCCACTGAAATCAACATTATGGATTTCAATATTGTGGTTCAGACAGGAGTCATTATAGAAATACACTGCTATTTCAGACCATATGACAAGGCTCAAATACAATGGCCTCTCCACCTAAAGTTGGACCTTTCAGTCACATGGTACAATCCCAGATGGCTGAAACACCTGCCAGCCTCGAGACTCCACAGCAACCCTCCAGAAAGAAGCAAATACACACCAGCAAGGGCAGACAGTACCCCGAGATGTACCCCCACAGCAAGCGAAAGGCACATAAAAAACCAACCTGCCGACCCAGGGGAGGCACGCACTCACCACCTCGGCGCGGCCTGGGGCAAGCACCACAGCAGCAGGGCAGAACCGAGGGCACCCAGCCAAGGCAGGGGAACCCGCAGCATCCACAGCAGGACAGCGCCGGCCCGGCATCGAGGCAGCCCGGGAAATGCAGCAGAGGGGGGGCCCGCAGCAGGGAGGGATCACAGAGGCAGCCCGAACCCACAGCAGCAGCAGAAGGACAGGCAGAGGCCGGGGAAGATCAAACACAGGGGAAAAAGCAAAAAACAGCGTCAACCCCCAAACAGGAAAACAGCTGAAGGGCCCATGGAAACAGGCGGTGAGAAGAAAAACCCCACAAGCGGGGACCTACCAGAGCGGGGGCCAACCCCAGGAACAAGGCCCCCGCCCCACCGGCATACCAGAAGCCAACAGGAGTCAGGCGCCCTCAGCATGCGACACAACCACCATGCAGGGAACATCTCCAGGCAGGAAAAGAGGCCAGAAGGGACGTAGCTCAGTGGCAGAGCACATGCAACGCATGCATGAGGCCCCGGGTTCAATCCCCGGCATCCCCAGGCGTCCCCGTACCGCGACTCTGCCGTACTCCAGAAGGCATCTACGAAAACGAGGAAGGAAGAAAACAGACAAAAGGCACCAGGAGGACAAACGCTCCAAGTGCGTCAGGCAGGAAAGGAAAAGAACCCGAAAACGGGATTTACCCCAGCAGGGCTAACCCCAGGAACAAGGCCCCCAAACCACCTATAGCCTGGAATCCAACCGGAGCCCAAACAGCGAGGCACGGCACCCCGGCCAGGCTCGGGAAGCCGAGCCCGCGACCCGGAAGCAACCGGGAACTCCAGCACCAGCCACAAAGGGCCGGTAGGCGCAGGCAGCACACAGCAAAGCCGGGAACTCCACAAACAAACACCGGCACCAAACAGAGACTGACTCCAAGCAAGCCTGGCAGGCCAGGGAACCCCGCGCCCACACAGCCAAGCAGCAGGGCGGGGGGAGAAGAGAAGCACCGCCACTCAAGCCCAGCAGGAGCAGCACCAGCACACCAAACATTCTGTCGACAGACAGAAAAAAGAACAGGGGGTCTGCTGGGTAAGTACTGCTTATGTACTCCCGGGGGAGGGGCAGTATTAGTATCCCAGCATTCCTCTTGTTTTTTTCTGTCGGGAGATGATCATCTCCACTTGTAAGTATGAAGGTGTCGAGGACGGAGGGACCTGGGGGTAATTTGTTCCTACATCTGGTTAACCAAGTAATGATTTAATAGTTCATTGAATGTCTTTTTTCATGAGGGCATTCCAACACCGCCATACAGCCTTTTTGTTGTTGCTCCTGGGTGGACAAGAGCAGTGGTCTGCAAAACATGAAATCCCTGCCGCAGAAATGACTGCAGTTCTTACGATTGGTTTGATAGAGTGGTGAGAATATATGGGGCAGAAGGTTCGCCTTCTATGCCTTTCAGTTGTCTTTATAGGTCCTAAGCCTTCCCCTACTAATGATCTGCTTGATAAGTGTTGTAATATATAAATTGAGATTAAAATAAAGTCCACCCTTCATGAAATGGAGAAAAGGTATGTGGTATGTTCTTATGGTCTATTCAAACCCAGATCACGTGCTTGGTCCACTCTAAAGCCCTTATTACAGATTTCCTTGAGTGAACCTTATTATTTCTCCACCTCTGGCATTACTATAAATCAAAGAGTGTGGAAATAACAGGCAATTTTTGGGGAATAACATATGCGAGTCAACTTACCCGCATGTTCCTCCCTGGTGTTTCCCTTTGGAGATTTCGGCTGCATTAAGGAGCTGAAATCTCTTTGTAAAACATTGTAACCTCCATTCTGATGGACCACTCTTAATGCCCAGAGCTGTACACAGAGCTTATCCTGGGCCCTGTAGACTATGAAAGGGAAGAAGTCTCCTATGTGTTTCATGTTAGCATGTTACCATACGGTATGCCTTTTCTGACTTAAGGATCTTTTACCTCCAGAAGTGCTATCATGTGTCCACAGTTTCTGGTGGGGTGCTAGTAGTGTGTAGCACAGGTGGAAACAGCAGAGTTCCAGAACCAACCATGGCGCACAGAATGTCAAAGTTGTTTGAGGTAGAGCAGACATCAAGAATTCACAAACAGGAGAAGAGCGTGGCCTTATAAAATGCCCTTTCCAAGATGGTGGTCACTCAATTAGGAGTTACTGGAATATAATCCATGATGTGGCAGACATTCTTCCTGAGTTCGGTTCCTGTATCAAGCGTATAACAGCGTCAGTAGAAAAGGCGTAATACATAGTAAAGCCACTCATTCCCTGATTTTTTGTTGTGCTAAATGCCCACTTGTTAATTGTTGCTGTCCCTGATTTATTTTCTAGAACAGAATTGGATTTGTCATTCTTGCATCGTCCTTTCTTCGATCTGTTTTCAGTTGGTGTTTTTAACACTCTTTGTGATCCTCTTTTCCGCAGTCGGTTGGGTCATTATTTGTTGGTCATTTTTCCTTGAATCTTTTGTTCTCCTTGGCTCTTTTTTCCTTTCTGGTGTCAGAATATGTTTAGTAGCTTGCTTTTATCACCACTGCTATCTACTTATTTTGTCGAGAATTGCCAAGAGTGCCTGAGGAGATTTTGATTCCTTTTGTACGTTTTTCCTCCCAATTGTGACCCTCTCCAGGAGACAGAGGTCACCGTTCATGTTTATTTTTCCATGCAGATTGTAGCAATCATCTTTTCCATGGGCAGTCTAGATGGACTTTTGACAGATCTTCTCCACTTCCAGTCCTTGGCACTTATTGAAGGCCTAAGTAATGGTGACAATGGTATAAATAGTCTTTGATTGCCAACAACTTATGGACATAGATTGTTTAATTCATTTCCGTCACGAATAATATCCTTGAATAAAATGCCACAAGGTGTAACTCCTTAGTACTTAGATGCCTTTGTGACAATATTGCAATTACATCTACAGAGTAGGCATCTGATTCCACAGTGAAAGGTACCTGTTCACCTGAATAAATTAGAATAAGGGCTATTACCCCCAGGTCCCTCCGTCCTCGACACCTTCATACTTAACAAGTGGAGATGACCATCTACCGACAGAAAAAAACAAGAGGAATGCTGGTACACTAATACTGCCCCTCCCCGCGGGAGTACATAAGCAGTACTTACCCAGCAGACCTCCTGTTCTTTTTTCTGTCTGTCGACAGTGTTGATGGTGTGCTGGTGCTGCTCCTGCTGGGCTTGAGTGGCGGTGCTTCTCTTCTCCCCACGCCCTGCTGCCTGCCTCCTGGCCTGCCGGGCTAACTTGGAGTCAGTCTTTCTCTGGAGCCGGTGTTTGGATTGGAGAGTTCCCGGCTTTGCTGTGTGCTGTCTACACCTGCCGGCCCTTTGTGGCTGGTGCTGGGGTTCCCGGTTGCTTCCGGGTCGCGGGCTCGGCTTCCCGAGCCTGTTGGTCTTCTGCTCGGCGGTGCTGTGGGGGCCTTGTTCCTGGGGTTGGCCACCACTCCTGGTGAGTCCCGGTTTCGGGATCCCTTTTTTCTTCTGCCTGTGCTCGTGACCCGTTTTTTTTCTTTCTGTTTCAGGGGCCCTGAAGTTACATTTGGAAATGCTTATGCGTGTGACTTTCATGAAATATGTTTTTCTTTCTCCCCGTTTCGATGTGGAATTCTATTTAAGAGCTGAGGGAAGCTGTGCTTTTCTGTGTTTCGTCCTGTATTGCCAGCAACGCATTCACGGCAGCTCCTGCACTGAATCATTTCGGTTTCAGTGTTGACAGTTCACGGAGTACAGAACTCTTGTTTCTATATTGCTTGTGGTTCTGCTCTGTACGGAAATCCTTTGCTTTATTGGTTGCGGGCACCTGGCCTCGCTTCTATGGCTCTCTGCTCGCAGCGCTTCTCTTCCTGCCCCGGAGGGTGAACTACTAGGGGCTGCAGGGTCTCACGCTCAGCCGCTGCTTAGTTCTGCTGTGTGGGCTCCCCACGCTGTGCCGCTGGCTGCGCTGGGGTGTTTCCTGTTCACATTCCTGTTGTCTCATTTGGAGGGTTTATGACAGTTGTCCGGGGCTGTGTTTTTTTCCGACCCTGTGGTGCTGTGAGCTCTGTGTGTGGGTCGTTCTTTTTGGTTCTGTTACCTGCCCTCTGGTCCGATGCTTTGAGGGGTATTGGCGCCATTCTTGCTGTGTGTTGGTCCTCCCTTTGCTGGCCCGCCTGTGTCATCTGCTGTGGGGTGAGGTGTTCGTCTCTCGGCTGGTGCAGTCCCCCTCCTGTCTTGTGTGCCGGGTTCGGGTCTCGGCGGTGACACGCTGCGTCCTGTGCTTCTGGGCGGGTCACTTGCTGTTCCCATGGCCTTCGCATGTTCCTGTGTCCTCATGTGTTGCGCCTGGTGTCTTTGCTGCCCCTATGACTCTCCTTTGCCTTGGGTGTCCTGGGCGCGGTGCCTCTGCTTGTCCCTGGGCTTTCTGTGCTCGGCCGGAGAGGGGGGGAGGTTGTTCGGGGATTTGCGTCCCTGGTATGCCTTCTGTTTTTTTGCTTGCTTATGTGGCATGCTTGTGTGGCATGGAGCGCTGGGGTGTCTTGTCCCTTTGCTGCTTGTGTATGTGTTTTTTTCGCGTTTACATTTGCGGTGGGGGCCTTGTTGTGTTGTTGGCCCCCGCTCTGGCTGTTTTCGCCCACTCTTTTTTTTCTTCTTGGTGCTGCGTGGCGCTGGGCTCCGTGGTTCTTCTTGTGCCTCTGGTGTCGCTGGCGCTCCTGCCCGTGGGTTCGAGTCCGGCCGCTGCTATCCTGATGTCCGGTGTTGGTGGGTCCTCTGTTCGCCTGCTGGTGCCGGTCCTGGGGTACTGACGGGTGTGCCTTCTGGCGTGTGTCTTATACCTGGGTCGGGGCCTCCTGGGGGTGCCGGTGAAGTATTTCAGGGTTCCCAAGGCCTACACGCTCCAGAGATTACCCACATACACAAAAGAACTGTTGGCACGGAAGCTGTAAAAGGCAAAGAACAAGTTTATTAAAACCCCATGGGGTGGTGGTACACTCAAACAGCACCTTTCGGTATTGCAAGAGGTATCACACCGAACACCGGTGTGACCCCGTTTTATATACATTTTGGGGCAATAAAAGACAGGCGGCACAAGTTAAAACACAGTTTTAGAGACATATATGGTCATGTTTTGGAACACTGCCAGCTCATTGGAGGGTTTCAAACCCACTGGTCAGTTTGCGGCACATTCCTGAAGGTTTACGGGTCAGTGAGAACTGCGCATGTGTGGCTTGACCAATACTAAAAATAGCCTGTTGCTGGGCAGACGAGAGTGGTCAGTGGAACGGACAAAGGACTAAAGGGCACGTCGGCCACGAGGCCGCTCATGAGCTAAGATGGCCGCCACAGTATTCAAAATGGCGTTTATCGTATACAGCTAAGCTAAGGAGGACAACGTGTAGGTTCAGCTAATCGCTAACACGGACGGGCCAATTACGACAGACGACCCTTTTAGCGTTTAGCTGAATCTACCTCATAATGAACATAATCTGGATGTTCGTCCTCGATGTCAATTAACATAATTTGTGTCACCTCCTTATGTAGCATCATTTTGTCGTAAGCGAGAGCTCGTCTCGATGGCAAACAGGCCGATAGGCACATTGAACACAATGCAGGACCACATTGGATACACAAGCAGATAAAAAACATTGCTCCCACAAGTATACAGAGAATTGTCAACAGTTTCCAGCCCCACGTTGCAATCATGGACCAGAATCATCCAGAAAGTGTCCAAGTTCCATTGTCCGGATGTATTTCGGCAGCTATTTTGTGCAACTTGGAAATCGCATCATACACAGATGGAGAGTTATCAGGCACGTAAACACAACAGCTGCTTCCGATAATTCTACATGCCCCCCCACGATCAGCCAAAACAACATCCAGCACCATCCGGTTTTGGAGGGTGACAATTCTTGAAATCTGTAGTTCCTCGGTAATATTTCCCAGAGCAATGGCAGTGTCATTTGCAACAGCCTCGACAACGCGAGTCAGCCGTCTGATTTTCCGACTGTTCAGTGCAGCCCCCACAAAGGAGAACAGTCCCAAATTGAAATCCACATACTGTTGCAACGCAGTGTTCGTTTGATCAATGTCCTCTAGAGCAACAGTTCGCTTAACTCTGTTCAAAACAAAATCGTGGTACAGAGTATAGTCGTTGTGATACATCGGAGGGGCAATGAATACAGGCGGTAGCACAAACGATACATAACATGTGCCCAACCACCCCACTGGAAGCTGATGGTACCCCTTCGTTCCACAGATGAAGTAGGTGTTTCGAGATGCAACAAACGAAATGCCATTCGGGCTATCAAACGTGAGAGTAATGTTACATTCACTTTTCCCCACAGCAATCGTGCCCTTATTCCGGATACATAAATCGGCTTTTGTGGCAATGACATTTATAACATGAGCACTTGATACATTCACATTTCTCTGATTACTGTATATTCGTGGAGCAGACACATTGTCGGGCTTATACTCTTCCCATTCAAAACGTGTACCCTCAGCCCGTGGAAACCCATCCTTGTCATGGGGACATTCTTTATTGAGGCGGAAAAGCACCCCCCCTTTGGTTGGCCATCTCAAAGTAAAGAGGAGGGTGTACCAGGCGTTGCAAGATCCATTATGCGAAAACGGGAGTGGAATAAGTGGGGTGCCCCCTCTCTTCTGGTGCCCAGGCAACATTCCACACACCCAGCAATTAGAGGTATTGGTCATATTATGTGTGTGGTGAAGAATCTGAATGAAGCTGTTATTTAAATACGTTTGACGGTGGCGTTCTTCATGAAAAGGCAAGGTAAAGTGAAAATGTTCAGACGGTGCCGGGGTAGTCGGCAGCAAATGTTCACGTACAGGCACCACAAGTTCGACTACCCAGGCAATAACAGCTATCACCACAATCGTGAAAACAAAAAGAAAGGCACCCAGTATTTTCTTATCACGCGATGCCATTGATGCCATAGTTCAAGAAAGTTCTGTGCAAAGTCTCAAATGACACAAATTGTTCACAGTTTCTCACAAGTGGTCTCTGATACACGTACGTGTATACCTAAAAAAAGGAAAAATGCGGTGCTGAACTCCGAGGTAGCCGTTGTTTTCTTCTCCGGGCCAAGACGGGTGTCGCTACTCTGGCAGAACTGATCCCCCCCCCTTGGAATTCCCGGTTTCCGTTTCACAAACCTGGAGCGGTTACCAACCAGTTCAAAAAAGGAACAAAAATCTTCTTTTATCGCGGTCGTAGATTGTAGCGCTCTCTTCCAGTAGCAGATTGGTCCGGGAAGGCTCCCTCTACTTCGGCCGACGTCACAGCTGGGCTCTTTTCTTTCTCCAAGATCTCTTTATAATCAGTAAGCACAGCAGGAGTCACCAGATCCGGAGAGACTCGACGACAGTGAGTCGAATGCACCCACCGCTTCCTGTTGGTCACTCGTACGGCGGTGCGGGTAGCCAGAAGGACCTGCTCGGGGCCCTTCCACCTGGGCTCCAAACTGCTTGCTCTTTCAAACGAACGGATCATCACATGATCCCCAGGACGAAGATCGTGGCCTTCTCCAGTAGAGTTATCAGGGAGCGCTTCTCGAACCTGTTGATGAATGGAGAGCAAATCATTTGTTAATCGTGCCAAATAATCATTCATCATAACACAAGGCACATCATGTATTAATCGCGGCTTGGGCACTCCCCAGATATTCATGGGGCGACCAAACACCACCTCATAAGGTGTAAGGCCTGTCCGTGAATGGGGCACTGATCTAAGAGACAGTAGTGCTAGCGGCAACGCATCTGGCCACTTCAATGATGTAGACGCCACAATTTTGGCCAGCTTAAGCTTCAACGTTGCATTGTACCGCTCGACCAAACCTGCTGACTGAGGGTGGAATACAGCGTGGAACTTTTGCTGAATCCCCAACCCCTTCAGTACATACTCCACAATCTTTCCGACAAAATGGGGCCCATTATCGCTCCACAAAAATTTGCAAACTCCAAAGCGAGGAAAGAATTCCTTAAGCAACACCTTAGCTGTTGTCAAAGCCGTATTGTCTTTCGTGGGGTAGGCCTCAACCCATTTGCTAAAAGCACACACCACCACTAAGACGTACTTCAGGTTATTGCAGCGCTCGAGTTGGATGTAATCCATTTGAAGGACTTCAAATGGTGCAGAAGGTGGAACGAACCCTCCTTTCGGAGTATAGGCCCCCTTTCCAGGATTGTGTTGCAAACATACCAGGCAGGTCTGCACTACTCTCTTTGCAGTGTTCGCAATCTCGGGATGTTCCCAAACTCGTGTTAAAAGCTGAGTGATTGCAAGAGCTCCGACATGCGCCAGTCCATGTGTCATCTGGACCATCGCCTGTAAGTAAGCCGCAGGCAATTTCCACTTCTCCATGTCTTTGCTTCTCCAACATCCCTCATCATCTAGCACCCCATCTGCTGCCCAAGCCGCAAGCTCAGATTCTGTAGCTGAATTTTGTATATCCCGTATCTCTGCTCTAGCATCACTCCATCGTTCAGCCTGCGATTGTACCACGTACATGGGGGAGCTAGTTCGGGACATAGCCGTTTGCCTTGCTATGCTGTCTGCAAAGGCATTTCCTTGGCCCACCTTATCCGTAATTTTCTTATGGGCACTGCACTTCACTATCGCTACTTTTTTAGGGCCAAGCAGCGCATTTAGGAGATCACGCACTAACTCTCCGTGCATAATGTGCTCCCCATGTGACGTCAGAAACCCGCGTTCCCTCCAAAGAAGCCCGAAGTCATGGGCCACTCCAAAGGCGTACCGGCTGTCTGTGTATATGTTCACACATAGGCCAGCACTCAATTCGCAGGCTCTTGTTAAAGCTATCAGCTCTGCTGCCTGAGCCGATTTTTGTGGTATTCTAGCTGTTTCTACCACCGTCTTAAGAGTCGTGATCGCATATGCTGCGGAAGTCGTGCCATCTGGCAGCCTCAAACACGATCCATCAACCCACAGTTCCCCATCCACATCTGGAAGTGGCACATCCTGTAAGTCAACACGACCCTTTGTCTGTTCCTCAGTCAGGAAAACACAATCATGATGTTTTTCTTCCTGACCCTCCTCGGCCGGATAGGGCAATAAAGTCGCGGGGTTCAAAGTAGCGCATCTCTTCAATGTTATGTGTGGCGCTAAAAGTGTCAGCTCATATCCTGTAAGTCGTGCACTCGTGAGGTATTGGGTCTTTGTTTGGTTTAACAGGGCGTCTACTGCGTGAGGAACCAACACCAGCAATTTGTGTGATAACACTATGCCCTCACTCTGTCGTATGGCTACTGCTGTTGCCGCTACTGCTCGAAAACACCCAGGCAGCCCTCGTGCTACAGGATCCAAAATGGCAGAGAAGTATGCACATGGTCTCTGCTTATCCCCGTGTAACTGCACTAACACTGACAACGCGCACCCATCATTCTCGTGCACGTACAATGTGAAAAGTTTCGTGTAGTCTGGTGTTCCTAACACGGGTGCAGAACAAAGGGCCTGTCTCAACTGTTCAAAGGCTTTCTGACATTCGTCTGTCCACTCAAGAGGCATCGGTGTAGTTTTGGACAATAATGCTAGCAGAGGTTTTATGATATGTGAGAAACCCATGATCCATTGTCTACAAAAAGATGTCAACCCTATAAAGGCACGCACATCTCTCTGCGTGCGGGGGACTGGTGTATCTAAAATCGCCTGAATTCGATCAGATGTTAATGCCCTCCCCTCCTTAGACAACAGATGACCGAGGTAGGTCACCTGGGGTCTACAGTATTGAAGCTTTTTCTTGAAGACCTTGTGATTGTTTTGTGCCAAAAAGGACAGCAACGCAAGCGTGCTCTGTTCACATTGTGTATAGGAGTCAGCAGCAAGCAAAAGGTCATCCACGTACTGGATGAGCGCAACGCCAGACTGCAATTCGAAGGAATCTAGTTGTCGTTTCAAAGCCTGGCTGTAGATGCTAGGGCTCTCAGTATAGCCTTGGGGAACTCGACAAAATCTATATGATTTATTATTGAGCGTAAAGCCAAACAGATATCTACTATCTGGATGAACAGGGATAGAAAAGAACGCATTCTTTAGATCGATAACACTAAAAGTGGTGGCTGTCGGTGGAACCAAAGTAAGCAAAGTCGTGATATCAGACACCACTGGGTATTGGGGAATGACAATTTTATTTATTTCACGCAAATCAATAATAAATCGATAGATCTTGCCATCTGAGTCTCTCTTAAGAATTGGTAGAATAGGGCTGTTACAGACATTATAAGGGACCTCCTCCACTACCCCTGCAGAAATCAAATCCTGAACAATATGTGTTAGTGCAATTTCGCCTTCCTTCGAGATCTTATACTGTGGCACTCGTGGTAGAGGGGCCCCCTTCTTAACAGTGATATGTATTGGTGGAATACGCATCTCTCCCACATCCGTATCTGATGTCGCCCACAACGTGTGCGGCAGAGAGGCCAAAACGGGAATATCTAAAATGACACAAAATCTGTCATGTTCAGGGCAATCATCAGGATCAGGGTAGTTGTCATTCAGAATAACCCGCACTCCTTCTGGAGCGCAACGTATTGTTGCTCGAAAATATTTAAGCAAATCAATGCCCAAGATATTATCTGGGGTATGGGGCGATAACAAAAATTGGCCAAAACTAAAGTACTTGTCAATACATAGTGCAAGGGGCTTGGACAATGGGCTGGGGGAGGGTGTGCCATCAAACCCTACACACGTAATCATTTCGCCAGACAGGGGAGCCCTCGGAACCAAGTTTTTCGACAGAGCGCTACGAGTAGCTCCTGTGTCGACTAGAAACTGATCAGTAGAACCCAAAATACCCGCTGTTACATATGGACCTTGCTGATCTACTGGCACTTCGACTGATTCCTTACCCCATCCTACGCAATCCTATGCATGCACATAATCCTGATGTTCCACATTCTCTCCTTCCAAAATCTGATATTGATTCCGTCTATCAAACGTATTTCGTTCGTCCTGGCCACGGCCCCTCTCCTCAACCTGTCTACGATCACCTCCGCCACCTCTCGCTCCAGTATAACCTCCTCTTGACCTTCCACTGCCTCGACCACGCTGACTACGCTGTTCACGAAGTACCGGACAATCATCGGCCCAATGCCCAAACTCCTTGCAATAAGCACACTGATCCTCCGCAATGTCCGTACGACCATACGACGCATTTCCTCCACCTCGTCTACCTCTATCACTCCCTCTGCTCTGTGTTCCCCGAACCTGCGCCAACATCACCTTCGTTTTCAATTCCTTCGCCTTTTTCTCCACACTTTCTTTAGCTTCCACCTCCTGCCGCTCATAGTACTGAGCCATAGTTAACAAAGACGCAGGGGTCGCCGTGGCCCAGGAACTTTCGCTCGATTTCAATCGCTTAGCAATCTCCGGTAGGAGATTAGCTACGTACTTATCTACAAACAGATGCCGACCCGTATCGTCTGTTAAAGATTGACCACTGTAATCATGAAAGGCCTCCTCGAAACGCGTAAAGAAATCTGAAACCGTTTCATCATGTTTCTGCTTGCACGACGTTAACATGGTCCAATCAATCTTTTTGGCGGGAACAAGCGTTTTCAATTTACGCAAAATAGCTGCCGGGAGTTCTAGGATTAGCTGACAAGGCTTGCATGCTGGTGCCCTATCTAAATCTGCAGCATTTATTTCTTTCCATGTCCCTCCCAATATTGTCTCATCATTATTTTTACGAATCTGCCGCCACATGTCAGGTGGTAATATCAACCCAAAAAACAAATCTATATCTACAAGGGTCATCACACAAGACGATATAGCCCCCTCTACCCCCTCATAGAATGCCGCTGGGTTCTTTCGGAGATCAGGTAAAGAGTTTTTAAGTGCCATGACATCTGCTCTATTCCATGGTGTATACACCCAATTATACACAAAATATCCCTTCGCATCCTTTGACAATTTATCATCATCCGTACCTTCCCCTTTTGGTGAAACATACAAAGGCGCGGCTTCACGCATAGGCATAACATGCAACGCAGAGCTCTTATCTGAACCACGAAGAGAACACTCCTTAACCGCCCCGTCGTTTCCCGGCTCGGACTCCTTTTTCCTCCGTTTCAGTTCCTGTCGTAAATAAATTGTCTCATCCCGCAGCGCGATCAACTGCTTGAACAGGTCATCCACATCTGTAAGATCAAAATCACCTTTAGCTAAATTCTCACGATATACCGACAAAGCTTTAGGCTCTAACGTTTCAGAAACTTCACGATATGCATTTACAACTTCATCCGCTAAAGTGGACAAGAAATACATTAATTCAAGATCCGACCACCCCTGTTTCTCCGTTACCAACTGTTCCTGAGTAACACAATGCTTATTCACTTTACGAGCCCAACTGCGCAAATGAGCGGACCTCTCCGCAGTAAACCTGAGAGCCGATACCCCTTTCTGGCTCACTTGAATCTGCCCATCATCCTCAGGATCCACAGTCGGAGCCGTCGGTGAAACGTACGGAGGTGGTGACCGATCTAACAAAGAAAAATCATCAATTTCATTATTAAGGACAGGATAAAGCGGTCGGCGAATAGGAAACTGACCAGTCGTTTGCAATTTACGTTCCCGTTCCTCCCTCTCTTTCTTCTCCTGAGCCTCCTTCTCCTCAAGCTGTAAAGCCTTATCCCGAGCAGCCTTGCGCTGCTCTTTGTCCGCCAAGGCAACCTCACGCTTCATTCGTTCACGCGCTGCTTTCTCCCACATTCGCACACAGTCAAACATATTTTGTCTAGACCTACGTTGAAACATACATTGCTCGACAAATTGGATTTTACTCAAATCGTATGACCCGTGTAGGGGCCATTGCAATTCGGGATCGGTCTTAGTGTACTTATGCCATAATTTACTGTACATAATAGGCGGAAGGCCGTGCTTGATATACATTTCCCTATTTGGTGTTCCCTCTGGGGGAGCCGGCTGTGAATCCGCTAACCTAATTGATGCATCATCTCCTAAACAACACATTCCCCGTAGTTTGCTGAAAACAGGCATGTTCAAAGAGTATCACGAAAGCGTGACACCAAACCAAATGGCACTTACAGGTCTTCACACGATTGTGCCGCTCAAAGGAAAAAAAACAAAGTTAGAGAAACATCTCTACATGCCTGCCTATGTGAAGTGCACTACACATATAAGTTCAAAGATCACAAAGTCAAAATGTTAGCTAACTCAAATCAAAGTTCACAAATTTCAGCGAGCGTCCGAAGACTACCTCACCGATCGCAAATCTCAAGACTTCAGTAAGCGTCCGAAGACTACCTTACCGAACACAAATCTCAGGACTTCAGTAAGCGTCCGAAGACTACCTTACCGAACACAAATCTTACCAATTCTCAAAAGTCCAGATTCCAACTGCCAAGGTCTTGTAAGCCAAATCAGCCAAACAGCACTTTCTCAGTGAAGCGGACACTCGAAAACTCAGTCGGAGACCGGCGCCACCTGGAAGGTCAGATCGGAAGGAGAGGAAAAGACACCTTGGCAACCAAGACTCGGGTCACTCGTGGCAGTGCGCGTCCATGGCGAATTTCCAAGCCTTCGTCACGACCTCTCCTTCGGGCATCCGAGTCGCCGATGAGTCCCTTCATGGTCCCCAATTGAAGTATTTCAGGGTTCCCAAGGCCTACACGCTCCAGAGATTACCCACATACACAAAAGAACTGTTGGCACGGAAGCTGTAAAAGGCAAAGAACAAGTTTATTAAAACCCCATGGGGTGGTGGTACACTCAAACAGCACCTTTCGGTATTGCAAGAGGTATCACACCGAACACCGGTGTGACCCCGTTTTATATACATTTTGGGGCAATAAAAGACAGGCGGCACAAGTTAAAACACAGTTTTAGAGACATATATGGTCATGTTTTGGAACACTGCCAGCTCATTGGAGGGTTTCAAACCCACTGGTCAGTTTGTGGCACATTCCTGAAGGTTTACGGGTCAGTGAGAACTGCGCATGTGTGGCTTGACCAATACTAAAAATAGCCTGTTGCTGGGCAGACGAGAGTGGTCAGTGGAACGGACAAAGGACTAAAGGGCACGTCGGCCACGAGGCCGCTCATGAGCTAAGATGGCCGCCACAGTATTCAAAATGGCGTTTATCGTATACAGCTAAGCTAAGGAGGACAACGTGTAGGTTCAGCTAATCGCTAACACGGACTGGCCAATTACGACACCGGGGTTTGTTGGGGGCTTGCGTTCTTCGCTGTGATACGTCCCGTGTTACTTTTTGTGGTGTCCTGATGCTGTCTCTGGAGTCCATGCTGCTTGCCTCCTGTGTGGCTTGTTCCTGGTCTACGGCCTTGCTGCTGGCCCGCCCCGGGTCTTGCTGTTTTCGAATGGTGGGCGTTCCAGGGTCTGCTCCCTTTGGTACTCTTCTTCTGGATGTGCCTGTGCTCTTGGCGACTCTGTGGGCGTTCGCTCTTTCTGTTTGTGGCTTGACTCGGGTTGGCGTGGGTTACGGTCGCCTCTGTGGTGGCTGGTTCCTTTTTTTTTCGCTGGCTCTGCCTTTGCTTGCTACTAGGGTTCCCTGTGTTGTTGGGGTTTTCCTGCGTGCTTGCTTGCACCTTGCTCTCTGCTGCGTGGCGTTCCTCTCTTCTTTGGCGACGGCCTGTGGGGGGTGCGTTCTGTTTCCCCCTCTGCTTCGGGATGCCTACCCCGCCTGGTGGTGGGTCGGTGTTCCTGCTCCTCGGGCCGATGGGGGGGTGGGGTCCTGTGGGCTTCCCTGGTTCCGGTTGGCCTGCCATGCTGTTTTCCCTTTGTGGCCTTGCCTCAGCTGCGGGCTGGCTGTTGTGGCCTCTGCTCCGCTTGGGTGTCCTGGTTCTTCGCTTCCTGGCTTTTGTGTGGTTGGTCGCCTTTGGGGCTCCTGGTTCCTGGTCCTGTTCCTCCCGTCCCTTGGGCTGTGCCTGGTTCCGCTCATGGGTGCTTGCCTGTGTCTTGCCGGGGGCTCTTTGGGGTGGTCTTCCCCCTCTGCCTGTGCTTGGGTGGCTTGTGCTGCCTTGGGTTCAGCGGTTCTGCTTTGGCCCTGCCGGCTCCTGTTCTCGTCTGTTCCCTGCTTGGTGCCTGTTTGTGGTGCCTGCCTGGGTCTTCCTGTTGGTGTGGGCTTCCCTTGCTCCCGCTTGGGGCTTCTGGTGTTGTCCGGGGGCTTTTCTGTGTGCTTGGCCTGGCTGCTTTTGTGCTGGCTCCCCCTGGGCTGGCTTTTGGCTGTCTGCCCCTCCTGTTTCTGCCGGGGTACCTGTCTGGTTTGTTCCTGACTGGGGCCTCCGGGCTGCTGCCGGTTCCTGTCATGCCTCCTGTTCTCCGGGTTGGTGTGCTGTCCCCGTGCTCCGCTGTCTGCTCTGTGTTGTGCTTGGTCGGGCCGAGTTGGTCCCTGCCTGGCCTTCTGGGGCTGCTGGGGGCTGTTGGCTTCTGGGTCCGTCTCCTGTTGTGGGTGTTTTCTCCCTGGGTTGTTCTGGTCTCGTCTGGTTCCCTTGGTGGGTGCCTGGCTGTGGTTTTGGCTGGGGCGTGCCGCTCCTGCTTGTTGGGCTCCTTTTTGGGCTCTGCTTCCCTGCTGGTGTCCCTTTGGGCCCTGGCGGGGTGTTCTGAGTTGGGGACGCTTCCTGGTGGTTCCTTCTGGGCCTTCTCCTGCTGTTCTCTTCCCGGGCTTGTTTTCCCGGTGTTGTGGGCCTGTGTGGGGTTCTGTGGCTATGGTTCTGCCGGCTTCTTGCTGGCTGTGGGTGGCTTCGGGCTGTGCCTTCTGGGTTTTCGGGCTGTGCTGACCCTTTTTGGCCTGCTATGGGGGTTGTTGCCGGCCTTTTCCGGGTTCTTCCTGGTTCTGTGGTCCTGGCTCGCTCCTTCCTCCCTTGCTTTCCCGGGCTTTGTTCCTGGTGTGGGTCTGTTTGGTTGCCCCCCCATCTGTGATTGGGGTGCTGTTCTGTGGTGCTCGTGCCTCTGCGAGTCCCTCCCTCCTGGCTGCGGGTTGTCTGTGGTTTCCTGCTGCTTGGTCCTCTGCTCTTCTTCTGGGGTTTGCTTGGGCCTGCTGTTCCTCCTGCGTGGTCGGGTTGCTTAGCTCTGGTCCTGGCTTCCAGGTTCTGTTGGGGTTTGTTGGCCTCTTTTTTTGCGGTTTGCTTGGCTCCTCTCCGGCATTGCTGGGTTGGGGCCTTGTGGTTGTGGTCTGGGTGCTGTGCTCTCTGGGCTTTCTTTTTCCCACCGCTCCTAAGTTCAGAGGGGTCTGCTGTGGGTTTCTTCAGGAGGGCGCTGAGTTCGGCGTGTTTCCAGCATTCTGGGAAGGTGGCAGAGTTGAAAGAGCAGTTGATGACATCACGGAGATGGGGTGCGATGATGGAGTCAGCTTTGTTGAAGATGTGGTGGGGGCAGGGGTCGGTTGTCGAGCCAGAGTGGATTGAGTTCATTAGGCGGATGGTGTCTTCCGTGGTGATTGGGTTCCAGGCGCTGAGGTTGTTAGTTGGCGGTGTAGGTTCTGAGGGAGGTGGGGAGGGTTGTTCGCAGGGAGTGTTCTCGAAGCTGTTGTGAATGTCGGCAATTTTGTTGTAGAAGAAGGAGGATAAAGCATTGCAGAGGTCTTGGGTGGGCGTGATGTCGTTAGATTCTGTGGTGGGGTTGGTGAATTCTTTGACGATGTTGAAAAGTTCCTTGCTGTTATGGGCGTTGTTGTCGAGTCGATCCTTGAATGCTGATTTCTTGGTGGATTGAATCAGTTGGTGGTGTTTGCGGGTGGCTGCCTTGAGGGTGGCCATGTTGTCGGTGGTTGGGTTTTTTCTCCATGTTTTCTCTAGGGTGCGGCATAGCTTCTTGGATTTTTTAAGGTCATCATTGAACCAGGGAGCCTTTTTGCTGCCTGATTTGATCTGGTGGTTTTTCAGGGGTGCTAATTCGTCTGCGCTGTGGGTGATCCATTGCTTGAGTTTGGTGGCCGCTTGGTTTGGGTCCAATGAGAGGGTGGGAGGGTTTTGGTTGAGTGATGTGAGGAGTTGGTCGGAGGTGATTTTGTTCCAGTTTCTCCGAGGAATAGGTTGTGGGGGGTTGTGGGTCAAGGTGGTTTTGTAGCTGAAGTGAACACAACTGTGGTCCGTCCAATGGAGAGCTGTGGTGCGATCGAAGGAAATGTGCTTGCTGGAGGTGAAGATAGGGTTGAGCGTGTGTCCGGCTACATGGGTGGGGGTGTCAACAAGTTGTTTGAGTCCGAGATTGGCCAGGTTGTCCAGAAGGGTGGTGGTGTTACTGTCGTATTTGTTTTCAACGTGGAAGTTGAGGTCTCCTAGTAGAATATAGTTCTCGGAGGCGAGGGCATGTGGGCTGACGAAGTCAGTGATGTCATCGCTGAATTGTTTACGGGTTCCTGGAGGCCTGTAGATGAGGGTGCCTCTAAGTGTGGTCCCAGGGTCGGTGTGGTTCTGGAAGTGGAGATGTTCGGCGGTTGCAAGATTATCGTCGGAGCTGGTCGTGATTTTGATGGTGTTCCTATGGTCGATGGCGATGCCTCCTCCTGTTTGATTGGTGCGGTCTTTTCGGATGATCTTGTAAGCGTCCGGGATGGCTATGGCGATGTCGGGTGCTGATGATGCATTCATCCAGGTTTCTGTAGGGAATGCGATGTCCTGTGAAGTAGTGTCGAGTAGGTCCCAGAGTTCAGTGGCATGTCTGTGGACCGAGCGGGTGTTCAGCAGGATGCACTTCAGGTGGTTAGAGTCGGAGCTGTGTTTGGTGGAAGTGGATTTGGTGTGGGTCTTGAAGCAGATGAACTTGCAGGAGTGACAGGCGAATGGACCGTGGGTGCGTCCTGCGGTGGCTTCGCAGCATTGTGGTGTGCGTCCGGGGTTAAGGGCACAGAGGGTAGTGGCGTCATACGTTATGCGGGTGGAGTGGGTTTTGCGAGGACCAGGGGGTCTGGCTCTGGGCGCGGTCCAGACGCGGACGGGTGTAGACGGGCTTACCTTTGGCGCACCTTCGGCGCGCAAATGCATCTGTCATATGTGGATAGTGGAAGGGGAGGGGCGAGGGAGGGTCAGCTGGGAGGCGGGGGGCGGGGTGTACAGACGGGCCAGGAGGCAGAACAACAAACAGCAAAATGGCCGCAAGATAAACAGAATGATTCCAGGCGCAGGAAGAATATAGTTACAGCAATGGGCACTGGGAGCAATGAAGTGCTATGATTATATAAACGCGCTGAGGAATACGTTCTTCAAACTACAAAGCGAGGCTTACGATATGCTACAGTCACCTCACATGCAATTATGACAATAATACAGCTGATCTCAATGAAGCGCTGCAATTAAAATAAGGCACAGAGGAAATGGGGTACAAAGCGTCACAAGGAAATGCAACAAGCAAGCAATGCGCACCGCTAGCAAAACGAAGCACAGATACTTAAGTGGCCAGGGAGCGTGGTGGAGCGACCGGTTCTGAGTGATTCAGGACGGTCACATCGCTTCACCAGGCAGGACAGTCCAGAGCTACTCGTGGGAGGGAGGGTCAGCTGGGAGGCAGGGGGCGGGGTGTACAGACGGGCCAGGAGGCAGAACAACAAACAGCAAAATGGCCGCAAGATAAACAGAATGATTCCAGGCGCAGGAAGAATATAGTTACAGCAATGGGCACTGGGAGCAATAAAGCGCTATGATTATATAAACGCGCTGAGGAATATGTTCTTCAAACTACAAAGCGAGGCTTACGATATGCTACAGGCACCTCACATGCAATTATGACAATAATACAGCTGATCTCAATGAAGCGCTGCGATTAAAATAAGGCACAGAGGAAATGGGGTACAACGCGTCACAAGGAAATGCAACAAGCAAGCAATGCGCGCTGCTAGCAAAACGAAGCACAGATACTTAAGTGGCCAGGGAGCGTGGTGGAGCGACCGCTTCTGAGTGATTCAGGACGGTCACAGCGCTTCACCAGGCACGACAGTCCAGAGCTACTCGTGGGAGGGAGGGTCAGCTGGGAGTGGGGGGCGGGGTGTACAGACGGGCCAGGAGGCAGAACAACAAACAGCAAAATGGCCGCAAGATAAACAGAATGATTCCAGGCGCAGGAAGAATAAAGTTACAGCAATGGGCACTGGGAGCAATGAAGCGCTATGATTATATAAACGCGCTGAGGAATATGTTCTTCAAACTACAAAGCGAGGCTTACGATATGCTACAGGCACCTCACATGCAATTATGATAACAATACAGCTGATCTCAATTGTTAAGTATGAAGGTGTCGAGGACTACGGACCCGGAGTAATGAAGATTACCGGTAAGTAATAGGACATTGGGAAGGCTCCTTACAATGATTAGAAAACATTCTCTTAATCACCAGTGAAATAGAACCCCCATCTCAGGTGGACAACAAGCTCGATAGTAGATGAGAAATCCTGTATGATAAAAGTTGTAGAAGCGGATTAAACATGTTTCCTTGTCACTGGTGGGCTGGAGGCTACTCACACTACTTTAACTTTTTTTTCTTAATCAATGATACCAGCTGCAGAAATACTGAAGCCCAAAAATGTGATGCTGAAATCTTTGAAGCACACTTCTTAGCCTGGACACAAGGCAAATGTTGCCAGAATCTAGTCAAGACCACTATAAGGTTTCTGCTGTGTTTTTGGAAAAATAAAAGGATGTCGTTGAGGTACATATTTACACACGTGTCTAATGGATCCTGAAAATCTAATTTTCAAAGTGCTGAAATGCTGCTGGATCGCTAAATTAGTAGAAATGCATCACCAAAAATTAAACGTGGCTGTATCCTATATTAAATTCAGTCTTCCCCTCATCAACACTCCACTTCGAACTAAGGTTTTGACTCTTCCAAAGCCATATTGAGAATGCTGTATCGTTTTGATCAAAATAGATTCGAGGTAAGGGGCAATGGGTAGCAGTCTCGGATGATGATTGCGTTCAATGTTCAAAAGTCAAAACGGATGATTCGCCATACGAGGTTAAGAATGAAAGAAAATCGGAGCTCGAGCAGAGGACGTGGAGAGCCGTATAATGTTTTTTCACCAGGGGCACCTTCAGATATTGCTTTAAGACATGATCTTCCTTGTCTGTTAACGTGTAGATTTAGCCGTGGGGAATGTCTGGTCCAGGTATCAAATCAATTACTAACACAGTCATCGGGACGATGTGGATTAACTTGTTGTCTGCTCTCTTCGTGCTAAAGACATCTGGGTGCTGCTTGTAAAATTAGAAAATGTGGTCATTTTTGCATGATACGGATGTATTGTCATAACTGTATATAATGAAAAGCACCTGCATTTTTAAATAACTGCTAAATTTACTATATTAATTGGCATGCCACAAAGGCTTTTGTCTAAGAGCTGTTGCTTTTTTCGATTTGGGTAGGGTCTCATTATTAAATATGGGTGTATAAAGATAACTGCCATGTTTAGAACTCAATACACCAACAAATTCATGGAACTTTCGAAGTAGCAAAATTATCCTGCAATGATTGGCATGTGTTTATCCTCGTACTATATAAAAAGCACAATAAAGTCCTAAGTTGGATATAAACTTAGCACAAACACTCTTGGTAGCAGCATGCATGCTAAATAAACAAGCAAGGACGGGGTTGGGGTGGCGGGTGAAAGTAGTGACCAGGGCTGGGGATGGTGGCTGAAGGCGGATACCAGTAACTTTGGAGGTCGAGATGGGAAAATATAGGAAAGATGCAGGACAGAGGATGGGGCATAACGACCAGAACTGCCGACTTTGGAGCTTGGGAGCCAGATTCACAAGCGCACTTGAAATACGTGCCAAAAAGTTTAAATAAAATGCAAGATAAATGCATGCAACTAGAAAAGTAAACTGTATAGAACCTTAAAAAAAGTGCTGTGCATTAAAAAAGGAGTGCCCCAACAACGGAAGAAAACAGTACTTTGGTTACAGGAAACTGATAAGAGAAGCACACGAGGAACAAGCATTGGTAAATGCAGAAAACTATGCTTCAGCCAATAGAAATGGAGGAATAGTAAGTGACAAGCAAAGGAACCAATGAAATGCGAGGGGGCAAGATGTAAGCCCTTTTAAGATTATATTGAATACAATAGGCACAACCTAAAAAGGGAATAAGTACAAACCATTGCTTACATCTTTCGAGTGTTACATTCTTAGGCCGTTTCTTCATGTAATGTGGTTGCAACATCACATTGCACATTTCATCCGAGCAGGCATCAGGCTTTAGGAGCTAACGAAAGGCTTAGTATCAACAGGTGTAATAACCTCAAACATTCTGCGGCTAAGGTATGGTGTTATAGATCAGGTTCTTACCCTTTCTGCCCATGTGAAATGTTCACACTTCTATAAACATCACGAGGTATACTTTGAACTGGAAAAATGTCCCACCAATGGGGTGCTATTACAGAAGGTGTCAATGGGGCACAACGGCTGTCTGTGCCCTTTCTTTTGCCTACAGGGCTCTTTTACATTAGAGTAGGGTCTGCAGTAGGTGCGGGTGGAGAGCTCTGCTCCGCCCGCGGAGTGTGCAGAGATTTGCCTACAGCGGATTTAACCAGCCCCCACCACCACCCCCTATTAAGAATTAATTAAAAATACATTAAAGGTAAAAGGGGAAAAAACGTACCTTGACTGCGGCATCCCCGGACTGCCCTCCTTCTCTTCCACGCCGTCTCAGGGTGATCTGCGCACACGCATTCCTTGCAAGAAATGCGCATGCGTTGGCACACGCGCGTGCACAGATCACCCTGAGTTGAGGAGGAAGAGGAGGATGGCAGCCCAGAGATGCCGCAGTCAAGGTAAGTATTTTTTCTTTTGCCTTCGATGTATTGTTAATGAATACTTAATAGGGGGGTGGAGGCGGGTGGCGGAGCGGAGTTTGTTCTCAACTCCATGGACCTCCACGTTGTCCCGCTGCGCCAGCTCCGCCCAGGGTTAGCCTGCAGGCACTTGTGAGGTGCTATTTCTGTGTGGATCATTCTAACACACATTTAATGTGTGCCCAGTCCTAAGAGGACGTTACCTCATTTGCATGAGGCACGACTCCATAAAAAGGAGAGAATACCTGTGCCTCTGCTTCCATGCCACAGATGTGTAGCAGAGGAGGAACAGTAATTGTGTGCCATATACAGCGCCTTGTGTTAAAAGTGAGAAATTGAATGTTAAAAGCTTACCAAAACAACAATAAAATAATCAAAACATAGCACGGATCATTAAAAATACATCATTTGTAACTGATCCACCATTGTTGCAGCTTGGCATTCTTGTGTTTGTTGGATAGTTAAGTTCAGTAGCCCTTCAGTGTTTCTATTTTGACATTCTTTACCAAAGCATGTAAAACGTAATTTCCCTGTTCACTTTGCCCCTTTCAGCAAATTTAACTTTCTCCAAGAAGTTGGAAATGAACCTGACGTCAAGACGTCGGAGAAGTGTACTCTGGTTGTGAACTTGAACCGCCCGGATGCAATTGAGGGAAAAACTTTCAATGAATGGACGAAAAGGGTAATGTATTTACCAGCAACTCATGAGTGGGCCTAATGTGTAAAACAATTCAGGATGAATATGTTTTCGAAAGTACGGGTTCCATTTTGGACATCTGCATGAAATCAGACTGCAGAAACTCACCTGTGCAAATTAAGGCCCAAATTGACTAAACTTTGTGGTGAGAACTTAATACTCAGGCAACACAAAATGGGTGCTGTCAAAAAACAGTGGCACGAATGACATTCTCAACCAAATTTCATGAGTAACTTTTTTGTGCCAAAAGTTGATAAAAGCGCAGTACTACAACACATGAACCTGCTGGTAATCTATGCAAAGTGGGTGTGATGGTGTTGGAACAGGGCAATGACTGTTGGGAATCCAGACAAATCCATATCAAGTAAAGTCATGCAAAGTAGAGCAAACAACTAAAGTAGCACAACCTATCTTTGCATAGAATCTTACTGCCAAATAAAATCAATTTGAAACAGCGCGAAAGGTAAACCAGCATGATATTGCCAAATGTACTACATTTTATTTCCATGAAATTAAACACATATAAGGGGATTTATCTTTGTTTTAAGTTTAGGCATGTATATGAATAGAAGATAATAAACATTCTGTAGTGAACAGCAACATTATGCTTTAAATAGAAAATAGTGTAAATCGAACTTCATTTCTAGAATAATACATGTACACCTATGAATGACTCAAAACTTTAATGAAAGGAATATATACAAAAACCCACGTATGATCAAAAAGGAAATTACAAAGAAAGTAAAAAGGAAAGAGAAGAAAAAGGACTGAATAATTAAAGGTTAGAAATATTGAGAAGTAAAGAGTTGAAGCATATGAAATAATAAACAATGAGCATTATATACTTATAATTCAGCAAAAACCATAGCATGTTGTTGAAAAACAATAGTCATTTAGAATCATCGTGTTATAAAGAATACATCTACAGATCATAGACAAATGTAGTTATTCATTTTTAATTGTATTTCAAATAGAATTAATAAAGAGAGATTTTCAAGGGTGTTTGGGCACCCCTTCAATCAAAGGTTGATATAAAGCATACAAAATAGCATTATTTGATGAACGGTTACAGGAGACCATGGAGCTTCCCCTTTCTTAGCAAGTGAGATAGGTGCAATATAAGCTTTATCAAGTTTGTAACATATTCCATACCACCAAGCTTGAAACAAAATGTTTTGAATTTGTCCACTTTTTTGGTAATTTATTGTAATGCAATTGCTAAAATCAGATAAATTATGTTAACCTCCAATCACTCCAGCCTTCAGATGAACTGACTAGGAACAAATTGACATATGAAAAATTAATATTTGATTGAAACACACAATTGATCTTATCCCAAACCTTAATCCAAAACTGGTGAGTATAACGGCAACTAAATATTAAATGTTTGTAGTCTGCACTACCTTCATTACATAACCAGCATGTGGTAGTTGTGTTGAGAGTTATCTTAGAAGAAATTTCAGGAGGTTTTTTTTATTTTGTTTTGTTTTTTTGTTTTTATTGAGCGTGAATAGCAGGCATAACAATCAAGGTACATAAAACAGACAAACTTACATAATTTCCCAATTTCATATTAAAATAGACAAAAAATTGTGCAAATTCATATTCTATTTTACATGATATAAAACCAGCATTCTGTAACGCACTTCTGACTATCACCCAAAATATACAAGTCAAGAGAAAAAGTATGAAGAAATAATGCTACTGGCTGACCTCGTCTTGATAAAATTTGAGGCGTTATAAGAAGTCTATCAAATATGAAAAACAAGAATTGGGTAATGTTTCTGCTCTTGAAATGTTTCAAACTTCATTGCACAAATTAACAGACATTTAACATTGAGAACTTCTCACTTCAGTTCTGGCTGTGATTTTTGCCTCTCAGTATCAGAGGATCTACTGATTTTATAGAGTCTCAGAGAGTCAGTGCGTAAAAATGTGTGCATGAGAATATGCATGTCGAGTAAGTGCTAGGGATTTCTTGAGAAGGAATTATACCCTGTTGTTTTACAAGAGCATCCCACTTTACTTGCTCCTTAGTCCACAGACAATGTCAAAGGTATCATTACAGCCATTCCGTGAAATGACAAAGTTAAATGTTTGAGGAATGTAGCATATCTCATCTCAAAGCAGTAGTGGTTCAGGGAAACATAGCACCGTGGTTTGGGGCATGGCACTGACCCAAATTACATGCTCTCTCGTAAGTAATTTGAATTAAAGTGTTTTTTTCAATTCTTATTAATAAAATGCACCTAGGGATTAAGTCAACGACTCATAAACTTGTAACTAATATATGAGATTATATACACCCTACAAAATATTGTAAGGATATTAATCGTTACTGAGGTGTCCCATGATCATAAAAAGGAATTCGGCTGTAGTTATGTACAAAGTCACTTCTTTTTCTACAGCAACATTATATTATTTCTTACATACGCGTAAATTACTACCAGTAATTTGTGAGATTTTCTGTGTGCGGGTTTTGACATTCGAACCAAACTTTTTGCCCCCTTTAAGCTGCTGTGAGGGGATAAAATAAGATTGTCAACATCCATCCAGATATGAAGTGCCAAGAAAAATAGTGTCAAAGTTACCTCATGAGAAAACAACACATCCAGTTTCATTGTTAAATAATACATGCAGTAACGGAGGACTCTCCTGAATCCATAAGCAATTGTGGCCCTATCAGCTTCCTGGCCACTATCATGATGATTGGGTAAAGCATGTGTTTGTGCGTGCCCTACGGGTACCTAGAGGCGAGTACACATAATCCTGGCCCCATTACGTTACAAACTAATGCACCCAGGTCAATGATCCCTCTAATCTTTTTATCTGTGTGTGGCAATGGAAGGTGTCTGTGCACTTCAGCCGAAGCTATGTGCACCGAAGATATGCACCAACTCTCTTAGCAAGCAAGCTCAGCGTGCGAGCTGCAATAATCAGTGGTGTTTGCCACTACTAAGATTTGTTTAAAAATAAAGGCAAAGAATTGCATTTTGACTCACGTTTTTCTACCAGGGCTACTCACTCTTGAGGCTTATGTACCAGTCTCAGTTCACAGTGTCTCCAATTGTGCTTGTAACCATTATTTGCTTAATTGTGAAAACATTGTTTCTTATACTGTCTTGGCCATTCCTATGCAGGCATTTTCACCATGTCGACTGGACTCATAAATCAGATATTCCAAGAAGGCAGTATTTACAGTTTGGTTTTATGCACAACCACTGTGCTTCCTTCAGTGATTCATAATAGAGAAAGTTATTCCCTCTTTTCATTGGTATACTAGATAAAGCAAACACGCATGTGGGTGTATGTGAATTCTAGAGGCTCACTGTTGGAATAGCGGCACTGATCAATGTCAAAGTCTCACTAAAAATCCCACATAGGTGTGCATCAACAGAGTGCTGGTTGGAGAGCTACCACTGCTTTAACAGGTGATGCTGAAAGAAGGATTGGCTGCATTGGTAGATTTGTATATAGGGTTCCTTAGAACTGCACTAAAATATTGTACGTCTGATATATATTTTGAGGGTGTGTGTTGAGGGGGTGGCAGACAGGCATTAAGCATTATGTTACCATAGTCTTGTAGGTTGTGAAAGAAACCAGTAGGAATGTAATTTCAGAATCAAGTGCCTCATGTAAAGATGTACATAAGAGCAAGTTACACAAATGTGCTATCAGTCCTTCTGCCCAGGGTAAATGCAGTTCATCCAATATATTAGTCAGCCAGTTCCAGAGGAGGCCTTGGCACAAGAAAGATGAAAACTCCAAACCATGGGCCTTACAATCATAATGCACCAACCGTAATTAGTAAGCAACACACCATGAACAAGATCCTCCAAAGGCGAAACCTTAAGATCCACCCACAGCTTTGAATCTTAAAAATATCATCTTTTCAGAAATTAATTTTCCAACACATACATTAGTGTATTGCTGAGACATGCACCCCCGTGCAAGGCCACTGGAGAACTCATACAATAGTGGAACAGATGTGCCGGTTAGTAGTGCCTGTTCCTGTCATTACATGTTCATGCGAGTGTACTCATCCCCCAAACCAGAAAAGGCACAAAACAAAGCATAGAGCTATCAATTAACTAGACTAGTTTTCTTGCTTCCTTTCTCTGTCAATCTGGCCCATGCGTGCCCAATCCTACCACTGTGCATTTAGATTTATGTTCAGTGCTGTTAAATTCAATATATGCCAGAGGGTTTCTTGACACTAACCAATCCAAAGACAAACAAGAAGTAGAGAATGAAATTGATTTCCCACCTTTTCTACATTTTAGGTGTTTCTGTGGAGTGTGGGAAAGTGTGTTGAGATGGGCTCTAATAGTGTGTGCTATAAGAGTTTTCATGTAATTTAAAAGGCCATACTACCATCAAATCCTCTGCATGCCGACCCAGAAGGCTGCTTCCTCTTTCTGTTGTCACAGTCACACCATTGCTTCCTTTAGATACTAAACTCACACAGTGTATAGGGTAACAGAAAAGGGGGGAAAGAAGAGGGACAGGTGGGGCACTACATGTGTTTGGATGAGAACTCTCACTCACGCTAGGGTGACATGTTTCATCAAAGGGTCCGCAACGCAAACTGGGACCACAAGTTACCCATTGTGCAGCTGCGGCCGGTAGAGGGAGTACCTGCCGGGTGGTGACCTGGGGAGGGAGAGGGGCAGGGTGGGAGTAGTAATGTAGGGATTATGGAGCTTTACAGGTAAGTAAACATATAAATAAATAAAACAAATTTTGTTGCGTGCACGGCATCGCATTTGGTGATGCAGTGCACACAACAAAATTCATTTTATTTATTTATATGTTTACTTACCTGTAAAGCTCCATAATCCATACATTACTAGCCCCCACCCTGCCCCTCCCCACGTCACCGCCCGGCAGGTACTCCCACTACCGGCCGCGGCTGCCAATGTGGGCTACAGTTTTCCCGTAGGAAAGGAGCAGGGATGTTCTATAACATAAACAGTACTAATACATAAGGAGCAGAGTGAGGGGCAGACTGCTAAAGAAATAAGTGTTTTAAAACTATCTCAATAGGAGCAAATAATTTTATTCCTATGCCCTAAGGGATAGAGATTAAAAGCATTGTGAAACAGGGATATGGTTATTCACTCTATATGAGGAACATGTTTCTGCCGTGTATGACTGAAATGTTCAGGGCATTCTTCAGGACCAAGGTATTAAGTCACTCTGCTATATAGAAAAACGTGTAAAGTAAATATATAATATCACTATAATATGATACTTCTTGTATACTCAGGCAAGGACTCTTGATCAGCTGTGCTAAGTAGCAACAGAATATTGAGTGGGTCAGGTGGCCCTGTAAAAATAAACAAATATCAAACATATGCATTATATCAATCAACGTGTCACCAGTGTCTACCACCACCACTACCAAAAAGTGTAGACTAGTCCCAGTGAACATCTATCTATACCGTACCCCGATACTATGGATAAGATCTGACTCAACCGTCAACAGTCTCTCCACACATAGAGCTCTAGATGGGCATATACAAACATATGTCACAAGACTGAAAATGGGATGACTAAAATTATGCATACTACATCATCATCTCATTTTGTTCTGGGGCAACGTATCAGTGTCATGTCAAAGTATGTAGAAGACATAAGACTGTAAAGGACAAAAGAACAGAGGACACAACCAAGTTATAAATATGTGGCAACCTAAATACTCCAATAAAACCCTCAACATCCTCATTTCCTCAAAAGTGTTACATACCGATGTCATGGTCTAGTGGGTTAATTGCCAGCTGTAAACCAGCGTCTTTCACTTTGTATGTGATGTATACTGGACTAATGGGAACATTTCATAGAAGGACAGATGACTCCAGATAGTGATTAGTGTGTCTGTGCACAGGGCCGGACTGGTGATTCCGGGCACCAGTCAATCCCCCGGTAGGCCGGATAGTGTGGAGGTCGGTTTTTTCTGAGGGGGCTGGTTTGCTGGGGCCGCCCCAACAAAACTGGCCCCCTCTAAGTGGGGCTGATTTTCGGGCTGTGACTGACTCCGTAAGTCAGAGTCAGACTGTGGTAGTCTGTCTGACCTAGACTGCGGGGAAAAAAGCACAACTACACTGCTGGCAGAGGTAGGCACGTGATGATGTCGCTGTCTCTGCGTGCCACGTTCTTAGTCTTCACCCTTAGGATGGGGCTGCAAATTTGTTATGCGCATTGAGGCCTTGAGGGCAAGGCTCACGCTGGGTGCGAGCAGCAGTGTAACTGCATGGGGCTGGCCGCGTCCGGGGCCAAGTAGAAGCCTAGAAGGTAATTTAATTAATACAGTAACAAGCACCGAGCCCGGTTCTGCACTGCGCAGCAGTGGAGAGACGACCGGGAGGATGATTGCCAGTCTGCTGGACAGTTTATCATTGTGAGTGAGAGGAGCTAGGTGGCCTGATTTTGAAGGGGGGGGGTCGATATTTCATGCTGATTTGTAAGAACCTTTTACATGGACGGACAATCGTGTTTCAATATTTCACAACTTCTCATGTTCGCGCGCCTTTTTTGTAGCAGCAGGTTGTGTATGCTTTTGTTTGCCGAGCATCGTGAGGCACCACATTCCGTTTGTATTAGCATGTCTGCGTGAAGTTTTTGGTCATAACCAGGGCTTTAAGAGGGGTAAAAAATCTTGCAGATCTCTCAAATGGGCATGGCTGGTGTTATTGGGGGTGTAACTTAAAATACGAAAAATAAAACTCTGTGCTTGGCATAGTGTGCCGTCTGACTGGTATTTTGCTGTTTTTGTCATTGTATCCCAGACATGCCAACCCTCCCGATTCAGGCGTGAGACTACCGATTTGAAGGCTAGTCTCCCGCCTCCCGATTCCTACAAGAAAAAACCTGCTTCCTCGTGGGTTTCAGATGACAGGGCTTGGTATTGTGTAAAGTGCTAATTCTTCCTACAAAGAGTGGCGATGCAGGGGCTCTCGAAGGGGTGAAAAACCAACAAAGCGGCATTAACAAGGGAATCCTCTTTTAAAGGCCTGCGAAGTACTGGGGGGTGGCTGGCGGAGGAGGGGGGGCTGTTTCACCCCTGGCTGCCACATGGGAGTGGGGGGTGCATGCACTAACACTTGCATCACCCTCTCTGCCTGCCATTGCGCTCCCAGCTTCTGAAAGGTAATAAAAAAACTTGCATTTACGTTTCAAATGTCCGATCCTACAGCAGCACACTTCCAAAGCCCATACATGCCAGTAACCCGATTCAAAGTCCCATTCTCCCGATTTTTAAAAAAAATCTCCCACTTTGCTCTCCTTAAATGTTGGCATGTATGGTATCCACATATGTAATGCAGCAAATAACATTATACCAACAGCAAGCGAGGGCTATTGGCTTTGTCAATAGTTAGTTGTATACGAAGAAAAAACAACTATGGCTTCATTGTATATATTATTGAAGATGCTTCAGTTCTGACATGTTAAGACAGTGAAAGAACTATAACGAGTCTCTTGTGAGTTACATTAAAGGCAGTGAAAGGTGGTACTGCTGCTGAGTTAAGATTTTTTTTCACCCTCACACGGAGGGCAAAAATAGAGAGTCCGAATGGGACCAGTCTCAGCAGCTGCTTTTTAGATCTACTGACCCACTTAAAGCCCTGGCTATAACCTTGCACTTGCGTGCTAATAAAAAGCTGCATTTCTTTGCTCAGTGTTTTATTTTTTTGCTGCTGGCAACCGTACGTAGTCAGTCCCCCAATTGCTGACACTGCACTGTTAATACTGCTCTGTGGTGGCTTGCTGATAGCTATCGTTTACTGATTCATTAGATTCTTATTCTTTTTCATATTTCTGAATTAGGGTTTATTTTTAAATTATTTGTGCTTTCTTTCCCTGGCCTGTCTTCTCGTCTGCTTTCTTTCGCTCTTTATTTTGCCCCCTCACAGACATCAAATACTGCTGTACCAGCTACCCTTCCCATAGACCAAACTATTGACCAAACAATGCAGACTTATTCTCGAACCACAAAACAACTCCTTTGCGTTGTTTAAAATGTTAGTTCTGGTTTTTTTCATTCACTTTCCTTGCGTTATAGACATACATTTCCCTCTGGGACCATCCTCATGTTATCAGTACATCTTCTTTTTTTCTTCGTCCATGTATTTTTACCATACTCCCAGCAACATTTAAGATGTCATTGTTAGTCAGTTTAACAGCTTTTTAGTCTTAAAATCCCCTGTTTTGTCACAAAATAGGTTTCTCACATACCATGTGGTTGCTACCTGCAATGCAGTGTTCCGCTTGTTCGACCTGCTTAGGGACACCTCCGGAGTAGTAGGAATCCAGATGTGCTCATTAACGAAGGCCTTCAGCAAGCCACTTGCTTCATTATTGTTCTGAAAGCCTTTATATGTGCATTTTAGGGTCTCTGCTTGTCTTTAACCGGAACTTTTCCAACACTTAAATTATTTTATTCAATTTTTTTGTTTCTACCAATTGGCATTAAATAAGATTCACCACCTCTTTGCTCCCCCCCAAAAAATTCCCAAGAAATCTACAATTGCAAAGAAGATTACATTCACCAAGACGGTATAAGCAGGGCTTCAAGTGGGATGAAAAAACTGGGGGGTCTCTCACAGGGGTGTGGCCAATGTAATTAAGGGTGTGGCTTAAAACACCCAAGCTAAAAATCTGTGCTTAGCATAGTATACCCCGACTGGTATTTTGCATTTTCTGTCACTGTATCACGATGTATGCTACAACAAGTAAAATCATACATACAACAAGTCAGAACTAGTGGCTTTGTCAATGGTTGTTAGTTGCATAAGATAAATAAGCAGCAACTATGGCTCCTATATAATAATGAAAAAGCTTCCACTTAAAGCCCTGGTGACACGACAACAATGTTGATGCTCCTGAGTTTCTAAAAGAGAAGGGAACTCCAGAGAGAAAATGACTCTCTTTAAAGGATTTCCCTTCCTCCATAACGCTCGAAAAAATGGACCGCCTGTGCCAAATCACAAAACAGCTGTTCAAAGAAGGGGATTGGCCCAGCAAAATTGGGGAAGGAAGGTAGGGCCGATTATTGCTAGAGAAAAAGAATGTACCTTCACAACCACTTAGTTTGAAGAATTATTTTAAACAGAAATAAACGCAGATCAATACGTTTATCCTAGCCTTTGATTTTGGCTAATTAGTTTTTAATTATTCAACATTTTTATAAAAAGAAGGACATGTAATCAACTCAACAGAGAATCCATTTTAGTGATGTCCTACTGACAATACACATAACAACTGAAAATATCACAAATCAATTGTACATATTGAAAAAATATAAACAAAATTCACAAATCTTATCAACAACAACAACAACTATGACATATAGTGATCAAATCATATAAATGGTGAAAACAGTTGGAATATGGTGAAATCATTCTTGCATATTTAAACAATTCATGAATGAAAAAGAATGCAACTGTGCGAAATACAATTACAAATTTATGCAAGGATTCCTATCGTTCAAGATTCAAACTATACTTAATATAGTGGCCGACGCGTTTCAAGTCTCGGTTTTTAGAATTGCCGGACTCTCATCAGGGCTGGATGAGTCTTTTGAAGATAAACCAACTGGTCTGTGACCAGCGGGAAATTAAACGTCTTCTGTTGTAAGTTTATGCAGTGCTCGCCTAATGTAGGCTCACAAAGGGCATACCGTCTCCAATCTTCAGTGCACTAAGGAACAACGTGGCGTTTTTACACATCAACTGTGAACGATTGTTAAATTCATGTAGAAATGCCACGAGTTAGGGGTGTGCGGGTCAGCGCCGATTTTTAGTTTCTTCAAGGTATGGTTGAATCTCTGCAATGAGTGTCTCCTACACAATCAAAGAGGGGACCGAGGGGGCCGATTTTTAGTTTCTTCAAGGTATGGTTGAATCTCTGCAATGAGTGTCTCCTACACAATCAACGAGGGGACCCTCTTTGATTGTGTAGGAGACACTCATTGCAGAGATTCAACCATACCTTGAAGAAACTAAAAATCGGCGCTGACCCGCACACCCCTAACTCGTGGCATTTCTACATGAATTTAACAATCGTTCACAGTTGATGTGTAAAAACGCCACGTTGTTCCTTAGTGCACTGAAGATTGGAGACGGTATGCCCTTTGTGAGCCTACATTAGGCGAGCACTGCATAAACTTACAACAGAAGACGTTTAATTTCCCGCTGGTCACAGACCAGTTGGTTTATCTTCAAAAGACTCATCCAGCCCTGATGAGAGTCCGGCAATTCTAAAAACCGAGACTTGAAACGCGTCGGCCACTATATTAAGTATAGTTTGAATCTTGAACGATAGGAATCCTTGCATAAATTTGTAATTGTATTTCGCACAGTTGCATTCTTTTTCATTCATGAATTGTTTAAATATGCAAGAATGATTTCACCATATTCCAACTGTTTTCACCATTTATATGATTTGATCACTATATGTCATAGTTGTTGTTGTTGTTGATAAGATTTGTGATTTTTGTTTATATTTTTTCAATATGTACAATTGATTTGTGATATTTTCAGTTGTTATGTGTATTGTCAGTAGGACATCACTAAAATGGATTCTCTGTTGAGTTGATTACATGTCCTTCTTTTTATAAAAATGTTGAATAATTAAAAACTAATTAGCCAAAATCAAAGGCTAGGATAAACGTATTGATCTGCGTTTATTTCTGTTTAAAATAATTCTTCAAACTAAGTGGTTGTGAAATCACAAAACAGAGCCCGATAGAGACCCGTTTCGAGGCCCCCTTTAAAAAACTGCCTGTGCTCAGACCCTCTGAGACCCTGCCCACTTAAAGCCCTTGGTGTAGGGATATACTTATTGAAGGCCCAGGCAAAACTGTATTTTTCCAGTTCTTCTACCTGAAATTTGTGACAACAGCTGTAGGCAAGCTTGTTGGCTGTACGTGCCTGTTAAAAATCTAAAAGAGAAATAAAAACTCGACCGTAGATTCAGATCCTGCCTTGGTGCAGTATTTGGGAGAAAAGTGCAGTGGCTCTGTGCCTTTAACTCTCACTTGTTACTCCCCGTCCTAGCTCCTCACTCTACCTTCCATGCTCTATGCAAGAATTTTATTGTGGCTGATCTGTGTCTCTATCGTTTCCTTCTCTCTCATTCACTTTCTCATGCTCTCTAAGTGTCTCTCTCTCTCTCTCCAAATCTTGCTCTGCCACCCTCCCTCTTTCCCAATTTGCCAGTCCACACGTCTCCCAATCTCTCCCTCTCTATCTCCTCCCTCTCTCTTTCTATTTCACATGTGCCTATCCCTTGTCTCCTCATCTCTCTCACCTCTTTGTCTTTCTCACCTTACATATCATCTTGTCTTTTCATCCCACTTTCTCTCTTGCTCTGTATTACTTCTTAACCCGTCAATCATCTCTCTCTCCCTCCACCTCTCTCTCTCACCTTACACAATTACCTCTGCCTTTTCTCTCACCTGTCTTCATATGTCTCCCCTTTCTTTCTTGCTCTCTACGTACCCATCCACCCATGTTGCCCTATCTCACTCTCTCTCCTTAACATCTTTTGTTTTTTTAAACCTGTATCTCTATTTCTCCCGTCTGTGTTTTACATATCGCTCTCCCCATCTCACACACCCATCTCTCTCTTTTGTTATCTCCATCTATCCGCTGCACCCATCAAAGTACTTCAAATGCTTACATTTGCAAAAAATGTGAAATAAATATTTCATTCAAGACACCTCACAGGTGTGAGACAAGAAACACGAGAGTATGTTCGTGTAAATGTTTGCCTGCATGCCTGCATGCATGTGTATCCGAATGCACATATGCCTAGGTATATATGAGTGCCTGTGTATGTGTACTTGAATATATCTGCATGCATGTGTGAGTTTGTAAATGTATCTCCTCTTATTAATGCTGTATATGTATCTGCATGCTTGCCTATGTGCTTGTCTATGTGAGCGTGTGTCTGTGCTTGTATGTGCTTGTGCCTGTATGTGTGTGTTTGTGCGTAAGTGTGTGTGTATGCTTGTGTGGTTGCATCTATCTGTGTATGCCGCTGCAGCTGGCTATTTCTATGCATGCGTTTGTGTATACGTGTTTCTTTCTATCCATGCTTGCGTGTTTGTGTGTGTCTGTCAATGCATCTGTTTATTTTTAAAGGGTTTTTTTCATTGAACATAAAAGGTTTAACTAAAAATAATATCTGTAACAATACCTACTGGAAGGGAAAAGATTAACCACATTAGTACCAGTTTAGCGCTTACATTCAACAATCAGCAACTATACGGTGCCAAATTAAACTTTAGAGAGAACATGCCAGTGCCCAGCATCATGTGTCATGCTTTTCTTTTTTGAGATACAATGTGTTGTAATCTACAAATATGCAGAAGGTTGTGGATTATGTGTCATGTTTGTGAAATACATAGTCCAGTTTAAAATCTTGAGGCTTCAAGAGCATATCATTCCATTTTTTCCCACAGCCAGCATATTACTCTTGTTCCACCCCCCCCATCCCCTATAACCTATTTCGCATTTTCTGGTTCTCCAGCGCCGCAAGGTCATATGAATAGAAATAGCGTTATGCAAATATCATCACTCCACTATATACAGAAAACAAAATTAAAAAACATCTTTTCTAACACCAAGAGCTCTAATTTTCAAAATTTGCGAGACCTATTGCATCGCAAATGCTTGTTATTTTTCAGCTCTGGACTGGGGCTCTTCTTTGTGGGGCAACGCTCCTCCACTCAAATGGAGAAGCCGCCCCTCAATCATACCCACAGTCGACCAACAACCCCAATTTCTTACAATGTTCAAATACAATTAAAACACATCGAAAAGGACTACCCCCTTTACTAATAGAGGTTTGTATGTTTCAGTCTATTTTTGGTGCTCCCTGTAAGAATGTCTATGGATACACATATGATTGCGTGGGTAACCTAGCTCTTTAAGGTCATCATCTATTTACTGTGCTTTGAAAGTTGATATAAATAAATATGTAATGAAAAATATGCTGTAAAATGCACCACTTTGGTCTGTCTTTTCCAAAAGATTTCTTGGGGGTAGAACCCCCCAATATCCCTACTAGTGGTCAGGCTCGCTCGCTGCGCTCGCTTGCAATGTGCCGGACGAGGGCTGATCTGGCTAAATTTGCCAGGGCTGCTTTCAGTTTCCAGTCCGGCCCTGTCTGTGCATAACGAGGATATTAGTATCTCGTATCATCTTAACAGAAAGGTCTAGTTAATAAGAAGTGGCTAACAAAAATAGTAACCAAAAGGTTTATGCATCTTCCTTCCAGCGTTAAGTTATGGTACAACATTAAAGTGATGGTAAGTCTAGTGCCTGCTGATAGCAATTTACGAAAAGCAACGCTGCTCACCACTACTGCAGCATGAGATTAAAGCACATTTATGTCAAGAAACAGCATACCCATAGCGTTGAATTATTGTATAGCGTCATGGCGGCGGGAAGTCTATGGCCCGTGGATCGCATGAAATACATGGCAGCTTGTCTCAACAGCTGCCATGTACAAAACACACATTGTGGCAGGATGCAGCAAAGCCACTGAAACTGGCCTCAGATGTAAATCAAAGTGCCCCGTTTAATAGAGTCGATCGTTTGAAAACATAACATGCCAGTGCACTCACCTTACGTGTAACATTTCCTGCTTCGAGAGAGCACTGGCAGGATTGTTTGTCCAAGGTTCGGACGCCCAATCAAACGTCAGAGCCTCGGCCGGAATGGTGCTCAGGGCGTACCTGGAAATTGTAGTTCACAATCAGTATTTAGCTGTAAGAAAGGATCTCACATAGCATGTATCTGTATAATGGAACACAGCATTGTCTCTTCTGATATATTACTAAATGTGTCTGCAGGTCCATATTGTGCCAGGCGTCGCAGGTTCTTGGGGGTCAGAATGAAGTACCTATAACTCTCACAAGTGTAATCAAAAAGGAAATGGCCGCAAATTAGTGCTCACACCTGCAAAAAAAATATACATTATATATTGCCAGCATAAAATATTTAGTAGTAGCATGCATAAATAGAGAAACTTGTTGGATAATACAGATAAAATAGAGCTGGATAGAATGAACTCCTTCCATGCTCATGACGAGCTGAGCTCGTCATGAGCCACGGCGCTCCGGTGCTCATGACGAGCTAAGCTCGTCATGAGCTGTGGAACGCTCGTATGCGGGGATAATTCCCCTGCTGTGCTGAGCGTTCCACGGGAACGGGTGTGGTCATGACGAGCTGAGCTCGTCATGAGCATGCGGGCGCCGTGCCTTATGACGAGCTGAGCTCGTCATGAGCATGCGGGCGCTGTGCGCGCCCCCAGCACAGCGGGAAAATACCCCCCGCAGCAAAGGGGTTAAAGTATTTATGTCATAGGTGTGATATGAGATGTTCTATAGTGCACACCACAGAAGGTCGCCATTGAAACCGGTAAAATGACTTCCTAGTCTGAACACCCAATGCTGTTCTCTGTGAAAAAGTATTTTGTCCAAGGAGCCCATGTTCCTACAATAGTGTGGTTTATAAAGGACTACCCATTTAATGTCTTCTTCAGTATGTCCAGCATCCAGATAACGGCGTGTGAGTTTAGTATTAGATTTTTTACATTTGACAGAGCTCCTGTGTTCAATAATTCTCGTCTTAACCTTATGAGTCGTCATGCCCACATACATCAAATTGCAGGGGCACTTTATCAGGTATATTAGCACCTCTCAGTTGCAATTTGAATGGTTAGATAAGGTCCAAGGAGTTTTCAAGCCTAGATCCAATTGTTTAGTACGCTGTGTATAATGACAAACAACATAGGAACCACAAGGACAATGACCCCTGATGGGTTCCTCTGTCCATAAAGTGGGTGAGGTGTCAAAGGTCACAGTATGAGATGCTCTAGTATGAACTAGGATATTACTAAGTTACTGCTACTTTTAAAGGTAAAAAGAGGTTTCTCACAGACTTAATCACCTTTATTCAAAATGTACCAGCTGTTGATAACCTTCTTGACGGTCTCTGTCAGGTGACTGAACGTGCTCACACATACCAAATGCTCTGATCGAGTTTTCGGGTGGGATTCAAGTAGGGCTTCGCGAATATTGTTATGCGCCTATTTAGAGGCTTACCGAACAAGAGCTAATTGATCTGGTTGTGTAATTAGGTTCTTGGTGAGGTTGTTGGCATGTTATTTTTATTTCGCAAATTCCATGCAATTCCTTCTCAACCGCAGAAACTGTCCTACTGGGAGAATATTGCGGAGAGTTTGTGGATGAAAGCTAGTATAACTGAGCAACGAGTTGCGGGCTATAGGTTTTTGATATAGTTCGGTAAAAATCACATCTTCTTTAGGGTACAGCTGGATATCAAGAAATGGAAGTTCCTTCTTACTATATTCACATGTGAATTTGAGATGAATATTCAAAGAATTATGCCATTTAGAGAAGGCCTCCAGGGATACTTGGTCACCCTCCCAAATGACCAAGATATCATCGATATATCTCCTCCATAATTTCAGATTTATCTGGAAGGGATTCTCCATGGGGTAGATATAGGTCTCTTCAAACCAGTGCATATATAGATGAGCCATCCTGGGGGCACATTGAAGTGCCAGTTACCTGCCAATACAGTTGATCTTTGAAGGAGAAGAAATTCTCCTACATGACCAGGGATGCACATTCCATGACAAAAGATGTACGTGTCTGATCATCATGCAGATGTCTTGTCAACAGCTGTTCAGCGGTCCGTAGGATATCTACTTGCGGAATGTTTGTTTAAAGCACCTCTACATCAAACGAGACCAGAAGATGTTTCTCAGGATCAAATTGGATAGTAGTAAGAAAGGACAAGATGTGTTTGATGTCCTGAAGATATGAAGGCATCTCTGCCACAAGTGGTCTAAGGAACCAATCGACAAATTGAGATAAGGGTTCTCAAATAGAGCCTATGCCAGAAACAATAGGCCTGTCCGGTGGTGGTCAATAATTCAGTGCTATGAGTATGCCGTTTCTTGACGTAAATGTGCTTTCATCTCGGCTGCTATAGTGGCGTGCAGCGTTGCTTTTCTTAAATTGCTATAAGCGGGCCCTAGACTTCCTTTTGCTTTAATGTTGTACTATAACTTAACACTGGTAGGAAGATGCATAAACCTTATGGTTACTGTTTTTGTTAGCCACTTCTGATTAAATTAGACCTTTCTGTTAAGATGATATGAGATACTAATATCCGTGTTATACACAGATACACTAATCACTATCTGGAAGCATCTGTCCTTCTATGAACAGTCCCCATAGTCCGGGATACATCACATACAAAGTGAGAGACACTGGTTTACAGCTGATAATTTACACCCTAGACCAGGAGATCGATATGTAACAATATTGAGAAAATGATGACGTTGAGGATTTTATTGGAGAATTCAGGTTGTCACATATTTATAACTTGGTTTTGTTCTCTGTTCTTTTGTCCCTTAGTCTTTTGTCTCCTACATACTTTGAGATGATACTGATATATTATCCCAGTACAAAACGAGATTATGATGTAGTACGAATAATTTTAAACATCCCTTTTCAGTATTGTGATAGATGTTTGTATATGGCAATCAAGAACTCTATACGTGTGTAGAGACTTTATTGAGGGTTGAGTCTGACAGTTGCCGCGAGCAGAGAGTGTAGAGAGCTGGTGGAGAGGCGGAGCCCGGAGGACACCTGATTCCTCCTCGGCTTGAGAAAGAATCCGCTTGAAACCTGCCAACCCCAAAGCCCAAGCTCTGACTCGACGCGGTGTACACCGAGCCTTTGCCCACTGCCATCAGCACGTTTTTCTAATGGGAGCGGAATTGGCGTGTGCAACCTGATCACAACCGGTTTCGTTAATGTTAAAGGGATTTCAGGTTGATTTACTGCATGTCTGACCGCCGATTGTGAGGCTCTGAGGAGGACGCGAGGGCGCCGAAATCGCTGCTCCTGGCACACAGCCCAGCCCGGCACCCAGCCCAGCACCCTGCCCTGCTTGAGGAACTGTGCTGCGCCCGGGGTTCATGGTAGGCAGGCAGGTGGGGAGGCTGTGCGGAGCAGAGGAGCAGAGGCAGAACATGAAGAGCGAGCTGCAAGGCTGCAAGGCGCGCGGTGGGGGTGAGTTTGTGCTGCATCGGCGCGAGTATTGCAAAAACAACAGGTGATGGACCGAATGAGGATCAATGTCACACATTCAACCCAGTCAAAAGATCTGGGTCCTAATCCATCGTTTTTTTGCACTCCACACCACCCTGGGTTAGACAATGGCGATATGCAAATCAGCTCTGACCCTGTGCCCCATGGGAACAGTCCAGTCCGAACTACAAAAGCCATGTCCTTCCCAGAACGGAATCAAGCATCCGAGGACCGGACCGGTTTCGAGGTAACACCTCTCATCAGCCCGGCTAGCTTGACTCCAGTGGTGTGGAGTGCCTGGGACCCACGTCTGGGCATCCCCAGTACACTTATAGCGGAATTGCAAAAACAACAGGTGATGGACCGAATGAGGATCAATGTCACACATTCAACCCAGTCAAAAGATCTGGGTCCTAATCCATCGTTTTTTTGCACTCCACACCACCCTGGGTTAGACAATGGCGATATGCAAATCAGCTCTGACCCTGTGCCCCATGGGAACAGTCCAGTCCGAACTACAAAAGCCATGTCCTTCCCAGAACGGAATCAAGCATCCGAGGACCGGACCGGTTTCGAGGTAACACCTCTCATCAGCCCGGCTAGCTTGACTCCAGTGGTGTGGAGTGCCTGGGACCCACGTCTGGGCATCCCCAGTACACTTATAGCGGAATTGCAAAAACAACAGGTGATGAACCGAATGAGGATCAATGTCACACATTCAACCCAGTCAAAAGATCTGGGTCCTAATCCATCGTTTTTTTGCACTCCACACCACCCTGGGTTAGACAATGGCGATATGCAAATCAGCTCTGCCCCTGTGCCCCATGGGAACAGTCCAGTCCGAACTACAAAAGCCATGTCCTTCCCAGAACGGAATCAAGCATCCGAGAACCGGACCGGTTTCGAGGTAACACCTCTCATCAGCCCGGCTAGCTTGACTCCAGTGGTGTGGAGTGCCTGGGACCCACGTCTGGGCATCCCCAGTACACTTATAGCGGAATTGCAAAAACAACAGGTGATGGACCGAATGAGGATCAATGTCACACATTCAACCCAGTCAAAAGATCTGGGTCCTAATCCATCGTTTTTTTGCACTCCACACCACCCTGGGTTAGACAATGGCGATATGCAAATCAGCTCTGACCCTGTGCCCCATGGGAACAGTCCAGTCCGAACTACAAAAGCCATGTCCTTCCCAGAACGGAATCAAGCATCCGAGGACCGGACCGGTTTCGAGGTAACACCTCTCATCAGCCCGGCTAGCTTGACTCCAGTGGTGTGGAGTGCCTGGGACCCACGTCTGGGCATCCCCAGTACACTTATAGCGGAATTGCAAAAACAACAGCACCCCTTGCGCCCTTTGTGTCCTGAGATTTCAGCAATAAATTACAGCCTACCCCAGCTATAGCAGACGGCACAATGGTGCAAGCAGCTCCAAGGAACTAGTGGTGAGCAACCGTGAGGCAGGACAAAGAGGTAAGAGCAAACCGCAGCAGCACAAATTACGTTAGTGCCCCCGCAGCGCACCACAGGAGCTGCAAGAGTCTCTCCACAGCGGCGGGAGACGCGTTAGTGTTTCTGCGGGGGCAGGAGCCGCAAGAGTTTTCTCTACAGCGGCGGGAGTCGCCTTAGTGCCCCGCAGCAGCAGGAGCCACACCAGTGCCCTCGCAAACGCCCTCAAATGTAAGCTCCTTTCCCATTACAGCAGGAGCCTTTCGTTCACGGAGGGAGCCTTTATCTGGACATCTGCATCCGGACATCTGTCCTGTCTGCGAGAGCCACTTGCGGAGGAAGCCGCGGTCAGAGTAGCAAGTTTTGCTGGAATTGTGGGGGTTTTTGCTTTCATCTGACAGCACTTTTGGAGGAGGAGAGTCATTTCCTCACGCAGTGGGAGTCGCAGCATAGCACAGAAGCCGCAAAAACAACTGTAGAAACAAACTGCCAATTTATCTCCAGCAGTAAGCCCTTTCTTGACGGCGTAGAAAACTGGCAGAAGATTAAGGACTTATAAGGATCTATAAGTAGTGAGCAGAGTCTGGAAGAGAGTGGAGAGTGAAGGGCACGCTATTACCGGAAATTTGGTCTTTCTTTTCCGATCAAGTGTTCAATCGTGTGGTGGCAGGAATCAACCAGGCAAGTCCGAAACTCAGTCCCATATCCGGAGCAAGATGACTTCCAGAAAATTGCGCTCAGGGCGAATCCTCCTTACAACGACTTTCGCTGGAGGGCGCTGGATAGTGGAATAGTTTAATTTTCTATTCCAGCTCCAGCCCACGTTGACAGTAGGGAAGGTGTTCGATAGAAAATGAAACTATTCCCTATCCAACAGCGCCCTCCAGCGAAAGTCGTTGTAATGACTTTCGTTGTAATCCCTGCATTGTAATGGCAGTGCGGGGTAATACCCGCGTTGTCATAGCTAATCCCCTTGCTAAGCAATCCAAACAGGGGGGAGGGCAGGGGGGGAGGAGGAGGCGCTAACCCCTCCGACTACCTCTCAAGTGTACCCTCCACATTGTCAGGGAAGGGAGGACAGAAAGTAGGTAAGAGGGATAGCCTAGTATCAAAACATAAGGGGGAAAACATGAAAAAGAAACACACAAAATTAGACGATTCTCCAAAAGGAAAGTGTCAATCCTGCATTTTTCCCGGATTTTGAAAAGCCAGAGCGATGTCCATTTAATAACGGAGAAGGGATGTCCTAAAACTCCACCAGCAGATGGCAACCAAAGGGAATCTATTATAGCACCCACAGCATTGACTGGGAGTTTGGGGGACTCAGGACCGGAAGTACCTCCTCTAACCCGGTCGCTGCAGTCCAGCCAAGGAATCCAGCCCTCCACTAAGGAGTTAGTAGACCCATCGGGTGGGGAAATGCACATGGGTTACAGGGTCCCCTCGCTGCACATAGGGACGGGGCCATTGACTCTACTGATTCCAGGGGGGTCGGTACCCAAGAGGGAGGGCCCCAAGCCCCAATTACATCGCAGGTTGGGCCAAATAGAACCCTCATAGGGACCTCATTTCCGCCTGATGGAAATATTAAGGTTGCAACTCGCAATACGGTCTTATACTCGAATTTCCAACATCATGGTGGGACGCAAGTTGACATCTTTACTGATATGGTCCCTTTGAGGATCCCATGGAGAGATGCCCCAAAGAATATTAGTGGGGCACAGCCCGGTTTATCTCCCATGGGGGATTTCATCTGGCTACTTGATACTGAATCCACCCCGGTAAGTAGAGGTTTTATTCTTAATTTATTTTTGGAACTAGAGTCACTAAAGCTGATAGCTAGCAAGGATATCTTAAATGTGATGATTCATGTACATGACACTATTCCATACTCTAGGGTGACTTTTTGTTCCCTGATAGTGGCCAACCTGGTTTTGAAGAACTGTGAGTTTTTTCTGAAACGAGGGCTTGATGTAACACTTGTTAATGAAAATGAGGAAAATCAAATTGCGGGCCCTAAAAGTCAAAATCTGAAAGTTTCCAAGGCCACTAATTCAGTGGCACTTGACGCATTGGGCCCCAAAATAGAGTATTCTGCGGTCAATCCTAAAGATACAGTGGTTTCCGTGGACTGGAGGGGCGTTTAATAAATGTTGTACCCGACGTAGCAGTTGCCCCTCAAACTCCAGACATAGAAAATGAATTTGCCCAGTGGAGTTGGGTTGCAAGAGCCCTGAAAAACACCCATGTGGATGCAGTAAGGAGTGCTCCATTGAGATAGCCTGGGTGGGCGACTCTTGTCCAGGAATATGGCTGGTCTGGGACCCAATGAAACAAAATTAAATTCCTTAAAAATTATGAATCTCATAATTATATTGTGATTAATCAGAGGAGGGATAAGGGATCAGGGTCTTCGTTTCATTCCCCAAGGTTAGTTACTGGTTATCAAAAATAGGAAAACGGACACTAGTTACACCTTATGACCATTGGTATAAGGGATAAAGATCAGAGTAGCCTCAAAAAACTCTATGTTTTTGTTGGAAGGAGGTGCGGTATATCTGGTTCGTCCGCCCCACATTAGAGTTGTGGCAGTTATCATTGGCTACTCCGAAGTGAATATGCCAGCCTCACCCGAGGCGCCTCTGGTCTAGGGTGCAGTGTCCAGAGATTTTGAGTGAAAAAAGGGTGTAAAGTAAAATGTGCAAAAAAGGAAGAAATGGTTAAAAAGGTAAACAGCCCGGAAGTTCTTTAATGGGGGTTGTTTTTACCACATTAAAAATTGGGTGGTACGATTTTAGACCGAGTTACTGGGTCTGATAGTATAATTTAATAGGGTACGTCGACATGTTTCAGCTCCGTTGGGCCTGGAAGGGTCTGCGGAGCTTTCGTCAGGACTCACAAACATAAAGGTATTGTACTTACACAATTTGTGTAGTCATATATGGCGTACAAGCACTCTTGTTTTGATTATATAATTTAGGAAATTTTCTTTCGTAATCTGCAATGAGACGAAAATAATGTACATAGATTGCATACACACACACACCTTATTTCGTTACTTTGTAATGTATTCCATTTTATGTAGTTTGGTTAAGTAACACTTTTCTTTACCAAAACATCTTTAACTTTGTGAAGGCAAAAAATGGAGAGTAGAGATGATAGTTCTGAGTCTCGCTAAGGGTAGACGGAGACTCATAGACAAAATACTGGTATGATACGCTAGTATCTATATTACACAACCCTTATCTATAGTGCGTAAGAAGAGACTGTAGGTATGATATAGACACTCAAACACTTTTTCGCTATAGTGTGCTTATAGGTGGAAATTACATTGTCAGAAAACATGAAGCAGCGCTATCATTATTGCAGGGGCGGGCAAACGCTGTAAACAGTGCATAACTTATATGTAAAAGAAGTAGTGTTAGCCCACCTGTAGTCAAAATTGTATCGCTTTACCGGTTTTGTAGCAGCGCTATCATTATTGCGGGGGCGGGGCGGGCAAACGCTGTAAACAGTGCATAACTTGTTTGTTAAAGAAGTCGTGTTTGCCTACCTGTAGCCAAGAGTGCTCCGCTTTACCGGGGTATCGCTTTTGTGGCAGTGTGGAGCTCAGAGCTGTTTATAAAAAGGACTCCATTAGTTTTAAGGAGAATAGCTCGTCTTACCGGAGTATCTGGAGGTCACGAATGCCGGCGCCATTACCCGCGTGTGTGGAGGATTTCGCCTTGTGCTGACTCTGCCCCGGGGTGTGGCTTGGGTTAGGAGCACTGAGTTTTTAAAGGTGCCTAGTCAGTCATACGGGCGTGTCGATTTCTTTGTTTTTTTTCTGTTTTTTTCTCGGTGTATTGCTACTCTAGTAGCTTTATTGATCCAAAAAAGCTGAATTTGCATTGTAGTCAATTTTTTGACACAATTCCATGTTTGCGCACAGTAGTGGTAATACATCAGGATACCTGGTTTTATCAATTGGCAAATCGGTGCCAGGGGATGGCATCGTTCAATCCCTGTTCACAGGTTTTTAGGCGGTCCACCCACCTTTGTTCTTTTTCAAACAAACGGCGCTCACAGTTGGTGCTTTTATCAGTAAGCATTTCAAGTACTGTCCAGTGGAGCTCTTCACATGAGTGACCCATCTCTACAAAATGGGCACAAAGTTTTGTGGTGTTTTTCTTTAAGCGGATGTTACTTTTATGCTCGCCAATCCTCAGCTTGATTTTGCGGCAGGTCATACCAATGTATTTTTTGTTGCATTTGCAGGTGATCATGTATATGACATGTGATGAGTTGCAGTTCGTATGCTGACGTTGTGTCCATAACAGTGTCTCCGTTAGCTGTAGTGTTTTTGATACTGTGGTCGTTTTGCAGGCTACGCAAGAGCCGCAAGGGTAGTGGCCAGTTACAGGGTTCATAGTCACATCCCTCGTGATGGATTGTTGTTGTTTTCTCAAGGGGCGGGTGTGGACCAGAACGTCTTTGATATTCTTTGTTCTGCGATTGGCAAACCTCGGCTTTGGCCAGTTGAAGAGTCCAGTGTTTAGGATATGCCAGTTTTTGTTTATCAGTTTGTTTACCTCATAAGTTGATGGGCAGAAGGTAGTAACGCAGGTCGTCAAGTCCTGTACTTGTGCCTTAGGGTAGCTTTGTAGAAGGCACTCCCTGGGTTGATTGTTCGCTCTTTTTTTGCAGTACTTTATTGTTTTTGCATTGTAATTTCTTTTTGACAGTTTTAGGCTTAGCTCTTGCGCCTGGGTCAGGTAGTCTTCTTTTTTACTGCAGTTACGTTTTAGCCTGAGAAACTGGCTAAAAGGAAGATTGTCTCTGAGTGGCTTTGGGTGGTAGCTCTGATATGAGAGCAAACTGTTTTTAGCAGTAGGTTTTGTGTAGGTTTTTGTATGTAGGGTGTTATTTTCCACAAAAATTGTGAGATCCAAGAAGTCCAAACTATTGTTACTGGAAGTGTGGGTGAATTTTAGCCATGGGTCTAGATGGTTGAGCCAGTGGATAAATTGTTCCAGGTCGACTGATGTGTCCCAAATTAGGATCACATCATCTATATACCTCTTCCAGTAAAGGATGCTGGTAGAGAACATGTTGGCTGCATTGTGGATAAACTTACTCTCAAAGTTGCTCACATACAACCCTTCCACCGATGGAGCGAAGGCACTGCCCATCGATGTTCCATGGGTCTGTAGATAAAGGTCTTCCTCGTAAGCAAAAAAGTTTTCTTTCAGAGCTAATTTGCAACATTCGAGAATAAGGTGTCTCGGTGTATTGTATTGCCAGTCTTCAGAGTAAAGTATATCTTCCAATACTTGCAGTGTGTCATCTTGTGGCAGACTAGTGAACAATGATTCCACATCCAAACCCACTAGGATCATTGTGGCTGGATCAAATGTTTTTGCTTGGATCTGTACCAACAAGTCTCGGGTATCTTTTAGATATGATGGTGTACGTTGTACAAGTGGTTTTAAAAATTCGTCCGCAAATTTTGAGAGCGGCTCGAGGACTGACCCTATTCCAGACACTATAGGTCTCCCTGGGGGGGGGGGACCTATTTTTGTGTGTTTTTGGAAGAGAGTAGAAGTAGGGAATTTTGGGGTCCGAGGTGATAAGATATTCAGCTTCCTTTTTGGTTACCCAATTCTTGATCTCTGCTTCGTGGACCATACTGGATATTGTGTTCTGCAATCTTTCTGTTGGATCGGTAGTTAGTTTTTTGTAGAATCTTGTATCTGACAGGAGGGTAAGGCATTGATCATTGTAGCCGTCTTTACTTAGAATTACAATGCCCCCCCCTTTGTCAGCAGGTTTTACCACTATCGTCTCATTCTGTCTCAGTGAGTCCAGGGCGGCTCGCTCTTTTTTAGAAAGATTTTGGAAGGTTTTTTTATTCTTGTCTAGAAGGTCCACACCTTTCATTAGAGATTGTTCAAAAGTATGCAATTCAGGCGGGACACTGGCATGTGGTGGATTGAATGTAGATTTTTTACGTAATGAAGTATCACTTGCTATTTGGCTGTTAGTGGTGTTGTGAAAGAATGCTTTTAGCTTGAGAGTTCTACAGAATTCTGCTAATTCGCTTTTCAGTTTGAAAGCATCCAGTCGAGGTGTTGGCACAAAGCTTAAGCCCTTGTTCAGGACTCCTATTTGGTCTTGGGTCAGTTGCAACTCGGAGAGATTCACTACGAGGGATTGGTCTTGCTGGTTGATGGTTGTGTTGCTGCCATACTCCTGGTCTGGACATTTCTCTGTTGATCCTGCCATCTTATTGACTTTTTTCGGCCTCTTGCTTGGTTTTGGCCCCTGGATAAAAAAGGTGCCTCTTGTTGGTGTAGGTTGGAATTTGTGGCCATTTGTTGTTCACCCAGCTGTGGCATCTGTTGCATGCCTCGGTTGAATGGGTCCATCCACCCTCCGTATTGTGGTACAAAAGGCGGATAGAAAGGCATGTTGAAACCCGGGTAGAATGGTCTCTGCCATCTGTTCCCCCTTCTCGGGCGTTGATTCCTGTAATTATTACGTCCTCTTTTTGTAGTGTAGTCATCCGCACTTGTGACGGAATTGTTGGAGGAATTGGTCCCTGTTGATTCATTATCAGAGCCAGTATCCGGTGTAGTATATTCATCTGATGTATATGGATGCATTTTTTGTCGGCTGAATTTCTTTAGATCTTTGCCGAGTTTCTGTAATTTACTCTGCATAATGAATTCACGGGTCTCATCCATTTCTTTATTTATTTCTTCCAGTCTCTTTTTGACGATAGCGGGATTTATGCCTTTCTTTAATTCATTTTCACATTCTTCAATTTCCTTTAGTAGGGCATCCGATAATCTTTTTGCCGTCTTGACAATTAGAATAAGGTAGTCCAAGGTACACTTCCAAGAGATGGACGACCAATCCATCCTGAAAGCTAGATCATGCAAAAAAATTCTGGGTGCATTATTGACCCAAAGGCCTTTAGGTGCTGTTTTCACTCTTAAGTATTCCGTCATTATTATTCCATGAATGGAGGTCCGAATCTGTTCTCTTTTTTTATCTGTCAGATTGTCCCAATCGTTGGTTTTTTCTAGGGCTTCTATAAGTTCTGCGTTTTGTAACAGTGATTGCCCTGCCAGTATTTCGTCTATTTCCTTAGCATCAAAACTCAATCCAGGGATGCCTTCCATTACTTCTTTATATATTTGGTAATATATGTAGGAGTAAATGTAATCCCGCAGCTGTGCGCTGCCTATACAGTGATTAATCAGAGGAGGGATAAGGGATCAGGGTCTCAGTTTCATTCCCCAAGGTTAGTTACTGGTTATCAAAAATAGGAAAACGGACACTAGTTACACCTTATGACCATTGGTATAAGGGATAAAGATCAGAGTAGCCTCAAAAAACTCTATGTTTTTGTTGGAAGGAGGTGCGGTATATCTGGTTCGTCCGCCCCACATTAGAGTTGTGGCAGTTATCATTGGCTACTCCGAAGTGAATATGCCAGCCTCACCCGAGGCGCCTCTGGTCTAGGGTGCAGTGTCCAGAGATTTTGAGTGAAAAAAGGGTGTAAAGTAAAATGTGCAAAAAAGGAAGAAATGGTTAAAAAGGTAAACAGCCCGGAAGTTCTTTAATGGGGGTTGTTTTTACCACATTAAAAATTGGGTGGTACGATTTTAGACCGAGTTACTGGGTCTGATAGTATAATTTAATAGGGTACGTCGACATGTTTCAGCTCCGTTGGGCCTGGAAGGGTCTGCGGAGCTTTCGTCAGGACTCACAAACATAAAGGTATTGTACTTACACAATTTGTGTAGTCATATATGGCGTACAAGCACTCTTGTTTTGATTATATAATTTAGGAAATTTTCTTTCGTAATCTGCAATGAGACGAAAATAATGTACATAGATTGCATACACACACACACCTTATTTCGTTACTTTGTAATGTATTCCATTTTATGTAGTTTGGTTAAGTAACACTTTTCTTTACCAAAACATCTTTAACTTTGTGAAGGCAAAAAATGGAGAGTAGAGATGATAGTTCTGAGTCTCGCTAAGGGTAGACGGAGACTCATAGACAAAATACTGGTATGATACGCTAGTATCTATATTACACAACCCTTATCTATAGTGCGTAAGAAGAGACTGTAGGTATGATATAGACACTCAAACACTTTTTCGCTATAGTGTGCTTATAGGTGGAAATTACATTGTCAGAAAACATGAAGCAGCGCTATCATTATTGCAGGGGCGGGCAAACGCTGTAAACAGTGCATAACTTATATGTAAAAGAAGTAGTGTTAGCCCACCTGTAGTCAAAATTGTATCGCTGTACCGGTTTTGTAGCAGCGCTATCATTATTGCGGGGCAGGCAAACGCTGTAAACAGTGCATAACTTGTTTGTTAAAGAAGTCGTGTTTGCCTACCTGTAGCCAAGAGTGCTCCGCTTTACCGGGGTATCGCTTTTGGGGCAGTGTGGAGCTCAGAGCTGTTTATAAAAAGGACTCCATTAGTTTTAAGGAGAATAGCTCGTCTTACCGGAGTATCTGGAGGTCACGAATGCCGGCGCCATTACCCGCGTGTGTGGAGGATTTCGCCTTGTGCTGACTCTGCCCCGGGGTGTGGCTTGGGTTAGGAGCACTGAGTTTTTAAAGGTGCCTAGTCAGTCATACGGGCGTGTCGATTTCTTTGTTTTTTTTCTGTTTTTTTCTCGGTGTATTGCTACTCTAGTAGCTTTATTGATCCAAAAAAGCTGAATTTGCATTGTAGTCAATTTTTTGACACAATTCCATGTTTGCGCACAGTAGTGGTAATACATCAGGATACCTGGTTTTATCAATTGGCAAATCGGTGCCAGGGGATGGCATCGTTCAATCCCTGTTCACAGGTTTTAAGGTTTTAATATAATTATATGTCTACAAGAAACGTGGTCTTGCAAAGAGTTTGAATGTGATGGCTATTTTGTATACTCGTGCTATGCGAAGCGATTGGAATGGGGACATGCTAGTGGGGGGTATCAATCTTGCTTAAAAACTCCATCAGTTGGAATCAGAAGGTTTTCTTCCACCCCTCAAACTTCTGTATATGCTTGAAGTTGGCATGCTTGGGAGATTCTGACACGTCCACCTCCTTCCTTGTAGCAAACTTGTATATCCCCCCTGGGAAAAATTTTGATCATCTTTTGCCCGTATTTTTTTCTTTTATTCAGGATATAGCTACTAAGGTAGATTGCCCCCTAGTGATATTAGCGGGGGACTTAAATGCTAAAATTTCTAATTCTGCCTCTGAGATTTATGCTAATACTGACAAAGAGGAAATTTGGCATATTCCCGAGACTTTATTACCAAATAAAGTAAAAACAGATAAGCGGGGGTTCCTTTTGCTTGATAGCGTTAGAAGTCTAGATCTTATCTTAAACGGGAGAGTGCCCGCTGATAAAACAGCTCATTTTACCTTTCATTCTCAACATACTCAGAGCTTTTTAGATTATATGATTGTTTCCTACTAAATGTTTGGGGCTTGTGATAATTTTTTTGTTAGCCCGTCGATATGGAGCGGCCGTAATATAGTGGGTATGACAGCAGCCCTTTGATCTACCAACATTTGACTCGGGGAATGCCGGTCAGGGCTCGGCCACTTTTAACAAAGGAAATGGTCGGTCCTTTTGGACACAAAAAACATTGCTGAAGTAGGCTCCATTGTGAAGATGGTTTATGTAGTAAAGCAAGGTATTACTCATTCCAACATTATATCCATCTTTGAGGCTCAAATGAAGAAGATTTGTAATTTAAGCTCCACATCTTCTGAACCTCGCACCTATAAACAAGATATGTCCCATATGATATTCTTAAAACAGACAATTAACCATCTTGTTCGAAAACAGCACATACATTTCCTCGTTGGTCGACAGCAGGAAATCAATGGCCTCAAGCGAGTGAGAAGACGCCTCATGTTCAGTGAAAAAAAGAAGGGAGCTAAATGCGAAGTGGATAGGGCTGAGGGAAGCTGCAAGGGCCAATGATTCAAAAAAATACTGGCACTTGATAGCTGAATATTGCGATTCAAGGCTGAGAGCTACACAGATACCGATTCCCGAAAAGGAATGGGTGGATTACATCTCTCAATTATATGGAAAGAATTGCCCAGCTTCTCCCGTTTTGACTGATGGGGTTAAATTTGCGTCTGTTGAATTTATTGAATTCGGCCCCCCGCCAGGAAAGGAATTGGTAAAGTACATAAAGATTACTAGAACCTCCGGCGCACAAGGGCCGGATGGTATCCCAATTGCACTAATTAAAAAGGAGCCAGAAGTATGGGGTGATTTTCTAGAGCCACTTCTTAAATATTGTTTCTTTATAAATAAAATCCCTCCTTCTTGGAAGGGGAGCATTAGAATCCCCCTGTATAAAAAAGGACCAAAAACGGTGCCGACTAGTTTTAGACAGATTGCCCTCCTGGATGCCTCAGGCCAATTATTTGCAAAAAGCATACTATGCCATTTACAACAATGGGTTTATGATCAGGATATCCTTCCACCGGAACAAGCCGGCTTTAGAAAGAACCATGGCAGCCTAGATAATATAGCGATTGTTCAGACAATTGTGGAGAAATATGTTTTCACCAGAGGGATGCCAGTTTATACAGCCTTTAGTGAGTTCTCCACTGCGTTTGACAAGGTGGACCGCCAGCCCCTCTGGAGAAAACTTGTCTTTCTTGGCATTCCAAATCATCTTCTGGGTCTGATTATGGAATTGCATACTGACACCTGGTGCCAGGTTCTGATGGGAGGTTCGCGGGGGTTAACATGTAAAATTAGAAAGCATAATGAGCTTAAGCAGGGTTGTCTATTAGCACCACTTTTATTTTCTTTGTATATCGCTGATCTCCCTGGCGCTCTGAACTCCGTAAGAGGGGAGGCTCCCAAAATTGGTAGAATGTCCATTGGGTGTCTATTGTATGCAGACGATGTTGCAATATTTGATCTAACACTTATTGGCCTGCAACGCTGTCTTGACATTTTAAACAAATATGCAGAGGTTCACTTTTTGAAAATTAATATTGCAAAAAGCAAGAATTTGGTTTTCCGTAAGAAGGGGCTCAGAATAAAGAGATGTTTAAGATGGATGCTTGGTTTTGAAAAACTGGAAATGGTTGTCTCGTATGTATATTTAGGGAAAGATTTGTTCAAAAACAGGTCAAGACTTGGAGCATACATTGTGTTAGTAAAGCTGTCTCCAGGCAAGTGCATTAAATAGATTTTATAAGACTTGTGGGAGACGCCATTTTAACCAAGTCTTATCTGTTTTCAAGGTCAAAATCCCACCCTCGTTAATATATGCTGCTGAGGTGTTCAACATGAATCATTGGCTCTCGTTTGACAAGGCGGAAGGATTAATTATGCGCCAAATTTGCAATTTAAACTCTCTGGCTGCCCCACATGTTCTGCACCTTGAATTTGGATTTTTCTCCACCTTCATCTTAGCCCAGTCAGCAGTTCTTAGGTGGGGCAACTCTATCTTCTTGGGGGAAGAGGGTACTCTTAGGGCAGCCCTGAGAACAGAATTCTTTTGCACTCTAAAAGAACAATGAACGTTTTTTGTGTCTTTTTTATGGGCAAATGATACTTTCGATCCTAGTTTAACTCCCGCTTCTCCTATGCCTAAATCTGGTTTGAAACAGTTCTTAAAGAAATTTAGATCCCCTATCAGTTTGGCAAGAGACGCTGCTTTGAGCAAATCCAGGCCCAGTAACGTGGCGGTCAGTAGGAGCGCTTTGGGGAGAAAACCACAGCCTTATTTAATTAGGAATATCCCTCACGGGATTACAAGGCTGATACTGATACTGAGACTCAATCTGCTGCCCTTAAGAGACGTTACTGGCATCTGGGATAAAACAACTAGAGAGAAGAGAATTTGTGAATTGTGCCAGTTGCAAAGCCAAGATCTAAATCATGTCCTATTTGTATGTTCAAAGCTGCAAAGTGCCTGGCGAGTGTTTTTAAAACCAGTATTTATCAGATTTAATATTCACTCCGCTCAGGACGCCCATTCTTTGGTCTTGTCCCCTCCGAATGAAATGGCTTGTTTTAAGATATGCCAATTTTTTAGAACATTTTTGCCTATTTATTAGAACATTGTCTAACAGTAGTACTCTGGTTACGATTCAATACCAATTGGTTGGCTATCTAATTGTTTCATGTATTCATAGCATTAGCTGCACATTTCTTAGTATGTTTGATATAAGAATTTTTATCGGTCGGTTATGTGATTGTTTTTTGTATTATAGCATTATTTGCACATTTTTCAGTGTGTCAGATATCATTTTATAGTAATGTAAAAGGAAGGAATTTTGTATTGTATGTAATGTTTGTCCTTTTAAATTGATGGCGTGTTTTTGTGGACCTCTGTAGGAGTTCCAAAACAAAAAAGAAATAAAATTGGAAATTGGAAATTGGGTAAGGTATAGATAGATCCTCACTGGGAATATTCTACACCTTTTGGTAGTGGTGGTGATAGACTCTGGTGACACACGTTGATTGATATTTGTTAATTTTTACAGGGCCTCCTGACCCACTCAAGAATCTGTTGCTACTTAGCACAGCTGATCAAGAGTCCTTGCCTGAGTATACAAGAAGTATCATATTATAGTGATATTATATATTTTCTTTTATACGTTTTTCTATATAGCAGAGTGACTTAATACCTTGGTCCTGAAGAATGCCCTGAACATTTCAGTCATACACGGCAGAAACATGTTCCTCATACAGAGTGAATAACCATATCCCTGTTTCACAATGCTTTTAATCTCTATCCCTTAGGGCATAGGAATAAAATTATTTGCTCCTATTGAGATAGTTTTAAAACACTTATTTCTTTAGCAGTCTGCCCCATAGGTATTAGTACTTTTTTGTGCTATAGAGCATCCCTGCTCCTTTCCTACTGGAAAGTTGTAGCCAACACTGGGTACCTTACGGTCCCAGTGTGCGGAGGGGACCCTATGATGAAGCATGTCACTCTAGGGTGAGTGAGTGTTCTCGTCCAAACACATGTAGTACCCAACCTGTCCCTCTTCTTCCCCCCTGTTTCTGTAACCCTGTACACTGTGTGAATTTAGATACAGTATGGATACAGTATGGATTGGGTAATGCATACTTCCCCTTGACCCTTAGTGTGAAATACATTCCTTTAGATACTGCCATCCTTGTGAACTGTAGAACTGTAGAAGGTTTACATTATACACTGTTTGCCACTTTTGCTTAAAGGAATGTAAGCGGTATACACCATGCCCACAAGTAAAGCATTTTTTTACATTTCTTATAGTGCTTTATTCACTTTTAGAAGGCTCGGTTGACTAATACAAGATTTTAAATTGTGACCTTACTCACGATATATTACTGTCAATCTAGCTCATTAGGAACATTCTCTTGCTACAGAGATTTGTATCTAAAAAGCTGGCTATAAGATTGAATCATCAAAAGATATTTTAGAGGGTTAATGTTCCTGTGGCAGAAACAGTGCCAAACATTTAGCCTAGTTGGTGACACTATTTAAAAAAATGTTTGCTGAGGTCATTTTGTAATTTGCAAGTCACAAATTCCTAGCATAGTACATCATTCAGTTTGTCATTATGTCCCTGGTGTGACTTTCGAAAAGTAAGTAGGAACATGCAAAATTCTCATAATTTGCTGTAGGTATGTTAGGCAAAATTTCAGAAAACATATACAAAATACAAATCTGGAGTATGATTTTCCCTGGCAGCTCAGGTAAGAAAAAAAAGGCTTTTAAATGCATGTATGTTGTGTGCGGGCCTGCAGTTCTGAGAGTGTTGGTGTAAGAGAAAGTGTGTGTATGTGTGTGCATGTGTGAATGCATGTGTAGGTGTAAACATATGTATGTGTGAGCAAAAGTAACGGTTAAGGGACATGTTAAGTCACTTCCGCTACCCCTGGCATTTTGGTGAATTGACTTCCATGAGGGTTCCTGCTTCTGCAATTACATTTTGACTGGTGGCGTTATGACTTCTTTATCCGTTGTTATTTTTTTCCTGTCAGTATGATGAGGTCCCTAATCCAGCGGCATATCTATGTTTGAATAGACTGGCCTCGCATTGAATAGAGGAATCTGTATGTCTTCCTACAGAAGCAGACTCTCTGTTTGTGCTTGTGGCCACCACCTGCACACTTCCAGAGAACCCTTGGGCACAGGAGAACGTAGGCTGTACATGCAGCTTACAGCAAACATTTCCCCATTGCTCTATTTTTATACCTGGTCAGGCGGATCAGATCCTCACAGACAAAACTTTTGTGTCTTTATTGGTTTTTACATGTTCAACAGTGAGTGACTTGGTTTAAAAATTATGCATAATTCTCACATGAAGACACATATTATAAGTCTTCCTTATTGGTATTGCAGGTACCCTTGCAGTTCTTGTCAGGTAAACAACCCATTTACTTTCATGCACAGTTAGCCAACCTAATGGGCCAATAAAGTACTGTATTTCTATAAATCATCAATTAACCAACAAACGTCCCTGGTCTTGTGTTTAAATGTTTTGGTGGGCTCTGAAGGCCAAAGAGTGTGCTGCGATCCTCTGTTTGCATATGCCTAGAACCATCGTCGTGGTTTGGGGTCTGTCACATCCAGCCACTTCAATGCAAGACAGCCATCCCAAGGTCTGAGTGCCCGCCCACTCTGAAGTGCCAGCACATTACTGCCCTGCTGTCCCACCTCCATAAAACCCATCACCAGATTCCGTCCACTGGGCAGTGAGGGGCTTCTTGTGAAGCCCTCTATGCTCCTCCTCCTTGAGAGTCGCTCTCTTCGCCTGTGCCCAACAGATGAAGTCTGCCTTGCATCTGCTATGTGATTGGCCCGTTGGGGATTTCCAGTTTAGTGCAATATCTCTCTGGGCTACGCCCAGCACTATGTCCAGGAATCTTGTACCTGCTGTTCCCCAGGAGCGCACCCTGTGCAACCCCAAAAGACAGATCCCTGCCTTAATAGCTTGATCATACCCACTGTGCATTCCAGCATCTCTGTGACTTGGATCTAAAACCGCCCTATAATCTGGCACTCCCACACCATGTGCAAAAAGTCTGCATCTGTGACTTCACCTCGGGGCCATCCCAGATCAGTTGTGTTTAGCATCACATTCAACCTGTGAGGTGTAAGGTAGCTGCAGTGCAAGTAATTAAATTGTGTGAATTTTAATGTACACTCTAGTGTCCGCTCCCATTCCTGCCCAACAGTTTGTCTGTCGAGATGTGTTTGCCACTTAGTCCAGAGGTTCAGCAGCATGTCCATCGTCATATTATGTGCCATCTTATATAACCAGGACATTAAGTGGGTCCCACGTCCAAAAGTCATCTCTGTCTGCAGTAGGCCGTTAACGGGGAGTTCCAGGTCTGTCTCCCCAAATCGTCTACATGTGTTACCACATTAACAAATAGGATAGTCTAGGCTCTCATTCCACCTACATGGATACATGAGGCTGTGGTACTAGGCAGAGACTCACCAGGTCTCACTTTGAAATAGACATCTAGCTAGATCCTTCTACGTGCATCCTGACAATCTTAGCAGACACGATCTTGCCGATCACAAATGCCAAAGTTAGTTTGGTTGATCTTCACCCTGTGGTGCACACCTGAGGATTAACTAGTTCACCACTTGAGAAAATGTTCACTGCTCACTGCTTTGCATTCTGCAGTTTCCACTGCAATGGTCTTCTGTGGATGTGTTCTATGTGAAGTGGAACTTCTGTTGCTCAAATATGAATTTACCTTGAAAAAAACAAAAAAACAAGAGGCATTAGGGAAAAGAGGAGCAAACTAGTTTAATGAAAGCAGCAACATCGTCGTGTCTGAAGACTGTCTCGATGTACCGAGGTTTTGGCTGGCATTATATATACTTCTTGAAGTACAATAAACCGATTACACATTCTTGTAGAGCACGTAAATCCGGGCCTAGTCATGAACCATAAGTTCAACCATCTGATAAGGGAGCACAGATGTCTCTCAAATTTGTGGAAACACAATGTGGGCCAGTGTATGTGTGTCCAGATGTCCTGCATGGGGAGTGCCTGATCACTGCGAGTAGTGTACTGATTGTCTGAGTGTTCCTAACTAGATGTGGTATCTGACTTCGTGGTATTTTGGGAACGTGCACCTTTGGCCAAACATGTTTTAATAGGGCCAATCTCCTTGGACCTTTTGTGGTGTAGCTGCCTATTGATGTGGGTTTTCCCTGTTTGTACGTTTGTCTTTGGGCTAAGTGTAACCTTACCTGTGTCCTATCAATCTGTAGGCTTGTGTTTGGGTCACAGGGCCTGTCTGACCACGTATCTCTGACTCGGTGGTTGATGGGGAGGCCATTTCGGGTGGATTTGACATAAATTATACAAGTTCATTATTACGTGTACATATAGCATGGCGGTCATTGATATCGCGTTTACTGACATTCTCATTATTTCGCATACATTTGTCATGGCGTACAATGACATTGTATTTACCGGTATTACCAGTATTGAGATTGTTATGTGTACCTATATTATGACGTACATTGACATCGCATTCACCAATATTATCATTCCCCCCCCCTCTAGTTGAATTTCCAATTACATAATTTTTCTCATATGTCATGACAGTCACATTATTTAAGGCTGGGTGTGTTTCTGTTGTGTCTGCTGTCCTTTCTATAGCTATTTGGTTAGTACCTAATATGATGACTGCATTTTAAGAGCACAGAAACCCCCACTTGTAGGAAACCACACAATAATAGTACAAAACTGAGAACCAGAAGCAATGATGTGTTCAGTTTGGCCACCCACAGGGGGTGCCAGGAAAAAATACTATGAAACCAGTCCTGCTCAGGGGGATCTCCTCCTTCTTCATGTCAGCATGTAGACAATGCAGTGCTTGGATGGCAAAAGTGAGAGTTCCGCCATCCAGGGAAAAACTCTGAATAGGCAAATTCTCCACATTGCCAGTAGTAATCCATCATCGTGGAGGTGCCCCATTGCAGGCCCAGTATGTGTATTATTACTTTACAGGTTTAACCTGTACTAAGTGGCCTTTGAAACATAAAGAGTACAGTGTAAGTGTCCGTACAATTAGGGGTTGCCCCTTCCTTTCCAACTATGTGTACCTATTTATCTCAGTATCCCAAATTTCCTGGCATGGGGTAGCTGTGCTGGTGTTTGGACCCTCCTTTAGGACTCATGTCCTCGAGTGTCATCAAGGTGAATGGCCCTGCACTGGAATTCCTTATAAGGGAACCATTTTCTAAGTAAGAAAGGCTGCCCCAAATATGTTAAGAGCCACCCTGGGGCCACAGATGCAGATGGGAGTGAATGTATTTGTGCACTCGTGCAGTGGATATGCTACCTCTAAGAACCTGCTTTCTACAAAGTCTTGGGGCCAAATACTGCCCTCCTCTATTTTTCCCCTGCTGCGCATCCCGTCTAGCTCAGTTTGAATGTTGCTAGGTTCGGTGAGAAGGTATAGTACTGTGGGGTTGGTCTCATACTTGATGATGTGTATTAATGCTCTATGGGGTTCTAGTCTATTGGGTTGTATCTTGGCCCTATTCCTACATAGGCACAAGTGGATGAGACATTTTGCCTTTACGGGGGCTGTCTCTTGGGATAAGTAACGGCTGTCTGCGCCTATGGTGTGGGATATCAGCGAACATATGTAACACAACCTGTTCTTGGTTTGGGTGCCCTCAGTGGTCATGTACTGATACCTCGTGTTGTGTAGGAGTGCACTGTGTAGTGTGTGAGGAATGCTAGCGTTCAGTTCAGTATAAGTGTGAGTTAGGTGGGAGTGGTCCCTATGCAAGCGCTGCAAGAATGTCGAGGTAGACTCCATGAAACAAGGCAGATTCCTAGTCTTGGAAGGGAGCAATAGCACCCATGCTAGACAGAGAGTGCACAAGAATTCATAAATGCATAACTTTGGAACCATTTGTAGGTCTTGGGATGGTCTCCAGGTGAGACGTTTGTAGTCTAGGTGGCCATGGGTGACTTGGCTTGGAACAGTGCAAAAACAAGTCTATAGAAAAGTGTCTGTAAAGGCTGCTTGTAATCTGTGTTCTTGAGCAATTGGGCCTTGTTGAAGTCCTTTTGGAAGCTCCAGCTGCAGGGATAGCGGGCTGCTGTAACGATGGAGCACATGTCCCTTGATTGCAAACCTGTTGGATAAGAGCTGTGGTTTGTAAGTTAGCTTAAAAAAACATATATTGTTAAATGATACAGTTCTTAGGAAATTTCTGCACCTTCTTTTTAGGGGTATATTTTGTAGCTTCACTATAAGTGAAAGTTTTCAGTGGGGTATGGGAAGGAGGTGGCAGTACCTTTGCATACCTTTGGCGAACTGCGCATGCGCAGTTCAAGGAAGACATAAAAAGTAGGGGAGGAGGAGGACGGCAACGAGGAGAGCCAGGAGAAACCACGGCGAGGTGGAGGGCGGCCCGAAGATGACAGAGAAGACAAGGTAAGTGGGTTTTTAATTCTTTTTTAGGCCGAGGCGCAGGGGACTGAGGGGCGTACTCTGCTCTGTGGTGGAGTCAGAGTTTTTGCCTCAACTTTCTGTTCCCAGCAGAGCGCAGAGTTGGTAAAACTCTGCAAACTCTGCTGGCAGAGTGGAGTACGCTGCCTGAGCCTACTTTTTAGCAGCGGAATAGCAAATATGGAGTACTGTCTTGTGGGAATTTTTTCAAAACTATTTTATAGACACATAAACTTACTAACAGGACATACCATTTCAACATAAAATACAATGGCAAAATTCAACAGCACCACAACATCAACAATGCATACATTGAAAACTCATGAGAAAATTTGACAAAAGAAAATGATTATTTGCTTCTAGAGCCTACTGCCCGATGAATAAGGAATATTCTGCATGGTACACAGAGTTAAGTGAGCCTGATAGTCTGTCAGTATTGGCTCAGGGACAAAAATAGCAATGATCTGCACAGTGAAGAAGGAACAACTTGACAGTTATCAGCCCTTTCTGGCCAGACACAAGCTACACCTTACTCACCAAGGTCAGAATTGTTACCTGTAGTCTGAATTACACCCTATGTCACACCTAGGGATCATGCATACCATCTGTATGATGCCCAGCGGTCCAAGGGTAAAATTCCACCTCTTCACGACACTGTCAGTGTTAAGAAACTGACAATCCCTAGGAAAATTACTTTATACCTAAAAATAATATCAAGGTGGTGACCCTATATCACACCCAGGGCCTATGCCTACCTTCTGTGTCACGCCCAGCAGTCCAAGCAAAGAAAATAATTAAGTGACCCTATATCACACCCAGGAACTATGCATACCATCTGTGTAACGCCCAGGGGTCCAAGTGCAGAAAATAAAAAATCGACCCTACTATCACACCCAATGCCTATGTTTACCATCTGTGTAAATTCCCAGCGGTCAATGAGAACTAAATTACAAACTACCTTCACCTTCCCTAGGATGCTGACTAGGGAATAGTGATCTCGCCACACGCCATACGCTGGAGTTAAGGATCAGATGTAGTCTCTTACCGTATGACGACGGCCTCCGGACTGACTTCCGCCACGTAGATTCAGCAGAACTTTTAATCAATGATGGCATCTGCTCACTGGTCTTCTTGCACAGATGTGAATTTGTTCGGGCAGGGGCGATTGTCCTTCCGCAGCAGTCGGGCTTGATAAACCAATCTCTCATATCTGGCTCGCCAAAATGTTGTTTTGATATGAATTTACCTTGAAAAAATGAAAAGACAAGAGGCATTTGGCAAAACAAGTTAAGCTAATTTAATGCTGCGGCCGTGAGAACAGCAACAGAGTCATGTTGAAGTCTGTCTCGATGTACAGAGGTTTTGGCTGGCATTATATGCAGTTCTTGAAGTACAACAAACCGATTACATATTCTTGTAGAGCATGTAAATCTGGGACTAGTCATGAACCATAAATTCAGCCATCTGATAAGGGGGCACAGGTGATTATGCACTTTGTGGAGATGCAATGTGTGCCAGTTTCTATTTCTCTAGATGTCCGTCATGGGGAGTGTGTGATCACTGCTTGTAGCGTGCATGCTGTGTTCTGATTGGATGAATGTTCCTGACTACATGTGGCATCTGATTTTGTGGTATTTTGGGAACGCGCACCTTTGGCCAAACGCGTTTCATTGGGGCCAATCTCCTTGGACCTTTTGTAGTGTAGCTGCCTATCTGTGGGATCGATCTTGGTTTTCCAAGATCGCGCATTTGTTTTTGGGCTAAGTGTAACACTACTTGTGACCTATCTATGGTAGGCTTGGGTTTGGGTTACGGGGCCTGTGTGACCACTTATCTCTGACTCAGGGTTGATGTGGAGGTCATCTCTGGGGGATTTGATGGCAATGACGCAAGTTTGTTATTAGGTGTACATATAACATGGAAGTCCTTGATATCGCGTTAACCGACATTCTCATTATTATGAGTATATTTGTCATGCATCAACTTTGTATTTACCGATATTGAAATTGTTATGTGTACACATATTATTACGTACATTGACATTGCATTCATTGATATTAACACTTTAACATGCATTACATGTTTCCCTCCTTTTCCAATCAGTGTGGACCTTTTCTCATAATGGGCAACCAAAGTGTTTTACCCAGATCTCATAAGCCTTCAAATTGATATGAGCAATTTGATTGGCATTGATTTGCCTTATGAAAGTCATCCTTGCTAGCAACTTCTGGTTACGTTTTCTGATTTGGTGTGCCAAAGAGAAAGTCGATATTCTCAAGGAATGATTTTCTGGCATTATGTGATTGTGTTTTCTTTGACTGGGCAAGGCTTTTCTCCATGCACTGTGAAAGGTTACCTATCAGCTTTTCCTTGTTTACTGGATCATCTATCCTTGTTCAGATCACTTGTGATATAGTTTCTAAGAGACTGACCCACGTGTTCTTTTGGGGGATTACAGAAATCAGAGCTACATAAAGGGGGAGTGAGGAGTTTTGGGGGGAGTGGAGGAAGGGCAAATGAGATGGCTTAGTAGAAGACAAAAGTGGACGTGGAGAATGAGAGCACGGGGTTGAATTGGGCTTGGTAGCAACTGGGGTGCACACAACACTGTACTTTAGGCTTGAAGGTAGGGCAGTGTGCATGGTATTTCAAAATTTGGACGTGTACGTTTTACATGTTTTTGCCAGTGAAAAATCCTTTAAATCGTTGTTCACTGTGGTAAGACTATCTCTCCCCTAAACTAACACTGGCTTACCATATCACATTTGATGTGTGATAACTTCCAATTGGGAACATACAGTGAAATGCCTCATCCTCTCATTTGAATTGTAATCTGATGTCTTCTTTAAAGGTAAAGTTGGATTCTAAGTTACTATTCTGAAAATTCCACTCATAGAAAGCTACAATTTTTCAGCTTGAACTAAATGCGTCTTTCTGACAGTGTCCAGGATCCTATGACTGTGAATGGTTCTCCTGTTGTGTAGTCCTTCCAGACATGTGCACAAAAGGACTTTGGGGGTGGGGGCAGGGTGTTCCTCTCCCGAGCAGGATACCCTGGGGGTTGTACTCACCCATTCCTGAGCGTTAAAGTGTAGCCACAGGGCTACGCCCACCCCTTCCTGACTTCTAAGGGCTGCCTGCCCAACTACTGACACAAATGCAGCTGATACCTATGTCAGCCTGCCCATCAATACCTAGACAGTTTGAAGCCAAACCCAGGAAATGGGAGAGGTTAGACAAAGGAGTCATCCCCCTATCCACAGGCTTGAACTGGATATAATAACAGGGCACTCAGAACCGGTCATCAGAACTCCCCTGGTCATGTCAAAGATTCAGAAGGACTGCCCTGCTGTCTAAAGAAGGAAGACTGGACCTGCTTACCTTGAACCTAGGCTCATCAGAAGTGGCTTCAAGGGTTAGTGGAGCCACAGGAACACAACAAGTGTCCAGATGCTTTCTCTGCAACTGCCCAGATGACCAGCACCAACTGGACTTTCCTGATCCCTGCTGCTGGCCTCTGCTGGAGTAGTGAGTTCTAATCCCCAAGAGGTGCTCCCAGGCCAGTACCCTTGGCTGGCATCAGATGGAACTCTTCCAGTACTCCTTGAGAAAATCCAGACGTTTTGGGCTCTTTGAGACTTCGAACAAACTCCTTGCGGTGAACAGCAACCATCTGCTATACCCAGCGACATAAATCTCCAGCAATAACTGCTCTTTGCATCAGCAGTGACAGTCCATATTCAGTGCAAAGCTCCAGCAATGACTTCATGACAGAACATCAGCCCTCTGCAAAGCCCAACCTGCTCGTCACACCGACATTTGACCTCTTCATGGCCCCTTGGCAACGCATAACAACACCTGCAGCTCCTCGTGTCGACTTGGGCCTGAGAAGGGAAACTCTTCAGCAGAGTGAACCTGATCCATGTATCTGACCTACGCTCCATTGCAGTTGGCCTGAACTTGTGACTTTTCCCCAGCGTAGCGTGACCATATAACCAAGACTTGCGCTTTAGGGTTTTTGGTGCTATTTTACTAATTTAATTTTTTCGTTTTGGTACCATTTTATTCAATAAATTGCACTTTATTTTTCTAAAGTGGGTTAGGATTTTTCTGGTGTGGTATTTTCCCTTCATTATTGTTTGAGGACTCCATAAAAACTTGACACATTGCCGCTAAGTTAAGCCTAACTGCTTTTGTGCAAAGTCACCAGAAGGTTAAGCACAGGTTTATTTAGTTATTGTTGTTGTTCACCCTGACAAGTATTGTGCTTATTATTTGAGTGGAGCTTCAACCCCTCTCAACTAACAATCCAAAATCTTAGACCTTTCATTCACCCAGCTATTGCTAGTTAGGATCCTGTGCCTTGTACAAGTGATATTCTTTTTAATTGCCTCTATGTCTGAGTTTTTACACCAGGCCATCTGTCGCACTGTGTGTTCAGTATAGTTTAATTTAATAAGAGGACCATTGCTCAGAACAACTGCTTTAATGTCCTCAATTTAGTACGATGGTGCACAGAGTTATTAATTCTGAACTCAATATTGTTTTTTCTTCAAACAGACAACATATTGTTTTGAATATCATTCCATAGGTCCTCTCAGTGAAACTTTTAATCCTTCTACTTTTAACTTTAATAAACATTCCAGACGAAAATGATCATTATTGAAATGATTTCCTCCCTCGTACCTATGAGATGCATGAACATCTTAAGCACTGAAATATTTATAGCCAACAGGGGATTTTTGGTTTTTTTCATTTGGTATCCTTTGAATCATATTTGAGAAGTGTTTGCCTCTTATTTTTCCTTGCTTTTTGAATCACTGGGCATGGGATACCACCGGTTGCGTCTGTACAATGGTGCCTTGCAATAAAACTCCATATTAACAGTAGAACACTTGTCGTGTACTCCTTAATACCACCATCCATTTCTAATAAGGACCGATCATTCTCTGCCCCTGGAGGCAAATACAGATTGAGCAATAAAATCCTTCTCTGTTACTTCATATCCATCCTTAAATTCTCAATTAATTATTTTAGCTATTGTTTTGTTTCACTTCCAAAGATTTTCTGAAGCTGCTCCTGACTAGTATTTGGGATGCTTAACCAAGATATGGTACGACTAGGGGACGGCCGTTTCACCTCAAGCTTTTGTGCTGAAATGGTCACCTCAACCCCTGGGTGGTGCAGCAGAAGTGCATACAGAATGTCTCAACAGGTTTTGTTTCTAGTGGGACCTAATCAATACTGGACGCCATCTGGGATTGTCTGTAAGTGCATACATTTCATAGCTCTTCTTGCAGCCAGTCTCATCAGAATCAGAGCAGCGCCTTTTGTGCGTTGCTACACAGACGTAATATTGAGTCTTAGCTACTGGCCGAGAGTACTGGCATTCTCCCTGGCCAAGGAAAAGTTCTGGTACTCAAGGCAGGGCTGTACTGGGAATCCAGTGTTTCCCCAGGAGGCTGGAAGGGTGGGGACCGGTTGTGAGATGGTGGGGTCCGGTTTTTCACTGGGGGACAGTTTTGCAGTGGTGCTGCAATATCAGCCCCCATCAACAAAAGCAGCAGTGCTGCACACTTGCAACCTCCCCTCCGTTCATCCGCCCTGCTGTTGTGACAAATTTGCCAGAACCCATTAAAGCATGGCTAGGCTCATGACAGATAGAAGAAAACAAGTTACTTACCTGTAACTACAGTTATCCAGTATTGGTATCTTTCATAGATTCACATGCTTGAATCATTCCCTGTCATCGAGGCGGGAGTCCCACGGTAATAATATATACAATAGCAGTGCCTTAGAAAATTATTTGTAGTAGGCTGAAAAGACTATAGGTCGAACTAGGCCCAAAACTTAGCAGCCTCTCTACCTCATTATGTAAAAAGGACTGAAAAGTAGTCCCAACTAATCAGCTGACAGCACCCTCTAGAACCTTCCCAACAGAGGCAGTTCTCCTCAGATTTTCCCAGCACAAGTCAGAAGTATGTATCCCTAATAAAGAACTGCCCTGCTGGGGAGGAGGGTGGGTGCATGTGAATACCAATACTGGATAACTGTAGTTACAGGTAAGTAACTTGTTTTCTTATTCAGTATTGGGGAATCTTTCATAGATTCACATGCCTGAAACAGAATAGCAAGCAGTAAAGTCATATCTGTCGTTAGCAGAAGGTGGGAGACAAACCGTAATTGTACATATCCCCCACACAACCTGAAGGTTATAGAGCACTAAAATGTAAGTATACACACATGCAGAAGAACCTTCTTATACTATCATTCATAATAAAGACAACATTTGATAAACCGAGCATTACAGTAAATCATACATCTTTACATAACATCCATATAATGTAAGAGACCTTTGAAAAGTCTAACCTTAATGAAGAAGATGCTGCAGCACCGCCTCTCCAACTGCTGTATCATCCTGTAATGCCGACTGCAAACAGTAGTGCCTTGTAAAAGTAAGGACACTCTTCCATGTAGCAGCCCGGCAAATGTTCTCCAGCGTGACTCCAGCAAATAAAGCTGTTGACGCCGACATCATTCTGGTGGAATGTGCTCTGACTTTTCTCACTAAAGGTCTATTAGCCTTTTCATGACAGAATAGTATCACTGAGGATAACCATCTAGCTATAGTTGCTTTAGTTACAGCGTGTCCTAGCATGACCTGTCCATAAGCAACAAATAGCTGGTTAGATTTTCTTATGTCCTTAGTTTGTTGAAGGTAATACTTAAGACATCGTTTGACATCAAGAGAGTGGAGGGCCTTCCGGTATGACAGGATCCGGGAAAAAGTCTTCAACTTTACCGGCTGGTTTAAAAGAAAATGAGACGGTACTGTTAGTATGAATTTCGGATTGGTTCTCAATGTGACATAATCCTTTGAGAAATGTAAGAAAGGTTCTGAAATGGTGAAAGTCTGAATTTCACTAACCCTCCAGGCTGAAGTGAGAGCTAGTAAAATAGCCCCTTTCCAGGCTAAGAATTTCAGTTCAGCCTTATGGATAGGCTAGAACGGTCTCCTCATTAATTGGGACAAGACAATATTGAGGTCCCATTCGGGAGGCGAAAGTCGAATTGGAGGAAAGGCTCGAAACAATCCTTTCAGAAATTGTTTTGCAATAAAGATGAACATAGTGAAGGCTTGTTCGCACTTCTTCTGAATCGGGATATGGCGGCAAGATGTACCTTAACAGAAGAGAATACCAGACCCGCCTTGGCTAGAGCAAGTAAGTAAGGTAGAATATCCTCAGGTGGAGCTTGAAGAGGATGAATATTATTTGCTTCGCACCAGCAACAAAAGCGTTTCCATTTGAAACGGTACGTTCTGATAGTACTCTGAGCACAGGCCTGAGACAGAATTGCTCTACAGTCTTCAGAGATTTGGAGATCTTTGAACTCTAAGAAGTCAGGAGCCATGTGTGCAAGTGCAGCGATTGAGGATCCGGGTGCAGAATCTGACCTCCTTCCCTTGACAGCATGGAAAGAGTCGGTTTGAGACGAATTGGAGGTTGTCGAGATAACAGGAGCAGTTCTTGGAACCAGTACTGTCTCGGCCAGCGAGGAGCAATGAGGAGAAGAGTGCAATGTTCCCTCTTCATCTTCTACAGAATCCTTGGTATCAACGGTATCGGGGGAAAAGCGTACGCATAGATTCCTGACCATCTCATGGACAGGGCATTCCCTCTTGACCCCCGTTGTGGAAATCTGCTGGCGTAGAACAGGCATTTGCTGTTTTGTCTTGTCGCAAACAGATCCAGAGTTGCTGTGCCCCAACTTTGAAAGAGTCTGTTTACTGTTCCTGTTCTAGCTCCCATTCTTGGCAGCCTGTGAGGGATCTGCTGAGGTTGTCGGCTAAGGAGTTTTGAACCCACTTCACATGCTCCGCTCTGAGCGTTATGCTGTGCTGTATAATCCACTCCCACATCTCTTGAGCTTCCTGCGATAGTGATAGAGATCTTGTTCCTCCTTGCTTGTTTATGTAAAACATGCTGGTGGTATTGTCCGTACGCACCAATACTGATGAATTTGCAATTCTTGGAAGGAACGCTTGCAGAGAAAGGAAAATGGCTCTTAATTCGAGACTGTTGATGTGCTTCTGCTGATACAGATGAGACCATCGACCTTGAATCTGGAGGTCCTGAAGATGACCTCCCCATCCCTCCATTGATGCATCTGTAGTCAGAATGAATTCCGGGATAGCCTGAAGAAATGTGAGGCCTGGAGACAGATTGCTTTCTTTGGACCACCACTGGAGAGCTTGCCTAATTTTGGGTGTCACCTTTATGCGATCGTTGAAAGATCCTCCTAGATGTTGCCATTGTTGTTGTAATCCCTCCTGCAACGTCCTCATACTGAGTCTCGCAAAGGGAACTAGGTTGATTGCTGAAGAGCACATCCCTAGGAGAGACGCATACGACCAGACAGAAAGTGACTTTTTTTTCTGAGATCTGCTTTGCCAGTCTTCCAAGTCTGTCCTGACGCTCCTGAGACAGGAATGCTATCACTTTCGAGTGTCCAGAGAGGCTCGCAGAAAGGTTAATACCTGTAGGGGCTGTAATTGTGACTTTTTCGCATTTAGAGTGAGGCCCAGACTTGAGAATAGACACAGGGCGCTTTTGACGGCTTGTCTTGTGATCTGTTTCGATGGTCCTTTGAGCAACCAATCGTCGAGGAACGGGAAGACCTGTATTCCCTGGGACCTCAACGCTGCAGAAACTGGGGCCAAGCATTTTGTAAATATTCTTGGTGCCGACTTTAGCCCGAATTGAAGCACCTTGAATTGAAAGTGGACGCCAGCCACTGTGAATCGGAGGTATTTGCGATGTTTGGGGTGTATAGGGATATGGAAGTAGGCGTCTTCCAAGTCCAGAGAAGCCATAAAATCACCTTCGTTGAGACAATTGAGCACATCTGCCAATGTCACCATGCGAAAACTCTGTTTCTTCAAGAATTTGTTGAGCCTGCGCAGATCCAAAATCGGGCGCCACTCTCCCGATTTCTTCTTTTTCAGGAAGAAGCGAGAGTAAAATCATCTTCCCTTCTGCGAGATTGAAACCTTCTCTATCGCATTCTTGCGAAACATGTTTAAGGCCTCCTTGAACAGTAAGTGAAGACGAGGGGGAGGGGGACCCTTGGGCCGAGTCGTAGGCGTTTCTTCAGGAATTCCAGAGTGTGCCCTTTTCCCACTAATTCTAGGACCCACCGGTCCGATTTGATGTTCCGCCAATGATGGTAAAATGCAGAGATCTTCGCGCCGACAGGGAGGAAAGGATGTTGGACTGGCGTCCGGCAAAACTCATTGACGCTTGTTTGAATCTCGTCCTTGATTGTTTGCTCTTCGTCTTCCTCCCTGACGAGAGAAATTATTGGAGGTAGACTGACGATATGATGACTGGTAATACGGTTGCTTGTACTGTGATTGGTATAGCCGGTTCTGTTGGTTATGGTAACTTCCTCTAGAAGAAAAGCCACGACCTCTTGCTCCTCTAAAAGTACCAAGCTATTTTGCGGTATCCGTATCAGTTTTGATGGCAAGCAAGGCGTCATCTATGTGCTTACTGAAGAGCGAGTCCCCATCGTAAGCCATATCGAGGATTTTTGTTTGAACCTCAGGTCTGAAGGAGGTTGCTCTAAGCCAACCTTGGCGTCTGAGAACCGCAGCTCCCGCTAACTGACGAAATTAGTATTTGCAATGTCCAGGGCACAATCTATTATTTCTGAAGCTGCTCTTTCTGCTTCAAGCAGTATCTTACGTACCTCTTGTTGACGGTCCTTCGGTATCAACTCCAGGAATTCAGACAGCTCCGACCACATCTGTTGGTCATAACGGGCAAGAATCGCAAGAGAATTTTCTGCCTTGATAGAGGATGCTGCGTTGATGGAAAACTTCTTGCCTATTAAGTCCAATCTTCTGCCTTCTTTATCCGGCGGCGTTGAGATCGGAGTGGACGGATTCTTGGACCTCTGTAGAGCCGCTTGAGATATCACAGAGTCCGGACGAGGGTGACCCACCAAACAAGATGGAGTCTCTGGTGGAGCCCTGTACTTTTTCTCTATACGAGGAAGGACTGCAGGGATAGAAGCGGGTGTCTTCATAATCTTTAGACCTTCTTGCCAAATTAAGTCTATAATGGGTATGGCCCTTGTGATCCTTCTATACCCTTCTTTAAAATCATGTAGGAAACAGTCTGACTGCTCAATGGTAACTGGCAGTTCAAACCTTGTAGCAGCCCTTTGCATGATATTATGAAAGCCTCCAATGTCCTCCGGCGGAGAATCAGAGGGCTGTGGCAAAGGAGGTGAAGGCATGGGTATTATGTATTCATCCCATGGATCCGTAGGCGTGTTGTCTTGAGGCAGCTCACCTTCCTCTCTTCCATCTTCATCCGAAGAGGAGGTATCCCCTTTTGGCGCGGGTTCTTCAGTGTGTCTTGGTGACACAGGAGGCTGCAGTGGAGGAGGTGCAGGTACGTCCGCTGGTACCAGAGGTACACCTTGCGTGGACGGTGTCGGTGGGAACCTCTGGCGATAGTCTGCCAACATGGCTTGCAAATCCTGTATCAAAGAAGGAGGTAGATGACTTGTCTCCTCCGAACGTGGAGGTCTATATGGTTGTCTATAGAAAGGTGTAGATAATTCCTCTTGGTAGTAATGCTCTTGCATATCCTCTTCGTCCTCCTGATCCTGGCATTTTATGTGTAATTCGGATGGATGGCGAGCAATCCCAAAGGGACCTTCATTATCTCCGTCATCCTCCTCAGAGTCCTCTTCTTCCACATAAGACTCTTAGATCTGCGATGTCAGCAGTGGGGAAATATTAGAGTAGTCCTGCCTATGATAGGTCTTGAGCTGAAAGTGTGTATAGGCCACAGATGAGACATGAGACACCTGAGGTGGAACAGGCCAGGGTCTTGTTGGCGGAGTTTTGGTAATAGCTGAACTCCTTGAAGATTTAGGCGTCTTAACAAGTTGCGCTGAAGGCGGCTGGCTTATTGGCAGAAGCGCCGTTGACGAGCTCGTCGTCGATGGGGTCATCGATGGAGTCGTCGTCGAAGGTGGTACTGTGGATGGACTCTTCATCGACGGGGCCGTCGTCGACGGGGCTGTCGTCGACGGGGTCGTCGTGGACGGACTCTTTTTCGACGGGCTCTTCGTCGACAGGTTCTTCGTCGACGGGGCCGTTGACATGGCTGACGTCGACGCCGTCGTCGTCGACGGGCTCTTCGTTGACGATGATTTCGCCGTCGACTGGACTTTTATCGTCGATGACTTCGTCGGCGAAGGTATAGTCGTCGATGGAATGGTCGACGATGATTTTTCGTCCTTAGTCCCTGAAGATTTCTTAGAGGAAATTGTAGCTGAAACAATAGGTGAGGTAATGGCAGATGTAGATACCGTCACCGCAAACCTTGAAATGGCAGAAGTCACAGAGACTGTGTGAAAAGACACCAGGGAGACAGTCTTAGTCTGGGCTTTACTCACAGTTTTTGATGAAGATCCTGGAGAAGCTGGGGATTCCGTAGGAGGAGAGGACAACCTCCTTGAGGGTTCAGACACTCCATGAGAGGATTTGCGATGTTTTTGCCTCTCAGGAGAAGAACTATGTCTTGATCTGGCTCTTTTGCTGGATGTTGAAGCCTTGTCCTCATCATCTGTGGAAGATCATTTGAGCCAAAGTTGAACCCTTGCCTCCCTGTCCCTGATGGTTTTGGCAGGGACAGGGCAAATTCTACAATTCTTCACAACATGAGAGGGATGTAGACAGTAGATGCAGTCTTTGTGCTGATCATCTACATGGGGACCCTCTTCTTATCACAGGTCCTGCAGGCCTTGAAAAGAGCTTTCTTCTCAGACATTTTGAAGAAACAAGGTTGAAAAACTGAGTAGGCACTCAGGGAGACTCCCTTCCACATGACATGCGATGAAAATCTTAGGAGAACTGCCTCTGTTGGGAAGGTTCTAGAGGGTGCTCTCAGCTGATTGGTTGGGACTACTTTTCAGTCCTTTTTACATACTGAGGTAGATAGGCTGCTACGTTTTGGGCCTAGTTGGGCCTATAGTCTTTTCAGCCTACTACAAATAATTTTCTAAGGCACTGCTATTGTATATATTATTACCGTGGGACTTCCGCCTCGACGACGGGGACTGATTCAGGCATGTGAATCTATGAAAGATACCCCAATACTGGATAAGAGGTAGATACCACAACACGTAGGTACTACTGTAAAAACAAAAAAGTGTACTACAAAATGCAGTTTGTGAATAGCGTCCATTGTGTTTGGGTTATGAACGCTAATCTAATCAGCTGAGATGAATTCATCAATATTAAGCAAGATTGCTATAACCCCTTTTAGTCTTCCTTTTGGTCCTCTTGTTGGCAACTTCATGAACAGGGTGAAGCTGTGAAAAATAATGTTGTCAGAGATCCATGCTTCCTGAAGCACAAAAGTATCTGTTTTATGCCACATTCTGGAAATTGTAGTAAAGCAGCACCAGTCCGGAAGCAATTACCTGCAGCGTCCGCGGATGGCTATAAGCCATTAAGAAGAAGAAACTAGGGCTTCACTGAAGATGCAAAGTCTGTTGACTCGCAATTTTTTGATTTTTTTTTCAAACACAGAGAACACAAGCTTTGCTAACTACATAGCTTGTGAAGTTTAAAAGATCAGGACATGTTTAGCACCCATTCGCGCTTGCAGGAAATCATCCCTGATGTCACGATGGACCGCAAGGTGCAGGGGGTGGGGTTGTACTATTTGCTGCCGCCCCATCAGATTCCCAACCCCTGGCATACACATAAAGCTATTCCTTTCCCTCTTCCAGCTATAGCGACCCATCCCTCTTCCAAGGTCCCTGTGTGTGAGCCCATGCCCCCTTGCATCCTATCTGATTGTATCGTAGAGGTCCAGCATTCCGAGCTAAGACAACATCACAACTGTCCCCTACCACATCGACAGTCAAGCCTTAGTGGACACAACTGTTTTTCAGCCACAGGATGTTCAGCCTTTCACAGGTGAATCATCTTGTGGTGGGAATTAAGCCCAATTTCGCTGAAGGTCAGATGGTGAATCTTAAATTCAGTTAAGTCATAAAACTTCCCTTGCTTCCCTAAATAGTTTTCCTAAAGGTTTTTTCCGGCCTCTAGTAAAAACTATAATGGAATATGCGTGTTGTGGACACACTCCACATAGACAGCTCATTTACCACCTTCAATGTGGCTATTTCGATCCCTACCTCTTTTGCAGACTCAATTCCTGTTGACAATTATCCCAGTATCTCTATAGGCCATTGCTTCTTTGATGCCAAAGTGTCAAGTTATTCAGATGAGCAATGTTCCTTAGTGAAAGACATCTGGATTTCTAAGTTTGGCTATTAATATCTCATTGTATCGTGTGCTCCATATTCACTTGCCTTGATCATTTTGTGTTCTATGTAATTCTCTAGATTGACAAGAGGATCCTGGATGACATGAATTGTCGCAATCCGAAGTACCCTTACAAAGACACCTTTGAAAGCCTACTGAAGTTTATCAGGAACATGGGTGCTCACTTTCAGGAGAAAAAAGAAATGTAAGCAATGAACGTGTGTTTGTGATAAACCTACCCAACCCTCCGACCATTTGTGTTGTTGGGTGGATGGAATTAGCTTTGTGTATTTCTATGATTATCAGTACAACTGGTGGTGTGAAGTCAGGAGATGGCTTGAATGCACTTTTTCTCCAGCGGTTCACGTTAAGATCTGTTTCATGGTGGCTAGTCATAAGCTTTTGCTATGTGGGCACCATCATGGACTTTTGGTGCACAAATACTATTGCTCTTGTCCTAATCCAAAATGTGCTTATTTAGCCAAGGGCAGCAGCACATGCTTCTATCAATAATCACAAAGAACAGTTGATGGAAAGAATGCAGAACAATGTCATACATTCACCCCAGTACAGAGATCTGGGCCTAAATCCATCGTTTTTTTGCCCACCATGCCATTTTAGTTTGAACCCAGCCATCTGCAAATTAGTCTTGACCCTTTGCCTCATGGGAACAGTCCAGCCCTGATTCCAGTGGCAAGGAGAGCACAGGACCCACGTCTGGGCATACGCGTCCCAATTGGGGTGACAAATGCAAAAAGAACATTTGATAGACAGAATGCAGAACAATTTCATACATTCACCCCAGTACAGAATTCTGGTCCTAAATCCATAGTTTTTATGCATGCCATTCCAGTTTGAATCCAGCCCTATGCAAATCAGTCTTGACCCTGTGCCTCATGGGAACAGTCCAGCCTGAACTGCCAAGCCAGGTCCTCCCTGGACAGGAAACAAGCATCTTAGGACTGGTTTCGTTGTGTCACCCCTCATCAGCCAGAATAGCGTGATTTCAGTGGCAAGGAGAGCACGGGACCCACGTCTGGGCATACGCGTCCTACTCGGGGAGACAAATGCAAAAAGAAGAGTTGATGGATAGAATGCAGAACAATGTCATACATTCATCCCAGTACAGAGATCTGGGCCTAAATACATCGTTTTGTATTCACAATGTAATTACAGTTTGAACCAAGCCATATGCAAGTCAGTCTTGACCCTGGGCAATTTTGCAACTTTGGTTTTGGGTAATTCACAGTTTTAGTTGGGTCTTTATCTGCTTTATTTGGGACTGGGACCGGTTTCAAAGGGGTATGAACAGCCTTTTTTAGATCTTTTGTGGCCTCTTTAATTTCCCCCATAACTTGCTCCAAAATTCCTAGTTGTAAGCCTAATCTTTTTAACCTTTCTGCTATTGGTAGTATAAGAGATTTGAATGTTCCATATTACTCATTAGGTCAGTAGTGGACGCATCTTTTGGTGGTATGTGCGGAGGTGTAACAGCTACTGGAACTAATGATGGATCATCCACTACGCCTTTATTACTCCCAGAAGAAATGTTGGTATTTTTATTTTTATTTTTATTTTTATTCTGGGCACTACCTCTTTTCCGTCTTTTCTTTGGTGGTGGTCCCGGAATAGGGGTTGACTTAATTGATTTTTTTGCCTTTTGTTTGGTTTTGCTTCTTGGTGGTGTAATGTCTAACAGTAATTCTTCCTTGAGGGTTGAATTAACAGAGAGTATTGAAACATGTAATGTGGGAGAGCTAACTACTGGCAGGGTGGGAGATCTATCCTGAAAAATTAGTGGGATACTATCTGCAGGGGATACAACGGGGCCCTCTTTGTCATAGATAGAATTGGCGACTGGGGAGATGGCCTGCGATAGCAGGCCCATAGACGAGCGTTTATTTTTCAAGAGCTCCACTGAGCGGCGTCTTGCTGCCCGGTGTTCAGCGAGCATTATCTCCCTATCTGCATCATTACCAATCCTAAATATATAGTTATCTAATGGGCCTCGGGTGGTTCCTCCTAAAGGAGGCATTGCTTCTTTTTGTGTCCCTGGCATTGTTATGAGTTATGAGTTATTTCACGGAACCAGGTTAACTTCCGTTAGTCAATGGCAGCTGTTAAAACACGACCAATGTCGAGCCAGCCCTTTATAACTTAACAACAAGGTGAATGTTATATTAGGTCATCTTACTTTGTGCATGTGGTAGCAGTCCCAGTACGTCTTAAACTCCTGTTTGCCGATCGGGAAAGGTAAATAAAAGAGAAAGGGCCCAGCCCAGCCTCCTTCGGCCTCTGAGGGCCTAAGAGGGCCCACCCTTTGCCCGGGCTTAGCCCGGCGACCGCCCGCGCGCGTCCCGCGATGCGCGGGTCCAGTGGTGATTTTAATCACCTGGTGCTCTATGCTGGGCGTGGCGGGTGATTGTCAGAGCTCTGCTGAGCCCCCTGGGACTCGTAGTCCTTTCCTCCAGATTCTGCTCAAGTCTTTGGTCCTGCGAGCGTTTCCCGCAAAGCGGGAAACGCGAGAAGTGAAGGCACAAGATCACAGGCTCACAGGTTACAAAAGTCCTCCAGAGGGGTTTTCGAATCAACCCCAGTCCGTTTCCTCGCTCTTGCCACAGACTTATAGTCTCTATCCGCGCTGCAAGGTTTTTTATTAAAATAGCTAAACTTCCGAAAAAGATTCGCTACAAGACACATCAGAGGCTAGGAGAAAGAATACGTTTATTTTACCATACTAAGGCGAGTACAGGAAGTCATGAGTTTTTGAAACTCATGGAGTGCAAAACATATTAGAAATAGTCAGAGAAGATTTTTGGGAAAGTAAAGGCTTTAAGGAGCTAGGTAATTTTCTGGTTGTGGGGAGATGCATAAAATGGCAGGAGATTCAGGTTAGATGATGAACCAGCTGAAATTTGTATTTTTTTTAGCTTTCTTCAGATTATGCAATTGGTGAAGAAATTCTGTTTTCCACTGAGTGCTTCGGCCTCTCTATTGCCAGTTCTTTTAAGAGCTAAATTAAGGGGTGTTGGAAACTGGTATAGATTATTGCTGGACCAACAGGGATATCCTGTGGTAATGAGGTTTCTAGATAAAGTCTCCCAAGAAACTCAATGTACGTTCTTAGAATTAGAGTGGCACGAGATCTCATTACAAGGCCACAAATTACAAAGAGCGGCTAATTTGAAAAGAATGGCTTTTTTATCCCACTGAATGTCCTATTACACACTGGCTACCCTACATAAGATGTATCCCGAGCTAGAGGACAAGGGCTTTCCTTGTCAACAGACTAGGGCTGGGGGACTTGCTTCATATAATTTTTACTTGTCCGTCTTTAACCCAGTTTTGGGAGGAAGTATTTTCCGCTGTCAATGAAAATGTATGGAGAAAACTTAAACCGGAACCAGAGATAGCATTAGTTTGATCAAATACTCCAAACCCTAGAGGACATACAATATTTTTTGTGATCTCTGCTTTGTTGGCCCGCTCCCTGATCCTTTAGAATTGGAAGACAACGAAAATACCAACCCTTCTTGATTGGTATAGAAAAATGCAATGTACTAAAACCTTTGAGGAAATTTATGCAAAAATTGGGAATAGTTCCAGCGATTTAGATCTAATGGGAAGAGTTGAGTGAATAAGTGGGAAAAATGTTCCTGTTTTACAGCTGAAATGTTATTATGCACTGCACTTTATTCTATACATCTAGGGACTAGCTCCCCCCTCTGGGAATTTTTTTTGTTTTTAGCTATTTGATTATGGTAAAATGTTATTATGCACTGCACTTTATTTCACCATGTATCTAGAATGTGAGGGATTATGGTACCATGGTTCTGCACAGCACTTTACTGCTTCTTTTCTACATCGCAACCTCTTTAATAGGTATTTGAGAAAAATCTATAGATGAGAAATTTGGGGAAGGGATCTTAGATATAAGTTAAGAGGATGGATCATATTTTATTTATTCGAATTAATTACATCTGTTGGTATGGTTGAAGATATGCATTGTAACTTTTAATTCTGCTCAATAAAAAAATTTATGCAAGCAGTCATACAGTTTGTGCTCTTTATTTAGGGTTTTGAAAAAAATGTTCGCTGTTCATCACAGTTGCTTTCTACTCTTTCAGCATAAAGGAGATCATCAAAGACCCTGGCGAATACTTCCTGAATTTGTTTCCTGATCTGACCCTGTACATCTATGAAACCATACGAGTCTTGGAAGACAAGAAACGTTTATTGGACCCTTATGGGATTTCTCTGCCGACATGATCAACACCAGAAGAATATAGACTATTAGTAACTAACAACATGATATGAAAAGCTTATTTCAAACTGCAGGTGTTATTTTCTTTTGTAAATTTATAGGTAAGTCTGGAGTAAACCACACATACTCACAAGAATGCTTTCTTAATCAAGTCTAAATTCTTTGTACATTGCTTAATCTTCCCCTGATGAGGCTGCAGTCCAGTATGGGAATTTGTGTGTACCAGAATGCTAAACAGCATAGTAATCTGTCTTGTGCCTTGAACCTCAGAGAGTAAAATAATATATTGACACCAAAAGAATCTGGAACACCGTACTGTCTGCCTGCTGATGCTACTAATAGTAAATGTTGTGGTGAAAATAGTACACACTCACTACAGAGGCCCACCAGATCAACACACCAATGTTTTCAGGTACCATCTTTTTTTGAGAGTTTAAAGGGAAATTTCGAGTGGAGGGGGTTCTGGACATTTTGGGCCTCATTTATGAGAAGTGCTGAATTGCTTCTTGAAAGCAAAACATGTTACATTATTTACACCGCAGCTGATCCACAAAAAGTGACGCAACGACGGCGTAAAAGTGACGCAGGGGCTCATAAATAACCCCCTTTGATTACAAGTCGTTGTTATCTGGGGTGTTGGTTCAGTTGGTTTAGTGAAAGCAAAAGTTGACTACAGCCCCCAGAATGCATTAGATTGTCATATGACGCACGAAAATGAGTTGCCCTGGCCTCATGGAGCGAAGAGGACAGCTTTAGATGGAGGTGGAATGTGCCTATTTTGCTTATGAGGAAAGTGTGTGGTCTTTATGCATATATATCACTGCACCTATATATGTATTCTGGTGTGTGTGAGAAATAGAGAAAGAAATGGCGTTCACTCCCTTTGCTGTATCTGCACCATGGGGTGGAATGCTTGATTGCTGCTGCACATGATGTTCCTGGTCTGTTTGTGACAGAAACGTGTGCTGTGATTGCATTTCGAAAGCACTCCATGTGTGACAGAAGTGCTTGCCTTTTAATGCTTTTTTCCTTGCTAATGGCTGCATTTCTAGTGACTTTCATGTCTCAGCAGAAATGTATTTAAGTCGTCTTAGCTAAGATTTCAGTTATTATCATAAATCAGCAATTCTACATCAGGTCACGGAAAATCTGGGACGATTTCCATTAACAAAAGTTTGGTGGTAGTCAAATGCAAGTACAAGTGGTAATAAAAGGTAGGGTATTTCCTATTCCACCACAAAGTTCTCTACATTTATAGTCTCTTGAACTGTTAACCTAGGGAAAATGCTCATCTCCTTACTACGGTAATGTTATCGGCACACTTTGGTATTATCTTTGCTTTTAGTGGGCAAGTTTAGATGGAGAGGGGGTCTCTGTCCTGTACAAGATGGGAACGTGAGGGGAAGCTTTTCAGACCCTGGTCAGGAGATCGGAAAGCAAACAGTGGATGCTGGGTCCCACTGTGGTGGTTCAGTTTGTTTGCCACTGATGTCCTGTGGTATGGACTACTGTGGTTTTGTAAACAAGGATAAGTACAACTGTCTCCACATTTGACTCTCGTGGTAGCAAAGGTGAGAAATCCAAATCTTCACAGGGAGGTAGAGTCGGGCACAAGAGCTCAGAAGTCAACAGTCAACCAAAAGACACAATAAAGGTACTGCCCAGTCAAGTGCTTATTGTTTTATGAAATAAGGTGTTTTAATCTTACAAAAAAATAAATACTACACAGTTAAATAGGAATCAAATTTACAGGGTTGTAAGCTCAGGTACCGTCTTTAATATAGTGGTACAGATCCTCTAAGTACTCTCTCCCGGTTCTAGGAGATGTCTAATATCTACTGTTCAACAGGATGAAGTGGGAAAGGCATGAATTAAGCATAGGTGCAGATCACTTCTGTTTACCCCAGTGGTTAGAGGTGCAACTCAGATCAAACGTTCTCATCCTAGATGTTAATTTGTCCTAAGTCCTTGTGCCGCAATCCTCAGTGCACCTTTAGTCACTTTTTTCTGTTCACAGACTAAGCTTATGATTGATTGATTGACTAATTTGTCCTCCTATTTATCAGCAATGCAGAGATCCTCTTCTCCAGCATCGGTAGTGGCAGCACCAGTTCTCAGATCCTCTGTGGACTGCTAGATGATACAGCCGGGCTCTTATTTGCAATGTCTTGGTGCACTTCACCTGGCTATTCCTGCTTCCCTCTCTATGTGTTCCTCACATTGGGAGCATACTGTGCCTCTTCTCCTGAACCTTATCTCCTGCTTCCTTCTCTCAGCATACAGACAGGCTTCTACTTAGTAGGCAGTCTGTCATCTCCTCCAGCAGAAAGTGCAGACTTCAGGTGAATGTCAGTCTCCCAGAACTGAGGGCATGTCATGCAGACACCAACCATTGTCACATAGTAGTTCGGTGAGTTCCCTTTGGATCACTCTTTTCCTTGGCCATGAAGAACTTGGAACAGGAACAAAATAAGGTGGTGTTCAGGTTGCTCATCGAATACAGCATTTTGTGCTAGGTGAAGGCTTTAGGGTACCCATAGGACTGGCTCCAGGGAGGAATTTCCAAAACAAGGGCACAATGGATTTGAGATCTCTGCTTCTGGCTGCTATCAGCCTTCCTATAGAAGTAATCAGGGACAGACAAAAGGGCAGGCTTGCTTAGAAACTTCCTCACCTTGAACAACATAAACTGTAGCCCCACCCTTCTACCATCTACCAAATGGAAATGCTCTGCAGCCTTTTACTAACAAGCTCCTCATTGAATTTCCAAAGGTAGTGCTGGCTCCATCCTACTCGCTTGACTGTCTGAATCTGCACCCTCCGGCCACAGGAATGCAAACAATACATTTCCACTGTTGGAGGAAGCTATGTCTATCATCCTCCATCTTGCCCCATGCTAAACCAGGGGCGTGCAAAATGGATCCCACTGGTCCAGGTATCAGTGGAGGCTGGTGAAGTTTGAAAGTAACGGGACGTAAAATAGTAGATTGCCTTCTGGGGCTGGTACCGACGTTGAGCGCTGCATAAAAAGCTTGAAGCTGAGCAGGGGACACTCTGGCTCCCGGAAAAGGAGGGAAGCAAAGAGCCGTCCAAGGGAGCAGGCTCCGAAGACGGAGTGGGAGAGCGACAACGCTCCTGGTCCCTTATCGCATTGGCCGACGGATGCGTCGAAGGTGAAGAGTGACAGTGCTTTTTCACTTTCTTTTTGTGCTTCAACTTACCCGAGGAGTGCAAAGACTTGGATGATGAATGGTGATGGGGGCACCGCAACCGGTCCCGATGAAGTATTTAGGGGTTCCCAAGGCCTACACGCTCCGGAGATAACCCACTTACACTCAAGAACTGTTGGCACGGAAACTGTAAAATGCAAAGAACAAGTTTATTAAGACCCCATGGGGTGGTGGTACACTCAAACAGCACCCTTCGGTAATGCAAGAGGTATCACACCGAACATCGGTGCGACCTCATATTATATACAGTTTTGGGGCAATAAAAGATAGGCGGCACAAGTTAAGACACATTTTCGAGACATATATGGTCATGTTTTGGAATACTGCCAGCTCATTGGAGGGGGCACAACTCCGCTGGTCAGTTTGATGCACATTCCTGAAGGTTTACGGGTCAGTGGGAGCTGCGCATGTGCGGCTTGACCAGTACTAAAAATAGCCTGTTGCTGGGCAGATAAGCGTGGTCAGTGGAACGGACAACGGACTAAAGGGCACGTCGGCCACGAGGCCGCTCATGATCTAAGATGGCCGCCGTAACATTCAAAATGGCGTTCATCATATATAGCCAAGTTAAGGAGGACAACGTGTAGGTTCAGCTAATCGCTAATGCGAACGGGCCAATTACGACAGACGACCCTTTTAGCGTTTAGCTGAATCTACCTCATAATGAACATAGTCAGGATGTTCGTCCTCGATGTCTATTAACATAATTTGTGTCACCTCTTTGTGTAGCATCATTTTGTCATGGGCAAGAGCTCGCCTCGATGGTAAGCAAGCTGATAGACACATTGAACATAAGGCAGGGCCACATTGAATACACAAGCATATAAAGAACATTGCTCCCACAAGTATGCAGAGAATTGTCAACAGTTTCCAGCCCCACGTCGCAATCATGGACCAGAACCATCCTGAAAGTGTCCAAGTCCCATTGTCTGGGTGTATCTCAGCAGCTATTTTATGAAGTTTGGAAATAGCATCATACACAGATGGAGAATTGTCCGGGACGTATACGCAACAGCTGCTTCCGATAATTCTACATGTCCCCCCACGATCGGCCAAAACAACGTCCAAAACCATTCGATTTTGGAGGGTGACAATTCTGGAAATCTGTAGTTCCTCGGTAATATTCCCCAGGGCAACGGCAGTGTCATTCGCAACAGCCTCGACAACGCGTGTCAGTCGTCTTATTTTCCGGCTGTTCAATGCAGCCCCCACAAAGGAGAATAGTCCCAAATTAAAATCCACATACTGTTGTAAGGCAGTGTCCGTTTGATTAATGTCCTCTAGGGCAACAGTTCGCTTAACCCTGTTCAGAACGAAATCGTGGTACAATGTGTAATCATTGTGGTACATTGGAGGGGCAATGAATACCGGAGGTAGCACAAACGATACGTAGCACGTGCCCAACCACCCCACTGGAAGCTGATGGTACCCCTTCGTTCCACAGATAAAGTAGGTGTTTCGAGATGCAACAAATGAAATGCCATTCGGGCTATCAAACGTAAGAGTAATATTACATTCGCTTTTCCCCACTGCAATCGTGCCCTTGTTTCTAATACATAAATCGGCTTTTGTAGCAATGACATTTATGACATGAGCACTAGATACATTCACATTTCGCTGATTGCTATATACACGTGGAGCAGATACATTGTCAGGCCTGTACTCTTCCCATTCGAAACGTGTGCCCTCAGCCCGGGGAAACCCATCCTTGTCATGGGAACATACTTTATTCAAACGGAAAAGCACCCCCCCTTTAGTTGGCCATCTCAGAGTAAAGAGGAGGGTGTACCAAGCGTTGCATGACCCATTGTGCGAAAACGGGAGTGGGATAAGTGGGGTGCCCCCTCTCTTCTGGTGCCCAGGCAACATCCCACACACCCAGCAATTAGAGGTATTGGTCATATTATGCGTGTGGTGAAGAATCTGAATGAAGCTGTTATTTAAGTACGTTTGGCGATGGCGCTCTTCATGGAAAGGCAATGTAAAAAGAAAATGTTCAGACGGTGCTGGGGTAGTCGGCAGCAAATGTTCACGTACAGGCACCACAAGTTCGACTACCCAGGCTATAACAGCAATCACCACAATAGTCAAGACAAAGAGAAAGGCACCCAATATTTTCTTGTCACGAGATGCCGTTGGTGCCATAGTTCAAGAAAGTTTGTGCAAAGTCTCAAGTGGCACAAATTATTCACAATGTTTTCACAAATTGTCTCAGATACACGTGCGTGTATACCTAAAAAAGAAAAATGCGGTGCTGAACTCCGAGGTAGCCATTGTTTTCTTCTCCGGGCCAAGACGGGTGTCGCTACTCTGGCAGAACTGATCCCCCCCCCCTTGGAATTCCCGGTTTCCGTTTCACAAACCTGGAGCGGTAACCAACCAGTCATTAAAAAGGAACAAAAATCTTCTTATCGTGGGCGTAGATCGTAACGCTCTCTTCCGGTAGCAGATTGGTCCGGGAAGGCTCCCTCCACTTCGGCCGACGTCACAGCTGGGCTCTTTTCTTTCTCCAAGATCTCCTTATAATCAGTCAACACAGCAGGAGTCACCAGATCCGGAGAGACACGGCGACAATGTGTCGAATGCACCCACCGCTTCCTGTTCGTCACTCGTACTGCGGTGCGGGTCGCCAGGAGGACCTGCTCGGGGCCCTTCCACCTGGGCTCCAAACTGCTTGCTCTTTCAAACGAACGGACCATTACATGGTCCCCAGGGCGAAGATCGTGGCCTTCTCCAGTGGAGTTATCAGGGAGCGCTTCTCGAACCTGTTGATGAATAGAGAGCAAATCATTTGTTAATCGTGCCAAATAATCATTCATCATAACACAAGGCACATCATGTATTAATCGCGGCTTGGGCACCCCCCAGATATTCATAGGGCGGCCAAACACCACCTCATAGGGCGTAAGGCCGGTTCGTGAGTGGGGTACTGATCTGAGAGATAGTAGTGCTAGCGGCAACGCATCTGGCCACTTCAACGATGTAGACGCCACAATTTTGGCCAGCTTAAGCTTCAACGTGGCATTGTACCGCTCGACCAAACCTGCTGACTGAGGGTGGAATACAGCGTGGAACTTTTGCTGAATCCCTAACCCCTTCAGTACATATTCCACAATCTTTCCAACAAAATGGGGCCCATTATCGCTCCACAAAAATTTGCAAACTCCAAAGCGAGGAAAGAATTCCTTAAGCAACACCTTAGCTGTTGTCAAAGCCGTATTGTCTTTTGTGGGGTAGGCCTCAACCCATTTGCTAAAAGCGCACACCACCACTAGGACGTACTTCAGGTTGTTGCAGCGCTCGAGTTGGATGTAATCCATTTGAAGCACTTCAAACGGTGCAGAAGGTGGAACGAACCCTCCTTTCGGAGTATGGGTCCCCTTCCCAGGATTGTGTTGCAAGCATACCAGGCAGGTCTGCACTACTCTCTTTGCGGTATTCGCAATCTCAGAATGTTCCCAAACTCGTGTTAAAAGACGAGTGATTGCAAGAGCTCCGACATGGGCCAGTCCATGTGTCATCTGGACCATCGCCTGTAAGTAAGCCGCAGGCAATTTCCACTTCTCCATGTCTTTGCTTCTCCAACAACCTTCATCATCTAGCACCCCATCTGCTGCCCAAGCCGCAAGTTCAGATTCTGTGGCTGATTTTTGAATATCCCGTATCTCTGCTCTAACATCACTCCATCTCTCAGCTTGTGATTGTACCACGTACATAGGGGAGCTAGTTCGGGACATAGCCGTCTGCCTTGCTATGCTGTCTGCAAAGGCATTTCCTTGACCCACTTTGTCCGTAATCTTCTTATGGGCACTGCACTTTACTATCGCTACTTTTTTAGGACTGAGCAACGCATTTAGGAGATCACGCACTAGCTCTCCGTGCATAATGTGCTCCCCGTGTGATGTCAGGAACCCGCGTTCCCTCCAAAGAAGCCCGAAGTCATGGGCCACTCCAAAGGCATACCGGCTGTCCGTGTATATATTCACACATAATCCGGCACTCAATTCGCAGGCTCTTGTTAAAGCTATCAGCTCTGCTGCCTGAGCCGATTTTTGTGGTATTCTAGCTGTTTCGACCACCGTCTTAAGAGTCGTGATCGCATATGCTGCGGAAGTCGTACCATCTGGCAGCCTCAAACACGATCCATCAACCCACAGTTCCCCATCCACATCTGGAAGTGGCACATCCTGTAAATCGACACGACCCTTTGTCTGTTCCTCAGTCAGGAAAACACAATCATGATGTTTTTCTTCCTGACCCTCCTCGGCCGGATAGGGCAATAAAGTCGCAGGGTTCAAAGTAGCGCAGCTTTTCAATGTTATGTGTGGCGCTAAGAGTGTCAGCTCGTATCCTGTAAGTCGTGCACTCGTGAGGTATTGGGTCTTTGTTTGGTTTAACAGGGCATCTACTGCATGAGGAACTAACACCAACAATTTGTGTGATAACACTATGCCCTCACTCTGTCGTATGGCTACTGCTGTTGCCGCTACCGCTCGAAAACACCCAGGCAGCCCTCGTGCTACAGGATCCAAAATGGCAGAGAAGTATGCACATGGTCTCTGCTTATCCCCGTGTAACTGCACTAACACTGACAACGCACACCCATCATTCTCGTGTACGTACAATGTGAAAAGTTTCGTGTAGTCTGGTGTCCCTAACACGGGTGCGGAACAAAGGGCCTGCCTCAACTGTTCAAAAGCTCTCTGACATTCATCTGTCCACTCAAGAGGCATCGGTGTGGCTTTGGACAGTAATGCTAGCAAAGGTTTTATGATATGTGAAAAACCCATGATCCATTGCCTACAAAAGGACGTCAACCCTATGAAGGCACGCACATCTCTCTGCGTGCGGGGGACTGGTGTATCTAAAATTGCTTGAATTCGGTCAGATGTTAATGCCCGCCCCTCCTTAGACAACAGATGACCGAGGTAGGTCACCTGGGGTCTACAGTATTGAAGCTTTTTCTTGGAAACCTTGTGATTGTTTTGTGCCAGAAAGGAAAGCAACGCAAGCGTACTCTGTTCACATTGTGCATAGGAGTCGGCGGCAAGCAGAAGGTCATCCACGTACTGGATGAGCGCAACGCCAGACTGCAATTTAAAGGAATCTAGTTGACGTTTCAAAGCCTGGCTGTAGATGCTAGGGCTTTCAGTATATCCTTGGGGAACACGACAAAATCTATACGATTTATTATTGAGCGTAAAACCAAACAGATATCTACTATCTGGGTGAACAGGGATGGAAAAGAACGCATTCTTTAAGTCAATAACGCTAAAGGTGGTGGCCGTCGGTGGAACCAAAGTAAGCAAAGTCGTGATATCGGACACCACTGGGTATTGGGGAATGACAATTTTATTTATTTCACGCAAATCAATAATAAACCGATAGATCTTGCCATCTGAGTCTCTATTAAGAATCGGTAGAATAGGGCTGTTACAGACATTATAAGGGACCTCCTCCACCACCCCTGCAGAAATCAAATCCTGAACAATATGTGTCAATGCAATTTCACCTTCCTTCGAGATCTTATACTGTGGCACTCGTGGTAGAGGGGCCCCCTCCTTTACAGTAATGTGTATTGGTGGAATGCGCATCTCTCCCACATCCGTATCTGAGGTCGCCCACAACGTGTGCGGCAAAGAGGCCAAAGCAGGGATGTCTAGAATGGCATAAAATCTGTCAGGGTCAGGGCAATCATCAGGGTCAGGGTAGTTGTCGTTCAGAATAACCCGCACTCCCTCTGGAGCGCAGCGTATTGTTGCTCGAAAATATTTAAGCAGATCAATGCCCAGGATATTGTCTGGGGTATGGGGTGATAACAAAAATTGGCCAAAACTAAAGTATTTGTCAATGCATAGTGCAAGGGGCTTGGACAATGGGCTGGGGGAGGGTGTGCCATCAAACCCTACACACGTAATCATTTCGCCAGACAGGGGAGCCCTCGGAACCAAGTTTTTCGACAGAGCACTACGAGTAGCTCCTGTGTCGACTAGAAATTGATCAGTAGAACCCAAAATACCCGCTGTTACATATGGACCTTGCTGATCTACCGGCACTTCAACTGATTCCTTACCCCATCCTACGCAATCCTATGCATGCACATAATCCTGATGTTCCACATTCTCTCCTTCCGAAATCTGATATTGAGTCCGTCTATCAAACGTATTTCGTTCGTCCTGGCCACGGCCCCTCTCCTCAACCTGTCTACGATCACCTCCGCCACCTCTCATTCCAGTATAACCTCCTCTTGACCTTCCACTGCCTCGACCACGCTGACTACGCTGTTCACGAAGTACCGGACAATCTTCGGCCCAATGCCCAAACTCCTTACAATAAGCACACTGATCCTCCGCAATGTCCGTACGACCATACGATGCGTTACCTCCACCTCGTCTACCTCTATCATTCCCTCTACCCTGTGTTCCCCGAACCTGCGCCAACATCACCTTCGTTTTCAATTCCTTCGCCTTTTTCTCTACACTTTCTTTAGCCTCCACTTCCTGCCGCTCATAATACTGAGCCATAGTTAACAAGGACGCAGGGGTCGCCGTGGCCCAGGAACTTTCACTCGACTTCAATCGCTTTGCAATCTCTGGTAGGAGATTAGCCACATACTTATCTACAAACAAATGCCGACCCGTATCGTCTGTTAAAGATTACCACTGTAATCATGAAAGGCCTCCTCGAAGCGCGTAAAGAAATCTGAAACCGTTTCATCGGGTTTCTGTTTGCACGACGTTAACATAGTCCAGTCAATCTTTTTGGAGGGAACAAGCGTTTTCAATTTATCCAAAATAGCTGCCGGAAGGTCTAATATTAGCTGACAAGGCTTACATGCTGGTTCTCTATCTAAATCTGCAGCATTTATTTCTTTCCATGTCCCCCCTAAAATCATTTCATCATTAGTTTTACGAATTTGCCTCCACATATCGGGTGGTAAAATTAGCCCAAAAAACAAATCTATATCTACAAGAGTCATCACACAAGACGATATAGCCCCCTCCACCCCTTCATAAAATGCCGCCGGATTCTTCCGAAGATCAGGTAAAGAATTTTTCAATGCCATGACATCTGCTCTATTCCATGGCGTATATACCCAATTATACACAAAATACCCTTTCGCATCCTTCGACAACTTATCATCATCCGTACCTTCCCCTTTTGGTGGAACATACAAAGGCGCAGCTTCACGCATAGGCATAACATGCAACGCAGAACTCTTATCTGAACCACGGAGAGAACACTCTCTGGCATGCCCATCATGCTCCAATTCAGACTCCTTTTGTTTCCTTTTCCGCTCCTCCCGCAATCGAGTTGTCTCATCCCGCAGCTTGATCAATTGCGCAAACAGGTCATCGACATCTGAAAGATCAAAATCACCTTTAGTCAAATTTTCACGATACACTGACAATACTTTGGGCTCTAACGTATCAGAAAGGTCACGATATGCGCTCACAACCTCATCAGCCAAGGAAGACAGAAAATACATCAATTCAAGATCCGTCCACCCTGTTTTTTCTGATATCAATTGATCCTGAGTAACAGTACGCTTATTCACTTTACGAGCCCAACTACGTAGATGAGAGGACCTCTCCGCAGTAAACCTGAGAGCAGATACACCCTTCTTGCCCGACTTATCCTGTCCGCCATCATCGGAATCCACAGCTGGAGCCGTCGGCGTAACGTACGGAGGCGGTGACCGATCTAACAAAGAAAAATCATCAATTTCATTATTAAGGACAGGATAAAGCGGTCGGCGAATAGGAAATTGACCAGTCGTTTGCAAATTACGTTCCCGTTCCTCCCTTTCTTTCTTCTCCTGAGCCTCCTTTTCCTCAAGCTGTAAAGCCTTATCCCGAGCAGCCTTGCGCTGCTCTTTGTCCGCCAAGGCAACCTCACGCTTCATTCGCTCACGCGCCGCTTTCTCCCACATTCGCACGCAATCAAACATGTTTTGTCTAGACCTGCGTTGAAACATACATTGCTCTACAAATTGTATTTTACTCAAATCGTACGACCCGTGTAGGGGCCATTGCAATTCAGGATCGGCCTTGGTGTATTTATGCCATAGTTTACTGTACATAATAGGGGGAAGGCCGAACTTTATGTACATATCCCTATTTGGAGTTCCCTCTGGGGGAGCCGGCTGTGATTCCGCTAACCTAATTGAGGCACCTTCTCCTAAACAACACATTCCTCGGAGTGTACTGAAAACAGGCATGTTCAAAAAGTATCACGAAAGCGTGACACCGGACAAAATGGCACTTACAGTTCTCCACACGATTGTGCCGCTCAAAGGGAAAAAAGAAAGTTAGAGAAACATCTCTACATGCCTGCCTATGTGAAGTGCACTACACATATAAGTTCAAAGATCACAAATTCACAATGTTAGCTAACTAAAATCAAAGTTCCTAGAACTCGGCAAGCGTCCGAAGACTACCTCACCGATCACAAAGCACAGATTTTCAGTAAGCGTCCGAAGACTACCTTACCGAACACAAATCGCAGAACTTCAGTAAGCGTCCGAAGACTACCTTACCGAACACAAAGCTTACCAAATTCCCAACTGTCCAGATTCCAACTGCCAAGGTCTTGTAAGCCAAATCAGCCAAACGGCACTTTCGCAGCGATGCAGACACTTCAAAGACTCAGTCGGAGACCGGCGCCACCTGGAAGGTCAGATCGGAAGGAAAGGAAAAAACACTGTGGCAGCCAAGACTCGGGTCACTCGTGGCAGCGCGCGCCCATGGCGGGTTTCCAAGCCTTCGTCACGACCTCTCCTTCGGGCATCCAAGTCGCCGATGAGTCCCTTCGTGGTCGCCAATTGAAGTATTTAGGGGTTCCCAAGGCCTACACGCTCCGGAGATAACCCACTTACACTCAAGAACTGTTGGCACGGAAACTGTAAAATGCAAAGAACAAGTTTATTAAGACCCCATGGGGTGGTGGTACACTCAAACAGCACCCTTCGGTAATGCAAGAGGTATCACACCGAACATCGGTGCGACCTCATATTATATACAGTTTTGGGGGAATAAAAGATAGGCGGCACAAGTTAAGACACATTTTCGAGACATATATGGTCATGTTTTGGAATACTGCCAGCTCATTGGAGGGGGCACAACTCCGCTGGTCAGTTTGATGCACATTCCTGAAGGTTTACGGGTCAGTGGGAGCTGCGCATGTGCGGCTTGACCAGTACTAAAAATAGCCTGTTGCTGGGCAGATAAGCGTGGTCAGTGGAACGGACAACGGACTAAAGGGCACGTCGGCCACGAGGCCGCTCATGATCTAAGATGGCCGCCGTAACATTCAAAATGGCGTTCATCATATATAGCCAAGTTAAGGAGGACAACGTGTAGGTTCAGCTAATCGCTAATGCGAACGGGCCAATTACGACACCGAGGCCTTTTTCTTGATGGGACCTCCAGCGACGCGGAGACGACTGCCGGGTCTCCAAAAGCTTTCGGGACTGCTCCCGCAAAGACTTTGGGTTCATAGCCTGACAGTCAGAGCACAACTTTGGGTCATGGTCACGCTCCAGGCACCAGAGGCACAGGAGGTGTGGGTTCGTGACGGACATCAGCTTGCGAAAGGAGTTACAAGGCTTGAATCCGGTCCAACGATGGGACATTCCTCACGCGCCAGGAGTCAAAGACTCGAAAAAGAAGTCGACAAAAGTCAATAAAGTCAGAAAACAATGGAGCGTGCACTACCCTGGTCTTCTGTTTTAGTAACAACAAGTAGTCAATTTCCCTTGGTGAAGCAATGTTCTTTATTCAAATATTCCAACAAAATTGTGCATAGATTCTCAGCCAACGCGTTTCGTTCAACAGAATGAACTTCGTCAGGGTGTGTGTGTGATGAATAAGACTGACTCCAATAGGTTCCGTATAGATGGGGTCTCCTGTGTAGGAAGGAGCCAAATATTGCTCAAGTAGCAGTCACGTGTCATAGGGTGGATCCGAGGTCTGGGAGTGCCTCCTTGATAAGGGCCCAATCCTGGGTTCTGGTGCCGTGAGGTCTCAGTATTCCTTCCTTGCACCGCCTCTGGATATAAGTGGAATCCCACTTATATCAAGGAGGCACTCCCAGACCCTGGATCCACCCTATGACACGTACATTCAGAGGCGGTGCGAGGAAGGAGTACGGAGACCTCGTGGTAGGAATCTATAACTACAGTCTCTTTCAGATACCCTTGTCCCTGCATTATGTATTTGTCTAGAATCTGGAGCACTGCACAGATATTTTCTTAAATCTATGTTTAATAAGCAAGACATATGGAATATTTAATGGTGAAAATTATATTGTGCTGGGGAAATGTGTACATTTTATGCCGTGAGTATATAGAAAGTTGATACTGATGCACATATTAAATATAGGGTATTGCTGGTGCATTGGGTTCTGTGACTAATTTTAATCCTTAGTTTTAATTTTAAAAAATGGGTCCCTTTTCCATTTAATGTCTTTAGTTTGAAAAAATGTAATTTGTCTGTTTTAAACATGTAAATTTCTGGTTCCGATTGTGGATGTGGTTTGATGATTGAGTTTACATTAATCACAAAATAAAGATATGGGGATGACTATGTGGTTTCTAAAGGATGCTTTTGATATACATTTACAGTGGCATTCCATAGAATAACCAATGTGGGCGGTTTGAGAGTTTATCAGCCATCCAATGTGGTCATTTGTCTTGCTGTTACTTTGGAAACATATAATGTTGGCAATAGTAAATTTGTAACTCGAAAATTTTCTATACTTATAAAATCCCATGTTTTTGTCTGACTTTGTTTTCTGCCACAATGCATTGTTCAAGGTGGATGCCAATGCTTTCTGTCTGTATATTAGTAAGGAATATTACTTTGGTTTGACAACTCTGTGATTACTCTAATGTAGATTCACAGGTTTATAGATTGAGTTCAATAATGAAGTATTGTTAATCTCGTTTACTTTGAATGGGCAGATTCCTCCCTTCACAGGTTTGAGAACATTTCAGCTTGCAGGCTTCTAAGCATCGGGAAACTGTCATTCTGACAACCTGAAGGGGGAAATAGTCCCTGCCTCTTCACTGATGATCAGACTCCTGACCAATATAGGTCCTATCCTATTTCAAAAGACAGAATAAGAAACCTGAAGAGGGGTAAAAATCGAGGTTTACAGTTGGTATTCTCACTCTGCTAGTTATACTCAATATTCTAAAGAAACCATTTCCAGGACCCCCTGTTTAGATGGATCAAAATGAGTTTGGGCACAAGCGGCCTAAAATAATTAAAAAGATGGTTTAACAAAGTGCGTTTGTGGATCATTTCTTACTTCCAGGTGATAAAAGGTCTCTGCATTGCATTGAGGAATATGTAGTATGTCTATTTTCCTTTAAGGTTTTCGAAGTAAAGTTAGCTCTCCTGTTATGTTAACGACAGGCAAGTTAATACCCTCAAGGGGCTTTGTCTTCAAGACATAAATAGTGCAATATGCAATTGCCTTGTATCAAAGGAGGTTCCAATTATTTCGCAGAAGGGGCACTTAAATCAGTAGCTGGCCTTTCCTCTCTTAACCAAAGACTGGAATGATAGGCCTGGTGTTACGGAAACCAGACACGATAACAACTTGGGTGTCTTTGTAGGTGAACAAAATGTTTATAAAAAATGGTACAACTTGGATTTATAGTAATTGCCTAAAAGTACCAATTATAATTTAAATTTGATGACGTTTCAAACAGATGTACCAATTTGGTATCGGATATCTTGCTACCACCATACAATGGTTGAATATACGTCTTAAATTGAACATGCTTTTTTTTAATCGGAGGCTGTCGGCAACATTATATAGTTTACTGGAATGCTTTGAGAGCAAAGTGTTACTTTCTCGGTTTATGCACGTACAGGGTTATCCCATAATGCCTGAGCCTACGCACTACATTAACGTCTTCTTGCCCACGCCTGATCAGAAGTCATTAACAAATGTTTGATTTTTTTTTACACAGTGATTAAAAATATAATTAATTCTAATATTCCCCTGTGAAAGTGCATCTGCACTTTTATAGTGTTCTGTGGTAATAAATGTGTATACTGAAAGAATGGAAAGGGGCGACCACTCGGTCCCCCCGAACGTATGATCGGGTGCCCTGATCCTCCGGGGAAACCATTTTGGGCGGGGGCGTGTCTCGGCTGGTATGCCCGAAGCGGCGTAGCCGGGGCGCGCCTTTTTCCCGCCCAAGAGGGGTTGTCCTAGACACCTACACCGATGACCACGCCCAGTAGGGCGTACCTGGGGCGGGTACACGCCCTCCCAAAGAAGAATAAAGAGAGCGGGAATCCGAAGAAGCGTCCTCTTGTTCCTGTGCTTGGAAGGCTGCACCCACTTGTTAGTCGTGAGCCCTCGACGGAACAAGGAGCCATTTTTGAGAACCTTGTAATTCTTGTGTTTCTCTTTCAGTGACTGTACAGCGAAGGATCCGGGACCGTGTCGATCGACCCGGAGGAGATAATCGAAACCATGTCTGGCAAGAAGGCAGGAAAGGGTTCCGAGACAGACCAGGTGCTTTGCATGTTGGTGAACAGAATGGCGAGAATAGAACGGAGCATCGGGCAGGTCCCAGCGCTTGGTCGAGATATGGCGGGCATCAAGAAGCAACTGGCCGCAATGAACAAGCCTGGTACCCCGAAGAAGGTAATCGTCCCCGAGGGTAGAGAGAAACGGGTCAAGAGGAGGGCGGCGGCAGGGGAGGATCCGGTCCCTGAGGTGCCCCCGGTCAGCCCTGCCGTACCAGCCGATGGCCCAGTACCAACCCCTGACGCGGGTCAACCGATTCCGGTTGTGATTACGCCCGCTAACGAGGACGATATGCCTCCTGAATTGGCCAGCCAGTTAGCCGCATGGCTCAATAAGAAGGCAGGAGGTGCTACGGCGCCAGGAGACACGGGCGAAGAGGCCAAATTACTAATCCAGCAGTTGCGGCAGTCACGGGATGCCGCGAAGGCGAATCTCCCTCTTGTCTCCCCACAGGCGACACCAGAAGGACCGGCAGCAGGTCTCGAGAAAACGGCGGGAACAACGACCGCACCAGGTAAGCTCGCCTTGCCAGAGGCAGGGGAGGGCTCATTACCCTCAAGGCGGGAGAGGGTGGTTCAACATATACCGTTGGCCACAAAAGAGTTGATCTGGGCAGACAAATATGTCAATATGTTTTCATTGTTAACTGACCATCGCGAGATGGAGTATGCAAAAACACAGAAAGATTTGTGGCACCCGATCGTCTGGCGCGCCAAGATGGCAGAGTTCAGGGTTGAAGAGACGATAACAAATTGGGCTAAGGCCTTTGCAATGTTTACTGCGATTATTGGGGAACGTAAGCCCGAAGTATTGCCCGAGCTGTCTTGTTATCAGGCACGTATAATGGATTTTTATGAAACGTATGAGGGGGTGAATGGAAAGGTTACGACATGAAGTTCCGTAAAGCAAAAGAGTTTGATTCCTCTCTGACATGGGATTGCCTCGACTCCATTTCTTGGCATAAACAGCTCCTGCCTGGGGCGGCAAAAACTTCCTCGGCAGGGGGGAATGGGTTGGGGGTTTCCCGCCAGAAGCCCGCGGTGCCCTTTCGAGCAGGCACCGGCGACTATCACCAGCCGAAATCCGGCAGGAATGGTGGAAAGCGGGGGGTCTGTTGGGGCTTCAATAGAGGCAATTGCAACAGTCCGCAAGGTACATGTAGGTTCAAGCACGTGTGTGCGGGTTGTGGGAATCCCTCTCACACGGAGAGTTCATGCAGATCAAAAAATAGCGGGGCAGGAGGTAAAGGAGGGTCCAAGCAGGACTGAGGTGGATTGTTGGGTACAATTGCCTACTCCCGTTGATCTCATGGCTATGACTCCTTGGTTAAACAAATACCCGGATTATGTCTCCGCTGGGGTGTTGAGGAAGGGATTCTTATATGGCTTCCACATCCCGGCGGGGGATTTTCATGGGGAACCTTTTTGCAAAAACCAGCTTTCAGCACAACAGAATCCAGGTGTTGTGGAAAGAAAAATCGATAAAGAGGTGAGACTAGGCCGAGTGGCTGGGCCTTTTCGGCTCCCGCCAGTGGCGAATTTCATCTGTTCCCCGTTAGGGGTGGTCCCCAAAAAGGACCCGGGGGAGTTTAGGCTGATCCATAATCTTTCTGCTCCAAGGGACTTCTCAGTAAACGATGCTATTGACCCAGAAGTCTGTTCGGTGCGGTACGCATCGTTCGATAATGCCGTCACCATGTTAAATCGCCTGGGCCCCGGAGCGCTGATGGCGAAATCGGATATCGAATCAGCGTTCCAGTTGCTCCCGGTACACCCACAGGATCAGCGTTTGCTAGGTTTTGCGTTCCAAGGACGTTATTACATGGATAAATGCATGCCGATGGGTTGCTCCATTTCTTGTGCCTATTTTGAAAAATTCAGCTGTTTCTTAGAGTGGGCATTCACCGAGGCCACGGGGCATAGGCATGTTATGCATTACCTAGATGACTTTCTGTTCTTGGGAGCAGCCGGCGACACGAAATGTGCGCAGGCGCTACACGACTTTTGCATCCTTATGAGGGAGTTTGGAGTGCCATTGGCACCCAGTAAGACTGTTGGACCATCTACTTCACTCGAGTTTCTGGGAATTGAGCTCGATTCTGTGGAGGGATGTTTCCGTTTGCCTGTGGGTGAGGTATCTAAATTCAGGGCTTCCCTGGAACTTTGCCTTGGTAAGGCGAAAGTGACCCTGCACCAGTTACAGCAAGCAGTGGGTCAGCTTAACTTTGCCTTGAGAGTGATACCAATGGCCCGCCCCTTTTCACGCTCTATTGCCCAAGCTATGGTTGGTTTCAAAGAAGGACACCACCGCACGAGACTGTCTGCAGAGGTTCGCCAGGACATGCGCATTTGGTTGGTATTCCTGGCGGACTTCAACGGTCGAGTGGTGTGGAACAAGCCGCCAGCGTCCTCGGACGAGCTGGGTTTGTGGACCGACTCGGCGGGAAGCGTGGGATTTGGCGCCATCTTTGGTAATCGATGGTCGGCGCAAACATGGCCGACGTGGTGGCACACCAGCGGTCTCACAGGTAACATAGGGTTCCTCGAGCTATTCCCTATTTTTGTTGCTCTGATGGCATGGCCGAACGAGTTCCGAGACCGCTCGGTGGTATTTTGGTCTGATAATATGACTGTTGTCGAATGCATTAACCAACAGGCAGCACGCTGCAAATTGATCTTGAGACTGTTAAAGGAAATTGTGCTGCTTTGCATGAGACTGAATGTACAGTTCAGGGCGAAACATGTGCCGGGTGTACTGAATCATGCGGCTGATGCACTCTCTCGTTCACATATGCAGGCGTTCAGGGTTTATCTACCTACAGCGGACCTAGTGGCTGCACCATTCCCCGAAGCACTCTGGCTAATCGGTGCCCCGGATTACAAGACCTCGTGGCAGCAAGCTTAGCCCCCAGGACGAGGAAAGCATACGAAGAAGCGTTTCGTTCCTATTGTGCATTTTTGGGTCCGACAGGGAGTCAGAACTGGGGTCAGGAGGATTCCTTCCTTGGGTTCCTGGTAGCACTGCACAGAGAAGGCCGATCAGCGGCTACGGCCAATAGACACAGGGTGGCCATCTCTTTCATGGCGCAGGTGCATGACATCAAAGACCCAACAGGTTCCTTTTTGGCGAAAAAAGCCCTTCGCGGCTGGCAGCGCCTCGAGGGTCGCAAGCAAGACGTAAGGCACCCGATCGGCTTAGAAAGGTTGTCCCTGCTCATGGCAAGACTAGGCACGACATGCTCCTCCCAATTCGAGGCGGTGCTGTTCCGGGCAGCTTTCGCATTAGCGTTCCATGGGGCTATGCGGGTGAGTGAACTGGTCGCAAGAAATAAGAAAGATGTGGAGGGTGGCTTGTGCAGGGATCACATCCTAATTAGGGGTGATTCGATGATAGTCACGATAGCTAAGTCCAAAACTGACCAGGGAGCGATGGGAAACAGTGTTGTTGTCCAGCGCGTGTGAGGGTCCCCCACGTGCCCGATAATGTGTATTGAGGAATACTTGTCATTGAGGGCGGATACATGGGGGGGGAGTTTGCTGAGGCACATCGATGCCACCCCACTGACGAGGTTTCAGTTTCAGAGGGTGCTAGCACTGACAATCGCTGCGGCGGGCATGGACCCGTGCGATTTCGGGACCCACTCCTTTAGGATAGGGGCTGCTACTGAGGCTACAGCCAGGGGTCAGAGTTCAGAAGAAGTGAAACAGTTAGGATGATGGTCCTCGAATTGTTTTAAAAGGTATGTGCGATTGCACATGTTGTGAAGTCAAGTTACATGCACTCACGCTTCTTGTCTTCTGTTTGATTTACAGTTTCGCGAGCATGTCATGCGGGGCGGAATTTGCAGTCGACCCAGTACCAGGGGACCAGCGGTCATGGATCACCGTCTGAGGAGAAAGTGGTTTGGGTCGTGGGCCACTCATACGTGAGGCGGGCTGGGGACGTATTCAAAGCAGGTGACGCGACTCGCGCAGCTGGGGAATACGGGTACAGAGTGACCTTCCATGGAAGGGGCGGGCTCTGTGTTGACCAATTCGAATCGTTTATTGAGGGTCTCTTAGGGCGGCAGAGGTCACCGCCATCTGTAGTCATAGTACACCTGGGGGGCAATGACTTGGTGACTTTGGGGAGACGAGTATTACTCGAGCAAATGTTGTCGGCCGTTAGCTGGTTGGCAAAAAGAATCCCGGGGTGCACGATTGCCTGGTCCCACATGGTTCCCAGAAAGGTGTGGCGGGGGGGCCTTTCAGTGTCAGCACTGAACCACTCGGTGAAGAAGGTTAACAATAAAATTGGTAGATTGTTTCGCTCGGCGCAGTTGCATAGCATTCCTCATGGGTGTATTCAGGGTGATCACATGTATCTGAATGATGGGGTTCACCTGTCCCGGGAGGGGAATGTCTTACTCATAGGAGACTTCATAGCATGGCTAAAGGGTTTGAGGAAGCATGACCTTTAGGAGGAGTTTGGGGGGGGCCGGATAGCCGGTCAACTATCCGGCCTGTGGCGGTAAGATCATGATTGGTGAGCAGTAATTTCAAGGTCCCTAGAGGGGGGGCGCCACCCACTATGGATGGGAGCGCCCGGGGGGAGGCGGCCATTGGCCCCTCCCACTGGGAGGCGGCACCCACTAAGGATGGGTCGCCTAAGGGGAGACGGCCATAGGCCCCTCCCAGGGGAGGAAGCGGATATATGCCCCTCCTACGAATTTCCCGGGGCCCGGATATCCGCGACGGCGGATGTGATAGAGAGTGTGGGGGTGGGGGGGGGGAGTCCACGCTGTCCTTCCTACAGATACCTCACACGGGTGCTCGGACGACCTTTAAGATGGCGTCGAGCGGAAAGAGGGGCCCCCAACAAAACAAGGGAAATTATAGTTGGCCATGAGGGTACAGTCCTCTGCGCGGCCGTCACTCACACCGTGAGGGTGAGAGTTTTTGGTAGTAGGGATCTGACACCGGTTAAGACCTTGCCGTTGGCCCTTAATGCTAGGATGTACAATTTTAATTTAGAAAGTATGCATTTGCAGGATGTTAGACTCGGCTAGGATACCTTTGTATTAGAGATTTGTTAAGGTTAGCCAAATAACATGTCTTCATCGAAATGTAATAAATGAAAATTGTACATGATTATGAAACTTTTATTTAATGTTTTAATTTTGTTTCATATTTTAATAAATACGGCCGGGAGGGTGACTCCCTCCCGCCTTCCAAAAGTTCAGAACTGCGTCCGTCTTCCCATCCTTGGGGATTGTGTTGGGAGGGGGTGACGGGCATCCCGGGCATATGGAAAGGGGCGACCACTCGGTCCCCCCGAACGTATGATAGGGTGCCCTGATCCTCCCGGGAAACCATTTTGGGCAGGGGGCGTGCCTCGGCTGGTATGCCCGAAGCGGCGTAGCCGGGGCGGGCCTTTTTCCTGCCCAAGAGGGGTTGTCCTAGACACCTACACCGATGACCACGCCCAGCAGGCGTACCTGGGGCGGGTACACGCCCTCCCGAAGAAGAATAAAGAGAGAGGGAATCCGAAGAAGCGTCCTCTTGTTCCTGTGCTTGGAAGGCTGCACCCACTCGTTGCTCGTGAGCCCTCGACGGAACAAGGAGCCATTTTTGACCCACCCACCAGCCCCTTATGGCAATGTTGGTTTTGCAATAAAGTTTTGCTCTGATAACATCTTTTTTCCCTCCATATAGCAGGAGAATGAATGTCTAGATTGACGATGTGACTTTTGTCTGTCTGTTTTTTCTTTTAGGAAGTAGACAGTTTGATACAATTAGATAGGCTGATATTTTCTTCCTTAGTAGGTAACAAATGTCGTATTTATTTTTTGGTTGGGCGGTAAGGTCATGATCGGTGAGCAGTAATTTCAAGGTCCCTAGAGTGGGGGCGCCACCCACTATGGATGGGAGCGCCCGGGGGGAGGCGGCCATTGGCCCCTCCCACTGGGAGGCGGCACCCACTAAGGATGGGTCGCCTAAGGGGAGACGGCCATAGGCCCCTCCCAGGGGAGGAGGCGGCTATATGCCCCTCCTACGAATTTCCCGGGGCCCGGATATCCGCGACGGCGGATGTGATAGAGAGTGTGGGGGTGGGGGGGAGTCCACGCTGTCCTTCCTACAGATACCTCACACGGGTGCTCGGACGACCTTTAAGATGTCGTCGAGCAGAAAGAGGGGCCCCCAACAAAACAAGGGAAATTATAGTTGGCCATGAGGGTAGAGTCCTCTGCGCGGCCGTCACTCACACCGTGAGGGCGAGAGTTTTTGGTAGTAGGGATCTGACACCGGTTAAGACCTTGCCGTTGGCCCTTAATGCTAGGATGTACAATTTTAATTTAGAAAGTATGCATTTGCAGGATGTTAGACTCGGCTAGGATACCTTTGTATTAGAGATTTGTTAAGGTTAGCCAAATAACATGTCTTCATCGAAATGTAATAAATGAAAATTGTACATGATTATGAAACTTTTATTTAATGTTTTAATTTTGTTTCATATTTTAATAAATACGGCCGGGAGGGTGACTCCCTCCCGCCTTCCAAAAGTTCAGAACTGCGTCTGTCTTCCCATCCTTGGGGATTGTGTTGGGAGGGGGTGACGGGCATCCCGGGCATATGCCTTGTGCGCTTTTGTCATGTTTTATTGACAATTTATTTTGTCTCTGTATCTAAATTACTGTTTCCCTAGACTACTCAACTATGCTTTCCAAATAGAAACCATTTCAGTGTGTCAGGGCCAGTACCTTAGGGCTCATGGTTCTGGCAAAGTGTGTACAACTGTTCCATAATCACGAGAGGTGGAAAATAAAAGCAGGTAAACCCTCTGACTTGCTGCCCAGAAGATTTTTTTGAAATGACCATTAATAGTCTCCTTGGAATTGTGGTGGTAAGGTTATGAATTGGTGGTAATGGTAATAGGTCTGGAAATCCATCCTCCCCTCTGACTGGTGAATTGATGTCAATGGAGCAAAGGAGAGTAGTGGCGGCAACATTTATTGTTACTGTCAAATACATGGCATTATAAACACAATGTCAATCAATTCAATTCAATTTCTTTATTTCAATAAGAAACATATCCATAAAAGCACAAATCACATAGCAACAAATTAGAATACACAAGTTCATAATAGACTTCATGATAATATAAAAACCAATTCAATTGTTCACAAGTACGAGATATGTTAAAAGCACATACAGCAGTTTTCAAAAAAGGAGTCAGCTCAATTAATTGACGTCATAATGACGATATAAAAACCCAGTAAAATAAAACATACTTCAAAGAATGCACATCGTGTTGCAGGGTCGTAGAACAATTCTCAGGAAAGTGCCCACTCGAAAACTAATTTGTCATCTTCCAGATTGAATATGTTCCTATATGCAACTTCTAAATGAACAGGCAAAGTTTTTATTTTAAACGTAGTAAAAGACATTTCGCATATTTTATATAGAACTTCCAGAAAAACAGAGCAAAAATGTTACTGTGCCATCCCTTAAACGGAAGAGGAGTCCCCTCTTTCAGCAGCATATAGGTTTTGTAAGATAAATAGGCGGCAAGTGCAAGGTGTGCTCAATGGTCATAACATTTGCAACAGAAGGTTTCCTAGACTTTCTGGCAAGTCTTGCCTCTCTGTAATATGTGTATAGTGCTGTTTGGAGGGCTTTTTTGTTTACAGTATCTAATTCATTTGGGCTTGAAAAGAGCTGGTCATAATTAACACTACTTAGACTCTGGCTCTCTGCAGCAAGCCACGGGATGTGCATTCCCTTCTCGCACTTAAGACTGTCTTCTATTATCTCTCTTGTAAGGGACGCTGCTGGATTTTTCCATATTGTATCAAGAATTGGGCAGGGCGGGCCTTTATGAAGTCTTCAATGTAGTGTAATTTCAATTCACTATGGCAGGCATATTGAGACGTGGAGATTGGTATACCCAATAGTTTCTTGCAGAATCTGTTTTCCTCGTGCTGAATGCTGTAACTTTTTGAGAAACCCCAAACCTCTGCACCATCAGTTGCTGTAGGCATGCACTGAGATTTAAAAAAAAATGTTATTGCTAAGATAACCCCTGTCCATTCCGCCGGGGGAGACTAAGAATCAAATTGGTGGCCTTAGAGAACTTGTTCCTGCAATATGCAACACGATCAGACCAAGAGCCATTCGCAACAAAGACCAACCCTGGGTAAGGAAATGTGCTGGTGCATTGTCATTTTTGATGACCCACAGAAATATAATTTAGAGAGTGCTTTCTCGGCCCACAAGCCATTATGAAGGATTTTTTTGTAGTTAGTGCACATATGTAAACTGTTCATGAAATCAACAAAACACCGCACTAAGATGCTTAAGGCGGTGGGTGTGAGGCCCATTAAGACTGCATCATCAGCGTATAATAGCACTGGGAGTACATTGCTTTTAACTCTGGGAACGTGATTAGTGAGCACTATTAATGATTTATCTGAATTATTAATCTATATGATAAAAAAGAAGAGGGGCGAGGACGCAACCCTGCCTGACCCCCCCGCCCCCTCTGCAAACTTAAATATCATTGGAAACCTCACCACCATTATTGATCCTAATCCAGACCTTCAAGCCTCTATGTAAGTAAGCTCAAAAATATACTAGGACCTCCTCTATAATGTATTCTAAAAGAATGGACCCTAGTCGTGACCAGTTAACAAAATCAAAAGCTGAGGTCAGTTCCATGAAAGTCAAATATATTGGGGATCACTTGGCTATGGTGTATTTCCCAATAATTAAATTAAGATTTAGGCATTGTTCATTTGTGCCTACTTAACTCCTAAACCCCAGTTGACATGATTGTAAAATACAATTTTCCTCAGTCCATGTCTTAGTCTTAATATATAAAATTCTACCTAAAATGTTCAGGGTATTATCTATCAGGGAGATCGGTCCATAATAGCTAGGTTGGGAGTGGTCAACCTTTTTAACAATCGAGACAATAATACTTGTTAACAATGTGCTTGGTAGCGGGGCATTGGTTAAATTATTAAAAACGTTCAACAAAAGCGGTTCCCAGAAATAAGGTTTATACTTGATAAGATCAATAGGTTACCCATCGGGACCTGGGGCTTTGTTACTTAGGCTTTGTTGGATGGCTCCCTCGACTTCAGATAGTGATATTGATATCCCAGTGGGAGCCTTGTGCTCAGAGGGATCCTCATCTTGAACTGGGGCTGTATTAATCATGAAAAAATGAGCTTCCCATGCAAAACTGGTTACACTACAACTTATTGGAGTCAGCAGCTGATCCATTGATATAAGATCCTTGACAGCGGCTCAGAATGTAGTCTCGTTCTTAAGACTAGCTGAATTGGTGACAGCGTCCCAGCGTTCTTTTAATAAATTGTCTTTCCTTTTAAAAATGGCTAACATATACTTCTGCCTAAGCGATTTAATAAGTGGGTGGCACCTTGGGTTAGTTGACAGAGCCTTACGTAGCTGTCTATTGGCTGCTGAACACTCGCTGTCAAACCATTTGGGTCCTTGATCTCCTTGTTTTTTCCCCCTAAAATTGGAGACCTTTATTCCGACTTAGAAGCCCTTAATTCCACTCAGGACTCCCCTTCGTCATCCGATCTTCTTTCAGGACCCAGCTTGTCCTTCACCCAGCAAGGACATTTATCCGATTTCCCCCTACTGTCCCATGAAGTGCTAAATGGCCTGCTTGACAACCTTAAATCAGGATCTCCCCTAGACCCCTGTCCTCTCAAAGTTTTGAAAAATTGTAGAGAGGTCTTACTCTCCCCTTATCTTCATGTGATGAACTTGGCAATCACAAACGGCGTCTTCCCCGCAGCCTGGAAGTTGGCCATCGTTAAACCTCTATTAAAGAAACCCACCTTGGATCCTGGGATTCTAAAAAAATTTCCGTCCCATATCCCTACTCCCAGCCCCTGCAAAGATGCTTGAGGCCCACCTGAATCACCACCTCAATGCCTTCCTGGATAGAGCTAGCCTGCTAGATCCCTTTCAGCATGGCTTCAGGAAGGCTCACAGCACCGAGTCGGCCCTGACAGTGGTAGTCAACAACATCTGTGCCAAGGTCGACAGAGGTCAGTCTACTATTCTGATCTTGCTCGACCTTACAGCCGCGTTTGACACCCTGTCCCCCTCCATCTTGGCCATGCGACTTGGTGAGATGGGAGTGGAAGGATCAGCTTTGGGTCTCCTGACATCTTTCCTTAACCACCGTGCCCAAAAGGTCAAACTGGGTGACTTCCTTTCCCCGGCCAAGTCTTTGCATTGTGGGGTCCCGCAGGGCTCTTCCTTGAGCCCCACACTTTTCAACATATATGTGGCCCCACTTGCAAGACTGGTTAGATCTTATGGTTTGGAAGTCCTGTCGTACGCCGACGACACTCAGATAATGGTCTCCTTATCCCATTCTGTGGAGTCCACGGCTTTAAATTTTAAGAACTGCATGGTAGCCGTGGCAAACTGGATGACCTCGAATTTCCTCAAACTCAACGGGGAAAAAACTGAGGTCCTTGTCTTTGGGGGGAAAACTGGATCTCTGGTCAGAGCAGTGGTGGCCTGCTGCTCTTGGTACCTGCCCCAAGCCTTCCCTTTTTGCTCGAAATTTGGGTGTAACCATTGACACCACTCTTGCTTTTGACAAGCAAGTTGGCAGGACCGTTTCCACATGCTGTGGGGTATTAAGGATCCTCAGGAAACTCGCTCACTACCTCTCCCCAGATGCTCGGAAACAGATCTCAGTGGCCCTCATTTCCCCTCGCCTGGATAAATGTAATGCCCTCTCCCTTGGCATAAGCAAAAAATTGATTCATCGCCTCCAAATTGTCCAAAATGCTGCAGCCAGGTTTGTTGTGGATGCTCCCAGACGTGTTTCCGTCTCGGGGATTAAAAAAGATCTCCACTGGCTGCCAGTGCAGGCAAGGATAAATTTCAAGGTTCTTGTCCTCACCTACCGTGCCCTTCACGGTTTGGGTGCTGAGGACATTGGATCTCTTGTATCCTTTTACACTCCCGGCAGGGACCTGCGGTCAGCTCATAAAAATCGTTTGATTACACCTCGAATTGCCAAGGCAAGGTGGGGAGGGAGAGTTTTTTTCTCCCTTGCCCCCAAACTGTGGAACACGCTTCCTGCCAACCTTAAGGCCCAGCCTTCTCTTGTTCTTTTTCGAAAAAATCTTAAGACCTGGCTTTTCTCAGAATCTTACCTGTAAGCTGTTCTCTTTTGGGTGCTCCTGACCATTCAGCTTGTTTCCACCATCTGCGCCTTGATGCCCGCGGGTTAAGTAGCGCCATACAAATTCACTTTCATTCATTCATTCATTAATTCATTCATTGTACAGCGATAGTGGGCTTTAATATTGTAGATTGTATAGCCTGGCAAAGTTTAATAAAGGCACTGATTACCTCGGTGTTAGGGTCCTGTGCTGCTAGACAGGATTCAATGAGACTCAAGTTGTCCTTTGCCATCGTATAGAACAGGTCTGTATTATTGACACCCCAACAAGCCAATCTTAGATTGTCTGTGGAGGGTGTTAGGTACCTGGCACCACATTCAGTTTTGTATGTTGGCCTAGGGGACAGTCTCAGCACTGTTTTAATCGGATTGTGGTCACCATGGGTGGTAGGAATAACTTCAGCTTTCAGTAAACAGTCCTCTAGTGCAGGGGAAATTAAAACATAGTCAATGGTGGTGGCACTACCACTTCCTCTAAATTTCGGCTCAGTAGCGTTGTTATTATTTGTTATGGCAGTAATATCCATAGCCTTAATTAGGTTATGATTACTCAAGTGTACTATAAGTTCTTCGCCCCTGCGGCAAGTTTGCCCTCTGCTGCTAGTCCTTACAACTGCTGTATTTTTTTTGGGTAACTTAGCATTGAAATCACCCACCAGAAAGATGCAGCTATTTTGTCAGATTCATTACAAAATTGTAGGGTGGTTACAAAATCAAATAGATTGATAAAATTAGTGTTTTGTGTAGACTGAAAATCATTATTGTAAAAATTAATTAGGTAAATAGATAAACCCCTTTTATATAATAAGGCCTGAAATGTATCGCTCTTTGTACATAAGACCTTAACACTACCTTCTGCAGGGATATTTACCCAAATCGATAAGCCACCTGATGGTCGACCAAATGTAGGTATTTTTTGGCAACAGTGTTAAAACATTCAAATCCTTCGATATATATATATCTTGGGAGGCCCAGGTTTCTTGACACATAAGAATGTCCCGCTGTCCAACCAGTTCTAACCAATCTAGCAGGTGTATTTTTGACTGTAAACAAGCTACGTTCCAGCTTAATATGTACAAATCACAGTTAGGGGAACCTTTGTTGCAGGGCATGGTCATATGTCTCAGTTGCAAGTGAAGTATATTTAGCTATGTGATCGACCCCATTAGGCTCCAGTGGTGACAGTAGTCAGTTCTGGGTGTCCAATTCAAACAAATCCAAGAACCTGGTTTGTACAGCCAGGGAGGCAGTCTCATTTGCATGGTGCCCAAAATTTGGTTTGTAAAAATAACCAGATATGCGTACTGTTGGTGGTTATGGCCTCCTGAATGCTCAACAGAGATCTTACTCTGGATGGTCTGCGGAAATTAATCACAATACAGTCCCTTTCTATATTCTTTGGTGAAACACTCCCCATCCTACTCTTCGTACCATAATGATCTCACTCGCATTTGACACATTGATCCTCCTATTCTTAGATAACCAATCCCCGCATTTATTACGCAGTTGGTCCCAGGTATCCCTCTGATCCCTCTTAAGAGTTGGCACTCCCGCCAACACCAACACATAGGAACAGGATGTGGTGGCAGTCCCATGGCATCTGAATTGGACCCAATGGGATTCCTGCACAGAGTGTCAGGTGCGTTACTACTTGGGTTACCTAGATTAGGTTGCTCACCAACCGGTCTATTAATGGGTTTAGGGATAAGAGTAGGGGGTACATTCTGGGCTGACCCATCCAGGGATAATGCTGTTGATGGAAGAGCGTTTAGGTACTGCATCTACCTTAGGTTGGAAACAATCCCTAACTTGTCTGCATTAACCCATCTCGCACAGCTATTCCTCTTCCTACTGGCCACACAGCTGTAAGCTTGTGTAGAACAAGCAAACACAATGTCAAAGTTTGTACCTGGTTTAATAAGACGCAATATAAAGAAGGATCTAACTATTATAAACATTAGGCCCACCCTGGCAGTATATTGGCATTTAAAGAATTTCCTTTGCTTAATGAACTGATTGTGCAGCATCGTATTAAATGCCAAATATTTGCGCTGTTTTCTAAACAAACACCTGAGTGCATCATTTAGATTTTAGGGGTTAAAGTGGGTGCACAATGCAAAGCTAACACATGCAATTGATTTTTTATAATCAATTTATTTTCCCTGGGCAATAATGGGGATTAACTGGTGCAATTTATTTTGCCAGATTCTCCTACATTTATCACATTTATGTTGCTCCTTTATTTCACCGGACAACAGCCAGCACTAAACACGACCGACTGACTGTCAGTGATACTGAATTCATAACTTGGACTAGTATTGAATTGGGTGTACAAACATTTGTGCTAGATTTAGAATTACCACCAATCTATAAATAATGCCTTAGGATATTCATTAACACCTGGGCGTAGGCACTACCTCAGGCCATGCCCAATACCTACAACTGCCACAGTACAGGCCCATGGGGCATGTGCAGTCATTTTTCATAATTACAAGGCCAGCCAGGCCTTGCTGGAGACTGGTGGGTAGAGGAATCATGGTGCAAGCACTACCATGTTGATATATATCCTTGTTCGTCGTAAAGCCGCAGAGGGGTGTCTAGCAGAATTCGCATCTAGGAATCTCCCATTTGGGATTCCTAGGAACCATTTCTCATTTCCTGGGGCTCAAGACGTTCCCTGGAACTCCCTCAGCCCCGAGGAGATGGGATACAGGATCGGGTAGAAGGAGGCAACCGCCAGGTTCTCTCTTGGACCCACTGCCACTTCACTTCACTGCCACTTCACACTTCACACCAGATAGTGTAAAAAGCAAGCTGTGAGTCCTTCCACCGGATTCCTACATGGCGAGTGTTAGTGGGCAAGTAGTAGGGACACAGGCAGGGATATCACCATATGTTTGGCTGTAAGTCAGCCTCTGCATGCCATGTAAATGGCAACTGAGAGGGGTAAGGTGGATCTGTTTCAGAGAGATGCTACAACCTTCTTGTGTTAAGGTTTAAACAGTGGGATAGGTGTCTTCACTGACATCTGGGTGTCCTCTAAATTCTTGTTTATCAGGATCTGGCCTGACACGCTCAAATGCTAACACTACATTCTGTTGCTCAGTGAAACAGGTCATTAAAAGAGGTCAAACAGGGACTGGTGTCAGGATGAAAGTGAGATGGAGTGAAGTGGAAAAGAGGATATACTCAGAGGAAATGATGAGGACAATGTTACACAAGACCCAGCAGCTGAGACAGCAACGATTCAATACAGTTGTGCTAGAGACATCCATGCCATGTGAAAACACCCCATCTTTTATTTTCTGTTTTTTAATAGTTCTGTCAGAGTCACAAAAACTGAAGAAGCGAATCTCCTGTGTGGCTGGCTGAAGGGAAGCAAGGCTGGCATGTCACTTTGCCACCGGAGCAACACTCCGGTTTCCTGTCGCTGACTGTTTCGGGCGTTGTTCAAGAGTGCTGTAAAGAGAAGGCAAACTGAGATATGATGTCAGTTAGGCAGAGCATTGCAAGAAGCATCTGAACAATCTGCTTTACCAGGTATAAGGTTCTTAAGCCTATACTAACATGGCACTCCGTCATGTTGCCATGGAATCAGGTGCCTCTTATCTAGGTCAACATTACGAAACTAATACCTATTCCTGTATTGTCGTGCAATGTAATTCTTGGAAGACTTGTCTAATTTGGATTATGTCCTTTCTTTATTACCAGCCCACTTGTGCATGTTTCCCCATACTGGCTCTGCCCGTGCACAGAGATTGCTGCAGAAGGAACCTATGAGTGGAGACAGCGGGTTGGAAGTTGTGTCTGATGCAACTGGGAAGCAGCCGTGCAGGGCAGTATCTCCCACCAGGATATCACTCTGTCCAACTTGTGATTGAGACTCTAAAGGTGACATCTCCTTGACAGCTTTAAAAAGTCACAGGACTGTAAGGAGGGTACTTTTCAGAGTCCTGCCATCCACTATGAGCTTTGTAAGGAGTGCAACTAATCTAGAGGGGCAGTTTTAGCAGGAAGGAGCTTTAGTCATTTGGGTCTGCAGTGTTGGCAGGGGTGGAAGGGTACCTTCTTTGACCTCCCCCTGATAATTCTCTTAGAACTGCCTTGCAGCATGTGCAAAGGATGAGGCCTCCCAAAGTGATGCCTTCCAGCCTCCGCTCGGGGGAGGGAGGGCACCAACAATGCAGCTTCTGAAATGTAGTTTCAGATGGGTGGCAAAGAAGACATCTCCTGCAGTGGTGTCTGACTATCTTAATATGAGAAGATACATATCCTTCTCTTTACTTTCCTGCTACGTAAAGAAAGGAAGGAGAATAGTACGGTGTGCACAGCCCAACCACATATTCAGTGAAATTAAAGTACTTCATGTTGCAGTCCTCAGCAGCGTCATTTCTGGAAGATTGATATGTCACTGGCTGCTGTGTAGCACCCGAAGAATGGTTACCAGAATCGAAAGTAAGAGATTTGCACTTGTACCCCTTAAAATGGTCAGGGTCAAATACAAGCTGCACTTTCTGCTGCCCATTAGTCTCAGTTTTACAAGGCTGATACCCCTCTATCAGCCCTACCCTGTCCGCATTTGAAGACTCATGACTCCACAGCACTGAAATTCCCTCTCAGCAACGGATGGACAACCTCTCCTCAGGACTGATTTCTGTGCAGCACCAAATATTAATCTCACAATGCATGTGATAATTCCATTGAAGACAACAAAGTCTAAAGGATATTTATTTGATTAAAAAATTAGAAATGGGTACCGTTTCCTGAGAATGTGCTCTCTAAGATCCAGGGCAAAGATGCTGAGAGCAATATGTGAATTACATATGTCTGAAGGATAATATGAGTAAGAACCTGAGTTGTGAAGTGATGCAATAGACTACTTGACTTGACCTTCCTTGGCACTACCATGAAGTGCTAGATCCACATGGAAGACAACTCCCCTTAGTACAACCCTATTGGTCAGCATTAAGACTACGGTAGTTCTTCGGCATACCTTGGTGGATCCGGTACACAGATAAAAGATGGTTGTTTCTTCCCTGAGAGGAGGCTGGTCTGAGTAGCTGAAACAGAGAGCAGAGATCAGGCAAATCTGTTGGATTCTGGCTGAAAAAATATGTTATCTTTCACTGTCTTCACACTGTGTTGTGGGAGGTCCTCTTTACTGTTGCGTAATCAATGGACTAATGGGTCACAAACCCTAAATATTATACAAACATTAACCCACCAATGCACAGCCTTATCAAATAAGAAATGGAGAGATGAGTGAAATCATGCAGAAAAAACTGAAGGCAGCATGGACTAAACTTAACTAGGGCATCTCAGCGTCACGATTTTATGACCTCTACAGTATAAATATAATTCCAGAATTTTGCAACAACTTATGCTTATCATGCCGAATGAATGTTTCTTTCACCAACTGTCCCTAAAGTTATACAGGTTAATTGATGCATCCTTCTGCTGGCGACAATGTGGCGCAGTTAAACTACCAAGAGTGTGCAGAACTCACCTGGATGCTGATGTGTACCTGCTATAAGGGTCGCTACACCCATAAGTGAGGATCTTGTGCAGAGACCATAGCATCACGGCAGCGTTCTAGCACAAGGTAGATGAACATATGAAGCTGTATAAGTTACACAGCCCGACATTTACTGGCAGTTCTGAACAGGAAAAATGTACATAAGAAGAACTCCCCTTAAAAAGGACAAAAACTTCTGACATACATTGTCCAACAGCCCCACGATGGATGGGCCATTTGTCAAATATTTCAGTTGGCAAAACCAACTGTGGTTCCACCATTGGAAGCACTGAGGGGCATATTATCAAGGACCGGTGTTATAATTATCGCAGTTTTAATGGGCTTGATAATACGCCCTTGTTAATTCCCATAGAAGCCCATGTTCTTGTGTTAACATGGGCTTCTATGGAAATTAACAAGGGTGTATTATCAAGCCGATTATCGCCGTTTTATCGGCAGTTTCCTGCCGATAAAACGGCGATAATTTTAACACCAGTCCTTGATAATATGCCCCCGAATTTTGCCCACCTCTAGATCACTGAATGAAGCGGGTGACCCACAAGATTGGTGGGGGTAGCTCTAGCGATTTCCAGTGGGCCGCATGCTCTGCCAAACTCTAAATGGGGTCCTAAGTCTCTTACTATGCTGGGAAGAACCTGTTACCCTGAGGGAAATCACCAACGTGCTTTTGATAGGGTGATGGGTTTCAGTGGCCAGAAGTTACTTGACTGTCCATGCACAAGCAGTAGACCTTAGAGATCAAGGCCTTACACCAAAATCCACATCTTGGTGACCACTCCAAGCTTCATGAGACTGTCAGTCTAGTGTAGAAGATCACAAACTTCCTGCAAATCGGAACATGTAAGACATTAACAAACTCATCATTTAAGCTAATATTCTTTCATTATATTTACATCCACCCAAAACACGCTAAGAGCTTCTGCGTAAGAAACCACTCTCTCCGCCCATATTAGGGCCACGCATTCAGACGGAATGAGTTCCTGAAATGCTAAGGAGACCCTACATTTAGCAGAGGAATAACTGTGTTCTAACTGTCGCGATTTATACAATACTTCTTTACTTTTATGTAAATTAGGTCCCATTCTTTTCAAATGATATAACACTAGTGTGGTCTACCGATATTACCTATGCAACAATTCTTAATAAGTATCTAAACCATCATCCTTTTTGGATTTGGTTTTCTACACAGCAAGAAAGGAAAAAAGGAGGAAAAAAGGAGGTTCTTGGCATTTCAGACAGTTTACACGCATGTCTGGTCCAGAGATGAAAGGTATTATTTATTGCTGTGATGGCCCAGCATGCCTCTGGCCATAGAATCTACATAAATGGCTTGCCATCGCCAATCAGGTTTAAAGCCACTCTGATCACAATGTGCTCTGATTACATATATGCTTCAGTTGGAGTAACTAACTGGCAAAACTGACTAAGTGAAACTAGTGTAACATTCAGATAAAAGGACAGCAGGTACATACGACTGTATTTGCATTCAAAAAAGCATAAATGGAATGAGAGCCGTTGCTATGCTATTTGCTCCCCTGAGTTAGAAACAGCGAGAAACTTCATTTCATCACTAGTCTCATCATTTTGCACATGAATAGATAAATATGGTGGTCTTGCAACTGGACTGTCCTGTAAAATGTATTGGACAAAAGACAATCTCCTCTACTGTGAATGTGACCTGCCATTGGCTGTATAAAACATGATATCATGACATTGGCTTCAAAGATTTTCAGCAGAGTTTACTAATATAGCCTTATAGCCCGCCGTAGAGTGCTATACCAGCTATTCAAGGCCCTCTCCAGTGTTAAAGGCCCGAGCCGAAGGCGAGGGCCTTTAACAAGGGAGAGGGACTTTAAAAGCCGGTATAGCCCAGCTACAAAGGGCTATAAGGCTATTAGAACATTCTGCCACTAGAGGACAGAATGTTCTAACAAAAAATAACAAAGCCCTATGGGAGCGTGAGGGGATTGGAATCCCCTCAGGCTCCCTGAAGCCCTTGTTCGCAGCCAGAGCTGTGAACAAAGAAACATTGGAATGTTGGAGCTCCAGGCTTCTACCAGCCATTATAAGCCCAGAGCACTCCGTTTTTTTTTCAATGGAGATCCCAACATTCCAATGTTCTAATATCAATTTATTTTTTGTCTGAGAAAAGATTTTGGACTTGAGAGCTTATAGACACATCTGGTCTTCGTTCCACTTTGAATATGATCTAGAATGACTTCAATTTCTCGACAAACTAGCATACAGTTTAAAAAGAACATAAATTGTTTGGTTTAACCACATTCCAGCAATTGTTTGTCATGACCCACATAATGGATAATCTATAGAACACAAATACAACTCCTCTTAAATTTAAAGTTTTATATTACATTTGCGGATTTGAGTGTTTTGTAAGATACAGGGATTACCAATACTATTAGGCCAGCACAAGTGATTTATTTAAGTCTTATCTTCATAAAACAGTACTGGAAAAGGGCCAGACTTTGTGGTTAAACATAAAATGAGGAATCAAGAACAGAGCTCTTAAACTTTGTTTTTGCCATTTAATCAACATCTTTTATAAATGGGACTCCTCTCCTGAACAGAAAGAAATCTGAGTCCACTTTCCGACTCTCAGGCCACCCTGCGTATATTTAAAGTAAAAATTGCTACTTCAGATAGTAAAAAAATCAGGCCATAAGGGGCTACAACTGTTCCGGGAGATAATTGCAAAGTCTTTAGATAAGCAAATACTGTATTATTCAGCTTTATGGTTAACACCAGTGAAAGTTAATATAGCAGACTCAGACTAGTAACCCGTGCAGAAAACCTAGGTGCTGCGAACCATTGCTGCATCCTTTAATTTAACATATGGTAGTATATGAGATAAAGTGGCCACTGCCTCCATGTTAATAATACTGCAAGCCACTGAGGAGTGCAATGACGATATAGGAACAAGGCCAAACTCTGATTTCCTTTATACTGTTGTGTGATTTATAACATCTATTTAATGTATGTCAGAGTGTATTTTATTCCTTAAGATAATAGATCACATAATTATCCTTTTCACAAAAGCTTCAATCCTTGGTATCTTGGGTCTTTATGCGAAAAAGATATTAAGGTTAAAGACATAAAGAACTAAAGCAAAAATCTGTAGTGCGAAATTAAATAGACCAACACGCAGTTAGTCGTTTGTTTCAAAAGCATACTGCAATCAGTTTAATGTAAATCAGATTTTAAAAAGGGCTATAGCTCAGAATGATTACTGACACAAAGAGAGTATTTCTTTCCTGGAATGATATGTGCTCAAAAGATATACAGATTGCCATATCTCCTTTCTGTTGATCACCGTTCATTTTAGACAAAACAGATCGTTGCCTAAGAAGGAAAAGCCAGCTCTGCTCTTCTTGTTTAAAATGCAACTACACTGATGCTACTCGACTGATCCTTTGCCCTGGCTGCTGGCTTGGAGATGCTGCCATTATAGTGTCACAATAATAACTATAATAAGTTATTACAATTAGACAGCAGTGTCATTTTCTTTTTACAGATGACTACAGAAGTCACAACTTTATTGTAATCAAAAAATTCTAGACAGGTTTTTATACTGAGGTTGCAGGCTGCCATGTGTTATAAACATATGATGAATGGACAGAAGGAATGTTGGTATGCTTGTCTACATCGGCCTCTCTTTTCATATCTAGACTATAATAGTAATCTGACTGAATTGCTTTGGACTGGGAGTAGAACGATGAAATCAAAGGTTAACTTACTTGGCTCTTAGAGGTACAGTCCCTACAATTCTTCATATTAAGTAGCAATAGACACCTGTCAAGAGTCATATTATATAAGGAATAAAGTACTCCTACCATACAGTATAAGGATATTGCAAGTCACTGAGGAGTTCCATTACCGTAAAGAGGAAAAAGGTCGAAGACTAAGTTTCTTTATAAGGTTCTGGAACTCAAAGTTGACATGCAATGTCCTTGTCATGTACGCCCGGTTTTACTTTCTCCCATATAATATATGGTCTCACCATCACCTTTCTAACAAACAACTTAAAAACCTTGGTATGTAGCTGTTTCATTTGAAAGAGCGAGCATGTTTGCAAACATGTAGAATAAAAATAAAACCTTCAGTGAATAATTAAACACGTCAAAAATCTGTGAGATATTTATGGCTAACAGATATTATAAACTGTTAAATACAAGTCAGGTTTTTTTAAAATAAGAAAAAAGTTGCAGTAGCAAAGATTCTAGCTTTTCTTTAACTAAAGAGTGCAAAAAGTGAACATATCTTATCTTATCTTATCGTATCTTATCAAAGTTTTATAAAGCGCTCGCACACCCGAAGGTTTCATGGCGCTGACCAACAGGATACTGACTTTACGAAGAGACCTCAAGCACTAGGCCGCAGCCTGGGTGAACAACCATGTCTTTAAAAACTTCCTAAATGGAAGAAGAGCAGTGCAGGAATGAATCTCCAAGGGGAGAGAGTTCCACAACTTAGGAGCAAGGATGGCAAACCTGCGGCCTCCCTTGCGCAACGGCTTGTAACGAGGGACAGTCAGGAGAATTTGGGAAGCAGAGCGAAGGCTGCGAGAGGGGGTGTACCTAAGAAGGAGTTTTTGAATGAACTGAGGGCCACGAGTGTGAAGGGATTTAAAGATTATGCAGGCCGATTTAAAAGTGACACGATGTTGAATCGGGAGCCAGTGAAGTTGCCTCAAAAGCGGTCTGGCTGACTGCCATCGTGGAAGGCGATATATCAGTCGCTTTTCAAAAGGGGGTGGTGATGAACAGAGTGTCTGAATTGAGCAGACCACTCTTACCCAGTCCAAAGATCAGGGCTTGATCCATCACCGTTATTTATCTCACTGCCCCATCCCAGCTCAGAATCTGGCTATATGCAAATCAGTCTGTCCCTGGCCCAGTGCATCATGGGAACAGGGCAGACTAAACTACCAAGCCAATTCTTTACCAGAAAGGAGACAAGCTACCGGGGACCGGTTTCTGGCATTTCAGCCTCTTCGGCCCGGCTTGCTTGAATCCTGATGGAGCAGTGAGAAAGGGACTCATGTCTGAGTATACCCTGCCACACCTATAGTGGCCAAAATCGATTTACAAAAGGGGGTGGTGATGAACAGAGTGTCTGAATTGAGCAGACCACTCTTACCCAGTCCAAAGATCAGGGCTTGATCCATCACCGTTATTTATCTCACTGCCCCATCCCAGCTCAGAATCTGGCTATATGCAAATCAGTCTGTCCCTGGCCCAGTGCATCATGGGAACAGGGCAGACTAAACTACCAAGCCAATTCTTTACCAGAAAGGAGACAAGCTACCGGGGACCGGTTTCTGGCATTTCAGCCTCTTCGGCCCGGCTTGCTTGAATCCTGATGGAGCAGTGAGAAAGGGACTCATGTCTGAGTATACCCTGCCACACCTATAGTGGCCAAAATCGATTTACAAAAGGGGGTGGTGATGAACAGAGTGTCTGAATTGAGCAGACCACTCTTACCCAGTCCAAAGATCAGGGCTTGATCCATCACCGTTATTTATCTCACTGCCCCATCCCAGCTCAGAATCTGGCTATATGCAAATCAGTCTGTCCCTGGCCCAGTGCATCATGGGAACAGGGCAGACTAAACTACCAAGCCAATTCTTTACCAGAAAGGAGACAAGCTACCGGGGACCGGTTTCTGGCATTTCAGCCTCTTCGGCCCGGCTTGCTTGAATCCTGATGGAGCAGTGAGAAAGGGACTCATGTCTGAGTATACCCTGCCACACCTATAGTGGCCAAAATCGATTTACAAAAGGGGGTGGTGATGAACAGAGTGTCTGAATTGAGCAGACCACTCTTACCCAGTCCAAAGATCAGGGCTTGATCCATCACCGTTATTTATCTCACTGCCCCATCCCAGCTCAGAATCTGGCTATATGCAAATCAGTCTGTCCCTGGCCCAGTGCATCATGGGAACAGGGCAGACTAAACTACCAAGCCAATTCTTTACCAGAAAGGAGACAAGCTACCGGGGACCGGTTTCTGGCATTTCAGCCTCTTCGGCCCGGCTTGCTTGAATCCTGATGGAGCAGTGAGAAAGGGACTCATGTCTGAGTATACCCTGCCACACCTATAGTGGCCAAAATCGATTTACAAAAGGGGGTGGTGATGAACAGAGTGTCTGAATTGAGCAGACCACTCTTACCCAGTCCAAAGATCAGGGCTTGATCCATCACCGTTATTTATCTCACTGCCCCATCCCAGCTCAGAATCTGGCTATATGCAAATCAGTCTGTCCCTGGCCCAGTGCATCATGGGAACAGGGCAGACTAAACTACCAAGCCAATTCTTTACCAGAAAGGAGACAAGCTACCGGGGACCGGTTTCTGGCATTTCAGCCTCTTCGGCCCGGCTTGCTTGAATCCTGATGGAGCAGTGAGAAAGGGACTCATGTCTGAGTATACCCTGCCACACCTATAGTGGCCAAAATCGATTTACAAAAGGGGGTGGTGATGAACAGAGTGTCTGAATTGAGCAGACCACTCTTACCCAGTCCAAAGATCAGGGCTTGATCCATCACCGTTATTTATCTCACTGCCCCATCCCAGCTCAGAATCTGGCTATATGCAAATCAGTCTGTCCCTGGCCCAGTGCATCATGGGAACAGGGCAGACTAAACTACCAAGCCAATTCTTTACCAGAAAGGAGACAAGCTACCGGGGACCGGTTTCTGGCATTTCAGCCTCTTCGGCCCGGCTTGCTTGAATCCTGATGGAGCAGTGAGAAAGGGACTCATGTCTGAGTATACCCTGCCACACCTATAGTGGCCAAAATCGATTTACAAAAGGGGGTGGTGATGAACAGAGTGTCTGAATTGAGCAGACCACTCTTACCCAGTCCAAAGATCAGGGCTTGATCCATCACCGTTATTTATCTCACTGCCCCATCCCAGCTCAGAATCTGGCTATATGCAAATCAGTCTGTCCCTGGCCCAGTGCATCATGGGAACAGGGCAGACTAAACTACCAAGCCAATTCTTTACCAGAAAGGAGACAAGCTACCGGGGACCGGTTTCTGGCATTTCAGCCTCTTCGGCCCGGCTTGCTTGAATCCTGATGGAGCAGTGAGAAAGGGACTCATGTCTGAGTATACCCTGCCACACCTATAGTGGCCAAAATCGATTTACAAAAGGGGGTGGTGATGAACAGAGTGTCTGAATTGAGCAGACCACTCTTACCCAGTCCAAAGATCAGGGCTTGATCCATCACCGTTATTTATCTCACTGCCCCATCCCAGCTCAGAATCTGGCTATATGCAAATCAGTCTGTCCCTGGCCCAGTGCATCATGGGAACAGGGCAGACTAAACTACCAAGCCAATTCTTTACCAGAAAGGAGACAAGCTACCGGGGACCGGTTTCTGGCATTTCAGCCTCTTCGGCCCGGCTTGCTTGAATCCTGATGGAGCAGTGAGAAAGGGACTCATGTCTGAGTATACCCTGCCACACCTATAGTGGCCAAAATCGATTTACAAAAGGGGGTGGTGATGAACAGAGTGTCTGAATTGAGCAGACCACTCTTACCCAGTCCAAAGATCAGGGCTTGATCCATCACCGTTATTTATCTCACTGCCCCATCCCAGCTCAGAATCTGGCTATATGCAAATCAGTCTGTCCCTGGCCCAGTGCATCATGGGAACAGGGCAGACTAAACTACCAAGCCAATTCTTTACCAGAAAGGAGACAAGCTACCGGGGACCGGTTTCTGGCATTTCAGCCTCTTCGGCCCGGCTTGCTTGAATCCTGATGGAGCAGTGAGGAAGGGACTCATGTCTGAGTATACCCTGCCACACCTATAGTGGCCAAAATCGATTTACAAAAGGGGGTGGTGATGAACAGAGTGTCTGAATTGAGCAGACCACTCTTACCCAGTCCAAAGATCAGGGCTTGATCCATCACCGTTATTTATCTCACTGCCCCATCCCAGCTCAGAATCTGGCTATATGCAAATCAGTCTGTCCCTGGCCCAGTGCATCATGGGAACAGGGCAGACTAAACTACCAAGCCAATTCTTTACCAGAAAGGAGACAAGCTACCGGGGACCGGTTTCTGGCATTTCAGCCTCTTCGGCCCGGCTTGCTTGAATCCTGATGGAGCAGTGAGAAAGGGACTCATGTCTGAGTATACCCTGCCACACCTATAGTGGCCAAAATCGATTTACCAAAGGGGGTGGTGATGAACAGAGTGCCTGAATTGAGCAGACCACTCTTACCCAGTCCAAAGATCAGGGCTTGATCCATCACCGTTATTTATCTCACTGCCCCATCCCAGCTCAGAATCTGGCTATATGCAAATCAGTCTGTCCCTGGCCCAGTGCATCATGGGAACAGGGCAGACTAAACTACCAAGCCAATTCTTTACCAGAAAGGAGACAAGCTACCGGGGACCGGTTTCTGGCATTTCAGCCTCTTCGGCCCGGCTTGCTTGAATCCTGATGGAGCAGTGAGAAAGGGACTCATGTCTGAGTATACCCTGCCACACCTATAGTGGCCAAAATCGATTTACAAAAGGGGGTGGTGATGAACAGAGTGTCTGAATTGAGCAGACCACTCTTACCCAGTCCAAAGATCAGGGCTTGATCCATCACCGTTATTTATCTCACTGCCCCATCCCAGCTCAGAATCTGGCTATATGCAAATCAGTCTGTCCCTGGCCCAGTGCATCATGGGAACAGGGCAGACTAAACTACCAAGCCAATTCTTTACCAGAAAGGAGACAAGCTACCGGGGACCGGTTTCTGGCATTTCAGCCTCTTCAGCCCGGCTTGCTTGAATCCTGATGGAGCAGTGAGAAAGGGACTCATGTCTGAGTATACCCTGCCACACCTATAGTGGCCAAAATCGATTTACAAAAGGGGGTGGTGATGAACAGAGTGTCTGAATTGAGCAGACCACTCTTACCCAGTCCAAAGATCAGGGCTTGATCCATCACCGTTATTTATCTCACTGCCCCATCCCAGCTCAGAATCTGGCTATATGCAAATCAGTCTGTCCCTGGCCCAGTGCATCATGGGAACAGGGCAGACTAAACTACCAAGCCAATTCTTTACCAGAAAGGAGACAAGCTACCGGGGACTGGTTTCTGGCATTTCAGCCTCTTCGGCCCGGCTTGTTTGAATCCTGATGGAGCAGTGAGAAAGGGACTCATGTCTGAGTATACCCTGCCACACCTATAGTGGCCAAAATCGATTTACAAAAGGGGGTGGTGATGAACAGAGTGTCTGAATTGAGCAGACCACTCTTACCCAGTCCAAAGATCAGGGCTTGATCCATCACCGTTATTTATCTCACTGCCCCATCCCAGCTCAGAATCTGGCTATATGCAAATCAGTCTGTCCCTGGCCCAGTGCATCATGGGAACAGGGCAGACTAAACTACCAAGCCAATTCTTTACCAGAAAGGAGACAAGCTACCGGGGACCGGTTTCTGGCATTTCAGCCTCTTCGGCCCGGCTTGCTTGAATCCTGATGGAGCAGTGAGAAAGGGACTCATGTCTGAGTATACCCTGCCACACCTATAGTGGCCAAAATCGATTTACAAAAGGGGGTGGTGATGAACAGAGTGTCTGAATTGAGCAGACCACTCTTACCCAGTCCAAAGATCAGGGCTTGATCCATCACCGTTATTTATCTCACTGCCCCATCCCAGCTCAGAATCTGGCTATATGCAAATCAGTCTGTCCCTGGCCCAGTGCATCATGGGAACAGGGCAGACTAAACTACCAAGCCAATTCTTTACCAGAAAGGAGACAAGCTACCGGGGACCAGTTTCTGGCATTTCAGCCTCTTCGGCCCGGCTTGCTTGAATCCTGATGGAGCAGTGAGAAAGGGACTCATGTCTGAGTATACCCTGCCACACCTATAGTGGCCAAAATCGATTTACAAAAGGGGGTGGTGATGAACAGAGTGTCTGAATTGAGCAGACCACTCTTACCCAGTCCAAAGATCAGGGCTTGATCCATCACCGTTATTTATCTCACTGCCCCATCCCAGCTCAGAATCTGGCTATATGCAAATCAGTTTGTCCCTGGCCCAGTGCATCATGGGAACAGGGCAGACTAAACTACCAAGCCAATTCTTTACCAGAAAGGAGACAAGCTACCGGGGACCGGTTTCTGGCATTTCAGCCTCTTCGGCCCGGCTTGCTTGAATCCTGATGGAGCAGTGAGAAAGGGACTCATGTCTGAGTATACCCTGCCACACCTATAGTGGCCAAAATCGATTTACAAAAGGGGGTGGTGATGAACAGAGTGTCTGAATTGAGCAGACCACTCTTACCCAGTCCAAAGATCAGGGCTTGATCCATCACCGTTATTTATCTCACTGCCCCATCCCAGCTCAGAATCTGGCTATATGCAAATCAGTCTGTCCCTGGCCCAGTGCATCATGGGAACAGGGCAGACTAAACTACCAAGCCAATTCTTTACCAGAAAGGAGACAAGCTACCGGGGACCGGTTTCTGGCATTTCAGCCTCTTCGGCCTGGCTTGCTTGAATCCTGATGGAGCAGTGAGAAAGGGACTCATGTCTGAGTATACCCTGCCACACCTGTAGTGGCCAAAATCGATTTACAAAAGGGGGTGGTGATGAACAGAGTGTCTGAATTGAGCAGACCACTCTTACCCAGTCCAAAGAGCAGGGCTTGATCCATCACCGTTATTTATCTCACTGCCCCATCCCAGCTCAGAATCTGGCTATATGCAAATCAGTCTGTCCCTGGCCCAGTGCATCATGGGAACAGGGCAGACTAAACTACCAAGCCAATTCTTTACCAGAAAGGAGACAAGCTACCGGGGACCGGTTTCTGGCATTTCAGCCTCTTCGGCCCGGCTTGCTTGAATCCTGATGGAGCAGTGAGAAAGGGACTCATGTCTGAGTATACCCTGCCACACCTATAGTGGCCAAAATCGATTTACAAAAGGGGGTGGTGATGAACAGAGTGTCTGAATTGAGCAGACCACTCTTACCCAGTCCAAAGATCAGGGCTTGATCCATCACCGTTATTTATCTCACTGCCCCATCCCAGCTCAGAATCTGGCTATATGCAAATCAGTCTGTCCCTGGCCCAGTGCATCATGGGAACAGGGCAGACTAAACTACCAAGCCAATTCTTTACCAGAAAGGAGACAAGCTACCGGGGACCGGTTTCTGGCATTTCAGCCTCTTCGGCCCGGCTTGCTTGAATCCTGATGGAGCAGTGAGAAAGGGACTCATGTCTGAGTATACCCTGAGTATACCCTGCCACAGCCAGGTTCTGAAACTGGGATGGTGCAGTGAGCTAAAAAACGGTGTTGGATCTAGCCCTGATCTCTTGACTGGGTGAGAGTATTCTGTTTAATTCAGAGACTCTGTCCCTCACCACCCCTTGTTGTAAATATTTTTGTCCACCCTAAGCGTGGAAGGGTATGCTCAGATGTGAGTCCCTTGCTCATTGCACCATCAGGATTCAAGCAAGCCGGGCCGAAGAGGCTGAAATGCCAGAAACCGGTCCCCGGTAGCTTGTTTCCTTCCCAGTGTAAGAATTGGCTTTTGTAGTTTGGTTTGCCCTGTTCCCATCATGCACTGGGACAGGAACAGACTAATTTGCATACAGCCAGGTTCTGAAACTGGGATGGTGCAGTGAGCTAAAAAACGGTGTTGGATCTAGCCCTGATCTCTTGACTGGGTGAGAGTATTCTGTTTAATTCAGAGACTCTGTCCCTCACCACCCCTTGTTGTAAATATTTTTGTCCACCCTAAGCGTGGAAGGGTATGCTCAGATGTGAGTCCCTTGCTCATTGCACCATCAGGATTCAAGCAAGCCGGGCCGAAGAGGCTGAAATGCCAGAAACCGGTCCCCGGTAGCTTGTTTCTTTCCCAGTGTAAGAATTGGCTTTTGTAGTTTGGTTTGCCCTGTTCCCATCATGCACTGGGACAGGAACAGACTAATTTGCATACAGCCAGGTTCTGAAACTGGGATGGTGCAGTGAGCTAAAAAACGGTGTTGGATCTAGCCCTGATCTCTTGACTGGGTGAGAGTATTCTGTTTAATTCAGAGACTCTGTCCCTCACCACCCCTTGTTGTAAATATTTTTGTCCACCCTAAGCGAGGAAGGGTATGCTCAGATGTGAGTCCCTTGCTCATCGCACCATCAGGATTCAAGCAAGCCGGGCCGAAGAGGCTGAAATGCCAGAAACCGGTCCCCGGTAGCTTGTTTCCTTCCCAGTGTAAGAATTGGCTTTTGTAGTTTGGTTTGCCCTGTTCCCATCATGCACTGGGACAGGAACAGACTAATTTGCATACAGCCAGGTTCTGAAACTGGGATGGTGCAGTGAGCTAAAAAACGGTGTTGGATCTAGCCCTGATCTCTTGACTGGGTGAGAGTATTCTGTTTAATTCAGAGACTCTGTCCCTCACCACCTCTTGTTGTAAATATTTTTGTCCACCCTAAGCGTGGAAGGGTATGCTCAGATGTGAGTCCCTTGCTCATTGCACCATCAGGATTCAAGCAAGCCGGGCCGAAGAGGCTGAAATGCCAGAAACCGGTCCCCGGTAGCTTGTTTCCTTCCCAGTGTAAGAATTGGCTTTTGTAGTTTGGTTTGCCCTGTTCCCATCATGCACTGGGACAGGAACAGACTAATTTGCATACAGCCAGGTTCTGAAACTGGGATGGTGCAGTGAGCTAAAAAACGGTGTTGGATCTAGCCCTGATCTCTTGACTGGGTGAGAGTATTCTGTTTAATTCAGAGACTCTGTCCCTCACCACCCCTTGTTGTAAATATTTTTGTCCACCCTAAGCGTGGAAGGGTATGCTCAGATGTGAGTCCCTTGCTCATTGCACCATCAGGATTCAAGCAAGCCGGGCCGAAGAGGCTGAAATGCCAGAAACCGGTCCCCGGTAGCTTGTTTCCTTCCCAGTGTAAGAATTGGCTTTTGTAGTTTGGTTTGCCCTGTTCCCATCATGCACTGGGACAGGAACAGACTAATTTGCATACAGCCAGGTTCTGAAACTGGGATGGTGCAGTGAGCTAAAAAACGGTGTTGGATCTAGCCCTGATCTCTTGACTGGGTGAGAGTATTCTGTTTAATTCAGAGACTCTGTCCCTCACCACCCCTTGTTGTAAATATTTTTGTCCACCCTAAGCGTGGAAGGGTATGCTCAGATGTGAGTCCCTTGCTCATTGCACCATCAGGATTCAAGCAAGCCGGGCCGAAGAGGCTGAAATGCCAGAAACCGGTCCCCGGTAGCTTGTTTCCTTCCCAGTGTAAGAATTGGCTTTTGTAGTTTGGTTTGCCCTGTTCCCATCATGCACTGGGACAGGAACAGACTAATTTGCATACAGCCAGGTTCTGAAACTGGGATGGTGCAGTGAGCTAAAAAACGGTGTTGGATCTAGCCCTGATCTCTTGACTGGGTGAGAGTATTCTGTTTAATTCAGAGACTCTGTCCCTCACCACCCCTTGTTGTAAATATTTTTGTCCACCCTAAGCGTGGAAGGGTATGCTCAGATGTGAGTCCCTTGCTCATTGCACCATCAGGATTCAAGCAAGCCGGGCCGAAGAGGCTGAAATGCCAAAAACCGGTCCCCGGTAGCTTGTTTCCTTCCCAGTGTAAGAATTGGCTTTTGTAGTTTGGTTTGCCCTGTTCCCATCATGCACTGGGACAGGAACAGACTAATTTGCATACAGCCAGGTTCTGAAACTGGGATGGTGCAGTGAGCTAAAAAACGGTGTTGGATCTAGCCCTGATCTCTTGACTGGGTGAGAGTATTCTGTTTAATTCAGAGACTCTGTCCCTCACCACCCCTTGTTGTAAATATTTTTGTCCACCCTAAGCGAGGAAGGGTATGCTCAGATGTGAGTCCCTTGCTCATTGCACCATCAGGATTCAAGCAAGCCGGGCCGAAGAGGCTGAAATGCCAGAAACCGGTCCCCGGTAGCTTGTTTCCTTCCCAGTGTAAGAATTGGCTTTTGTAGTTTGGTTTGCCCTGTTCCCATCATGCACTGGGACAGGAACAGACTAATTTGCATACAGCCAGGTTCTGAAACTGGGATGGTGCAGTGAGCTAAAAAACTGTGTTGGATCTAGCCCTGATCTCTTGACTGGGTGAGAGTATTCTGTTTAATTCAGAGACTCTGTCCCTCACCACCCCTTGTTGTAAATATTTTTGTCCACCCTAAGCGTGGAAGGGTATGCTCAGATGTGAGTCCCTTGCTCATTGCACCATCAGGATTCAAGCAAGCCGGGCCGAAGAGGCTGAAATGCCAGAAACCGGTCCCCGGTAGCTTGTTTCCTTCCCAGTGTAAGAATTGGCTTTTGTAGTTTGGTTTGCCCTGTTCCCATCATGCACTGGGACAGGAACAGACTAATTTGCATACAGCCAGGTTCTGAAACTGGGATGGTGCAGTGAGCTAAAAAACGGTGTTGGATCTAGCCCTGATCTCTTGACTGGGTGAGAGTATTCTGTTTAATTCAGAGACTCTGTCCCTCACCACCCCTTGTTGTAAATATTTTTGTCCACCCTAAGCGTGGAAGGGTATGCTCAGATGTGAGTCCCTTGCTCATTGCACCATCAGGATTCAAGCAAGCCGGGCCGAAGAGGCTGAAATGCCAGAAACCGGTCCCCGGTAGCTTGTTTCCTTCCCAGTGTAAGAATTGGCTTTTGTAGTTTGGTTTGCCCTGTTCCCATCATGCACTGGGACAGGAACAGACTAATTTGCATACAGCCAGGTTCTGAAACTGGGATGGTGCAGTGAGCTAAAAAACGGTGTTGGATCTAGCCCTGATCTCTTGACTGGGTGAGAGTATTCTGTTTAATTCAGAGACTCTGTCCCTCACCACCCCTTGTTGTAAATATTTTTGTCCACCCTAAGCGTGGAAGGGTATGCTCAGATGTGAGTCCCTTGCTCATTGCACCATCAGGATTCAAGCAAGCCGGGCCGAAGAGGCTGAAATGCCAGAAACCGGTCCCCGGTAGCTTGTTTCCTTCCCAGTGTAAGAATTGGCTTTTGTAGTTTGGTTTGCCCTGTTCCCATCATGCACTGGGACAGGAACAGACTAATTTGCATACAGCCAGGTTCTGAAACTGGGATGGTGCAGTGAGCTAAAAAACGGTGTTGGATCTAGCCCTGATCTCTTGACTGGGTGAGAGTATTCTGTTTAATTCAGAGACTCTGTCCCTCACCACCCCTTGTTGTAAATATGATATATCAGTCGCGCCGCCTGGTTTTGTGCCATCTGCAGACGTCTGCTAAGAGTGAGAGGCAGACCGAGGTAGATGGCATTTGCGTAATCTAAGTGAGACAACACTAACGCTCTTACAACCTGCGTCAAAGCTGATCGAGTGAGCATCCGACTGATCTTCTTTATTTTCCGCAATTGGAAAAAGCAGGTGGACACAACAGAGTTGACCTGAGGTTTTAAAGAAAGCTCATCATCAATAACTACCCCCAAGCTTTTGACTGATTTAGACGGCACAGGTGGTGGCCCTAATTTAGATGGCCAATATTGGGGGCCCCAAAAAAGATGACTATTGCCGAACAGGACCAGTTCCGCTTTGCCCGGATTTAGCTTGAGTTGATTCACATCCATCCACTGGCAGATATGGAGCATAGTGTTCTGAAATTGATGGATCGAGTCAGGGGAGTTGTCAATTGTAAAGGTAAGTTGCAGATCATCTGCATAGTTGAAAGTGGTGACTTTGAAAGAGTGAAGGGACTGAAGCAGAGGGAGCATATAGATGTTAAACAATAACGGTGATAGGGAAGAACCCTGGGGAACTCCACAAGTGGTATGAAGTTTGTGAGAGGAGAAAGGGGGAAGACCGACCGCCTGAGTGCGGCCGCAGAGAAAAGATCTGAGCCAGTCAAGAGCACGGCCGCAGATGCCCACAGATCTGACACCGTCGAGAAGGATGTTGTGGTCGACCGTGTCAAACGCGGCCGACAGATCAAGCAGGACCAGCGCCTGAGGTATTCCTAAGTCAGCACTGAGGCGTAGGGAATCCAAGACAGCTAAGATAACTGACTCGGTTGAATGAGCTGGTCGAAAACCGGCCTGCGAGGGATGTAACACACCCGACTGTTCGATGAAAAGTGAAAGGTGAGAGGTGACGTGCGCTTCCAGTACTTTGGCCAAATACGGAAGCAAGGAATGGGCCTGTAGTTCGAAAGGGTAGTGGGGTCTGCTCCTGGTTTTTTCAAGAGGGGCAACAGGACTGCATCCTTAAAAGATTCAGGTACAATTCCTTGGAGCAAAGAAGTATTAAGAAGACTCAGTGCCGGAGTGGGAACGGCGGTAAAGACCGTCTTTAATATATGAGGGGGGCAGCAATCGTGGGGAGATCCTGATTTTACCCTAGTCAATAAGGGTGTTAAGGTTGTTGTATCCAGGAGGGGAAAGCAATCCAAAGTTGGATGGTTAGATGAATAGGCCAAGACAGACAAATCCGGAACAGTGGCGGGAATACTGGATTTGATTAAGGCAATTTTATCCATGAAGTATTGATTCAAGGTGTTACAAAAGTCTTGATTGGCAGCAGGTTTAAACTCAGTTCTACTAGGATTCGAGAGTTTTTTAATTCTCTCTGCTTTTCAGTTTAAGCTATTAAAATAGATAAGAAGAAAAGCAATGTACGGTTTTCAAGTTTTACTAGTCGCCCTGAACCTCTTGCTATACTCCCTGAAACCTGTTAAAAGCTGTGCTATAACCCCAGCACTGGGAGCAGCCAAACAGATCTTACTTCCCTGCTGGGGTTCTGAAGCGATCTCAACCCACCTCAACTGCCTACACAAACTCTGGGAATTTAAGGGAATGGAGAAGTTGATGGCGGTGGAGACCCATACATTATCCTTGATTGACAAGACCTGGGGACCATGCACCCGGTAACTGGCAGATTAATTCAGAGAATTGAAATGCCTTCTATACCAACAGGTTCTCCGACTGACACATTCAGATCATAAGCCCATATAAACTAGCTATTGGTGGTCGTTTCAGTCACTCACACTTCGCTTTACTCCTATCCTATGACTGGTGTCCTGTTCCCTCTTTAGGTAGTCAACACATCCACCTACCCTTCTGACTTCCTATCCCATTTTTTCCCCTCTGTTCTGGTTCGCCATGCCCTAATGCTATTGATTAATCGATGCTTCCCCACCAGCCATTGGATGGAGGAGAGCTGATTGTTGTGTCTTGTGCTAAATAATAATAAAAGAGATCTTAAACCTAAAAAATGTCACAAACTAATCAGTGGCCTGAGCTGGAATTCTCTCCTTCCAAAGGCCCCCTCAGCAGAGCTACCGAGCCTTCAGTTCACTTAAGCAAGTCTGCATTCTTCAACATTGGCAGGAGCATGTGCTCTACCATATAAGCAACTCATTTAGAAATATTACCTCCACCATCATTCGAGACGAGCTGAAATGTCAGTCACTCCTACTTTTCATGGGGTTCTCTGTAACAAGGCCGGTCTCCAGGGTTCAAGAATAGAACATATGAGACATATTCCATGAGTTTTAGGTCTATTGTGTGGGCTGTACAATGGAGTTTAGGTCAGGAATGAGGCATTCCTTCTCAGCTATGTATCATTGTTAGACCTGGCACCCTTGGCATGGTTTCCCCTGACCTTTTGCCTTCAGAACTTCTGATATTGCTGATTTTGTTATTGCTGGCCTTAGCGTTCTGTGCAAGTTACAGTTGCTGACTAGTGCTAAAATGCATGTGCTATTTTCCTAAAACGTGGTAACAATGGTTTATCCACAATTGGCATATTTCATTTACTGATAACTCCCTCTTAAAGTGCACTGCATGTTCCCAGGGCCTGTAAATTAAATGCTAGTAGTGGGCATGCAGTGTTGGTTGTGCCACCCCTTAAGTAGCCCTTTAAACATGTGCTAGGCCTGCCATTGCAGAGTTTGTGTGTGTCATTTTAAACTGCCATGTCGACCTGCCTAGTTAAACCTCTTGCCAGGTTCAAACATTTTTTTTTAATACACATTAGTCACCTCTAAGGTAGGCCACGGACAGCCCAAGGGCAGAGTGCAGTATATTCAAAAAGTAGGACATGCACTTTTAAGTTTTACATCTCCTAGTAGTGAAAAACTCTTAAATTCGTTTTTCACTACTGCAAGGCTTATCTGTCTCATAGGATAGCATTCATTAGTGTTACCTTATTACATTTTTTTGGTGTCATTTCCTGGGAAGAGATAGGCACCCTCAAGTTTGGTGTCACAATTTAAAATCACAGCTTACGGGAAAGTCGCATTTTAAATTGCAATTCTGAAAATGCCAATCTTAGAAAGTTGCAAAAACAATTATTGATGGACAGAATGCAGAACAATGTCATACATTCACCCCAGTACAGAGATCTGGGCCTAAATCCATCGTTTTATTTGCACTTTACACCACCCCAGTTTAGACATGGCCATATTCAAATCAGCCTTGACCCTGTGCCTCATGGGAACACTCCAGCCCGAACTGCCAAGTCATGTCTTTCCTGCACCGGAATCAAGTATCCTAGGACCGGTTTCTGGCTATCAGCCGTCTTCAGCCAGGATAGCTTGACTCCAGTGGTGTGGAGAGCATGGGACTCACGTCTGAGCATACCCATCCCACTCGGGGTGACAAATGCAAAAACAACATTTGATGGACAGAATGCAGAACAATGTCATACATTCACCCCAGTAAAGAGATCTGGGCCTAAATCCATTGTTTTTTTGCACTCCACACCACCCCAGTTCAGATATGGCCATATGCAAATCAGCCTTGACCCTGTGCCTCATGGGAACAGTCCAGCCCGAACTGCCAAGCCAAGTCTTTCCTAGACCGGAATCAAGCATCCTAGGACCGGTTTCTGGCTATCAGCCGTCTTCAGCCAGGATAGCTTGACTCCAGTGGTGTGGAGAGCATGGGACTCACGTCTGAGAATACCCATCCCACTCGGGGTGACAAATGCAAAAACAGCACGTGATGGACAGAAGGCAGAACAATGTCATACATTCACCCCAATACAGAGATTGGGCCTAAATCCATCGTTTTTTTGCACTCCACACCACCCCAGTTCAGACATGGCCATAAGCAAATCAGCCTTGACCCTGTGCCTCATGGGAACAGTCCAGCCCGAACTGCCAAGCCATGTCTTTCCTGGACCGGAATCAAGCATCCTAGGACCGGTTTCTGGGTATCAGCCGTCTTCAGCCAGGATAACTTGACTCCAGTGGTCTGGAGAGCATGGGACTCACGTCTGAGCATACCCATCCCAAGCGGGATGACAAATGCAAAAACAACAATTGATGGACAGAATGCAGAACAATGTCATACATTCACCCAAGTACAGAGATCTGGGCCTAAACCCTTTGTTTTTTTGCACTCCACACCACCCCAGTTCAGACATGGCCATATGCAAATCAGCCTTGACCCTGTGCCTCATGGGAACAGTCCAGCCCAAACTGCCAAGCCATGTCTTTCATGGACCGGAATCAAGCATCTTAGGACCGGTTTCTGGCTATCAGCCGTCTTCAGCCAGGATAGCTTGACTCCAGTGGTGTGGAGAGCATGGGACTCACGTCAGAGCATACCCATCCCCCTTTTGTACCGCTTTGTTTGCCATAAGTTGGCAGGGTATGCTCAGACGTGAGTCCCTTGCTCACTTTGCCAGTGGATTCAAGCAAGCTGGGCTGAAGACGGCTGAAATGCCAGAAACCCGTCCTCGGAAGCTTGTTTCGGGTTCAGGGAAGGCATGGCTTGGCAGTTCGGGCTGGACTGTTCCCATGAGGCACAGGGTCAGACTGATTTGCATATGGCCATATCTGAACTGGGGTGGCAGAGTGGGCTAAAGAACAGTGATGGATTAAACCCAGATCTCTTGACTGGGTGTGAGTGTTTGATTGGTTCAGATGCTCCGTCCATCACCACCCCCTTTTGTACCGCTTTGTTCGCCATAAGTTGGTAGGGTATGCTCAGACGTGAGTCCCTTGCTCCCTTTGCCACTGGATTCAAGCAAGCCGGGTTGAAGACGGCTGAAATGCCAGAAACCGGTCCTCGGAAGCTTGTTTCCGGTCCAGAGAAGGTATGGATTGGCAGTTCGGGCTGGACTGTTCCCATGAGGCACAGGGTCAGACTGATTTGCATATGGCCATGTCTGAACTGGGGTGGCAGAGTAGGCTAAAGAACGGTGATGGATTAAACCCAGATCTCTTGACTGGGTGTGAGTGTTTTATTGGTTCAAAAGCTCCGTCCATCACCACCCCCTTTTGTAAATCTTAGAAAGTTGGCATTGTCTTACTTTAGCCATTTGGTGTTTGCTGCCTGTCTCGGCTTACATGTCTGGCGTGGATGACAGCTGGGTTTTGTGTGTTCCTCCTAGATAGCCAAATAGGAAGGTTAGATGTGACCTGATGGGCCATCCTGGAAGGATAGGAGGGAGGAGCTGGGCACAGCCTCATTTACACTTGAATAGACTGTGTCATTTCCTCACACAAAGTGCTGCATAACCCCCTGTAGTGAGCCAGCACAGGAAGGACAGGGACTATGTGCACTTTAAGGCATGTCTTTGAAGTCTCCCCCACTTCGAAGGCACAACTGGGTATAATTGCTGGACCTCTGACACCACCATTTCAGTATACTTCTGGACCTGTGGATACTCTTCCACGAAAAATGACTGCTATGCTGCTGAAAGGACTGCAGCTTTAATGGACTGCTACTCTGTAGGCGCTGCTTCTATGCTGACCTAATGCCCTCTTGTCGTAAGAAGAAGAACTGGAACCATCTTCAACCCAGGAACCTTGAATGGCTCAAAGAGTTAGTGTGCAGGCCTCCTGGTCTGAGCCTCAGGGACGCAACAGGCTCTCCACTGACTTGTCTTCAATGATCTTCTGACCCCCAAGAGGCACGTCTACGGTGCTGGTCCCTTGGAAGTGGTCTTTTTGCTCTTTACGTCAAGCTTGTGGGCTCTTCGCTAAGCGAAGGGGCCCTTTCGCTCTGGAACCTTTTTTGCTTCTCCGCAAGCAGCCGCAAGTTCGTCTCTTCATATGGCAAGTATCGCTGCTGGCAACTACGAGGCTCCAGCCCATCCGTCCGCAATGCACCCAGCCAACAATTGCCAGCGATACTCTCCTAGTTTCCGCTGAAGTTCTTCCCTGCAAACGGGACTCTTAACACAAAACTTGAGTAGGATTAACTTTCAGCTGGACTAATCTGGGACTGTATCCCACCCACATTCCATCGTGGTCAACCAGAACATTTGGATTTGACCCAGTCTAGCACGACCAGATATCCCCGGTTGGTGCTTTATGCTTTTAAGAGCTATTCTACAGTTTATTCTTTACAAATTCATAACTTCAGTTCTACTTATTGGATGTTTGTGTTGTTTTGGTCTTGTTTTATTTATACAATTAATTTTCTAACTTACTGTAGAGTATATTTGTGTGTTTTTTTTCTCTGTTTCACTGTTTGAAATGTTGCACACATACTTTACACATTGATTTTAATGTTAAGCCTGACTACTCTGTGGCAAGCTACCAGAGGGTAAACACAGGTTAATTTAGGGTGTGCTTGGGACTTACCCTGACTAGGATTGTGGTTGCTGTTTGAACAGAGCTCACACCCTTATCATCCAAAAACCCAATTTCTAACAATCATGCATTAGTATTCTCCCCTTGGTGCAAGGTGGCTATTACTTGATTAAAACTAGGCCAGCTAATATAGTCTAGTTCAATGTTTTGAATGGTCTCTCCTCTCACCTCTTTTCCTCTTCTCCCAAGCTCTAGTCTGCCTGTATCAAGGTACCATTGGTTCAAGTGATTTTTGCCATGCACTTACTGGTGGTCTTCTGGTCATCGTCCTTTGGTGTCAGTGCCTTATGAGGTAGGAGCAGTTCAATCCCCCGTGTCATTGTGAAGCGAATAGTAGGGTATTCTTCTGTTAGGGAAAGCAGAGTGGGAATGAGCATTATATCCTCCAAAAAATCAATGCAGCAGCAACTCCCTAATCATACCTATCTAAGCGTTTTGATTGATTGTGATGAATGCATTTCTAGTTTTTAATAAAACCACAGAACAAAGTCATCATCATCATTGTCATATCACTTAATTCGGGTTTTGCATAAAACCATAAAAGTTAGATAAAACATAATATATAAAAAAGGTCTCCCAGTAGGCAAATCTGCTTAGTGACATCAAATACTATTTAAATAGATAATAATGTATCTTTAAAAAGAAGATGAGACAAGAATCCTACACAGTCTTGATATGGCCTAACAAAAGATAAGAAAATACATTGCAACCAACCCTTATAAGCCTCTGACAATTAATCACAACAGGCTCGAAGCCTGACAGCTGCTTTAAAAAAATTAAAACATAAAAAACAGTGGGGCCAAACAATATTTGTAAAAAGGTGAAGGCACGTCGCACCTGCCTGAACTCAAGCTTTTTCAGAATGGGGACAATAAAAGTGTTCCTGAGTACCTCGTAATATTTATGAAACATTATAAAATGAAGCATGTCCTGCGGAGACTTCCCGTCGCAGCAACAGGACTCTAGTCTCTGACCCCTACTAAACCCTTATGGCTGTGCCAAGAGGAGGTAAAAAACATCGAAACGGAACCTAGTCAATAAAAATCGGTTGTAGACACTTAGAGGCCCCAAAAGATAAGGGGGCAAATATCAAGGGGGTTTATCTCCGCTTTTTTGTCTTTAAAAGCCAAGAAAGCGCAGATATAATTATCTCACTATTACCTAGCTGTCGCTAACACCAGTTAGCGACAGCTAGTAGGAGATAGCGACCGCCTTGGGCCCCACTTTGCATGTCAGTGATATTTATCACTAATGACATGCATAGTGGGCGTGCCAAGATGCTAGCGACTGGAAACAGGCGCTAACATCGCTATCTCCTATTACCAACTTTTGGAGATATTCGCGCTAAGCGCGAATATCTCCAAAAGTTAACACCTGCCCTGAGCAGTTCTTAGCCATGTTATCCAATGGGAGGTGGCTAACATGGCTAAGAGCATTAGCTTGGTAATGCATGAATATCGCTGACTTTTCAGCGATATTCATGCATTGCGGACGATTTTTATCGCATTTGCGATAAACCTTGGTAATACCAAGGTTTATTTGCGATAAAAATTGCCGCAGCTCAGCGGTAATTTTTTGTCTCTAACCAAGCAATAGCGATAATTATCGCTATTGCTTGGTAATATGCCCCAAGGTTCGGTAGATTGCACAGTTTTCAGGATAACACATCTACTTACACTAGGCTTTCTGAGCTCCTGATCTTCTCTGTCTAAGGTCCTCTGTCTAAAAAAGGACTCCCTTGCCCACCCCAGGTATTTTCTGTTTGCTAACTCTCGGTTAGAAAATAAGTCAGCTGTTCCCAAGCTCGAGAAGCAGCCCTTGATATAATTGAGCCAGGGGATGTGGTGGGCTTGGTCAAGGGCCATACAATCCTTCAGGAGCAATTTGTTTAAAGTTGTTCCCTGACTCAGCCAGATCTTCAACCACAAAAACAGGGAACGAAAGGCCAACAGGACACCCCCAGCTCTTCATGCACTGCTAGGTTTGAGGTTCCCTGGGGCACACATAGAAAGCATTTCAGGAAGCCATTTTCAACCACTTGGAGTTCTTCCTGGGCGGTATAGTCCCAGATTTCACTACCATAAGAAAGTTTTGCGATACACTTTGCCCGATAACATAGTCAAAATAAAAATAATTATTTCAAGTAATAAAAATTATACAAAATATACAGTTAGTAATTCATTTTTGCAGAATGCATTATTTTACATATGCAGCCAAATTGCACTGTACCAGGGAACCCTGGGCAACTGCCTACTTTGATGTAGTGTAAAAACAAATACTGGGATATTTCTTCAAACATAGAAGTAGTACTATAATTTTGCACCGACACTGAAACACAGAAATACTTAATTGAAAGCACTCACCAACATGTAAAATTCAGTTAACAAGGCATTAAGGGGATATTACATGCAGCTTCCAAACAAGTATCATCTTTGTTAAACTGATTGCTTCTAGTGTCTGCTTGCTGACTATACTAAAACACGTACACTTGCATCCCTTTGTGTTCAGTTTACACTCTCTGAAAACTGCAAAATTTATTGAATCTTGCTGGGGCAGATGTTGGAAAACTGGGATAGTCCGGCAAATGGGAGAATCCGGGTCACCCTACATTTTGCCCATGCTTTAAAAAGTCACTGAAGCCGGAATTCATAGTGTAACACTATATGAATTAGGGGAATTACAGCCTTTGTCTCCATGTAAAGTGGGCAAGAACCTCAAAAAGAATCACCATAAATGTTTCCTGAATGCAGCCCCTTGGGTTGGGGTGATATAAAGTAGATGAACCTCATTAAAACAATGTGATGTCAACGACTGAGGTAAAGTGGATGTCTCAGGTATGGGGCAGCACCAAAAATAAGACCTGGTCTTAAATAGGCAATACGAGGAGAAATGTTTTATTTCTCCTCACATTTTGCTCTTTTCATGTGTGCTGCATTCACCTGTATGGATTGTTTATGTGCAAGAAGATGTCACTTCCTGCAAATAAACAATCCCCCATGCAGTGCAGGCACCCTTGCAACATGGTGCAAGGGTGCCTGCGCTGGTGCTACACAGCTTTTTTAGCGCCAGCACTACGGGAAACGCAGGGGTGCACCACATATGTTTGTAACTAAGGCGCATCCCTGCATTTAAACAATGTTGGAACACAGTGTTAACAATTTTGGAGTAACATCGCACTTTGACATTTTTTTGTAACTACCCACTCTGTTTCATAAAGAGGCACATTACCAAAATTGGGGGGGGCAGCAAAAAAAACGCAGAAGCCGGACAAGTCATCAACTTCCGCATTGTCATGGGGAGCCAGGCCAACATCAAATTATAAACTGGCCAGCATCAGGTAGAGAATGAATACAGAGCAAACTACCCATGTCAAACAGGATGACTTTAGAAGCCATCCTAGAGTTATTGGATGACCATCCAACTATATTAGAAGTCACTTGCACATCATCAGACATCGTCATGCTTCTAAAGTCATCATCAGTGATAGTTTGAGAATGACTTCACAAGTTTCAGTTGTTCCTGATGATTTCACGATGACTGAAAATGAGTATCTATTAACTTTATACGATGAGTTGCTCTTGATGATTTGAGAATGATTAGGAGATTACGTCAGAAGCATATCCAACATTTATTTTTTGTTAGAAAAAGTTCATTACTGGCTGCTTCCTGCACAGTTAACACATACAGGGCCCGATGTAGGTAATTCCGATTTACCTACTCTCAAATACCGAATCATACCGATTCGGTATTTAAGAGTAGGTAAATTGGAAGTAGGCAGATGTAGGTAATTTTTCTTTTTCAATTACCGATTCTGTAAGATTCGGTATTTACCGAATCGGTAAATACCGTATCGGTATTTCCCATTGATTCCTATGGGCCTTGAAGCCCATAGGAATCAATGGGAAATACTGATTCGGTATTTACCGAATCGGTAAATACCGAATCCTGGCAGGGGGAACGGGGTGTCACTTTGACACCCTGTAGCACCCCAATTGCAGGCATGTGTGCCATGTGGCACACATACATGCCCTAAGGGCATGTCTGTGTGTCACATGGCATAGGTGTACATGCACAGAAGTGCATGTACACTGGAATTCGGTATTTTACCACCCAATAGGATTGGGTGGTAAATTAAGAATTCCTAAGGGCCTGTGGCACTGCAAACTGTGCCACCTACATATGGATTTACAGAATCGGTATATTTACAGATTCGGAAAAATACCGAAGCAGTAAATTTACCGAATCGGTAAATATACCGATTCTGCAAAATTCCGAGCCACCTACATGTCAAAATCTAAATACCGGTCGGTAACGGCCGAAATCGTCCGTTACCGACCGGTATTGAGCGCCCTACATCAGGCCCTAAGTATTAAATTAGTTCTTTTATATGTGCAAATAAATATGGAATGTGCTTCAAAGAACCGTGTGTAAAATAAGTCACTGATTGATATTTTTATTGTTTTTATTTAAAAATTTTAATTTATAATAATTTGTAAAAACAAATACCTTGTATAAAAATGCTCAAAACATTATATTAATGGTAAATCAATTGGACAACTTTAGGCAGTGCAGCTTAAATTAAGAGGTAAAGGAGAAGGAATTTATGCAGCAGGACAGACAATTTTACAGGAGGGGAATACCATTTTTGCAAATTAAGTTTGCAGATTATTCAGCACATTCTGAAGCATTTTGCTATGGTGAAAGTTTCAGTAAGGGCTTGTAAAGTTACAAATTCAGGGAATTTGCAACTCTGGATTTCTTTTGAACTTCGCCAAATGTGATACCATAAGGTAAAAAATGTATCTTCAGCAGAAAGCATTCTTGCTTCTGCAAGGTTTGGCGGGGGTGGAGAGCAAGGTTGGGGGGGGGGGGGGGAGGGCAGCTTGAAAGTGACAACTACATTGTGGAAAATCCCACAGGAAGTGTCAATCAATTACGTTCTTGGTTTTGCTTATTTTATGGCAGCTGAGATTAGCCAGCAGTTGTATGACTTTGTCCATGGCGGCTCTCAATGTGAACTCTTTTTGTTTTGTTTTGTACACTTTTCACCCACTGATTGGAGTGTTTGCAGTACTGACTGGAGTGCTCACTCGCATGGCTGGCAAAGCCAATTTGTCTATTTTTCAAACAAAGTGATCTTCAGTGATTGGTGTTTTTGTGTGTATATTTACATGAATTTTTGAGTGGTATAATATCCAAACTAGTGGAAGAGAAGGTGTATGGGGAAGCGTTTACAAAGTTAACAGTTTGGATAAATAAAAAGCATATGGATGTATGAATGGGTTTGTAAAGAATGGGTATGAAAGAGTTGGGATCTGAACTGCATGGATGTCTATGGATGAGACGCAGGTGCATGTGGCCGTAAGTGGGGTGGAGATTTACCTGGGATGTCCCTGATAGATTGATGGCAGTAATTGTAAGATGCTCAGGTATACTAGGCATTGTTAGATAAAAAATTACAATTTTCTGTAACACAAAATCAGTTGGTGCAAATGGTTCTTGCCTAGAGGACAATGCTCCTGTAAAGGAAAGTAATGGGCTTTAAGGAGCATCTGATCATTCTGAATATTAGTAATGTTGCAAATGTATCATGGGACCTAATGCAAGCAAGATAAAAGATAGGCATACATATGGGTATGCTGGCACCTCCAAGCACCACACCTGTTGCCACTGCAGCTGATGCGATGATAGCTGCAGCCTGATGCAAATATTCTGTGTGATTTGATCTGTCAGTTGTTTTGGGATGATTGCTGCAAAGCTGTATCTCTGTTATGAGTATGTTTGTCGGGTATTGTATTTATTTGTGTGTTTGTGCGGTATTAGTTCATTAATGATTAATTAAATAGATTAAATATTGATTCCCTGTTTTAGGCTGCGATAATATTGCAACAATGAATCGGATTGAAAATGTGTCAAAGATGGAAAACAGTGACAGAGAGAAAGCAGGGGCTAAAAAGAAGTTGCAAGAATGAGATAAAGGTACAGTGAGTGGTGGATTAGAGGCACGAGCTGGAATCGATAGTAGCAGCCTTGGTTGTCTGCACCTCAGCCTTTGAACCAAGGGCCTTGGCACTTTATTTTTAAAATTAAACACTGGCTGCTATCAAAAGATATTTTACTGGCAATCATTTGCAATACAGACGTAGACAATAAAAGAGCTCCCTGATAATTGAAGTGATCTTTGCGCTATTTTACTGTATGTTCTATCTGATAGAGACTTCTAGTTGCAGATTCCATACCTTAGAAGTTACCCCAGGCGTCAGTCTAGATCCAGATTTATTTTTTTAACAGTACCCCTAAACACCGTAAGTGGCGTCGGTCGGCTCTAAGTGCATGCCGGAAATGACGTTGCCTGTCCTATATATGCGCCAACCCGGTGCACTAACATCAGTTCTTTTCTTTCCGTGCCAGCCATAGCTGATCCGAAGAAGAGCTATCCCTCAGTCACTTTTTGAATGGCCTTTTTTAGACTTTGTTGAAGATTTTTGAGTGTCTACAGTCCTGGTGCATCTAGTATTTCTTCTCATAAGACCTGTGGATCCTGTCATCGGGCAAAGTCCATGATGGATCTGCACCTCATGTGCTTTTGGTGTTTAGAACTCAACCATTACCTGAAGTCATGCTCTGGGTGCCTGGCCATGAATCCCAAAGTTTTGAGGGAGCGTTCCCTAAAGCTCCTCGCGGCATTGCGCTCGGCCTGGCTCTGCATTGCTCCCACTCGAGAGGAAGGTCCCAAGAATGGTTGCAAAATCCCCCTTCATCTTCATCCCACTCCAAGTCCTCGGGAGGATCGGTTAAGTCAAGGCACAAGAAGAATTCAAAGAAGCCCAAGCATTCTTCGGCTTCACCCCGTCCATCAGCTGACGCAATGAGGGAAGGACAGCATCAGTGCTGTTGGCCTCCATCCTCGAAGCCTGCGCCTGGGTCTGCTTCACACCTCCTTGATTTTCCAGGGCCAAAGCGGCCCGGCCCGAAGCAGAGTTTTATGAGGACATGCTGCTCATCTTTGGGCAGTCCAACTCTGCTGGAGTGCCTTTGGGCTCCATGGGGTCAGAAGGGGCCTCCTCGGGTTCTGCCCCAGTTGCTTCGACCTCGGCTCCAGGGGGTACCCTTTGATCTGTTCCTGGATCTGAACTGGTGTCAGTCGTACCACCTCAACCTTCCCAGACACCGGTTCCAATGCCGACACTCCCACCACTGCCTGTGTCCTCAGTCAGCATCGACCCATCCTTGCAACTCCGACACAGAACCAGAACAGTGTAGCGCGACATCAACTTTGACTTTGGCAGGGGCCTTGCCCCTCTGTCGGATCCTGACCCTTATTCCTATGGTTTGGAGTATGGTGAGGGATAGGAGGGTGTCGCTGGACCCTTTAGAATGTCAACTCTAAGACCCTATGGACTGGTGAATGGACCCGGGTGAGGCCAGTGGTCTTGACTCTTCCTCTGACACTGGCATGCTTTCTCCCCATACCGCGGCTACGGAGGAGGGAGTGTTCTATTTAATGATGGTGGGAAGAGCGGCGGGGGCCTTGAGCTACCTTCGGTGGCAGTCTCAACTAACCTATTGACAGAGGTGCTTCAGCCTGGGGCTTCATCCTCTGAACGTCGTTTGCCCTTTAATGAAGCCCTTACTGATGTCCTACTGGGCACCTGGTCTATACCCAGCGGTGGGGCCCCTGTGAGTAGGACAATTGCCTGACACTGTAGACCTGCTCCAAATGACCAAGCATTCCTGACGCAACACCCCACTCCTGAGAACTTGGTTATCCAAGGCTCTACGTCCCATGGCGCATTTCCGCACCCCCGGCTAGGGAATCCAAGAGGCTGGACCAACTTTGGAAGAATATGCTTTCTTCCTCCAGCCAGTCACTGCAGTCCTTGAACACCTAATGCCTTTTAGGCCGTTATTCCCAGAGTATATGGCACATGGTTGTGCAAGTGTTGCCTCAGGTCCCGGATGAGGCCCGGGCCATTCTCTCCCAAGCTGTTGCTGATGGGAGAGATGCATCAAAGTTCACAATCAGATGTGAGATGGACACAACCAACTTACTGGGCAGAGAGGTCCCATCAATGGTGGCCTAGAGGTGGCCTTGAGGTGTCACGCCTGGTTAAGGATGTCTGGCTTTTATGGGGATGTCCATTCTACCCTTATGGACTTGCCCATTGTTGACACCTGTCTCTTCCGAGACAAAGCAGACTCAGCGCTCAATCGCTTCAAGGATTCCAATGCTACAGCCAGGGCCTTGGCCCTTGCAGCTACCACTCGCCCTGTTAAGTTTGCTTTTCACCCTATTCATAGTTACTGATGGGGCGCCCCACCAAGTCCATTCTCCCCCAGCCACTGTACCACACATGCTGCCCATCCTCTGTGTAGACGGGGACATGGAATCCACTGTCCTTGTGGATCAGGGAGCCAGTGGTCTGGCCGGTCCACTGCCCCCACCTCTGCAACTGCCTCCAAGCTTCCTAGCCTGATGCTTCCAAACCAGGGACCAGTCGGACGCAGGATTCGCCATCACCTGCTCCGCTGGCAGTCCATCATGCCAGACAGTTGGGTTTTGCAGACCATCCAAAGGGGCTACTCCCTCTCCTTCGTGACTGACCCTCCATCCATGCCACCATCCTACTATGGTCAGTATCAACAGGAGAGAAAGGACATGAGTAGGCACACCTGTACCCCGATCAAATATATATAAACAACAAAGGAGTGCCTGTGAAAAAGTGCTATTGAAATAAACTAGTGAGAATTAAATGTTATCACCGCTGCGTACTGCACGCGTGATCAATACTCACATACGTGCATGCACACAGCGAAAACTCTCAGTCTCCCTATGTATGCCCATTGGGTCTTCTTCTTCTGAAAGAAACCAGTGGGCTTGCTGGTCACCCAGTGTTAGAAGGAGGGAAAAGAACCTTGCTTGTTTGAAGGACCCTCACTCACCACTAGTTGGTGACATGCTTCATCATTGGGTCCCCGCTGGGGTGACCGAATGTCTCCCCAGCGTGCTACGACGCCTGGTTACAGCGGAGCAGGATGTGGTGAGTGCAACAGTGCCTAAATTAGGAGGTGACTAAACGTGAATGTGTAAGTGTATTAATATTGAAAAATGCAGAGGTTGTGCCTTTACAAAAATCTTTAATAATGGCCAACCTGCATTAAATAAAAACAAAGTGAGCGGACTCCTCAGGTTCTTAGTTAAGGAACCGGAATCCTAATCAGAAATAAGAGTTGGTCAACATGTTTCTGCTGTCAATTTGCATTTAGTTCAGCATTCTTCAGGACCTACGAAAAAGTCCTCCGGTGGTGTACGCGCGCTAAGGCGTACCCTCCCGGGAAGCTCTAGATGTGAAAAATATATACAGTGTAAAGTATCCGGATAATTTCCATAAGTTACCCACTACAAATTTAGTAGGGATATATAAAAAACCTGTAGAGGGAGAAGAGACAGACAAAAAGACAAACACACAAACATGAAGAACAATTAATTTCTTCAATGAAATGCAATTATTAGCATAAGTCTTATGAATGTGTAGGTATTGGCGCCATGCATGATTTGTATCCCACCAACTATGAGGTGCTGCCTCAGATTCTGGGGTTAAGTGCACCTAGATTGACTTCAAACACCGTCCATGCAGTGAGGGCGGCATCAAGTGATTGCTCAGCTGTTAGTTCAAAGCAAGCAATGTGCTACTCGCTTCTCTCTCAAAAAGTGGTAGATTTCAAAAACGCAGTGTTGAAAGATGTTATATTTATCTATCCCACAGGAATTTAGAATCAAGAACACAGTCCCCTCGAAATGCGGGAGATGTAAGAAGCATTTGCAAGTATCGTGAAAGTTTGGGAAACTCACTTCCTTGGAGGCATAGTCACGCCCCTTCAGGGAAGACAGCGTGGGACTCCTTCACGCGGCGTTTATCTAAAGAAAAAACGCTTCCTTGTCATATAATGTTCCGAAATTAGCAAAGCCACTGCCCTACAAAATTAGCAAAGCCACTGCCCTATTGTCCGGCAACCCCACGATTGACTAACAATTAATGCGGGTCTAGTCACAATACTCTTGCATTTGAACTGTGGACTTTGTTTTGGATCTATGTACCTCTTGGGCATTGTGCTCGCCATATACGGCTCTTAATGAGCATATTTACATGTATCTGAGTATCAGCATTTGCCCCACTAATTCACAATCAATTTAGGGTGAACAAACTCGCAACATATTTTCATCAGAACCGGGATTCGAACCCGCATCTGATACCATCATCCGGGTCCTTGGAACACTAAGACGCTTGGCGCGTCACGTAGCCATTGACGTCACATTCCCACGAGGGTTCGCTGAGCGAATCACGCTCGTTGCTAGCCGATCCTTTCCCATGTCCCTGTAAATTTAAGACGCGGGGCGCGCCTCCGAGCCACCGACGTCACACACCCACGAGGGCCTGCCGAGCCAATTTTGCTTCATTACATTTAAACCGACCTCTCCACATCCCCTGCACTCCCGGAAGACAGCCGCCGTGAGATTAGGTGCACTGAGGGGAGCCGCGGATGTTGAAGTAAGTCTACCCTGCCACCCTCTCCCATGAACCTGTGATTCTCTAATCACCTTACCCGTGTTGATTCCTTGCGGGCCCCCCATTTTTCTTTAGATAAACGCCGCGTGAAGGAGTCCCACGCTGTCTTCCCTGAAGGTGTGAACCAAGAAAGGTTTTGGATCCTACGTCTACCCAGCCCGGATCTCAACTACAAAGTAAACAGAACAAGGTGGCTGAATAGGGAAAATTTGTCTCACAAATTTAGGTCACGCAGTCAATTTATACTCCGTAGCCACGGTCATCCGTACCAAAGTAAATTTATTTGATTTTTATCTGGTTTCTCAATTTTTTCAAAACTACATGGGCAAACCAAAAAACTGTCACGACAGTGAGTACATGAATACAATATTTACATATATACACACATACCAATATACATTATTTACAAAGTGAGAGAAACACAATTAATAAAGACAATTTATAAATGACACACCAAAAAGAACCAATAACGTGATTCAATACTCAGACATTAGTAGCATTTATGTGCAATTAGAAAATTCATACATAACAAAAAGGGTACAACCAGTCCATGGAGATGTAAAACCAGGGGACAGGCGGGGACGGATGGATTAGTACACCTGCCTGCCTGACAACACTGTGGTATAATGTTTATAATGAGTTGCACCGTTAGGGTCCCAGATGGTGTATTATTTCCTTTCCTAGGTGCACCCTTTTGAATAACCACAGGGTGGAAGTGTCGACGCGTTTCGAACCGGATAAATGACGGTTCTCTTCTGGACGGGGACTGGGATCAGTGTCTGTAACAATATACAGAAGAGGTGTCAGGGTTGGGGACCATAGGATTCTTAGAAAAAACTTTTTAGTGACTCCACATCATGAAATAGACTTTTACCTGCACGTGGCAAAGAGTGTGCCGTGGTTCATACAGTCGAGACTGCCCAGCGAATCCTTAAAAAGGAAGAAGAGGAAATTGAGGAACAACTCAAAGCCATTAGAGACAACCACACGGAAACAGAGGCTAAAGCTCTCCTCGAAAAAATCGAGAAGGAACTGGTCACGTTCCGGGATAACACTATCAATTTTAAAACAACCAAGTTTGAAAAAGATCAAAAGAACTTCAATATTGAGAATGTGTACCCCTACCTGAAAGACGAATTCTATACTAGATCGGACTCAATCAGGTATTTGAACTCCAACCAGGGGAGATCCAAGAGAAGATTCACGACCTTTTCGGAAACATCTTCCTCTGAATCGATGGAGGACTCTGATGCAGGAGAGGGCCCCTCAAACAGAAACCAGCAAAACAGGAACACCCCCAAGAGGCCTTTTTTAGGCCAAGGCCAACAGCCCAAGAGGACACGATTCAAGCCCCAATGGGAAATGACCACACGCAAGAAGCACTACAACTCATAAAACCGTCAGCAATCATTAACATCTCTGAGAAGACTCTATCAAAAGCCGAACAAGAGGTCCTAGAAATGGGTCTTTTCTTTGTCCCTGGTGTCGCCATGGACTTTACCAAGATAAAACTGGAAGTGATGGAATTTTTTCGGAAGATCCGGCTGCGGTGGTTCTTCAAGGATACAAATGATCAAGTCACCACGGAAGCCTCTGGCTTGAGGAACAAATCTTCTTTTTGTCCAGCCAATCACAACGTTTCCAAAAACATTTTAGCGTTTGAACGCTCAGTAATGTCATCACTCAATGCACTAGAAAAACAACGCCCATTTGTTCCAAGAAACATTACCAAAAAACATAGAGAAGCCATCATGGAACTCAAGACCCAAAAGGAAGCGGTTATCAGACAGGCGGACAAAGGAGGAGCGGTGGTCCTGTGGTCAAAGGATCTTTACAGGACAGAGGGACATAGCCACGTATACAACCAGGAGTGGTACCATAAGATCAATCACGACCCAACTGCCCAAATTCAGGATCTGATAAGAAGACTTGTAAATGAAGCCAAGGAAATGGGAATTCTGGGGCCCAAGGAATCACAATATCTGATCAAACAACATCCACGGACCCCACATTTGTACTTTCTCCCCAAGGTACACAAAGATCCTAAAGTACCGCCTGGGCGCCCAATAGTGTCTGGGTGCGACTCTGTTCTCGAGCCCATTTCCAGATTTGTGGACGTATTCCTGAAACCGCTGGTCGTCCAAGTGCCATCCTACCTGAGGGACACAATGGACTTTATCAACAAGGTCGAGGGCGTACCATTTGATCCCTCTTGCCAACTTTTGGCCACCATGGATGTGTCTTCGCTATACACCCAGATACCCCAGCAAGACGGGTTGGATGTCATGGAACTGTATCTGGAGGGTCGACCTCGCCCTCATAGGGTGCCAACAGAACTCATCATCGCGTTGGCCACAGTAGCCCTCAAGAAAAACTTCTTCACTTTTGAGGACGAAATGTTTCTACAAATTAAAGGCTCGGCGATGGGTTGTCCTTTCGCCCCCGAAATGGCCATCCTGTTTATGGGCCAATTTGAAGAGAAATTTGTCTTGAACAACAATCCCTACAGAGAGTCCATTGGACAATGGCTCCGATTCATTGACGATATCTGGTGTGTGTGGAATGGCACATCTACACAACTTGAAGAATTCCATCTATGGCTGAATAATAGGAGCCCGGATATCAAATTCAGCTTGAACTATCATGAAAAAACCCTCCCATTCCTGGATGTTGAAGTCTCAGTGAAAGAAAATGCATTGTCCTGCTCGTTGTACCAGAAGAAGACTGATAAAAACAATGCACTTCATTACAGGAGCTACCACCCGCGCAGCCTAAGGGACAATCTCCCTTATGGCCAATATCTTCGCGTGCGCCGCAATTGCACTTCCATTGAGCAATTCGAACTACATGGCCAAGCTCTGACCTCCAAGTTACAGGAACGTGGCTATCCCCAGAAGCTCCTGAAACACTCCATGAAGAGAGCGAGATGGACACCCAGAGAACACCTCCTCGAAAAAAGATCCAAACCTGCGACGGACCGGATGGTATGTGTCTCGACCTTCGGCCCCCACACTAACCAGTTGCAAAAAATCATCAGGCAAAGTTGGCACCTGGTCAAGGAAATCCTTCCGGAGATAGGTGCCCCCCTTTTTGCTCTGAAAAAAAACAGGAGCATTGGGCAGATGATCACATCAACTAGACCACAACTCAAAAAGGATAACCAGAATACCATCTTTGGAGCCAATCCTGTCACTGGGCATCGCAAGTGTGGGACATGCTCCGTCTGCAAATTCACCATGGAGGGGTCATTATTCACAGATGGGAAGAAGTTCTGGCGCCATAAAGAACACACAAACTGCAAAACCAAGTACGTTGTGTACGCCATCCAATGCCCATGCAACATGCTGTACATTGGCAAAACCACCCAGGAGGTCCGGCAGCGCATCATTCAGCACCGCTCTAGAATTAATAACAAAATCATGACAGCTCCTCTTGTTTCACACTACTTACAAAAAAAACATTCCAGTCAAGATATCAAATGGACAGTCCTAGCAGTCATCAGGGCGGGGCAGCGAAGACCCTGACCTGCGTTTGTCTCAGAAAGAAGCTTACCTCATCCTAAAATTTGATACATCTAATACTGGCCTAAACGAAATTTCTGAAATTTCCAGTCTGTGATCACTATCCAACCTCTCGGCTGAGCTCGGTTGTGCTGCTGCTTTTTAACATTGTTTTGCAATATTGTTTCACATGTTCAATTATGCTATGCATTTTTCATACAATGCACCTAGCATGTACATAGCTGTATTGTCTTAGCACCATGTCTCTAGCAGTGTAAGTTCTGAATAACCCTAAATCTACCAGCCTGGTTAATACAGTGCGTTTTGCGCTGAAAATATGTTGATAAACACCAACGCCCCGGTCTGACCACGCATTAAAACCTCAGCTGCTCGAGGCTGCCCCATTGGCTGTGCACTAATCGGTAATTATGCAACATTGCTTTTTACTCTAAAAAGCCTGTGAGTATTCATTGTCAAAATGCCCTGTACTACATGTACCATGAGCCCTCACTCGGCCCCTAGGCCACACCCACAAGCCAGCAGAGTAGGGAGTTTTCAAATACGTTGGAAAACGCTGAGACACACAGACAGACCGTGCGCCAAGAGTTTCCGAGTGATTGAATCCTATCGAAACAGAACTAGTAAGTGCACTGCAGGTTTTCTGTTAACCGCGCGCACCACCGCATTGCCTTAACCCCTCGCCCCACGGGAGTGCCGGGTTGTAATACAATCGCTTTGTCTCAACGCAGGTCTCGATCAGTTCTGAACTGATTCTACGACAGCTGACGCCACCCGTGTCATAAGCCAATAAGTCAGGTAGGAACAGTTCCCAGTCCTCCGCATTATTCCATGCTCTGCTCTACATAGAAGCAGTTTCCTAATTTTGCGCGCCCATGTTTGTGTTATCTGCAGCTTATTTGAAAAAATTAATCAACATGTAAGCAGCTCTACTCCTTCGTGTTGGTACCGTGTGGCGGTCAACAATTCATGAAAGAACTCTAACAGGCCAACCACAGGTATGAGCCCTTACCTTTGATGGTTTTAGGTGTTATGATTGGGTCAGAACTCGAACTTTAATACGGACTAGAGTGCTAAGCCTCCTCCTTTATATGTCTTTACAGAAATCTCATCTTCCTTGGCGTTTTACCGACACCACGGCACACTCTTTGCCACGTGCAGGTAAAAGTCTATTTCATGATGTGGAGTCACTAAAAAGTTTTTTCTAAGAATCCTATGGTCCCCAACCCTGACACCTCTTCTGTATATTGTTACAGACACTGATCCCAGTCCCCGTCCTGAAGAGAACCGTCATTTATCCGGTTCGAAACGCGTCGACACTTCCACCCTGTGGTTATTCAAAAGGGTGCACCTAGGAAAGGAAATAATACACCATCTGGGACCCTAACGGTGCAACCCATTATAAACATTATACCACAGTGTTGTCAGGCAGGCAGGTGTACTAATCCATCCGTCCCCGCCTGTCCCCTGGTTTTACATCTCCATGGACTGGTTGTACCCTTTTTGTTATGTATGAATTTTCTAATTGCACATAAATGCTACTAATGTCTGAGTATTGAATCACGTTATTGGTTCTTTTTGGTGTGTCATTTATAAATTGTCTTTATTAATTGTGTTTCTCTCACTTTGTAAATAATGTATATTGGTATGTGTGTATATATGTAAATATTGTATTCATGTACTCACTGTCGTGACAGTTTTTTGGTTTGCCCATGTAGTTTTGAAAAAATTGAGAAACCAGATAAAAATCAAATAAATTTACTTTGGTACGGATGACCGTGGCTACGGAGTATAAATTGACTGCGTGACCTAAATTTGTGAGACAAATTTTCCCTATCCAGTCTTCCCTGAAGGGGCGTGACTATGCCTCCAAGGAAGTGAGTTTCCCAAACTTTCACGATACTTGCAAATGCTTCTTACATCTCCTGCTTTTAGAGGGGACTCACCTCTGTGTTCTTGATTCTAAATTCCCATGGGATAGATAAATATAACATCTTTCAACATTGCGTTTTTTAAATCTACCGCTTTTTGAAAGAGAAGCGAGTAGCACATTGCTTGCTTTGAACTAACAGCTGAGCAATCACTTGATGCCGCCCTCACTGCATGGACGGTGTTTGAAGTCAATCTAGGTGCACTTAACCCCAGAATTTGAGGCAGCACCTCACAATTGGTGGGATACAAATCATGCATGACGCCAATACCTGCACATTCATAAGACTTATGCTAATAATTGCATTTCATCGAAGAAATTAATTATTCTTCATGTTTGTGTGTTTGTCTTTTTGTCTGTCTCTTCTCCCTCTACAGGTTTTTTATATATCCCTACTAAATTTGTAGTGGGTAACTTACGGAAATTATCCGGATACTTTACACTGTATATATTTTTCACATCTAGAGCCTCCCGGGAGGGTACGCCTTAGCCCGCGTACACCACCGGAGGACTTTTTCGTAGGTCCTGAAGAATGCTGAGCTAAATGCAAATTGACAGCAGAAACATGTTGACCAACTCTTATTTTTGATTAGGATTCCGGTTCTTTAACTAAGAACCTGAGGAGTCCGCTCACTTTGTTTTTATTTAATGCAGGTTGGCCATTATTAAAGATTTTTGTCAAGGCACAACCTCTGCATTTTTTAATATTAATACACTTACACATTCACGTTTAGTCACCTCCTAATTTGGGCACTGTTGCACTCACCACATCCTGCTCCGCTGTAACCAGGCGTCGTAGCACGCTGGGGAGACATTCGGTCACCCCAGCGGGGACCCAATGATGAAGCATGTCACCAACTAGTGGTGAGTGAGGGTCCTTCAAACAAGTAAGGTTCTTTTCCCTCCTTCTAACACTGGGTGACCAGCAAGCCCACTGGTTTCCTTCTTCAGAAGAAGACCCAATGGGCATACATAGGGAGACTGAGAGTTTTTGCTGTGTGCATGCACGTGTGTGAGTATGGATCACACGTGCAGTACGCAGCGGTGATAATATTTAATTCTCACTAGTTTATTTCAATAGCACCATCCTACTATGATCGGATGATGGAGGATCATTTGGCACTTCTCTACAAGAAGATTATGGCTCTCTTGACCAAGGAAGCAATAGAGAGGGTTCTGGTGCCAGAAGAAGGTTGTGTTGCTATTCCCACTACGTTCTGGTACCCAAAAAAGACAAGGACATGTACCCTATCCTAGACCTTTGGTCTCTCAAGCACTTCCTAAAAAAAAAAGAAGTTCAAAATGCGAACTCCTGCTCAAGTTTTATCTGCCATGGACCCAGGCGACTGGATGGTACCATTGGAATTGCAGGACGCCTATTTTCATATCTCCGTCCTTGCTGCCCACAGGTGTTACTTGCAGTTCATGGTGGGGCACAAGCACTTTCAGTTCACCATGCTCCCATTTGGCCTTACCAGTGCTCCTCAGCTGTTCACAAAGGTGATGGTTGCAGCTCATCTGCCTAGGTCGAGGGGTTTCAGTCTTCCCCTAACTTGACGACTGGCTGTTGAAGGCGGGCTCACCCCAAATGGTCCATTTCCCACCTTCAAACTATGGCGGTCCTCCTGTATTCCCTGAGATTTACTATAATCATGCCAAAGTCACACCTGACTCCCACATAGACGCTCCCTTTCATCTGAGCTGTTCTGAGCACAGTGGAGTTTCGGTCTTATCCTCCAGACCTTTTGGAGCTTCGGGCGATTAGACTGGCATTAAAAGTATTTCTTCCCTCTATCAATGGGAAAGTAGCACAGGTTTTCATGGACAACACCACTGCCATGTTGTTCTGTAACAAGCAGGACAGGGTGGGGTAAGGGAACCTTTGTCAAGAGGCTCTGCGCTGGCTGGAACATCAGGGCAATTCCTTGATAGTTCAACACATGGTGTGCTCTCAGAATGCCAGAGTAGACTACTCAGCCGACAATGCCTGGTCAATCACAGATGGCATCTCCATCAGCCATGGGGAGAGACTTGGTTGGATTGGTTCGCCTCCGCAGAGAAAGTACAATGTCAGTGGTTTTAGGCGTTAGACTTTCCAAGGCGCCACTTGCTCACCAACGCTTTTCATTGTGAGTGGTGTTCAGGCCTCCTGTATGCCTTTCTGCCCGTACTACTTCTACCCAGAGTGCTAAAGAAGATCAAGAACGACCACACCCAAGTAATCGTTGTGGCTCAGGACTGGGCACAAAGAGTCTGGTATCCTGAGCTGTTGAGCATGGCCATCAATCGTCCGATCAGACTGCCCCTTCGGGAGGATCTTCTGTCGCAGCAGCAGGGGAGGGTTCTCCATCGAACCAATCCTGTCTCTTCTCCCTTCTTGTGTAGAGATAGAGTGGCAGCAGTTGACAGCTTTTGACCTTCCGCTCGAAGTCTATAACGTCATCTTGGCAGCTAGGAATCCTTCCACCAAAACGGTACACGCCTCTCATTAGAACAAATTGTGGTATGGTGTGGTGATCAACTCCTTATTGGTTATGTAGGTGTGAAGAAAGGTTGGGCTGTAAAGAAGAGCACCATCTCGAGGTGGCTTGATTTCAGCATTGAACTGTGTTATTCATTGGCTAAAAAGCAACCATGGAGGGTTTGCACACTCATTCTAGAGAAACAGCTGCAGTCACTGCATGAACACATGAGTTCCAGTCCTGGACATATGTAAAACAGCAATGGGGGCATCCTTGCACATGTTCACACACTACTGCCTGGACAGTCAGGTCCGAAGCGATGGGTACTTTGCCCGTTCTATCCTGCAGGACTTCCTAGTATGATCTTGGTTCACAGACCTACCACCGGGGCTGGTATTGCTTGGGCTGTGGGCAGGGTGCAGTGTATGTGAAAGGTAGGACAAGTACTGGTGTGTGTGACATTTCCTGATAGTGAAATACAGTGTATTTTGTTTTTCACTCTATAAAGGCTATCTGTCCCGTAGGATAGAATGGGAGTTACCTTGTAACATCTTACAAGTATAACTTCCCATTGGGACGAGATAGAGAAATGGAGTTTAGTACGCCTGAACTCAGAATGTAAAAATGCATCTTTTAGTAAAGATTATTTTTATATTGTGTTTTGAAAATACCACTTTTAGAAAGTAGATATTTCCTTGTTTAGCCATCCTGTGTGCCTCTGCTGGGTTTGTGGATTGACTGTCTGGCTTTGGAGTGACAGGGGCTAAGATGTGCATTCTCTTCAGACACCAACGGAGATTGAGGTGTGTCTTTCCTTTCCTGGAGGAGTCAGGACTCGACTGAATAGACCTAGGCTACATTTAGAGTAGTGGGAGTAGATTTCCTTGCACCTGAATAGGCCTGGTCTACCTTGGACAATGCTGTCTTTACCTCCTGCCGAGAAGCTGGACCAGAGCAGACAGAACTGGTTTGGGCTGAGCACAGACACTCTCTGCCCAAAAGAAAAAAGAGAAACTGAGTATAAATATTGGGGCTCAGAACTCAGAATCTTAGATTACTGATGAACTAAGGAACCTGCTAGGAAGAAGTCTTTGAAAAGCTGTCAGGAGAAACTCCCCCTTTGCTGCGTGACCTGCTGTGTTGACCTGCTGCTTGCTGCTTCTGTCTTGGGCAGGGAAAGGACTGGATTTGTACTTTCATCATCCTTCTGTTAGAGTTTTTTCCAAGGGCTTGAAGTAGAGCTTGCCTCCTGTTGGAAGTCTCAGGGAAATAAAAGACTTCAGGGACATCGCTGAAATGAAGGAACCTGCCAAGAAGAAGAGTTGGAAGAACTGCCAGGAGGAGTACTGCCCCTTTGCTGTGTTGTTGCTTTTGTGGGTCGGCCTGCAGTTGATGCTTCTGTCTAGGGCAGTGTTAGGACTGGACTGAACTGCCTTAAACGTGTGCTGAGTATCTCCAAGTGCTTGAAACCAAACTTGCCTCCTGTTCACAAAGTCTCAGGGACAGCAAATACTTCACTTACCTCTGGGTATCGCCTCTGGCACCATGGGTTTCAGTAGCCACAGAGGGGGAAAGCAGCGGACTCAGTCACCAATTCCATTGTTGGCTCTATGTCCTGAAGGCACCGCAGAGGGCACCGCCACATCTCACACCACAACCCTAGTCTCATCGCCGACCACCGCCAAAGAGCTGCTGTTTTCACCGTGACATGTGGGCACCTCACTCCGCACCATCTTGCTTTTCTTCTCTGCCCTGTTCTCACTGACAATGACACTTCATACTGACCTCGACACCCGTGACCACATCATTGATTGGGGCACAGCTCATAAGTCACACAACGCACGGCCCTGTCCCACACCACCATCCCGGCCGACTGACAACAGTTACAACCAACCGTCACTGTCGCATGCACCGTGATCTGTCAACAGCATCTCACTCCGCACCACAGACCTGGTCTCTCTGACGCTGCTAGACGAATGTCACACATTGGCTGCCACGACTAGCCCGCACCAACGTGATCGGCTGCAATGAAACGGTACTGTTTGAGTCTGCCGACAGGACGACTGTTGCGGTCTGATGGAACTGTTGAATTCTGTTGTTTTCAGCACCGCAGTAGCACCAGATGGAGCTACTGACTTCAAGGAACTGCCTTTTAAGGTCATTCTTGCAAAGTGCATATTTTTTAATTACTGTATGTTTGATTTTTATCAATTTGGTCTTGTTTTGAATATATATTGGATATTTTTCTAAACTGTTGTGGTGTCCTTTTGCAGCGTTTTAACTGTATTACTGTTGGTTATGTGCAAATGCTTTGCACACTGCCTCAGAGATAAGCCTGATTGCTCAAGCCAAGCTTCCAAGGGGGTGAGCAGGTGTTATTTTAGTACTTTATTCCCCTTATCCTGACTAGAACGAAGGGTCCCTACTTGGACAAAGGTGCAAACCAACTAGAGACCCCCATTTATAACAAGCATCCATGCCAATTTTCACAGTATAACCTTAGAGTCTCTTGCCTCAACACCACTGACTGTATCCTCAAAACTAGTTCTTATATGAGTGGAAAAGAGGTGAGATCCAAACATTAACAGTGCAGAGGTATGACATGCATGGAGCTGGTGATTGCAGTGTAGATAGAAGACCTGGACTGGAAGGGATAAGGTAATTGAATTCTGCTGACAATCTCCACGAACAGTTTTTGAATCATCATGGAGTAGTTAACTTCTGTCCGAAGTTTATATTGGAATCATCAATGAGTAATCCTCACTTATCCTTATGTTGTAACAGAATCCGCATGGAGTAATACTCGTACATCTTGAAGTTGCAATTAAATCATCATGGAATAATCAATACACATTCTGAAGTTGTCACAAAATCATGCCAGAGTAATTTATGTTTATCCCTGGGTTGCCTTGGGATCATCTTAGAGTAAGTTGTTCTGATCTTGAAGTTGTCACAGATTCAGCCAAGAATATCCTGCACTCATCCTGATGTTGTCCTGGAATCATGCTATTGTAACTTCATACTCATCATGAAGTTGTCACAGAATCATCCAAGACTAATCTGTACTTATCCTGAAGTTGTCAGTTAGTATTCCTAGAGTAGTGAGCAATTGTCAATCATATTCAAATAAAGTAATCTGAACACCATTCTGGACCGGGCTTACAGATGATCGAACTAGTCGTATAGTTGAATGACGGGATTCTATGGGCACGTTCTAGTTCCAGATTTTTGTTGAATTGTATGCCTGTGACTTGTGGAATTCAATTCTCCAGAAAGGAGCCAGCGGAATGCTCTGACCCTTCCGGCACCCCAAAAATTTGAATATTGCCCTTCTGTTGCGATCTTAAAGTTTGGCAATGTCTCTTTTCATACGGTTGGTAGCAGTTAGTAGGGATTTTATGTCTTTATTGCAGCCTGTAGTGGAGTCCTCCACATCACTTATCCTTTGTTCTACCGCAGAAATGTTTTAGTTGATTGTGTTGCTACTTATGTCAGCAATGAAAATAGTCCTAAACAATTGGAAGAATACCCACAAGGCTTCGTTCAATGGCTGGATTAACTGGATTGCTAATATTAGAGGTGCAGACAATATCTCACTCCAACAATCACCATGGAAGGCTTCATCTAACATATCTGGGACAAATTGGACAACTACTTTGCCACAAACAAACCACTTTGAATATCCTCCCTTATTATTATTATTAGTTATTGATTTATATAGCGCTGAATCACCCAGGAGGGTATCTCGGTGCTTAGGCTGTGGAACCCTTCCTGGCTCTCCCTGTGAGGGGCGGAGCCAGGCATCCCAGCGCTGGTGGGGCCGTTGTGGAGATTAAGCAAGCTATTGCTCAGAGTTGCAGTGTGGGGCCCATGATTAGAGAAGGCGCCGAAGCGAGAATTATCGAGTCTGCGGACATTGATCCTAGACCCTGCCACGTTGGGAATATAACCCTGGTCCCGAGCCTGATCTCTGCTTCAGGGTCTGCCGCCTCTAACGAGTGAGCCACACTTCTCCACTTAGATTCTTCTAACCCATACAGAGTGCCTAACGTTCAGCCTGGTGACATATTAGCACAATACACTGTGATAGCTCTGCTTTTCACTTTCATAACCTATTACCCTACATCATTTACATATAAGCAGACTCTCATACTTAGCCTAAGTCTTTACACGATATACACATACTTATACCTCAGATAACATAATAGCTCCCTCTTCTCCCTCTCCCCTTCTCCTCTCTCCATACCTAGCTATAACTCTGCCTATTACTCTTGAGTTGAGCAAGGCTGCCATGCAAACTTTACCATTCAGACCACTATGAGACTTTCTTCTTCCCATTACTTATGTAATATTTATTTTATGTAGTCTATGTACTTTAAGTATTTTCTGTTCTTTATGTAATTTATGTATTTTGTGTATTACCTGTTTCTTGATAATTTCAATAAAATTGCTTTGAAATAAAAAATGTTTAATGTTGGAATAAGCAGAGACTCTGTAGCATAAATGAAGAATAAATGGTGCTACAGATTAATTCATTGAAATGCATAAGCCTGCTGTTTTGGGTTTCTAGTTGCCAGGGACAGACATTGGGAAAGCCAATATGTCTGACTTTAGTTGGCTAACATATTCAAACACAGGCAAGCACAAATGTGTGCAGACTTTTGTGTCATGTCTTTGTGCCTCTGCACCATGTTCTATAGTCCAGGCTGTGGTCTTGTTTGCCACCAGTGCTGCATGCTATGGGAATAAAAGGTTGCAGGCCTGCAATCTTGGTGAATAAAACAAGCAATGGCAAATCCAATAGCTCTTGCCTATGTAAGAGCTATTGGCTTTGCTTGTGTGTTTTAGCTATTTTGCCCACCAGCGTGGCTTTTGTTCAGCATGGGTAGAAGTTTGTCGCATGGAGCAGAGTGGGTTGGTGTGGAGTGGGAGAATGTGGAGTGGCACAGAGTGGCGTAGACTAGCTAGTTGTAGAATGGCTTACAGTGTTGTGGAGCGGTGTAGAGTGTTGTGGAGTGGTGCAGAGTGAAATAGAGTGGGGTGGAATGAAATGGAGTATAGTGGAGTAAAGTGTCAGAGTGGAGTGGTGTGGAGGGAGTCGAGTGATGTAGAGTGGAAGGGCTTTGAGTGGAGTGGCATGTGGTAGATTGTCTTAGAGTGGAATGGCATAGAGTGGGGTGGTGTGTTATAGAGTGGAGTGTCTTAGAGTGGAGGTGTGTAGAGTGGATTAGCATAGAGTGGAGTGGCATAGAGTGAGTGGAGTGGAAGGGCATAGAGCGGAGTGGTGTGTCATAGAGTAGAGTGGAGTAGAGTGTCTTAGAGTGGAGGTGTGTAAAGTTGAGTTTAGTAGAATGGAGTGTGATAGAGTGAAGTGTTGCAGAATGAAGTAGAGTGGAGTGGCATAGAGTGGAGTAGTGGCGTGGAGTACAGTGTTAAAGAGTGTCATGGAGTAGCGTGCCCTCAAGAGGAGTGGCATATAGTGGTGAAGAGTGGTGTAATGTGGAATAAGGTGTCGTAGAGTGGAGTCAAGTGGCACAGAGGGAGTTGCGTAGTGTCTTGTAGAGGAGCATAGAGTGAAGTACAGTGGATTGGGATAGAGTGTAGTGGCATAGATGAAGGAGCATAGAGTAGAGTGTCACTGACTGGAGAAGTGTAGAGTCGAGTAAAGTGTCAGAGTGTAGTGGTATATAGTGTCATGGCGTGGAGTGGAGGGGGTGTTGTAGGGTAAAATGGCAAGTCATAGAGTGTCATCAAGTGGAGTGGCTAGTTGTAAAATGGAGTAGCATGTCGGAGAGTAGTGTGGAGTGGCATGTCACATCATAAAGTGGTGTGTCGTAGAGTGTCTTAGAGTGGAAGGGTGTTGAGTGGAGTGGTGTTGAGTGCAGTGGCATTGAGTGGAGGGGAGTTGAGTGGAGGGGAGTTGAGTGCTGTGGAGTGGAATACCCTGGAGTGGAATTAAGTAAAGTGCCAGGTTAGATTGGAGGGGCATAGGGTGGAGTAGAGTGCTGTAGAGTGGAGTGGTGTAGAGTGGAGCGGTGTAGAGTGGAGTGGCATAGTGTGGAATATGCATGGTGTGGTAGCACACTGCCATTACAGACAGGACATTTTCAGTTGAAATTACCATTACATTTGTACAGGCATAAAACTTTACTGATACAAATATATAACGCACAAACGATAATGTGTGGAAATGACACCAACTAGTCTATTGATTTGTTTTGATCGGTTTGACATATTTGTTTCCACCACACCTTAGAATTACAAGACAATGTGCTTCATTTGTGTTTTCCTAATTCTGATTATTCTGAAATATCTGCACAGTTCATTTACAGACATTTAATTTTGTTGTGTGCTAGAAAAAGTCTTTACTTTTACTACCCCAGTAGCCAGCAAGATTGTCACATAAATCCTCTCACTTTCAAGTCAGAGAAAGAAAAGTAAACAACCAACCTCACACTAAAGACAGAGCCTAACATTTCACCTTTGTCTTTGGATGCACAGCAAATGTGACCAGATAAGTATAAAGGCTGGTTTACAGAAAGTGAGCACTCATGGAAGAATACAATAAACAGGCTATGCTCCATGGGTGGGACTAATTCAACCTGGCCAGCCTAAAACAAATAAGGCCAGCAAATAAAAAGCAAGCAACAATGAGTTACAAAACCAAAGCCAATGGTAAGCAATTGGTGGAATGCATGCCCATGAAAGCTCTCAGTATGTCTCCAAGAAGTCTTTAGCAAACCAGATAGCTGTGCCAACTGGTAGGATTTGACTGAAATAACACATCGTGGTGAAAGGAAGTGGAAATTATGTTTTGTAACTTGGAAGTCCAATACAGAAGAAGTTGCGTCAACAGCTCGTGACAACACCCACCCACGCCGCTGGACACACACTGGACCCCATCTTCTCCGCAAGTCCCCACGTCTCCTTCAACCACACCACCGAACCCCACTGGACAGACCACAGATGCGTCCACCTCACCTTCAGGAAATCCACCACACACCACCGCACCCAACAGATGCCACGCCGCTGCTGGGGCAAGGTCACCAAGGACCAACTGACCACCGCCCTCGCCCTGAGACCACCCACCGACCTCAGTGACCCCCACACCGCCGCCATCAACCTCAAACAGTGGATCAATGACTGCGCCAACACCCTTGCCCCACTCAAGACCTATGCCACCATCACACCAACAAGAAAGGCGTCTGGTTCACCGAAGAACTCCGGACCTCCAAGCGCACCTGTCGGAAGCTGGAGAAGAGCTGGCTCCGCGACCGAACACCAGACAGCCACACCGCCAACAAGGACGCTACCCGCAGACACCACCAACTCATCAGGACTGCTGAGAGGACCACCTTCAAGGACAGCCTAGACAACAATGCACACAACAGCAAAGAGCTATTCAACATTAGGAAAGAACTCTCCAACCCCAGCGCCAACACCAACAACATTCCACCATCACAAGACCTGTGCGACTCACTGGCCACCTTCTTTCATCACAAGATCACCAACATCCACGACAGCTTCAACGACATCCAAGACAGCTACAACACCACCACCCCCACCTCCACCACTGAGACCACCACTCCTGCAACCACCACGCCCACCAGTCGCCTGACCACCTGGTCCAACGTCAACGACGAAGACACCGTCAAGACCATGAACTCCATCCACTCTGGGTCCCCATGTGACCCATGCCCTCACCACATTTTCAACAAAGCCAGCACAGCCATCGCCCCCCCACCTCCGGAAAACAATCAACATCTCCTTCGAGACTGCAACCTTCCCAGAAAGCTGGAAGCACGCCGAGATCAACGCCCTACTGAAAAAACCCAAGGCGGACCCGAACGACCTCAAGAACTTTCGGCCCATCTCCCTGCTCCTTTTCCCGGCAAAAGTCACAGAGAAGCTCGTCAACAGGCAGCTGACCCACTACCATGAAGACAACAATATCCTTGACCCATCCCAGTCCGGCTTCCACAGCAACCACAGCACCGAGACCGCCCTCATCGCCGCCACAATGACATCAGGATCCTTATGGACAAAGGAGGAACAACCACCCTCATCCTTCTGGACCTATCAGCAGCCTTCGACACGGTATGCCACCGCACCCTAACAGCACGCCTCCATGACGCCGGAATCCAAGAGAAGGTCCTGGCCTGGACCACATCCTTCCTCTCTGGCAACCCAGAGCGTCCACCTCCCACCCTTCCGCTCCAAGACCACCGAGATCATCTGCGGCGTTCCTCAGAGATCATCCTTCAGCCCGACACTGTTCAATATCTACATGGCACCTCTCGCCCACGTCGCATGACAACATAGCCTCAACATCATCTCCTACGCCGACGACACCCAGCTGATCATCTCCCTCACTGAAGACCCCCACAACCTCCAAAGCCAACCTCCACAGAGGAATGAAGGCCGTTGCCGAAAGGATGAAGGACAGCAGGCTGAAGCTGAATTCAGACAAAACGGAGGTCCTCATCCTCGGCTCAACCCCTTCTGCCTGGGACGACTCCTGGTGGCCAACATCGCTAGGAACAGTTCCAGAACCCACCAACCACGCACCCAACCTAGGGGTCATCCTCGACTTCGCCCTCACCATGACCAAGCAGGTCAACGCCGTCTCCGCAGGATCTTCAAATGGATCCCCTCCGACACAAGAAGAACCGTCACCCAGGCTCTCGTCACCAGCAGACTGGACTACGGGAACGCTCTCTACACAGGAACAACAACCAAGCTCTTGAGACGGCTGCAACGCATCCAGAACGCCTCAGCACAACTGATCCTGGACGTCTCCCGATGCAGCCACATCACACCACACCTAAGAGACCTGCACTGGCTCCACGTCAACAAGAGGATTACTTTCAAACTCCTCATCCACGCACACAAAGCCCTACGCAATACCGGACCAGCATACCTCAATGACCGACTCAACTTCCACACCCTCACCCGCAGCCTCCGCTCTGCCACCCTCGCCACAGTTCCACGCATCCGGAAAACCACCGCCGGCGGCAGATCCTTGTCCTACTTTGCCACCAAGACCTGGAACACTCTCCCTACCGGCCTACGACAGACCCAGGACCTGCTGGCCTTCAGAGGAATTCTCAAGACATTGCTTTTCGATCAGTAGCAGCTCCCTCCCCTTCTTCCCCCCCCCCCCCCCCCCCCAGTGCCTTGAGACCCTCACGGGTGTGTAGCGTGCTTTACAAATACAATGATTGATTGATTGATTGATTGATTGTGTCAGATGGCATGAGTCACCTGGTGTGGCAACAGAAGAAGCATGTTGTTTTTCTAGACCTAAGCAGCCCTGCACCCCTGCCTCCTTCAGGGAGAAATAAAAAAGGTAGGAGGTGGTGAGGAGTTGAGATTGGTTTCATTGTGGGGTGTAAAAGGACCAATAGGGTTGCATTTGAGGTAGGGGGGCTAGTGGAATAGACTCTCCTGTTTTTTTGTGCAAAATAAAGCGTTCTGTGCTGCATTTTAGAGATCACAGATTACATGTATACGGGGAATCTCTGATTTGCTTTTACAAGCCCTTTCTCTTTAACCTACCCCAGCATGATCTATTACAATGTAAGCAGTCCCAAACGGTGCTAGTGGGATCAGATTAAAATAATTAAGGTGATTTAGTGCTATAAAAAATTATAGGTGCCTTTTACAGCTCTACAAATACTGGAGGTAATCAAAGAGGGAAAGAGAGAGAGAGAGGAGAGGAATGAGAAAGAGAGAAAAGGACAGATAAGCGGAACCTAGAAAGACAGATGGTAAAACAGAGAAAGAGGGGGAAACCAGAGAGGAGGTGAAGGTGGCGGAGAGAGGTTTGGGTCAGGTCAGATAGGGAAGGAGAGGAAAGAGAAAGTGACAGGCAGAGATGGTGCGGCACAGAGGTAAAAAAGAGGCAACAAACAGAGAAAAGAGGAATTGGAATATGGTGATAAAGAGTGAGGGAAAGATTAGATACACAGACTGAAGAGAGCATACAGAAAATATGGAGAGAGAGAGAGGAGTGAAAAAAATAATAAAGACAAGATGGTGAGTGGAAATGGGAGAAAGCGTTGAGGCTCCAGATGTAACAAGGATGGCATAAGGCAGTGTGTTGCCTGGATCGCCGAGTATGGGAGTGGTGAGCGTCCGTCGTAAAGGTCAGAGACCATGTTTATGCATTTCAACGACCTGTGTTACCAATGGAGTGAATCCCCATTAATTCGAATAGATGGGTTATGCCATAAGGCAATGGAGGCAGTGTTTTTTATTGTTGGACCGGACGATTGTACTTGGTCTAGTCTTAGAAGAGCTTGCCTAGTATTTAGCATTTTGAAAATGTCAGAGCGCTGCGTTGCCAAATTTTGGGCAGCTTCGCGCTTCAATATTTTCTAATGAATATGCCTTCCATGAGTAAATTACAATCTAATAATTCATTTCTCATTTTAGAAGATAGGTCAAGCTGACATCTGAACCCGTGACCATGAAGTTAACATTTGCTTCAACAACAAGCGTCCAAGCAACTGAGACATATGGACATTTTGGACTGCCAGATGATTACAGCTTTTTAATTAAGTTCTAGAATTGATACATCGACAGTTCGTTTCAGAAATTTGTCTTCCATATTACCCCTTTATTGTGTTATGTTATGTAATTCATAGGGCCAGACTTGTCAAAGATTTTGGCACATTCCCAGATTTACCATGAGTGGTAGACCTGGGAATGTGTTAAAATGCTACGTTCCCTGGGGAGGCGTAAAAGAAAGAAATATCTTTATTTCTCATTGTTTTTCCACTTTCTATGTGTGCTGCATTATGCAGCACAGGCAGAAATAAGAAAATGCCTCAAAGGGTTGTTTTTGTGCAGGAAGGTGTCCAAGTGGCCTGGATTTACTTACATTTCATGCAATGCATCGCTGCATGATACGTTTTCGTACTGTATTTCGTGAAAGGAAGAGAACAGAACTTCATGAGAAATGATTTTGGTGGTCGTTCATAGCATAAAGTTATAGACAGGTCGACAGTTTATGATGGGGAAGTTTTTCACCTTACGGTTCTGAGTGACATAACAGAGAAATTGAGCTTCACTCTTAGTGTCTAGTTGATGTCATTTGCACAAAGCACAAAACACCCTTTTTAAAATGGCAGGAGAATAAAGATTGACCAACAAGAGCAAAACTTGTGGAGGACATGAGGCGGAATGGACCTATATTTTGTGAATAACCCAATCACTTCTGATTCAAGAGTTTCATGCTGTTCAAATAAACAAATCCAAAGACTATAACAAGTTTCTAACCACAGGCAAAGACCAAGCCTTTGTGCCCAATGCCCTCTGTGCACACCCGAAGGTTGTGAACTGTGATGGGGTAGGTTAAGAGACAGTGGCAAACAGCAGGAAAGACCCTGCACCCGACACCCACAGAGCACATCCGAAGGAGGTACACAGGAGTTACCTGATGGCCAAACCCTTTTACAAACCTCCGGTGTACACACTCAAAGGCTTCCGTTCTCATTATCTCAGCCTTCAACTCTTGTGTATTTCTATTTCTTTAATGAAGTCAAGTGATCTCTATAGGAAGACAATGTGTAAAAACCCATAGATTTTTGCTTCTCCTTCACTTATGGAGTTTGCTCCAGTAGCAGTTGTTGGGTAAACAACTTCTCGTTGACTGAATCTGTGAATTCACAGACTCGAATTTTTCTTTTGGTAATAAACTATTTCAGACTTTGATTGGCATTCATGTTGATTTTAGCTAACCCCTTCGCTGCGGGGGTAATTCCCCCGCTGTGCTGGGGGGCTGGGGGGGCGCACAGCGCCCCCATGCTCAGCTCGTAATGAGGCACAGTGCTCCTGTGCTCATGACGAGCTGAGCTCGTCACGGCCACACCCGTTTTCGTGGAACGTTCAGCACAGCAGGGGAATTATTCCCACTTTTGAGCGTTCCACGTCTCATGACGAGCTCAGCTCGTCATGAGCACAGAAACACCGTGCATCATGACGAGCTCAGCTCGTCATGAGCATGCAAGGTGTTAACAATCCTGGATCATAGTGCCATGAAGTGCCAGCAGTTGATCAGATGAAGAGTGAAGCTAGCTTTGAAATTTAAAAAATGGCCAGTCTGATTGTGTGTATCAGCTGTGTCAGAACCCTTTTGAGAGGGCCAAAGGGCTGGCAGGCATTACTGGAGCTAACCGTAGAGGGTAAAGCCCTTCTAAAATGGGCTCTGTGCAACTGAGCCAAGCACCCCTTCTGCACTCATAGTGGTAGCGTGGGTTTTGCCGTCCAAGGCTTTTTGGGGAGGAGGTAGGTGTAGGGCAAACACAGGCTCACAACTCATAATACATCCTGCAACCAAAAAAAGGATTGTCTAGTCTACTTGCTTTTATTAACAAGCTTTTGCAATGCAATAGGTCTCGCATTTGCAAGAGTTTAAACTATTAGCATTGTAAGTGACAATGCCTTTTAACAACCAGAGACGGACCCGGGAGGGGGAAGATGGTGGCCGACTAAGACGCTCGGTCGCGAGCTCCAGAGACGCCAGCAAACAAGCTGATGCCAGCGCTTCCCCAGAGGAAGCAAATGGGTGATCTCAGCCGGGTTTTCATCCAGTAATGATCTGGTCAAGGTAAGGGCTGCGTTACCCGTCATCCGAGAGACTACGAGTTTAACACAACTGAAATAATCCCCCAGAAGAAACACTCTCCCCAGAAGTAACTCGCCCCGGTAGCACGCAAAAGGGGATTAGCTGCTGGAAAGAGAAGAGAGCCGAACGAGAGACACAGACTCACCGAGGCGTAGTGGTCGAGACAAGGCGAGTCAGCTGCGTTGCTGCGGCGTTGACGATAAGCAGAGCTCCACAAGCGCCTGTTGAGATCCCGGCGCCGGGGGTTGTAGTCAGCAGAGAACCGCATGCCGGTGCAGAGAGGGCGCGGCGTCCAAGCAACGGTGGCGGAGTTCTGGGCGAGAGCTAGAAACGCCACCCGGTGCTGCAGAAGGGCGCTTGGAGGAATCACTTTCCTCTTTTGGGGGAGAGGGAGCAGAGTCAGTGGAGTCAGCGGGGTCAGCGGCGTTGTTCTAGGAGACTGCAAGGAGGCGAGCTGCTGCCACGAAGAAGCAGGAAAAGACAGGATTATACAGTGTGAACAAAGCAAACAAAGCAAACAAAGTGACACTACAAACGACCACAAATATAGTAAAGCTAATCTCCCGTGCTTTCTAAACGTGAATATAAGTGTAAAATCAAATAAAAACCAGGAGCACTATAAAGACTTACAAATTTTAAATGACTGGTACTGGATGATTAACAAAAGCAATGTGGTTGTTCCTGATGACAAAAATTTAACTCAAATTAAACTACCTTATACTACCTCACAGGGGAAGGAAAAAAAAAGAGCAGTGCCAAAACGCCAAAGAACCTATTCCAGCGGGAGAGGACGGTGCTGTCTTCACACAAGATCTGGAGGCAAAAAAAAACAGAGAAGAGTTCACCCCTGCATTTACTTACACCACTAGGTCAAAAAAACCACTGGTAGAGAAAACAATACTCCCAGTTACGCTAGACAAAAAAGAAGAGGAATCTGGAAGATCAGTCTACTCCCTAAAAAGCCGGAATCTACCTAAACAAAATACACTGTCAATCTAGAAGAAAAAGAGTATCACCCCAAGAAGTACAAAGAAAAGAAATCTACCGCGACTGGACGCACTATCAGAGAGTATTAAAGGTAGAGTTTCAAAAACGAAAACCAGGGGGCAAAAAGTTAAAATTACTCCATCTCTAAGATCATATTTTAAAGTGCAACAAGTACTGCAGATACGAGGAGGGCAGTCCGCGGCGGGGGCTATAGCTGAGAATACTTCAACATCTACATCAGGCGAGGGTAAAGAACTTACTGGTGAGAACGAAGAAGAGATACCTGCTCTAGAGTATTTGGAGGTAAGCACAGAAGAAGAAGAAGAAGAAGAAGAAGAAGAAGAAGGTATACAACAAAAAGTCTCCCTAACCTCAGTCGAATCACTACCGACATTACACCAACCAATACTAAAAACAATAATGAGTAATTCGATGACACAACTCACAGGCAAAGAGACTGAAGCTGATATAACCCCACAAGAGCAACAAGGGGGAGCAGCGGGGCAACAAGTTGAAAAAGAAAAAGATGTAGATGTAGACCGGCATGAAGTGCGGCCAGGGGAACAAGACACGGAGCAGGATACGGATCAGACGGATGTAAGCAAGATGGAAGAAATAATGGGGGCATGCTTGGACAAAATGATGGACAAAATCTTGGGGGAAATGAGAGAGAAATTCTCAATATCGGAAGGGAATCAATCTAAAATCCAAGACGTAGTCGAAAACCTTGACCAGAAACTGAATGATTTAGGAGTACGAGTAACGGCTGTGGAAAATGAGCTTGGCTCTTTAATCAAAAAAGTAGATGCAAACCAAAGAGAGATACGACAGATAAAAGACAGTGAGAGGGCTATCAAAGAAAAACTTAAATCCCTGGAGAATCAGGGAAGACGCAATAACCTCAGACTATTGAATATTCCTGAAAATATGGAAGGGTCAGATATAAAATCATATGTTATGTCCTTGCTAGAGGAGTTCTTTCCCTGGGCAAAGGACTGTGAGTTATCAACAGACATTCAGCGAGTACACAGGGATCCCTTCAGAAAAAGTAAAGACCGAAAAGCCCCGAGGAAAATACTAATAAACTTCAGGACCTATTCTCTGAAGGAAAGATTACTCAATGAGGGACTAAAAAGCGGATCTTTTAACAAAGACAACTGGTCATTTCGCGTCAGGTCTGATATATGCAAGGCTACGCAAGATAGACAGTGGGAGCTGGGGCAATACATGCAAGAATTAAAAAGTCTGGGAGCAAATGTCCAACTGAAATTTCCCGCTGCCTTAAGAATAATGTGGAGAAACAAAATGCACAATCTAAGAGAGCCGAAAGAGGTAGAAAACTCATCCAGCTGATAAAAGACCAAATTGAAATTGACAAGATGAATAATGTCTAATGAAATAGTAGGAGAAATGAGAAAAGGCAACTTAAACAACTCTTTGGCAGCAAACATGAAAATAAACTAAAAAGCCAAAAAAATTAAATGAAAGGGGAAAGTGAAGGCATAACAATCACTCAATATATAATAAAATGGCTGGCGTTGCAGAGCACAAAAGGGTGGAAAATACCACCTGAAAAAAGAAGAAGGGAGGCTTCCTCAGGGTGGGACGTTTCGCCTGCACTCTACAGTAAGCATGTAAGATATCATTACAAGTGGGTGGGGAGCAAAATAGGGAAAAAAAACAAAAAATAACCTCAAATTTGGTAAACAAAGGTTTTCTATGGGGACAAGATGGTCCTTTTTTCTTTTTATTTTTTCAATCAAATTTTCTTTTTAAAACGGAATGGCGAAAGAAAAGATGATAAAAATACTCTAATGGAATGTCAACGGTCTTAGAACTCCCAAGAGAAGAAGAAGAATCTTGGAGTATCTGAAAGAGGTGGAAAGCGAGATAATTATCCTTCAAGAAACTCATTTAATAAAATCAGAGTGGTCTCAAATTGTGAAAAACTTACATTGGATTGGCTCAAGCATTCACACATCACAAGATTGTAATATAAAAGGAGTGGCAATTATCATAAAAAAAATCGCTGAATGCTAAACTGGAATCAGAAGAGGTTGATAGAAAGGGAAGATGGGCAATGGCCAAAATTAGGATAGAAGGCTCCACACTTATGATAGCAGGATATTATGGCCCAAACATTGACGATCCGGCGGCACTTAAGAAATTATATTCAGAATTAATAACATCCACAGTCCCAATAATCGTAGGAGGAGATTATAATATAATATTAGACCCAACCGTAGACAGGCAACCTCCCTCTAAACAAAGGAACTCACCAAAGATGAGGGAATGTTTGGGGATATAAAAAAGAGATCTAAACGTAGATGATATGTGGATACAAAAAGGTGAAAAAACATACCTGTTTACTTTCCTTAATAAAAAATTAGGACATAAATCTAGGATAGACTTCTTTTTAATAAGCAACTCACTTCGAGATAAGGTTAAAAGTATTGAACATCAACCAGCCCACTTATCGGATCATTCGGCTGTCCAATTAAAACTCTCACTAACACAAAGCTTAACTCCGATTAGATGGACTCTGGATCGATCAATTCTAACAACGGATGAAAATGTGGATCAACTGTTAAAATCCACAACTAATTATTTTGCAGACAATGGTGAAGAATCCTCCGAAAGAATTAAATGGGACACATACAAAGCAGTAATAAGAGGACACTTACTTAGTTTGGGTGCACATAAGAATAAGCAAAGGAAAACTGACATAAAAAATCTGGAGGCAGAAATTAAGGAAACAGAAACACAAATGGGAGCCAGCCCATCACCGATTTCTAAAGAAAAACTAACTGAGAGGGTATGTAAGTTAAAAGAGACTTTAACAGATTACTTGGAGAATATAGTGCAAGAGAAATGGGAGAACAGTAAATTGGCTAAACATGAATATGGGGAAGGCTGCGGGAAAATGTTAGCCTGGAAGTTGAAAACAGACCAGATAAGGAATACTATATTATCCGTGTATACCAAAGATCAATCAGCCTTATGTGAAGACGACTCCGCAATAAGACAAGAATTTGCAGATTTTTTTGCAACAATATACAAAGAGGACACAAATCCAACAACTGAGATCATTAACGAATACCTAGAAGGAATAATAATGCCAAAATTAACGGAAGAGGAAGTTGTTCAGACTGGCCATTTTATAGTGATATAACATCTGAGGAAGTTAGATTTGCCATAGGTAGCCTAAAGAAGGGTAAAGCGGCAGGACCTGACGCCCCACCTAATGAATTCTATATAGCTTTAAAAGAGCCTTTAATTGGTCATTTGACAAAAGTCATGAACAAGATTTACGTGGAGCATGAAAAAATCCCTGATTCATGGAACGACGCCACAATAAGTCTTATATTAAAACCGGGGAAAAATCCAAAATCTTGTGAGTCCTACAGACCAATATCTTTACTTAATTGCGACTACAAACTGTTTATGAACATAATAGCGAAAAGATTATCAAAGCTAATGCCGAATCTGATTGATCAGGATCAGAAGGGTTTCATAAAGGGCAGACAAATTCAAGAAATAACGCATGAATTATTAGCGACAATCGACGTAGACATATCAAAACAGCTACCCCTCACGTTCATCACCTATGACGCGGCAAAAGCCTTTGATCGCGTAAATTGGCTATTCCAATAACCTAAGCAGTAATATTGGTCATATGGTGAAGGAAATTTACACAAACCCTAGAGCAAAAATAATAGTGAACAGGAGTTTGACAAGCAATATCACTATCCAGAGGGGCACGCTGCAAGGCTGCCCCTTGTCTCCATTACTTTTCAATTTATATATTGAACCTTTAGCTTGCTCAATCAGAAATCATATCCAAATAACACCTTTTAAATATAAAAATTGGGAAAAGAAAGTGGCATTATATGCAGATGACCTTATGGTGTTCACAGACAACTACAATAACTCAGAACCAGCAATTAAAGAAATAATGAATGACTTTGGCAGGGTTTCAGGCTATTCGATAAATATCAGTAAGACAGAGGCAATGAGTTGGAATTGCACGACAAAACCAGCTTTCTCAAAGGAAAAAATAAGATACTTAGGGATCACCCTTACTGAAGATCTGAATAAAATTCCCCAATTAAATTTAAATATAGTAGTAAAAGAAATGAGAAGACTTCTTAAAACATGGTCTGGTCTATCACTAAACTTTTTGGGCAAATCAAACGCAGTCAAAATGACCATCATCCCCAAATTCACGTATCTTTTTAACATGATTCCGTTGGAGTTTAACAAAGCTGCCCTGAAGAAAATACAAGGAGAATTGTCCAGCTTTATTTGGTCGGAGAAAAGCACAAGAATTGCGTGGAACAAACTCAGGAGAAGGAAGAATCAAGGGGGCATTGCAAGTCCTGACATTATTGAATACTGCAGGGCTTTTCAGTTTAAAAACTTTAGAACGTTGCTAATGAGGCACGGTAAGTTCCCAAATTTCCTGCAACATATTACAAATGGAGAAAACTATTTCCTTTTCAAATTTGGCCATCCCAAATTTTTTAAGAAAGTAAAATTGAAGCTGCTAACTAATGCGGTCAAACTATGGACCCAATTTAGAAGTATTTTGAGGATCCCATACTATAGTAATATGGCCCCAATTTGGGACTCACCTCAAACACCAGAATGCCTCAAAGACGCATTATCCAATGTACTTAGACAACTGGGTTTCGAAAAATGGGGACAACTTCTATGTGAAAATGAATTAATATCATGGGAACACCTACACACAATAACGGAAGGGAAAGTGTCGAAGTTCAAATATTATCAATTGAAGAGCTGGGCTAATACCATTCCAAAAGGAACAACAGACTCAGGAAACTTTGAAAAGGAAATGACAAAGGAATCCATAATAACAAAAGAAATATCAAAATGGTATTGGGCGTTAATTGAAGCTGGAGAAGAAGATCAATCAATACCTGAAAAAATATGGAGAAGAGAGTTTACCAACGAAGACATTGATCTAAATATGATCTGGAAAAAATCTTCGGAATCATGCTGGGCGTGTGTAAAACCCGCTGCCCTAAAAAGAAATCATCTGTTCTCAATACATAGAGCGTACTGGACTCCAAAGAGGTTTTCAAGTTTCAAAGGCGCATCGATAAAATCTTGCAGTAAATGTGGCGAAGAAAAGGTAGATGATACCCATATGTTCCATCACTGCCCGGCACTTGCGCATTTTTGGCAAGAGATTGGTAAGACACTCTCGACTTTAATGAGAACCCCAATAACTGTAAGTACCCCTTTAATTATTTTTGGGATCGCTTCAAATACCATTAGACTAAGTAAACCTCAGGAAAATTTAATGTTTGCACTGATATTATTGGCAAGTAGAGAGATCTGTATAAACTGGATAAAACCGACACCTCTGTCATATGAGGACTGGTTAAATTCTGTTATTAGGGTATGTAGGTTGGATAGGAAAGGGAATAGTACAAAAAGAATGCAGTACTGGGAGATATGGGTAAACTTTTTTACTCCTGAGTGACAACTTAGTTATAATTTTGACCTTCTTTTCCTCTTTTTCTTGTGTTTTTGGCCAGTTTTTTTTTTCCTTTTTTCTTTTTTCTTTTTTTCTTTTTTTTTGTTTACCAATGATTAAAGCGGAGACAATAATTTCCTGGCAGGACGGGATCTCTGCCGAGTAGCTCTAGGGCTAGCTCATCACAGAACGTTGGAATTATTGTGTTGGATAAAGGTAAAGAGGAGAATTTTGACAGGTCCCAAGAAACAGCTGGGAAACTCTCCCAAGGATTTTCAACAGAAATCCGGAGCAGGGAAGGTATACAATTTGAACAGACCGTCAACTTCCCCTGAACACCTTATTATCCACTTTCTTCTCGCAATATGAGGTTTAAAAAAAAAAAAAAAAGACAATGCCTTTTATTTATCTTTATTGAAAACTAACACATAAATAAAAGAATTGTACAAACTCTTGCAAATGTGAGCCGTATTGCATTGCAAATGCTTGTTTGCATTTGCAAACTAGCCGATTCGCAGAGTTGGCCCATTAGCGACCGCTAAACAGCATTTTGGCATGCACGAACCAAAAAAGAAATATCAATTCAGTACTTGGAAGTGGTATTCCTTTCAAATAACAAATCAAAATGGTTTGTAATAATATTTTGCAATCAAGTTCCGTAACATGGAACCAACTCACAATTGGAAATGGATCCCTTTCCCTTTGCCAATGTGTAAAAATAAGGTTGTTTAAAATGAGGCAGTGGTCCATGTTAAATAGACAAACAAAATAAGCTAGTCTTTTTAAACGGGAAATGGGCTGCTTTAAAAAACATAGGCAAACAAAACAGGTGATGGACCGAATGTGGATCAATGTCACACATTCATCCCAGTCCAAAGATCTGGGCCCAAATCCATCGTTTTTTTGCACTCCACACCACCCTGGGTTAGACAATGGCGATATGCAAATCAGCTCTGACCCTGTGCCCCATGGGAACAGTCCAGTCCGAACTACAAAAGCCATGTCCTTCCCAGAACGGAATCAAGCATCCGAGGACCGGACCGGTTTCGAGGTAACACCTCTCATCAGCCCGGCTAGCTTGACTCCAGTGGTGTGGAGTGCCTGGGACTCACGTCTGGGCATCCCCAGCGCACTTATGGCGGCAATTTCAAACAAAACAGGTGATGGACCGAATGTGGATCAATGTCACACATTCATCCCAGTCCAAAGATCTGGGCCCAAATCCATCGTTTTTTTGCACTCCACACCACCCTGGGTTAGACAATGGCGATATGCAAATCAGCTCTGACCCTGTGCCCCATGGGAACAGTCCAGTCCGAACTACAAAAGCCATGTCCTTCCCAGAACGGAATCAAGCATCCGAGGACCGGACCGGTTTCGAGGTAACACCTCTCATCAGCCCGGCTAGCTTGACTCCAGTGGTGTGGAGTGCCTGGGACCCACGTCTGGGCATCCCCAGCGCACTTATGGCGGCAATTGCAAACAAAACAGGTGATGGACCGAATGTGGATCAATGTCACACATTCATCCCAGTCCAAAGATCTGGGCCCAAATCCATCGTTTTTTTGCACTCCACACCACCCTGGGTTAGACAATGGCGATATGCAAATCAGCTCTGACCCTGTGCCCCATGGGAACAGTCCAGTCCGAACTACAAAAGCCATGTCCTTCCCAGAACGGAATCAAGCATCCGAGGACCGGACCGGTTTCGAGGTAACACCTCTCATCAGCCCGGCTAGCTTGACTCCAGTGGTGTGGAGTGCCTGGGACCCACGTCTGGGCATCCCCAGCGCACTTATGGCGGCAATTGCAAACAAAACAGGTGATGGACCGAATGTGGATCAATGTCACACATTCATCCCAGTCCAAAGATCTGGGCCCAAATCCATCGTTTTTTTGCACTCCACACCACCCTGGGTTAGACAATGGCGATATGCAAATCAGCTCTGACCCTGTGCCCCATGGGAACAGTCCAGTCCGAACTACAAAAGCCATGTCCTTCCCAGAACGGAATCAAGCATCCGAGGACCGGACCGGCTTCGAGGTAACACCTCTCATCAGCCCGGCTAGCTTGACTCCAGTGGTGTGGAGTGCCTGGGACCCACGTCTGGGCATCCCCAGCGCACTTATGGCGGCAATTGCAAACAAAACAGGTGATGGACCGAATGTGGATCAATGTCACACATTCATCCCAGTCCAAAGATCTGGGCCCAAATCCATCGTTTTTTTGCACTCCACACCACCCTGGGTTAGACAATGGCGATATGCAAATCAGCTCTGACCCTGTGCCCCATGGGAACAGTCCAGTCTGAACTACAAAAGCCATGTCCTTCCCAGAACGGAGTCAAGCATCCGAGGACCGGACCGGTTTCGAGGTAACACCTCTCATCAGCCCGGCTAGCTTGACTCCAGTGGTGTGGAGTGCCTGGGACCCACGTCTGGGCATCCCCAGCGCACTTATGGCGGCAATTGCAAACAAAACAGGTGATGGACCGAATGTGGATCAATGTCACACATTCATCCCAGTCCAAAGATCTGGGCCCAAATCCACCGTTTTTTTGCACTCCACACCACCCTGGGTTAGACAATGGCGATATGCAAATCAGCTCTGACCCTGTGCCCCATGGGAACAGTCCAGTCCGAACTACAAAAGCCATGTCCTTCCCAGAACGGAATCAAGCATCCGAGGACCGGACCGGTTTCGAGGTAACACCTCTCATCAGCCCGGCTAGCTTGACTCCAGTGGTGTGGAGTGCCTGGGACCCACGTCTGGGCATCCCCAGCGCACTTATGGCGGCAATTGCAAACAAAACAGGTGATGGACCGAATGTGGATCAATGTCACACATTCATCCCAGTCCAAAGATCTGGGCCCAAATCCATCGTTTTTTTGCACTCCACACCACCCTGGCTTAGACAATGGCGATATGCAAATCAGCTCTGACCCTGTGCCCCATGGGAACAGTCCAGTCCGAACTACAAAAGCCATGTCCTTCCCAGAACGGAATCAAGCATCCGAGGACCGGACCGGTTTCGAGGTAACACCTCTCATCAGCCCGGCTAGCTTGACTCCAGTGGTGTGGAGTGCCTGGGACCCACGTCTGGGCATCCCCAGCGCACTTATGGCTGCAATTGCAAACAAAACAGGTGATGGACCGAATGTGGATCAATGTCACACATTCATCCCAGTCCAGCCATTATCTGACCCAGGGTGGTGTGGAGTGCAAAAAACGATGGATTTAGGCCCAGATCCTTGTACTGGGGTGAATGTAAGACATTGATCTACATTCGGTCCATCAAATTGTTTTTTGTAATTTTCTCCCTGAGTGTACTGGGGTAGCTCAGACGTGGGTCCCAGAGCCTTCACACCACTGGAGTCAAGCTAGCCGGGCTGATGAGAGGTGTTACCTCGAAACCGGTCCGGTCCTCGGATGCTTGATTCCGGTCTGGGAAAGATATGGCTGTTGTAGTTCGGACTGGACTGTTCCATGGGTCACAGGGTCAGAGCTGATTTGCATAAAGCCATTATCTGACCCAGGGTGGTGTGGAGTGCAAAAAACAATGGATTTAGGCCCAGATCCTTGTACTGGGGTGAATGTAAGACATTGATCTACATTCGGTCCATCAAATTGTTTTTTGTAATTTTCTCCCTGAGTGTACTGGGGTAGCTCAGACGTGGGTCCCAGAGCCTCCACACCACTGGAGTCAAGCTAGCCGGGCTGATGAGAGGTGTTACCTCGAAACCGGTCCGGTCCTCGGATGCTTGATTCCGGTCTGGGAAAGATATGGCTGTTGTAGTTCGGACTGGACTGTTCCATGGGGCACAGGGTCAGAGCTGATTTGCATAAAGCCATTATCTGACCCAGGGTGGTGTGGAGTGCAAAAAACGATGGATTTAGGCCCAGATCCTTGTACTGGGGTGAATGTAAGACATTGATCTACATTCGGTCCATCAAATTGTTTTTTGTAATTTTCTCCCTGAGTGTACTGGGGTAGCTCAGACGTGGGTCCCAGAGCCTCCACACCACTGGAGTCAAGCTAGCCGGGCTGATGAGAGGTGTTACCTCGAAACCGGTCCGGTCCTCGGATGCTTGATTCCGGTCTGGGAAAGATATGGCTGTTGTAGTTCGGACTGGACTGTTTCATGGGGCACAGGGTCAGAGCTGATTTGCATAAAGCCATTATCTGACCCAGGGTGGTGTGGAGTGCAAGAAACGATGGATTTAGGCCCAGATCCTTGTACTGGGGTGAATGTAAGACATTGATCTACATTCGGTCCATCAAATTGTTTTTTGTAATTTTCTCCCTGAGTGTACTGGGGTAGCTCAGACGTGGGTCCCAGAGCCTCCACACCACTGGAGTCAAGCTAGCCGGGCTGATGAGAGGTGTTACCTCGAAACCGGTCCGGTCCTCGGATGCTTGATTCCGGTCTGGGAAAGATATGGCTGTTGTAGTTCGGACTGGACTGTTCCATGGGGCACAGGGTCAGAGCTGATTTGCATAAAGCCATTATCTGACCCAGGGTGGTGTGGAGTGCAAAAAACGATGGATTTAGGCCCATATCCTTGTACTGGGGTGAATGTAAGACATTGATCTACATTCGGTCCATCAAATTGTTTTTTGTAATTTTCTCCCTGAGTGTACTGGGGTAGCTCAGACGTGGGTCCCAGAGCCTCCACACCACTGGAGTCAAGCTAGCCGGGCTGATGAGAGGTGTTACCTCGAAACCGGTCCGGTCCTCAGATGCTTGATTCCGGTCTGGGAAAGATATGGCTGTTGTAGTTCGACTGGACTGTTCCATGGGTCACAGGGTCAGAGCTGATTTGCATAAAGCCATTATCTGACCCAGGGTGGTGTGGAGTGCAAAAAACAATGGATTTAGGCCCAGATCCTTGTACTGGGGTGAATGTAAGACATTGATCTACATTCGGTCCATCAAATTGTTTTTTGTAATTTTCTCCCTGAGTGTACTGGGGTAGCTCAGACGTGGGTCCCAGAGCCTCCACACCACTGGAGTCAAGCTAGCCGGGCTGATGAGAGGTGTTACCTCGAAACCGGTCCGGTCCTCGAATGCTTGATTCCGGTCTGGGAAAGATATGGCTGTTGTAGTTCGGACTGGACTGTTCCATGGGGCACAGGGTCAGAGCTGATTTGCATAAAGCCATTATCTGACCCAGGGTGGTGTGGAGTGCAAAAAACGATGGATTTAGGCCCAGATCCTTGTACTGGGGTGAATGTAAGACATTGATCTACATTCGGTCCATCAAATTGTTTTTTGTAATTTTCTCCCTGAGTGTACTGGGGTAGCTCAGACGTGGGTCCCAGAGCCTCCACACCACTGGAGTCAAGCTAGCCGGGCTGATGAGAGGTGTTACCTCGAAACCGGTCCGGTCCTCGGATGCTTGATTCCGGTCTGGGAAAGATATGGCTGTTGTAGTTCGGACTGGACTGTTCCATGGGGCACAGGGTCAGAGCTGATTTGCATAAAGCCATTATCTGACCCAGGGTGGTGTGGAGTGCAAAAAACGATGGATTTAGGCCCAGATCCTTGTACTGGGGTGAATGTAAGACATTGATCTACATTCGGTCCATCAAATTGTTTTTTGTAATTTTCTCCCTGAGTGTACTGGGGTAGCTCAGACGTGGGTCCCAGAGCCTCCACACCACTGGAGTCAAGCTAGCCGGGCTGATGAGAGGTGTTACCTCGAAACCGGTCCGGTCCTCGAATGCTTGATTCCGGTCTGGGAAAGATATGGCTGTTGTAGTTCGGACTGGACTGTTCCATGGGGCACAGGGTCAGAGCTGATTTGCATAAAGCCATTATCTGACCCAGGGTGGTGTGGAGTGCAAAAAACGATGGATTTAGGCCCAGATCCTTGTACTGGGGTGAATGTAAGACATTGATCTACATTCGGTCCATCAAATTGTTTTTTGTAATTTTAAAAAACATAGGGGCATATTATCAAGAACGGCGTTAAAAATGATCGCCGGTTTAGGGGCAGAAAATTGCTGCTAAAGCGGTGATAATGGGCTTGATAAAATGCCTTTGAGAATTCCAATAGAATTCCATGTTCTGGTGTGAACATGGGCTTCTATTGGAATTCTCCAGGGCATAGTATCAAGCCCATTATCACTGCTTTAGCTGCAGTTTTCTGCCAATAAACCAGCGATAAATTTAACGCTGTCCTTGATAATATGCCCCCACGATTGCTTTATTAAAAAGCAATCACAGACATAGTGGCCTGCTAAACCAAGCAGGTCACTATTCCTGTGATGACATTGACTCCAAGTGGTTCACAAATTGTGACCTACCTCATAATGTTCATGAGGTAGGTTAATTTGTGATTCTCTAGGAATTGCTCATTTAAAATAAAACCTTACATATATGAGGAATTGTAATTTCCAAATTGTGATTCTGTAAAACACGCAATTTGGAAATTCTAATTACTAATCTTGATACCTATGGCCCTTGGCAACTTTGCCAAAAAATGCTAAACAAAAAAACACAAAAACGACCTCCTTGACAACATACAGCTCGCTCATTAAAAACCCAGTCCTCACCCGTTGCCATCCATAAAGTAACAGTCTGCTAAACTGTCCAATGCATTACCATCTTTCCACTCTTGCTCAACATTACAGATTCATTTCTAGCTGTGTACATGCAAAATACAGCCACGTAGGGCATACAACATAACTTAACATGAGTATCTGTAAAGCGCACGTTCACCCAAGACGTGGACTACAGCTAAACACTTCCTACATGCAGTGTACAAGCCAAGTACAAGAACATCAGCTCGACCTTCATCCTGGGTGCGTTGGGAGTGGCCAACAGCCCTGCGCTTTCAGTGGCACATACAAAGATACTAGGCAGGTAGAACTCTATCTTTGATGATGTCACGTGTTAACCAAGATGTCAATGATAAGGGTGCTTTCTATGTCATATGGGAAGTCATATGTGAGGTATATGTGACATCATGAATCATAAGGAGTGACTTGGACTTGTATCGTAACATAGCTGACTATAATAACAGACTGTCAGATTTTTTTTTTGTGTTTGAGTGTAATGATGATATCTCCTCAACAACTGTTTGATAGTGAACTTTGTGTACTGTGTGTTGATGCACTTTGTCTAAAGTTTGCAGTCGAAACAGGGCATGAACTCTGACATTTCCTGAGGTTCTGCATACAGGGCCTTTGGCCAGACTTGTTCCTCACTACCCATTAACCCCTTCACTGCAGCGGCTATTCCGCCGCAGTGCTAAGGGGGCGGAAATACGGCGGGCGCATGCTGGTGACGGAACCGCTCCGTCACCACCGTCGGTTGCGCTGTGCTTATGACGGAGCGGTTCCGTCATGGCCCGCCCCGCTCAATGGAACGCTCAGCGCAGGCGCGGAATTCGCGCCGCGCAGGCGCTCCGAGCGGGCCATGACGGAATCGCTCCGTCATCAGCACAGCGCCACCGCAGCTGATGACGGAGCGGTTCCGTCATCAGCTGGCAAGGGGTTAATGTAGAATCGCAAGACAAGGCCTGCAGTCTTGCCTATGGGGACTGGGCACAGTTCATTGCATGTACCCATGCCTTGTGTCTAATACCTATGCCCTCAGGAACTAGCAAGATGGCCTGTAGGCATGCTATTCACATTCTGTACACCAGGCTTGGCCTCTGGCCATGCCCTCTACTCACTACCTAGTCTCAGAGTAACATAACGCGGGCCTCATTTATGAGAAATGACGCATCGCTGCGTGAAAGCAGCGGTGCGTCACTTCTCAGTGCGCACTCCTTGCGACATTCCTGATGCGTCATATTTAATGTATGATGCATCATGTCGCAAGGAGTTACAGATGCGTCAGAATTTCTGATGTATCTGCAAGCGCAAAAGTGATGCATTGCTGGAGTGTGTCACAAAAGTGACGCAACTCCAGCAATGTGTCCTTTCACATGGGGCAAGCCCCATGTGAAAGGGCCTGCGTCAGTCTTACGCCTGCTGTGAAGCAGGCGCAAGATTTTGACGCAACAGCATCCTAAAAGTGACACAGTGAAATCTCATAGATTTCACTGCGCCACTTCTATGACCCTTCCTTGCGTCAATACGCCCCCCTTGCATACATTATACCTGGCGCAGGTATAATGTGGTCCAGGGGTTTACAAAGTGACGCATCTACCTAGATGCATCACTTTGTAAATATGGAGCAACACAGTGCATTTTTTACGCCACTGGTGCGTCACAAAAAGTGACGCACCGGCAGCGTAAAAGTGACGCACAGCCTCATAAATGAGGCCCCGTGTATTTACAAAGCACATGTTCCCCCTAAACGGTATTTTTTTGTTCTCCAGAGTTTTATATAGCACGAACTAGACCCGAGACATCGGGTATCAGAGCGCAAAATCAGACTCTCCTTACATGCTGCCGCATCAGCCGGGAACAGTGTCACAAACCTTTTTCAAACAGATGCTATATGATCCCACGCACAGATAACAATTGCAGGCCCCTGCTGCTGGAGAAAGCGCTTAGTCGTAAAAAGGGGGTTAATAATTACTCTGCGGGCCCAAGCATCGCGAAGACATTAGTAAATATTAAAAATGCATGGGCCAAAGGCAGCACTTATGAGAAACCAAAAGAAAGGACCAAACACGTCCAAAAAGAACAAATAATAATTAAAAAGTCGGTCGAAATGCAACCCTTTTGCGACAGGGTTCTTGGTCTGCATTTGTCAAATTATTATCGGGTCGAGGGCGATGAGTATTTAATGTAGGCCTAGCCTGCATAATTGATGGTTCCAACTCATGTGCATCACAATAGTCTACAATGTTATAATTTATGGACTGACTCCTTGGAAGTAGCCGAGTGGATGATGCACAGCCGTCTGAAACTGAACTCAGACAAAACTGAAGTCCTTATCCTAGGCACCTCACCCTCCGCCTGGGATGACTCTTGGTGGCCAGAGTCCCTTGGAAAAGCACCCATCCCAACGGACCACGCACGGAACTTAGGTGTCATCCTGGACTCCTCACTCTCTATTAACAGACAAGTCAACGCCATCTCATCTTCTTGCTTCAATATTCTTCGCATGCTCAAAAAAACATTTCGCTGGATCCCCACCGAAACTAGAAAAACGGTCACCCACGCACTGGTCACGAGCCGCCTGGACTACGGCAACACCCTATACGCTGGTACCACCGCAAAACTCCAGAAAAAACTCCAACGCATCCAGAACGCATCAGCCAGACTCATACTAGACATCCCGCGCAAAGACCACATCTCTGGACACCTGAAAAACCTCCACTGGCTCCCCGTTAACAAGAGGATTACTTTCCGCCTCCTAACCCACGCACACAAAGCACTCTACGAACTTGGACCCGAATGCCTCAACTCACGACTTTCCTTCTACACCCCCTCCCACCACCTACGATCCTCCAACCAAGCCCTTGCAACTGTACCCCGCATCAACAAAACCACCATGGGAGGCAGATCCTTCTCCTACCTGGCAGCTAAAACCTGGAACTCACTTCCCACTCACCTTCGCCTCACTCAGAACCACCTTACATTCAGAAAACAACTTTAAACCTGGATATTCGACAATTAATTCACCACCCTTCCTCAAGCGCCTTGAGACCCTCTGGGTATGTAGCGCGCTATATAAATCTCTTGACTTGACTTGACTTGACTTGGTCTGTCAGCTGAGTAGTCCGAGCCAGCACTGCTGGAGTCTCAGACACTCAGTGACGCTCTTATTATATATTGTACTGTTGTTGCTTAAACCTTTGACCCGGGCTCTGACTAAATCAAATATATTTCGAACAAGGATAAATGATAGATTACAGACCTGAGAGTGTTAGTTTCAGAGCGAACCATGGTACGGCTGACTGCAGCCGCAAGTCCTGTCCCGTCTTGCGCAATATTCATCATGAGAAGCTGCAGGCACTGAAATATTGGCAGGTAGCAGAGTTTGCAGCTGGCGAGCTGCCAAACTTATTTTGGAAACTAACCTAACTGCCGCCAAATCCTGTATCTTATACAATTGGGAAATCATTCTTGCTTTCTCTGTAATGCCATTATGTTTATGTCACGTGAATGCAGCGGTGAACAGTGAGCCAATGATCGCAGGTTCTACTGTACCCCACCCTTGAAGAGGCGCTGAGGGGGTACCCGACCGCAGGGATGTCTCCCCCCAGGCGGTTTGGAAGGGGCGGGGGGGGGGGGGGGAGGAGGGGCGTGCGTCAAGCCCACTATTTTGCTTTTGGGCTAATTATTTTGTAGCCCAAACGGAGCCTAAGTATAAAGGCTTTGGGCTCCTGCTCCCAGCCACCATTTTAGGTTTGGTGACCTGGTGGCTGGGAGCGTTAGCTTTTAGTGGTTTTCTTGAGGAGATGTTATGTTAATGTTATGTTAAATGGGGTGCTTCTATAGCGCACGGCTACTCCGAGGAGTGTCCCGGCGCTGTCAGAGCCTCACAGGTCTAGAGTGGGAGAAAAGAAACGGGACAAGCGAGAAGGGCGAAGCATAGACGGGATTGGAGTTATTGCAGGAACAGCAAGGGTTTCAGATCTTTCCTGAATGCTAGCAGATTGGAGCTGGATCTGAGCGAGAGGAAGGTCGTTCCACAGCAGGGGCTCAAGATGTTTAAAAGAACGCCCCCCCACAGCGAGCACGATAGATCCTAGGAGTGACTGCCCTGGCCTGAGACGAGGAGCGTAGGGATCTAGAAGGGAGATAGAAAGTAATCCATTTCTGGAGATAGCGAGCCTATACCATGAAGGGCTTTAAAGGCGATGGTCAAGGCCTTGAAAGCGATCCGCTTCTTTATGGGCAGCCAATGAAGAGTTCTGAGGAGCTCAATGGCCCTGGCTCTCCTGGTGAGGCCAAAGATGGCACGGGCTGCAGAGTTCTGCACAACCTGGAGACGCGAAAGGAGGTATTCCGGCAGACCAAGGTACAGAACATTGGCGTAGTCAAGGCGAGAGCCAATCAGGGCCTGCACCGTGGTCTTTCTGTGCTCTACAGATAGAAGCGGCAGGACATTCCTCAGCATCTTCAGGATCGCAAAGCATCTGCCAGCCAGGCCCGACACCTGGCTCCTACAAGAGAGGCAGTTGTCGACCTAAATACCCAGGTTTTTCGCAGCCCCCGAATCACTGTCAGGAGGGAACATGGCGGCAGGCCACCACTCTTTCCATCTGGGGTCTGCGGGACAGCCGAAGAAGAGCACTTCCGATTTTTCGGAGTTGCACTTGAGGCTGTGACGACTGAACCAGTCAAACACTGCCCCAAGGCAGCCCCGAATAGAAGGCCCGTCAAAGTCGTGACCCTTGTCGCAGGTGAACAGGAGTTGCGTGTCGTCAGCGTACGACACGATCTGGGCCCCGAAACCCTCCGCAAGTGCCGCCAAACGGCAAACAGCACTAGTACGTTTAGACTTGCAATGTCATGGAAGATCATCCCTCCTTAGTGAAGCCTGGCGGATGGATCTGGTGATCACTGAGGTGGTGGGGTCTGCTCGCCCTGTGCGGCAGGCCTCTGCTGGGGTGTCAACAGTAGTGGCCGCCTGTTTCACGCCTAAAAGGCGCTGACAATCCCTGGTGAGTGAGCGGGGCCATCTGCGTGTAAAGAGAGCGCCCTCTGGGTTTTAGTGCAGGCTGAAGCGTTTATGGAGACTGGAGCGGTTGGGGGTAATTCTGCGATTCCGTGCGGGCCTTGGCGTGGGGATGCGTGCCGCGAGAGGAAACAGGCATCTATGTCTGCCAAGCACAGCTGATGGCAGGCTCCGTGTCAGCAGGGAGGGCGGGCTCTGTGCCCGCTGTCTCCAGGAGCAGCGGTGGGGGCGGGGCTGCCTGGAGAGTAAGCGTGGGAAGGCCCAGATGTATGCAGGGCCTGGGCCTTCTGTTGTCAATGCGGGCAGGAATGAGGGTGGGGGCGGGGAGGTCGGGAAGAGGGTGGGAGGTGGGCTGCCTCTGAGGATGAAGGCCCCCTTTAGGTGAAGGCCAAGGGGGTCACAGGCTCTGATTTTTCAGTGGCCACAGGTAATCAGGGGGGTTTCCAGGGGATGCGGGGGCTGATTTGAGTGCAATGGGAGGTAGTGGGACAGGGACTTTCCGCTCTGGGAGGTAACTTTCTGGGCTGGTGTAAGCCTGTTCAGTGGGTGGTAGTTCTAGGGGGGACGGCGAGTGGGCACAGGTGGGTGGGAGGTGGTTTCCCCACGGGGGACAATTTATGACGGAGGCGGAAGTAAGGGCGTCCAGTTCGTCGCCGCTTGGCCCCTGGGTAGGGGGCCCTGATGGGGGTAATTTGAAACTTTTAGACTGGGATTAAGGCTGTAGGCCGCAGGCCGGGGTCAGAGGATGAAATCCCGACAGATCTAAAGCTGGCCTTAGGGGGTCAAGCCTGGGAGGGCTTGACATTTTTTAAGCTTGGAGCGAGGAGGCAAGGGGTCTGGACAGGGTGGGTCGTTTGGATGCATACCTGGTGCGGGGTGGGTCTCTGGTGGCTGGCGAGCTGTCTGTGGAACAGGTTGGGGGGTTTGCAGGGGTGGAGCAGGGGAGGGGTTTGGGAGCCGGGGGTCGGCCCGCCTCTGGCATGGTGGCAGCCATGCTGGAGTGGAGCGGGGAGGAGGAAGGAGGAACCCCTCTTTCTCCTCCGCGCAGGTAGAGGGGTCAGGTCACGGGGGCCAGGGAAGGGGCGGTCACGACAGAGCAGCTTCAAAGTGGAGGCAGCCTAAGAGCACAGATGTTAGAGGCAAGGGACCCAGCATATCAGTCCAAACGTTTTTGTTGCAGGGCAAAGAGTTTAGCAGTGCAGCTGACTCGGTAGGGCTTGGTACAGCTCACGGACACCGAGGTGAAGGGAGGGTGGAGCCCCGCACAGCACACCCGGCGCCGGCGGAGTACCCCAACGCGGCCAGTGCAAAAAGTTTTAGTACGATCTTGCTGGTCCCAACGAGAGGCAGGTCACGGTGAGACGCAGCACCGTCAAGGATGGTTATGGAGAGGGCGGAAGTTTCCGGGGAGTACCGTTGTGTACAGTCGGCTCCACCGCGAGGAGGGCAGCTGGGGTCCGGTAGGACCCGCAGGGAAGAGTGGTCTTGAGACTATGCACTCTCCACTCCCTATGCACTCTGCACTCCCTATGCACTCTCCACTCCCTATGCACTCTCCACTCCCTATGCACTCTCCACTCCCTATGCACTCTCCACTCCCTATGCACTCTGCACTCCCTATGCACTCTGCACTCCCTATGCACTCTCCACTCTCCACTCCCTATGCGCTCTCCACTCCCTATGCACTCTCCACTCCCTATGCACTCTGCACTCCCTATGCACTCTGCACTCCCTATGCACTCTCCACTCTCCACTCCCTATGCGCTCTGCACTCCCTATGCACTCTCCACTCCCTATGCACTCTCCACTCTGCACTCTCCATGCACTCTGCACTCCCTATGCACTCTCCACTCTGCACTCTCTATGCACTCTGCACTCCCTATGCACTCTGTACTCCCTATGCACTCTCCACTCTCCACTCCCTATGCACTCTCCACTCCCTATGCACTCTGCACTCCCTATGCACTCTGCACTCCCTATACACTCTGCACTCCCTATGCACTCTCCACTCCCTATGCACTCTCCACTCCCTATGCACTCTCCACTCCCTATGCACTCTCCACTCCCTATGCACTCTCCACTTCCTATGCACTCTGCACTCCCTATGCACTCTCCACTCTCCACTCCCTATGCACTCTGCACTCCCTATGCACTCTCCACTCTCCACTCCCTATGCACTCTCCACTCTTCACTCCCTATGCACTCTCCACTCTGCACTCTCTATGCACTCTGCACTCCCTATGCACTCTCCACTCCCTATGCACTCTCCAGACCCTATGCACTGTCCACTACCTATGCACTCTCCCCTCTCCACTCCCTATGCACTCTCCACTCTCCACTCCCCATGCACTCTCCACTCTCCACTCCCTATGCACTCTCCACTCCCTATCCACTCTGCACTCCCTATCCACTCTGCACTCCCTATGCACTCTCCACTCTAATTTGAAGTTGCTGCAGGCAATATTTGTTTTAATATCAGGGACACCAGCAGTAAAAACTCACACACGATGAATGCACTGTCCGGCCAGACCACCGGGCACTGCCCGATTTGCTCTATAAGCCAGTCCGACCCTGCTTAAAGTTGATGGTTTTTTCTATTCAGTTGTTTAAACAATATGATAAACCATCACAGTACTTTACTGCCCGTTTGCTTAGGGCTCTGTGTGCGTCAACGGTTGCTAATGTACTCTTCCTCGGTTTGGACTGCAAGTACCTCTAGCTTTTGTTTCCTGAATTTGCAATCAAGCACACGAAGGCACATGAAAGCAAAAATCCGCCAGGTTGCATCATGTTAAAGATTTTTATCCGTTCAAGATCTTATTTTTTTTTTTAAATTTAATTGTTTTGCCAAATCTTGGACGGTATTGGACGTTTTACCCATTTGCTGTTAATCACCTTTGCAGCACGTACTTTATGGCCTCTGATGCTCTTCAGCGCTTTGCAGTGCGGTTAGGATATGAAGCGCTATATAAATTCAACTGTAATGCATTACGAAAAATGCCAAACCATGAAAAAACTCCCTGTTGCAAATCTTATGAGCAGTTTTACAAGTGTCTCACGAGGGGCACGAGATGCTTAGCCCATACAAGTCTATTTAGGCTGTTTGGGTACTGAACACCCGCAGTTTTAAGGACATTATTAAAACAGACTGTAAAGTCGAACTGAAAGAATGAAAAGTTATGCATGCTGCAACAAAGGGGATCAGCCAAGCAATTTCACATCAGACAAACCACTGCGGAGTCCTCACTACAAATAAAGGGGCAAAAACTAGTTTTAGCGCCCATGCACTTGATGAACAGCCAGATCGTGGCCTGTGTCTTCATCATGTATTTTTAACCAACGTACACTGAATTCACGTGCTCCACCACAAAAAAACAAGCACTCACCTGGGCTTCCTCCGGCGGCCGTGGTCGGCAGGCATGGAATGACCAAAACAAACACAGAAAAAAAAAACGAAACTCCGCCCACCGCCGCGATGACGACATCGCAGAGGCGGAGAGGGAAAAAATTGCGGGAACGCCCCCGAATCTGGTCCGGCCTTGATGAACAGATCCGGCTCCCAAAGGCTAGCCTCCATTTATGGAGCTAGCCAATGGGAGCCGGGGGACGTTCCTGAAGCCAATATATGTAAACAATAGATTTTACCTGCGCGAACTGCTTGCGCAGATCGCCAGGTCGAAACCTAAAAATGGGTTAGATGAGGGACCTCTGTTCTTTTATTATAGTACATACCCCAGGTCCTTTGATACCCATGGGTTTCCCTTGTTTTCTATATTGTGGAGTGGCAGAGTGGGCAAAAAAATTATGGACTGGCATGCGGCCAGATTAACTACAGAGCTATGGTTGATTCGAGTTTTCCACCCATCACCTATCTTTGTGTTTTTACTTTGTATTGCTCCAAATCGGTGCTTAATTTGAGCTGGTGCCCAACACCAGCGCTTTCATGAGCACCAGTTAAGGACACATTCATTTATGGTAGGCACAATGAGAATAAGTGATTTGCCCAGATTCACAGGATGTTGAGCTGATTCCGAGACCCAAACTTTGTTTCCCAGCTCTGAAGTAGACACCTCTTACCATTACGCCATATCCTCTCCCTACTTTCCCCGTTAGTAGTTGGTTCTGTCTTAGGCAGCGCTAACAGGACAAAAATAGGCTGCTGAAATCTGCCTCCTGACGAGAGACACAGGCACTTATTTTTTTACAAATTAACCACTGCTTCAAATAAAACCCTAACTACGATAGGGATAGGAGTCCTACGTGCACTCTACCATAGGGATTAAGCTGCACCATACTGATGATGCCCAAAAAGGCTAACACCCGTGTGGGGCTGCTTATGTTCTATTTCAGAAGATACCTAGCCTGGCAGTTTGGGCTGAATTAGACCTACTGGTGTGCTGATTTGAATTTAGTTGCTGCTTGTCTAGAGTGGAACAGTTAGCAACAAATGATGACTGGATTGTGGCCCAAAGTAATTATCATTGCCTGAGATTACATTGTCTTCCTCCAACCACATTTGTTTTTAATTAGAATATGCAATTTTTCATCAGAGACATTGGTTTTAAAAAGTAGATGGCAGGAGCACAACACTTACCTGTCCCCTGAATCCGGCTACTCTGCCAGCAGCCCTCTGGACGAGCAACATCAAGCTGCTTTGCCAGCATTCTCTTCAATTCCTGCCTGTGCCTGTCGAACAAGTCCACAGCCTTCTTGCGACAGAATCTGAGGATGGATCAGGAAAGAACGGCAAAAAATGTGATTAGAGCATCAAGAAAAAAATTGGGGCATTATTCAATTCATACTTGGTGGTACCCTACAGGCCGAGAAGGTGGCAATATATTGATTTGTTTCAGCAGAAGGGCAACCCCTTTCTTTAATCCTCCCAGCTTCTGCTAAAATGAAGTATATAAGCACTGATTGCACAGAAGACTAACAACATTAGCCTCCCAGGCTCCCTCTCTCTCAAGTCAGGTTACACCATAAAGGATGAAGGTGGAAGACCGGTTGTAAAGTGTAAAAAGACCATGCAGTACAAGTATCGTCCAGCAGGTGGCATGATGTGAAACACATGCTCTGGCGAGCAATCCACTCCTCCTGCACTTGTCTGTCTCAGTGGGGTTACTGTGGCCAATAGTGTGTTTGGGGACTGGAGCAGAGGAGTTCTCCTGCTCCACTGCTATCATTGTGTCTCCATTCATGAGGCATTAAAGGAAATGCCGGAAGTGGGAGTTATTAGGAGCAAGGGGCAAAGAGAGAGTGCACTGTAGTGCATGGACTTACTTTTTCCAAAAGTACAGGAGAAGGGGCAAGACGATGAGAATTGCTGAGTGAAAAATGGAGCGTTCCACAAAGCCCTTGGAGGCTAAATCACATATCATGTCCTTCTGCGCCTCAGAGAGGTTCACCTGTGGCAACAGAATAATAAAAAAACTGTAACACTACGTTAAATATTCATCCTGGCCTGTGTGACCCCCTGTAACAGTATCATGTCTTACGAGCTCTATCAATGCACATGCAATCTTACCTTTGGCTCTTTCCGATGTCCCTGTACAGCTCCTCACCCATCTCTTCCAGTGCACCTTACTTGTCCTTTGGCACCCTGTTGGGCCATGGCTTCTCTTGTAAAATCACAGTAATGGACCCTACGTCCTTTCTCCTGCCTCGGACCTAGAGTTAACACAGCTCTTTCATTGTACCTCAAATAGTATTGTCTGTTGCACCCTTTGATGCCTTGGTGCTGGCTCTCATATAGCTCTGTCAATGCTCTTCACTCATTCTGACCAATAGCACTCTCTCCTGCTCCAGTACAACTCTTGTAAGTAGGGGTGGGCAGAAAACGTAGAATTACATAACAACTCTGCGAGATACCATGGAGTTCCACGAGCGAGCGGGATCACCAAACCGTGTCATGCTAGTGCCAGAAGATCGTGCTAGGGACGAGAATTCTCACTCATGCTTCCCAACTTAACTTTGATGAGCCTCATGTGAGAAGAAAACTATGCTACACGGCAGATGATGGAGTTTTGTTCGAATTCCGTGTTGCAAGTGTAACACGGAGGGGCCAAAACTCCACCGGACTCACTTTTACTTATAAGTTCACCACTTGCTTAGAAGAGGCCTTATGCTATGTGCTGTCCACACATTTGTAGAGGTAATATGTGCCACTACTGTATCATCTTATGAAATGCCTTTACGACTATATGGTACAAACCGATTAAAGTTGCTTAGAAGAGGCCTTATGCTATGTGCTGTCCACACATTTGTAGAGGTAATATGTGCCACTACTGTATCATCTTATGAAATGCCTTTACGACTATATGGTACAAACCGATTAAAGTTTTTGCATGTAACAAACCTTTTTCGATTCGATAACCTGTACCGAATTGCAAAATGGGTCTACGATTTGGTATTTGGAAGAGGTGTCCCTTCCAAATACCAAAGCATAACGGTATGTATGAATGTTTTGCGAATGCGGTTGCAAAACATTTGCAAATCACCACCAACTTCAAGTTGGTGGTAACCCGTTCCCAAATAAACCCTTCCCCTTTTGGGAATGGTCGCAAAAACAATTTTTAAGAGCAGTTGAAAAATGAAAAGAAAACTTAATTTTTGTTTTTTAAATGCAACCCGTTTTCCTTTCAAAACAAAAAATGGCTTCTTTATTTACTAGCAATCACGGACATGGTGGTCTGCTGACATCAGCAGGCCGCCATTCCAGTGACTTTAGCGATTCCTAGAGGGTCACAAATTGTGACCAACATCATTAATATTAATGAGGTAGGTCGTTTTGCTAGCCCCTATGAATCGCTAAATGAAACATTTGCGGCCACATACATCAAAGTACGGTTTTGCGATTCCTTATTTGCGATTTTTAGGGAAGCGCAAATAAGGAATCGCAAAATGGGATGCATGATTTAAATCGCATAATATTTGCAAGTCGGTAAAAATCGCAATTTTTACCAAATCGCAAATATTATGCGAATTCTAATTTGCGATTTCGCAATTCCCATTGATTCCTATGGGCCAAAAGGCCTATAGGAATCAATGAGAAGGCATTGACATTTTGTGAATTTCAATTAGCTATTCGCAAAATGTTAATGCATTCCATGGGTGCAGGGAGGGGTCCAAAGGTCCCCCCCCCCCCCTGCACCCCTGAAATGTATTTTGAAGTGCATGTTTCACACACACATGTCCTAAGGACATGTGTTTCTGTAACATGACAGTGTTTTAAAATGCTATTTTGAGCATTTTAATACATTTTCGCAAATTACCATGAGGTTCACCCTCGTGGTAATTTGCACCCCCTAATTGCAAATTCGCAATTTTAAAAGTAATCATGCATTGCTTTTAAGGAAATGCAAATTTGCGATTCCTTAAAAGCAATCGCATTTTTGGAATTCACTAAAAATAGGGATTTTGCCAAAAATGTTTGATGCAGCCCAAAAACCTATTTAGGAATCGCAAACGGCCGAATTTACCGTTTCGCACCGTTTGCACTTCCTAAATAGGTTGATGCATGTGGCCGTTGGAATAGTGATGGCCTAATTGTGATTCTCTAAAAATCGCAATTAGGTAATTGCTATTCCAAATCTTGATACATTTGGCCCTGCATGTTTCTTAGAAAGGTTTGGAATGTTGTGTTTTTGATTCGGAGAATGTGTGTCTGTACATGTGGCTGTTAGTTTGTCTGTGCAGTTCGAATGTGAGAAATGGAATTGCCCATTCAGAAGAGCTGTTCTTGAAAAAAGCAGATTGACTGCTGTCAGTTGTTACAATCATATGGACTTCATTAGGTTGGTGGGCAGTAATATCCTCCCTGTGGCTATATCATGAAGCTGTGTGCGCACACACGACGCACCTCTGTGCCTGTGATATCTGTGATTGCATTTTTAAAGTGCATACATTAACCTCTCGATGGTGCATCTGCTGTCAACAGCACAGCTCGAAAACTGAGCAGTGATTGCCTGTCTCTATTTCGTGCTGTGCTGTATGCTCAATCAATAGTTCAGAAAAAAATTGAGTTGAAAGCAGTGTTGGTGCCACTGTTTGGGTTTTGGAGCATTCCCCACTCATTATTTTGACCCACAGCCCCCCAATAAATGTATTAGTAAACTACACTATAAATATATATTTTAAAGTGCTTCTTCTGCATGAAACTGATGATCAAGTGCTCCTGGGGTCGGTCCTGGACAAGCCAAGCGTGAGGGTCTCAAAACTGCACCAATATTGCTAGTCAGACAACCGTACTAGTACCCGGTCAGTAGCCAGCTCACCTAAGTGCGCATGTCGGGTCGGACTGTAGCCTTTCTCCAGCCAGCCCGATATGCGCACTAGGCCTCTCTCAGAATCCCGGCAATGGTGCGCATGTGTGAGCCAGTGGAGACTCAAAGTCACAGCCCTTCGGTTTCGGTAATGAGTGATGAGGTTCCCTGCCCCAGCCAAACCTGCAGCCTCTGGGTCTGTTGTGGCTTCCAGACTGGGGGTTTGGCGAAGGATGTAATGTACTGTGCGAGACTGCGCCCAACTATGTCTGACTTCAGCCCTCTATCACTGTAGTGCTGATCAAGGGGAAGTAAATTAACATAGTTTAGTGTGTGTAAGCATGTAAAGTTCTGACAAGTTTTACGCTTTCTTATTCACATGCTGCACAACAAAGAAGAGTGCAACACTGGTAGTTAATTGCAAGGTCATTTAAGTGATGTAAATCACCCCTAGCCGTAACTGCCCTGTACCAATCACAGCACAAACTCACAAGGCCCGCTCTCTCCATAGGAGGATGGATAAACTGTAAAAAGGCTTACAGGCTGTCTCTTACTCTTGCATATAAATCCATTTTCACAAAGGACTGGCTGTCGTGTTGTTGATTTGCTTCGCCAGCTGTATTTCAGCCCATCTGACTCCTCAGCCCTCCGCCCTGTGTGCGTTTTTTATGGCTTAACAAATGACTTCCATGCATCCTACATACACTGGTTTGCTGAAAAGAGGCACTTTCAAACGCAAACAGTAAAATTCATGCAACCATTTGTCAGGACATAAACAAAAACACAGGGCCCGATAACAGATTCTATTGGGCCCCATTAGGATGGCTGGCGGGCTTTGTCCGCCCGCCATCCTGTCGTGAAATGAGACCGTCCGCCATGAGGGCGGTGTCCTGTGGGGGCCATTAGGATGCGCACGCCACAGTGGCGGGAGCATTCTGCATTCCTGACATTGTGGCGGGCGGTGAACTCAGCACCGCCCGCCACAATACCAGGAAGGCATGTTGTGCATGGAACTGCTGGGGGTACCATAGGTACCATCAATGTGCAACCCCCACCCCCCAGAGTCCCTGGGCGCCCGCAACGGGCGTAACACAGCCCCCCGCAGCCCCCGCAGTGCAGGGGGGCCCTGCGTTCTGCCCCGCGTTCCAGGGGGGGCCGCTGCGGCTGCACAGCCAGCAAGCACTTTACATTGTGCTGGCTTATGTTAGGCTGGCCATAGTTCGTAGATACCTCTCTGCGCTGAGTCCTCTTTCATAAATTAAATGGTGCGCAGCGCGCACGTCTCTGGTGCGTCTGCGCGGTCTACACCCTTTCAGGGTGAGATTGGTAGCCGTCATGCGCATCGCGCAAGAAAAAAACGGCATAGGCATCTCACAATTAAAAGCCCGCGTGAGGAGGTGAACCAGAGACTACTCAGAGGGACTGTGCGGCCGTCGGCCATAATTAAATTATTGCTAGCCCCTACTAGCCTTGCCCTGTCTTCTGCCACCCGTTTGCGCCTTCAACTGAAGCTGCAGGCCAGGCATCAGGTGAGTGTCGGAGGAGTCTCAGCAGTGTTTGCAACAACAACGAAGTGATTTCTTGTTTATCAGATATATATTCGGATTACTTACCCAGGAGCCAGTCATCTACTCTTTTTACTGATTGTCTTGGAAACCTAAACACACACTGTATTGGTGTTCAAGGCCAGACCGGAACTAATGTTTAACTGGGTCAGGAATCTCATTAAGCACACAATGGGTTGTTGGAATGAGGGAGGAAACTGGGATCTGAAATAACTAGTCAGATTGCTGGTTTCCCGAGTTATGTTATAAGAGTAAGAGTTTCGAAGTTGAAGTATTGATGAAATTTCGGAATACAGAGAGGCTAGTTTCGCATAATTATATTAAAATAATTGAAGATAGTCAAAATATAAGGACTCCACTAAGGTTTCTTGAGAGAAGTGTTCGGTCATTTATTTATTTGTTTAATATCGTTCGCATCTTGTACAGTAATGAAAACTTGAGGGTCTGGCAGACAACAGGTGTTTTGTTCCTTCGCAGAGTACAGGCGTGGGCCTTTTTGCAAGCCTCATGGAAATATCGTCGTAACTTAGGTATTGAGGGTTCTGTAGTTCTTACCTTATCTCTTTGATAATTCAGATGATGTTCTGTGGTTAGGTCAACAACACTTGGATATTAATGATGGTGAGTCACACGGTTTGACCAGCGCCACCTGATATATTGATGTAGTCCTGTCCATCCATAGAGAGGGATTAGCGTTGGGTCGGTACAACGTGCATCGGGCTATCCTGGATGGGGGCATGAATATTGCCATTCTTATGCTAAACAAGCAATATGCGGTTTCGATGCGACCAAAAAAGAAAAGGCCACAGGCCTGTGCACCACGAGGAGTGATATGTGACATTTTCAGAAATGTTATCAGGTGTTTGCATTCTGTGTGTTTACGCTTACTAACCCTTGCGATACAAAGCCCTATAATAATAGGAAGGCACAGTGCCCGAACTCCAACCACATAATTTTGATCTCCTGCCTGGTGGTAATTCCTCAATTCTGAAGGAAAAAGTGGGGAGGCAGCTCATTCTCCTATCTGGCCACCGTGACAGTGCTTAATTTGAGCTGGAGGTTTACAGTGCTCAGCGCCGGCACTTAATCATCATTACCGGCGCTTCTCATAAGCACCACTTAAGGACACAATAATTTACGTGTATATCAAGTGATTGGCCCAAAAACACAGGATCTTAAGCTGACGTCGAGACTCAAACCTGGTTCCTCAGCTATGAAGTCGACAGCTCTGGCCAATAGACCACATCCTCTCCCCACTTTCATGGTTAGTAGTTGGTTTTGTTTTAGGCAGTGCAAGCATGATAAATGGGCTGGTGCAAGCTGACTCCCGACGAGAGCCCCGGCACTTATTTTTTTTTTACAAATTAACCACTGCACTGTGAACATCCAGCTCTTTAATCGACTCCCTAAGACCTGCCTCTACGGTTCTGCTTTCTAGCTCCCCTTATCAGTTTGGGATCAGATTTTACTGCCAAGCCCCAGGACGCTCACTGAGTAGCTCCTGCGCTATAGAATTCCCAAAATAATAATAATGGTTTATTGTGGCTATTAAGTGGGAGTTCAAGCAGTTGTCCTAGTGAGTCCCTACCAGATGTTCTACCTCATGAGTAGCAGTCCCTAGGGCTTACTGTGGAAGTGGTGATTTCGAATGTGAATTGCATGTTAATTTTGACCCTTATTAATATCCACAAACCTAAAAGATAACTCTAATTTTCTGCCATTAGGCATGGCACGATCAATATGACTGGCCTCTATGTGTACACTAAAGTCCAGGTTTATTAAGCATATTTAATTAATGAAACAATTGTTAATTTAGGGATGGCAAGCTGATTAAAACATTTTTTTCCCAGGCAGGCTTTTTGAGAAACCTGGTCTATTGCTAAAAAATGCCTGAATCAACAGAACATATTTCCAACCGCGTTCTGCATCCACCCAGTAGGAAAAAACAATTTCTCTTTTTTATTTTCATCTAAAGAAAAGTTTATTAAAATGACAACTTACGTCTTCCAAAATACATTACTAGGTTTATCAATCCAGACTGCATTGTTTATTGTTCAGCTATAAGGTGCTGCAAGTTCTGTCATCAGTGTTAAGTTTACTCTAGTTAACAATTAAAAGGTACATTTGAGACTTGCATACATTGACGGAAATTATTCTGTCAGAGAAGACTGTCATAGATATGCAATTTCTGTAATAAGGTGAAAAGGTGGTACTTTTATTCATGGAGGCAGAGGCTGTGGGAGTCCTCTTTCCCTTTGAACAGGGTTTGCTCGGTGATGGACAGTTGAAACATGTCAGTAATCCAAGATTCTGTTTTCAAACTGGAAGTGCAGTTCCAGTGTTGTAATACTGCTTTTTTTAGCCGCATTAGGTTCCTTCCTTTTTTAGGTCTGTCAGACTCGGGCCATCCTGGGACACCACTGAAGAGAATTCTGGGCAGTTAGTTGCATCTCCAGTAGTTTGTATAGTTTTCTTGGATCCATTACCACCTCATTAAAGTTTGCTTTTGATAATAAACTGTTTGAATATTAATGCTCGCTGTCCAAAACGACGACGGCTATTTGTGCTCAACAGGTGAAGGGGCGGCATAGATAGATAACTTTTCCATTCCTGTCTGCATTACTTCTGTAGTTGAAGAATGTAATTTGTTATCAATTTATGAATTATGGAGGCCAAGGAAAGGGTCTTAGAAGAGTTGGGTAGCAGCTCACGTTGATATAATTCAGATTGTCGTGATTTTTTTGAATTGTCATATTAGGTTAAAATGTTGTAAGGCATTGTTCGAGTAGATTGTAGAGAATACAGATGGTTTTATTCCTTCCCTTCAATTAGTTGCTAAACACTGATCTAGTGAAGAGCATAACATCTGCTTTGATGTTTGTTGTCTCAAGTCATTGTAGGCATTTGTCTTTGACTCGTTCCTTTCTCTATGAGCACCCATCGAGGGGGCGTGTGACACATTTTTCAGAAACCCCTGCTGAGCTTGTGATAGTGTGGATGATTAGTGGCACTTTTTACAATTTCAATGTAAAGTTAACTGTTAAGCATTATTTGTAAGACTATAGCTTACATTAAATTGCACACTGCATCATCGAGCTCTACAGCCTATTTATGAGCCCCTCTTTTTATGAGTGGTAATCCAGACCTGACGAGCAGTGGCATAACAAAGGCCTTCTCGGCCTGCACAGCGCGGGGGTCGAGCTCCAGGGGCCCCCTTCCATGTACTTTGCAGGGGGGCCCCCTCAAGTTTCGTTACGCCAATGGCAGAAAATGCCTGCCTTACCGTGGCGGCAACGAAGGCACATCCCCGCACCCCTGCTAATATGGATGGTGGTGTCTCCCAGACACCGCCACCATGTTAGCTGCTTTTCCGCCCGGTTGACTCTGCAACCGGGTGGAAAACCGGCGGACGGTCTTTACGTCTGCCGGGGTCCCCCCGCCATGGTAATCTGGCAGTGGGAATTTGGGAGCAAAGGGGGTTTTTAGCGGCTGGATTGCCACCGCCATACGGGCGGTGGCGGTCCTCCCGTTATCATAATGGGCCCCTATGTGTTGCCTTGAGCCAAACTCTGTTCTAGTGTGATGTAATCATTGAGAAAGGAAATCCCCGGAGACTGCACTTGTCTTTGATGCACTTTCCTCTTGTGAACAGGCAAACTGCCGCCTGCAGGGAGTTAGCAAATATGTTAAGAACATTCAGAAGTGGATTCTTACTTGGAAGCAATTATAGAACTGCTAAAAAAAATAGAACGTTATTCTTGTAGCACAAGTATTGTGTTGTGTGTCATCATGTGTTAAATAATAGTTCCTGCAATACCTAACGCCTTAGGCCATTATTACTAGTTCAGCGGTCCAATGGCCTGCAGACCCTGTGGTGGCAGTCCGAGGACCATCAGACCGGTGGTCCACCCACCGAATTAGGACTGTGGCGGTTGGACTGCCACAGGACTGTTGTTGCTACCAGGGATCCAAGATCTGAGGCCCCTAATATGCAGGCTGTGGCGCTGGCCCAGCATAATAGGAGTTTCATCACTACTACACTTTTTGTGGCGGTGCTACTGTACAGGATCCACTTTTGTCTCCGTGCAATGGGGTGCATGCAGGGGGGCACATGTTGTCCTCCACCTGTATGCCTGTACCTCTAGTTTCTGCAGGGCATAGACTTGATAGTCCATGACCTGCAAGAACTGCCTTTGACACTCCCACTGCGGTGCCTTTTTCATAGGCACTGCAGCCGGACCGCCAGAGTAAAAATAAGTCGTACATTGACAGGCGGTCTTTGATGATTGGGGGTCTCAGAGAAGGGTGGCAGTCTGGCGGTCCTGCTCTGAGATTGCCAATGTCATGCCCTTAGGCTTCAAATATTGATGTAACAAATTCAAGTCATTGAGAACTTTGCAGCTATTAAAGACTTGTTGATTTTCTGTACAAAAAGTGAACAATGTGTTCTAACATTTCTTGAATGCTGGTAGTTTGTGACCTGCTCAGTTGTTCCTCATCTGATGTGCAGATAATAGAGTCACTAAATTTACTGGTGTATGCCTGACTTTAATCTGTCTAACATTTACATTATGGTTGCTCTGAAACTCAATACTGAGCATTTGAGACATTGCAGAGTCCTTCATTTTATGATTTGTTTTAGCAGTACCTCTCTCATTAAGTTGCGTGGGTTCATACAGCCTTCTTATCAATTGTTATCTGATCCAAAACACCCATTTATTTTTTGATAGCTTTGTTCTGCCAGTCAAGATATGAGGGGTGCTGCAGCGGGTCACTGACAAAATATCGACTGCAAAATATCCCCATACAAAAATATTGTGACATAAATAGCGATGTCAAAAATATTGGCATGCTATATTTATCATGTAAATTAAAAAAATATCGGAAAAAATATTGTTGTATAAAATATGATTATATATATATATATATATATATATATATATATATATATATATATATATATATATATATATATATATAACCCTATCCCAGAGCAACTCAACACAACACCCAAAACAAGCTTTTTGAGTGTACTGCACCTCACTTTAGGCCTTTAGCCTGCCCGTCTCTGTTATCTATTTTATCCAGAACTGTTAGCTCATGTGGTGTGCATTACCACTGCCCCTGTTGCTCCCAAGAGGCCAATTTTGTCAAAGACAAATGAAAAATTCTACCCACTGTGGATTGCACCACCAAAATTCAAATAATGTCAATGCCAATAAAGAATGTCCAGAAATGTTATATCTTTCTTTTGTTTCTTCTTTATTCAATTTTCTTTTAAGCAGCCAACGCGTTTCGTTCAACAGAACTTCATCAGGGCTGTAAAACATTTAAAAACATCACTTGTAATAATAGCCAATTAAAATCATTTCATACTCCAGTCATCATTTTTGGCATTTTGCAATAGAAGAAAATCCTTCTTACAAAATAGATCTCTAATCCTAAGGACTTGCTCTAGACTTGTATATTTCTGAGCTATATGTCAGGGCACATAGATGTATCATTAATATAATGCAACACCTTTGTCAAAAAACCATATTAGATTATATAAATGCATTTCTAAAAACTCTCCATACTGGAGGGAATCCATTTTGTTCTCTCATTTTTACACAGTATCACTGTTTACAAAGCACATTCTCAACGAAAAAATATCTTCATACAATTCATGATATTTAAGGAGGAGACAAATTACGATGTTCAAGACTTTTCCAGATTATATTCCATTTTTGAATTGCAATGTTTTCTACATGTTTCGGAAATTTAGGAACATGCATCCTACACAAACTTTGTTTATTCCCACTAAGTTTCTTCAGGAACAGCATCTTTTTAAAAAACACAATTTTGTCCTTTCGTTGAGAATGTGCTTTGTAAACAGTGATACTGTGTAAAAATGAGAGAACAAAATTGATTCCCTCCAGTATGGAGAGTTTTTAGAAATGCATTTAAATAATCTAATATGGTTTTTTGACAAAGGTGTTGCATTATATTAATGATACATCTATGTGCCCTGACATATAGCTCAGAAATTTACAAGTCTAGAGCAAGTCCTTAGGATTAGAGATCTATTTTGTAAGAAGGATTTTCTTCTATTGCAAAATGACAAAAATGATGACTGAAGTATGAAATGATTTTAATTGGCTATTATTACAAGTGATGTTTTTAAATGTTTTTACAGCCCTGATGAAGTTCTGTTGAACGAAACGCGTTGGCTGCTTAAAAGAAAATTGAATAAAGAAGAAACAAAAGAAAGATATAACATTTCTGGACATTCTTTATTGACATTGACATTATTTGAATTTTGGTGGTGCAATCCACAGTGGGTGGAATATATATATATATATATATATATATATATATATATATATATAAATTTAAATAATCAACATTAAGGGGGTTATTAGGTTGTCGGGTGGAATCCTTTGCGCCCAACCCCGACACACAGTCAGCGGTCCCGACCGACAGATTCCAATGCAATCGAACGCAGTTCGGTCGCATGGTCCCTTTCGTCAATGGTAGCCTACGTTACAGCATAAACCAGCCATAACACAAGCTCCCGTTGAGGAAAGGAAGATGCAATTTATCCCTGCACCCTGTGGCAGGCACCTCAAGGTACCTGAAACAAGGTGCAGAGATCAACAGGGTGGCCTCCAACCAGAAAGACCTGTCCTTGAGACTACTTGCGGGCTTCTGACTGGAGGACAGGCTCTCCAAGCCAGTTGAATGCCAGCCGAAATTACCTGCAGGTTTACTTTCCGACCGCTTCCAACATAATGAGGCGGTTGAAAAGTAAACCAACTGGCCCATTACGATGTGGCCCTAAAGGCTCAGAACGCCCCTTAATATATTAAATCATGACACTAATGTAAAATAAATAAAATATATGTAATATTATGATTCATTTCAAAAGGTAAAACACACAATTATTTAAATATATATTTATTTACATATATCTAATTAAAATATTATTAAACAAATCATTTGTATTTATATTAGAATGTAATAATTGTTTTAAAAGTAAAAAATGTAAGCGAGCATATATACACATGTATCCAATAACATAACATATTGTTTGTAAAACCGTTTTAATTACAAAAAAGACATTTAACAAAATAAAAAATAACACATGACACAAAATATATTACATATTAAAAACTTTAATAATTATAAATACTATAAATGTCAATAAAAAATATATGAATATACATTTAAACAATATAAACTAGACAATAACATTTTACAATACATATACTATAACCACTACAATTTATACAAAAGTAGGAAAAGTGCTATACTCAGGAGAGGTAAATTGTGATATTCACACTCTAGCCAATGCAACAATAGGGGAAGTGTTGGATTGCGGAGAGGTAAAATTTACTAGTCTTACCCCACTCAGTGCAACAGTAGGGAAAGCGTTGGATTGCAGAGGGGTTACAGATTACTATAACCACTCAAGTCAATGCAACAGTAGGGAAAGAGTTGGTGTGTGGAGGGGTAAAATGTACTATTCCCCCTTCAGCCATTTTAACAGTAGGGAAAGTGTTGGATTGCCGAGGGGTAAAATGTACTATTCCCACTCCAGTCAGTGAAACAGTAGGGAAAGTAATAAATAGAGGAGGGGTGAAATGTACTATTCCCACTCCAGTCAGTGCAACTGTAGGGAGCATGTTGGATAGTGGAGGGTTTAAAATTGACTATTCCCACTCCAGTCTCTGCAAAAGTAAGTAAAGTGTTGGATTGCAGAAGGGTAAAATGTACTACTTTTTGTACCCCAGACAGTGCAACTTTAGAAACAGAATAATTAACTTGAATAATATATAATAACATTTCAAAAATATACTAAATAACAAAAACTATAAATATGTAAATATAGAAAAATATATGTTTTTTATACAATTAAATATGTGTTACAATATTTGATACATATAATAAATAACTGTAAATATAATTGAAAAACAAATGTAATGTTATTTACATTTATAGAGCAAAACAAAATTAACACATACAAAAATAAATAACATATTAATAAAACATCAATGAACTTTTTTAAACTGTATTATTACTTAAATAACTTTCTACCCTATTTTTCAACAAGTACACAATCCATATCTAAAATTAAATCTTTAAATGGTATTTTTTACACATTACCTAATTAAATATTTATTAGATAATTAATAATAATCAACTATTACTAAAATAATTATATTTAACTCCAGCCCCACCATTTAGCCATACAAACTAAACAACCCACACCTAATATGTAAAATAAGAAATATTATTTGCATAATTTTCATAATTAATTGTTAATTAAACAACAATTATTAATAATTAACTATAAAAAATGAACTATATTTAATTAACTTTACTTCCTTTAATCCTACAAATGCCACAACTCACACCGAATATATTACATAAAGATTGGTGTAATTACATATTTTACATAATTATTTATAATATCAATAATTATTATAAATTTACATTATTAATTACTCATTATAATTAATTTCCTACACACCCTTTATCCTGCAAAATATACTGTATTACACAATTTACATAATTAATTGTCTAATTAATAATTAATATTAATTAACGATTCATTATTAATTCATTATAATTAATTTACTTTCCACCCTACACCACTCTGAAACATACAACATTCACCTCAAAGGTAATTACAAAAATAAAATGAATAATGCAAGTAACAAATAATAAATAATTAATTAAAAATATTAATTACAAACTCATTACTAAATCATTATAATCAATTTACTTCCCATCCTATACCCCTATAAACCCTACAACTTGCTACAGAACTAACCTAAAAAATATATAACATTTAATTTTAGAACTACTAGCAATTTCTATGTTTGTAAATTATGCAGCTGGTTTTGATGATGTAGTGGACCACCAAGGGGAGCTAATGGAGCTCCATCATCAGGATGGGGGAAATGTGATCATATTTCTTCCTCCCTTGAATGAAACTTACAGTGCCTTCTAGAGTGCTCTCCTGCCTTTTAATGTTTATTCCTTGCTGTCTCATTGAGTCGAATATGACAAATCACAATAACTTCTATTTCCTCAGATTTCTTTTGTAAAGGTATATCAATAATTAAAGAAATGTATGAGGCACTCAGCATTTTTATCTAAAAGTCTGTAAGTTCTGTGGTTATACTGAAGAATCAGCTACCTACTTCATCATCATATGAAATCTCTTTATTGATGTAAATGTAAATGTATTTATATAGCGCAAATCACTGACCGAGGTCGGTATCTAAGCGCTTGCTTAGGGAACCCGTCCTGGTATTCCCCTGGCAGGGTATCCACAAGGTGAAAGCCAGGCATCCCGCCGCGAGGGGCCGTTGTGGAGATTAGGCAAGCTATTGCCCAGAGTGCAGAGTGTGAACCCGTGAGTCGAGAAGGCACCGGAGCGAGAATTATCGAGTCCGTGGAATTTTTAGCCCAAGACCCGCCGAGGCAGGGAATTGAACCCTGGTCCAGGGCCAATCTCAGCTTCCGGGTCTGCCGCCTCTAACCCCTGAGCCACACTTCTCCACAGTCATAACTACACTTTCATAATTGCTTTATTAATTTTCCTGATTTCTCAAAAATGTTGAAAATGCACCATTTGCCTACTCTTTTTTCAAAAATATGACAGTCGTACGTGCTTGTTGCGCTTTTTTGCTACCGGGCACTCATCTCGAACGTTTACAACCACCACTCTCAAATGTTACCTGCCGCCACTGGTAAAAAGCGTTCCCTCTAAAAGCTGTAATCAAATAAAAGCAGACGCAATGTGGTGCACTGTTTGAGCGCTCAATTCATGATATGGCTTAGGGCCTGATTATGACTTTGGCGGTGAGGCGCCGGGTCTGTCCCACTGCCGCACCGCCAAAGCTTTGATCAGGCCGCCCGCCAGATTAGGAGTTTTCTCCTGTCTGGCAGGCTTTATTTTTGACGTTCTCACAGTGGTGCCCCAAAAATAGGTATCACAATGGGAATGCCAACAACAGTTCCTGCATGGCATGGACTGTAAAGTCCATTCTGTGCAGGAACTGATGTGCATGCACATAGGGGGGGGCACATGTTGTGGCCCGTCCCCCTGTGTGAATCCCAGGGTGCAGAGGCACAAGGGGGCCATTGTTTCCTCTCTGCGATGGTTTTCATGACGGTGGAACCGTCATGAAAACCGTGGTGGAGAGGAAACATGTAATATGCTTGGTGGGAGCGCGGCCATCCCGCCATGCATACTATTGCATCTATGTGGCAGGGCAATGGGAGTCCCACCACCCTGATTGCAATAGGGTGGTTTTGAGGACGCCACTGTCTCGCACCCACGAGTCTGATGGTCCGTGGACTGCCAGACTCATAATTAAGCCCTTAGTCCCCGTTTATGAGTTTAATGGTGTGTCCCAGGGTCCACCCCGCTGCCACACTGCCAAACCCATGGCCGGGCTACCCAGCAGATTACAAGTTCAACTCATGTCTTGCAGGCTTTTTTGGTGTTCCCACAGCGGTGCCTTTAAAACTAGGCACTGCAATGGGAACAACAAAAACACTTCATGCATGGCATGGACTTGAAAGTTCATGCTGTGCAGGAACTGGTGTGCATGCATACAAGGGACACACTTTGTGCCCCCCTCTGTGCATACAAAGGTCATGAGGCAAACGGTGGCCCTGTAGAGCCCCCTTTTTTTCCTCTCCGCCAAGGTTTTCATGGAGCAGGAACTGCCATGTAAACCCTGGCTGAGAGGAAACTTGTAATATGCTTGGTGGGACCACAGTGATACTGCCAAGCATATTGCGGCCTCTGGACTGCCGCTCCACCTCGAGGGAATGGCAGTTCCCTGGTGGCAGCGGCGATCCCATGGCTATCCCACTGCCAGAGTCATAACCGGGCAATCGGTAGACCACCAACGCCAATCCACGAGTCTGGCGGTCCTCTGAATTCCAGACTCATAATTAGGCCAATAGTGGTTGGAGGGTTCAGGGCTGTTATGGTACTGTGTATGTAATAAATAAATTAATTAAGGCACTGTCATATATTATAAAACTACAAACTACTACAAAGTCTCAGCCTGTGACATAAAGCACTGTGAATGTGTATTTATTTAAAATGGGCGTTACACACAGTAGAAGATACGCTGCTATAAAATGCACACAAAGGTTTAAGATAAAAAAAGGGCTACCAAAATACAGAGCCTGATTAGGAGTGTGGTAGCGCAGCAGTGGTGGTGCACTGTCTGCTGGATTACGGCTATCACTGTTCTACCGGCAGTGGACCAGAAGCTGCACCAGGGAACAGTAATATGCACCATAATGTAAAATGCTCAGAGGGACTGCACCATTCCCGCTGAGCATATTATGAATTCCTGCACTGCCAGCCATTTCATGGCGGGAGCCCTGCCATGAAAAGACTGGTAGTGAAGCATCAAATGGGACTCTGCAGGGCCCCCATGCCCCGCCTCCCCACCACCATGGGGATACATTCAGGTGAGCACAACATGTGTCCCCCTGTCTGTATTCTCCCAAAGTTCCAGCACAGCATGGATGTCACCATCTATGCCGTGGTGAAACTTTTTTTTATGTTCCCATTGCTGTGCTTCTTTTCAAGGGACTGCCACGGCAAAGGCAAAGGACTGTCCGCCTCACACAAGTTCAACTCATAGAAAGGCTGGCTGTCCTTGCACGGCTTTCTGCAGTGCTCTGTTGGTGGAGGGCCCAGCACAGCACTGCAAAAGTTGTGATCAGCCCCACAGATTTTGTAATACCCAGGCTGTGTAATGCAATTTTTTTTATAACTGTTCCTTAAAAGCACACACTTCACAGCTCAGCTGGTAACTCTCAGTTGGCAACATTTACATTTCTTTTGCAGAAGCAGGCATCCTGGCAAGAAGGCTGGTTTAGCTGTCTGCTCCTCTCTTGGTTTCACAGCACAGGAGACTTCCTGCCTTACACTTCAGATGACGCATTTCAACTCTCCGAATGAACCGCCCCGGAACGGTTGCCTTTTCATAAAGTGTAGGGGAACAGTTTTGCATACATTAAAAAAGTATGGGTAAGTTGTGAACCTCAGATCTCATCCACTTTAACTACTGCTTCTAATATAATGATGCTAACAACTAAAGTTAGGCTTTCAACTTGTTAGATGAAATTTGAGAGCTGTGCTTTCCTGTTCGTATGTTCATTCTGCAAAGTGAATAGGGTACTGAACATTGGGGAAGCTCAATTGACTCCTTGTTCCACCATGCAGGAAGAAATAGATGTTAAAGTTACTGTTTTTTAGACACGTCTTCATCCCCTGTTGTATTGGCTTCAGTTTATGGTCCAAGCCTAGATTAAACTACATATTGCGTTGCCGTGAGGGATTTGCCAATTTAAGCAGATGTCACTCCATATCTGGCTTACAAAAGGTTATATATATATATATATATATATATATATATATATATATATATATATATATATATATAGTATTCATCAATGCATTATTTGAACATTATAAAATGATCATTAAAGTAAATACAGTCCAGAAAACATAATAAAATCTGCCAAAGTCATTGTCATTATTATAAAACCACAAATTCAGCATAATTATTAAATCAATATTAGCCTATCATTACATTTCAAAAAGGTTTCCTAGTACATGTTTGAGGAAGATACAAACACTAAAACAGACCTCGGGTGCATTGCGCTTTTGGAGATATAGCAGTCTCCAATCCAAAAGTACAACAAAAACCTTTATGCAACATAGAGTTCTAAATATTTTTTTAAATATTGCCCTAATTGAGGTAATACTTGAAATTATACATCAATGGGACTGTATTTTAGTAAATCATTTTCAGCACTCCTGTAAAACGAGATTTCATAAATTATAATTAGGACACATAATCATATTAGATTACATTTTTGTTAACGATAATATGACATATAACCATACCTGCACCTAATTTGTGTCAGTGATATGGAGGAATAGTGGAAACTAGTTTATTGCCTATTATTATTATTTGTAAACATTTCTGTCCACAAGCTCCAAACAACCCTAAAACTTACAACCAAACATATGCATGAAATATTAACCACACCTAATCTACTGATGATTCTACTCGGACATGAAACAGACTCAGTGTCATTTAAAGAAGGGTGTAAAGGTACCCAAAACCTGCCAGTGAAGGAAGGTCAAACAATGGCTATTCAAATCTCTGTTAACATAAAATAACTCATTGCAAACAATTTTCTTAAAGATTGCTTTTCCCATTGTTTAGCAGAACAATAGCTGTACTTTACCAGCTAGTATAAATTCATGTCTTTGGTCTCACCCGAAACCTGTGGGGCACATCCGCTTGCAGGAAGAGTCGGGTGATCATGTTGATTTTTTGCTGTAGCCTGGCCTCATCAGCCTCCTGGTACATCCCATAGGACATCAGGATAGAGGCATCATCCCTCAAGCTAAAGAACCTAGGAAGCAAGAGGTCATTGTGGGAGATTTTGATTAGCTGATGGAGCCAGTCAATGTATTTTCTTTCTTTAGAGCTATTGTTAAGCACTTCAAAGTACTGTGCAACTGCCTCTGAGTGCATTATGGGCTACAGGAACAGGGAGGTCATATAGGTACAAATAACATATTAGTTACTGCACCTTGACAAAGAGCCCTCAAGTGTATTCTTGTCAAATTTCTGAAAAAACGTGTTTAATTATGTGATGATGATAAGTGGTGGTTGAGGAGGGTGCATTGGAAATCCATCAATATACACTGAACAAGTCAAGATTCCAGTCACATCCAACCAGGTGGTACGACACAAATGGATGACTGGTAGAATATACTGTGATGTGTGGGACAACAACTATCCAGAAGTGGATCAGTCTTCTAGAAAAGCTGTAGAGATGGAAATTTCTCTTTAATTCATCTCATCTCTTATTGAAGTTTGGTGTGAGTTGGACCATTGTTCCACAGTCTGAAACCTCAGTCCGCATAATATTAAATTATTTAGTGTGGAACATTTCACAATGCTGTACATGCACGATATTATTATAACTAAATGGAATTGCACTTATTTAATTGACTTCAGAAAGATGATAGAGTTACCCTTATTGAGTTTTAACCCTGTTTTAAGCCTGTGACTGCTAAGTTTTGTGGTGCTCATCATGAGAAGTCATCAACTGCACAATTGAGATAGGAACAAATAATTTTGTGCGAGAGTAAGGTGTGGTTGGTGTGGTGGATCCTTTTGCGCTGGGGTAAAATGCCATTATCCAGGGGATTCCCTGTCAGACGAGGTTTCAGTTGAGTATGAGTAGAAGTAGGCCAGAAAGTGTCACACCGGACCATTTCTTGTGTGATTGATTACTATTGATTCTTTAGTGGAGCAGACACAGTTGTTGTATTTTTCTTGCCATTGCTTTTGTGCTTGCACTGCAATGCTCAAGAAAAATTGTAAAGAAGGTTGATCCGATGCGAAGTGTGAGAAAGACATGACAGTGTGTTGTCCTGAGATTGGACTGTTGTCCTTAGTGCTGCACTGCTATTAGTTGACAACATTATAGAGAGCTGCGCTGTTATTGGTTCACTGATGTTTGCATGCTATTCCACATTTAATTTGAAATTCATTGAAAATGTAGTAAGGGTATTGTACAAAATGAAGCCATGTCTTCCCTGGACCGGAAACTAGCAACCTGGGACCGGTTTCTGGCTAATCAGCCGCCATCAGCCAGGTTAGCTTGAATCCAGTGGCAAAGTGAGCAAAGGACCCACGTCTGGGCATACCCTGCCAACTTAGGGCGAACAAAGCAAAACCAAAGGGGATGATGGACAGAGTGTTGAACAATGCAAGCACTTACCCCCAGTCATCTGATCTGGGTTTAATCCATCATCATTCTTTAGCTCAATCGACCACCCCAGTTCAGACATGGCCATATGCAAATCAGTCTGACCCTATGCCTCATGGGAACAGTCCAGTCATGCACTGGGGTGAGTGCTTGCATTGTTTAACACTCCGTCCATCATCCCCTTTGGTTTTGCTTTGCTCGCCCTAAGTTGGCAGGGTATGCTCAGACGTGGGTCCCTTGCTCACTTTGCCACTGGATTCAAGCTAGCTTGGCTGATGACAGCTGATTAGGAGAAACCGGTCCCAGGATGCTTGTTTCCGGTACAGGGAAGACATGGCTTGTCAATTTGGGCTGGACTGTTCCCATGAGTCAGTGTGAAAGAGTACTTCAGCTCCAGTGCCCTTTATTGCACGACCTCTTCCACAGGGATGTCTTGAGAGGGCCCCAGAGTAGTTAGAGAGCTTTTTGGAGAAAGCGGGGGGAGTTGGATGGGAAGGAGGGGCTGATAAGACTGCTGGGTTTTTCCGTTCTACCATGATAATGCCATTATGCAAGTGGTGATTGAGCCCACAATTTACTACAAGGGTTTCTTAAAGGAAATTAGTGAGCTATTAATTTTTTGTATATCTTTTGTAGTGATTAATTAGTAACAGAAATCTATCAATTGACGAGGACTCATGGATGTTACTGTACAGCGTCAATAAAATCTGCATCAACAATTTAACTAGATGCAGCAAAACTTTGAAAAAGCTTGTGAGCGGAGTTTGTCCGAGCTAAATAGATGCTGGCTTATTTGCAAACTATACTGCCTTGCATGGATATTAATCCATAATAATGCTGATGAATAAATAGATAACTAATTTGAACCTTCAAAAAACAATTGGCAATACTACCTTGAAGGTTCTATCTGCTCGTACTCAACTCTCAGTTTTCAAAGTGCTCAATTGATACCATTACTGCACACAATTACAAGAACAAAAGAGTAGATCCAGTTTCATAAGCTAATTAGCTTTCCATTACAATCTGCTTAATTTTGCTTGTGAACTCACCAACTTGAATGTATGTGTTGATGTTGGAAAAAGCAGGCTCCCATTTTAAGTCCATTTAAAGTACAGTGTAAATGTAAATGTATAGGCATTTATATAGCGCACTACTTACCCGGAGGGTCCCAAGGCGCTTCGACCGCTGCGAAACCCTTCCTGGCTTCCCTGAGAGATGGTCCCTTAATGGGTATCTCCAGGGTGAGACCAGGCATCCCCGGCGGTCTGGTGGGGCCATTAGTGAAGATGAGGCAAGCTAATGCCCAGATTTGCCGAGTGTGATCGCTGATCAGAGTGGGCACCGAGGCGAGAGAATTATCGAGTCCGCTGACCCTGGTCCAGAAACCTGCTGCGCTGGGAATCGAACCCTGGTCCCGGGCCGTCCTCTGCTCTCGGGTCTGCCGCCTCTAACCAGTGAGCCACACTACTTCACTAGTGTGGCTCCCAGTCCATCATTTACATCAGTGGTGGCCAACCAAGTTCCAGGATGGTTAAATCCAAGCTAGATTCTCCGTTTAGCCATATAATATGCATTTAAGTACAATTTGCTTAGTCATTATCATGAAAATCAGAAGTGTACCTACATTGGAGACCACTGTTGAACAACATTACGAGGGCCAAAATGTAGCATTTTACAAACAGTCAATGGAGAAATTAATATCTTCGTTTCAGACATTCCAGCTTTTGCATTAGTTTACTATCCATTCCCGTAGAATAAAACAGATTTTACATGGAAGGGAATGCATAAGGAAGTGTATGCATATGAGTGTAGGTCATGAGGTAGGGCACCTCAAGCACCTTGTCAGCTTATCATACCCTTCTACTGGGTACTTTCTGGTTTTCAGTTGTGGGTATGAATCATTGAAAATGAAAAATAAGCTCTACACACTGCCACTCCACTCCAGTCTATGCCACTGTACTCTATACCAATCAACTATGGCATTCCACTCCATATCACTCCATTTCAGGCTACGACACTCTTCTCTATACCACTCCTCATCAGGCCACAACACACAATGGTACTCTATGTTATTCTACAGACCCTCCAGGATTTCGAGGTTTGCCGCGAAATCTGCACTTTTGTAAAAATGCCGCGATTTTAACAAAAGTGCCCGCAAAATCGGCACTTATGTAAAAAAGCCACGATTTTTACATAAGTCACCGCGAAAATGAAGTGGCCTCATTTGCAGATTATGATTGTCATTATTTATTGTTGTTTGTGTTCATTACTAAACCTCACTTGGGGCAGGCTATCTCCAAAGCGGGTTTAGCCAGGTGTATTGTCAGATGTATTCACATTTGCTTCCTCATGGCAAAGAGATTCCTCCACCACCCCCCTAAGGTTCACATTCCCATAGAAAATATTTGGAAATCAGCCACCTGGAAAACCCCACACACTTTTAGTAAGCATTATTCTGGGGGTATCTTGGCCCTTCAGCAAGATTTATTTGGCCAAGTTCTGTTAAGGATATTGTTCCATACACCTGGATCATAAATGCCCTAGCCACCATGGGACTGCTATACAGTCTGTGCTAAGCATGTTTATCTACAGCCATGTGCCACGATCAGAAAATGCTCCTACCTTATAGGCAAATGTTTGTAGCGTATAGTGCTGTAAATTCTCATGCCCCTTGCTCCTCATATTACATATTGTGCTTATGAACCAGATTTTTCTTTAACGCAACATACACAGCCTCTCGCCTACTGTGTGGAAAACAACTTAACATTGAGTTGGAGCTCATGAAAAATGTACTCTGAGAGGAGCAGTCACACCACATCTTGTGACTAGAGTACCTTCAAAGAAAAACAGCTGGCAAACGCCTGTATTTGTGTATTTTTCTTTTTTTCAACTTATTTTGACTTAAAACCAGGATGCAAAGTGTTAACTTTGTGCGGTCAGATAAAATCACATGGAAGAAGCCTAGTCTCTATGAGAAGACTTGTTTTCTAGATATAAATTAATTGTAACTTGCAATCTGAGACATTAAACAATCATTTTCCTATGCAAATTTCATGTTAATGTAGTAATATGGAATTTTATCTGTGCACTGCACTGATAAATGTCTAAATAGCATGTTTGTCAATCAATCAGTATTTTTTAAGTGCGACTACTCACCGGTTAGGGCCTCAAGGTGCTAGGGGGGTGGCAGTTCTGATTGGCCGCTGAGGTTCAGTCAAAGAGCCAGGTCTTGAGGTCCTTCCTAAAGTGGGTCAGTGACTGGGATACCTGAGGTGGAGAGGCAGTGTGTTCCAGGTTTTGGCGGCGAGTTAGGAAAAGGATCTTCCTCCGGTCCTGGTCTTGCGGATCAGAGGGACTGTGGCAAGGGCCAATTGGGGGATCAGAGGTGTCTGATGGGTACGTTGAATGTGAGGCGGTGGTTAAGGTATGCAGGTCCGGCGTCTTTGAGGGTTTTGTCGGCTTGTGTGGGGAGCTTGAAGGTGACTTTTTGTTGACTGGAAGCCAGTGGAGATCTCGCAGGTGTTCGAAGATGTGGCTGCGGCAGGGGATGTTGAGGACCAGTAAGGCTGTGGCGTTTTGAACGTTCTCTAGTTTTCTGAAGAGTTTCTGGGCAAAGCTGCATAGAGTACATTGCCGTTATCGAGTCTTTCAAAGAAGGTGAAGAGTGTGGAAGCATAATGAAGAGACAGCGTTGATCTGGAGGTTCATAGAGAGCGAGGAGTTCAGTATGATGCTGAGATTTCGTTTGTGGTCTGTGGGTGTCGGACGTTCCTAGCACACTGGGCCAGCAGGAGTCTTCCCAAGTAGAGGTGTTGGGCCCCAGGATGTTAACTTCAGTCTTGTCCGAATTGAGTTTGAAGCGGCTGTCTGTCAGGTCCCAGCGGGTGGTGGAGAGTTCGGCACCTAGGGTTCGCCTTAAGACTAAAATAGGTTCCAATTACACCCTTTCTGTCGGTCTTTGGAGACAACTTGTAGCGCAATCCCGATGTACAGAGAAATTTCCTGATTGTGCCACTGACTAGTTGCTTTAACGCTCTAGTCTTCCGTGGCGGCCATTTTGTGCACTCGAGCCTTTCGCTCTGTGCACTTCAACGGTCTAATTCCTGTGATTAAGACGCTTCTGTAAAAGCGCATCTTTTCGAAGTATTTTCAGTCAGTTGTTTTAAGGCAAAACTTCTTCGTCCTTCAGCATTCATTAGCGCTAGTCTCTCTAGACTGTGTAGCGCGTTTTCGTTCCTGTTCCTGATTTGTACCCTCAGCAGTTGCGCAGTATCTCGCCTCCGTTCCTGGTAGGACTTCTCCTCGTTCTGTCAAAGTCTACTAGAGTGAGGTAAGAGGTCGGCGCTTTTCCATGTTCTGAAGCCAATTTGTTCCTACGAACCTTCAAAGCGAGTGTTCCTTACACTTCGCCTCAGCAGTTGAAGGTAACTCCGTTAGCACCTATAAACTCTTGAATACCAATGGCAAACTACCTGTGAAAGACTTTGAACTACAGTAGAGATTCTTTGTGGAGAATCCCAGCGGCTTAGACCTTCATCATTCCTGCACCTTTGATGACAGCAAGTATGGTAGTGTATAGCCTGATATGCATATAGATATACAGTATTATACCAACTGAGAATTAGCAGCAGTGGTCATTCTCCAAGATCTGTGGAACTCAATTCCGGGACTGGATTTACATACTACTCATCAGAACTTCCAAGTCTCAGGCCATCATAAAGATCAGCATAGAGAGAGGCACATGTCCACACTCATTCAGGTACTTGAAAGTAGAGAACTAAAGTGAGAGTTAGGAGAAGGTGCCAGCATTAGTGGGGAACTGTAGTAATGTTTTGCTTACTTTTACAGGAGACGATCTTCCTGAACGAAGAGTAGGAGATATATGTGTGGCAGTCTCTCTGTACGTTATCCACTTCCCCATTCCCTTTCATTCCTGGGCTCAGAGTTCTCTGGGTGCAGGGGTGTAGGGGAGTTGGGAATTTATCATCCATAGCAAGAACCTTCTGGTCATCTGCTTCCACGGAGTCAAAAGGAACTCAGGTACGCTCTCTGACAGATTGAAGTGCCTAGAACATTTCTCTCCGTCTGAGCAGCATGGCAGAAGGTTTAGATGTGAAAGCGTTGGCAACTATTCTAGAGGATTTGCAAAAGCAGCTTAGTGAAACCAGGGAAGAGGTTAGGAAGTCCAATCAGGAGGCTAGTTACCTCAGGCAGCGGGTAGAAGAACTTTCTGTGAGTCCCAGTCCAAATTTCGGAGGGCTTAAGGCTCCTACCTTTGCTCCTACCTCTTCGACATCATCTGCGTTAACTACGCAAGTTGTCCATGCTATGTCCCCTACCATTCCTTTGGCCCCACCCGAAAGATTTCAAGGGGATCCGCATAAGGCTCAAATTTTTTTTGGCCCAGTGTTCCCTGCATTTCCTCTGCAAGCCCATGTTATTTAAAGAGGATCAGTCCAAAGTGGCGTTTGTGCTGTCCTATCTTAGTGGAGATGCTGCAGCGTGGTCATTGCCTCTGGTCTCCTCTAATGATCCAGTGTTGAATAAATTTGAAGACTTCAAGGCCGAGTTTCTTCGAATCTTTGATCGTCGTACAGTTTCTCAGACCACAGATAACGAGCTTTTGGATCTGAAACAAGGAAACAGAGAACTAGTTGCTTACTTGGCACAATACAACAAGCTAATTGTGGAAACGAATTGGCCTGCAGAAAAAAGAGCGGCAATTTTCTATAGAGGCCTTCGAGATGAGTTAAAGGATGGGTTGTCCCAAATTCCTAGAAGACCTACTGATGTCTCAGAGTTAATCGACTTGGTCCTCCAAATTGATCAAAGGCAAGCGGAACGTCGGAGTGAGAAACGAAGAGATGTCAAGCCCTTTCCACCACGTTTTGATCGAGTTCGTTCTGAGCCTGTTAAGAATAGTGAAGTTCATCCAGTGAGGAACCCATGCAGATTGGAGCGGTTGTGGCCCTTTGTCTCAGGAGGCGAGAGAAAAGCGGCGCTTAGGAAAATTATGCATGTATTGTGGTCAACCAGGTCACTTTGTCAAAGACTGCCCAAAGAAACCAAAGACCAATTCATGGGTAAAAGACAAGCTCCACCAGTAGACGGAGTTGCACTGGTGGGAGCAGCCCCTGAGACAACTCCCAAGACTCAGACTCAGCTACTAGCAAATGAAGGACAGGCGGTGGCTCCACATTTGCTCTTGTCTTGTACAGTATGGTTCGGTAAGGGTCGGAAGGAAAAGGTGTCTATAATGTTGGATTCCGGAGCCACGGGAAATTTTTGTGATCTTCAATTTGCCAAAATGGTGGGAATCCAGTTTGAGAAGAAACTTAAGCCAGAACCAGTGCGAGCAGTGGATGGAACTGAGTTATCGTCAGGCCCAATAGTTTTTGACACTGAGGTTATTACTGTCATTGGTCCAGAGGAACATCGGAGTTTAATTAGTTTTAACCTCATTGATGCCCCACAGTTTCAGATGATTTTGAGGCTTCCCTGGCTCTCGGAGCATAACCCAAGGATAGATTGGGCAAAACGTACAGTTGAAATGACCTCTGAATATTGTACAGAACATTGTTTTCATGCATCGACAGAGGTTTCTCCGACAACTATGTCTGCTCATCTGGCAAACCAAATGCCCATGGTTTGTGTGGTGGAAGCTCCAGAAATTCCTGAAGTCTATCTTGACCTGAAGGAGGTCTTCAACGAAAAAGAAGCCAAAAAATTACCGCCCCATCGGGAATATGATTGTCGAATCGAATTGGAACCTGGTGCCACGTTACCTTGTAGCCGCATTTATGCCCTTTCGGAACCTGAAAACCCGCATCTTAAAGAATATATTGAACAAAATTTGGAGAGTGGTTTCATCTGACCCTCTCAGTCGCCAGTTTCTTCCCCCCTCTTTTTTATTCCTAAGAAGGATGGGACCCTGAGAACCTGCATAGACTATCGTGCGTTGAACTTGGTCACCAAAAAGAACCGATATCCTCTGCCTCTCATTTCGGAACTCCTAGATCAAGTTAAGAGTGCGAGAATCTACACCAAACTGGATTTGAGAGGAGCGTATCATTTGGTGCGAATGGCAGAGGGGGAAGAATGGAAGACGGCCTTTCGCACACGATTGGGTCTGTTCGAGTATCAGGTCATGCCTTTTGGGTTATGTAACGCTCCAGCAGCCTTCCAGCATTTTGTAAATGACCTTTTAAGAGAGTTTTTGGATCGTTTTGCCGTTGTCTATATAGATGACATCCTCATTTTTTCAAACAACATGGAAGAACATGTTCAACATGTTCGTGTCATTTTAGAGCGCCTGCTTAAGAATCAGCTGTATGTGAAATTGGAGAAATGTGTGTTTCATTCGACCAAGGTGGAATTTTTAGGTTTTATACTTTCTCCCGAAGGTGTCAACATGGATCATTCAAAACTGGAAGCCATCAGGTCCTGGCCTGCTCCCCGCTCCATCAAGGAAATACAGAGTTTTTTGGGATTCGCCAATTTTTATCGGCGATTTATTCAGAACTTCTCTGAAAGGGTCAGACCAATTACTCGGCTCCTAAAGAAAGAAGAGCGTTTTGTCTGGGGAAAAGAACCTGAAGAGGCTTTTCAACAGTTAAAGGAAGCCTTTGTATCTGCACCAATTTTGCAACACCCCGATTTGAAAGAACCTTTTTTTGTGGAAGCTGACGCTTCCAATTTTGCAATTGGAGGCATTCTATCTCAACGACAGAAAAAGACGGGACAATTACATCCTGTAGCCTATCATTCTAGGAAGCTTACAGCTGCTGAAATAAATTATCCCATTTCTGACAAAGAACTTTTGGCTGTCAAAGAAGCTTTTAAGGTTTGGAGGCATTACCTGCTCGGAGCTCAACATGTTATCACAGTGTTCACAGATCATCGCAATTTGCAGTTCTTAAAGTCAGTCAGAACACTCTCCCCTCGTCAGTTGAGATGGTCCCTTTTCTTCGCAGACTATGACTTTGTTTTGACTTACAAACCTGGATCGGCTAATGGAAAAGCTGACGCCCTTTCTCGGCTGAGTCTGGGAGATGTGACGGACAAGAAGGAAGAAGGCTACATCATTCCTCAGAATAAGATTGTTGCAGCTATTGTAGAGGATGAGCTGGAAAAGCGGGTTCGGGAAGCCTTCCAAGGAAAAGAATTCACTGATTGGGTTTCCGAAGGTCCAGAAAGAGAACTAAGAGATGGGAAACCATACTTTCAAGGGAAACTGTTTGTTCCAGTTGAAGAATTACAGTCATTAATCATTCAGCAGTTTCATGATCATCCATTGGCTGGTCATAAAGGAGCAGTCAAGACTTTGGAACTGGTGAAGAGGATGTATTTTTGGCCAGGCATGGAAGCACAGGTTAGGCAGCACATCGCCACTTGTGAACAGTGTATAAAAGGGAAGAGTTCTAGACAGCCACCCCAAGGGTTACTTAGGCCTTTGCCCGTAGCACCCTCTCCTTGGCATACCATTTCCATGGATTTTATTGTAGATCTACCCTCTAGTCAGGGCTATTCAGTAATTTGGGTGGTGGTTGACCAGTTCACAAAAATGAGTCACTTTGTTCCTTTAAAGAGTCTTCCGACAGCTTCTCAATTAGCAGACCTGTTGGTTCAACATATTGTGCGGCTGCACGGAATCCCTAAGATTGTGATCTCTGATCGAGAATCCCAGTTTGTCTCTCGATTTTGGAGATCTTTCTTGAGAGGTTTGGGGGTGGATTCTCGTCTGTCCACCAGCTTCCATCCTGAGACAGATGGACAGACGGAGAGGGTGAACCAAGATTTGGAGCAGTACCTTCGCTTGTATTTGATGGATCAAGAGGGAGAATGGCCCTCTCTATTGAGTACTGCGGAGTTTGCTTACAATAATTCAGTCCATTCTGCCACGGGTTACTCTCCATTTTTCCTTAATTCAGGTAGACATCCGAATATGTTAGTGGGTAGAGTGGAAGTAGACGTCCCAGCAGCAGAAGAGGTGATCCAAGATTTACATAAGGCCTTTCAGTCAGCATCGGAAAATCTTGTTAAGGCAAAACAGAACTATAAGAAGCAAGCAGACAAGAAGCGAAGGGAGAGTCCAGAATTTGAGGCAGGGGATTTGGTGTGGGTTTCTACTCGCTATATGCGGTTGAAGGGGAACAGGAAATTTCAGCCTCGGTATGTGGGTCCCTATCCAGTGGTGGACATGGTCAATCATGTTAGTGTTAGGTTGGCTCTTCCCAAATCTATGAAAATTCATCCCACTTTCCATGTTTCCCTGATCAAACGTAATCCTCCAAGATTTCAACGTTCGCATCCCCCTGCTCCAGTGCAAGTCCAATCTGCAGAGGAGTTTGAGGTTAAGAGAATTTTGGACTCCAAATTGAGAAGAAACACTTTGTTCTATCTGGTAGATTGGAAGGGTTTCGGTCCTGAAGATCGATCATGGGAACCAAGCAAGAATGTTCACGCCCCGCGACTGGTAGCTGAGTTTCACAAGACATATCCTCAAAAGCCTAGAGAGGGGGCTTTGGTGGGGGGTACTGTCAGGTCCCAGCGGGTGGTGGAGAGTTCGGCACCTAGGGTTCCCCTTAAGACTAAAATAGGTTCCAATTACACCCTTTCTGTCGGTCTTTGGAGACAACTTGTAGCGCAATCCCGATGTACAGAGACATTTCCTGATTGTGCCACTGACTAGTTGCTTTAACGCTCTAGTCTTCCGTGGCGGCCATTTTGTGCGCTCGAGCCTTTCGCTCTGCGCACTTCAACGGTCTAATTCCTGTGATTAAGACGCTTCTGTAAAAGCGCGTCTTTTCGAAGTATTTTCAGTCAGTTGTTTTAAGGCAAAACTTCTTCGTCCTTCAGCATTCATTAGCGCTAGTCTCTCTAGACTGTGTAGCGCGTTTTCGTTCCTGTTCCTGATTTGTACCCTCAGCAGTTGCGCAGTATCTCGCCTCCGTTCCTGGTAGGACTTCTCCTCGTTCTGTCAAAGTCTACTAGAGTGAGGTAAGAGGTCGGCGCTTTTCCATGTTCTGAAGCCAATTTGTTCCTACGAACCTTCAAAGCGAGTGTTCCTTACACTTCGCCTCAGCAGTTGAAGTTAACTCCGTTAGCACCTATAAACTCTTGAATACCAATGGCAAACTACCTGTGAAAGACTTTGAACTACAGTAGAGATTCTTTGTGGAGAATCCCAGCGGCTTAGACCTTCATCATTCCTGCACCTTTGATGACAGCAAGTATGGTAGTGTATAGCCTGATATGCATATAGATATACAGTATTATACCAACTGAGAATTAGCAGCAGTGGTCATTCTCCAAGATCTGTGGAACTCAATTCCGGGACTGGATTTACATACTACTCATCAGAACTTCCAAGTCTCAGGCCATCATAAAGATCAGCATAGAGAGAGGCACATGTCCACACTCATTCAGGTACTTGAAAGTAGAGAACTAAAGTGAGAGTTAGGAGAAGGTGCCAGCATTAGTGGGGAACTGTAGTAATGTTTTGCTTACTTTTACAGGAGACGATCTTCCTGAACGAAGAGTAGGAGATATATGTGTGGCAGTCTCTCTGTTCGTTATCCACTTCCCCTTTCCCTTTCATTCCTGGGCTCAGAGTTCTCTGGGTGCAGGGGTGTAGGGGAGTTGGGAATTTATCATCCATAGCAAGAACCTTCTGGTCATCTGTTTCCACTGAGTCAAAAGGAACTCAGGTACGCTCTCTGACACTGTCTCTCATCCAGGTGGTGACGGCCTTCCTCCTGTCGTAGAAGTTGTTTCTGGAGATTGTGGGCTCATTGGTAAGGGAGTGGATCAGCTGGGTGTTGTCGCGTAGGAGACAATGTTGAGTCAGTGGTCCCTGACAATGGCTGAGAGTAGGGCCATGTAGACGTAGAAGAGGGTGGGGCTTGGTGAGACTTGGTGTAAGTTCCTTCAACCGTTTTTAGAGAAGTTAAGGTTCAAAATGTATTGATATCTGTTGCCACAGGACTCTCGCTTAGCTGCCCGTCTCTCCGTGTAGTACAGAGTAAACCTTTCTACTTCAGAAGTTGCTTTAATATATGAAAGTATGGGTTGTCTCAATGCATCAAGATATATTTTAAATACAGGCACATTGGACATGGTAGGTGAGGAGGTAACATGACCAACTAGAGCATGGGTGTCAATTCACTAAAATGCTAGGGGTAGTGGAAGAGACATCAAAGGAAATGACTTCACATTAGGGCCTATTTCAAAGTGGAATACTCTGCTAAAGCAGTTTAAATTGTTTTAATGCTGAAAAGGAATGATTAGGAGTAAAATAAAGTGCCGCAAAAATGCAGCTAAATTTTCATATTTGTGCCGCTAAATTCCCATATTAATGCCGCTAAATTTGCTAATCCATGCCGCTATATCCTGGGAGGTCTATACTCTCCACCACTGCACTCCTCTCTATGCCACTCTACTCTATGCCATTCCATCTAGGCCACTCCATTTCAATCTAGATATCTCTACTCCACTCTGCTCAAGCCTACTCTAGTCTATGGTACTCTACTGTATGCCACTCCACTCTACACGCATACAGTCTACACCACTGTCCTCTACACCATGCTGCTAACCTTTAGAAGCAACACTTCTGCACAACAGAGCTAAAATACATTGGCAAAGCTGATAGCGCTAACACAAGCAAGACCTATTGGCTTTGCCAGTGCTTGTTTTTAAAGAGCAGGCTGTGGTACCATAGATTCTCTAGTAAAAGAGAGAGGGACCCCACACCAAAGGGATAGGGTACCAGAACTGACTATATGTCAAGATAAATTCCCTTTGGGTTGTTAAACTACTAAACAAATGTCATTCACTCATCAGGACCCTTCAGTTGGAGCAATGCAAAATACAACAAAACAGTTCTATAAAAACAAATGGATTCAATGTGACAATTTATTCATATAAAAGCCAAGTTAAAAACAAACAAATATAAAATTGAATAAAATGAAATTTGGGAAAACAGACAGTATGAGAACGGAACAAATCATATACACATTCTAAACCTAAGCATTTCCTAACAATAATAAGGGAGGTGCAAAATCAAGGTAAAAATTCTACAACAGTCAGAGTAATCCTTGCTCAGTGTGTATTGCACTTCTCCCCTTAGCTCAACGCGTTTCAACGGACATTAAAATACAGCCCCCTTCATCAGGAGTATTTTGTCTGTCTTCCCAAAATATATTTCTTAATAGGATAACCGTCCTTCTTCCTATAACGATTGTCAGCCACACAAGAGTGATCCGCTATTATTTGAGATATTGACTTTTTTCTTTTTTCTTTGTTAGTCATGTATAAAGGTCGTCCTCCTTGTAATAATAGACCTACGCTGCAGATGAGTCAGCCGTAGATGAATATATATGAATATCAAATTATCCCTAGCTAAACAGCAATATGGAATCAGTGGTTTTGAAGGATATCTATCCAAAAGCTAGGCGAAGAAAGCATGACTTATATAAAAACATCAAAATGTTTCAGCACGCAGTACATAAGATAGCCCCTCTTGAATCAGTTCAGAGAGCTTCAATAGATAGTTGCTAGATCCACTATCTGCATTCTGTGAAGATTTATAGCCTCAGCTTCTTTCCCGTTGTAGCTTGAAGCGTCCCGCGTGCAATCCAAGCAGTTTTCTTCATAGACCAAAGACTGCTCCTAAAAATGTATTCCCATTGATTCTCAAAGGTGAAAGGGTCGTTCGGGACCTCTTCCCTTATGCAAATGTGTTACCCCCATCTTGGAGTCGGCAGTAGTTTGTGAACGTTTTGTGAGCACATTTCAGTAGCAAAACCTTTGTACATAACACTGCAGTTGGGCTTGGCCCTTTCTGCAAGGTCATCCCCAAACATTTTGCCTTCCCCCTTTGCTGAATTCGTTTTTGTTGGCCTTAGGACTCTATGCCCTTTCCTACTGCTAAACAGTGAACATGTGATTGTGTTCTTTCCCTAAGACATGGTAGAATTGGCATGTACCCAATTGGCATATTTAATTTATTTATAAGTCCCTAGTAAAGTTGTGCTACATGTACACAGTGCCTGTAAATTAAATTCTACTATTGGGTCTGCAGCACGAATTGTGGCACCCACTTAAGTAGGCCTTGAAGCATGTCTCAGGCTTGCAATTGAAGCCTGTGTGTGCAATTTAAAATGCCATTTGTACCTGGCAAAATAAACCTTTTTCCAGGCCCAAACCTTCCTTTTTAATACATATAAGTCAACCCTAGGGTAGGCCTAGCACAGCCCAGAGGGCAGGGTGCAATGTATTTAAGAAGTAGGACATGTACATTTACATTTTACATGTGCTGGTAGTAAAAAACTCTTACACTTGTTTTTCATTACTGCAAGGCCTATCTCTCCCACAGGATAACATTGAGTTGACTTGTCAGCTTTCATAAGTGATAACTTTCAATTGGAGAAGATGGGAACATCATGTTTGGTTCCTGAGAAATTGTAGCAAAAAATCCTCATTAATGTTAAAGTCGGATTTTAAGCTAGAAATTTGAAAATGTCACGTTTAGAAAGATATGAAAGATGAGATCATACACACCATTTTATCACTTTTCAACATAATTAATGTTCTAAGAAGATTGTGCATGCCTTCACTCCAGTCACAAGCTGCACAGTGTAGGTTTGTTGAATGAAAAGTGTAGTACAATTTTTCTTCATATAAATCCTTTTTATTCACTATTCTTCAAGATTTTACACATCTTAAATGGAGGCAACTTAATTCCAAGCTTCAGATGCTGTATACATGCCCATCCAGACATTATCATGTAGGACGATGGAAACACCAATACATCCTGGTTCATTGAGCAAATATTGACCCAATGCATTTCGGGCTCAAAGCCCTTCTTCATGGGTAACTGAAATTTTAAAGGAGCCCCTTTAGCAATATATAAAATCTTAAGGGACAGAATTCAAGACAAACCTATCAAATAAAAAGTACATAACCTGAGTATACAAACAAGTCCCTCCCTTTCCTCGAATGCGCCATGATTTACATGCAATCTTAGCCCAAAAACCACCCCGTAACAACGCGTTTTAACCTGTGATTGAATTGCTATTTTTAAAAACCAGTATTTTAAACTGTCAAGTGTTGCTTTTAAAGTTGTAAATTGAATCTGAATGCCTTTTTAAAATTCGCAACTGAAAGCTAACTCACCCTAAGAGCACTCTGAATACTAAAGTGCTCCAGCGACTTCCTGCCTCCTTCCCTGGGTAACGCCCACATGACTTTCCAGAAGGGGCTTAGGCAAATTGCCGGCATAAATGCCGGATGCAGCGCGGGAGCGAGCACTCTAGGTCAGAGGTGCCACCCGGTAACAGCACATTTTAACCTGTGATTGAATAGCTATTTTTAAAACCCAGTATTTTAAAGTAACCACTGTTGCTTTTAAAGTTGTACATTGAATCTGAATGCCTTTTTAAAATTTGCAACTGAAAGCAAACACACCCTAAGAGCACTCTGAATACTGAAGCGCTCCAGCAACTTCCTGCCTTCTTCCCTGGTTCCCGACCATGTGACTTTTGAGGAGGGGCTTAGGCAAATTGCCGGCATAGATGCCGGACGCAGCGCGGAAACAGGGACTCTAGGTCAGAGGTTGCCACCCGGTAACAGCAAGCTTTAACCTGTGATTGAATTGCTATTTTTAAAAACCAGTATTTTAAAGTGTCTAGTGTTGCTTTTAAAGTTGTAAATTGAATCTGAATGCCTTTTTAAAATTTGCAACTGAAAGCTAACTCACCCTAGGAGCACTCTGAATACTATAGCGCTCCTGCAACTTCCTGCGTCATTCCCTGGGTCCCAACCACGTGACTTTCCAGGAGGGGCTTAGGCAAATTGCCGGCATAAATGTCGGACGCAGCGCAGGAGCGGGCACTCTAGGTCAGAGGTCGCCACCCGGTAACAGCGCGCTTTAACCTGTGATTGAATTGCTATTTTTAAAAAACAGTATTTTAAGCTTTCAAGTGTTGCTTTTAAAGTTGCAAACTGAATCTGAATGCCTTTTTAAAATTCACAACTGAAAGTTAACTGACCCTAACAGCACTCTGAATACTAGAGTGCTCCAGCAACTTCCTGCCTCCTTCTCTGGGTCCCGACCATGTGACTTTCTAGGAGGGACCTCAGAATGCTTCACTCTGCCTCACTTAAGCCAGGAGCTAAAACCCTAGAATGCATCACTATAACATCGATCAGACAGGAGACTCATTCCCCGGGGTCAGGCTGCCCATCACTCATGCCCTCCAGTAACCTAACCCGTTAAATATGGAGCATAACGACTTGCTAATTTAAGTTTCTCTGCTCTCACTCCACTCAACCCCCCGCTACAGACAACAAAGTGATAAAACTCAAGTCAAACTCGGCCCAATCATATGTATTCTACGCTATAGGCCACCCAGTACATGCCCCTGTTACCCCACTCCCTGCGAGAACAAATTGCACCCCTAGTCACAAATCACACCAGAATCCTTCTGATAGGGGACTTTAATTCCTAGGCAAATGACCCACAAGGAGGGCCACACTCCACCGAGCTGACCGAATCACTAAAAAATATGAACTTCACCACACAGATCTTCTCTCCGGCCCAAACTAAAAGTCACACTCTAGACCAACTCTGAACTACCAATCTGGTGGTATTAGTCCTATCTATCAACGCCCTGCATTTGGTCGAACCATTATTTGGTAAAATTCTCATTAAGATACCCATCCTCCGGGAAAATGCCCATTCTAAAGGGGGGAATGGCGAGAAAATGGAATCCATCTACAACAACGACTTTGTTAATACACTGTTCAATACTGTGCCCCGTCCCACACCCGACGTCAACCAACACGAGAAATCCTTCTCAAACTGGCTCTTCGCGGCTAGTAACACTTATGCCCCGCTTAAACAAATCAGACTCACCCGCCGGCATGAGGCTCAGAGATGGCCTCCCCAACCTTAAATCTCAAAAAAGCCCCCGCCAAATAGAAAGGAAGTGGAGACAGAACAACTCTCTAGGAGGTAAAACTACCTATGTCCGGTCCCTGATGGAATATAAAAAGGCCCCCTCCACAGCTAAGGCAGCTCACTTTTCTTCACGAATCCTCACTTTCAACAACCAAGCCAAAGAAATATTCACTATAGTAGACAAACTGTCAAACCCAGAGAGAATGCTAAACAAACCCAAGCTGTCACAGGACCTCTATGACTCCCTGAATAGTTTCTTTATCAAGAAAATCACTGCCATTAAAGCCAGCATTCCCCCTAAGACTTTACAGAAAATCACCCACGTCCAGGAGCCCCCACTCCATGGACTCCTTCCCGCCAATTGACACAAAGACCCAGAATAACCTACCAGCTAAGGTCAGAGATGGCTCTCCCCTGGACCACTGCCCCCTCATGTAGTGAGAGCGGCCCTCGTGGCTTTCCCTGATCCAGCTCTTGCCCTCTTAAACCACTCCCTGTCCCAGGGCTGTGTAATCAATGCTTTCAAGGAGGCCATAGTAGTCCCCCTTCTTAACAAACCAGGTGCAGACCCTCAGACACCAGCAAATTACCGCCCTATTTCTTTACTCCCTCGCATGGTCAAGATATTAGAAGCCCACGTGGCTAAATACCTGTCCAATTTTTTGGAACAGACTGGTTTCCTCGACCCTAGCCAAGCCGGCTTTTGGCCAGAGCACTCTACAAAAACAGTGATTGTGGCAGTACTTGACTCCAGCGCAGACATAGGTACCCCCCAGGCCCTGGTGCTGCTTGATCTCTCGGCCGCATTTGACACGGTCGACCATGATATACTGGCCGACAGTGTCAGTGAGGCAGGCTTCCAGGGTACAGCACTTAGCTGGATAAACTCCTTCCTAAAAAACCACACACAGGCAGTCCGCATCGGCCATTTCACTGCCCCCAAACTAAAAACTACTTGCAGAATCCCACAGGCCTCGTCGCTCTCCCCCACCTATTCAACCTCTACCTTCTCCCACTGATAAGATCCTTGAATGAAAGAAGAGTGACCACCTTCAACTACGCAGACGACTTCCAACTTATGTCCAAGATTGACAACTCTCCCCAGTCAGTATCTGACTTTCAATCTACCATGACTTACATTCGTCAATGGATGGAACACAACCACCTAAAGCTGAACCCTAGCAAAACAGAACTGATACTGACGGGCGGAGCACAGAGACAGTGAGGTCCACAATATTGGCCTAGTGACCTGGGCCCCCCCTGCTCCCCCTGCTCCCTCCACCTCAGAAAAAGTCTAGGGGTTACCATTGGTAACGACTTGTCCCTTAAAATGCACGTAGGTACCGTGATCTCCACCTGCTTCCTCCAAGTATGCAACATCAGAGAGATAAGCAGGTTACTGTCTCAAGCTGCACTGGTTCAGCTTGTGATAACTTTGGTCCTATCTCGTCTTGACTACGCAAAAGCCACTTACCTGGGACACCCACTTGGCCTTACTAGGGGACTTCAACTGGTATAGAACAAAGCGGCACAACTAATATACAAACAACCCAGGTGGCAACATGCTTCCCCTCTCCTCAGGAATCTGCACTGGTTCCCTATTTCCCAGTGCTGTGCCTTTAAAGTTTCAGAAAAGGGGGTGGTGATGAACAGAGTGTCTGAATTAAGCAGACCACTCTTACCCAGTCCAAAGATCAGGGCTTGATCCATCACCGTTATTTATCTCACTGCACCATCCCAGTTCAGAACCTGGCTATATGCAAATCAGTCTGTCCCTGGCCCAGTGCATCATGGGAACAGGGCAGACTAAACTACCAAGCCAATTCTTCACCAGAAAGGAGACAAGCTACCGGGGACCGGTTTCTGGCCTTTAAAGTTGGCTGCCTGGTGTTCAAATCCCTAAACGGCTGCAGCCCCAAATGAATTGATAACCGCATCTCCCGCTACATTCCTTCACATAACCCCCGCCCAGTCCAACTCCACCTCCTTACAGTGCCTACCTTCAAGTTGAAGTGCCAAGGGGGATGTAGGTTTGCAACCCTAGCCCTTCGACTATGGAAATTCATCCCCCTGGAAATCAGTCGTAGCACGAATCTGCTAAACTTTAGAAAGTCTCTCACGACTTGGCTATTCACACTAGCTTACGAATGATATGTTCCGGGATTGGCTACCCCCTAGTCTCTTCAGTGCCAAGAAACCAACCTGTGAACAAGCGCTCTACAAACCATTGCTAACATAACTCCAGTGACCCTAACCCCTATAACTAACTGCATCAAAAATATATGAGCTACCCCCCTGCAAACTCATCTTAAACTGTGTCTCATACCCAAATCAAATCAAAATGCTCAATGAACCAGGATGTATTGTTGATTCCATTGTGCGCATGATAAACCCTGGATGGGCTTGTATTCGGCGTCTGAAGCTTGGGAAGTAAGTTGCCTCCGTTTAAGATGTGTAAAAGCTTGAAGAACAATGAATAAAAAGGATGTATATGAAGGAAAATTATATTACACTTTTCATTCAACAAACCTACGCTGTGCAGCTTGTGACTGGAGCGAAGCTTTACCCCAGTCGAATTTGGAACTTCAAAATGGTGATCACTGGGACTGAGTACAAAACAAGCGAACACGAACAATCTGCTTAGAACATTGATTATGTTGAAAAAGTGATAAAATGGTGTGCATGGACTCATCTTTCATATTATTGATTTTTGTCCCTTCGTCTATTTGCACCCACTTGAAAGAGAAGAGGAATACAAATTGTCATCAAACCACGGGGGCTTCCTGGGTACAGTTGCAGAATCATCATCTTTTAGCATAAAAATATGAAATCTACACATGGAGGGGAGCATTTTTATTATATTGGCATCTAACTAATGCATTTCAGTTTATAAGAGTAATTGTATGTCACTATTATCGTGTATCAATTGTGCCGTTTTTTTTAGAGAAGCACCAGTAGGATATTGTGGTCTAGGTAGTTTTGTTGTTTTAGCTAACTCTTGGGTTAACATAGTCTGTCACGTGGTTGGGTTTAATTTAATGGATTGTACCTGTGGGTTTTTAAAAGGGTTTCAAATACGTGTTGGTTTTCATTTGTGTGAACCATTATGGCGCTGCAAGCATGTGTATCAAGCAGCCGATTTGGCGCTGAGAAATGAAAAAGATGGTTCTCTACAGTTGAGGCAAAGTAAGTCGGGAACTAAGTTTAAGATGAGTTTGGTATTTTCATTTGATTTGGGTATGAGGCACAGTTTAAGATAAGTTTGCAGGGGTATAGCACATATATTTTTTGTGCAGTTAGTTTTAGGGGTTAGGGTCACTGGAGTGGTTTTTGGGCTAAGTTTGCTTGTAAATCATGGCGCATTTAGGGAAAGGGAGGGATCTGTTTGTATACTCAAATTATGTACTTTTTATTTGATAGGTTTGTCTTGAATTCTGCCCCTTAAGATTTTATATAATGCTAATGGGCCTCTTTTAAAATTTCAGTTACCCATGAAGAAGGGCTTTGAGCCCGAAACGTATTGGGTCAATATTTGCGCAATGAACCAGGATGTATTGTTGATTCCATCGTGCTGCATGATAAAGACTGGATGGGCATGTATACAGCATCTGAAGCTGGTAATGAAGTTACTGCCTTTTAAGATGTGTAAAAGCTTGAGGAACAATTAATAACAAGCACTGGCGTTGCCAATAGGTCTCGCAGTAGGAAAGTTGGAGCTATTGGTTTTTGTAAATGACATTTTATATTTATGTTTAGTGATTTACAATGCCAATAATTTTAACTTTAGCAAATGTGACACTTATAGCATTTGTAATGCCACATGTTTTGTATTTACGTGACTTAGATGTATATATCTTAGTAATATAAATGTTTTTTTTGTTATTTAATATTGAAATAAAAGTTATTTATAATGTATAATGGCAATATTGTAAACTTTCCTAAATACCTTTTATGAATATTATGTTCAGTGTTTTTTTTGGTGAAGAATATCTAAGATTAGAAGTGAAATCTTAAAAAAATGTTGTGGCATTTGTAATAAAGTTTGAAACATTGAGCGAAGATTTTATAAATAGTTGTTGTTGAATTTTTGCATGGATTGATGCTGTAGTGGTGCGGATAGATGTTGGTGCCTGTGTGTGCGCAGTGCCGGTGTGTGTATGCAGTGCCTGTGTGTGAGCAGTGCACTGTGTGCACTGTGAGTGAGGGCTGTGTGCACTGTGAGTGAGGCCTGTGTTCAGTGTGAGTGAGGCCTGTGTTCAGTGCGAATGAGGCCTGTGTGCAGTGCGAGTGAAGCTGTGTGCACTGAGTGAGGGCTGTGTGAACTGTGAGTTAGGGCTGTGTGCACTGAGTGTGTGCAATATGCACTGAGTGCGGACTGTATGCAGTGTGATTGAAGGCTGTGTGCACTGAGTGAGGCCTGTGTGCAGTGTGAGTGAGGCCTGTGTGCAGTGTGAGTGAGGCCTGTGTGCAGTGTGAGTGAGGGCTGTGTGCACTGAGTGAGGGCTGTGTGCAATGAGTGAGGGCTGTGTGCAATGAGTGAGGGCTGTGTGTACTGAGTGAGGGCTGTGTGCACTGAGTGAGGGCTGTGTACACTGAGTGGGGGTTGTGTGCACTGAGTGAGGGCTGTGTGCACTGAGTGAGGGCTGTGTGCACTGACTGAGCGCTGTGTGCACTGAGTGAGGGCTGTTTGCACTGAGTAACGCCTGTGTGCAGTGTGAGTGAGGCCTGTGTGCAGTGCGAGTGAGAGCTGTGTGCACTAAGTGAGGGCTGTGTGCACTAAGTGAGGGCTGTGTGCACTGTGAGTTAGGGCTGTGTGCACTGAGTGTGTGAGGTATGCACTGATTGCGGACTGTGTGCAGTGTGATTGAGGGCTGTGTGCACTGAGTGTGTGCTGTATGCACTGAGTGAGGCCTGTGTGCAGTGGGTGAACTGTGTGCTTGGTGCACTGCGGTATGCTGGAGTGCACATGGGTGAGCTGGAGCGCACTGCGGTATGCTGGAGTGCACTGCAGTATGCTGGAGTGCACATGGGTGAGCTGGAGCGCACTGCGGTATGCTGGAGTGCACCAGGTTGTGCTGTGTGAAATGAGGTATTCTGGAGTGCACTAGGGTGTGCTAGGTGCACTGCGGTATGCTGGAGTGCACATGGGTGTGCTGGATGCACTGCGGTGCGCTGGTGAGAACTGTGTGCACTGTGAGTTAGGGCTGTGTGCACTGAGTGTGCTGTATGCACTGATTGCGGACTGTGTGCAGTGTGATTGAGGGCTGTGTGCACTGAGTGTGTGCTGTATGCACTGAGTGAAGCCTGTGTGCAATGGGTGAACTGTGTGCTTGGTGCACTGCGGTATGCTGGAGTGCACATGGGTGAGCTGGAGCGTACTGCGGTATGCTGGAGTGCACTGCAGTATGCTGGAGTGCACATGGGTGAGCTGGGTGCACTGCGGTATGCTGGAGTGCACCAGGTTGTGCTGGGTGAAATGAGGTATTCTGGAGTGCACTAGGGTGTGCTGGGTGCACTGCGGTATGCTGGAGTGCAGATGGGTGAGCTGGGTGCACTGTGGTATGCTGGAGTGCACATGGGTGTGCTGGATGCACTGCGGTGCGCTGGGTACACTGTGGTGTGCTGGGTGCCCTGCTGTATGTGGAGTGCACCAGGGTGTGCTGGGTGCACTGCGGTATGCTGGAGTACACTAGGGTGTACTGGGTGCACTGCGGTATGCTGGAGTACACTAGGGTGTTCTGGGTGAACTGCAGTATGCTGGAGTGCACATGGGTGTCTTGAGTGCACCAGGGTGTCCTGCGGTATGCTGGAGTGCACCAGGGTGTGCTGGAGTGCTGCGAGCTCCGCTGGGAGGTGAGTTGGGATGCAATGGGGGTCGGCGCCGGCACCGAGATTGGCTCGTGCCGCAGGTTTTACACTCAAAGCACTGAAAGCAGTATATGTGCACTGGATCCGGCTGAATGTTGCCAGAGTGAACAGAATTCCATTCCGATTCAGGCCCCGCCCCCCGGCTTGGATGCCTCTGCGGGGGTCGTGTTTCTCGGCTGCAGCTCTTTGCATAAGAGTTTTAACAGGGAATACAGGCTGCGTGTGCTTCCCTTTTGGTCACTTATGTGATAAGGAAAGTTTGGGGGGTGGGCGTCCGGAAGGGGTGGAAGTTCACTGATCGCGCTGGCTCCTGGGGTGCGGGCCCTTCACCTGGCCTGCGGCTCACAGCTGCCTATCGGGGTGAGGGCGGAGGGGGTGCATGCGGAGCCCTCGGAACCAGTAAGGGGGCTCTTCACACCCCACAGGGAGGGGTCGTCTCAGCAGCAAGAGTCGTTTCTCCCCTCCACCCCGGCTGGCGTGAGGACCCGCCTCTGTCACCATCAGGACAATGTCCCCTTATCCTCCCCGTGGAGAGGGGCTGATTGCAAAACCCTCACACCCAGGCCATTGTTGGATGTCCGACTCCACCTCACATTCATTTGCCTCAACACAACAACAAGGCGCTGGCGATACTCTGCTCTTTATTTTATTTGATTAGTTGCGGTTTTCTATAGGGCGGACTTGGCTCATGGGCTTTAGAGCGCTTTACAACAGAGCAAGATATGTGTCCAGGGTATCAAACAAGTAACAACTGCAAATTAGTAACCGGAAAATAAAGTGTAGCATCTGACCTTGCTAAGAGAAAGACATTGGAAAGTTTGTGTTAAACATACGAGTGTTGTGAAATTAAAAAAATCGTTGTGCTCTGTAATGTGTGGACGTAATGTGTATACTGTCACTTATGACTGCTACGGGCTCAGTTTGCGCTACAGAAAACCTAATGTAAATAGATGTATACACTAAGATATAAAAGAGGCGGGTGTTCCCTGTGTACACCCACACACTCTGAAACTCATATTAAGACGTCCCCAACTCACTCGGTGAAAAGCTAACCTGGTTCGACCACCCCTTCCATCAGCTGAACTTGCCGCCGCTTTCACCCGCCGCCTGGAGGCCCCGTCTCAAAAGTCGAGAAATTGAACGTGATTGCTTTGGGGGAGCGGAAAGAAGACGAAGCCATGCAATATCGGAGACCATGACAGTAGGCCAGGCCTAGAAGTCTGAGCAGAGAAGCACATAGCCAGAGAGCTGCTTGTTGCTCACGAGCTACTCATTGGAGAAGCCTGCTCTTTCTATATAGGGGCATTTATTTCAGAAGTTTTTCAATAGGTGCCAGTGCGCATCACGAGAATTATAGGCGTTTCAGACACAATAACAGTATTTAGGAGTTATACAGTTGTTAAGATATATGTTACCAACAGTAAGTTACAAAAATACAAAGTTTAGGGTAGGTTCCACACAACAACATATTCTATTCTGAGAGCTAGAATGTTCAAGTTCTTTGAAACTATCTAGACAGAAGTCGAGTGGATAAATACACACACTGAAACAACTGGCTGACAGAAGCCATGAATGAGTTTTGTAATAAGACTGAGCTCTGGAGATGCTACGATTGTTAAGAGCAAGAGCACAGTGTGAGGGTGAGGGGACAACGCAGGGGGCAGGATTACAAACGCCACGGGAGATCGGAGCAATTGGAGTGCGGCGGAAGCATCAAAGGGCTGGGAGAGGAGGAAAGGTGGGAGGGAACACGGCCTCAACAAGGGCAGCAAAGCGCTGTACAAAACCCGAAGATGGCAAAACCGTTCATTATTCAGAAGATTTGTAACTCGAGTTTGGGTGATGGTTACACTTGCTGTTGAAGCGCTTAGAAATGGTAGGATGAGCTGAGCTGCTGAATAAAAACAAATGGATTTTCCTGCAGCCTTTCATTGGTGCTCAGCATATGAAGCATGCTGTCGGGAGATTAGTTCCTAGAAGCTTGTAATTTGTTTACATGGTGGGAGCAGGGATACGCAGGCCTACTCTGTAGCTCCAGGGGTTGGTCTCTTAGGAGCTGTAAGGGAATAGGTTTCCGTGTATACGTCTGTTCCCATCTTCATTTGTAAAAAGGCCTCGGCTAAATAAAGTCAGAAAATGCTCCCTCAGGCCTGCTTTTCCTAGTTTTATTATCGGCGGAAGGAGCGGCGCATCTAGAGTGAACATCGTAATTTAGCAGGCTAGCCTGGCGGACCTCTTAGGAACCGAGTTAGTGTGTGAAATACTAGCTCTGATTGTTTGCGTTTGAAGCCGTCTTTAAGGACCTGCTGGCCACATTCAAAACAAATGGCCCTTTGTAGCTTGGTTTATTACGGATACTGCTTTCTTCTATGTTTATTAAGTGGGGTGTAACCTGCTCATTCAGTTCAGTAACATGGCTCGGGGATCACGTGGTAGTGCCACGTGCCCTTTTCATGTAGTAATTTTCTGTGCATCAATTCGGCCAGGCTCTACCTTACAAAATGTGTAGCAGGAAGGCATAGTATTAGCCCAAAATTAGTAATTGCAGTTAAGATGCAAACTGCATGAATGGGAACGAAATTGACTAATGGCTGCAAATACAGTAAACACCAAAAGCATGGTCTGATTTCATATGCTTGTAACGCATTGAAGGCAAATTTCTTGATGTGGGTCGTAGCCAGATAGAAAAGCACATACAATACACAATGGCGAAAGTTTAAGAGTGTGGACAGATTATTTAAAAAAAAAAATATATATATATATATATATATATATTTTAAATAATCTGTCCATATATATATATATATATATATATATATATATATATATATATATATATATATATATATATATATATATATATATATAATAAGCTTAATGCCCCTTTTTTGTGTGTGGAAAGGTGGGTTGTGTGCACAATGCACAAGAATGGCTGCTGCCTTTTTATTCTTGCTTGTAAATGTAAATGTAAATGTATTTGAGCTTATATAGCGCACAGCTACCCACAAAGGGTTTCCCGGCGCTTGCTTAGGGAACCCGTCCTGGTATTCCCCTGTGAGATAACCCCGGCAGGGTATCCACAAGGTGAAAGCCAGGCATCCCGCCGCGAGGGGCCGTTGTGGAGATTAAGCAAGCTATTGCCCAGAGTCGCAGAGTGTGAACCCATGAGTTGAGAAGGCACCAGAGCGAGAATTATCGAGTCCGTGGAATTTTTGAGCCCAAGACCCGCCGAGGCGGGGAATTGAACCCTGGTCCAGGGCCGATCTCAGCTTCCGGGTCTGCCGCCTCTAACCCCTGAGCCACACTTCTCCACTTGCTTGCGTTGTTCTTTGCACAAGTCGCGCTATCATTAGCTCGGTTTGACACAAGGTTACTGCTGAAAAACTGTACATTAATCTTTCACGTCAGTTTGAGGAGCGAATGGAACATCAACAGCTGGCCTCGTGTGAAGCCATTATTCGACTTTCAAGGCACCCTGGTAGCAATTCCTGCTCTTCTAGCCCTGCTGTAGTTTTCACTTATTTGCCTTTTGTCACTGATTACAAACAACAACGTGTGGCTGGATTCATTAGACAAACATTGTTTCTGTGAGGGTGAGGGGGCAACGCAGGGGGCAGGATTACAAACGCCGCAGGAGAGGGGAGCAATTGGAGTGCGGCGAAAGCATCAAAGGGCTGGGAGAGGAGGAAAGGTGGGAGGGAACACGGCCTGGGGGAAGCTGGCTGGGGAGAGGAGGAGAAATGCAAGTAAAGGGTGTGCGCAGGGAGAGAGAGGGGAGGTGCTGGAGCTGGGGAACAGATGGCTTATGGCCCAAAAGCGCGTGCCTGTGCCCACGTGAACTCTAAGAAAACCGCTCGTAAAAACTTGTGGTTTCAGGAGTATTTTGAGCACTTGAATTCTCGCCATTTTCCAATGGAAAAGGCGAGACCTAAAAAGGATTTATATGAAGGAAAATTGTATTACACATTTCATTCAACAAACCTTAGCTGTGCAGCTTGTAACTGTAGCGAAGCTTTACCCCAGTCTAATTTGGAACTTTTAGAAAGATGGCATTTTTCAATCGTATTTGGAGCCTGCACCCTGTTCCTGGGAAACATCATGGCTTGATGGAATTGTCAGTTGAATTGTGTTATTCCTCCCAGGCAACCTCACAATAAAGAGATAAGGTGTGCCTGGAATGGGCCATCCACAGGCATGGTGGGAGGGGGAGCTAAGCACATGCCCACTGGCAACTGAATAGGCTGTGCCCTGCCTTCACACAAAAGACTTGTCACCACCGCATTGTTCATGTAGACAATTTGGAGGCAGGACACTTTAAGGACTTCAGAAGGAATTCTGTGGACATTTCCACATGGGGCACTAGGTATAAATATTGGACCCTCGGTCCCAACTCTTTAGTACACCTCTGGACCTGTGAAAGACTCAGAAGTACTGGTGTGTTGCTCTGCAAAGAAGAACTGCTACTCTGATGCCCTACTGCCCGAGTGAAGGACTGGACCTGCATCTTGAACCTAGACCCACCAGAGTGACTCCAAGGGCTAGCTGGCTGTCCCCCTGACCAGAGCATTGGGAACAGAAACGGCTCCGACCACCTTGAACACAGCACCTGGACTCTGTCTGCTGTGAGTTCTACCCCCAAATGGTGCCACCCGTGTCCTGGACCCTTGGAAGTGGGCCTGAATGTGCTCTGCCAGCCCTGCTGTGGCTCCAGCAGAACCAATAGAGCGCGTTGCATTGACTCCACTTTGGAATCAGTATGCGACGCAGCCTTGGTGGAGGATTACGCATTATGTATTTAAATATATATATATGTGTGTTTGTAAACATTGTAATATATATATATATATATATATATATATATATATATATATATATATATATACGTGTGTGTGTGTCAACAATCTAATCTTATATATATATATATATATATATATATATATATATATATATATATATATATATATATATATGAAGAGAAAATCCCAACCCGTCAATGGATGACAGGCAACGGCAGGGTGCAGACCTCAGAACGCCACAACAAACAGTCAGAGAGGCTCACAAATCTGACACGTTATAGAATGATTACAACACAAGCAATGACGCTGGCAAACATAGCTCAAACAACTGGCTAAATACTAGTAAAATACTGTAGTGAAGGCACAGAAACAAACAAATTGCAGGTATTGCAAGTATAATGGCATAGTGCCAAAATCTGTGTTGTGTGCCAAGAATAACCAGAAGGTGCAAATACCAGTCAGCAACATAAGATGAACCACACGTGTCATATTAATCAAGACATAGTGCCTGAATATACACAACCACATCGCTGTAACTAATTAATAGGTTGCCACATCATAATGTAAATCATGTGATGTAAAAAAAGTGCTGAACATAGAATACATGTGTATCAAAGAATAAACGTAAATTAATGTGGAGAAAAAAATAAAAACAAGAGGCCCAACCGAGAAAAATGTGTAAAATAGTAAAAAGAAGTCCAGAGAAAAGCAAGAGACAATTTTAGATACAAAAACAAAGCAAGGGTTAAAATAACACCGATGCTTTGAAGGAAAGTACCATAAATCAGACACTAAGAGTATCAAGGCAGATAAGCGAAAGTAGACCAAGACCAATAGGTGACGCAGTTTCTCGAACAAGAAAAATTGGAAAAAATCAAAGTAGTCGCAGTCTAAGAAAGATACAGACAGAAACCAAGACCAACACCAAAAGCAGGTCAAATCAGAGAAAGTTTTTCAAATCCTCCGTCAGATTTAAACCAATGTGGGGCCTTAGTATCTAGGGACATGATAAGCAGGGATTCGCGTTGTCTCAGTAGTTTTTCGCGGTCACCACCGCGACTTGGTTGAGGTACTGAGCATAGAACAGTATATTGGAGGTCTTTCAGCTTTTTATCATGAATTGCCTCAAAATGCCTGGCCACTGGGTAATTATTGTCACTGTTCACAATAGCTCTAATATGTTGGAGTATTCTTTGGTGGACAGGCAGCTTGGTGCTGCCTATGTACTCCAAATTGCATGTACATTTGAGCTTGTAAACAACAAACTCGGATCTGCATGTTAGATGTTCTTTGATCGGGATGGGTACATCGCTAAACGCAGTGACATACTGAGTGGTGTTTGTGGCAAAATTGCAGGCACGACAAGATGTGCATTTAAAAAAGCCCATTTTGTTAATTTTGCTGATTTTGGGTGGATTTTCAGGTGCTGCTCTATCCAGAGCATCACGCATGGAGGGCGCACGTCTGAATGTAATTGTGGGTGTTTCAGATAGCAATGGGCCAAGAATGGAGTCAGTCAGAACAATGGGCCATTCAGTGCCAATGATGCGCCTAATCTTGCGCTCCTGTGAGCTAAAGGTAGTAATCAATCTGACTGTGCAGTGAGTAGCATCCTGTGTGTTGATGGGGCTAGCAGTGGTGGAGTCACTAGGTGTGAGAAGTGAAGCCCGATCCACTGATGAGGCTTTAGCTGAAGCCTGATCAAGAATGGTTCTGGAATATCCTCGTTTTATGAAGCGCTGTTTGGATTCCTCAAGGCATAAGGCTAAAGAGTCTTGATCACTGCAGATTCTATGAATTCTAATGAATTCACCATATGGAATGCTGCGAATGGTGTGTGCTGGGTGAGCGCTGCGCGCATGCAAGATAGCATTGCCTGCAGTGCTCTTGCGATGCAATTTAGTCTCAAGTTTGTTATTTTTGACAAATAGATGCACATCAAGGAATTCTGCTTCATTAGCATGTACATTAGCAGTGAATTTCAAATTCAGAGAATTAGCATTACAGTCAGATACAAATGAGAGGGCTTCTTCCTGTGTACCTTTCCAAATAATACAGATGTCGTCAATGTAACGCCAGTAATGCGTGATGTGAGACGACCAATGTGCGTGCGTGGTTCTGAGCTCGTGTTCCTCCCACCAACCCACATGAAGACATGAGTAGCTGGGGGAAAAACACGAGCCCATCGCCACCCCACGCAATTGATGGTAGGTATTGTTTTGGAAACGGAAGAAATTGGAGGTTAGACACAATTTGATCATTGAAATCAGCATTGAGTTATGTTCTCTGAAACAAATGGCACGTGTGTTTAAATAGTATTGACATGCATTTATACCATGGTGGTGATTGATAGAAGTATAAAGTGATTCAATGTCCAGAATTAGAAACAAATAATCACTGCACCAGTCAACAGTTTGAATCTTGGTTAAAAAGTCTGTTGTGTCTTTCAAGTAAGAAGGGAGACTTGCAACATGGGGCTGAAGAAAAAAGTCCACATACTTGGAAATATTCTCTGTCATACTTCTAATGGCCAATATGATGGGACGACCCGGGGTAGGGGTAATGAGTTTAAGAACTTTAGGCAAGAAGTATAAACAAGGTGTCACAGGATGGTCTTTGGTTAGATAATTACATTCATCCTTGGTTATAAGGTTAAGTCTTTTCCAAGTGTTCAATTACTTGCGTATCTGATTTTGGCTTTGAACCATAGTGAATTGTGATGACAAAATGTAGCATGATGAATCCGATAAGTGTCTCTGAGCTTCCTCGATGTAGTCTGATGTTTTCCATAGAACAGTGTTACCGCCCTTATCGGCACTCTTGACAATCACATTGTGGTTGGATTTGAGTTTGTTGATTAGCAGGTTATATTGCTGATCGTTGTATTTTAGTTGCCTATGTTGACTCAAGGTCGATCTATTAAGAGCTTTGAGTTCAATGATGACTCGATCACTGAATATATCGACAGCATCGCGAGGCATAAGAGGAAAAAATGTTGATTTGGGTTTAAAGGGTGTCGGTACTGTTCTATTCACATTAATCACCTGGCTGACAATAGGAGCAGGTTGAGAAGAGTCATCAAAGGCTAGGTCATATAGATTTTGCAAGCCAATATTGTCTTGTACTTGGAGTTGAGGTGCCATATTGATAGGAATGTCAGTTGCCACACCTTGTTTGCGTCTAGCCTCAAGTTTGAAGTACTTTATTAGTTTGATTTTCCTAACGAATTTATACAGATCAATCCGAGGTTGGTTATAGGAAAATCTGTTAGGCGGACAATATGAGAGGACAAGAGATAGTAGCTGTTCCTCCGCCTTAGAGAGAACAGTGTCGGTTAGATTAATGACGGTATTATCAACAGTTCTAGTTATTTGCGCCAGTTCCTGTTGGTTCTTGCTTGCGAAGTATTTCTTTTTGTGGATCCTCCGCCTTGAGCGCCTGCGCTGGCTGACTGATTGCCAGCCTGGTTTTGAGGATTCCGGGAGCGCAGGGAATAGCGCTGGTCCTCGTTCACAAAACCCAATTCCTCCACCACCGTGTAATTCTTGCCTGTGCTAGGGATGGCGGATGTTGAAGCTCCTTCGTCTTCACTGTTGGAGGTTAAAGAGTTGATTGACAAAATATCGCTGTTGTCAATAGGTATACCTGAGGCTTGATTGGTGGCAGTGGTTTGACCGCCTGCTGGTTTGCCGCTATTAGACAGTGCTTTGCGCTTTAAGTTGTCGTACTTCCGTGAGAAAGTAAAAATTCTTCCAGTAGCATAATCATTTTTGTCCCTGGAGAACTTAGTGATTTTCCGTTCAATTATGGTGTCCTCCAGTTTTTTAATGCGGATATCAATCTCTGATTTGCTTTTGGCTATAAAGTCTGTTTCTCCGGTTGCCTCCAATATTGCTTGTACTTTGTCAATTTCTACCAGCAGTTTGTCACGATCAGACTCGACGTATTTGATCAGAATATTGACCATATTCATGGAACTTTTTAAACTGTTGTCCGCCCATTCTTGTAGCATCAGAGGATCAGGGTTCTCATAAGTCGGGACAATGAGGATTCTTAAGCCCCTGGGAACCCTATTGGCATCTCGGTACTTCTCAAGTGATTTTTTCTCCCACCACTTAGCAAGCTCACTTCGCAGTAGTTTTTCCAGATTCTTGATCAAGGTCTTTGCGTCACTGTTTGTGGTAATTGGTGTAGACTCATTAGCAATCGGGATATTTGTAGTGAGGCTTTCAAATCGTGCCTCAGCAGTTGCTTCCCTGGTTCTGAGTGCGTCACTTGATAGCATAATAGTAATGGTTAAATACACAGTCACGTTTATATGTGGGATGAATATAGTTCCCAATCCTGCAATATGAGTGGAGCGAGCTGTTTGGTAGTATCAGGCGAATCCCGCACCCCGCTAAACATGGAACAATAGCTGGACAGATATACAGCCACAGAGGGGGGAGTGTCCCACAGGAATCGGTGCCCGGCAGTTCTACCGAAAGAGCAATCGGCCGAACTCACGTTCACCACGCCTTGACGGACACACTCACCTCCCACGAAGCCGACAACAGAGCTGCCACAGTGATGCAATCCAGCGGGGGGGGCACAGCAAAGCAGATTTTTGAAGTCCAATTAGCGATGCGTTTGAACCAAACGCAGGCAGCCGCGCCAACGCTGTGCCTCAGGTCAGCGGGAGGGGCCACAAGCCGGAAGCAGCTGATCCCGGCAGACAGATGAAGAGAAAATCCCAACCCGTCAATGGATGACAGGCAACGGCAGGGTGCAGACCTCAGAACGCCACAACAAACAGTCAGAGAGGCTCACAAACGATCCAACTCGAGTGAGTATGCAGGAAAAACGTTTATTTGAAGAATGACGCGTTTCGCTCCGCAAGGGAGCTTGTTCACATACAAGCACTCAAAAACAACTAAAGGTATATATACACAACACAGGGAGGGGCTTGATTGAGGGAACACGCCCAGACAAAAAAGAATTTAAAAGAACAGTGCACACAAATTTTGTTTTAAAAATTGCAATGACATGAGCAGTGAAGTTCAGGAGTAGACAAATGAAAAATAAAGCAATAATCTTTGCTACGTGGCAATAATCTGATAGTGGTAAAAAGGACAAGTAATGAAGATATGTGGTGAATAAGTAACATACAGAAATCTGACACGTTATAGAATGATTACAACACAAGCAATGACGCTGGCAAAAATAGCTCAAACAACTGGCTAAATACTAGTAAAATACTGTAGTGAAGGCACAGAAACAAACAAATTGCAGGTATTGCAAGTATAATGGCATAGTGCCAAAATCTGTGTTGTGTGCCAAGAATAACCAGAAGGTGCAAATACCAGTCAGCAACATAAGATGAACCACACGTGTCATATAAATCAAGACATAGTGCCTGAATATACACAACCACATCGCTGTAACTAATTAATAGGTTGCCACATCAGCTAAAAGAGTCAGCAATAATGTAAATCATGTGATGTAAAAAAAGTGCTGAACATAGAATACATGTGTATATATATATATATATATATACACACACACACATAAAAACCCAGATTTAAATATTATTATTAATCTAAATCTTTATTCTGTAAAAAATTTCACCATAAAAGAATACATTTTATACAATTATACATTACTTTTAGTTAAAAGAAAAAAGGGAAATGAAGAACATTAGATAAAACCTAGCACAATAAAATTCCCTTGTTAAAAAGTGAAACCTGCATGTTATACGGTACAATTGGGTGTTTATTATGAGGCCCAGCCAAGCATTCTCATCAATACACTGTTGCATGATAGTTAGAATGACTTCAAAAGCCAAACAAATCTCAACATATCGTCCTGCCAATAGGGGCCAGCTAATTGTTTGGCGGGGGAGAGTGTTGCTTCATCCTCCTAATACGAGTCAACCATGCACTGCTTAGAAATTTGGCCACCCCGCATAACATGGCAGAGGAAGACGGGTCAGTGGTGAGAACTCGTAAGGCCATTCTATGGCACCTCAAGCCCAACCCCATGCAAACTGGTTTCAACCAAACCTTCCTAGCAACTTTATAAGCGGGCAGGCAAAAAGTAAATGCGCCACAGACTCCTTTGGAGCCGCGCACCCGGGGCAGGGGCGCGGAGGGCCGCCAGCATTAGACCACCCCGAGGTGAACTCGTGCACCGGAAGGGTCCCATACCTGAGTTTTAAGTAAAGGGCTTTATCCAGGGGCTTGGCTATGAGGTCGAGGAAGGGTTCCAATTTCCTAGACCATCTGAACCGCTCTGTGAGTAAACCCCCAACCCCACTGCGTATTGCCTCTGCCTGAACCCAGTCCCAGTATAACTTCTTAATCACTAGTTTGGGCGGTGGCATTTGACTCTCCCACGCATCCCTTAGGCCCAATTGCACCACCAGCTGCCTCACGTTACACAACCACCTGATCTTGTTACCGATGTTCAGCAAAATTAGTTCATCCAGCAGAGCGGCATAGTTGGCGAGCTCCCTGGTCCTTCGCAGCCGAACCCAAAACAGTAGAGGGCGCAGCCGCACTAGATCTTTAAAGGGTCGCCTGCCCAGATCTAGCCGCAGGGGAATTAGCTGGGTAGAAACAGGAAGAGCCACCAAGTCCCTCAAAAACTTGTTTTCCGCTGCAACTAGCTCTGAAACATTTTCAAACCCCTCCAGCTCTGAGCCATACAGTGCAGCCGGGAGGATCTGGCCCTCATAGATTGCCATGACCGGTGCCACAGGTTTGCTCGTTGACTCCCGATGCTCTCTCAGAGTCACCCCTGACACTCTTTTATGGCTGAGTAACATTTTAGCCAGGTGGTCCTTCCAATTCATCCGACTATTTACCCTCACCCCCAGATAGTCGAATGAATCTACCAACTCCAAGGGTGCCCCATTGAGTGTAAAATTATTTCTAAATCTTTTAGAGGGTGAAAGAGCCATGAGCTTAGTTTTCAAGGTGTTGATGGTGAGTCCTCTATCTGTACAAAAGGTGCTGAATCGGTGTAGGAGCCTTTGAAGTCCCACCTGAGATTTGGAGATCAGTATGGTGTCATCCGCGAAGAGTAGAGTGGGGATTCGTTCCCCTGCCAGGGATGGGGCATCCACCTCTTCCTCTCTCAGATGATCCACCACTCCATTCACAAACAGAGAGAAGAGGGTCGGTGCCATAACACATCCCTGGCGTACTCCCCTCCTCACGGGCACCCTATCTGTCAACTGGCCCTGGTTGCTCCATCTGATCCTCGCGTAATTCCCCTTGTGGAGCCTTACAATAAAACTCAAAAGAGACCCGGGGAAACCCATCTTCTCCAACGTCTCCCACAACCTTGCTCGAGGGACCAGGTCGAAAGCCGTCTCGAGATCTATGAAAGCCATATAAAGGTTACCCCTTTTGATGGTGACTGACTTCCAATAGATCCCAAAAAAGCGAAAGACCTGGTCCATCGTCCCCACCTTCTGGCGGAATCCTGCTTGAAGATGGGAGAGGATTTGTTCCTCTTCCATCCAGGCACCAACCCTTGAGATAATGACCCTGCCAACCACTTTCTGAATCACGTCTATCAGACTGATGGGTCTGTATTTGGTAGGGTCCTCTCTAGCCCCCTTTTTAAACACAGTGACCACCTCAGCGCCCTTCCAAGAGTCTGGCATGGGCTGTCCCCTGTCGATGTGGTTCATTATAAGGGCAATTAGTTCGGCCCAAGCCCTAGGTTCCTTTATCAAAAGGTCTCCCGGTATCCCATCCGGGCCAGCCGCCTTCTTCGGGGTCAGATGTCTGATAGCCGCTACTACTTCCGAGGGCAAAAATGGATCCTCGAGCTCCCTTATAAGATCCCCTTCTCTACCCCTGGCTGCCGTTAAACAAGGGGCGACTTCAGTTCCACCATATAGTGCCGAAAAATGGTCAACCCATTGCTAACTTGTTATGTGGGGGGCTAGTGGCTGTGCACTCTGTTGCCTAGCTTTATTAATAAGGTCCCAGAATAGTCTTGAATTCCTCATACTAACAGCACAGTTTAAGTCCTGCCAATATTGTTCCTCCCACTCTCGTTTGGCAAGTGCCACTACCCTTAAATAATCCTTCCTAGCCGCTCTAACTAGTGAGGGGTCCTTTTTCAGTAGGGCAGCTGTTAACTCTTGCCTTTTACCCTTACACTGGGTCGAGTACCAGGGATTACTAGAAATGGGAGGTGTATTATTAGCTCTACGGCTTTTCCCTTTGGATGAGAAATATTGGCTCACCTGCTCTATTGTATTTTTGTAGGCTGTATCAAAAGCAATGGGCGGCTCCGGGGCGCGTCCCATCCCCTGTTCCCGGGCTGCCAAGTCCAAGGTCAGATCTACCACAAGAGATTTTATACTCCCAAGTTGATCTTCCTTTAATTGGGCCTTGTCCCATTTCAACCTACGGTTACTGCTGTACGGGACAGCCTCTTTGGTTAACCTCAAGGGAGCACTCATCCCCCCACCCTTTGGGTTACCCCACCTAAACTTGGTGCAGAGGGGGTTGTGGTCACTATCCTGTGTAGCCACCACCTCCATATCTATTAGGTTTTTCCACAGTCTAACGTCCAGTAAGATGTAATCAATTCTAGACGGACCATTAAGCCTGTTGAAAGTCATTGCACCATCCCTGTCTGAAATGGTCCTACCGTAGAGAGCTCTTAAGTTGTGTTCCCTGGTGAGGGCGTTAATTTGTATTGCCCTTGCTGACCATTTTCGAATAGGGGATAGCGACAGGGCTGGGATAGACCATCTAGAATCTTCCCCCTCAATGCCCAAGGGATCATCCCCGCTAAGAGGTTCAAACGTACAGTTGAAATTCCCGCCCACTATAATTTTAGCAGAAGGGGAACACTTAGCTAATGCTGAGTCTAAACTCGTTAAGATTACTGAGGCTGTGTCCCCCGGTGCCCCTCTAGCGTAAACATTAAATAATTCAAGCCTACTTCCCTCAGCGTATCCCCTAGACGAGAGGTGTAGGACATCCCTACACGCTGAATCATGAATAGCAACATCCCAATTCAGATCAATTTTGATCCAAACCAATAGTCCTCCCGCAGGTCTACCCTTCCCTCTACTTACTGCGGGGGAGAAATATGTGGTATAGCCTGATTTGTGTAGTGGGAGCAGGCTCCAGGTTTCCTGGAGTAGGCAAACATCAAACTTCTCGATGAATGTGTGCCATTCCGGTAGAGCCATCTTCCTTTTTAACCCTGCCACATTCCAGGATAACAGTTGTATAACCCTGTAATCTGTAGGAGGCATTCCAGGGGCCCCCTTACTCCCGTTCCTTCCCCCCTCCTTAGGCATGGGAATGGCATCCACATAGGTAGATGGCTTGGATGATACAATGCTACCATCTATTGTGTTTATACGCAGTACATCCGTGGTGGCTCTGATGATGCTACTATTCGGTCTTTGGGCTACCAAGGGACCTGCCTGTCTATTGTCATTACCTCTTGCCACCCTTGGTGCCTCAAGCTCTGTGCCCTTTGGGTTAACCCTACTTAGTTGGCCACCCCTCTCCCCCATAGTCTGTGAACATCAGTCACAGTCTTCCATACCGGATAGCAATGAGAACCTGTTGCCTGTCTCCAGAGGGGTAAAGGGCCTCAAGTGCTCCATTCTACTGTTGGTATTTCTGTTGTTTCCCTGGGGTGCCGTGATCCAGCCAAAAGGGTCATCCGCCTGGGCAGGATACTGGCCATATTGCTATATAGTGGCGGAGGGTTAGCATGGGGAGGGTACAGCCCGTTTGTAAAAGATGGGGGAAGCACCACGGATCTAGGGTAAAAATATGTCAGAGCCCGTGGGGTAATACAATTATCCCCGCTTCCAGTGGGCCAGTTTAATATGTAATCCACTGCACGCGGGTCTCTAAAATTGACCACCACCAGGTCGCCCTCAATATCTTTACATCTGCTACCCAACCAGTTGACAAAAACAACAGGTGATGGACCGAATGTGGATCAATGTCACACATTCAACCCAGTCAAAAGATCTGGGTCCTAATCCATCGTTTTTTTGCACTCCACACCACCCTGGGTTAGACAATGGCGATATGCAAATCAGCTCTGACCCTGTGCCCCATGGGAACAGTCCAGTCCGAACTACAAAAGCCATGTCCTTCCCAGAACGGAATCAAGCATCCGAGGACCGGACCGGTTTCGAGGTAACACCTCTCATCAGCCCGGCTAGCTTGACTCCAGTGGTGTGGAGTGCCTGGGACCCACGTCTGGGCATCCCCAGTACACTTATAGCGAGTTTGCAAAAACAACAGGTGATGGACCGAATGTGGATCAATGTCACACATTCAACCCAGTCAAAAGATCTGGGTCCTAATCCATCATTTTTTTGCACTCCACACCACCCTGGGTTAGACAATGGCGATGTGCAAATCAGCTCTGACCCTGTGCCCCATGGGAACAGTCCAGTCCAAACTACAAAAGCCATGTCCTTCCCAGAACGGAATCAAGCATCCGAGGACCGGACCGGTTTCGAGGTAACACCTCTCATCAGCCCGGCTAGCTTGACTCCAGTGGTGTGGAGTGCCTGGGACCCACGTCTGGGCATCCCCAGTACACTTATAGCGAGTTTGCAAAAACAACAGGTGATGGACCGAATGTGGATCAATGTCACACATTCAACCCAGTCAAAAGATCTGGGTCCTAATCCATCGTTTTTTTGCACTCCACACCACCCTGGGTTAGACAATGGCGATATGCAAATCAGCTCTGACCCTGTGCCCCATGGGAACAGTCCAGTCCAGTCCGGTCCCAGGCACTCCACACCACTTGGAGTCAAGCTAGCCGGGCTGATGAGAGGTGTTACCTCGAAACCGGTCCGGTCCTCGGATGCTTGATTCCGTTCTGGGAAGGACATGGCTTTTGTAGTTCGGACTGGACTGTTCCCATGGGGCAACAGGGTCAGAGCTGATTTGCATATCGCCATTGTCTAACCCAGGGTGGTGTGGAGTGCAAAAAAACGATGGATTCGGGCCCAGATCTTTTGACTGGGGGAATGTGTGACATTGATCCACATTCGCTCCATCACTTGTTGTTTTTGCAATTGCCTCCCTAAGTGCGCTGGGGATGCCCAGACGTGGGTCCCAGGCACTCCACACCACTTGGAGTCAAGCTAGCCGGGCTGATGAGAGGTGTTACCTCGAAACCGGTCCGGTCCTCGGATGCTTGATTCCGTTCTGGGAAGGACATGGCTTTTGTAGTTCGGACTGGACTGTTCCCATGGGGCAACAGGGTCAGAGCTGATTTGCATATCGCCATTGTCTAACCCAGGGTGGTGTGGAGTGCAAAAAAACGATGGATTCGGGCCCAGATCTTTTGACTGGGGGAATGTGTGGCATTGATCCACATTCGCTCCATCACTTGTTGTTTTTGCAATTGCCGCCCTAAGTGCGCTGGGGATGCCCAGACGTGGGTCCCAGGCACTCCACACCACTTGGAGTCAAGCTAGCCGGGCTGATGAGAGGTGTTACCTCGAAACCGGTCCGGTCCTCGGATGCTTGATTCTGTTCTGGGAAGGACATGGCTTTTGTAGTTCGGACTGGACTGTTCCCATGGGGCAACAGGGTCAAAGCTGATTTGCATATCGCCATTGTCTAACCCAGGGTGGTGTGGAGTGCAAAAAAACGATGGATTCGGGCCCAGATCTTTTGACTGGGGGAATGTGTGACATTGATCCACATTCGCTCCATCACTTGTTGTTTTTGCAATTGCCGCCCTAAGTGCGCTGGGGATGCCCAGACGTGGGTCCCAGGCACTCCACACCACTTGGAGTCAAGCTAGCCGGGCTGATGAGAGGTGTTACCTCGAAACCGGTCCGGTCCTCGGATGCTTGATTCCGTTCTGGGAAGGACATGGCTTTTGTAGTTCGGACTGGACTGTTCCCATGGGGCAACAGGGTCAGAGCTGATTTGCATATCGCCATTGTCTAACCCAGGGTGGTGTGGAGTGCAAAAAAACGATGGATTCGGGCCCAGATCTTTTGACTGGGGGAATGTGTGACATTGATCCACATTCGCTCCATCACTTGTTGTTTTTGCAATTGCCGCCCTAAGTGCACTGGGGATGCCCAGACGTGGGTCCCAGGCACTCCACACCACTTGGAGTCAAGCTAGCCGGGCTGATGAGAGGTGTTACCTCGAAACCGGTCCGGTCCTCGGATGCTTGATTCCGTTCTGGGAAGGACATGGCTTTTGTAGTTCGGACTGGACTGTTCCCATGGGGCAACAGGGTCAGAGCTGATTTTCATATCGCCATTGTCTAACCCAGGGTGGTGTGGAGTGCAAAAAAACGATGGATTCGGGCCCAGATCTTTTGACTGGGGGAATGTGTGACATTGATCCACATTCGCTCCATCACTTGTTGTTTTTGCAATTGATCCAACCAGTTGAGCCGCCTGACATGCACTATCTCCCCGTCGATGTTATGTGAAATGGGCCTATAAGTACGCAACCAGTGCATTATTTTGTTTTTCAATTGAGCATAGCCCTCTCTCTTGTTGTCTAATAACGGCGGGACCCCTGTCAAGACGACCACAAAAGGCACCGCTTGTGGAGGTATCTCCACTTGTGGCCTTTTGGTCACTGGAGCTCTGGTGTGTCTGGCGCTTCCCTGTTCCTCCTGCGTATTTCCTGTGGGGGCCGTTATCGATCCCCTCTGGGAATCACCCACTGGCCCTACTACTGGGATGTTTGGAGGCTTTATAGGGGGTGGTCTTTGGTGTACAAGGTCGGCCCTACCAGGGGGCTGTGACTTCAATTTGGGGGGCTGGGTTGGAGCTATTAGAGCTTTGGTAGATGGTAGCCTAACGGAGGTTGTGGGCGGAGCAACCCCAGTCACCTGGGCCTTGGCTAGGGTATCCATACTACTTATAGCAGTCTCTAAGATGGTAAGCCTAATCTCAACTTTCTTTATGCTCTCACTAATAGGCAGGAGCAGGGACCTAAGTAAGAATTCCAAGTTCCCTAGCGAAGTAACGGGAGGTAATGCATTCTGTAGTGGGTCCCCAGGAGTATTTAGAGATATCAATATAGGACTAGCTATGTTGTGTTAGAGGAGACTCAGAAGGTATATCTGTAGGCAAACCCTTAGGTTTGGACATGAAGCCCTCACACACCAACCTAGTTGGTGTCATGCTTCATCATCGGGCCCACCACAGTGACACCGAATGTGTCCCGGGTGTGCTGCGACTCCAGATTACTGAGGAGCAGGTATTCTTACTGAGTGTGCAGTGCTGGTGAGAATGGAGGTGAAAGGTTTAAAAGCTATCCAGGAGGTCCCAGTTCCCGAGGGTAAAGGTAAATTTTAATACCTGGGCCCCTGTTAGCAAGATAAAAAGGCTGTGGACGTTGTGGAGTATATTAGGGGCTCCTACGTCCTTGTGGTCTACATGTTTCAGCCAGGCCTTTTGATTAAAACTGGCTTTCCTCAGGACCAAATGAGTATGTGTGAGTGAAAATAAACTATATTAAGTGAAAGTGTATGGTAAAAAAGTGTTGCACTCGCTAAGGTGCCGTACGTGTAAGAGGGGGATTCCCTCTGCTTTACTGTACATAAAACACAAAACAGTACAGACATACAAAGAGAGTCATTGAGAATGGTATTCACCAAAACACAACAATTGCCGGCTTCTGGTGTGCGTGAGCGACCTAGAGCGGCAAAGAACTTAGCCATGAGTGTGCCATGGCTATAGTGAACTATGGCGGTAAATTATTAAACGCAGTGGCAGTGGTGGGCTACACAGCGAAACAGGCATAGCGTGAGGTACAGGTAAGTGTAGTGCATAATTCCTCACACTTGCTACTTGCTGTTAAAGCCTCATGGGTCACTTGGCAGGGAGGGAAAGGAGACCCTAAACATTTGTAGAGGATTACAGTTAAGATATCACCTGTGGAGAGAAATTGTTGCTTACCCAGAGCGTTTGTGCAGAGATCAAGCTTACTCACGGTATTTCCGATCAGCGGTTCCTGCGACCTATCGTCCTGCTCCAGTGTCCCGAGTGAGCTTTGCCAGAGTCAGGTAAGGGCTTAAATAGCCGGTTTGATTGTTATCACCTGGAGAGGGGAGAGGGCGCGGTCGCGTTTTCTGTTTAGGGCGCAGGCGCTGGGAGCTAGCGGTTTTCACCTAGCGCATGCGCAATGTGAGGTTTCCAGCGCATGCGCGGTAGAGGTGAATACGAGCGCTATGCAGTCGCGCATGCGCCATGGTACTGGGTTGGCAATGGTAGTGGCAAGTGCGCGCGGGTCCGTGCGCAACTGAAGGAAAAAGAAAGGAATAAAGTAAAAGGCCCAAGTGGGTCCCTTATTATTTAAAAAGCAACAACAGGGATTACAAGGTATATATAGGTCAAGGAGGCAATTACAGAGTAGGGACAGACCACGAGTCTGAGCGCAGACAGGGATACTGACCAATATCTTACATATGTGTTTTTTATCTCGCCAGAGCATTCCACGGGATGGAATCATTGAGCCCCTCTATATGGGTAGAAAGGCGATAAATCCAGCGTTGCTCTTTGGTGAGCAGGATCTTCTCATCACAACTTGAAAGTGCGAATTGTTCGATCACCGTCCAGGTGAAATCATTCGGGGTGTGATTTTGCACGATGAAATGCTGGGTCAGTTTGCTGATGTTTTTACCACAGCGCATGGTGCTTCTGTGTTCAGTCATCCTAGTTCTGACCTTCCTAGTCGTCATGCCTACGTATCTCAAGCCACAGCGACAGGTGATTAGGTATACTAGGTTAGATGAATTACAGTTTGTGAATTGTCGTTGTGTCCAGGTTTTCCCAACTTCCAACGACAATGTCTTTGAAGGGGTAGTCAGGTGGCAGACGCTACAGTTGTAACACGGTTGGTGGCCTATTAGTTCTGGTAGGCCCCAGGTGTTTAAAATTGTCTGGCTGGTTTGGTGTGTTTTTCTGGGTCTCGTAGTGACCAGCTGATCCTTCAAATTTTGTGCCCTTTTGTATGCGAAGCGTGGGAGGTCCCAGTTCCTCGTGCCTGAATTGATGATTTTCCAATTTTTGCGAATTATACTGGAGACCTGATTGGAGGCGGTGTTATAGGTGGTCACACACGTCATGGTTGGTGTTTCTGGTGGTCTGACCACGGCCTCCAGAAGGGCCTCCCTATTCTGATTGCGTGCTCGTTTACAGGATTTTGTGATGATTCTGGACGGGTAGCCACGATCTTCCAACTTGTGGACCAAGGCTTTGGACTGGTGTTTGAAGTCATGGAGGTTGCTGCAGTTCCGGCGAATACGGAGGAACTGACCAAATGGCAGATTCTCCCTCAAAGGTCTGGGGTGGAAACTGTCAAAACGCAACAACGAGTTCCTGGAAGTTGGTTTGTAATGAGTCGTTGTGGTCAGACCCCCCTGATCAGCTTTTATGTTGAGGTCCAGGAACGCCAGTTCAGTAGAACTGCTGGTGCAGGTGAACTTCAGAAAGGGATCAAGGCTATTGATCCAGGTGAGAAAATCTCTCAATGTCTCCTCATTGCCTTCCCAGATAATGAGGATATCGTCAATGTATCGACGCCAGATTGTTATATTTGCTGAGTAGGGGTTCGTGGGGGCTTCGATGTTTGTCTGCTCAAAGTGGTGGACGTATAGCCCCGCCACGCTCGGCGCAAAGACACTGCCCATCGAGGTACCATTCGTTTGTAAGAAGAATGTGTCCTCGTATTGGAAATAATTCTCTTTTAATGCCAACGTGGCGCAATCCAAGATGAAATGACGGGGTGTGCGATATTGCCAGTCAATCTCCATCAAGACATCATGGAGTACCTTCAGTGTGGCATCCTGAGGGAGGCTCGTATATAAGCTCTCCACGTCTAATCCCACCAGGAGGTGCTTGTCACTATCGAAACTGACATCCTTAATGATGTTAAGGAGGTGCTTCGTGTCTTTGACGTAGGATGGAGTTTTTTGAACCAATGGGTTGAGGTAGTGATCACAGAACCGCGATAGCGGTTCTAGGAGGGACTTTATCCCAGACACTATGGGTCTGCCCGGTGGTGGGGTGACCCCTTTGTGCACCTTGGGCATGATGTAAAAGTAAGGTACTTTTGCATCACGTGTGTTAAGATATTCAGCTTCTTGTTTTGAGATGTATTCCGCGTCAGAAGCCTCCTGTACTAGTTCTGTGATCTTTTTCTGTAGATCTTTGGATGGGTCTCTCAGTAATTTCCTATAGTTACGAGTGTCACTTAATAGCCTGCGGCATTCGGTGTCGTAGTCGATCTTGTTCATGATGACTATCCCTCCACCTTTATCTGCTGGTTTGATGATGCGGGTAGGGTCATTTTGGAGTTTTTTGATGATTTCCCTATCCTGAAATGACAGATTGTTGAAATGGTTTTGGGGTTGTAATTTCTCAACTTCTGAGTATACTGCCAATTCGAAAGTACTGATCTCTACTGGCACGGTAGCCGGTGGTGGAGTGAAGTTGGATTTAAGTTTCAGCCCTGTTTCATTGGTGTTTTCTGAGTCAAGGGGTTTCTCCTTGTTTTCGAAAAACGCTTTTAGCTTGAGTTTTCTAAAAAACTCGGCCAGCTCGACATGGAGTTTGAAAGTATCTAGTCTGATGGTCGGGACAAATGACAGTCCTTTATTCAGGACATTGGTTTCTTCATTGGTGAGGGGTACGTCGGCGAGGTTGAATACCAGGGTGCCGGTATTGGTTGGTTCAGCTACTTGCTGGGGCCCGCTTGCTCTTTGGCTTTGTTCCTGGTGTTGGCACTGACCGGGTCCTCTTCTGTGGACCACTGTGCTGGTTGAGGCGCCCACTGTACTTGCTGTGGTGGATTCCTTCTCTTGCCGCGGGGTCTGTGGCCTTGGCCTAAAAAAGGATACCGCTGATTTGGGTTGTTCTGGTAGTATGGTACCTGGCCAGGCGGAAATAAAGGTGGATATCCATAATATGGAGGCATTGGGCCGAATGGCGGAGGCCCGAAGTTTTGGAATTGCGGGGGGCCTTGCCATAGTTGTGCTTGTTGTTTTCCTCCACGGCCTCTCCCTCTGGCTTTGTAGGATCCATTACTGGAGCCGCTAGAGATTGAACTAGTATCACCTGAGCTGTCCGTGTTCTGGCCTCTTGTGGGTGCAGTATACGTGTCGTCAGCATAGGGATAGGTTTTTAGATAGCTAAAGTTTTTTAGATCCTTTTCGAATTTCTTTATCTTGGTTTGGGTTAGGTATTCTTTATAATCGTTCATCTCCCGATTTTGATCTTCCAATTTCTTCTTGTATCCTGTCAGAGTGGTTTTGAAATGGGTCTCAGTCGCCTGGATCTCTATCATCACTGCGTCTGAAAGGCGTTTGGCAGTTTTTATTATCAAGATGAGCCAGTCCCTGGTGCAATGCCAGGCTATCTGAGCCCAGTCTTTCCTGAAGGTGACATCGTCAAGGAATATTCTAGGAGCGTTAGTGACCAGTAAGCCTTTAGGCGCTGTGTTGGTCCTCAGGTATTGTGCGAGGATAACGCCATGCAAAATAGTGCGTATCCTGTTACGCTTTTTCTCAGTGAGAGTGTCCCAATCTGTAGTTTGCGCTACTGTTGTTGCTGTGTTAAAATCTGCCAAGAGTGTGGGGTCATCGAGGATCTCAGTGACGTCATCCTCGGTGAATGTTAGGCCTGTGTTTTGTGCCATCTTGCATCAGTTAGGTATCTCTCGCAGCTGCGCGCTGCCAATTATCAGCAAATCAAAAAGGAGAGAGAGGACTAGGTAAGCCAGTCCGGGTCCCCTGGTTATATGTAGAGATATCAATATAGGACTAGCTATGTTGTGTTAGAGGAGACTCAGAAGGTATATCTGTAGGCAAACCCTTAGGTTTGGACATGAAGCCCTCACACACCAACCTAGTTGGTGTCATGCTTCATCATCGGGCCCACCACAGTGACACCGAATGTGTCCCGGGTGTGCTGCGACTCCAGATTACTGAGGAGCAGGTATTCTTACTGAGTGTGCAGTGCTGGTGAGAATGGAGGTGAAAGGTTTAAAAGCTATCCAGGAGGTCCCAGTTCCCGAGGGTAAAGGTAAATTTTAATACCTGGGCCCCTGTTAGCAAGATAAAAAGGCTGTGGACGTTGTGGAGTATATTAGGGGCTCCTACGTCCTTGTGGTCTACATGTTTCAGCCAGGCCTTTTGATTAAAACTGGCTTTCCTCAGGACCAAATGAGTATGTGTGAGTGAAAATAAACTATATTAAGTGAAAGTGTATGGTAAAAAAGTGTTGCACTCGCTAAGGTGCCGTACGTGTAAGAGGGGGATTCCCTCTGCTTTACTGTACATAAAACACAAAACAGTACAGACATACAAAGAGAGTCATTGAGAATGGTATTCACCAAAACACAACAATTGCCGGCTTCTGGTGTGCGTGAGCGACCTAGAGCGGCAAAGAACTTAGCCATGAGTGTGCCATGGCTATAGTGAACTATGGCGGTAAATTATTAAACGCAGTGGCAGTGGTGGGCTACACAGCGAAACAGGCATAGCGTGAGGTACAGGTAAGTGTAGTGCATAATTCCTCACACTTGCTACTTGCTGTTAAAGCCTCATGGGTCACTTGGCAGGGAGGGAAAGGAGACCCTAAACATTTGTAGAGGATTACAGTTAAGATATCACCTGTGGAGAGAAATTGTTGCTTACCCAGAGCGTTTGTGCAGAGATCAAGCTTACTCACGGTATTTCCGATCAGCGGTTCCTGCGACCTATCGTCCTGCTCCAGTGTCCCGAGTGAGCTTTGCCAGAGTCAGGTAAGGGCTTAAATAGCCGGTTTGATTGTTATCACCTGGAGAGGGGAGAGGGCGCGGTCGCGTTTTCTGTTTAGGGCGCAGGCGCTGGGAGCTAGCGGTTTTCACCTAGCGCATGCGCAATGTGAGGTTTCCAGCGCATGCGCGGTAGAGGTGAATACGAGCGCTATGCAGTCGCGCATGCGCCATGGTACTGGGTTGGCAATGGTAGTGGCAAGTGCGCGCGGGTCCGTGCGCAACTGAAGGAAAAAGAAAGGAATAAAGTAAAAGGCCCAAGTGGGTCCCTTATTATTTAAAAAGCAACAACAGGGATTACAAGGTATATATAGGTCAAGGAGGCAATTACAGAGTAGGGACAGACCACGAGTCTGAGCGCAGACAGGGATACTGACCAATATCTTACATATGTGTTTTTTATCTCGCCAGAGCATTCCACGGGATGGAATCATTGAGCCCCTCTATATGGGTAGAAAGGCGATAAATCCAGCGTTGCTCTTTGGTGAGCAGGATCTTCTCATCACAACTTGAAAGTGCGAATTGTTCGATCACCGTCCAGGTGAAATCATTCGGGGTGTGATTTTGCACGATGAAATGCTGGGTCAGTTTGCTGATGTTTTTACCACAGCGCATGGTGCTTCTGTGTTCAGTCATCCTAGTTCTGACCTTCCTAGTCGTCATGCCTACGTATCTCAAGCCACAGCGACAGGTGATTAGGTATACTAGGTTAGATGAATTACAGTTTGTGAATTGTCGTTGTGTCCAGGTTTTCCCAACTTCCAACGACAATGTCTTTGAAGGGGTAGTCAGGTGGCAGACGCTACAGTTGTAACACGGTTGGTGGCCTATTAGTTCTGGTAGGCCCCAGGTGTTTAAAATTGTCTGGCTGGTTTGGTGTGTTTTTCTGGGTCTCGTAGTGACCAGCTGATCCTTCAAATTTTGTGCCCTTTTGTATGCGAAGCGTGGGAGGTCCCAGTTCCTCGTGCCTGAATTGATGATTTTCCAATTTTTGCGAATTATACTGGAGACCTGATTGGAGGCGGTGTTATAGGTGGTCACACACGTCATGGTTGGTGTTTCTGGTGGTCTGACCACGGCCTCCAGAAGGGCCTCCCTATTCTGATTGCGTGCTCGTTTACAGGATTTTGTGATGATTCTGGACGGGTAGCCACGATCTTCCAACTTGTGGACCAAGGCTTTGGACTGGTGTTTGAAGTCATGGAGGTTGCTGCAGTTCCGGCGAATACGGAGGAACTGACCAAATGGCAGATTCTCCCTCAAAGGTCTGGGGTGGAAACTGTCAAAACGCAACAACGAGTTCCTGGAAGTTGGTTTGTAATGAGTCGTTGTGGTCAGACCCCCCTGATCAGCTTTTATGTTGAGGTCCAGGAACGCCAGTTCAGTAGAACTGCTGGTGCAGGTGAACTTCAGAAAGGGATCAAGGCTATTGATCCAGGTGAGAAAATCTCTCAATGTCTCCTCATTGCCTTCCCAGATAATGAGGATATCGTCAATGTATCGACGCCAGATTGTTATATTTGCTGAGTAGGGGTTCGTGGGGGCTTCGATGTTTGTCTGCTCAAAGTGGTGGACGTATAGCCCCGCCACGCTCGGCGCAAAGACACTGCCCATCGAGGTACCATTCGTTTGTAAGAAGAATGTGTCCTCGTATTGGAAATAATTCTCTTTTAATGCCAACGTGGCGCAATCCAAGATGAAATGACGGGGTGTGCGATATTGCCAGTCAATCTCCATCAAGACATCATGGAGTACCTTCAGTGTGGCATCCTGAGGGAGGCTCGTATATAAGCTCTCCACGTCTAATCCCACCAGGAGGTGCTTGTCACTATCGAAACTGACATCCTTAATGATGTTAAGGAGGTGCTTCGTGTCTTTGACGTAGGATGGAGTTTTTTGAACCAATGGGTTGAGGTAGTGATCACAGAACCGCGATAGCGGTTCTAGGAGGGACTTTATCCCAGACACTATGGGTCTGCCCGGTGGTGGGGTGACCCCTTTGTGCACCTTGGGCATGATGTAAAAGTAAGGTACTTTTGCATCACGTGTGTTAAGATATTCAGCTTCTTGTTTTGAGATGTATTCCGCGTCAGAAGCCTCCTGTACTAGTTCTGTGATCTTTTTCTGTAGATCTTTGGATGGGTCTCTCAGTAATTTCCTATAGTTACGAGTGTCACTTAATAGCCTGCGGCATTCGGTGTCGTAGTCGATCTTGTTCATGATGACTATCCCTCCACCTTTATCTGCTGGTTTGATGATGCGGGTAGGGTCATTTTGGAGTTTTTTGATGATTTCCCTATCCTGAAATGACAGATTGTTGAAATGGTTTTGGGGTTGTAATTTCTCAACTTCTGAGTATACTGCCAATTCGAAAGTACTGATCTCTACTGGCACGGTAGCCGGTGGTGGAGTGAAGTTGGATTTAAGTTTCAGCCCTGTTTCATTGGTGTTTTCTGAGTCAAGGGGTTTCTCCTTGTTTTCGAAAAACGCTTTTAGCTTGAGTTTTCTAAAAAACTCGGCCAGCTCGACATGGAGTTTGAAAGTATCTAGTCTGATGGTCGGGACAAATGACAGTCCTTTATTCAGGACATTGGTTTCTTCATTGGTGAGGGGTACGTCGGCGAGGTTGAATACCAGGGTGCCGGTATTGGTTGGTTCAGCTACTTGCTGGGGCCCGCTTGCTCTTTGGCTTTGTTCCTGGTGTTGGCACTGACCGGGTCCTCTTCTGTGGACCACTGTGCTGGTTGAGGCGCCCACTGTACTTGGAGTATTGTCATGGTCTGTGGTGTTGGTACCCATGACAGATGGAGCCACTACTAGCAGTAGAGGCAAAGTTGGATGAGATTCTGGCACCGCCACTGTTACCATGTCAGGGATGGCAGGAGGCTTTGAAGCTTTGCCGAAATCGGAGTGGGGGATTTTGGCTTTACCCTGCCCTCCCCTCAACTTCCTTCTTTTCTTACTTGGAGGTGGGCCATGCATCTCTACCACAACTACATGTTTCGGCTTCATCTTACTTGGCTTTACTGCAGTGGGGATCTGGGTGGTTAGATCCACAGCCGTACAACTGAGGCTGGGGAGGGGGGAGACACTTACAACCTGGTCGGGAGGCAAACTGGGATTGGGAGTACAGTCCCGCAATAAAAGAGGGACTCCATCCTGAGATAATGGATCCTCGCTAATGTTTGGTGAGCCTCCCTCCTGGGCGACAAGATGAAGAGTGGTGTCGGTAAGAGGCCTGCTTTACATGTTTTCAATAGATCTGCCCTACGCTCAGCCAAGGAAGTTTCCTTATCACCATCACCCGGGGCCCTGGAAAAATAATTGTCCAGAGTCCTTTTTCCTGCTCCCGCCACCTTCCCAGTGATTCCCTCCACAACCGGCGATGCCATGTCCGTTGCCTGTATCAAGGTCCACAGTTCCAGTACAATGCAGGCATAAGAGAGTAGGCCCAGCCCAGCCTACACTGGCCTACGAGGGCCTCAGAGGGCCCGCCCTTTGTCCGGGCTTCGTCCCGTGCCTCGTCCCGCACGCGTCCCGCTACGCGGTCAGCCTAGTTTATTCTTATAGCCCTCAGCGATCAAGGGGGCGTGGCCGCTGCGGGAAGAGGCTACAGCTGACTCCAAAGCCTCGCAGTCCCGCAGCGGTGAGACGGCAATCAGCGGCACTCTGGGATAACGAGTGCGACGCTTGTGGCGTCCTAGCAAAGCCCCAGTTACAGCCAGGCAAATGGTTTCCTCGTCTCCGCTATTCCCAACAGCAAGATCCGGTACAAGAAGGTCAGTGAGTGGCACCCGCTTCACGGGTGCCGCGAAAAGTTATAGGCTCAGCAGATGAGGGGGCGTGGCCACTGCGGTAAGAGGCTACAGCTGACTCCAAAGCCTCGCAGTCCCGCAGCGGTGAGACGGCAATCAGCGGCACTCTGGGATAACGAGTGCGACGCTTGTGGCGTCCTAGCAAAGCCCCAGTTACAGCCAGGCAAATGGTTTCCTCGTCTCCGCTATTCCCAACAGCAAGATCCGGTACAAGAAGGTCAGTGAGTGGCACCCGCGAAGCGGGTGCCGCGAAAAGGTATGGGCTCAGCAGATGAGGGGGCATGGCCGCTGCGGGAAGAGGATACAGCTGACTCCAAAGCCTTGCAGTCTTGCAGCGGTGAGACGGCAATCAGCGGCACTCTGGGATAACGAGTGCAATGCTTGTGGCGTCCTAGCAAAGCCCCAGTTACAGCCAGGCAAATGGTTTCCTCGTCTCCGCTATTCCCAACAGCAAGATCCGGTACAAGAAGGTCAGTGAGTGTGTGTTTGTAAACATTGCAATATATATATATATATATATATATGAGGTACGTGAAGCTCCTAAAGTTAACCTGTGCAGCGGATAGAGCCACTCGAGAAAACAGGAACCAGCGAGACCCAAAGATGGTGCAATTTTTCTTTATTGATTTTTAGCCCAGCACCAGTCCGCCATGACGCGTTTCGGCTAAAGATAGCCTTGATCAGATGACATCGTCATGAGGGCTGACCACCCATTTAAAGTGCAAAGTGCCATCACATGTCATAGACACTGACAAAATACTATTAATGTTTCCATGATGTTGCAACTTACTACATTGCGGCTTAAATGCCGATATTGCACACATTGTCAAAGAATTGATCACAGATAGTGTAAAATTGCAGTAAAATACATTAAACATTGGAAAAGAAGGAACCTCAGATAATCAAATGCATAATAAAAGTACATGGCAACGGCTAAGAAAAACTTTTAAAATTATATAAAAGTTAAGAGCCGAATAAATAATTATATAAAATTGTTATATAATCATTAAAATACCTTAAAACCACTGTTAACAAGTGCAATTGGAATGTGCAAAATGCTCTAATCGTCATTCCCCGTTGTCATGGAGTCAAACAATTTACAATGATGCCCAAGTGGGCCAATGCATGGAACCTGAGGTAGAAACTGCAATTGTGCAAATACGCTATTAGTGCAAAACAATTGTGATGGCAATAAAGTGCTAACAAAACAACAATGGGAGAGGTAGGGAGATTCAAGGACACTCTCTCAGTCCCCGGTTAGATGCAAGTAAACAAAAAAAGAGAGGTCAAATCAGTCTCAGAACTGCCACAGAGATGGAGCGAGATAGATAAGGATCACACACTCACTTTGGGTGGATAGGAAGGCCCTCACACACCGACCTAGTCAGTGTCATGCTTCATCACTGGGCCCCACCAAAGAGGCCGAGTGCCTCTTTGGTGTGCTGCGACGCCAGAAAGACTGCGGAGCTGGTTGTGTGAAGAGGGGCGTGTTGTGAGGGTAAAAATTAAAAGTGCCTAAAAGGGTATCAGTAAAATGAAGTTTAATGAGTGATCCCTAAGACATGGATAAAGAGTATTATGTGTCTGAATTTAGTTGCCAAGGTTTAGGATTGGTTAGATTCAGAGAAAATGCATTAAGTCAGTCAATATGTTTCTGCCATATGGGTGGTTTCAATTTACCAAGGCATTCATCAGGACTAAACCACGGCGGAATGGACTCTCTAATCGTCCACCCTGACCTGGGGGCGTGAAAGTGAAAATTATAAAAAGGTGAAAAAAGTGCTTTATAAAAAATGGAAGAGCGGGTCGCTCATTCCAAAAACGCTCCAAAATCAGGAGTATCTCAGCACCTGTGAAGTGAAGTACACAAACAAACACAAACAGACATCAACACAATTAATTAATATATGCCATTGCGTTTGGTCGTAGTGCTCCTTAGTTTGTGGCATAAGTTGTGTTCCCAAAGTAGACACTAGTTTTAACACCATCCACGTAACCCTATGGGGATGATATCGGTAACTCTGGGAAGTGAAGTGATAAGGGTGTCTTTAAAAACTCAATTGGTGGAAGGAAAGGTTAAAAACACAATATATGTACTCCTTATGAAGGGATCAATGGACCAAAGGTCTGTGACCCCCTAAGATGGTAACTTAGATTTATATCTCACTTTAAAAATGGGCGCTACTTGCACCATGGGTCTCGGGAGGGGGGTTGGAGCGTGCCTGGCACATCCTGTAAAAGAAAGAGGTTAGCTTCAGATCCCCGTTGCACGGGTAGCACTTAGCTCGGTTTTGTAGAATAACAGCGATCTTGTAGTCCGGGTGCACTCACGCCCTCAACGCTCTCAGCCCGCTAGAAACCTGTGTTCAGCCTCAGAACCGGACCCCGACGATGGAGAGCGGGGCCGGTGTCTGAGTATTAAAGCAATCGGGCTGCACGTCGCGTTCTTCCGGGTGGGCGTGTCTAGCCAGAACGAGGCTTGGGACGCGCCCACCCAGTGTGGAAGGGGCGTGGCCAGGATCCAAGTCGAGGCTTGGAAGCGTAACCCAATAGAAAGCCTGACCGGCCTCTGTGCCGATTCTAAGGCTTAGTTCATGGGTCGTTTGTGACAACATTCAAGTAAAATTAGGTATTTCTTTGATTGCAGAAAAGAGATCATCTGTGATAGTTTGCAGACAGTGCATAGAAGTAGTAGAATGCACTATGGTGGTTGGAATGGTATACATAAACACTGATGTATTGACGGTGAGGGGTGCAGAAACAAGTCAGCCTGTTGCCTAATGGAATTCAGTTAAGGGCAGCAGGTTACCTTATGGGTTTATACTGAAAGTAGCAGGGTGCCTAGAAGAGGATATTACTGATAAGGGGCACAAAGAGGTACCAATCCAAATAGCATACATCCAAGTGGCCTTGACCTTACAGAGATAGGTTAATCATGTTGTCTTATGGGTTCAAAGATATCCTGCTCAAGATAGCACAGTGTTCCACGGGATGTCATCGTTGAGGCCGTTGGTATTAGTGCCTAGACGATACACCCAGCGCTGCTCTTTTTCAAAGAGTCTGCTTGTAATATTTGTTGTGCCATTGATTGCTTCGATGACAGTCCACCTCATATCATTGGGTGTATGGTTCCTTTCCAAAAAATGGCGGCTCAGCTTGGTTGTTACTTTTTTGCACCTGACATTGCTCCGATGTTCGCAGATGCGCTGTTTGACCCTGCGTGTGGTCATGCCAACATAGCGAAGCTGGCAGGGGCAGGTAATCAGATACACCACATTCATTGAGTTGCAGTTTGTGTGTTCTCTCTGTGTCCAAACCTTGCCTGCTTCCAGCGATAGTGTTTTTGTTGCTTCTGTTAGATGGCAGACACTGCAGTCAGAGCAGGGGTAGTGCCCGGTAATTCTTGGTAAACCCCATGCTGCAGTTATTGTGGGCAAACTGTCAGGAGGCTTTTCTTTTGGGCAAGTGTGGACCAGGGCATCTTTCAGACTCCGTCCTTTTTTGAAAGAGAAGAGCGGTTTCTCCCAGTTCTCTTTACAGGATGTTATAATATTCCAATGTTTATTGATAGTTTTTTTCATTAGATTGGACAGACTGTTATATGTGGTTACACATGTAAGTGGTATTGAGTCAGGGTTATTGATCTTTTCTTCCAAGAGTGCCTCTCTTGGCTGGTTTCTTGCTCTTTTGAAACCCTTGTTTAGGATAGGTGCTGGGTAGCCTCTATCTCTAAGTTTTTCTGTAAGACAGTAAGACTGTTCTTTGAAATCAGAAAGAGTGCTGAATTTCTCCTTAGTCTGAGATATTGCCCATAAGGGAGATTCTCTTTGAGTGGGCGCGGATGAAAACTGCTAAATTCAAGAAGATTGTTTTTAGCTATAGGCTTATGGTGGGTTTTAGTTGTAAGCCCAGTTCCATTTACAGAGATAACCACATCGAGGAAGACAATATCTGTTTTACTTATGGTATTGGTGAATCTTAGGTTATGGTCTAGAGTATTGATCCAAACCAGAAAAGTTTCAAGCTCACTGTCACTACCTGTCCAAAGGAGCAGAATGTCGTCTATATAACGCTTCCATAAAAGCGTAGACGATGAAAAAGCTGCGGTTGGTGGCAGAATGTATTTGGCCTCAAAATCCGCCACATACAACCCGGCCACACTAGGAGCAAAAGTACTGCCCATCGAAGTTCCTGAGCACTGCAGGAATAGTTTGTCTTTAAAAGAGAAGAAGTTCTCTTTTAGGGCTATGGTGGCACACTCAATGATAAAGGCCTTTGGTGTCTGGTAATCCCATTCGATGGAGTCTAGTGATTTTCCCAGGACTTCAATGGTATCGTCCTGTGGGATGCTCGTGTAGAGGCTTTCTACATCGAGGGTCACTAGAGTGACTGAGTTTTCTGTGAACATGACCTCTGTTAGTAGTTTTAGGAGGCTCTTGGTATCTTTGAGGTAAGTGGGAGTTGATTGTACTATCGGTTTTAGAAAATAGTCACAAAACTGTGACAAAGGCTCCAAGAGAGAGCCAATCCCTGACACGATGGGACGTCCGGGAGGTGGCAAGCGGTTTTTGTGCATCTTGGGCAATGTATAGAAGTATGGTATGACATTGCTAGTGTTGTTCAGGAAGTCCGCTTTGTTTTTAGACAGATGACCACGTTCCTCTGCATGTCTAACCAAGGTCGTGATCTTGTTGGTAAGGTCTGCTGTAGGGTCTGTTGTGAGTGGGGTATATTTTCTAATATCCCCAAGCAGGTCATTACAAGTCTTCTCGTAGTCTCTAGTATTTTGAATAACAATCCCTCCACCTTTGTCTGCCAGCTTTATGGTTATTGAGGTGTCTTTCTGCAGCATTTGTAGCGCTTGGTATTCAGCAGTGCTGAAATTCCCAAAAGTCTTGGGGTTATGGCACATTTCCAAGTCTTTAAATACGGCCTGCTCAAAGGCGGTGATGGCCGCAGGGACAGTGTGTGGGGGAGGGGTAAAGGTGGAACTCGGTCTTAGTCCCGTGTCACCTTTCCTGGTTGCTTCATTTGGGTCTATTTTACCTTCAAAGAATGCTTTTAATTTTAGTTTTCGCCTTTGAGCAGGCCGTATTTAAAGACTTGGAAACGTGCCATAACCCCAAGACTTTTGGGAATTTCAGCACTGCTGAATACCAAGCGCTACAAGCATTCACTGCTCGCAGCCACCCCCCAGAGGAGCCCCAATTGCCTTCCACAACCCTGATTGACTCAGGCGCTGAAAATCCCGCCCGCTGATCAGATACAATCAACGATCAGTTCTCGACTTTTGAGCGACCGCTTGGACTCCGGCTACCCACGCCTTCTGACCTGGGTACCACTCACTGGTTCCATCGACAACCCTGTCCTCATGACGATCCCGACTAAAGGGGATCGAAACGCCGTCGACTTCACAGCTGGAATTATATGACGCATTTCACGTTTTGTGCTCCTGTTCAAATTTTGACAAATCTTAATTCAAAGTGATTACAACTTGTTTTGTGGAGCTATTGTTTGATGTAAATATTTCATTCCATGCGTCAATCACGCTGTTCACTTTAGCACTTGCACCTTCACCATCACTAATTGTATATAGCACCTTGCACCAAGTGCCACTGGGTTGTCACATGATCTGCTCTGTACAGTGCTGTTTTAACTGTATTGCCATGTGAAAGACCATTCCCTTCTGTCTCTTGGTGAATAATACTGCCTTTTTTCAAAAAAACTCAAATGACTCCTTGGTTTCTTCCTTTGTGTAATGCATATTGCATACATTATTGAAACTGTCTTTTCATGATACCTGTTGGGAATTGTTTTTGCTTACACGACACACCCATCCCAACGAGGTTTATGGGTTCTCTCCTGTTGTTCTTATACATACGTGTATCGTCTAGGCACTAATACCAACGGCCTCAACGATGACATCCCGTGGAACACTGTGCTATCTTGAGCAGGATATCTTTGAACCCATAAGACAACATGATTAACCTATCTCTGTAAGGTCAAGGCCACTTGGATGTATGCTATTTGGATTGGTACCTCTTTGTGCCCCTTATCAGTAATATCCTCTTCTAGGCACCCTGCTACTTTCAGCATAAACCCATAAGGTAACCTGCTGCCCTTAACTGAATTCCATTAGGCAACAGGCTGACTTGTTTCTGCACCCCTCACCGTCAATACACCAGTGTTTATGTATACCATTCCAACCACCATAGTGCATTCTACTACTTCTATGCACTGTCTGCAAACTATCACAGATTATCTCTTTTCTGCAATCAAAGAAATACCTAATTTTACTTGAATGTTGTCACAAACGACCCATGAACTAAGCCTTAGAATCGGCACAGAGGCCGGTCAGGCTTTCTATTGGGTTACGCTTCCAAGCCTCGACTTGGATCCTGGCCGCGCCCCTTCCACACTGGGTGGGCGCGTCCCAAGCCTCGTTCTGGCTAGACACGCCCACCCGAAAGAACGCGACGTGCAGCCCGATTGCTTTAATACTCAGACACCGGCCCCACTCTCCATCGTCGGGGTCCGGTTCTGAGGCTGAACACAGGTTTCTAGCGGGCTGAGAGCGTTGAGGGCGTGAGTGCACCCGGACTACAAGATCGCTGTTATTCTACAAAACCGAGCTAAGTGCTACCCGTGCAACGGGGATCTAAAGCTAACCTCTTTCTTTTACAGGATGTGCCAGGCACGCTCCAACCCCCCTCCCGAGACCCATGGTGCAAGTAGCGCCCGTTTTTAAAGTGAGATATAAATCTAAGTTACCATCTTAGGGGTCACAGACCTTTGGTCCATTGATCCCTTCATAAGGAGTACATATATTGTGTTTTTAACCTTTCCTTCCACCAATTGAGTTTTTAAAGACACCCTTATCACTTCACTTCCCAGAGTTACCGATATCATCCCCATAGGGTTACGTGGATGGTGTTAAAACTAGTGTCTACTTTGGGAACACAACTTATGCCACAAACTAAGGAGCACTACGACCAAACGCAATGGCATATATTAATTAATTGTGTTGATGTCTGTTTGTGTTTGTTTGTGTACTTCACTTCACAGGTGCTGAGATACTCTTGATTTTGGAGCATTTTTGGAATGAGCGACCCGCTCTTCCATTTTTTCTAAAGCACTTTTTTCACCTTTTTATAATTTTCACTTTCACGCCCCCAGGTCAGGGTGGACGATTAGAGAGTCCATACCGCCGGGGTTTAGTCCTGATGAATGCCTTGGTAAATTGAAACCACCCATATGGCAGAAACATGTTGACTGACTTAATGTATTTTCTCTGAATCTAACCAATCCTAAACCTTGGCAACTAAATTCAGACACATAATACTCTTTATCCGTGTCTTAGGGATCACTCATTAAACTTCTTTTTACTGATACCCTTTTAGGCATTTTTAATTTTTACCCTCACAACACGCCCCTCTTCACACAACCAGCTCCGCAGTCTTTCTGGCATCGCAGCACACCAAAGAGGCACTCGGTCTCTTTGGTGGGGCCCAGCGATGAAGCATGACACTGGCAATAAAGTGCTACCAAAATAGTGAAAGTGTTTGTTGAATTAAATCAAAATAAACAAAAAGGTCATGGAGGGTACAGGGATCATGTTTACGATATTGAAGTTATAATCCACAGTTCACATTTACTGAATTCCTAGAGTTCTAGTTAACAGACTTAGTTACATGATTAAAACACAGAAGGTGCATAATGCAGGTACTATACGGCATCAGGGTACTATAGATAGGTGTGGCAGTCCTCCCCAATATTGAGGCCTTGCGGTGCCTTGATGTCAAGTGATATATATATATACGTGTGTGTGTGTCAACAATCTAATTTCACATATATATATATATATATATATATATATATATATATATATATATATATATATATATATATATATACTACTATTATAAAGAGAGAACACAAAACTTTTGGCAAGGTAAACTCAAGAACCACAGCGCCAATCCACACACCCAATACATTGTTGTAATTCTCAGGGTGTGCAGATGGACATAGGCTATAGAAAATAAAAAAAACATACATTTAAAAATATAACTTAAAAAAAAAGTAGTGCCCTGAAAGTAGCGCTGTGCTGGCCGCAACGTAGCGCTGACCGCAACGTACGTGATGACGAGAAGGAGCGGCGGTGAAGTGAGGAGCGCGGGGAGGAGCAGCAGCTCAGGTGCGTCATGACGAGGAGGAGCGGCAGTGAAGTGAGGAGCGCGGGGAGGAGCGGCGGCTCAGGTAAGGCTCTGGGACACGGGAAATGTCGGGGCGGGAGGGAGCCGGTGCGGGAAGTTGGCCCTGAACAAATGCGGCTGAGGTAAGGCTCAGGTTCTGGGGGCAGCGTTTCAGGCTTGCGTGCATTCCCGCCCCGGCCCCCACCCGCCACGACATTGTCCGGGACACAGACAATGTCGTGGCGGGCGGGGGCTGGGGCGGGAGTGCACGCAAGCCTGAAATGCTGCCCCCAGACCCCTTCTGCCCCAGGCAAGGCTGGGGCGGGCTGCTAGTATATATATATATATACTCAGATTGAGAAACTTAACCTCGAATTAAATGCCATGGAACAACAGGAGGCGATAACTAAAGGGCGGGAAGATATTAAAAAACGTCTTGACAAATATGAGAAGACCATCAAAACCCGCAAAGCCTTCAAATTTGCTAGAGACAAGGCTGACTATGAGAATGGGAGAATTTTTACCTTCTCAAGGAAATTCGAATCTGCCAAAAGGCAAGCATTAACTTCATCTGTGCCAGTGTCAGCAACAACATCTCAAACTCCCCAAAACCAACAGGTGGGAGCCCCTGAAGGATCAGACACTGATATGAGTTCTATCTACAGTAGTGGGGGTTCCGATGATGAAACGAATGGGCAGCAACTTGGGGTTAGTAGCTTTACTCCATCTGAGGAATTGGTTTTTATGGTGGAAGATCGGCGAAACACCCTGAGGTCGAGAGGGACACAGCCAACAAGAGGAAGAGGCGAAACAAATCCCGTAAAGAGAGGAGGAAACGCCAACAATTACGGGAAAAAGAAAAGAGGAAGGGGGAATGCCCAAACGAAGTCATAAGCAGAATTATGAAATTACCCACCACATTATCGTGTGATGATATAACTGTGTCTACTGAATCTGAGACCAACGATAACAAACATGATAATAATGGAGAAATTGAAACAAATGAAAAAAACACAAATGAAAAAGAAAAATATATAAAAGAAAAAAACTCACAAGAAAAAGACAAAACTCCTATGAGTACCACTTTTCATCTATGTAACTCCGATGAAGAAAATACTGTGATCAATTTAACTGAACTCGATCTGAATGCAGCAGAAACTCAGCTTCTTTCGTTGGGTCTTTCCTATTGCCCTAATAATGGATTTAAGTATGTGCAAGCAAGAATTGACACTTTTAAATTCATAAGGAAACTAAAGCTTCTCAAATTTCATACTACCAGCAAGAAGAGTGAAAAAGCCAAAGCTATTTTGAATGAGTCTCAGAGTCATAAAAACTTTTCTATTGCAGACACTATGGCTCTAAAGACTGCTCATTCTCTTGCAAATGATGACAATGCCTCTAACAATACGCAGGATATATTAAGCTCTATGGGAATCAGTAGTGGCAGTGCTGGTAATAGTCCATTTTGCCCCAAATCTACGTTTGTTCCGGCGATGCCTCGGGATGCCATCAACATCTTTAACGATAGGGTCGTGGAAGACCTAAAGGAATTGAACAAAACTGTGGCTAAGAACAAAAAAAGTAGAAGCTTTAGAGATAAACAATATTCTTTGCTCATGCGAAAAATTAAATCCAAAGGCGATATTATTGTCAACAAAGCTGACAAAGGTGGAAATATCGTTTTGTGGCCACGTACTCTATATCTAGAGGAAGCGGAAAGACAATTAAGTGACCCGGCCTGCTATAGGAAGGCCTCATTCAATGAACTCAACAAAGTAAAATTACTTGTACATTCTAATTTGGCGTCTTGGAAGAGGGAAGGACTGATTAGTAAGAAAGAATTTGATTTCCTGAAAAAGGATTTCCCTATCACTCCTACTCTATATCTTTTACCAAAGATCCATAAAGGCACAACACCTATACCGGGGCGACCAATTATTTCCGCCCAAAATGGATTGTTGGAACCCCTCTCAAAATATGTTGATTTCTTTTTACATGAATATATGGAGGCCTTACCTAGTTACCTAAAAGACACTGGTGACTTTTTGATGAAATTGAAAGAAGTTGTGTGAAAACCTAATTATTTATTTCTAGTCATGGACATTACATCCTTGTATACCTCTATTAATCATGTTGATGGTTTAAATGCGATTGAATACTTTTTGTCTACAAGAGACATCAGGTATTATGAACATAGCAAAATGCTCATCAGTATGATTGACTTGTGTCTTAAAAATAACTTTTTTCTTTTCAATATTGAAATCTTCCAGCAGCTGCGTGTTGTCGCAATGGGTGCGTGCTTCTCCCCCAGCTACGCGTGTTTGCACGTGGGAGAAGCGCGTCCTAGGTGGGATCCGCGACTGTTTGGAGGAAGATGAAACAGGTATTGTGAAGATGTGGCGCTTCATTGACGATGTTTTCATAATTTGGCAAGGCTGTAAAACATCAGCCGAAGAATTTGTTAGTAACATCAATAACAATTCTTTAAATCTAGAATTTTCTGCCAACATTAACAATGTAAGTGTTAACTTCCTAGATGTGGAGGTTTACATTAGAGAGAACAAGATCATGACTAGAATGTATAGAAAGTCCACAGCTGGAAATTCCATTTTACATGCTCAGAGTAACCATCCACACCATCTTATCACAAGCATCCCGTATGGGGAGTTTTTAAAGATTAGACGCATATGTAACAATGAGATTGACCTCATGAATTGTCTGAATGGATCTTATCAGAGATTCTTACGTAGAGGCTATGATGTTAATAACCTCACCAACTCTCTTAAAAGGGCTTTATCCAATCAAACAGTGGCAATGGTAGAACAACCCACTATAGTAACATCAGAGGAGGTTGCTAGTACATCTGAGAAATCTACCATTCGCCTTATCACCACTTTCAACAATCAACATAAAAAGATGAGGCAAATCATTAAATCTAATTGGCCCATCTTAAAAACTGATATTGTTTTGGGCCCATTGTTGGAAGATATGCCCAACACCACTTTCCGCCGAGCACCCTCAATGAGGGATGCTCTAGTCAGAACTAGTCCTGAGACCATTATAAAACCCAATTGGTTCTCAAACAAAACAGGTTTTCGTAAGTGTAGTTCATGCCGGGCATGCAAATTTGGTGTGAACACCAGCGAATTTGTTGAGGGTTTGACGGATGCTGTGATCCCAATCAATAATTTGTATACTTGTAAAACTGACCATGCGGTCTATGTTTTAAAGTGTACGTGCGAGTTGCAATACGTTGGCAGCACAAAGTTGCAAGTATACAATCGGATTTTACAGCATCTCCGTGCCATCGTAAATTCTGACCCCAATTATCCAGTGGCACGCCATTTCAAGCTGGTGCACAATAACAATCTTAATGACTTGCAATATTTTGTCATTGACGCAGTCCCTCCAAATAAAAGAGGTGGAGACAGAGAGAAGAGACTTAGACACTTGGAAAGCCAATACATTTTGAGGTTAAACAGTAAGATCCCTAATGGCCTTAACATGGGAGAAGATCTTAATAACTTTTTGTAAATATTTTATTCCATCATATGCATGATTTTTTAAATGGATTTTATACCTATTTATATGGTTTTAATCTATTTTTCATGTGGAGGATGGTTTATGATTGAATACATTGTTCTACTCTGTGAATTAATTGTTAATGATGGATTTATATACACATTATCTATAATCCAGCTGTATTACTATGATTTTTAAGGTATGCCCGATTTCTTGCTGCTTATCTTTGATCAAATTTTTTCCCCCCATCCAGATAAATGTACTGCCGTATTTTGCACTTTTTTTGCACTTTGCACTTTATCACAATTGTTTACATCTTGCTCCTGGTTTTTACCTGGATATACATTGCTCTCTCCCTAATTTTGGGATAATGTACACTGCACTTTACTTTTTGCACTATAATTCTATTTGTGGTTTTTACTTCTATTTACTGGTTCATTGCCATGTCCCCCTGACATTAGTTTACATTGCTTAGTCATGATGTATATTTTATACTGTGGTCATCCATCGGGCACTTGCCCTACATGTATCTAACAGTTTATTTAAATTTTTTGAATGCTCAATATTTTTGCATTTTATGCATTAATTTGTATTTTAAACTGTATATTGGTTGACCGTTATGTATGTTGAAGGATATTTCTTCTATGTCTTTTAATTTGTGGGAGGAGTCTCGTTAATACCAGTATTTAACCACTTATGTCTCTGGGTCTTGTCATGTGATCAAGTCCGGGTTTCCCGGATGAAACGCATCATGTTGCCGTCCCCATTGATGGAATAAAGCACACCATTCATTTTTAATTCCTTGCCTTGTGGTCTGTACCTGGTTGTGTCCGTTCGCTGTTCTCGGCACCTCAGGACTGTGAATTCTTATATATATATATATATATTCAATGAAAAAACCATAGGTTATAGACCATATATAGTTAGGAATTCGCATTTACAAAACCTTATTTTACTCGCACAAAACCATTGAAATTCCATATATAGTTAGTTGCACTAACTATATATCGCGCACCCGCAATCCACTGCTGATGATGTCACATATTACATCATTCATGACATGGTCAGTGACATCACTGATGACATCACTGATGACATCTCAAATGACATCATTCATGACATGGTCAGTGACATCACTGATGACATCACTGATAATATTTCAAATGACATCACTAGTAAAATCACTGATAACATCTCATTTGTCATTACTGATCACATCACTGATGATATCATTCATGTGATAATACGATCAACCTCTTCAGACTCTTATATAACCTTAGATACAATCAGTGTAAACAGACTCTCACAGACTGTCACTCATCCATGGAGTTACTCACACACCTAGTCAGTCATGCAAAGAATCAATCACACCTCCATTTCCTCAACTATACAGTTATACACACCTTACTTAATCAAACATATACTAACACATATTTACTCTCTTATACAATCCCTGATACAAGTTCACAATGATCCATACAGCCACTCACACATTCACTGGCTCTTATGCACAGTTATTTATATATGTCAACTCTCACATGTACTGTGCTTTACATATGTACTTACTTTGACATGTAGCACTGAGATATCCATTCACTCACCAATACACTCATGCACACAGTCAACCGCCCATACAGCTGTTTCCACATGCACTTTTGAAACCATACATCTAGTGAATCAACTGCTCACACATCTATGCACAGAGTCATACACCTCCCAGCCACCCACAAACACACACAGTCTCCCATACAAATACTTGGGCAACCAATCAATAACCCATATAGTTACTCATATAGCTACTTATCAACACATGCAACAGTTTACAGAACAACAGACATAATGATGCACAAATTAACACAGTTTAGTCACTAACCCATGCACTCAGTGAGACACATTTAATCACTCACTCATACAGTCAGTCATGCACCTACTAAATCCTTCATCCAGACACTTATACATCCACTCATTCTTCAATATGTAAAAGATATTTTAACTTTACAGAAACATACAGTCACTGGATGTTGTCATCAGTGATGTCATCAGTCATGTCATTTGAGATGTCATCAGTGATGTCATCAGTGATGTCACTGACCATGTCATGAATGATGTAATATGTGACATCATCAGCAGTGGATTGCGGGTGCGCGATATATAGTTAGTGCAACTAACTATATATGGAATTTCAATGGTTTTGTGCGAGTAAAATAAGGTTTTGTAAATGCGAATTCCTAACTATATATGGTCTATAACCTATGGTTTTTTCATTGAATTTCAATGGTTTTTTAAATGCAAATTTCTAACTATATATGGTCTATAACCTATGGTTTTTTCAGTGAATTTCATTGGTTTTTTAAAAGCTAACATCTGTAGCTGTAAAATGTATTATTCTTTAAATCCCAAAATATATATAGATATTTATTGATGATTTTTTTTAAATATTTTTTTCTTCGCTTCTAGTTCGCGAACCGGGAAGCTTTCCGTTAGCTCATCTTGATGCCGCGATCTAGTCCGCGAACCGGTCAACGTTACGTTAGCGGAACAGTGACGCGTCGCGGAAGCGCGACATATCACGTTATCGCGTAATGCGTCTAATGACGCGTCGCGTTAGCGCTCCCGGAAGTGCTCCGGACCGCGAACCAGAAGCGATCTGGGACGCAGCGCGCGCCGCGTAACGTAAGCGGAACAGGTCATGTGACTTGTTTATCAAACTTCTCATTGGTTCATTTCACTTTTGGTTTCCAAATGATGTATGACTAGGTCATGTGACCTAAAAATAACACTTTTCATTGGCTCAGAACTTTTGTTTTCCCCAAATCATGTAAACCCCTCCTTATTTCCTCACTCTGACTTTCATCTTGGTGAGAGAAAGACCATTTATCTGAAGATCCACAATGGCTTCCATTCTTGCTGCAGCTGGTGCACCCCCACCACCACCTCCACCTCCTCATAAGAAGAGAGGACCACCTAGTCAAATTATGACTAACAGAGAGGAGGAAGATGAGGAAGAAGAAGAAGAGGAGAGAGAGGAACAACAATTTGTTGATGAGTTGCCCCGGGTTTCTAAACGAAAATCCAGTTTCATCTGGCAGTTTTTCACCATCCCTCCTGGAACAAAGAAAGTGAATGCAAAATATGCCACCTGCCTCATCTGTGACTACAGATTGTCGAGAGGCACAGAAAAGAAGTACAGTATGGGGAACTATACAATGCATCGTCACATGAGCAGGTGGCATCCCTTGAACTACAGCCGGGCTGAGTTAAGGGATCTTGTAGACAATCCGACGGCAACTCCTGTGGCAAGATCTACATCTACATTGTCTTTGACGGGAAGAGAGGCACAAGAGACTGTGCCAAACATCCAACCTAACTTCCAGCACATAAAGTTATCTTGTGTTTACTGTGGTGATATGCTGTCATATGGCAACATGAGTGTCAACCTCATGAACATTGCATATGAAAATCATAAATGCCCTAATGCACCCAAAAAGTAATTTTCTTTTTTTTGCTCCAGTTGAGCCGTTTTGAAAGCCTGTTTTTTGTTGTCTTCCCTCCATAAAAAAAACAAAAAAAACATAAAACAGTTCTAAAAATACAAAAAAATCAAAAAATGTTCAAAAAATAAAAAAAATATATAAAACAACAAAAACAAAAAAAAACAGTTCTTTTCAGAACTACCTCCCCTTTCAAACAAAATTGCTAGAATGTTTATCACTCTGGCAAGCTCTATTTCTTTTGGTTCGCTTCAAGTTCGCTGACCGGTTCGCGAAATTTAAGCGAACTAAAAAAATATTTTTTTTAAAAAAAGAAGAGTTAGTATAAGGGAAGTAATCAGAGAATAATGTAAAAAGAAAGACAGCTAGAGAGAGTAAATGAGAGATAGTGTCAATGACATCATCAGCAGTGCATTGCGGGTAAAAAGAGTGGAAAACATTTACCTTATAATTCTTGTTACCTTTTTTAAATATTTTTTCATACTTTCAATCTGTAAAACAAAGAACAAACATTTCAAAAAATATTAAAACATGTATTTAAAAATTAGAAAAGACAAGGGAAAAGGTTCAAAAACAAACAGTTTTTCAACAACTTTGACATTTACAGAAGTCTCTGCTTCTCTACGTCCCCTACACAATCCTAAAGATATATATTCGAAAGAAACTGTATCTTGATGTTGCTGAACTGAGGCCTATTTTGGAACATGATGTTTTTCTTGCACTGCTAATGTCTCACAATAGTGATGCAATAGCAGCGCAAAAAAGATGTAAAGCCATAATAAAATTGTGTCTAACATTGTAAATGATTGTTTTATGATGCAAATAAGATGTGTGCTTTCAAGAGCTTTCTTTGAGGTGAGGCCTCTTTTTTTTATAAAAAAAAAAACACTACCCAGAAGTACAGCACTCTAAGCATTAAAATTGATATTTACAGAACTCAGCTTACCCATATGTACCACACATTTCTAAATGTATATCATAAGGACAAAAAGCATAACATTAATTATACATGTTAAATGGTTTATTTTTGCTGTTCTCAGAATGTATCAAATTTCACTTAAATCAGTGACTTGAAGGTATTCATCATGTAACAGCGGGGAAAAAAAAACACAATCAAAATGACTGTGTTTAAAAAACCCATACAACCTAAGAAATCTGATTTCAAAACTTCTTAAAATTAACTTACTTTCAATGACGTCAAACGATCTCCTATAAACAGCATCCACTCTGTTGTGCTTTAAATATTTTCAGCCCGCCACTTTCTGAAAGAAAACCTCCATCGATACGTGAAATATGTTACATAGAAAAAAAACTTCTCTCATTATATCACATGTTTCCACTAGGCCAAATCATGTTGCCGTGATTCGCAAGTCTTGTAATTCTTCCAATCAAATCCCGACATTTTCTATTTTCGCAACTTTCAAAAATAAAATATTTGAGATTATTTTCACAATCCTGGACTACTAATATCTTAGTCTTCTTTGTCACTCATGTTCTCCTTTTCCTATGACACTGATACTGCTTACTATGAAGCAGACTTACTTGCATCAGGTTTATATAGTTGGATTTTTAATCGAGACAGCATTGCAGACTTACATTCCCTCTACTTAAAATTTTGGTTTTAAAAACACCAGGTAAGAATTTTTAAGGTCAAACGGCAATTTTTTTTTGAAAGTTACAACAGAATCATTACAGAATGACCAGCCGTTTCCAGACTTTAAGTAAGCTGTATAATGTCCTGATGTTGTTGATGGACCATCGTGATAGATAATTGCTACAGTAACAAAAGTCCTCCCTGATATTGACAGCTGAGAAGCCACAAATTTTTTTATTAAAGTTGACAATTTTGATCCATCAGGCCTACATCGTTGAATCATTAAAATGACATACTGGCCATATCTACGTATAAATAATGTTGACATCATATCACATTTACATTGGCTACACTCCATGTTGTGATCCGCTGCATTTACTAGCTTATTAAAGGACACTGATTTACTGTCTGGCAAAGTTAAATATATAAATCTTTCTGAGTCTACACTAGTAGTACTTGATACCATACAGTTCTCGCAGTCATGCTGCCATTGATAAGAAAGCCCAAACAGTTGATCTACATCTACACCCTCAACTTGCAATATATCAAGCATATACATTAAAAACTCCTGACAATCTTGCTGATTATTTTCAGAGAAGTCTGTTTGACCTGAACATTCATCTAAAAGATAACGAACTTCAGACACACTTTCTACTTTTGTTCGATCACTGCTACATTTCTCGAAAACAGAATTCAACAAACAGCATAAAATTTGTTCTGAATTCAACAGAATCTGTTCTTTTAAACTCTCTAGTGAAAAGAGAACATTAACCACTACATTTGCATAGCAGTTGACACCAGAACTGTTTTCAAATTGAAAACCAACAACATCTTCAACAGAATCCACTTTCTTTCTGCTAACAATTTTCGGTTCATTGACTTTTGGTCTTTTTGCAACAACCTCCCTACTATTAATGCTATTTCTACGTTTCCGGCATACCACACGTTTCTCAAACAAAGGATATTGAGGCAAATGTGGCGCATACTCTCTTCTTAACCTATTGTATTCCTTAACACAATCTAGATCTGCACAAATGTTTGTGACATCACAGTCAATCAAGTACAATCCCGATAAAGTTCTAACTCGTGACAATGCCACATATGCCATACCCTCCTTGAACACAGAACTGCCAATATTCACCAATGCACAGTCTACACTTAAACCTTGCGATTTATGGATTGTCACCGCATATGCCAAGCAAACAGGAAACTGTTTACGGCGAACATATAAATCTTTAACAAGCAAAAACCTAGCAGAACAACGACCAATTTGCTGTACTTCCTCAATGCCATCAAATTTAATTCTTAAAAATTCTATTCCATCTCTATTTCTGTATTTCTCAAAATCAACAACATTACCCATTGATCCATTTACCAGACCTCTTTCTACATGTAAATTCCGTCTCAAAATGATTCGGCAATTTAAACACACATTCAGAGTCTTTTCAAAACCCGCTGTCTTAGATATAGTCTTCTCTAATGAATCCAATTTTGATTTCAAATTATCTGACAAAATAATTGTTGATCCCATATGCTCTAATTTGTCGATAGCTTCCAGTTTCACAATGTCTTGCTTTTCTAAATTCAACATTTTGTTGTTGAAGATGGCACATTCTGCAAGAGTTGGCATGAGACATATCCCGGATTTCTTCTCAGTAATTTTCTGAAAAATATTCTCAGGCACAATCTCTTGTTTGGGATACAAATTTGACAGTAACCGTGCATTTAAAGCTTCTTTCCCATGCTCGGTCACTTTTCCAATTCTGATATCTTGTAGAATATTCTTGTAATCTTCATCCTTTGCCTGACGCATATTTTGATGCAGTTCTGCATAATTGAAGTTTAACCATATATTGACGTTGCCAATGCTCCCTAGGCACTTCCTGGTATCTTCATGCGTGAGTATTTTGAACACAGGTTGACCTTTTACTGGTGTCAGCTGTAGAAGATCTCCGAAAACAATAATGTGTTTCCCACCAAATAAGACATCATATTCAGTTTTAAGTACTTCTTGCATTCTCAAATGCACAAAGGCAAGCATGACATTGGAAACCATGCTTACTTCGTCAATGATAAGTAGTTTCATTTTCCTCAAAACTCTTGAAACTTCACAGCAAGCATCTCCAGATAACTTGTTGTATTCTAATTTGTTGTCATGCTCCACCGGCAGCATCAATAGACGATGCAAAGTAATACCTTTAATATTATGTGCTGCCAGTCCAGTAGGAGCGGTGACAACACAAGACAGCGATGACTCAGTCCTTTCCTGCAAATAACAAGAGATTGCTTTAATGAGGAAACTTTTTCCAGTTCCCGCTTCTCCACTCACGTACAGTCGGACAGGCTTCAACGACGTACACGAGCACTCTTTCTTCTCATGACTTAATCCGTGCTCAATTTCCTTGGTAACTTCATCATATATTTTCCTCTGCTCAACGTTGAGTTGTTTTTCCAAGTCTTGTAAGTTAACTGAATCCTCCTGAGCATGTGCCATGGCTCTTTCTACTGCATTCATAGCAGTGGCAGCTTCATTTTCGATAATAGGTCCTCCAAGTGGATCTTGACTCAATGAAACAGAACTCTGACTGTCCTGAGAACTGTCTCTGGCAATCTCGGCTGCAATCGTTGCTTCCTGCTCAATTTCCAAAGTTAGCATTTCTTGATATTTAGAAAAAGCAGGACATTCTATGGACTCCTTGGCTGCATTGAAAGAGTCTTCGTAACAGAGGAAATCTCCAAGCAGTTCCTCTTCTGCACGCCAAGGCTTGAAAAGTTGCAAAAGTGCTAAATAGAAAAACTCCTTTTTTTCTGGAGATTCGCCACTTAATTTTCGATGGTTTACTAATTGGCATTTTCTTTGCTTGACCAGGCATCCCTCACTTCCAATTACAGCATACACTCCTTTCTCAATATCTTCTTTGATGTTCCTCTTGAATATATAATTTTGGAGAACCTCATATAGACAAACATTCTCAAGGTGACTGCTTCGATTTGGATAATATGTATCCAACATGTTGGTCTTCAAAATGTCGGTACTGTTTGGTTCCTTTTCTGCCAAATACTCAATTTCCCGAACAGGTTTTAGAACTCGATTTCGCGTTGCAGCAAGACCAAGACTCGCCCAAACGAGACTCCTGGATTTGGCATAGAGACTTGCTGAAGACAATCGATCAGAACATTCGTAAGCTCCGATTTCTCGATGCGACAACATCTTCAGACTGAAACTGTACAACTTCTTGCTGAGGCTCTTTTCATGGGAAATGTCCTCCCACATATCCTTCAGTTCGGTCTTTTCTTTTTTGGTGATGTAAGATGTCACATACCGAGCCACAGCCATACAGTTGTCAGCCACAAACTGTATATCCATGTTGGCATTCCACATGGACAAAATCACTGGGTTGTAGTCATTGATGTACTTGGACTCTTCGTTCCTTTTCAAATTGTATGTATTCTTGGGTGATTTCCTCGTCACATTATGTCGCAGCGAAGACATCAAACTGTTCACTCTTCCTTTAGAAATCACCGGTCGTGGAAAGTTGAAACGACATTTGGTGTAGAACTTGTCCTTGTTTCTGAATTTACGACGACAGTACTTTCCACAACGATGGCTTTGGAAACGTAGAACTTGTTCTCTTAGACTTTTCTTCTCCGTTGCGTTTGGAACAGCACACGTAGAATACTGTTCGATGAAATTCATCACTAAGTCATCCGGATCTGTTCCAAATTTAGGTGCATCCTTGATCCACAGCAACATATGTATATGAGGGGCACCTCTTGCTTGATACTCCTTTCTCCAGAAGAAATCCAACACCTCTCCAAGAGGTGGATTCTTTTTATTTGTGATGAAAGACATCATTGCTTCAAATCTATGATTGAAGTACCTGCATACATTCACGGGATCCAAAGAACACAGTTCTCCAGGTGTCTTGAATTCAATGTTTTCAATATTTCCATTTGCCTCTCGTAGAAATTCAAGTAAGTCTTCCCAGCCATACTCGGCACAGCTCAGAGTGAGGAACCATGTCGGAGTTCCTAAGTTCCTCAGCATACATTTTAAATCACCATGACGACGGTACCAGTACTCATTAGTACCACGCTGACACGCCATGAGATTAATTAAGTGAGAATCCAAAATACTGTCTTGGACATTGACTTTATGCATAAAGTCACTTGCCGAGATGTTTCGCATCTGTATACCACTTTTTAAGATGTGGTTCACTGCATATGAAAGTCCAGACAGATCGCTTTCAAACAGGAGATGAAACAAATAGGGAATGCATTGACGAAACCTAGGATCTTCTGCATACAATCGTAAAGTCCGGTATTCAGACGCAGGAATTTGACGAGGTCGCTCATCATATCTTCCTCCTTGACCTGTGGGAAATAGCTGTGGGAAACACCGAGCTTCCAAACTTTCCTCCCAAACACTAATGGGACTCCCTTTGGCTTGTTTCATTTGACTTCCTTGGAATGCAAAGGATGAACACTATAATGTTCATATATTTCTTCACTTTTAGAGGCCTCTACTTTCTCAATTTGGCCAGCACACAAATCGCTATCCTCTTCATCACTTACTTCCTCTTCTGCAACATATACATCCATGCACCCTAACTTTCTGTTTTCAGAAATGGAAATACACCAATCACTGCTAATGAATCATTAGCATTGTAAATCCACAGTTTTTTTTCTTTAGAAACTCCTACTGTTTCAACTGCACTTTCATTACCACACTTCATCTGACTGCAGAACAACCTTCTTCCACCATGTTTAACGTCTGGATTGTTGGACATAGTTACATCCACTGGGCTCAAAGGTATGCTGAGAGCAGAAATTTACACAACCTCAATTTACAAGATGTGGAAATTAACTGGTTGGGCCAAAGAGGATTAAAATGTCACCAATTGATTCCATTGGTGAAAACCTTTATGCATTTGCCAAAACCTGACCTGTTAATAGTGCACTGTGGAGGTAATGATTTGGGCACTTTGACAGGGGTAGGTCTGGAAATGCTTTTAAAGGACACCTTGGAGCAATTAATGGCACTTTTTCCTCAAACTGCCTTGGTATATTCCAATATATGCCAAAGACAGAAATGGAGGTGGTCCAACCAATTTTGTCCACAAATTGAGAAAGCGAGGAAGCATGTAAACAAATCTGTTTCAGCTTACATGAGAGACCATGGAATGGGCTCTCTGTACAACAATAACTTGCGTTACTACATGCAAGATATCTACAGAGGAGATGGAGTTCACTTCTCAGATGAGGGCAACAGAATTTTCATTCTGAATTTAAGACTGTGCATTGGTACCTACTTATAAGTACCTAAATGTACCATAAACCCAAAAGCTCTTCTCAGAGCTACCCTACATCTGATCACTCACAATTATTATTTTTCTCTAACTTTTTTCACTAATTTTCCACAAAATTCGCTCCCCGGAGCGCTACCCGGTTCGCTAACCGAAAGCTAACCTCGCGGAATTTTTTAAAAAAAAGTTTTTTTTCCCGCACATATAAGCCTCCTCAGCCACGCTCAGAAAACCTAGGGGGTCAAGATAAGTCTACCATGACCCCTTCTACCCATTCTAAACATTATTTGCCCTCCATCTTGTATCTTAATGCGAACGAAACACAAAATGGTGGACTCCCGTGACGCTTAAGGTTCGCTAACCGGGCAGCTTCCCGGAAAGCGGTCCTAAAAAAATGCGGGAAAGTAATTTACAGAAAAACGACTAGAGACACTCTCACCAAATATAGATTAGCTCATACTACATAACAATCCCTTCCATTCTCACAAATTTCATTGAAATTCCATTTAGCCATTTAGCCTGTAGACCTCTCCAAGTACCGTGAGGTAAATTACTTCACAAAACACATCTGAATTGTTGGAATTGACAACCAATGAAAATGTTACTTTCATTTTCTACTTTTATTACCTGACATTTGATTGGTTATATACCTGTATATATATAAAGGGAGAGAAGGAAACACAGCCATTTTGACTACTACTTCTTGTTGTACCTCCTATTTCAAAAGCTTCAAAAAACTTCAACTTCTTTGTGAAGGTAAGTTATAATTTAATATATTGTGCACTATGACTTAATATAGTAGACTTTTTCTGCTAGATATACACTATCCCTCTGTAGTAGTAATGTATTTAGATAGACTTCTCTGTTATAGTTATCAATGGAGTAAGGCTTGTCTTGGTTAAATCACATACACTTTTTTATAGTCCTATTTCCACTCTCATACTATACACTACCAAAAGATAAATTCACTGATAAAAACTGCCTATCTAAAATTAATCCCAACAGTGCCCTATCTCTACTAATATATATTTTCTTATTCAAAATTTCAGGCAAAATGGAAGGCGAACAACAAGTTTCATTTTCGATTGAACTGAAGGAGAGCAGCCAAGACAAACTTGATGACTTTATGGATGACAGTAGAGACCACGAACTTCTACAATGTGTTGAAGCAGTAGACAACTTGCTTCAAAATGAAAAACAATTACACCCTATAATAAATTATGACATTTCTGACAATGAAATGTTAGAAAATGTAATAAAGTATGAAACACAATCATAATAAAAAAAATAAATAAACAAAGAAAACAAAAAAAAACAAGAAAAACAACAAACAATTAACATACAGTATTAGAAAAGTCTTTCATTCTTTTATCCATAAAGTTCGCTGCCCAGAAAGCTATCCGGTTCGCGAACTTGGCGCTTACCACGCAAAAAAAAAATTTTTTTTTTGGACCCTCCTAGGCCCTTTTAAAACCTCCACATAAAACCTAGGGGGTCAACGAGGATCTACTATGCCCCCTTATGGTAATTTCCCCCTTTGTTTTGGCCTCCTCTTGTCTCTCGATCCTACCGAGAGACAAGATGGCGGCCGCTCCGGACTGTTTAGAATGTTGACAGACACCGGAGGGCCAATCAGCTTCTCATCGCAAAGTTCCGTTGCGCGAAAGGTTCGCTAACCGGATAGCTGCCCGGAGCGCTGTTACAGATATATATCTTGATTTAAACGTTAATTTCTCAAAATCCACTGAAGCACATATATTGAGACCTAGCAAAGGCACATCGGGCTAACAGTCCCTACAATTTTGCCAAGTTTCGTGAAAATCCATTCAGCCGTTCGGGCTAAAAGTGAGTCCAACCGCCCTATGGAAAATAACATGGGAAAAACGCGTTTTGGGACCCCCCTTTTTTCTCGGCCCCCCCTTGACGAACCCCCCCCAAATTTCCGGGAGCTGCTCAGAAACAAAATGTGCCATTTTCCTGAAAATTTCAGCCAATTCCGTCCACAAACGCCAAAGTTATTAGGCATAGAATTTTCAAAAGTCCCATAGAGAAAAAATCCTAACTATATATACCTACTGGCGACCGCCAGTAGGTAATATATATATATATATATATATATATATATATATATTACCTACTGGCGGTCGCCAGTAGGTATATATAGTTAGGATTTTTTCTCTATGGAACTTTTGAAAATTCTATGTCTAATAACTTTGGCGTTTGTGGACGGAATTGGCTGAAATTTTCAGGAAAATGGCACATTTTGTTTCTGAGCAGCCCCTGGAAATTTGGGGGGTTTCGTCTAGGGGGGCCGAGAAAAAAGGGGGGTCCCAAAACGCGTTTTTAACATTGAGTTTTCCATAGGGCGTTTGGCCTCACTTTTAGCTCGAACGGCTGAATGGATTTGCACGAAACTTGGCAAAATTGTAGGAACTGTTAGCCCGATGTGCCTTTGCTGGGTGTCAATATATGTGCTCCAGTGGATTTTGAGAAATTAACGTTTTAAAAAACAGATATATTTGTGACAGCGTCGCGGGTAGCGCTCCGGTTCGCGAACTTTTCGCGTAACGTAGCTTTGCGAAGCGAAGCTGATTGGCTCTCCGGTGTCTGTCAACATTCTAAACAGTCCGGAGTGGCCGCCATCTTGTCTCTCGGTAGGATCGAGATCCAAGAAGAGGAGAAAAACGAAGGGGGAATTTAATGAAAGGGGGCAAGGTAGACCCTTCTTGACCCCCTAGGAATGATGTTGGGGTTATTAAAGGGTCCCGTGGGGCAAATAAAAAAAATTCGATTTTTTTGCGGTAGAAGCGCTTTCGGGTTCGCGAACCGGGTAGCAAATCGGGACGCGAAACTGGAATTCGACATTTTGTGTTTCGTTTTAATTAAATTACAAGATGGAGGAAAAACAATGTGAGAAATGGGTATAAGGGGGTACCACTGCAAGTAAATATATTGTTAAAAATAATTGTTATAAATTAATCCGTATTGATAAACATTGTCTGCGCCATCTTGCTTTTTATCCAATGGCACACTTTTGTCGTGCACTGCAGCCATTTTAGATGCCTTGACCAGACCCACTCTCTGCACGCCGCCGATCGTGACGTCTGTTAACGTCCGATTCGAAGGAAATCAAGGAAGTGTTGACCGCCATTTTTACACTACGAGTAAATATATTGTTAAAAATAATTGTTATAAATTAATTCGTATTGATAAACATTGTCTGCGCCATCTTGCTTTTTTTCCAATGCCACACTTTTGTCGTGCACGGCAGCCATTTTAGATGCCTTGAGCAGACCCACTCTCTGCACGCCGCCGATCCTCAGCATGGCTCCCCACCCTGGCAAGCATCTCTCCCATGCACTGGTCACCCCCGCTCTCTGTCATATGCATGGGCCATAAACCTCCCCCCATCTGCGCTGCTCTTCCCTGAGAATCACACCCTGTGCCCGCCCGACACCTCCCTTTCACCCTATTCACTACAGCACCCTCTGACACTCCTCTTCTTCTGTGTCTGATTGTCCAGGCCGGTCCCAGGCTATCACCTAGCCCTGCGGATGTAGTTTATGGCCCCAACTGTAAAGAATCACTCCTCTTCAAAGGAGTTACAGTAGATCAAGGCCCCCACCCGATGAGATCCGTCACAGCACACACTTTCCTACTATCTGATAACGATCCTGTATTGTGATTGGGGAGGGGATTCTCACTGTGAGGGTGTGTGGGACCGAGCCTGAAGCGGAAGATTCCAGGGATGCCTTTTTGTACATCAAAGTCTTCACAATTATGTGTCACATTAAAAATATATAGAACTCCAACAAAGTAGTAGGATTATAACACTTTAATAACATAAATATATACAACGCAACAAAAACAGTAAACACGTTAAAAAAATTTTTTTAAACGGAAGCAACAATGGTCAGTAGCGGTCTGTTGTGCGAATAGTCCGAAGGCAGCACAACGTGCTGAGTTCTGGACGGCACCCAGGTGCCGCGCTGGTTTTGGTATCCTACAATGCTGCTCCGAAAAACGGCGTGGGGCGCCCCGGGGGGGGGGGGGGGGGAAGGCGGCGTGAACGGGCCTCCCCAGGTGGAGGCTCGTCTACTGTAGTGGGGCGCCACTTTAGCGTTTCACTTGCCATTCAGCGGTTTTCTGCCCGCTTTTGCTGCACTGTGCCTCGTCAGTAGCGGTCTGTTGTGCGAATAGTCCCAAGGCAGCAGAACGCGCTGAGATCTGGACGGCACCCAGGTGTTGTCTTTTACTAGCCGCACTGGTTTTGGCATCCTACAATGCTGCACCGAAAAACGGCGTGGGGCACCCCGGGGGGGGGGGGGGTGGGGGGGGGGAAGCTACGTGAACGGGCCTCCCCAGGTGGAGGCTCGTCGGCTGTAGTGGGGCGCCCTTTTACCGTTTCAGTCACCAATCAGCCGTTTTTCACCCGCTTTTGCTGCACTGTGCCTCATCCGCCAGTTAGCTGTTTACCGCCCGCTCTTGCGGCTACAGAGTCTCGTTCACCATGTAGTTGAATTACGCCCACTCTTGCGGTGCAGCGATAGGCGGCTGCCACAGGACTCTCAAAATGGCGGCCGGCTCTTCGGATTTGGGCCTGGTCCACTAAAATGGCCCTGGGACACCTTGGAACTCGGACGCTTGTCTGCTAGAGCTTGGGCCCCATTCTCGAAAGCGTCCCCTCAGCCTTGAAGATTCTACAAAAGTCTTGGGGCCCCCGACTCCCGCAGGCTTCCGGTGGGGAGCGGCTGCCATGATTACTTGCGGAATGTCCACGACGGAGCTACTGGATGGTGGTGCTCTCATGCTGACGCCAGCTTCAGTCTGAAACATCCAGAAACACTGTAGACTATCAATTCGATGAGTTCCGGTGGAGTCCCAACGTGACCCGGTAGGGAAGAACTTGCCCTCCCCTTTTGAGTGATGGTTCTTGTTGCATGTCCCCTCTGTTGTCATCTAACGGAACCTTTTTGGATTGCCGAGTGAGAAAAAAAAAGGTGGGGCTTTCATCGTTTGGGAAAAAAAAATGTTTCAATCCAATGAAAAGTGTTATTTTTAGGTCATATGATCAAGCATTTCATCATTAGGAAACCAAAAGTAAAATGAACCAATGAAAAGTTTTATATACAAGTCACATGACCTGTTATGCGGCTTTGGGCTATAAAAAGCCTAGAAAATCCGTTGGCCTGTGAGGCGGCGTCAGTAGCGGACCGATGTGCGAATAGGCCGAAGGCAGCACAACGTGTCGAGATCCGGATGGCACCGAGGTGGTGTCCAGCAAGTTGCCGCACTGGTGTGGCTATCCTACAATGCTGCGCCGAAATACGGCGTGGGGTGCCCGGAGGGGGGGAGGCGGCGCAAACGGCCCTCTCCCGCCTCCCCAGGTGGAGTCACCTCATGTGCAGTGCGGCGCCCTTTGCCGTTTCACTCGCCGTTCAGCAGAGTTGCAGCCGCACTTGAGGTACAGTGACTCACCCGCAATCCAGCTGTTTTCCTCCCACTCTTGCGGTACAGCGACTCGAACGCGCAGAGATCCGGATGGCACCGAGGTGGTGTCCAGCAAGTTGCCGCACTGGTGTGGCCATCCTACAATGCTGCGCCGAAAGACGGCGTGGGGTGCCTGGGTGGGGGGGGAGGCGGCGCAAACGGCCCTCTCCCGCCTCCCCAGGTGGAGGTACCTCATCTGCAGTGGGGCGCCCCTTAGCGTTTCACTCGCCTTCCAGCTGCATTGCGCCCGCTCTTGCGGCACAGTGCCTCACCCCCCATCCAGCTCAGTTGCATTTACTTTGGCGGTGCAGCGAAAGGCGGCTGCAACAAGGCTTTCAAAATGGCGGCCGGCTCTTTGGATTTGGGCCTGGTCCACTAAAATGGCCCTGGGACACCTTGGAGCCCGGACGCTTGCCTGCTAGGGCATGGGCCCCATTCACGAAAGCGTCCCCTCTTTTGACTGATTGTTCTTGTTGCCTATCTCTTCTGTTGTCATTTAACGGAACCTTTTTGGACTGCCAAAAGGGGTTCTGGTCCGACCGCTGGTTGGTGGAGACATTTTGACTATATCCTGGACCTGCCCGGCCTCGCCCAAAATGGCGCTGGTATAAATGGGACTCGTAACTCCTTGTTGTGTACTGGTTGCCCAACCTTGATATCACGAGATACATATGCAGTTTTGAAGCACATGGAGGGCGGGGACGAGTACTGATTGAACATTTGGACATCCCTATTGATATTAAGTTCTGATGTGTTATTGATTACTGTACTATTGAAAGTTCGAATTAACGTCACCCATGGTACTTGCCCGCAAATGTATATCTAGATAATTTTATTGTAACTGGCCCTGTCGTACTTTAATTATAAAATGTACGTCCATCGATTCCGCAACTGTTTGACACCTTACTTCTTGCAACCTAATGGCCCGCCCGCTACGTTCTTCTACAGTGTAAATGTCCCCTCATCATATACGATTCCAGTTTGCTCCGTGGCCGGCCCACGTGGTTATAGGCCCGTATTTGTATACTGACATTTTCACAATAAAGGTTTTTAAAAGAAAACATGGTAGTAGTACCTTTTTTGGTAAAGTTTTGAATAATAGCCACTGTTTTCGAATCAGTAAAAGGCAAGTGAAATAAAGCAGCCCGATTACATGACGGTTAAAAGGTATAATACGCAGGAACGCAGTAAAGATAAATGGTCAAGGGCTGTTGTGTTTTCCACTCCTGCAACATAAAGTGATCGATAAGAATCCGATATTCATGCCTATCAGCGACTAAGACAGCAGGCCGAGCCTCTTTTGCTCAACGGCTCCCTCATGGGACGAAGAAACGCCCTTTTTCTCGAAATAGTAATATTTTACTTGCAGGACAGTTGTAAATTTCCCGGGAAAATACATTAGCCTGGAACATTGTTAGTGATAAACTGTAAATGCATCTGGGTCCTTTGCTTTACAAGTCAGAGCGGGAAAAAAAAAGGTGGGGCTTTCATCATTTGGGAAAAAAAAATGTTCGAAAGCAATGAAAAGCGTTATTTTTAGGTCATATGACCAAGCCTTTCATCATTAGAATAACAAAAGTAAAATGAACCAATGAAAAGTTTTATTAACAAGTCACATGACCTGTTATGCTTACGTTACACACTGCGCGCCGCGCTCTGGATCGTTTCCGGGAAGCTGCGCCTCGCGCACCGGAGCACTTCCGGGTGCGCTAACGCGGCGCGTCATATGACGCATTACGCGACAACGCAGGTCCAGAATATAGTCAAAATGTCTCCACCAACCAGCGGTCGGAACACAAACCAGGCTGCCATGTAAATAGTTATTTAATAAAACGTTTTAGCCTGTTACTTTGCTGGTGTGTTGTATATATTTATAATATTTGCATAGTGTTTGTCGTTATTTTGGGTGGGGTGGGCGGCGGAGCCGAGCTGTCTTGCAGCCATCATGGTGTCGAGCTCAGTTCCTCTCACTAGTTTCGTATTTGTCATGAAGGGTTGTTCATAATGTTTCTATTTTAGCGAGGTCAAAAAGAGATCCCATTAGTGGCCTACTGATTTTGCTTGATTCCTTTTGTTTTTTTAACGATTTTTCACTATCTGCAAAGACTAAACAGAGTATTGCGACTCTGTGCTTGTTTGTAAATAGAGAATGAACCAAAGAGAACCAATTCCAAAACAATAAATGCTAGGATAATAATCAATGAAATGGAGAGAGAAGCAGGCACGACGGATTACAACAGGGGCAAAGTCCTGTGTTACCTACCATTCACTATCTGCAAAGAGAGAATACTCCTAAAAGAAAAGAGGAGGGTGAGGGGCAGCGTTGAAAGCACATCAGCGTGCATAAATACGAATATGTTTTTACCTGCCACGTACTTGACATTTTACAGCTTTTGATATTTGCTATTAAAAAAACATTGAAATTCACTGAAAAAACCATAGGTTATAGACCATATATAGTTAGGGATTAGCATTTACAAAACCTTAATTTACTCGCACAAAACCATAGAAATTTGCATATATAGTTAGTTGCAATAACTATATATCGCGCACCCGCAATCCACTGCTGATGATGTCACATATTACATCATTCATGGCATGGTCAGTGACATCACTGATGACATCACTGATGACAACACCCAGTGACTGTATGTTTCTGTAAAGTTAAAATATGTCTTACATATTGAAGAATGAGTGGATGTATAAGTGTCTGGATGAAGGATTTAGTAGATGCATGACAGACTGTATGAGAGAGTGTTTAAATGTGTCTCACTGAGTGCATGGGTTAGTGACTAAACTGTCTTAATTTGTGCATCATTACGTCTGTTGTTCTGTAAACTGCTGCATGTGTTGATCAGTAGCTATATGAGTAACTATATGGGTAATTGATTGGTTGCCAAAGTATTTGTATGGGAGAGTGAGTGTGTGTGTGTGGGTGGCTGGGAGGTGTGTGACTCTGTGCATAGATGTGTGAACAGTTGATTCACTAAATGTATGGGTTCAAAACTGCATGTGGAAACAGCTGTATGGGTGGTTGACTGTGTGCATGAGTGTATTCGTGAGTAAATGGATATCTCAGTGCTATATGTCAAAGTAAGTACATATGTAAAACACAGTGCATGTGAGAGTTGAGATATATAAATTACTGTGTATAATAGCTAGTGAATGTGTGAGTGGCTGCATGGATCATTGAAAACTTGTATCAGTGATTGTATAAGAGAGTAAATATGTGTTAGAATAAGTTTCAATAAGTAAGATGTGTATAACTGTATAGTTGAGGAAATGGAGGTGTGATTGATTCTTTGCATGACTGACTAGGTGTATGAGTAACTCTATGGATGAGTGACAAACTGTGAGTGTCTGTTTACACTGAGTGTATCTAAGGTTATATTAGAGTCTGAACAGATTCATCGTATTATCACATGAAGGACGTCATCAGTGATGTTGTCAGTGATGTCATTTGAGTTGTCATCAGTGATGTCATCAGTGATGTCACTGACCATGTCATGAATGATGTAATATGTGACATATAGTTATTGCAACTAACTATATATGCGAATTTCTATGGTTTTGTGAGAGTTAATTAAGGTTTTGTAAATGCTAATCCCTAACTATATATGGTCTATAACCTATGGTTTTTTCAGTGAATATATATATATACATATATATATACCAAAAAAAAGCCTCCAGGCTTCAAGGACGCACTCCAAACAGAGGGTAGTTCAATAAGAGCCTTTTATTTCTGAAACCGGAAACAGAGTCTGAATAATTGCTTTTCCTGACGTGTTTCAGTGCACCTGGCACCTTAATCTTGGGATGGGAGATAGTGAAAACCCGGAGTGCACCATGGTCTTTTCTCCCTTCTTTGCATCCGCTTTCCAATAAGTGGCATGCTGGGAATCATAGTGCCGATTCATCCCCCTCGTTGAGGTCCTGGTTTTCACACGTCTTTCATGCTCCCAATATTTGTAAATGTTTTAAAGCCCTCCATTAGGCCACAGATCTCTTTCCAGTTCCCCAATTCCAAACCTCCGTGCTGTTGGGACACTGCAATTCAGTTCGCAGCGCGCAGACCTGTTCAGTTTTATCAGGCGGTGCAATCCTCCATGGCCGGAGCAGCCGTGTATAAACATACCAAAAAAAAGCCTCCAGGCTTCAAGGACGCACTCCAAACAGAGGGTAGTTCAATAAGAGCCTTTTATTTCGGAAACCGGAAACAGAGTCTGAATAATTGCTTTTCCTGACGCGTTTCAGTGCACCTGGCACCTTAATCATAGGATGGGAGATAGTGAAAACCCGGAGTGCACCATGGTCTTTTCTCCCTTCTTTGCATCCGCTTTCCAATAAGTGGCATGCTGGGAATCATAGTGCCGATTCCTCCCCCTCGTTGAGGTCCTGATTTTCACACGTCTTTCATGCTCCCAATATTTGTAAATGTTTTAAAGCCCTCCATTAGGCCACAGATCTCTTTCCAGTTCCCCAATTCCAAACCTCCATGCTGTTGGGACACTGCAATTCAGTTCGCAGCGCGCAGACCTGTTCAGTTTTATCAGGCGGTGCAATCCTCCACGGCCGGAGCAGCCGTGTATAAACATACCAAAAAAAAGACTCCAGGCTTCAAGGACGCACTCCAAACAGAGGGTAGTTCAATAAGAGCCTTTTATTTCTGAAACCGGAAACAGAGTCTGAATAATTGCTTTTCCTGACGCGTTTCAGTGCACCTGGCACCTTAATCATAGGATGGGAGATAGTGAAAACCCGGAGTGCACCATGGTCTTTTCTCCCTTCTTTGCATCCGCTTTCCAATAAGTGGCATGCTGGGAATCATAGTGCCGATTCATCCCCCTCGTTGAGGTCCTGGTTTTCACACGTCTTTCATGCTCCCAATATTTGTAAATGTTTTAAAGCCCTCCATTAGGCCACAGATCTCTTTCCAGTTCCCCAATTCCAAACCTCCGTGCTGTTGGGACACTGCAATTCAGTTCGCAGCGCGCAGACCTGTTCAGTTTTATCAGGCGGTGCAATCCTCCACGGCCGGAGCAGCCGTGTATAAACATACCAAAAAAAAGCCTCCAGGCTTCAAGGACGCACTCCAAACAGAGGGTAGTTCAATAAGAGCCTTTTATTTCTGAAACCGGAAACAGAGTCTGAATAATTGCTTTTCCTGACGCGTTTCAGTGCACCTGGCACCTTAATCATAGGATGGGAGATAGTGAAAACCCGGAGTGCACCATGGTCTTTTCTCCCTTCTTTGCATCCGCTTTCCAATAAGTGGCATGCTGGGAATCATAGTGCCGATTCATCCCCCTCGTTGAGGTCCTGGTTTTCACACGTCTTTCATGCTCCCAATATTTGTAAATGTTTTAAAGCCCGCCATTAGGCCACAGATCTCTTTCCAGTTCCCCAATTCCAAACCTCCGTGCTGTTGGGACACTGCAATTCAGTTCGCAGCGCGCAGACCTGTTCAGTTTTATCAGGCGGTGCAATCCTCCACGGCCGGAGCAGCCGTGTATAAACATACCAAAAAAAAGCCTCCAGGCTTCAAGGACGCACTCCAAACAGAGGGTAGTTCAATAAGAGCCTTTTATTTCTGAAACCGGAAACAGAGTCTGAATAATTGCTTTTCCTGACGCGTTTCAGTGCACCTGGCACCTTAATCATAGGATGGGAGATAGTGAAAACCCGGAGTGCACCATGGTCTTTTCTCCCTTCTTTGCATCCGCTTTCCAATAAGTGGCATGCTGGGAATCATAGTGCCGATTCATCCCCCTCGTTGAGGTCCTGGTTTTCACACGTCTTTCATGCTCCCAATATTTGTAAATGTTTTAAAGCCCTCCATTAGGCCACAGATCTCTTTCCAGTTCCCCAATTCCAAACCTCCGTGCTGTTGGGACACTGCAATTCAGTTCGCAGCGCGCAGACCTGTTCAGTTTTATCAGGCGGTGCAATCCTCCACGGCCGGAGCAGCCGTGTATAAACATACCAAAAAAAAGCCTCCAGGCTTCAAGGACGCACTCCAAACAGAGGGTAGTTCAATAAGAGCCTTTTATTTCTGAAACCGGAAACAGAGTCTGAATAATTGCTTTTCCTGACGCGTTTCAGTGCACCTGGCACCTTAATCATAGGATGGGAGATAGTGAAAACCCGGAGTGCACCATGGTCTTTTCTCCCTTCTTTGCATCCGCTTTCCAATAAGTGGCATGCTGGGAATCATAGTGCCGATTCATCCCCCTCGTTGAGGTCCTGGTTTTCACACGTCTTTCATGCTCCCAATATTTGTAAATGTTTTAAAGCCCTCCATTAGGCCACAGATCTCTTTCCAGTTCCCCAATTCCAAACCTCCATGCTGTTGGGACACTGCAATTCAGTTCGCAGCGCGCAGACCTGTTCAGTTTTATCAGGCGGTGCAATCCTCCACGGCCGGAGCAGCCGTGTATAAACATACCAAAAAAAAGCCTCCAGGCTTCAAGGACGCACTCCAAACAGAGGGTAGTTCAATAAGAGCCTTTTATTTCTGAAACCGGAAACAGAGTCTGAATAATTGCTTTTCCTGACGCGTTTCAGTGCACCTGGCACCTTAATCATAGGATGGGAGATAGTGAAAACCCGGAGTGCACCATGGTCTTTTCTCCCTTCTTTGCATCCGCTTTCCAATAAGTGGCATGCTGGGAATCATAGTGCCGATTCATCCCCCTCGTTGAGGTCCTGGTTTTCACACGTCTTTCATGCTCCCAATATTTGTAAATGTTTTAAAGCCCTCCATTAGGCCACAGATCTCTTTCCAGTTCCCCAATTCCAAACCTCCGTGCAGTTGGGACACTGCAATTCAGTTCGCAGCGCGCAGACCTGTTCAGTTTTATCAGGCGGTGCAATCCTCCACGGCCGGAGCAGCCGTGTATAAACATACCAAAAAAAAAGCCTCCAGGCTTCAAGGACGCACTCCAAACAGAGGGTAGTTCAATAAGAGCCTTTTATTTCTGAAACCGGAAACAGAGTCTGAATAATTGCTTTTCCTGACGCGTTTCAGTGCACCTGGCACCTTAATCATAGGATGGGAGATAGTGAAAACCCGGAGTGCACCATGGTCTTTTCTCCCTTCTTTGCATCCGCTTTCCAATAAGTGGCATGCTGGGAATCATAGTGCCGATTCATCCCCCTCGTTAAGGTCCTGGTTTTCACACGTCTTTCATGCTCCCAATATTTGTAAATGTTTTAAAGCCCTCCATTAGGCCACAGATCTCTTTCCAGTTCCCCAATTCCAAACCTCCGTGCTGTTGGGACACTGCAATTCAGTTCGCAGCGCGCAGACCTGTTCAGTTTTATCAGGCGGTGCAATCCTCCACGGCCGGAGCAGCCGTGTATAAACATACCAAAAAAAAGCCTCCAGGCTTCAAGGACGCACTCCAAACAGAGGGTAGTTCAATAAGAGCCTTTTATTTCTGAAACCGGAAACAGAGTTTGAATAATTGCTTTTCCTGACGCGTTTCAGTGCACCTGGCACCTTAATCATAGGATGGGAGATAGTGAAAACCCGGAGTGCACCATGGTCTTTTCTCCCTTCTTTGCATCCGCTTTCCAATAAGTGGCATGCTGGGAATCATAGTGCCGATTCATCCCCCTCGTTGAGGTCCTGGTTTTCACACGTCTTTCATGCTCCCAATATTTGTAAATGTTTTAAAGCCCTCCATTAGGCCACAGATCTCTTTCCAGTTCCCCAATTCCAAACCTCCGTGCTGTTGGGACACTGCAATTCAGTTCGCAGCGCGCAGACCTGTTCAGTTTTATCAGGCGGTGCAATCCTCCACGGCCGGAGCAGCCGTGTATAAACATACCAAAAAAAAAGCCTCCAGGCTTCAAGGACGCACTCCAAACAGAGGGTAGTTCAATAAGAGCCTTTTATTTCTGAAACCGGAAACAGAGTCTGAATAATTGCTTTTCCTGACGCGTTTCAGTGCACCTGGCACCTTAATCATAGGATGGGAGATAGTGAAAACCCGGAGTGCACCATGGTCTTTTCTCCCTTCTTTGCATCCGCTTTCCAATAAGTGGCATGCTGGGAATCATAGTGCCGATTCATCCCCCTCGTTGAGGTCCTGGTTTTCACACGTCTTTCATGCTCCCAATATTTGTAAATGTTTTAAAGCCCTCCATTAGGCCACAGATCTCTTTCCAGTTCCCCAATTCCAAACCTCTGTGCTGTTGGGACACTGCAATTCAGTTCGCAGCGCGCAGACCTGTTCAGTTTTATCAGGCGGTGCAATCCTCCACGGCCGGAGCAGCCGTGTATAAACATACCAACGAGGGGGATGAATCGGCACTATGATTCCCAGCATGCCACTTATTGGAAAGCGGATGCAAAGAAGGGAGAAAAGACCATGGTGCACTCCGGGTTTTCACTATCTCCCATCCTACGATTAAGGTGCCAGGTGCACTGAAACGCGTCAGGAAAAGCAATTATTCAGACTCTGTTTCCGGTTTCAGAAATAAAAGGCTCTTATTGAACTACCCTCTGTTTGGTGTGCGTCCTTGAAGCCTGGAGGCTTTTTTTTGGTATGTTTATACACGGCTGCTCCGGCAGTGGAGGATTGCACCGCCTGATAAAACTGAACAGGTCTGCACGCTGCGAACTGAATTGCAGTGTCCCAACAGCACGGAGGTTTGGAATTGGGGAACTGGAAAGAGATCTGTGGCCTAATGGAGGGCTTTAAAACATTTACAAATATTGGGAACATGAAAGACGTGTGAAAACCAGGACCTCAACGAGGGGGATGAATCGGCACTATGATTCCCAGCATGCCACTTATTGGAAAGCAGATGCAAAGAAGGGAGAAAAGACCATGGTGCACTCCGGGTTTTCACTATCTCCCATCCTATGATTAAGGTGCCAGGTGCACTGAAACGTGTCAGGAAAAGCAATTATTCAGACTCTGTTTCCGGTTTCAGAAATAAAAGGCTCTTATTGAACTACCCTCTGTTTGGAGTGCGTCCTTGAAGCCTGGAGGCTTTTTTTTGGTATGTTTATACACGGCTGCTCCGGCCGTGGAGGATTGCACCGCCTGATAAAACTGAACAGGTCTGCGCGCTGCGAACTGAATTGCAGTGTCCCAACAGCACGGAGGTTTGGAATTGGGGAACTGGAAAGAGATCTGTGGCCTAATGGAGGGCTTTAAAACATTTACAAATATTGGGAGCATGAAAGACGTGTGAAAACCAGGACCTCAACGAGGGGGATGAATCGGCACTATGATTCCCAGCATGCCACTTATTGGAAAGCGGATGCAAAGAAGGGAGAAAAGACCATGGTGCACTCCGGGCTTTCACTATCTCCCATCCTATGATTAAGGTGCCAGGTGCACTGAAACGCGTCAGGAAAAGCAATTATTCAGACTCTGTTTCCGGTTTCAGAAATAAAAGGCTCTTATTGAACTACCCTCTGTTTGGAGTGCGTCCTTGAAGCCTGGAGGCTTTTTTTTGGTATGTTTATACACGGCTGCTCCGGCCGTGGAGGATTGCACCGCCTGATAAAACTGAACAGGTCTGCGCGCTGCGAACTGAATTGCAGTGTCCCAACAGCACGGAGGTTTGGAATTGGGGAACTGGAAAGAGATCTGTGGCCTAATGGAGGGCTTTAAAACATTTACAAATATTGGGAGCATGAAAGACGTGTGAAAACCAGGACCTCAACGAGGGGGATGAATCGGCACTATGATTCCCAGCATGCCACTTATTGGAAAGCGGATGCAAAGAAGGGAGAAAAGACCATGGTGCACTCCGGGTTTTCACTATCTCCCATCCTATGATTAAGGTGCCAGGTGCACTGAAACGCGTCAGGAAAAGCAATTATTCAGACTCTGTTTCCGGTTTCAGAAATAAAAGGCTCTTATTGAACTACCCTCTGTTTGGAGTGCGTCCTTGAAGCCTGGAGGCTTTTTTTTGGTATGTTTATACACGGCTGCTCCGGCCGTGGAGGATTGCACCGCCTGATAAAACTGAACAGGTCTGCGCGCTGCGAACTGAATTGCAGTGTCCCAACAGCACGGAGGTTTGGAATTGGGGAACTGGAAAGAGATCTGTGGCCTAATGGAGGGCTTTAAAACATTTACAAATATTGGGAGCATGAAAGACGTGTGAAAACCAGGACCTCAACGAGGGGGATGAATCGGCACTATGATTCCCAGCATGCCACTTATTGGAAAGCGGATGCAAAGAAGGGAGAAAAGACCATGGTGCACTCCGGGTTTTCACTATCTCCCATCCTATGATTAAGGTGCCAGGTGCACTGAAACGCGTCAGGAAAAGCAATTATTCTGACTCTGTTTCCGGTTTCAGAAATAAAAGGCTCTTATTGAACTACCCTCTGTTTGGAGTGCGTCCTTGAAGCCTGGAGGCTTTTTTTTGGTATGTTTATACACGGCTGCTCCGGCCGTGGAGGATTGCACCGCCTGATAAAACTAAACAGGTCTGCGCGCTGCGAACTGAATTGCAGTGTCCCAACAGCACGGAGGTTTGGAATTGGGGAACTGGAAAGAGATCTGTGGCCTAATGGAGGGCTTTAAAACATTTACAAATATTGGGAGCATGAAAGACGTGTGAAAACCAGGACCTCAACGAGGGGGATGAATCGGCACTATGATTCCCAGCATGCCACTTATTGGAAAGCGGATGCAAAGAAGGGAGAAAAGACCATGGTGCACTCCGGGTTTTCACTATCTCCCATCCTATGATTAAGGTGCCAGGTGCACTGAAACGCGTCAGGAAAAGCAATTATTCAGACTCTGTTTCCGGTTTTAGAAATAAAAGGCTCTTATTGAACTACCCTCTGTTTGGAGTGCGTCCTTGAAGCCTGGAGGCTTTTTTTTGTATACATACATATATATATATATATATATATATATATATATATATATATATATATATATATATATATATATATATATATATATATATATATATATATATATATATATATATATATACACACATAAAAACCCAGATGTGCAGCATGTGAGTGTGATATGCTATTTATTATCTTACATCCACTTCAAATGAGTCTTCATGCCCCTCCCCTCCTTCACAAGTGGTAAAAATAGCATATTACATTCTGTGCATCTGATGTATTACGTATGCCATGCTGTTTTAATGTACAGTAGTATTAAACAAAGGTAGTCACCATAATCATAACATGCAGGTCTTCAGGCTGTGAGGCAAGATTATATTTTATGTAGACTCTTTAAACTTCAAAAATGATGTACTTTCCTAAAAGGATTTAATGTGAATCTACTTCTATCTTCTTGTAAAATGTAGAAAGAATGGCCATTTATCAAAAAGCTAACGTGCCAGTTTTTGCAGCTCATTTAATACACAGAGCCTCACGGACGCAAAAGGATTCAACCCTTTGAACCCAATACCTGGACTCTGTCTGCTGTGAGTTCTACCCCCAAATGTTTCCCCCCCCAGTCCTCAAAACTTGGAAATGAGCCCAGCAGAACCAACAGAGCGCGAAACATTGACCCCACATCAAAAGCATTGCACGGCACATTCCCGGTGCAGGACTTCGCATTGTAGCCCTGTAGCTCATCGGAACTGCGGCTGTGTGACCCAGGACCTTGTATCACTGCCTGCAACCCCTCAAAGCCACAGCTGAGCTACGCATCTCCACGCAGGACCTTGCATTGCCACTGCAGCTCCTTGGACTCACTGCTGCGCAATGCACAGCCTAGATAGACTTCACATCGCCTCCTGCAGCCCATTGGATTCTTGGACGCATCTTGACGTGGGACTTCTCATCGCTCCACTACCAACATTTAAGGGCCTCTGTGCAGCGGGCCTAACTTGCCTACTGTATCGGACCCTTGCTCCACTACGGGCAGCCTGAACTTGTGACTTGTTGGACCTGATAATCATAACTGGCACTTTCTGCTTATAGGCACTATTTAGACTTAAATCTTTAAATGCATATCTCTGTTTCTACTGATTACATTTTTTTCATTTTGGTCTCAAATAATTTTTTACATTTTACTTTACTTTTCTAAATTTGTGTGGGGTTTGTCTTGTTTGGTGCTTACACTCAACTACTGTTTGAAGTACTGCATATAAATACTTTACACATTGCCTCTAAGTTAAGCCTGACTTCTTTTGTGCCATACTACCAAAGGGTTGAACACAGGTTAATTTGGGGTTTGCTTGTCTCACCCCGACAGAGATTGTGTTTGCCACTTTGGTAGGGCTTCACTTCCCTCAACCAGTAACCCTATGACAAAAATCTACCCTTTGTGCAGTAGTCTTCATAGCTGAGAAGCCTGCATAGAGCCAAATGTGCTAACGCACTCTTTTTGGGCAACGTTGCTTTCAAAGGAGGCACAGCTTGGAAGCAGGCGTTAGATAAGAATCCGGGACGATTATTGGTAGTGAGCCCCCCCCTGCATCAGGCAACTATGGCATCGGCAGCCAGCATCCACCTCAAGGTAGGTGAACGCGGATGGGAGGACGCGAAGGGTGCCTGGCCATAAGTGGAAAGAGGGATGCTACCACCAGTGCTTTAAATGGGCCGGTACTCACCGGTACTGAGTACCAGCACTTTTTATTAGGCAGGGAAGAGTACCGGTACCCTAATAGATGGCACCTCAGGCTCCCGTTATGTCTCTCCTATAGCACATCGTAGATGCCGCTCTGCTTTTCAGAAGAGTGTAAGCCGCCAAGCCTCTTTGCAGAGTCGCTGCTGGAGATTCCAGCAGCGCTCATGTGAATGGCCTGAGACTGCAGGGGTCTAAGAGGGCTTGCTGTGCGTCATGCTGTGATTAACAGTGCAGGGTCTAGACAGACCCTTCACTGTCGATCAGGTGCCAGAGGACTATTCGTCTAAAAGTGCTTTAGTCTCACCCCGCCCCTCTCCATCAGGTATGTAAATTGGTTGGGATGGGCAGTCAATCAGTAATCCAGTTTTATTTAGGATATTGAGTGACATCCCAACAAAATCATCTGCCTTCGCAAAAGCCGTTTTTATCCCTCATCTTTTTATTCAGGACAGGAGCTGCTTCTCTTTGGAAAGAGTAGGGATGGTGCGGAGTCAAGACATGAAAAAAAGACTTAACCATCGCTCCTGAGACCCCTTCCAGGCAATTCTGAATGAGGGCCATACGGGGGTATGCCCTGCTTCCCTACAGCCACAAAGGCAAACATATTACCTTACCAACTTGTCCAAGAAGAATCAGGAAGTGCCAAACGCTTGAGTAATGTGGAAATTAACTTTGTGGTTCAGCGGGAGCCGAGACTTCTATCCACCCCAATTCCCCGGCCATGGGGTTTTAACAGTGCATCCCACACACTCCACTAAAGGTTGGGTGCAATATTCCATCACATAAATAGGCCTGAAATGTTGATGGTAAACACCACATCACATGCTTGAACCTGCGATGAGGCGGGACTACATCCATGCAGGTTACATTAATCGATTCTAGACAAACGCTAAAAATCTTAGGCTCTTCTCCCTAGGCGTATAATGCAAAGTTTTATAGTGAAGGCTATACACGAGTAGGCTACAATTCATCTTCTGTGGACAAAATCTGAGAATATTAGGCTTACTATCACATGATATGAACAGAAGTGCAAACTGAGGATTTCTTGAGGAACAACTAGACAAAACCTCTTACATGTAGGTTACACTAATAATTTCCAGACAAATCCTGCAAATGTTAGATTCTCGCCTGGTGAAAGAGTACACAGTTGGCAAAAAAAACATGCACAGAGGTTGCATTTATCTTTTTCTAGAAAAAAAAAAAACCTTTCATGCCCCTAGGTTCAAACTCAAGTACTGAAGAAGAGCTACCCAAAATGACATACTTACAGTTACACTAATGTTTTCTAGTCTAATCATGACAATTTTGGAGTAAAATCCTATCCCGAGCCCAGGCATCAATAATGCACAGCTAAAAAAAAGTTGAGGGTTGTATGCTGTGCGTGCAACATATCTGTTTATGTAGCTTCAGAACATTGTTACTTAATAATAACGTGTGTGTGTGCGCCTGTTTTTCTGTGAGAGAAAAGGGAGAGAATCAGAACACTCAGTAGATTTTAGAGGGAATGTGTAGAGTGTGTGTATGTGGGTGCGTGTGTGTGTGTATGTGTGTGTGTACGCTTGAGAGTATATAGTAGTGTGCCAAGCAAATAACAATACGGCATTAAGAAGCAGCAAATATTACAAAACGAGCAACTGTTCATATGTCATCTTTTTGGGTTTCATTTTGTGTAATGAGTTAACCTGTTTCGTTTATGTATTTTTCATAGTTGCTGCAATTGAAATAGAAGTCATTATGTATCATCATATGTTGTCCTAAGCCCCACCCCTAGACACGCCCACTCGCCACGCCTCTAGCTGATATTAATGAGTACCTTCACTTATTTTTTCCCATTTAAAGCACTGGCTACCACAATTGTACAGCTGGGTAAAGAGGTGTGCTAGGATACACGGGGAGATGGGGCAGCACACGACAGGCTCCCTCCAGGGTATCTACAAATTGTAATCAACAATAACCGCTCTAAACAAACGCTATGTCAGCCAACACGCTTAGGGATCGCCAGGCGGCGGCGGGCGAAATGTTTGATGATGCCCGAATACCTAAAACAAACTCAGTTTCCCACAATGCAGCGAGCGTCAGGCAAAAGGAATATCAGCCTGAGGGATAAAGTAAAGCATTTGGAAAAACTAATGAAAAAAGAGCAAAGCAAATGGTGGGAAGCTAAATCACTACAACGATATTTAGACATGGGGAGGGTCCCGCTGGGATTACGAATTTTAATAGCCCCCTGCTATGAGAATCCTGACCGAGAGATGATGAAAGAATGGGGCGAGACAAATTTACAATCGTCCAGAAAATTAGTCACTATTCTGGTCAAGTATGCCGAAAAAGATCTCATTAAATTACAGGAACCAATAGAATCAATCAATGATGAACTGGACGAGGTGGGGCAAAATGAAGAACTGGTAAATTAAGAGAGGAAATGACCAAGAGACTCCGTAAGGAATAAGAAAAAATCCATGAGAGAAAGACCTTTAAATTGCACAGAGATCGAACTGACTAGGAGTGTGGGCGCATATTTACATTTGCCACAAAAATATGATTCGTTCTAAATATACAAATATAGTGGAGCACAAGCTGCTAAATCAAAGTCCGCAAGTGGTAGGATAAGACCAGTGGCTACATCAAACTCGGATCATAGGGCCAGATGTAGGTGGCCATTTACCGGCGGGTAACGGCCGATTTCGGGCGTTACCGACCGGTAAATGGGTTTTTGAGATGTAGGGGGCCAATTTTACTGAATTAGTAAATTTACCGAATCAGTAATTTACCGATTCGGTAAAATACCAAATCGGTATTTTTACCGATTCAGTAACTTCTAGATGTAGGTGGGACTCTTCTGAGTCCCAAAGGCCTTTCAGATTCGGTATTTTACTGCCCAATCCAATTGGGTGGTAAAATACCAAATCCAGGTGTGCATGCACATGTGTACATGCACACCTATGCCATGTGACAGACAGACATGCCCTTAGGGCATGTCTGTGTGCCACATGGCACACATGCCTGTATTTGAGGTGCTAGAGGGTGTCAAAGTGACACCCCCTGCACCCTTGCTGGAATCGGTATTTACCGAATCGGTAAACACCGATTCGGTAATGCCCATTGATTCCTATGGGCTTCAATGCCCATAGGAATCAATGGGCATTACCGAATCGGTATTTACAGAATCGGTAAATACCGAATCTTAACGATTCGGTATTTACCGATTCTGTAATACCTACATCCCCACCCCTCTATTTTACCACTTCTTAAATACCGAATCGGTAAAATCCGGTATTTAAGAAGTGGTAAAATAAAATTACCTACATCTAGGCCTGAGCTCGGTAATCGAGAGAGGGACTGAATCAAATCCTCGCGCGCGCCCAGCAGGCTAAACATATACCATCCAAATGATCCCTTGCTGATGAGGTGGATTTTTTTATGTCTGGAACGAACGCAGACAGACATTGCGGCCAAGAAGTCAAATGAACAAACAAGGAAAAACAGATCCACAAAGTGCCGCGAGACGAGAGGCGAAAAGCAAAGCGATGAAGAACCTAAAAGGCAAACGCTGCGGAAATGGAAACACAAGTAACCTATGAACCAACCGGTGGTCAAACTATAATAAACCTTGCTAAAGTGGATTTGAATAAGGCAGAGTAGCAACTACTATCTCTCGAACTATCACACTGTCGAGAAAACACATTCAATTATGCATCCACACGAATGGACATTTTTAAGAGTGTGCGCAGAATTAAGTTGAAAAAATATTATCTGCTACAAAATAAATCACTGGACAAGACATCAATCAGTCAATATGATCAACCTCCGCCTACATCCCTTCTCCGCTCAACCTCACGGCATCTGACATGTCAATCCTACGGGATATGCAGGACTTGCTGAACGAGAACATTACGTCTACACAAGACAACGAGGAAATTAAACTTAATAGGAAGACTGATCGAAACACTGAAACTACACCTCTTAAATCCGGCTCTACCTTTAACTCCATTACACCGAGGGACACCATCAATATTTTCCATGAGCAAACAGTGACTGGTATTGAACAACTAAACCACAGAGTGCAAAGAACCACAAGACACAAGACATAAGACCAACAAACAAGAACTCCAGTACCATCTTTTAATGACTAAACCAAGGACTGACAGAGAGGTTGAAAATAAATATTGGCCACTGGTTCTCAGTGACCAAGTTATTGGCCATCTGCTACCAAATAGAAAAGGATTCAACTCCTTTGAACCCAATATCTGGACTCTGTCTGCTGTGAGTCCTACCCCCAAATGGTTCCCCCCCCAGTCCTCAACCCTTGGAAATGGGTCCAGCAGAACTGATGGAGCGCAAACCATTGACTCCACATCGAAAGCATTGGTCAACACATTCCCGGTGCAGGACTTCGCATTGCTGCCCTGTAGGTCATCTGAATTGCGGCTGTGTGACGCAGGACCTTGCATCACTGCCTGCAACCCCTCAAAACCTTGGACCCACCGCTGTGCAATGCACCTTCTCGATAGACTTAACGTCACCTCCTGCAGCCCATTGGATTCTTGGACACATCCTTGACGTGGGGCTTCTCATCGCTCCGCAACCAAGATTTAAGAGCCTTTCTGTTCAGCGGGCCTAACTTGCCTATTGCATTCGACCCTTGCGCCACTGTGGGCAGCCTGAACTTGTGACTTTGTGGGTGGACCAGATAATCATAGCTGGAACTTTCTGCTTATAAGCACTATTTAGACTAACATCTTTAAATGCATATCTCAGTTTCTACTGATTAGAATATTGTCATTTTGGTCTCAAATCATTTTTGAACATTTTACTTTATTTTTCTAAATTGGTGTGGGGTTTGTCTTGCATGGTGCTTACACTCAACTACTATTTGAAGTACTGAACATAAATACTTTACACATTGCCTCTAAGTTAAGCCTGACTTTTTTTGTGCCATGATACCAAAGGGATGAACACAGGTTAATTAGGGGTGTGCTTATGTCTCACCCTGACAGAGATTGTGGTTGCTACTTTCGTTCACTTCCCTCAACCAGTAACCCAAATACAAAACAGTCTACCCTTTGTGCAGTAGTCTTCATAGATGAGACGCCTGCATAAAGTCATATGTGCTTACGCACACTTTTTTTTCTCCCGGGGTAAGACATTTTTCCCTGTGAAGAAAACCCTTCTCTTGCATCCCCAACAAATGTGAGGGTGATCCATTCTACTTCCCACCCTCGAAAGGTAGTTATTACAGCATGGTTTTGCAGTGAAATTCACAATGCTTTCTGGATTAAAAGAGCTGGAAAAGAATTTGGTAATGCTCCCAAGCATGAACCTATGACCAGTGAACTTATTAGCGTCAAAAAGCTTTGGCGAACGGTGCACTATATAAACTCCACGCCATAGACTATACCTGTTTGTTTATTTCCAAGTCAAACAATACCTTGGAATGCCATTTTCTCACCCCTTGTGTGGGGCTTATGAGTGTAGATTTCTGTGCACTCCTGGCAGACAAAATTACATTTATAAAGGCATCTATATGTACCGAAATCCCCTTGTAATTTCCAGCAGGTATAGAAAAAGATAATTTTAAATTTACCTTTGTGAATAGGGCCCTTCACGTTTAAGGTTCTCTTGTTCCAATATAATTTTTTTCTGTAAACTTTTGTTGAAGAAATTAAGAGTGTTTCCTTTTCTAACTCCACTAGACCAATATTTAATGGAGTGATGTAGCTTGGTTTGGTGTAAATCTGTTCAGTAGATTTTTTGTTTTAATTGACATTACAGAAATGTGTCCTATGAACTTTCAAAGTACTGAATTATAGAGATATCTGGACCATTAGTTTGTGGAGCAAATAAAAAAACATGAAGGCACGCTTTTAAAAGGAGATGTTTTCTCCAGTAAACCTTTTTGGTCTGTATACTCAGACTTTGGTTTGTGAACATGTTTGACTGGCCACAACACAAACATTTCTGTTGTGGTCATAGTTACAGGACTCCAAAAGACCCTCCACCGAATGTGCTAAAAACGTATTTTGACATTCTGCGTTTGCGAACACAGCTCCAAATTTAAAACCTTGAGATGAGCAATAGGCCCCAATGCCCTCGTACTTGCTGTGAAATTTGTAGACTCGAAATCAAGTTCCCTGAAAAAACTACAGTTAAAGTGAAGTTTCGGTTAGCTTTGGCCATAGCAACATACCTCTGAAATTTACTTAAAAAGCCACAGGAAAAGTACAGTATGGTTCAAATTAAAACAAAAGAAAATAATTCAATTCATCAGCTATGGTAAGCTACGCTGTCCATTACCCTCACAACAGCAGTGCCAATAATAATTCGCAAATTTAGTGCTGATGATCTCACATTATTTATATCAAAAGGTAATACCAACTAGAAGCATGACGTCATTAAATAACAACACATACTCAAATCATAAAAACATACTATATTAGTAGAAGTCTCATTTATAGCGTTAATTGTAATGTGGTATATAGGTACATCTGTAAGATTATTTATGACATTTGTAATTGTATCATTTGCATCCATGACACAGCAAGATTCCCAATGTGAGGCTAAATATTTTTTTGAAATATTTTCTAGGAAATGTTTATTGGATATCTCTTTATTGATCGGTGAGGTCTTGTAGAAAAACATATTTGTTCAATGCCCCAGTGAATTTCAGGGACCCCCTTTTTTTGTAGTGGCAATACTCATATTAAAGAATGCATTTTTAAACACACGCCTGTAAGACAGAGAGAGAGAGAGAGAGAGAGAAACAGACAGACAGAATGATATAATAATTAATTGAAATTAGAATGCATATATATATATATATACATATATATATGGTGGGAGAAGCGGGCGGCATGGTCGGACTCCTGTGACCATTGGGTCGAGAAAACCATTATTTGGAGACGGTACATGGACGATCTCTTTCTTGTCTGGCGAGGCAGCAAGGAGTCAGTCTTAGAATACATCAGACATCTGAATAGCAACACTTGAATCTAAGGTTCTCTGGCGACATTAGTGCTATTGAAGTCACCTACCTGGATGTCAGGGTTTTTGTAGCTGATGGTAAGATGCAAACATAATTATTCAGGAAACCCACAGTGGGAAACTCAGTGCTTCATGCATGAAGTAGCCACCCGAGCAGTATCCCGTACGGGGAACTCTTGCGTATAAAATGTAACAGCTCTAGACCTGAAGATTTCTTAGAGGCTGGCGCAGAGTGTCTGAATAGATTTCGGGAGCGTGGGTACAAAGAGAATTTGTTGAGTGAGGCATGGAAAAAAACTGAATCAAAAAACAGAACTGAGTTGATTAAGGATGTCCCCAATGAGAAAAGTACTGGTACTAGTAATCTTAGACACATTACGAATTTCTCCAATGCGGCCAAGAGTCTTATGAAAATAATGTACTCCAATTGGAGTATGCTGAAATCTGACCCTCTCATCAGCCGAGATATTCCTGCACATCCATGCATGACCTTCCGAAAAATCAGATCTCTTAAAGATCATCTGGTACAAAGTCACTTACCACCTACAAATAAAGGCATACAGGGACTAACAGGCTTTTACCCATGCAGCAAATGCAAGGCCTGTGCCGATAGCAAACAGACTACCTCCTACTGTATTCCAGGGAGAACAGACCCCATCAAAATCAATAAATTCATGAATTTCCTAACACCTTACATTGTCTACTGCCTAAGTTGCCCATGTGGCCTTAGGTATGTGGGCAGCACGATTCACCCAGCCAAAATATGCATATTGGAACAACAGAGGGCCATCCAAAATAACAACAGTAATTATCCCGTAGCACGTCATTTCCAAGCCCAACATAACAGCAACCGTAAACTTTTGAGGTATTTCTGCTTAGATCATGTGGCTCGAGACCCGCGAGGCAATGACAGGGAAAAACGCCTGAGGAGATTAGAGTCTTGTTACATTATAGACTTGGCCACGAAAACTCCTTTGGAACTGAACATGGGGGAAGAACTCAGGGTACACTTGTAAATATTGTATATATCACTTTTGATTATTGTTTTAATTTTGGGATTAGAGGTCACTTAGTGACTGATTTCTGCCAGTTTATACAGCTTAATATTATTATTCTGTATAGACTCAGCGTTTGATGCTTTAGAAATGGAAGTTTCCTTTCTTTAAAAATGTCCATCCAGGGCCATATTAAGTGTTGGTGCTATCTGTTATCTCTGTGAGAAGGTGTAAGCCCATTCAGGGCAATATCACAATAAGATGTGACAGTCTCACGTGGGATAATGATGAACTTGGTCATAGCACCCAGACTGAATTATGTTGTGTTTTAATTAATAATATTTGAAATTTTGCAATCATGCAATAGTGGAATAACAAGACTATGATTGACAATGATTTACTTACATCGCGGAAGTATTTAATTTTCTTTGCCTTGATTGTGTAGAAATGTAATTGGGCCTAAGCTGTTTAGGAACGCTGATGAATTACGTCATTTCTTTATTTAATTTAATGCTTTATTTACCTTTTTGAATTGAACCCACGTCATGCCTAACATTAAGATGGCCTCCTGCGGTGACACATCCCACGTGATTGTATGATGTTTGTTTGTTTATTTAATGAGAAGCGTCATGGCGGCCGCCTTACACTGACGAAGGCGTACTGCTGAAACGCGTTTGTACCTATTTCTTTTGTGCCCAATAAATCCAACAGGGATTTAACCCCCTCGCGAGTGCTCGTTTTCATTGGTGCCAGAAAATGAAAGTGGAGGGAATCGCTTACAAAAACTAAGACGTTTGGAATCAAAATTGATAATAAGATTCAAAACCAAGGTCCCGATCGGTCTGAACTGGGACGAAGAACTGTATGTACATTTATAAAGACACTATAATACCTAAAAGAAAGACATTGTAAATTTAAATCTTGATTATGCCTTCCTATTATATCTCCTATTTATAACACACTCCAGTGTTATAATCCACAATGTGCCAAGATGGGAGAAAGTACAAAATCTCCAAAATTGAGAATGAATTGCATTTGAGATATTTGAAATATGACAATTGGACTTCTTTGCTTTGACTATGCATATTTGCCTGTTCTTCGGAATACATTTTGGACTGAACTAATATTGAATTAAGGGTCAAAATTGAGTTATAGTATGTAATATCTATGTCTATCGTAATGATTGCCTGGAATTTGAATTGTGCATGTTTTTATCAATTTCCCATACTAAGACAGAAGCCACAGAAAGACATTAGTGATAAGCACTAAGCTATCACATATATATATGCTTATTTATATTTTGGAGGAATTTAAACCAATTCCTTTAATAAATAGGGCACTCAGCCCACTACCACCTAAAAAGCCTAATTCAGGCTTTTTATTACAATGTCAAGCAAATAAAAACTTGTGGCTTGAAAATATGTAAGGAAATGATAAATAGTTTTAACTAAGCCGAGTACAAACTACCCCCCACCACAATACATCCTAACTGTCAAAGTGGGAAGGAGGGTATCAATAACAGAAAGTAAAAACGGACTTGTTACTACCGTGATCAGGAACATTTATTGTTCGAAACGCGTAGGTGAAGGAAGTTTTTCAGAGTTGGATTAAACTGCTTTGATCATCCGAGAAGAGTGCGGTGTATTTTCTGAATTGCTAGTTAATAAATCACGAGTCTTGTCCTTGACTCGTCGCCTGCACCAGCTGACTTGCCACTCCTCCTCAACCAAGGGACGTTTGCTTTTGAAATATATATATATATATATATATATATATATATATATATATATATATATATATATATCCAAAAACCACAAGTTGCCCTGTTTGGGAAGCCACACTCGGGAGGGTTGAAACACAAATGCTGCCCGTGGCGCTGTGACAGTCTGCTCCACGCCAACCCCTTCAGCTTGCCAGACGCGTTTCGGGCGTGACTGCCGCCCTTTCTCAATGGCTGCACACAAGGAAAATGAGACTTCTGTTTGTACACCTGCAATTTATTCAAAATTAGTAGGTCCCGCCCATGTGGGCTGCTGCAAGGCATCCTGGTTAATGAAGTTCCTGCCCAAAGATGGCGGATCCTGGTGCTCGTGATTACGGGCGCATTTCAGGAGCGGAAGGGGCCTCATCCCTGGATTAAATTGGTGTGCCACACTGCGGTTACCACGCAAGCGCTCACCCACTTGGACTAACATTGTGACACTATGAGACACCCAAGCCACTGGGTTATATTTGGAACGTTAGGTCCTTAGCAGATGGACTACATTTACCATGATGCCATGCCTGCTCACGCCCACTGGGGCGGGACTGTTATCAGCAAATAAAAGTTCCTTGTTTAATGGATGCCTCTTTGTGTCAATTGCAGGCCGGTGATCAAGGGCTACGGCTTGAAACGTTTGGCATTCTGCAATACGAACGCTGCGCTGGCTGTGGTGCTGGCAACTGCCGGTGATGGTGTGTGGAAACACTTCCTGTGTGACCTTTCCTTTGGGGACTCTCTTGGTTTTGATGTTGAGCGGCTTGTCCGGCCGCGGAAAGGTCCCGCTGCTGTATCACGGCGGATCCTGGTGCTCGTGATTACGGGCGCATTTCAGGAGCGGAAGGGGCCTCATCCCTGGATTAAATTGGTGTGCCACACTGCGGTTACCACGCAAGCGCTCACCCACTTGGACTAACATTGTGACACTATGAGGCACCCAAGCCACTGGGTTATATTTGGAACGTTAGGTCCTCAGCAGATGGACTACATTTACCATGATGCCATGCCTGCTCACGCCCACTGGGGCGGGACTGTTATCAGCAAATAAAAGTTCCTTGTTTAATGGATGCCTCTTTGTGTCAATTGCAGGCCGGTGATCAAGGGCTACGGCTTGAAACGTTTGGCATTCTGCAATACGAACGCTGCGCTGGCTGTGGTGCTGGCAACTGCCGGTGATGGTGTGTGGAAACACTTCCTGTGTGACCTTTCCTTTGGGGACTTTCTTGGTTTTGATGTTGAGCGGCTCGTCCGGCCGCGGAAAGGTCCCGCTGCTGTATCACGGCGGATCCTGGTGCTCGTGATTACGGGCGCATTTCAGAAGCGGAAGGGGCCTCATCCCTGGATTAAATTGGTGTGCCACACTGCGGTTAACACGCAAGCGCTCACCCACTTGGACTAACATTGTGACACTATGAGGCACCCAAGCCACTGGGTTATATTTGGAACGTTAGGTCCTTAGCAGATGGACTACATTTACCATGATGACATGCCTGCTCACGCCCACTGGGGCGGGACTGTTATCAGCAAATAAAAGTTCCTTGTTTAATGGATGCCTCTTTGTGTCAATTGCAGGCCGGTGATCAAGGGCTACGGCTTGAAACGTTTGGCATTCTGCAATACGAAGGCTGCGCTGGCTGTGGTGCTGGCAACTGCCGGTGATGGTGTGTGGAAACACTTCCTGTGTGACCTTTCCTTTGGGGACTCTCTTGCTTTTGATGTTGAGTGGCTCGTCCGGCCACGGAAAGGTCCCGCTGCTGTATCACGGCGGATCCTGGTGCTCGTGATTACGGGCGCATTTCAGGAGCGGAAGTGGCCTCATCCCTGGATTTAATTAGTGTGCCACACTGCGGTTACCACGCAAGCGCTCACCCACTTGGACTAACATTGTGACACTATGAGGCACCCAAGCCACTGGGTTATATTTGGAACGTTAGGTCCTTAGCAGATGGACTACATTTACCATGATGCCATGCCTGCTCACGCCCACTGGGGCGGGACTGTTATCAGCAAATAAAAGTTCCTTGTTTAATGGATGCCTCTTTGTGTCAATTGCAGGCCGGTGATCAAGGGCTACGGCTTGAAACGTATGGCATTCTGCAATACGAACGCTGCGCTGGCTGTGGTGCTGGCAACTGCCGGTGATGGTGTGTGGAAACACTTCCTGTGTGACCTTTCCTTTGGGGACTCTCTTGGTTTTGATGTTGAGCGGCTCGTCCGGCCACGGAAAGGTCCCGCTGCTGTGGAATTGGCTGAAATTTTCAGGAAAATAAAACATTTTGTTTCTGAGCAGCCCCTGACAATTTGGGGGGGTTTCATCAAGGGGGGGCCGAGAAAAAAAAGGGGTCCCAAAACGCGTTTTTCCCATGTTAATTTCCATAGGGCGGTTGGCCTCACTTTTAGCTCGAACGGCTGAATGGATTTGCACGAAACTTGGCAAAATTGTAGGGACTGTTAGCCCGATGTGCCTTTGCTAGGTCTCAATATATGTGCTCCAGTGGATTTTGAGTAATTTAGGTTCAAACAAAGATATATATCTGGGCGGAGCCTAACCACACATCTGATCTGATTGGCTGTCAGCACTTCATCCAAGAAGTGTTGGCAGCCATCTTGGGACCAATATACATGATAGCACCTCATTGAAAAGCATTGTAGTTAATAGAGGGTTTTAGGACTTTAGTTACATTATAAATCATTTGTTGATGGTACCATACTCGTTTTAGGAATTGTGGTGGGTTCTAAGGTGATTTTACCATGTGAAAAAACCTTCTGCTGTGATATCATGAATATTGTTTGAAAGAAAACTAATATCTCATGATTTTCCCACAGTGGTTTGGAAGGGGATCTATAAGCTAAACTGAAAGCATATTGTGGTATCTCCCTCTTTGTCCCCCGGCGGCTCCGCGTGTAATGGTGCTGCTCGCGGTGACATCACTTAGAATGTCACCGCGACCAGCGTTCCAAGGCGAGCGCCGGGGACACTGAGGCGAGGACAGCGTTACCGAGAGGCTGTGGCTGAGGTCGCAGTTGGTTTGTGCTTTATTAATAAACCATTCTGATTATCTACGTGACGACTCCGCCTGTCATTTGTGGTCGTCACCACACTGGCGACGAGGATGGCTCCTGCGACCTCAACATGCCGGAAAGAAGATAAACGAGACAGCTGACTCGAGTTGACCTGCTGAGGAACTGGAAAGTGTATCGGGTTACCAGGCGGTGAACAGAAAGGCTGAGCCAGCGTCGATGGTGTTTGTCCTGGAAACAAAGAGGGGCGATGTATCTGTGAAGACATTCAAAAGGTTGGTGTGTAGCCCCTAGACGTGGAGTACGCCTGTGTGCCAGCCCTGCGCGCTACCCTAGACCCTGACGAGCTACGCGTTGACAGCTGCCAAAGGGGAGAGACGCCCGGTTGATGAGTGAAATTGACGAGGTTGTTCAGCGCTGTGTTGCTGGCAGATGAAAGTAATATCGGAACTGTGTGAAGCTTTAATGGCTCTGTAAGTGGTCGACCAGGGCGAGGACAGATATAAGAAAGTGAAGCTAAGAAGCGCACACACTGCATCCTGCACGTGAAGGCTTTGTGCATCAACTTGAAGAGACTCGAACTGTACTTCATGTAAAGAGTCAGAGCATACCACGACTGCGTGGGCTAGGATGTTGCCTTGCATGCAGCTGCCGAGGTTTATTTGCCTTGAGCCCTTCGCACAGTGACCCTGCTGCTTTGAGGAAGCTTCGCCGCTAGCGCTAGGGTCTGCAATCTTCCTTTCGCTCCACGGTGTACAGGCGCCACAGGGAAAGGCAGGAGAGCTGTTGCTGTAGAAGTAGGCGCGCCGCATGTGGTTTGAGGGAAGGTTTTCCTGCGCATGAAGAGGACTGCTGGCGAGTCTGATCCCATCGAGCAGACGCACGTGAAAGTGGTTTTACAACTTAAAGGGCAATTTAAATACTGTCCTGGCCGATGTCATTGAAAAGGAGAACTGCACCTTAGCGGAACATTAACTGTTCTTTGAGCAAGTTCAGCACGATGCACATTCTGCCCCTGTGTGAATGTCTGTGCATATAAGGGGAGTGTGTTCACGTTGTAATTGTCTTTCACCTTCCCACTGCTGACCTATTCATGTGTGAAAAGACCTTTGAAGCTCAAGTTTTTAAGGGGTCTCTAGCAGTATCTCCAGGCATACCTTGTTAGTACATGCTGGTAGCATCCACTCCTTCTAGTCTCACAAGGGGGTTGGTGCAGGCTTACAGGTTCATAGCACATACATAGACTGTTGTAGAGTGAAACATGCAAAGTGTGACCCCTCCACCCTTTTTCCTAACAAACCCAGGTGACCCCACCATCTTATGGAAAAAATGGAAAAAAGTTTTTTTAAATTACGCTACTGTGTGTGGGCCTAACCTAGGGTTAGAAAGAAAAGTTGCATTGTTAGCTTATTACCTGGGCGCAGAAGGGGAGGAAGTTCTTGACCATCTCCCGGATTTAGGGGCACAGGAGGCAAGAGGGCTGAATGAGTTTGAAATTAGCCTAAAGAAGCTAGATCTGCACTATCTCCCTAAGACAAGCACAATCATGGAGAGGTACCATTTTGGGAAAAGGGCACAGAAGGAAGGAGAGTCCATAGAAGATTTTGTGTCGGAATTGAGGAAATTGGCCGCAACGTGCAAGTTTGGGGGAGCGAGTGAGGAGAGAATTAGGGACCAGTTTGTTTTGACCTGCAGGATGGAACGAGTGCGTGAAGAGCTATGGCTTAAAGATGACCCCCCGTTGAGAGAAGTTCTCATCATAGCAAAGCAGGTAGAGCACATGTTGCAGTGCGTCAAAGAGATTAAGCAAGATGCAGGGGAGAAGAAGGTCGATGACAAGGTCAATGTCAGTGAGGTGATGTCCGAATGCGAGACTGTGTCTGTTGTTAAAGGTCAGAAGGCCGTGGGTAAGGAGCAGAAGGAAAGCAGACCGGGAGGGTCGTACAAAGGTACCTGCTACAGGTGTGGGAAACAAGGACACCTGGCCAACGACAAGGAGTGTCCCGCCCTCAGGTTCACATGTAACAAGTGTGGTAAAAAGGGCCATTTCAAGCAGTTTTGCAAGAGTGGGCAGGGGGCCAGTAGACAGTATAGAGACAGAACGAATGTGGTGAGCGACGAGTTTGTTGTGCAAGTGCAAGAGTTGAAGGCGCCAGGTCCCAGGAAACCCTTGGGTAAAGAAGTTACAGCGCAGGTTGAAGAGGAACAAGTTGATAGTCCTAAAGACACCATAAAAGTTGGAAATGTTGACCTAGATGCATTGTTTGACTCTTGTTCTCGCGTAACTATCATTAATGCCAAGGAGTTCTCACGTGTGTCCAAAGGCAAGATAATCTTGAGGAGGTTAGACCTGAGACCAGGAGGGTATGCGGGGCGCCCAATCTCCATGAAAGGGTACTTCCTGAGTAAAATTGAGTACAGAAACAGGTCCACGGTCTCCAAAGTGTATGTGTCCACTGTAGGGGACAACATTTTGGGGTGGCGTGCTCAAAAGGGGTTAGGGGTGTACCTCAATCCCAACAGCGATCCCCAGATTTTGATACAGGAGATACAGGAAGGTGAGGCTGACATCACAAGAGAATTTGAAGAGGTGTTCAGGGAAGGGCTTGGGTGTTTGAAGAACTACTGCCACAAAATCAAATTGAAGAAGGATGCCAAGCCCGTTGTGGCAAAAGTCAGAAGACTCCCCATTGCCATTCAGGAGGAGGTCAGAACTGAATTGGAGAAACTGTGCAAGGCTGGAGTTATCGAACCTGTGGAGGCGACCGAATGGTTGGCGCCCATCGTGGCAGCGAAGAAAAAGGATGGGTCAGTCCGGCTCTGCATTGATTTGAGGGCACTCAACAAAGAGGTCGTCGTTGACCGATACCCCTTGCCGAACATCACCCAAATGATGAGCATGCTAGAGGGTGCCAAAGTGTTCTCCACCCTCGATCTCACCTCGGCCTATTTCCAGATAAAACTTCACGAGGAGTCTCAAGAACTCACTGCTTTTGTTACACCCATGGGTGCTTACAAGTTCAAAAGGATGCCTTTCGGCCTAGTCTCGGCGGCCGCCGTCTTCCAAAGAATCATGGGCAACATCCTGAAAGGCATCCCTGGCGTCATGTGTTACCAGGATGACGTGTTGGTGTTTGCTAAGAACCAAGTTGAGCATGATCAGAGACTGAGATGTGTACTGAGGAGATTTTTGTCCCAGGGTCTCACCGTGAAGAAGAACAAATGTGTTTTTAGCTGTGCCGAGTTGGATTTCCTGGGTCACAAGATCACAGCAGAAGGCATATGTCCCAAGGTCGAACTCCAGGACACCATTGTGAATCTGTCACCCCCCAAGAACAAAGACGAGATCAAATCATTCATGGGGATGTTGGAGTTTTATGGAAAGTTCATCAGAAACTTAGCAGGAAGGACTTACGCCATCAGGCTGTTGCTGAAGAAGGAAAACGAGTTCAAATGGAGCCAAGAATGCCAGAGCGAGTTCGAGGATGTAAGGAGAGCTCTTGCGGGAGCCCCTAGTTTGAAGTCTTACATGCCCGGCCGGGCAACGATCCTTACCACTGATGCTAGTGCAAAAGGGTTGGGAGCGGTTCTTACCCAGAAAGGTGCGGAAGGAGAAGAAACTGTGGCTTTTGCCTCAAGGTCACTCCAAAAATCTGAGAACAACTACTCAGTCATTGAAAAGGAGGCATTGGCGGTATCCTGGGCAGTAGGCAAATTCAGAGACTTCCTGTGGGGTACGCAGTTCACCCTCTGAACCGACCACAAACCGCTGGTAGAAGTGTTCAGCAAGAAGGGTTTGGATGCCATCTCCAGTAGGATAAGGCGTTGGGTGGTCAGTCTCCAGGAGTACACATTCAATGTCGAGTATGTCCCAGGAACACAAAACCTTGCAGCTGACTGCCTGTCCAGGCTTGTCTGTGATGTAGAAGCAGGTGAATTGCGAGACAAAACCGATGAAGATGAAGAAGGATACATGGTTGAGAATGTCTGCACCATCCAGAAGGCGTTGGGTGAAGAAACGTGGAGAAAGGCACAAGAAGAGGACAAGACCATAGAAGAAGTTTGCAGAAGAGTGAGAGATGGATGGAAGCACGGGGACAAACGTGATGAAGACCTGCGGCCTTTCCAGGCTGTTAAGGACGAGCTAACCATTGTTGACGGATGCCTGTTCAGGGGAACAAGACTCGTACCACCAGCTACTGTGAGAGACAACCTGGTCGAGCTAGCTCACGAAGGGCACTTGGGTATCACCAAAACCAAGCAAAGGCTCAGGGAGAGTTACTGGTGGCCGAACATGGACTTGGCGACCGAAAGGAGAATCAGGGAATGCATCCCGTGTTGCAACAGTGACAAGGTTTTGAAGCAGCAGACTCCACCCATGGTATGTAGGCCGCCCCCGTCAGGACCTTGGGACGAGTTGGCGTTGGACATCGTGGGCCCAATGACTGGGGAGTTGCGGACACCTTATATGCTGGTGCTCATGGACCTGTATTCTCGGTGGCCGGAGATAAAACTCGTCAGTGAAGTCACGACTAAGACTGTCATTGGATTCTTACAGGAGGTATTTATCCGAGAGGGGCTCCCCAGCAACATCCTCACTGACAACGGAGTGCAACTGTGCTCAAAAGAGATGGAAGACTTCCTGGAAGAAAAAGGCATCAGACACAAGCGATGCGCATTATACCACCCAGAAACCAATGGCATGGTCGAACGCTTCAACAAAACCATCAAGGAGAGCATCCAGCTGGCCAAAGCCAGTGGCATAAGTTGGAAAGAAGAAGTGTGGAGGCGTCTGGAAGCGTACAGGTTCACCCCGCATCAGACGACGGGCGTCACCCCGTTCGAATTGCTCCGTGCGAGGACACCCAACACCAAGCTCACTCCGGGGTGGATGGAATGGCAAAAGGGGTGGTCGGACCGAACCAAAGAAAAGGATAGCTGGAGGAAACATGAACAAGCCATGAAGGTGAGGAAGGAAGGTTATGACCGACGCAAGGCCACACAGGAAGTTGAGTTCAAAGTAGGTGACAATATCAAGATCAAAGCTCCCACCGGGAAGGCAAACTGGTCAGAGTACAGCAGTCCCACGAAAATCACTAGACTCTTCAAGAATGCAGTCAAAACCCAAGAAGGGAAAATATGGAACCTAGGGAGAGTTGTAAAATACCACCCTCCTGTAGAGGTCCCAGAAGGTGCAAAGGGGGGGGAGAGTGGTCCTAGGAGGGATGGTGGTTTCACTGTCAGGAGACCGTCAGGTGCTTCTCATCCGGGCCACAGGCCCAGCAGGAGAGTGACCAGGCCTCCCAGGCGTTTTGATCAATATGTAATGATGTGACTATTGCCATTCTACCCAATGTACGGTCTTAACCCAGTTCTGGTTTCTGCACTGTGTTCTATCTAATGTTTTCATTTCCGCAGGGAAGGGGGATGTGTGGTATCTCCCTCTTTGTCCCCCGGCGGCTCCGCGTGTAATGGTGCTGCTCGCGGTGACATCACTTAGAATGTCACCGCGACCAGCGTTCCAAGGCGAGCGCCGGGGACACTGAGGCGAGGACAGCGTTACCGAGAGGCTGTGGCTGAGGTCGCAGTTGGTTTGTGCTTTATTAATAAACCATTCTGATTATCTACGTGACGACTCCGCCTGTCATTTGTGGTCATCACCACACATATTTTCTGTAAATTCACATTATCTTTCTCAGTCATGTGAAAATGAAGTCTGACATTCTCAGTAAAACATGTACATCCAACAAGGACAGAGACTGTCAGTTGATTCCTTTGTGTTCTACTGCAGCCTCCTAGAGTGTTCTAAAGAACAACTAGAGAGCTAACAGTCCTACTTATTACAAAGGTATAGCACACCTGGAGCCATCGTGATGGGAATTAAGTGGTAACTCTTAAAACATTTAATTTAAAAAGAAACAACATGAGGGGGTATATTTTGCCATAGAAAGTATGATTAGTGCTGCAGAATGAAAAATTAGGGCACATTGAGTGACTTCTCAAATCCTTTTCTATTTCATTAAAACATTCTGACATGCAGTCTCCCAAAATGGCCACCAGAGACAAAAGAGCCCAAATATCACCCAGATGTAGCCCAAGTATAGCCCAATGACAGAATGTCCCAGAGTGCTCTAAAGAACAACTAGAGCGCTAACAGTCCTACTTATTACAAAGGTATAGCACACCTGGAGCCATCGTGATGGGAATTAAGTGGTAACTCTTAAAACATTTAATTTAAAAAGGAACAAAATGAGGGGGTATATTATGCAATAGAAGGTATTATTAGTGCTGCAGAAAGAAAAATTAGGGCACATTTTGAGTGACTTTTCAAATCCTCTTCTATTTCATTAAAAAATTCTGACATGCAGTCTCCCAAAATGGCCACCAGAGACAAAAGAGCCCAAATGTAGCCCAAATATCACCCAGATGTAGCCCAAGTATAGCCCAATGACAGAATGTCCCAGAGTGTTCTAAAGAACAACTAGAGCGCTAACAGTCCTACTTATTACAAAGGTATGGCACACCTGAAGCCATCTTGATTGGAATAAAGTGGTAACTCTTAAAACATTTAATTTAAAAAGGAACAAAATGAGGGGGTATATTTTGCCATATGAATTATGATTAGTGCTGCAGAAAGAAAAATTAGGGCACATTTTGAGTGACTTCTCAAACCCTCTTCAATTTCATTAAACAATTCTGACATACAGTCTCCCAAGATGGCCACCAGAGACAAAAGAGCCCAAATGTAGCCCAAATATCACCCAGATGTAGCCCAAGTATAGCCCAATGACAGAATGTCCCAGAGTGTTCTAAAGAACAACTAGAGCGCTAACAGTCCTACTTATTACAAAGGTATGGCACACCTGAAGCCATCTTGATTGGAATAAAGTGGTAACTCTTAAACCATTTAATTTAAAAAGAAACAACATGAGGGGGTATATTTTGCAATAGAAAGTATGATTAGTGCTGCAGAATGAAAAATTAGGGCACATTTTGAGTGACTTCTCAAATCCTTTTCTATTTCATTAAACCATTCTGACATGCAGTCTCCCAAAATGGCCACCAGAGACAAAAGAGCCCAAATGTAGCCCAAATATCACCCAGATGTAGCCCAAGTATAGCCCAATGACAGAATGTCCCAGAGTGTTCTAAAGAACAACTAGAGCGCTAACAGTCCTACTTATTACAAAGGTATGGCACACCTGAAGCCATCTTGATTGGAATAAAGTGGTAACTCTTAAAACATTTAATTTAAAAAGAAACAACATGAGGGGGTATATTTTGCCATAGAAAGTATGATTAGTGCTGCAGAAAGAAAAATTAGGGCACATTTTGAGTGACTTCTCAAACCCTCTTCAATTTCATTAAAAAATTCTGACATACAGTCTCCCAAGATGGCCACCAGAGACAAAAGAGCCCAAATGTAGCCCAAATATCACCCAGATGTAGCCCAAGTATAGCCCAATGACAGAATGTCCCAGAGTGTTCTAAAGAACAACTAGAGCGCTAACAGTCCTACTTATTACAAAGGTATGGCACACCTGAAGCCATCTTGATTGGAATAAAGTGGTAACTCTTAAAACATTTAATTTGAAAAGGAACAAAATGAGGGGGTATATTATGCAATAGAAGGTATTATTAGTGCTGCAGAAAGAAAAATTAGGGCACATTTTGAGTGACTTTTCAAATCCTCTTCTATTTCATTAAAAAATTCTGACATGCAGTCTCCCAAAATGGCCACCAGAGACAAAAGAGCCCAAATGTAGCCCAAATATCACCCAGATGTAGCCCAAGTATAGCCCAATGACAGAATGTCCCAGAGTGTTCTAAAGAACAGCTAGAGCGCTAACAGTCCTACTTATTACAAAGGTATGGCACACCTGAAGCCATCTTGATTGGAATAAAGTGGTAACTCTTAAAACATTTAATTTAAAAAGGAACAAAATGAGGGGGTATATTTTGCCATATGAATTATGATTAGTGCTGCAGAAAGAAAAATTAGGGCACATTTTGAGTGACTTCTCAAACCCTCTTCAATTTCATTAAAAAATTCTGACATACAGTCTCCCAAGATGGCCACCAGAGACAAAAGAGCCTAAATGTAGCCCAAATATCACCCAGATGTACCCCAAGTATAGCCCAATGACAGAATGTCCCAGAGTGTTCTAAAGAACAACTAGAGCGCTAACAGTCTTACTTATGACAAAAGTATGGCACACCAGAAGCCATCTTGATTGGAATGAAGTGGTAAGTCTGAAAACACTCAATTTAAAAAGGAACAACATGAGGGGGTTAATTTTGCCATAGAAAGTATGATTAGTGCTTCAGAAAGAAAGATTAGGGATCATTTTGAGTGACTTCTCAAATCCTCTTCTATTTCATTAAAAAAATTCTGACATGCAGACTGAAACATGCACTTTGAATACCAGCAGCAGACGTCCCTGGTGAGCAGTAGCTTTACTACAGTGATCTAATGTGCAACTAGAGTGCTAACATTCAGAATTTATGGCAAATGTGTGACACATCTGAATGCCTTCTTGATGGAACCAAAGTAAACAAGCATTAAAAATGCAATAGATCTCGCCCTCGTTTAAGTTAAAGCCATTCTGTTTGTAATGAGGTGCCTTTTTAGCTTTGCTTTTATTAGTGTTTTTTCAACTTTCATGTAAATAACATGCATCTGTATGCATATAAGTATATGTATGCATGCGTTTATGTTTGTATTTATATAGATATACAGATGATATATGTTTATATATGTATGTATATATATATATTCACTGAAAAAACCATAGGCTATAGACCATATATAGTTAGGAATTAGCATTTACAAAACCTTGAAAATTCACTGAAAAAAACATAGGTTATAGACCATATATAGTTAGGAATTAGCATTTACAAAACCTTGAAAATTCACTGAAAAAACCATAGGTTATAGACCATATATAGTTAGGAATTCGCATTTACAAAACCTTATTTTACTCACACAAAACCATTGAAATTCCATATATAGTTAGTTGCACTAACTATATATCGCGCACCCGCAATCCACTGCTGATGATGTCACATATTACATCATTCATGACATGGTCAGTGACATCACTGATGACATCACTGATGACATCTCAAATGACATCACTGATGACAACATCCAGTGACTGTATGTTTCTGTAAAGTTAAAATATGTCTTACATATTGAAGAATGAGTGGATGTATAAGTGTCTGGATGAAGGATTTAGTAGGTGCATGACTGACTGTATGAGTGAGTGATTAAATGTGTCTCACTGAGTGCATGGGTTAGTGACTAAACTGTCTTAATTTGTGCATCATTATGTCTGTTGTTCTGTAAACTGTTGCATGTGTTGATAAGTAGCTATATGAGTAACTATATGGGTTATTGATTGGTTGCCCAAGTATTTGTATGGGAGACTGAGTGTGTGTGTGGGTGGCTGGGAGGTGTATGACTCTGTGCATAGATGTGTGAGCAGTTGATTCACTAGAAGTATGGTTTCAAAAGTGCATGTGGAAACAGCTGTATGGGTGGTTGACTGTGTGCATGAGTGTATTGGTGAGTGAATGGATATCTCAGTGCTACATGTCAAAGTAAGTACATATGTAAAACACAGTACATGTGAGAGTTGACATATATAAATAACTGTGCATAAGAGCCAGTGAATGTGTGAGTGGCTGTATGGATCATTGTGAACTTGTATCAGGGATTGTATAAGAGAGTAAATATGTGTTAGTATATGTTTGAATAAGTAAAGTTTGTATAACTGTATAGTTGAGGAAATGGAGGTGTGATTGATTATTTGCATGACTGACTAGGTGTGTGAGTAACTCCATGGATGAGTGACAGTCTGTGAGTGTCTGTTTACACTGATTGTATCTAAGGTTATATTAGAGTCTGAAGAGGTTCATCGTATTATCACATGAATTATATCATCAGTGATGTGATCAGTAATGTCAAATGAGATGTCATCAGTGATGTCATTTGAGATGTCATCAGTGATGTCATTTGAGATGTCATCAGTGATGTCATTTGAGATGTCATCAGTGATGTCATCAGTGATGTCACTGACCATGTCATGAATGATGTAATATGTGACATCATCAGCAGTGGATTGCGGGTGCGCGATATATAGTTAGTGCAACTAACTATATATGGAATTTCAATGGTTTTGTGTGAGTAAAATAAGGTTTTGTAAATGCGAATTCCTAACTATATATGGTCTATAACCTATGGTTTTTTCAGTGAATATATATATATACATATATATATATATATATATATATATATATATATATATATATATATATATATATATATATATATATATATATATATATATATATATATATATATATATATATATATATATATATATATATATATATATATATATGCACACAAACCTCCTTCCAAACGAAAAGAAGAGACAGATTCCCAGGAGGACCAGGTAGGAGACACCTCTTTATTGTAAACTTTGCGAATGCATTTCGGCAGCTTAACTGCCTTCCTCAGCGCCCAAAGCGTCCGTGAAATGAAGCAACACGCTGTGTGTGAGTTCCTCTCAGAAGTGCTAATTGATGCATGTCAGCTCCGCCCTTCTATTGAAGTCCCCACACCTGTGAGCAGTTTCCAGTGTGGCTCAGAACTGCAGGTCCCAGAATGCAGCAGGAATGATGTTGGGAACCACTGTGCAGGGAAATGACTGGATGGCACAGAGTCATTGCGGGCTGGCAGGAGAGGCGCGTGAAGTCTTTAGGAAAGATGAAAGTTCGTCTTACTTTGGAGTTTTCCAACTTGTAGGTGCCTCCTCCGGTCCCCCTTGAACCACCGCAACCACCTCGACCTGAGAGTCTTTGAAGCAGGGGACGAGCTGCAGTGAGCCCTACCCAGCATGGGATTAATAATCCCAAAACTGCTCGCCATCCTCCTTGGTTTACATGGCGGGTTACCAGCCTGTCCAGCCAACGCTGGCAAAATACACGAACTCGAAGAGTCCAAAGTCCCAGTGGGGCTGGTTTCCCTGTTGCGCGATGGGGGTCTCTGTAAAAGCGCCCCTGGGTGGCGCTGGATTGATGCACACAAACCTCCTTCCAAACGAAAAGAAGAGACAGATTCCCAGGAGGACCAGGTAGGAGACGCCTCTTTATTGTAAACTTTGCGAATGCATTTCGGCAGCTTAACTGCCTTCCTCAGCGCCCAAAGCGTCCTGTGAAATGAAGCAACACGCTGTGTGTGAGTTCCTCTCAGAAGTGCTAATTGATGCATGCCAGCTCCGCCCTTCTATTGAAGTCCCCACACCTGTGAGCAGTTTCCAGTGTGGCTCAGAACTGCAGGTCCCAGAATGCAGCAGGAATGATGTTGGGAACCACTGTGCAGGGAAATGACTGGATGGCACAGAGTCATTGCGGGCTGGCAGGAGAGGCGCGTGAAGTCTTTAGGAAAGATGAAAGTTCGTCTTACTTTGGAGTTTTCCAACTTGTAGGTGCCTCCTCCGGTCCCCCTTGAACCACCGCAACCACCTCGACCTATATATATATATATTTATCTCTTAAACAATGTGACCCTCAGACCTCCATGCGCTCAGCTACTGGTGCTCTGCGTAGGGGCCGGATCATGGCCCAGAAAACAATTTTACACCAAGGACGTGGCACTCCAGACTTGGGTGGTTTTTAGCTTAATTTATTTTTCAAGAAGCTCAAACCAACGCATTTCAGCCTATCCTCGGCTTTGTTCTCGGTAAGTGAGCCATTGTTTGTGTTTACTGCAGGGTTCACCTACGGGGGAACCCTGCACCATCATGTGACCAGCTGTCCTCTGGGACGTGAGCTCTGTTCACGTCCCAGAGGACCGAGTAATGTGGCTCCGGGGGAAGCAAGAGGTGAATCCCTCTCAGGAGCCGGCACACCAAGGGATGTTCACCTACTGGGGAACCCTGCGCCATCATTTGACCATCCGAGATCGCCGAAAGGATGGTGTTAATTGACCTATAGGCCAGACCCTCCTCAGCCAAACTCGCCCAAAAATTAAGGATGTGGATTACATCTGCCCCCACAGGATCAAAACCCCATCGCAAACACCAACGACGCCATCGATGCCAGGCTGATCTATATCTCCTCGACATGTTATCTGCCAATGCCTTGGAGAGCAGGTCCTCAGCCTTTCCCAAAAGGCCTGGGAACGACCAGCGATGCCGGAGGTCCTCCAGGTCATCAGCCTCAGAGACCCCTCCTGGACTAGCCGATGGGGAACCAGGTCGGGATTGAGCAGAATGTGAGGATAGTGGGGGAGTGGGATTGGAAAATCCCAAGAAAGCTCCAGAAGAACCGGAAACCAAACTTGAGAGCTCCACCATGGTGTGATCAACACTACCTCCTCGCGTTATCATGGAAAGCGGGGGAACCGCATACTCCTGCTCCCCCAACCAATCCTGAAGGAAAGCATCAGTCGCTTCCGCCAGTGGGTCTGGGCATCAGCTGAAGAACCTCAGAAGTTGATGGTCCAGGTGCGACGCAAACAGATCCACGGAGAAGGGACCCTACTTTTCTGACAGTAGGGAGAAAACGTGAGGATCCAGCTTCCACACACTGGCATCTAGGAGGCGACAGGAGTGCCAACCCGCCACCTTGTTCTCCTGCCCTGGCAGGTACTCCGCTGTGACCGATACCAGGTGGTCCAGGCAAAAGTGCCAAAAATCCCTGACTAGGTCCGCCAGCATCTTGAATCTGGTACCTTCAAGTTGGTTGATATACCGGACCGCCGAGACATTGTCCATCCTGAGGAGGACACACGACTGCACCCTGTCTTTCGTCCAGCATTGAACAGCAAAAGACCCCACTAGTAACTTCAACTGCTTGTGAGTGGACCAGGCGCCACCTGTGGAAAACTCTCCGTGCCTGGCCCCCATCCGGAACGACTGGCGTCTGACTAGATCACTATGTCTGGGGCTGAACCGAATATTGCGCAGCCATTCCAGGCCTCCATGTGCGTGAGCCACCATTGCATTTCGTCCCTCACTTCCTCCAACAGCGGAATTAGCTGAGAGTACATTAGGCCCTGCCTGAAATGATACGCCTTCATGCGCTGCATGGCTCAGTAATGCAAGGGCCCCAGGAATATGGCCTGAATCGAAGATGAATAAAGGCTGACTGACCATGCCAATTGACGGAGAGATATCTGTGGCCTTGCCAGAGTATAACGTAGCTCGTGCCTGATCTTTGCCATTTTATTGGCGGAAAGACTCAGAGTGGAAGAGACAGAGTCTATATTGAACCCCCAAAAGGTTACAAATTGGACGGTGACCAAGAGAGACTTCTTTTTGTTGATAACGAATCCCAACCCCTGAAGGAGGTTGACCGTCGTCTGTAACTGGGACGAAAGCCGTTTGGGACACTGGTCCACAAACAGCATGTCGTCCAGGTAAACGATCATCCTCACACCCCACACCCGCAGGAACTCCACTACTGGCCGAAGGACCTTTGTGAAGCACCACAAAGTGGAGGAGAGTCCGAAAGAGAGTGTGGTGGATTCGTAAATCTGACCGTCCCATCTGGACTGTAGTAAACGCCGATGGGGGGGAAATATAGGCACCATATCAGGTACGCATCCTCAGGGCGAGTCTGATCATCCAATCGGACAGACGCAACTCATCTCGAAGGAGGTGTATGCCCTCCATTTTGAAATGGCGGTATATCAGCCACTCTTGAATTCTTTTAAGTTGATGACTGGCCGCCGGCCACCGTCGACCTTGTCGACCAAAAAGAGATTGCTGAAGAAACCCTCTGGATGCTCGCGCGTGCAACAAATCCCCCCTTTTTGGAGGAGAGCGAATCCCTCTTCGCGCACCAATTCTGCATCTCGCTGCGAGAAAGTAATGGGGCGGGACGATATGGCTGACATGAACAGCAATAAAACTCCAACTGGAAGCCCTGGACCGTCTGCAGCACCCAAGCATCATTTGTGAGGGAAACCCAAACCGGGAAGAACTGCGCCAAACGCCCCCCTACCCGCAAACTGGCTGAGAGCAGCACACTCACCTCTTACAGCACCCCGCTGCTGGCCTCTTTGGCCTCCTCAGAACCTCTGTCCTCTCGTCAGGTAGAAGTTATTGAAGCAGGCAGAACCTGGAATTGCCCACGGCCGGAGCCTTGCCCCCAATCGGAGCTGTTGCCACAGCCGAACGAGCGGCCCCTGTCACGTCCGGCCCTCTCGAAAACCTCAGGGGTAAAGACCTTCTTGATGTTGGACTGAGCCCTGTCCAAGGAGGTAAAGGTTGCCTAACTCCTTGACAGAGGGGTCCCCGAACAGGCCCCCTTGCGCCACAGCACCGGCCTCCGAAGAGGGGAGGTCCCCCAACTTGGGTCAATTTTAATAAGGAGTGACCTCCGCCTCTCTGTGGAGAGCGCGCAGTGGGCGTTCCTGAGGAACACAATCGCCCTGTGCGCCCAGTTGGAGAGAACCTCTGGGGAGATAAGATTCACTGACACCTTGGCCTCCTTGGCCATGTCCAATTTCTTGGTCATCGAACCTACTGCATCCAACAGTTTATCTTGGCAGTTACTCCACGAGCGGTCCATACCCTTCTTAGCGTCCCTAATAAACTTCGCCAAAAATTTCACCGTCTTCTGTCTATGTCAGGAGTCAACACCACCTTCCTTCTAAGGTGGGGACCTAGAGGAACACGCTTCCTCATCCCTATCTGGGAAGTCCCCATCATCCTGTGGGTCAGGAGTAGCGGTCCTAAGAGTAGGTGGAAAATTATCAACCAGGGGCAACTGGGCCGGCTGGAGAGCTTCCTGCGCTAAGAAGGCACTTTTCAAGCGCGCAAACGCATCAACGTCAACCCCCTCTGTGCAGGGCTTCTTGCTAGGAGGGGAAGAGGGAAGGGGGCAGGAGTCGGGCCTGAGTGGGAATAAGGGCCTGCCAACTTCGCGTAAGCCTCATCCAAACACGCTGTTAGGCGTTGCTCAAGGGGAACCATGGCCTGATCTACAGCCTTATAAATGGAATCATATACCACTTGATAAAAATCATCATCCCAGGGGACGTAGTTAAGAGGGTCCTCCTCGTGGTACTGGATAATGAGGTAAATTAGGCTCTGCAAGAACCCAGGAGCTTCAGGCAGCAGAAGTTAAATGAGCCTTAAAGGCACCAATTTAGAGCTGGAAGGGAGCGCAGACCAATATGGGTGGCACACAGGCACACAATGCATGGGCTAAATCCTGGGGAGACTCCAGCCCTTACTAATCATTGGGCAACCACCCGGGACAGTGTCCCACAGTACCACAGAAACGGTGCGAAAATTGCGACCCCTCACGGTGTCAAACAATCCCAATACAGACCCACCAGGGTGTTCAAACGCAGGAAAAATAGGCAAATCCCACCCCTCAGGGTGTCACACCGTTTGGTAGGAGGCAGAAAAGGCTCTCTGAGGGCAGCGCCTGCTCGAAAACACTGCGTCTGGAGCCCCAAACTTGCGCTGACCAGAGAGAGGAGCGTCTGGCCTCTAGCGGTGGGAGGACCACACCGCACTGCTCACTGGGGTCAAAATCACATTAAGCACGCATTAAGCGTCCCGCGATTGCGAGGGGATCTGAAAAGCAAAGGCACATACAAACGCTAGCCAAAAATGGACAAACAAGCCCAAATAAACCCCAAACCCAGGAGAGAAGCCAAAAACAACTTATCTTGCTGCTGAGCAGCGAAGAAAGAGGAAGAGGAAACAGCGTGGATGGACTATGGGAGCTGGTCGGAGTGCCGACACAGACAAAGGACTCCTGATAAGTCTTTTGTTTTTCCCAAGTGTTCAGGGAAATGTAGTCTGATAATTTTTTGGTGTTGCTGCTGTAAACAATAATATTTACAACAAGGGGTGGTGAGGGACAGAGTCTCTGAATTAAGCAGAAAGCTCTCACCCAGTCAAGAGATCAGGGCTAGATCCAACACTGTTTTTGAGCTCACTGCACCATCCCAGTTTCAGAACCTGGCTGTATGCAAATTAGTCTGTTCCTGTCCCAGTGCATGATGGGAACAGGGCAAACCAAACTACAAAAGCCAATTCTCACACTGGGAAGGAAACAAGCTCCCGGGGACCGGTTTCTGGCATTACAGCCGTCTTCGGCCCGGTTTGCTTGAATCCTGATGGTGCAATGAGCAAGGGTCTCACATCTGAGAATACCCTTCCACGCTTAGGGTGGACAAAAATATTTACAACAAGGGGTGGTGAGGAGACAGAGTCTCTGAATTAAGCAGAAAGCTCTCACCCAGTCAAGAGATCAGGGCTAGATCCAACACCGTTTTTTAGCTCACTGCACCATCCCAGTTTCAGAATGTGGCTGTATGCAAATTAGTCTGTTCCTGTCCCAGTGCATGATGGGAACAGGGCAAACCAAACTACAAAAGCCAATTCTCACACTGGGAAGGAAACAAGCTCCCGGGGACCGGTTTCTGGCATTACAGCCGTCTTCGGCCCGGTTTGCTTGAATCCTGATGGTGCAATGAGCAAGGGTCTCACATCTGAGAATACCCTTCCACACTTAGGGTGGACAAAAATATTTACAACAAGGGGTGGTGAGGGACAGAGTCTCTGAATTAAGCAGAAAGCTCTCACCCAGTCAAGAGATCAGGGCTAGATCCAACACCGTTTTTTAGCTCACTGCACCATCCCAGTTTCAGAACCTGGCTGTATGCAAATTAGTCTGTTCCTGTCCCAGTGCATGATGGGAACAGGGCAAACCAAACTACAAAAGCCAATTCTCACACTGGGAAGGAAACAAGCTCCCGGGGACCGGTTTCTGGCATTACAGCCGTCTTCGGCCCAGTTTGCTTGAATCCTGATGGTGCAATGAGCAAGGGTCTCACATCTGAGAAAACCCTTCCACGCTTAGGGTGGACAAAAATATTTACAACAAGGGGTGGTGAGGGACAGAGTCTCTGAATTAAGCAGAAAGCTCTCACCCAGTCAAGAGATCAGGGCTAGATCCAACACCGTTTTTTAGCTCACTGCACCATCCCAGTTTCAGAACCTGGCTGTATGCAAATTAGTCTGTTCCTGTCCCAGTGCATGATGGGAACAGGGCAAACCAAACTACAAAAGCCAATTCTCACACTGGGAAGGAAACAAGCTCCCGGGGACCGGTTTCAGGCATTACAGCCATCTTCGGCCCGGTTTGCTTGAATCCTGATGGTGCAATGAGCAAGGGTCTCACATCTGAGAATACCCTTCCACGCTTAGGGTGGACAAAAATATTTACAACAAGGGGTGGTGAGGGACAGAGTCTCTGAATTAAGCAGAAAGCTCTCACCCAGTCAAGAGATCAGGGCTAGATCCAACACCGTTTTTTAGCTCACTGCACCATCCCAGTTTCAGAACCTGGCTGTATGCAAATTAGTCTGTTCCTGTCCCAGTGCATGATGGGAACAGGGCAAACCAAACTACAAAAGCCAATTCTCACACTGGGAAGGAAACAAGCTCCCGGGGACCGGTTTCTGGCATTACAGCCGTCTTCGGCCCGGTTTGCTTGAATCCTGATGGTGCAATGAGCAAGGGTCTCACATCTGAGAATACCCTTCCACGCTTAGGGTGGACAAAAATATTTACAACAAGGGGTGGTGAGGGACAGAGTCTCTGAATTAAGCAGAAAGCTCTCACCCAGTCAAGAGATCAGGGCTAGATCCAACACCGTTTTTTAGCTCACTGCACCATCCCAGTTTCAGAACCTGGCTGTATGCAAATTAGTCTGTTCCTGTCCCAGTGCATGATGGGAACAGGGCAAACCAAACTACAAAAGCCAATTCTCACACTGGTAAGGAAACAAGCTCCCGGGGACCGGTTTCTGGCATTACAGCCGTCTTCGGCCCGGTTTGCTTGAATCCTGATGGTGCAATGAGCAAGGGTCTCACATCTGAGAAAACCCTTCCACGCTTAGGGTGGACAAAAATATTTACAACAAGGGGTGGTGAGGGACAGAGTCTCTGAATTAAGCAGAAAGCTCTCACCCAGTCAAGAGATCAGGGCTAGATCCAACACCGTTTTTTAGCTCACTGCACCATCCCAGTTTCAGAACCTGGCTGTATGCAAATGAGTCTGTTCCTGTCCCAGTGCATGATGGGAACAGGGCAAACCAAACTACAAAAGCCAATTCTCACACTGGGAAGGAAACAAGCTCCCGGGGACCGGTTTCTGGCATTACAGCCGTCTTCGGCCCGGTTTGCTTGAATCCTGATGGTGCAATGAGCAAGGGTCTCACATCTGAGAATACCCTTCCACGCTTAGGGTGGACAAAAATATTTACAACAAGGGGTGGTGAGGGACAGAGTCTCTGAATTAAGCAGAAAGCTCTCACCCAGTCAAGAGATCAGGGCTAGATCCAACACCGTTTTTTAGCTCACTGCACCATCCCAGTTTCAGAACCTGGCTGTATGCAAATTAGTCTGTTCCTGTCCCAGTGCATGATGGGAACAGGGCAAACCAAACTACAAAAGCCAATTCTCACACTGGGAAGGAAACAAGCTCCCGGGGACCGGTTTCTGGCATTACAGCCGTCTTCGGCCCGGTTTGCTTGAATCCTGATGGTGCAATGAGCAAGGGTCTCACATCTGAGAATACCCTTCCACGCTTAGGGTGGACAAAAATATTTACAACAAGGGGTGGTGAGGGACAGAGTCTCTGAATTAAGCAGAAAGCTCTTACCCAGTCAAGAGATCAGGGCTAGATCCAACACCGTTTTTTAGCTCACTGCACCATCCCAGTTTCAGAACCTGGCTGTATGCAAATTAGTCTGTTCCTGTCCCAGTGCATGATGGGAACAGGGCAAACCAAACTACAAAAGCCAATTCTCACACTGGGAAGGAAACAAGCTCCCGGGGACCGGTTTCTGGCATTACAGCCGTCTTCGGCCCGGTTTGCTTGAATCCTGATGGTGCAATGAGCAAGGGTCTCACATCTGAGAATACCCTTCCACGCTTAGGGTGGACAAAAATATTTACAACAAGGGGTGGTGAGGGACAGAGTCTCTGAATTAAGCAGAAAGCTCTCACCCAGTCAAGAGATCAGGGCTAGATCCAACACCGTTTTTGAGCTCACTGCACCATCCCAGTTTCAGAACCTGGCTGTATGCAAATTAGTCTGTTCCTGTCCCAGTGCATGATGGGAACAGGGCAAACCAAACTACAAAAGCCAATTCTCACACTGGGAAGGAAACAAGCTCCCGGGGACCGGTTTCTGGCATTACAGCCGTCTTTGGCCCGGTTTGCTTGAATCCTGATGGTGCAATGAGCAAGGGTCTCACATCTGAGAAAACCCTTCCACGCTTAGGGTGGACAAAAATATTTACAACAAGGGGTGGTGAGGGACAGAGTCTCGGAATTAAGCAGAAAGCTCTCACCCAGTCAAGAGATCAGGGCTAGATCCAACACCGTTTTTTAGCTCACTGCACCATCCCAGTTTCAGAACCTGGCTGTATGCAAATTAGTCTGTTCCTGTCCCAGTGCATGATGGGAACAGGGCAAACCAAACTACAAAAGCCAATTCTCACACTGGGAAGGAAACAAGCTCCCGGGGACCGGTTTCTGGCATTACAGCCGTCTTCGGCCCGGTTTGCTTGAATCCTGATGGTGCAATGAGCAAGGGTCTCACATCTGAGAATACCCTTCCACGCTTAGGGTGGACAAAAATATTTACAACAAGTGGTGGTGAGGGACAGAGTCTCTGAATTAAGCAGAAAGCTCTCACCCAGTCAAGAGATCAGGGCTAGATCCAACACCGTTTTTTAGCTCACTGCACCATCCCAGTTTCAGAACCTGGCTGTATGCAAATTAGTCTGTTCCTGTCCCAGTGCATGATGGGAACAGGGCAAACCAAACTACAAAAGCCAATTCTCACACTGGGAAGGAAACAAGCTCCCGGGGTAGCTTGTCTCCTTTCTGGTGAAGAATTGGCTTGGTAGTTTAGTCTGCCCTGTTCCCATGATGCACTGGGCCAGGGACAGACTGATTTGCATATAGCCAGGTTCTGAGCTGGGATGGGGCAGTGAGATAAATAACGGTGATGGATCAAGCCCTGATCTTTGGACTGGGTAAGAGTGGTCTGTTTAACTCAGACACTCTGTTCATCACCACCCCCTTTTCTAAATCGTTTTTGGCCACTATAGGTGTGGCAGGGTATACTCAGACATGAGTCCCTTTCTCACTGCTCCATCAGGATTCAAGCAAGCCGGGCCGAAGAAGGCTGAAATGCCAGAAACCGGTCCCTGGTAGCTTGTCTCCTTTCTGGTGAAGAATTGGCTTGGTAGTTCAGTCTGCCCTGTTCCCATGATGCACTGGGCCAGGGACAGACTGATTTGCATATAGCCAGGTTCTGAGCTGGGATGGGGCAGTGAGATAAATAACGGTGATGGATCAAGCCCTGATCTTTGGACTGGGTAAGAGTGGTCTGTTTAACTCAGACACTCTGTTCATCACCACCCCCTTTTCTAAATCGTTTTTGGCCACTATAGGTGTGGCAGGGTATACTCAGACATGAGTCCCTTTCTCACTGCTCCATCAGGATTCAAGCAAGCCGGGCCGAAGAAGGCTGAAATGCCAGAAACCGGTCCCCGGTAGCTTGTCTCCTTTCTGGTGAAGAATTGGCTTGGTAGTTTAGTCTGCCCTGTTCCCATGATGCACTGGGCCAGGGACAGACTGATTTGCATATAGCCAGGTTCTGAGCTGGGATGGGGCAGTGAGATAAATAACGGTGATGGATCAAGCCCTGATCTTTGGACTGGGTAAGAGTGGTCTGTTTAATTCAGACACTCTGTTCATCACCACCCCCTTTTCTAAATCGTTTTTGGCCACTATAGGTGTGGCAGGGTATACTCAGACATGAGTCCCTTTCTCACTGCTCCATCAGGATTCAAGCAAGCCGGACCGAAGAAGGCTGAAATGCCAGAAACCGGTCCCCGGTAGCTTGTCTCCTTTCTGGTGAAGAATTGGCTTGGTAGTTTAGTCTGCCCTGTTCCCATGATGCACTGGGCCAGGGACAGACTGATTTGCATATAGCCAGGTTCTGAGCTGGGATGGGGCAGTGAGATAAATAACGGTGATGGATCAAGCCCTGATCTTTGGACTGGGTAAGAGTGGTCTGTTTAACTCAGACACTCTGTTCATCACCACCCCCTTTTCTAAATCGCTGTAAACAATAAAGCGAAGGAAGAAGACATAATCCGAAGTCTCTGGTCCTGCCATAGAATCGCGTTTGCATAGTGGTGGAGAAAGGGTGCTGGGCGTCCAACCAACACTCAGGAATTCTACTGCGTAGGACTTACAGGAGGTACCAGGAGGGATTGTTGGCCCCCCAAATGCCCTCAGGACTAAATTGGACTTCATTCCCCCATCCCGTAGTCTGCCACGAGGCACGTTTGCAGAGTGGTAGAGAAAGGGGGCCAAGGCCTCCGAAGACATCTTAGCAATGCCACTGTGTGGGACTTACTGGAGGTAACAAGAGGTGTAGTTGGCCTGCGGACATTCTTGGTGGAAGTTAAGGGGGGGGATCAAGTCCCCTTGAATCCTGAGGGTCCCTGGGTCCAACTAGCCCAGCAGGTGCCTCCAGTATGCGCCAGGGAGCTGAGTTGCAGAGAGGTGTTCAGAGGCCGCGCCCCTTTTTACACCTCTCTGCAACACAGCTCTGTGGTGCTCACTGGAGGTACCTGGTGGGCTAATTGGACCCGAGGAGTCAAAGGGACTTAATCCATCAAATTAAAATGTGCCACAGGGTGTGTTTGCACACATATCACCTCAGGCCCCACCCCCTTCCTACACCATTGTGCAAACGCACCCCGTGGCGCGTTTTAAGTTGGGGGATTAATTCCCCTTGAATCCTGAGGATCCCTGGGGTCCAATTAGCCCGTAGGGTGCGCGGCTTCTGGCGAGTAAAAAAAACTAAGCGCAGGCTCCAGTACTTTGTTGCTATTTAGCCCCCGGGGGTGCCAAGTCCTGGGGGCACTATTGATATGTAATCGGGGGCCCAGAGGGGCACCTCCAGCCCCAGGGACCGACACGCCTGGGGGCTTTAATAGAATATGTGCAGGGGGCTCACAGCACTTCCAGCCCTGGGGACCCTCACCACGGGGGCTTCAAACAGAAATAGTTGGTGGGGAGCTCATAGGCTCCCCCAAGCCCTGGGGACCACCACGCCCGGGGCTTAATTAGATTATTTGTGGGGGCTCACAGGCCCCCCAGCCTCAGGGACCGCCACCCCTTCCGGGGTACGAAATTACATGGGTGGGGGGCTCAAAGACCCCCTAAGCCCCGGGGACCGCCACCCCCTGGGGCATTTAGAAAATATTTGCAGGGGGATTATGGCCCCCCACAGCCCCAGGGACCGCCACCACTGGGCTTGTTTTTAAAAAAAATTTACATTAAAAAACCTGTGTCAGGGGCTCGTGCCCCCACCACACGCCCCGGGGACCGCCACCTCCCCGGGGCTCTCAATAATAAAATTGGGCAGTTCGTGACGGACCCCCCAGACCCGGGCACCACTACCTCCCCGGGGCTTTGGAAATCTGGGAAGGGGGCCATGCGGCCCCCCTCCTGGCCCCCTGTCATGGCCTTGGGGACAGCCAACCCCCAGGGCCAGCTTCTGCAGTGTCCCGGGGTACCCACCCCAGGGACTCTGTAGTTTGGTATGGCAGGGCGGGAGCCTTGTGGCTTCCACCCTGCCATAGCAAACTGCTTTAGTTTTAGGAAGATTTCCTGCTCTCTCTCCCAAAAACCAAAACCGATTGCTTTTCCACATGGGGAGGTGCATCTTAGCAGCTCCCCATGTGGAAAAGCAATGCCGGCTCCCAAGGGACGCGAGGAGCCGGCAGGACTGTGGGGGGGGGGGTCCCTAAACCCCCTCACTGATGACATTATCTGTCATTTGAGATGTCATCAGTGATGTCATGAGTGATGTAATAAGTGACGTGATCAGCAGTGCATTGCGGGCGCGCAAGTTTTAGTTACTGAACTAACTATAACGGGGGAATTTCAATGGTTTTGTACGAGTGAAATGTCCAGCTAACTATAACGCCCCTGAAACCTATGGTTTTTTCAATGAATATATATATATATATATATATGTATATATATATATATATATATATATATATATATATATATATATATCCAAAGTTTGCGAAGCAATGTCGATGCTCTCAGATCACAAACAACGCGACTCCAAATGCAACTCCAAGGGTGTTTATTCACCTAACAACAACATGTTTCGGCTGCGGACAGCCTTGATCACGTTAGGGTGCAAGTCAGTTTCAAACCTACTTAAAGGCATCAAGTGAACATAGAAACAGGACTTCCACATGTATTAAGAAATCATTAAGTAAATCGGGCAAAACACATGTAAACATGACATCAAACTGCAAGCAAATTATTGGCAGGCTAATACATGGTATTGTGCAAATAATAAAGTAAACAATGCATGAAATGCCGAATTTTCGGGCATTATGAGATAGACAAACTTCCGTGTCTAAAATTAATGTGAAACCATGTTGTAGCACTAACTCATGAAAATATCGAGTAAACAGGGAAATACACGGATAACTGCGCGGAGCTGCAAAGTGGTCGGCGCCATGTTTGTAGTTTACGCGTTGGCTATGTAGCATTACTGAGCATAGCGAAGCGCTGGGGTGCTATGATCATCATATAGCATTGAGACATGCAATATGATGCGTAAGAGGAACACCGTAGGGTGTGGTCAACAGCATAGTAGTATATGCTAAAGCGCCGGCAAAGGGACACCAAAGAAATGTGTTGCCCTGGTAAATGTGCACATCATCCACAAAGTATCATGAATATGTGCAACACTAGCAGTTAAATACGCATAGTTGACTGGACAGGAATGTCAAGATATATCTTGTTGAGGACAAAGTCGCGCTTGGAGTGTGCAACAGGCAGCATTAGTATCATGCATCTTGTTCACAAAGCAACATTGAAACTTGCAACATGACAGTAAAATACATTTGAATAAACTCAAAATTTAGAGACAACAAGGCAGCATAGTGTCAGGATGTGGACTGAACGAACATCAGAGCACTCAAATGTGCAATAGGTCATGCCGCCCTGCACAAAAAAAGGAGAAAAGTGACTAACTTAGCCGTATAACTAGGATCGCAGAATATCTTGATGTGAAGGTAGAAGTGACAAGAGGGCAACTCCAAACCAGCCTGTTTAGGAAGTCCACTGCAGGCAACAGTGTCCTGCATGCCATGAGTAGCCATCCTGAGACGTTGAAATGGAGCATCCCTTATGGAGAACTACTCAGGGCCAAAAGGAACTGCAGCACCAATGAAGGTTATGAGAAAGTCAGCTCAGAAATGATGGTCAGATTCAAGGACAGAGGCTATCCTGCTTGGGTAATAAGAAAGGCCAAAACCCGGGCGGATGGGATTTCCAGATTAGAAACCCTAGAAGATAAGACTCCCGGTGGTATATCTCAAGGTGTTAGTTATTGGTTTAAATCTGGGGACACCTGAGAGTATCCTGGCCGCAGCGTTCTGTACTAGCTGCATTTTTTACTAAATCCTTCATCCAGACACTTATACATCCACTCATTCTTCAATATGTAAGACATATTTTAACTTTACAGAAACATACAGTCACTGGATGTTGTCATCAGTGATTTCATCAGTGATGTCATTTGAGATGTCATCAGTGATGTCATCAGTGATGTCACTGACCATGTCATGAATGATGTAATATGTGACATCATCAGCAGTGGATTGCGGGTGCGCGATATATAGTTAGTGCAACTAACTATATATGGAATTTCAATGGTTTTGTGTGAGTAAAATAAGGTTTTGTAAATGCGAATTCCTAAATATATATGGTCTATAACCTATGGTTTTTTCAGTGAATATATATATATATATATATATATATATTCTATTACAATTCCGGTTCTGCTTCGAAGCTTTCTGCTGCTGGCGGTCTGGACAGGGTTACCGGACACCCCCGTATTTATCATAAACACTCGCTCAGTCAGAGAAAGAATGTCCAGACGCTCGCGGATTTTTCAAAATTAAGTCAATTTAATGACAATCCTGACACGTTTCGGCTTTACGCCTTGCTCACGGGCAATAAAGTTTTTCACATTTCTACATATTTAAATACAAACATAAACAGTGAATAGGTGACAATGTAAAACACCATGTGAAAGTGAAAAAAGTATCGCCCATCTTGTAATACAGTTTAAAAAAAACCTAACATAGTATGCATGGTTGCCTACCCTTTAACGTAAGCCTTTCGTACCTGGTAATGTAAAAGGGGACACCTCGCTAGGAAATACCCACCACATTAACCCCCTAACTGTCTTCTTTCTCCACCATCAGAACCTATTGACTACTAGTTCCTAATTCAAGTCCTCTTCCCCCTCGCTTGAGCTTTCAGCTGGGGCTCCGGAGTGCTGTCCCTAGTGCTTCCAATGCCCTAACAACTTCTAGGGGTTTATCATTATCTAAGCGCTTGGCCTGCTGTAGTCGGAGTGTACTCTCAGCCATCGCCAAACGTAGCAGATTCTCTTTCCACCTTAAATAATTAGGGCCTACATTCGATTTCCAGTGCATGGTAAGTTCCCTCTTAGCCAAGATCAAACCCAGGTCATAGAATTTACTGGTAACTTTAGTTCAGGAGGTATGTGGGAACCAAAATAATAAGCAAGTGCCCATGTCCGCCTCTACCTGTCGGGCCGTCACAGTATTTAGGCATACTACCACGTCCGTCCAATAGTCAGACAATTTTGCACAAGATCAGAACATATGGGAGAAATCAGCTCCTTCAGCTCGGCATCTTGGGCATTGGGATGTGGCTCCACCAAAGTATTGCGCTATCTTAACCGGCGTCAAGTATGCCCGATGTAGCGTAAACTGGACTAGCTGAAATATGGCGTTCCGAGTGCCTTTCCAGGCGCGTCGAACCAGTTGGGACCACGTAGTCTCTGGGATGGGTTTTCTGATATCCACTTCCGATTTACCTCGCAAACCACCCAACGGTGATAAAATTTCGGTTAACAACCTCCTGTAGAGGCACGTAACGGCCTTGTAAGTACCAGCAGCCATAGCCACATATTGGCAGCCCAGTGAGGTCGGCGGTTCAGAGAGCCCCATACCCCAGTGCTTCTGAATACCCGCTACCAAAGCGGCATGTAGCAGGTAGTCACCTCTCGGAAGTCCATACGTGTTCTGCAGCTCTTAGAAGGTCAAGAGGCCCCCATCTCCGTACAAATCCCCAATTATATGCAGCCCAAGATCTTCCCACACGGCCAATGCTGACCAACTACCGCTGTGTGGAAGAGCCGTACATACACCTAGAGGAATCTCTGGGGCATATGGGTGAACGGTACCCGTACGTTTGTGACTCCTATTCCAGCAAAGACGAAGTGTGTGCTCCTCAATCGTGAGGCGATCTAAATCAATCTTCTGGTGCAGTAAAATAAAGGATATTACATGTCTGGGAAGTAGTCTGCCCTGTGGCCCCTCCGGTCCCCTGAACTCCCGAGCCACCGCCTGTGTAAGTCATTGTAATTGCACCGCCAGGTAGTACCATTCGAAATCAGGGACTGCCAGTCCTCCTTCCTCCCTGGGAAGCATCAGGGTGGTCAAAGCGACTCGTCGTCTACCCAAGCCCCAAACGAACCCCGTGGTCAAGGACCGAAGCCTCCGAAAAGTCGACGCCGGTATCCATACAGGCAATGTGCGAAAAAAGTACAATAGGCGAGGAAGCGCTACCATTTTCAGCAAAGCTACCCTCCCCGCCACCGATAATGGCAGGGTGCACCAAAACCCTATGTTGCTTTGTAGGTTCCTAATCGCTCTATTCACATTGCCCTCCAGCAGGTCTGGCTGGGAGTGATAAATGTGGGTACCTAAGTACGGGAGACAGTGACATTCCCACCGAAGGTTCCCCGAATTCTGGGGTCCATGTTCTCTTGGAGTCATTGGGAAAAGGCAAGTCTTCCCCCAGTTCACCTTCAGCCCCAAGATATCGCCGAAATCTCGTAGTAGGAGTTCGACTCCATAAAGTGAGTCATTCGTATAGGCCAGAAACATCAGCAGGTCGTCGGCATAAAGCGATATATAATGGGTCTCTCCCCTCAGTACTAAGCCTTCGTACGCCTGACCCACCTGAGCATGAGACACTAATGGCTCAATGGCTAACGCGAACAACAAGGGGGACAGCGAGCACCCCTGACGCGTCCCGCGGCTCACCCGATACGCGGCCGATATCGTGGCCCCCGTTTCACTCTGGCTGTGGATGCATTATAGAGCAATGTAGTCCATTTCACAAACCGGTCACCCACTCCGAATTCTTTCAAGACTCGGAACATGTAGGGCCATTCCACACTGTCGAAGGCTTTTTCAATGTCGACTGAAAGCACAGCAGCCTCCGGGAGATCTCCGAAATCTTCCCCCATGAGCCAGATGAGGCGACGTACACAGGTCGCGGTGGTGCGTTGTGGAATGAAGCCAGCTTGATCCGGGTGAATCAAGGCCTTCATATGTAGTAAAAGTCGCGTCGCGAAGATCTTGCTCAGAACTTTATAGTCAACCGTAAGCATAGATAATGTTCCATAAGCAGATCGAGAGCTGGCGTCTCCCCCTCGTTTTAATAAGGGTATTATAATTGCCTCCCGGGTGGTTACAGGCAACACACCAGCGTCCCAGGCCTCTTTATATATGTCCTGCAAGCGTGGGGCCAAGATATCTATATAGGCTGCATAGAACTCGACCGGTAACAGTCCGCGCCAGGTGTTTTACGGCGAGCCATATGTTTAATCGCCGCGCGGATCTCTCCTACCGATATTTCTTCCCCTAATCTATCCGCCGCCTCCGGTTCAAGGCGCGGTAGACGTGCTGCGGTCAGGAAGTCATCATGTGCCCCAGGTTCCTCTGGCATCGCACTCCTGTAGAGGTGATCATAGTAAGAAAAGAATTGGTTGTTAATTTCTTTCTGGGTATATATCAGGTGGCCCTCCACAGTAGATAGGGTCAGAATAGGGGTGCCACGGGCCGCAGGATTAGCCAGCCAGGCCAGCAGGAAGCCCACCTTATCTCGTTCAGCGTGAGCCCGAATAAGGTATTCTTTATGGTCAAAACAGCCGCGCCTCTCCATGTGTGTAGCGACCTTTTCACGTGCGGCCAAAACCGCCCCTTGAGACTCTGAATCCGTGTGACTGACCCGCCCCGCGTGGCGTAACTGATCCTCGCTCTGTGCAAGGTCTTGCAGTAGGGTCTTGCGAGCCCCCGCTGTGGAGGAGATGCAAACCCCTCAGATCATCACTTTAAAGGCATCCCATTCAAGGGCCCTACTTGACGCTGTCCCCTCATTTTCGGGAAAGTAGCGTTCGATGCCTTCCCGCACTGCTGTCTTAAATGCGGAGTCCTCCAGAGCCAGAGGGTTCAAGCACCAAGTGGGAATTGCCTGCCGCTGTTTAGTCCACCGGAGCACTACCAAACAGGGATTATGATCAGAGATCATCCTTGCCAGGTACTCATTGTGACGGACCAACCCCTGAACATCTGGCGAACATAAAATACTGTTGAGCCGGACATGTAGATCATGTGGAGCGGAATAAAAGGAATAATCCCTCTCAGCAGGGTGTTGCTTTCGCCATGCATCAACCAGACCCCATGTGACCTGCCAATCTCTTCTCCCTTTCATTGTCCTATGAACTGCAGAATGAGCTAGCGGTGGGTGGGACCTATCCAACGCAACATCCACAACAGAGTTGAAGTCTCCTCCAATCAGTATCGTGCCAGCTAAGACTGTCGCTAGTTTCCCAGACAATCATGCAAAGAAGGCAGTCTGCTCTACATTCGGGGAATAAACATTACAGTGTGTCAGATCCCTCCCATCTAGCTGGCCCTGTACAGCCACAAACCTCCCTTCGGGATCTACTATTGTAGTTAATGGTTGAAATGGAACTCCTGTCCTGCCCTCACCCAAATCAAAACACCCCGTGCAAAGGCAGAAAAGGTAGTATAAAACAATTGGCCCTGGAATCTGCGCTGTAGGGCCCACCCCTCAGTTTGATCAATGTGTGTTTCTTGCAAAAAAGCCACCTGGATCCCCCTGCGAACCAGATAGGCATGTACCTTGTGCCGCTTTATCATGGAATTCAGTCCACTCACGTTCCAGGTGATACATTTAAATTCAGGTAGGATCCCCATTTAAGGTTATACATTCAAAACGTTTCCACATCAAGATCCCCGGCGCAGTAACAGTCCCTTGAAACCCCCCCAAAACAGCCCAACAAACCCCCTTCCCACCCATCCCCAGAACGGGCACTAAACCGCACCTGGTCTCATCCACAGAGACGTCGACAGAACCCCCTATCGGAAGGCAAGCGGAAACTCTTTATCAGATTCCTTCCGTGCTAGTACCGCCATGACGGCATCCGTCCCGTAAATGCCAGCGTTCCTAGAGACGCCTACGGACCCCAAATCGGAAGGCAAGCGGACATAATTTAACAGATCTTTTCCGTATCATTCCCTCGATGACGGCACCCGCACAGTAGCTTGTAGCTCATCCATCATCGTAGGACTAATTTGACAGCCCCCCAAACCTGGCCGGATCCGCAGACATCAGAAAATCCCACCTCAGAAAGGCAAGCGGAACCTCTACCACAGGCTCCCCCGATATTATTTAATGGATGAGAGCACTGCATCTGTGACAATCAACATTCCTACCCGCATTTCTCCAAGGATCATTTATACAGATAGTTTGTCTGTCAAACCCAATATGGCATTTTAAGACAGTACTTCCAGACAGTCAGTCTCACATCCCGGACTAATCTGACCTCTGTCTCCGTGAGAATCTGCACTATCTCCACCAAGGTTCATTTGGACATTTGCATGGCTTCCTGATGAAGGCCCTCAGCCGAAACGCGCGTAGTTGTTACATTCAGCCATGTTTTTAAATTACAACGATCAGTGTGTTTAAATAAGCTTCCATACAGTTCCTAAATAATGAATGTCTTTGAAATGTATTGAACTGTACCGTGAACAAAATTGTATATTATTGTATATATGTAGATTTTCCATCACATGTATAGTGGAGGCATACACACAGAAAAACATAAAACAAAGTAAAAATGTTTGTATTTTAACCACAAAGAAACAGCTTTAATTCAATAAAATAAAACTTATATATTTTTGTACCATGCACGGTGTTCACCTATAGTTATTGCTGTCTCATGTCAGGTCTTGTCCTTTAGTTAAACCAGTTCCTAATTATTCTGTTTTTTCAAACACTAAACCGCAGGAACCCATCCAAAGTCAAAATCCCCAATTAAAGAAAGCCTTTGGTAGCCATCAGAGTCTCACAGCTAGTGTGAGAGTGAGGGGGTTCGGCAAAACAACTTCGTGGACAACGATTCCCTTATGATCAAGTAACCCGACCTCCCAGATAGCTCTCCTGCTGTCCCATAGCCCCAGGCAACCAACACAGAGCCCTTCCAGGGAATTGTTTCCATCATCACATCAGACCCCCAACCCCAGTAACCACGCCTGCCTCCCCTTGTCCCAGATCAGGAATCACATTCTCGTACTATACCACAATGCGAGGAGTATAAGATTCACTCGTCCAAAAGGCCATCCGCAGTCCTTGGTGTGACATGGGGTAGTGTTTGGTCACCGCCCCCTGAGCCCTCAGATGTCGTATCAGACGAGAAGACAGGCCAGTGAAAGAAAGCACAAATAATTTAAAAATAAACCCTAATTCAGAAATATGAAAAATAATAAAAATCTAATAAATCAATAAACAATAGCTATCATCGTAGCCACCTCAGAGCAGTATTAAACATTGCAGGGTCAGCAATTGGGAGACTGACTCCGTACGCTTGCCAGCAGCAAAAAAATAAAACACTGAGCAAAGAAATGCAGCTTTTTATTAGCATGCAAGTGCAAGGTTATGGACAGGGTTTTAAGTGGGCAGGCAGTTCTTAAAAGCAGCTGCTGAGACGGGTCCCATTCAGGCCCTCCATTTCTGCCCTCCGTGTGAGGGTGAAAAAAATCTTTACTCAGCAGCAGTATCACCTTTCACTGCCTTTAATGTAACTCAAAAGAGACTTGGTATAGTTCTTATACTGTCTTATCATGTCAGACTGAAGCATTTTCAATAATATATACAACGAAGCCATTGTTGTTTTTCTTCATATACAACTAACTATTGACAAAGCCAATAGTCCTCGCTTGCTATCGGTATAATGTTATTTGTTGCATTACATATGTGGATACAATGACAAAAACAGCAGAATACTGTAGTGTTGCGAGCAGTTGGGGTGTACCACTGCCGCGCACGCCCCCTCCCACTGTTACTAAGTGTTATACCCCTGGAACGTAAAGGGGCGTTGGTTTAGTCCGAGCGTGTACGTGAGTACGCGAGTTATGCAATAAAAAGCCCGGGGCTCCGGGTGTGGTCAGGTTAGTTTACCGCCACGAACCACACCACATGTGTCCAGTGTCTCCTCAATCTAGGCCTCTACTCAGGACACTACACTGGCGACGAGATTGGTCCACGACCCGCCACTCCACGTGCCCAGATGCACTCCGACGCCGCACTGCCCTGTGCTCGGTGCTCCAGTGTGACACCGCCCCGGTGCCCCGTGAAGTCTACAGCCCGCCTCCTGTCTCCTCGTCGAAGGTGGCCCGGCCACCATGGCCACCGTGCCACACCTCGAACCATTTGCAGTCACAGGCCCCCCCCCTCGCAAGCTACCCGCTGGAGGAAATGGGTGGAGCGGCTGGAGAACTATTTCATTGCCGCCGACATTGCTGTGGGGCGACGCCGCGCCATGCTGCTGCATTTGGGAGGTGAAGCTATCCACGACATCTCCAAAGATATCACGGAAGGCGCTCCACCACACACCTACGCCACCCTCCGTGACACCATCACCAGGTATTTTGAGCCGTTTGCCAGTGCCGACTATGACGCTTCCTGCTGCGCCAAGCGCGCCAACTTCCCGAGGAGGCTGTCGACGTGTTCTACGCTCGCCTCAAACTGCTGGCCAGCACGTGCACCCTCCCCGATGCGGAAGATGAAATTCGCGCCCAATTCATTCAAGGGTGTGCCTCGCTAAAGCTGCGGGAAAGAGTACTTGAGACAGATGCAATGCCCATGCGCGACATCCTAGCCCTAGGGCGGTCTAAAGAACTATCCAAAGCCCGGGCCGCCCATATGGAGCCAAAATCACCAGTCACAGTCAAGACTGAGCCCGTATGTGCCATCCGATCGCATCCGGCGGACAACAAGGTAAGGACCCCCAGGAAAGGGCGCCCGAAGCAAGGCCAATCCTCCCAGGACCAACCCTGCATGTGGTGTGGAGGCCCCACCCCTCACAAGGGTCCCTGCCCGGCGCAGGGCAAAATCTGCAGCGCATGTGGAAAAGCAAATCACTTTGCAAGTGTCTGTCTATCGTCCCAAAGGAAGAAGCAGAGCGGCACACCCAGGAGGGTGCGACAGGTGGCGCCACCACAAGATACGTCGACCAGCAGCGACATGGACGACGACGGGGATGACGCAGCATCCGTCCACGTGGTGCGCATGCTCAACACACTGGCGGCAGCGTCCTCATCCGAACCGATGTGCTCCGTCCAGGTGCATGGCCAAGCGATGCAAGCCCTCATCGATACAGGCGCCACGATAAACCTCATGGCGGCCAGCGTATACCAGAGCCTCGAAGACGCCCCCGAACTCCACCCCACCAGGGTGCAAGTGTTTGCCTATGGGACTCGGCGCCCGCTACGCCTCTGCGGGGTATTCCGGACGACTGTGTCTCACGACTCGACACTTTTACATACAAAAATCTATGTGTCCCAGGAAGGATCAGGTTTCCTTCTCGGTTGCAGGACCGCCCGGGAACTGGGACTTATACACTTCGCTCTGACTGTGCAGGCCCAAGGGCTAGACCATCTGGTTGCGGAACATTCCTCACTGTTTGAGGGCATCAGGTGCCTACAGGAGCCCCCTGTCTGACTTCACATAGACCGATCGGTCGCCCCAGTAGCCCTCCGGCACAGGCGGATCGCTTTTCTCCTTCGCCCCAAAGTCGAAGCGGAACTGAAGATGCTGGAACAAGCAGGCATTATCGAACGAGTCACAGGGCCCACGCCGTGGGTATCACCCATAGTTGTAGCCAAAAAGCCGAAGCAACCCGACGCAGTGAGAATATGCGTAGATATGCGCATCCCCAACCTAGCCATCAAGAGAGAGCGTCACCTGACCCCGACCATTGATGACATCATCGGAGAACTTGCAGGGTCCAAGTGGTTCTCCAAAATGGACCTGCGGTCGGGGTACCATCAGATCCCTCTCCACCCTGACTCACGCGCAATCACAACCTTCTCCACCCATGCAGGTCTGTGGAGATACACCAGGCTAAACTTCGGCATCTCGAGTGCGGCAGAAGTTTTTCAAAATATCGTCCACAACGTCCTCCAGGGCCTTGACGGCGTGCTCAACGTGAGTGACGATATCCTAGTACACGCCCCAACCCTGGAAGAGCACATCAGACGAGTCCAAGCAGTCTTCAACCGGCTACAAGACAAAGGATTAACCCTCCATAAAGACAAATGTGAATTTCTGCGGAGGGACATCAGTTTTTTGGGATACCGTTTCTCCGACCAAGGAGTAGGCCCTGACCCGGATAAAGTCAAAGACATTCACAACGCTCCAGCCCCCACATCCGTAACTGCCGTCCGCAGCTTCCTGGGCATGGTGACGTACTGCGGACGCTTCATCAAAGACTTGTCGGATCTCACAGGGCCCCTCCGCGACCTAACCAAATCAAATGCCACCTGGAAGTGGGGCCCGGAGGAGCAAGAGTCATTCATGAACACCAAAGCAGCCCTGTCGGCGGACACCACTTTAGCCTACTTCAATCCACAGCACGCCTCTCAACTAATAGTGGATGCCAGCCCCACCGGCCTAGGAGCGGTCCTATCGCAGCGTCAGTCATGCGGTGAATGGGCCCCAGTAGCCTATGCCAGCCGCACGCTAACACCCACCGAACAACGCTATTCTCAAATAGAACGAGGAGCAATCGCCATCTTATGGGGGTGCCGCCACTTCCATATCTACCTGTATGGCCACCCCTTCTCCGTGATCACTGATCACAAGCCCCTGATACCCCTCTTCCAAGGGTCATCATCTCGACCACCACCAAGAATCGAGAAGTGGGTGCTTCAGCTGCAAGAGTTCCAATTCACGGTGGAGTACAGGCCGGGCACCCGAAACCCGGCAGACTACCTTTCGAGACACGCTCGTCCGGTCACCGACACGGAAGCGGCAGAAGCAGCAGCCACGGAAGAATACGTCCGGCTCATCGTCGAGCGGTCGAAACCGCGCACCATGTCCCTGGAAGAAGTTGCAAGAGCCACCAAAGACGATGACTGCCTCCAGATAGCAATCAGTGCCCTAAAATCCGCTGACTGGAAAGCCCTGCAAAGCCCAGCGTCCTTCCGCACTCAAGACGCCCAAACAATCCTTAAGGCCCTGTACAGAGTCAAAGACGAGCTATCAGTGTCTACCGAAGGGTGTCTCCTGCGAGGCCCACGCCTTGTATTGCCCAGCAGCCTCACCCGGCAAGCCGCCCTGCTAGCCCATGGGTCACACCAGGGGATCGTCAAGTCAAAAAGCCGGCTCCGAAGCAAATTATGGTTCCCTGGACTCGACAGAGCCGTTGAGGAAGTCGTCCACAGTTGTCCAGTATGCCTGGCGACCAGCCTTCCAAATTCCCCAGCGCCGGTGATCACCGAGGACCGACCGACCTCCCCCTGGGCCCGAGCAAGCGCAGACTTTGGCAGCCTTCCGGGAGGCAAGTACATGCTTGTCGTGGTGGATGATTTCTCCCGCTACCCCGAGGTGGAGTTTGTAACGTCGACTGCAGCAGCCGAGGTGATCCCGAAGTTCGAAAAAATCATTGCCACCCATGGGATCATGAAAGAGGTCCGCACGGACAATGGACCCCCTTTCAACGGCAGCAAGTTCACCGAGTACCTGCAAAGCCACAATATCACACACAGACGGATAACACCAAGGTGGCCGCAGGCGAACGGCGAGGTCGAAAGGCTGATGAGAACTTTAAATAAAGTCATTCAAATAGCCGTCGCTGACGGTCACTGTATAGAACTAGCAATCTACCAGTTCCTCCGAGAGTATCGCCAGACACCACACTGCACCACCGGAATCGCCCCAAACCGCCTGGCCTTCAACCGAGTCGTTGCGGACACCCTTCCGCACCATCCCAGATGGGAGACGGTTCCAAACCCCGTCAACCAGTCCATGGAACGACGCACCAAAAACAACCAAGGAGCATCCCAGAGGCGGAGGGCCGCAGGCAGCCCGATTCAAGTAGGCGACGTGGTGTTAGTGAAAGACCGCCACCCCGGCGGGAAGTTCCGTTTGCCGTTTGAACTCGACCCCTGGAGAGTCACTGAAGTGCACGGAACAATGGTCACAGCCGTCAGGAGAGGAGAGGTAGTCACGAGAAATGTCTTGTTTTTCAAGCAAGTCCCGGAAAGGAGAGAAGACCCTGAGCCGGACGACTGGCACCTGAATCGCCCGGGACCAGACATCGGGCACCCGGACACGCCACGCAGGCCGTCGGAACCAATGGGGACAAGCACCCCAGCGCGACGGCCCGAAGACATCACCCCGAGCAAAGAAGATCCATCAGGACCAGCGGAAGGCCCCAGCGACCGAGACGCCACCAGTGAAACAGAAGGACCCCCCCCTGCCACAGCCGAAGGCCGCAGCCAATCGAAGTACAGCCTACGCCCCTCCCCCAGACCCTCCCAGAGGTACCGAGACTTTGTGGCCCAGTGTTGGCGTTGAAATATCCCGACGAGAGTCCCCGCCGAGATCGAAGTAAGACTGTTAAATTTTTATGGTTAATCTGTTGTTTGGGTCACACTATGTCAGAGACTGCACCATAGACTGTTGAGCGAACACTGATGAACTGTGCACTTAGTGCGGACAGCCGTCCCACTTTTCAGAGACAATGCCCACGTTTTTCTATCTGTCATTTTGCTTCATCCCTAGGTAAAGGAGGAATGTAGTGTTGCGAGCAGTTGGGGTGTACCACTGCCGCGCACGCCCCCTCCCACTGTTACTAAGTGTTATACCCCTGGAACGTAAAGGGGCGTTGGTTTAGTCCGAGCGTGTACGTGAGTACGCGAGTTATGCAATAAAAAGCCCGGGACTCCGGGCGTGGTCAGGTTAGTTTACCGCCACGAACCACACCACATGTGTCCTGTGTCTCCTCAATCTAGGCCTCTACTCAGGACACTACAAATACCAGTCGGACGGCACACTGTTCTAAGCACAGAGTTTTAGATTTCGTGCTTTTAAGCTACACCCTTAATAACACCAGCCATGCCCCCTTGAGAGATCTGCACATTTTTTCATCCCACTTAAAGCCCTGGTTATGGCCAAAAACGTCATGCAGACATACCAATACAAACGGAATGTGGTGCCTCACAATGCTTATCAAACGAAAGCATGCACAACCTGCTGCTACAAAAAAGGCGAGCAAACACAAGAAGTTGGAAAAAATTGAAACACGCTTGTCCATGTAAAGGATTCTTACAAATCAGCATGAAATATCGGACACCATCCAATCAGGTCACCTAGCTCCTCTCACTAACAATCAGGCCTGCCTGCTCAAAATCACAAACTGGCCTGCAGGCTGACAATCTTCCTCCCGGTCGTCTCTCCATTGCTGCACAGTGCAGAACCGGGCCCGAAGCCTGTTACTGTATTAATTGAATTACTTTCTAGGCTCCTATTCGGCATATTAGTCAGATTTATATAGTGCAAACATGACCCAGAGTCCTAGAGCACATACGCAGGGACACATTAGATTTGTGGTGGACACGGGGTGATTGCGTGATTCGGGACTAGGAATCCTTTTATCGCCGCATCGATAATCGACATGAAACATTTAGTGTAGAATATATTCAAGGATTGCCCCACTAGAACAATACTTTGGATTTAGAGGTGCTCAGAATGTATCCAGGTGACGCCAAGGTATCACTGTTTACTTGCGGTCTGGGACTGTTAGGTTGTTCTGGGATAGGGTCATCCTAGTACGAAGAGTAGGAAACTTACAACCTTTCATTAGGCACAGCTTAGTTACAAAGACTAGGAAACCTTCATTCGTTCCATGGTGACCTCACAATTATTAAAGTGAGGGCAACAACAATTTTAAAGTGTTTGTCTTTAGTTCTCTGCTCATGTCTGCCTTGGTGAATAGTGCTTGTAATTCTCATCCTTCATGGGTACCCGAGTGAGATATTTTGGAATCTCATGCAGTGAGCAGGTATCTGCTAAAGTAATATCTGTGTTGCAAAAAATCACTCACAGTCATGCCTTTGGACGCCAGGTCCTTCAATCTTGATCAATAAAGTGTCACTGCTGAACCACAGGTTTTGCTGCAAGTAAAGAATTTAATAAATAACCTACGTACTAAAGGGGAGTACAGCTCAAACCATAATACGAGGTCAGTACATGGGCTTTCTTATTGGCAGAGAATATAGCCCTCATGGAGGGTAACAGCTAGGATGACTAGTTGGGCTCTACGCTGGCATTCACCCCAATCACCAGTAGTCCTCCCGATTATAGCACTCATACAGTATAGAACCTATTTTAACAACACCAAGCTTGTTACCTAACCCTAAGCAAGTAACACATGGTTAATAAATACAGTAACATATCTGGCACTGCATGTCCCTCCTCCTAGTTACTTACAAGACATTCATGCACAGGGGAAACCACTTGCGGCAATACAAAATCAAGTAGTACAAAATAAAACCATTAAACTTTTCAAGTTCACTGACAACTCAGAGTATTTCAAAACAGGTCCCCACCGGGCGTATCTAGGTATTATCTCGCACCACCTTATCAGAATTTGTAACAGCAGCTGGAAGCGGTGCAGGAGATGTATAGTTTTCAGAATAAATAGAATTATTTATATTAAGTCTGGTCCACAATCCTGACCTAAGGTAGTTTTAAGTAGGGGTTAGTCTGTCCCGAGAAGGAGAGCTTAGACAACAATTTTAGGTAGGGAAGGACGAAGGGAAAAACAGTAGTGTCCCATAGCTGCACAACATGATATAGGCTTTTGTTTAGGGCAATTGCTTCAGCCACCTGGGTCCAACGAGACTGTTTCGCTCAAGGGGGACTCTTACCGGCAGGACTTAAAAGTGGTAAATCCTGGGGTAGAGGGATGGGGGCCGAGGGAGATAAACTAGTTGGTTCGCATTAGCGAGAGCGGGACCCTCGAGACCTCCAGGACAGGTGGCAGGCATACACCAGTATCAGGTCCATCCAGGACAGAAAAACCTCCAGGCCACATCCAAGACACAGGCAGTAGCTGGCTGCCAGGCATTTAGTGGGGCAGGGTGCTAGACTCTGAGGGGAACATGGGGTCAGAGCATACCTTGGCCTATTATGGATGGATGAGGAGTGTTTGGCAACACCTGTACTCAGGAATGGCCAACCTTGGCTTCACCAGGACAGGGATAGCCTTCTCACCACCTGGAGCAGGTAGAGGAGAAAACGGTTAGAAAGGTTAGAACCAGTCGGCAACTGCTGGAAGCAATGAGGGGGGACCCAAGCACAGTGAGCAGTGAGCTGGGTTCGTGGGCCTCTGGTGGTCAGAATTGTCACCTAGACCTATGTGTGGGGCTAGGCCTGCTGCATGCGAAAACTGTTGAATGCGGCGGGCTGGACCTGGGGGAAGCGCGAGAGGCAGCAAGTTGCAAATAGATGAGATTCAGGGAGCTAAGTGATGGGGGCTCTGGGTGCAGCGGTCGCCACACCCAGGGCTGTGGAGGAGTTACAGGGCGATCCCAAAAACAGGAAAAGGCGCAGGAACAGGACCTGAAGCCTCCAGTGCAAAGCGCACTGTGCATACGTCATAAATGCTCCAAGGGGTCCTTCCTGGGAACTTGGGGTACGACAGCGCCCCGTTAGTCCTTAGGGCGGTTGTAAACCTGAGCAACCGGGGGCTTGCCATATAGAGCTCCGCCCGGCTGGGGAAGGTGTGAGTTAACTCTCCCTTGTTCAGAGGGCGGAGCGGGTGGATGATAGGTCCACCGGTGGGAGGAGCTATCCTCCCAGGTTCAATACCGGGCTATGGCCGCTGGTGTTTCTTTGGCTAAACTTCAGGTCCCTTGCAACGAGGGGTTGCGGGGTGGATGGGATCGCCTGTAAGATAACCCACCTTTTAGTTGTATGACAAATAAACCTGCAGCTTCCTCATTCCAATAACTGGTGTCTTTGTGTTATTAGGATTTGGGGCTGTGGGCAGCGGCGTACCGATGGAGATGCAATGGCCTGCAGGCTGGCAATCTTCCTTCCGGTCATCTCTCCATTGCTGCGCAATGCAGAACCGGGCCCGAAACCTGTTACTGTATTAAATAAATTACTTTCTAGGCTCCTATTCGGCCCGGACGCTGGTCCAGCCCTATGCAGTTACTCTGCTGCTCGCACCCAGCGTGAGCCTCGCCTTCAAGGCCTCAATGCACATAACACATTTGCAGACCCACCCTAAGGGTGAAGACTAAGAACGCGAAGCGCAGACGCAGAGACAATATCACCGGCTGCCTCTGCCAGCAGTGGAGTTGTGCTTTTTCCCCTGCAGTCTCGTTCAGACAGACTACCACAGTTTGACTCTGACTCATGGAGTCAGTCATGGCCCGAAATTTGCCATTCTTTTAAAAAAAATCTTTATTCGGGTAGAGGGATGCGTGGCCCCCCTTCCCAGGGCCAGTTTTAGACCAGGGGACCCCCATCCACCGGGACCTGGCCAATTTAGAAGCGGGGAAGTAGGCATGTGGACTCCCTCCCCGGCTATGTTCGGCCCCAGGGTACCCAGCCCTGTGTTAACAGCCCCCTATGCTTTTACACATAGGGGGCTGTTAACATGCAGCTAACTGTGTGTAAAAGCAATTGTGCTCAGATGTGAGCAAGTACAAACAAAATGCTCTCACTTTCTCAAAACGGAGCACAGTTTGTTATGGGTTGGCGGGAGCGGTTTCGATCCGCCAAGCCATAGCAAGCAGCTAGGTCATGGGGTCAGGTACCCTGGGACATAGCAGGAGCCAGCCCTGGGGAGTTGCGGCCCTCAGGGCCATGTATAACTCCAGGTTGAGGGGCATGGCACACTTGATTCCTTGGTTAAGAGCCTGCCCTGGGAAGGTGACAGCCCCAGGGATGAGAACTGCCCAGGAGAAGGGCTATGTGGCCCCCCTCTCATTTCTTAAAAAACATGTTGGCCCCAAGGAGGAGGTGGCCCCTGGGGCCCTGGGAGTCCATGAAGCCCCCATATAAAAAATTAAAAGCCATGGGAAGGTAGTCATTGAGGCTCTTCGTTACATTAGCCCTGAGGAGGTGCCAGTCCCCTGGGCTGCAGGGGAGGGCACACAGTCCTCCCCAGCCTACATTTAGTACAAAGCCCAGAGGAGGTGGAGGTCCCGGGGCTGCAGGGGGACCATGTTGGCTCCCACATGTTCATTGATGTTTGCCCCTGGGGAGGTGGTAGTCCTCGGGCACGGGCACCCAACATATTTTTCAAAACATGCCCCTGGAATTTGGCCCATCCAGAGGCTTCTTATAAATGATGTATGAGAGCCTGTACATCTTTTTTTTTTAAGTTTGCCACAGATCTACTGGTCAACTGGCAAATTTGCGGCAAAAGAAAAAGCTTTTAACCCACAGCGGGGTCCCTGTGGGACTCCCCCACCATATCTGAAGGGACAAGGGTCAGGGAATTCCTACCTTGCCCCCCTTTCTTTAGTTTTTTTGATGCTGCCAACTCTTCCTGGTTGAAGTGTTGGCAGCCAATCAAAATTCAGTAGGATCTACTGAACACATTTACAACAAATCACAAGAACCATGCTTTCTGGACCAACATCTAGCTTTCTGCCAAATTTGGTGTAATTCTGTTCAGCCGTTCGGGCTGTAGTCATGTTCAAAAAATGAAAAAACCCTCATAGACATAAGGTGGGGAAAATACGTTTTCGGATCCCCTTTTTTCTCGGCCCCTGCTTGACGGATCACTATGAAACTTGCAACACAGCAGCTTAAATAAAAAGGGAACATTTTAAAAAAATTGTGAAGATTCATTAAGCGGCGCCAAAGTTATTGACAAAACAAAAAACACTTTTCCTATGGAAACTTTGTCCCTAACTATAATATACGCACACACACATACACAGATGTGCAGTATGAGAGTGAGCTATGCTATTTATTACCATTGTTGCGCGTTAGGAATGGCCATCGCTCACTTTGTATTAGTCATGATGCCTCTCCCTCTTTCAACATTGGCAAAAATAGCATATTACATTCTGTGCATCTGATGTATGGTGTATGCCATGCTGTTTTAATGTACAGTTGAACTAAACAAAGGTATTTACCATAATCAGAATTTGCTGGGCCGGAGGCTGTGAGCCAGGGTTATTTTTAAGCAAAATTCTTTCAACTTTAAAAATGCATTCCCTCTAAGTATTTTATGTGAATTTGCATCTATCTTCTTGTAAAATGTAGAAAGAATGGTTGATTATTTAAATGCTAAAGTGGTAGATTTTGCAGATCATTTAATAACCTGAGGGGCATTTTATGAGCCTCTTGTGCCTCTGTGGAGTCACGTTTTGTGACATTTCGAATGGGGCAAACTACTAAATCATGTGTATGAGGCTCTGATTAGCCTCATAGATATGGAGTAAGGCAAGGCAGTGCAGATCGAATTGTTGCCTTATTCTGCGCTAGGGAGGAATTCCATGGGCATTGCAGTAGGTGTCCCCAAGCAACAGCCATGGATTTTGGTGCTTCCCAAAATTTACAAGATCTTACGCCTCCCCAGGTTTTGTAAATTAGCAGCAATGGGTTAGCGTTAGCAGAAGCCATTCTGGCAGCCATTTTGTGTGCCATGTGCTGCCATGTGCTCACCATGTGCTTTGTCCTACTTTCCTGTTAGCTGCACCTGAAGTCTGCCCAGTAACAGGATATTTTTAGCCTCCTCCGCTTTAACGCATGCTCAGAAATGCCCGGATTAGTTTCAGATAGGAATGTGTTTGCTACGTTCTGAAAACTGTTAGCTCCTCCCACTTGGTTGAACAAAGAGAACTTGTATGTCCATATTAGGCATTTTTGTGTGCTTGCATGAGCCAGGACTGCCCCTTGCATTTATGCTTACTATGTAATTCTAAAACATATAAAAAGCCCCAGGTTTCTGTATTCTGCAGACTGCCTCATTCAGTTGCCAAGGCTTCTGCGTGACGCAGCCTCAGCTAGTGTGAGTTTAATAAATGTTTCTTTGATATTTCAGCTTCTGTGTCAACTTTTGTTATCAGCAAGACCCCTGAGAAATAGTGTTGATTTCCTCACAGGGGAGGCGCAACAAAGACCAATAACTTTATTTCTCCTTGTTTTTACCTCTGTCTATGTGTGCTGTATTCTGCAAAACACATAGAAATAGTTAAAAGCCTCCCAGGATTGTTTCTGTGAAGGTAGTGTCCTTTCCTACACAAAAACAATCCTGCCGACAACACAGACACCCTTGCACCATGGAGCAAGGGTGCATGTGCTGGTGCTAGGCTGCTTAAATGGCACCAGCGCAGGGGGGAAAGGAAAGAAATGCACCGTATTAAATGAATATAGTGCATTTCTGCCCTTTCACTTTGACATAGGGCAATGCAGAAAGGTGACTTGCAGCGCTGCCGTAAGCCAAATCCCCATAAATATTCCTCTGGGATTTTACCATCAGTAAAATATCCTGGTTTATTTAAAAACGTTACTTCTGTTTTAATTGTTATCAAGGTTCGGTGAAGCCTCCTCCATGAAAAGAGCTGCTGTCTCACTTTGGCTCTGAATTGTTCTCTGTAAAAAAAAATATTTTGTCTACAGTCATTCAACGGATGTGATAGTAAAACAAATCAAGCAAGACTTGTATTTCCTCATCACATTAATTCATGTGCTTTGGTCACAATTAGTTATGCCCCAGAAGGCTCAGAGCTTGCTGCTGACAGCTTTCTTTTTGGAGGATTAGCAATGATTTATGGCTTTGTTACAAGATGTTAAGTACACTGGGATTGGTGGAGTTTTTAATTACTTTGGGCCTGATTCTGAGTTTGGTGGTGTGGGTGCGGGGCGGCATGCCACCGCCTTCCTGCTCTCACACTGCCGTAGCTCACCGCCAGCTGCCCGGCAGAGTTTTCTCGCTTTGTATGGCAGGCAGCCCTTTGGCGTTAAAAAAGGCACAATGGGAATGCCTACGCCAGCTCCTGTGCGGAATGGATTCTGCAGTCCATGCCGTGCAGGAAAGCAGGCTCATGCACACAGAAGGCACAACGTGTTCCCCCTGCATGCGTCCCCATCGCCTGAGGAGCAGAAAGCCTGGTAAGGCCCCTTTAGTTTCCTGCCCGCCAGCAGTTTAATGGCATGAACACTACAATGAGACCGCTGGCAGTCAGGAAATTTGTAGTACGCTTGGAAGGCCGCAGCTTCCCTGCCAAGGAGAAGTGTGGCTCACGGGTTAGAGGAGGCAGACCTGGAAGCAGAGGTCAGCCCGGGACCAGGGTTCAATTCCCGGCTCGGCGGGGTCTTGAGTCCTAAAATTTCCATGGACTTGACAATTCTTGCTCCGGTGCCTACCCGATTCACGGGTTCACACTCTGTGACTCTGGGTAATAGCTTGCTTAATCTCCACAACTGCCCCTCGCAATGGGATGCCTGGCTTTCACCTTGTGGATACCCTGCCGGGGCTATCTCACAGGGGAATACCAGGACGGGTTCCCTAAGCAAGCGATTAGATACCGGGTCGGTGATTTGCGCTATATAAATGCATGTACATTTACATTTACAAGACATTGCAGCCTCACACCACTGCACCACCGCCAGGGATCACGGATTCCTGGCAGTTGTGGTGGATCCATGGCAGTTCAACTGCTGAAGTTGTAATTCCTATGAACTGCCAAACTCGCAATCTAGCCCTTAGTCCGTCGTATAAACATAACATAGCAAAACTCTTTTGCACTGTAGTAAAATATATGCATAGAACCACTGAACAAACCAAAGGTTAAAATGACGTTCTCGATACCTATGGTAATAAGATCTTACCTTACATTTTTTTTAAACCACAGACATTCACCAAAAACAATAGAGGTTAAAGTATAGTTAAGTGTTGGAATGAGATAAGAACTGACATTTAAACGAAAATCCACAGAAATTCGTCAGCTATAGTTTAGTGAACTAATTTTAGCTTCTACCCCCTGTGCACTACTTGTAACCTCACATATTGTATTACTCATGACATATTAGATAACCTCATTGATGGCATCACTAATTACATCAAATATGGCCGCCAGGTCCTGCACTAATATCCAACAGGTGCCCAATCCCTCGCTGCCTATGGCTTTTGAAAGTGAGCAGTGGGGGTTGGCCACAGATCCTGTCCCCCAGCTTGGCCCTGTATCCAACCACAGGCAAGTGACCAAGCACCCCTCCCCCCTTGGGTACCACCTTCAATTGTATGCACAATGAAGTAGGGGGTTGACTTCAGGACAATACCCTCTGGGTGGCAAACCCATCAGTGCGCACAGCCTTCAGCTGTGTGCAGGGTGAGGTTGGCCCAACTCTCCATGGGCGCCCAACCACCCCTGATGTACAAAGCCTTGTGAGTATGGCTCCAAATTGTTTTCCTTGTCAAAGTGACTGTAGCATTGAATGTGCTAGGCTGTAATATAACATTTTAGTTAGATGGAATTTCTGTGTACCACTACTCTTTGATCAAACTGCTTCCTTTTACCCCTGACTCTCATCACAGGTTGCATTAAAATCTCCCTCACAGGTAAGTTTGAATGTTTACTTGTCTAGCATCTATAGTTAGAAATGGGGCCTGATCACAATCTTTGGCGGATGGGATACTCAGTCACAAATGTGACGGATATCCCGTCTGCCATGTTACAAGTTGCATTGGATATTGATGGAACTTGTAATAAGATGGCCGTCACATTTGGAACAGAGTATCCCATCCACCAAGATCGTAATCAGGCCCTTCGTTACAGGAAGTAAGGAAACAGTCACAAGGTTGGAATAGAGTCATTCCTTGTCAGAGGGCTTACTTTTCAATCTCCATGTAAAAGAAGAGATCATAGATCAGAAAGTTGAGCACAATTGTACGGGACCCAATTTGGCGACGTTTCAGCTGTTGAGTCTCTGCCTCCTGAAGGTAATCTTTACGGTGCCCAGCATAGGAACCTGTCTGACGTGAGCTTGTGCCTGAGGATCTCAGGGAGATTGTGCCGGCAGATGTCTTTTGTTCTGAAAAGAGAAAGGAAAGGCTTCCTCGTCTTCCAGTGTCACTATAGAAGCAACCACATACTCCTAAACATAGGTCCTACACATTTTATTTACATTAGTATATTCAAAGTGCCCTTCCAAACAGAAGTTCTCCTTATGCCTCACAATCCAGCAAACACAAATACATTCAGACTTCTCCACAGACATGAGATTTACCAAAGCACTTCCTCTTTGATAAGTGCAACTCATGCAGTATTAGTTTAGCATTTCTTCTGCTCGGGATCAACTTGCCCAACACTCTGGAGTAAGAGTCCCCAACCATGGCCAACAATCATCCCTGAATCCACAAGAGAAGACTGCCCCTAGATTGTGTTCCTTAAGGTATCTCAGAGTTAGGGGGAGATGCGTTGCCAATGGGGGCATCTCATAAAAAGTTACGGACTGGCCTCACACAACCACTGTGTCATGCTTCATCATCGGAAGTCTTCACCCTCTAAAAACTTGGTTTGATAGAGGGCAGGCAAACACCTGGAGACAGGGATGCACTTCTAAATCTAAGTGATAGCCGTGGGGGGAGTGAAAAAGTGTATTAAAAACCATTACCCTTGGCCATATCCTAATTTTATTCAGGGATCAAAGGTATGGTAGTTAAAAGAAGTGGTCAGTGATATGGGACATTAATCTCCCTTCACCACGTTATAAAGGGTCGACATGTTTCTGCTATAGTGTCCCCGAAGGGTAGGCAGGATGCTTCAGGACTAAAGGGGAGGTTATTACCTAGAGGTCCACTTCCCGGCACCTAGTGTCAGAAAAATGTACCTTCTACTAATGTGTGAAGGGGCTGTGAATTACAAGTACCCCTCTTGGTGTAGTAACCTAAGGAGTGACTCTGTAGAAAAAGGAAACAAAAAAGAAAAGAAGCATACACACCAAAGTGTGAGTATGCAGGTCCATTTTTCTGTCACTTGGTGCCGGGAAGTGGACCTCTAGGTAATAACCTCCCCTTTGGTCCGGAAGAATGCTGCGTACCCTTCGGGGACACTTTAGAAGAAACATGTCGACCCTTTATAACACAGTGAAGGGAGATTATTGTCCCATATCACCGACCACTTCTTTTAACTACCATACCTTTGATCCCTGAATAAACGTAGGATATGGGCAAGGGTGATGGTTTTTAATACACTTCTTCACTCCCCCCATGGCTATCACTTAGATTTAGAAGTGTATCCCTGTCTCTAGATGTATGCCCGCCCTCTATCAAACCAAGTTTTTAGAGGGTGAGGATAGCCGATGATGAAGCACGACACCGGGCGGTGTGTGAGGCCAGTCCGTTACTTTTTATGAGATGCCCCCATTGGCAACGCATCTCCCCCTAACTCTGAGATACCTTAAGGAACACAATCTAGGGGCAGTCTTCTCTTGTGGATTCATTGTAGAGTGGAGGCTGATTTGCCCCTTAGCCCCAAGCCTCTGGTTCCCACCCTTGGCATCTGCTGAGGTTAGTGTGTATGTATTGCAATCCCTCACATATTGGTAGCTGTCCTTCCCCATATGCTGGCAAATCCTCTCTCCCCACAATTAGACACAGTTTTTTTAAAGACTGTACCCCATCTAATCCCATCTCAATCTACATGGTGAGTACACACACAAATACATCAAAGAGGCAGATCAATGTAAGGTGGTCTTCCCTAAATGTCTAAATGCCCTTTTGAAGAATAAGGTTCAGTTCTACTGTAATAATTCATGAATCAGTTAAAACATATTCACCACAATAAATATCATTACACCAGCCCAACCAGCATGCTCCAGTGAATACAAGAGCCATCATTTGCTCTTCCTATAAACTATTATCAGGAAAGCAACACTATGATGTCCCTAACACACCTCCAGCACTTTTACAGATATGCTCTATTTTGTATTCCAGAATTTTGCATTACGTTGACAGCCAATAAAATGAAAAAGGGGGACTAAGGGCCTCATTACAATGACCTCAAATTCCCTTTCAGACTGCCTTTTCTATGGTGGTGAGACCGCCATGAAAAGGCTGTCTGAGATGGACATCGTAATCCCTATGGTGGTGCCTGCGCAGGCATGCCTTCATTGTGGATATAAATGACTGACCGCCACCCCGATAGGCTCCATGAGCCTGTCGGAGGCAGTGGTCTTTCTCCCCACCAGTGCGCTCTGACCGCTGGTATCGTAATCGGGCGGTCGGATCGTTTCCCTAGATGTCAGGCGGACAACCATTGATGGCTTGTCGGTGGTGGTACGCCCAACATCATAATGAGGGCTAACTGTTGAAGTGGGAATCAAACAAAAGATATGTACAGCAGTGGGTCTTTAAGGGACAATAACACAAACCTTGGGTTTAGAGTCATCCAGCATAATATTTCCAAGAGACGAAAGGTGCCATGCATATAAATCCACATTAACCCCTTGCATGCTGATGACGGAGCGGTTCCGTCATCAGCTACGGGTGAGCTGTGCTGATGACGGAACCGTTCCGTCATGACTCCGCCCGCGCAAGGCGGAGTCAGCATGGGCGGGGAATTCCCGCTGCACGCAAGGGGTTAAAAAATACACAAATAACCATAATAGCCAACCACCCAAAGGCACAAATGGGCATATCCACACACACATAAACACATAAACCTTGGCATTGGCATAGCCACAACTACAACCTCCTGTTCTTCCTACCTCACCCATACTTCATATGCACATTTAGCTGTACCCCATGCTTGTCCATACTACTCTAAACCATGGCTCAACACACTCCAGAAACACCCTTACAACAACACACAAAATGATAGTCACTTGCCCCTCCCAGCATCACACCATTGTTCTTAATATCCACAAATGTTTGTAAACTATCTATAACCATAGGTTCACCCTAGCAACTTCCCATTAAGTTCCCTCTCAGGCCCACATACTCAAATCCCTGGCTATATTTCACAGCTTCCACACCAGCCACTACTCTTGCTTTCAAATACAAACACCGAGGGATTGTCCCACTCCCTGTTTCTAAATATTAAGAGAATTATATTTCCATTACACACATACTGCTTTTTTCACTGGACATCTGAAGGAGAAGAAATTCCTCAAATTCATGGCGGATAACAGGGTTTTTCATGTCACGGCGGAACTTGACGACTCTGCGGATGAAGGCAAATAGGGAAGCCAAAAGCTTACTCTGAAATGGAGAAAAAGGGGAGAAAGTTATGTAATTGTACAGACACCGTTCATAACCTCACACAGTATTGAGCACACCCAGCAACTTTCAGATTGGCAGGATATACAATGAATTCAGCACACACAGAGTCACTGTTCCTCAAATTTTCAGGATAAACTTGGTGGTTAGCACACACTGGAAGTCACTGCTCTCCAGATTGGCATTTCACACATGCAGTAAGCACACACAAGAGCATCACTCTCACTCATGCTTGAGGTCAATCAGCACACAAATTGAATTATTGCCCATCAAGCAGCAAGAAAAGAACATGAAATCATCTCGCACAGTGGAATGGGTGAAGGGGCTATTCATTGTATGCATACCATACCTGTAGAATCACAGAACACAAGGGATCTTTATCATATTGTCTCAATTACCTTGATATCACATAGAGAAATCAAGATTCCTGGTTTCATTCTCACCTGCCGGACATGCCAGAGTTCGTCCTGGCTCTCCATAATCCTGTCAATAGAACAGCTGAGTTACATTGGGGCAGAGATATGAGGCAAGCCCTATGGCTTAGTAACAACAGTTAGAAAACAGCATTATAGAGTTACAGGGGCGGTCTATCCACAACAAATGAGAAATGTAGGGGGTGCAGAAGAAAAGGCAGGCAATCCTTAATTTAACCTGTAGCCTTCCTTGAACTCAAATGCACTTTCTCATAGTCTATATGATAAAATTCTCTAAGACACAAAGGTAAGTTCAGCAGTTTATTCCGCCACAGAAGTTCTCAGTCTTAACATTCTAAGGCAAGCTCACGGAAGAGGGAGAAACTAAGTGAGGAGGGGGGAAGGTTTTGAAAGGAGCAGACACATGTAGAAACTAGCAATAACTCCTAAGTAAACTTAGTTTAAAGGAATATAAAACAATAAGAAGATTATAACACATCTACCCCCCCCCAGTACCTATCAACAAAAAATACTATGTACCTGGGAAGCCGGAAATAGGAAACAAAAATTTCATGAAAGACACAAGGTAAAAATAGACCGAAAACTCCGTAGAGTTATCCATCCATGTTGTAGTCCCGATGCCAATCAGGAGCCCTACGGAATATTTGGTTATCAAAGCATCTGGGTGTAGAGTGACAGTGAGAAAAGGAAAGGTGGGAATTCTTTGGGCTCCTGTATTGGTAACCAGAAGGGCTTTGGTTAACCTATGCATGCCCCAAGTTTGACCATTGTCCATAATGGATATTTTTCGTTTACCTGCCACAATCGGCATGGGTTTGGAAAGTTTGGAGTCACTATCCCCTAATCTAGGGTTCCTGACACAAACCCAGTCACCAATGTGAAGATCAGTTAAATGATTATGAGATGTTTGGTTAGACATTCTAAATGGCATTATATATCGGGAACAATGGAATTAGAAGGGCTTATACCATGTACAAGTAGAGTGAACAACATTTATCTTCTATGACTGAATGAAATCGTCATTGCCGTGTGTCTCATGAAATTAATTGTATGGTTAAATATCTTCTGGCATTTACTGTCATTATGTCGACCTCATGTACTGACCTATTGCTGTAGAAGTGTAGAGACATATTCTCATGACTAAATGAAACTATCACTGCAATGTCTGACAGAGGACTGTTTACATGTTTAAAGAACCTCTGACGTTTTGAGGCAATATGTCAACTCAGATTACTACCCTAGCGCTGGAATAGCAGAATAATCCCTCTTCCATATTGCCTAATTATATTAACATAATGCTAAATGACTCAGTCGCTAAATATAGAAATACCTCTATACCTACTTTTATTCGTTCTTTCAGAATTATCGCAATATTCCATCGCGGACATCGATCTGGCCCCGACATACTCTTAGATGCTCATAACCTGAGGTATTTACCTTCCACTACAATACACTGCTCTTGCCTCCTGTTAAGATATACAGGAATATATACTTATATATGATGCTCTTTATATCCTAGAGCCAGTATTTACAGCGCCAATATCTCTGCGCTATCTGATTAACAGTTCCAGATACATATTCAATTCAAGCATCAACTGGAATTTCTACGTCGCTATCAACTATGTTGAAGGTATACTGGCTTTTTACACCATTATAGTTATCGGTAGGATCACATTATGATATCATAGATAAATCCATAAGGTTATCTTTTTACTGTTTTAGGAGACCATATTTTCATCATAAAACCTTTGAATCTGCACTTTATCTACAACGACGTTGGGTAAGCCAGTCAAGTATTATTGCAGAACCATCACTGTCTGATATATGGTGATCCCTGTATTCTATCAGTTACAATTTATGTAAATTGACAGAATGACTCCATTCATGTCATATCAGTATAGAGCATTGCACCCATCTTTTACATAGATTTTATCTTTACATATAGGTCTACAAGACTGAAGAACTATATATTTAGGATTTTCGATCAGCTCGCCTATTCATCTCGAGCTGTTTTAGTAAGTACCTTGATATACCCATCATTCATATAATGCCGTATTAAGCATAACTTAAGAGTCTAGAACTTGATGGAGGTTATGTGCCCTAATCCACATGAGGTGCTATTAGCATTTACCAGTACCCAACTATTTATTATTCATCATTTTGAGCAACTGAGTGTGGTCATATTTCTCAATTTGCTTGATATTTGCCTGAAATGCTAAATACTATACATTCTGGCTTTCTCTATAACATATCGAATGGTCATTGTGGAGTAAATGTCTCTCATATCACGATTTAGAACTATTGATTCTAAAATATGATGTATATTCATGTAATATCCTTTGGACGCAAGACCTCACTGAAACACTGTGTTTGGCTCTTATGTTGCAACAAGAAAAAGTGTTCTCTTTTGATGATGTAGGAATTCTCACGTAATAGGTGACAAAATATCACTTCTATGAAATGCTTAACATTATGATGTGGTTTTTTGTGAGACTGTGAAATGGTAGGACATGTACAGTACAAACTGATATTTTAATTGTATATAAACAAAGATGAAATTAATGTTTTTTTCACAAATAAGTGTTAAGTCTAACTAGGTTAAATATATGTGCCCACTATATATATACTTTTTGGTGTATTGTATGTTTATAAGATTGTCCTTTGTGTTTTAATTATAGAGTCAAAGACGGGTCACCTGATGAAGGCTTACCAGCCGAAACGCGCGTAGTGCATCTACCGCTTTGCCTGCATCATGTTTATTCCTCTTCTTCTTTCTTTTTTTAGGTCAAGTTATATGTATGTCTTTGCACACTTGATGAAAAACTCCAATCGATTTTGAAATGTATCAAAAGGCTTCTTAAAAATATTTATCACCAATCTTCTAAAAAAAAATATATTTTTTATAAAACCAAACAAAAATAATACATTTTGAATAAATGTATAATTGTGTGGTCAATGATACTTTGTGTATAGTGGGCTCCTAGATATCTATACCTTACTGTTTTGTATGTACTAGTTATAGGCCTTTTTCAAACTACAAACCCAGTCACCAACCACCCATTGAGGAATTTTCGTGCCATATTTGTTATCATAATATCATTTCTATTTAGCCTGATGTGCAGTGACCTTTGAACTAGTGTTCTTTGTGTTGACATGTACTCCAAAACCCCCTCCCAACCAGTTAGGGAAATATTGGGGCATATTACCAACAACTAGCGATAATTTTTGTCTCTAACTTGTTTAGAGACAAAAATTATCGCCGCACATCGGCGATTTTTATCGCAGATAAACCTTGCTATTAGCAAGGTTTATCGCAAATGCGATAAAAAACGGCCGCAATGCATGAATATCGCTGAAAAGTCAGCGATATTCATGCATTATCGAGCAAATGCTCTTATGCATGTTATCCACCTCCCATTGGATAACATGGCTAAGAACTGCTCAGGGCAGGTGTTAGCTTTTGGAGATATTCGCGCTTAGCGCGAATATCTCCAAAAGTTGGTAATAGGAGATAGCGATGTTAGCGACTGTTTCCAGTCGCTAACATCTTGGCACGCCCACTTTTCATGTCATTAGTGATAAATATCACTGACATGCAAAGCGGGGCCCAAGATGGTCGCTATCTCCTATTAGCTGTCGCTAACTGGTGTTAGCGACAGCTTGGTAATAGGGAGATAATTTTATCTCCGCTTTCTTGGCTTTAAAAGCAAAAAAAAGCGGAGATAAACCCCCTTGATAATATGCCCCATTGTTTCCTTCCCTTAAGAGCAGAGGAAGGTGAAACACCTGTGACCTTTTTAGTAGTGGTATGCTAAGCCCATAGCATTTCTTTGAACGGCTTGTTCAGCTGGAATCATGTTGGTGCATGCTAACTGAATACATCCCTTGATCATTCTATTCATTCTCTCTACTAGTCCATTAGCACTAGGACAATAAAGAGAAGTTTAAAAATGTGTAATGTCTATGTTCGTGAAAAACTCTGACATGGCAGAAGATTTGAATTATACTCCATTGTCAGTAACAATAGTCGATGGAATCCCTTCTGTTGCGAAGGTGTTGCTTAGGAACCATATTAAAGAATGAGTGGTAATTTGATCCACAATCTTTGTGACAGTCCAGTGGTAGTGGTCTTCTATTAAAATGAATGCAAAATGCTTTGATCAAATTTTCCGATTTATGGGACCATTAATATCTAAGGCAAACTTCTCCCACGGTTTGTATGGAACTGAGAATGGTGAAAGAGGAACTTTACGAGTTAACTTAGATGTATCACTGTTTGCGCAGATGCTACAATCTTTGACTTTGTTTTCCACCATGGAGCCCATGTTAGGAAACCAATAACTTTCCCTGAACCTGGCTTTTGTTAAACTCCTACCTAAGTGAACTTTGTGTACAAGGTCTACAATTTTGTTCAGGTGGAACAATTTTGTCATTTCTTTGTAAAAAATCTTGGTTTATATGAAGTTTGTGTTGAAGTTCCCATTTTTTTAACATTGTCAGTAATAGATGCCCACCCCGTAAAGTGTAAATTTGGAGTTGTTGCATGGTCTTATCCTGGCTCATGCATTCCCTCCACTCTTGTGATGAAATGGTTGAGTAATTGACTTGTAGGAATGAGTATTCTGTATTATCAAATTGATCTTCCTTGTTTAATGGTGCTCTAGAGAGGCAATCTGCCTGGAATGTACTTCACCTTGAAACAAAAGCTTTCTAACCCCAACACCCACCTGGCAATAACAAGGAGTACTGCAAGAAGTGCCTTTGGGACTGAACATGAATGTAAGGGGTTTATGGTCAGTACGTATGCAGAACAGTATGCCCCGCAGGAAAAAACTTGAAGTGTGTGACAGCCCAAAAACAGGCAAGGGCTTCTCTTTCTACTACAGAGTGGTTTTTTCAGACTTAGTGAGGGTGCGCGAGCAAAATCCACAATTTTAATTTTACCCTCAATAGTTTGCGAGAGGGGGTTCCCAATCCTTTGTTACTGGCATCCGTTGTTAGGAAGGTTTTGCGACTAGGTTCGAGCTGCACTAGTAAGGAGCGGCAAAAATCGCGTCTTTTATTTTCATGAAAGATGTTTGATGATCATCAGTCCATTGATATCATACATGATTCTTTACAAGATCTCTAAGATTGAAAGTCATGTTGGCAAAATTTCTCACGTACTTTGCCATGTACTCAGATAGTCCTAGGAAAGACTTAAGCTCCTCCTTACTTTCAGGAGGGGAAGAATCAAATTCAAATTCAAATTTAAAAAAGCTTTATTTCGATATAAACTTTGATATCATAAAAGCGTACATTTGTTAAAAAATAATAGATACAAAACACAACACAAATATAAGTCAAAAGAAGCCAGTACCATGTCATTTTGAGTGAAATAGGGGAAATATAGAAAACTCATTTATGCATATAAATACAATCGGAGTTAAAAACTTATTTATCCTTAAAATCTTATACATTATAAAAGTTTCTAAAATACATACAGTCAGTTTATATATTACATCAAATTCCTAAATTTAACCAAAAGTTAAAAAAATGTAGCCAAAGTATAGATCACTTCCGGGGTTTCCATCCTTTGTAGTCTAAAAAACACATCTCTACATGATCGGAGACCCCACTCCTTAAGAATTGGTTTAAGAAGGATCTTTCTGGAAACATGATAAAATTTGCAAAATAAAGTGCAGTGCAAGTTAGATTGAGGGGCGACATCATCACAAGGACAAGGCGACATTTGTCTCGACCAATCATTACAATTTGGGAATTTAATTAATCCAAAAAAGGAACCCAATCTGAACCTTGAAAGAAGCATTCTAGCATAGCAATTAGTGTCACTAACAAGGTACAATTGCAGACCCTGTTTCGTTGTAATTTGTTGATAGGCTAGGACTGATTTTTTTGTTTTTTCAGCGGTCCATCTTTTGCTTCCTAGGTGGTCCATAACCATTTTACGTAACACTTTCCTTGATATTATTTCCATGCTAGATGGGTTTTTAAAAAACTCAGGATGGCCAATATCATTCATAATTTTTTCCACCACACATTGCCATTTAATTCGCTTTACACCTCCAAGTTGTAAACAATCAGTTATGGAGTTGCGGTTAACGGCTGTTTCTGGGGTTAGCCAAAGCTTGTGCCATAACAGAATGGGTTCAGTCGGTATAATGTCGGAGATATAGGGGAGACCAAGTTCTATATGTATAAAATAATTAGGAGCTGATTTTGGGAACCCCAGGAGGTACCGAAGGAAACGATTCTCAGTTTGTTGAATAGAAATTGGAGAACCAATCCCTCATATACCAGAACCATAGGTGGCCGTAGTAACACATTTAGCCTTGTAAATGACAATCAGCTCCTTAACAGGTCTACCCCCAATTCTGATTGCAAAGTTCTGCAGTGCTCCAATCGCTTTGGAAAATGCTAATCTCCTAACTTTGATAGCAGTTTGCTAGGAGAATTTCCTATGAAAGCAAATCCCAAGATAGGGAAATTGATCTATTGTCTCTATCTTTCTGCCTTCTATAAAGAAGGGACAGGGTATTTTCTTTACTCCCTGTCGGCAGGACATGGAAAAAGATTTTTAAATGTTGACCTTAAGTCCCTTTTCCCTCATAAAAAGTGTAAACTTTGAGACAGCCCGTTGTAGGCCCAGACTGGTCTGGGACGTAATCGCGGCATCGTCCGCATATAAAAGGATGGGGACAGGGCGGCCCTGGACTAAAGGGTAATCATATTTGAAAGCTATTGAGATGGTCGCCAATCGCATTTATATAGAGGGAGAAGAGCAGGGGGGCTAAAATGCACCCCTGTCTCACTCCCCTCTTAATAGAAAATCTTGGCGAGCACTCTCCTCTTTGACCAAAGCGCACCCTTGCTCCTGCATCCTTATATATTTCCTCAATAAAATTAAGGATTGGAGGGTCCAGACCAAGAATCTTTAACGTGGTCCACAACTGATTGTGATCAACACAATCGAAGGCTGAACTCAAGTCAATAAAAGTAATAAAAAGGTTACTTTTTTTGGCTTCGATGTATTTTGAAATTAAAAAATATAAATTTAGGCTCTGCTCAACCATCCCCATACCTTTTCGAAAACCATATTGAAAGATCGAAAGGATGTTAGCTTCCTCGATCCATTTGAGGACACGTTTTAAAATAATACGTCCAGCTACCTTCATTAAGGCGTCAATAAGAGAAATTGAGTGATAGAAGGATGGATCGTGCCTGTCCCCTTTTTTAAAAAATGGGGACCACTATCGCTTCTGACCATGTTTGTATTAATCCGTGGGTATTGGCACAGTTCATCACTATAGTTAACAGGGGGGCCCAGAGATCGATTTCGGCTTTAAAGACATCTATTGGTAATGCATCTGGGCCCGGTGCCTTACCAGACGGTCTTTCTCTTATGGCCAGGCTCACCTCCTCGCATGAGAAAACAATGTCCAGCAGGAGGTTTCTCAAGGAAGATCCGGTGTTGTCAGAAACTGTAATATAGCCCTATAGAAAAGTACAATCAGGGTCTGAGCTTCCATACAGGTTTTGAAAATGGGCAACCCAAGTATCCCCATTTATAGCAATGTCTAACATCTCCGGTTGTTTTCCTCGTGCAAAGGGTGCGTTTACGGCCTTCCAAAAGGCAGTTGCATCTTTGTTTTTTGAGGAGGAAATTAGAGTTTCCCAGGCCTCTTGTTTCAGAGTTTTCTCCCTATTCTTCATTGCACCGCGATATTGGTGTCTGGCCTGTTTAATCGCCTTTGAGGATCTAGGGATGGCATGCAAAGCCTTTTTTAGGGATTTTAATGCAAAAGTGCAATTTTTATTAAACCAACCTTTGGGTTTATTAGGTCCTGATTTGAACTGACGGGACAATAGAAGTTTTAATGTCTCTTGTATTTTTGAAAAAGAATCAACAATTTTTAAAGGATCTTCTGAGAGAGATAGACAGATGTTAATCTCTGGCTTTCTTTTAGAGAGTAAAGTTTCAAGAAACATCTCAGGGACCACCTTATCCCATGTAGGAGTGTAGCCGTTGGTACATCCAATGGAGATAGGTTGTTGGTAGATAATATTTTTTTCCCTAATTGACTGCCTCTCTATATGCTTATTTATATTAAATACTATAGCATAGTGATCGCCATAGATATCATCCAAAGTTTTCCATGATGAGAGCTGGTAAGCATGTGATTTAGAAAACAGAGTGAAATCAATCACGGTGTTTGAACCTCTTCCATGGAAGGTTGGATGGAAAGGCACGGACAGTGAGCATAAATCATTTACATAATCCAAATTAAAATATAAAAGATAACTATTTAGAATATCCCCTGTTTTGGAATGAATAAAGTGGTTCAAGGTATCATCCATAGAAAAATCAAAACCACAAATTTCCTTTGCGCCATACTGCCAAATATTACAATTGAAGTCACGCAGCCAGGCGGGCATACACTCCCTGCCTGTAGATTCTTTTAATGTAACAATTGTATGACTTAATTCGTTTAGAGTTTGTTTCAGAGCTTCTGGGGCGAGGTTGTTGTAGAAGTTAACTAAGATGAGGTTAAGGGAACTTCCCCACCCAATCACAACTATCTGATAGAATTCTTTAGGTATATGTTTCAACACAGTTAATCTGCTAGCAATATTAATATATATGCATAATCCACCCTTATTTCTTCCATGGTTTCTCGCCGACGCTGGGACATGGAAAGTCTGATTCTCTAATAGGTGCACTGGACTTAATGCCCAGGTTTCCTGGAAACATAAGATGGAGTGACTGTTCACTAACTCCAGCCATGATTGTGAAACGATTTTTGTTGCAAGACCAGCCACATTCCAATTGAGTATCAAATTTGGGGAATAGGCGGGTATAGATGTAGAAAATTTAGGCACGACCCCTTTTTCCCCCTGATGCTTGGAAGCACATTTTACAGACAAAGATACCATATCATGACTATCATGGGTCCCAACATTTCCCCACAAGTTAGCTTCCAGCTGTTTTACAGGCGGATTTACAGAATTTCGGGTGCCAAGATTAAGAGAGGTAGACGACATAGAAATACTATTGTGTGACAAAATCCCCCCCCCCCGCAAAACAATCATTTTTTGCCTCTATGAGAGGTAAAGGAATCACCATGTCTTGCAGTTTCGTTGGACTAAGGATAGCATTGCAGGTCACATTCAAGTCTATTTTTGCTACACAGTGCTCCCCCCTCGTATCTTGTAATGGCTCAGGGAATCTACTCGTCGATATAGGAGTGACAGCAAAAAATTCATTTGATGTATTACAATCACTCATACATTCTCGAGTGGTTCCTACGTAAAAGTTTGGAAAATTGAGTCATTCATTTGCGTCTAGGCCTGAGAGGGGTTCGAATAGATTGTGTAGCAGGATGTTCCAATACTCATTTGGATTTATAGGCTGGTGGTTATTATTGAATGGAGGGAAATATCTATGTGGGCGTTGGGGTGGAAAAAAGAGGGGAAGGTTGTTGGTGTACTGTGTGGGAACAGTAAAATGGGGGATACGATGGACAAAATTTGGGGGATTAACGTTGCGGCAGGTTGGTAGGTGTTTGGGGGGCATCATCAGAGCTTCAGGGTAAAAATAGCTCAGATTGCGAGATGATACACCACCCTCACTTCTCCCTGGAAACCAATCACTAATATACGCAACCACTCTATGGTCCCTAAAATTTACTATCACCACATCCCCCTCAATGTCTTTGGGTCGAAGACCCACCCACTTGCACCGTCTTACAGATGTTATGTCTCCATTTAGATGTAAAGGGAGGGGTCTGTTATTTCGCAGCCAATAAATAACTTTATTTTTAAGACTTGTGTTAGGTTCAATGTTTCCTACTGGCACAACTGGGACTCCAGTTAAAATGATAACATAATTAGATGATTCTGGGGGTAGATCTACAATATTACTGAAGTTAGATTTTACTCTGTTAGTTTTAGTTGCCTTCATTGGCGGGGCGTTTCTAGAAGGAGGAGCTTTTGGGGGACCTGGTTTAGCCTTCTCTTTTTGTGTGTCTTGAGCAACCATCGGTTTGGTAGGATTAGTGTGGACTGGAATGTTTTTAGGTGCAAGATTGTCATTTTCTGACCTAGATGGTTTATGTATTTGATGTTTATTTATTGGACAGATTTCCTTAGGTTTAGCTGGTTTCGGGTTTTCGCTTAGATTGGAGGCGCCAGGATACAATCCATTTTTTCCCCCAGCCTTTTGACTTTCTCTATAAGTGGAAGTAGGAGAGATTTTAAAAGACGTTCAATTGTCTCCATTGACTCTTTAATCGGCAAGGCTTCTGAACCTTAAGTTATTTTTATTGGGGACCCTATTAATACATCCTTATCTGATTGGTTAGATGGCTTATTTGTTGGGTCCACTGGGGCAGGGGGAATACATGGAGTTTTTTCCCCTTTTCTAATCCCTCCCTTTCTGCTTCTTTTTTTTGGTGGAGAACGATGTGCTCCCAGATGCTTCTTAGTTTGTGACTTATCTTTGATTACACTGACTGCAGTCAGCAGTTGTGTCTCCGTAGGAGCTACCGCCTCAACTGGCACATTAGAAACTGGAGATGAAGCATTTATATTGTACTGAGAGGCTACATCTAAGATTATAGGGGAATTTAAATCTATTAAAGAGTTAGAAATAGCAGGCGACCCATTCGGAGTAAGATCATTGGTTATTTCAATGACAGGTAATGGTGGTGTCTGATCTTGGAAGATGAGTGGGATGTTATCAGTGCTGAACAGCTCTACATCTGCATCTGCTGGCCTATTATTATGTAGTTGTGTAGAGAGTGCTACCTTTTGGGGGGAGATTAGTGGTTTATTTTTAAAAAGTTCGATAGAGAAATGGCGCTCCGCGCGTTTCTCCACCAACGTAATCTCTTTATCTATTTCTTTGGTAGCCCTAGCAAAATATTTATCTATAGGCCCAAGTATAGAAACCCCAACAGTAGAGGGTAAGGAGTTTGGTACACCTGTAGACATCCTAAGTCCTCAAACTGATAACAGTGTAGATGGTATTCTCATATGGTCCGGACCTATGCAGGTACAGAATACACCTAATGGCTATGAAATTAGCGTATCAGTAAATAGAAACAAACAAAAACACGGCTTACTACCATGTACTTCCAGCTGAAGGGTAGAGTCCAAAGCAAAACGTTAGAGGAAGGGCCCAGCCCAGCCTCCTGCAGCCCCTGATGGCCACAGACGGCCCGCCCTTCTCCCGGACTTCTCCCGGCACGCTCCCGCGCGCGTCCCGCGGGACGAGGTTCTTCTCAGCCCTTTAAGCGCCTCCTCGCGCGACGCAATGATGGAGGCGGCGTCCTTGGCGCAGATGGGGCAGCTGGGAATTGAAGTCCAGTGGAAGGGGCTCGGCGGAGCCAAGCCCGGCCAAAAGGTGAGAGCGGAGCAAAGCCCGGCCCTGAAGATACAAAGTCTGCCCAGTCAAAAGAGGGGGAGAATCTTTAATAGCTTCTAGAAGGCAATTTTTTTGTTTAAAACCATCTTTTGAAATATTATGCCTAAGATAGTCTACTGCAATTACACCTAACTGCCATTTTTCTCTTTTGAGGGTTAAGCCTGCATTTCTGAATCTAGAGAGCACCTCTCTTAAAATGTAGTGGTGTTCATCAGTATTAGCATCACAGATCAGGACATCGTCTTGGAAACAGAATGTTTTCTGTACCCCTTCTAATATTTGTTGCATGATTTATTTTTTAAACCGCTGCCGCTGAAGAAAGCCCAAATGGCATGTGGCGAAACATAAAAGTGCCCATAGGTGTGGTGAAAGCTGTTAGATGTCTGGACTGTCTGGTGCAATTCAACTTGATGATATGCCATAGAGAGGTCTTAAACACTAAAACATGTGGCCTCACCCATTGTGCTCAGCATCTCGTGGATACAAGGTAAGGGATGTCTCTCCGCCGATATGCTGGCATTTAAATCATGCAAGTCAATACACAGCCTAATATCCTCACACTGATTTTTTTTAGCAATTACGATAGGTGCTACCCAATCTGAACAATCTATGGATTGAATAATACCTAAATCCTTTAGCCTAGTGAGTTATTTCTTTAAAGGATCCCACGCCCAATGAGGCATTAGTCTCATTTTATGTATAGCAGGTTTGGCATTGAGTTTAAGTTGGATTTTATATTGAAAGTCTTTTAGTAATCTCAATGTACTGGAGAAAACTTCAGGAAATTAATCAATTATGTGTTCACTAGCATTAGAATGGTTCACAGCAAGGACTTGACCAGGATTATTGAGATCAAGCTTGATCCCCAATTCCCTTTGGTGTTGCCACCGAGGAGATTAGATCCCTCTTCTACTATGTACACCTTGTCTACTGTTGTGCGGCCCTTGAAGTATATGAGGGTTTAATCATACCTTTCATAGGAATGGGGTCCCTATAGTATCCACTGGGTGAAGCATCAGCTGGAAGTAACTCAATCTTGTTAACATGCCCCATAGACATATAATCAGAGTAGTTCAGTAAAGTGAGTGGTGAACATGAATCAGCAAACATTTTAACTGGATTGCCTTCTAAATGAACCTCACATACAGAATATTTTAGATGATTGTCTGTATTATCCTTAACATGTAATATTATTTTCTTAACTTGGAATTTCTCTTTTGGTAGATTAGATTCACGCCAAAATCCTTTCTTGGAGAAATGTTTGCACACCCTTGACAGGTTACCTCTTTTCTTACACTTTCTACAAACAACTGTTTTTGCTTGACAATTAGGGCTATTGGCTAAGTGGTTGCTACTTCCACAGCGGTAGCACTTACCCTTGAAATTCTCTGTATCGTCCAATTGAAAAGGCCCTTTGTCATTTTTTATTTTGCACACAGCAAGTTCAGCTTCCAAATCCATTATTTCTGAAACTTGTTCATTAGAGCTTGGAGATCTAATCTCTTTCAAACAGATGGCAGTGTGTTCAATAGATTTAGCCATCTCAATAGCTTCTTGAAGATTGGGTTGCTTCTGTAAACGTTTCTCTTGAATGTTATTATTATTAGTGCATTGCACTAGTTGGTCTCTTACAAGAGAAAAGCTTAGTTCTTGAAATGTCCATAACTTGCTCAATCCTCTAAGCACTGACACATATGTAGAAACTGTTTCTTGTTTGCCATGAAGTATGTTGAAGAAATTATGCCATTCAAGTACAATGTTACCCTTGTCTCCAAAGTGAGTACGTAGTTTTAAACGAGTAGACTTGTAAGCATCCTCTTCATCCTCATCAGTGTCATGATCTCCTGAAATGGATTCTGGTTCACGTAATGACTCAAAGATCTTCTTGCCATGTGGACCTAAACTGTGGAGTAACATGTGTTGTTTCCTCGTAGAGCCAAACTTCTCTCCTCCAATCGCAATTAAGTAGGACTCAAAAATATTTTCCCACTCATTCCATGGAATGTTAGGCTATCCAAGGGGGCATATTATCAAGAACGGTGTGAAAATTACAACCGGTTTAGCTGCATAAAACTGCTGCTAAAGCGGAGATAATGGGCTTGATATTATGCCCGGGAGAATTCCAATAGAAGCCGGTGTTCACACCAGAACATGGACTTCTATTGGAATTCTCCAGGGCATATTACAAGCCCATTATCGCCGCTTTAGCAGCTTTTTGCCGCTAAACCGGCAATAATTTTTACCGCCGTTCTTGATAATATGCCCCCAAATCCTTTTAGCAAGGGAGCAGGTTGAGACATACTAGCTGCTGCCATCATAATATAAGACACCACTAGGAATACAATTAAACAAATGGTTGAAAGGTACTTTTACAAGAAAAATATAATCCACTAGATGATAGAAAGGATTCTGTCATAAAGACCAGCCCCAATACGCTTAATTACAATATGAGATAAGGTGTGCGTGTCACCGTGAATTAGGCGGAGAACGCTGAATGATGAAATAGCAGGATGGCCCACGATGAAACGCGATGTGTAACTGAAAATGCCTCAAAATTATATTGTGAAGAGAATTGGTGTGCGTGTCAATGTAAAGAGGAACGCAAAGAATTGCAGTAAACAGGAAATTAATGTGGTGTGCGTATCACCGAAAACTACACGCAAAGTGTGATGAAAATCGGTGTGCATGTTACCGTGAAGTGACACGCTTCAGGTTTCACAAGCGAATTGTGGTGTGCGTGTCACCGAAAATTAAACGCATACAGATGGGAAAACAAATGTAACAGAAAATTGGTGTGCGCATCCCTGTGAAGCGGCATACTTTGGAATTCCTAAAGCAAATTATGGTGTGCGTGTCACCGAAGGTAACACGCAAATTGTGCCTCCAAAGAACAATGGTAGCTGATGAAAGAATGTTGAAGGAAATGGGTGTGCGTGTCACCGTGAAGTGGCTTGCTTGAAATTCACAAGTTAAATTATGTTGTGCGCATCACCATGAAGTAGCACAGTTGGGAAATTTAATAAGCAAAGTTCCGTTGTGCCTGTCACCATGAAGAAACATGCTAGGCTGCTACATGTGAGTATGGAGTGTGTGTCTCTGAAAACGGTGCGCAGAATGCCTCAAAGAACCAAGGAAGGTTGAATCAGGAAAGGGGCGGAGAAAACAACCCCGCCCGAGGTGGTTCTCAAGCTTGAATGCTTGATGGCAGGCAGAAGAGGAGGCGGTCCGAGGAAGCCACGACTCAAGGACACCCAGTCAGTGAGGGAAGCCGGAAGGAGACGCTGGAGAAAACCCTTTAAGATGTCGACAAGGAGGAAAACAGTTCCTACATTGATGCAGGGAAAAGGGTGAACAACTACAGTTTTCAACAACACAATCCAGCTCGAGGCAACTGTTCCACTCTGAGGACTCCCAAGGCAGTGGTCAGTCAGGAAGTACGTCCACAAGGTACAGAAAATGGAGCAGGAATAGTGTCAGGAAGTCCAAGTAAGTGGATATAACAGTACCTTAAGCTAGTTTAATAGCTTTGGATAGTCCATTGGCAGTAGTTGTAATTGTAGGTAGCAGTAGGCAGAGTGAAATCCAAAAAGGTAGGAGACTGGTCATCTGTCCCCTCACACAGATCGTCGCCAGTGATAAAATTCTCTAAGACACAAAGGTAAGTCCAGCAGTTTATTTCCAGTCTCCGCTCTCTGCCACAGAAGCTCTGAGAATACCAAGAGGCTTAACATTCTAAGGCCAGCTCACGGAAGAGGGAGAAACCAAGTGAGGAGGGAAGGGGGTTTAGGGAATGGAAAAGAAACATGTGAAAGCTAGCAATAACTCCTAAGTAAAATTAGTTTACAGGAACATAAAACAATAAGAAGATTATAACACAATACAGTGCAAGATTGAGGGTACAGCACACTTTAAATTAGAGCAACCTCAATTCCAATGGCTTTTTACCACAATATTTAATAAAGGCGGAACCTGTAATGTCCCTCTAGATATAATCTTAATTCAAACGGCCAAAAGCACCTACCTGGATTAGCATTAACTAATAAACGTATTTCAACAGTCTGAACTGTATTAGCCCGGGAGAAATTGAACTGGCACAATTAGCTTAACATTGGGAATTTCATGGTGTGCTTGTTACACAAAGTCCTCAGAAATTATGCCAATAAACCAGCAGCGTACATATGGTACAATTCCCAGCAAAAGTATATAGTGATGGAGCAAGGATCGGATCACTGAAACAATATCGAGGTCAAGAATATCGAGTTACAAAAATATCGAGGTAACAATATAGAATACCAAAATGTCGACCTCCTATCTCCAAACAGGTAAGTACAAAAATATTGAATCAAAAATATCGATGTAAAAAATTTAGGGGCCTATTAGGATGGGGGACGGACCTGCGTCCGTCCGCCACCCCAGAGGAGGAGGGACCGTCTGCAGGGGCAGCGGCGGTCCCTCCGTGCTAATTAGGATGTGCCCGCCACCCTTGCAGTCACATCCTGTATTATTAACATTGCGGTGGGTGCTGCTGGAAGCAGCACACGCCGCAATGTTAAAAAAAAGGCATGTTTACCTTTGCATGCACGAAGCTGCAGGCACCGCGTGGTGCCTGCCGCTTTGTGCACGCCAAGGCAGGGGGGAAGTGCACCCCCCACCCGCCCTTCACCCCTGGGGGCCCGCAACGGGCCCCTGATTACAACACAAATGCCTTTCCACAGCGAAAATGCTGCAGTGGAAAGGCATATGACCGCAGCTATACTAATATGGCTGGCGGTGTCTGATAGACACCACCAGACATGTTAGAGCTTTTCGGCCGATGTCAGAAGGCGACCACGGCGGAAAAGCGGCGGACGGAAAATAGATCCCCCAGCCATGCTAATCTGGCAGGGGGTCTTTTTCCAGTCCGCAGCGGATAATCCACATCCTCCGGGCCGGCGGTGGCTTCCGCTGGCCAGGAGGATGCGGACTATCCGCAATCATAATCGGTCCCATAGTTAGTCATAATATTGAATTTTTTAAAATGCTTTAAATTATTAAAAAATAATGAAATAATAAATATAATTAACTTAAACATACTTAAAATACTTAAATAACCTTAAAATTATTAAATAATTAATGTAAGTAAAAAAATAAAATACAAATTAATTTGTTAATACATATATATATATATATATATATATATATATATATATATATATATATATATATACACGTAATATTAATGAAATAATTACAATATTTTTACCGTAGAATAGCAGAAAGTGTAAAATTGACTATAACCACTCCAGTGAGTGGAACAGTAGGGAAAGCGTTGGATAGCTTAGGGGTAAAAATTACTATTCCAACTCCTTGGAGTACAACAGTAGGGAAAGCGTTGGATAGCGTAGGGGTAAAAATTACTATTCCCACTCCAGAGAATGCAACAGTAGGGAAAACGTTGGATAGCGTAGGGGTAAAAATTACTATTCCCACTACACAGAGTGCAACAGTAGGGAAAGCGTTGGATAGCGTAGGGGTAAAAATTCCTATTCCCACTCCAAAGAGTGCAACAGTATGGAAAGCATTGGATATCGTAGGGGTAAAAATTACTATTCCCACTCCAGAAAGTGCAACAGTAGGGAAAGCGTTGGATAGCGGGAGGGTTAAAATTACTATTCCCACTCCAGAGAGTGCAACGGTAGGGAAAGCGTTGGATAGCGTAGGGGTAAAAATTACAATTCCCACTCCAGAGAGTGCAACAGTAGAGAAAGCTTTGGATAGCGTAGGGGTAAAAATTACTATTCCCACTCCAGAGAGTGTAACAGTAGGGAAAGTGTTGGATAGCATAGGGGTAAAAATTACAATTCCCACTCCAGAGAGTGCAACAGTAGGGAAAGCATTGGATAGCGTAGGGGTAAAAATTACTATTCCCACTCCACTAAGTGCAACAGTAGAGAAAGCGCTGGATAGCGTAGGGGTAAAAATTACTATTCCCAATCCAAAGAGTGCAACAGTAGGGAAAGCATTGGATAGCGTAGGGGTAAAAATTACTATTCCCACTCCAGAAAGTGCAACAGTAGGGAAAGCGTTGGATAGCGGGAGGGTTAAAATTACTATTCCCACTCCAGAGAGTGCAACAGTAGAGAAAATGGGTTGGATAGCATAAGGGTAAAAATTACTATTACCACTCCAGAGACTGCAACAGTAGGGAAAGCGTTGTATAGCGTAGGGGTAAACATTACTATTCCCACTCCACAGAGTGCAACAGTAGGGAAAGCATTGGATAGCATAGAGGTTAAAATTACTATTCTCCCTCCAGAGAGTGCAACAGTAGAGAAAGCGTTGAATAGCGTAGGGGTAAAAATTACTATTCCTACTCCAGAGAGTGCAACAGTAGAGAAAGCGTTGGATAGCGTAGGGGTAAAAATTACTATTCCCACTCCAAAGAGTGCAACAGTAGGGAAAGCGTTGGATAGCGTAGGGGTAAAAATGACTATTCCCACTCCAGAAAGTGCAACAGTAGGGAAAGCGTTGGATAGCGGGAGGGTTAAAATTACTATTCCCACTCCAGGGAGTGCAACAGTAGGGAAAGCGTTGGATACCATAGGGGTAAAAATTAATATTCCCACTCCAGAGAGTGCAACAGTAGAGAAAGCGTTGGATAGCCCAGGGGTAAAAATTACTATTGCCACTCCAGAGAGTGCAACAGTAGGGAAAGTGTTGGATAGCGTAGGTTTAAAAATTACTATTCCCACTCCACAGAGTGCAACAGTAGGGAAAGCATTGGATAGCGTAGGGGTAAAAATTACTATTCCCACTCCAGAAAGTGCAACAGTAGGTAAAGCGTTGGATAGCGGGAGGGTTAAAATTACTATTCCCATTCCAGAGAGTGCAACAGTAGGGAAAGAGTTGGATAGCGTAGGGGTAAAAATTACTATTCCCACTCCAGTGAGTGCAACAGTAGGGAAAGCGTTGGATAGCGTAGGGGTGAAAATTACTATTCACACTCCAGTAGGGAAAGTAAATACTTCACATATGAATAAAAATAAATTAAATATTAATATCAAATACAAATTAATTAAAAGTAATTAACAATTTTATATAATATAATTACTCAATTAAAAATACAAAAATAAATGTATTACAAATAATTACCTATTAATACAAATTATTTACCAATTAATTATTTAACAATTAAAAAATTATTCAAAATTACAACAACAAAAAAACCAATTAATAAATAACAGTATTTATTTACAATTAAATTACTTCCCACCCTATTCCCCTATAAACCCACAACCCGCTACAAAAAATAAATTAATAAAATTAACATAATTAACAATTAAACTATTAATTAAAATTAATTACCAATTATATTTTAATTACATACCAATTAAAAATGTATATATCAATTAAGTCCAAATAAATACCAATAAATACATTTAAAAATGTAATTAATTATAATTCAATTACTTCCCACCCTATTCCCCTATAAAGCCACAACCCGCTACAGAAAATACATTAATACAATTTACATAATTATCAATTAATAAAAATTAATTACCAATTATATTTTTAAACATTTAAATAATTATATTTAATTTACTTCCCACCCTATTCCCCTATAAACCCACAACCCGCTAAAGAAAATACAATAATAAAATTCACATAATTATCAATTAATCAATTAATTAAAATAATTAACAATTATATTTTAATTAATTACTCATCAATTATAAATTAACAATTAATTCAAAATAAAAACCAATAAATAAATGTACATATTTAATTAATTATAATTAAATTACTTCCCACCCTATTCCCCTATAAACCCACAACCCGCCGCAGAATTATATTACCCAAAAATTAAATACCATAAAATTAATTAATTAAAATAAATTATAAAATAAATAAACACTTTTCACACATATACTAACATAAAAAATACTGTAAAAAATTAATATTAACTTACTTACCTCAAATTCGATATTTTTGTTGTCTATATTATGTCCAGTCTATAATTTTGTTGTCTATATTCTGTCCATTCTATATTTTTGTTGTCTATATTCTGTCATTCTATATTTTTGTTGTCTATATTCTGTCCATTCAATATTTTGTAAATTCAATATTTTTGATTCGATATTTATGCTATTCTATTCGATATGTTTGTAGTCTATATTCTGTCCATTCGATATTGTGTCCATTCTATATTTTTAACTCAATATTAATGCAACTTGATATTAAAAACTCTGATATTTTGACTGTATACTGCAAGGATCATAGAGAACAACAAGAAAGCGAGTGGCTGCTCTTCAAGGCAAATACGCTTTTAATGCTATTTTTTAAAAAATGACAGCTGGTGGACCAGATTTGATGTTCTGGATTTTGTGTTAGAGTAGGTATGCACCATCTGTAGAAAGGGTTTTAAAGGCAAGAGAAAATAATTGATAGCTTCCATTCCGTTTTTCTTACAGAAAGAAAATAGCTTATTTTTCTTGTCAATCCTGCGTTTCCAGCCAGAATATTGAAAACATTAGGGCAACGGCCCTGCGATTTTCATAGAGCCTCGCTATTATTATTGCCAAATGCTGTTTTTGCTGAATATGAAGAATGATTAGTATTAATTCCATCTCATGTCTCTTTCTTCCACTGCTCTTTATATCACTATTGCACGCTCTTTTTTTAATGAAAACGCTCTTCTTCTGTCACTGTGGTCGTATCTTTCTCTTCCTCCACTGATCATTAGATCACTGCTTAATTTGAGCCAATGGTTTCTGGTGCTCAGTACAAGCACTTATTTGTCAACAATAGCACTTATGTCCGTTTACCACATGGCGGGACTGTTAGTCTAAACTAGATATAAACACACCAGCAGTTGTTTATTAAAAATCGCTAATGTACCCCTGATTTTGGAACATGATATCCTCCTAGAGGTCAGGAAGACATTGTTGGTTGCTCCCAATGCGATGTAGTAGGGTGGGCTTCGCGGCGTGAATACAAAAATAAAAACACAAAGAAAAACATTTAAAAACATCAATTACCAATGTTTGGTATGTAGTGGCGGGGGAGGCCCTTCCTGGCATGAGGAGGCATTCCCTACCCAAGGTTCACACAAATTATGTCGGCCTCATCGGTGCAGGTTAGTGGTATTACCCCCATTAGAACATATATCTCAATAGAGCACAAGAGAATAATTTTTTTTTTTGTTGGGGGTTCAAGGCAGCCCGGCATGGTATCTGGTCACACATCACCACCCAGGGGCCCCTAAAGCCTTTTTAACCCCATAGGGCGGTTTACTGGGGGAATGTTCTACAAACATCCAAACCAAACCTAAAAAAACTAAAAAGTGGCATCCAGGTAATCCTACCAATCCTGGGAATATCTGAAAAGACCCAGTGGAATCCTGGGTAATATCGCTTGCATGGAGCCCACCACATTAACGAAGAAGCCCTGCGAATATCGGAATTATGCCTAAAAAAGCCCAATTTCCGTACATTTTCCATTGGGTTGGTTGTGGTATTTGGCCCTGTATCAACAGGCACCCAGGAAAACCCAGGAAAACCTACCATCCCTGGGAAGTTTTGAAAACTGGAGACGCAGCAGCATTCAGAACGGTGTGGTTTGCATGAATCACTGCACATTTACTCAAACAAAATGCCTTACAAACTTCAAAACCTAATTTGATAAACGCCTAATTTCTTCTTCTTTTCATGGGAGTTGGCTGCAGTATTCAGGCTTAAGTCCATCCGTCACCCATGGAACCCTACCAACCCAGGATTTGATGCATGGTGCAAGTGATTGGGTCACCTGTCCTGCAGCAGAAAGTTCCCTCCTACTCCTACAAATTTGTAACTTAAACAGGGCGCCTTCTTTTGACTTACCTTCTTCCATCCCCATATCCTCTACCTTTAGCTATGTGTTACATTCTGTTATAGTTTCATTCATGTATTAGCCTGGTTAGACTGTTCCTTTAATAGCATGAGACATGTTATGTTTCTTATCACATTCCAAGTTCTGAACAGAGCTTTCCTCATGTAGCATTCTGCATTTTATGTCAGTTGAATCCTGATCTAGCTGTACAAGGACCTCATGCTGTGCTGTTAAATAAACTACTTAAAATTCAACCTTTTCTCTGGATTACTACACTATGGTTTTGGCAATTTTCTTATTTCAACCCTTTGAGATCTATTCAGTTTTCGGCTCCCATCTTCCCTCTGCAACTGCCCAGGGACTTACTGTGTGATGCTGTATCCAATGCTGCTACGACGGCGATCCCTGCTGCCTTTAATGCTGCTGCTGCGACGGCGATCACTTCTACCTATGAAGATGCTGCGACGGCGATCACTGCTGTCTCTGAAGCTGCTGCTGCGACGGCGACCACTGCTGTCTATGATGCTGCTGCGACGGCGACCACTGCTGTCTATGATGCTGCTGCGACGGCGATCCCTGCTGTCTCCGAAGCTGCTGCTGCGACGGCGATCACTGCTGTCTCTGATGCTGCTGCGACGGCGATCACTGTTGTCTATGATGCTGCTGCGACGGCGATCACTGCTGTCTCTGATGCTGCTGCTGCGACGGCGATCACTGATGTCTATGACTCCGCTGCTGCGACGGCGTTCACTGCTGTCTCTTAAGCTGCGACGGCGATCACTGCTGTCTCTGGTGCTACTGCTGTCACGGAGATCCCTGTGGTCACTGGCGCTGCTGCTGAGCCGGCGATCACTGCGTCCCTGCGACTTTGAGCTGCGTCTGCTGGAGGTTCTGCCTTCGTGGGAGCGGGTATCAGTCTGAGAACTAAAGGCGAATCGTTAGTCAATGATCGATGATCATCAATTACAAAAAATAATGTGAAAAGCATACCTATATAATCTTATAAAAGTAATTGTTCAAGATTGTAGGCCGTTTGCACATCGCACATCAATTGCAAACAATATAAGATGACCACTGTATCAATGTGAATAAAATCAGTATTATTTAATAATATTTCTAGATTTGTGGTCAAATTAACTTACAACAATTGCAATTCAAAAACATATGTCTTACTTAAAAAAGTTATGTCTTTACACATGTGCAGATAGGCTTATTCTTACTAAGTAAACAGAAAATCCATTAAAATAATAATGCAACAACATGGATAGAGCCAGTAAATTATTTAAATAACTACTGGATAAATATTGTTTTGTTTCAACATTTTTCAGAGTACAATCATTCGTCAGGAACAACATCTACAGTTATAAAACAAAATTAAAAACATTCTAGGTAGAGTTCGACAAACTCAAACATAAGCAAACAGTGATGGAATGCTCCCTCCTAAGAAAACAAACAGAATAAACTGGAATGAAAGGGCTGTCTCTGTTTGTGGGATGAGGTGGGAACACTGGTTTCAACAGCAAAAACCTTAAAAACTAAACAGAAAAGCATCTTTACTGTGTCGTAATATCTATATAATTGGCCTTCAATCTGTAGAACTATCAAAAACATGCAAATTAATCCAGTATTGCTATTTGACATCTCAACTGACCGAAGAAAGACTTGTCATAAAAAAATGATAAGTTATCAAACATGAAATTAAAAGCAGACTAGCCAAGTACTCTACTTTCAATTAATCTATTGATCATGAAGACCTTTGCATACAAACTGTGATTTTAAGCAGAAGACTTAAGCAAGCAAGATTTGGAAGCATGTTGTAGAGTAGTATATGAATGTAGCATACAAACTCAAAAGGATGAAGATGACGGGCGAGGATAGTATACTACTATACTATACTATACTATACTATACATTGTAAAGTATAGGAATGCGACCGAACAGTGTTCAATCAAATCCTAATTAGTCGGGCTGGACCAATGTTGGGCGGAGTTTGTAATAAGGCCCATAATCTCACCTTGCCTAACAAAATGAATGTGTCCATCTCTAATGCGACTGGCGCTCATGTAAAGTGCTCTGATACCTTCTGGTTGAGTTTAAGCTATATAAAACTCAAAAAAGAAATTAAGAAGGTCACACGTCCCTGTTGAGGAGCAGATTAGAAAGTAAGAGTGTAAGACTACTACACAGATACTGGGCTTGACAAAAATATATTATATGTAAGATGTTATGTCCAAACTTAAGAGTTGTCCATTTTCTATGGAAATCAAATGAAAATATGATAATATCTAAAGGTTGATTTATTGTAGAGGTGTTTTGCAGGGGTGCCCAACATATATCTAAAATAGCTGATGCCAGATTTTCAGGATTCTCCTCTAAAATATAGTAACATACTATGAATGTAAATGAAATGTATTTCCATTAAAAATTCATAGTAAATACGCCTTTTCTGCTTGGTAATATCGATTTTCCGCCTTTTGTGGACCCTATTTTAGCTGGCTTTGGAAATCTGTGCACTTTAACCTTGCTAACCAGCCTGTTTTCCCCCTTTAACCCTTTCGATGCTGATGACGAGCTCAGCTCGACATCACCCATGGGTGTCGTGTGCTGATGACGAGCTGAGCTCGTCATGAACAAATGGCACTAGGGATTTCCCAGCACAGGACAGGAAAACTGCCAGCAGCCATGTAGTTAAACATGGTTGAATTGGCATATTCTAAATTGGTATCGCTAACTTCCTAACAGTCCCTAGAATATGGTACAAAATGTACCTAGAACCTGTAAGCAGCACATATTGTGCCATCTACCTTAGTGGCAGTATAAAACATGGTTTTAGGCCTACTACTGTAGCCTAACCGTGGCAGTTTAAACACTACAATTCAACTCATCTAATTAAACCCTTTTGACATGTCAAACCTCCCTTTTAAATTTTGAAGTCACCTCTATGACGCCTTGTAGCCCACTAAGCAGGGTGACTGGTATTTAAATGTCGGACATGTAGAAATGTAATGTTAACTTGTCCTTGCAGTGACTAGCACCCAAAGGCTATTTTCTCTTTGGCAGACCCAGCAGTTCAATGTAGAAAACCAGAGTAGAGATTAACAACCTAATACTCTATCTCAGGATTGAGACTAGCAAAAAAAATATTATACTGCACATTTTAATAGTTATTAAAAATCCAATTCAATGATGAAATTTGAGTTTTTTTTTAAATATTAAGGAAAAGCATTTGCTCCTCAACTTCTGCCAGACACTGGTTAGCAATTGAATAGGTTTAAAAAATAAATTGGGAATTGCCTCCCAAAAGAAAACCATATGCCGAATGGGCAGAGGTGTCTCTTTTGAACTTCACAGAATATGCAGGGTGGGGTTATGGCAATGCTTTTTGACAATTCACTGTCACATCCTACTGGAGTGTCAAATCCCACTTGACCGGTCTTCTGTCATTGGGGGCACAATTGAAATGATGGAAACATGTCACCAAGACAATTTGTGTGAATCCACTGTCTGCTGCTGGAAACCCCAGCCTTTCTTTTACCAGACTTCTGTTGCTAGGATGATTTGGGATACATCCACTGCCTCAAAGTGGATTTTGATGTTAAATATGGGAAGACACTAGGATTACCTCAGTAGACTTCTCAGACTCTCCACTTACTCCCAGCCCTCCGAGCCCAGATGGCGGTCATTAGGATCGCGGACGGACTTGCGTCCGTCCGCGACCCCAGAGCAGGAGGGAACCTCCGCATGGCATGCGGAGCTCCCTCCTGTGCAATTAGGATGTGGAATTAGGGTTGCGGTCACATCCTCTACTTTTAACATTGCGGCGGGTGGAGCTTCAAGCTGCACCCGCCCCAATGTTAAAAATGCAAGCGGTGCGGTGCCTGCCGCTTTCTGCATGCAAATGCAGGGGGGTACCATAGGTACCCCCCATGTGCACCCTCCACCCCCTTCACCTAGGGGGCCCGCAACGGGCCCCCGCAGTGAAGTTCCGTATGCTTTTCCACGGCGGAAAACCCGCCGCGGAAAAGCATAATTTACAGGCCATCCTAATATGGTGGACGGTGTCTGGAAGACACCGTCACCATATTAGAGCTTTTCCGCCGCGGTTGTAAGCCGACCGCGGCGGAAAAGCTGCGGACGGAAACCAGGACCCACCAGCCATCCTAATGTGGCGGTGGGTCTTTGGTCAGTCCGCTGCGGTTTTTCCGCATCCTCTGGGCCTGCGGTGCCTTCCGCCGGCCCCGAGGATGCGGAAAAACCGCAATCATAATGACCCCTTAGTGTGGCGGAAGACTTTCAACATCTTGAAAATGCTCAAAGTGGGTAGGGGTGGCCCTGGGAACTTTTCAGTCCTTTGGTTAGAACATTTTCATGAGTCATTCCCAACTACTACATTGTGCCAGGCATAATTGTAGCATTTTCAGGCACCCACTTTAGAGCCCTCCTTGCCCTGAGATTGTCTGTGTCCTGGGAGGATCCCGAAAGCACTGGAACTGCTGCCTTTTGTATTGAGGTCAAAGAAGTGGATTCCAAGGGTCATAAGGCTCACTTCCTTTTCAACCCATTAGGATACAAAAAGCTAATGGATGCCTGCCCTGCAACTGTGCAGCTTACAAGTGGCAACAGGACCTGGGCTGAACACTGCTGTTCACTTCGGGCTGACAATCTGTGAGCCACTACGTGCCTCTCAAGAAACACATACAAGGTGGTTTAGGAATGTACTTCTGTGGTAGTTTGGGATTTAAAGGACTAGGGTCGTTGGGTAAAATCTTTGACCAGAATAAGCATGGTAGGTGTACCCGAGCAGTGCTCCAGTGCGGTCAGCCTCAAACTGTGCCTAGGCCCCAGTCTTACGCAACCATTGGTTATCCTTTGAACTTTATGTTTCTTGGAGCTACTCTAATTTAAAACTTCAATATTTTATATGTCTGGTTCCCCCAATTGGATTTTTGTCACTTTGGTGCCATCTTGATTCTTACATTTTACTCGATGCTTCTAAATCTGTTTGGGATTTTTTGGGGTTTGCATTGACTTTGTTACGGTTTTGGTCCTGTCCTGTATAAATACTTAAGTCATTGTCCTAAGTTAAGCCTGTCTGGTCTGTGCTATAGCTAACAGGGGGTTCAGCTCAGTTTAATTTAGTGACTTTGAGAGTTCTCATCGACAAGGTTTATGCTTACTCCTAGGGGGGTGGTTGTCACCAACCCAATTACTAATCCAATTTCTTACAAAATGGTTATCTGGAAAATAAGTCTTACACCTACTTTCAGTATACCCATTTTAATAGTAATGCTTGCATGTTGATTTACATGAACTACTAAATGGTGAAAACCTGCAAGGTATTAAAGCCTTATGCTGAGTTTAAATCCCAATTTGTTAATAAGCCATGCTCCAACAATATAATAATAATGGCAATAATAATAATAATAATAATAACGATGCTTTGTTTAGGAAAAATCATATATGTATTCCAAGCAGATCAAAATGCACTAATCAGTTAATTATGTAATCAATTAATTGAGCAATATTCCTGAGCCAGACATTTTTTTAAAAAAGCCTAAAATGTAGGCTGTGCCAAATTTTAAATCTAAATGAATTGAAGAGGATGCCCTTTGTATGTCAGCAAACAAAGGGATATGTCCGCACATTGGCAGTTGGAAACATTTGTCTGTAGCAGTCAGTCAGTCAGTCAAAATACACTTTATTCGATTTTTGTTAAAATCATAAAACGCAAGAATAATACATACATTTAAAAACATTTAAAACATTTTAAAAAATATACCCACAATACATTTATTTTACACAGCATCCTAAAAAAGTCACTTAATTAAGCAGCATATATAAAAAGAATTAAAATTGATATACTGGGACACTTTTAGTTTAAGATAATACAGTTCTAGGGATTCTTTTGTTTCTTCCTCTAAAAGCGGCTGTTAGGAAACTTGCAACACAAAAAGTGACATGTGCATCTGGTAACCGTTGAAGAAAAAGTAAGGCTGGTCTCACTTGTATAAAGCCCATATTTCTCAGGAGAGGTATTAGGTATTTTCCCCTCTCCATATTGTAAAACCCACAGAAAAACAGGAAATGGAGAGTGTCCTGATTAGAAAACTGGTCACACTCACAGGGTGGTGCATGCTCTGGTTTACCCCACACAGGGAAACAACCTAGTGAGTAGTGAATCAGGTTCATTCTAAATCTGGTTAATAAGAATCTATGCAAGGGTTTGGTGACAAATTGCAGGTATGGTTCCATAGAGGGGGAAGAGGATAAGACCAAATGTGCTCTTACTAATGGTTTGTTGATTTCAAGCTCCTCTCTCTCCAATCGTAACATCCCCTGGAATTCCTTCTTGATCCATGCAATGTCCACTTTCCTAATGTTTAAAGGTGTTATATATAGGTCTGGTCTCCCGAGGGCAGTGAATGTTGACTTTATATATTTCAACCATGGTATTTTCAATGCCCCCTCCCTTGCAATCACATCTTTAAGAATTATGTGATTTAAAGACAACTCTGTATTTAGCCATGTATTGGCCCAGAAAAGTAAAGGGGCCAATTTCAAACCATCTGTGATATAGGGTAGGCCAACTTCTTCATGTATGGAGTAGGTGGGTGTGGGGGTTGGGACCGATAAGATTCTTCTAATAAGCTTATTTTCTACTCTCTGTATACTTTCCAAGTTAGCATATCCCCACAGAGCTGCACCATATGAAGCAATGGAAACGCATTTGCTTTTATAAACTTTTAACACCGCCTCCATTGGTTTAGCCCCTAATCTTTTCGTGAAGGCCATCAGTGCTGCTGTGGACCGAGCTAAAGAAGTATTCTTAGCCTTAATCTGCGGGACCCAAGAACCTTTCCTATCAAACAGGACCCCTAAATATGGAAAGACAGGGACCCTGGAGAGAACCTGACCCTTACAAGTAAAAGTTTTTGTGTTTGATTTATTTTTCTGTGGGCCCACAATCATTGTATGCGATTTGGTTACATTAATCTTTAAGTCTAAGTTACCCATAAAAGATCCAAATAGCTCCAGGAGGGTCTGTAGACCAATGCCCGTGCGGGCGATGAGAACGGCATCATCCGCATAAAGGAGAGCCAGGATCTGCTTCCCACCTACCCGCGTGACATCTGCATTGCCTGCTGACAAGGACTTCCCTAGGTCATTTATATAAATAGAAAACAAAAGCGGGGCCAAGATGCAACCTTGGCGAACCCCTTTTTTGGACCTGAAACTGTCTGAGCATCGCCCTTCCTTAGTAACCCGGATCTTTGCAAAGAGTCCCTGGTGCAAACTTGCTATAAAAGCCACCAAGGAAGCCTCAATGCCAAGGTCGAGAAGTATAGCCCAGAGCTTAGACCTATTAACCTGGTTGAAAGCCGAGGAGAGGTCCATGAAAGCTAGGTATAGTGACCCCTCCCCGGCCACTGTGTACTTGGATATTAGGAGATGTAGGTTTGAGCATTGCTCGAGGGTACCCCGTTTCTCCCTGAAACCATATTGAATTTCTGCGAGACCCCCACAGAGCTCCAGGTTTGCTCTCAATTTTGTTAATAGTACTCTGCCTAGGATCTTAAAGGCAGAGTCTATCAAGGAAATTGGTCGGTAGCATCCCGGATCCTCCCTGTCTCCTTTTTTAAAAATAGGCACTATGACAGATGTTGCCCAGGTTTCCGGGAAGCAGCCATCACTAGTTGCCCTAAACACATTTGTGAGGACTTTGGACCAGGTAGATGGTGCATATTTAAAAAGGTCTACCGGGACTCCGTCTGGACCCGGAGCCTTGTTTTTGGTGGAGTCCATTATGGCTTTGTATACCTCCTACTCGTTGAACTCAACTACCTGTAACCCCAAGCCTAACCCTATGCCATTTTCATCCACAATGTCATCGCTACCGTATATATTTTTAAAGTGGTCAACCCATTTCTCGTCACTGATAATGCAATCGGAGATTGTGTTAGTCTCTCCCGAGAAGAATTGATTATTTATAATGTCCCAGAATCTCCTACTATTGCGTAGAACATCCACATCAAATAAATCATTCCAGGCATTATTTTTGATTGTATTTTTTCTTGTTTTAATAACCAGTTTGTATTCCCGTCGTAATTTGGAGATTAAAATTTTATCCCTCGGCTTTGTTTTAAGTGCACTTTTCAGGTCTCTATGGGCTCTAGAACAGTTACTATCAAACCATTTATGGGGCTTAGGTGGCAATCGGGATTGGGGAACTGTGAGTTCTTTATCTGTTTGTGAGCAAATAAAATTAAAAGCTAAAATAATCTCGCTATTGGTGGCATTTTGGTCTAGACAGATACACATGTGTTCCTCTATCTTTGGCAGCAGGGAAGCCAGAAAGGTTTCCTCGACCACCTTACCCCATTTAAGCCGTCTGCCCTGATCGCTGGGCACCGTCGATGTGCAAGCCCTAGGCAAACCCAGGTGTTTGCTCCATAAGTCACTCCAGTGAATCTGAGCAGACACTGGGTTGTGGTCACTATGTGGAGAGGCGATTACCTCATATTTGTTTACCTTAGAGGTTAAACCCTGCGAGATAAAAATAAAATCTATCACGGACCCACAATCTGTGCCTTTGTACGTGGGCAACGGATCGCCGCTGCCTGTACTGTGGGGTTCAAACATGTTGAGGCTAGCAAGGAAAAATTCAAGCGCCTCCCCCACTTTGGTGTGAACAAAATGTAAGTTACCAATGTCGGTCTGACCCTCCTGAGTGCCTAAGTTACAATTTAAAACGCATTTATGTGTGTTAAAATCGCCTAATATTATAAGTTCGAAATTAGTGCATATTTTTTGACTGTAGTTATTGAGGACATTATACAGGTGATCCACGTGGGCTGTGTCTGTTTGTCTGACCCATGAATTATAAAAATGTACAACCACTAGGATACGACCTGGTGTAATAGTCCACTCTATAATTAAAATATTTGGGGAACCAGACTCTAGTTGCCTAAACGTCCCTGACAATTTAAGTGAGAAAAGCAGAACTAACCCACCTTTGGCTCTTCCTGCTCTACTTGGTAGTGCTGGTATAGTAAAACTTGAAAAGCCATCCATCCAGAAAGTAGGTGAAGTATCCCATGTTTCTTGGAGTGCAATTACATGATTACTAGTTAAAAAGTCTATCCATGTGGGATCAAGTCTTTTGGCTCTGGTGCCCGCCACATTCCAGCTAAGGAACTGACAAGGGATAAGTTCCCCCATCCCTAGTGAAACCAATGACGATGGCTGAGTAGATGTTGGTTGTCAGTCATTTTCATCTAAGCCTACCAGGGGGGTAAAACTATTTGCCAGTACCAGGTTGGGGTGTGGGCTTTCGGTGACGTGTCTTTCTTGTTGATGTCTAAAGGGGATCATTTGCCATGCAGTACCACCCTTACCAGAATTAGGGAGTGAATGAGGCTGTGAGCTTAGAGGAAAATTGCCTTTGTGGGGTGGGTAGAAGAAACCTAATGGGACTGGTCTAATAGTGTCATCTTCTTGAATCTCTGATCTGTCCCAGAGGAGTCTGTCTACACATTGTATGTTCTCAAAGTTTACCACCACACAGTCGCCCCTCACAGATTTTGGACTACGGCCCACCCAACCCACCCTTCTTGCAAAGATGACACTGTTAGAGATATTTTTACTCCCGCAGCTATAATTTGTGCACCATTCTTTTGCTTTATCAATTAAGCTATTGGTGGACTCTATTTCCCCTCAGAAAGTGGTGGTACTCCTACAAAAACCGCTACAAAAGGGACAACAGCAGGGGGGAGATGTAAATGTGCTTTAGAGAATACTGCTTTACTAGATGTGACTGTAGGAAGTTGTACGGTGCCTACTTTACAATTCTTTTCACCCATATTCCTCCCTGTTCCCTGTATGGTCATGGATCTGTTCATAGGTAATGTCAGCAGAGGTTTAGGGGCAGATTGAGTACCATCCCTAGATCCCAAGGGTGTCGGTAATTGTGAGGGAGCAGATGTCTCCAGTGTCTTAACTAAGTTATCAATAAGTGCACATTTCTTTAGCAACCCTTCCAAGCATGTGTTCATGGTATCGACAATGTCCTTAGCAATCCCCACTAAGAGGGGTTCAATCCGTTCCTCAAAGAGGGCTTCAAGATGATCTTTAAGTGTGACCTCTGTAATAAAAGTATTGGTGGGAACCCCATCTCCTTTCTTCCTCTTTCTCGATCTTGGATTAATTTGAGTGGTCGGGTTTGTTAGCAGGGTGGGTGAGGTAGGTGGGTTCAACGGTATGCCACTGGCTTGTAAATCGGGTTGCCCAGTTATTAATGATGGTTTTAATATAGTTATGACAGGTTCCAAGGGGACACCTTGATGGGGAATAGTTTCTGTGGGTGATGGAACAGTCACTGCTATGTTCCCCGCTCTGCCGGGGGTGTTGCTGCAGTTTATGCGCCGCCTTGCACCAAAAACGCGTTGCGCGGCTTCCGGCCGCTAGGGATGCTGGGGATTGTGGTTCTTTGTTCCCCCGGTCTCCCTCCGTGGCGGCGCTCGCTGGCAAAGTGCTCCGCAAAGTGCTCCGCTGCTGCTGGCTGGCTGGTGGAGCCCGTGTCCGGTGATGCGGCGACCCTGTTGGTGCTGCTATGTTGTCTGTAGCATTTGGCGGAACAGCTTGCAATGTCTGGTTTCAGTTTCTACAGCAATTACTGTTTCTGCACAATCCTAATCAAAAGTTCCAATCCAGAACACCAGGACACATCACTGCATTAATTTATCAAAATGTATGTTTAAAACTAAAATCCAAGGTAAATTACCCTTTCCCTAATACCTCCCCATCCCCAGTTGTACAACATATCTACCAGGGGCGTAACAAACACCCCCGCAGCCCACGCAGTGCGGGGGGGCCCCTAGTGTCCAGTACATGAAGGGGGCCCCTCAGCTCATCTGCGGAGAGCTGTGACAGACGGGCTCAGAAGCAGAAGCTGCAGTCTGCAGCCTGCTCTGAGCCCCTCGCTGACCCAGGGCTGAAGAGAAACAATGTTTCTCTTCAGTCAGAGCGTGCCAGGCTCCTGACAGGGTGGGGGCTCTTGTAGAGAGAGTTTTCCACGGGGCACTTCGAGGGTCTGAGAAGTGATGAAGCAGCACAATGCTGACAGAGCAGGAAAATGTTTGCACCTCCATGGCATGAACAGGAGAGAGCTGTGGGTAGGGCTGGGGTGGCAGAGGAGCCGGAGAGTTGTAAATTCCGGGGGGGGGGGGGGGAGGGGGGGTCGATCATAATGCTTTGCCTGCTGCTGGGTCGGACCCTGCCTGCCCGTCAGAGATGTCTCGTCAAAGGAACGTCTTCTTGCTGCTGCTCTGGGCAGGAGCGGTGCAGTGCCAGCAGCAAAGAGCTAAGAGTGGACAGGAGCAGATGAGATGGGTGCCTGCCAACCCCATCTAATTTCTTTGGGGAATAACGAAGTTCCATAACTTTGCTTACAATTCATTGTTTTTAATCAAGGTGTGCGTCCAGGTGTGGATCATCATTTAGCCGTACATAAGGGAAGCGCCAGGCAGGTACACCTTGCAGGGCAATGCTTCTCTTAACTGCCGTTTTCATTTTAAGGGGTTCCGTTTGAAGATGTTATAGATTTGACGAGGCAAGTTATAAAGCTGTTCTTCCCGTGTAATTTAGGAATCAGTACAGTGCTCTTAGGTGCTGTCCTTGCGCAGTCCGGAACTGTAAATGCACTGGTTGCAGTTGCTCAACGTGCAGCAGGTACAGTGGCACCAGGCCCAGCAGTGTGAGGGACCACTCTACCGCTATTAAAGCTGGGTTTTACTCCCATGCCTGATGGTGGAGCAATTCCTTGCTTGCATTAAGGCCCATGGCACCCTTGCAGCTCTACTGCAAATGCACATACAGTCACTTGCAACAACGCATAACATTGTGAATCCATGAATGGTACAGTTATTATTTTAAGTATTTACATCTCCTGAAGAGTGGTGGTGATGGGACTATATCATTCTGCTCACACTGTGTTTCCAAGTAGGGGAGTTGTGATGAAAAAAACAAGTCCATTAATTCAACAGTCAGCATCCTGCAAGTGCTCAACTGACTTTTTTAGGCAAAGACATTGGATTGCCTTACCTTGTCAGCTAAATCGAATCCCCATTGCAATCATATGGAAAGTAAAAAACGGTCACATATTTTGTCCTATTATAACCGTCTTTTTTATTTGTCCCATTTGGGAGATAAAGCGATGAATCTATAAAGATTTGCTTTAAAATCACCTTATTTAACGCAGTGTCACGATATGGCTGCCGTAGGCAGTCTTCATAGGAACTTGCAAGTATCCCAATATTGCTAGTGGAAGAATTCAGTCCTTCATGTGCTCTTACTTTGATAATGATCTAACTTATTTTTTCAGTATAGACTTTAGGATGCCAGGCTGGTGAATAAGATCCTGCAGTTTGGTCGTGTTGAGGTGCAATTCAGTACAGGCAGTGTGCAGGCCTTCACTCCACTGATTATTTTCTTTCATAAAACTTTATCTTTAAAAATTACGTCATTGTGTGCGGGGGACTGCTCAAACCCCTCGATGGACCACACCATTGAGGCCCAATGCTCGTAGCTCTGTTTATTCAGCCCAAATTCCAATCGCACCAGAGCATTTCGGGCGTAAGCAGGAATCTGAAAGATTTGCTTAAATGCACGACAGTTGACATGTTCCATAGTATTAATGAAAGCCACTGGGAATGCTATCTGACCATATGTGATTGAAGGAAGCTTAACTTGGACAGAGCAAACGTTATTGCTTTGGCTTTTGTTTCAACAGAAGTGATATCTGTTGTGGGCTTCCTGTTGCTCATCAGCCACACCCCCAGGTAGTTGTATTTGGTCGCTGTTACTATTTTTAAATTACCCAGTCTCCATTGTTTTCTGAGTTTGTTGGTATATTTTCCAAATATCACTACCTTTGCCTTTCCTGCATTCGCTCGTAACTCGTTATTGTTGTTGTAAATGTTTAATGCATCCATTAATGTTTGCATGCCTACTTTTGTATGGTCCAGTAACACCATATCGTCTGCGTACTGCATTAAAGATAATCTATTTGGGCCGACTTTAGGGGGTGAAAGGTTAGCGTTAGATATAATTTTTCCAAGGTCTGCCGTATGTATATAGATTAAAAAGCAGAGGAGCCAATACGCAACCTTGCTTTAACCCTCTGTCTGTTGGTATCTTTTTAGTGGCTCAGTTCATTGCAGTTTTTACCCGTATCCAAGTTCCTGTGTAGAGACTGATTATGACTTTCAGCAGATTTGCCGGTATCCCCCAGTCTTGCAGTTTCCGCCACACCAGACTTCGATTGACTCCATCAAATGACCCACAGTAATCCACGAAACACGCGAAGAGAGCAGGCGAGTTTTTCTGCACTGACTGTTCTATAAGTAGGCGAGAGCTAAATAATTGTCCATTGTGGATGCTCCTGGCCTAAAGCCGGTTTGGTACGCAGGTAGAATTTCATTTTCATTAGCCCAGTCTTGCAGGTCTTGCAGGAGAAGGCTGGTGTATACTTTTGCCTCGATGTCCAAAAGGCAATAAGCTGTAATTCGAAGGGTCCCCAGTGTCTCCCTTTTTGTGGATAGGTTGCAGCAAGGAGCATTTCCAAGTCTCTGGGACTGTTGAGTTTGTCAGACAAATACTGAGAACGTGGCGTGAGTACAGTTCCCCAGAAGTCACAGTCTTCTTTATAAAGATGGCTTGGTAGGCCATTAGGGCTGGGTGCCCCACCTTTTCTGATATTTTTTAAGATAGCCATCACACGATTCCCTGGAGCCAATGCTTCAGATGTTTCCTCAATGGTTAGCAATTTCCCTGCCACGGATAGTCCTGGTGTGTCTGCAGGAGAAGTGTCAGGCCAACCCTTGGTAGTGAGGGGCCCTTGCTTGCCCGATGATGGCAGGTTAGGGGCTCCACAGTATAGAGTGGTTACATGGTTTATCCATGTGTCACTGGCGACCACATTGGGTCGATCATGGCCATCCTCTGAGAGACCAGATTCCACCTGTTTGCTTGGAGTCAGCAAAGTGAAGACATGCAGCCATTCATAGTCTTGTTATTTCCTTTTATGATCCCATACATTTTTTCTGTGTGTTTTCCTTGCTAAAAGGTGATTTTGATGTGTTTCGTTTTTTCCCTCCCGCTTGTGGTTGCATGGACAGTCTGACATCATTTTTCAAAAGAGTTGCTACCAGAAATGTGCAGTGAACTGTGTCTCCCTCTCAGTGACCAGAACATTGGGTATACCATGTAGAAGTACAATAAGTTGTGTGAATGAGCTAAGGTTTCTGCCAAAGGCAGTTTGGGCAAAGCAATAAAGTGCCCTACTTTTGTTAAGCGATCTACCATGACCAGAATTACTGCATTTCCCTGACTTATATGCATCTCTACAATGAAATCAGTGGACACCATGTGTAATGGACCAGGGGGGGTTGACAGCAGTTGTAACAACTCACTAGGCTCTATTGTATTCTACTTTTGCTTGGGGACACACAATACAAATCTTAATGTGCGTTTTGATGCCTTCTTTTAAGGTCGGCCACCAGAAATATCATTGCAGCAAATTTTGCGGTGCCGCAATGCGTCATTTAAAAAATGCAATGCAATGTATTTTCCATTGTGCTGGTGCTAATAATAGCTGCCTTGCACCAACACAAACACCCTTGCTTCATTGTGCAAAGGTGCCATTGTTGCAGGGATTATTGTTTATGTGCAGGAAGGTGTCCCTTCCTGCACATAAGCAAACAATAATGGTGATTTGCTACTTCTATGTGTGCTGCATTATGCAGCACATATAGAAGTAACAAATTGCCATTGTCTAAGGTGTCCTTTCCTGCACATAAACAATTATTAATGGGGCTTTGCTCTTTCTATCTGTGCTGCAGCATAAATAGAAAAAGTAAACACAAAGAGAAATAAAAGTGTGTCTTTTCCTTGCACCAATCTAAAGCCTGCTTTTGCATGGTGCCTCAGATTTACAGATCCTTCTAAATCTGGGGCAGCGTCAAAAGCAATGGGTATTGTGGTGGAGCTCCACAAAAACACCCATTGCATGCCCCTTTCATGCAGGAAACTATGTGAAAGGGTACCCTATTAAAAAATTGATTAACGCCACTTTGTGTCGGGTTTAGGGTCTTTCCTACCAGTCTTGAGGCATTGGGCTGGCTCCCGGCTTCGGTTCTTGTAAGTCCTGGTTTGTCGAAGATAGGGGTGACCCCTTCCGGTAGCCACAGTGCTGCAGACAATGAAAGCCTAAGCAGCCAGTGCCCTCCAGAAGGAGTCCCAAGAGGAAAACCCTGGAGGGAAAAAACCATTGATGATGATGAGAATCCAGGAATGAAGGAGAAGACAAGGAGCCAGAAAACACTAGAAGACCAGGAGCCCAAAAGAAACCAGGAGAAAACTGGAAGTCAAGCTGGAGCAGAACTCACAAGGTAACCAGGAGCACCAAAGAAAGTAAGGGATCACCAAAGTAAGAGTCAAGGAACCAACAGAAGCGAGCACACACCAGCAAGACGAAAGAGTGTTGCAACGCAAGAAAGGAAAGGTTCTGATCCCATATATATATACAGAAAACACAGAAAGTGACATACAAGAGCAGGAAGTGTCATACAGGAACAGGAAGTGACAAAACAGGAAGGAGAGGTGTTGTTATCTTGGATAGGGAAAGGAGTGAAGTGCAGTATAGGGAGATCGCCATGTAAGGAAGGAAGGTAACCCTCCCCCACTGCCTTCTGGGAGCATGACTGAGAAGAGGAGAGCAACAATATGGCCCCCAAAGAAGGGGGAATACCAGATGCCAACAACAGGTTAGTGTAGTGCCCCAAGGTGCCTCATGACATGGATGGGCCACCGTGCAAGTACGCGGCGTGCCCAACAGAGTAAACCAACAGGAGTCGGGGGTGCTTTCCGCGATGCCACCAAAACAGCAACAGCCGCCCACACCATGGCAAACCTGAAGTGGAGGGAGGAGCACCGCGGGCTGCATCGCAGCCTGCGTGCAGAAAACAGGCAGCGCCGTGGGTCGCGATGCAGCCCGCGGTGTGACACCTTGTGAATATGGTGCAGGGCATTGCGCCACTGGAACGTTGGAAAAAGTGATGTTCTGGTGGCGCAATCCTGTTGCAAATATGCCCCTCAGTTCGGACCATGATCATCTTAGAGTCTGTTCTGGTTTTATCTCCTTTCCATTCCAGCAACCTGTGATCCAAGTTGATAGTTAAATCTATCTGTTCCTCACAAGTGTCTGGTAGGTTGACCACCTGGGCTAGGACGTCATTGAGCTCGCTACGAGGATATTGGTAATATGATGGGGAGCGTTTGGCTACTTGCCATGTGGTTTCAAGCACCAGTCTATTAAACATGGTTATATAAGACAAAAGCTCTTGTGTGCCCTGCCGCAGTGTAATCAACACAGTGTCCAAAGAAAGCCCATGTGTCCTACAGTCCAACAGTTTTTTCATTGATTGCAAAAGACAGTGAAATCGGAGGGCGCGGCTAGCAGCCGACCATGATGGCTGCCTAGCTGTGAAGCTCCGTGGGTGAAGCGGCCCTTACATCAATTCGGCACACAAATCCGACGTACCTCAAGGCTCCAAGGGTTGGCTCCGAGGTCCGGGACCGGGCGGCATCGATCAGCGGGCATCCAACAAAGATCCGATGCCGAGGACATGCAGCGTGATAGAGGTGATCGAAGGAACTCAGCGGCCTGCATCGTGATGATCAGCAGCGGCTTCAGGTGATCGGCGGTCCGGGCGGAAGTGAGGGAGACGTAGGCCCGGCTGACCGGAAGGACGCCCCTGGAGGCGCACATCGCAGACCCGGCCAGCAGAGTCCTGAACGGCGCATAATAAGCAGCGGAGGACAGATACAACGGATCCCAAGATGCTGCGTCATAAAGCGGTAGATACAGGGGCAGCTTTAACGAGGAACGGCAGAACGGATAGGGACAACAAGTACACAAAACACCCACGAACAAATTAAAACGCAACAAAAAAAAGGGGGACAAAATAAAAGAAACAAGAACCGAGACCTGGGCAACACAACCGCGCACTCGGCCAGGCATACCGCGATGTGCACTGGGAAGCAGGGAACAGACACTAATCTGGTGCGGGACCTGGTACACCACTTTTAATGGCGCATAATCCTCGACACTGACGGTGTGCAAGAGGGCTTTGGCCCCCTCTCCCCTTCAGTAGTGAACGACGAGTGGCGCTGGGGAGAAACGATACTGGTGGCAGCCTACCCCTCGCGCATTTTACGGTCCCAGTCCTGATTGCACTCGGAGGAGCAAGTGAGGGTGGCAAGGGACAGAACAAAGATGAGCAAACTGCAGTTCTTTATTGACCCCCAACTGTGGGTACAGAGACAGTCAGCAACAATCTGTTGAGTGTGGGAGACGGCGACGTAGGAGAGAGGCCATCCTAGGAGTAAGCACCCAGAACCTGCAATCCTCCGCAAATCCAAGTTGGCCTACCGCAGGGGGCTGCACCCAACACACCAGCATAGAGAACCCCCCTCCCCCTCCCCCACACTGGCTCCTGCACTGCGAGTGCTGGTGCGCCCAGACTCTTGTCAGATACCGGGCACGTTCGAAGCTTCCTCCGCTGCTAATTGGGGAGCGACCGCCGCAGCGTCAGTGGGATACATCATGTCGCGCCCGGACACGAAGAGGTAGAGATCGCAGGTTAGGAGCCACGCAGTGGGCCAAGACCGGGACTCACACATAGCACCAACTGTGTCTCACCCTGAGCCTAGCACCGGATCCCAACAACTCAAGGTAATACGCCTTCCAGGAACACTATGGCAGGCAGAGGACCGAAGAACCAAACAACGCAGGCAAAACTGGATAAATACGCATATGAAAAAAACCTACCGCCCTCAACGGAAGGACGACCATCAACCGGGAAAACACCAGTAGGAGAGGGCGGGAAAAAAGTGACACTGGAGGACATTATGAAAGCACTGTTCAGCTTGCAAACAACTGTGGGCACGATCTCGACCGACGTCTCTCTGCTGCGGGCCGACTTCCACAAAATGACCTAATTGGTCAAAGAAGTGGAGGTGGTCATAAAGTCCTTGGCAGAAGATACCTCCGAACTGCAAACGGAGGTGGCGCGGATTGAGGCAGAAAAAAAGCTGTTACGGGAGAAGTTGGACGACCAGGAAGGATGCTCAGGAAGGAATAACGTCAGAATTATTGGAGTTCCCGAGTCGGAAGGCATCAAAGCTATGGACCTCTACGTGGAAGAACTAATCAAAACAAGACTACAACCCAAAGGACTATCCAACTTCTTCTCTGTAGAGAGAGCGCATTAGGTCCCCGGCAGTAAGCCAAAGCCAGGGGCGGCCCCGAGACCGATACTGGCCAGACTGTTCAATTTTCGAGACCGCGATGCCATTCTCCAAGCGGCACGTATCTCCCCGCCAATCCGAATACAAAATTCAACTATAGCCTTTTTTCCTGACTACACTGCGGAGGTTGCCCGCCGTAGACGAAGTTTTACAGATATCAAAAAAACTCTGAGATCGAAAGAGCTACCCTACTCTATGATTTTCCCGGCGCGGCTCAGAGTTGTGGCGGATAGTAGGACATGGTTCTTTGACACACCAGAAGCTGCATATGACTGGCTGGAGGGATGGCGACAAGTGGGAGCATCGCGACGCACAGACGGACACCACCGGCACCCAAAGGAGAATGAAGGGACTGGATCACAAGCATCGGGCGCGAAGATCTTGAACATTCGCCTGGACCGCAACCAGAGGACAACGACCACAGGCCGGGCTCATGATTACTCAGCACCCAGAGCCATGCATGATGTCCCAAGAACCAACGACCGGGCCGTCCTTGGACACTGGACTAAGGGAGGCCTGAGAGGGAGAGAAGGGCTGCTGACACCACGGGTCCTTTAATCCCGACAAGCAAGTACAATGGTTTGGGGAGGGAATAAGAACCCTGCTAAGTTGGGGTGGTGGGCGGTTTTATGTCCCTTAAGCAGGGAGGCAGGGAGGAGGGGGGGTTGGGGGAGGCAGTTTCTGGTTTTATTGTTTTTCAGGGTTCTGGCAGGATGTGATGATACACACATGACGGGTCCACGACTGCACAACAGACGCATTGATGTCATCACATGAAAGCAATTCCGCAGATCTTAGTAGGTCCTTCCTGGCGCGCAGTTCACAGGGTTGCATCCTTTGCGACACGACACGAGAGACCCCAGTGCCACCCCTGAGGATAGTAACGTGGAATGTAAGAGGTTTGGGTGATAAAATTAAGAGGGGCCTGGTAATGCAGGCCTTGAAAAGACATAGCCCAACGGTAGTCCTTCTGCAAGAGACACATCTCACTGGGAGGGCATGCCGGGCGCTAGACAGAAGAGGGTACCAAATGGCGGTGCACGCGGAATTTACTTCGGGCTCGAGGGGCACGGGAATCCTGATTAAAAAAACCTCATCATTTCTTCTACTGCAGACTAAGATAGATGACCATGGTCGCTTCGCAGCGAACCAAGGCCAATGGGAGGGCAAACTTCTGAACATAGTATCAGTGTATGTGCCCCCGGCACTGCAATCAGTGGCACTGCCTGCACTAGGTGAATTCATCCTAACCCTACCAGAAGGGGACCTCATAATAGGGGGTGACTTTAATGCGACCATAGACAGGCATTGGACAGATTCCCAGCGCGGCCACAAACTTTGGGAGCCTCCCGATTCCAGGGATTCATTGAGGCAATGGGGCTGGTAGCCGTCCGGCGACGCACACACCCAGCAGCAAACCAATACACCTACCACTCCACGGTACATAATAGTCTATCGCGCATAGACTACTTTCTCATGGTGGGATCGAGGCTATAGAAAGTAGAAGACGTAGAAATCAAAACTAGGGGCATCTCAGATCACTCCCTGGTGCTATTGACCCTTTCTTGCAGGGATCTCGCAAGAGGATATATCCAATTTACCCTAATGGCAGAAGCTTGTGTCCGATACAATAAGCTCACCACTACTGGCAATGTATAACGACAGCCTAGAGGCTGCTATACTCTCACTAGACCAACGTACAGCGACTATCGTTGCCATCCCTAAACCAGGTAAACCAAAATCTTGGTGAAAATATTAGCTAACAGGCTAATGTCCCACCTCCCACAGCTGATCCACCCAGATCAGTCAGGTGTTATGACACACAGAAACACTGCTCTTAACCTTAGGCGGATTCATGGAGTACTGGCGCGGGCTCTGACGCTGTCGGAGCCAACAGTGATAATATCACTTGATGTGAAAATGGAGTTCGACATGGTAGAGTGGTAAAACCTCTTCGCAGTCCTGGGTCATATGGGCTTTGGCCCTAAATTCCAGGCCTGGATACAACTCCTATACACTGCACCAGTGGCTCAGGTGATAGCTAATGGCCACATATTGCACACTATACAACTGGCAAGGGGGACACACCAGGGCAGCCCGCTGTCGCCATTGTTGTTTGCGTTGGCGCTGGAGCCGTTGGCGACCTTACTTAGGGCGACTCCATTATTAAAAGGCATTAGTTGGAAGAAGGGGTGGGAAGACCGCATATCACTCTACGCCGACGACATGCTACTATACCTTACGGACTGGAGCTCCTCGAGATTTGTAATACACACGGGAAAACATTGGGATACACGATAAACTGGTCCAAATCGGTTCCATACATTATAAAAGGTCCAGACCCTTCACTCCCCACCGACTGCACGATCGTCATAGCAAGAGACTCCTTTAAGTATTTGGGCATACACATAACTAGGGATGCGGCAGACTTCTTTAACAAAAACCTGGCGCCCCCTTTAGAACGGCTGAAACGCGATGTCAAACACTGGGCGCCCTTGCCCCTTACGCTGCTGGGGAGGGCAGCATTATATAAAATGATGGCCCTGCCGAGATTTCTTTATGCCCTCGACAACACACCATACCCGATACCGCCACAGTACTTTAGACAAGTCGCAGCACAGGTTTCGACCCTTCTATGGGGCAACCTTCCGGCACGTATAGCACAAATTAAACTGCATAAGAGCTGGTATGATGGTGGGATTGCATTACCGAACCTACAGCTATACTATTGGGCAACGCAACTTAAAACCATCAATCACTGGATTCACGCACCACAAGATGACCCAGCATATAGAGCCGACCGGATGCAGTTGGGTATGACCAACATACCGGCGGTGCAATATAATAAAAGTTTGACCGCAAAACTAATAGGGCCCACAAAACAAACAGTTGCATTGTGGTATGCAGCACAGACTAAATTGAGATGGAAAGAGACTATCACTAAACTTACCCCGCTTTGGGATACCAAAGCTTTGGGACATTTAAGAAATGTGGCTCACTGGTTAGAGCAGGCAGACCCTGAAGCAGAGGTCAGATCCGGGACCAGGGTTCAATTCCCGACGCGGCAGGGTCTTGAGCTCAAATGTCCACGGACTCAATAATTCTCGCTTCGGTGCCTGACCTAATCATGGGTTCACACTCTGCAACTCTGGGCATTAAGCTTGCTTAATCTCCACAACGGCCCCCCGCGGCGGGATGCCTGGCTTTCACCTTGGGGATGCCCTGTAGGGGCTATCTCACAGGGAAAAGCCAGGACGGGTTCCCAAGGCAAGCGCTTAGAGACCCCTGGGTGATAAGCGCTATATAAATCCAATATACAATACAATACAATACAATACAAATAGCAAGGGCTTTACACAATGGGACAATATTGGAATCTCCACGGTGGGTGACTTGTGGGATAAGGGGAAGGTGATTCCCTTTGCTCAACTCCAACAACAATATGACTTGGGTCAGACCGAACTATACAGATATGTACAAATTAGACATGCTTTGCTAACGGCACTCCCAGCTGACACTGACATCCCAGAGGCCTCGCCATTGGAGGACCGTCTACTCACGGATTTCATGCAACAACGCGCAACGTCCCTCATGTACCGAAAGCTACTCAACAACATGCCCGACCCTACACTTCGACTCTGGGAAAAATGGGTGGAGGAAGTAGGAGATATGGATGAATCGGAATGGTTGGCGGCCCTGGCATCCCCTAGGGAGGTGGGCAAATCTGCCAAGTTCCGACTGGTGCAACTTAAAATAGTGCATTGTGTATATTACACCAGGACCACCTTACATAGGATGCAACAGGCGATGCATCCCTTCTACCTTAGGGGGTGGGGGGAAGAAGGCATGCTTTTTCATACGCTGTGGGAGTGTCCAGTTATAGTGGAATACTGGCGAAAGGTCATGCGCACTATTTCACAGACACTAGAGGTTTCCCTCATGCCTGAACCACGAAAGTGAGTTCTGAACATATGGGACCCCACTGATCTCACTCGCCATGGCCAAACCTGGGTACACTTGGCCTCATGATTGCAAAGAGAGATATAGCACAGAAGTGGGGTGCGGCAGGCCCCCCACGCTAGCGTTATGGTGCAGAATATGGACCTGATTATGGTAACAGAGCGTACTGTATATGCTACCAGGGGAAGTCCTCGTAAATGGAACAAAATTTGGACACCTTGGAATACTTTCAAAGGGAATATATGCGAGCTGCTGCCGGAGGAGGACATGGATAGTTCAGATGATGAAATTGAAGAGATTTAGCGAAGCAGTGCATAAATGGACCTGATTGATCAGAAGAGAAATGTAATGTGTAACTAATTCCTTGGGAATGGTTAGATTGACTAATTGTTGGTAATGGAATTGTAACTTTAATGTGTATGATCCTTGTCATAACTGCCATGGCTTTCTTCAATAACAACATTAAAAAAAAAGACAGTGAAATCATATAGAATAGGGTTGTTTATTTCCATGATGGGGATAGACCAACTGGTGGCACTATCCCCTCAACATGACAGAACAAACGCTGCATCATGGGAGACTGCAGGTGTGCATAGGAAGTGTAACTTGCATTGACTAGGGAATATGGTTTATCTTTTGGGATCCCCATAGAACCTTTCTGGAGCCGCAACTAAAATGGTGGGAGGCTGTACGACGTGTATTGTATGAGCCGGAGTGGGTGTGGCAGTTACAATACGTGGTGGAGCGAGAGAGGAAGTGGAAGTATGAGTAGAAGGGGTGCTGCCAGTGGTGAGTAATGGAGGAGGGATTGTCCATGGATTTACATTACCACTAGTCGAACCAGGCTTTCTTTTGCATGACTATCATGCTACCTCCCAACATACTGTCACCAGCTCCCTATGTAGTTCTTGGGTTTCTACTTGCAAACCCTGCACTTCAACTTGTAGACATGTGATAGTTTACAAGATGGCTGTCAGTACCCAGTTAGCGTCCATCGCTCACGCTGGTTTAGCATACGAGGGCTAGGCAATCTGTCAGAAGTGGTAATCTGAGATATCCTGAACCCGGCGGGAGCAATATTTATGCTTGTCCTACCATGTCCCTCACTGTGATGTGGACCACATTTCTGCCTGCCTGTGTCACAATGAAGAGAATAGGGGAAATGGGACGAAATAATAAAGAAACAAGATCAGGTTGATTGGTTCACTGGACACCCTTGTCTGTAGTTGCAGAGTAGGCAATGCCCTTGATGTAATACCAGGTGGGCCTTAAAGATGTGGTACACACTATGATATAAATATAAACATAAACATAAACAGAATTACCCACAGATCACCACACTTAATGCAAGCACTCCCTTGCTCATACCACCACACTCACTTCAGTATCTGTATTACCTTTTCACACAACCAGATCAGCAGGTAGCCTAGGATCCTGACTCAGGAGGACAGCAGGCTGTTGCCTTCAGTAAAGTCACTGAATAATCGCCTGAAGGAATGAACCCCCTCTCCAATCCAAAAGTTCTGTAAGGCACCTTACACATGTGGCCCACAATAACAAACTGTCCAGACCTGAACCAGGTAAACCCTCGGGTTACTTCATCATGTGATGTGATGTGATGTGAGAAGGAACTTATGTAGCGCGCTACCACTCCAAGGAGTATCTTGGCACTTGGATTCCAGAAAAACAGCAGGTAGTAGGTGAAAGAGACTACCTGTCTAAAGGCACATCATATAAATCCCATGCATTCGGAATTTGGCAGGGAATAGATCCATGTTTTCAAAAACTTTCTGAATTTTAGTTCAGTGGTAACTTGACGCAGGAAAGAGGGAAGTTTGTTCCATGCTTTCGCGCCAATGACTGCAATGGATTTTCCTCCTCTGGTTGACATTTTGAACCTGGGGACATGGAGTAGGTTAGCTGTAGAGGACCTGAGTGATCTTGTCGGGTGGTATTGATTGAAGTATTTGCGCAGGTACAGAGGGCCGTGATGATGAAAGGCTCTGTAGGTAATGGTCAGGACTTTAAAGAGTATGTGCTTGTGAATTGGGAGCCAGTGCATTGCATCCAAAGCTGCATAAGCATCCAACTATCCATGGCGGCTATCCCTAAACATTTCAGCAAGCTGGGCATGAGATGCTGAGGGTAGTGTCATACCCACTAGCAGTTGCAATCCTGTGCACACTGACTGGTAACCATTGCCAATAGCTGCTGTGGGGAGATTCTATTTTAAGGCTTTAAGGATGCACCCTTGGGAGTGCACCACTGCCGGCATGATTTACTGTGCAGTTTCAGATGTGCTGATGTCCACTGCAGGTCCGTGACACAGGATGAGGGCTGACGTCCACTGTAGATTCGTGACATAGTGATGCTCTGATGTCCTATGCAGACTCAGGAGTCACTAGACGCCGATATCAGGAAGTCCAATGGCTACCAAGCTGCCCTGAGGATGTGACCAAGGCCACACAGATTCCTGATTACCTACCAACAGGGTGCGGGTGGGGAGTGCCTTCATAGCCCAGGTCCATTTAAGATTGCTGCTGAGTGGGTGACTCATTTCCTGATTGTATAATCATCAGGCCCGGTCTGGCTGACTCATTTCCTGATTGTGTAATCAGAAATCTCATACCATGACTGGTGATTTGTTCCTGATTGTATAATCATCAGGCCCAGTCTGGGTGACTCATTTCCTGATTGTATTATCACCAGGCTCTTACCATAACTTGTTCTAGGTGACTCCTTTCCTGATTGTATAATCATCAATCCCAGTCTGGGTGTCTTATTTCCTAATTTTCTAATGATTAGGGCCAGAGCATAATGTAATGATGTCAACATAACAACTACACACAAACTTTATGGGGTGAGAGCAAACATACAATCAGATGTACACGTGGAAAGCACACAGGTACACCACACAGATGAAAAATGGGCTATAAGTGTGGGTTTATGTACATCCTTTAAGATAGCACAGCTCCTGTCCAGGGATACACATCACAACAAGTGTCATACATGGTGGTGTATGTCCCCATGACATCTATCTCATAAAGACTATCACTTAAACAGGGGCGGCCTTAGGCATGTTCAAGCTGTGCACCTGCACAGGGCCGCCAAACCCCAGGGGCCGCCACGCCAATATATATCCTTAATATAATAATCCTCTGAGGATGGATATATATTTGCGTGGCGGCCCCTGGCAGGGATTTGGCTCTGTTCCACTTCCAAACAGCCTGACCACCCCCCTCTTCACTGGCCTGTTATGTTATGTTATGTTATCCTGATTTATTGAGCGCACAGCTGCCCCAGCAAAGGGGCGTCCTGGCGCTAGTGCAGAACAAAAAAAACGGACAGGAGGTGGGAAACACAACGCAACGGCAACAGAACTAAGGGGCTATGGGGAAAAGAAAAGTTTTAACCGCCTTCCTAAAAGCAAGGAGCTCATCGATGGCACGGATGTGGACGGGCAAGGAATTCCATAGTTTGGCGGCAAGGACTCGAAAGGAGCGGCCGCCAATACTGGATCTCTTGAAACGGGGAACAGTGGCAAGGTGGAGAACAGAAGACCGCAGAGAGCGAGCTGGAACATAAGGAGAAATGAGTTGCTGCAGAATCTGAGGAGAAGAAAGCTTAAGGATTTTGAATGTCAAAATCAAAGATTTAAACGTTTTAAATAAAAGTTTTATTCTCTGTGCCACCGGGAGCCAATGGAGATTAAAGATGGTTCTCCTAGCTGAACAGAATTTAGGCAAACCAACCAGAGCCCTGGCGGCAGCGTTCTGGACGCGTTGGAGACGGGAGAGCTCAGCCTGATTGACTCCAAGAAAAAGAGAGCTGGCATAGTCTAATTTAGACAGAATCAGAGCTTGCACAATGAGTTGACGTGTAGGAGCGTCAAAGTATTTGAAGGTGGACCGAAGCTGACGCAAGATTCCAAAGCAAGATGCCGCGGTCTTTTTAGTGTGAGTGGAAAAGCTCAGTTGGGAGTCAAACCACACCCCGAGGTTTTTGACTTCAGTGACAGGGGTAGGGGTAGGACCGAGCTCACGTGGCCACCAGCTGTCGCCCCACAGATGAATTTGTTTCCCCACAATGAGCACCTCGGTTTTTTTAGCATTCAATTGTAGGAAATTATCATTCATCCAGTGGGCCACAGATATGAGTCCCTCACGGAACTTGGCTGCCTCGAGATCGGAAGCCCCACTAATCGCAACCGCAAGCTGCGTGTCGTCTGCGTAGGACACGATGGAGAGGTTCCCACGCATGGCGACATCAGCCAGCGGCTGGACATAAAGGTTAAAAAGAGTGGGGCTTAAGGCCGATTCCTGGGGGACGCCCTGGGCAATCGCATGAGGTTTGGATTCAAAGGGGGGAGTGATGACCCTGAAGGAGCGATCAGATAGAAAAGATCTGAACCATTCAAGGGCCAGCTTATCCACCCCTGCCTCAACCAGACGTTGGAGTAGAATGTCATGGGAGACAGTGTCAAAGGCGGCACTTAGATCGAGGAGCACAAGTGCCGCCGTGTGACCTGAATCCTCTAACATGCGGAGATGTTCCGCCATATACAGGAGCGCCGTCTCGGTGCTATGGCCGGGCCTGAACCCATTCTGCGAGGGATCTAAAATATTCGCAGAATGGAGATGTTTTGCTAGAATAGTATTAACATGGGCCTCAGTCAGCTTAGCAGCCCACGGGAGGAGAGAAATGGGGCGATAGTTTTCAGCTTTTTTAGGGTCCAAAGCAGGTTTTTTCAAGATAGGAATTACCTGCGCCTGTTTCCAGGCAGCTGGTACAGAGCCCGAGGACAGTGATAGATTGATAAGTTTACAGAGTGGGGGAAGGCAGACGGAGGATTCTCTAAATTGTGAGGGCCGCAAGGGATCCTTCGGGGAACCTGATTTCACCCTAATCGCGAGTTTGTCAAACTCCTCCGTAGAAAGCTCCGGAAGATAGGATAGCGAAAAAGTAGTTTTAGAAGTGGCTGTGATAAGCTGCCGGGAACCTGTAGAGCTGGGAAAGGCTCGATAAATTCCTTCCACTTTATTGATAAAAAAAGCGGCCAAATCCTCACAGTGGGAGGCAGAGCAGATCTCAGCGGTAGAGGCTCTACAGGCAGTAAGATCTTTCAGTGCTTTAAAGATAAGTTTACTAGGGTTGGAGCTAGCACTGAATTCACGTGAGAAGTAGGAGGCCCTGGCCCTGCAGATGGCTCTATGATAAGTCTTGATGGTGGCGAGGTACAAAGCTTTCCTAGCCGGGTCATAGGACTTGCGCCAGGCTCTTTCGGCTTGTTTACAGGACTTTTTTAAAAGTCGAAGAGCATCATCATACCAAGGACTGGAGTGGCTGCGCTGTTGTTTAGTCAGGGCATGAGGAATAAGCTTGTCCAACGCATTAGTGAGCCAGCGGCAGTATAGATTATAGCCGGACTCCACATCCGTGAAAGGAGCCAGAGGGGCTTCAGCTAAAAGCAGATGGAAATCATTGAGTTTCAACTTTTTCCACGGGCGCCTGGAAATAATAGGAGTAGGGGCAGCTGCAGGAGGATCTTCAAGTGAGAGATGACATTCAATTAGGTGGTGGTCAGTCCAAGCCATAGGTCTAGGGGGCAGGACTTTGACCGATGTAAGAGAAGTAAAAAAAGGGTCTAGGGTATGACCACCAATATGTGTGTCATGGAGAACTAGTTGAGAAAGTTGGAGAGCCTCCAGATCAGCACAAGTGCTACTGGCCGCCGAAGGACAGGGGGAATCAAAGTGGAGATTGAGATCCCCGATTATGTTGAAACTGGCCGTCTTTAGGGCCAGGGAACTAACTGCCTCAGGAAGAGCAGCCCTGAAAGCAGCATCAGGGCCCGGGGGTCGGTAGATAAGTAAGCCAGAAAAAGAAAAATGCGGATTAGCGGAGACAGAGAAGTAGGCACTTTCGCAACCCACAATATCCATAGGTTTCCATGTACAGGGATACCTAGTTTTAATAGCGGCAGCAATGCCGCCCCCTCTAGAGTCGCGGTTAAGAGTATAGATGGTGTACTCAGGGGGAAGTGCCAAGTTGATAGCAGCAGAGGCATCATTATGAAGCCAGGTTTCCGACATAAAAAGAATGTCGGGGGCTTCATCAAGTAGATCGTGGACCTCAAGATGGTGTTTTACCAAAGAGCGAACATTAAGATGGTATATCTTGAATATTGTAGGTTCTGGAGACAAACGAGGAGCGGGGCAGTGAATAGAAATCGGGGTAGGGGTAGGAAGCGCAAAGGCGCAGTCAGGGCATCTAAAAGGGCCACACAAAGGATGGAGAGAGTGAGCTGGGCAAGGCCATAACGAAGAGCGAGGGCGAAGAAGGTCAGATTTAGAATACATGGGAGTGATAGGCCAGTAAGGAAGAACAGGAAAAGAAAGCGTACCGACCAAGAGACAGAGCCCTGCCCTAGCGCTTCCTCAGCGCTGACGGGCGCAGACAGGCAGGACTCTGGCTCGACTCAGGCGCAGGGAAGGCGCGACCCGCTGCGCGTCACCGCTGCGCGCTAGGGCAGAGCTTAAGTAGGGCGGGCGTAGGAGGGCCGCAAGTCTAGAGCGCTCGGTCCGGCGCCTCTAGGACGGCACGTCCTCACCCAAGATGGCGCCAAAGAAATGTAGAGGAGCCTCCGCTCCTGCGTTCCTCCGGGGGACCTCTACCTACGCTTCCTACCCAGGGCGGCCATGAGCCTAGAGCCGCCCCTGACTTAAAAGGGCATGAGGTGAAATTTGGGAAACAAAGCTTCTACAAAGTCTGTTTTTGAATTCCTATTGGTAGCTTTTAGCAAAGAAAGTTTCATTGAGACTTTGGTTACAAACAATGAAGTCCATTCCTGATAGGAAAAAGTCTTAAATAGTTATGCATTAAACACATCACCACTGCACTATATGAAGCACAGTGCAATAGCCAAGTAGGGTGCCTTAATCATTAAATGCAAATTGCGTGAAATTGTCCTACCAGAACAATCTTTTATCGAATGGTCCTATGAAGGAGAGACTGTAAGTGGATAGTATAAGCCCTCAGTCAACCACTGGGGAAAGGTTTTCTCCTTATTACCCTTGCCCTCCCTAGGTGTTTGTTTCCTTTCATCATTTTCTTTGAAGGACCTTTCTTCACTTTCTTGGTTCAGAATGTTGGAAACTGGGCATTCAGTTTGACATTTGGTGGCCACTGGCTGAAAGGATCAGGATGAAGTAAGAGCTCTGGTCTGTAATTCCTATATTTGACTTTGTAATAACATTTGTTCTTACCTACACAGCCTAATTTCTTTAACACAAGACAGTTGTTCGGGAGTTCGCCTCAAAAAAGTTCCAGTAAATAGACAGGTTAAATGGGCTAGAGCCAAAATGTTCAAAATGGCACTTCACAGAAGAAGATAATAGGTTAGAGTGTAGTAGCTTGGAAATGCCGATTAAAAAATTTTTTCGATTTTTTTTAAATAGGCTATGACGGATTAGTTAACAAAGCAAATGCGATTGGGGATTCCAGTTTTGGATGTGCAATATATTTTTTGTATACAAATGTCCACTGTGTGCTGACAGTACAGTGCTACTCCAGTAATGCTCATGCCTTAAGGAAAAGAGGCAACCCTAACGCTTGTATTATATAACAATGTACTCACAGTTTAGTTCAAATGGTAACATATTTTGAGGTCCCAGGAGCTGTAAATTGCTGGATTATAATTGTGTAATTATGGTACATCAACAGGAAACAGTGAGAAACCAGAAGAATGATTCCTTCGCTTACACAGCTTGCTAGAGCCTTCTAATGCTTCCCTTACGACAGGACTGTATGATGATCACAAGCGTTTAAGCCCACTAACAGTTCCAACAGGACAGTGGTTCTTACACTCTGCGGCACTTTTTGGTCCAAAACTAAAAAAGAAGTGGGATTCTTACCTCAGCATCGTGCGCAATGGTGAACCATCCAGGCTGGTTTCAGATGAACTCTCACGAAGAAGCTCTTTACTGCCTGCTTGGCTGCCACAGCTGAGCGAAAGACGGGGCACAACAAAAAAAATATTTGTCACAACGCTCAAAAAGAAAGTAGGAAAGTGGTAAATAGTAGTACATGACTTTATCAGTAATTTTATAATTTCAGAATTAAAGTGTAAAAGAGTTCAATCAATCCAATAGAATGTGTTTCCCCAAACATACAGTTTTTCCAAAAACCACGATAATCCAAGCAAGCATTGACAAACCCGAAAAGCTATTGGCCCGTTCCAAACCTTTTGGATTTGCCAAAGCTTGTTTTAAATAATGACACCAAGATCCAAAATAATCACGTCAATCTCAGTTCAGTAAAGACATAGGGGCAGATGTATCAACAGGATTTTTTGTCGCAAACGCTGCGATTCGCAAAAGAGCAGCGTTTGCGACTAAAAATCAGGAAAACAGGATGTATGAAGGAAATGGCATTGCAAAATTAAGGAATCGCAAAATTTGCGATTCCTTAACTTTGCGCAAGATTTCTTAAATGCTATGTAAGAAACACTTACGCTTAGCGAATTCACCTTAAGAAATTGCAAATTACCACCAATTTCAAGTTGGTGTTAATTTGCGATTTCAGTCACAAATGCACTTTTTGGCATTTGTGAAGGTGCCATGTGGCGCTCATACATGCCCTTATGGCATGTATGTGCACCATATGCGCACACATGTAAAATTCAGTGGTGCAGCAGGGTGTCCTCAAGACACCCTTGCACCCTTGAAATTATTTTCAATTTGCGATTCTAAATTTGCGAATCGAAAATTGAGAATAACTTCCCAATCATTCCTGTGGGCCTCCTGGCCCATAGAAATGAATGGGAAATTATTCCTTAATTGCGATTTCGCAATTTGCAAATTGCAATTTAGGAATATTAAGAAATCGCTAAAAAATTGCGATTTTCTACATACATCCCAAATTGGAATTCTCAAATAGCGATTTCTAAAAAATCGCTATTTGAGAATCGCAAATGAGGGTGATGATACATCTGCCCCATAGTGTACAGATTTATATGTCTTAACAGATGTGTGACTTAATTCAATGTTTAATAATTCCTGCAGACTTAATCTAGGGATATTTTTGTAACCTAAACCGCACTTTTAGATCAGCCCACAATTCACAAGCTTGTTATGTTATGCTTACTTTTAATACCGAATAAACCATGCTCTGTTCGACTGAATTTGTCTTTGCCCATGCAATGCACTTCGCAAATTCAATGAGTAAGTAAAAGGGACCAGTATTTCTGTCAACTTTTTGTACCTAATGGGCAAAATTACTGAAATATATTCTTCAACCAAGAGCAAATTAATATTTGTGATATCCTCAAGAGGTATAAAGATAAACCGGGCCTTCTGAAGAAAATGCTGTCTTTCAAGGCAAGCCTGTAGCTAAGAAACTGATCATTACTTTCTGAAAACATTTGCAGCTTACCCTTCATCAGTATCTTGCAGAGGGGTGGAATCTCCTTCTAAAGCTAGACTATGCGGCTCATGCATCCATGGCAGGAGTTCACAGGTAACAAGACACAGAATGACCCCATGGAACTTATGAGCGCCATCAGAGTTGTGAGGCTTGGATCCATTCACAATCAGATCTCTTCTTACAAATATACATACCAAACCGGGTGTGTGACAGCAAGGGTCCTCACACTCCCCTTCCCCCCCCCAAGTCTAACATTGTCTCTGCGAAGATATCTGTTGTTTGGTCCTTCTTTATCGCTCTTGTCGTTGCCGACGTTGAGGTAGAAACGTTGGTTTGTGTGTGCATATTCGAGGTAGATATGGTCGCTTAAGTTCAAGGTTCTGTGGTTCTTGGCTTTGGGCTTCCAGTTCTTATCATGTGGGTTCAGAAACCGGGTTTGCGACGGACCTTACATTGTCTCTTCCGGCAGGCGCTTAGCCTGTTTTAGGTCTTCCTTTGTTGCTTCCGGATGGTAAGTTGGTTTGTGTGCGCAAGATCCAGGTCGATGTGGTCGCTTGAGTTCAAAGGATTCAGGGTAGTCTGACGCGAGTTCTCCGTTCTTGTCATATGCCCTCTTCTTCGGCCCCGTCTGTGGAGGCTGACCTCTTTGCTCCTGGGCTTTGGTGCTCCATCTCTTCTGGGGCCGGCCCTTGTAGGTACCTGTGTAGCTCGTTGGGGTCTTCGAAGGTTTTGCTCCCGTGTCTGACCGTGATTCTCAGTTTTGAGGGGCCGGCGAAAGAGAAGGTGATGTTGTTTTTCCGCATGGTGTCCCGCTGGGCTAAGAAGCCTTTTCTCACCTCCACCGTTAGTCTAGAGAAGTCCTGTGTGATTGTTACCTTCTTCCCGTTTATCACCATTGGCTTGCCCTTCCTGGCCTCTGCGAATATTGCATCTGTGTGGTTCTCTCGTAGTGGTTTGCATATGATTGGTCTGGGGGTGTTGCTGTTTGTTTGTTTCTTTGCTGGGATGCGGTAAGCTTTGACGAGCTCGAGCGGTTTTTCAAAAGTGAGGCCTGTCAGTTTGGGGATCATGTCCTCCAGCATCCGGGCGCACGCCCCCGGGGTGTCATTTTCTTCCTCGGGTATGCCCAGTAGTCTTATGTTCCCCTTGCGGCTTCTGTCGTCTTGCTCTGCCATGGATCTCTGTAGAGTTGTCTTTCTCTTTATGACTAAGCCTAGGTCCTTGTGTGTTATATTTGCGCGGTCTTCTAGGTTGCTAATTCTTTTTTCGGCTTCGTCTATTCTGCCATTGGCTTTGCTTTGCTCGGCTCTTATTGCTATTAGTTCCATTTGGATATTGTCCACTATTATTTTTGTTGCCTTTGCTAGGTCGTTTCCCTCCGTTATCTTCCTTAGTAGTGTATCCAGAGTGGTAGTTTCGCTGCCTTGATCTCCACGATCTTTCGCGGGTGATGCAGTTAGGTCGTTTTTGTTCTTCTTTTGGGCATTTGTGATTTGGTTGCTTTCTTTCCCTGCCATTACGTCAAAGTCTCTTCTGACCTGGTGCGTTTGAGGTCTTGCTTCTGTTGGTTGTTGTTTTGTGGGTCCCTTTTTTAGTCTTCCGTCCTCTTTCTTGCTTGGGATAGGCACGGTAGTTAAGTTACAGTCCCTGAATTGGGGTGGCCACTTGACCACTCTGGTCTTGGTCCTGGACTCCGCCAGCCTCCTGCGGTGTTGCCCCCCTTTTTTTTTTTTTTTTTTTTTTTCCTTGCTATCTTGAGCTTCTGAAATTACTCGCCAGGCTTCGCCTTATGTTTGTTGGCGGGTGGTGCGCTACTCTGGACACCGTGCTTGTATTCCACCTTCCGGTTATTATACGTTGAAGCGCACACGAGTTCGTGGCTTGTCTTGGCCAAAGAGGCCTTGTCCTGTCGTTGCGTTGTGCCTTCTTTCCCCCCTATGTCCCCCTGCCTGCGTTGCTGTTTGCCCTGTCTTTTTGGTGTTTCGCCTTGAAAGGCGCGTATTTCGTGGCTTGTTAACGCTGGTCCGCGTTCCGCTCTATCGCCAAAATGGCCGCTTACTGCTTCAGACCCAAAACCAAAATGGCCGCCTCAGTGTGCGCGTTTATCCCTTCCCTTTCTGGGCTTGTGCTGATGCAGGTCTACCAGGATTTGCTTGCTGGAAGGCGTTCGCTTTTTTGCGCTTCTCTCTGTGGCTTTTTCTGCTCCCTCAGCCTGCACCAAAATGGCCGCTCCCCGCTTCAGTCCTGGTCCAAATGGCTGCCTCCGTTCCCGCGCTGTGCCTCCTCTACACCCTGCGCTTGAGTTGGTGTTGGTTAAGTCTTCAATGGTTTGCACTTCCCTCTGGGGATATTTAGCGCTGCTTGGTGTCGGCCGGCGTTTTCGCTTGGACCAGCAGCCCTCTGCTTCAAACCTCACCAATATGGCCGCCTCCGATGCTTGCGTCGTGTCCTTTCTCCTCTGCTCTTGCACCGACGCTTGCCTTAGGGATTTGCCTGGTGGGGGGGGGGAGAGGCGCCCGCTTCTGTACCTTTTGTCTGTGGCTATTTAGAACTGTTTAGTGTTGGTCGGCGTCTCGCTCCTCCCGCCTGCGATAAGATGGCCGCCCATTTGGAGGGAGGGGGGAGGGATGGGCGGGGGGAGGTCAGATGGGGCGGGAGGGGCAGGTGGACATGAAGGCTAACGAGATAACAGACATTTGTGCAACGTATAGTTACTTTTTCTTTCTTTTCTATACCCATTCCTTACTCCCTACCCCACCCCACTTACCCACACCCCTGGGGGGGGCACCCAGGCATCCCAGGGGAACAAGGGCTTGCCTCTCAGAATCCGGTCAGGAAGAAGACAGAAACACCAGCGGAAACAATAAACCCCCATGACAGACCAGACAACAATCAGCCTAGCCACGAACCTAAAGGTGATATCCATGAACGTCAAGGGCCTGAACCATCTAATCAAACGCAGGAAAATACTAGAACACCTGGCAAAACTCAAAGGGGACATATACACGCTACAGGAGACCAAACTCTCAGAGGAAGAAGCTAAACTACTCAAGGCAAGATGGATAGGAGACATCCTATGCTCACCTGCTAAGGGGAAGAAACGAGGTGTAATAACTATCCTAAGCAAGAAAGCAAATCTCACCATCCAAAAGACAAACACGGACGAAGACGGTCGCCTGCTGATAGCAAGTGTCCAGAGAGGTAATGATCGACTACACGTGGCGAACATCTATGGACCAAACTCTGAAGACAAAGACTTCTGGCAAATGGTGGACAGCAAGCTCAGCGACCTACCGCAGGAAGACCTTCTGATCGCAGCAGGGGACATGAACAAGACGATGGATCAGGCTACGGACAGACACCCGAGCAGGCCAAGCCACAACTCCCCAAGCAGCAATACCCTCAAAGACCTATGCATCAAGCACCACCTAGCAGACCCCTGGAGACTACAACACCCCACAGCGCGTGAATACACCTTTTACTCGCACCCGCACAATTCATACAGCAGGATCGACTATATATTGATGTCCAACAACCACACGCATCTAATCGAAAACACGGAGATAGCCCCAATAACCATCTCCGATCATGCGCATATAGCACTAGCCCTGAACGGCAAACACAACGACAGCCTGACGAGAAGATGGAGACTGAACGATGACATCTTACAGAACAAAGAGAATGTAAAAGAAATAGAGGAGGCACTAAAGAACTACCTGGAAGACAACGACAACGGCGAAGTAGGGAAAGGCACCATCTGGGACGCACTCAAAGCGACACTAAGAGGCAAACTGATAAACATCAAATCAAGAATGAACAGAAGCAGGAACAAAAAAATTTCAGAGATAGAAGACGAAATAGCAGCACTGGAAAGAGGCCACTGCGCAAACATAACAGACAAGAACACACTCACCACGCTCACAAAAAAAAAATACGAACTGAACAGAATTCTGAGCGAAAGAGCAGGTTCGTGGCTAACAAAATTCAAATCGGTGAATCTGTGCAGGGCCAACAAAGCAGGGAAACAGCTGGCGTCCTACCTCAAAGGAAAGCAAAGGCAACACACAATAGCAGCCATAACAGACAAATCGCAAACAACAAACAAAGGGATACTAGAGGTCTTCAGACAGTTCTATCAAGAACTATATTCCGAGGATAAAAACCTGAGCAAAGACGGAGGCCGCGCTCTCCTAAAAGATGTCAACTTGCCGGAACTCAAGGAGGAGGAGAAAACACCCCTGGAAGCAGACATAACTGAAGATGAGATTGAAGCTGCGATCAACCAACTAAAACGGAACAAAGCGCCAGGACCGGACGGATACTCCACCGTATTCTACAAGACCTTCTGCCAAAGAATCAAAAAAATACTATCGGAAACATACTCCGCCTGCATACACAACGGCGAGATGACAAACACCATGCGGGAGGCCAACATTACAATAATACCCAAGGAAGGGAAAGACCCTCAACACCCGCAAAACTACAAACCCATCTCGCTCATAAATGTCGACTGTAAAATCTATGCAAAAGTGCTTGCAAACAGATTGAACAGAGTCCTACCAGACATCATCCACAACTCACAAGTGGGATACATCAAACACAGGCTATTGCAAGATAACACAAGGCTGTTATGCCACCTAATCAACCACACAACACAAAGCAATGAGCAGGCAGTCATGATAGCACTGGATACGGAAAAAGCTTTTGACAGAGTCTCGTGGCCCTTCCTAAGGAATTGCATGGCAAAGTTCGGACTAGGGGAAAAATACATAGCGATGGTGATGGCCCTATACAACAAACCAAGAGCAAAAATAGTTTTGAATGGAAGCACATCTGAATCGCTCCTATTAGGAAGAGGAACTAGGCAAGGCTGCCCACTGTCACCGGGCCTCTTCCTACTGGCACTTGAACCACTACTAGCGGAAATAAGAGACAATGAGGAAATCACCGGTGTTAAGATCGGAGAGAAAACAGTGAAACTGGCAGCATACGCAGATGACATCCTCATCACAACCACTAACCCATCAACGTCGATCACAGCACTAATGGACACAATAGGAGAATACGCAGAGGCATCCGGGTACAAACTCAACAAAGACAAATCGGAATGCAAACCAATGAACATCCACACCACAAGATCAGTACTTGGGAGACTCAGGCCTAGCCTGGCAAACAAAGCCACTCAAGTACCTAGGTCTACAGTTTGGAAGAGACCTAATATCCACAATACAGTACAACGAGGACTCATTGCTGAAAAAAGTTAAAGAAAGACTGGAGCTGTGGTCGCCAAAATATATCAGCTGGTGGGGAAGGATAGAGACGATAAAAATGATGATAACACCCGCAATAAACTACACGCTAAACATGCTACCGATCCCAATGACAGAAAGCTTCCACAAAAGACTGGACAGCATGATCAACATCTTCCTATGGAGAAACAAAAAACCACGAATTGGCCTACCCAAACTGAGACTAGCGAAAGAACTCGGAGGACTCAACCTGGCAAACTTTAAAATCTACCAAACAGCATGCCTGGCGAGACAAGGAATGACATGGATCGACGAAACGCAACAGTACAAGCCAGTCTGGCTAGAACTGGAGAAAGAGCTCCTGGAAGGACTTCACCCAACAGCGATATTAACGGCAAACAAACACCCCCTAGGGTCGAACATAATACTGAAGCATACCAGAGAAGCGCTGATGAGAATAGACAGGCGAATGATACAGAAGCTGAGAGGTACAGCATGGGAATCCATCTGGTTCAATACAAAAATAACATATCAAGGGGCAATAATGAACTACGACACATGGATCAAGAAGGGAATCAGCCTCCCCAAACAGATGGAAACTAAGGGGAATCAGCTGACTTTTTCAAACATACAACAACTATACAATCTCCCCAACAAAGAGCTATACACCTTTCTGAAGATCAGACCTGCTATAACTAGAGCCAACCTACACAGAGAGGAGCCAAGCATCGTCAAATATGTGCAAACCCTAAACTCGGCAGGCCACCAAACTGCGAAGATCTATAAACTACTCAGCCCCACTACCCTGTCTCTAAATAAGAAGACGACAAACTCATGGGAGAAACTTCTAGGCAGACAGCTAAACGAAAAAGAACAGGCACAAATGTGGTGCACAGCTACAAAAAACAAAATTACCCCACAGTTGGCGCAAACGAAATACTGGCTCCTCCACAGAGCCTACTGGACCCCCTCCAGGCTCCATAAAAGCGGCATTGCGGAATCAAGCGACTGCTGGAACTGCCAGAAGGAGGAAGGCACGCTCGAACACCTCATCTTTGGATGTGTGAAAGTCAAGAAGCTCTGGGCCCAGATAAACGCATTCATAAACGACATACTCAAAACAGACTTAACAATCAACTACGCTAGCTTGGCGACAGGGCATGTAACGACGAACCTAAACAACAGGGAAGAAAGAGACCTACTAGATTTGCTGCTCACAGCGGCCCTAAAGATAATCTTAACGAACTGGAAGAACACGGCGAAAGCAAACTTCAAAACATGGATCAACTGGGTTACCTTCCTAAGAGGAGCAGACAACATTACAGGCAACTTCTCGAAAGAACACACCCCCCAAAAGCTCATGTGGGGACCACTCGATGAACACCTAAAGGCGACGACACAATGAACCCCCCCCCCCTTTCTTTCCTTCCCTTTCCTTCTTCTCTTCTTCGACAAGCCAAGGAATGTAGATAACACAAATGTACTGCATACAACTGCCAATGTATATGCCACTTTTATTTTTCAATAAAAAAAATTATAAAATCAGAATCAAAGTACAGTCCGATCCATCAAGTAAGATTCTGGGGCCAGAAAGCAACACAAAAAATGAAGCACCAGCTTCTCATTATGTGGCTTAAAGTTCTGAGTTTCCAACGAGACATGCAATACATATATGCAAGTAAATAAACAGGTGGGACTGCCTGAGTTATGAAGGGAAATCCATTCACTTCCAGCCCAACAGGGCTTTTGACAATGTTAAGACTTAAGCGTGATGGAGGAGAGATGTTGTATTTCATCTGTTTACAACAATTCTTGCACAGAAATGATTTGCGATAAAGTCACATGATAATGACAAAAATATGTTCGGCCCCATGTATCAAGAAACACACCAATGAAGTTCTGATTTAGATACTGCATCATAAAAGCATGCAGAATGTTAGAAACAATGCAGTTAATAAGTTGACATGAAAATCTGACACTTGAGTAACTTGTGAGCCTATGCTTAGATAAACGTGGTAAATAAAACGATAACAAAAAATGTCTATTGCTTAATGTGTTAGTAAACGGATAGTAACCCTAGAATGTGTAACGAGAGCACTGACATTGACAAGAAAAGTAAGTGTTGTACGAGGTATGTTCTGAATTGCATTGGTTAAAGTAAATTTTTGATGTATTTAAAAAAATAAAAAAATAAATAAATAAATAAATAAATAAATATACATACCAGACCTCATTCAGAACCCTCAAGACCGCCTCTTGTGCCAACACCATGTCAGGGAGCGATACATTACTCATATTTGGAATATCTCTGATAATTCTGGCAACTGTCCGTAGCAAGACTTCTGCAAAAAGCCAAAAAGGAGATGCAGTGTGTGAACTGCGGAAGGCAGCAAGAAAATAGAAATAATACGAAAGTAGGAATGAAGCCAAACTACAAATGAATTCAGAGGAATACAGTTATAAAATGGGGAGCTTAGTAAATTGAGTGGGAAGAGCTATAGACATAAGACAAAAATAGATTTCAAAGAAAGAGAGAAGAGAGCATCAAAGAAATAGAGAAATAAATCAAAACATACAAACAAGCAAAGAGAGCAAAGGCGAGAGAGAATGCAAGATACATCGATAGGGGTAAAATGATTGTCAACATTAGAGAAGTAGCTGGCAGTGGGGATTATTTTGGCCAAGCGAGTAAATGTGTCATTTTTAACAATGGTTTTGATGATCAATCAATAAATCACGGATTTGTGAAGCAAGCTACTCACTCGTGAGGGTCTCAAGCTGCGGGGGGGGGGGGGGGGTCATGCAGCTGCGTGCGGCTATGTCCTGCCCAAAGAGCCAGGTCTTTAGGCTCTTCAAGAAGGCATTCAGAGTGGGGGAACGTCTGATGCTGAGTGGGAGCTTGTTCCAGGTTCATGCTGCAATGTAGAAATAGGCTCTTTCCCCCATTCTTGCACAGCGGATGCAAGAGATTTTGGCCAGGGAGAGGGTGGTGGAGCAGAGGGTTCTCTAGGGTGTGTAGAAGGAGACTCTTTTGTTGACATACTGGAGTTATGTGTGTGGAGGGATTTGTAAGCACGAGTTAGTAGCTTGAAGGTCACTTTCTTCTCGACAGGGAACCAGTGGAGGTGTCATAGGTGCTGTGTAATGTGGTCTTGTTGTGGGATGCAGAGGACGAGTCTGGCAGCTGTGTTCTCAATGGTCTGGAATTTTCAGACCAGGCATTTGTTGATTCCAGTGTAGAGGGCATTCCCATAGTCCAGTCTGTTGGTTATGAGTACATGGGTGACGGTCTGTCTGGATTCGGACGGGATTCATTTGAAGGTCTTGCAGAGTATGCGGAGGATGATGAAGCACGTGAAGGAGACAGTGTTGATCTGTCATGTCATGCTGAGGGATGAGTCGATTATGATGCCCAGGTTGCGGGCTTTGTCCGTCGGAGAGGGGGGTTGCTGAGGGCATTGGGCCACCAGGTGTTGTCCCATGTGAAGGGGTGGGTCCAAGGAAGAGGACTACTGTCTCCTCTGAGTTGATCTTCAGGCAGCTGCTGCTCATCCAGGAAGCGATGTCTTTCATTCTTTCCTGGAAAGAGAGTCTGATGGTGTTGGGTTTCTTTGTGAAGGAGAGGATGAGCTGGGTGTCATCGGCATATGATAATATGCTGAGTCCATGCTATCTGACGATGGTGGTGAGGGGTGCCATGTAGATATTGAAGTGTGGGGCTGAGCGATGATCCTTGGGGTACTCCGCAGCTGATCTCTGTAAGTTCAGATAGGAAGGGTGGGAGTCTGATTCTTTGGGTTTGACCAGTGAGGAAGGAGCGGATCCAGTCAAGGGCGGTTCCCTGTTTGCCGGCATCATGGAGTCTTGTGGTGAGTGTGCGGTGGGAGACAGTGTTGAGTGCCGCAGAGAGGTCTAGTAGGATGAGGGCTGCCATTTGGCCCTGTTCGAACGGAGTGCGGATGTCATCTGTGGTGGCAAGGAGGGCTGTCTTGGTGTGGTGGTTGCTGCAGAATCTGGATTGGGAGGAGTTGAGGATGGAGTTCGCTTCGTTGAAGTTCATGAACTGGATGTTGACGATCTTCTCAGTTACTTTCTCTGCGAAGAGGAGGAGAGAGATGGTCTGTAGTTTTTGAGGTCCGTCGGGTCACGAGAGGGCTTCTTTAGCAGGGGTTTGACTTCTGCGCTCTTCCAGTCATTGAGGAACGTGCTGGTTCGAAGGTGGAGTTGATGATCCGTCATAGTTCGGCTGAGATGGCGGAGGTGGCTCTGTGGAAGATGTGCGGTCGGCAGGGGTCCGTGGGTACTCCAGAATGAATGCTCTTCATGGTCATGGCGGTGTCTTCTGTAAAGGTGGGCGGTGTTAGCAGAGTTTCACTCCGCAGAATTCTTCTGAGTTACAATAAAACTCCGCAAAATTCTGCGGAGTTCCATGTGTAGGCGTAGTATCATGGGACATCCACTAAAGTCGGTAAAATGGAAAGCACACCGTTCTGTACAAAGCACCTTTCTTCACTGTGCAGAAAGGAAAGAAAAAAAAGGAGTTGCTCCTCTGATGTTATCATTTGGAAAAAGTGAGCGTGACAAACATATTAGAAATTATGGATGAGCCCGCACACGCTGATTACCGCTTCAAGTTGACTACCAGCTGTGGGAATAAAGCATCCATATGCAGCACGTTACTTTGCTGACAATGAAAGTGAAACAGCAATAATTGCAACCCTCTGTGCATGGTTGGGCACCCCTGTGCCAGTGCCAAAGACCAGGAAGAAAGTACTCACTCACAGTGACTCACTGCATGTGCTGCTGCTCTCAGAAGCCAACTTCCCACGTCCTAATCGAATGCTAATGAAGTGGTAAAAGGTCATAGTAATCAAGCGCATCGGCGCCAGTTGTCCATTACAAATATTTCCTGCCAAAGTTCCTCGAGAGCTTTTCAGCAGATCGCTGCTTGTGTGAATTGTAATATAATGGCAAGAAGCATCAGCTGCAAAAAACAGAAGTCAGAGGCCGGTATTGTTGCCATTCTCCCCCCCCCCTGCACATGACAACTTGCAAATGAAGAAAATGATGGTCATCATAGAGAAAAAAGCCTCCCGTAAAGCGCTCTAATATCTATGCTCCGGTTTCTTTGTGTCTCCTCGCAGCTAAGAGCTCATTCCGTATCCCAACAATATACATGGAGCCCGGGCAGAGAGCGCTACAAATTAGAATCCGGCCATAAACCGCTAAAATTAAGGGTAACCGGATCACATGTGCCGCACCCATGTGTTAAAGTTCTTTCCCCGAGGTGCTGCCCCATGCAAACAGTGTGATAACTTAAGCCCTTATAATTAATAATAAGTTTACTGCACATCGATTAATGATCTGTTCCAACTCTCCCTGAAAGCAGGAAAGCTGGGATTGCACATCCGTCCCAGGGCCAGCGCGGGCAGGCCCGTCTCTTCATTTATTGAGGTGCATGCTGCTTGCTAATAGGATCCAGCTTGAAGCGCGAGCCAGGTCACAGGCCATCCGGCCTGTATGCACACGTTCAACTGGCATCACAGCCGGCCCGAACAAGAGCAGGGAGGTAAAGCCTGCACCGAAGGAGACTCTGCGGGAGTCTCAGCGACGCTGCTCCTGCCGCAGCTCCGACCACAAGCAAGCTGCTGCTCAGAGAGACACAAACAACTGCATGGATCGGTAATCATGCCGGAGCACCACACTTAGACCCCGCCCCAGGTAGCGTGTGCGCAATGAGCACAGGGTCAGACTTACAACTTCTGGCGCATCTCTGCTAATCAGCAGGGATGCGGCAGAACACTTGGGACACGCCAAATCACCTGTGTGCCACCACTGATGTGCCGCATTTACAATGCGGCACCCCGTGGCTTACGGATGGGCAGATGCGTGTTGGCGAATTGTTGGAGTTGCATCGCAAGCGCGACGCAGCTCCAGCAAGGCTCGGGCTCGCCGCCGCTGCATCACAAAAGTGGTGTACGGGGCTTGTAAGTCTGCCCCAATGTGTTGCATACAAATTAGCAGTGGCATACTGATACCCTTGTGCACATTTAGATTTTTCACTATATTTAATAAGTGCGGCAGTAAACTACGCTACGCTGAGGAAATCAAAGTTTTTTGCAGAACTTGGTGCTGTGAGCGGAGCACGGAGTGACAAAAACTCTGCTAATTCTGCTGGCGTAGCAAAGTTTACCGCCCAGGGTTAGTCTTCTGTAGTGACCGGGGTCCAGGCCACAATGGTAGGCTGGCTGGTGTAGCTGGAGGTGGGTGAGGTTTCGGTATCTATTGTCCTTAGTAGAGGACTTGATCTTGAGATGAAAGTAGGAGCCGAGTTTGTTGCAGAGGTACTGGTAGGGCGTGACGTCTGAGGATTCGCTGGGGGGTTTGATGAATTTGTGTATGGTGCTGAAGAGTTCCTTCGAGTTGCTGGAGTTGCTGGAGACTATTGTAATAGCCTGTTGATCTCGGCAAATGAGGAACAACTACAGAGACTACAGGTGGTCCAGAACACTGCTGCGAGACTAGTTCTCAACGCCCAGCCAAGGTCTGCCTCACTCCCCCTCTTGACAAAACTCCACTGGTTGCCAATTAGACAGCGTGTAAAATTTAAAATCTGCTGCACTATTCACAGATGTCTGTTTGGCAATGAAAAGAAATATTCAAACCCTACAAACCCAGCCATACCCTGCACTCCAGCAGTCAGCAACAACTCCAGGTTACAAGGATAAAAAAAGATAGGCAGGGAGGGCGAGCCCTGTCCTATAAAGGCCCCATCCTATGGAACTCACTGCCCCCTGCCCTCAAAAATACTACCAATTTTCAATCCTTCAAGAACTCCCTGAAAACTTTTCTATTTGTCGCCTGTTAGGATTCTCTCCCCATCCTTTTCACAGCTCAGAACTAGGTCCTGGCCCCATGGTAATGCGTAAGCGCGGAGATACCCTTTCGGGGGTTGAATTCCAGCACTATACAAGAATATAAATAATACATAATAATAATAGAGAGGATATTGTCCTGGATGAAGTTCCTTTTGGTGGTGTAGTTTGGGCTAGGCCTTGTTGCACACATTGTTAAGTTAGCATAGGCTTATTAGAAGTTTAAACACAATTTTACCTTTTTGCCGCTTTTGCACACAACACTGCATATAACTGTTTTTGTAAGTTAGGCTGCGTGAAAAGCTTCACATGAGAATGGCTTGTTTTCATCATCCCTAGACTTACATCGTGACTCTAGTCTGCACACTCAGTTCTAAAGCCTCCATGGTCATCATAACAAGGTAGCTGTTGTTCGGGCTGATTGGCTCACATTTTTAGCCATAACACAAATGCAGCTGCAGCCAACGTGTTTCTGGCGCCTTTAATATCACACTGTAAGCATGATTTCAGAAATTTGGAAGAAGACCGTTTTTCCAGAGTGACAGAGAGCTTTTGCAGATCCTGAAGTGATCGATTTCTGCTCATTCTAGAGGTATGGGGTCCCCCGTACAAGCCTAAGAGACCTTCTATATTTTATAAAACATAGTTCCTAGCTAGGGAGGGTGTTATACTAGGCACTATAAGACCTATTTTCACCATCATTGTAATATGATTTCTCCTTTTGTGTTTTATGGAATTGTAACAATGCTGATCATATTATTTCTAATCATATTTCTGCTTATGTTAGCAAAAGTATTGCATCTTAGAGCACGTCGTTAAAATACATATTTTAACCCTACGTGTGACTCTTTTTCACTCCTGTTGTGGACTGGTATGAGAGTATAACGAAAGAGTGTTCTTGTTTCCCACCATGTATAACCGAAGTCGCATGTTCTGGGTTGTCTAATCAGTGGTTGCTTTGCTATAGGACGAAGAGCTAATGTAACATCGATGCTAGCTGGTTAGGGTTTCTAGGCACTAAGGTGAGTTTTTTGGTACACCACAATTGACTGAGGTCCTGGGTCTCTGTGCACAGTTCTGTGTAGGAGCAGAATCCCTGCGACATGGCGCACCTAACGTTGTGGTCTTATTTTGAAACTCTCGAGTAGTGCTTATATCAGTCCACAACCCCCTCACTATTGTTTCCGGTTGACAGTGGTGACGGATCAACTTACCTTTAGTTAAATAGGTCTTTTCAAGCTTGATAATTTAAAACGGATTCTTTTGAATTACTACCCAGTTGTGCTACATTACTTTGCATTGTTTCTATTCTTTCTGTGTTGTTATGGCTGCCGTCGATATCCCGCATCACAGTCGATTGTTTTTTCGCAATCATTTGCAGGGTTTCAACGTCCCCTTGGAAGGCATGGCAGTTGTTTTTGTAGTGAGTGCTGACGCAGCTTACCAGTTTGAGCTTTTCTACTCATGGGTTACGTTTCCGGCAGTTAATGCATATACAAATGTGTTTCATACATACACTCACACTGCCGTGCCTATGGAGTACACTCCTTATAGGACACAGAAGATCCCAATTTCTGCTTGGCAGCACCGAGTTTGGTTTGATGGTGCCCTCCCCCACTCTCCAACGACAGTTAGACTTGGTCCATTGTCCATTCCAGGCGCTTCTTGGTCTGTTTTGGCTGGATTTACCCAGCACCCGAGTGCGGGGCGATGTCGCATAGGTGAATTAAGGCCCCTTTATACCTCTGCAGTAGCGGTTATTAGGGCCTTGGTTCATTACACATCACGCAACATGCAGGGTGGAGCACCTGGTGTTGCGGCACATCCAGTTGGGCCGAACGGGTTGAAGCTTAGTCCCGTTATGGTCAATGCGGTTATGGGCAAGCACCCCCAGGATAAGGATGAAATGCCTTTTGGGCTTGCCGAGAAATTTGACAAACTGGAGGCAGTATTTCCTAATACGACTCCTGTGGAGAGACACAGGATTCTATGCATAAGTTTGCAGAAAGACTTAGTGCCTGAAGTAACAGACTACACCACTTGGGGTATGATTTTTGCGGCAGTCTATACGAGGTGCTTCGGCACACCGTCAATGGGTGTCCTACCCTCCGTCATTAAACGTGTTCAAGATGAGCACGGGCCGGAGACGGCTGTTGAATTGGGAATGAGACTTGTTGGAGTGTTTGACATAGTTTCCGATCTCGTCCTTTCTAATGTTAAGGGAGATGCGGTAAGCTTCCAGGTGTCTAATGCTTTACGCGATGTCCCTGATGCAAAGAAACCCAGTCAGTTACCTAAAATTATTACAGCGGCATATGAAATCTTTGGCCGTAATAGTTTAGGTGTTAAGCCTTTTGCCACGCAAAAGCAGAAGCAAACTCAGGCGGTGAAATCTGACAAACGACGATCGCCCCTCTGTTCCAAAACAGAATTGGACAAAGAATAAAAAACAGGGGGAAAAGCAACAGAATCAGGGGTCCCGTCCCACTTCACCAATACCTGTGTCTACTGAGCGCACTTATGAATTGTGCGACCGCGCTACGATTAAGTCACCTGATCGTTTTCAGGTTCCTGATCAAAGTTCTCCTCGCTCTTTGCAGGATTCATCGGTCTCACCCACCGGTGGAGGAGACGGCGGCAAGGGGAGCGGTGCGAAGCAGGACCCACCCCGCAAGGCAGATGGTAAAGGCAAGCAGGATGACTCTCCATGACAGAGACCCCAGTTTCAGAAAAAGAAAGTTCCTGCTTTAACAGCGAGATATGACACGGATAATGAGAACGCAGCTTCGGAATCTGACATGGGCGCTGACGCTGTTGGACAGCGCATCGGAGATTGCCATTGTGCGAGAGGCGCTGTGTCCACTACTGAAGGTGACAGGGACTGACACATTCGTTGTAGTTGAGACAGCTGATACTAGAGTGGCTTACCCTGAGAGACTTTTCAAAATGTTCCTTTTAATTGAAGGTGACATACAAAGTACTATAAAAGGGGTATTTTGGGAGAATCTAACTACTACTTATGGTATTTTGTTGGCGGAGGTCAATTGGCCCCCACCTTTTGTTTTAGCAGCTCCGCGATGGGAGAAAGTGGTCCTCCCTAGTTTCGAGCACACAGTGCCGAAAGAGCAGGCTCTTGCATTTTGCAGAAGATTGGGCTAAGGTGCTTGCACCGGCTTAGTACCGTACTCACTGTGGGTGGGACAAATTATCCCCCAGCCATAAGATACCATTGCGGTCAATGCCACAGCCTCAACCTCAATACCCCATGCAACGTGAAGCGAAAGCTTCCGTGGCAGAAATCCTTGAGCAATTGGAATATCAAGGTGTAATTTGTAAAAAAATGTCATAACCTTAGCACAGATGCAATTTTGCAGGTATCAAGAACAATGAGATTACAGCCTACATATTTTGACAGTCATAGATCAGGCAGAATATACGAAGGAATCAAAAGACACTTGTGCAGCATTAACCAGTAGCAGTGAAAAGCAGTATTATGTGTTACAGTATATACTATCTTATTAATCCACCCCCCATCAACATCCTTTGCCATTTATTTGATCAGTCCTCATATTCATTTCTACACAATACTCATAGCATACCATAGTTTAATCATTATTCTTAATCGGAAGCCTGACAGTCCCATCCACTCACATGCCTGGTAGCGGATCCTAATCTACAACACAAACCTGCATTGTTCGCATTCAATAGTATATGGACCACTATCCTACCCATCCTTGGCAGTATCCACATCTTCCCGGCTCCCGTCATCTGATAGATCTGTGGTAGCCGTCAAATACCTCCTCAACCGTTCCCATATGTCCTTAGCCCGATTACGTAGCGGTTGTGTTTCTGCGTATACAGCATTCTGGTCCTGGCAATAAATGATATCGTTCAACCAGTCCTTAAATTTCGGGGCTCGTCCCCTCCCCCTTCGACATGCAACTCTTCGTTTCGCTAGCAATAATGCTATGTCAACAAACTTCCTAACGGACTTAGGTGTCTGCATCGTGTATCCTAATAGCATAGTGAGTAGATTCCTATCAATTGTGTCGCTCAGGATCTCTTGGAGGGCTGTGTGAACCTGGGTCCAGTAGTCATATATCACTGGGCAGTCCCATGCTAAGTGTAGGAATCCCGTCCCTGTCCGCATTACACCGCTCACATCTGTCATTGTCCGCTAATTGGAATCTCATCTTTCTTTTCGGTGTATAATACATCCTCTGCAGGAACTTATAATGAATAATTTTTAGTCTGCAGCTAGAGGAGATATTGGCAGTGATACTACAACAATAAATCCATTGTAAGTCAGTGATCTCCATGCCAATATCAACCATACAATTTTGGAGAGCCTTGCTCTCCCTGCTTTCACATTGCATTCGAATACTTCGGTAAAGGTTAGAAACCATATGCCGTCCGTCCATAGACGTAAGCATAATAAGTGAAGTAGTGTGGCTCACTGGTTAGAGGCGGCAGACCCGAGAGCAGAGGACGGCCCGGGACCAGGGTTCGATTCCCGGCGCGGCAGGTTTCTGGACCAGGGTCAGCGGACTCGATAATTCTCTCGCCTCGGTGCCCACTCTGATCAGCGATCACACTCGGCGACTCTGGGCATTAGCTTGCCTCATCTTCACTAACGGCCCCACCAGACTGCCGGGGATGCCTGGTCTCACCCTGGAGATACCCATTAAGGGACCATCTCTCAGGGAAGCCAGGAAGGGTTTCGCAGCGGTTGAAGCGCCTTGGGACCCTACGGGTAAGTAGTGCGCTATATAAATGCCTATACATTTACATTTACATTTACATTTAATATGAAGTGGCATCACTATGTCAGGCTCATCCGGAAACTGCGATAGCACACTTCTTAGACCCTGTCGGAGCCTAACATAATAGGAGAGTTCAAAAGGCGTAGGTTGAGTTCCCTGAAACATCTGTTCACAAGTTTTTAACTGTCCATTCAGAAAGAGGTCCCCCCAGTTGTATACGTTCAGTCTCCGACACATTGTGTGAAACCCGCCTTCCTGCAGAAGCGAAAGATGGGGATGATAAACAAGCGGAATACCCGGCGCGTATAACAAGGTAGCGGGTAACATATTTAGAATCCATTTCCACGCAGCTATTGTGCACGTCACCGTAGTGGCCGGTGCCTCTATAGCACCGGCTGGGCCATGAATGACACCCTTCAATGGGAGAGGACGCGCTATCCAATCCTCTACTGCCAATTGTGGCATGAACGGTGTAGTTGTAAACCAATGGTAAGCATATTGCGCCTGAGCGCTTAAGTAATATACCATAAAGTCAGGGACATCAAACCCTCCATTGATATATGGTTGGGTAATGACAGACCACGCTAGTCGTGGCTGCTTGCCACCCCAAAACAGTCTCAGTAATTCCGGTTCGCAATGTTTTAAAAAAAAAAGCCCCCGGATAGTATGGGACATTCTGAAAGATGTATAAGAAACGAGGTAGGACCACCAATTTAATAAGCGAAGCCCTACCTGCCATGGATAAGGGTAATTATATCCACCGTGTAACATCAGCAGTCAGTTTAGTGATGGCAGTGCCGCAATTTAATCGATCGTCTCTTCCTTTACAGTAGACACACGGATACCCAAATATCGGAGGTCAGAGCTACACCATTCCAGTGGATAATCCAGCTGAAATCGGGGCACGGCTGGAGTCAGGGGGAAAAACTGTGATTTCTTTCAATTGATTTGTATGCCAGACAAGCGACCAAACACTAGGAATTCCCGCAACAGCAGATTAAGGTTAGTTTGTGGATCTACAACGTATAATGTCAAGTCATCGGCAAATAGCGATACATCAATCTGCCGCTGGAAACATTTAAATGCGCTCTGTTTGTGTAGTTGTCGTATACGACATGCTAAGGGTTCAATCGCAATTGCAAATAGCAACGGGGATAATGGGCATCCCTGCCTTGTGCCTCTTGTGACTGATATTGGAGCCGACAGCTCCCCATTAATAAGTACTCTTGCCGTGGGTTCGGCATAGAGCAGCTTGATCCATGCAATAAACAGTTTAGGGAATCCCACTCTGTTTAGCACTGCGAATAGGTAGCACCATTCTACTGAGTCGAATGCCTTTGTAGCATCGAGGAACACAGCAACCACAGGAACCTCTGGTGTTATGGTTTGAATCAAAGAGAAAAGGGTGCGCAAATTGTGATTAGTGGACCTGCCCGGGACAAACCCTGCCTGATCTGGAAGCACTATCCTGGTCATGAGCAAAGAGAGCCTGGTCGCAAGGACTTTTGCCAGTATCTTTGCGGCGCAATTTATAAGTGAGAGTGGTCTATACGAATTGCATTCTGTGGGTTCCTTCCCCGGTTTTAAAAGGGAAGTAATCACCACCTCCCTCACCGAACCTGGTAGTATACCTACCTCCAGCGAGTCTTCGAAAACCTCCTTCAGCACTGGGGCTATTATATCAATATAACATTTATAAAATTCGGCTGGCAGACCTTTATTTAAAGACATAATAGCATCCCGAATTTCATCTATCTCGAACGGAGCACTAAGAAACTGTCTATGGGTGTCACTCAGCCAGCATAATGCCACATCGTCTAAGAACTCCTCAAACCTACCATCATCTGCTTGTCGTGTAGAGTATAAGCCACCATAGTGTGTTTTAAACAGGTCCAGAATTCCCTTTGTATCTTGGCAAGGCCTTCCCTCCGGTGTAATAAGTTCCAGTATGTTTGTGTTATACCGCGGGTGTCTTGTGATCTCTGTTAGAGCTCGTCCTGGCCTCTCCCCCTCACAACATTGCCGTGCTCGCCAATGTTTGCCCCTGAAATTGGCCTCCTTGGCCGCCTCCTCCTCATATTGTGTAAGCTTATCTCTAAATGCTTTGTGTATGTGCCCCACCGTTCCCTGTGCCATCCGTATCTCAAGTTCTTTCAATTCTCGTTCTAGCTTGTTAATGGTGCCTTGGATGTCTCTTAGCACCCCAAAGCGTTTTGAGATGCAGTACCCCCTGACCGTTACTTTAAACGCTTCCCAAATTGTATATACGCTGTCTACCGACCCCTTATTTCTAGGAAAAAAATCCACAATCTCCTCTCCCAATTCCGTTTTAAACACTTCATCTAGTAGTGCCGTGGGCTGCATTCACCATGTGGGCTTTGCCCTGTCGTAACCTGGTACACAGATTTGCACCAAGACTGGACAGTGGTCCGAATAAGTCCTTGGTAAGTGAGCAACCCTGCCCAAATCAACCCCTAGTCCTCGAGATAGTAGGCAATAATCAAGTCTAGCCCAAGTGTTAGCATATGTCGTGAAGTGTGTACCTTCTCTGAGGTTCCGTGAATTCTGAACGCTTGGGTTCCATTTTGTGCATGGCAGCCATTCTGTGGTTGCCCTCACATAGGCCGATGACTTTAGCTGAGTTTTAGATGACCTGAGTGAACTGACCCTGTTGCCTGAAGCTGACCTTGTAAGGCCAGTTCCCTGCTCAGTAGCTGATCAAGATTAAGGATCAGAGCACAGGCGATTGTAAAGTTTGGTATGCACACACACACACCCCTTATCCTACTTCTCATCTGTTTCTGCTCCTTCTTTTATGGTCTGTTTATGATGTGGGTTGTGGTCCTTTTATTATGGGTTTGTTCGGCTTGTGTAAGAAGGAATGGTGGGCTTTTTGCATGCTTGCAAAAGCAAGGACTGCCCCTTACGTTTATGCTGAGTTTAGCATTCCTGAGCATATATAAGGCCTCTGTTTTCTGTATTCCTCAGACTACCTCATTCAGTTGCTACGGTTTCTGTGTGACGTGGCCTCACTCATTTGAGTTTAATAAAAATGTTCTCTTTATATTCTAGCTTCTGTGTCAAGTTCTTCTTTCTATTAGTAAGTATTCCCTGAGAATGAAGATTTCAGTTCTTCATCTCGAAGCTCAGCATGAACAAAACGCCAGCTATCTATCAATACTCCTTCGCTAATTATATCTTGTAGTGCATCCCTGGCGTGTCTATTATATTGGGGACATCCATCAGATCTGTCCAACCCCGGAATAATTGCTACATTGAAGTCTCCTCCCCAAATAATATGCATTGAACCTGTGTCCATTATCTTACCCCGCAAATTTGTGAAGAAGTCAGGCGTATCTATATTAGAAGCATAACAATTCACTTTTGTTACTGTGTCAGTGCCAAACCTGCCCCACAGTAAGACAAATCATCCCTCCGAGTCTGTCAAATCACCAATCTTCGCAAACGGCACCGATTTTTTAATTAATACAGCGGTACCTCTAGCATATGCGGAGTATAAAGAAAAACTTCTCACCGCTGCTCATTTACTAGCAAATGTGTGAGTGGAGCGTGGGCTCAGATGTGCTTCCTGCAATAATGCCACTTGTATGTGATGCTGCTCTAAGTATGCCACTACATTCTTACCTTTCCTGGCATCATTTAAACCTCTTATATTCCAGGACAGTACAGATATTTTCGAATTCCGCTTATTAGCTGTCATCACAATTCCGATCTACATTCCATATTTGCAGTATATATTCCTGAGCATCGCCCTCTCTCCTGGAACCTGCGCCCTTGTACATACAGGCAACTGCATCTTAAGTAGTACTGTACCGGCCAATTGGCAGAGCTTCGTGCTCTGATGCTTGCATTGGAGTAGGCAGATCCTATTGTGACTACTCTGGTCGTATATGACTCTTACTACTGTGTTCAATCATACAATGACAATGTATTCTTTTGGACTCAAAATGACTTTCGTGACTACAAAGTTCGCACAATAAAACATAAAATGATCTGGGTTCGAGTGGCTGAACTAAAAGAGCGGCTCCCACTCGTGTTTGCAATTCATACTCTTGGTCACCAGCGTGTTGGAGTTCACGCTGTTGGCAATAGTTTTGCCCATGAACCGGCCAAGACAGCAGTTGCAGCATATGCAGTAGCAGCAGTTACACGTTCCAAAAGTAAGATTGATGATGACATCTTGGCAGCTATTGTCGCAAAGAAGTGAGGTAATTACCCAAAAGGTTTCCCTTCTAAATACTCTTATCATTTAAGTCCTGATAAAGTTCCTTATGTGAGAATTAACAACGTTGATGACAGGTTGAATCCCAACGCGGATCACAGGCAGACTTTGATTACAGAGGCACACGAGGGCATGGCCTCAGTGCATGCGGGCGTGTCAGCTACTGTTTCCCTACTACAGCAGCGTTACTGGTGGCACGGATTGTACAAACAAATGTGTGATTATGTCCTTCATTGTGACATTTGCCAGCAGATTAAACCTTCTTCGGCTACACGCCCGCCCCAGACTCAGTTGTAAATATCTAATAAACCACTTGGTTGTGTTTATTTAGATCACTGCGGTCCTTTCTCCTCTTATACTGTGTATAAGTATATCTTAGTAGCAGTTGACTCTTGCATGTGCTTTGTGTGGGTGTGGCCCCAAAGGAGTGCTGATTCACAAACTGTCGTAAGGGATTTGCGTATCTTTGTGGGAATCTTTGCATGTGGTACCTTCCATTCAGAACAGGGTCCGGCGTTTGCCTCTAAGGCATACAAGGATGCCATGCGTTCAAGTATGGGCGGAAAATCCGTTCCGCTCGCGGATTTTGCGGATTTTCGGTAAATTCGCAATCCGCGAGATTCGCGAATTTACCGCAAAATCCGCAAATCCGCGAGCAGCGGATTTTATGGCTTGCTCGCACTGTTCGCGTGAGTTCGCGGCTTCCCAGTTCAACTTCGCGCCCCGCGAATAAGCGCTAAATTGCAGAAATACGATCTTAGCAAAACTGAAACTACTTACCAGGTTCAAAAGTTCAAGCTCATCATTAGTAGCCATTTCCTGTAGTGCTTCCTGAGGGGCCCCTCCAGAGTTCAGTTGCCTACTTGCAACTATTATGTGACCCTGCTCTGACCCTCAGAATAGTTACACATATGCCACAAAGGTCCTGAATTACAGCTAAGGGAGACAAGCAGGAGCCAGGCTGGAAGTTCAAATCCAGTGACACATTAATCAGCCCCTAATTCATTTTTGTCAGTTGGGGCAGGGCAGGTGTTGTAACTAATTTTGCAACAATGAAAGCACTTAGCAAGTGCAAAAGATCACTAATCAGGAAGCACTAAGGAAGCAGGTGCCAGCTAAAAAAATATTCTGTGACACATTAATCAGCCCCAAATTAATTCAGGTCACTTGAGGCAGGGAAGGTGTGCTTTGCTTTGCCACAATAATGTACACTGGACAACCAGAGGGTGCTGTGATAAAAAAGAGGGTGGCATGGGTGAGCCAGAGGGTGGCATGGGAAAACCAGAAAGTGGCAGTGGTGACAGAGGGTGGCAGTGATGAAGAAGAGTGTCCCAAACAGGCTGGACACGTAGAAACAACAAGTTTGCAAAACTTGCGACCCGACAGGTAAGTTCGCGTTTGCGAAATTGTACAAAAACCCTCGCGACCTGGCAGAAACCCGCGCGAACACAAAAAAAAATCCGCAAATTCGCGAGAATTCGCGGATTTTGCGGATTTCGAGTTCGCAAATCCGCAAAATTCGCGAACGCGAGATTCGCAAAATTCGCCCATGCTTACATGCGTTCTTTGGGGGGCTCAAGTCAAATTTTCGTCTCCTGATCGGCCTGAGGGCATTAGTGTTGTGGAGCAGATGAACCGTGACTTAAAGCAATCCTTGACAGCTAGGGTATAGGGTAAAGGCCGGAACTGTCTAGGCCACCTCAATAGTGTTCAGCGTGCACTAAAAAATCTCCCTAGAAGGTCTCTGGGTGGACCGACCCCATATGAAATGCTCTTTGGTATCAAAATGTTTGTTCCGGACCTTGAAGATCTAGACCAAGCGGCATCTGCCGCTCCCTTTGACGTAGATGAACACTGTACTGTTTTCCAGAATCTACAAAAGACGAGAAACAATCTTGCAAAGGAACATTTACCATCCACATCTGATGCTGCGTTGCAGATTCCGGTAGATGGCTGGGTACCCCGAGTTGGTGAACTGGTCCGAGAAAAGGTTGCAACAAGAAGGAGTTTGGTCCCTCATATCGTGCTCCAGTTCCTGTGCTTTGCGTGCAGGGTACAAGAACAGTCATTTTGCCTCCACTTCCTGGCCAAAAGGAAAACAGGTACATCTCTATTGACAATATCAAACTACACAGAGTGGCCGATTCTTCTTAGTATGACTCCAGCGGTCTCTTGTCCAGCTATGCTGCAAAACTCTGTTTTGGTTCTAACACCTGCTGCTGGTCCTGATGTTGCCATTGAGATGACAACAGTTATAAATCCTTTATTGAATCCACTAGTTGCTGACCCTCTTGATGATACTGAGTATACATATCCCACAGATGTATCCATGCCTGATTTAGAGACCTGTGTGGCTAATCATTCACGTGTTTCATTTGACACTAACTCTACCACATCAAAGTCTCCTTCAAAAATGTCTATTTTTGTAGTTTGGTTTAAAAAATATTTTTTAATTCCTCCTTGGACTTACATTTGGCTGGTGCTTTTTTCAAATTTTTTTTTTCATGTCCATTGGATTTGTGGTGTATTTTTTCCGTCTTGTAAATGGACACTATGTTAAAGAAAGAACAACAACTAGACCAATTGATGGAACTTTGGTACCCCACTCCTCTTCGCACAGAATGAAGAGGACCAGACTTTCGTGAATATAACAGTGTGGCCCTTTTTAGAAGGGATTGTATGGGATGCTGTTACATTTCAGATTCACAGGCCCACAGAGGTTATTAATGTCCCTAATGTACTTCGTGTCTCTATGGGGGATGTGGTTAAACAAAATATTCGCTCTGATGATTGGGACGTCCAAGCTGTAGAGGCTTTGTTTTCTGATTTGAAATATTATGTTGCTTTTGATGCTGAGGATTTGTATTTAGACTCTGCAAATTATGGTTATTTGTTCTGTTATCAACGCTATGGTAATCACTTTCTGCGCAAGGCAAACGTGGTTAATTATTTTTTTTAAGTCCTCATACGGCAGAAGATATTCTCGGAGTATATTCAATCACTACCATCCACTACGCAGCAGATGAACCCCTGTATATGTTATAAACTCTTAGATCTTAAACTCTAAGATCTTATTGGAAGCGCTTTTCACAGATACCCTGATAAAGAAAAGGTCAATTCAGTTGATCTAACTTGCCAGCCTTGGAACTGATCCTAGGGTATTTTATTCTGCAAAAAGGCATAATCATTGGACCTTGTTTTGCAGCTTATCCAACCAGGCAATGCAAGGAATCCAAAAATGCTTTTTCTTTTTCCAATTTTCCCTGTCTAAACTCAATATATGTTTGATTGCATTAATCCAGTCTAGATAGGTGGGTGCGGTATCTTTTAACCAGATTTTAAAAGTTTCTCTACGAGCGAGTATAATTAAGTACAACGACAGCTTGTTAACATCTCGAGAGAGAGTGATTCATAATTAGAAAAAAATGCCAAAAAATATTATTGTTATACTAACCTGTATATTGAAATTGAACACATTTTTCATACCTTCTGATACCGCACGCAAGAAATTATACAAGACAGGGCATGTTGAAAACATATGAATATCATCTGCTTTTTCCTGCTTGCACTTTGAACAGCAGGGGGTAGTACCTTTCGAGAATTTAGAAAGCTTAGCAGGGGACCAATAAACTCTGTGGAGAGAGAAGAAATGGTTGCGTTTTAAATTGGCGGGAGATACTGTAGTGTGTAGTAAGTCAAAGGATACTTGCCATAGCTCATCTAGATCTGTGTCCGAAATGTGGTCTCCCCATAGGTGGACTCGCAAGGTGAAGTCAACGTCCTCTGCTTCAACGATAGTCCAATACAAAGTTGCTGTCTTTATCTTCCTGCTCTTCCCCTGAAGCAGATTCTCCAAGACATTTGCGATTCCCACTTCCGATCCCACAGCTAACTCTTTATTTGAAGGTATTTGAACTTAGATAAGTTGTTGGCAGTCAGAATGGAGATCTCATCCCAGGATAAGAGCGTCCCCTCAGGCATTAGCTGGTACCAGTATTTTATGTCAGCAGCCAACAAAGGTTTTGCGAGAGTATCCTTGGTTCACTCTGGAGAACCCGGGGACTCCCAAATAGGAGCCATGGCTGTATAATATGCAACTTTCAGAGATTTCCTTACTCTTGCCCATGTAAAAGCCATATCGCTAAGCAACTTCAATCAAACCTTTTTAAAGAAGCGCGGGTCCCCATACTTATATAAGAAACCATCTGATCCCCCTTGAATTTCTGCCAACATGTGGTTAAGTTTACACAGTGGGAACATTGTCCAGCCCCTGTTGAAGGCAGCTCCAAAAGTCTTTCTAATTTTTTTTCATATTTTACTGATTTTAATCAATACAACCCTGATGCTTTTTATTTTAAGATGACTGAGAAGTCCTCTTTCAAGGTTAGACTTACCCACACAAAATTATTGTATTCAAAGTCCTTTATAGACCAGTTGTCAATAGGAGGATATGAACTGTGAAAAGATACCATTGATCTTAAATCTGTTTGGCGTTCTAAGCTTTGGCAAGTGCAAAGCACTTAGGCTTTGCATCGTGCATGTCTCATCCCAAAGCATGAGTTGTTTCTGTATTCGACAATTTCACAAACCATCTGCTTTGGCTTGGCTACTTTGAAAAAATTAAATGCCCACTCTTTTCCTGATTTGGGAGATTACCCCAATTAGAACAATCACACCAGTAGGTCCCTTAGTGACTTAAAAGCCCTGTTTCTAAATTTGTCCTTTAACATTTCCAGTTTGGATCCAGTTCGGATCTTCAATGTTGGCTGTTGTGGCACAAAAGTGCTGATTCATGCCAGCATCGTTTTCTGGGTTTGACCCCTGGCTATACACAGGTCAGAGTTGATCCCCGTTTCCAGAGTGACCATTCTGTCACTACCTATTCTGTAGGCAAGCTATGTCAGAACTGGTTTAAACATTCCACCTTAGCGTCAATTAAGCTGCACTTGTCCAAGTTATTTGATGATGTTGATTTGAACGACTTTGTGAAAGGTCCTGCTGCGGGCAGATCCAAAAGATGGATTTATGCTGTATACAATGAAGTTTGGAAATTGTCCCAAATTGAAGCTGCTTCTAGGTTAAGAGCTATTGATCAAGCTAATTTGGAAAAAGTGCTTGCAGTTGTAGATAATAGCATTAACACACTTTCTTCCCGAATTTATACATTAGACAATATTGTTTCTTCTGGTGTTGATATTGTGCAAGATGAAGTCTCAGTTTTGTACCATGGTCAAAATCAATTGCGGAGTGGAGAAGTGTGGCTCAATGGTTAGAGTGGCAGACCCTGATGCAGAGATCTGGCCTGGGACCAGGGTTCAATTACCCCGCCTCGGCGGGTCTTGGGCTCAAAATTCCACGGACCTGATAATTCTCGCCTCGGTCCCTTGTCCAATCATGGCCCCCCACAACGCTAAGGATGCCTGGCCTCCACCTTGGGGGTGCCCAGGAGTGGACGCCTCACAGGGAAAGCCAGGATGGGTTCCACAGCGGTATTCGTACAAGCGCCTTGAGACCCTTGTGGGTGAGTAGTGCGCTATACAAGTATCAATTTACAATTTACATTTAATTGCGTTCTATTATGCAGTTTGCATGGACTTTACAAACGTTGAAGGCTGGGAAGGTGCCTTGGGACTATATGTACACTTCTTCACTGTTTTTACCATTTAATTTGACTGTTTTTAACAGCAATTCATGTCAATGAAAGATGCTGCATTTTTGCTTTTGCATATTGAAAAGTTAAAACCTTTACCATTTTCTGTGGCCGAGACAAATTCTGCAGTTTGGCTTATTCATGGGTTAATAACGCTCCCTTTCCCGCTGTTTAACTTTGAAGCATGCATGAAACACAATGCCATAGGCAGATATGAACCACTTGGTAGCGCATACCTCCATGTGGTTTGGCCTCTTCCTTTTACCTATAGGTGTCTGAGGGAGGGAAAAGAGGTTTATTTAAATGGTGAAGATTGCACATCCACACCCTATCACTCATTGTTCTGTAGGAATATACAAGTGCATGGTTCTTGCAACCAGGAAGCACCAAATTTAGCATGCATTTTAAAAGGTACACCAGCCCCAGCTATTACACCGACTTTCACGATGTTAGCAAACTGTAGATATTTATTAATAAATAATGAAGATTGCTGAGGCATGCTGGCGGGAATTCCGTACATATTAACTGTTTCCCAATGTGTAGTCTGTTGTAAAAATGTACTGTTCCCTCCTCCACATGGGAAGCTCAATAGATGCATCTGGCCTTCCATTCCGACCTTGAAAGCAGAGTTCAACAAGATGAGTCGAATAAGGGCTCTTTTGTCTCAAAAAGAAGTCGCACTTACATCTAAGCATGAGACATTCGTCCTTCATGTGGCTAACTCTCGTACTGAGGTACATGCCTTACTAAACACAGATCTCCACCTGCATTTTGGGGCGTTGATTCACACTATCTTTAATGCTTCCTCAACCATGGGCCTGGCACACTTTTTTAAAGTAGTAAGTTCTGACCTTGTGTCTTCATTCCAAGCTATATTTGGTGTGATACCTGCATTTTTTCATCCTATTTTTTCCAGCGTCTTTGGCGGTTTCCTGTTAATTTTCTCTTTGGGTGCCGGTGTACTGCTATTATTTTGCTTGCTGCAAAATGGTAGCACATTCTGTGCCTCAAGACGGTCTGCCCCAGCTGCTCCAACTTCATAACGGATACTTGAATACTATGGATCGCTACCTCTGGCTACTCTGAGTGTGGTGTATGGTTTATCTTTCTGGTTTTTGTACTTTGCATGCATGCAGCCAGTTTTCCATTGCCTGGATTGCAATTTTGAATGGGCTCTGGATTTGTGTCTCTGCAATATGGTGTCTCCTGACCCGGATTATGATCTAATAATGAGCCCCTTAGTTGCTCATGAATTAGACTGTTCTGGAGTCGGGATTATGGCATGAGAGCGGGTCATGGGGTCCTGGGCAATTGGAACATATGGACTGCAGCCCATGACTTTCTGGCACGTAGTTGTCTCGAAGAACACCCGAGTTGTCCTCTGATGGTGCCAGAGGCTCCGGCTGCTGAAGAACATGTGTGTTCTTTCCCAGTACTAAATTCGATGGCCGAAATGTTCACTGACGAAAGCAACGACTTCCTGTTGGAGGCGGTTGCAACGTACTGTGCCTATACGTTGTTGGATTGAAGCTATACAAAAAAATGTTCTGCTTCATGGACACGTTATGGACTGATGAATATTTTTTTCTCTTTCTTTCGACTTCATTACTTTCCTCATTTCAAAGGTTGCATGTGTTTTGACACTTTCTACCACTCTTGGATTTTACAATGTTTAGGGTTCGCTAATTCAGATTTTACTCCCAATTATTTTGTTTGGCAACATTTTTAACTTGGTTTGGTCTCATTAGAACATGAACTCTGTGTTCTAAAAATTGCCCCTGCTATTGTCCGTTCTCCGATTAAGGGATGGTGTAGTGTGGGCTAGGCCTTGTTGCGCACATTGTTAAGTTAGCATAGGCTTATTAGAAGTTGAAACGTCATTTTACCTTTTTGGCGCTTTTGCACACAACACTGCATTTAACTGTTGTTGTAAGTTAGGCTGCGTGAAATGCTTCACATGAGAATGGCTTGTTTTCAGCATTCCTAGACTTACATCTTGACTCTAGTCTGCACACTGAGTTCTAAAGCCTCCAAGATCATTATAAAAAGGGAGCTGTTGTTCGGGCTGATAGGCTCACACTTTTAGCCATAACACAAATGCAGCTGCAGTCAACGTGAATCTGGCGCCTTTAATATCACACTGTAAGCATGATTTCAGACACTTGGAAGAAGTCTGTTTTTCCAGAGAGACAGAGAGCTTTTGCAGATCCTGATGTGATCGATTTCTGCTGATTCTAGAGGTATGGGGTCCCCCGTACTAGTCTAAGAGACCTTCTGTATTTAGTTTCTAGCTAGGAAGGGTGTTATACTAGGCACTATAAGACCTATTTTCACCATCATTGTAATATGATTTCTCCCTTTGTGTTTTATGGAACAATGCTGATCATAATATTTCTAATCATATGTCTGCTTAGCAAAAGTACTGCATCTTAGAGCATATCATTAAAATAAATATTTGAACTTACTCGTGACTCTTTTTTACTCTTGTTGTGGACTGGTATGAGAGTATAACGAAAGAGTGTTCTTGTTTCCTACCATTCCTGAGTATAACCGAAGTCGCATGTTCTGGGTTGTCTAATAATTGGTTGCTTTGCTTTAGGACGAAGAGCTAATGTGACACTGGTGCTAGCTGGTTAGGGTTTCTAGGCACTAAGGTGAGTTTTTTGGTACACCACAATTCACTGAGGTCCTGGGCCTCTGTGCACAGTTCTGTGTATGAGCAGAATCCCTGCAACAGTGGATCTGATGCGTTGGTCGTATTCTGGCATGGCGTTCTTGTAGCTGGTTCGTGTTTTGGGGTTTTTGCTGCTTCTTCAGATTTTCTCGAGAAGTCTGCAGGTGCGTCTGGATTCTCGGAGGTCGGCGGTGAAACAGGTGGCTTTCGTGAAATGTTGTTTATTGGAGTTCCAGAAGGGAGGGGGTGAGCTTTTCTGCACAGTTGGTGATCCATCTGTGGAGTCCGTGGGCTGCAGTGCTAACGTTGGTCATGGCGGAGTGCGGTTTAGGGTGGAGTTGATGTGCTCTTCAGTGACCCTGCTCCAATTTCTGCATGGGGGCATGCAGTTGGTTTGTGTGCAGTGGGTTTAGAGAAGTGTTAATCCGGTGGTCGGACCACCGCCACCGCGAGTCAGACTCAAAATCAGTCCCATAGTTTTTTACATATACTGGTAACAAAAATATGGAAACACAAATATCATTACCTATAAAAAATCATATGTCATGTCAAAAATAACTCTTACCACAATTTCAAGTACAAAATTATTGTCTACGTAACTAATAATTCAAATTAAAAAAAAACAAAATTCCAATTTTCACATAAACCTATCAGTTCAAATAAACCTGAAATTCATAACAAATATCTATAATTAAGTTAAAATATATTACATCACGCTAATATTAAATGTTTACCCAATAAAAAAGACACAACTAAAATATACAATAAATGAATCTAAAACATTATTATTTACTGTAAACATTTAAATAAAAATAACAATATGAAATATTATATCAAAACAAATAAAATCATAGTTAGATACATTTAGTTATATATAAGACTACTGCAAGAAAACATAAATTAGCATTTACCAAAGACCTAATCGATAGAATTAATTCAAAGTATACCGAACTAACCAATGAAATCACACTATAAACAACTTTAACCAATCACACGATACAAACAATTAAACAAACAATATAAAAGGCACACTAATTAAAGCAAGTAATTACTCCAAAAATGACAGACACTGCAAGAGGAAGAAACTCTCCAGGATTCTCACTACAAAAGATTATACATTAAAATATACATCTCTACAACTACATATTCAAGTAAGTAATACTTATATTTAAAAGTAAAAACAAAATAGTCCTAAACTAAAAAACGTAATTAACAAGTAAAATAGTAGCACATGCTTTAACTTTTTTCGTTTTGCGCAGACAATCGTAAATAAAAAAATTCAACTTCCAGACCAATAAACTACTAGAAAATCTCATCTATCACAATGCACCAAAAATATAAAATAAATTAGTTTACATAATTAATGAATTATAGACTCACACAAACACCCACCAAAAACAGAGCTAACTCTCTAAACTTCACCAAACAAGCAAAATATACCACATTAAATGAATATAACTGTTTTTCCTCTTTCAACAGAAAACAAACACCTGCTCCGCATTTAAACAAGCTGAAAGGAACAGCTGCAAAACCGTGCAAAACATCCCAAACAAACCATACAAGTAAATAAAATAGAACTAAATGCATTTTTGAATACACAAATAACTAATATGCAATTGTAACTATAATATATATTTATATTGTTAAAGTACTTACAGATATAATGACAGAAGGCACAAACTTTATCACTTCACAAAAAGAAAATGCACTACACCTATATCCATCCACAGAAACTATAAACTGCAAATGTACTAAATGTTATTCTAATGCATGGAAGGGCAATGACAAAAGAAAATGTTGCAATTAATGTAAAAGAGCATAATCACCCCCAAAATGTTACAGAAATTGTATAAGCCATAAGAGAGGCAAGCACTATTTCTCAGGAACCCACAAACAAAATCCTTAAAGACATACCACCCAAAGTCCCTGAACATGCAACTCGCCGACTACCATCTATCCCCACTTTAAAACGTCTAATTACATGCACTAAAAAAGCCACCAAACACAACCCCGCATGCTCCTAGATGATACCAGGACATAGACATACCAGATCATTTAACAATACCACATAAATACGAACCCTTCTTCTTTCATGACAACAAAATATTAAAAAACGAATCTTAAGCTTGTCTATTGCAAACAACTTAATGAAACTTACCCAATGCCAAACCTGGATGATGGATGGGACTTTCAAAATCTACACTATACATGGTGAATTTTAAAACACCTATATCCCTTTCATATGTGCTCTATTCCCTAATAAACAAGTCAGTACTTGAACTCTTAAACCAAATGAAACAACAAACAAGTAACTTCTACCCCCCAAAATAATCATAGACTTTGAACAAGCTGTGATAAAAAAAAAAAAAATATATACCACCACTCAGCCATACAAGGGTGTTACTATCATTTTAATCAAAGTATATGGAGATAACTCCAAAAATTAACACTATGGTGCCGATTATAAGATTATCAGTGCAACTGCTGGACCGCCTTTACAGTGGTCGGGAGAACATGGCCAAGCTTGCAGCTTCCCGACCTCTGTATTCCAAGTTGACCGCAGGTCTGGCTGTGTGCTGGTGGTGGTCTTGGTGCAGCAGCATGCTTCAGTGCGCAGAGTGAGCCTGAAGTCAATGCCGCCGCAGTACAGCACCTGCACTGCCTTGCGTGCACTGTTACCAAGCACTGTGTTGTGCATGCCACACAGCGCACGCACGACGGTGCAGGCATAGGGAGGGCACAGCATGTGCCTCCAACCACAATGCCCAATGGGCGTAAAACTGGCATGGGTCCCTTTTTGGGCCCTCTCCATGCCTTTGCACCAACCTTTTTATGGCGGGGAACAGGCCGATGGAAAGGCAAGTCAGAAAAGGCATGGTGGTGCCTGCTGGCACCTCCTTGCTGCTTTACACACACCGCCACCACCGAGTGATCTAGGATCCTGGCGGTGGCACAGTCTTGTATCGCGCTGTTGCAGTCCATAAATGGCACTCGTAATCTGGTGTTCAACCGCAGAGGTTGTGGTGGTTGCACTGTCACTGTGAATATGACTGTCTTGGGGCCACCATGCTCGTAATCAGGCCCTAAGTGTACAATACTCCACCAAGAGCCACCAATGGATTACAAAATAGAAGCAGCAATAAAAAATTGCAGTCAAATGAAACTAAAAAAAAACTATCTCCCCAAAGAAATCAAAGGGAAATATATAAAAAAATGTTTTATGTATGTTTAAAAAAAAGTAAGGGACCTCATCGGAATTTCTCAGCTGGGGGATGTCTGGAGCGGGAGCCACATTTGCGAATTCTCAGACCTGCAGACCCGGTTCTCCCTCCACGCCTCTCAGTTTTACCGCTATCTTCATCTGCGCCATGCACTCCATATGCACATCTCGGAGGGGACCTCCTTGCCCAAATATAGCCCGTCTGAAGCACACGTTATGACTGGCAATTTGGGGGTAGGGGGGATTTCCCGCATTTATCTCTCCCTCACAATTAACACCCTCAATTCCCTTTGATCTCTCTGGCATAAGTGGGAAGGTTGGATTGGTCCTTTAGATGACGCTGATTGAAGGGATGCGCTGATGGCCTCTAAAATAGTTACAGCTTCAACGCAGCTCCAATTAGTTCAAATATACTATTTACACATGGCCACCTCACGTCACTGCGCCTTCATCGCTCTGGGCTCCGGTCTGATGCTTCTTGTCCCCGCTGTCACTGCCCAAGCAGATTTTTATCACATGGTAGGGCTTTGCCCCTCTATTACGCACTACTGGGAGCTAGTGACTGCTGAACTTACTGAGCTCCTGGGCTGGGAGGTGCTGCTGAACCCGAAGATCATACTCTTGGGTGTTACTGATGGTTTGGATGGGAACAGGGCAGAGAAGCTTTGTCTCACCACAGCTCTGATGGTAGCTCAACGAGATGTTGCAGTCCTTTGGCTGGATCCGTTGGCTCCTTCAATAACACAGTGGCGCAGAGGGGTAGATTGGTGTGCAGAGCAGGAACGCCCAATGTATGCTGTCAGCGGCTGCCCTAAAAGCTTTCGAAGGGTGTGGGGTAAAAGGGTTGGGGTGGTAGAAGACTGAACTTCTTGAGGCTTTCTTATGGACATGGCTGTGGACATTGTTGTTTGCTATTCCTAGTTGGAATCATGTATGTGGGGGCATTGCTCCCCCTGTTTTATCTGGCACTGTTTGTACTGCTCAGTGTGCGAAAAGCTGGCTGTGTTTTATTGCTGCATATGTGTTCATTTAAAATCAATAAAATTGGTTATCAAAAACAAAGTAAAACAAATATTCTAAATGTTAAACATTTCAAACAATTTGTAAAAAATGTTACAAAAAGTGTAAAGTATAAATTAAATAATAGTATAAAATATACACAAATATTCAATATATATTAATAATAAATATGTTGAAATAAATGTGTGTAAAAAGGCAAATAAATGTTCAAAAGTGATACTGAATGTAAAATAACGTGAAAATGTATATAATGCACATATGTATAACATTTTTTTTCTGTTTTTTTACAATTAAAAAAATAAATGCATTATTTCACTTTAAAATTGCTAATATTTTATTTTAGAAATATATCTCACAAAATTTAAATGAAACAATATATTTAAATTGCCCAATTTTTTTTAAAAATATGTGTGACATCTATTTCTTACACTAAATTTGTGTGATATGTTAAAAACTTAAGAGATGACATTTTCTGTTTGCACTCCAATCTAAACCAACTCGGGTAAGGTGTTGGATGCTAAAGGGTTTTAGGGCCAGATGTAGGAGCCCTAATACCGGTCGGTAACGGCCGAATTCGCCGTTACCGACCGGTATTAGGGTTTCCAGATGTAGGGGGCCTATATTTTACCGATTCTGTAAATTTACTGAATCGGTAAATTTACAGAATCAGTAAAATACTGAATCGGTATATTTACCGATTCGGAAAATCCACATGTAGGTGGCACTCCTAAGAGTGCCACAGGCCCTTAAGAATCGGTATTTTACCACCCAATCCTATTGGGTGGTAAAATACCGAATTCAGGTGTGCATGCACATCTGTGCATGCACACCTGTGCAATGTGACACACAGACATGCCCTCAGGGCATGTCTGTGTGCCACCTGGCACACAAATCCGGAATTGGGGTGCTAGAGGTTGTCAAAGTGACACCCCCTGCGCCCTTGCAGGATTTGGTATTTACCGAATCGGTAAATACCGAATCTGTATTTCCCATTGATTCCTATGGGCTTCAAGGCCCATAGGAATCAATGGGGAATACAGAATCAGTATTTACCGATTCGGTAAATACCGACTCTTACAGAATCGGTAATTTTTTACCTACATCTGCCTCCTTCCAATTTACCGACTCTTAAATACCGAATCGGTATGAGTCGGTATTTAAGAGTCGGTAAATCGGATTTACCTACATCTGGCCCTAAATGTAATATTCCCACTCCAATCTATACCAATTTGGGGAAGGTTATGGACACTAAAGGGCCAACATTAACTATTCCCACTCCAGGCTAAAATCAACTCGGAGAATGTGTTAGGCACTAAAGATGTAACACTAACTATTCCCACTACGATCTAAAAGAACCCGGGGAAGGTGTGAACACTAAAGGGGTAACACTATTCCCACTCTAATCTAAACCAATCTGGGTAAGGTGTTGGACACTAAAGGGGTGACAATTACTAAGACCACCCCAATCTAAACAAACTCAGAGAAGATGTTGGACACTAAATGGGTGATATTTACTATTCCCACTCCAATCTAAACTCAAGGATAGTGTTAGATACTAAACGGATGACATTCAGTATTTCCACTCCAATCTAAACAAATTTGGGGAAAGTGTTGGTCAATAAAAGAGATTACATTTATTATCCCATCTCAAATCTAAACCAACTCAGAGAAGGTGTTGAACACTAAAGGTGTGACATTTACTATTCCTAATCCAATCTAAACCAACTCATGGAAGATGTTGGACTCTAAAGGAATTATATTTACTATTTCTACTTCAATCTAAACCAACTCAGGGAAGACGCTGAACACTAAAGGGGTAACATTGGGGAGAGGATGTGGTCTTATGGCTAGACTAACGACTTTGGAGCTGGGAAACCAATGTTCGAGCCTTGGGGTCAACTCCACAGCCTGTGATTCTGGGCAAATCACTTAATCTCCCTGTTCTTACAAATAAAAATGAATGTGTCCTTGTGTAATGTAACTGGTGCTCATGTAAAGCGCTTCAATACCTTTGGGTCGAGTATGAGCTATATAAATCTTCAACAAAAAAAACAACAACAAAAAATCACTATTCCTACTCCAATCCAAACCAATTTGAGAAATATGCTGGACAGTAAAGGAATGATATTTACTATTCCCACTCCAACCTAAACCAACTTGATGAAGTAGTCGGATACTAAAAGGGTGACATTTACTATTCCCACTCCAACATAAACCAATTTGGAGAAGGTGGAGGACAGTAAAGGGGTGACATTTACTATTTCCACTCCAATCTAAAAAGACTTTGGGACAGTATAAAAACTTTAAAATGCTAATCAAATAATTCCATTTCAAAATAAACCTTTAAGCTACAAAATATATATTAAAAAAACAAAATATACAATCAATATTACACCTTAGCATAGTTAAAAAATAATACATCCCTCTAAAATGTTGTATTGTACACTACTATTATTTAGTGAAAAATTAATTTAAAAAAGAAATAATTTATTTATAATTAACAACTCAAATATCCAAAACACTTTAATTAATATTTTCCACCAATCATAAATATTTAAAAGTACAACTAAATTCTTTGCAAATAAACACATTTAATAAAGAATGTTATCAACATTTTTTAAATATTACAAAAATATTTCAAAACAAATTCCATTGTAAATATTTTTTATATATTTGTAAACATATATAACTTCATTACAAAAATTAGAATTTCAATTAAATCATATGAATGAATGCAATTATAAATCAAAAAAGTTTTACAGTATTTTATTTCACATTACATTTTCTTTAAATATAAAAAAAATACATTTTAAAATTAATAAAGCAATTTGCATATAAAAAAGTAAATTGTTTTAATTATAATGCACAACCCGCTTCCTCAAAGGGCCTAATTACGAAGCAGGTGGTTGAACGTGAAACAGGTCTGTCATTCCGGCTAGGTTCCGATGGGCTTGAGGGGTTGTCCGCCCGTCCAAGGCCTGCCCTTAATCCATATGGACTGCGTTTCTGCCATAGGGATTACAATGTCAGTTTCCGACAGGCATTCCATGTCTGGCTTTCGAACATGGAAAGACTGTCGAAAAGTGAAATTGGGGACACCTAGCAAGGCCCCCTTCAACCTTGTGGCCTCTGGTTGGGGGTCAAAGGGGCACCTATGGTGCCGTTCTGTTAATCCCTGCACCATGTGGCAGGCACCCTGAGGTCCCTGCCACACGGTGCAGAGATGAACAGATTCTCCCATTTGTCTATAGGAGCTTGTGCTACAGCCGGTTTAAGGCCGCAGCACAAGGTTCCATGGACAAATGGGACTATGTCACTGCACCATGTGCGGTCGCATTGTTATCCCAGTGTCGGGACCACCATCAGAGGTAGGTTGCTCCCAAGAACGCAAAGGTGTTGGGCAGACATAAGTCCGACCGACATCATTATTAGGCCCATTATTTTTTAATAATAAACAAATATTAACAAGATTAAAAATTGCGTATCAGAACAATTGAATTAATTCAAATAATATACACTATTTTAAATGATTTTAAATATCAATACAAAACTGCAACATATTTTTCACATAAATTAAGAAAAATATTATAATTAAATGCATTTTAAAATGAATAAAACAATTTGCAGGTAAAACAATTACTAACTGAAAATGTAGAAAATTTGCCTTTGAACCCAGCATCCCACTACAAAAAACAATCTATCATTAAAAAAACATTTAAACAATTATAAATTACAAATTAAAAGAATGTAATAAGTAAATAAAATATAAAATTAAAACATCTAAAAAAATATAAATGAATGAAAAAACAATACATTACATACCATTTTATGCTAAAAAACAATATTATATCCAACGTTATTTACTACATAATTATTTTTTAAATAGCCATTTAAAACATTGCTTACAACTATATTTTTGACATCGATATTCCTTTCCACAATATATATGAAATCTTTATATTCTTGACACAATATTTATGCAACACAATATTTTTTGCCCAATATTTTGTCCATATACCACAGAATCAGGAGCAAACAGCAAGTGGCTGGAGGGAAAGGAGGTGGGCCAGGAGGATAGGTGCATGCAATGGGCTGAATAAGTGTGAAGCAGCTAGGAGAGAAATGAGGTGAAGAGTGTCAGATGCAAAACAAAGGGATAAAAGGCAGGCAGAATCCCTGTAAAAAGGTAGGGGGATTGGAGAATGTGATAGTGTTAAAGGGGAGAACTGAATGTAAGGAAGGAGAACAGGAGAACATTTTGTGAAGATCAGCACATGAATGGGTGAGGTGGATTTTAGAGGAAGAGAACAAGTGAGAAGAAATTTAAGGCAGCAGAGAAATAAAAGATGAAGCGTAGACATGGAAGAAATAGAGAGACAGATGTAATGTGTGCAGAAGCAGAGAAAAAGTTGAGGCTAGTTGGAAAGATGCAAGGTAGTGCAAGGATGGTAGCGGTATCTATAAGAGGTAACAGAATAATCAGGGTAACTTAACTTGAAGGAAATTGAAATGGTGAAAGGCGGCTGTAAGACGACAGGACCACCAAGAAGGTAAGAGACTGGGGGAAAGAGGCAGGGAGAAGTAGTTGTTAGAGGGGGAAAACAGTGACAGAAGAGGCTAGAGAGAGATGAAAGGTGAAGTGTGCAGCACAGAGGAAAAAGATAAATGTTAGAGGACGAGAATCAGTGAGAAAAGTGAGAGCAGGGGCAATAATGATTGAAAAAGTCAAGCATGGAAGAAAGAAGTCAATGTATGAGACGCAGAAACAGCGAGAAGATAGGAGGCTGGTGTTGAACGGGAGAGGTGAATGTAAAGCCGAGAGACCAGCAAAAACACATTACAAGGAGAAGGGAGAGATAAGAGGTAAATGATAGCACATGGAAGGTGTTAGACCTGTCTGGCCTTCTGCGTAGCTCCTCCAATTATTTATTTATTTTGTCCCCTTTTTGCCCCTCATACCCCTTTATATCTTTTTGGGTCCACCAGATTTTTATGGTTTTGGCCTGGGGGATAGTTGTTCTTTTGCCCTCATGATTTTTCACCTCAGGCCTAGGTGCCTTTCATGACAGGAATTCAGTCAGATCAACAAAATGGTGGGTTACAACTGCCACAACTGCCAACCCCTGAGGGAAATCCCATAGGACAGCATTGAGGCCTTCTAGAATCTTCTGGATCCTGCTGGACCCTGTGTGACCAGCCTATAAATAGGGCAGGGGTAAGGTAGCCATTTTGTAGTTGAAAGTGACCAGAGAGAGTGTGGTAGACAGGGACAGGAGGGAGGCGATCTTGTGAGGAGGACAGCGCAACTGTAGAAGTAGACCGACTCGTGGGCCGGCTAATTCCCCAAGCTGACGCTGCCCCTTGTGAAATTGACCAAACCCTGACTTGTGAGTGACAACACTAAAGTTCCGGAGGAGCTCTTGTATCGGCATCCCCTGAGTCTAGTGAAGGCAGAACTAGAATCAAAGAACTGACCAACGCTGTGAAGTTTTCACCAGGAAGTCGCTGTGGTAAAGGCAGCAATCTCCCCTCATAGAACTTCTGAGGAGAGAACCCCTTCTGCGGCGGAGGTTGCGCAGTGTGTGAAGGTCCAGAACTTACCGGCGGACGACATGAGGCATCAGCTGATCTCACTTTAGTGAGTTAGTGCCCCTTCGCGACGTGTCAGTATTCGTCTGCGGAGAGGAGGAAGTCGCGGCTGGGCGGAAGCCGCCTGCGAGGAGGTAGAGTCCCGCGGTGACGTCAAGGGTGAAAGGTGGAGAAACGCTGAGGGAAGCCAAGCGGAGATCAGGACCTTGCCTAGGAAGTCCCCGTCATCATCCGGAGAGGTGGAGCTGACACCGGCGGAATCCCCGATCGTGAGGTAACGTGATCAAGGGAAAGCGGTCTTTGTGAACCTCATCAGAGCCTGCCCAACTCCGGCGGGAAGCGAGGGACCGGAGCACCGGAGAACCGAAAGCCGAGCCAGCCCCTTCAAAAAAAGTAAGCCGGGAGCTGCTGGGAAAGCGGGAGGCGGCACAGCGCCAGACCGGGGACCTGTGAGCTGCTGGAGCCCAAAGTTCCGCTTTGAGACTTTCCGGCTTGGGACTCTGACTGCTAGGGAGCGGGGCTTCTAGTTAAAATCGCAGTACAGTGACTGGGGTGCATCTGGAAATGCCTGTTTCTTTCTTTCCCCCCTTTCCTCTTCCTTAAGGGAAAGTGTTGGATTGTAGGACTACACTGGAGACTAAGAAACGGTAATTGGGATATTTCCCAGGTGATAGAAGTGCTCCGTGGAGCGAGAGGTCCCCCACTGTAATTGAAGCAAGTAAAGCCATAAGGATTAAATGAGTAATCTGTATATTTTCCTCTGATTGCGCAGGGGGCTGGATCTTCAGCTGAGAACGCTGCTGGGGGTGGAACAGAGTGCAGCTGAAAGCAAGCTAACGTGGTTCCTAGGCTGTTGTGGGTAAAGTAACTGACTGGTTACATGACAATGAGCCTTAATCTAATTTTGTGAGCTAACCAGATGGTATTGTTCATGTCAATAGGGAAATGGTCAGTGCTGTGGAAATTGCGTATTAGCCTAAACTAATTGTTATTTTAACGACACGAAATAATTGAGGAATATTGTCAACTGTTGTTACAACTCGTCATGAGCTGAATGTATGTACTTATCTTCTAAAGGAAAAAGGAAAAGAAACAAAGAGAAACTTTTATAAAAGGTACGGGTATTTTTCTACTAAGGTGTGGTGTCTTTATTTTTGAGTGGAATTTCATTGAGTTACTGCTGGGTTGTTGGCAACCTTTACACATGTGCCTCTGTTTAGTGACTGTGTTACCCTAGGCCAGGCTACCCTAGGTGACCTGACAACTTTAGGTCCAACAAATTGTGGGATGTTGACTGTGGTTGCGACTACTCTGCAGTAACTAAGTGTAATCCACTAACCTACACCTGGAGTTTTCTCCTAGCGGCCTTCCTAATTGTTACTTTTGCTTTTTCCAAATTTATTCCTGGTGGTGGGGTGGAGGTAGCTTCAGGTTGCCCTCGTAACTCTATTCTTTTTGTGTGTTTGACCTTGAATTGCCTTTAGCAAAATGGAATTTGCACTGGAAGAACTGGACACTTATTCTGTGGCCCAGCTAAAGGATTTCTGCCAACAAATGGGGGTGTTCTTTAAGCGTGGTGCCAAGAAGGGGGAACTCCAGACCAGTTTGAGGGCTTGGGTGGAAGCACACAGAGAAGGGAAGGAGGAGGATGAGGGGACGGACCGGGACACGGTCATAGGGGTAGAGGGATTGTTCCAACCAGAGGTGGGAAACCTACTCCCAGGACCAATGACCTACTCTAGGAGGGGCAGTAGTGTCTCCGGAGGAAGCTTGACTGAAGGGACGACATAGCCAAATGGCTGGCTGCCTATGAGGTCTCCTTAAGAGCCCATGGGATCCAGGAAAAACACTGGGGGGGGTGGGTTGTACAAGTATATGCCTCCTACTGGTCGAGACACCTTGTTAGCTTTAGAACCGGAGGAGCAGACCAACTACCCCACCATGAAGCTAGCATTGATCAGGAAGTTTGGGCTAACCCCCGAAAAGTATCGCCAAAAGTTCAGGGGGAGCCACAAGTTAAGCACCCAGAACTGGGTGGATTTCCTGGATTATGCGAGAAAGGCATTGGAGGGCTGGGTACAGGGCAGTGAGGTGAAGGATTATGAGGGGTTGTATGATCTATTTTTGAAAGAGCATCTACTCGAGAAATGCTTTCCCGAGCTGCGCCAACACCTGGTGGACAGCAAGCTGACCAATCCCCGGAAGCTTGCAGAGGAGGCGGACATCTGGACAAGTACCCTGGTGTCCTCAAAGGGGACTGGAGGGGATTCCCAAAAGGCCGGACAGGGCGCCCCTCAGAAGAAGGAGGGAGGAGATAAAAAGCGGGAGTTCTCTAAAGGTCCCCAAAACAATTTCCAGGGAAAGGGAACAGGTTTCACCCCTAAGGCTAACCCGCCCAGAAACCCTCATCCTGGCCAAAGCCAGCAGCCAAGCGTTGTCCACTGCTTCGAGTGTGGTTGTGTTGGACATTATAAGGGAGATGTCAGATGCCCAAAGAGACCACCCCCTCCCACCGGAGGAAAAACCCCGGGAGTAGCTAGTGTAGCGCTCGGGGAGGAGTTGCCCTTAGATAAGGGGGGTGAGTGGGCGGGTGTCACCTTAGTGTCCCTGGGAGAACGGGAGATGGTTCCTAAGATCCAGGTGCCCCCAAATACTGCTAAGTATGGGCAATGGATCACCATCAATGGCCGGAGAGGAGAGGCTCTGAGAGATACAGGAGTCAGTATGACTATGGTGAGAAGTCAACTGGTGTCTCCAGAGCAGGTGGTTCCCAATGTACTCCACCCTGCCGCGATGGCTGGCAGCAGAATGGGCCACTATCCCGTGGCTGAGGTTCCCTTTAAGTGGGAAGGGGTTGCAGGTTCACTTCGAGTTGCCGTAAGCCCTGCCGTGCCAGTTGATTGTCTGCTGGGGAATGACATGGAGCACAATGCTTGGAGAGAGGTGGAATACCGGACGCACTCTGCGATGCTGGGTACACCTGACTGGGCCTGTGTAAGCACAAGGTCTGTGACTGCCCGGAGATGGAGTTCGCCTGGGTTGGAGCCTGGAACAATGGCCCAACCCGATGCAAAAAAGGGACAGACCCGAGGACAGGAGAAGCCTGCTTCGGCTTCCACACCCCTTGTGACAGATCGGCCACCTGCGGTGGTGGACCAGGAGTCCGTGGAGGGGGGAAGTAGTTTCTCTGGAGGACCTGCCCATCCCTGCTGAGTGGCATGTGGAGGGAGGACCTACCAGAGAAGAGTTCTGTAAGGGCCGGAAGGAGTGCCCTACCCTTGAGGGACTGAGGCGACAGGCTGAAGCCCAGGCAGCAGGGGACGTTGCGGGACACCACCACATTTACTGGGAGGATGGACTCATCTACAGTGAACCCAAGGTACCCTTACCTGGTTCATCAAGGGCCTTGGTAGTCCCGCAACGGTACCGAGCCTTTCTGTTGGAATTGGCTCATGCAATACCCTTGGCAGGACACTTAGGTCAGGACCAGACCTTTGCTCGGCTTGTCCCCCACTTTTACTGGCCTCAGATGAAAGTGGCATCCAACACCTACTGTCGGACATGTGTATCCTGCCAGGCCAGTGGGAAAACAGGGGTGAAGCTGAAAGCTCCCCTGGAACCACTTCCTGTCGTTAGCACCACCTTTGAAAGGGTGGGCATCGACATTGTAGGGCCATTGGATCCACCAACAACAGCTGGTCACAGGTTTATCCTGGTTCTGGTGGATCATGCCACACGGTACCCAGAGGCAATTCCTCTGAGGACTGTCACTGCACCTGTGGTGGCTAAGGCCCTAATGGGGATCTTTACCCGAGTGGGTTTTCCCAAAGAAGTGGTGTCCGACAGGGGAACCAACTTTATGTCAGCATACATGCGGGCCATGTGGAAGGAGTGTGGAGTGACTTACCGGTTCACCACTCCCTATCACCCCCAGTCAAATGGACTGGTAGAAAGGTTCAACAAGACCTTGAAGGGCATGATCAGAAGTCTGCCTGAAAGCCTGCGGAGGAAGTGGGACGTCCTCCTACCCTGTTTGCTATTTTTCTACAGGGAAGTGCCACAGAAGGGAGTGGGCTTCAGCCCCTTTGAGCTTCTGTATGGGCACCCTGTACGCGGTCCTCTCAGCCTGGTGAAGGATGGATGGGAAAAGTCTCCCAGGAAACCCCCCCAGGATGTGGTGAGCTACATGCTGGCCTTCAGGAGCCAAATGGCGAAGTTGTGGAAGCAAGCTTCTGACAACTTGGAGGCCAGCCAGGCAGTAATGAAGGAGTGGTATGACCACAATGCTCACCCGGTGGAGTTGGAGCCTGGCCAGAAAGTGTGGGTGATGGAGCCTGGAGAGCTTAGTGCCCTCCAGGATCGCTGGACAGGCCCCTTTGAGGTGTTAGAGAAGAAGGGTAAGGCCACATACCTGGTGGACCTTAAGACCCTTCGACAGCCCCTACGGGTGCTACATGCTAACCGACTCAAACCCCACCATGAGAGGCCAGAGGTCATCTTAATGATGGTGACTGATGGGGGAGAGGAAGCGGAAAGCGAACCTCTCCCAGACTAGTTCTCGTCTCAAGAAAAGGATGGGTCAGTGGAGGGTGTGATCCTCTCTCCAACCCTAACTACTGAACAGCGGGAGGACTGTCGCCAGATACTGGAGCAGTACTCTACGTTGTTCTCCCTTGTCCCGGGAAGGACTCACCTGTGTACCCATGATGTGGACAATGGGGACAGCCCACCAGTGAAGTCAAAGACCTACCGGCTGTCCGACAAGGTGAAGGCTAGCATCCATGGTGAGGTTGCCAAGATGCTGGAGCTAGGAGTTATAGAACCTTCCAACAGCCCCATGTCCAGTCCGGTGGTTCTAGCGCCAAAAGCCGCTCCACCAGGCACCACTCCAGAACTGACGTTCTGTGTGGATTACCGGGGACTGAACTCAGTTACAAAAACTGATGCTCATCCGATCCCTAGGGCGGATGAATTGATTGACCGGCTAGGAGCTGCCCAATACCTAAGTACCTTTGACCTCACCTCTGGGTACTGGCAGATCTCCCTGACAGATGGAGCAAAGGAAAGGTCAGCCTTCGCCACGCCTGAGGGACACTTCCAATTTTGTGTGATGCCCTTTGGGCTCAAGAATGCCCCTGCTACTTTTCAGTGGCTGGTGAATCAGGTCCTCTCCGGAATGGAGGGTTTCTCCGCTGCTTATCTGGATGACATCGCTGTCTTCAGTAGCATTTGGGAGGACCATTTGCAACATTTGCAAGCAGTTCTCCAGGCCCTGAAGCAAGCTGGATTGACAATCAAGGCCAGCAAATGTCAGATTGGGCAGGGGTCGGTTGTGTACCTTGGACACTTGGTGGGTAGGGGAACAGTGCAGCCCCTTCAGGCAAAGATTGAGGCAATCATGGCCTGGGAACCCCCCAAGACCCAGACTGAGGTCCGAGCTTTCTTGGGCCTCACAGGCTACTACCGACGCTTTGTGAAGGGGTATGACACTATTGTAGCGCCCCTCACCGAGCTTACCTCAAAGAAACAACCTCGACGGGTAGTTTGGACGGATACTTGTCAGCAAGCTTTTGAAAAACTGCAGCAGGCAATGTGTGCAGCACCGCTCCTGAGGGCCCCAGACTTCTCCAAGGAGTTCATTGTCCAGACAGATGCATCAGAACATGGCATTGGGGCAGTGTTATCGCAACTGAATGAAGAGGGCCTGGATCAACCTGTAGTTTTCCTATCCAGGAGACTGCTTCCCCGGGAACAGAAGTGGAGTGCAATTGAGAGGGAAGCTATTGCGGTGGTGTGGGCTCTGAAGAAGCTGCGGCCATACCTGTTTGGCTCGCACTTCCTGGTTCAGACTGACCACCGGCCCCTTCGTTGGCTGATGCAAATGAAGGGGGAGAATCCCAAGTTGCTGAGATGGTCCATCTCCCTACAGGGAATGGACTTCCGGGTGGAACATCGGCCTGGAGTGGACCACGCCAATGCAGACGGTCTCTCTAGGTATTTCCGCCTCAGTGATGAGGACTCCCAAGGGGTTGGGTAGCCCTCCCCACTTTCAGCTGGGGGGGACGCGTGTTAGACCTGTCTGGCCTTTTGCGTAGCTCCTCCAATTATTTATTTATTTTGTCCCCTTTTTGCCCCTCATACCCCTTTATATCTTTTTGGGTCCACCAGATTTTTATGGTGTTGGCCTGGGGGATAGTTGTTCTTTGCCCTCATGATTTTTCACCTCAGGCCTAGGTGCCTTTCATGACAGGAATTCAGTCAGATCAACAAAATGGTGGGTTACAACTGCCACAACTGCCAACCCCTGAGGGAAATCCCATAAGACAGCATTGAGGCCTTCTAGAATCTTCTGGATCCTGCTGGACCCTGTGTGACCAGCCTATAAATAGGGCAGGGGTAAGGTAGCCATTTTGTAGTTGAAAGTGACCAGAGAGAGAAAGTGTGGTAGACAGGGACAGGAGGGAGGCGATCTTGTGAGGAGGACAGCGCAACTGTAGAAGTAGACCGACTCGTGGGCCGGCTAATTCCCCAAGCTGACGCTGCCCCTTGTGAAATTGACCAAACCCTGACTTGTGAGTGACAACACTAAAGTTCCGGAGGAGCTCTTGTATCGGCATCCCCTGAGTCTAGTGAAGGCAGAACTAGAATCAAAGAACTGACCAACGCTGTGAAGTTTTCACCAGGAAGTCGGTGTGGTAAAGGCAGCAATCTCCCCTCATAGAACTTCTGAGGAGAGAACCCCTTCTGCGGCGGAGGTTGCGCAGTGTGTAAAGGTCCAGAACTTACCGGCGGACGATGTGAGGCATCAGCTGATCTCACTTTAGTGAGTTAGTGCTCCTTCGCGACGTGTCAGTATTCGTCTGCGGAGAGGAGGAAGTCGCGGCTGGGCGGAAGCCGCCTGCGAGGAGGTGGAGTCTTGCGGTGACGTCGAGGGCGAAAGGCGGAGAAACGCTGAGGGAAGCCAAGCGGGGATCAGGACCTTGCCCAGGAAGTCCCCGTCATCATCCGGAGAGGTGGAGCTGACACCGGCGGAATCCCCGATCGTGAGGTAACGTGATCAAGGGAAAGCGGTCTTCGTGAACCTCACCAGAGCCTGCTCAACTCCGGCGGGAAGCGAGGGACCGGAGCACCGGAGAACCGAAAGCCGAGCCAGCCCCTTCATAAAAGTAAGCCGGGAGCTGGTGGGAAAGTGGGAGGCGGCACAGCGCCAGACCGGGGACCTGTGAGCTGCCGGAGCCCGAAGTTCAGCTTTGAGACTTTCCGGCTTGGGACTCTGACTGCTAGGGAGCGGGGCTTCTAGTTGAAATCGCAGTACAGTGACTGGGGTGCATCTGGAAATGCCTGTTTCTTTCTTTCCCCCCTTTCCTCTTCCTTAAGGGAAAGTGTTGGATTGTAGGACTACACTGGAGACTAAGAAATGGTAATTGGGATATTTCCCAGGTGATAGAAGTGCTCCGTGGAGCCAGAGGTCCCCCACTGTAATTGGAGCAAGTAAAGCCATAAGGATTAAATGAGTAATCTGTATATTTTCCTATGATTGTGCAGGGGGCTGGATCTTCAGCTGAGAACGCTGCTGGGGGTGGAACAGAGTGCAGCTGAAAGCAAGCTAACGTGGTTCCTAGGCTGTTGTGGGTAAAGTAACTGACTGGTTACATGACAATGAGCCTTAATCTAATGTTTTGAGCTAACCAGATGGTATTGTTCATGTCAATAGGGAAATGGTCAGTACTGTGGAAATTGCTGATTAGCCTAAACTGAATGTTATTTTAACGACACGAAATAATTGAGGAATATTGTCAATTGTTGTTACAACTCGTCATGAGCTGAATGTATGTACTTATCAGCTAAAGGAAAAAGGAAAAGAAACAAAGAGAAACTTTTATAAAAGGTACTGGTATTTTTCTACTAAGGTGTGGTGTCTTTATATTTGAGTGGAATTTCATTGAGTTACTGCTGGGTTGTTGGCAACCTTTACAAATGTGCCTCTGTTTAGTGACTGTCTTACCCTAGGCCAGGCTACCTTAGGTGACCTGACAACTTTAGGTCCAACAGAAGGGAAATGGTAAGAGAACTAGAAGCAGCAGGAGAATTTAAATAGAGGGGAGAGTGATGGAACAATGAGAGGTGGATTAAAAGGTGCAAAATCAATGAGAACTGTCAGAGTCATGCCGAGAAATAAATGAACAATTGAGCATGGAGTTGAATGGTGCACATAAGAGGGGCAAAACCAGTAAGAGAAGGGACGAAGCTGGGTGTGAAGGGAGATAGATATAGGAGGGACAGAATGCACATATAAGGGCATGGAGGGGGAGGGGTATTTAAGAGGGGCAGAATTAACATGAAGAGATAAGATGTTTCAGGAGGAAGGAAGGGGCGAGGTGGATGTAAATGGAGTAGAACTAAAAAAGAAATCATGGGTCTGCAGGAGAGATGAAAGGTAAAGGGTAGCATGTGGATAAGAGGTGTGCATATAAGAGAGGCAGAACCAGCAAAAGAACATATGCAGAGTGGGGAGAGAACCAATGGTGGGAGGTGAATGGAAGAGAGCAGAAACTTCAGAAGATGGTAAGAGGCTGGGTTAGGGAGACAGGATAGGAGAGGTGGAAGTTAGAGGGGCAGAGCCAGCAAGAGAACGTTAAAGACTTATGGCCTGATTACGATGTTGGTCAGACTGCCATTGACAGGCTGTAGTTGGTGGTCCAACCGACCAACAGACCTTCGGTCCGACTGCCAGATCACAATCCTGGCAGTCGGACCCTAAATGGTCGCGGGGAAGACCAACATCTCTGACAGGATCAATGATGCTGTCGGGGCAGCGGTCCTGAGTTGCAGCACAAACCGTCGTGCAAAGGAGCACCTTGTGACCACCAGCCTGACCGTTGCATAGTAATGTGGTGGTCAGACCGCTGACTGCTTGTCAGATGGCCTCTCAGCCACCACAATAGTGGTTGATGGTCCGACCAAACGATATCATAATAAGGCCATATATATGAGTAGATCAGAGAGATAGAGGTCAATGTAAGAGGGGTGGGACCACCTAGAAAAGGTGTGAGGATAGGTGGAAAAAACAGGAGTAAAGTGTAGAACAAGAAGGGGAAAGGTGAATGTAAGAGTGGCAGACCAAGATAGAGAAGGTAAGAGGTTGCAATTTTACAAAAAGTACTGGGGAAAGGTGGATATGAAATATCTTCTTAACATATTTAAAAGGCCTAGTGGGTTGTGGCCAGTGCACATATACCAGTGTGCTTAGCAGTCTATCATTGCCACTAACAGTCCAAGACACTAGAACTATACATGCCACATTACTAGTGACACTGTCCCAAATCATGCACTATTCTGGAAACAATTATTGAACATCAAAATAATTAGATCAGTTTTGTAGGGCTGTAGGCCTAGCTTTTCCACCTAGTTCGAATAATTTAATGTATTTCAAATATATCTACCTATTTTAATAAGATAATTAATTATATTTATAGTCAATGTACTGAAATCCACACTATGTAAGTGACTTCTTGCAAAGTGGCTTTAGCAATGAAAGAAAAAATATAGTCACTTTCTGTGAGGTTACATTGGATGCAAATTATAAGGGGCCTTGCATAATCCTATTCTGCCCTGGGCTCCACAGATCCTAGAACCAGCCTTGGTTATGATCATCCAACAACATTTAGGGTCCGATTTAGGCTTTGGCGGTGGGATACTCTGCCATAAACAAGTGCCTTATATTCTATGGCACTTGTGATAGGGTGGACAGGATATTCGTCTGATTTGTGATAGAGTATACTCTCCACCAAAGTCTAAATCAAGTCCTGATTAATGAAGTTTGCCAATCTCACACTAGAGGTATCATTAGGATGGCGGCGGACATTGTCCGCCCGCAATCCTCACGGTAAAAGGGACGACCCGCCATAAGAGCGGGGATCCCGTGGGGGCAATTAGGATGCACCCGCCACAGTGGTGGGCACATCCTGCATTCCTGGCATTGTGGCGGGCGGTGCACTAAGCACCGCCCGCCACAAAGCCAGGAAGGCATGGCGTGCACTTCCATGCACAACATGGCAGGCACCGCGCGGTGCCTGCCATGTTGTGCATGGAACTGCTGGGGGGTACCATAGGTACCCCACATGTGTACCACAACGGGCCCCCACAGTCAATTCCCGCATGCCTTTCCATTGCCGCCACGGAAAGGCATCTTTCCGCACCCATATTAATATGGCTGGCGGTGTCTAACAGACACCACCACCATAGTAAACCCTTTTCCGCCCGGTCAACTCGTTGACCGAGCGGAAAAACTGGACGGTCTTTCCGCCCGCCTTGGTCCCACCGCCATAGTAATTTGGCGGGGGGAAATGGGTGGCAGGTAGGGTCGGATCACGGGCGGATCGCCACGTCATACGGGCGGTGGTGATCCGCCTGTGATCCTAATGAGCCCTAGATATCCATCTTCAGCGAAATGGAGGTACTGTGATGCAGCACCGGTGTGTGCAAGGCACAGGAAGTACCAATGATGCTAAAAATTAAAACATGCACCTGTTTTATATGGGGATTTTGGATTTTTCAGCCCTGCCCCCTCTACTACAATAAGTGACTGAAAATTGGATCATGTGTCTGATATAAACTTTAGGTCTCATTCATGGTATTTGTTTTCATTATTGTGGTAGTCATGTTCATACTTGTTTGGTGTGTAATCTGTTGAGTTTTGAAGACATGATTGCAATCTCTTCCATTCCAAATAAATAAATAAATTATACAAATAACTGTATAGCTTTGTTGAAGGGCACTGGACTGTTACTGAAAAGGGACTCAAAAGTGAGCAGCAGTGAGTTGGGTGGAAAGGCCCTTTTTTATTGGCTAGAAGGCACCAGAAAATTAAACTTGGCTTGCATTCCATGACCTTTGGCTACCTGTATGAGATCACAGAAAGTCACATCAAGATCGTTGACCATGATGGCAGGCCATTTTTAAGCCATTTTTAACAACCGTTGAGACTGTGGCACAAACAACCAGCTCCTAAAGCTAGTACAATCTATAAGCATTCTTTCATTTAAGCAATTTAAAGTCACATTGGGTAACTCACGGGGTTTCCAATGCAGTCTTGCAAGCAACAATGTAGGGAGAGCTACTGCTATCCCTGGCTACTGCTATATGATGCATAATGTTAGCTCATACACAACATAACCGATGGCTAAGTAAGTAGGTATGACCAATAACAACACAGATGTCTGACAAATAGCACCACAACCCTATGGGCAGCAGTACTCAATTGTCAGATTAGTCACGCAGAAGACAGCACTGAACATCCAAGTGGTTTTAGCATACAATGGGTGCTGCTACTGTACTTCTATCCCTAAGATGGCTTCTCCACAGGGCTGTTGGGGGACCATAAAAAAATCTGGATACCTGGATTTACTTCTGATTGGAAGTACTCATTCACAATGCTATCGATGACTGCTCGCTGTAAGTCTGGCTCCTCCACTAATTTCAGGTCCTCCACAGCCAGAATAAAACGCATAGGTGCATCTGTGTCAACCTCAGCCAAATGTTTGAGGAAGGACTTTAGGGACGCGGGGTCGTGCAGTATGTCAAAAATTGTCCTGCTGTAAAGGAGAATCCAAGTTAATGCTCTACAGTATGACAACAATTTATACATATAGAAACAGGACTTTACTAAAAAGTCAGAGTTCATCGTATATCTCAACTTGACATGCCTTTCACCACTATATGCAGCGTTTATAGGGTAAGACAGCTGTGGTTGTAGACGTGTTAAAGCCATGAGGTGTTTGGCTTTGCTCAGTTTGAAATAAGAGGAGATGAAATAGGGGAGAAAGGAGATGGTAGGGGGAGAAGAGAGGAGAGAATATAAGGTACCAAATTTAGGAACTCTGATCCTGTTAATTTGAGTGCCGAAGATAAATGTTTGCAATTCACAAATACAATTAAAAACTGGCTTTTCTATCTTTTTGATCGATTGATGTCGGCATTTTGAAGTTCTTCTCTATATATTAAGCTTCTCTTCTCTGCCAGCAAAATTTCATTCCAGAATATTGTGGTGAGAATACTGCCTGACATAAATATTGTTCCTTAAGTATTGTCTACAAGCATATTAATAATGTAACAAGCAATGGCAATGCCAATAGGTCTGGCTCCAAAGTAATTTGTATGGTAAGGTGAAGCATTACAAGTAAATAGCATGGGAATAGATATGCATTTGTGTGGAAGATAAGAACTGTTGAAAAATATAGTGGATAAGGTTAAAAGGTAGGGTGACAGTTACACTTTCATGCCCTCCTCCCATGTGTGTTGCTGCCTGAGAAAAACACCATCTAGTCATCTTAGGACCTTATTACAAGTTTGGCAGTCCCATTGATCACCATATTAGAGGTGGGGGTCCGTGGTATGACCGCTATGTCACGAGTTGGGTGGATTAGCTTACCGAAGACCTCCACTGAAATGCGGTCTGGGAAAGGCAGCCGCGGTATGGCGGTATAGGGGAGCTGCATCGATGTGCGTATTACGAGTTGCCTGTTCCACGAGTGGACCGCAGCGGTCAACCTCCTGTTTCAAAGTGGCGGTGACAAAATATCTGGGGTGTGTACTCACCCCTTTCTACTTCTTCCAGGCAGATTCTTCACTGGACCCCTTTCTCCTGGTCCCTCCTTGACAGCAGGATCTTCACCCTGAGGACTACGGCCCTGTTTGCGGTGATCTTTAGGTGAGTCAATTTCCGACCATATACCCATTGCCAGTACTGCCCACATATGGGCTGAACTCCGGTAATGGGTATATGGTATTTTTCCACATATATCATGCATATGTGTGCATCCGACACGTATGCAGTCAAAATGCACACACAGGCATCCATATTTTTGTGAAATATACTCACCACTGCTGCAAGATACCACCTCCACACCACCAGCCCCATGGTTAACTCATAATACAATGGTCTTTGGGTCGCCAGCACAGGGGACTACTGACGGGGCGGAAGCAGTCCTACAGAAGTCAGACCGCCAAACTCGTAAGAAGACCCTAAGGCTCCTTAATAGTATTACAGTGTCATGTGTGCCCATGAAAGTTCAAGACCAGGCAGTTGGATAAATAAACAAAATGATCACAGCTGCATGTGGGGCATGCACATTTTTGGTGTGGGAACAAATAACTTCTGCCCAATCAAATCATGTACGTCTGGCTTCCAACATGTGGGTGGAGCCATAGCCCCTCTTTATTGATCCTCACTTAATTGCCTGGCGGCAGCTGCTCTGTCAATCAAGATCATAAAAACTACACCCCAAGAGGTGAATGCTTATAAATTATATTAATCACACAATATTTGGGTCATACAATATATTTTATATGCTGTCTTAACATACAACATCAAAGAGAGACTCATCTATTCAACAGGAATTTCTCCCCTGGGAAAAGATTTGGCATAATCTATAAACTCCCCCAAAAATGTGATTTGCTTAAATAAGTATCTGCAATTTGTGGACATTAAACTTTTCTCACCCTAACCCTACATCACAATTATGTCCATATATAGTGTTGAGAGGCTGGCCCATTGTTTGTGAACTTATTGTTCCTATGCCTAGCAATTCCTGTCCCCACTCACTGTCACCACAATGGATTCCTAGCTATTCATTCATCAATTAGGTGGGCTCACGTTGCTCCTGTGATTTTAAAACATCATTAACTTCCACATCCACCTTCCTTGTCCCATTCCTTACTACTTACAGCTTTGGGCCCCACCTCAATAGGGCCAAACGCAACAAGAACAACCCTCTCCTTTAAAAAAAAAAAAAAGAATCCACCCCCTTTAACTATCAAAGGGGAAATCTCCCACAATTCATCCTGTTTATTTCTGTGTGCACTCTTTACAAACAATACTCTAGAAGTGATACTTAGGCCCAGCTAACTGTAAGTTTAATGGGCAAAGTGCAGGAAAGATCAATAGTGAGACAAGCTCCCACTTGGTCATTTTACTTAGCTGAGTTTCTGACTTGTGATGGTATTATTTTATGGTAGCTATGACTCAGCATGTTTAGTTAGCAGTTTTTGCTACTGTCTGCTGGATACTTGATGTTGGGTAGGCAAGTTTTATTTTCGACTTTACATTGTTTATATTTCTATTTACTTTATGGGCAGAAAGTGATGTATACGGTTTATTTTCAGTCTTCATTTGGTGGATATTTTAGTTGACTTCCACTTCTATGAGGATTTTGATGCCTGATTCTCAGGTATATAAGAGCCCCACTTTTCCTTTTCCACTTGTGCAGGTAAGTAAAATAGGGATACACATTAAGAAGACAAAGCATTGTTCTTCCTCTTGCTCTGGGGGAAGTTGCCAGAGTCAAGAAGGAAACAGCCTTTAAAAATACTTTTTGAAGGAAGACAGACATTTCAGATCAACATATTGTATTGGTGATAAAATCTATATCTGGGACTCCTCACAATTTTCCTGTTCCTCTTCTTCTTCTATGTCTTTATCCTGTTCCTCACCAAATTATGAATAATAATGTCTTTTCCGACATTTGATCCTTTTTAGGCCTCACGACCTGAGTTGCACTGCACAGCAGTGCACGCGCAGGTCGCGAGACCTCTAGTAGGTGAAAAACGAGGTTTTCAAGCTGACCTGGAATCGCAAACGCTCGTGCGTGTGCGTTTCCTTTTCAGCTACCCCATTGGCCATAACGTGCGTCTTTTAATGAAAGACTGGACGCTATTGGCCAAAGGCGGCACATTGCTCCACCCACGGCCTATTGGTGTCTATTTCGCGCTTGGTGCGCATAATAGACACCAATAGGCCGTCACGTGGTTTCTATTATCGTGCCCACACACAGGCGCGATAATAGAAACACATGGCTCGCAGTGGCGCGCTCTCGCGCTTCTTCTTTATTTTTGGATCCATTTCACACGGAAGCAACAAAAGCCCTTTCTTTTCCTTGCGAAACAGAGGGCTGCATATCTCACATTGTGCAAGAAGGCACACGTTCTTGTTTACTTTTCTTAAGGAGTCCAAATTCTTACGGCCTTCTGGCACTAACAGGTTTGAAAGAGACATCAAATGTGCGACTAGTTGGTAATGATACTGGCTATCTGTTTAAAGAAATTTCAGGTTTTGAAATGTGATTTTTTTCTTAGGCTAGATGTACAGATTCCAGGATAGTTTGCATCAAGCGCATGCTTTCGAGAGCTAGCGCATTGTATATTCCAACTATAGGATCACTGCATATTTGAATGATTTCTGTCACATTTCAGTGATAATGCATGTAAGGGTTGTATCAGTCACCTCCTCAAGGGTGTCCCTATAGCCTGTTTAATTTATGGTGAATTTTGCCCACGTATATCTGAAATTGGTCTTGCCTGCTGTTGCCTAGTTTTGTTTATGTGTGTTTACTGAAGGCTAAATTTGGCCACTGCTTTTTCCTGAAAATTCTCCATATGTTGTTGCTGGTCAGTACAAATGTCCCCAGAAGGCATTGGAGAGGCACATGAGGATTCCCGAATGGCACTGAATGGTCAGATCTTCATCAGCATGGTTTCTTTTCAATATCAAGCCAGACTAGATATTGTTCGCCTCATTGACGCTCTGGTCAATGCCTGCATTTGCTTTGTGTATTTCTCTATGGAGGATGAACTGAAGAGTAAAGTGAGCAGTTTCCTCTTTGTACCCCGCTCAATGGCTAAATATGAAATGGTATCCTGCATTTCTGTTTTGTCTCATGTACGTATGGCTGCATGTAAGGACCATATCATGTTTTTGGATCTCCTTCTATGTGCATTACACTGCAAGCGCCCTATATGCATTTCTCTCTCCTGGGTACATGGCTGCGTAATAGCACCCTTCCCTCCTTTCTTGTGTTGTCATATGTGCATCTCTGCATGTGAGCAGTATATTCTGCTCTTTTTTGTGCTTGGTTACCATGAGCACTGTGTATTCCTTTCTGACTCATACGGGCACAGACTGTGTGGAAGCACCTCACCCTCGCTGTCCGTATTTTCTGGTGTGCATATCAGCAACATGAGCACCCCCTGCTACCTGTGTCTGTTATCTTTTCTGTGTGAACTCTCATATGCCCTTCTTTTGCATATGTAGCTGCTTATTATTGTCATTTCCTCTGCGTCCATTATCTTACATCACTGGCTGTATGTAAGACCCTGCCATGCCTCTGATAATTTCTTGCGTAGTTGCCTGGTAGCACTCGGTCCTGCCCCTATCTCAGTACTTCACCCTGCATGCCTGAGAAACAAGCATTTGCAATGCAATAGGTTTCGCATTTACGCGAGTTTGAGCAAAAGTCATTGCAAATGACAATGCCTTTGATTTTTGTTTTCATTTTTTTAACCATAAATAAAAGTCATTGTCATTTACAATGCTAATAGCTTAAACATGCGTAAATGCGAGACCTATTGCGTTGCAAATGCTTGTTCACAGAGGGTCCATCATATATATTATTTAGGAACTACCCACAAGCAGGCTGGGAATTCTAACGGGGCGACCTCCTCCTACTTCAAGTGCCAGGTACAGATCATGTTTCTTTTTGGATAACTTTCAGCTCACTGTTTCCTTCGGCACAATGGCCCATTTTGAATAGAACCTTTCACACAATCTGTGGTCAAGCCAGTGTAGTTAATCTCTGAACCACACGTCGCACCAATTGACTAACTCATGTGATATCTATCATATATTTTCCGACAGATGGTTTCCCTTATAGAGAACATAGACTAATTAAAACAGATCGGGGATCTAATATCCACAATCAAATCTTAACAACTTTCTATTGATATTCTCTCATATGTCCACTCACGACGGATCTGTGATTAGTCACGTTTTATATACTACGTTGCCCCATAGGGGGGGAAATACGACACACGAGATTCAGGTACTTATTTCTCGGAGTGTCTCTAGCTCTTTAGACCTCGAATAATTGGTGAATAATCAACTACTGAAAAGGGTGTGATCACACTAATTTTTCTTTAATTTTTGTTTCTTAGAATTGACTTTATAAGACTAATGACCGCACCAAGAACAATACTAAAACCTTTCAACACTGCAACAGCTTTATCAGCAATAGAGAGCAAGGTACTCACCAAGGTCCCTCTTTTACCCTCACTTTGTGAAAATTTAGAGCTTTGAAGCATGATCTACTATTCTCTAAGAACTATGGCCCTTTTAAATTTGTTTTTCCCCACATGTTTTTATTTATTTTCCAATCACTTTTTGGACTTACATCTCTCCTTGCTGGTCACTTTTTGGGATATCATGGCTTTCCAAGAACCTTTTTTGTATACGTCACCTTCACTTACAGAAATGAATTGATAAACACCTCTTCTTTCTAAATACCACAAGAGAACATCACTGCACGCTTTTTAATCCTCCTTTCACACATTGGCCACACCTGAAATTGAAGCAATAATATCATCTGATGTACATACCAGAAAAATTATGTAATGAGCACTATTTCTCTATTATTCATCTTTGTTTACAGCCTTGAGAAAGTTACGCATATGTAACAAAGCACGTGTCAGCTGTCATCAGCTGTTCATCAACCACCACTACCTGGAAGGCCCTAGGATTAGGACCTCCAGTCTGGCTGTTACTATTGCTCTTGCTTGTAGTGCTCAACCAATTTTCAAACTAGGTATACAATGTGTATATTACATGTACTGTTCCATGACTATTAGACATTTTGGGGTACTATGTTTGAAGTTATCCCCAACTGCTATGATAAAACATTGAACTAAATACCATTAAATTGCACAAGAAAAGTACTCATATTTGATGTTTTCTTTTGCTTGATTTATTTGAAATTTTCTTCTATCTTTGATACAATACATGGATTAAGTAATCATTGTTGTAGGACTTCTAGTACTGGCCATTTAGCTAAATGTAATGACCACACTGTACATAGTTTTAGTCAAATATTAGGGTGCTGAGGTACAACTATTTTCTAAGGGGCAAGACTTAGTTGATCCCAGAAGATATGGCAGGTGGAGGTGAAGATCAATTGAGTGATCAAGGTAGTTTCCTTAGGTTTCACTCCAGAATTTAGGGCTCAGACTCTAGGAAATCATTTTGTAGTAACTTCTTGACCAAGGGACCTCATCAGGAGACAAGTTCTTTCTCTAAGTGTATCATTCCTTATAGAGACGAATGTGATTCTGCCAGTTCCAGACTGGTAGTCTAGGGTTCTATAAGAAAACAAAGCCCCATGAGAGTTTTGTCCGCTAAAAGATTTAAAAAACTTGAACTCTAAAGATGATACATTTCAAAATTACCACTCTGCAAAAGGTCATTCCTTTAATACAATGGAAGGACTTTTTGGCATCAATAGATCTCCAAGATGTCTATCTGGTGTGTCCATTAGCCAGGATAATCAAAGATTTCCAAGGTTCTATTTGGAAGAACCACATTCGCAGTTTCAAGCCCTGACATTTGGGTAAAATGCATCATAAGTGACTCTGACCAAGAATGTTCAGGAGGTGGGGTGGTTCTTTCATCTCGGAATCCAGTGTACCTTGAGGATTGGTTCCAGATGACTTTAGTGGTAGTATTTCTGCCCCACGAGAGGAAAGTCAAGTTGGTTCAAAGGCTGTTGGCTTTATTACAGCTGTAATAAACTTCGGGAAGACAATTCCCACAGGTTCAAGGAGAGATGGTAGGTTTTTTTTCTTGTTAGGTACTCAGATGATATTGGAATTGTTGACAGGGTCAAACTGCAACAGAAAATTGGACTGGGCACCAAAATAAAAGTGCTCTGGTTACTGTGTAGGGTAGCTAAAAAAGTGATCCACATTCTGAAAATCAAAGAACATTTGCACCTATAAATGCATGCTGTATAAGTGTTGCGCAAGGTATGGGAGACAACATGTAACTGTGCTTTCTCCAGCCAATACTTATTTTAATATCATTGAAATCAACAGAAAACAAACGGCCCAGCAAGTCATTAAACAGGCCCACATCAGCCAAAAAGCCAGGCCACATTCTGACCTGTCAGACCAGCCCGACGGGCATTGCCTAATTTTCCTATGAACCAGTCTGACCCTAATTATTAATGTTCTTGCAGGGAATTCTAATTCTATTTTTTTATAGACTGCTTCTCTGTGGTTGAATGGGCCAGGTTGCATCTGGGGATGTTTGAACATTACATTCTTCAATATTGTAAACCAGTCTCAAAGGACTATGAGTCCTTTATCCCTGTCTCAGAGAGTCTGATGCAGCAATTGAATTGTGGCACAATCTAGTCAATTTGGACAAGGGAATTTCCTTTTCAGATCGCTCTCCACTGGTGTTATCTACAGATGCTAGCAAGTAGAAATGCGAGTATTTTTGGGCTCATGGACAGCACAGTGGTCAAGCGCGCAAAATCTACAGTCCTTGAATTGGACTGCCTGGAGATTGGAATGCCTTTCGATTCTTTCTAGGACACCTTCAATGGTCCAGTGTGGTAGTAAGAACAAAGATCACATAGCAATGTTCTGTCTAAACAAGCAGTTTTGCTTGGGTTCCACTTCTGTGAATCAGGTAGTTTGGTGGATTGGATGTTGGGCAGAAAATATTCTTGTCTTTTTCAGGGCAATCCTTAAAGAGCAGTAAACAATAAACTAGCAGATTCTATAAGCAGAGTGTTCTCTTCATCCTAGAATATGAGACTGCCAAATCAAGGGTTTCAGGAAATTTTTCAGAGGAATGGCAAACCAGTAGTGGACATGTTTGCAGATCATGAAAAACACAAAGTAACTGTGGGTAGACCCACAGTTACTTTGTGTTTTTCATGATCTGTAATTAGGGGAGCGTGACTGTGCTTGGTCTGTAAAATTTCCCTAGGACCCTCATTATATCTGTTTGTTCTTATTATTCATGTTTGCAGTTTAACAGAATGCACTCCTGCCTTACCTTTTCTCAAGGTTTCATCATTGCCTATCTCTGGCGGTCGATGCGTTGACATGCCAATGGCTGAGGGACCTATTTTACTCCCCCCCCCATTCTTCTGATTTCTCATCTGTTAGTCAAAATCAGGAGGGGGGAGCACTGGTGATATTGGTCTGCCAATCTTGGACCAGGAGGCATTGGTTTCTGCTACTGAAATGAATGTTGTTGGATCAAGTATGGTTCTTTCCGCTCCATGCTTAACCGATTGCTCCCATACATACTTTAGCTCTTCCTGTTCTTCAACGGTTAAGGCTCCTGGTATGGAAAGTGAAGGAGAGGGGCTTTCAAGATTAGGCATCTTGCTTTGTGTTGATAATTATATACAGGCTTCAAGAGGAAAATCTGCTCACTGGAATAGGATCTCCCTTGGCGTTAATTTTCAAAATGGTGTTCGGAAAATAGTTTTTCTCCTGTTATCTGTTCTATAGAAAACATCATTCTGTTTTAGCTAGAGGGTTTTAAGAAAAGATGGTCATTTCAACCTTTAGGCTACAATTGGTAGCCACTGAGACCTTTCATACTTCTTGGGGTTCTTTTGCAGAGATTCTGATTTGTTTTTTGTTTTGTTCTCAAACTGAAAGTTAGAAATATTTTTCCTGCATGGTATCTAATTCTGTTTTAGAAGCTTTAGAAGTAGTTTTTTTAGCCACCCTCTGGAGTATGTTTCCTATAGGTTTCTGACCCTGAATGTTGCCTTTCTGTTAGCCCCTGCTACAGCTGGACAGATAGTTGATTTAACAGTTTAATGTATTGTTCACCTTAACTTAGAATGTTTGAGGATCGGATCGTGCTAAGTCTAAGGCCACAGTTTGTAGCAAAGTTGAATTATCTGTTTCAAAGAACTCAGAAAATAATTCTCCTAATCCTTCCCTCCAATTCTGATTCAGTCAAGTGCACCCTCTTTAATTTATCTCAGCAGTTAAGGTTTACCTGTCTAAATCAGTAGGTTACAGGAAAAGTGATTCTTTGTTTATTAATTTTAGTCATGGTAGGGTGTGTAGCCTCAGCAGTGAAGATGGCACCTGTCAGTTGATCGACTTCTGACCTCCTCGAATATCCTTCACCATCCGCTGCCCTACCAGGTATCAATGAGCCCCCTTCACCTTCTCCTGTGCTAAAAGGCCTGGGCAGCACAGCATGGGGGTCCTGAAAGCTATGGCTCAGGGTCCGTCTGACAGACTGCTGCCTGTACTAGTGCACCATCCAATGAGGTTCAGATGCTACAGGCCCTTTTGACCTACTGTGGAGCCACAGAGTGGCAACCTGGGCTTGTGCGAGTCGAGGCAACCGGTGGCTGGGCAGAGGCAGGCAGCATTGTGGGCCTGCCTTTGTGCTCACTTGCAGCTCTTGCACTCTGATGCCAGGTTGCAGGGATGGTTGGGGGACAATGGTCCAGAGAAGTGTATTGCACTCTACTAAGATGAAGTTCTGATCTTCCTGGCTGACCTCCGGTCCCAGAGGTCCCGAACTTCGGAGTATATTTGGGGAGGCCTTTGGCTTCAGAGTCAACTATGCAAAATCGCTCTTAGTAATGGTACAGGGCTACACGAGTGTCTATTCTTGGCAAGTGGATTACTGTATGTTACCTGACCTTTCAGTATCTGGATATCCATATTTCTCTGCTTCCTGGGCTGGCAAGGGCCCTTAAATTTGCTCCTTTGGTGCCTAAAATGAAGAAGAACCTGCAGAGATGGGGTTGGTTACCCCTACATGTCCTCGGACGTGTGGCCATCCAAGCCATTTTACATAAATGGAACCTGGGTGAGCAATTTAAACGCATGACCATGGTCCTCTATTCACGCCCGACAGAAAGGGTGATAGTTAACAGCTACCTCTTCCAATCCTTCAACCTTTCATATGATTCTCGACAGAGGAGCCCTCTCTCCCCTCTACTCTTCCTTCTGGTTATTGTCCCACTCATTGTAACCTTCAATAACAACCTAAGATTCCAGGTACCCACTTCGCTTCTGCAGACAAGTAGTTGCCACCTATACAGATGATGTACTATTGTTACTGAGGATTCCCCGCCAGCCATAACAATCATCATTGAAGAAATAAACAAATATTTACAGGTCTTGGGTATTTCTTAAATATAGACAAAACTGAGGTATCCCCCTTTAATACACTCTGCACAGCTGATGTTATTTGCAAATTTAATCTTGAGTGACGACCAACAGCCATCAAATCCCTGGGTGTGTGGTTCTCTGTAGACCTTAAACACTCCACCGCATTTAACAAGCATAAAACATTGAACAAAATTAAGGAACCTCTTTCAACATGGTCACCCAAAAACATCACCTGGTTGGGCTGTGTCGGAACAGTGAAGATGATAATAGCTCTACTGATTATTTTATATTGAGCTTGCTTTCGGTGCTCTGATCCCCTGTCCTCTTCAAGTCGATGGACATAACCATATCCAAATTTATATGGAAAGAGAAAAACCAAGAATCTCCATGAAAGAGAAACGAAACATCTGGAGGTATAAGTTTCCCGGACTTTCTTCGCTACCGAAGAGCTTACCTGATCATGCAGATTTGGTGGTGGTTGAACCCACAGGAGCCTAACCCCCCCATGGCTTAGTATTGCGGCAAACCACACCGCTCCACTCCCCCTTAGTTTCACCCTTACAGTCCACAACATTTTGAAACTCCCTTTTGAATACTCAAGACAAATTATAATGGATACTGTAGTGTCACTTCTCAACCTGAGTGAACGCTTAGAACATCAAACACAGGGCTCGACCCTAGCCTCCCTGTGGTATAAATGCTCCATTCAACTAGATGGGAAAACAATTTATTGGGATACATGGGCTCAAAAAGGTATAAATACCATTCTTAGCTGAGGACCACAAACTAATCCGGTGCCCATTTTGAACTTCGACCTGCCTAATATTGACTTCTATACATTTCTATGACTCAAAACCGTATTAAGCAAACTAAACCCCCCCCCCCCCACACACACACACCAGTCCTTCCTGCTCTGTTAGTAACCCTCAAAAGATGAGGTCATATTGCCTCCCACCTATATAAACATCTTGATACACATAATGGACAAGCTCTGAAACTATTTAACAGGAAATGTGAACTCCATTCCCAAGCAACGGGCACTCACCCTTTTGACAAAAATGACTTGGCTGAAGTTCTGGACCCCCCCCTTTGAGGTCGAAATCTCCCCTGCCCTTGCACAATCAAGATTCTGGTCTATTCACAAAATGTATTGGATACCAACCTGACTACACAAGCTTGAACTGAGGGACTCAGACATATGCTGGCGATGTGGGGAGGGCCTTGGGGACCATCAACACATGTTCTTTACTTGTAAGATGACATCGCCAATATGACCAAAAATTCAAGACCTATTATACCGATTCACCAATGTACTGATAGAAATAGACTTCTTAACAGTGGCCTTAGGATTGCAGGTCAACCTCCTTGTGAAGGCATTTGACTCTTCCACCTCCTTACTTGTAGCTCTCCCCTTCTCCTTAGGCACCAAAACTGTGCCTTCTGACTGGAAATCTTCCACACCTAGTGACTTTGACAAATGAGCTCAGTTAGAGGGACTGGTGCAATTTTAAACTCTACATTCCATGGGCCTTCGAACGCCCAACAACTATGGGATGTCTTTGACAGATATGTACAGTAGAAGAAAACCACCATAAGCTCCCCCATGCACCTACATCCTCATCATATATTCAGTCTAGATCCTGCGATTTGAACTACATTTATTCCCTGCCCACTCCTGCTAGGCATAGCAACACCCTCATGTCCCCTCTGCCTACCCCCTCTCCCATCTCTCTTTCTTTCTCCCATTCTTGTACTGATCACCTGGTGTGCTATATCCTCCATACCAGCCATCTCATTTGTACTTGACTCAGTCTACCATATACTAGATGTAACTATCACCACATCTAGATTGTAATACCAACCACTATGTTCATACTGTTTTTAGAAAGGTCATATTATGAAGATCAGTGTCTTACTTCTTATCCATTAGGCCGCTTGGACTGTACAGCTTATTTGTATTGTTTTTGTATTGTTTTGCTTCCTGTTTTATTTGAAGTCTTGCAAAATAAAATGAATCTGTCTGAGAAAATAGTGATGGAGTTCCCTCGTTTTCTTTATGTCTTTCAAAATGTTCCCCTCCATATCCCTACTAAAAGGTTCATGGTACTTATCACCATCATTTGTCCCTTCCTTTGGGCTGGGTGCCGGCCTTGTATTGCTGTTGATAGTTGCCGCCAGTCACCTTATGATGGGGGTATGCGAATGGCAGAACTCCTCCATTACAACATTGCCTGCAAGGTGATTGTGGCTTAATGGGGGTTGGAACAACCCGACCTACAGGGCCGAGTTGGCCCTGCAGGAACTTGACTGAATCATCGGCGCCCTGAACAACTCTCTAATACTGCGGTCCCTCCAAGACAGTACACGTATGGTTTTCTTGAGATGGAGAGCAGCTCTACACCCTAAGGGCTGGGACAGTAGATTGACATGCATGACTCCTCTTTGCCTGGACACTTGGTTAAGTCACACAGCAGCCCGGTTTGGGTTTGTGAAATGGAATGTGATAGGGGTTTCCCAGCTCAGGAACGTACGGGCCCGGGGCAGCTTTCACCCAATCGAGGCTCCACAAGAGCAATATCAACTCCATAGTTCTCAATTTCATAAAAACCTGCAGCTTCAGCATTCTCTGGTGGCCCACCTCCCATTGGGCACTGTGGTCCCAAACTTTAGCCCGCCAGAGGCTAAGATGCTCACTGGTAGGCTTAACCGTGGTACCATATTGCAGGTCTACTGTTCTCTGGTGATTAACTCCCCTGACGGCTTTGGGAGGCTATGTCAAAGGTGAGAGGGGTGGTTTGGACAACACTGACTGAAGGGCTGTTAGGATGGACTCACAAGAACAGGCCATCTCAAGCGCCTTGGGTTGATCCAACTCAACATCTCCATTTAACCTATCTGATCCCCCCACTGGCTTCAGCGAGTGGGTAGGATTTTGCAAGCCAACTGCTTTCTCTGAGAAGTGACTGATGCTGATTTTATTCATGTGGTTTGTCCTGCCCAGTGTTGGTCCTGTACTGACGGGAGATAGAGCAAGAACTCTCACCAGTCCTTGACCAGCTCATGGATCTTTCCCTAAGAGATGCCCTCCTGGGTCTGCTGGAGGACCTGGGGGGACCGTGACTAGAATGTGTCAATAAGAGAAATATTACTCAGGGGTAGAGTTCCAGGAACCATCCTTCATTGGCTGCGTGGCAGGTGAGAGTGGAGTGGTTATCCCTGCAGGAAAGGCCCATTTTACGTTTAGATGGCGCACATTTAAATGACTTACGGCCATGTGTATTTTGGTGGTGGTCTGTGACAGGGTTAGTTTGACTGTTTTATTGTTTGTGTTTCATGAACAACAATTAATAACAAGCATTTACAATGCAACGGTTTCGCCTTTGGAAAAGTTTGACCCATTGGCATTGTAAATGACAACATTTGTATTTATGTGTTGGTTTTGAAAACAGATAAATAAATGGCATTGTCATTTACATTGCAAATAGCTCTAAATGTTCCAAAGGCGAAACCGTTGCATTGTAAATGCTTGTTCCAGACGCGTGTTCCTCACTGAGGAAACAGTAGCAACATTCATGTCCTCCTGTCTTGCAGCAGGTTACCAACAGTCACAATCCTCAGAGCACAGCCTTCAATCTAAAACACGAACACCGCGAAACTCCACAGTCAGGCATTTCCAAGAAAAGCAGTATCTTCTGGGTTAAAATGAACTCCGGAAAAGCGCTTGCAACAAATCTTTACCTCCTTTGACAGCTGCCCAAGCCGGGGTCCGTAATAAGCGCTACTGTTTTCACGGTCTTAATTCGTCATCCTGTATCGGATTAAAAGGTGACCCAACCTGTCTGGATTGAAGCATCCAGATCAGAGATCACTGCAGCAGAAGCTTTCCACCACAAAGCCACCTAACCCAATAATTCAGCTGCTGAGGGCGATCTGGGCTGAAACAGTGAAGGCAGGCAACTGTAAGGAAGGCACAGTGCTATGGGAGCTGGTTGGAAGAAACTTTACGTTTGCCACTTGTCTGTTTAGATCTTAACGCGCAAGTTTCTGCACTGAAAAAACGATAGTGGGTGTGGGTTTTTTTTTGTGTGTGTTTTCATGACCGCACGCGCAGACGTGGGTTTCGATGGAAACACTTGCCCCATAATCTAATGAAAACCTGGCACTGCCATTAAGTAGGTTTACATTCCCGGCCAGGTCCGGTTGCAGCACTCAACACATTCCTCTTCCACCACGTTCGACTCCACCTAGGAGCACGTTCTGCGCAGACTAACCTTTGCCACATCGCCGACTGCCTGGCGTGCCTTCATGCTTGGCAGAGTCATGCCAAGTCTTCCACCCACAACCCGAGCCCTGCCACCTCGCACGTCTCTCCAGGGACCACAGCGTACTTCGTGTGGTAGAAACCTCTCATGACTAAGAAGTAGGTCACAGGTTATTCGAGAGGGTTGAACTCAGCCAAAACCACCCTTAGCGCAAAGGAAGCATCCCAGGCAGCCACGAGCACAGAATGAATACGCCAGAATTGTCGGAAGCACGTCGCTGCTGCACTCCACCTGTGGGAGCGTGTAAATAGGCATGAGTGATTATGCACACGCTGAACAGGCTAACCCTACGCTAACCAGGTTGTTAACTACCAGTTACAATCTTACAGCAGCCTTCGATGTTAAAAGAAAAAACAAGCATTGGCAAATCTTTTAAGTCTGGCCTTGGTAGGGTTGTGCGGGCGGGGGGAGGGACGGGGGGGAGGGAGCGGGACTAAGGAGAGCTGCGGGCGGGGGGAGGGACGGGGGGCAAGTGGGACTAAGGAGAGCTGTGGAGGGAGGGGGGGAGCGGGATTGGAACAGAGTAACAGGTCGTTTCGCGATTCGGGGGCGTGTTTGCGTGCTCTCCCCTTCCCATTGGCTGGAAGGTAAAATTCCAGCCAATGGGAAGAGGAGAGGGCGTGACTTAAAAAAAGACATGGAAACGCCCCCGAATCGCGTCAAGGCGGGCCCTGAACTCAGTGACGCTCCTCTCCTCCAATGGCTGGCCAGCATTTACGAGGCCAGCCAATGGAGAAGAGGGGCGTGTTCAGGCCCCATACTACTAACAAAAGATTTCGGCTCCGCCCACCCACTGCTTACGCAGTGGGACGGTAGCCGAAACCTAAAAATTGGTTATCAAAAATAATTTTGGTCATGCTGATAAGGATGGTACGTCTTTCCTGTCTATTTTGACCAATTAGATTAAGGAAACAATTGCAATTTCTTATATGGATTCTGGTCATAAGTTTCCAGCATCTGTTCAGGCTCGCTGGAATATAGGCATTGCTAACTCATGGGCTGAATGGGACGGTGTTTCTGATGCAGACATTGAAAAGTTCTAATTTGGGCGAGTCGGTGAGTCGGTCCTTTGTCAATTATCGTAGACTGACTTTCGCTGAGGGGTCTGAATTGCAGTTTGGTGCTAAGGTCTTTGAAAGTGTAAAACATGTTCAGGAAACCATTTTAAGCCCTTTTCTTTTCTTATATGATCATTTCATTTCCTTTGAATAAATGGCTGTGGAGCTTGATAGTGGTCATGTAAGTCTTTCTTTATATGGACTAATGTTTTCCTTCTCATGCAAGTAGTGAGGAATGGGGATGAAGGTAATGCCTAGAATACTGACGGGTATTCTTCATTACTCTAGTTCCTCATCCCATTGCTCATGTTCTCACTCTCCCAACCAGGTTTGATATGTGGTGTTGTGTTTGCTATCCCAGGGCAAATTGTGGGAGATTTCTTCTTTCATAGTTAAAGGGAGAGGATGGTTAAAAAAGGGAGAGGATGCTACTTGTTATGTGTGTCTATTGAGATAGGGCATCAAATTGCATGCAGTGAGTAATGGGATGAGGATGAGTAATGTGAAATTGGAGTAATGGAAATTACCAGTAAATAAGAGTGTGAACCATTTGTATCATTTGTATTGTGTCCATGTCGTGTGCAAAAGTTGAAAATGTCAGCTGAAGATTTCATTTTTTTACTCAAAACTTTGAAGTTCAGTGAAAAACAACCTCAACTCCTCATGGTAATTTCCTGCTCCAGGATGTCATGGGAGGAACATTCTAGATTATTTTATTCTATTCTATCTATTCTATTCCATTTTATTCTATTTGTGGTTTTAAAAATTGGTTTTGGCCCCCAGGGGCCTAGGGAACACAGATGGGCAGACAATCTACGGTGAGCTTAAGAAGCTCCCAATGTGGTGGCTGAAAAATTGAAGAAAGAAGTGGATGAAGGGAGTATTGTGGGTCCGTTCTTTGATTGCTCTTTGCCAGACTTGATGGTGTCACCACTGGGGGTAGTGCCTATGAAAGGGGTGGGGGAATTCCGAATGCATCAACATTTGTCATGGCCAGAGGGTGCGACAGAGGACACTAGGGTGGTATGCACATCTGTGGATGGTCCAATTCGGCTAATGAAGTGTTGTGGGAGAGGGGCTGAGCTGAGCTGGCGATGTGCAACATTAAATCTGGGTATTGCACATCCACCTTTTCGTTGTGGGGAATGCTATTTGGTTGGGCTATTCATGTGGACAGAGTGTTGCCTATGGGCTGTGCCATTTCATGTGCACTATTTGAGACGTTCAGCACCTTTTTGCAGTGGTTGTTTACCAGGTGGAGTGGGCATTGGGAGGTGTCATAATACTTGTTTGACTCTTTGTTTGTTAGCAGCAGGGGCTCCAGAGATTGTTGCAGGGCACTAATACATTTTCAGCAGTTGGCTTTGGATATGGGAATGCCATCGGCCTCCAAGAAGATAGAGGGCCCCAGCATGGTATTGACATGTTTGGGGATTGACCTCGACGTGGAGGTGTTGGTGGCCAGGTTACCGCAAGTGAAGATTCAAGATATTCAGTTTTTGGTTGAAGTGATTGGCAAGAGAAAGACTGAGCTGAGGAAGGTGCAATAGCTGTTGGGGTTTCTAGATTTTGCTTGCAGAGTGGTGAGGGGTGGGAGAACATTTTGTAGGTGGTTGGGCTTTGCGATGTCAGTAGCAGTTTTGCCACATCACAGGTGGATCTCTCTGGCAGTTAGAGCAGATCTTTGCAGCTGGAAGACGTTTTGGGATAATTTCAATGGTGTGTCCATGTTGTTTAAGGAGAAGGACACAGTGTGGCAGGTTCAGATTTTCTCAGTTGCTGCAGTGGCTCATGTCTTTGATTTGCTCTGGAGAGGAGGAGGTGTGCAGAAAGGCGGCCAGTACACTGGCTGCAGCAAGGTCGAAGCATAGCATTTCTGGAATTGTTCTCTTTGTTGGTGGCATTGACTGTGTGGGGGAGAGAACTGGAGAGTATATTGGTGATGTTTAATGTTGACAGTGTGACAGTGGTGATCTTGGTCAACAGAGGGTGAGGGATTTGAGGGTGTTGCGGCTGTTGTGGCAGTTCATGCTGGGCTGTTTATGTTTGAACATTGCTCTCAGGGTGAGACATATGCCAGGTGTTAACAATGAAATTGCAGATTCCTTATCTCATTTGCAGTGGCATTGATTTCACAGCCTGGCACCAGGAGCTGAGTATGAGAAGGTGCAAGTTACATACAGACATTTGGGTGTGGGGGGAGTGAGAGTGATTAGTCGGGTTGATCGATCTTTAGCTGAGTCTACCAGGAGGAGGTACTAGCTGGGTTGGACTGACTTTGAGGAGTCTGAGGGAGGTCCTCAGATTTTGATGATACATGACTACAGTTACATTGAAAGAAGAGTGTTGAAGTTTGTTATGGCATTATTTGACAGAGGTTTATCATCTGCGACTAGTGCAGGCACGTTGGCGGGTATTGCATTTTATCTCAAGTTATATTGAGGGTTTGATCAGACCAGGGATGCAATCTTGGGGAGGATTTGGAAAGACTGAGGCAGGGGGCAGGTGGGGTGGGGGCGCTTGCTTTACGATAATCGATTACATTTGAGTTGTTACAGGGGCTCCTGGCAACTTTACCTGATTGTTTTTATGATGTTTTTTAGGTTACACTCTTTAGCTCATGCATGACTTGGATGTTTTTTTGGGCTCTCAGAGTGTCTGAATTATTGAAGTGGTCTATGAGATACATAGGGGTGCGGCATGGGGAGGTACTTTTGGAACGTGGCAGAGTGAGAATTTGGCTGAGGCAGTTCAAGACCAATCAAGTGGATTTGGCTGGCGGAAGGGAGCCTTGCATGCCTGGTGAATGAGTGGCAGACGTTTCAGGCTTCGCCAGGGCGAAGGCACAAGGCTATATTCTGCCATGAGAGGGGTGGCTGATTTTCCACTTTTTGCAGTGTTGCGCATGGCACTCAAGAAGTTGGGAAAGGACGCAGCTAGTTTTGGGACGCACTCATTCAGGATAGAAGCGGTAACTGCAGCAGCACGCCCGAGGGTAGGATTGGAGTCAGATCCAGGGGATAGGCAGGTGGAGGTTTCAGTGTTGTGAGCATTATGTGTGAAAAGGAGGGATTGATGACACTAGGACAGGGTGGGGAGTGTGATCTCACTAATTCCTTCTTTTTTGTCTCAGGGTATGTGAGCCGTCCTGGGCCAACCAAGATGTTGACATGGATAGTTGGACACTACTTTGTACACTGGGTAACAAAGTATGCGGACCAGCAGCTATATCAGTGGTGCCGTCAAAACTAGCCAGGGGCGCCGTGCACCAAGTACACAGTTTGGGAGCCACTGGTGCAGTGAAAGCATTGCATCTCCGAGGACCGTTTTCGCGCAGTCCTCTTCCTAGTTATATGACCACGAGCGTGTTAAATTAGCTTGCAGTCATTCAGAAATTAAGATTTTCATGTGTTGGAGGCACGCCGAGCTCACTACAATACAGGGTGAGTGTTATGAGGCACAGAGGCCTCTTACAGTTCTTGTCCTTTCCCTGCTGGTTTTCTGCAAAACATCGGTGCCTGTTGCACTAGGCAACCCGAGGCTGAAGTATTTTGTGGTGTGGTGCTGGATGTTGTTCTTTTGTAGGCTGCTGGGCCCATGCCCTTCTAAGTCCCCACGAGATTGTTGATAAAAAAGTAAACTTTACAGCTCCTGCCCTCCGGTCATGTGTGTTTCAGGAAACCAGAGGCAGAGTATTGTTAGTCACTTGATACCTGCCCTTGAGAGTTAGAGTGCCCAGCTGTTTGAGCGGCATCATGACCAGTGATGTTAACATGTCCTGTCCCAAGACGTCGGACAGGCTCCCTCCCAGAAAAAGCAACCTGGCTGCACAACAGAACATGGAAGGCACCCCAGTCTAGTGTGGTGATACAGTCAGTCTGCAACAATTAACAAGGCACAGTGTCAAAGGCAAAAGATACTGATAGCTAGAGCATGAGGATGGATAAGCGCTGGGCAAGTGGATGGATGCACAGTTTATGCTGGGGAGATGCATACTTAACTTAAGGTCCTGCAGAGGAAGACATCTGTCATGGAGAAAGACACTTAGGTGCCCATTAGGATGGCGGGCAGATTGCCCCCGCCAGGCTGGCAGTAGCCACTGCCAGCCTGGCGGGGGCAATCCGCCCGCCATCCGCACTGAAATGACCCCCCACCACATTAGGATGGCTGGGGGGTCTGCGGCGGATGGAAAGACTGTCCGCAGCTTTTCCGCCCCGGTCGCCTTGCGGCCGGGGCGGAAAAGGTTTAATATGGGGGCAGTGTCTGTTAGACATCGTCAGCCATATTATGATGGGCCAAAACCGATGCCTTTCCGTGGCGGCATCATGCGATCTTCACTTCGGGGGCCCCCTGCGGGCCCCCGGAGTGAAGGAGAGGTGGGGCTGCACACGGGGGGTGGGTACCTGTGGTACCCCCCTGCATTTGCATTAACAAAGTGGCAGGCACCGCGCGTTGCCTGCTGCTTTGTTAATGCAAATGCATTTGTGCATTTTTAGCATTGTGGCGGGCGGTGCTGAGAGCACTGTCCGCCACAATGCTAAAAATGCAGGATATGCCTGCCACAGTGGCGGGCGCATCCTAATGCCCCCTACGGGACCCCCACCCTTATGGCGGGCGGTCCCAATGACTGATAGGATGGCGGGCGGAATAAGTCCGCCAGTCATCCTAATAGGCCCCATAGTATCAAAGCATGCAATAATAAGTTCAAGTTCAAGAATTTGTATAGCGCACTACTCACCCAGAGGGTCTCAAGGCGCTTGGGGAGGGAGTTCAATATTTATTAAATAGCCAGGTTTTAAGTTCTTTTCTGAAGGAGATGTGGTTCTGTGTAAGGCGGAGGTGAGTGGGGAGTGAGTTCCAGGTCTTGGCCGCCAAGTAGGAGAAGGATCTACCTCCCATGGTGGATCTTTGAATACGCCGGACTGCAGCGAGGCCTTGATTGGAGGATCTTAGTTGGCGGGTGGGTGTGTGGAAGGATAGTCGAGTGTTGAGGCATTTGGGTCCTAGTTTGTAGAGGGCCTTGTGTGCGTGGGTGCGGAGACGGAATGTTATTCTCTTGTTGACGGGAAGCCAGTGGAGGTCTTTCAGGTGGCCGGTAATGTGATCTTGGCGAGGGATGTCCAAAATGAGTCTCGCCGATGCGTTTTGGATGAGTTAGAGTTTTTTCTGTAATTTGGCTGTAATTCCGGAGTAGAGGGTGTTTCCGTAGTCTAGTTGACTCGTAACCAGTGCGTGGGTGACAGTCTTTCTTGTCTCGGTGGGGATCCAATGGAAGATTTTTTTGAGCATACGAAGTACGTTGAAGCAGGAGGATGAGACGGCGTTGACTTGCCTGGTCATCGAGAGGGAGGAGTCTAGGATGAAGCCTAGGTTACGTGCGTGGTCTGTGGGTATGGGTGCGGAGCCCAGATCCGAAGGCCACCATGAGTCGTCCCAGGCAGAGGGGGATGATCCTAGGATGAGCACTTCCGTTTTGTCTGAGTTGAGTTTTAGGCGGATGTTTTTCATCCATATGGCTACTTCTTTCATGCCTTTGTGAAGATTGGTTTTGGCGGTGTTGGGGTCTTTGGTGAGGGAAAGGATCAGCTGGGTGTCGTCAGCGTAGGAGATGATGTTGAGGTTGTGTTGGCGCGCGATGGAAGCGAGTGGACTCATGTAAACGTTGAAGAGGGTGGGACTAAGTGATGAACCTTGTGGTACACCGCAGATGACTTCGGTGGCCTCTGATTTGAATGGGGGGAGGCGGACTCTCTGGGTTCTTCCGGCGAGGAACGAGATGATCCAGTCCAAGGCTTTACCTTTTATGCCGATGTTGCTGAGGCGTTGTATGAGGGTGCTGTGACAGACAGTGTCGAAGGCGGCGGAGAGGTCAAGTAGAATGAGGGCCACTGTTTCTCCGTTGTCCAGTAGTGTTCGGATGTCATCTTTTGCTGCGATGAGGGTGGTTTTGGTGCTGTGTTTGGCTCGAAAGCCGGATTGTGAGGGATCGAGGGAGTTGTTGGATTCGAGGAAGGCGGCGAGTTGGCTATTGATGGCTTTCTCAATGACTTTGGCCGGGAATGGGAGGAGGGATAAGGGGCGGTAGTTTTCAAGTTCAGAGGGGTGTGCTGTGGGTTTCTTCAGGAGGGCGCTGACTTCGGCATGTTTCCAATTTTCTGGGAAGGTAGCAGAGTTGAAGGAGCAGTTGATGACATCACGGAGATGGGGTGCGATGATGGAGTCTGCTTTGTTGTAGATGTGGTGGGGACATGGGTCGGTTGGCGAGCCAGAGTGGATGGAATTCATTAGGCGGATGGTGTCTTCAGTGGTGATTGGGTTCCAGGCGCTGAGGTTGTTAGAGGGCGGTTCAGGTTCTGAGGGGGGTGGAGAGGATTGTTCGAACTGTTTTCGAAGCTGTTATGTATGTCAGCAATTTTGTTGTAGAAGAAGGAGGATAACGAGTCGCAGAGGTCTTGGGAGGGAGTGATGTCGTTTGAGGCTGCGGTGGGGTTGGTGAATTCTTTGACGATGTTGAATAGTTCCATGCTGTTATGGGCGTTGTTGTCGAGTCGATTCTTAAATGCTGATTTCTTGGTGGATCGAATCAGCTGGTGGTGTTTGTGGGTGGCTGATTTGAAGGTGGTCATGTTGTCGGTGGTTGGGTTTTTTCTCCATGTTTTCTCGAGAGTACGGCATAGCTTCTTGGATTTCTTAAGATCATCGTTGAACCAGGGGGCCTTTTTGTTGTCTTGTTTGGTGTGATGGTTTTTCAAGGGTGCTAATTCATCAGCGCTGTGAGTGATCCATTGTTTGAATTTGATGGCAGCTTGGTTTTGGTCCGATGAGAGGGCGGGTGGGTTCTGGTTGGGTGATGTGAGGAGTTGGTCGGTGGTGATTTTGTTCCATTTTCTCCGGGGGATAGGTTGTGGGGGGTTGTGGGTCGAGGTGGTTTTGTAGCTAAAGTGAAAACAACAGTGGTCAGTCCAATGGAGAGCTGTGGTGTGATCGAAGGAGATGTGTTTGCTGGAGGTGAAGATTGGGTTGAGTGTATGTCCAGCTACATGGGTGGGGGTGTCAGCAAGTTGTTTGAGGCCAAGATTGGCCAGGTTGTCCAGAAGGGTGGTGGTGTTGCTGTCGTTTTTCTTTTCCAGGTGGAAGTTGAGATCTCCTAGTAGAATGTAGTTCTCGGAGGCGAGGGCATGTGGACTGATGAAGTCAGTGATGTCTTCGCTGAATTGTTTACGGGTTCCTGGAGGCCTGTAGATGAGGGTGCCTCTGAGTGTGGTCCTAGGGTCAGTGTGGATCTGGAAGTGGAGGTGTTCGGCGGTTGTAAGGTTATCGTCGGAGCTGGTCGTGATTTTGATGGTGTTCTTATGGACGATGGCGATGCCTCCTCCTGTTTGGACGGTGCGGTCTTTCCGGATGATCTTGTAATTGTCCGGGATGGCAATGGCGATGTCGGGTGTTGATGATGCGCTCATCCATGTTTCAGTAAGGAAGGCGACGTCCGGTGATGTAGTGTCGAGTAGATCCCAGAGTTCAGTGGCGTGTCTGTGGACCGAGCCGGTGTTCAGCAGGATGCACTTCAGGTGGTTAGAGTCGGAGCTGTGTTTGGGGATAGTGGATGTGGTATGGGTCTTATCGCTGGTAAATTTGCAGGAGCGGCAGGCGAAGGGACCGTGGGTACGTCCCGGGGCAGCTTAGTAGCATTGTGGTGTGTGTCCGGGGTTAAGGGCGAGGAGAGTTGCGGCATCATACGTGAAGCGAGTGGGCTGGGTAAGGCGGGGACCAGGGGGTCTGGTGCTGGGCGCAGTCCAGGCGCGGACGGGCGTAGACGGGCTTACCTTTGGCGCACCTTTGGCGCGCATGGGGCGCGACCACTGCGCGTGAACGCTGCGCGCAGAAGCATCTGTCATATGCGGATAGAAGAGGGGGGGGCGAGGGATGGTCAGCTGGGATGCGGGAGCTGGGCGGGGATCTGGGCAGGGAAGGCACAGAAAGCAAACAGCAACAACAGCAAGCTCAAAATGGCCTCAGCCAAAATCGAAACCGGATTGGGGCACAGAGATCGATAACGCGATTCTGATGTCAGTGGCACAGGTGAGATCAGGCAGCAATTAGTTAGGCAGGCAGCGCATCAATTTTAAAATATTAATTACAGCGTAGTTAGGCAAACGGAGCGCTACGGTAAAATAATGCTCAACAAAGTCCCAGCCTCTCAGGCAGTTTAAACGTTAATTGGTAATTGCGATATCTCGAGGCAGGCAATGGCAGGCAAAAGAGCGAGGCGAGGAGGCAGAAGCACTTCAGGTGGCAGGCAGAGCGGGGAGCAGCGTCTGGAGCGACCGTGTCTGTGGAGAACAGGACGGTCACAGCGCTGCAGCGGGGGAGCAGGGCATATGATGTCAGTGGGAGGGTTGGTCCGCTGGGAGGCGGGAGCTGGGCGGGGATCTGGGCAGGGAAGGCACAGAAAGCAAACAACAACAACAGCAAGCTCAAAATGGCCTCAGCCAAAACCGAAACCGGATTGGGGCACAGAGATCGATAACGCGATCCTGATGTCAGTGGCACCGGTAAGATCAGGCAGCAATTAGTTAGGCAGGCAGCGCATCAATTTTAAAATATTAATTACAGCGTAGTTAGGCAAACGGAGCGCTACGGTAAAATAATGCTCAACAAAGTCCCAGCCTCTCAGGCAGTTTAAACGTTAATGGGTACTTGCGATATCTTGAGGCAGGCAATGGCAGGCAAAAGAGCGAGGCGAGGAGGCAGAAGCACTTCAGGTGGCAGGCAGAGCGGGGAGCAGTGTCTGGAGCGACCGTGTCTTTCAGAAATTACTTTAAATTGGTGTTAATCAACATATACGCCTCCAGAAAAACACCACCTCCAAGCTTTAAAGCTTGTACAGCATGTCCATTTAAAATTCACTTTTTAATCTGACGACCAGCACGTCTGACGAGCAGTAGGTGTCCACATTACACAATAGAATTGGTTTGATGGTCGCAGTGTGCTGTGCTAAAGGGCATACTCATCTGACAAGTGTCTTGCAGGTCTAGAAAGTGCTGTGGACAAGCCTGTCCTGCCACACAACCAAATAAATCACAGTTACTTTAAAATGTACTTGCATTCCCTACAGTCTACTACAGAGCATACGTTCACTGCTGCATGCCCACGTTGGAACACTGAACTTGTCCACAAAATCACTACCAGTCTGATACAAAACTAATAGAGAAATCTGGGGTGACTGCATGATTCATTCTTGGACAAGTACATACGGCCGGTTCCGAGCCAGCAAACTGCCATACACAATGCCACTATTCGTAGGATAGGGATATATATATATTGAAGCCAGGCAAGCGAATAAATATTTGAAGCACCGCAAACCTTTGGTCCGTGCATCTGTGTTCCTGGGGGAAGCTGTGGCAAGCTGCAGCGCTCCGGAAAAACTTTGGTTTTAAATATATATATATATATATATATATATATATATATATATATATATATATATATATATATATATATATATATATATATATATATATATATATATATATATATTCACTGAAAAAAACATAGGTTTCACACCAGTTATAGTTAGGTGGAAATTTTACTCGCATAAAACCATTGAAATTCCCACGTCATCTCAAATGACATCACTGATGACAACATCCTTGTGACAAAGTGGCAGACTTCCTATCAGCATAAAATAACCTTTGACACACACATTCAAAAAATAGAAACTAACATTTTCTTAAAAAAGGAGAAACCAATACCAATTACAACAACTTTTTAGGTAATTCCAACATCTACATACACATCCACTCATTCACCAACAGTTCTATATAGTCACTCATGCATGTACTTACTCATCATATGTACTCATACACCTATACATCCTGTTACACACTAATACTCATCCATATAGTTACTCACACACAAATTCACACATGCAAATAAACTATCAAAAAACCATTTACTTGATTATACTGCTATATACACACCACTACACATACTTCTTACGAAACGGAAACATATTTACTCTCTTAAACAATCAATTATAAAAACACATACTCACTAACCCACCCATACACACAATCATCCACCCATACAGTCTTGCACACATGCTGTCTTCAAAATACATACAAATAGTGAGTCACTCATTCATGCATCTGTGCTCTAAGTAATATCCCCCACCGAACCATACAGACACTGATACTGATACTCAAAAAAACAACTAATAACCCATATACACACTCATGTAGCTACTCACCAACCCATGCAGCCACTTATACACAAAGTGAGACACAGATACAGATACAGATATTTAAATATTTAAACATCACTCGTTAATATATGTATTCACTAAGATACATTTAATAAATCAGTTAACCAATCAATTTTACACAAAAAAAACATCCATTTAGACATTTATTTACCCATTTATTCTTCCATCAACCTTTAGATATACATATATAAAAAATATTTATTTTTCAGAAAGATACACATTCACTGGATGATGCCATCAGTGATGTCATTTGAGATGTCATCAGTGATGTCATGAGTGATGTCACTGACCATGTCATGAGTGATATAATATGTGACGTCATCAGCAGTGCATTGCACACGCAAGTTATAGTGAGTCCAACTAACTATAACATGGGAATTTCAATAGTTTTATGCGAGTAAAATTTCCACCTAACTATAACTGGTGTGAAACCTTTGTTTTTTTCAGTGAATTTAATAGGTTTTTTAAATGCTAATTCCTAACTATAACTGGTGTGAAACATATGGTTTTTTCAGTGAATATATATATATATATATATATATATATATATATATATATATATATATATATATATATATATATATATATATATATATATATATATATATATATATATATATATATATATATATATATATATATATATAGCCTTATAATACTCAATCAAACTGAGAACTGATTGAGGGTTTCGTTTTGCACTTTATGTAAATACATGTAATTTTGTGTGACATTTGGCATATACCGTGCCCGCCCATGAGTTAATCTAAGTCGGATTACATAAATGTATTTATACAGGTATCAAATGCTCAGGGTAATTACGTAATGACATGTGGTTCCCCGCCCTCACAAATGCAATTGCAACAACTGTTTCCATCGCAGTTGATTACTTCCACTGCTTACAAAGTGACCAATCAAATGTGTTCATCAATTGTGCATGAGCCCTTTAAATTTCTTGCAACTCTCTCAGCGCGCCATGTGACCAAGGCCTCTGTGTAGGCCGAAACGTTATGCTGCCGTGGTGTGCTGAAGAATAAAAGAAACTCACCTGCACTCTGGGTCTTCCGTGGTTTTTTCCTGTTTGATGGTCGGATATTTGAGCCTGTCGCAGAAAAACTTCAAGTGCGGAAATATATATATATATATATATATATATATATATATATATATATATATATATATATATATATGCAATTTCTATGGCAAAATGAAACCCCTCATTTTGTTCCTTTTCAAATTAAATGTATTAAGGGGGTCATTAGGATCGCGGACGGAAGGAGGGAACCTCCGCATGGCATGCAGAGTTCCCTCCTGTGAAATTAGGATGTGACCGCAAGGGTTGCGGTCACATCCTCTATTTTTAACATTGCGGCGGGTGGAGCTTCAAGCTGCACCCGCCGCAATGTTAAAAATGCACGCATTGCATTTGCATGCAGTAAGAGGCAGGCACCGCGCGGTGCCTGCCGCTTTCTGCATGCAAATGCAGGGGGGTACCATAGGTACCCCCCATGTGCACCCCCCAACCCCCCTTCACCTAGGGGGGCTGCAACGGGCCCCCGCAGTGAAGTTCCGTATGCTTTTCCACAGCGGAAAACCCGCCGCGGAAAAGCATAATTTACAGGCCATCCTAATATGGTGGACGGTGTCTGGAAGACACCGTCCCCATATTAGAGCTTTTCCGCTGCGGTTGTAAGCCGACCGCGGCGGAAAAGCTGCGGACGGAAACCAGGACCCACCAGCCATCCTAAGGTGGCGGTGGGTCTTTGGTCAGTCCGCTGCGGTTTTTCCACATCCTCTGGGCCGGCGGTGCCTTCCGCCGGCCCCGAGGATGCGGAAAAACGGCAATCATAATGACCCCCTAAGTGTTACCACTTTATTCCAATCAAGATGACTTCAGGTGTGCCATACTTTTGTCATAAGTAAGACTGTTATCGTTCTAGTTGTTCTTTAGAACACTCTGGGACATTCTGTCATTGGGCTATATTTGGGCTACATCTGGCTGATATTTGGGCTACATTTGGGCTCTTTTGTCTCTGGTGGCCATCTTGGGAGACTGCATATCAGAATTGTTTTAATGAAATATAAGAGGATTTGAGAAGTCACTCAAAATGTGCCCTCATTTTTGTTTCTTCAGCACTAATCATAATTTCTATGGCAAAATGAACCCCCTCATTTGGTTCCTTTGCAAATTAAATGTTTTAAGTGTTAACACTTTATTCCAATCAAGATGACTTCAGGTGTGCTATACTTTTGTCATAAGTAAGACTGTTAGCGCTCTAGTTGTTCTTTAGAACACTCTGGGACATTCTGTCATTTGGCTATAGTTGAGCTACATCTGGCTGATATTTGGGCTACATTTGTTTTTTTTGTCTCTGGTGGCCATCTTTGGGCTACATTGGGCTACATTGGGCTACATTTGGGCTCTAACATATATATAGCCCAATGTAGCCCACAATATATTTTTTCAAAGTTAATTTTCGTAAAAACCACTGGAGCATATATCTTGAGACATAGCAAAGGCACATCGGGCTACCAGTCCCTACAATTTTGCCAAGTTTGGTGGAAATCCATTCAGCCGTTCGGGCTAAAAGTGAGGTCGACCGCCCTATGGAAATTAACATGGGGAAAACACGTTTTGGGACCCCCATTTCATCTCGGCCCCCTACTTGACGAATCCCCCCCCCCAAACTTTCAGGGAAGGACCTGAATTTTCAGGCAGATTCCTCAACCGGCGCCAATGTTATTCCCAATAGAATGTTGAGATTTTGCATTGAAAAAAATCCTAACTATAACTACCTACTGGCGACTGCCAGTAGGTAATATATATATATATATATATATATATATATATATATATATATATATATATATATATATATATATATATATATATATATATATATATATATATATATATATATATATAATTTCAAAACTCTTAACACGTGTATTTTTCCATGCACAATTCTTTGAATATGTTCCATATTCTAACCAGTTTAAGTGACAGAGACACAGAAATATAACAGCAGGCAAGGTTTTAAAACCTTACAAATGTGATGCCAGAAAAGGAGCGCTATAATCAAGACTGTGCAGGTTTTGTGAGTCGCCTCTGTAAACTCACTGGTGGTACCTGGTAACATTCTAAAGTTGGCAGGGTTTCTGAATCCGCAGCAAATGTGTACAGTGAGTGATTAACTTTCCTCCATGGCTGAGCGTGTCGGTTACAACGTTAGGAACACATGTTTCTTAATCCAATGCTCATGATAGTGTCAGGCAAGGTGTCACACACGAGAAATGTGAATGGGTGCCCTAAAAATATGGACATTTCACTCATATGGACACTGGAAACTTGGCTGTTAAGCCATTAACATCCCATTCTGCTGAGGTGAGCTGGATAATCCCATTACACTAAACAACTTGCCTAAGGAGTGTGCTCTCCGTTTTTCATTTCTTGTTTCTAAACCTCCCATTGCACTTTATGTACTAATCCCCATATTGTCCCCGTGAATATTTGGGGTGTGTGGTAGTGTCTTTTCTTTAGCATATATGCATCATGGCACATTCAGAAGACTCACACTTGGAGGAAGTTGAACCATAGCGTTTACCCTCTCCATGGTCTTCTAGGATTTCTAAAACACTAGAATGCATCGTATAAACACTGAACCTTGATGGGTGCGGACAAGGGGGTCAGTATCCTCTGTGCAAGGGGAATTCTTTGACTCATACTTACGGTTACAGCTAAATTAACTTGTGATGGTCTGTTCTAGTCATATGATTATAATACGCTCATTGGCTTCATCCCAAATATTTTTAGGGAGAAAAATGTAATTACTTCTGAGGCTGGGCTTAAATCTCCCACCTGCAAAAAAACGTAACATTGTGGGGAGCCGCGGCCGATGTCCAATAGGTCAAGGGAGCCACAGGTTGAAAAAGTTTGGGAACCACTGAGCTACATGGACGAAATTTGGGATTGCCCAGCTGTAGACACATGGTGCTGTGGTGATGAAAAGGAGGAATGTGTTGGGTCAATTTGTTGCTATTGTTGGCAATACAGGTATCACAAAGAGGTTACCTGGACATGCTCCTGGTGCACTTGGGAGAAAACGATCTTGTTCAGTTGTCAGGTTTGCCCTTGCTGCAGGACATGCAGTTTGGACTGAATTTGTGCCTCACAGACAGTGGAGGGGGTTCTTGGAAATATGCTGAAATTGACAAGATTCGAAGGAAGCTCAACAGAACAATTAGGGTGTTTTTGTATGAGCAGAGACATCAAAGTGGTTGCACACATGGAGCATAAAAGAGGAGGAACAGTCTCTCTTTAGACATGATGGGGTTCATCTTTCGCAGCTGGGCAATGCACACTACATGATGGAGATGAGGGATTTTGTGAGTAAGTTGTGGAACAAACAGATTTTGTGAAGGAGGACATACCAGTGATGATTGTCATGATGGGCAGTGGCAAAGGGGGGGGCATTAAATGCCCTACAGAATTTTCCTGTATGGCAGTACTTGGAGGAGGGTGAGTCATGTGCAGGTGTATCCACCCCTCAGAAGGGAGCACAGGTGAAGGACAATGAGGTTGATTTGGAAGAATTGTATGCTATAGTAAATGGTATGGGGTGTGATATTTCCTTGATGAATAGTGCCGGTAGAAGCAGTCGCGGACTAGTCTTACCTGGGTCTATTCGTGGGGTCACAGGGTCAGGATAGGAGATAGGTAGTTAGAGGGGAAGGAGCGGGAGTTAGTATAGGGTATTAAGGAGTCAGGAGGAAATAGTTCAGCCTCTTCCTGACTCCTTCAGTGCCACCGGCAGTTGAGAGACCTTAGTAGTTTGAATCACCCACCCGCCTGACAGGGATATATGACTTGGTGGGTGTATCGCTGTAATGCAGTTGCCATATGCTGGACAGGTTGTAAGCGTGTAAGATGTGGAGAGTCACATGCGGGCATATCCACCCATCGGGGTTGGGGGGAAAAAGGAAGCATAGGTGAAGGATGACGGAGTGTGGGGTTCTTTGGAACGGGACAATGAGGTTGCATTAGAGGAGTTTGGTTGGGGAAATGAGAGAGAGAGAGATTGTGGAGTGGAATGAAGGCAAGGAAATGAAAGGGAAAAGACTGAAGCAATGTATGGGGGGGACAGGGGAAAGTCTGGTGAGAATGGTTCGAAAGAAGTGAAGGATGTATTAGAGATACTGGACATGTTTAAAGTTGTGTTAAGTTGTTTCTAAATGTTTGTAATCCTGTCCTGATGAATGACATTTAACACCACATTAAGGGGCTGATTCCAATCTGGGTCGGAAATCACTCCGACCGAGCCGTAACCGGGGTGTTTTCCGACCGACCCGGACTCCTGCAGTCCGACCGAGCGAGTACAATGCGGCCGTATGCTGTCGGACTCGTTTCGGTCGGACTCCCATTGAAGTCAATGGGAGCCAGTCATACAACGCGTACATGGGCTCCCATTGACTGAATGGGTACGTTCCGGACAAGTGCGCCCCCTACAATGGGTACACGTTGGTGCCATCCGCACTGTACCTGCCTGTCTCCCCCTGTGTCCGAGTCATAAGGCTACGGGTAACAGGGGGTCCGATGCGGACCCCCAAAGCCCATCTCTGGGAACGATTGCAAGCCGGAAGCTCCGACTCGATCCGGCTGTCCGAATCGAGCATTGTACTGGCTCGGAATTCGCCTCCATTGCGCGCCAACCCGATTTGGAACCCTTCCGTCCGAGATCGGAATCGGCCCCTAAATACTATGTTGTGTGATTATTCCTTGAATGTCGAGTGTGCTAACCTGGCCTGGCAGTGTCTACACGAGGCAAAGACTGAGCAGTGTGAACTTTGCTCAGGGGCCTCAGATCAGGGAACCAGTAGAAGCTGCTGCCAGACAACTGTCTCCCGTTGTCTAGTTACAGTCATTCGTGTCAGCAGGAAGGGTCTCACTGCCTCAAATGGCTAACGAATATGTTCCTCATGTTTTTGTTTTCAAAGAATTGGCACCATGCACTTTGCACAGCTCATGCAGTAAAAAAAAGATACATGGAGTTGCAGGACTTTGGAATTCTTCATTTCAAACACGAATACCATCTACTGCAAGCCAGGTGTGTAATACATATATTGTAATTGAGTAGCCACTCTAAAAGTATACCACATAGCCACATATATATGTTTTGTCTGTATGTAACGGAGGTAAGTGGACAGAAGGTATGGCCTGTACGTGCTTGAAGGTTGGTTTGTAAGACTCTTTTGAATGCCAGAAGGGAGCTTGCTTAAAACTGGTATTCGGGACGTTCCAAAGAAGTGAATGAAACTGCTCAAAAGTTATAAACTTTGAGTGTCTGGGTACAAATAAATGGTGAAGTTGCATGAGGAAAGGGGTAGGGGCCTGGGGAACATACTTCGGTGAGATGCAATTGCTGTACAATGGATTACTATGAATATTTGTGCGGATAATGATTCTGATTGGCCCAGGTAAATTAGGTAAGAACCAATATGGGCAACCTGCATAGTGTGCATGTGATTAAGTTGAAAATGTTGTTGTGAGAGAGCACGTCTGTTGGGGAAGTCCCACCAGTATGATGTCACAATAATCCAATTAACATCTGGGCAACCTATTGGTTATAGCACTTGTAGCCTGGAAGTCGGGGTGCTGGTGGGCTTTTCTGATGCTGGGCACTGGAGCATAGCCACTGTGGCCATGGGAGTAATGAAGGACTTTAGTGATGAACAGGAATTAAGTTGCCACCGTAGGTTCCTGTCAGATGAGGAGGGAGCATATATTGTTGGAAATATATGCACATGCATTACTAGAGCAAAATATATTGGTTCTCAGGGGAGGGAAGTAATTAAGAGAGTTGTACATCAGGACTCCAGTTATGGAATATTTGGCGGGGGGGAGGTGCTGTGGAGGAAGATCGATTGCCAAGGTTATGTGTGGGTCACGGAACTGGATAATGAGAGGGTGGCATCTCAGAGTTAGGGTAGTTTTACTGTTTTTTTCCTCTATTTTGAACATACCTGGGCTTGTCTTCTGTGGTATCGTACGAGCTCTCCCATCGCACACCCTTTGATTCTGACTTTGCCATCATCACTAAGAGAAAGAGTATTTTAGAGAGATCAGCCATGCTCCTCGAAGTAAAACTAACCCCACTGTTAGAAGTGCCACCACCGTCTACAGAATGCATGCTATTACTAATTGCCGGGGTTAATATAGTGACCAGCACTGTCTTACAAGCAGGAACGGCTACTCAGTTGGACTAAGAATCAAGCCTGGGTTGCAGGCAGCCATTTAGGCACCTAGTCCATAGGGCTATTTTATTTACATGACAATTGTTATAGTCTAATATAATCAATATATATATATCAACTTCCAAATTGCTGCTATTCAAGGTCTCAATGGTAGGCAGGGAATAGAATTAGACGTCTGTCTAGCATTTACACCTATTACAACTGCACTTTGTGCATTTCTTGGGGGTCGTGAACAGGGGCATACTTTATGTACTCCCTCACTAGAACTGAGAACAATCAATATATATCAGTCAAAAAATTCGAACTCACAGTCGTTTTCCACGGAAAAATGTACATTCCTGAAGTTATTGGCAGAGATATGGAAGCCATCCTGAAATCTTTTAATTTTGAAAGGTACTGATGTTTCTCAACTTGTATCATACAAACCTTGCTCTGTGAAGCTACCAACTGCAAACCAGTGGATAGTCTTAGGTGGAAAATGACTTAGCATTATGGAGCCCCCTGACTGGGTGAAAATAAGCCCTGTCAGAGCTCAGTCAGAACAGCAGTCTCTATCCTCTGTATATTGTCATGCGATTCCGAACAGATCATGGATTTGCCCCATTTTGCATGGACACTCCATTTGCTGCCTTTTGCAATCATGCATGCTAGTCAATATTATATACTAGTGTTGGATACTGGTTTTGGATGAATACTATTGACCATTGATGTGAGTGGGAACAGATTTGGGTGGCTAATGGATAGATCACACTAATTGGTCAGTGCTGGCGTATTAACGAGGTTCATAGTGGCCCTGGTGGTTCACTGTGTTAGGTAGTTTGGGGCAGATTTATGAGTTCTGGCACATCTCTGCAAATCAGCAGGGATGCGCCAGAACTGATGCGTCACGCAATTCCCTCCTTGCGGCACCACAGATGCGCCGCATTTACATTGCGGCGCACCATGGTGCAAGGAAAGGCAGATGCATGACTCATCTTGTGGTGTACGGGCGGCGCATTGCTGGAGTAGCGTCGCAAGTGCGACGCAACTCCTGCAATGTACAGAGGCCACCCATACATAACGTGGTGCGTCACTCCGTAGGCCTGCTTCAAGCAGGCGTAAGGATTTGACCCAGGAGCGTTGTAAAACTGACTCAGTGAAATCTTGTAGATTTGACTGCGTCAGTTTTACGGGGCTTTCCTACGAGGGAACGCCCACCCTGCGACAGAACGCCCACATGAAACCTGACGCAGGTTTCATGTGGCGCAGGGCTTTACAACGTGACGAATCTGCCTAGATGCGTCACGTTGTAAATAGGTCGCAGGGATGCGCCACGTTTCTGCGCCGTTGTGTGACGCAATGGCGGCGTAAACGTGGCGCAAGTCCGACATAAATCTGCCCCTTTGTTTTTATAGGTTGCATTAGCATGAGTCTCTAATACTCCTTTAGTGTCCCTGGCTAGAGGGACATATTATGAGGTGGAATTGAACAAGCTACCAAAGGGGGGACCCAGGGAGAGCCAGGCGCGAGCTGGTCTCTCCCTGGGCGTGTTTGCGCGAGAATCAGGTAAGCAGGTGGGGTTGATTGGGGGGAGGTATTAAAGGGAAGTCAGGCTGGCGGTTGGGCACGGCGTTAGAGGGAGGCAAGGGAAGGGAGGTTCTTTTTGCCCCGCCCGCTTACTGTTATCCGTCAGGGGGCCATGGAGGAGGCGGCGGAGGTCGGGCGGGCTGTCCGGACGCTTTGCGACGCCGGGTGCTAGGACCTCAAGCAGCCTGGGAGTGCCGGCGGTAGGCGTGGGTTGGTTCGGCCGGCCCTCCCCCCCCCCCCTCTCGCAAGGCTGCTGAGTGCGGGCCGCGGGCGGCGGCTGCTGGTGTCGCCTGACACGGACGACGATGGCAACGGTGAGGCCGCCATGCCGGCGGCTTTCCAGACGCCGGCCCAGGTTCCTGCAGACTCGGGGACCCCGCCGGCGACCCGGGCGCCCACCAGCAGGTAGGCCTTTGCCTTTGTGAGTTGCTGGATTGTGTGGGGCGCCCGGGGGGTGGGCGGGGTCGCTCCGTGGGCCGGCAGGCCCCGCGTATGTTTGGGTCATCTCCTGGCAAGACCAGGAAGTCTTCTGTTGTTGATGGGGGCTCGGCGGGGGCGGAGTTTTCGACCCTAAGTGCCTCACCAGGACACACGTTCCTGCTCCTTTCGCCGGGGGCCCCTCACCCTTCAGTGCCTGGTTAGTCCGGCGGGGCTTCGCCCCATTTGGGTGATTGGGTGGCGCTACCTGCCGCCTCGCTCCACCCCTGTGCTTGGGCCAAGCCCTCCAACATTTTACCCCAGCAATTTGGCCCAGGGCTGCCCAGAATTGCCCCCCCCCACTTGTTTTCCCTCCAGCCTCTGGCCATGGTGGGCGTCCCCTGTCACCAGCCAGGTGTTGTTCCCGGCTCGCCGCGGATGCCTGCCGCCCCCCGGGGTGGGTCCGGCGCCCGGGTTGGGTGGTGCCTCTGGGTTGGCGCCGGTTGCTGGGTCCTCTTGGGGTGTTTCCCTTGCCTCTGTGGGAGGGAGGTAGTTTTTGCGGATTCTTCAGTATGGTTTGAGCGGCCGCAGTTTTTCGAGCTGTTCCTCCGGCTGAGCGGCTGAGGACTGGTTCTTCGGGCTTGGGAGCTGTCCCTACGGCTGTTTCCAGTGGCGGGATCACGGGAGAGGGATCTGGAGCGGATCTCTCTTCTGGAAGTTTTTGCGCGCGCGGAGCTTTCATGATGTTGACTGGCAGTTTTCTGATGGGGGAATTGTTGATGGGGCGCTGCCAAGTGGCAGGGCAAAAGTTTCATTTTCTGGGAAGATTTCTATTTGGATGTACAAGATGATGAATTGGTAGGAGGGGAGTTTGAGGGATAAGGGAATTGGGCTTTTGGCAGCACGGGCCCAGAGGGGTGGGCTGGGGCAACCCCCTGTTTCTCATATTTTTGCAGGAGTCATGTGGGACCACGGGGCGGTACGTGAGACAGGGGGAGTGGGCTAGCTAAAATGGATGGTTCAGCAGAAGTCGGCACAGTTGCCGGGAGGTAAAGATGGTCTGTGTGGAAACCTAGGGAGAGTCTCCCTGTTAAGAGTACCAGATCGATCGGTACAGGGGATGGGGTTCTTGGTGAGCGAGTCGCTCTGGCACCGAGGCTTGAGCGGCCTGTGAGTTTTTTTGAATGTTTCTGATGTGCAATCTACAAGGGATGTTTCTACAGTTGGGGATGGGGTGGCTGTTAAAAAAAAAAAAAAAAAAAAAAAAACTTGTCACGCAGCAAGGGAGAGTCTCCCTGTTAAGAGTATAAGATTAATTGGTGCGGGGGATGGGATTGTTGGTGAGCGAGTCGCTCTGACACTGCGGCTTGAGCGGCCCGTGGTTTTGATTGTTTCTACTATGCAACCTACGGGGGAAGATTTTCTACAGTTTGGGGATGGAGTGGTTGTTCCAAACATGGTTACGGAGGATAGTATCCTGCCAAAACGATTGCCACGAGTGTGTGCAGTGTGGGGGGGGGCGGCATGCTCTCACACAGTGTTTTCACGGACTGCGGGTTGCAGGACAGGGGAGGGGTTCAGGGGGTAGGTGACAACCTCCGCACTTTGCACATGAGGGCTCCTACTCCTATTGAGCAGCACATTCTGATTTTGCGGTTGGTGGACTATCCTGACTTTGAGGCTGCTGCGCTTTTGTTCTGGGGTTTTTCAGGGTTGGGTTTCGGATTGGTTATCAGGGTCCCCGGGTGGGGTGGTGGTCTGACAATATGAGGTCTGCGAGGGAGTGCTCTCAGGTTTGTGCAGAAGAAGTTGGATGCTGAGGGATCGGTTTGCGGGTCCTTTTTCTGAGTTGTCCTCTCCCTGATTGGATCGTCTCTCCACTGGGTGGTCCCCAAATGGCGAAGGGGGAGTTTTCACCTCCTCCATCGTCGGTCCTGGCCTGAGGGTGCATCCGTCACCGATTTCATTGACCCAGCTGCCTCAACCGTGCCATATGCTTCAGTGGATGACGCCTTACGGCTCGTTCGCGGGGCAGGCGTTGGGGGGTTTTTTGCTGGCAAAGAGTGACATTCAGTCGGCTTTCCGGCTCTTTCCTATCCCTCAGTGGTTTTTGTTGGGTCTCTTTGGCATGCATTTTGGGGGATGTTTTTATGTTCATAAAGTATTACCCATGGGCTGCTCGGTGTCCTGTTCCCTCTTTGAGACCCTCAGTACCCTTCTGCAGTGGCGCTTCAATTTTGTCAGCAGCTGCGTCTTGGTCTGCCATTACCTTGATTACTTTCTTTTAAGGGGGGGGTGGGGGGTCAGTCCGGGCAGTATCAGGCGGCTTTGGTAATCTTTCAGGCTATGACCAGGGTTTGGGCTTTCCTCTGGCACCGGTTACGGCCGAAGGTCCCTGTACTTTACTGAATTTCTTCGGGATTGAGATTGATACCGCGACTATGATGATGCGCTTGCCTGCTGCTACCGTGCCGGAGATGACTCATTTAATACGCTTGGTGTTGGGAGTCCACAAAGTGGGGCTGCGGAAAGTACAGACACTTTTGGGGTGCCTCAATTTTGCTTGTTGGGTTGTTCGGGCGGGTAGGACGTTTTTTGTCGACATCTGGGCCTCTCGATGTCCGGCGCCGGCATTCCTCATCATTCGTGTGTGCCTTACAACTGCTGTCCGTGCTGATTTGAATATCTGGTTGCGTTTCCTGCAAGATGTCAGTGGCGTGTCCCTGTTTTTTGCGGATGAGGACATGGTGTGGCAGGTGGCAGCTTTTCACGGATGCATGAGGAGCTCATGGCTTCGGCATATTGGGAAGGTCGTTGGTGCGCGGCTGGCTGGCCAGTGCGCGGGAAAGAATAAGGTCGCAGCATTGCGTTTTTTGGAACTCTTCCCGTTGTGGGTTGCTCTGTGTATCTGGGGGGGGAATTCAGATTCGCGCCGTATTGTTTCACGGGGCCAATATAGCGGTAGTTGATCTTGTTAACAAACAAAGGGCCCGCAATTTGCGGGTGCTGAAGCTCCTGTGCGGCTTCGTGTTGCGGTGTTTCTAAACTGAATCTTGCCTTTAAAGCTCGGCATGCCCCGGGAGCCATTAGTTGTATCGCTGATTCTTTATCTCGCTTTCAAGGGTCCATATTCCGCGAGTGGGCTCCCGGGGCGGACCTGGAACTAACGGCAATTCCACGGTACGTATGGGACTTTGGGGATTGAGGGTCCACCATTTGGTAGCACATTCCGTAGCTGCCTCTGCACGGCGGAGTTCTTTGAAGGCCTGGCATGAGTTTTTTTGCAGAGGTGGAGATGATAGGTCCGGTCAGGGCTGGGTTAGCTGATGAACACTTTTTATTGCAGTTTGTTTACATTTAGCGAACAAAGGCCTTTCCCTCACGATCATTTCAGGTTGGCAGGGGTGTCTTTTTATGGTCAGCTTTGGTGGGGGAGGGATTTCGGTTGGGGGGGGGTATTGTTTCGTACAGTTCTGAAAGGGTGGGTAGGCTCCGGGCTGGTGGTTAGAAGCTACGGCAGCCGGTGCCCTTTGATTTGCTTCAGTTGCTTTTTCGCACTGGGAGGTGTGCTGCTATGATGCTTTGGAGTGCCACAAAAATTTCGTTTGTGCTTTGTGTGGGTATTCTTTGGGGCATTTCGGGCCTCTGATCTGCTGGGTTTGAGGGGTGGAGTGGGGAAGGGTCAGCGGCGAGGTGGTGGGGGGACCATGTCAGGGTACGCCTGTGGCTGAGGATGTCCACCACTGATCAGATGGGGAGGGGTGGGTGGGGTGTTTCTGGGTAGCAGCGGTGTGTGTGCATGCTGCCCTGTGGGGGACTGGGAGGTTTCTGTGTCTTCTCCTCGTCGTATCTCGGGGGACAAATTTTTGTCATACTGATGGCGGTCCCATCCTTGTTTCTCAGTGTTAGCTGTCCTCCGCAAGGTTTTGTTGGAGAAAGTAGTCCGCCTTTGCTTTGCCGGACATCTTTTTTGCCCCTAGGTCTTTGGCCCCAGTCGCTGGATAAATAGGAGGGTGTGGATCCTGGGCACTCTTTTGTTAAACTGGCTGCTGTAGTCGCTGCGCGTCAGCTTTGTGGGAGATCTCTTGGTTTCAGCAGTCTGACACGTGAAGTCTCCTGGCATGGCGCAGGGGGCATGCGTTTGGGCGGTATTTTTCTTGCTTTGGCTTCTATGGTTTCAAAGGGTTGGGGGGGGCCCTTCGGGTCTACTGGTGCTGCATGTTGGTGAACACGACTTAGTTTCTCTATCAGGTTTGACCTTGCTAAAGTTCATGTATCATGATCTCGTAGTCATCAAGAGTACAGGGGTGAGCACCATGGTGACATGGACGGAGTTCGTGCCTCGATTGCTGGACTGGGGCAAGGAGCTATTCCGCCATGGAGTAGGCAGGACGCAATGTGAAGAGAACAATACGACGTTTTGTAATCATTTATGTATATACAGTTTGGCTCATCATAATTGGAATATTTCAGAGAAGTATGTATTCTGTGAGGACGGGGTCCATCTATCTACATTAGGCAGTTCTTTTTCCTTCTGGAGCTTAAAGATTTAATTGCCACAGTTCTTCAGGTGCAGTTGTGGGGTGCTCCTTCCCTTCCTTCTTTGGGTGGGGCAGGAAAACGCTAAAGGTTTTCCTGGGTGGCGGTTTTGGCTAGTGGGGTGGGCAGCCTGGAGCGGGTTGGCCATCCTGAAGGGTAGCTCGTTGGGTAATCCTGGGGGTATTAGTCAAGAGTTAGTTTCGGGTTCTGTTAGGTAGGGAGTTTAGGCATAATGTGTAGATTGGAATTTTATGATATAAATAAATAATGAATGTGTTCAAGAAATGTATTATGCACCTGTCTTAAAATAAAGTGGCCTTTCTTGCTCCTTGAAGAAGTGTGGACAGTGATTTCTTGCGCGAGGGGGGACCCAGGGAGAGCCAGGCGCGAGCTGGTCTCTCCCTGGGCGTGTTCGCGCGAGAATCAGGTAAGCAGTTGGGGTTGATGGGGGGAGGTATTAAAGGGAAGTCAGGCTGGCGGTTGGGCACGGCGTTAGAGGGAGGCAAGGGAAGGGAGGTTCTTTTTGCCCCACCCACCCTCCCTTTATTCCTTAGTTAGGTTTTACTTGACGGTGCTCTAGGCGCTGCTCTGGTCTTCGGGCCTTGCCACTTTTAGGACAGGTGTCTTTGTTTTTTTTTAGGAGGCGGTTTTGGCTAGTGGGGTGGGCAGCCTGGAGCGGGTTGGCCATCCTGAAGGGTAGCTCGTTGGGTAATCCTGGGGGTATTAGTCAAGAGTTAGTTTCGGGTTCTGTTAGTTAGGGAGTTTAGGCATAATGTGTAGATTGGAATTTTATGATATAAATAAATAATGAATGTGTTCAAGAAATGTATTATGCACCTGTCTTAAAATAAAGTGGCCTTTCTTGCTCCTTGAAGAAGTGTGGACAGTGATTTCTTGCGCGAGTAGGTATTCTCTAGTATGACCAGCCAGGATGACCTTTTAGTATTGTTTCCTAGCCAGTGAGCCTTCATTGACCTATTAAAGGCCTTATGTTCTAGGGTCTTGCACAGGAATGGACAGTTGATTCTTAGGATGTTTTTTCCATTTGGCCACCTTCGAGGTCAACCTGTACCAGATCTCACAATGCGAATTGGCCAGTTGAGCTGCAGAAGTGCTCTGAAATCTCAGGGTGCTGCCTAATGTACTGTGACGAGAATCTTAAATTTGGATAGTACTGGTAATCCGTGCAGGTGTGCCATGTCCTCGAGTGTCTTCCAAACACTTTAACCTGCTAATTGTTTTTACTGTGCGATTCTGGACCCTCTGAGCAGCCACTAGACTGGAAATTGAAGTGGTTAAATCGACTTCACACCGTTGCCCCAATCAAGGTCAACCTGTCGAGAAAGGCAAGATGTACTTTCAGAGGTTAATAAAATGTGCACATCCTGTTCACTTAATCTTTTTGTTTATACATGGAGATATGTTGTTCCAGCCAAATGCCTAGACTTTTTACCACAGAAACTGAGTAGGTAGCAGCCCTCATAAAATGTGGCCAGTGAAAGGCAAGGACTCTCCAAACACTGCTTGCAGGACCCCAATTATTGCTCATTTATAGCCGTTCTGCTATGTTGCATCCATTTTTGATTTGGCTCAAAACACTCATCAGTATTACAATTGTCCCCACATTAAATGACATTGAAGGAATCAGGTAAGAGAAACAAAAAATGTGACCAATGAAAAGATATATAAAATAGACAATATAAATTGTATCAAATATGAAAATAATACAAAACAGCAAAGAAATGGAGTAAACCCATTTCACATCCAACATACACATATGAAGTAATCTTGTAGATTTTTACAGTAATTTGCCCTTCAGCAACAGAAGTGCTAGCAATTTGCTGAAACGATAGTCCCAATGTTACAGAGAAAGTAAACGTATAAAGAAATAGTTTTCAGCAAAAAAAAATGATTTATAATAGAGGGAAAAAGGGAGAAAAGGAAAAAAGAGCAGAAGCAGAAAGATGATAATGGATAGAAAAAAACTGTAAAAATGTAAATTAAATAAATTAGAAAGAATAACGACATTCGAAGTTAAGAATTAAACGAGAAACATGCTCCCCTTAAGGAAACCACCTGTGTTAATAGAAATAAAATTGGAAACTTTTCAGATACAGATGAATAGAGATTGCCAGGGTTTTGTGGAATGACAATGATAAACACATAAATAAGGTGGTATTTTGTGCAGTAGTTAGGTCACTTCAAAATGGACCAACGGCAGCATTGTATGTCTATTAAAGGAATAAAGTATACGGTACCCTAGCCTTGTTTTTCAGGGAGCCCCACTTTCTCAGGCTCTCGAGCTGTAGAACATGGTCGACCCAATTAAAGGCAGCTTGCAGACTCAGCGAAAGGAGGGCTGTTGATCGATCCACATCAGCTCACAAAAGGTTTCCCTTAATATTTGTCATTGCAGTTTCTCTCCTGTGCCTGGGACAGAAGCCTAAGTGTTTGCCATCAAGAATTTGAAACTGTTCAAGGTGACCCTGAAGTTGTTTGCCTTAAACAGCCTGCACTGATCACAGTCGAATTAGAAATAAGTATACAGTGTAGGAAGGTGGATACCTGACTATGGTTACCCCATATTTTTTGCCTAGTGTTTAGCTGTTTTTTTACTTAGTTGGATTGGGATCCTGCTAATCAGGGCCCCAGGCTATCTGCTCTCACTGTAAAATGGACTCCATGGCCCTTATTTATGAGGCCTTGCGTCAGTTTTGCGCCGCCGGTGCGTCACTTTTTGTGACGCACCAGCGGCGTACAAAATGCGCCTTCTTGCGCGATATTTAAAAAGTGACTCATCTAGGTAGATGCGTCACTTTTTAAACCCCTGCGCCACATTATACCTGTGTCAGGTATAATGTATGCAGAGGGGGCGTTCCCCCGCAAAAAGCCTCGTAATAGTGACGCAGTGAAATTTATGAGATTTCACTGCGTCACTTTTAGGGCGCTGTTGCGTCAAAATCTTGCGCCTGCCTCACAGCAGGTGTAAGACTGACGCAAGCCCTTTCACATGGAGCTTTCCCCATGTGAAAGGACGCATTGCTGGAGTTGCGTCACTTTTGTGACACACTCCAGCAATGCGTCATTTTTACGTATCTGTAACTCCTTGCGACATGATGCGTCATACATTAAATATGACGCATCAGGAATATCGTAAGGAGTGCGCAGTGAAAAGTGACGCATCGCTGTTTTCACACAGCGATGTGTCACTTTTCATAAATGAGGCCCCAGGTACTTTAGGTACATCTCCAATTGGACATTGGGTCACCTTATGAGCCCCTGTACAGTGTACTATAGGTACCCAGGGCATAGGTGCATCCAAGGCCTACCAGGGGCTGCAGCATGATTATGCCACCCCTGGATGGCCACTCACATTGACACAACTGGCTGATCACTCAGCTGGGGCAAGGTCTTGTAATCCCCCCTTGCTTGTGTAGTATCCCTATACCTCCCTTTACATATAGACTCATATATACCTATAAGTCACTCCTATGGCAGACCTTAACAATCCTGGAGGCAGAGTGCTTGGTTTTATGTGAGATGAGGCTCTAGCATGAGCTGAGCCTGTCTGCAGCTTTCAGGACCATGTCCTTATAGCTGTTCTATGATATAGCCAGACAAACAATCCACTTTGTGTCGATTTATTTTAATGGGCGATTTTAATGTTCATTTGTGCTCACATTGTGCCCTAGTGGATGAAGATGGGCCAGATAGCGTGTCCCCCCCTCACCTAGAACATACACAGAAGGGTTTGGTGCTCGAAAATGTATTACGGGAAAATGAGCTGTATGAACCAGAATTCTACGATAAAAGTACACGGGTTGCCACTTATACGGGAAGGGCTAGTGATTCGATAATTGATTTTATTTTTGTTTCAAGAGGTTTTCTGAAATATGTGATTTCATATAATGCAATTGCTATGCCTATGAGTGACCATAATCCTGTGGGGTTGGAGCTAGTGAATAGCTCCTTCTTGTTAAAATCAGCTGTCTTCCATCGGTCTATATTGCCTGTAAAGGATAAGGATCAGGGGAGAAGAATTAAATGGGAGATGGTTGTACCGGACAACTTTTTCTTAACTCTATCCTCCTCAGTTTCTGAAGAGCTAAATGTGTGTGCCAACCCGTTAACTGGGAGCAAGGAGGTTATGTCTTCCTTTGAAGGTATTTGCCGGTTTGTGTCCATTTGCCTCACAGCTAAAGGTCAGGGGGGCAAACATAAATCGGTGAAAGGCTGGTTTGACAAAAATTGTAGCAAAGCACACAACCGCCTTAAGAAAGCCCTCAATACTCGCCCAAGGGACAAAGCATTAGTGGCGCGACTAAGAAAGGATTTCACCACGGCCACTAATTTGCGTAGAAATGAACTAAAGAGTAAAGCCTGGGAAGATTTAATGGATAAAGCCACCCTAAAAAACAGCGCTAAGTTTTGGTCAATTATTAGCACCCCCTTACTTTCAGGCGACCAAAACTCAGTGCTGGAACTAAACATATCAGAGGAGGACTGGCTTCGGCATTTTGAAAAAATTTATGATAGTAATAGGGAGCTGGAACCTTTCACAATCCCTACTATTGAGATCCCCCTGGAGCCTGTGAGATTTGATACAATTGAGGTACTTAGAGCTATAGAGGAGACAGCAGGACGCAAGGCCCCGGGCCCCGATGGAGTGCCAGCGGATATGTTCAGGGCAAATCCGCTGTTTCGGGCCAATATTTTAACAAAAGTTTTTAATGCCTCTGCCGCAGTGGGATTCCCTCAGACCTGGTCTTTAGCTACAATTGTGCCAATATTTAAAAAAGGGCAGAGAGGAGACCCAAAATGCTACAGACCAATATCGTTGCTGGACTCCTCGGTAAAAATCCTAGGAAAGGTTGTCCTAGCGAGAATATCCGCGTGGGCCAAGGGGAACAACATCCTGTCCGAGGCACAATTCGAATTTATGTCAGGGAGGAGTACAGAGGATCAATGCCTCAATCTCCACCTCATAATTTCTAAATATACCAGAGCAAAAGGGGGAAGTATATTCCTTGGCTTCATGGACTTGTCCACAGCCTTTGATCTTGTTAATAGATCTAAGCTGTGGGCAATGCTCCTGAAGATGGGCCTCGATAGTTCCTTGGTACACTTTCTGGCGGAGCTCCATAAAGACCTGAGGGCCCGCATCAGAATGACCACTGACGGAAAGTGTACCGAGAGTTTTAGATCAACTAGAGAGGTCCGTCAGGGATGTATACTGGCGCCAATGTTGTTCACGCTATACGTGAACTCTCTGGAGGATGACCCTACGGCTGCCTCAAAGGATATCCCGAGCATGGGGGGTGCACCAATTCCGGTGCTCCTCTATGCCGATGATGCGGTGCTAATAGCCAGGACCCCAGTTGCCCTGCAAAAGTTACTCGACTCCTTCGGCAACTTTATGTCCAGTCTTGACCTGGTGGTTAACAAGAACAAATCACACACTATGTCAGTAGGATGTGGTAAACTTAAAGAAAAAAACTTTTTTTGCGATGGAGAGGTGATTACAAGTGTGAAAGTTTTTACATACTTGGGAGTGATTTTTGACCAAAGGGGAACTTGGACACCGCAGTTAACATCTAAAGCGAATGCGGTGAGAAGCTCATATTCTGCAATCCTGGGGTTTACTAAGAGATTGGGGGGAAACCAATCGAGGCTGTCCTGGCCGTTTACAAAGCCAAGACAGCCGCGATCGCTAGATACGGGGCTGCAGTCTGGGGTTATGTTAATTCTAAATGCATTCAGACAGAGGAAAACAAATTTCTTCGTTCTCTGTTGGGACTACCCCAGTCAACTGCCACTCACTCTTTACATCTTGAGCTGGGTTTGGGTTACATTCTAGATATAATCAATCTAGCTCCACTCTTGATGTGGATCAAGCTCTGGCTTAACCCGAACCTCAGCCTTAATCACAGGATAATCAAAGACTGTCTTATATTAGATCACAGGAGGGATATTCAGTGGCTGTCATATATTGAATCCATGGCCGCACATTTGGGACGCCCTGAAATCTTTAATAGTCCAGAATCCCTGTGCAAAGCTGATTTGCTGTGGGTGAAGACCAATTTCATCAGATTACGTATGGCCGAGCGTGAAGCGGATGAGTTATGTAAACCCTCTGGGAGGGCTCATGTATTGATAACCCCATCTTTTGAGTTGGCTCCTTATTTGTCAGTGGTCACTAATTCTTTTCATAGGTGGCTACTGTCCAAATTCCGTTTTAACCAAATTTATATGGTTCTGCGGGACGAGAAAGACTGGTGTAAGCTCGAGGAATCGTCCCCATGCAAATGCGATGGTTTCTCCACTCAGGATAATGCCCATTTTCTGTTCTTCTGTTCTTTTTATCACGAACCTCGTACCCGATATTTAAAATCAATTCTGAAGGAGCTGGGTTTTACGCAGTACAAGCCTGCGTTGTTATATTTACAGATGATGCATTCCCCTGTAATTATGTATTGCACTGCTAGCTTTTTGGCTGCATCTGTTAGATGTAAGAGATCAAGGTTAAGATTGGAATCACAGATGAGGACAGATACTTGAATTCATGTTTATTGTAGTGTTGAGTGCAAACTGTAATGAATTTTGTGTAAATAATGCCTTTTTAACTTGCTTTTAAAATCCACCTACTGTTTAATACTGTTTTAACCTGTTTTTTAAGATATATGAATGTATGATATATGTTGTAGAATACTTTTATGATTTTAATTAATCGAATAAAGTGGACTTTGACTTGGCTTGACTTGATATAGCCATTCCATATACTCTTAAGTGCATTATCATCCTCGCGGTTGAATGCTAACTTTGGTTTTGCTTTATCAAAACATGTTGTGTACGGTGTCATACGCTTTGGAATACTACATTACTGCATTCCACCCTTCTAGAGGGAGAAAACATGTTGTTCCTACTATTCCTGGTTAAAGTTAACCAGAGCCTCAGGATCACAAAATGGATGCTTCTGCCACAGACACAAGTCTGACCTCCTGCTGCTGGGAGTCCTTCCAGCGAGGGAGGCTTGTACAATAGGTTTCCTGTCTTGGGAGGTGCTAGCACCACCTCAGACAGGCCATAGTGTATTGGGGCACGGAGGGCTGAATGAAATGAGACACTGCCTGGGGCACACAAGGTGTCCAATGTATAGCCCGGTTCAAACCAGTTGCCGGGGCACTCCAGCCCCAGCTCTGGCGCGAAACTGGGCATAGGGAAAGGGGTGTAACCACCTCCTTCCCTGGTCCCACCCATAGGAGGGATCTAGCAGGTAATCCACCCCCTTAGATTAGTATATAGGTAGGAGCTGAGTCTAGAGACTTTAGATTTATCCTGACTGAAACTTGAAATGAAACTCTGACCTTCGACGTTCTACTTGAAGATAGAAGACTGAAGAATCTCCCTTGTGGTCATGGAGTGACCACCCTGTGCAAGCAGGCACCATCAAGCGATCAACAGTTTGCTTTGTCATTGCTCTTGCCGGAGCCCAAACACAGAGCCTGACAAGACCTGGACTTCCAGACTTCCTTCAGCCCGATCCACAGCCACAGCAAAGATGAGACCCGTGGAGACGACGAGAGACGTAGGACCGGCCATCTTGGAAAGCCAGAAAATTGCTTTCCGTGCAACTTCTGAGGCACCCTCGAAGTTGTGCATTGGGGACTGAGAAGCCCCAGCCCCGAGCATCATCTTCACCAAAGACCAGCCCTCCACACTCCACGAGTGCCGCCTAGGGCCCTTTTGCATTTTCCTGATTGACGCGTCTGTCTGGTCACTTGCCCGTTGGCTAGTGGCCTCTGTGACGACGAACCTCTGAATTTCTACCGCTGGCCTGGTTGCTCCAGTCTGGCCCTTGCTTCCCTGAAAAGGAGAAGACCATCAGACCTTGCTGGTCTGATCTAGAAGCCATCTTCGATTCCTGCGTGGGTTGCCTTAGCCAAGGCTTGTTGGCTCCAATCCGGAAGCCAACACCGCCGACATCGAGATCCTTTGTGGGACAGTCCGTGTCCAGCTCCTGGTCATCGTCGACACCTCCTGGTCCATGTGGCTGCAGAGACAAGCTTCACGACATCACCTGATTGCTTCGCGACATCGCCTCGTTCCTTCCTGGTCACTGGCTAGTGACCCAGACTCTGTCCCCTCTGCTTTCAGGTACTCTTCATCCTCGATCCGCCCTTGGATCTAACCGGACACTTCTCTCCCGGTCGCCTGCAGCATCTTTCTTCAAGGCTCCATAGGATTCTGCGACGAAACTCGACACACTTTGACACCTATGCACCCGCTTACTGTGGGTAAGGTAAGGCGAGTACTCCGGTGCTCCTGTGGGTATTAATTATCCTAGTGACCTAGTTTTCAGTGGCTTTCTCCTAGTCCATCCAGAAGTGTCCTAAAAGAACTAGGGCCAGATGTAGGTAAGTATATTTTACCGACTCATAAATACCGAATTTTACCGATTCAGTATTTATGAATCGGTAAAATTGAAGGAGGGAGATTTAGGTAAATTTGGTAACTGAATTACCGAATCTGTAAAAATCGGTATTTACCGAATCGGTAAATACCGATTCGGTAATGCCCATTGATTCCTATGGGCCTTGAAGCCCATGGGAATCAATGGGCATTACCGAATCGGTATTTATCGATTCGGTAAATACCGAATCCTGCAAGGGTGCAGGGGGTGTCACTTTGACACCCTCTAGCACCCCAAATACAGGCATGTCTGCCATGTGGCACACAGACATGCCCTAAGGGCATGTCTGTCTGTCACATGGCATAGGTGTGCATGCACACATGTGCATGCACACCTGGATTCGGTCTTTTACCACCCAATTGGATTGGGTGGTAAAATACCGAATCTGTAAGGCCTTTGGGACTCAGAAGAGTTCCACCTACATCTGGCAGTTACCGAATCGGTAAAAATACTGATTCTGTATTTTACCGATTCGGTAAATTTACTGATTCGGTAAATTTACCGAATCAGTAAAATTGGCCACCTACATCACAAATACCCATTTACCGGTCGGTAAATGGCCTCCTACATCTGGCCCCTAGTTTCCATTTCTTTCATTCCCATTCTAACTCTATGGTAACTCGTGTGTGTGTAACGACACTGCACACACCTCCCGTGGACCTCCTACTTCCTATCCTTTGGTAGTACATTGTAGCCCCAGCGATTCCCTAGGCCCTATGCCTATCCTTTGTTTGTGACGTGGTTCTTAAACCACTATTTTAGTATATGGTTTGATGTCACCCTAGGGTGCTACTGTATATTGTGCAACTTATTGTATGATAATTAAGTATCTTGTTATGTGCTTGTGCCTCTGACCTCATAAAGAGTTCAGAGGGGTTAAGTTAGAAATAAATACATATATATTTTATATATAACCTGTGTGGTGTCCTTTCATTTGGTATTAAAGGGGTTACATATGATAAAACAGCTGGCTTCACATGCCCTCTTGAGTTTAGCCTAAGACTGCTTTGTCCATGCTACCTCTAGGATAGCTGGTCTATAAGGTTGACTTTACAACCATCACCATAAGGGTTGTTTGGACTGATACAGGGTGCACACTAGAATAGTGGACATCACATATCAGGCCAACTTCTCACATACAGCTGTCTGGGTCCTCTGCTGAGATTGATGCTCTTTTTTGCATCTTTAGAGGAATGGTTCCTTGATCCATAACCTTATCTCAGAGTACCATCTGTAGCGTCCTCCCCAGCCCGGGAGCATGTAACAGACCACGCCACACATGAGACTCTGGTTTGCACATCTTTATTCTTCAGCATCCAACCGCTAACTGAACTCCCTGCGTTACAAACTTCATAAGCTATACCCAGCCACAACCAACAGATTAAGTAAAAGTTGGAAGGAGTCAAACGAAGACCACTAGAGGCCTTGTATGCTCAAATATGGCATACAACTGCTCACTCTTTGTTAACTAAAAGGTATGAACAGAGATATATACGTATATACACATTAAAACTCTTCAATGAGTCATCACTCGCACCAGTCTTCCACATCTCATTGTATGAGGTAAAGGAGGGGTGCCTTCATCTACCAACTCTGGGGAAGAGTTTGATGCTTGACTTGGACACTAAGGTGGACTTGCCTCACCCCTGAGGTCCAGAGCCGATGAACATCGAGTCAAATGCTTAAAGTGTGATGAGTCTCTGGTTATTGATTTTGCAGGTCATTGGGCAGTTATCATATGTCCTTTGCATGCCACAACTCTTAGCGGTTCAGCATCAAATGGAGCATCCGTCTTGTGTCTGTCTGTACATGACAAGCAAGTGGTCTGCTTTCTTGAAGACTGTGTTTTGAGTGCCTCTGTACTTATTAGCATAAGCCTTAATTTTGCATTTGTGAGAGGTGTCAGTGACACAAATTTCGTCAGGGTCTACTGACTGACTGGTGGTCCTTGGGGTATCTTTGTTCCAAGAGCACTTCCGAAGAGTAAAAGATGGCAGGACTTTCTCCTGTAGTGAAATGAGGAGTGGAACTGTTGGCATAGAGGGCAGGGAATAAAGCTGAAATGAGATTGATGTCTTCTAGAACTGAACTACTCTTTGCAATGTACCCCTAAATCATTCAACAATGCTATTAGTCTGTGGCCAGAGAGGTGAACTTCTCTGATGTTTGATGTTCAAATGATTAAGAAAGTCTTTGAACTCTCTGCTGTTGAAGGGGGGAACATAGTCAGATTTGAGAATGGAAGGAACACCCTATGTTGTGAAAATGTCATCCGGCCTCTCAATGATTTTGTCATGTGGTTGATGATAAATCTTCTATAAGGGTAAACGTGAGTACTCATCAGCGGCTATCATGAGAGGTCCGAAGGAGTCAACTGCAATCCTCTCCCAGGCCGGTTTAGGGAGATCAGACATGTTTGATGTATGGTGAGTCATTTTGGGAAACAAACAGTTGCACAGATGTCAAGCATTCAATTCCCTTTCAACTCTTCATCAAGGTGTGGGAACCATACTCGATCCCTGAGGGGTCTTTTAGTTGTGGCAATTGCACAATGTCATTTGTGTGCCAGTTCAATTACTTGTTGTCTCAGGCTTTCACCGAAAACTATTCTCACCTCTCTGAGTATGACACCATCATGGGTAACAGAACCATCTTTCTGAACACTCTTGAATTACTGGTACTCAACATCATCTGTAAGATGTCGAGTATGATTTTTCTCCATGACTGCGTTGCAATTGTTTCTTTAAGCTTGAGCATGTCTTTGTCAGTATTAGTAGCTGTCAGAATCTGTTCAACAGAAAGAGCTGCAGGTGTACTTGACTTTACTATGAAATTGATGTAAGCTTCAGATGCTCTGGATGTCATTCTATGATGCTGTAGTGGTGCTTGAAAAACAGTCTGCAGGGTATTAATCCTCCCCCAGTTTGTGCAAAATAGTGCAATCATACTCCTGCAGACACAACCCCATTTCTCAATGTGAGGGGGTTTCTTGGCTTTCGGATTTCCGAAGATGGTGAGCAACGCCTGATTATGTGTGGCAAGGGTGAAATGCTTTCCATACAGTAGCGCATGAAAGTGTTTACACACCCATACTACAGCTAAGCTTTCATTCTCAGGTTGAGACTAAGCACGTCCAGGTAGCATAGGCCACAATATATCTCTGAGCATCGGGCTGTCCACTGTGTTGGGCAAGAACCGCTCCCAACCCCATCGGGCTTGCATCCACCACAATCTCTGTTTGTCGTTTCGGATCAAAGCAAGCCGCTTCAGTTGCATTTTCAATTGCGTGTTTTATGTTCTTGAAACTTTGGCTACATTCAGATGACTATACAAATGGAACATCTCGCTTTGTTGGTTCTCTTAGACTGGCACTCACAGTCAGTGGCAAAATTATAAATGTACTTGGAGCAGTAGCTGGCCATGCTCAAGAAGGATCACAGCACGGTCACCTCTTCTTGAGGGCAAATAGACAGCAATGCTTGTACCTTTTCGGGGTCAGGAGTTATCCCCTTTTCAGAGAAAGGTAGACCAAAGAATTAAAGTTTGTTTCTGTGAAACTCACACGTCTCTGCATTTAGTGTGAGACCTGCATCAGAAATCAGATGGTGTACTTTTGTGAGTGCTTTATAATGTTTTTTTCATGTAGCCCCAAACACTAAGATATCATCACTATAGTTAAATCCATATGTGACTGGCTGAATTTTTCAAATAATGACATCTTGAAATATTTCTGCAGATGACAACACACCAAAGCGGAGTCTTTTATGTCTGAACAAATGAACATGATTTGAAAAAGTAGTAATTTACCTACAGTTTTCTTCCAGTTCAAGTTGATGGTAGCCTTTCTTCAAGTCAAGGCAGGAGAAAACTTTGGTGCCATTCAGTGACATGATCATAACCGCAATGTGTGGACCTGGATGTCTTTCAATTGCGTTATTGGCCTGTCACATATCAACACGAAAGCGCACTCAACCTCCACTGTCCTTATTTGGCACCACCAAAATGGGTGAAACCCACAGCATTGGACCAGTAGAGCACTCAATGATTTCATGCTTTAACAGTGTTTCCAGTTCTTTCTTAACGGCTTCCTGTAAGTGAAAAGCAATTTGACATTGTTGTTGCGCAACAGGATTAATATCCTCATTAATGTGAAGCTGCACCGTCATTGTCTTAAGTTTCCGAATTCCATGGAACAATGTCGGGAATTGACTCACTATTTCAGAATGGGCATTCAAATTGTAGTTAACAGAGATCAGTCCCATGTCAGCAGTAGTATAAAAACTTAGTAAGCATGCACTAGCCAACGTACCTGAGAGGGCACGAACTGGCACTTTCCCTGTCTTTTTCTTGTGCTACATGGTCGCTACAAAGGATCCTTGACTCTGCATGGAAGTAGAAGCTGCCTCAGTGTATACCTTTTTTTTTCAAGCAGTGTCAGGTGTGGTATCAGAGATAATTCTTTGTACTTTTCTGCCAGCATGATGTTTATCGATGCACCACTTTCTATAATTAAAGTTGTAGGGCCCCCATCACCTTGAGCGTTATTTAAGGACAATGTCCAAATGAATTTTGTCCCTCCATGTGATGATTCTCTTTAGATTTATGTTTTTCTTTGCAAGTGGCCAATCCTACATGCGTACGGGGGTCTGTGACTGACATCAGCATCGCACATCCATCTTCCTAACAGTCACTTGATGATGGCGTTAATGAACCTTTGGAAGATGAATTTGATGACGATTGACTTTCTTTTGTTTCCACTTGCCTTAGTTGATTTTTCCATTTGGCCTTGTGTAAGTGGCTGGTGGGCTTCTGGAAGTTTCTGGTGTCCATCTTCTTGTCTCTCTGTGACGCACTTGGTTTCTCTTTTGCTTTGCAAATCGTTATGAAATGGTTTTCTTTCCCGAAGCCTTTGCATATCTTTCCAATGGTGGGACATTTATCTTCACGTAGAAATGCGAATCCACAGCAGAAACACAATTTCTTTTTCTTCTGAGATATCGATCATATTACCAGGTTGGTGTCTTGCTTTGTTGAAGGTATACTTTTCATAGTCGACATTCAGTATTGGATTGAACTTGGCTTCCAATGTTTCTTGATCTGATGGTATGATACTTCATAAGCTTATGATATCTTCGTTATCACTTATTTTATTCCATGACCAGCAAAGTTCAGCAGGTTGTCATCTGCTTATTCTAAAGCATCTATGAAGTCATTGAACTTTTTTTCAATCCATGCAGTTCATCTGACACCAATATTTAGCTTTTTGGAGATTTTGAAAGTTGGCGATGGTTTCAGGAACACAGCAGCATTGTATTTTGTGCTATTCCCTACTGACATTGAGAGTATATGCTGTTCAGACAGCATTTGATCCTCACCATCTCTTTGCTAGGTGGCACCTCTGCAAGCATCAGCCTGCTCACAAGCACTCAGGTTGTTGCACCTGAACTGAGGTTGGCAGGCTCCATCTTCTTTCTTTTTGGTGAGTAATGGTTTCGTTTATTGGAAGTGCTTGTCACCACTCTCAACTTTATGCATTATACCTGGCTATTGCTGCATTTAGCAATTCTCTATGCCTGGTCATCTCTGTCTTTTGCACTTTCCTGTACCTGGCTGTCACCGTCTCTAGCATTTCTGCAGTGTATCGGAGGTGGCTCTTTTTTAATGCTTTGTCTCAGTATCTTTCTTTCAGCCAGACCTGTAGATTATTGGCAGGCTTGCTGACTGTGCTCCTCCGTAAGGCCTTCACCTTCTTCGAAGACCTTTGAAAAGCTGGAGGTGTTCTTTGACTCCACATACACAAAATGTAGACAGCTTCTTGAGGCGCATGTGGCACGCACGAGCAGTTTGCTGGACCACAGAAAATTCTAAGTGAGATCAGTCTTGTCTCTTTAGGGGCCACGTAGCCCTTATCTCGTCGCCAGCTGTAGTGCCCTCCCCAGCCCGGGAGCATGTAACAGACCATTCCATACACGAAGTTGTGGTTTGCACTTCTTTATTGTTCAGCATGCAACCATTAACTGAATGCACTGGGTTACAAACTGCATTATCCCCACCCAGCCACACCCAACAGATTACGTAACACATGTAAAGAATATGACGAGGACCACTAGAGGTCTCGCCCATACGAACACAGGATACAACACAATCCACACCTTTGTTAAGGATGTGTGCAGAATACAAATATAACTTAACTTAGAATCACCTTTAACACCAATTCAATTTGAATGACTGTTTTTGAATAAAGGTGTTTCCAACTTGTCAGTTGCCCTCCTAGGAAATTTTCCAGAAGAACAACAAATCGTCTTATTGATGTGGTCTTAACATTCTGTCCAATATTAGTGTCACTAGCTCAAAGTGTGAAGAAGTGCACTGTTTTCTTTGCGTTGAAAATTTCCTTTCAAGACTTTTAGTTCCTTAAATATTTTTGGTCACCATTACTGAGTTAATATATTATGAAATGAACTGTTTTTCAAAATGTCTATTCAATTAACCTGGGAATATAATACTACTGCCTCTTCTGCCTTTTTCAGAGGGTCCACAAAATTACCTCAAAGCAATCCCTCCGAAACCGTTTGAGGTGGGCTTCAGCCCACATAGTTAGGATATATGTTAACATGATCTTGACAGTCAGCCTTGACTGTTATATACTTACAGTATTTCAAGCAGGATACACATTTTGCAACATATATCCCGGTCTGGCATTCCAAGAGTGAGCTCTACTGCCAAGCATCTGAATACACCATTGGCTCCAAGGACTGAAAAGACAAGCTATCCCAATTAATAGCAAGGGATCTACTGCAACCTTCCCGAATTGTGTATTTTCTTTTCTGTCTCTTCTCTGTGTGCTTGCTTTCTTTTCTGAGGCCAGATGCAGTGCTTAATTTGAACCGGTGGCTTCTAGTGATAGCACTAGCACTTGATTGTCAAAACCTGCCCTTATGAAAGCTGCCCACATGCTGGCGCTGTTTGTGCAATTTGGAGATGAGAACAATAGTGGTTTATTAGTTCAATTTATATTGAAAACAACTAGAATATGCTACCTAGCCATTCTTTTAGCTTTGGGAGGCCTGGAATAGTTTGAATTGTCACACCTGTAGGAATGTGAGGGTTAATAGTTGTGTTGTTACTGGCACTGGCTGCACTGGTGGGGAAAGGGATGGTTCAAGCTGCAGTAGCCTCCCAATGAGGGCACTGGCATCTATTTTCATTTCAAATTAAGTACTGCCTTTATGTAACGATTAATTGTGATGATTTCTTTCACATTTAGCTAGGGTTGAAACACCTGCCAATGTGTTTGCTTGTGACTAGGAGTCTAATTGCCTATGTATATTTGGCTATTACTGTGAGCCATCGTTATCATCAGTCGCATAGTTCTTCATTTTCACTTTTGCTGATATATTTTTAATGTACCACTTGTGAATCACTTTCCTGGGAGCATCAACCACTTTCAAAATGTTTGCACATTTCTTTTAAAGTCATGATGAAATTGAACCAATAAATAACCTAATAATGTTTAGTTTGTTGCTTATCTAAGATCTGTATGTAGTAAATCAGACACACTATGGACTTGAATTGTAGGCACATTTGTAGAATGATTTCACATTTTATTTTGGTTCCCACTCTATAGAATGTCTTAAAGAATCACTGTTCCCTTTGTATTGTAAATACCCAGGTTTCCTTTAGGGTAATTTGCGTTGAGATAATCCTGTATCATGAAAAAGAAGAGCAAGTCATAAATATACTAGAGGGCACGAGGAAAGACAGTATGCCTGACACCACCAGAATGGTGAGACAGTCCACAATGTATTAGTAGAGAAGAAAATTGAAGAAAAAGTCCTTGATCTGTCCACAGTCTCTTATGGATGAGGAAGTGAGAGAAATTAGGTTGTTGTTTGAGCGGGGTGAAACCTTACTCGAGCAAAGCCACCATTTTTGTCAGGGTGAATCACACAAAAGTCACTAAATTAACCTGTGCTTAACCCTTTGGTAGCTTGGCACAAAAGCAGTCAGACTTAACTTAGGGGCAATGTGTAAAGTAATCATGCAGCACATAAGCAGCAATAAAGTGAAAGCACAACACAAAAAAATCGCACACCAATTTAGAATAATAGAGTAAAATGTAATAAATAATTTGACGCTAAAATGAAAGGAATCAATCAGTAACACTGGAGTTATGATTTGTTAAAGTATATGGCGTAAAATAGCACCTAAAAGAGGAAAGCGACAACCGTGGACATCGAGGGGCATATTATCAAGAACAGGAGATAAAACTATTGCTGCATTATCGGCAGGAAACTGCCGCTAAAGCGGCGATAATGGGCTTGATTGAATTGAATTGAATTGAAAAATAATTTGTATTGCGCAGAACAATAACCCGCAGGTATCAAGGCGCCTAGCAAAAGGTCAGGAAAGACCAGGAAGAAAGAAACATTAAGACCTTAGACATATGCTTGCTTGAAGAGAAGGGTTTTTAAGGCAGTGCGAAAGTTCTGTAGGGACGGGAGGGATCTCAGATCCAAAGGAAGTTCGTTCCACCACTTAGGAGCAAGGGTGGAGAAGGCTCTGCCGCCCCATTTGGCTCTTTGTACACGGGGGGCTGCTAGAAGCAGTTTCCCAGAGGAACGCAGGTTTCTTCGGGGAACATAGTGGGAGATGATGGATCCTATTCCAGTGTCGCTCTTTTTGGCAATGGCTCTGTAGGTCATACACAGGACCTTAAACCGGATACGTTGTTCTACCGGCAGCCAGTGCAGAGTTTTCCTGGCTGCAGTGGCTGAAGAGCGTCTGGGGGTGTCCAGGACAAATCTGGCTATGGCGTTTTGGACTACCTGTAAGCGCTGCAGCTGTCCTTTATTAAGTCCAGCATACAGCGCGTTACAATAGTCCAAACACAAGCCGATAAGAGCAACAGCTATTTGTTTTCTTGCCTGGAGGGAAAGATATTTCCTGACCCTACGGAGAGTGTGAATCAGGCCCCAACAGGTGGAAACAGTTCTGCTCACCTGGCTGCCTAGGTCAAGGGCAGGATCTATTAACACCCCGAGATTTTTAGCAGAGGATGTGGGGGAAGGGCAAGTACCAAGGGAGTCAGGCCACCAATTGGCTGACCAGATGTTTTCTTTTCCCCCAAACACCATCACCTCCGTTTTCTCCCCATTCAGTTTCAGAGAGTTCTGGATCATCCACTTACCAACCGCCTCCATGCATCCCTTGTGAATTCCCATAGCAGCCCAGGTTAACCTCAGAAACCTGGGCTTCTATGGGAATTCACAAGGGCTTATTATCAAGCCCATTATCGCTGCTTTAGCGGCAGTTTCCTGCCGATAAAGCAGCAATAATTTTATCGCCTGTTCGTGATAATATGCCCCCTAGTCCTGTGAGACCAGGGCAAAGTTGAAAGTTATGGTCGACCGCGATGGAGCGCTGGTTGGATGCATGAAGAGGACTGAGCGTGGTCTCTGCTTACCATCAGACTTAGAAGAAAATTTGAAGACAAATGTCTGAGAAGGTAAAGTTAAGCAGGGCAATGCAGCTGGCAGTGTCAGAGGAGGAGGCGTCATTGTCGGGGAGCAGCTGGATAAAAGTGCGGGGAAGATTCCTCCATTTGGACTTAGTCCCTTTTTTGGAAGTCAACGTTTTTTTAGTGGGCTGAAGCTGCAGGCTGTCACCAAGAGGGGCTCCACAAGGCCAGATGCCCCTTCTTCGAGAAGCCGCTGGGCAGGATTTCCTGCTATGGAGAAGAATGTCAGCAAAACACACAAAACACACAAGATGATGGACGGAATGTTGCACAATGGCAAAACATTCACCCCCAGTCACAGATCTGGGTTTAATCCAGTGTTATTTTGCTCACCAAGCCACCCCAGTTCAGACATGGTCATATGCAAATCAGTCTTTGCCCTGTTCCTCATGGGAACAGTCCAGCCCGAACTGCCAAGCCATGTCTTCCCTGGACCGGAATCAAGCATCCTAGGACCGGTATGACATTGTTCTGCATTCTGTCCATCAACTGTTGTTTTTGCATTTGTCACCCCGAGTGGGATGGGTATGCTCAGATGTGAGTCCCATGCACTCCACACCACTGGAGTCAAGCTATCCTGGCTGATGACGGCTGATAGCCAGAAACCGGTCCTAGGATGCTTGATTCCGGTCCAAGAAAGACATGGCTTGGCAGTTCGGGCTAGAATGTTCCCATGAGGCACCGGGTCAAGGCTGATTTGCATATGGCCATGTCTGAACTGGGGTGGTGTGGAGTGCAAAACAACAATGGATTTAGGCCCAGATCTCTGTACTGGGGTGAATGTATGACATTGTTCTGCATTCTGTCCATCACCTGTTGTTTTTGCATTTGTCACCCCGAGTGGGATGGGTATACTCAGACGTGAGTCCCATGCTCGCCACACCACTCGAGTCAAGCTATCCTGGCTGATGACGGCTGATAGCAGAAACCGGTCCTAGGATGCTTGATTCTGGTCCAGGAAAGACATGGCTTGGCAGTTTGGGCTGGACTGTTCCCATGAGGCACAGGGCCAAGGCTGATTTGCATATGGCATTGTCTGAACTGGGGTGGTGTGGAGTGCAAAAAAACGATGGATTTAGGCCCAGATCTCTGTAATGGGGTGAATGTGTGACACTGTTCTGCATTCTGTCTATCAACTGTTGTTTTTTGCAAGTTGAGAAGAATGTAGCAAAGTCAGGCCGACCGACTATGTACTTTGGGCAAATAGATGAGCAGGCTGGTCATAGTTTGTTCTCAGAACACTTTGTGGTGGCAATTTATTCAAAGTCCTAAGTTTTGGATTTGGGCTATCTAGTCACCTTTAGCACAACTTCCAAGGGTTCAGGACTTAAAGGGCTATTTCTTGTAGTGTCAGGGCTCCCTCAGGATGGGTCCAAGTGTGGATTCCAGATTTTTAGAGCCTTTTCTGTCCCAGGGGTGCTGCTTAAGAGACCAGCTAACTAGCTCTTGGTATCACTGTAGATGCCCTATGTTCAAGGAGAGAAGCATGGGTCAAACAGCAGGGCAAGCTTCTAAGGGCACAGAGCAGGCTTCAGGCAGTAGGCAGATCCTTCTTGGTGCTGCAAGGTAGTCCTTCGAAGTACATAGCAGGCCACATCAGCAGGCAATGTTTTGAGAGTCCTTCCGCAGGGCAAAAGTGAACTGAAGACTGTGTTAGAGCATCCTATTTTTATACCTGGGGCCCCCTTTGAAGTGCGAGAAACTTCTGAAGGCTCCCCCCCCCTCTCAGAAGTGGCTGGAATTTCCAGTGTCCCTGCCCTGGTACCAGTCTGTCTACAGGCACAATAGGCTAGTGCCAAGTCTTTGTGTAAGAGCAAAGGATCAGTCGTTTTAAATGTAAGTGGGGCTGTGCACAGCTCTGCCTCCACTCCATACAGGCACACCTAGCCACTCTATTGTGTGGCTGTCTGCGAGGAATACACAAAGGCCATCTGCCAATTACATCTGGTCAGGTGACTCAGGAATAGGCTGCAGGCACCAAATGGTTAGGACAAGAAAAGGCCAATTTTCTAAAAGTGTCATTTTCGGAATTGTGACTTATCCCCTTCGACGCTGATGACGAGCTCAGCTCGTCATGAAGTACACCTCTGGTACGCTGAGCTCATCATGAACCGCAGGATTTGCGAATCTTTAGCGCACAGCGGGAAAATGCGCCGCACCGATGGTGTTAATATCCGGCTCCACCATTAAAGAGGATTTTAAATTACAATTCCTCAGGCACCAAACATGACTTTCCCACCTGTTCCCAATCAAAAGTTGTTTCTTATTAACTGTAAAAAGGGAAACCCATTTTTTCCTATGGCAAACGTAGGCCTCACATTATTGAAAAACAAATTTGTGAGATTTTCACTACCAGGACATGTGAAACATAATAGTATGTGGGCAACTTTTTAATTACAATATACTCTGCCCTATGGGCTGTCTAGGGCCTAGTTTAGGGGTGAAGTATATGTAATAAAAAGAGAGTTTAAGGATTGGGGGTTATTTAGCCTAGTTGAATTGGCAGTATAAAACTACCAACAGTCTGCAATGGCAAACCTGTAACATGTTGTTAAGGGGCTACTTAAGTCGGTGGCTGAATAAATGAGGAAGGACCACTAGTATCATTTAATTTTCCAGCTCTAGGCACACAGTATACCACTTTACTAGGGACTTTTAAGTACTTATTGGTATATAAGTTCCCATAAGGCTTAAATGTAATATGCCAATCAAGTATAAGCTAATTTTACCATGTTTTGGGGGTGAGTCCAACCACTTTAGCACTAGTTAGCAGTGGTAACGTGTACAGAGTCATAGGGCTAACAAAAATGAAGTCAGGAAAATAGGAGGGGTAAGCAATAATGTATGTCATTTCCACTCTCTTCTCTCCATCCTACCTCCGACTATCATTCATACCTTCTCCTTGATTGATATGGTAATGCACCATTCTCCTATTGTTATAGATATCTGAGATGAGCCTGCTTACAGCACTCTCTAATTTCTTAATGCAGTTTTTCAATATTATCAAGTTTTTGCATGTGCTTGGGAATTAACCCCATTTTCCTACTGCCTGCCTTTTTGTTGGCAAGTCTCACTGGCCCAGTTTACCCACTGCTTGAACCACCCACACTCAATCCTCAAAGGCAAGAACCACAGCCTCCGCCTCTCCTGCACATTACCCTGCCCTCTCTAGGATCCACTAACAATTTTGTATTTTCAATTGTCTGACATATATTTCCAATCCCTGTCCCCTGGTTCACATTTCTTTTGGTTCACTAAGCACCATAACTACCTTCCATTTTAACCACTCTCTGTAAGCTCCCCATTTCCCTGATCCTTCCTTATCCAGACCATCTATGCTCTCTCACTGGCTATCTCCTCGCCAGGCCCACTTTAAGCCTTGCCAATCCTACACTGAGCCTGCCCTACTCTATAGTTGATGAAAAGGCCACCAATAGAGTTCTCCCCTTTTTTGGCTACCCCAAGACTTAGACGTAGCCCGTTTCTCAAACCATACCTCCTTCTGATCCCAATTCTCTGTGAACTAACACATGTCTTACCTAGCCCGCCATGTTCCCGGCCCATCTTCTGTATGATCACAGTTTACCATAACCTGATTGTTCTCTAACCCATCCCTCTTCCTTGGCACACTTCTTGGTCCAACCATATCATGGTCATCATCTTGGTCCAACCATATCATGGTCATCATCTTTTTGCCACATACCTTTGCCTAACTTGCCCATTCTTTAGCCCACCCTCTATATTCTTTACTCACCATTTCCTTGTTCAACATTTGACTGGACCACTCTCTTGTTAGTTTAATCATGCACTTGGTGTGACCCCCCATTGCCTCTCTGTCAGTGTATCTACCCCTCTTACTTACAAGTTGTCTGCGGGGTCGTGTAGAACAGTCTATAGTTGCTGCTCAGCCTCTCAATGGCTAATTTGGGATTCTTTAGAACAAGCTCCTCAAATGACATTTTTGAGTCGTCTGTAATGAGAGGGGAAAAAGAAGATTTAGATGTTAAGTTTAACCTCTCATAGAGTGTCTAGACTATGCCCCTAGATTCAATAGTAGATGTGATGTAACAACAATATCATAAACACAAGTATATTAGATGGATACAGTGTTACCTCATTAGATGCTATACTGGAAGTGTGATATAAGGATAAGGGATAATACTGCCTGTATATGATATAAAAATGAATTAGCATCACTGAGGTGCAGTATAATTAGTCTCATATTCATGTGACTGATTGAGGTAGGAGCTGTTCCATTCCCAGCTCAACCGGTAAAGAAACCTCAGGGTATGGTTCAAGAAAGACTGCACATGTGCACACCAAATTACAGCAGTCATCAAATTATCAATTAGCAATTGATGATACTTAGAAGGATCCTCCTTCATCTAAGATATATAACTGTACTTATCAGGGCTCTGTTAAACTTGACAACGGCAACATAATTGACATTGGAGATCTCAACTAGGATATCCTCAAACTAACGAGGATTCAAAATGTAGCCTCAAGACCATGTCTCAACCTGCTCACCTCACCCCAGATCACATAGAGTGTGACCCATTGGATTACATTCTAACTACTGTGCACAACTTTCAAAACACAGGAGGCAGGTTTGGCCAAGATGAAATGGAAAAGTTGAGACCAATCTATATGCTCAGCTGCAACCTCAGATCAAGCAAATCAAATCTGATTGATCATTCTCATCAGAATTGTAAGGTGCTCAACTTTGAAACTTATCAAGCCAGGACCTGAGAAACATACCAAAGTTGTATTCATTGAAATGCAGAAAAAAAACCGTTTCAGAATTGAAGTCATCCCTCTTAGGTTGCAGAGACCCTGGGAGGGCTCACCCGATATAGAGAACATGAACCGACAAGCAATAATATACTTAACTCTGCTTTGGCACCGCTCTCCCACAAAAGGGACTTCACAACCTTACATATAATTGACAACTGACTCAGCATACAACCAGAAAATGAAACCATTACTGCAAAGAGGATTCTTGTCACTAAGCCGAGATATACAAATCAAGTAAATAAATAAATAAGTAAGTAAGTAAATACATTCAATATATCTATGTTGTTATAGACTGGTATACCCAAAGTGAGATGTTGGTGCGGAGAATGCTAATCACTTCAGTGTGACGAAACAACCACCATTAGTATCACTAAACATGCACCATTACTGTGTCACCTCTCTTCCTCATCATTGTCCTTACTGATTGGAGGAAAATTCCCTTCCAGAGACGTAACAAATGGGTTTGCCTAGCGGCGGCTCCTTCGCTATACCAGGAGAATGTTGCCACCCTGCCAGCACTCTCAAAAACTTTAAAAATGAAAAGATAATAAAACAGGTTTAAAACCTGCTTTAATATCTTTTTTTTTCTTGTGCTGAGTCTTGGGGGCGAGGCCAGGGTAATGTCAGGCTGGAGGTGAAGTGGTCGCACTGCACATGTGGGTTTGGCCGGCTGTGTCAGGCTGGCCAAATCCACATGCGCAGTGAAGCTCTCTCCAACCACAGCTGCATTGCAGGGTTAGAGAAACAGGAACAGGCTCCCAGTCTTGTCTGGAAGCTCACATCATCGGCACTTAGGCCAATCCTGAAGCTCATCTCATGCATGAGAGCAGCTTCAGGATTGGCCCCAGGGCAGTCTGGGAGCCTGTGCCTGCCTGCAGAGCAGAAGAGCGCGATATTTTTCCAGCTCCTCCCTTGTTCACATAAGTACTCTGCCTGACGGTAGGTCTGGTGTTTGAGACAGCGTTAGATGACTCACCAGTCTACTAGTTTTTCCAAAAAAACATACATGGTATACACGTTTAGAGGGATTTTGAGACAATGTGCATCTCCAATTGATTTTTTCAGCATTTATTCGTGTTTTGCTTCCCACCAACACAGCATACAGCATGGGTGTCAGCCCTCTTCAGCCATTGGCTCGCTGCAGTTTGAGACTACTATTGTTGATGCACATGTGCACAACAATTAAAAAAAAGAAAATTAGTTCATGTCGGTCTCAGGGTTCGTGGGGCAGTCTCTCCTTGAATTTAGACAGCTTTCTTCCCAAGCTGCAGTACGCACTGCATCCAATTTTAAGCATATGCAGTGGCAAGCAATATGTTTTTGTCATAATCTTTGACTTTCAGCATCAGCGCCTTGTAGTTAAAGGGCTTTATTTGCAATGGAAACCTAAAAAGAGTGCATCTAACCATGTCAGGAGCACAGCTTCAGGGAAGTGTTTGAAGTATGACTACCCCCAAAATAATTGCATTCTTAGCTTGGTAATTAGGCCTGGGGGCACTGAATAGGGTCAGCTGTCTCTGTGTTGGATTTTCTTGTCATGAACCAAGGATGAAAGACAAAATAGGGAAATCTGATGAAAGAAAGAGAGAGAGAGAGAGAGAGAGAGAGAGAGAGAGAGATACCAATTTGGTGGCTGAGTTTCAAAATGTGAAATCAGATATCCTGAAATCTATACCGACTTCCCTGCTTGTCCAAATTGGGTGATCCAAGACAAATATTTGATTTCACAGAGCCTCCTTTCTCTTTATTATCATATATGGGTTCACTTTTAAACACTAGAGTTGAGAATGTGAGCTAAACAAGCACTTCTTATGTTTGATTCAATAGAGCATAATGTTGCTCCATTTTTAATAAGAAACTAGGCCACAAATCGGGTTTACATGACTACAGATTTGCCTGTTAGTTCACTAACAGCATTGTATTTGGGGACGAGCCACGAATGATTCTAAAAACTATCCCTTATCATATATGTCTGTCTATGCACATATATAATCAGATGTACTAAGATGAAATGCATCTGTATATTAAAGAAAAAACACCTTTTCTTAATTTAGAAGAAATCGTATAATATCTTTACATGTTTGTTTCACAATATACATGCCAAATGTTTTCATGGCTCAGCTTGTGCACGTAAAAGGCACATGCACTTAGAGCTAAGCAAGACTGTGACTCGGTTTGCCCTATTAATTTGCCTGTGAGCCCTCCTTCATTTGCGACTTGGGCTTAGGACATGGGCCCGTATGTCACTTGGCATAAAGATTTCTAAAAGGCGAGGACTATAAACGTGGAGCCTTGCCCACATGCACTGATTTGCCTTTTTAAAATCCAGACCCAGTAGCAGAGATGGAAAAGTGTGTGTGCTGTGAAAATACAATCAAAACAAGTGATCCCAGCTCAGAGGCCCCAGACTGTTGTGTTATATGTGACCATAGTCATTTCCGAGGAAGAACTACCAGGCCCAGGTGGACGGGCACAGGATTAGCTTCAGCGGGATGTCTGGGGTGTGGTTTGGTAGTTGGGCCTGGGGGCCCAGTGTCTGGTCTGCTATGCCAGTGTTGTTGTTTGTTGTTGTTCTCAATTCACTAAAGGGGTATTAACTTGTTCATTGATTCATTACTTGGATCAGGATCTTAAATATGCATAGTGACCGGTTTACCAAAAAAATAGTAAATCTGTATCCACAGAAGTACCCATTGAATGGGTGCATGTTTACTTCTTTTTGGGTGATGTGAGGAATGCCTGAAAATACTCTATCCAGTCTTTCCATTCCATCATTTTTACCTCCCTACTGTTCTAGACATAAGCCCACCTAATGAATATCAATACTGACCATGCACCTAATGGGATCAGTCCATCCCAAACCTTAATTATCTCACCCCTCCACCCAGCAGCCCACTTCTTTTTTACTTGGGAAATTGGAGGGACACACCCGAATCTCACTGACTAAGCTACACCCCTAAATCATGTCCCCCATCAGGTCCAAGCATTGCAAGCCGCTCTCAGCAGTTATCATGTACTCAAGCCATACTATGTTACCTTCAAGAAAAAAAAAGAAAGTAACTAATGAGTCTCTTTTCATTGTCAAGGTAGCTATGAGCAGCTCAGCAGAGCTCTAAGGCACAAGTTGAAGCTGGTCTTTATTTCATTTTTTTTTTTGGGTTCTGAATTCATCTTTAGGTTTCACCTACACAGCGCTTATGCTGTGCTTGAGAAATCTACTGTTTTTAATATAGACTTATAAGGGAGTTACATCGTGTCTCCTCTCTTTCCTTAACCTGTTACCGAATCGCAAAATGGATTTGCGATTCGGTATTAGGAAGGGGCGTGTTTATGGCATCCCTTCCTAATACCGAATCACATCTGTTTGTATGAATGTTTTGTGACCGCAATTGCGGTCACAAAACATTCGCATTTTACCACCTACTTTAAGTAGATGGTAACCCATTCACAAATGGGAAGGGGTCCCCAAGAGACCCCTTCCCCTTTGTGAATGTTTGTAAGACCATTTTTAGGAGCAGACAGTGATCCCACGGACCACAGCCTGCTCTTAAAAAATGTAAAGAAATCTTTTCATTTTTTGTTTTGTAAAGCATCAGATATATTTTGGGGCTCCTTTTTCTGACAAAATGTAATTGTAACATCCATTTTCTGCTATTTCCAAGCTGGATTGTCAATTGGTTCCACAAAGGGGCAATTATGAACAAAACAATTACCCATGTCCAGTTGTGACCATACTTAAGTAGGATAATAGGTATATAACGAGCAAGATTTGTTGAAAATAGGAAAATCCATGTGATAGATCTACTTTCCCTTTCCTAAAACTTTACACAGGAGCACTTATTTCCCGAGCACCCTTTCACGCATATTTTTGGAGCAGTTATATATGTATATAATGTACCCATTTTTGTGTTTTTCAAAATACAGAACAATTAATGCATTCAAATATGTTTCCTGCGTGTGTGATGGTATAATTGGAAGCAAACTCTCCCTTGCGGTTAAACAGAGTATCTACTCCCATTCTTAAGTTATATGGGTTAGGTCTATTGAGAAACATTTGGGATAAGTGTATTCATTAATCCTTATCCACAGAGTAGAGTTGTCCGACTGGACCACTGTTGTTACGTATTATTAAGTACCCAGGAGAATTTTGGGTCACCTCATTGTTGTGAAAAGGGAGAGCATTAAAGCAAATGGGCAGAGCTGTCTGCTAAGAAAGTTCATTAAATATGGAATTGTCCAAAAGTGGGTTGTTTCTCTCTTTACATCGTCATGGGAGATGAAGCTGGTACCTCACTGTAGCAGTCAGGGCCCTTGGCCCAAGGGCTATTCGAGAAGTAATGGCCAAGGAGGAGACAATGCCACCACCAAGTGTTAGGAACACAAAGTCCCTGTCCTGAGAAGATCTTTTTAGTTATGGGGTTGTATTCCATCAACAGCCCTTTCTAGGGTACAGGAATACAAAGAACATTAATTAAAGTGAGGTTCGCAAAAATCAGTTCCCGTTAATATAAAGAATGGACTAGAGTTTAAAGCACTTCAATGTATTTCAAAGTGACTACTAAGCGCTAAAATACATAGAAATGCCAATCAATTTGTTTGATGTTCACGTACTCCTTTGCACTGCTAATAGTAGCTTTACAGTCAATCAATCAGAATTTATAAAGCCCGGCAAATCACCCGTGCGGTTCTCTAGGCACTAGAGTTGCTAGCTGCTTCGCAGAGAAAGCAGAGAAAAACGAAGCAAAGGTAGGAGAAAGAACTCAGAAAAAAAGAGGAGAAGAAAGCAGCAACAAACTAGGCAAAAGCAAAAGAAAACACTCAGAAAAGAGGGGGAGAGGAAAGAGAAAGCAGCAAAAAATGATGCAAAAACAGGATAAAGCACTCAGAAAAACAGGGGGGAAAGGAAGGAAAATGCAGTAAAAATAATGAGGCAAAAGCAGGGGAAAACACCAGAAAAAAAAGGGATGAATCAGCGCGGTGCTGCAGCTGGGCCTGGGCCTGGACCTGCTCCCTGCTTTTCTTCCATTCCTATATAGGAAATATGATCTGTGACAATTTAAAGATTTAATGATAAGCAAATATTTGTAAAATATGCACCTGGTGAACAGAGATCTCAAACCATGATTGTGGTTCAACAAAAAAAATATTTTAAATAATCAATCATTTGATACAAAGGGATTGATTGTTCTGTAGTAGGGGATCTCTGTGTATAGTCATAATCTAGTGAATAGTCCCGCCCATGTGCGTGGACCCCGGCAATCAAAAATAATCTCTTAAATTGTCAAAATAATGCAGAAAACTGCAAAGACACTTAAGAGAAAATTTAAAGACAAATAATGCAGCCTATATCCACAGGCTACACTGTCCAGTACTTCAACTAGAAATTCCACCAAAAAACACCACACACAGCACAGCCTGCCAGTTTCTACCATAGAGAAACTTGCCTCCCCCAGTCAAAGACTCTGGAATGATAGAGAGGAAGGTAGGGACAGACAAGCCCCATAGGCTGCCATTATGTGGCTTAAATAGGATACTGTGCCTTTAAGAGAACTTTCCAGAACTTCTCCCAGTATCCCAGAATGCATAGCAGGTCCCTCTACTTTCAGTTCTTTTTTCCGGCTCCTGCTTACAGGACCCTGGCATTGGGCTCTCCCTTTTTCAAGGGTTTATTGTTTTTTTTTACTCTTTTGAATTCTAAAAGTGTTGCAGTTTACTTCTTGGTGTTCTCTTCTCCGTTTTTTGTGCTGTTTTAGGCGTTTTAGGGCTCTGAAATGCCTGGCCTTTTTGATAAGTGCCCAGCATGTGGGAGGAAGAAGGCCAAGAGTGATCCCCATGATGTCTGCATCGTGTGCCTCCCTGAGGATCATGTCCCTGAGGATTGTACCATCTGCCAGCAGTTTTCTGCTCGGACTCTGAGGGACAGGATGAAGATCAGGCTTTCCGGCCTTGAGGAGAGGCGTCTGCAGACTGCAGGTGGGTCTGGGCAGGCTGGGAAGGCTCCCTCTGCCCCTGCCGAGGCCTCTGGGGGGCTCCCCGGAGGCAGGAAGTCCGGCAAACGGTCCTGGTCTCCGTCGACGTCGATTGCATCGACGACGACGTCGAGAGGGATGACGGCGGTGTGCTCCCCTTCTCCCCGGGGCTCCGGGTCGAGACAGCGTGGCGGCTCGACGTCGAAGATCATGGAGAAGTCGCCGTCGAAGCCACCGCCGACGTCATCGTCTTCGTCGACGTCGAGGTCTTCCTACCGACGCCGGAGGCGTAGTGACAAGCATCGACGCTCGCCGTCGAAGAGGCATCGACACTCGCCGTCGAGGCGACACCGTCGATCGCAGTCGAGGCGACACATCGATCGCCGTCGAGGCGGTCGACGTCGAGGGGCTCCTCGACGTCGAGAGCATCAAGAGGACGGGGACGTTCGTCGTCGAAGACGGAACGCTCGACGTCGAGAAGGCGGCGTATGGCGTCGCGGAAGAAGAGGTCGACGTCAAGGAGTCGACGTTCGACACCGAGGAAAAGAGGGTCGACGCCGAGGAGACGGTGATCGACGCCGGAGTCGAGGAAGCGTCGTTCGACGCCGGAAAAGCATCGCTCTGCGTCCAGCAGACAGCGGTCAGCGTCTAGGAATCGGTCAGCCTCTCCGAAACGGCGCAAGAGGGATTCTAGTCCCAGAAGTCACGCTGCTTCGAGTGGAGGGCGCAAGAGGAAGCGGTCACCTGCTGATGGGGCTGGCTCTCCGCACCCTTCGCCTAAGGGGTCACCGGGCTCGGTGTACTCAGAGGTGTACACACCATCTCGGCCCAGGACTCCGACTCCGCCTCCCCCTCCTGTTCCTAAGGAGGACCCTCCACCCAAACCTCCACTGCCTTCAGGAGACCCTCCTCCGCCTCCGGTCCCTCCGCATGGGCCCGCCCCGCAGTCGAAGGTTCCTCCTCCGAGGTCCACTTCCCTGCCGTCCCTGCCTTTTCCTCCTAAGGGGACCCCAAAACCGAAACCCCGTGAGGAACCGAGGAAGACCCCTCCACGAAACCCGAAGAAGCGGCCACGAGCAGGCAGGTTTCGCTCTCGCTCTGGGAGGAAGGAGAGATCGCGACGCAGATCATCCACAAGGTCGAGACACCGCCATAGGAGGCGCGAATCTCGCTCACACACGAGGTCCTCTGAGACCAGGGACTATTCTCCTACCCTATCGGGGTCACCGGACACGAGAGTGTCCCCGATAGATGACCTGGTGGCGTTCCATGACGTCCTTTTAAGGGGCGCTGCGAAGTTGGGCATATCCCTGACGGAGCCGACTCCGAAAACGTCAGTCATTTTTGAGACTTTACATCAAAAACATCTGTCTCGTCCTCTCCTGCCTCTGGTGCCGGGCCTGGAAGAACCGGCTATGGCCCTGTTTCTCACCCCTGCGGTGACGAAGGCGGCTCCATCAAGATTACTGAAGAAGTACCGGGCCCCCGATTCGGATCCAGCCTTTTTGAGAACGGAACCTCCTCCTGACTCTGTCATTGTGACGGCGGCCCGCAAGCAGCATGCCACCACTCCTTCCTCCACGGTTCCCCCGGATAAGAAGTCCAGGTGGATGGATTCGGCGGGGAGGAAAGTCTGTGGCACTTCCGCTACCTCCATGAAAGCGGCGAGTACCACAGCACTGTTGGGCCGATACGACCGCGCCCTCTGGGACTCCCTCGAGCGATTTGCAGAGCATTTACCTCGGGAGAAGCGTGAAGACTTCATGGAAGTACTGAGTGAGGGGATGCTGGTGGCCAACCAGATTATCAGTGCGGCAGCGGACTCTTCCCTGTTGGCTGCTCACGGATTTTGCCACGGGATCAACCAACGGCGCCACGCATGGCTCCGGCTTACGTCCCTGAAACCGGACGCACAGCAGAGGGTAGCCAATCTACCGTTCTCCAGTGAGACCCTCTTCGGGAAGCATGCGGACGATGAGATGGCCCGCATGAAGGCGGAGGCCGAGACGCTAACGGCTGTGGGCCTAGAGAAGCCTAAAGAGACCAAGAAGCAGTACCGCCCTTTCCAACGGCGGTTCGGCGGGCAAGGCCGAGGACGGGGACAGGCTGCGGGGCAATCGCAACAGCAACACCAGTTCCGTAAGCCGTTCCAGAAGCGCCAGAAGCGCCAGAAGTGGCCAGCAATCGGCCCCAGCACCCAAGGGCCAGGCTGGGTCTAGGCCCTAGGAACCTACTTCCCCCGGATCTGTTACCCACTCCGGTAGGGGGAAGCATTCAATTTTTTCTGCCAGAGTGGAGAAAAATTACTCAGGACAAGTGGGTGCTGAATATTGTTTGCAATGGATACAGTCTTTGGTTCACCAGCCCTCCTCCAGCAATTCCCCCGGTCAGCTCGCAGTTTCAGCTGCGCGAGCTTCAGGCGGAAGCGGATATCCTGTTGAGGAAAAGGGCGATAGAAGAGGAAGAGGTCTGTACTCCCGGTTCTTTCTGGTTCGCAAGAAGGACAAGAATGAGTTCAGGCCCATTCTGGATTTGCGACAGGCAAACAAATGGATTCGCAGAGAAAAGTTTTGCATGCTGTCGTTGCATCAGATTTACCCTCAGTTGCAACAGGGAGACTGGCTTTGCGCTATAGACCTACAGGATGATTACTTCCATGTGCCCATTGCACACAAACACAGGAAGTTCCTGCGGTTCCAAGTCGGCACCAATCACTATCAATACACAGTACTCCCATTCGGACTGAAGTCTGCGCCGAGAACGTTCTCGAAGTGCATGGCGGTGGTAGCAGCACACCTGAGGAAGAACAAGGTGTTCGTCTACCCGTACTTGGACGATTGGTTGATCAAGGCATCCTCCTTCTCGGAAGCGCGAGCACACTTCCAGAAGACGTGCGTTCTCTTGAACAAGCTGGGGCTGCACATCAACATGGCCAAGTCTGTCCCGACTTCGGTCCAATGCATACAGTACTTGGGAGCCTCAATCGATACGCTGTCAGCAAGCGTGTCTCCTTCGGAAGAGCGACGATTATCACTCCTTCGGAAGACTCAGGCTCTTATGACGACTCCATCTACAACAGTGAGGACGGTGTCTTCTCTACTGGGATCGATGGCCTCTTGTATCTTCCTGACGCGACACGCACGGCTGCACATGAGACCACTGCAGGAGTGCTTGGAGGACCAGTGAGATCAAAGGAAAGGATCTTGGGACGACAAGATTCGACTGTCGCTTCATGCTCTTCAGTCTCTGAAGTGGTGGTGTTTGGCGAAGAATCTCCTCAGAGGGGTTCCCTTTCACAAGGACATTCCCACGCAGACTGTCGTGACGGATGCGTCTCTTCTGGGGTGGGGAGCGCACTCCGGGACTCTACAGATTCAAGGCACGTGGTCACCGATGGAGGCCACGTATCACATCAATTTCCTGGAACTCAGGGCTGTTCACTTGGCGCTGAAGGCCTTTCTTCCGTCCTTCCAGACCAACTCTCTGCTTGTACAGACGGACAATACCACCACAATGTATTACCTCAACAAGCAGGGGGGCTCGAGATCACGCACTCTGTCACAGGAGGCGCAGGCGATCTGGCACTGGCTCCTAGCCAGAGGACTGACGATAACGGCCACCCAACTACCAGGTGTGCAGAATGTTCAGGCAGACGCACTGAGCAGACTGGTTCAGGAAAACCACGAATGGGTCATAAACGACGAAGTACTAGGAGAAGTCTTCGCAAGGTGGGGAACTCCAGACGTAGACTTGTTCGCCACCGCCGAAAACAGCAAGTGCAGAGACTTCGCCTCCAGGTACTTCCAGCAAGGGACGCTGGGGAATGCGTTATGGATCAACTGGACGAACAGCTTTCTGTACGCCTTTCCTCCCATTCCCCTGATTCCGGCGGTGCTCATCAAGCTGGCCCGGTCCAGAGCTCGGATGATACTCATCGCCCCGGAGTGGCCCAGGCAGTGGTGGTTCAGGGACCTACTTCACTGGTCTCTCCTTCCTCACATTCGGTTGCCGTGCAGGCCGGACCTTCTCACGAAGTTCGGGGGATGGATGTTACACCCCAACCTCTCGTCTTTGAGTTTGGCGGCATGGCTCCTGAGATAGTGCAATATGGCCATCTGAATCTGCCCGATGATTGCATGGACATACTGAAGGAGTCTAAGAGACCTTCCACTCGGACTTCATATGCTTACAAGTGGAAGAGGTTTTGTATCTGGTGCCAGTCTAAAAACCATGATCCTACGACCTGCAAGGAAGATGTCATCCTTCCTTACCTTTTACATTTGGCGCAGTCTGGCCTTAATGTGCATTCCATTAAGGTTCATCTGGCTGCACTGACTGCCTACAGGAAATACCCTTCACAGACTTCCTTTTTCCAGATCCCCGTGATCAAAGATTTTCTGGAAGGATTGAAGAAAGTATTCCCTCCTGTCAGGCTTCCCTCGCCTTCATGGGAATTGAATGTGGTGCTGTCCAGATTGATGAAGGAGCCTTTTGAACCTATTCATAAGGTTTTGTTGCAGCACCTGTCCTGGAAGGCGGCGTTCCTCGTGGCCATTACATCGGCCCGCAGGGTGAGTGAAATTCAGGCGTTGTGTTGTAATGAACCTTATACTGTATTTCATGCTGCTAAGGTTGTTATGCGTACTCACCCTAAATTTCTTCCCAAGGTTATTTCTGATTTTCATGTCAACCAGACTATAACTTTGCCTACGTTTTTTCAGAACCCTTCGCCCCCAGCGGAGAGGTCTCTCCATTCCCTGGATGTTAGGAGGGTGTTGAAATTTTATCTGGATAAAACCAAAGATATTCGTAGGTCTGACCAGTTGTTTATCAATTATGGATCGGTCAGGACGGGTCTTGCGACCTCTAAGCAGTCCATCTCTAGGTGGATTGTGTCCTGCATACAATTGTGTTATCAGAAGGCTAATAAGACCTTAGGAGGTAAGCCTAAGGCTCATTCCACCAGGGGCAAAGCTGCCACGACGGCTCTGCTCCGTAACGTGCCGATTGCTGAAATCTGCAAGGCAGCCACTTGGAAGTCGGTTCATACCTTTGCTAAGCATTACTGCCTGGACACTGACGCCAGGGCAGACGCTCAGGTTGGGCAGGCTTCGCTGCGGAATTTGTTCGCACAGTAGTGGCATTATGTGTTATTCTCCACCGCCGCTTTGGTGTGGGGATGGACTTGCCATTCTATTCACTAGATTATGACCATACACAGAGATCCCCTACTACAGAAGGAGTAGTTTCTGTCCTGTAACTCCAGTTCTGTAGTAGGGGTATCTCTGTTATAGTCATAAGCGCCCGCCCTCCTCCCCGGTGGAGATTTTTCATCAGGTAAAGAATGCGACAGGTCTGGCGTGCTTCGCCTTCAAAAAGAACTGAAAGTAGAGGGACCTGCTATGCATTCTGGGATACTGGGAGAAGTTCTGGAAAGTTCTCTTAAAGGCACAGTATCCTATTTAAGCCACATAATGGCAGCTATGGGGCTTGTCTGTCCCTACCTTCCTCTCTATCATTCCAGAGTCTTTGACTGGGGGAGGCAAGTTTCTCTATGGTAGAAACTGGCAGGCTGTGCTGTGTGTGGTGTTTTTTGGTGGAATTTCTAGTTGAAGTACTGGACAGTGTAGCCTGTGGATATAGGCTGCATTATTTGTCTTTAAATTTTCTCTTAAGTGTCTTTGCAGTTTTCTGCATTATTTTGACAACTTAAGAGATTATTTTTGATTGCCGGGGTCCACGCACATGGGCGGGACTATTCACTAGATTATGACTATAACAGAGATACCCCTACTACAGAACTGGAGTTACAGGACAGAAACTACTCCATTTGTATGCAAACTGAGCTGTAAAATTGAGTGGAATGGGCTTTCCTTTTACAGCATTACTTAATTCTGAGTTCAGCCTTCCCTGGATATGTAATGGCCTGCCCCCACTGGTTGTATAGTACTGTACAAATGTATGGCAACCTCACAAGAATCACATGCTTCCACACAAAACTAAGTAGTTCTAAATAACAAAGATGGACGCCACAGAGAGAATCCTCGACCATACACGACTTTACATGTGATGAGCTAGGCGCGGGTCAATGATTTTGGTGTAGTCAATCTTGCAGCGTCATGATTTGCTAATGGCTGCCTGATCCTGCCGATGCGCCGTAACGCAGCTAGAGAGGCGAGAAAACTCCATGAAAAACCGAGGACGACAGCCAAAAAAAGATAGTAGCGGACATCAGAACACCAGCGCCACAGAATGAGAGCACCCAGTTTAGACTAGGAGGCTCAGAAGAATAGGAAAGACCTCGAGGAAGCGAGACAACACGTAGATTACTGAAAACAGGATGGCGGCCACCTAACAAACAAAGAGACAAAGAACCGAAGCCCACAGGAAAGAAGTGTGTAAGGAGCAGCGGGGAGGAAAAACACAACGAGACCTGGGCACCCAAGGAGACAGAGAGCAGAGAAAGACACAAACGGTGTCTGGAGGTGAGCGGAAGGCGGGCCCCAGGGAGCGCAAAGTAACGGAAAAAATGGGGAGGGAGAGCAGCATACAACCGGAACCCTCCGCCAGCAACAGAGAGCCCCCACCTCGTACCGAGATGCACGAGGGGGGCCGCCACGAAATACACCATCTCGTGCACCAAATCAGGCACTTAATGAAACCAAAACCGAAACAAACTACGGAGATTACTGAAAACAAGATGACGGCCACTTAGCAAACAAAGAGACAAAGAACTGGAGCCCACAGGAAAGAAGTGTGTAAGGAGCAGTGGGGAGAAAACCACATCGAGACCGGGACACCCGAGGAGACAGCGAGCGGAGAAAGACACAAACGCGCACCATGGCGCGGTAGGTGAGCGAAGACCGAGGCCCCACGAAACGTAAAGTAAAGGAAGAGTAGAGGGGGGTAGTGGCATACAACCGGAACTCTCCACTAGTACCAGAGAGCCCCCACCTTGTACCGAGACGCACTGAAGGTGCCCCGCCACGAAATACACCATCACGCACACCGAGTCAGGCGCTTAACGAACCCGAAACCAAAACAAAGGGTGCACTACCTCCCGCCGTGCAATCTGCAAAGCGTTCGAGAGATGGCAGCACCCAGCGACGGAACCAACAAATCTGAAACCGAAACAAAGGGTGCACTACCACCCGCCATGCAATCTGCAAAGCGCTGGAGAGCGGGCAGCACCCAGCGACAGGGCAACAGAAGAAGCGAAGGCGTAGCAGAAAAGAGGGCCACCAGGCACAAAGGGGAGCCCTAGGAGCTAAATCTAAAGCGGAAGTGGAGAGTGGGGGACCCCCTTCAACACCAGCAGTCTGCACCCTGTAACACAGAACATAGGGCTACACCACAGAAGGGTGGGCGCTCATAGCCCCCACCCAATCAGGACTCCGGGGTTGAGAGGGGACACGAAAAGGGGGTGGTCAAACCAGAACTCCTCTAGGGAAAACCAGGCAAGGGGCGAGAAGAAACTGTAGGACAAAAGCGAACAAGAGAAACAGAAACAGAGAGACCGAAAGGGCACTACCAACGAAAGGGGTCCCAGGCCCCAAAAAGAAGAGAGAACAATAAGCAATGCAAATGCGGAGAACACAAAGCACAGTAACCCCCCAGGAGGGGTATCGAGCAAGACGGAAGCAAAGAACAGGGGGCGGAAGACTGAGACAAAAGGAAACGGTCTAACAAAGCTCTGAGGTGAATACCAAGGAAGCAGTAAGGAGGGACCATCCAACCAGAGAACGACAAGAAACATGACGGACAGAGAGTTGAGGCTGCAACAACAACAATTGAAGAAGAGCAAAGGTGAGCCACTGATTTCAGATTCCCCGACCAAACAAATACCAGATATGTATAGTACCTTAGAAACGATACTCAAAAAGCTAGCGGAGGTGTACGAACTGGCAAAAAGCACTAAGCTCACCACTGAATCAATACAGATAGAGATCGCAGCGGTAAGAGCAGACCTGAACTCAGTAAACATCAGGCTGATAGCGGCAGAGCAACGAATCAGGGACTCAGAAGACTCGGCCCAAAACACGAGAAAGGAAGTGAAGAACTTAGCAGAAGCGACGACCTACCTCCACAAACAAACAGCGGAGATGGAAGACAGAATCCGCAGGGGGAACATACGAAAACTCGGGATCCCTGAAGGGGCAGAGGCGCGGCGGGGTCTTGCTCTACATTCTTGGAGGATCTGATCCCCAAGCTGACCAACCTAAAGTTCACCTGGCAATTCGAGCTGGACAAGGCATACAGAGTGCCTGTGGTCAAAGCTCCAGCGTCCCAATACGCAAGACCCATTGTATGCAAGCAGTTGAGATCACAGCATACCAAGGACATTTTTAACTTCGAACATAAGAACCACCAGATCAACTGGAAAGGGCACAGAATCATCCTAACACATGTCTACTCGAAACCTACAGTGGACACCAGTAAAGGCTTCCTAGGCCTACGCCAGAGCCTCAAAAATAGAAACATTCAATTCTTGTTTGTAGCGCCTGCAAAATTCAAAATAATCGACAAGGGGAAAAGCCTCTTCTTCACAGACCCACAGGAACTGCACAGATACCTGGAGGGGCCACCGACACAGGCCATTGACACCGCCCTTCTTGGCACGGCGAAGAGAGGCCCCTCACCGGAGCCTAACACCGAGGGGGGAGCTGAGTGAAAGAACAGCATAGGAGCCACCAAAAGACTATACAATGCCACTACCTCACAATGCAGGGGGTGAGACCCTGGAAACAGCAACATCTACCTCACACCACTGATGAAATTAAGGAGAAACCAGCAGACCAGGGCACAGAAACGGAGAGAAGGAACAAACAGGATAAAAGGAAAACTCAGGGACCGTAGTGTATCCTTTTACTGTGATTCAGACATATAAGCTACCACACACATCAGACCTAAGCCTTAAAAGAAAAGGGAGCTCACAATTGAACTTTATGAGACATTCAAGATCCGGGAGGCGGAATGGCAATCCTGCCGCCGCACCTTCCGTATTCTAATGAAAGGGAGGGGGAGGAGGGGGAGTAGCCAGGGAGAGGGTGGAGCTGCTGCAGTATATCTTAGGTATCTATTCTCTTCACTTTCTATTCTTTTTTTCTTTCAATTCTCTTATACCAATGTAAGCATTGTTTTACTAGACCAAAAGCTCATAATCAGCCTACATAATTACACACAACACAGAAACCAGCGCAGAACCTTGAGTGTTGGGCAAATAGAACCTCCGCACCATGACAAAACAAATGGGGAGTAAAAAAAACCTCACCCTAGCGACGGACCTTAAAATAATGTCCCTCAACGTCAAGGGCCTGAACCACCCCATTAAATGTTGGAAGATAGTGGAATATATAGCAAAGTCTAAAAGTGATATTGTGCTCCTACAAGAAACAAAACTAGATGAGGAGGACACCAAGCTAGTCAAAGCAAAGTGGATTGCGCAGGTAGCGAGCTCACCATCAGACAAAGGAGGGGTGTTCTGACAATAGTCTCCAAAGGCTCGAAGCTAACAATAGACTCACACACACGACAAGGAGGGAAGACTACTTATAACAAACCTCTCAAGAGGAGAGGAACGGCTCCATATAGCGAATCTATATGACCCCAACACAGACGACTCGTCATTCTGGACGAAGGTAGCCGACACACTAGACAAAATCATGCAAGACGAGCTCATTATTGTAGCTGGAGACTTTAACATCCCACTAGACCCCTTAATAGACAGGCAATCCTCCTGCCAATATCAGCCATCCAACTCCCATGCAACATTACAGAACATATGTGCCAAATTCAACCTCAAAGACGCGTGGAGACTACAACAACCTGACACGAGGAACTACACTTTCTACTCCAACCCACATAAATCTCACTCAAGGATAGACTATACACTAATCTCAGGCAGCCATACACACTTCATCGAAGAATCGGCGATCGAACCAAGGGTAGTCTCAGACCACTCAGCTATCAGCCTAAAACTAATGGGCTGCCATAGAGAAGATATCCCAAGGAGATAGCCGTTTAGAACCGAAACCATCTCGAACCTGAACAACAAAAAATAAATAGAGGAAGCCATAGAGGAATACATAGCTAACAATGACAACCAGGAGGTTAGAACTAACATACTATGGAAGGCAATAAAAGCAACAGTCAGGGGAAAAATAGTCAACATCAAAGCAAGAATAAAAAAAAAAAAACATCAGGATAACCCAAATAGAAGAAGAGATAACAAAGTTAGAGCTTGACCACATAAAAGCCAAACATGACAACACAATAGTACACACACTAATGCAACGCAAATACGAGTACAACAAAATCATAAACGAGATAGCAGGACTGTGGTTCAGCAGATGCAAAGCTCTGAACTTATGCTAATCCAACAGAGCAGGGAAACTATTAGCCTCCTACCTGAAGCACAAACGCAACCAAGTAGGGATCTCAACAATCACTGACGGACATGGCAAAACCCACACAAGACATAAGGAAATCCTCAAGACGTTCAAAGACTTCTACTCAGAGCTATACAAAACGGACATGACACTACACAAGGAAGAATGCTCAAGATACCTAGAAAGACTGAGACTCCCCAAACTAGTCCAAGCAGATAAGATTAGATTGGGACAAGAAATCACCAACACTGACATAGAAATGGCAGTGAGGCCCTTGAAAATGAACAAGGCCCCCGGCCCAGATGGTTACATTGCTGTCTTCTATATAGCCTTCCTACCCCAACTAGCTTCAACTATGAAAAAGGTCTTTAATCAAACAGCATCCTCTGGTAGGGTGCCACTATCCATGACAGAGGCAACAATAATAGTTATCCCGAAAGAGGGCAAAGACCACCAACTACCAAAAAACTACAGACCTATATCACTCATCGATGTAGACTGTAAAATGTACTCCAAATTACTGGCGGCCAGACTGAACAAACTCCTACCCAAGCTAATAAGTAACACCCAAGTGGGCTTTATGAAAAACCGGATGGCGAGTGACAACACACGCCTATTCTGTCACATACTAGAACAAGTCTCAACTAGACCGACACCAGCAGTAGCAATTGCACTAGATGCAGAGAAGGCCTTCGACAAAGTTTCCTGGGCCTTCCTAGAACAGTACATGCACACCTTTAACCGAGGGGAAGACTACATTAGGATGACAATGGCCCTGTACCAGTCCCCATCAGCTCGCATCACAGTAAATGGCTCACTCTCAGACCCATTTAAACTCCAACAGGGAACCAGACAAGGGTGTCCCCTCTCGCCGTCACTCTTTCTCCTCGCGCTCGAACCCCTAATTCAGGACATAAAACTTAAAAACAGCATTCAGGGGGTAGACATTAATGGAACAACAGTAAAACTGGCCGCATACCCGGACGATATACTGGTAATGACGCAACAGCCGAAGACCTCAATAAAGGCACTAATGCCCACAATAAAGGAGTATTCAGAACTATTGGGGTATAAACGAAATATCAGAATGTAAACCGATAAACATCCACTGCCCCAGGGACATATTGGGGGAGTCAACCCTGGCCTGGCAGACTGGACACATCAAATACTTAGGAATTCTATTTGGCACTGACCTGATAACCACCTTAGGCCATAATGAGAAACTCATAATAGGAAAGATAAAGAAACAACTAGAAGCCTGGTCGCCCAAATTCATGACTTGGCGGGGAAGAATTGACACACTAAAAATGATGATCACACCACTAATAAACTACTTGGCAAGCACCAAAAAAATAAACAAAATGTGCACCAAATTCCTGTGGCGCAAGAAGAAGGCGAGGATCAGTATTAAGAAACTTAGACTTCCAAAAACACAAGGGGGGTTAACCTAGCAGATTTCAGGCTCTTACCGCTAGCCTTCATAGCAAAACAAGTTACACACTGGGTTCCCCAGAGAGCGGATTACACGCCTATGTGGTTACAGGTGGAAAAAGACATCCTGAACAACCTGAACCCACTAGCCCTACTAACAATGAATGCACACCCACACGCGGCCTACACAATCCTTAAAAACACTAAGATAGCGCTCCTAACACTCGACAGGAAAATGGAGGTCAGCATTAAGGGAAACAAATCACTAGCCCTATGGGTGAATAACAAGATCAAATACAAGGGGAAAACTCTCAAATTCGCAACATGGATAGAAAGGGGCATCTCACACCCACACCAACTGGAGAAAGACACATCCCTGATCACATTCGCAGAACTTAAAACAGCCCACCAACTAGAGGGCCTGGACCTATATAGATTTCTAAAGCTGAAAGCAGCCCTATCAAAATCAAAATTAGTGGACACCCAGCAATCGATCATCCGGGACGTGGCAAGCTAGGCCACTAAGCCTCACAACTATACAAAATACTTCAGCCACAAAAGTCTAACCTCAACAATAAGATGAAGGAATACTGGGATAAACGCACACACCCCCGCTAGACAAACAAGAGTGGAAGAATGTGTGGCTCTCCGCCACCCGAAATAAGATCACCCCAGTTGTAGCTCAAACCAAACTCTGCCTGCTCCATAAAACATGCTGGAACCCAGACAGGCTACACACACTAGGAATCAGAGACAGCCCAGCCTGCTGGAACTGCAACACAGAGAAAGGGGATCTAGAACATCTCATATTCCAGTGCCCAACACTCAGGGGGTTCTGGGACAGGGTCTTCGACTTCATAGATAAGGCATTTAACTGCATGATTCTAAGAGACTTTGCCAAGCTCATCTCAGCTTTTACTCGCACCGACCTCGAATCGGAGGGCGAGAGGGAATTAATGGACCTTCTCCTGAGAGTGGCCATCTAACTAGTCCTAACAAACGAGAAGGAATCCACCAAGACTACGTACAAAGGCTGGCTCAACTGGGTCATCCACCTCAGATGAGCGGACAATCTGGCGTTACAATATTCACCCTGAAAAACATCATCCAGGGGGCTATTGGAAGCTCTGGACAAAGCCTTGGTACCGTACAAGCCACCATGAAAAAAACGTCCAGATCACGCGTTGCTGGACAACACAGCGGCTAAAGGGCAGGAGAGTAACTTGGACTAGTCTTTCACTCTACCAAGTCAAAGTGGTATATTTAGATGTCTTTTCTATCCTTCTCATTTACCAATTCCTACTTTTTCTTCCTTCTTTCCTTTACTAGGTCCACTTCTCTACAAAGTATAGCCAGCAAAAGAGGGTCCCGGGCAAATATATTGTCTGTTGTTTTATTGTTCTCTGACACATCGTCTGCGGGAAACCCACATAACAAGTGTTGTATTATATATATAAAATTGTAAAAAAACTAAAATTAAAAAAACACCATACACTTATGTTCAACATTCCATGCTAAATTAAGTGCCAAAGACCCTGAATAACTGATGTATAATCTTGGATACATAGAGTATAGATCTCATATAGTCCAGAGAATGGAAAGGCTGTTCAGCTGTTTAAATCTGATTAGGAAAGAACACAACAGATACATTGGTAGATTAACATTATAATCAAATCACCTTGGGGAGAAAAAAGCACTTGAAAGCAGTTTGGAGCGGTCTCAAAGCACCAAGGAAAAGGTATAAAAAATGTGTCCAGTTTTTCCAAGTTAAGGTGAAAAATCTGAAGTGCTCACTCATCACTAAACCAGAAGATGAGCTAAATGTGCTAAAATTAAATTTCTCCCGATCTAATTTCAGACAAGTCACACTGATATTGTATTAATCATTCCTACAACCATGCTGTTGCCACACTTCTCGAATCCCATTAAAGCAACAATCAAGAAGGAAATTAGTTACACCTTAACATAATTATGAACTAACCTGATACCGGTACCGGGTGACCTTTTTCGTTCTCAGCCAAAGATTTGGGCTCCGTACCTAACCGTATTGTTTAATGCGGTCCTACTGGGGGCAAAGATACCTGACACCTGGGCGGGGGCCGAGATCGTCCCCATTTTCAAGAAGGGGTGCCCTTTGGAGCCGTCAAATTATAGACCAATCAGTCTCTTGAACACTACCCAGAAACTGATGGGCCGGATACTCCTGGATAGAATACTGGGATGGGCGGAGGAGCATGAAGTAATGACTACCCTCCAGGCCGGCTTTGGATCAGGGATCTCGACCACGGACCAACTCTTTAGGCTGCAGGTCCTTTTTTGGAAGACCGTAAGTGTCGAGGGTGGCAGCCTCTACCTGGTCTTCGTAGACCTGCGGGCCGCTTTTGACCTTGTGCCGAGGGAGAGTTTATGGAGGGTCTTGAAAGATCTTGGCCTTCCTCCCAACTATTGGAGGCCTTGAAGTGGTTTCATGTAGGGAACTATGCCCGGGTGAGGTGCGGGAAGAACGGGGAACTATCTGCACGTTTCCCTGTAACTAGAGGCGTACGCCAGGGCTGTGCCCTGGCTCCCACGCTCTTTAGTCTCTATATAAATGGCCTGGTGGGGGAACTTTAGAGAGTCAGGGATAGCGATGCCCCTTTGTTGGCGTCAGGTCGGGTGCCTGCTCTGATGTTCGCAGACGACACCCTACTGTTGTCGCGAACATCAACAGGCATCCAGCGGGTTCTGGATGGTTTTGTCTCATTCTGCGCCTCGCGGGGACTCGAGATCAATTTAGAGAAAATGAAATTTATGATCTTCGGTCCCCCGAAATGCACTCGCCCTAACCCTACATTAAACGGCATCCCGCTCGAAAGTGTGAGAACTTTTGTATACCTGGGGGTCACTTTGACTGAGGACTTTGTTTGGGGCCCTCAGGTATCCAAATCTACCCTAAAGCTCTCACAGATTTTAGGGGGCATAGGTAAGTTCCAGCGGACAACGCAATTTAAGACAGTCCCCCCAGCGCTTGAAATCTACAGTGTTCAAGTTAGACCTGCTGTAACTTATGGTGCAGAACTTTGGGGACATTCGAGTACAGCAAGCCTTCTCAGGGTTGAACGGGCCTTTATGAGGAATTTGATTGGTCTACCCCAAAGCACCCCGCTCATACCCTTGAGATTTGACCTAGGTGTGGAGCCCATCTCTGAATTATTAGCGCCCGACCCCTCCTGTACTGGAGAAGGCTCTGGACAGTACCGGAGCTTGCGGATTATAGAGCTGAGTTCGCTGCTGTCTGGGGGTCGTTGAAGAGCAAGAAAATACCCTGGTTGCTCCATATTAAAACTATTGCCTATCGAATAGGAATGCCCCAAATATGGGAGACCCCGGCGGAGAGTTGTCCAGTGCTGAGGAGAACTGTGCTGCTGGCCTCTCTGAGGCACTACAACCTAAGTCTGCTGCACCGTTCGCCAAGTATGGGCAGGTTGTCTTCGGAATTTTTGCAGGTAAAACTCGTGCCCAGTAGGGAGGAATTCCTGAACCAAATAGAACCTCACCCTGCAAGAAAATTATATACACAATTAAGGCACGGTTGCCTGCCACTTGGGACACTGACTTGCAAATGGGCAGGTCAAGAGGAGGGAATCTGCCCTGTCTGCAACAATAGCAAAGAAGACATTGCCCATGCTTTGTTTTTTTGCCCTGCTTATAGCGCAATCCGGAGAGCTTAGCTGGTACCACTATGTAGAAATCTGGGACTAAAACATGGTGCTCAAGCCGTTAGAATTTTAAAATATGATACATCCCCCCTCATTGTGTGCTCGGTCTCCCGCTTTTTGTACGGTATGTGGGGTAGAAGGTCTACTTTAATTAATTGTGACTAATTTTAATGATGTGTATACAAAACAATATCCCAAATGGTATTATTAAACACGTTAGTGAACAATACTTGGTAAGGATATCTATACAGTATTATCCTGAAAAGATCAAGGAGTCAGTTATTTTGTTCATGGTAGTGCTAAAAAGCATCATTTTATATTTATAATTCAAAGAGTTGAATCGGGTGGCAGCGCTCAGTCGCTATGGGCCATATAGCGACTGAGCGCTGCCACCCACTTCAACTCACTGCCCGAATTGAAGACGATTCATCCCTTCAGCGTGTGATTCATATGACAGCTTGAAGATAACCGATCTCCTTGCCGCCGAAGTGGACGTTCCTACGCCACCTGACGGTCCTTGCCCTTCCTGGACTACTCGCTACCCCAGGAATCTGCTGTTCTCCACGTGCCACCCGGATCAGGACCACCACAGACTTGACTCCAATTGAATCCTCTCGTACTGGTCAGATAATTACTGATCCATGCACTGTACCCAGCCCACCATGTCCTGAAGATGATCCTCATGTACACGGATCGAAACGCCGTCGACCAAACAGCCAGACTCTAGGCGCCCCTCCACAGTGGTTCTCCTTACAAATACTGAACTAAGACACCATTATTGAACCGGAAACCATTGTGTACCTTCACTATATATATTTGCACCTTGCACCTTGCGCCGTTCACGCTGTATTCTCTGTCACTTGCGCTGCCGTAGTGTCACAACCCACTGCACTCGTGCACCTTGTACTACCTTTTGGGCTGATATTTGCTATTCGTTTATTTGTTCACACAGTGCTGTAACCATTTGTATTTATCTGTCCCCCTTTTCTTTGAATTATAAATATAAAATGATGCTTTTTAGCACTACCATGAACAAAATAACTGACTACAGGATAATACTGTATAGATATCCTTACCAAGTATTGTTTACTAACGTGTTTAATAATACCATTTGGGATATTGTTTTGTATACACTTCCTTAGACCCCAATCCCAATAGGTTGATGGGTTCATACTCCTGTTTCTCCACATATAATTTTAATGATGGCCATTTTTTGTTGATAACTGATTGTTTAATAATGTTTTAACTGCTGGTTCTTAATTATTTATGTATTTTATTGTATGTACATACTTTGCTTGTGCTTTTATGGTCGTTGACCGAAATAAAGTTATCACAAACGAAACGAAACTAACCTGATAAGCTCCTAGTGGAGGAGAATTTCTGGACTGAATCAAAATTAGTTAAGCCTCAACTTTTATTTAAAAAAACAGGTTCAAATACAGAGGATACAGACAATTCTGCTCAGTTTCATACTTTCCTTTAATTGTAAAAGTTTAAAAAATGTATGTGGCATCACTGCTTGAACAATTCATTTCTGAATCAATAAATGTGAAACCGTCTTCAAGGATCATTGAGGCTTGGAGTCAGCCATTCTTAACATTGTCATATTGTTGTTGATGCTCTTAAGATAATAAATCTTGGATACTATTGCCTTCTTTTGCTGATGGACCTTTCAGTCCTATTTGACACAGTGAATTGCCACACCCTTTTTAAAAATTCTATGAGAAAGTATGGGAAGAAGGCACAGTCGTGACCGGTGTACTTCCTATCTGAAAAACAGAGGGCAAAGTATAAAAATTAAGCTAGGGAGTGCCAGAAGGCTCCTTACTTTTCCTGGCACTTTTTACCTTCTACATGAACTCCATGCCCACAATAGTGAAAAAGACAAAAATCTCATATCATTTTTATGCGGATGATACGATGCTTTACATGAAAATCTCTTCATCGAGGAAGACAGCCTCTGTAGCTGATATGATCAATTACATACAAGTCTGGATGAGTCTGGATGAGTTATCAACAGCTTAATCTTAGCTCTCTCAAAGTGTAATTTTTACTGTTTGACCCACCAAACAACTATACTGCCAAGGATCAATAGCTTAACAGCATAACAATTCTAGACCATGATGCAGAAATTGTACCCCATGAATAATCACTTTTTTCTGGCCAAGAACCTAAACCTTAAATCATAAAGATATGTGCTAGGTATAGGAGCTCAATTTCAATTCAAACAATTAAAACACATTCTCCCATTTCAATATTTCAAGCAATTGGCACAAGCTCTAGAACTTTCTAGACTAGCCCTGCTTTGTGGAATTCTCAAGATCCATCTAGCTACATTTGCCATCTTAAGGATTTATGGGGTCTTTGGTAAGATATATTTCGGGACCCCATTTTCTGAACAAATTGAATTGTATTATCTATTTTCTGCTATTTCCTACTTTCATGACACCAAGTAACATTGAATTATATGTTAAAGTATTAGAAACAAGGTCCCAGAAAAACAGACGTGTGTCTTGGCTGGGGCCACAAAATCCATAAAATGACACTGGGTAGAGAGAGAAATAGTTTGAGATAGAGGTAGCAGTAGAGTGAAAAGAGGTTGAGCTAGATACATATAGGTGATAAAGAGAAACACATTACTTTCTCAATGCGCCTCTTGAATGATGGGGCCTTTGGCAATATCTCACATTGTACATGCCTTAAAACGCCCTCGCCTAGCTCTTCTGAAGGCTATGCTCCATGAATAAATGAATTGAAGAGGATTTGAAAAGTACAACTGTTCCCCTTTGAGACATCCTTGTGCTGTGAGATTTAAAAGCTAAAAAGATAAGTAATACAGAGAGAAGAACTTATTGAAGCTTAACTAGCCAGGTTTTCAGATGCAAGTGCCAGCCTTTTAATGGAGAAGGGGAAAATCGACCACGTAACTCCACTGTCGATCCCACTGTGTTGGCTACTAGCCTGCTTCACATACAAAGCCATTCACACAGAATCTGCAAAATGCGTGTCCCACAAACTGAACATTTCAGGCAGTTAACTTTCCCCAAGAAGAGCAAATACCTCAAGCTTGAAATCTCAGACTTTACAAAAGAAAAAACATGCAAGCAATACTTCATAGGAAATAAACACAAGCTTTGGAACTCTTTGACCACCTCTTTCTAAACACTGTCTAAATATTAAACCTTCACTATGGAGCCCTAACACTGAACTCCCTTCATTGTGTGAATGCCAATAGAGTGGAAATGGATCCACTGTGACCATGGTTTTTTCTAATTGTTACAACCCTTGCTAAATGAGTAAATCTCACTTGGCCATACCATGACTTTGCCCCCCATGCACACACTGATCTATACATCCTTCTTACCCCAGGTTTTGTGTACAAACCTTCATACCTATTGTCCTGATAATTTTCTGAGGAGGCAGCAGAATGGATCCACCCTTCTTTGGATCCTGCTCTACCAGCAGCTTCCAGTCATCATCTAGCAGCGGCATGGCTTCAGCCCGGCAGCAGAAGGCCTGGGCTAGAACCAAAGCGTACCCCAATCTGCTCATCTGCCGATCCCCATTATCTTCACACAGGGTCGCTGTGCTGTCCACTTCCTCAAGTTTGTCAGAAGAGCTTACTGCCTGCAAAAGAAAATGTAAATTGAAATCTGTTTTGACCTCAGTCCAGAGTAGTAGTTTGATGGTAGTAGAGAGACAGACAACTGATACTTTGTGTTTTAATGCCCTGGAAAATGTATTGATCAAGGGAATGAAAGGTAATAGTGTTTATCAATAACTGGCTTTGTTTGCATAAAAGAAGGATTTGTCTACAGGTACCAAGAAATTTTCTCCGCAGGAAAGTGAGCTGCCATAGGATGATAAACTGATTCTTATACTAGTATTAAGTATAGGGTGTAGAATTTGTTTATGATAAGAGTATCGGGACCAAGATAGAATGTGCACATTTAAGTGGGCTATTACACCACAGTTTTTTTTATTTACATCTTTATATTACACATGTTCGTAAATTCATGCACAAGGAGGTAAAGAGGTCGAAAGATCTGGGGCAAACTTTGCAGTCCCATCACCCCTTCTGAGGGGGGAGAGAGACCACAGGTTTTCTTATGGTGAAGCGTGGGCAGGCCTGGCTGGGGTGGCTTGGCAGTCTCCACACTACAGTGGTGATGATCCCTCTACTGACGATCCATGATCACTGATTACAGCAGTGTTACTGCCTCCACTTTTCCTTGACCACGTCTGCTATGCAAAACATGGGGGTCCTAGACAAGGACCTCAACAGTACCATGATGTGCGGGGAGAAAACTCCTTTCATACCTGGCCTATTGATATCTTCCTTTTCCACAAAATGCCTCCAACTCGCTAGATCATAGTTGGTCTGCACATATATTTACCCAAACCAGTAACACTATACTATTTTGGAATGACTATGGTGTTCTCTAAAATGCAGAGCAAATGTATTTAATATTTTAGTGTTTTATTTTGCCCCAGCATGAAACCCGTAAGCCAATCAGGAGCCCCATGCATAAAATAGAAGGTGGTACTTGTGGATACAGTTGGGAAGCCATGCTGTGTCCAAGTGAAAACGGTGATGTGGTTGCGTGATTGAAATCAGCCTTGGGAATTAGTTTTAATGACAGTTGTCCCATTGAACAGGACTGGATAGAGCAGTGGAGTAGCAAAATTGTCATGGCAACAGGAGCAGGACAGAGATGCTCTCAAATGAGTAAACATGACGAAAAAGGGCAACAATGAAAGTTGGTGATATGCCATGCATCTTTTAAAGGAAGGGAGACTAGACACTGGATTTTGATTATCTAAAGATGGTCTAAATAGTATGAGTTCCCATCATATGCCAGGGAAAAGAAAAGCTTGGAAAAAGGGGGTGGTCAATGACAATATACAAGAGTATACTAAAACCTTTTAGGAAAGTGGTGACTGATGATAGGAAAATCTTAACTGGATTAGATGGGTTACACATTTTTTAGCATTGCCAGCCTGTCTAATAATCTTATTCAACTATTTTATGAGCTTCTATTCCAACATAGGAAAATTTAAAACTACTGGAAATTACATCAGCTCTTAAATCCCATTCACGCCAAAGAACAAGGGGCCAGATGTAGGTGGCCCAATACCGGTCGGTAACGACTGAAATTCAGTAATTTCGGCCATTACCAACCGGTATTAGGCATTCGGGATGTAGGGGACCAAAAACTAGCCGAATCGGTAAATATACCGAATCGGTAAAGTTTCCGATTCGGAAACTTTACCGAATCAGTAAATTTACCGAAACAGTAAATTTACAGAATCGGTAAAGTTACCGAATCGGAAACTTCACCGATTTGGTATATTTACCGATTCGGTAAAGTTTACGAATCGGTAAAGTTACCGAATCAGTAAATTTACCGATTTGGTAAATAAGAAATGGTAAAAATGAATTTCGAGATGTAGGTCTCCTTTTAAATACCGAATTTGCATGAAATTCGGTATTTAAGAGTCGGAATTTACCATGGATTGAAATCAGGTGGTAATCAGGTGCAGGCTATAAAAAAGGCCCCAAAATGCACCACTTTTACCAGAATGGCGGCATTCTATGTCATTGCGAGGCGGCTACGGCTCCAGGCAGAAGGAGAGAGGGTCTGGAGGAGGGAGGAGCAGGTGTACAGGCAGAGGATCACACTATTCCAGCTAACTGAGCCTGAGATCCTACAGAGGTACAGGCTGGCCCCACAAACAATCCTGGACCTTATCAGGGACCTCCACCCACTTTTGGACCATCCAACCCCAAGGGTGCACACCATCCCACCCCATGTGCAGGTGCTGTGCAACCTACACCTGCTTGCATCTGGGAGTTACCAGAGTGTGGTTGCTGCGGTAGGTGGGGTGTCCCAAAGCTGTCTGTCCCGTTTCTTTCAAAAATTCCTTGATGCCATGTTGCAGAGAATGCATCACTACATCAGCTTCCCTGCAACGCAACTGCTAAGGACAAAGACAGACTTTTATCAGATGGCGCAGTTCCCTAACATCATTGGCTGTATTGATGGTACCCACATACCAATATGCCCACCTGCTGCCACAGAGTACATTTACCTGAACCATAAATCCACCCACACCATAAATGTACAGGTGATCTGTGATTCAAAATACGTGATCACTGACATAGTAGCCAAATTCCCAGGGAGTACCCACGACTCCTACATCTTCCAAACCAGTGGATCTACGCACACCTGACGGCGGGGGAATTTGGCGAAGGATACTTGCTAGGTGAGACACTGTGTGAACTTCCCTTGATATGTATTTCAGGTGGATGTGTGTGTGTGCATGTGAGTAATGTTTTTTCTTCCTACTATTAGGGGACAGTGCATATGCCCTCGGTCCTTCATCCTCACACCCTACCTCAACCCTACAACACCAAGTCAGAGGAGATACCACAGGGCACACAAAACAACCAGAAACCTTGTGGAGCGCACCTTTGGCATGTGGAAGAGCAGGTTTCGCTGCCTCCACAAGAGTGGAGGGGCCAGTACATACCAATCACCTGCAGCAAGATGATTGCAGCCTGTGCAATGCTGCACAACCTGGCGGTCAAGAAGGGAACAGAAGTGGATATCTCAGATTATGAGGACCATGACGACGAGGAAGCAGTGCCTGAACCACACACATCTGGAGTTCCAACACCAACTGATGACAGACACAGACGGGAAGAGGTCACACGCAACTTCTTTTAAGTAAGTAAGGAGACACAGACAGGTGGAGTATGCACCAAAACTAGTTTAATTTTGTAATGACGTAGGTTTTTAAAGCACAAATGTGCAAGAAAAAGTATTTAACTGCAATTATGACAGTCCTGGTTCACTTCACCACGAACTGTGAAAGTTATTTCCTTCCTCGCTTCCCAGTACCACTTGGAGGTTGCTCACCCTGCTCACTGTCTTGCTGGCCTGTGGCCTCAGCATGGCGCCTGCTCCTCCTGGTTTCTGGGACAAGGGTGCTTCCAATGCTGCTCCTGCTTGTGCTCTCCTCACTTACAGGCACATCCAGAGCAGCGTGTGCAGTGTGTGCAGTTTGGGCATTCAACAGTGCCTCAAGAGCACTGGTCATCCTGCCCATGCCCCTAGTGACCTCATTGGTGTTTTGGGTCATGGCCTCCTGCATGTTACTGCTTCTCCTGCATAACAGGGATGTGGCAGTTGCCAGGCTGTTGATGGCTTTACTTTGGCCATGAGCATGCTGCCTTTCCTTGTGCCTTGCAGCAAAATCATTGTCTAGTTTGGTGCATAGCAGCTGCACCGAGTTGTTAATTCCACGCATCCCTGCTGCCATCTCTTTGTTGACTTGTACCAGCTCACTGATGCCTTTTCCTATTTCTCCAATGTTATTGTTCAGGGGCCTCATCTGTCGTTGGCATGCCTGGATGGCTCTTCCCTGCATCCTCTGTACTGTATTCTCACCATGCTCCCCTCCGGACCACGGAACACACTTGGACCCTCAACTGGTGCATCTGCTGGCCTTTCTTGGACTCTGCGGCGTCTTGCACCACTATGGCCAACCCCTGCACTGGAGTGCGTTGTACCAGAGCTAACATCTACAGGCAAGTTGTGTGGTCCGTCACGCTCCATGTCAGCTGCTACTGACTCCAATTCTGGGAGTGGGGCCACGACATGCCTCCTGCCTGGTTGTGATGAGGTGTCATATCATGCTGTGATGCTGGCATATCTGGGGATGACAGCAGGAGAGGGGATTGAGATCGGCAAGGGGATGCCAGCAACTCTTGAGCCATTTCTGAGTCTTGGGCAGGAGGATGGCTACTTGATGCACCTGTGTCCTGTGGTACGTTGTGGGTAGTTGGACCTGCCTGCTGACTCTCCTCCCTCTCAGGTGGTGTTTCTTCAGTCTCCTGCGAACGCCTATGAGACGTTTCACCTGTGGACATATTAGCGTACATTAGCTAAGTGCTACTGTCTCACAGTCACTACAATTAAATATTTATCACATTGCCTATATTCTGTATGCAGCCTTTCCCTTACTATTTGGTTGGTGTGCTGTATGACATGTCCTTACATTTCCTGACTACATATCGCATCATGCATTGGCCCTGTATAGTGCTAGCAGTACTGGACTTGGGTTCACTTGCCCACTAAGGGTACAGGTGGGATGATGTTATTGGGGGGAATACAGTGCATTTGTCTTTTTTGCTTGCAGCTCTGGCTGAGCTGTCTACTTCTCCCAGTCCGCAGACGCTGTCTGGTTCAATGGTTGAGGCCACCATCTCCTCCTGGTCAGTTAGGGGGGGTGCTGGGTTCTTGCCTCCAACAGTTTTTGATGCCTGCTTGTGATGTTCTGACAATTTCTTTTTGGTTTGGCTCTTCAGGTCATAAAACCATTTTTTAAGGTCCTCTGTGTCCCTGGTGGTCACCCCAACTGCATTTACTTTGTCCAAAATGGCCAGCCAGATTTTTCTTTTAGCTGATTCAGCCACAGTGAGGGACTGCCTGCCAAACAATTTGTGGTGCACCTTCACCACCTCCTCAACAAGGACCTGCAACTCCATGATGCTGAATTTCAGTTTCCTCCTCTCAGGATGCTCTTTTTCTTGGGTGCTTGACATTTTGCTGTTTTAAAAGTGCACAAAACCCTTTCTGCTGCTCCTGCACTCAGCTCAGCTCCAACTGCCTTTCCAGAAGCTTATAATTAGTTGCAGCTGCCTTTGTAGCCACTTCCTGGTAGGGAGGGGGTGGGTGGTAGCACCTGATTGGCTGCCTACTTATGTTTCACTTTTGTTTGCTTTCCGATTCGGTATTTACCGAATTGGTATTTCCCATAAATTCCTATGGGCCTTTTGGCCCATAGGAATGCATAGGAAATACCGATTCGGTAATTACCAAATCGGTAAATACCGATTCGATATTTTCGGATTGCCCAATACCGAATTTTACCGATTTTTTTGCTACATACCATTTACCGATTCTAAAATACAGATTTGGCAAAATTCGGTATTTATGAATCGGTAAAATCGGATTCCCTACATACATCTGGGCATTGGAGCCTAATGCAGACTGCCAGTATTGCCTGATTGAGCTCATGACCCATATTATTAATGCAATATAAACTCGAGTCTTTCCTAGTTTCATGAAGATGGACTGTTAATGTACTAATTTGAAAAAGGACGATCGGGAGGGCTAAATGTTTATCATTTCATTTTCCTTCTTGATTCTTCAGCCTAATTATTTGACAAACGTCTGTTATCAAGGCTCCAGGCGTGGGCAGTGAGAACAAGAATTCCTTTCAGACATCCTGATTGGCTCTGAAACCCACTTGCGAACCATGGAACAATGGAACAATGTCTCAATCTTGATTTTATCACATCGAAATATATTGGGAGCATTATAAAAAAATATATGTAAATATATGTAAATGTGCACATGTTAGTTTGCACCCTCACTTTCGTGCAGATGTATGCATAGCAGGACTTCCCAAAACTTTGCAAAAGTGGGCAGGTCAAAGTTTTATGAATTGCAAATTACATCTATTCCATGCAAAGGCAGTTTCACATGTGTACTTGAAAGGGGCCCTTGTGCATGTAAAGATGGATTTGCATGAGCGCAATTGCACTTTTATTTATGAATATTTTTTCTCCAAGAGGAACACATTTTCTTCCCTTACACCTTCACGTAATTCTGTTAGTGCTTAAAATGGTCGTGGGTAACTTTGTGAATAGAAAAACAAATTCATGGGCATTTTCGTGCCTCCAAACGTTCCTGGGCATCCTGGACCTAGAATGCGCGCTCCATGCTACAGTCCGTAATATACATATAATTAATAAAAACCTTTTCTAGGGTAATATTGTGCACTGATGAATTTATTTACAAGTTCAAATTGGCCTTTTGTGAATTGATTTCCATCAAGACATTTGCATGTGCGAGAATAACAGGGGGGCAAGATGGCCGCCGTAGCTCTGTAGAGGGAAGTCGCACTTCACCTCTCTCCTACCCTACTATGATATTGGTGTATTGAATACGGGGATGTGGGATCCGGCTGCTCTCATACGTCGCATTTCTGCTGAAACGCTTGGATCGGAACAATTGAAACGAATAACTGCTGCAGCGAAAAAAGTTTGGTGTAGCTACTGGAGGAGCATAGCTTTTGCCTCCAACATACCTGTCAACATGTCGCAGCGCAACAAACAAGACAAAGAGAAAACACCAGCAGCTGGGTCGACCAAAGGCCCAGAAACTCGGGAAGAAAACCGTACAGGAGCTATACCCAAAGTTCTGGTGGCCGCTAAAAAGCAGATGGAATACCTCAGTCGCTCCTCAAAGGGGGCACTACAGAAGAAAAGCGACAGACAAGAAAGAAAGTCTGAGGCAAAACCAGAAACCAGGCTCGACGCAGCCAGCTCGAGCAAAGTTTTGAAAGAGCCGCCACAGGAGGTTGAGGGGAAAATACAGCGAGCACAAATGTCTCTCTCAAAGGAGCCGATGCGGCAATCTACCTTACCCGAATCTTTCACACTTAAAGGGCCCCCAGCTCTGCAGAATCGAGTTGATGATTTACAGCAACCAGGCCCGCTGAGTGGACCCCCAGCTTCGCAGAATCGGGAAGGCGTTTCCACGGCACCCAGCCGCACTGAACGCGGGCAGCGAGGAGACAGAGGAAGCAGACCGCGAGGTCGCAAGCGTCGGAGCTCCTGTTGCCGGGCAACCAACAGACACGTTCGGAAGCAGCACGCATCAAGCGGAGGTGAGCGCCGGAGCAGCGAAGGTGAGCGAGGGGGCGAAGGAGCCTGCTGAGGCATGTCGGAAGTCTTTAGAGGCGTTAGAAAGACAAAACAATGTGCAAATGCTAGACGCTCTGCTAATAGTAGAAGCAGGGCTTAAATAATAAAACCTGTCAGCCTTCTGAGTCGAGCTGGGGGAGCACACAAAGCATTGAAGTTCGACGAGATCGTGAGCAGGAACAGACCAGTGACAAGGATGGCAAGGATGGCAGAGGCAATAGAGGAGGTTCCCCTGAATTTTTTTCAGTTAATGAGGGGTCAGACACAACGGACATCAGCAAGCCTGAAAATGAGGAGGAGGGGAGCTATACTGACCACACTACTGGTTCAGATACAAGCAAGGGTTCCAGAGATATAGGAACACAAAAAAGAAGGAAAGTCGGAATGAGAAGAGATGGGCGAGGGTCCAGAACAGAAGTAGCATGAACAAAAAACTATCGTGGGACTATTCTGCTACTTCAGAGACTTACCAAGAAAGTGGTCAGGGAGAAGGGGATAATGCCAGGCTACCAAAATCTACACCTCAGAATGTAACATTGCAGATGCTGTTTGGTACATTGAAGCTGATGCAATCTGAAGCTAGGGCAGAAAGCCGGAGAGCAAAGCGCGACACTAAAAAGCTACAAGCCTCACTGAGGAAGGTAAATAGAAAATATGAGGAGGTGGAGGAAAGAGTAACTCAGGTGGAAGAAAGAACCAGTAGAGTGGAAGATGAAGTAACAGATTGGCAGACCTTCAAAGTTGAACAAGGAAAATTAGTGGAAGACTTGCAGTGGAAGGTCGAAGATTTTGAAAATCGCCAAAGGCGGAACAATGTAAGACTCTTGGGACTTGAAGAAGGACGGGAGGGACAAGATCCGAGAGGATATGTGATCAAACTCTTAAAAGGGGCCTTCCCAGAATCACAATGGCAATGGGAACTAGAAGTGCAAAGAGCCCACAGATACCCTTTATTTGTAAGGAAAAATCGTGGGGTACAGCAGAACACGCTTCCTAGGGCAATGTTGGTCTTTCTAGCGAATTTTTTAGCAAGGCAAGAGATCATGGATAAGGCTAGACCAGAGTCCAGGAAGACAGTTGATGGAAACACATTTTTGGCAGGCCTGATTTCTGCCATGTTACGGTTGAAAGAAGGTGGAAATTAAGGCAACTGATAGCACCCTTCCAGAAACAAGGTGTAGAAGCATACCTGCTGTACCCAGCAAGATTAAAAGTTATCAGTAAGGTGCACACTAGGATGTTCTTCTCTGAGATAAAATCAGGAGAATTTCTGACAGAGATTTCAGAGCAAAGTAAGGGAAAGGAGAACAGAGGGAAAAGCCCACCAAAAAGCCCACCAAAAACTCCGTAGAGGAAATGTCATAAAGGGAAAACATATCTGTAACTGACTGAGATAGGAGAGCAGGGTAGGGGAGAGTAGCGACACTACAGACTACAGAGGCTACACATAGGTCAAGATTGACCTATTTGACTGTAGCAAGGGGGGGTGGGATCCAAATGGGAGGGGGGGGAAGAAAAAAGAATTTGCACTTAGGATTTGGTTGTGGACACAGCACATGTGGGTTTAGAAAGCAAGATATGCAATGCACTATGTTAAGAAGAAGAGAAGGGGAGGAGGAGGTGAACCTTATAGAAATTAACAGGTACAGGTACAATCATGGAGAAAAGAATGAACTGGGATGGCATGTAGGATAGCCTCGATAAATATCTGCGGGCTAAACGAGATTAATAAAAGACTTAAAGTGGCTGTCCTGCTTAAATCATTACATCTCGATCTAGTTTGTCTGCAGGAAACGCACATTGAAGGCACTAAGGCATATCTGTTGGAACAGCTTGGTTTTAATGTACTAGCAAAGACTAATCAAGGCACTAAGACAAGAGGAGTTGCAATATTAGGCAGGAGGCAGGATGTGGTGGTTAGGAGGAAAAAGGAGGATCTGTGGGGGAGATGGGTTATAGTAGAACTAGGATTTAAGGAAGAGACCATTACCATTGTCTCAGTTTACGGCTCCACAGAGGATGACCTGGATGTATTTCAATTTCTAGATACAGAATTGGCACAATGGCCAGAACCGATTATTTGTTGCAGTGATTTTAACCTGCATGACACTGACAGTAGCTTCCTAGACCCTGGTAGAAAATATTTGGGAAGGAAGAAGAGGACATATAGAGCACTGGCAGACATGGCAACTCATAACTCTCTGGAAGACCCCTGGATTAAGTGTCATCCAAACTTAGACGGGAGCACTTTCTTTTCAGCCCCCCATCAGGTATTGGCCAGGCTTGATTATTTTTTAATCTCAAGGGGGTTGATGGATAGGGTAAGAATAGATAGGGAACCACGAATCATGTCGGATCATAGCCCGTTAATTCTATCACTAAGAACTGGGCAAGGAAAAAAAGAGATAAGACAATGGACATTTGAAAGAACACTGTTACAGGACCAGAGATACCGAGAAACTATGACAAACTGGATTAAAGATTTCTGGGAGATAAATAGAGGTACAGCAGCGTCAGGGATAGTATGGGATGCTTTTAAAGCTTGAGTAAGAGGAGATACCTTGAGCTATGTAATCAAGGGTCAAAGGATAGAGAAGGTAAAAGCTGAACAGTCTAAGAGATTACTCATGAAAACAGAGGAAGAACTTGTTTTAGCTACACAACTACGATCTCCACTCGACCAGTTGTTATTGAAAATAGTTGCTCTTAAAGCAGAAGCTATGGACGGGATTGCTAAAAAGACAGTAGAGAGGTATCTAGTAAACAAGGAAAAAGCATACAAACTTAGTGAGAGAGTTGGCCATATACTGGCTATACGTGCTAGGCAAAGGGAAGGGATGGCGGATAGAAAGGAGATCAAAAACTCCCAGGGTATTATGGTAACGGAAGCTGAACAAATTAGAGAGGTATTTAAACAATTTTATACAGAGTTGTATACAGCGGATGGCCCAGGGAGGGAGGAGGACATGAGCAGGTATTTAGGAGAGATAGCGCCCCCAGAATTTTCGGAGGAGGATAGGGAAGGATTGGAAGAGGTTTTCCAGCTAGAAGAACTGGTCTCGGCTTTGAGGGATTTACCATCCGGGAAGGCAGCTGGTCCGGACCAAATTCCTGTTGAATTTTACAAAGTTTTTCAATCAGTACTCTTAAAAGAAATGTTTAATGTCATGTTATTGGCACAAAAGGGCGAGTTCGTCCCAGAGTCATGGGGTGGGGCGGATATCATCGTAATACCCAAGAAAGGAAAACCTCCAACTGTCCCGGGTTCCTATCGTCCCATTACTCTGATGAACGTGGATGTCAAGGTATTCTCAAAAATCCCGGCCAAAAGGCTATCAAGAGTAGTGGAATCATTGGTAACCCCGTCCCAGCATGGGTTCATTCCGGGTAAAGGAACGACTCAACATACTAGGCAGATAATCACAGCATTTGATGCAGCAAGTACTCTAGGAGACCCTATGGCAGCTTAGTTTCTAGATGTCAAAAAAGCATTTGATAGGGTCTCCTGGAGGTACTTATGGGCAGTTTTGAGGTGGAGCGGCATAGGGGCGGGATTTATTAAGGCCCTGCAGACACTGTATATTAACCCGGTGGCTAAGATAAGGGTAAATAGAGGGCAATCAACCACAGTTAACATCAATAGAGGAACAAGGCAGGGGTGTCCCTCTTCTCCCCTGCTTTCTGCACTGTACCTCGATCCATATTTACGCAGGTTGGAAAGTAACAATCAGATTCCACCTCTAGTACTGAATGGATGCCAGTTCAAAACGTTGGCATATGCGGACGATGTGGCCATCTTGACTTCAAATCCTACAGACGCTATTAGGGCAATTGAAGGAGAGGCTAATCGGTTTGGGCAATTCTCAGGGCACAGCCTGAATAATACTAAAACCCAGATAGTTAAAAATAGCTTTGTAGTATGTAATGATGACAGAGTTGTGGGAGCGGCAACCTATCTAGGGGTGCAGATTACATCAGATGTAGATAAGATAGTAAAAGATAATATTCCACCTCTAATAGCCCAAGTAAAAACGGACCTAGAGAGGATGAATAATTTACATCTCTCGCTGGTAGGGTGTACCAATATCATCAAGATGATGGTTCTACCTAAATTTTTGTATTTCTTCAGGGCTATACCTTTCCTGTTTGAAGCCAGCTGGTTTAACGGCCTAGAGGCCATATGTAATAGGTTTATCTGGGCGCACTGTAAGACCCGGAGGGCCAATAGGTTTATGACACTTCCTAGGGACAAGGGGGAATGGGGTGCACCAGATTTCCGTTTATATTATATGGCAACTGTTTTGCAATATATACAGGGATTAATTGGAGGGAATAATGATGATGATAGAGTGAATAATATGTCTACTGGGGTTTATGCTGTTGTGCTTGGGGCAAATGCTGATAATTGTTTCTTAATTTGTACTGATTTCGGTTCAAGACGGTCTTGGCTGCAGTAAGTGTGTGGAACGCATTTCTAAAGAAAGCCAAGATGGGGAGGTACAATAGATATGTGTCTCTGATTAATAATAGATCATTCCCCACTGAAATATTTACTGATCAGACAATGGCAGAGTGGGCAGCAAGGGGGATTACGCAAATAGGGGACCTGTTTTCTCATGATGGATTTGCACAGTTCTCAGACCTACGAGATGCATATGGGCTGGACAATAGAGAGTTTTTTAAGTATCTACAGATCAGGAGCTTCCTCAAAAACAAGGTGGGAGGTCCCGCAGGCTTTGAAAAAACGAAATAATGGAGAAAATTAAGCTGATGGGGGATCGCACAATTAGGTCCTTTTATGCAATATTGATAAAGGGAAAGGTGGACGATCTGGAGAAATTTAGCACGAAATGGGCGGACAAACTGGGAGATGAAAGCACCCTATTCCTTGAGTCCCTGAACCTAGGACGTACAATTCTGAGTGCAGCCCCTCTGCAGTCTCAGCATCATAAGACACTATATTTTCTTTATTATACTCCGGCGAGGATAGCAAAATGGGGTGGTAGTACAGGAATTACCTGTCCCCGATGTGATGCACTGGAGGCGGATAGCATACATATATTTGCAACTTGCCCTCAATTACATTCATTGATTAAAGGGATAGAGGGGTTTTTATCGAGATCCTTGGGTATACAAATTATTCTTACACCATCTTGGATTATGTTAGGAGTGGCTAAGGGTGAGCAGGAACAGCATGTTGAATTTCTGTTTGTTGCTATGGCTGTTTACAGACTGACAATAGCCAGGGCTTGGCTTGATAAAAATCCCCCAAAATTTCAAACCTGGTTGGCAAATCTGTTATATTCATATAATATTGAGAAAAACATCTATGCTCGGAAGGGGAGGAGAGGAAGATGTTTGGGTAGAAGGATTTGGGAGCCCTTAAGTAAATGGAAGGAGATGCAAAGTAGTGATTAATAGGAACATTTCCCCCTCTCTGCTATTCTCTTTGTTCGCTTTTCTTTTTCCTCTCTTGTTCCTTTTTTCTATTTTTTGTTTTTCTACTTTGCCTTTATTGATTGTTTGAAATGTTAACAAAAACCCTGATTATTTCTTTATTTGAATAAGTAAAGGAATGACAACCTGTTGAATGATGTATTGGATATGTACCTGGGATTGGATTTGTGAAATAGGGATTAAGGAAATGTTGCAGTTGTTAAAGTTTAATGAGTACAGGATAAAGTGTGCTTAATTTGATGAATAATAAAAATATATTAAAAAAAAAAGACATTTGCATGTGCGAGCTGGACATACACTTGTAAATTTCCTTGTGAATGTGGCCCATTGTTTGTAAAAGGTTTGCGCTTTACATGGCATTTAAAGTAAACAGACACAAAAAGTGAGGTAAGCCTGACACATTACGTCATGTATTTTATTCTAAAAGCTCTAGCTTTCAATGTAATCGACAGTTGCGGCTCCTCCATGTGGGCGTAGGAGCATTGCCCCACTGCTTTCTCGCAGTGCAAGAAGCAGAAACATAAAATCGTATTATAAATACCATTTTATGTTTCTGCTTCTTGCACTGCGAGAAAGCAGAAGGGTTTGGTTGCGACCGGGCAGGTGGGCGGGCCTGCTCCAGGGCAAAGGAGGATGGCTTGCCCACTGTTCTGACCCCAGGGCCGACCAAACCAGTCATACGCACTCTGCCCTTTTCTCCATGTAGGCTGCATGCAACCTACATGGAGAAAATGTACTCCCCATAGACGCCTGTGCAGTTAGTGTCCCAGCCAATCACAACGCTACCATTCAATCAATCAATCAGTCATTTGTAGAGCACGCTACTCACCCGTAAGGGTCTCAAGGCGCTGGGGGGTGGGAGGGGTAGGCAGCTACTGGTCGAACAGCAAGGTCTTGAGGTGTCTCCTGAAGGTCAGCAGGTCCTGGTTCTGACGCAGGTGGGCGGGGAGGGTATTCCATGTCTTTGCGGTGAGGTGGGAGAAAGATCTGCCGCTGGTGGATGCTCGGGACGGTGGAGAGGGCGAGGTTGGTGGAGCAAAGCTGGCGGTTCGGGGTGTAGAAGGACAGCCGTTCGTTGAGTTATGCTGGTCCGGCGTTGTGGAGTGCTTTGTGAGCATGGGTGAGGAGTTTGAAAGTGATCCTCTTGATGACCGGGAGCCAAAGCAGGTCTCTTAGGTGGGTGGTGATGTGGCTCTGGCAAAGATGAGGCGTACGGAGGCATTCTGTATGCGCTGGAGTCTCTTCTGGAGTGTAGTCATGGTTCCTGAGTAGAGGACGTTGCCGTAGTCCAGCCTGCTGCTGACAAGTGCTTGGGTGACCATTCTCCTGGTTTCCGTGGGGATCCATCTGTAGATCTTGTGGAGCATTCGGAGGGTGTTGAAGCTGGAGGAGGAAACAGCGTTGACTTGCTGCGTCATAGCGAGCGTTGAGTCCAGGATGACCCCCAGATTGCGTGCGTGGTTTGTGGGTGTCGGGGCAGCTCCCAGTTCAGTTTCAATCAGCTGGTCTTCATCCAACCTGCAACAGCATTGCAGCATTGTGATTGGCTTAGGGGAGGGGAAGGAGGCTGCCTGCTTCCTGAGTGGAGGACCGGACCAGGCCACGAAGGTAAGTTAACATTTGTTAAATGTATTTAAAATTAAACCCCGCGTGAGTCCCCCCCCCCGCACGACCCGTGCCCCCACCCAGTGAGTCATGCCGGCTGCGAATGGTAATCAAGTTTATATGTGCACTTGAGGGGATAGGCAAAAAGCTCTGAGCTCTGGTTACATGCAATTTACACATAATACACAATGTGCACATCTTCCCCATACTTGCACTAAGATAAAAATACTTTTTTGCTACAGGGAGTTAGGACCCAAATCATAGTTTGGCATGCAGGGTAATCCATCACAAAGTACTCTGACTGCCAAACCCTTTGCCTGTGTGCCTCATTTAGATGTGGGTGAAAAAGACATTTTCCATCAATAGGGCCCCTGTTGCCTCTGTGGATGGAAATCTTTCTCTTACGACCTGATGGAGTAGACACCAATGTAGGTAGGACATTATACCGCCCACCCTATTTAAGATGAACAGTGTAATGTCATTTTTTAATGCCCATCACCACAAGGAAAACCCTGGCAGTGAGAAACAGAAAAAATGTCATATCACCGGGTGTTGCACAAAAATATCAAGATATGGGGAGGGGCGGGGAGTTTGTTTCTGAATAGCAACAAATATTTAAAGCGTTTGGTGAAGAACCATCAAAACTGATGGGGGACATCAACCAAACTTTTAGTATAGAATAACCGCTGTCTTTTCCTAACTATAAGTTTCTACTGTTTTATCTTGTTCTGCGATTTGACAATTATTGATACTTTAAAATGATTTTTTTTTGTCAAAATGTTTTTATTGCATTTTTCAAGGGTAACAACATGGACGGCCCAATTCGACATGACCGAAAGCCAAAATCATCAATTAATTAGAGAAAAACACATACTGTCAACAAGAAAATAAATTTTTATATAAGGGTCAAATAATTGTTTTTAGCATGATTTTATGTTTTTTTTAATCAATGTTCGTGTTATTGAGTACCGACATAGGGGCGTATTAACAAGCCATTGGCACCGCCGGTGTGTCACTTTTAATGAAGCACCGACAGCGCAATGGGCTTCACCATATTTTCAAGGCCATATAAAGTTACACTGCTCTGACTTTTCATAGCCTTGTAAATTTGTTTCTGAAGAAATAAAAATCTTCATTCTCAGGGAATACTTACTAAGAGAAAAAAGAACTTGGCACAGAAGCTGACATATGAAAAGACATCTTTATTACATTTAATATGTGAGGCTACGTCACCCAGCTGCCTTAGCAACTGAATGAGGCAGTCTGAGGAATACAGAGAACAGAGGCCTTATATATGCTTAGGAATACAAAACACAGCATAAAAGAAAGGGGCAGTCCTTGCTTTTGCAAGCATGCAAAATGCTTAACATTCCTTCTTACACAAGCCGGCCAAACCCATAATAAAAGACCACAACTCATACCGTAAACAGGTCATAAAAGAAGGTACAGAAACAGATGAGAAGTAGGATAAGGGGTGTGTATGTGCACACCAAACTTTACAATCTCTTGTGCTCTGATCCTTAATCTTGATCAGCTACTGGACAAGGAACTGGCCTAACAAGGTCAGCTTCAGGCAACAGAGTCAGTTCACTCAGGTCATCTAAGAGTCAGCTAAAGTCATCGGCCTATGTGAGGGCAACCACAAAATGGCTGCCATGCACAAAATGGAACCCAAGGGTTCAGAACGAAATCTTCAAATACACAGTGAATCCATCGGTGTAACATGGTGAAAACACTCATACTTGCTGAGCTCACTGTTTACGGTTCGCTGTTTCCAAAATCGTAACAGAACCACGACCTTTATGACTCAGGTTCAGAATTCACGAAACCTCAGACCCTCCTTTTGCCCTTACATAGGCAATAACCTAAACTCACGTCAATCTGAATCCAGGTCTATATTCATCAGATCATCAAGATGTTGCTGGAGCATAATCCTATTACTTAGCAACTCTCTTCGGGACAGGTCTCCTTACACACGTAGTAGCACAAAGGCTGCATATGGCAGGACAAAATAGGGAATACCTCTATCTGTAGTATGTGGCATAAGACCACACACCCAACAATTAGTGATGTTCAATACTAACTGGTGTTGATGCAGAAGCGGTACAAAGGAATTATTAATAAACTCTGACCTCCTAACCAGTTCATGTTCAGGTAAAGTATGGAAAGAATGCAAAGGAGTAATAGTAGGAAGAGACATAGGTTGGGAGGTGGATACAGATGTCAATTGGGTAGAAAAAACAATCCCACCCATAAAAGACAATGTCATGTTTAAAAACACTAGAAAACACGTTATTAAGAACATATAGACAACAGGAGAAAGTAATGACCACCATTACAAAGAAAATTATCCTTTTCACAACCCTAAGCAGAAAGCAAATCCTAGAATTATCTAGTAACATTTTTAGGGCTCCTATGCATTTCAGTAATTCATTATGTGTTCAGGTGAAACAGTGGTGATCCTTATCAATGCTCTCAGGTGAAAAGGGGATACTCTTCAACAGAGAATGGACTTTATTCTGCATTTACTAAACAGAATACTACTTTAAAACAATGCCAGCAAAAAAAAAATAACAATCAGTCTCCTAACACCCATTTCATGTAATCACATGGGAAATACCCAGAGTCCCTCCAAGCCTCTCTGGCAGGCTTCTATTGTCCATCAAATCCTGTTTCTGTTGTTTTCTTCCGCATGGGCCTCTTCTTCATTCAGGCCTTTCGTGAAAATGATGTTACTCAGTATCAGTTGGAGTGCCTTCCTGGCAAACACTCACAGCTCACTTGAAAGTCTCAATGTCTCAATGCAGTGCACCAATATTTCCTGTGCTGCAGGCACTACAGATAGTGTGCTCTTCATTGATCAAGGGCACAGATCATCTTATGCAGACCCAAGTACTATTAATCGGGAAAGAGCAACAGACTGTCACTCTCAGCAACACTTTCAGGCTCCAACACTCTCTATTCACTGTCAGAGGATGCTCGGGCTGCTCTTTCATGGGCACCATAATGTAGTGCCTTTTGCCAATCTCAAATCCTCCAGGGTACTGCACTTCCATTGGAGCAAAGGAAAAGGGGGTGTGTGGCCAAAAACTCAGGCCAAGGGGCTCAAGGGACTGCACACTGTCAGAGGTTACCAGTACATGACAGGTGGAAAGCTGAATCCTCAAAACAACATTAGTCCTTCTCTTTCGCTCTTTAGCACTAAAATTCTGGTTCTGTGGCAAAACCAGATCCTCCTTCTTTTCTGATGTTCAACGCCTTCTGATGAAGCAAGTACAATACGTTGGAGATACCACTGATGGCACGCTGGTGATCGCTGTCCAATCTTGCTACTTTTCTGGGTGCTGGGACTTTTCATCTTTTAGCTGTCACTGATGGGATTGTGGGTGAGTTCCGCAGGTTATCATGACTTAATCCCACAGAACCTAGTGACGTAGGAAATGTGACACAGTTGTTTCCTTCAATTAAGTACAAAAACAGTTCATTGTATAACAAGGGGACTGCAAGCAAGTGGCCTGCAATCTTTAAAGGAGTGGCCATACGTCATAGGACATTTCTGGTCTAAAACACACTGTCATTCTCAAAGGCAATACATAGACAGAGGCAGTAGGCAAAAACAGTGCCTCTAGCCTCTTTAATTGGGTTTCCATGTGAGAGCATATCCTCTACCATCTAAGGGTAGATAGCTACATGGGAATTCTATCTGAATGGATGTCCTCACATATGGTGGCATTGTCTAATGGGGCAAACACATTTTTGTTTCTCAATGATTACATATAGGTGTTCCTAAATTCCTTATCTAGAACACCTCAAAAGAGGGATCACATAATACATATTATCAGGGACATGTAGATACATCCCTTTAATAATTGAGCATCAGGTGGACTATGCAATACAAAAGCTAATGATCAAGATGTGGAAACAAAAGACAAGAACTAGAGAGTCCGGGTATTTCCATTATTTAAAATAGATCTGGCCCATCAAAAATTAAAGCAGCAGAAAAAGGAACTAAAAACCAAATTAGAATAGGCATTGAATTTGTCATATTCAAAACAACCTAAGGTGTCTCCTATTGAGGTAGAAAACTGATCTTACTATAGTATTGAGTCAGTTAATCAGTCCATCACTACCCTAACAGTCTGACTGGAAAACATCTAAGTAGGCCTAAAGAAAATTTTTGAAAACCAGACTGGTCATACAAAAGGGAATTATACATAATATGGGGTCTCTGGTACATTACTGCAGTCTGGAAGCGTGAACCTGAGCAATACACCAACTGGTGAAAGGAATTTGGAAAAGGGAAATGGGACTAGGCAAAAATGAAGCTTTTTTCCTTTATGGTACAAAGCCATACACTACTTAGGAAGCAGAACAAAACTGACTAATGTAATATAGAAATTAGGTCACCATGTACAAGAGTCACAAATCTATAATTTATCCTTATGTCCAATCAGGATACATAAATTTAGGGCTGCCTGTTCCTTAAGGGGAGGAGCAGTACGTGACTAACAGCATGTGACATACTTTGATCCTGTATATTTCTTTTATTTTACTTCAAATACCATTAAAGCCAAATTTGACATACACTGATGAAGTGTTGTCTGTCTTTCTGTGAATTTTTAGTGTCACAGCAAATCTACCCAACTGTTTGCAGGATACACATTTTCATGTATATCCCTTCACAACACAGGTAAACTTGTAATAGTATCAGAAGCAGCAACATAAAACAAGAAAAACATGCAACAAAAAAAAAACGTACAGAACGCACATGTCAAGCCATCAGATATACTTGCTGTATATCAAGCACAAAAAAAAATAGACAAGACAATAGCATATGTAAATGAGCGGTGACGCACACACGTCCTGTACTTTATGCACTGTGAACCTGCAGCCCAAAACCCACTACTCAGGCCTTCTTAATTTGTCAGGTTTAAAATCAAAATTACACTTTCTTTTACACACTTTCTCTTACTTTCCTCACACTTACTTTTACTTTCCTTACCCTCCTTTTGACAGCTGATCACTAGTCAGTCGTGATCGGCTGGCAATACAATCTACTGTGGCACTTTAGACATACGAGACCATCAAGAACAATCCTTCATAGAACCAAATATACAAACATGAAAACCACCTGAACGTTCCTTTCCAAAGGAGGTACGCAAAAACACATCCCTTTTTAACCAACCAAACTCACGTGTCTTGTCAGCCTTAAAATCACCCAGAACAATCCATGAATGATCTATGAGCAGAAGCAAAAAGAAAAAATCCACAGCACACAAAAGAGAGACATTTGTCATAACAAACAAACATCAATTATAACTTTTAATCAGAAGACAAAACATAATACACATAAACAGACACACAAATACATTTCCATTACTTAACTGTTACCATCTTGTCAGTCAGCTTGCAACATTAAGCCATTTTAACTTTCCAAAAGTAAAATTATTTCACTGGCACTCCATGTTAGCCTTGTGCCACAATCTCCACTGTAAAAAATTAATTCTTAAATGGCAAATCGTTCTCCCTTAGGCATGTAGCCTTCAAAATTTTAGTAAAGGGCTTTGTCTTATTTTTTGTCTAAGACTTAATGCACCACTTCGTTTTCTGTTAAATAAAAGCAACTAGCAGACATTATTTTTTTAGAGCAGAGACACAAATGTATCAGTTCTGCAGAGCATTTAACATGATGTTGGGAAAACCTTTTTTATATTTTCCCTTTGGAATAGAGGGGCATATTACCAAGCAATAGCGATAATTATCGCTATTGCTTGGTTAGAGACAAAAATTTACCGCTAAGCTGCGGCGATTTTTATCGCAAATAAACCTTGGTATTCCCAAGGTTTATCGCAAATGCGATAAAAATCGGCTGCAATGCATGAATATCGCTGAAAAGTCAGCGATATTCTTGCATTATAGAGCTAATGCTCTTAGCCATGTTATCAACCTCCGATTGGATAACATGGCTAAGAACTGCTCAGGGCAGGTGTTAGCTTTTGGAGATATTCGCGCTTAGCGCGAATATCTCCAAAAGTTGGTAATAGGAGATAGCGATGTTAGCGAATGTTCCAGTCGCTAACATCTTGGCACGCCCACTTTGCATGTCATTAGTGATAAATATCACTGAAATGCAAAGTGGGGCCCAAGATGGTCGCTATCTCCTACTAGCTGTCGCTAACTGGTGTTAGCGACAGCTAGGTAATAGGGAGATAATGTTATCTCCGCTTTCTTGGCTTTTAAAGCCAAAAAAGAGGAGATAAACCCCCTTGATAATATGCCCCTAAGTTCTTTAATTTTATTGATGTTCTTATTTAGAAACCAGAAACCCCACCTTTTAGAGGCCTGTTTAGCAAGGACATTCCGCATTCCACAGAGACAAGGTCCTAATTTAAAAGGTCACAAATGTCAACATGACAGCCTCTTCCATTGTTTACAGGAAAACTAAAGATAGCATCTTAGCGCAACTTGAGCAGCCTGTTCTCCTAGCCCACAGTTTCTGCTCATTCTGAGGCTGACAAAGACAGAAGGCCTACTACATTTACTGTGAATGATTCACAGAACCTAATAACACACATACCAGTTTTTAGAACAAATGCTTGTTGTAATGGTACTCATTTCAGCAACCTTAATTGGATCTCACTGGGCCATTTAAAAGTAAACCCAAATGGGGACAACCTGCAGATTTGTATTATACCTAAATGTATGCATTTACTGAAGCCTAAAGCACTTTAAAGATATTAAAAAATGGCAAGAATGCTGTTTTAAATGGTCTATTTTACCCAAATTCGACTTTGATATTAGGGGCACTTAAAAATAAATATCCTATAATTATGTTACATATTAATCATCCTCAGAATGTTCTTTACACATTACAGAGATTGGACATTAGACAGATCTCATGTAAATCCTTAGAATTTAGAAAAATTAGTTTTTTACGCCTGCGCTAAGTAAAAATTTCATATTGCTAATGTCCTCATTATGCAGTGTAACACAACTTAAATTAAATTAACATGCTAGGAGGTCACTGTATGAGCATTAAGCTTCATGAATAGTAAAAAACGAATTTTGTAGCACTTATTTTTAATAATTATTTTTCAAAAAGTATTAATTATTTTTAATAAACCCAATCATTTTTGATAATTCCACATATAAAAGCGAGCTGCATCCCCTGCCTATCATTTTAGATGCATTCATTTATAAGCCTAAGCACAGAAGCCTAACTTACAACATGACAAAATGTTTGCGCCATTTGTTTTCTTTTTTTTAAAAAGGACAATTTTATTTAGCAACAGACCCAAGAATATGCTTACAAAATTTTGCTTAATAGACTGAAAACATAAAAAACTACAAACACACATTTGAGCTCATTTCAGACATAAACAGAAAAGGGTCAAACAATCAGGACACACAATACGGCGCGCCATGCATTTCGTGAATAGCGCCATCGCTATTCACTAACAGACGTCGCACTAATGAGAAAACCACATAGACATTTAAACACACATTTAACCCACATATCAATACTCAGGACAGAAATAAAGGACAGCCCACAGACTGTATTTAAACCAAACCATTTGCAAATACTAGTTGTAAGTCATATTTACAAGAAACGCTTCTCAATAGTGTTCCAAAAGACTGCAAAAACAGCCCAACAGACTGATGTATGTCCAAGAAGCGAAAATACACTCAATTCACTAGCTTTGGCTAGCAGAACACCACACAAAATCGTTCTGCATATCTTTGTTCATAAAACTTCGCAGAACAAAGGATCCTTGTTTTGTTTTATGTCATATTTTAATTCCCTGGGGATACAAAATCACCAAGGAAGAAATATGTTTTTAAATCTAAACCTATTTAGATATTCCCTTTAGGGGAAGCCGGCTAATCCAAACGTATACAAAGTTGGCCAATACAAAGCTCCAAATTTGCTAAGATCAGGCATCTTATAGCTCACTAATCTAGCTTCAAACTTCAAGGGGCTATCTCTATCGATACACTCGTAAATATACAAGGCCCTCGGTTTTTGAAAATTGCAATCTTCAAATAAAAACTAAGGACCAAACAAACTAAGAACCAAACTAAGGACCAAGCAAAACTAAGAACCAATCAAACTAAAGACCAAAGAACCAAAAACTAAGGACTCATAGAACCAAAGAACCAAAGAACAAAGGACTGGGAGCGACCCACTTATACTTAACTCTTACTTTTACTAATCAAAAGGTTATCCTAATTCTAACTGTCAAGTTCTACATGACCTAACGGTCTTTTTAAGAATACTCACGCCAAAAAGGTTCTCAGTCAGGAGTGACATCATGTGGAGGATCAAAATCAGGAAGATCAGAAATATACTGGGCTGCAGAGACGAAGAATCTCCAGAATCCCTGTGCACAGAGTACCTTCTTAGTAGAATCATGTTCTGTCCTCCTCAGTAGATTTCAGTCTCCTGACAAGATCACTCCCACAGAAAGCCACTTCTCTGATGAGGCCCCATTTGAAGAAATGAAAATCTTCATTCTTTGGGAATACTTACTAATAGAAAAAAGAACTTGGCACAGAAGCTGAAATATGAAAAGACATCTTTATTACATTTAATATGTGAGGCTACGTCACCCAGCTGCCTTAGCAACTGAATGAGGCAGTCTGAGGAATACAGAGAACAGAGGCCTTATATATGCTTAGGAATACAAAACGCAGCATAAAAAAAGGGGCAGTCCTTGCTTTTGCAAGCATGCAAAATGCCTAACATTCCTTCTTACACAAGCCGGCCAAACCCATAATAAAAGACCTCAACCCATATCGTAAACAGGTCATAAAAGAAGGAACAGAAACAGATGAGAAGTAGGATAAGGGGTGTGTATGCGCATACCAAACTTTACAATCTCCTGTGCTCCGATCCTTAATCTTGATCAGCAACTGGGCAAGGAACTGGCCTAACAAGGTCAGCTTCAGGCAACAGGGTAAGTTCACTCAGGTCATCTAAGAGTCAGCTAAAGTCATCAGCCTATGTGAGGGCAACCACAAAATGGCTGCCATGCACAAAATGGAACCCAAGGGCTCAGAACGAAATCTTCAAATACACAGTGAATCCATTGGTGTAACATGGCGAAAACACTCATACTTGCTGAGCTCACTGTTTACGGTTCGCTGTTACCAAAATCGTAACAGAACCACGACCTTTATGACCCAGGTTCAGAATTCACGGAACATCATTTCCCTTTCAAGCATAACTCTGCATGGAAGGTGCGTTCCTTGGGCGGTGCTGTGGGTGTTCCCAGGCAACATCCATGAAACTTGAAGTATTCCCAGATTTACAACATTTTGTAAACCTGGGAATGCATCAGAATCCAAGGCTTCCTCAGTGGAGGCGTAGGAATGGCGCAACGAGGAGAAATACTTTTATTTGTTTTTTCATATTTCTATGTGTGCTACATTCTGCACCATGCATAGAAAGAGGAAAATGTATTTAATGATTTTATTTGTGCAGGATGGTATCCCTTCCTGCACAAAAACAATCATCCCCTCAGCTCAGGCACCCTTAAAAAATTACGCAAGGGTGTCTGCGCTGCCACACGACTGCTGTTTGTGCGCTGGGGTAGGAGAGAACGACTGGAATGCGCCATATCTTGCAGTTACGGTGCATTCCTGCCCTTTTATTTTGACATACGGCACCACAGCCGGAAGGCTTGCTGCACTGTTGTGTGTAAAATTATTGTTAATGAGGCCTATAATTTGATGATGTTGTGGCGATGAAGCCATCAACCATTTATGACACAAGTAAGCAAAAACTACAATTGCAGAAAAGGGGTACAGTCCCTTTATCCACGGTCGTCCGCCATCTGGTGCTCTTGAAGAGATGCTTTAGAACAGAGCAGCACTCCATTGGTAAGCTAAGAATAAAGCAGAAAATAAAGGCAATTCTTACCTTTACATTTTCTACATCCTGTGCGTCCACTGAGCGTTTTGCTTCTGGTTCTGCCTTTTCAAGTCTTGATTCCTGTAAGAATAAAAGAAATAATAATGCAAAAGTTCTGATCATCATTCAGGACAAAAGGCAGAGGCAGAAGTTATTAGCCAAGAACTAATCCAACGAGCATTTAGGTAAAAAGGCTCTATGATTGGCAGAAGTCATGCTACAAGACCCAGACCTACCACAGTTCAAGGTTTGAAAGTCATAAGTAATGCAGGTCAATGGAACTTTGTCCAGGCAGAATCATAGGGGCATATTTACAAGGGCATTGCGCTGCCGGAGCGTCACTCGGGTGGCACAATGCCCTGCTCTCTTTTTAAAATGTGGCACTAAGACGCTTTGCGTGGCTTAATATTGCATTGCAAATATCGTACCCATTCATGCAGTTTTCTGCACCAAATGGGGCTGCCATGGGTGTTGCTGTGGGCATTCCACCACTACACCCATTGCTTTTTGACAAAGCCCCAGATTTACAAGGATCGGTAAATCTGAGGCAGCGTAAAAAACTAGCACCATTGAAAAGCAGGCGTTAGATTGGCGCAACAAGTAGAAATACCCTTATTTCTCCTTGTATTTTGATCTTTCTATGTGTGCTGCATTCTACAGTACACATAGAAGGAGCAAATCACCTTTCATGATTGTTTATGTGCAGGAAAGTATCCTTTCCTGCACATGCACAATTATCCGTGCAACACAGCCACCGTTGCACCATAGCGCACCGGTGTCTGAGTTAGCACTAGGCAGCATTTTAGAGCTGAAGGAAGGGAAAGAAACTGGGGTGCACTGTATTCTTTTGAATACAGAGCTTTCCTGGATTTTGTAAGTGGTGCAGAACCACGCTGCTAAATTGCTTGCAGTGCTCCGTGATTTCTTGTAAATATGCCCCATAGTGTGCTCCGTTCTATTAGAACATGTCTACAATTTTCAACACTAAATTCTAGACTTCAAAATTTACAGGGGCTAAAATAAGTCTTAGGAATCTCACAAAAACACCTGCAGACTGGGCCCAGCCACCTTCAGCAAGTAAAAGGTGAGGCTCTTATATCTTGTGCCACCATCAATAGTTTGAACAGTGGGGCAGCTATTTAAGGAAGTAATTGTGTACTAATAATTTCTGTTTGTTTTCTTGTGTTTAAGAACTTCAATCACTCACCACCGAGACCCCCAGTTAGGTCTACAGGCATATGTAAAAGGAAATGGCACACAGCAGCTGCAAATTTAGCAGACAAGCACACTTTAAAAAACTCAGGGATGCACTGTATTTTCAAGAATATGTTTCACCCCCGTGTTTTCCCTTGTACTCGCACTAAAAATAGCTGCCTGCACCAACACAGACACCTTTGCGCCATTGTTCAAGGGAGTCTGCATTGCAGGGAGGATTGTTTTTGAGCAGGTAGGTGTCTCTTCCTGCACATAAACGATCAATAATGGTGATTTGCCACTTCTACGTCTGTTGCATTCTGCAGCACACATAGAAGTAGCAAACTGCCATTATTTAATGATTGTTTTTGTGCAGGAAAGGACACCTTCCCGCACAAAAACAATCATTAATGGCGGTTTGCTCTTTCTATGTGTGCCTGCAGCACACATAGAAAAGCTAAAACGTGGAGAAATAAAAGTATTTCTCCTCGTTACACCATTCTAGCTACTGCTTTTGCATGATGTTTGTTTTTGGCGCTGCCTCAAATGTACAGATCTTTGTAAATGTGGGGCAGTGTCAAAAAGCAATGGGTGTATCGGTGGAATGGCCACAGCAAAACCCATAACACGCTCCTTTCACACAGATACCTCTGCATACCAATAAGCAATGCAAAGTGGGATAACTCGAATTTGTAAATATGGTGCAGGGCATAGCGCCATCGGAACGTTGAAAAAAGTGACACTCTAGTGGCGTATTCATTCCCCTTGAACATAAGCTGTTATGTCTCCTATCCATTTGTTATCTTCTACATTTTTCCCTCTCTTCTTTTTGTTGTCAGTTCCTGGAATCAGGCATAAATTCTATTACAACAGGCAAAGAATTACAATCAGCAAAATACAATGTACATGAACAAACACAAGAGTGCAGGTCCATTCCTAAAAAGCATCCACAAATAAATCACACTGTCAGTACATGATAAAAACATACAAGTCAGTCGTGTACCCTCATGAGCGGGGCACCCAGGTGAGCAAAGCTAGACAAATGCTTGCCAGATGCAAGATTGTATCCATGTTTAGCACACCACTGAAGCAAATGCCACTATTCAGTAGAAAATCTACATACCGAACAAGGCTAAAAATACTTTCATGATGCTGAACAATGTGTGAAGTATACAAAAAAGTGATGGATTGATAGAATGCTTGCATTAATCTCAGCCGCTCGTAATTACTTGGGGCTGCATACCAATCCCTCGTTATTTTGCACACCATGTCACCTCAGTTTGGACCCACCAATATGCATTTTGGGAGTTTGTTTCTGAAAAACAACAAAAACATTTGGTGAAGAAGCATCAAAACTGATGACGTACATCAACCAAACTTTTAATACATTAAGGAGAACCTCTGTGGTGTCCTAACCAAACATATGTACTGTTTTATCTTGTTCTGCAATTTGACACTTAGAGCCAGATTCCCATCTGGGTCGGAAAGCTCTCCGACCGAGCCGGATCTGGAGTGTTTACCGACCGAGTTGGACTCCTGCAGTCCGACCGCACGAGTACGATGCAGCCGCATGCTACCGGACTCGGTTTAGTCGGACTCCCATAGAAGTCAATGGGAGCCAGTCGTACAGCGCGTACATGGGCTCCCATTGACTAAATGGATACAGCTCGCACAAAGGCGCCCCCTACAGTGGGTATGCGTCTGTGCCATCCGCACTGTACACGCCTGTATTTATGGAGGCCCTTGGGTCTCCACCTGAGTCCGAGTCGTAAGGCTGCGGGTGACAGGGGGTCCGACGTGGACCCCCAAAGGCAACATGCCGGACGTTTTATGGCTCAAACTGGCTGTCGGACGCGTGCATCGTACTGGCTTGGCTGTAAATTGCACCACACGGTTAGGTTACGGCCGAGACATGCGGAGCGGTTCGGACCCGGAAACGACTCGGTCGGTGAATCCCACGTAGCTCGCATCATGCTTGCTCGCTCGTACAGCTGTATGAGTCGGGGGGAACACACTTTTCCGTCCGGATTGTGTTCAGTGCCCTTCCGACCCAGATCGGAATCTGCCCCTTTTTGGCACTTTAAACTGAATCTTTATACAAGTATCAAATAATTGTTTTAACCATGATATGGTTGTTTTTTCTATTTTCATGTTATTAACTACCAACGTAGGGGCTTATTTACAAGCCCATTGCGCTACTGGTGCATCACTTTTATTGAAGCTCTTGCAGAGCAATGGACTTCTCCATATTTACAAGACTATTTATTTACTTATTTAGGCTATTTGTTAAGCGCTCAATTACCCGTAGGTATCTCGGCGCTGAGTGAAACCAATTAGCTCATGAGGAGATTATTGCTTAAACAGCCAGGTTTTTATCTGTCTGCGAAAGGAGAGCAGAGAAGTGGATGTTTTGATGTAGGAAGGTAGACTATTCCAAAGTTTAGTGGTAGTTACTATGAAGGATCTGTCACCCCAGGAAACTCTTTTTGTCCTCGGGACTTGGAGTAGTCCAGCGGTTGATGATCGTAGGGATCTGGTAAGTTCGTAAGGACGAAAGGAGTCTTTCAGATACGTTGGTCCTTGATCGTGAATTGCCTTGTAGGCAATACAGAGAGCCTTGAACTTGGCTCTTTTCTGCACTGGCAACCAGTGGAGCTCCCGGAGAGTTCCGGAGATAGAGGCGTACTTGGGAAGTCCAGTAATCAATCTGGCCACGGCATTCTGCACAAGTTGCAGTTTCTTTAAGACACCCTCTTGGGCATTGACTAGCAGGCCATTGCAGTAGTCAATGCGGGCCATGATAAGTGCGCTGATTAGAGTTTTTCTTGTATTCATTGGAAGGTAAGGTAGAAGTTTCTTTATCATTCTTAGAGTATAGAATGAGGAAGATACTACCGTGTTGACGTGAGGTATGAAGGTGAGTTTAGTGTCCAGTATAACTCCAAGATTCCTGGCCTTGGTTACTGGGGAGGGGGGAAGTCCCAAGGCATCAGGCCACCATGTGGGAGACCAGGCAGGGGAAAGATTTCCGAACAACATCACCTCCGTTTTATCGGAATTCAGTTTCAAGCAGTTTTGTGTCATCCAGTTACTTATAGCCAGCATTCCCAGATTGAAGTTGGAGGCCACTTCATCTCCGTTTTTATTTATGGCTAGGACAATCTGAGTATCGTCGGCATAGGATGTAACTGCCAGGTGATGGACTTTTATTGTCCTCGCCAAGTCCGACACATAGATGTTGAATAATGTCGGACTTAGCGAGGATCCCTGGGGTACACCACAAGGAAGAGTGAAAGAAGGTGAACTGAAATTACCGAAGGTAACAGATTGAACTCGATTGGTAAGAAATGAGGCGATGAGGTCCTTCGCCGAGCCCCTGATGCCGGCCGATTCGACACGGCCGATCAAGGTGGGGTGATCGACCGTGTCGAAGGCTGCAGACAGGTCCAGTAAAATAAGCACCGCCGAACCTCCACCATCCAAAGACTTTCTAATTTCCTCCGTGGCCCTGATAAGTGCAGTTTCCGTCCCATGTCCTTTTCGAAAGCCAAATTGTGTCTCGTCCAAACAGTTGTTGTGCTCTATGAAGTCGGAGATTTGTCTATTCATGATTTTTCTATAATCTTGGCGGGGAGCGGGAGGCAAGCGATTGGACGGTAGTTGGCAACTAACGTGGGGTCAAGTGAGCTTTTTTTAATAAGAGGCTTGACGATGGCTCTTTTCCAGATGGAGGGGAAGGTCGTGGACAGGAACATGGCGTTGAATATCTCAGTGAGTATAGGACAAATGATTTCAGGAAAGTTTTTAAGGATAGAGGGGGGGCAAGGGTCTTCTGGGGAACCGGAGTTCGTGGTATTTAAAAGTATTTAATCTCCCTGCATGACTTTTCATGGCCTTGTGAATAAGTTTCCCTTTCAAACATAACTCTGCTTGAAAGGGGAATTCCATGGGTGTTGCTGTGGGTGTTGCCACACAACATCCATGGACCTTGATACATTCCCAGATCTACAACAATTTGTAAACCTAGGAATGTGTCAGAATCTGGAGCAATGAGGAAAAATACTTTTTTTCTCTCGTTTTGTCCTCCTTCCATGTTGACTACATTCTGTGCCATGCATAGAAAGATGAAAACACCTTTAAATATTGTTTTTGTGATTAAAGGTGTACCTTCTGGTACAAAAACAATAATTATACTCAGCACAGTTACCCTTGCAAAATGACGCAAAAGTGTCTGCGATGGCGCATGGCTTCTGGGTCCACTGGCACAGGGCATGAGGACAAGAATGTGCCATATCATGTAGGTACACACAACCCTGCCCTTTCATTTTGACACGCTGCAGCACAGCAGGAGGGCTTGCTGCACTGAATGCATCAAAATATTGTAATTTGATGATGAGGATGAAGCCATCAACCACTTACGACAAGAGCAAAAACTACAATTACAGAGAAGGGATGCAATCCATTTAGTCCACGGTCATCCTCCAACTGGTGCTCTTGAAAATATGCTTTAGAACAGAGCAGCACTCCATTGGTAAGCTAAGAAGAAAGCAGAAAATAAAGGCGATACTTACCTGTGCATCTCCTACATCTTGTGCCTCCTCAGAGCGTTTTGCTCTTGATTCTGTCTTTTCAAGTCTTGCTTCCTGTAATAAAAATATACAAGGGAGTCCATGAGCAGGGTCACACACGAGAACTAGGCCAAATAATTGCTTGCCATTTGCAAGATTGTGTCCATGCTTAGCATACAACACATGCTACTTTTCAGTAAATAATCTACATACCAAAGAAGGCCAGAAATGCTTTCAGGATGCTAAACAATGTCTTGTTACTTACCGGTAATCTTAATTACCCCGATTAGGGTCCTCCTTGTCCCAGTCCTTACAAAGTGAGGCAGTCCTGCCTCCAGCCAGCCAATTAAAATGCTACAAAACCAAAAGTCAAAGATCATATAAACTCCTCCCACCCACCACAATGCCTGCTATCAACAAGTCCCAGACACAAACACAGCAGGAGGGAGGGCGGGAAGAGGACTGGGACAAGGAGGACCCTAATCGGGGTAATGAAGATTATCTGTAAGTAGCAAGACATTACCCCCTCATGGGTCCTGCTCGTCCCCGTCCTTACAAAGTGAGGAACTTACAAGCAGAGAACCAGGAAGAAAAAACTCAGGACACCAGGGGTCCATGCAAAAAGAACAAAACGTTAACCAAACAAATGATCAACGAACAGCAACGTGCAGAAGGCCAACAGCAAAACTGTCAACAGATGCATGTAAAACATCAAGTCGATAATGCCGAACAAATTGGTGAATGGACTGCCAAGTGGTGTCACTACAAATCTCCTGGATAGAGACCCCCACCGCCTCAGCCCAGGAAGCGGACACAGATCGTGTCGAACGACCCTGCACATGAGACGGAGGATGCAGACCCACAGACTTATTGGACTGGCAGACCACCAAACGCACCCTTCGACTGATCGTAGAAGTGGAAACCTAATTCTCCTTAGCCACAACCCCCCAGGAGACTAATAGGGCAGAAGAAAGTCAAAACCCCAGCGAACGCCGGAGGCAAAACTGAAGAGCCCTTCAAACAGCCAAAGAACAAGGATCAATGGAAATCCCCTCCGTAGGCAAACAGGAATGATCACTTCCTGCTGCAAATGGAACCTGGAAGAAACTCCAGGCAGACAGCTTTGTCAAGCCGTAAAACAACCCTATCCTGCAGGAACTGTGAAGAAGTGAAAGAAACAAGCAAGACACCCAACACACCCAACCGACGAGCGGAGGTGAAGGCCAGTAAAAAAGCCACCTTAGCGGAAAACCACAACAAGTCCGCCTCCAACAAGGGCTCAAAAGGGGAAACTGCAGACCCCGTACAACAGTAGGCAAAACCCAAGAAGGCACGATCACAGGAGAGACCGGACAACAAAACCTCAAGCTCCAAAGCAGCTGACTCACCAAAGGAGCACTACCTCCAAAGAGGCCCCGGGACCCGGACAAGCCGGAACGGCAGCCCAACGACCAGACTAGGCAGAATGGGAAAGGTTCATCAAACACCCATAACAAAGAACGACAAGAATAGAAGCCGGATCTCAAACACGGATCCAGACCAGGAGACAAAAGAGCCCCAACACGCACCATAGTTCAGAAGGGTCGAAGGCCGATGCGACCACTGAATGCTTCAGGCCACCACAGAATAAACAGCCCAAAGAAGCCAACGACAGTCACCCAAGAGCCAGGCCGTCAGGTGCAAGCGACAAAGACAGGGCAAAGACAGGTGCAGACACAGAAGCAGAGCCAGATTCAAGGAAAGCCGGCCAAACCAGCCCCCGCATACAGCAGCAGGAGCGGAAGCCAAAGGCAACAAGGCCAAAAATGAGCAACAAACAGAACAGACACCTATACCGCCCCGAATCCGCTGAAGCACCCTCAGGAGGAGAGAAATAGGAGGGAAGGCATACAGAAAGCCTGAAGACCAAAGAAACGGGAGAGCAACGCCCAAGCCTGAGGACAGAGTACAGACCACCATGGAACAAAACCGGGGGAGAAGAGCATTGTGAGGTGCAGCAAAAAGACCAATCAAGAGAGTCCTGATCTGAAGACAAAGGTCCTGGAACAGACAGACGGCTCAAAACAGAAGATGGGAGGAAGTGGCCCAAGCTGCCCGTATGAAAACACAGATGCCCCTGAACACAAACAGCCCTCAATGCCAACAGGCGAGATTTCGCATAGACACAAATCACGGAAGTCAGCAAGTACAGAGACGTGCACCATGACCCCCCATGAAGGGGCAAGTAACAACGAGCCACCAAAAAGCCAGTAAAAACCAACAGACTTGTCGGCCACCAAGGACCCCAATCCAGCCCCCCCAACCCCAAAGACAGGCATCCAAGGCCAACAAGAGAAGAGAAGTAAGCAGAAACGCACCCCCTACACCAGAGGCCAAGAAAGAACCAGAACAGGGGAGAGAGGAACCAGAGCCATACAACCCGCACGGAAAGGGAACCGAACGAGTCAACAGAAGAATCACCAAGGACCGGAGGCACAGACGATCCAGAGGAACCACATCCGTGGTGGCAGCCACCAATTCCCAGACCTGCAATCAACCCCAAGCCGAGGCAGAAGGGTGAACCGGCAGGACCCCCAGAAGAGTCAATAGGTTATAGAACTGAGCCGGAGTGAGAAAACAGCCCCCTGCAAAGTATCGAACAGGCTCCGCTAAACCAAAGTCCCTGAACAGGAACCAAATGAGTCAACATGAACCCCAGAACCTGGAACAAGGCCATCTACTCCACCATCGCCAGAAGAGCCTCCAGGAGGGTGGACTTAGAAACCAGACAAAAGCAACATAGGGAAACACAGGGAAAACGAGACTCAGCAAAACCCCCACAGCAGGAGCCACACCGTGGAAAAAACCAGGCGCAGTAGAGAGGCCGAAAAGGCAACACCAGAAACTGGCAATGGAACTTGTCTACCCCAAACTGCAGGAACTGCTGTCCCACCGGAAAGACAGCATACGGGAAAACAGGAACCTTCTAAATCCAGGGAAGCCAAAAACATCCACCAGGATCAAGGGAACAATGAACTGCAAGGGGATCATCCAAAAATGACCCAGCTGCACCAATCCGTACAAAGCCTGGAGGCTCAGAATCGAGCTAAAGGAATCAACGGGGCACTTGGACCAGGAATAGAGAGGAACAGAACCCGAGCTCCTGCACTGCCACCGCAACCAGCAAAACAGTGCCCTGTGACAAATACAGGCCAAGACCAGAGAAAATGGCAGACCGCATCACTGGGCCTATGGATATGGGGTAACCTCGAAAACAGTCCAAAAGGGGGACAGTCCCAGAACAGAATCCTGTAACCAACATCATTGACTGACAGTCCCCCCCAGCCAGAAAAAGACCGGACCAAGAAACCAGGAACAACGGAGCAGAGTCCCCAAAATAGCAACAGCACCAACAATGGAGGCAGGAACCCACAACCAGTGAAACACCAGGACTGGAACACATAACTCCTCGAGGAAGAGACCACAACCATAACCACCAGGCCACAGTGACTCCACCAGGGTATAACACCAACTGACCAACAACTAGGGGCAGCAGCAGGCGCTGCAGAGGCCGGGAACCAAATGTTACGCAACCTCACGACCATGGGCCCAACCACAAAAGGGTCGAGAAGAAGACAGAGTACCCGGAAACACAAGATCATGGAAAAAAGATAAGAATCTCCGCACCGAAAAACATGGGCAGGCAAAGGACCAAGGCGTCTGAGCAGAGTCAAGGCATCAAAGTGCGGTCCAGAGAGACCTCCTACCAGCCAGCGCCACTTCAGCAGCCAAGGAGAGAGCCTAGAGGGCAACAAAAGTACAGCAGACAGAAACCAAGTCAATACCTCCATCTTCGCCAAGAGAGGAGTGAGATTATCCTGAACCAAAAGACAGTCAAACAGGTACCCAAACCCTCAGAAAGGACCTATGAAGTATAGGCTGAAGAAGTGCCAGCATGCACCCCAAAAGAGAAGTAGCAGAAGAACGCTCAGGAGCGGACTCCACCTCCCGCTTAACTGGGTCAGCCCAGGAAGCCACCTCTGAAGACAAAAAGGAAGAAGCTGAAGAAGCCATGGAGGACAAAACAGAAATGACCCCGGAAACCAGAGGGAACTGGGAGACAAAGTCCGCCCGGTGACATCGCTCCCCAGAAAGCGCAGAATTCCCTGCATACGACCTTTGACTTTTGGTTTTGTCGCGTTTTGATTGGCTGGCTGGAGGCAGGACTGCCCCACTTTGTAAGGACTGGGACAAGAAGGACCCATGAGGGGGTATGTGTAAAGTATACAAAAAAGTGAGGGATGCAATGCTTTAATTAATCTCATCCCCTCGTATTTACTTGGGGCTGCATTCCAAAAGATCATTATTTTGCACACCCTGTTACGTCAGTTTGGACCCACCAAACACTAAACTGAATTTTTATATTACTATCAAATAATTGTTGTTGGCAAGATTTTATGGTTGCTTTTTCAATGTTTGTGTTTTGACTACCACATAAGGGCTTATTCAAAAGCCCATTGCTATGCCGGTGCGTCACTTTTATTGAAGCACTGGCAGCACATTGGATTTCCCCATTTTTACAAAGGCATGTAAAGTCATCATGCTTTACTATTCTTGTCCTTGTAAATATGTTTCCCATTCATGCATAACTCTGCATGAAAGGGACGTTCCATAGGTCTTGCTGTGGATGTTCCGATGCAACATCCATGGTACTTGACGCATGCCCAGATTTACAACATTTTGTAAACCTGGGAATGTTTCAGAAACCTATGCCTCCCATGGGAGGTGTAGGAGTGGCGCAACGTGGAGAAATACTTATTTTTCTCCTTGTTTTGTCCTCTTTCTATGTGTGCTACATTCTGCAGCATGCATAGAAAGAGGAAAATACCTTTAATGATTATTTTCGTGATGTAAGGTGTACCTCCCTGAACAAAAACAATCATTACCCTCTGCACCGTCACCCTTGCAAAATGTGGTTAGGGTGTCTACACTGGGGCAGGACTGCTGTTTGTGCACTGGTGCAGGGGAAAAGGACAGGAATGCTACATATCTTGCAAATACAGTGCAATCCTGCCCTTTTATTTTGATGTATGGCAGTGCAGCAGGAAGGCATGCTGCGCTGCTGTGTGTCAAAATATTGTAAAGGAGGCCCATGATTTGATGATCACACGACGATGAAGCCATCAACCATTTATGACAGGAGCAAGCAAAGAACTGTAATTGCAGAAAAGTGGTACAATCTCTTTTGTCCATGGTCATCCTCCATCTGGTGCTCATGAAGAGCTGCTTTAGAAAAGAGCAGCACTCCATTGGAAAGCTAAGAAGAAAACATAGAATAATGGTAATACTTACCTTTGCATCTCCTGTATCTTGTGCCGCCTCTGAGCTTTTAGCTCCTGATTCTGCCTTTTCAAGTTTTGATTCCTGTAAAGAAGAACAAAAGAAATATTAATGCAAAAGTCCTGATCATCAATCAGGACAAAAGGCAGAGGCAGAAGTTATTAGCCAAGAACCAATCCAACCCGCAGTTAGGTAAAATGGCCCAGACATACCTCAGTTCAGGTTTGAAAGTCATAACTTACGCAGTTCAACTGAACTTTCTCCAGTCATAATCATAGGGGCATATTTACAAGGACTTTGCACCACTGGATCGTCACTTTTTACGACACTCCAGTGGCGCAATGCCCTGCTCTGGTTCCCTGACAGACTATTGAGGAAAAAATATAGAAGAAAAAAATTTGAGGAATAAATATACAATACAAAAAAACTGACTACATATATTTAAAAAGGTAGGTACAAAAATAATGGAAAAGAATATTGTTTACAATAATATAGTTGTAATAAATATCGAATTTTAAATGTATATAATTCAAAATATTAAAATAAACATATATTAAATACTAACATTAATACAAATAAAATATATTTAAATGTATATTTTAACAAATATGACAAATAAACGTATTTTTTTTAATTTTAACACGCGCACACACACACACACATATATAAATACACACATATATATATGAGCATACCCACAGTAACACCTCTCCGCTGAAAAAAGGTGAGAAGCCACACGGGGGAAACCTGTTGGAGGCTTTTTTAATGAAAATAATGCGGCATAATGCATTTCGGCGCAACAAGCGCCTTCCTCAGATGCCAAATGAAACACAGTCTCTGATGTCCCACACCTTTAATTGTGTCCTGGTGTGCTCCCATTCGTCAAGGAACACCTCCCCTTGATCACATGGCTGCATACCTGCTGGAGCGCGATGGAAAGACTACAGGTCCCAGAGTTCTTTGTGTTGGGACTGGCTTTGCTGGGGGAAAAGAAAGTTTTGATGACCACAATAGTCTGTGTTACCGGGGCAAAAGGTGCAGGATTTTCGTTTTAACCTCCATGTTTTGAGCATGTCCTCAAGGCCCCTTGGGTCCCCGCAATCGTTCAATCCCCTCGAACAGAAAGCAGGCGGGCCTTGCGACGGGATACAGTGATTCCCTCCGCTTCGTTTTAGTGACGAACTGCTATCAGCAGAAACCCTGTCCTGCATCTGCTCTCCGAGGCGGGCCAGAGTGACCAAATCCTTGGTAAAGTCACGTCGAGTAGCCTGAGCTGAACCAGCAAAAGCATACATATATATAAATAAACTATTTTTTAAAATAATAATATAATTTAACAAATCGTAAATAATATAATATTATCAAAATTATATGTACACATATTTAAATATTTCAAAAACATAAAACATTAAAAAAGAAAATCAATTCAATTTAAAATAAAAAGTAAACCTATATTGTTTTAAATTTTAATTAGAAATAGTTTACAAAAAACGAAAATATTATTATTATAATAAACCAAACACATATTTATCTCAATTACAACATAGAATAAATGATTAAATATTAAAATATATATATATACATTTCCCACTACATTAAAAAATACATGTTATACTAAAAAAAATATGTACTCCCACCTAACACATTGCAACAATAAAAAATTATTTATTTCACACAAAAATAATATTTACCACTCTAACTACAGTAAATATAAAATTATTTAAAATATAACATTGGGTAGTAGGGAAAGTGTGTGGATTGCGGAGGGTAAAAATGTAATATACCCACTCCAGTCAGTGCAGCTGAGGGGAAATGTTGGATTGCGGAGGGGAAACATTTAATATTCCCACTCCAGTCAGTGCAACTGTAGGGAAAGTGTTGGATTGCAGAGGGGTAAAATGTACTATTCCCACTCCAGTCAGTGCAACAATAGGGAAAGTGTTGGATTGCATAGGGGTAAAATATACTACTCCCATTCCAGTCAGTGCAAAATTGAAAATAAGTAAAATATCTTAAACAAAATACAAATGATTTAAAAACAGTGAATAAATACAAAGACATATGTTAAATACAAAATAGAAATATATTTCATAATAAAATGTTTACATTAATTTAATTCCCACTCGATTCTCTCACAAAACTCACAACCTACATCTAAATGAAAAAATATATATACTTTTACAATTGACATAATTATTTACCCAATTAAACAAATATTATTTATGAAAATCTAAATCTAAATTCATTAAAATATTTACCCTCCCACCTTTTACCCATATAAACTCCATAAGCCCACCCTAAAATTAATCCCAAAAAACAATTAATAACACAATTAAATTAATTAATTTACAAATAAATAATTAATAGTATTTCACAAGTAAATAACAGATATAAAAAATTGTTTACTCACCACCCTATACCCCAATAAACCCCACAACCCAAACCTAAAAAAAGATTTAATTGAACAATTAACAAAATTAATCAACAATAATTAATCAGTAATATTTAACAATTAATGATTAATTATTTAAAAATAAATTACTTCCCACCCTTTACCCCTATAAACCCCACAACCCACGCCTAAAACAACTTAATTACATAATTGACCTAATTAATTATCAATTAATTAAATACTATTATTAACAACTACTTATTAATAAATTAAAAATGAATTACTTCCCACCCTTTACCCATGTTTCCCCACAACCCACACCTAAAAAATAATATTACACAAATAACATAATAAATTATCAATTAATTATTTGATTAATTAACAACTAATTATTAATGCATTACAAATAAAAAAAATTCACTCTTTACCCCATAACACCAAAACCCACACCTATAAAATTTCATTACACAATTAACATAATTAATTATCCATTATTAATTATTATTAATTAACAACTAATTATTAATAAATAAGTTAGTTATCAGCCATTACCCCTATAAATGCCACAACCCACAAAAAACATGTACATACAAAAATTAATAACACAAATAGGAAAATTAAATATCAATTAAATAAATGATATTATTTAAATAATAATCATTAATTTATTATAATTAAATTACTTCACACCCTATATCTCTATAAACCCACAACCCACTACAGAACAAAAAATCACAAAATGTTATTAAATAAAATGTCATAACTTCTACTAAATATTTAACTAATATATTAATAAACATAAACAATAAACAAAAAATAATGCCATATACATTTCGGATATATACTAAAAAACATACGAATAATTAAAAAAACATTTTAAACAATTATGCTTTTACAATCAATATTAATGACTTCTATTTTTTATATCGATATTACTTACCTTCAAATCGATATACTTGACAACAATATTTTTCAAACGTTTTGCCTCATTAACCCCTAATCTATATTTAAAATGCGACTCTAAGACCCTTTGCGCTGCTTAACAGTTTAATGTGTCAAAGGGGCGTGAAAAGAATTTTGCTGTTGGTGTTCCACCTCAACACCCATTGATTTTTTAAACTACCTCAGATTTACAAGGGCCTGTAAATCTAAGGCAGCGTCAAAATCTAACCCTATTGAAAAGCAGGTGTTAGAGTGGCACAACAGCGGCCAGTGCAGTTGAGAGCGATGGGTCCCGGTTTGGGGGGGTGGGGTTCCCACAGACAACCACGAGGGAAAACTATATAAATTATTAACTTTCCCTCATCTTCGTCTGTTGAAATCCCCCCCACCCGGTCCCACCACTCTTACCTGCACGGGCCAGGGCTGGAGTGGCACAACAAGGAAAAATACTTGTATTTCTCCTCGTTTATTTGCTCTTTCTATGTGTGCTGCATTCTGCACAAATAGAAAGAGCAAATTGCCTTTAAAGATTTTTTATATACAGGAAGGTGTCTCTTCCTGCACACAGACAAACATCCCTGCAACGCAGACACGTTGCATCAAGTCATAAGAGTGTCTGTGTTGCCGCTAGGCAGCTTCTTAGCGCCGTGCAAGGGAACACACGGGGGTGCTCTGCATTTTGACAACCCTGCAAATTTTAAGTGAAGAAGCTCGGCACTGTGCCATTTCTTTGTAAATATGCCCAATAGTGTGCTCAGTTTTAGTAGGACATCTCTAAGGTTTTCAACACTTACTTCTGGATATCAAAACTTTTCAAAGGCTAAAATATGTCTTGGGAATCTCACCAAGGCAGCCGCAGTCTGGGCCCTGTCACCTTCAGCGAGTTAAAGGTGGGTCTTGCGCCACCTTGGGGCTCATTAGGATGACGGGCGAACTTTGTCTGCCCGCCATCCTGTCGGAATTCGGGACCGCCCGCCATAAGGGCGGGGGTCCCGTGGGGGGTATTAGGATGTGCCCGCCACAGTAGCGGGCACATCCTGCATTTTTAGCATTGTGGCGGGAGATGCAGAGAGCACCGCCTGCCACAATGCTAAAAATGCATTTGAGCATTTGCATAAACAAAGCGGCAGGCACCGCGCGGTGCCTGGCGCTTTGTTTATGCAAATGAAGGGGGGTACCACAGGTACCCCCCTTGTGCACCCCCCACCTATCCTTCCTTCTGGGGGCCCGCAGGGGGCCCCCAGAGTAAAGACCACATGCCTTTCCGTGGTGGCATCGCCGCCGCGGAAAGGCACCTGAAGACACCCATCATAATATGGCTGGCGGTGTCTGATAGACACCGCCACCATATTATTCCTTTTCTGCCTGGCCGCAAGGCGACCGGGACGGAAAAGCGGCAGACGGCCTTTCCGTCCGCCGAGGTCCCCCACCATACTTATATGGCGGGGAGGAAAACGAGTGTGGATGTCGTGCGGATTGCCCCCGCCTGGCTGGCGGTGGCTACCTCCAGCCTGGCGGGGGCAATCCGCACGACATCATTATAGGCCCCCTTGGGTTTTTTTCATGAATGGGACAACTAATATAGGAAGTAATTGTGTATTAATCATTTATGTTTGTTTTCCTCTGTTTAAGAACTTCAATCATTCACTACTGAGACACCCAGTTAGGTATAGGGGGCATGATATGTACAAGGGAATGGTGCAGCATGGAGGCAAATTTTGCCGCGCCACGCAATTTTAAAAATGCAGGGATGGGTGATATTTACAAGAATACGGCGCACCTCTGTGTTTTAGCTTGCACCAGTGCTAAAAATAGTTCCCTTGCGCCAATAGAGATACACTTGCGCCATAGTGCAAGGGGGCCTGGGCTGCAGGGATTGATTGTTTATGTGCTGGAAGGTGTCCCTTCCTGCACATAAACAATCAATAATGGTGATTTGCTACTGCTATGTGTGTTACATTCTGCAGCACATTTAGAAGGAGCAAATCGCCATTATTTAATGATTGTTCATTAATGGCGTTTTGCTCTTTCTATGCGTGCTGCAGAATGCAGGACACATAGAAAAAGCACAAAAGTATTTCCCCTCGTTCTGACAATCTAACTCCTGCTTTTGCATGGTGTAAGTTTTTGGCGCTGCCTCCGATGTACACATCTTTGTAAATTGAGGGCAGTGTCAAAAAGCAATGGGTGTTGCGGTGGAACACCGGCAGCAACACCCATTGCATGCCTCTTTCACGCAGATACCTCCAAGAAAGAGGACTACATTTACAAGGCGGCGTTAAGCCATGCAAAGTGGCATAACACTGCTTTGTAAATGTGGTGCAGGACATTGTGCCAACAGAACAATCAGCAAAATACAATGTACATGAACAAACACAAGAGTGCAGGTCAATTCCTAAATAGCCTCCACAAATAAATCTCCTTGTCAGTGCATAATAAAAACATACAAGCCAGTCGGGCACCCTCATGAAAGCGGACACACAGGTGACAAGGCCAAACAATGGCTTGCCAATTACAAGATTGTGTCTATGCTTAGCACACCACTGCAGCGCATGCTACAAATCAGTCAATAATCTACAGACCGAACAAGGCCAGAAATACTTTCAGGATGCTGAACAATGTGTAAAGTATACAAATAAGTGATGGATGGAATGCTTGAATTATTCTCATCCCCCCAAAATCACTTGGGGCTGCATACCAATCCATCGTTATTTTGCAAGCCATGTCACCTCAGTTCGGACACATCAATATGCTTTTTGGGAGTTTGTTTCTGATGAAACATCAATGGAACTTGACTCATTCCCAGATTTACAACATTTTGTAAACCTGGGAATATGTCAAAGGGGAGGGGTAGGACGAGAAGAAATATTTTTATTTCGCCTCATGTTGTCCTCTTTCTATGCAGCACACATAGAAAGGGAACATGCCTTTAATTATTGCTTTTGCAAAGGAAGGTGTCCCTTCCTGCCCAAAAACAATCACCCCCTTGGCACTGTCACCCTGGCAAAATGACTGTGTCTGCGCTGGCGCATGGCTGCTGTTTGTGCACTGGCAGCGTAGAAGGACTGGAATTCGCTGTATCTTGTACGCTTGGTAGACTAAGAAGAAAGCAGAAAATGAAGGATACTTACCTTTGCATCTCCTACAACTTGTGCCTCTTCTGAGCTTTTTGCTTCTGATTCTGTCTTTTCAAGTCGTGATTCCTGTAAGGAAGAATAAAAGAAATATTAATGCATAAGGCAGTGGCAGATGTTATTATCCAGGAACGAATCCAACCCGCAGTTAGGTTAAAAGGCACAGCGATTGGCCGAATTCAAGCTTCAAGAACCAGAAATACCATAGATCAACGCTTGAAAGTCATAAGTCACGCAGTTCAATGGAACTTTGTCTAGTCAAAACCATTGGGACATATTTACAAGGGCACTGCGCCACTGAAGCGTCACTTTTTGCGTGTCTCGGTTATGCAATGCCCTGCTCCCTATTTGCAATGCGGTGCCAATCTACTTTGCATGGCTTAATGCTGTGTTGTATATATTGTGCCCTTTCACGTAGTTTTCTGCATCAAAGGAGCGTGCAATGGGTGTTGCTGTGGATGTTCCACCACAACACCCATTGCTTTTTGACACTGCTCTAGATTTACACGGATCTGTAAATCTGAGGCAGCAACAAAACCTAATGGCATTGAAAAGCCAAATACTTTTATTTTACCTCGTTTTTTTCTCTTTCAATGTGTGCTGCATTCTTCAGTAGGAACAAATCGCCTTTAATGAGTGTTTATGTGCAGGAAGTTTCACTTCCTGCACATAGACAATCATCCCAGAAACGCAGGCATCGTTGCACCATGGTGCAAGGGTGTCTTCGTTGGCACTAGGCGGCTTTTTTAGCACTGTTGCATGAAAAAACACAGGGGAGCGCTGTATTTTGGGGAAAATGCTGCATCCCTGTGTTTTTGAAGGTGCACAGCGCTGAGCTACTAAATTGCTTGCAGCATTGTGCTGGGTCATTTGTTTGTAAATATGCCCAATAGTGTGCTCTGTTCTATCAGGACATGTCTACGGTTTTCAACACTTAAGTCTGGACTTCAAAACTTTTCAATGGCTAAAATAAGTCTTGGGAATCTCATCTCACCAAGGCACCCGCTGACGGTGTCCTGCCACCTTCAGCGAAGAAGCGTTGAGGCTCTTATACCTTGCACCGCCATCAGTTTTTTGATCAGTGGAGAAGCTATGATAAGAAGTAATTGTTTACTAATCATTTATGTTTGTTTTCTTGTGTTTAGGCAGGATTCGTGGAGGAGCAGCCACATGGACCGCACACAGGGCACCAGATCCTGCGGGACCCTATTTTTATCTTCACCCTACACATTTCCGGAGGAAGATGTTGGGAAGGACCTTACCGCCGTAATTGTTATCCCCTGCCCACATTTTCAGATGGGCCACAACTCTGTATCCATTAAATTCAGTATGGTTAGGACTTTTTTTAGAGATTTCTATCCTAACTTCATTGGATTTTTGTTTATAGTCACGTGTTTTTGGCTGGACCCATATTTTGCTTTATTTCCCTGTTTTACGTGGGGTCCTGGAATCGGGCACTTGGATAACCCTGTTCCAGGCAAACCTATATTGTCCTGCGTAGGTACTCTGACATTACTTATGGACTTATGCTCCTTTTTCGTCCTACATTTCCTGTTTACAACCGCTATCTAGTCTTGCCCTGATGCCGTACCAGTCTGAATATCATACTCTTCTTTTATTAGAGCCCTGTTCCTTCATTATTGAACATGCACCATGAATATTGATGGCCCTGTGTGACCACTATTTAGATTGATGAACTCTGTGACCTGAGGAAGGAATTTACACATATTGGCATTTCTGAAACGTGCATCGGCCCTGTCACTTTCTCCTTCTGTTGTATGTGGTGTATATTTAATGTATTTTCTTCCTTAATGAACTTTTTTCTTTCGTATTTGTTCTTCCTAGAATGTGTTGATGTTTGTGTAGTTTTTGCATTGTCCTATTGCACATGTTTAATAAGGTGGTCATTTATATAGTTATACAGTCATTGTTTGTTCAATACTTACCCAGGGCTTTCTTTGCTTAACTGTACATACTATTTTGTGATAATTAATAATATGTATAAGTGTGTCCTTTGTAATTTATTGCTTGTTTAAATTAATGTACTAAAATATATACATATATAAAAAAAAGAAATGAATTTCTAAATTGTGAAGAATACATAATTGGAAAATGATTTTCTTTGTGGGTGATATATATATATATATATATATATATATATATATATATATATATATATATATATATATATATATATATATATATATATATATATATATATATATTTGGAGTTATTACGTACTTACATGAATTTTGAGTGGGGGATTCCTCTCATGTTCTTTACTGGAACTTCAATCACTCACTACCAAGACACCAAGTTAGGTCTAGTGGGCAAATATACATGGAAATGGCGCAGCAAAGCTGTGCAATTACAAAAATGCAGGGATGCACCCTATTTACAAGAACACTGTAAACACCCGAGTTTTCCCTTGCACTGGTGCTAAACGTAGCTGCCTAGTGACAACACAGACACCTTTGTGCCATTGTGCAAGGGTGCCTGCACTGTAGGGATGATTGCTTGATTGTTTATGTGCGGAAAGGTGTCATGAATGGTGATTTGCTCTTTCTATGTGTGCTGCAGAATGAAGCACAAATAGAAAAGCTAAGCGAGGAGAAATAAAAGTATTTCTCATCATTGCGCCAATCTAATTCCCCCTTTTGCATAGCGTTAGTTATTGGTGCTGCTTAAGATTTGCAAATCCTTGTAAATGTGGGGCAGCATAACAAAAGCAATGAGTGTTGCGGTGCAACGGCCACAGCAACACCCATTGGATGCTTTGTTCACGCAGATACCTGCTAGAAAGGGTACCACATTTACTAAGCGGTGTTAAGCCATGCAAAATTGCATAATACCACTTTGGTATGAATATCAAAAGAGTAGAAGTCTTTGCACAGCTTGTGTAGTAAAGAATTTGACAGAAGCGGTTAGACTTTCATTAGTGTGTAAGGTGCTCCCGGGGTATCGCTCTCTGAATCAGAGTGTAAAAATAATCAAATAATTTGCAACCCCTTAGATAGGGATGTGGCCCCAAGGCACCAATCATACCCTAGATAGGGTTTCAAGAACGTTCAATAAACTAAAAAATTACCACAATAATCAGGAAATTTTAATGACTGAATGTATTGTTTTCTTCACAATGATGCATTCATTTGTCAAAATCAAATTGAGGTCTTAATCCAGAAGACTACAATTTCCATGATGCATTGCACCACAAACTTGAAATTCAAACGTAGATTACATTATTCAGAGTTCTACACATCCCAATGCATTTCGGGCTAACCACCCTTCTTCATGGGCTAAATCTGGAGTATAAAGTAAAATGAAATGCGATGTAACATACTATGAGGAAACAAATGCGATGATTAACTGATTCTTCAATGATCAATGGGTGAACTCGTTAAAGAGCTAGGTGAACCTGTAATCAAAAGTGCGACCTGTGTTAGGATATAATGGTTCACCGTGCAACTGTGGGAATAGCTGTAGATCAGAACCCCGAAGTAAAGGATCATCAGACCGGTGTGTACCAAAGGCTGTTATTCCCGAAACAAAAGAAGGAAGTCCAATCAGGGAAAAAAAGTGACCCAAAATCAAAGTGTATTTCAAAAGTGTTGAATGAAACAGTGTAGTAGCGATTAGAAACAAGATCAGGATGTATTAGTACGCGTGGAATGAAACAGTGAAATTGCAGTTAAAAACTAACATGCTGACAAATTACTGTTTGTTAGATGTTAAACCGTAAGTTAAACAAAACGGTAAATGGTTTGCAAGTAGAACCAAGCAAAATGCTGATATGTGCACAGGAGGATTATAATGAACTCAGTGCATTCAAGTTTTCTGAAAGAATACTTACTCCTGTAGAGTAGCGTGCTCGGGTGCGGGTGCATGATCCCTGTTCCGGCGAGTGTGCGGGTCAGGTGAACGCTCCCAGAAATAAAGCGTGTTCGGAACAAAAAATTAAAGTAAAAGACGGAGGATGTTCTAACAAGATGTATCAATGTAAAGGAAAAGGTGGCGGCCATCTTAACCTGTGAATTAGTAGTTCAATACCAAAAAGAAACATGGAAAAAAAAAACATTGTGGTGTAACATAACAAGCGATCTTAACCTATTAGAAATAATAATCGCTCTAATGAATTTCTTAAGCGATCTGAGCTATAACAAGTCATAAGGAACAATGTCGGGTGTGATCAACAGTGTTCAACATAAGATTAACAATAATAACTGTGGTGTATATACTCTCGATGGGGGAAGATGTTCCACAACCAAAGGGCTTGATGGATAATGGAATCATTGGAAAAGTTCAGTAGTCAGTCAGTTTCGGATAACAGAAACGGGCTAAATTGACGAAATGAAATACAATAAAAAATCAGTCTGTTATAAATAACATTGGAATTCCATCCTCTCGTTTATTCCATTTGGTTTGAGTGCATCAAGATGTCGGATCCAGAAATTCTCACTCTGTAATGAATGATTGTGGTTGGCCCTTCCTTCCAATTTGTCACAGACCTCAAGAATTAAGAATTTCAATTGGCTGATGTGTTTGGCTCCCAAGAAATGGCAGGTAATCCTGTTTGGTCCTTATATTGCTCTTATGTTCATTGATCCTGACCTTGATCTTTCTTTCGGTCTTGCCGCAAGGACACTTAAGTAGGTAAATTGCATTGGTGGTGTCACAGGTTGCTGTCACTTGTAATTTGATGCTGTGCCCCTTCATGGGGTGTGAGATATTGGGTCCTAGAATTATGATGTGACAATTGCTGCAATTCAAGCATGGCTGTGTTCCTTTGTATTCCTTTTGGTCAATATTTGTCAATAAATGTTTAAGTAGCTCTCCAATATTTTTTCCTCTTGTGTATTCCAAGATGGGGTTTTGGGTAAGCAACTGTTTGAAATCCGGTTCCAGTTGTAAAATTGGGCAGTGACTTTTTATGAATCATTTGGAAGTGTGGTGAATAAAATATTACCCTGTCATAATTTCTATACTTAAACAAAGGGTCATGCATTAAATGCGAGGCAGAGTCCGTGGTGTCCGATTCAAAAGGGCTTTATTTCAATAACTGCAGTTAAGGGAGAATCGGGTTCCATCACCACTAAGGTTCAGGAAGGGTCGTCATCTGAAGTTTATTCACAGAGTACAATATTTATACATTCATTCTTGTACATAGAGAAAAGAGGAGGACTTCAGGCGGAGCAGGAGAAAGAGATAAAAGCATGTGGGCGTGCACTTTGAGGAGTCATAGGGGTGTCATAGGTGGGTGGATACATGGAGGGGGTTTGCGTGGCCAGCTGGAACCTTTGCCCTAATTGTGTGCGCAACTTGGTCATGACGTGTAATTGACGTGTAACTGGGGGAAGCTGATAGGGAGGCCTTCAGTGTCAGGGCGACCTGCACATCTAGTAATATCTGATATCTTAGGTCCGGGGATGTTTTATCTGAAGCAAAAGGTCGCTCACCACCAAGAGCCGGTGTGGGCATATATTTCTTCGTGCATTGCATGGGGGCTGTGAGCTTTCTATGGATGCGAGCTCTGTAAATCACTTAAACTGAGACAGAATGGCGAGGCCCTATCTTTGCAGAAGGGATCTGTTTACCTTCTTCGCCAGGCAGGAATGTGATTCTGTACAGCAGGCTGATAACTGTTTTGCAAAATACTGTCTTGGCACCCCGGGCTGGGGCCTCTCTCAGCTGAGCCAGAAATATGTGAATGGTCAGGGCAGCTTTCAGAGTGTCTTGAGCCAAGAAAACCTTAATTCGGGTCCTGGCTCAACTGAGCCACAAAAGGGTTCTTCGTGATATTTATTAAACGTGCACAATGCAAAACACATGGACCATGGGCCTCATTGCAGAGTTAACATTTCTTTCATGGAAATCTTGATGACTGGCATCCTAATGCAGGACGCAAATACAGAGGCATCATTATTGTGGCCATAGAGGGAAACATGCTTGAGTGTCATGCACATACACTAATTGTTGTGGTACACGTAGGGGGACATGCTGGCCATATAAAATTTCATTTTCCTCATTCCCTCCTTGTCCCCTACGTTCCCTTCAAGTCACAGCTATTTGCATAAGACCTTGTATATGGTCATACAGCATCATTTGTTCTTCTTTTCTCTTTTGGACATGTGGATGGGGAATACAGACAGTGGTGCACAGGCCGCAAATCGCCGGGCCACACTGCAGACAGAGGCAGCAGCCGAATATCATAAGTAATATCATTCCTAGGAACGACAACACTTTCCATCCCCATGCTGATATCACACCCCAGAGCCAACCGGACCAAGTCCATGTGCCTGGGTCTTGATGTATATCATGAGCAATCTTGTGGAGCCTTGTTATTGCTGCATACACAGATGGCGCGTTATTCGGAATGAAAACGCAACAACTAGAGCCAATCAATCTACAAGCCCCGCCCCTATCCACCAGGATGACATCAAGAACAAGGCGGTTCTTAAGAACAACGAGTCTCATAGCAGACTGTTCCTGGGTCAAGTTAGCCAGGGCAGATGCAGTCTCATTCACTACTGCTTCGAGGGTTCTTGTTAACCTGCGTATGAGTTTACTGTTTTGGATGGGACCTATGAAGAAAAAGAATCCTCTATTGAAATCTGTATATTGTTCCCAAGCTGTCTCAGTCTGATCAATCACTGGAGAATCGGTCTCTCTCCTGTGTCTAGCATGTTCTAATTTTGAATCTCGATGATAATGGGATGGGGCCAGAAAGACAGGCGGCAACAGGAATGCTATATAACATGTTCCACCCCAGTCTGAGGGCAGATGTACATAAGCTGTCTGACCGCAAATGAAATAGGTATGGCGGGATGTTTTGAAAGAAGACTTTTCTTTATCAATAAACTCGACGACAGCATTAATTTCGCTGTGTCCCATATGCACTGATCCTTTCTTTCTAACACACAAATCACCTTTTGCTGGTAGGACTGAAATAAATGGTGGACCTGTATTTTGCTTGGGCTGAACATTCAGAATCATAAAGCTAAGGGAAGCATTTCCTTGCTCGTACTCTTCATTCTCTAGATCGGTCCCCTTCCTTTGAGGGAGTCCGTTATCGTCTGGAAAACATGCCTCATTCATTACTTTATTCAAATTTCCATATATCCATTCATCCTGGTCACCTATGGACGTGTTGTCTAGTGATGTCATTAAAGCAAACCATGCTCCGCATGAACCATTGTGGGAGAACGGTAAGGGGAAGAAGGGCAGGACTCCCTTTGTCTTTTGATAAGGCGGGAGTTGGCCACATACCCAGCAATTAGTTGCATTGCTGGTCTGATGGGAACGGTGCAACATTCGAATGAATGTATTGTTGCGCAGGGCTAGTCGATATGACAGTTCATGGGCTGGCAGATCACTGAATGTATGCTCTATTGTAGTATTAAAGGAAAAATGTACGTGTGAGGCAATAGGAGGAAAGAAAACATGTAATGTCAAGCTGATACATATTATAGTGATGCATAGAAGGGAAAGAAAAATCAGAGTTACTATACATCTACTGCGTAATATCTTGCAGTACTTCTTTTTCATCCTGCTCTTTCTACTATTCTGGTCCGCGATCTTATACATGTCAGAAAACCTGTCTAACCGATTCACCACCTAGTGGACTTAAACAATTAAACGCTGTCTGACTTACTAGATCTTAGCTTAGACCTATACTCTTGTTTTGGAGTCTTTTCTAGCAAAGGGAGCTTAAAGTCCGTACTATCTTTAGTACTATCGGCATTGTCCTTTGTCTTTATTAAAGTTCCTTGGGTTCCGTAAAATCGCTTGCAGTGTTTGGCATGGATCCAGCCCTTTCGTCCTTCCACTTTGATAGCCGTCCTCGTGGTCAGTAGCACAAGCTTCGGCGACTTCCAACGTGGCTCCAGGGGACTTGACCGATTAAAATTTCTCACCAGGACTAGGTCTCCAAGGACGATGACGTGATCCTTAACCTGGGTGTTGTCTGGGAAAGCGGCGGCAACCTGTGAACGACAAGAGAGTAGTGCAGACATCAAGGAAGCCAGGTAATCTGTCAGCATATTACTGTCAACATCAGTTATTTTCTTGGGCATAGGCGTACCCCACATATTCGGCGGTCTACCAAAAACCACTTCATATGGGGACAGACCTGTTCGGGAATGAGCTACCATACACATGTAAAAGAGGGCAACCGGCAAGGCTACCATCCAATCCACGCCTTTTTCTGCACAGACCTTTGCTAACTTTGTCTTGAGAGTCTGGTTGTGGCGCTCGACGAGGCCAGCTGCCTCAGGGTGTCGTACACAATGAAACTTCCAACTATATCCTAACAGTAGGGATACTTGTTTCATTAATTCAGAAGAGAAAGGCTGACCGTTATCTGAGTACACGACACGGGGCAATCCGTATCTGGGAAAAAACACGCGCACCAATTGCCTGGCGGTTGTCACAGCAGTATAATCTGAGACTGGGTACGCTTCTCTCCATCTAGTTAGTGCACATACTACTACCAGGACATACTTGTAACCTCTACATCTGTCCATCTGGATATAATCCATCTGAAGGACTTCAAAAGGATGGTCAGGAGGATGAAATCCGCCTTGTTCCACCGGAATGCCTTTACCTGGATTGAACTGGCAACAGATCATGCAGGTACGTACTTTCTGTTTCGCTGCTGCACGCAGGTGCTTGTTAAACCAGATATTCTATAAGCTGTCTAGCATTGCCTTTTCTCCCAAGTGTGCTGGACTATGTGCTGTGTTTATGATTACTTGTACCATGGAATCAGGGAGAAACCATGTAGCTTTGCCTTTAGTCATCCATCCTTTGTCAGTCTGGACCCCTCCTTGTTCAGTCCATTTCTTTATTTCATCTGAAGTGGCATGTGTCTGTATGTCGAGTACATCTTGAGAAGGATCCCTGACTGTCATGCTTTTTGTCAGTAATGGTACTTCTGTCTTTGTCATGTCTGTTGGGGTCTGTGCTGTAAGTTTAGCTGTGCGATCTGCCAGGTCATTACCCTGGGAAATGGTGTCTGTAGCTCTGGTGTGTGCTTTGCATTTTAGGATAGCTATGGCTGTAGGTAAATGTATTGCTTCTAACAGGGCCTGAATGAGCGGGCCGTGCTGAATTTTAGTCCCATGAGAGGTCAAGAAACCTCTCTCTCTCCAGAGAACTCCGAAGTCATGAACTACGCCAAAAGCGTACTGTGAGTCTGTATAAATGTTCACTTTCAAGTTTTTGGCTCTTATGCAGGCTTGTGTCAGAGCGATGATCTCTGCTGCTTGTGCTGACAGTGTGTCTATTCTGTGGGTCTCTATGACTTTAGTAGCAGTGGTCACGGCATATGCGGCCACTTGCTCTCCTGTGCTTGTTCTCATGCATGAACCATCAACATAAAGTGTCAGGTCAGGATCTGGAAGTGCCACATCTGTCAAGTCTTGCCTTGGTTTCGTCACTATATTCATTACCTCCACACAGTCATGTGGTGCAGTGTCTACTGTACTTGCGGGCAAAAGTGTAGCAGGGTTAAGAATGTTGCATCGTCTGATCTCTATGTGTGGTTGAAATAATGTCAGTTCATATCCTGTCAGTCTCGCTACAGTCAAGTGTTGTGTCTGTGTCCTGTTCAAGAGAACCTCCACTGCATGTGGTACCTGTACTGTCAGAGGGTGTCCCAACACAATCGAGTCGCTTTGTCTTATGGCTAGAGCTGTTGCTGCAACTGATTTCAGGCACGCAGGCAGAGCCTGGGCCACTGGATCCAGTGTACTAGAACAATAAGCACAAGGCTTGTGTTTTCCTGCTTGATCTTGTGTGAGGACAGATAGTGCTGTTCCCTCCCGCTCAGTCACAAAAAGCATAAAAGGTTTGCTGTAACAAGGAGTTGCTAAAACTGGCGCTTGACATAAGGCTCTTTTTAATTCTTCAAATGCCAAGGTATGTTCTTGTGTCCAAGGGAGGACAGTCAAAGACGCTGCCTCCTGTGTTGTCAACTGTATGAGTGGTTTGGCTAGGTAGGCATACTGGGGAATCCATTGTCTGCAGTATGAAGTGAGGCCAATGAAGGCACGTACTTCCTTTTGTGTCTTGGGCTGTGTAAGGTTAACAATTAACTGGATGCGTTCTTGTGTCAGCTGCCTACCCCTCTTGGACAGCAAGTGTCCAAGGTACACCACTTGCTGTGTACAGAATTGTAATTTCGAAGGGGACACTTTGTGTCCCTTGTCTGCCAGAAAGTGTAAAACTGTCAGTGATGCATTTTCGCAGTCGGGTTCTGAACGTGCAGTAATCAGGATATCGTCAACGTATTGGAGCAGTGCAGTGTTGGTAGGCATGTTAATACTGTCCAGCTGTCTTATTAATGCTTGACTGTAAATGCTAGGACTCTCTGTCATCAATCTAGCAAAAATAAATTTTCAATTCATAAGCACAATTTTTTTATTTTGGGTAAACCTTTTTCCAAAAGCTCTGTAGTTTATAAAAAAATCCTACTCTAAATCTTGGGAATAGTATGACCATACTACCTACAATATGTTCTCTAAATGTATTTGAATAAAATCTAAATTTTTCTTGCATAGACACAAGGGCTGGTGCCTCTACTCCTTACTCCTTTGAGAAACAGCCCCTCCCTCTAGAAAGATGTTCGTGCTCAGAGTTTTGAATCCGCTCCGATCATAATAAGCTACAGTGCGATGTAATTTTGAATCACTGCCAAATGCTGATCTCATTGCAGGAGCAAGGCTACTGCCAATTATTCTGTTTACACTACTGAGGGAAAAACTATTCATTTGCAAGCATGCCTTATCTGAAGTCAATGAAGCTTTCAGTACTGACTGTAAGGAAGAGCAACTTGACCCCCCCTTATATAAACATTTCTCTGCGGCTCATCAAGTTTTTTCTCTAGAGCTGAGAACAGCTGCCAAGTTACTGAAGAGAGGGTTTGGCCAAATTGCAAGCATCCTTTATCTTCATGCGAAGGAAGCCTGAGCCAGTTGGAGGACTGTAGCCCTCCCTTTACATAAACAAGTGTTCGCAGAAAAGAATTGGAAAATGGCCAAGGATAACAAGACAGGCACTGCTCGGCGCTCCAAGAGGGAAAAGCCCTCCCTTTACAAAACCGATTACGCTGGGAGCCAGGCTACCTTCAAGGTCGAAAAACACATTCTTTGGAACTCAAAACAAAATCTGTTCCCAGGCCAGAACCACTATTCTCAAACTACCTGAAGGAAATTTAAAACGTGATATAAAGCATCCTAAAATCAGTAATTAATAAGGACATATTTTTGCTTTGTGATTTGGACACATGCTAGCATTTTAAAATAATTCTGTTACAATGTACTGCTACTTAAAAGCTCCACTTTCTAAAAAACACTTTTGTCTAACTAATTCAGAAACATGGGCATTTATTTAGCATGCAGATTAACACACAAAAAGGGGCAATTTGCTTCTGCACACAAGGCTTATGCATTTTGCATTTGAAAAAACGAATTATCATGGACTGTTGGGTTTAATATTTCTCTGCACATATCAATTGAAATTTCTCCACTAAATGTTTATCTGAAACCACCTGTGTGAGCATTGCGGCCTAACTGACCTCTGAATCAGACATAATAAATCCTATTTTCAAAGGCTGGTGGACATATATCAGGCAGCATGTTTAATGAACACTGCTTTTTCCGTGCAAGATATTACCTTTCTATCAGCAGCCTGTCAAAGTACATAGGTGAGCCTTGAAACTAAATGCAAATTAAACTAAAATAGGGGACACATAGCAATGCATTAAGATGGTTGTGTATTATAGTCATCATTTCTATTCAAAAATAGAACAATATATTCTGCTCCACCCTGACTATAAACACTAACATCATGCAGACACATTTCATCATTGTTTTTTATTTAAACTAGGGGCAACATGTAATTTTGCATTGCAGCATAATTTAGTGTGCAAGCCTTTCTATTCTATCTATTAAAAGGGCCAGATTCATTAATTTTCAAATAGCCATATTTACTAACTAAGTGGGTTAACTGTCACACGCTGGTCTGCTGCATGTCAGAAACATTTACATTTAAAAAAAAAGGTTCAGCTTGCAGTAAGAAAATATCCATATATTTTTTCTATAATATTATTTTTATAAAAGCACACGGTTGCATTTCACTAATTAAAAGCACATTCTATGATGGGTCTGTGTCATATCTTCTTCTCAACCGTGAAAGCATTAAAGCACCCTCCGTGCAAACCCTTATCTCAATCCGACTGGTTTATTTATAACTTACCGACCACCGAGTCAAACACATTAAATCATGTATTCCAAGGCATACCCACACAAATTCGTGGACGCAGTTCAAATAGAAAGTTAAATGAACACTGCTCTCTATCCATACAAGATGTGACCATGCTGTCAGCAAGCTGACAAAGCACATAGGCAGAACCCAGTACCCAATGAAAAAGTCAAATCAAACCATGATCAATCCAAACATTCACTGACTTTTAGTGTCAGCTCACATAACCATGCATGTTAAACAGCATGTTAAAATAAATACTGCCTTCTCTATTCAAGATATTAACCCTTTGGCAGCTCAAGCACAATCATTCCCCAATGACTGCAGATATATGGGAAAGTCATGAACTCAGCTCTCCACGTTTTCACATAACACGTACGCACATCTTCAAAACGTTATCCCCAAGCACTTGAAAGAGATCCAGCTCTCTCCTGCCTAACGTAATGATAACATGCCCTGTCCAAGCCATAACCACATGGCGCTATTCACAAGCCATATTTACAAGAAAGTCAACTAGTCCAAAAAATGACATGCTTTTCACAAGGAATATATGCAAGGCGCTATAATTCAATGGCATCTTTCTGAGAGGGTCTTGATTTCTTTTTCCATAGCGCTTCCTCTACTCTCATAATGCATTCAGAATCCCATGTTCCCGAGATAGGCCATCTGTACTTCTCCTCTAAATCCTTCGTGTAATCTACCCATAAGTCTAAAAACAATATGGCATCTAGCCCGTGCTTGTTGTACATGTAATGGCCAGGTGTATCTCTAGGCGGGATGTTAACTGACTCTTCTAGTATTCCTTTCCTGGTCCCTATCTGACGTAATTTCGAAAACAGTGGCATGTTGAAACCAACTCAATGAAAACACAATACACACAAAAATACTCTGACTGAAACAATCATTCCCACTGCGACACTAAAACATTAAAACGGATAACAGTTTGACTAGATACATGTACTTGAAAAACAGTTAACTTTATGCACTGGGATACAGTACAGCCATACCGGTCTCGTAAAGAGACACGTCTTTACCGTGCCCACCGAAGTGGACCCGTCTTTACCGTGCCCACCGAAGTGGACCCGTCTTTAACTTTATGCATTCCCCATAGTGGTACTCACCGGGAAGCAGAACTTGAAGGCCTCGGAAACTTGATACTGCCTGCGCATGCGCCACGGAACAGGTGGGCCTCTGGAAACCTCGGACCTTGCTCTCTCACAGGTTGGGCTCTGGTTGGGATGATCCGCAATCCTCACCGCCTCGTTTGGATGCCTGGTCGCAGTCCGTCCTCCTCGTGGGCCTGAGGGAGTAAGCAGGAAATCCCGCTGGCGTGTACACTTTGAAGTCCGTCACGGCTGTAGCAGGGGGGCAGGGGCTGGACCTACATCGCCGGCGAGTGGGGAAGGGGATTAGTCCCTGTTCGGGCGCCAGATTAATGTGGTAAATAAAATATTACCCTGTCATAATTTCTATACTTAAACAAAGGGCCATGCATTAAATGAGAGGCAGAGTCCGTGGTGTCCGATTCAAAAGGGCTTTATTTCAATAACTGCAGTTAAGGGAGAATCGGGTTCCATCACCACTAAGGTTCAGGAAGGGTCGTCATCTGAAGTTTATTCACAGAGTACAATATTTATACATTCATTCTTGTACATAGAGAAAAGAGGAGGACTTCAGGCGGAGCAGGAGAAAGAGATAAGAGCATGTGGGCGTGCACTTTGAGGAGTCATAGGGGTGTCATAGGTGGGTGGATACATGGAGGGGGTTTGCGTGGCCAGCTGGAACCTTTGCCCTAATTGTGCGCGCAACTTGGTCATGACGTGTAATTGACGTGTAACTGGGGGAAGCTGATAGGGAGGCCTTCAGTGTCAGGGCGACCTGCACATCTAGTAATATCTGATATCTTAGGTCCGGGGATGTTTTATCTGAAGCAAAAGGTCGCTCACCACCAAGAGCCGGTGTGGGCATATATTTCTTCGTGCATTGCATGGGGGCTGTGAGCTTTCTATGGATGCGAGCTCTGTAAATCACTTAAACTGAGACAGAATGGCGAGGCCCTATCTTTGCAGAAGGGATCTGTTTACCTTCTTCGCCAGGCAGGAAAGTGATTCTGTACAGCAGGCTGATAACTGTTTTGCAAAATACTGTCTTGGCACCCCGGGCTGGGGCCTCTCTCAGCTGAGCCAGAAATATGTGAAAGGTCAGGGCAGCTTTCAGAGTGTCTTGAGCCAAGAAAACCTTAATTCGGGTCCTGGCTCAACTGAGCCACAAAAGGGTTCTTCGTGATATTTATTAAACGTGCACAATGCAAAACACATGGACCATGGGCCTCATTGCAGAGTTAACATTTCTTTCATGGAAATCTTGATGACTGGCATCCTAATGCAGGACGCAAATACAGAGGCATCATTATTGTGGCCATAGAGGGAAACATGCATGAGTGTCATGCACATACACTAATCGTTGGGGTACACGTAGGGGGACATATTGGCCATATAAAATTTCATTTTCCTCAGAAGGACCGCTTAAGGTGGAGAATTTGGACACGACGACCATTTGGGTTTGAGTTTGTTTCTCAAAAACAACGAAAATGTAAAACGTTTGGTGAAGAAGCATCAAAACTGATGATGGACATCAATGAAACCTTTAATACACGAAGAAGAACCACTGTGGTGTCCTAACCAAACATTTGTACTGTTTTAGCATGTTCCTTAATTTGACACTTATTGGTACTTTAAACTCAATTTTTATATTAGTGTCAAATAATTGTTTTTAGCATGATTTTATGGTTGTTTTTATCAATGTGCGTGTTATTGACTACCAACATGGGGGCATATTTCCAAGTCCTTTGCACCACAAGTGCTTCACTTTTATTGAAGCACAGGCAGGGCAATGGGCTTTCCCATTTTTACAATACCATGTAAAGTCACCCTGCGTGACTTTCCATTGCCTTGTAAATATGTATCATTTTCACGCATTACTGCGTGAACAGGGCATTCCTTGGGTGTTGCTCTGGGTGTTTTCACTCAACATCCATAGACCTTAATGTAATTACAGTTTACAACATTTTGTAAACCTGGGAATGAGTAAGAATACTACGCCTCCCCAGGGGAGGTGTAGGAGTGGAGCACTGAGGAGAAATACTTTAATTTCTCCTCTCTTTTAGGTCAAGCATCACTGTGCATGTGCTGTCAAGACCTGCTGTAATCACTACTGCTGAATGTAATCCCACCTGCTGCTTGCCATTGGTTCACTCTTGCGTCACTTTTATTTCCTGGCTCCCTATTGGTCGGTGCTCCCCATACATTACTTCAATTTTCAAGCCAAGAGCAACAGACAACCAGTTTGCTTACACTGTAGGTCTTTATGTAGTTTTTGGGTGACTACTTATTTATTGACATGGCGCCTGCATCACTCGCAGCCACGCACATACGTTTAATATACATAGGTGCCGATTACTTATTTATTAACATGATATCCACTTTACTTGCAGCTACGCACATATGTTTTATGTTTATGGTCCTGTCGCTGGACCCCTCCACTCTCACCACGGTCTCCTCCCCATCAAAGCCGCCACCAATACATGAGCAACGTTTTACCACGTAATGCCACTACTGCAGTACTCTTTGCTGGCTCAGTCGGCCTCCAAGCCATACCACAGAGGTTGACTGACACACCATTGCCTGACCGGTGCATCCACATGTTCACCCGTAAGGCTCTGATCTCCAAATGCACGCCTCCGCATGCCCCGAACACCAACACAGCTTTGGCATCACCAACCCTCAACCATTCAAGTAGGACTCCTTGTGCACACCCCACTCCAGCTGTCTTCAGCCCACATCATGCCCCCAGATTGTTCGCTCCTGCTCTGTCCCAACTCAAACTCTGTCTCAGTCTGTCTATCTATGGTGTCTCTTTACTTTATTCCCTACTAGTGTTCCTTGCACTGTTTATCTTTTATGTGTTTGGGTGCCGCGCTTTATATTTAGTGCGGGCCGCTGTTATTTATTTGTTTAGCATTGCGACCTGCCGACATCGCAGGTTCGTTCATAATAGAAGGCAAGATGTTTGCATATGAGGTTGCTCTTCTCGACAACCAAAATTATCATTATTCACTCAAGGTGTTGCCAATGTATGCAAAGCACATTTCCCCCCAAAATATAATTAGTAATTATGTTAAATGCTATTGTTAACGTTCTCATTGACAGACTTTAGTTACTGTCTCTATGTACTGTGTCTTTAAGAACACTAATGTTTACACGGTGTGTAATAAGATTTCAGACGTAATAATAATTAAGATGTGACTCGTCGTGGCTGATGTTTTAGTAATTAGCAGAAATATCTAAAGAGTATTAGTAGTGGAAAGAGGTTTACTACATCCTCAATCCCCTTCTTGCACATTCCACAGTTACTGTCTGCTCAGACTGTCTACAAGTAAGGGAAGAGGGTATGTATGCTCAAATGTTTGAGCTTCTAGAATAGTACCCCATAAAATGACTACAATAATTTACCTTGTAAACAAATCTGCCAATCCCTTCCTGGCTGTTTCCCTGCGTATGACCTTTTGGCGACAGTGGCTTGTGTTGTCCCAAAGGTACAGTCTCTGCAATAGTTCTTGCATTTACAAGAGTTTGAGCTATTGGCATTGTAATGGACAAAGCCTTTTATTTATATGTTTTCAAAACCTGCATGTGGTTTGTAAACATGCACTTTGTGCTTATAGTTGCTGATTACTAGAAGTAAAGCTGGCGGTAACTGCACCTCTTACTGCCAGCCATGCTTCTCGTAAGCAAGGACTATGAGTACAAACAGCGTCTTCACACACCCCTTGCAGGTTTTCAAAATACATACATAAAAGGCATTGTCAATTATAGTGCCAATAGCTCAAACTCTCGCACATGTGAAACCTATTGCATTGCAAATACTTGTTTCCTCATTCTATGTGAGCTACATTCTGCAGCACACACAGAAAGAGTTTTTGTGAAGGAACGTGTCCCTTCCTGCACAAAAACAACCATCCCCTTGGCTCTGTCACTCTTGCAAAATGACCAAAGTGTGTCCGCGCTGGTGCACGGCTGCTGTCTGTGCGCCGGCACAGCGGAGATGGACAGGATTGCGCCTTATCTTGTAGATCCAGTGCATTCCTACAATTCTTGTCTTGACGTATGGCAGCGCAGCAGGAAGGCTTGTTGCAGTGCTCTGCATCAAATTATTGTAAATGAATGTGATGAAGACATGACGATTAAGCCATCAACCATTTCCGACCGGAGTAAGCATAAAACTACAATTGCAGAAAAGGGATACAATCCCTTTAGTCCACAGTCATCCTCCATCTGGTGTTCTAGGAGAAATGCTTTAGAACAGAGCAGCACTCCATTAGTAAGCTAGGAAGAAAGCAGAAAATAAAGGTGATTCTTACCTCTGCATCTCCTACATCTTGTGCCTCCTCTGAGCTTTTTGCTTCTGATTCTGTCTTTTCAAGTCTTAATTCCTGTAAAGAAGAATAAAGGAAACATTACTGCAAAAGTCCTGATCATCACTCAGGACAAAAGGCAGATGTTATTAGCTAAGAACTAATCCAACCCGCAGTTATTTAAAAAAAGCGCGGTGATTGGCAGAATTGCTGCTACAAGACCCAGACATACCACAGGTCAAAGTTTGAAAGTCATAAGTCACTCAGTTCAATGGGACTCTGTCCAGTCAGAATCATCGGGGCATATTTACAAGGGCATTGCGCCACTGCTGCGTCACTTTTTACGAGGCTCCGGTGGCACAATGCCCTTCTCTCTATTCAAAATGCGGCGCTAAGACAATTTGCGTGGCTTATTGCAATCTTATAAATATCATACCCTTTCACACAGTTTTCTGCATCAAAGGTGCATGCAACGGGTGTTGCTGCAGGTGTTTATTAAAAACTAATGCCATTGAAAAGTAGGCATAGGAGTTGCGCAACGAGGAGAAATACTTTTATGTCTCCTCGTTTTTTGATCTTTCTATGTGTGCTGCATTCTGAAGTACACATAGAAGGAGCAAATCACCATTATTGATTGTTTAAGTGCAGGAAAGTATCCTTTTCTGCACACAGACAATCATCCCTTATTAGCGCTGGGACACCCACGGGTAACCACGCGCTTTATAAATCCTCTTCCATTCCATTTGATTCCATTCGATTCCATTCCATCCCTGCAACGCAGTCATGGCTACACCATGGCACAAGGGTATCTGCGTCGGCGTTAGGCAGCTTTTTTAGTGCTGGTGCAAGGGAAAACACATTCTTGTGGAAATGGTGCATGCCTGCGTTTTTGAAGTGACGCTCTGCTAAACTGCTTGCAGCGCTGCGCTGTGTCCTTTCTTTGTAAATATGCTCCATAGTGTGCTCAGTTCTATTAGGTCATGTCTACGGTATTCAACACTTAAGTCTGGACTTTCAAACTTTTCGAAGGCTAAAAATACCCTTTGGAATATCAGCAAGGCACCCACAGACTGAGCCAAGCCACCTTCAGCGAGTAAAAGGTGAGGCTCTTACATCTTGAGTCGCAATCGTTTTTTTGATCAGTGGGACAGCTATGACAGGAAGTAATTGTTTAATAATCATTTATGTTTGTTTTCTTGTGTTTCGAAAGTTCAATCTCTAACTACTGAGACCCCCAGTTAGGCCTCGGGAGCATATGTACAAGGAAATGGCGAAGCATGACAGCAAATTTTGCAAATCCGCACAATTTAAAAAATGCAGTAATGCACTGTATTTACAAGAATACGGCACACCCCTGTGCTTTCTCTTAAACTGACGCCAAAAATAGCTTTTGACACTTGGTGACTTAATGCCCTGCTTTACTGTTTTTTTTATCATTGAGTCAGCTATGATAGGAAGAAATTGTGTAGTACTCATTTATGTTTGTTTTTTTGTGTTTAGGAACCTCAATCACTCACTACCAAGACCCCAGTTTGGTCTAAGGAGCAAATGTACAAGGAAATGGCGCAGCGCAGCGGCAAATTTTGTAAAGCAGTGCACTTTAAAATATGAAGGGATGCGCTGCATTTACAAGAATACGTGCACCCCTGTGTTTCTCCTTGCACTGGCGCTAAAAACAGCTGCCTAGCGCCAACACAGACACCCTTATGACATAGTGCACGGGGGCCTCGAATGCAGGGAGGATTGTTTATATGCAGGAAGGTGTACCTTCCTGCACATAAACAATCAAAAATGTCAATTTGACATTTCTGTGTGCAATGGATTCTGCAGCATACCAAGAAGTAGCGAATCGCGATTGTTTAATGATTGTTTTTGTGCAGGAAAAGACACCTTCCTGCACAAAATCAATTATTAATGGCAATTTGCTCTTTCTATTTCGATGCAGAAGGAAGCACACATAGAAAAAAGCTAAAAGAAGGGGAAATGAAAGTATTTCTCCTCATTGCACCAATCTAACTTTGGCTTTTGTATTGCGTTAATTTTTAGCGCAGCCTCAGATTTACAGATCCTTGCAAATGTGGGTCAGCATCAAAAAGCAATGGGTTTTGCAGTGGAACAGCCACAGCAACATCCATTGCATACTCGTTTCGCACAGATACTGATATGTTCCATATAGGTACCCCAATATAGGCTCAGATAGTCACCTAACCTTTCACCTATATTCTCCCTACCATTGCACTACATAACAGTTCTGAGTACTGACCTTTTACCTAGTTATGATAATGTCCAAAGATGACAAGCGGTTTTGTCCACAAAGCTTAAGCCTCATTCATTATGTATAAGGATTCTTGGAATCACAGCAGGCCTACCATCTCTTGCATAATAACTATGTAAAAGGGTCATTCTTTCCGTCATCCCAATCCAACATGACACAGCAAGGTATATCCACAGGGGGTACCACTTTGGGTAAATATACATCATCTCTTGCTAAGGTAAGCAGAGGAGAAAGGGACTTCCATGCCTACACACTGACGCGAGACGCTGAGGCTCCTGCATGCAGACGTTCCAGCTCGCAGTGGTCTGACATCCCTTGTGGGGTGTCCATCTCGAGACCAAGACGGGGTCCCACAGTCTCTCAGTTCAGGTAATGGGGGTGACTTTATCCTTGAGGGATTCTTGGCTTTACACCCACTTACATGCTACGTACAGTTAGGTACATCTAGTTAGGGACGCATTGTAGGAGCACACATTTATTACTTTCATGTATTTTATATACTTGCCTGTGTTTATTGTTTTAGCACGATGGTAGAACTCTACCATCCTTTTACTCTATTAGTGCTTATAATCATTTATATCTGTTACTGTCTAATGGTTGTTTCAGCACACCTATTTTAGGCTAGTAAGATGCTGGTTCATAAATGCTTATTGAAAAACGTCCCCACAGTTTATTCTGTGTATCTCTCGAAGTCAAAGTGAGCATGAGTGACTGAGCGAAAAGTAGTACACTGTTTCCACGATCCCTAATGGGACAGGGTGGTCATGTTCAATAGTTGCCAGGAACTATTCTCTCCTTGGTAAGAGGGGATTCTAGTGGCACTGTGAGCTAGCTGGCATACAGGCCAACATATTCTGTAGGGTTTCTAGAATCAGTCTGACTACAATCCTACAGTATATGTTGTCTAAACGTTCATATCCTACAGAGGTTTAGAGGAACTACATGACAATACCTGTGTGAAAGGGTACAACATTTACAAAGCGGCGGTAAGCAATGCAAAGTGCCATAACAACGCTGTGTATATTAGGTGCAGGGCATTGCGCTACCGGAACGTCTAAAAAAGTGATGTTCCAGTGGCACAATCCCTTTGTACATATGCCCCTAGGCCTCCTATTCATTTATTATCTTCTCAATTTCTCCCCCTCTTGTTTTTGCTGTCTGTTCCTGGAATCTACCATAAAACAAATAGCAACAGTCAAAGAATTACAATCAGCAAAACACAATGACCATGATCAAACACAGTTGTGCAGGTCAATTCGTAAAATGACACCACAACTAAATCACATTGTCAGTACATAATGAAAACATACAAACCAGTCGTGCACCCTCAGGAGAGGGTAAACAAGGCCAAACAATTGCCATAAATTACAACATTGTGTCCATGTTTAGGACACCACTGAAGTGCATGCTACAATTCAGTAAATAATCTACATGCCGAATAAGGCCAGAAAGGCTTTCATGGTGCTGAACAATGTGTAAAGTATACAAAAAAGGGATGGATGGAATGCTTGAATTAATCTCAGCTGCTCATAATTACTTGGGGCTGCATACCAATCCATCATTATTTTGCATACCATGCCACCTCAGTTTGGACCCACAAATATACATTTGGGGAGTTTGTTTCTGAAGAAAGAAAAATGAAAACGCTTGGTGAAGAAGCATCAAAACTGATGACGTACATCAACCAAACTTTTTATATATTTAGAAGAATCACTGTGGTGTCCTAACCAAACATTTGTAATGTTTTATCTTGTTCTGCAATTTGACACTTATTTGTACTTTAAACTGAATTTTCATATTAGTATCACATAATAGTTTTTTGCATGATTTTAAGGTTGTTTTTATCAATATTAGTGTTATTGACTACCGACATGGGGATTTATTTATTGTTCATTTGGAGGCTACCGGGTTTGCACGTGGGACGTATGCACATTAGGATTCGAGGGGGTACACGGTCGTATTTAGAAGTGTAGAAGGCTGGATAAAGCTTCGAAGCTCCTGTGTGAGACCGCAATATTATAAACGGTGGAAGGTATAAACGTGTATTATCTAAGTCACGTTCCACGCCATTTTGAGGTCTTATTTTACCGCGTGCCTAATTGGAACCGCTAGAACGCTCGATGCATCAGAATTTCGTGCAGCTGCAGATGTTTTCATCGCGCTTCGTATGAAGTTTGAAGTTTAGCTTCCTGTGCATTTTATACAAGCACTGTTATCTGGAGGATGAGAGTGTGAAACACGATTTGCCTGTAGCTTCATCTAATTTGAATGAATCTCGGTGCGAGTACGATTGGAATAGTGAGCAAGAATTGTATGTTCCATATGTTTTAAATGAAAACCTTTATTCTCGCTGGACGAGAACAACCTGAATAGAAAAGGAGGTATATACCCAAAGGTTGGAAGGGTCCTAATCGGATTAGAGAACTATTGGGGAGACATTACATGTAATCCTGATGAAGGTGGCCATATGTTAGTGTCCGCCGAAATGCGTCGATGCAAAAGGAGAAATACACCTTACATGAACTGAGGATAATTCTGACTTTTTGGCTAAATTAATTTTCTGTTTTGTATCTCCTTTTTTCTGATAGGAAGTTTATGATTTTTGTATGTAATTTTCCTTCTTCAAATAATGTCTGTTTCCCAATTTTAATTATGTTTCAATGTATATGAATAAACTGCAGGATTATTTTACAATAGTGTTTTTACTGTATATCTGTTGTATTGCTTCTATAGTTTAGCTTTTGTTTTTCATTAATATTTGTCTTATGTGGTTGAAAGAATTGTTGTTTCTAGAAAGATTTATTTACAAGTCCATTGGTCCGCCGGTGCGTCACTTTTACTGAAGCACAGGCAGGGCAATGGGCTTCTCCAAATTTACAAGGCCATGTAAAGTCACTCTGCCTGACTTCTCATGGCATACGCCTGAATCCATGGGTGTTGCTTTGGGTGTTCTTACGCAATATCCATGGAACTTGATGCATTCCCAGATTTCAACATTTTGAAATCCTGGTAATGTGTCAGAATCCTAGGCCTCCCCAGCGGAGGTGTACGAGTGGTGCAACAAGGAGAAATGCTTTAAATTCTCCTCCTTTGTAGGTCGAGCATCAGCACGCTTGCGCTGTCTGCAAGACCTGCTGTAATCACTCCTTCTGAATGTAATCCCGCCTGCTGCTTGCCATTGGTTCATTCTTGCATCAATTTTATTTCCTGGCTCCCTATTGTTCGGTGCTCCTGATATATCACTTCTGATTTTAAGCCAGGAGCACCGGCAAACTACAATTTCTTTACACTGTAGGTCTTTATGCATTTTTTGGGGCACTACTTATTTTTTAATTTGGCAACTGCTTCACTCGCAGCCACGCACATATGTTTTGTGTACATGGGCGCCGATTACATATTTATTAACATGACGTCCATTTCACTCGCAGTCATGCACATATGTTTTATGTTTATGGTCTTGTCGCTGGACCCCTCCACTCTCAACACTGTCTCCTCCATGTCAAAGCCTCTCACAATATATGAGCAACGCTTAACCACCTGACGCCACGACTGCAGCACTCTTTGTTGGATCAGTCGGCCTCTGATCAACACCACCAAAGTTGACTGACACACCACTGCCTAGCCGGTGAGTCCGCCTGTTCACCAGTAAGGCTCTGATCTCCAAATGCACTCCTCTACATGCCCTGAACACCAACACAGCACTAACCAGCCCTCATCGTTTCAAGCAGGAGTCAGTGTGCACACCCTTCTCCAGCAGACCACATTGTGCCCCCAGGTTGTTCGTCCCTGCTCTGCCCCAACTCGAACTCTGTCTCTGCCTGTCTATCTATGAAGTCTCTTTACTTTATTTCCTACTAGTGTTCCTTGCGCTGTTTATTTTTTATGTCTTTGGGCGCTGCGCCCCTTGTATGTATTTATTTAGCTGTGCCCATACCTTGCATGTATTTGGGCGCTGTGCTTTATATTTAGCGCAACGCTTGCTTTTTCTTTTTAAGGCAATTCCCAGAGATCGGAACAGCCTCTACGTTGCAAGTAAACAGTTTAAGACTGGAAAGGTAGCACACAGATTCAGGAGTTGCTTATTATGCTACATCAGTTTATACTGTTGTTACAAAGGGAGGGGACGGGCAAAGATTCACGTTTGTCAGTTAGGATCAGGAATGCTGGTTGTTTGCTGATCGGATGTAAGATCAAAGTCACAATGTACTTTATTGTTCCTTACCTGGAAAACAATCCGCAATCTGGCTGGCACAGAAAATGATAAAAGGGTTGTGCCCCGGCCTGTACCAGCAGGTCAGTGACTGTGCATCCTGGGAGTTGGACGAAACCTGTCTCTGTCAGCTGAAGCCGCCAAAGGCTACTGTTAATGCACTTATTGACAGACTTTAGTTACTGTCTGTACCTATGTACTGTGTCTTTAAGAACACTAATTCTTACACTGTGTGTAATGAGATTTCAGACATAATAATAATTTAGATGTGACTCACCATGGCCAATGTTTTTTTAGTAATTTGCAGAAATATCTGAAGAGTATTAGTATTGGAAATAGGTTCCGTACCTCGGCAATGCCCTTCTTGCACATTCTAGTTACTGTCTGCTCAACACTGCATACAAGTGAGGGCAGATGGTATGAATGCTCAGATGTTTGAGCTTCCAGAATAGTACCCCCATAAAATGACTACAATAATTTTCCTTTGTAAACAAACACTGCACAATCCCTTCCTGGCTGTTTCCCTACATATGAACTTTTGGTGGCAGTGGATTGTCTTCTCCCAAAGGCACAATCTCTTTGCAGCTGTGGTTTCTACGAGCATTTCGATGCAATAGGTCTTGCATTCACAAGAGTCTGAGCTATTGGCATAGTAAATGACAATGCCTTTTATTTATAAGTTTTAAAAACCTGCAATGGGTGCCCAAACATGCACTTTGTACTTATTGTCACTGAACACTAGAAACAAAGCTGGCAGTAACTGCACCTCTTACTTCCGGCTTTGCTTCTCATAAGCAAGGACTATAATTCCAAAGAGTGTCTTTACACACCCCTTGCAGGTTTTCAAAATACATACATAAAAGGCATTGTCAATTACAATGCCAATAGATAAAACTCTTGCAAATGCGAAACCTATTGCATTGCAAATGCTTGTTTCATCATTCTATGAGTGCTACATTCTGAATCTCCCATAGAAAGAACAAAATGTATTTTTTTATTGTTTTTGTTAAGGAAGGTGCCCTTTCTTCCACAAAAACAAACATCCCCTCAGCACATTCAGACTTGCAAAATGACGCCAGGGTGTCTGCGCCGGTGCACAGCTGCTGTTTGTGCACCGGCACAGGGGAGAAGGACAGGAATGTTTTGTATCTTGTGGATATGGTGCATTCCTGCCCTTTTATTCTGACGTACAGCAGCGCAGCAGGGATCTTGCTGCGCTGCCGTGTGTCAAGATATTGTAAATGAGGCCCATAATTTGCTGATGACGCGACAATGAAGCCATCACCCATTTACAAAAGGAGTAAGCAAAAAACTACAATGGCAGAAAAGGAGTACAATCCCTTTAGTCCATGGTCGTCCTCCATCTGATGCTGTTGAAGAGATGCTTTAGAACAGAGCAGCACTCCATTGGAACGCTAAGAAGAAAGATGAACATAAAGCTGATACTTACCTGTGCATCTCCTACATCTTGTGCCTCCACAGAGCCTTTTGCTCCTGCTTCTGTCTTTCCAAGTTGTGATTTCGATTTCTGTAAAGAAGAATAAAAGAAATATTAATGCAAAAGTCCTGATCATCACTCAGTACAAAAGGCAGAGGTAGAAGTCATTAGCCAAGAATGAATCCAGCCCGCAGTTAGGTAAAAAGGCACAGTGATTGGCTGAATTCAAGCTACACAACCCAGACATACCGCAGTTCAAGGTCTGAAAGTCATAAATCACGGATCACTGAAATAATATCGAGGGACAAAATATCGACTTGCAAAAATATCGTGGACAAAATATCGACAGTCAAAATATCGAGTTTGTATCTACAAACAGGTAAGTACAAAAATATCGAGTACAAAATATCGTTTACAATAATATAGATGTAAAAAATATCAACTTTATTAAAAACAGTGTTAAATTAAATTAATATTAAAATTTAATTACTAAAATATACTTAAAAATACTTACATTAACTTATAATAATTAAATAATAAATGAAAATAATAAAAAAAAATTACAATCTTATTAGTTAAAACATATATATATAGTAACATACTATAATTAAATAAGATACTATTATATTACCGTACGATACCAGAAGTGTAAAAAATACTATTCCCACTCCAAAGAGTGCAAGCGTAGGGAAAGCGTTGGATAGCGTAGGGGTTAAAATTACTATTCCCACTCCAGTGGGTGCAACAGTAGGGAAAACTGACCCTGAACCCTAAAAATACCCCTTTACCTAAAAACCGAAAACTGACCCTGAACCCTAAAAATACCCCTTTACCCAAAAACTGAAAACTGACCCTGAACCCTAAAAATACCCCTTTACCCAAAAACTGAAAACTGACCCTGAACCCTAAAAATACCCCTTTACCCAAAAACTGAAAACTGACCCTGAACCCTAAAAATACCCCTTTACCCAAAAACTGAAAACTGACCCTGAACCCTAAAAATACCCCTTTACCCAAAAACTGAAAACTGACCCTGAACCCTAAAAAAAACCCTTTACCCAAAAACTGAAAACTGACCCTGAACCCTAAAAATACCCCTTTACCCAAAAACTGAAAACTGACCCTGAACCCTAAAAATACCCCTTTACCCAAAAACTGAAAACTGACCCTGAACCCTAAAAATACTCCTTTACCCAAAATTAATTAATATTATTTAATTACCAATTAATTATTAATTAACAATAACAATAAAGTAAATATATTAGCACATTAGCTGCAATTAATTTAATTTAATAATTAATAATATTTTTTTCCCAATTAATTAATTAACAATAACTAAAAATTATATATATAAATAAATTACTCCAATTAATGTAATTAACTAATTAATATTATTTAATTACCAATTAAATACTAATTAAAAATATGTCCAAAATTATATTAATTAATTAACTAATTAATATTAATTAATTACCAATTAATTATTAATTACAAATATTTACAAACATATATTAATTAATTAATTAATATTAAATTACTCCCCACCCTTATCCCCTATTAACTCAACATCCCGCTCCTAAACATTAACTACAATTTATATTACTATTAATACAAACATTTTATTTTTTTAACCTTTTTTCTACATATTATTGACATTTTTCACTTCGACTATTTATATATATTTTGTCGATATTTTTGTACTCGATATTTTTTTAACATTATTTTAATCGATATTTTGACCAACGATATTTTTGATATCGATATTTTATTATTATCGATATTTTTAACTCAATATTTTGTCCATTCGATATTTTTGAGTCGATATTTTGTCTGTGCACCATAAATCACACAGTTCAATGGAACTCTGCTCAGTCAGAATCATATGTAGATTTATAATGGCATCGCGCCACAACAGAGTAACGTTTTAAGAGGCAATGGTGGCGTAATGCCCTGCTCCATCGTTTTCTGATCAGTGGGGCAGCTATGATAGGAAGTATGTGTGTACTAATCATTTATGTTTGTTTTTTGTGTTTAGGAATTTCAATCACTTACTACCAACACCCCAGTTCGGTCTAGGGGGCAAATGTACAAGGAGATGGCGCAGCGTGGCGGCAAATTTTGCAGAGCAACGCACTTTAATATACGCAGGGATGCCCCGTATTTACAAGAATACAGCGCACCCCTGTGTTTCTCCTTTCACTGGTGCTAAAAACAGAGCCTAGTGCCAACACAGACACCCTTGTGCCATTGTGCATGGGAGCCTGCGTTGCATGGATGATTGTTTATGTGCAGGAAGTTGTCCCTTCCTGCACGTAAACAATAAATAAATGGCGATTTGCCACGTCTCTGTGCATTGCATTCTGTAGCATACATAGAAGTAGCATATCGCCATTAATGAATGATTGTTTTTGTGTAGGAAAGCACACCTTCTTGCATAAAAACAATCATAAATGGCATTTTGCGCTTTCTATGTGTGATGCAGAGTGAATGAAGCACACCTAGAAAAAACAAAAACAGGGAGAAATAAAAGTATTTTTCCTTGTTGCGCCAATCTAACTCCTGCTTTTGCATTGCGTTAATTTTTGGTGCGGTCTCAGATTTACAGATCCTTGTAAATGTGGGGCAGCGTAAAAAAGCAATGGGTGTTGTGGGGGCACGAACACAGCAACACTCATTGCATGCTCCTTTCGAGCAGATACCCGCGTGAAAGGGTACCACATTTACAACGCAGTGTCAGCCAGGCAAAGTGGCATAACGCCGCTTTGAAAATTTAGTGCAGGGCATTTCGCTACCGGAACATAGAAAAACTGATGTCCCAGAAGCGCATTCCCCTTGTACATATTCTCCTAGATCTCCGATTTCCTTTGTTATCTTTTCCATTTCTCCCTCTCTTCTTCTTGTTGACAGTTCCTGGAATCTGGCATAAAACCAATAACAACAGTCAAAGAATTACAATCAGCAAAACACAATGTGCATGAACAAACACAGGAGTGCAGGTCAATTCATAAAACGACTCCACGACTAAATCACATTGTCAGTACATAATAAAAACATGCAAGCCAGCCGGGCACCCTCATGAGTGGGGCACACAGGTGACTAAGGCCAAACAATTGCTGGCCAGATGCAAGATTGTGTCCATGCTTAGCACACCACTGAAGGGCATGCTACTATTCAGTAAATAATCTACACAACAAACAAGGCCAGAAATGCTTTTACGATGCTGAACAATGTGTAAAGTATACATAAAAGTGATGTATGGAATGCTTGAATTAATCTCAGCTCTCGTAATTAATTGGGGCTTCATACCAATCCATCGTTATTTTGCACCCCATGTCACCTTAGTCTGGACCCTCCAATGTGCATTTTGTGAGTAAAACGTTTGGTGAAGGACCATCAAAACTGGTGGCAGACATCAACCAAACTTTTAGTTCATTAAGAAGAACCGCTATGATGTTGTAACCAAACATTCTACTATTTTATCTTGTTGTACAATTTGACACTTATTGGTACTTTAAACTAAATTTTTATCTTAGTGTCAAATATTTGTTTTAGCATGATTTTATTGTTGCTTTCATCAATGTTCGTATAATTGACTACTAACATAGGGGCTTATTTGCAAGCCCATTGCATGCCGGTGCGTCTATTTTATAGAAGCACCAGCACCTCAATGGGCTTCCGCGTATTTACAAGGTCATGCAAAGTTACCCTGCATGACCTTTCATGGCATTGTAAATATGTTTCGCGTAACTCTGCGTGAAAGGAGCGTTCCATGGGTGTTGCTGTGGGTGTTCCCAGACAAAATCCATGGAACTTGACACATTCTCAGATTTAGAACAATTTGTAAACCTGCGAATGCATCAGAATCCTATGGCGCAACAAGTAGAAATACATTTATTTCTCATTGTTTTTTCCTCTAAGGGTGCTATATTCTGCAGCACACATAGAAATGATTTTTTTGTGTAGAAATGTGTCCCTTACTGCAAAAAAACAATCATCTGCGCAGCACCGGCATCCTTGCAAAATTACGCAAGGGTAACTATGCTGGTGCACGGCTACTGTTTGTGCACTTGCGCAGGCGGGAAGGACTGACATGTGCCACATATCATAGATATGGCGCGTTCTTCCCCTTTTACTTTACACATGGAAAGGGGCGACCACTCGGTCCCCCCGAACGTATGGTCGGGTGCCCCGATCCTCCCGGGAAACCATTTTGGGCGGGAGGCGTGTCTCGGCTGGTATGCCAGAAGCGGCGTAGCCAGGGCGCGCCTTTTTTCCCGCCCAAGAGGGGTTGTCCTAGACACCTACACCGATGGCCACGCCCAGTAGGCGTACCTGGGGTGTGTACACGCCCTCCCCAAGAAGAATAAAGAGAGCGGGAATCCGAAGAAGCGTCCTCTTGTTCCTGTGCTTGGAAGGCTGCACCCACTCGTTGCTCGTGAGCCCTCGACGGAACAAGGAGCCATTTTTGAGAACTTGTAATTCTTGTGTTTCTCTTTCAGTGACTTTACAGAGAAGGGTCCAGGACTGTGTTGATCGACCCGGAGTGGATAATCGAAACCATGTCTGGCAAGAAGGCAGGAAAGGGTTCCGAGACAGACCAGGTGCTTCGCATGTTGGTGAACAGAATGACGAGAATAGAACGAAGCATCGGTCAAGTCCCAGCGCTTGGTCGGGATATGGCGGGCATTAAGAAGCAACTGGCCGCAATGAACAGGCCTGGTAACCCGAAGAAGGTAATAGGCCCGGCATTGCCGGGAGTCGTCCCCGAGGGTAGAGGGAAACGGGTCAAGAGGAGGGCGGCGGCAGGGGAGGTTCCGGTCCCTGAGGTGCCCCCGGTCAGCCCTGCCATACCAGCTGATGACCCAGTACCAACCCCAGACGCGGGTCAACCGATTCCGGTTGTGATTACGCCCACTAACGATGAGGATATGCCTCCTGAATTGGCCACCCAGTTGGCCGCATGGCTCAATAAGAAGGCAGGAGGTGCTACGGCGCCAGGAGACACGGCCAAAGAGGCCAAATTACTAATCCAGCAGTTGCGCCAGTCGCGAGATGCCGCGAAGGCGAATCTCCCTCTTGTCTCCCCACAGGCGACACCAGAAGGACCGGCAGCTGGTCTCGAGAACACGGCGGGAACAACGACCGCACCAGGTAAGCTCGCCTTGCCAGTGGCAGGGGAGGGCTCATTACCCTCAAGGCGGGAGAGGGTGGTTCAACATATCCCGATGGCCACGAAAGAATTGATCTGGGCAGACAAGTATGTCAATATGTTTTCGTTGTTAACCGACCATCGCGAGATGGAGTATGCTAAGACACAGAAAGATTTGTGGCACCCGAGTGTCTGGCGCGCCAAGATGGCGGAGTTCAGGGTTGAGGAGACGATAACGAATTGGTCTAAGGCCTTTGCAATGTTTACTGCGATTATTGGTGAACGTAAGCCCGAGGTATTGCCCGAACTGTCTTGTTATCAGGCACGTATAATGGATTTTTATGAAACGTATGAGGGGCGTGAATGGAAAGGTTACGACATGAAGTTCCGTAAAGCAAAAGAGTATGATTCCTCTCTGACATGGGATTGCCTCGACTCAATTTCTTGCCATAAACAGCTCCTGCCTGGGGCGGCAAGAACTTCCTCGCCAGGCGGGAATGGGTCGGGGGTTTCCCGCCAGAAGCCCGCGGTGCCCTTTCGAGCAGGCACCGGTGACGATCACCAGCCGAAAACCGGCGGGAATGGTGGAAAGCGGGGGGTCTGTTGGGGCTTCAATAGAGGCAATTGTAACAGACCGCAAGGTACATGTAGGTTCAAGCACGTGTGTGCGGGTTGTGGGAATTCCTCTCACACGGAGAGTTCATGCAGATCCAAAAATAGCGGGTCGGGAGGTAAAGGAGGGTCCAAGCAGGACTGAGGTGGATTGTTGGGTACAATTGCCTACTCCAGTTGATCTCATGGCTATGACTCCTTGGTTAAACAAATACCCTGATTATGTCTCCGCTGGGGTGTTGAGGAAGGGATTCTTATATGGCTTCCACGTCCCGGCGGGGGATTTTCGTGGGGAACCTTTTTGCAAAAACCAGCTTTCAGCACAGCATAATCCAGGTGTGGTGGAAAGAAAAATCGCTAAAGAGGTGAGCCTAGGCTGAGTGGCTGGGCCTTTTCGGCTCCCGCCAGTGGCGAATTTCATCTGTTCCCCGTTAGGGGTGGTCCCCAAAAAGGACCCGGGGGAGTTTAGGCTGATCCATAATCTGTCTGCTCCAAGGGGTTGCTCAGTAAACGATGCTATTGACCCAGAAGTCTGTTCGGTGCGGTACGCATCCTTCGATGATGCCGTCACCATGTTAAATCGCCTGGGCCCCGGGACGCTGATGGCGAAATCGGATATCGAATCAGCGTTCCGGTTGCTCCCGGTACACCCACAGGATCAGCGTCTGCTAGGTTTTGCCTTCCAAGGGCGCTATTACATGGATAAATGCATGCCGATGGGTTGCTCCATTTCTTGTGCCTATTTTGAAAAATTCAGCTGTTTTTTAGAGTGGGCATTCACCGAGGCCACGGGGCATAGGCATGTTATGCATTACCTAGATGACTTTCTGTTCTTGGGAGCAGTCGGCGACACGAAATGTGCACAGGCCCTACAGGACTTTTGCATCCTCATGAGGGAGTTTGGAGTGCCATTGACACCAGGTAAGACGGTTGGACCATCTACTTCACTTGAGTTTCTGGGAATTGAGCTCGATTCTGTGGAGGGATGTTTCCGTTTGCCAGTGGGAAAGGTATCTAAATTTAGGGCTTCCCTGGAACTTTGCCTTGGTAAGGCGAAAGTGACCCTGCACCAGTTACAGCAAGCAGTGGGTCAGCTTAACTTTGCCTTGAGAGTGATACCAATGGCCCGTCCCTTTTCACGCTCTATTGCACAAGCTATGGTTGGTCTCAAAGAAGGACACCACCGCACAAGACTGTCTGCAGAGGTTCGCCAGGACATGCGCATTTGGTTGGCATTCCTGGCGGACTTCAACGGTCGAGTGGTGTGGAACAAGCCGCCAGCGTCCTCAGACGAGCTGGGTTTGTGGACCGACTCGGCGGGGAGCGTGGTATTTGGCGCCATCTTTGGTAATCGATGGTCGGCGCAAACATGGCCGACATGGTGGCACACCAGCGGTCTCACAGGTAACATAGGCTTCCTGGAACTATTCCCTATTTTTGTTGCTTTAATGGCATGGCCGAACGAGTTCCGAGACCGCTCGGTGGTATTTTGGTCTGATAATATGACTGTTGTCGAATGCATTAACCAACAGGCAGCACGCTGCAAATGGATCTTAAGATTGTTGAAGGAAATTGTGCTGCTTTGCATGAGATTTAATGTACAGTTCAGGGCGAAACATGTGCCGGGTGTACTGAATCATGCGGCTGATGCACTCTCTCGTTCACATATGCAGGCGTTCAGGGTTTATCTACCTACAGCGGACCTAGTGGCAGCACCATTCCCCGAAGCACTCTGGCTAATCGGTGCCCCGGATTACAAGACCTCGTGGCAGCAAGCTTAGCCCCCAGGACGAGGAAAGCATACGAAGGAGCGTTTCGTTCCTATTGTGCATTTTTGGTTCCGACTGGGAGTCAGAACTGGGGTCAGGAGGATTCCTTCCTTGGGTTCCTGGTAGCACTGCACAGAGAAGGCCGATCAGCGGCTACGGCCAATAGACACAGGGCGGCCATCTCATTCATGGCGCAGGTGCATGGCATCAAAGACCCAACAGGTTCCTTTTTGGCGAAAAAAGCCCTTCGCGGCTGGCAGCGCCTCGAGGGTCGCAAGCAAGACGAGAGGCGCCCGATTGGCTTAGAAAGGTTGTCCCTGCTCATGGCAAAACTAGGCACGACATGCTCCTCCTAATTCGAAGCAGTGCTGTTCCGGGCAGCTTTCGCATTAGCGTTCCATGGGGCTATGCGGGTGAGTGAACTGGTCGCAAGGAATAAGAAAGATGTGGAGGGTGGCTTGTGCAGGGATCACATCCTAATTAGGGGTGATTCGATGATAGTCACGATAACGAAGTCCAAAACTGACCAGGGAGCGATGGGAAACAGTGTTGTTGTCCAGCGCATGCGAGGGTCCCCCACGTGCCCGATAATGTGTATAGAGGAATACTTGGCACTGAGGGCGGATACATGGGGGGGAATTTTGCTGAGGCACATCGATGCCACCCCACTGACGAGGTTTCAGTTCCAGAGGGTGCTAGCACTGACAATCGCTGCGGTGGGCATGGACCCGTGCGATTTCGGGACCCACTCCTTTAGGATAGGGGCTGCTACTGAGGCTACAGCCAGGGGTTAGAGTGCAGAAGAAGTGAAACAGTTAGGACGGTGGTCCTCGAATTGTTTTAAAAGGTATGTGTGATTGCACATGTTGTGAAGTAAAGTTACATGCACTCACGCTTCTTGTCTTCTGTTTGATTTACAGTTTCGCGAGCATGTCATGCGGGGCGGAATTTGCAGTCGACCCAGTACCAGGGGACCAGCGGTCATGGATCACCGGCTGAGGAGAGAGTAGTATGGGTCGTGGGCCACTCATACGTGAGGCGGGCCGGGGACGTATTCAAAGCAGGTGACGCGACTCGCGCAGCTGGGGAATACGGGTACAGAGTGGCCTTCCATGGAAGGGGCGGGCTCTGTATTGACCAATTCGAATCGTTTGTTGAGGGTCTCTTAGGGCGGCAGAGGTCACCGCCATCTATAGTCATAGTACACCTGGGGGGCAATGACTTGGTGACACTGGGTAGACGAGTATTACTCGATCGAGTCTTGTCCACCGTTAGCTGGTTGGCAAAAAGAATCCCGGGGTGCACGATTGCCTGGTCCCACATGATTCCCAGAAAGGTGTGGCGGGGGGGCCTTTCAGTGTCAGCTCTGAACCATTCGGTGAAGAAGGTTAACAACAAAATTGGTAGATTGTTTCGCTCGGCGCAGTTGCATAGCATTCCTCATGGGTGTATTCGGGGTGATCACATGTATCTGAATGATGGGGTTCACCTGTCCCGGGAGGGGAATGTTTTACTCATAGGAGACTTCGTAGCATGGCTAAGGGGTTTGAGGAAGCATGACCTTTAGGAGGAGTTTGGGGGGGGCCAGATAGCTGGTCAACTATCCGGCCTGTGGCGGTAAGGTCATGATCGGTGAGCAGTAATTTCAAGGTCCCTAGAGGGGGGCACCACCCACTATGGATGGGAGCGCCTGGGGGGAGGCGGCCATTGGCCCCTCCCACTGGGAGGCGGCACCCACTAAGGATGGGTCGCCTAAGGAGGAGGCGGCTATATGCCCCTCCTACGAATTTCCCGGGGCCCGGATATCCGCGACGGCGGATGTGATAGAGAGTGTGGGGGTGGGGGGGGAGTCCACGCTGTCGGACGACCTTTAAGATGGCGTCGAGCGGAAAGAGTGGCCCCCAACAAGACAAGGGAAATTACAGTTGGCAATGAGGGTACAGTCCTCTGCGCGGCCGCCACTCACACCGTGAGGGCGAGAGTTTTTGGTAGTAGGGATCTGACACCGGTTAAGACCTTGCCGTTGGCCCTTAATGCTAGGATGTATAATTTTAATTTAGAAAGTATGCATTTGCAGGATGTTAGACTGGGCTAGGAAACCATTGTATTAGAGATTTGTTAAGGTTAGCCAAGTAATATGTCTTCATCGAAATGTAATAAATGAAAATTGTACATGATTATGAAACTTTTATTTAATGTTTTAATTTTGTTTCATATTTAATAAATACGGCTGGGAGGGTGACTCCCTCCCGCCTTCCAAAAGTTCAGACCTGCGTCCGTCTTCCCAGCCTTGGGGATTGTGTTGGGAGGGGGTGACGGGCATCCCGGCCATATGGCAGTGCAGCAGGAATGCTTGCTGTGCTGCCGTGAATCAAAATATTGTAAATGAGCCCCATAATTTGATGATGATGATGATGAAGCCATCACACATTTACGACAGGAGCAAGAACAAAACTCCATCCAGTACTCTTGAAGGGATACTCGTCTAGAACAAAGCAGCTCTCAATTTGTAAGCTAAGAAAGCAGAAAATAAAGGCGATACTTACCTTTGCATCTCCTACATCATGTGCCTCCTCTGAGATTTCTGCTTCTGATTCTGTCTTTTCAGGTCTTGATTCCTGTAAAAAGGAATAAAATAAATATGAATGCAAAAGTCTTAATTGTCATTCAGGACAAAAGGCAGAGGCAGAAGTTATTAGCCAAGTACTAATTGAACCCACAGTCAGGTAAAAAGGGCCAGACATACCACAGTTCAGGTTTGAAAGTCATAAGTTACACAGTTCAATAGAACTTTGTCCAGTCAGAATCATAGTGTCATATTTATAAGGGCATTGCGTCACCAGAGCGTCACTTTTTACGATGCTTGGTGGCGCAATGTCCTGCTCCATATTTACAATGTGCCGCTAAGCCACTTTGCATGGTTTAATGCCAGATTGTAAATATCGTACCCTTTCCTTTCACACAGTTTTCTGCATCAAAGAGCATGCAATGGGTGTTGCTGTCGGTGTTCCACCAGAACACCCATTGCTTTTTGACACTTTCCCAGATTTACAAGGGTCTGTAAATCTGAGGCAGTGCCAAAAACTATTGCTATTGATAAGCAGAGAATAGAGTGGCGCAACAAGGACAAATACTTTATTTCTCCTTGTTGTTTGCTCTTTCTATGGGTGCTGCCTTCTGCAGTACACAAAGAAAGAGGAAATTGCCTTGAATGATAGTACGGTAAGGTGTCCCTTCCTTCAATAGACAATCATCCCTGCAATGCAGGCACCGTTGCACCATGTCGCAAGGGTGTATACGTAGGCGCCAGGCAGCTTTTTAGTGCCAGTGCAAGGGAAAAGACCTACTAAATTGCTTGCAGTGCTGCGCTGCATCATTTCTTTGTAAATATTCCCCATAGTGTGCTCAGTTCTATTAGGACATGTCTCTGGTTTTCAGCACTTAGGTTTGGACTTTAAACTGTTCATAGGCAAAAATAGGTCTTGGGAATCTCACTAAGGCCCCGCACACTTGCCCGGCCACTTTCAGTGAGTAAAAGGTGAGCTCTTATATCTTGCACCACCATTGTTTTTTTGATCAATGGAGTAGTTATGATAGGAATTAATTGTGTACTAATCACTTATGTTTGTTTCTTGGGGTTAGGAACTTCAATCACTCACTACCAAGACCTCCATTTAGGTCTATGTGGCCTATGTATAAGCAAATGGCTCAGGGCACCAGCAGATTTTGCAGAGCCGCACAATTTAAAAAACAAAGGGATGCACCTTATTTACAAGAATGCGGCACACCCCTGTGTTTTCCCTTGCACTGGCACTAAAAATAGCTGCCTAGTACCAACAAAGACACCCTTGCGCCATAGTGCAAAGACACCTGCATTACAAGGATGAATTTTTATGTGCAGTGGGGGCGTGGCTTGGGCGCCGATGGCGATGGTCGCCTGAGAGCTCGGCTCCGGGACTAAGCCCGAAATTATCCTGAACATCGGAGGCTGAGGGGCGCCCCAGACCCCGCATTCGGTTGAGTGAGGCGACGACACCCTGCCGGGGGCCTTGGTGGAGTTTGGACGGGGGTGGCTTCGAAGAAATGCCGAAGTTTGCGGAGTTGCGGAGTGCGACCCAACATGGCGCCCGGACCCCTTTGTCCCCTTGATCGAAACTATGGAGTTGAAGAGGTCTCGCGGGTGTCGACTGGCACCCGGCTTCACCATCCTCAGTTGTTTTAGACATTGGACATTGGCAGGCTCGGACCTTCTACAACGGGTTCATACTCGATTAGACGACCGGGCGGATGCCCACGCACTAGAGGGCACCGGGCGCGGGTGCCCTCTGTTCCAGGCGGTGGTCTGCACCGCGACTCCGCGACTAGATACGATTTCCTGGCCAGCCCAACTACATGGGTGGCGCGACACTTTGGCGCCACAGATCAACCGAGGGAGTTGGTGGCCCTCGCCCCGGAGCAATAGTGGGTGAACGGGCCTGCCCGACTCGGCGACGGTTGTCTCCGCCCCCTTATCGGTGCCCTCGGACGCCGTGGCGGTGGCGTGAGCCGAAGCGGCGGAGTCTTCACAGGCTCTGGAGAAGGAGATCGCCCATACCCGACTTGAGAACGAACTCCCGGGAAGGTTGTGCTGGACACCTGTACACGGAGACGCCTACTCCGGGACCCTCACGGAGAGCCCCTGGCAGCATGGGGAAACCTAAAGGAGCCAAGGGATCCAGCCAGACCGCCTCAGACTCTGAAGCCCAGGACAAGGAAGAGCATGGAGACCCTAAAAGACCTGGTGGCGCACCACTCCAGCAACAATTCGACCGTGTACTGGAAGCGATTGAGGCAACTCGGTCGGCCCTCCAACAGGACATTGCCCAGGTGGCGACGGGCCTGGGCCTCCTTAGGGCAGACCATGGTAAACTCTCGGACCGGGTCAAGGAGGTGGAGGGCACGGTGAAGACTTTAGAACCGGCGCAGAGAACCCTGGCTGCGACGATAAAGGATGCCATGTCCCGAATTGAGACCCTCGAACGGAGGGCGGAGGATGCGGAAGGCCGCAACAGGAGGAATAACATTCGGGTGGTGGGCCTGCCGGAAAAAATCGAGGATGGCGATATGGTGCGATACTCGGAGACCTGGCTCCGAGACACGGTGGTCCCAGAGGGCCTGTCCTCATTTTACACTCTAGAACGGGCCCACAGAGTCCCAGCACGGCCCCCACAGCAGGGACGAGCCCCAAGGCCAGTGGTGGCACGGTTGCTACATTTCCGGGACAGAGACCTGATCCTAAATGCCGCCAGGCACAATGGCCCGTTCCAGGTTGCAAACAGTCAGGTGAATATCTTCCCTGACTACACCTACGAGACGCAGCGCAAGCGGTTCTCCTTCCTGGCGGTTAAGCGTGAACTCAGGAGTGAGGGCATCCAATATTCACTCCTATTTCCCGCAAGGCTCCGCGTCATTGTCGACGACAAAACCCAGTTCTTCGACACCCCAGAGGAGGTCTGTGACTGGCTCGAACTGTACCGGACAGGGAAAGATGGTTATAGCGCCTCGACCCATCAGGCGGAGGAGCCGGAACAAAGGAGGCGATCTAAGAGGGTCAGGAACCGCCGCGGCCGCACGGGAGGGCCCTCGACTGCGGAGACATCATCGGAGCGGAGGGGAGTGTTGGAAGTTCTGTCGGAACTGTCGGGAGCAAGAGGCGAAGTCATCGAGGAGGAGGAAGAAAACCCGGGTGCTCAGGGGGCACCATCGGACTCGGAAGATTCAGTGGCAGACAGTACCCATACACCGGTGATCACACCGAAATCGGTGGAGGACCTCTTGGACGGACAAGGGTAACGGGATATGCTGCCTTGTTTTGGGTGGGGGCCCGGCAGGGGGGAGGCGGTTGCCGTTCTTTATTGCTGACAACGAAGGAGGGAGGGTTGGGGGGCTTCTGCTCTTGCCCCGGAAGGGTTTGACACCGGAGGGGGCTTACTATAGTCCTGGTAGCCTGGGCGACGAGGGCCCACTGCCTCCGCTCAGCCCGCACCTGGCCCATAAGGCCTTCCTACGGTGGCGACCGTAGGACTAGTGGGGATTTTGGGGTTGATCTCCGTAGAGGTTTGGATGGGATCTAAATGGTGCAGTTTGGGTCCTGTTCTGGGGTGGTTGGGGGGGGGGTTTGTTGGTTTTTGGGTGGTTTGGTTCTGGTTGGGGACAATGGCCGCCGTCAGCGCTGGGAGGATTGATGCTTTTTCTTTGTGGGGACCCGAACGGGGAGACTGTGCAAGAACACTCTGGGACAATGGCTGATGTTGCTAACTTGAAATGTATTACTTGGAACGTGAGGGGGCTTCACACTATGTCCAGGCGTCACAAGGTCCATGCTTATTTAGTGCGTAGGGGAGTGCAAATGGCGCTGCTGCAGGAAACGCATCTGAACAAGGCGGAAGGGGCGGCGCTTCAGCGTAGGTGGCGAGGGCAGGTCTTTTCCACGGCGTACTCTGCTTATGCCAGGGGGGCGCTAATATGGATTAGGGCAGGAGTCCCCTTCCAGGTCACGAGGACAGTGTTGGACCCAGAGGGGCGTTTCGTGGCCATCTCAGGCACGCTAGGAGGGAGGGACCTGAACGTTTGCTGTGTGTATGCTCCTAATGTGGACCAGACTGCCTTCCTTTCCAGGTTATCGGGCTCGCTGGCCCACTTTTTCGCCGGGCCCCTCCTGCTGGGGGGAGACTTTAACTCCGTAGTGGATGTAGACATAGACCGCTCGCATCCCCCGCTCCCCGATTCCCCGGTCCGGCGGACGGCTAAGGGTCGTCAAGATTGGCAGACCCGCTGGGGTTTGACGGACATTTGGAGGGCGCATCACCCCGCGTCTAGAGATTATTCATACTTTTCGAGCCTTCATGAGCTGCATGTCAGACTAGATGGCTTTCTTGGTTCGTCCGAATTAGTTTCGGCAGCGGTCCGATCGGAGTACTTATCGCGGACCATCTCGGACCATAACACCCTCCTACTGGACATTCGCTGGTTCCCTGGGACGCCGGCAGTACCCACCTGGAAGATGCGCCCCGAGATCCTCGAGGACAGTGTCTTCAAGGCGGACCTAGGGGAGAGAATCACGGATTATTTTGCGTCCAACGGCGGCTCCGCGAGTACTAGGGCGTTCGAATGGGACGCTTTCAAGGTGGTGGTGAGGGGCTACTGTATCTCTAAGAAGGTGGGCATGCGGCGTGTTATCCTGGCTGACTTAGACACAGCGGACCGAGCACTCCGCGAGCTCGAAATTAGCCGCCCCGGACACCCAGAATTGCAAACACAAACGGTAGAGGCGAGGGAGAAGGTAGCGGTGGAGGTCGAACGGCTCCGTTGTTTCGATTATAAGGCCTATACGGTCCGGTCTATTGCGGAGGGCGACAGGTCGAGCGCGTTACTGGCGTGGTTGGCCAACCCTACGCGCCAGTCCCAAACGACGACTAAAATGCGTGGGGCGGATGGGACCGAGGTGTGCACCCAACCGGAGATTCTTAGTTGCTTCCGGCATTACTACGAAAGTTTATACCGCAGTCGCTCCGCACGTGACCCAGACCGGCTTGATAACTATCTTAGCCCACTGGAACTCCGCACAGTAGGACAGGAAGTGGCGGAAACCCTGGGTTCTGACATCGACTTGGGGGAGATCCGCGGGGCCATCAAACGGATGGCGAGGAACAAGACCCCGGGCCTAGATGGCCTTCCGGTGGAGTTCTATGCAGCTTACGCTGACCTCTTGGCCCCTCGATTACTGGTGGTCTACAGGGAGGCGAAGAGGTTGGGTCGTCTCCCTGGCTCGATGTGTGAGGCGTTGGTGATTCCTCTCCTCAAACCAGGCCGAGACTCGTCTGACTCGGGGTCCTACCGTCCCCTTTCAATGCTGACGGTGGACTACAAAATATTGAGCAGCATCTTGGCCTCGAGGCTGCTGGGACATATGAGTTCCCTAGTGCATGAAGACCAAGCCGGTTTCATCCCGCGGCGGAATACGACTATGAACATCCGAAGGTTGTTCCGCTTGCTTGGGGAACCATTCGTGGATGCCCCGTCCCCGGTAGTCTTGTCGGTGGACCTGGAGAAGGCTTTTGATAGCCTGGAGTGGGACTACCTATGCACGGTATTACGGAAATTCGGCCTCGGGGAGGGATTTGTCAAATGGACAGCAGTCCTCTACGCTTCCGCTTCGGCCAGGGTTAGATCGGGCCCTTTGATTTCATCGCGATATCCGGTGGAGCGTGGCACGCGGCAGGGGTGCTCCTTATCCCCGCTTCTTTTTGCACTAGCGGTGGAGCCACTAGCGATGCATCTTCGCTCGGGAGCCCACTATACGGGCTTATGGACAGCGGCGGGCCCGCATTACGTCTCGCTCTATGCGGACGACCTGTTGCTCTTCCTGGAGGATCCGGTCGACGCGTTGCGGGGAGCGGAATTAGCGCTAACGGAGTTCGGAGCGGTCTCAGGCCTCCAAGTGAATTGGTCTAAGACCTGCCTCTTCCCGATGCGTAGGGGTACCCCCACTCCTGCGCTAAGTAAGGAGATCAGATGGGAGCCCGACTGCTTTAAATACCTTGGGGTATTTGTGTACCACGACCAACCCAACCTCCTAGATGGAAACATTGCCCGTTGCATGCGAGCACTCCGAGGTAGCATGGACTTTTGGGCCACGCTGCCGCTCTCCGTGGCGGGACGCATCGCCCTGCTCAAAATGGTGGCGCTCCCCCGACTATTGTATTACTTTCGGACTTTGCCGATCTGGGTCCCACCGGCCACGTTTCGTCGCTTGCGTTCTATGGTGGTCGGGTTCCTTTGGGGAACGGGCCGGCGGCGGGTGGCCCTCAATACCCTGATGAGGCCGAGGGACGAGGGGGGGCTCGCTGTGCCGGACTTCGAGAAGTATTACCTAGCGGCGCAGCTCCAGACCTACACCCAGGAGATAGCCAGGGAGTTCAGAGGCCCGGAGGACGGTAGAGGGACGGGTATGGCCAGGCACGTCCTCTCCTTTATCGCGCTGCGACAGCGCTTAGTCCTACGGGACCTGCCGATGGAGGAGCGGACTATCCGACTCTGTTGGAATCGGGCTCATAACAGAGGTCGCCTACGGACGCCATACGCGCCTGAAATACCATTGGGGATGCTGACGGCCCTCCCCCACGGAGGAGATTGGTCACGACTGGCGGACTGGGAGGATTCCGGTTTACAGCTCGTCGGGGACCTGTACGAGGACGGAGCGCTCCTGTCCTTTCAGGATCTCATTGACCGCTTTGGGATCCCCCGGGGCGACTTTCTGCTGCACTCGGCCATTGTGCGAGCGATCCAGGCGCACTGGCAAAACGGGCTAGAGGAACCTCAATTGTCTCAGGTGTGCCAGTACGTAATGATGTCGGCGGGCACGGTGAAGGTGGTCACTTGCCTCTACGGCAGGTTGATTGCCGAGGGGTTGGTTCCTCTCGCCACACTGAAGTCCCGCTGGGAAGAGGACATTGGTAGGGAGATCCCGGAGACGACCTGGTCCCAGCTGGTGAGGCGTGCCTGGAAGGGTACACGTAGCGCCCGTTTCCAACTGGTCCACTATTATGTTCTCCATAGGGCGTACCTGACCCCGGTAAAGATCAGGCGTTATTTTGCCACGGCTTCGGCGGAATGCCCTAGGTGCCCGGCTCAGGAGGCGGACCTCCTACACATGCTATGGGCCTGTCCAGGACTGACGTCCTACTGGCAGGAGGTGGCGACGACTTTGGAAGAGGTGACGGGGAGGCACTTATCATTCGATGTGGCGGTAGGGCTCTTGCACTGGTTCCCCCATACCCCCCGGAATAAAATCACCAGTAAATTTATCGACCTGGGGCTCCTACTTGCTAAGCGAGAGGTGACCAGGAACTGGAAGGCACGAGCTGGTCCTACAGGCAGCAGATGGCACAGTGAGCTTTTGAAATGGGCGGCGGGTGAGAGCGCGCTGCGATATCAGCTGGCTTGGAGGCAGGGCAATGAGAAGGCGCAGGAGGCCGCGTTAGAATGGGAAACGCTGGTACAGGCCCTCAGAGATTATTGTACCCCCAGCGACTCCGAAAGTGAAGAAGCAACTCGACCCGAGTCCCATTAAACATTAGCATTGACAGCACTATTACCTTCCCCGTGGGTCAAGCAGTGGATTCTATGTTGATGAGCTCCCTGGCGCTGATGGTGGGGGGGGGGGGGGAGGGGGGGGTTTCACAGTAATTGGGAATTTTGAGGGGGGGGTTTCTTTTTGAGGTTTTGGGTTTGTTTAGAAAAGCAGATGACGGACAGTGTGTTATCCGGACCAGCTCCAGCATCCTACTGACCCCAGCTGCATTTGCCGCCCAACCCCAGGGATATGGGCTGATTGGCTGTATAGCAACGTTATGGAAGGGGGTCGGTGGGCTATACCTTGTATAAGTTGTTTATAATACGATACTGGTCGCTACTGTATTGTTTTACTGATTCCTGCAATAAAAATATATTTAAAAAAAAAAAAAAAATGAATTTTTATGTGCAGGAAGGGCTCCCTTCCTGCACATAAATACTCAATAACGGAGTTTTGCTGCATTCTGCAGAAGCAAATGGCCATTATTTAATGATTGTTTTTGTACAAGAAGGGATACCTTCCTGCACAAAAATAATAATTAACGCCGTTTTTGTCTTTCTATGTGTGCTGCAGAATGCAGCACACATATAAAAGGCATATAGGAGGAGAAATAAAACTATTTCTCTTCTTTGCACCAATCTAACTCCAGGTTTTGCATGCCTCAGATTTACAGATCTTTGTAAATCTGGGGCAGTGTCAAAAAGCCATGAGCGTTGCGGTGGAACGCCCACACCAACACCTATTAGATACCTGCCTGAAAGGGTACCATATTTACAAAGAGGCGTTAAGCCATGCAAAGTGGTATAATGCAGCTTTGTAAAATGGTGCAGGGCATTGCGCACCAGAACATTGAAAAAAGTGGTGTGCCAGTGGTGCGTCCCCTTGTTCATATGCTCTTAGGTCTCTTATTCATTTGTTATTTTGTTCAGTTCTTCCTCTCTTCCTTTTGTTGTCAGTTCCTGGAATATGTCATAAAACCAATTACACCAGATTTACAATCATAAAAACACAATGTGCGTGAACAAACACAGGAGTGTAGGTCAATTCATAAAATGCCTCCACAACGAAATCACATTGTCAGTACATAATAAAAACATAGAAGCCAGTTGTGCACCCCCATGAGCGAGGGCACACAGGTGCAGGGCCAAACAATTGTTTGCCAGATGCAAGATGGTGTCCATGCTTAGCACACCACTGAAGGGCATGCTACTATTCAGTAAATAATCTACATACTGAACAAGGCCAGAAATGGTTCCAGAATGCTGAATAACATGTAAAGAATACAAAAAAAGTGATGGATGGAATGCTTGAATTAATCCCAGCCCCTCGAAATTACTTGGGCCTGCATATCAATTCATCGTTATTTTGCACACCATGTCACCTCAGTTTAGATCCACCAATATGCAAATCAATCTTGACCCTGCTCCGTCTGGAATTCACACAATAAAGATCTGGCGTTAGTAGACACTTTCTCAAATGCATATTATCTGCAGGATTAGTATGGGGAAGATATTCTTATCTTTGCCCAGGGCCAGCTAATCGTTAGCACAGTCCGGCCTAATCCTCTGTGCCCACTCGATTAATATTTTAAGACAATTACACAAAAGAAAAGAGGTCAGTCAAATCACTCAACACACAACATACCCCCTCTATTTAAGTGTCTGTGTGCAACAAAGATCAACACAGGTACACTTAGATCAAAGTATATTGGGCATGGTGATCCGTTGGAAGGACCTGGAAAAGTAAAGAAACGGTCAAATTGTGTATATCGTCATACCGAATCGAAGAGAATAATTCGGAGATATAAGCAGGGGAAGAAAAATATCACTGATAATTTGGAAGTTCATTATGATTGAGAGTGACTCCGCTGAATAATTATACAGAATAGAAGGCAACGAATATACCATCCCAAACTTGCATCTTGGATTATCATTGAAGGCTTACCTGAGCTCAGCCAAACCCCATCTAATTATACAATCCCTGTATGTCCATAAAGGATACCCTGTAGCCACACCATAAAAAGACAAACCTTTTATCTGTTGGTCCTAAGGTACAAGTCCACCAAAACGTGCGTCAACCTGGCGTGAAGAGTCATCTATATAATCTGTTCTATTATACAGAAACAAAGGTCCTTAGCTTTTTCAATCAATGTAAACAATTAGCACATTAAGTCGATTCCGAGGACATGCTTGGTGTTTAAAGTATAACCAACTTGCTGTGGCGCAAGACTGTCAACTAGGTTTTAACTCAGCCACTGGCTGTTTTTTTCTCTTTTTCTCTCCCTTCTTCCTCCTCAAACAGGCGGCTGTATTACAATTGTGCCAGGCAGGCAAATGTTGATATTGTCAGTCCTGATGATGGTCCCACTAATATAGAGCATAAGGGATCGAAACGTTGACTTCTTACAGTGCTTTCACAAGCCGACTATTATGTTTAATCTTGTTGTGTCTAGCACTCTTTTGGCAATACTTTAATTTGACACTGATTTAAAAGTGGCCAACAATGCTCATGTTTTGCCTGTAACTCCCCTTTATGTTGGTTTGTCTTCCTCTCCAGTATGGTACAGGATTGTGCCTTACAACCAATTTTCCTAATTGTTTACATTGATTGAAAAATAAAAACCCTGTCCGGCTGGGCAGAGGACAAATATAGTCACCTAATATGGTCTATATTTTATTCTCTTCCTGATCCTATATAAGCTAAGGACCTTTGTTTCTGTATAATATAATTGATACCCACGGTCCTCAGCAAACTGTTTGGGTTCCCTTGTTTTATAAAAAAAATCTATATAATCTGTGTCATCTCAGCTTCAGAAAAAGAGCTCGTCCTGATTATCAAAAGATGTGTGTGTAGATGTATGAATGAGTAGTGTATGCTTGGTGACTAGTGCGTGGCTTTCGGGGTATTTCTGTTTGTCTTTTTAAGAGAAAATTAATTTCATGCTTGATTTCTAAATGATGCACACAATGAGTATGAAAATGTTTTTATACACAAAAAAATTCAATGCAAATGAAAAAAATAATATTTTGAAGATTGTAAATGAATTAGAAAAGTAATTTTGATACATATGCTAAAAAATGAATAAAAATACTAAGTATACTTTGATCTAAGTGTACCTGTGTTGATTCGAAGGAAAAATTTCTTGAAAGCATTTGAGTAATACCAACTAAGAAATTATGGTGAGGCCACGTGGGAATGTCTTGGATTATTGTTTATTTATTTATTTATTTAAAGTGTTATATAGCGCGAACAAGATCTTTGCAGATATCAGAGCGCTTTACAGAAACAGTAGGTAGGATAAACAAGACTCCTAAATCAATATGAGATTCCGTAGACAGTGAGTTGCAAAAAGTAGGGTATCAATCATACAGGAGTATACAGAGTAATAACAATCAAGAAACAATAATATGGAAACAGTACAATGTCTAAACGGATAAGATTATAGCACCCCAGAGGGTGAATAAACACAATGTTGAAGGCAGAGCAGTAGTCAGTAGTGGGTGCATTGCAGGTTATTGAGGCACTCAAGTCCTAGTGTACAATGGTAAGTATTCAGACAGCCGATAATGAGGGAGCCAAATTCTGTCATTGTTCCAGTATCAATAGTGTTCAGGTGTATTTAGCCATAAGGATGGCCTTCACCTCTTTCTTGAAGAGTATAGTGGACGGGATAAGCCTGGTTTCTGGCGGGAGTGCATTCCAGATCCTAGGTGCCATTCCAGAGAAGGAGCGTTTGTATGTTTTTTCCTTCCGGAATCTCCGTGGTTTCAGGAGGAGAGTGTTTGTGCTTCTGTTGGATCTTGAGCCTCCTGATATGGTCAGCTTATGAGAGAGGTAGTTGGGTGCCTTGTGGTGTACGGCAGAGTGTGTCATACAGGCAATTTTAAACTGAATTCTGGCTTCAATAGGCAGCCAGTTCAGGGCTTTTAAGTCAGGGGATATATGCGAGTGTTTTCTTGAGCCGGTGATGAGACTCGCGGCCGCGTTCAGGGAGGCTCTTAGGGGAGCCGTTGTTGTCAGGGGGAGCCCGCTGAGAGCCACAATTCCGTAGTCTATGCGAGGAATGACTAAGGCTTGTACCACAGTTTGGAAGTCCTTGGGTGGAAGGAAGGGTTTGAGTTTTCTCAGCGTGTTGATTTGGAAGTTGGCTCCTTTAGTTGCTATGCTAATATGCTGCTGCATGTCGAGATTGCAGTCCAGTGTGATGCCAAGGGATTTCGCTGAGTCCACGATGGTGGGTTGGACATTGAGAGCGGTTAGATGATTGAGCCAGGTTTGGGTGATGGCCTTTTTCGCAGGAGGAGAGATCAGAAGGAACTCAGTTTTCAGAGCATTTAGTTTGAGGTGATTGTCGGCCAGCCAAGCTTGGGTGTTTCTTAGTGTGGCATTCAACAGTTTGATGTCTTCAGGGGATTGAAGCTTGAGGTTGAGCTGAGTGTCATCGGCGTACATATGGAACTGTACCTTAGAGGATTGAAGCAAGGTGGTGAGTGGTTCCATGATGAGGTTGAACAATGTGGGGGATAGGGAGGAACCTTGCGGAACGAACGCCCAGTGTTACTGGCACAGGCGAGGACAGTGCGTTGTTGATCTTGAACCTCTGAGAACGGTTGTGCAGAAAGGACGTGAACCATTTGAGAACCGTCCCGGATATGCCCATTCTGGTATTTAGGAGCTCCAGTAGATTCTCGTGTTTGACCGTATCAAATGCTGAAGAGAGGTCAAGAAGGATGAGGATTGTTGATATTGTCCCCTCTTTTCCCAGGCCATAAAGTATCCAATAGAGGGGGTCCCAAACTCATGCTATTGCTACTGCTCGAAAAGCCAGGTTTTTAGGTGTTTCCTGAAGGTGAGGTGGTCCTGGGTCAGTCGTAGGTGGGTGGGGAGGAAGTTCCACGTTTTAGCCGCCAGGTAGGAGAATGATCTTCCTTCGGTGGTGGTTCTGCGAATCCGTGGGATGGTGGCGAGGGCGAGGCTAGCGGAGCAGAGTGGGCGGGTAGGTGTGTAGAACTTGAGTTGGTTGTTGAGGTATTCGGGCCCATGTCGTGGAGAGCTTTGTGTGCATGGGTGAGGAGCCTGAACGTGATCCTCTTGCTGATGGGGAGTCAGTGCAGGTCTCTCAGGTGGGCAGATATGTGGCTGTGGCGAGGGATGTCGAGGATGAGTCGTGCGGATGCGTTCTGTATGCGATGGAGTCTTTTCTGAAGTTTGGCTGTGGTTCCAGCGTATAGGGCGTTACCGTAGTCCATTCGGCTGGTGACGATGGCCTCTTGACTGTCCTTCTAGTTCCGGGAGCGATCTACCGGAAGATGTTTCGGAGTATGCGCAGGGTGTCAAAGCATGAGGATGAGACGGCGTTGACCTGCTTGGTCATCGTGAGAGAGGAGTCCAGGATGAATCCCAGGTTGCGTGCGTGGTCCGTGGGTGTCGGTGAGGTGCCCAGCGCTGTGGGCCACCAAGATGCATCCCAGGCGGATGGAGATGGTCCGAGGATGAAGACCTCCATCAGACGGCTAAGCTTCATCCATTCCGCGATGTCTTTCATTCCTTCCTGGAGGCTCACATTGGCGGTGGCAGGGTCTTTGGTGAGGGAGAGTTTCAGCTGGGTGTCGTTGGCGTAGGAGATGATGTTGAGGTTGTGTTTGTGACTCATCAGGATTCCAAGGCTTCTCAGACAGGGATGCTAAATATTGAGCACTTATCGCTCTATATTATGACGATTTTGCAATGAAAAATAAAATTAAAAGTCAGTTGGTAGCTGTGTATTAAGTTTGAACCAAATAACCTGCAATCCTTGTTCTTTAGATCCTCGGTGTGTCCCATATAATTGGAGCATGTAACCTTTATGTACTCAGAAAAAAGGTAGAAAAAAAAGTGTCTATCTGCCATAAGTTGTGTCTGAGTTACTCCTGGCTCCATACTCTGCCCTCGTTCTTTCCATCATACTAGGTACTGCTGATAATTCCAGGGTGAGTTCTTATTGTTTCTACATTGTTAGTTATTAGTAATATCTCTGTAGATACCGCTAATATGACCTACAAGTCTGTTGGTAGCACATCTCAGATTCAAGCAAAATGGCTCCATGGTATGCCATCGTTTTAGTTTTTTTGTGTGATTTACCTGGCGAAAAATCCATAGTTGTACCTTCTCGAAAAGTTGGGATTCATTAGAATTTGCTCTAGGATGATCCATTTCAGGACTTGTATTGTGTGCTGTTCTCCAATTTAATGTGCGGACATTATTGTTGCGACCCTCTCACATCTTAGATTGCTACGATGCTCACAGATGCGTGTTCTGGCCATCCATGTCGTAATACCAATGTAATGTAGTTTGCATGGGCAAATGATCATATAAATCAAATTTTTTTTGTTGCAATTCGTGAAACTCAGTTTTTCCCAATTGATATTATTGTTAAATGTGATACCTCTGCTCTTAGTGGTCAGATGGCAGACACTGCAGTTTCCGCATGGGTGGTGCCCCGTCGGGGGGAGGGGGGTGGGAAATCTGTGATGTGTCACTGTCCTTAATTTGACGTTATTTAGTGCAGATAATCCTATCTCTTATGCTTTTCCCTCTTCTGTGGGAGAACATTGGCTTAAGAAAATCTAACTGCCTGCAGTTGAGAATCAAACAGTGTCTGTTGATTATCTTGCTCACCTAGTTCGAGGCTGTGTTGTAGGTGATTACACAGATCGGTCTCTCCTCTTTTTGTTTTAGTGGGCTCACCTCCAATAAGGCGCCCCTGTTATTGTTTTTGGCTCGTTTCATTGCTTTGTCCATTACTTGATTGGGATGATTTGTTTTCAACAGGTTGTACTGTAAATCATCTGCGTGTTGTTTAAAACCCTTAAGATCAGAGCAGTTCCTCCTTAAGCGCAGAAATATGCCAAACAGGAGATTCTCCCTTAGATGTCTGGGATCAAAACTGTCATAGACCAGTAGACAGTTCTTTGCAGTTGCTTTGATGTGTGTTGTTGTTTTCAGTTTTCCTCCTTGTGGGAAGATGTTAAGATCTAGAAATACCAGTTCTTTGTTTGATATGGTGTTGGTGAATTTCAGATTATCGTTTTGGAATTTCAGCCAGGATAGGAACTGGTGTCCTGTCTCCTCATTACCATTCCATATTACCAAGACGTCATCAATGTAATGCTTCCATAACCAGATATGGGGCAGAAAAGGGTTTCCAGGGTTGAGAATCTTGTGTTTTTCCAAATGATGCACATATATTCCTGCTATACTTGGGGCTAATGTGCTCCCCATGCTGGTCCCATGTCCCTGGAGGTAGAGGGTGTCTTCGAACTGGATAAAGTTCTTAGTCAATTTCCACTTGCAACACTCCATCACAATGTTCCGTGGAGTTTGATATTGCCAATCAATTTCAAACATTACGTCTTCAATGATGGTCAACGTTTCTGCATGTGGGAGACTGGTGTACAAGCTTTCCACACCTAGACCCATAAGGAATTCTGTTTCAGGGTTGAATGGTCTGTTTTATAGGAGTCTATTTTCTGGATTATAGGTCACAAAAATTCATCTGCCAATTTTGACAATGGTTTTAAGATGGACCCTATGCCTGATACAATCGGTCATCCTGGTGGATGGGTAAGGTTCTTGTGAATCTTTGGTATAGTTTAAAAATATAGTGTTACATGCTCCAATCAGAACAATCCAGCCCGAACTGCCAAGCCATGTTCTCGTTGACCGGAACAGAAGCAACCCATGATCGGTTTCCGACTAGTTACAGGCTGATCAGATAGGTATAGCTTGCTTCCAGTGATGCACTGTGCATGGGACTAACTTCTGGGCCTACTGTTCCACTAAGGGTGACACACAAAAGTATAAAGAAAAGTTATGGATGCACTGCTTGAATGAATCTAGCTTTCCGAAGGGACCTGAAGAATTAACTTTTTTCCAGAGATCCATAATTTTTTTTCTGAAGCTTACCCCTAATCTATATAAGTATTTGTGGTATTCGAGCACTTTAGGAAATGATACTTTATATAACATAAAGAAATGTGTAGTCGTACACAACTTTATCAATGTTGGTATGTTATTCAATATTTTAACCTCCTGCTCCATTGTACACATCTTTTAACAAGCATTTGCAATGCAATAGGTCTGGCATTAGGAAGGTTTGAGCTATTGGTCTTGTAAATGACAATTTTTTTAATGTATGTGGTTGTTTTGAAAATAGCTAAATTAATAGCTTTGCATTTAGAATGCCAATAGGTATAACTTTCGCAAATGTGACACCTATAGCATTTGTAATGCAACATTTTTTGTATTTACGTGACTTAGATGTATTGATATTACAAATTACAATGGCTTTTAATTTTTTTAAATAATTAATACTTAAAGAAAAGTGATTTTAATTTATAATGGCAATAGCTTAAACTTTTGTAAATAACTTTTGTGAAGATTATGTTCAGTGTATTTTATTGTGACGAAAATCCAAGAACAGAAGTGAAATATTAACATCTTTTTGTGACATTTGTAATAAAGCTTGAAACATTGAGAGAACATATTTGAACCAGTTGTTGTTGAATGGTTGCGCAGATTGATGCTGTGGTGGCGCTGAGTGGTGCTGTGGTGGTGCTGCGTGGTGCTGTGGTGATGCTGAGTGGTGCTGTGGTGGTGCTGAGTGATACTGGGATGGTGCTGAGTGATGCTGGGGTGGTGCTGAGTGGTGCTGTGGTGGTGCTGAGTGATAATGTGTGGTGCTGAGTGATGCTGTGGTGGTGCTGAGTGATGCTGTGGTGGTGCTGAGTGGTGCTGTGGTTGTGCTGAGTGGTGCTGTGGTGGTGCTGAGTGATGCTGTGGTGGTGCTGAGTGATACTATGGTGGTGCTGAGTGATGCTGTGGTGGTGCTGAGTGTTGCTGTGGTGGTGCTGACTGATAATGTGGTGGTGCTGAGTGATGCTGTGGTGGCGCTGAGTGATGCTGTGGTGGCGCCGAGTGGTGCTGTGGTGGTGCTGAGTGGTGCTGTAGTGGTGCTGAGTGGTGCTGAGGGATGCTGTGGTGGTGCTGAGTGGTGCTGTCGTGGTGCTGAGTGATAATGTGGTGGCGCTGAGTGATGCTGTGGTGGCACTGAGTGGTGCTTTTGTGGTGCTGAGTGGTGCTCTGGTGGTGCTCTGGTGGTGCTGAGTGATGCTGTGGTGGCGCTGAGGGGTGCTGTGGTTGTGCTGAGTGGTGCTGTGGTGGTGCTGAGTGATAATGTGCTGGTGCTGAGTGATAATGTGGTGGTGCTGAGTGATGCTGGGGTAGCGTTGAGTGATGATGTGGTGATGCAGAGGGCACAAAGGCACAAAAAGCAGTCTAACAAAGGGCAGAAGGGCAGTAAAACAAGGGAAAAACGAGTCTAACAGAGGGCAGAAGGGCACAAAAACGAGTCTAACAGAGGGCAGAAGGGCACAAAAACAAGGGAAAAACGAGTCTAACAGAGGGCAGAAGGGCACAAAAAACGAGTCTAACAGGGGGCAGAAAGGCACAAAAACGAGTCTAACGTAGGGCAGAAGGGCACAAAAAACGAGTCTAACAGAGGGCAGAAGGGCAGAAAAACAAGGGAATAACATAGGGCAGAAGGGCACAAAAAACGAGTCTAACAGAGGGCAGAAGGGCGGAAAAACAAGGGAAACAAGACAACCAAGAGGCCTGACAAGCTTCTGGGGTGCAATGGAGCCCTACCGTTTAAGGGGTCTAAAATTTAGATAAGGCTTATGAAGATTTGGGAGTGCAAGGGACTCCTCTCCAGAGTTTGTTACACCACTTTAACAAACATATCACAATGACAACCCAATTCACTAATTAACAAATTATTGCACATTTCCGGAACGAACTTCGTAGAAACGAGGTATTAGCTGCAGAAAAGATGTGCATGAAATCAATCGCACCCCAGCATGAGAAAATGGGGAATAACTGTCCACTACGAGTACCCGAAAAGATGTGTAAATTGAATCTAGTATATTTTGTACGAGAAAGTATATAAGAATGAAGCACGCGCATCAAATAGTGAAATGCTATCATGACATCCGTACATAACACAATGAAATTCTGACCCAACATTGAATAACAATTTATAATTATCACATCTGACTTTCCTTACTGACATTTTGCAGAGCACTGGTAAATTTCTGTGGAAAAACTGCAGCTTTGGAAGGTGGTTTGTGAGGAAAAGCAAATCAAATGTGTTTATAAAAACATTTCTGCAAAGCATCAACTGGTGCAATTCCTGGTGCATTCGGTTTATTTCCACGTCTTTCAAACATGACCCAACAGAGATTTGGAGAGGCAGTAAAGGGGGCCAGTGAGGGCAGCAACATGAAACATACGAGTGTTCCAGCCAACTACAAAATGAAACAATTAACCCGTCTTTGGCACTAACTCCATCGAGCTTTGAAACAAAAAAACAAAAAGAGACCAGCTGCAAGACTCCTGATTGTCTCCAAGGTGCAGCGAGGCTGTACCAATGGCATATTTCCACATGATAGAAATGTATGCCATAACAAAAAGAAGCAATAAGAATTTTTCTGCCTTTAGTAATAGCATGCTGGGGAGTAAAATATTACACGTGATCCCTCCCGTCCTGTTAGGGGGTTAAAATAACACGAAACAAAGAGGCTGAGGCACTTAATATCAGTATGCGAGGTGGACACTTGCGAAGTGTTAACACTCGCTAGGGCTTGATAGTTCTAGAGACTCGGTGTCCACCGGCGCAGATTCATTTATTAACCTACTGCATCCTGGGGTTGGAGTCTGCATGCTCTTCTGTAGGCCGCTGGATTCAAGTGCTGCCAGGTTAAAATGGTTTTGTGGCCGAGAAGCGAAGGACACAGGGCCATATGTATCAAGCCATTTTGGAATCGCAAAGGCCGGAATTCAGCGAATTCCGGCCTTTGCGAATCGCAAAAGGCTGTTTAGCATTTTTTCCTATGTATGTAAAAATCGCATCATAAGGAATCGCAAAAATTTGCGATTCCTTATTTTGCTATAGCATTTAAGGAATCGCAATTTTGCGATTCCTTAAATTCTATGTTTCAATAGCGATTTTAGCTTAAGAAATCACAATTTACCACCAACTTTCAATTGGTGGTAAATTGCGATTTCACATAAAAATGCACAAATTGGCATTTTTAAATGTGGCATGTGACGCACATACATGCCCATAGGGCATGTATGTGCGCCATATGCACACACATGCTGATGCCAGAAACCGGTCCCCGGAAGCTTGTTTCCTTCCCAGTGTAAGAATTGGCTTGGTAGTTTGGTTTGCCCTGTTCCCATCATGCACTGGGACAGGAACAGACTCATTTGCATATAGCCAGGTTCTGAGCTGGGATGGTGCAGTGAGCTAAAAAACAGTGTTGGATCTAGCCCTGATCTCTTGACTGGGTGAGAGTATTCTGCTTAATTCAGAAACTCTGTCCATCACCACCCCTTGTTGTTAAATATTTTGTCCACCCTAAGCGTGGAAGGGTATACTCAGATGTGAGTCCCTTGCTCATTGCACCTTCAGGATTCAAGCAAGCCGGGCCGACGACGGCTGAAATGCCAGAAACCGGTCCCCGGAAGCTTGTTTCCTTCCCAGTGTAAGAATTGGCTTGGTAGTTTGGTTTGCCCTGTTCCCATCATGCACTGGGACAGGATCAGACTAATTTGCATATAGCCAGGTTCTGAGCTGGGTTGGTGCAGTGAGCTAAAAAACGGTGTTGGATCTAGCCCTGATCTCTTGACTGGGTGAGAATATTCTGCTTAATTCAGAAACTCTGTCCATCACCACCCCTTGTTGTTAAATATTTTGTCCTCCCTAAGCGTGGAACGGTATACTCAGATGTGAGTCCCTTGCTCATTGCACCATCAGGATTCAAGCAAGCCGGGCCGACGACGGCTGAAATGCCAGAAACCGGTCCCCGGAAGCTTGTTTCCTTCCCAGTGTAAGAATTGGCTTGGTAGTTTGGTTTGCCCTGTTTCCATCATGCACTGGGACAGGAACAGACTAATTTGCATATAGCCAGGTTCTGAGCTGGGATGGTGCAGTGAGCTAAAAAACGGTGTTGGATCTAGCCCTGATCTCTTGACTGGGTGAGAGTATTCTGCTTAATTCAGAAAATCTGTCCATCACCACCCCTTGTTGTTAAATATTTTGTCCACCCTAAGCGTGGAAGGGTATACTCAGATGTGAGTCCCTTGCTCATTGCACCATCAGGATTCAAGCAAGCCGGGCCAACGACGGCTGAAATGCCAGAAACCGGTCCCCGGAAGCTTGTTTTCTTCCCAGTGTAAGAATTGGCTTGGTAGTTTGGTTTGCCCTGTTCCCATCATGCACTGGGACAGGAACAGACTAATTTGCATATAGACAGGTTCTGAGCTGGGATGGTGCAGTGAGCTAAAAAACGGTGTTGGATCTAGCCCTGATCTCTTGACTGGGTGAGAGTATTCTGCTTAATTCAGAAACTCTGTCCATCACCACCCCTTGTTGTTAAATATTTTGTCCACCCTAAGCGTGGAAGGGTAGTGAGTCCCTTGCTCATTGCACCATCAGGATTCAAGCAAGCCGGGCCGACGACCACAATATTATAAATGGTGGAAGGTATAAACGTGTATTATCTAAGTCACGTCCACGCCATTTTGAGGTCTTATTTTACCGCGTGCCTAATTGGAACCGCTAGAACGCTCGATGCTATAGAATTTCGAGCAGCTGCAGATGTTTTCATCCCGCTTCGTATGAAGTTTGAAGTTTAGCTTCCTGTGCATTTTATACAAGCACTGTTATCTGGAGGATGAGAGTGTGAAACACGATTTGCCTTTAGCTTCATCTAATTTGAATGAATCTCGGTGCGAGTACGATTGGAATAGTGAGCAAGAATTGTATGTTCCATATGTTTTAAATGAAAACCTTTATTCTCGCTGGACGAATTAATTTTCTGTTTTGTATCTCCTTTTTTCTGATAGGAAGTTTATGATTTTTGTATGTAATTTTCCTTCTTCAAATAATGTCTGTTTCCCAATTTTAATTATGTTTCAATGTATATGAATAAACTGTGCAGGATTATTTTACAATAGTGTTTTTACTGTTCTATCTGTTGCATTGCTTCTATAGTTTAGATTTTGTTTTCATTAATATTTGTCTTATGTGGTTGAAAGAATTGTTGTTTCTAGAAAGATTTATTTACAAGTCCATTGGTCCGCCGGTGCGTCACTTTTATTGAAGCACAGGCAGGGCAATGGGCTTCTCCAAATTTACAAGGCCATGTAAAATCACTCAGCCTGACTTCTCATGGCATACGCCTGCTTCCATGGGTGTTGCTTTGGGTGTTCCTACGCAATATCCATGGAACTTGATGCATTCCCAGATTTCAACATTTTGTAATCCTGGTAATGTGTCAGAATCCTACGCCTCCCCAGCGGAGGTGTACGAGTGGTGCAACAAGGAGAAATGCTTTCATTTCTCCTCTTTTGTAGGTCGAGCATCAGCACGCTTGCGCTGTCTGCAAGACCTGCTGTAATCACTCCTTCTGAATGTAATCCCGCCTGCTGCTTGCCATTGGTTCATTCTTGCATCAATTTTATTTCCTGGCTCCCTATTGTTCGGTGCTCCTGATATATCAGTTCTGATTTTAAGCCAGGAGCACTGGCAAACTACAATTTCTTTACACTGTAGGTCTCTATGCATTTTTTGGGGCACTACTTATTTTTTAATTTGGCAACTGCTTCACTCGCAGCCACGCACATATGTTTTGTGTACATGGGCGCCGATTACATATTTATTAACATGACGTCAATTTCACTCGCAGTCATGCACATATGTTTTATGTTTATGGTCTTGTCGCTGGACCCCTCCACTCTCAACACTGTCTCCTCCATGTCAAAGCCTCTCACAATATATGAGCAACGCTTAACCACCTGACGCCACGACTGCAGCACTCTTTGTTGGATCAGTCGGCCTCTGATCAACACCACCAAAGTTGACTGACACACCACTGCCTAGCCGGTGAGTCCGCCTGTTCACCAGTAAGGCTCTGATCTCCAAATGCACTCCTCTACATGCCCTGAACACCAACACAGCACTAACCAGCCCTCATCGTTTCAAGCAGGAGTCAGTGTGCACACCCTTCTCCAGCAGACCACATTGTGCCCCCAGGTTGTTCGTCCCTGCTCTGCCCCAACTCGAACTCTGTCTCTGCCTGTTTATCTATGAAGTCTCTTTACTTTATTTCCTTCTAGTGTTCCTTGCGCTGTTTATTTTTTATGTCTTTGGGCGCTGCGCCCCTTGTATGTGTTTATTTAGCTGTGCCCATACCTTGCATGTATTTGGGCGCTGTGCTTTATATTTAGCGCAACGCTTGCTTTTTCTTTTTAAGGCAATTCCCAGAGATTGGAACAGCCTCTACGTTGCAAGTAAACAGTTTAAGACTGGAAAGGTAGCACACAGATTCAGGAGTTGCTTATTATGCTACATCAGTTTATACTGTTGTTACAAAGGGAGGGGACGGGCAAAGATTCACGTTTGTCAGTTAGGATCAGGAATGCTGGTTGTTTGCGGATCGGATGTAAGATCAAAGTCACAATGTACTTTATTGTTCCTTACCTGGAAAACAATCCGCAATCTGGCTGGCACAGAAAATGATAAAAGGGTTTGCCCCGGCCTGTACCAGCAGGTCAGTGACTGTGCATCCTGGGAGTTGGACGAAACCTGTCTCTGTCAGCTGAAGCCGCCAAAGGCTACTGTTAAGGCACTTACTGACAGACTTTAGTTACTGTCTGTACCTACGTACTGTGTCTTTAAGAACACTAATTCTTACACTGTGTGTAATGAGATTTCAGACATAATAATGATTTAGATGTGACTCACCATGGCCAATGTTTTTTTAGTAATTTGCAGAAATATCTGAAGAGTATTAGTATTGGAAATAGGTTCCGTACCTCGGCAATGCCCTTCTTGCACATTCTAGTTACTGTCTGCTCAACACTGCATACAAGTGAGGGCAGATGGTATGAATGCTCAGATGTTTGAGCTTCCAGAATAGTACCCCCATAAAATGACTACAATAATTTTCCTTTGTAAACAAACACTGCACAATCCCTTCCTGGCTGTTTCCCTACATATGAACTTTTGGTGGCAGTGGATTGTCTTCTCCCAAAGGCACAATCTCTTTGCAGCTGTGGTTTCTACGAGCATTTCGATGCAATAGGTCTTGCATTTACAAGAGTCTGAGCTATTGGCATAGTAAATGACAATTTCTTTTATTTATAAGTTTTAAAAACCTGCAATGGGTGCCCAAACATGCACTTTGTACTTATTGTCACTGAACACTAGAAACAAAGCTGGCAGTAACTGCAGCTCTTACTTCCGGCTTTGCTTCTCATAAGCAAGGACTATAATTCCAAAGAGTGTCTTTACACACCCCTTGCAGGTTTTCAAAATACATACATAAAAGGCATTGTCAATTACAATGCCAATAGATAAAACTCTTGCAAATGCGAAACCTATTGCATTGCAAATGCTTGGTTCCTCATTCTATGAGTGCTACATTCTGAATCTCCCATAGAAAGAACAAAATGTATTTTATTATTGTTTTTGTTAAGGAAGGTGCCCTTTCTTGCACAAAAACAAACATTCCCTCAGCACATTCACACTTGCAAAATGACGCCAGGGTGTCTGCGCCGGTGCACAGCTGCTGTTTGTGCACCGGCACAGGGGAGAAGGACAGGAATGTTTTGTATCTTGTGGATATGGTGCATTCCTGCCCTTTTATTCTGACGTACAGCTGCGCAGCAGGAAGCTTGCTGCGCTGCCCTGCGTCAAGATATTGTAAATGAAGCCCATAATTTGCTGATGACGCGACAATGAAGCCATCAACCATTTACAACAGGAGTAAGCAAAGAACTACAATGGCAGAAAAGGAGTACACTCCCTTTAGTCCATTAGTCTGATGCTGTTGCAGAGATGCTTTAAAACAGAGCAGCACTCCATTGGAACGCTAAGAAGAAAGCTGAACAAAAAGCCGATACTTACCTGTGCATCTCCTACATCTTGTGCCTCCACAGAGCTTTTTGCTCCTGCGTCTGTCTTTCCAAGTACTGATCTCGATTTCTGTAAAGAAGAATAAAAGAAATATTAATGCAATAGTCCTGATCATCACTCAGTACAAAAGGCAGAGGTAGAAGTCATTAGCCAAGAATGAATCCAGCCCGCAGTTAGGTAAAAAGGCACAGTGATTGGCTGAATTCAAGCTACACAACCCAGACATACCGCAGTTCAAGGTCTGAAAGTCATAAATCACACAGTTCAATGGAACTCTGTTCAGTCAGGATCATATATATATTTATAATGGCATTGCACCACAGCAGAGTAACGTTTTAAGAGGCAATGGTGGCGTAATGCCCTGCTCCATCGTTTTCTGATCAGTGGGGCAGCTATGATAGGAAGTATGTGTGTACTAATCATTTATGTTTGTTTTTTTGTGTTTAGGAATTTCAATCACTTACTACCAACACCCCAGTTCGGTCTAGGGGGCAAATGTACAAGGAGATGGCGCAAAGTTTGCAGAGCAACGCACTTTAAAATACGCAGGGATGCCCCGTATTTACAAGAATACAGCCCACCCCTGTGTTTCTCCTTTCACTGGTGCTAAAAACAGAGCCTAGTGCCAACACAAACACCCTAGCGCCGTAGTGCAAGGGAGCCTGAGTTGCATGGATGATTGTTTATGTGCAGGAAGGTGTCCCTTCCTGCACGTAAACAATAAATAAATGGCAATTTGCCACTTCTCTGTGCATTGCATTCTGTAGCATACATAGAAGTAGCATATCGCCATTAATGAATGATTGTTTTTGTGTAGGAAAGCACACCTTCTCGCACAAAAACAATCATAAATGGCATACGCTCTTTCTATGTGTGATGCAGAGTGAAGCACACCTAGAAAAAACAAAAAAAATGAGAAATAAAAATATTTCTCCTTGTTGCACCAATCTAACTCCTGCTTTTGCACGGCGTTAATTCTTGGTGCGGTCTCAGATTTACAGATCCTTGTAAATGTGGGGCAGCGTAAAAAAGCAATGGGTGTTGTGGTGGAACGACCAAAGCAACACTCATTGCACGCTCCTTTCGCGCAGATACCCACGTGAAAGGGTACCACATTTACAATGCAGTGCCAGCCATGCAAAGTGGCATTACGCCGCTTTGCAAATTTAGTGCAGGGCATTTCGCCACCGGAACATAGAAAAACCGATGTCCCAGTGGCGCATTCCCCTTGTACATATTCTCCTAGGTCTCAGATTTCCTTTGTTATCTTCTCCATTTCTCCTTCTCTTGATAGATCCTGGAATCTGGCATAAAACCAATAACAACAGTCAAAGAATTACAATCAGCAAAACACAATGTGCATGAACAAACACAGGAGTACAGGCAGGGGCGTAGCTAGAGCTTGTGGCGCCCGGGGCTATCCCTCAGATTGCCGCCCCTAGGGGAGGTGTGCTGGGAAAAAGGACAGCAAGCACTTGAAAGAGGTCCGAGAGACACTTAGTATCGTTGCTAATAGTTTAACCCGATCGTGCAAGTTACATGAACATACATGACACAGTCCAAGGCTACACAGTTGTAAATGCAGGTGAGAAATTATGCATGAGAGAGTGCCTGCACTGCAGTTATACTTCTTGAGAATACGGCACAAATCCTTACCCGGGAGCAGCCATGTGGCTCAGCTCTGGCCCATACAGTGGTGGTTCTCCAACTCGCCGTGTCCTGTACATTAGTGTCAAGGTATTTAGCTCCTATGACACACTTATGTTTTACATTTAAATCAGGTCGGTGTGTGGATGCGAGCATCCTGCCCTGCACTCAGTGGGGGAGCAGGCAAAGACTTAGATGAAGACTTCTGCCAAGTCAGGCTGAGACAGAAAAGTGTGAGCAATCACTGCTTGAAGCTTCCGGGGTCCTCTTCGACAGACTGAGCCAAAGACTCTGTGGCTGGCAGACAGCAATAGTTAAAAAGCGGTGCAATTTAAAAAGTAAGACTGGGATATGACCATGTTACAGGTCCTCTTTGTAGCACACTGGCCCCCAGGATGGTATCCCTGTTGCGTGTTCTAGACCTCATTATTCGCATTACCATTGAGCGCATTAAGAGCTGTTCTGGACAGTTATCTCTGAGGGTGCTTGGTGGATACCTATAGGCTTCTAAGCCCCTGTGCATAGATCTAATCCGAGGGCATAAGTCAAATGCTTCCTGGAGCACTGTCAGCCTCACCCTTGCATAGGCTGCATCCACCCTGAATTCGTAACTCCACCAGAACTGTTAGGGGAATACAGGAACTAACAAGAACGATGAGATACCTATGGTCCAAGCATAGGTAGATAAATAAACAGTAAAGAGCAATAATAATAAAAATATCGCTAAAAGGTCGAGAGGTGAAAGAAAGAGATTGACAAGGAAACAATTAACCTTGTGCAGTCAGGAAAACTGGGGCCCCTGCCTGGTGTATGCATAGCAAAGTAAAGCAATACTCAGGGTTTCAGCGGCCCTTGATACCCCTGTGCACCGATGCCACGCACCTACTATTAAATGTGTCTGGGTGATCACAAGAAGACACTTGCTCTTATTACTGGTTTACTGGAACGAGGATACACTGAAGACCTCACCTCACATGAAAGTCTCATGAGTAATGTGTAAAACCCTGTCTCTCTTTTGCGATCCCTTAGGATGGATGCCCCCTCTCCGTCACTAGTAACATGCAGGCCCCTTGTCCCCATGTACATTTTTACAGTAAAATTGCTGTGACGTGTGATATTTTCCCCAGGAAATAAAAGTAAAAACACTCTAATCTATCTTTGCTTGGTTTAATTCAACATGACGTGCAGTGGTTGTTTGCGCTCAGTGTCTGCCTCACCAATTATAGAAACTCAAATATTCCATGATCTTTTGTCCACTTTCAATAATGCTCTAAACACTAGATTATATGCCACTTAACGCTGTGGATATATTGCTTTTATAAGCCCTGGAAATAGGCGCTATGTTCTCTCTGTTTAATAAACCTCATTTTCTGGATGTCACCAGGCTGAACGGCTCTGTTGGCCGCGCAGGAGTTCAAAGTCGTGACGTTCAAACCACACACAGATATTAGCAGCTCTCTTGTAACTAACCGACAATTCCTTCAAATGTAAACTAACGGTAAACTCGCAGGTACACTCTTACCAAACAGCCAGGAGAGCTAGCACCTGAGGGATAGCTCAAAAATCCATGAGCAAAATATATTTGAGGTCAACTTAGCATGAAGAGCAACAGTGACTTCGAGTGTTGTGAAAGAAAGCTCACGCGGTTCATGCGCCTGCTGCTCAACTTGACAGTCAGTGGTTCGTGTGTCTCTGGTTACAACAACATGCCCTTTCATAATTTTGTATATGCTAAAAGATAATGAGTTGAGCAGTAATAGTACTTTTGAGTCAACCTGCCTGCTTGCTCAGCTCAGGACATTGCGAATGGCTACACAATGTGGCAGGACTGGCCCCCACTCTGTTTAGTGCAGGATACATGGGTCAATTATTGAGCAATAACATAATACATAATCATTCGTGCCCCAATACCCATGGTCAGCTTGCTTGAGCTCCCAGCGCCCAAGGCCGTCTGTTAACTCCTGCCCTTCCAGATCTAGCGCAAGCCCTGAGAAAATAATACGAAAATCGAAAGGGGGGTCAGGCACGCATAACCACCTGTTACTTTGAAACTTATCAATTGACATGATACAATACCAGATATTGTGCAGCTCGTCCCCCCTACTGAAACAACATGGCCATGAGAAGACTATCAAAACAAAGTACCATCCAAATGAGCATATTATATCTTGAGCAAAACATTTCCTTTCACTGAAGCAGGCTGCAGGAAGATTTTGAAATTAAATCATATTGGGTACATATCAAGCCCAAAGAGCACTATGTGCCATTGTAATAAAACTGAATCAACCTTTAACTTAGGCACCATCTCCTTTCACAGTAATGCCGTGATACAGTGTCATTCATGCTCTTTGTAAATCCATATAAATTTCTAGAACATGTGGGGCTCTTTCTTTGGCAAACAGACATACATCGTATTATGAGAGTACCCCATTTGTCTCTGAGTGCTTTGCTAGAGCACCAGTTACGTCACCCATGGTCCTACGCATTATTTACCGGCATCAGGAGCTTATGTGGTTTACCAATTCACCAAATGCTGTGCCAATGCAGCGACCTCGAGTGGGCAATGCATGCAGCTTTACAGAACACAAAGGTGCTGTAGAATCATTAAATTAAACTTGCATGTGATACAAACTGCCAGCCTCCTCTAATCTGAGCAAGTCTGCTGCTTTTTATTTTTTTACATAAAGCAGGGTGTACTCGTGTCGTTGTCCTTGAAATGAAAGTACTTTTGATAGGAGCTAACCGGAGCCAGGAGGCAGTTAGTTTTGCTTACATCATAATTCAATTTAAATTTAGAGTGAACACTGCTAATGAATAAATGACGAGACGTGTAAAGCTCTGCATGAATTACTGGACATGAAAATGTGGCATGAGTGAATGAATGAAGAATCACGTACAGCGCGTCTTGAATGAATGAAGAGGCATAAAGCATGGCATGAATAACTGGGCATGTAAAGTGTGGCATAAGTGAATGAATGAAGTGACACGTAAGCGTTATGTGAATACATGAAGAGACAAGTAAAGCATGGCTTGAATGGGTGAACATGTCAATTATGGCATGAATAAATGAATCAAGAAACACGTAAAGCGCTTCGTGAATGTATGAAGAGACGTGCAAAGTGTGCACATTAGCACCTTTCTGCTCGGCCTGGTACATGCGCTGTGCATAGGATTCGCGTCACGAGTCCTCTGACAGGCGCGCTACACATTTTGTGTGTCACACTTCAGCAGGGCTCGAGGTCCAGATTCACTGAGATTTCGCAGCAAATTCCCCCCTCTGTGGTGCAGCCCCAGTGCAAAATCATTGTTGGATTTTGCGCCACGGAAATCAAGATTTGCGAAGCTTTGTGTGGGACTTTCACCTTAAAGAAACGTCAGGCAGTGCATAGTGCTGCCTGCATTACTATGCATCATGGAGACGCTTTATGAGTGCAGCATGGGTGTCTCCATGTCCACCTATGTACTTTGATGCAAACATGCTGCTTTAGAGAACGCAAATGTGCTGTAGAATAATTAAATTAAACTTGCCTCTGCTCTGATACGAACTGCCAGTGCCAGCCTCCTCCGATCCGAGCAAGTCTGCTGCTTGTTTTTACAAAAAGCACGTGTGCTGCAGATCAGGCCCGGTCGTACTCGTAGGCAGCCTCGGGTGCACAGCAGCTCTTCCCAGGCAGGATGGGGTGGGGTTATGGAGGTGTACCCTCACTGATTGACAAGCAGCCTCGGAAACCCTGGGCTTCTGTTTAAAGCACCCAGGCTGCTTGCAATAAGCGAGGCTGCAGTGCGTCATCAGAGGTCAGGTCAGGGACTTTCAGTATTTTAAACTACTGGGACCCAGGGCTGAAATCAGGGAAGCTGAACTCAGAACTTTCTTAATGATTCAACTTTTAAAAAGGCCACTGCAACGGGCCACGCGACTGCCACCCCCAGAATAGTGCCGCCCGGGGCGGACCGCCCCCCTCGCCCCCCCCTAGCTACGCGGCTCAAAAAACGACTCCACGACTAAATCACATTGTCAGTACATAGTAAAAACATACAAGACAGTCATGCACCCTCATGAGCAGGGCACACAGGTGACCAAGGCCAAACAATTGCTGGCCAGATGCAAGATTATGTCCATGCTTAGCACACCACTGAAGGGCATGCTACTATTCAGTAAATAATCTACATAACGAACAAGGCCAGAAATGCTTTCATGATGCTGAACAATGTGTAAAGTATACATAAAAGTGATGTATGGAATGCTTGAATTAATCTTAGCCGCTCGTAATTAATTGGAGCTTCATTCCGATCCATCGTTATTTTGCACACCATGTCACCTTAGTTTGGACCCACCAATATGCATTTTGGGAGTAAAACGTTTGGTGAAGGACCATCAAAACTGGTGGCAGACATCAACCAAACTTTTAGTTCATTAAGAAGACCCACTGTGATGTCCTAACCAAACATTCTACTGTTTTATCTTGTTGTACAATTTGACACTTATTGATACTTTAAACTAAATGTTTATCTTAGTGTCAAATATTTGATTTAGCATGATTTTATTGTTGTTTTTATCAATGTTCGTGTAATTGACTACCAACATAGGGGTTTATTTGCAAGCCCATTGCGTGCCGTTGCATCTGTTTTATAGAAGCACCAGCACCTCAATGGGCTTCCGCGTATTTACAAGCTCATGCAAAGTTACCCTGCATGACCTTTCATGGCATTGTAAATATGTTTCCCTTTCACGCGTAACTCTGCTTGATACGGGCGTTCCATGGGTGTGGCTGTGGGTGTTCCCAGGCAACATCCATGGAACTTGACACATTCTCAGATTTAGAACAATTTGTAAACCTGGGACTGCATCAGAATCCTACGGCGCAACAAGTAGAAATACATTTATTTCTCATTGTTTTTTCCTCTCTCTAAGCGTGCTATATTCTGCAGCACACATAGAAAGAGGAAAATGACTTTAATTATTTTTTTTGTGTAGAAATGTGTCCCTTACGGCACAAAAACAATCATCTGCTCAGCATCGGCACCCTGGCAAAATTACCCAAGGGTATACACGCTGGCGCACGGCTACTGTTTGTGCACTTGCGCAGGCGAGAAGGACTGAAATGCGCCATATATCATAGATATGGCGCGTTCTTCCCCTTTTACTTTAGACATGGCAGTGCAGCAGGAATGCTTGCTGTGCTGCCGTGCATCAAAATATTGTAAATGAGCCCATAATTTGATGATGATGATGATGATAAAGCCATCACACATTTACGACAGGAGCAAGAACAAAACTCCATCTGCTGCTCTTGAAGGGATACTCTAGAACAAAGCAGCTCTCAATTTGTAAGCTAAGAAAGCAGAAAATAAAGGCGATACTTACCTTTGCATCTCCTGCATCATGTGCCTCCCCTGGGATTTCTGCTTCTGATTCTGTCTTTTCAGGTCTTGATTCCTGTAAAAAAGAATAAAATAAATATTAATGCAAAAGTCTTGATTGTCATTCAGGACAAAAGGCAGAGGCAGAAGTTATTAGCCAAGTACTAATTGAACCCACAGTTAGGTAAAAAGGGCCATACATACCACAGTTCAGGTTTGAAAGTCATACGTTACACAGTTCAATGGAATTTTGTCCAGTCAGAATCATAGTGTCATATTTATAAGGGCATTGCGTCACCAGAGCATCACTTTTTACGATGCTCGGTGGCGCATGTCCTGCTCCATATTAACAATGTGGCGCTAAGCCACTTTGCATGGTTTAGTGCCCGATTGTAAATATCGTACCCTTTCCTTTCACACAGTTCTCCGCATCAAAGAGCATGCAATGGGTGTTGCTGTCGGTGTTGCACCACAACACCCATTGCTTTTTGACACTTCCCCAGATTTACAAGGGTCTGTAAATCTGAGGCAGCGCCAAAAACTATTGTTATTGATAAGCAGAGAATAGAGTGGCGCAACAAGGACAAATACTTTATTTCTCCTTGTTGTTTGCTCTCTCTATGGGTGCTGCCTTCTGCAGTACACAAAGAAAGAGCAAATTGCCTTGAATGATAGTACGGTAAGGTGTCCCTTCCTGCAATAGACAATCATCCCTGCAATGCAGGCACCATAGCACCATGTCGCAAGGGTGTCTGCGTAGGCGCCAGGCAGCTTTTTAGTGCCAGTGCAAGGGAAAAGACAGGGGTGCATTGTATTCTTATGAATATTGAACATCCCTGCACTTTTTTATGTGACGAAGTGCAGCAATTGCTTGCATTGCTGCGCTGCATCCTTTCTTTTGAAATATTCCCCATAGTGTGCTCAGTTCTATTAGGACATGTCTCTGGTTTTCAGCACTTAGGTTTGGACTTTAAACTGTTCATAGGCAAAAATAGGTCTTGGGAATCTCACTAAGGCCCCGCACACTGGCCCAGCCACCTTCAGTGAGTAAAAGGTGAGGCTCTTATATCTTGCACCACCATTGTTTTTTTGATCAACGGACTAGTTATGATAGGAATTAATTGTGTACTAATCACTTATGTTTGTTTCTTGGGGTTAGGAACTTCAATCACTCACTAACAAGACCTCCATTTAGGTCTATGTGGCCTATGTATAAGCAAATGGCTCAGGGCATCAGCAGATTTTGCAGAGCCGCACAATTTAAAAAACAAAGGGATGCACGTTATTTACAAGAATACGGCACACCCCTGTGTTTTCCCTTGCACTGGCACTAAAAATAGCTGCCTAGTCCCAACAAAGACACCCTTGCTCCATAGTGCAAAGACACCTGCATTGCAAGGATGATTTTTTATGTGCAGGAAGGGCTCCCTTCCTGCACAGAAATACTCAATAACGGAGATTTGCAACTTCAATGTTTGCTGCATTCTACAGTAGCAAATGGCCATTATTTTAATTTTTTTTTTTTAAATTTGTTTTTATTGCAGATTTACATGCACGACATCAAAGCAAGTCACCCAACCCCGTCATAGTATTGCATTACACATCCACTTGCCGTTTAAGATTGTACACAGCCATTCAGCCCACATCCCTGAGGCTGGGCGGCGCAACAACTCCTTCCTGCAATCCATCATATTAAACATCTCAGAGTTGACTGGGTGTCAGCACAATTTAGTATCCGCTTTTATCCCAAACTCCCCTCCCCCCCCCACTAGCCGCTGATCTAGTCTGTAATGCCCCCTGTGTGGGCAACCCCAGTGGTAGCAGTGCGCTCTAGAGCGGGTCCGGTCCGTACCGCACTGCAGTGGATAGCTCTGATGACCTCCGACCGTAACTCACTGCTATTCCCAGGACGTTGCTCAAAGCCTCATACCCTGTGTGCAGGACCCCCGAACCCTCGCCACTGGCACTCCCCTTAACGTCCCCACGGCTTTCTAGTAACTCCCCCATAGAACCCCACCCTCCCAACTTGCTGCTGATACTGGTTACAACCGTCAATTGTGAATAAAGGGTTCAATACTAGTCGGGTATTTGCATTTTACCACCCTGTCTCCATGGAACTCCTCGCACCTAAAATGCCTATTCGTCGTCCTCAATCAGGTAGTCTCTCAAAGCCTGCACAACCACTTCCCAAGCCCTCGCCATCTCTAAGCACTGCTCGTTGTCCATCCTAGTAGCCTGCCGCATTCTGACCACACTTTCACAGCTGGCCCACTTCAACAATTCATTCGTCCATCTCCGCATTGACGGACCCTCCCTAGATTTCCAGTGCCATGTAATTTCTCTCTGGGCCAGTAGCAGTCCCAGATCAATAAACTTATTTGTGACCTTAGTCTTTGCGGTGTGGGGGAACCAGAGCAGCAAGCACGTTGCCATATCGAATTCCACCTCCCGATCTGTAACTGCATTCAGGAGCTCTCCCACCTCGGACCAATAATCCCCCAACTTAGGGCACCCATAGGCTCTATCTAGTATGAAGAAGTGTATCTGTTGGAAGCGGGCGTTCCTGCTACCTTTCCATGTCCGTTTCAATATGTGACCCCAGACTGTATCCGGTATGGGTTTTCCTATGCTTTCCTCCCACTTTGATTTCAACGTGTGCAATGGCTCTAGACCCTCGGTCAACATTCGGGAGTGAAGGCAGGTCACTGCTTTAACTGTGCCCGCAGCCATCACCACGTACTGACAGGCCATAGTTACCTCCGGTTCTGCCAGCCCTCCTTTCCAGTGCTTTTGAATCGCTGCAATTACCGCTGCATGCAGGAGAAAGTGCCCCTCCGGGAGACCGAACTGATCACGTAATTCCCCAAAGGGAGCCAGCTCCCCATCTACATAAAGGTCCCCCACCATCTGTAGTCCCAGCTCTTCCCAAGCTAATAACGGAGACCAATCGCCCCCGTGCGGAAGTGCCGTTAGCATTCCAAGAGGGATCTCCGGAGCGTACGGTCTAGCCACCTTCGCCCGTGCAAGACTCTTCTGCCAGCACAACCGAAGCGTCTTTTCCTCCATGGTTAGGGCACCCAATTCTAGCTTCTGCTGCATTATGATATATGACAATACGTGCCGCTGAATACCCGTCCCCCGCAAGTGGTCCGGACCTCTGAATTCCCTAGCAACGCTTTGGGTCAGTACCTGTAGCTGTGCCGCCAGATAATATAGCTCGAAGTCCGGCACCGCCAGTCCCCCGTCCAGTTTAGGCCTGATCAGGGTGTCCAATGCCACCCTACGTCGCCCCTGTCCCCAAAGGAATCCTATGACCATTGACCTCAACTCCTTAAAAATCCGCCGAGGAATCCAGACTGGTAGAGTACGGAAATAGTATAGGAGCCGTGGCAGTGCCACCATCTTCAACAGTGCCACGCGGCCTTGCACTGATAGGGGGAGGGAGGCCCAGAAGGACATGCTACCTTTCAATGCCCTTATGCTTCATCCGATATTCCCTTCCAACAGGCTGGCGGTGTCGTGGTAGATCCGGACGCCTAAATACGTGAAGGACGTGCCTTCCCAGACCACTTCCACCACGAGAGGAGAGTATACTACCCCGGCTCGCAGCGGGAACACACAAGTCTTGTTCCAATTCACTTTGAGGCCCGAAAGTCTCCCAAAACCGGACAGCATCTCCACTGCCCCCTTCAATGCCCTCTCCGTGTCTTCCAGGTAGAGCAACAGAACGTCTGCATATAAGGAAATATAATGTATGTCCTCCCCCCCTCTGACCCCACTGTACATTACCCCCCGCCGTGCTTGCGCCGCTAGCGGCTCCATCGCTAAAGCGAACAGCAGAGGAGATAGCGAGCAACCCTGTCTCGTCCCTCTACATACCGGGTAGGCCTCGGAAACCACTGATCCCAAACGCACCCTGGCTGTTGCAGAGGAGTACAGAACCCTCGTCCAACGCCCAAATCCATCTCCCAGTCCGAATTTCTTCAGGACCTCATCTAAATACTTCCATTCGAGGCTATCGAAGGCCTTCTCGATGTCCACCGACAGCACCGCTGGCTTCTGGTCCGAGTCCTGGGCGGCATCTAAAATACGGATCAGGCGGCGTGTGTTTATGGAAGTGTTCCTCGTCGGGATAAACCCGGCTTGGTCTTCGTGGATCAGAGTGGTCATGTGTGGTAGCAGCCTAGTAGCCAGTATACGACTTAATATCTTGTAGTCCACAGTCAGCATGGACAAGGGCCTATAGGATTTCACATCCGATGCCACCTTGCCGGGCTTCAGCAGTGGCACTACCAGGGCCTCTCTCATCGATTCATGCAAACAGCCCAAACCCATAGCCTCCGAGTACACCGCCAGTAGTTTGGGAGCCAGACTGTCTATGTATTTCACATAGTACTCGATCGGGAGGCCATCCACTCCGGGTGTCTTATTTCTGGCCATTTGTTTGATGGCCACTCGGATCTCCGATAGGGTTATTGGGCCTCCTAGATCCTTCGCATCCTCACTATCCAGCACCGGAAGACGGACTGCCTCCAGGTAATCATCTATCTCTGCCACTTCCACCCCAAGCTGACTCTCATATAGTGTGGTGTAATACGTCTTGAAGCATTTCAGAACCGCTGATTGAGAGTATACCATCCTCTCTAAGGCTCAGGACAGGACATCCCCTAGGTTCCGGCGTGGCCAGCTTCGCCAGCAGAGTGCCCACCTTGTCCCTTTCTGCATGTACCTTGATATTGTAAAGCTTGTAGTCATAACATCGCAGCCGCTCTGTCTCTTTTGCTACCAATTCCTTGGCTTCCATCAGCCGATCCTGCAACTCCGGCCGTTCAGGTCTACGCCTCTCCAGTTCCCTCAACTTGCATTCCGCCTTTTCCAGCTCAGACAGTACCACCGTCCTCACATTCGAGAACCGTCCCATGCAGACACCTCTCACCACCACTTTCATCGCATCCCATTCTATCGACCTCGTAGCGGCCGAGCCCTCATTCTCAACAAAATAGAGCTCAATACCCTGCTGGATCGCATCACTAAACACCAAGTCCTCCAGCGTGTCAGGCCGCAGCCTCCATGTTGGGACCGCCGACCTCGCCTGTTGCCATTGCATCCTCACCAATAAGGGGTTGTGATCTGAGATAGTCCTGGCCAAGTACTCCATGTGTGTGACCAGTGCGGCCATTGGCCCTACGTACAGCACCGAATCTATCCTGACATGTAATGCATGAAGAGCCGAATAAAAGGAGTAGTCCCTGACTTCCGGGTGCTGCGTTCTCCATACATCCACCAGTCCCCACCTCTCTTGCCAATCCCTCCTGTGTGTGGCTATTCTGCGGACCGGGGAATCAGTCAATGGCGGATGCGACCTGTCTAGCGCCACATCAGCGATTGAGTTAAAGTCCCCTCCTACGATGGCGGGCCCCGCCAAGAAGTGTGCAAGCGAACCGGTGAGGCCATCAAAAAAGCGGGCCTGATCAACATTGGGAGCGTACAGACTGCATAAAACCACATCCCTGCCATAGAGTCTCCCCTCCACTGCCACATACCTCCCCTCAGGATCCACTAATTGGTTCGTGACCTCGAACGGGACCCCCGCTCTCACCCAAATCAGCACCCCTCTAGAAAAAGGCAGAGTATGCGGTGCCAAACACCTGCCCATGCCAACGTTTCTGTAACGCCATACATTCTAGTTTAGTTAGATGAGTCTCTTGCAACATTGCTATTTGTACACCCCGTCTCACCAAATAGGCATGTACCTTATATCGTCTAGACATTGTTCGAAGTCCCCGGACATTCCATGCAACACATTTCAAATTAGGTAATGTCCCCATTGCAGCAAATTTCCCGCCATTTCCACCATGTTCGTTGCACACTCATATCAGAGCAGCCTAACCCCCACTCAAAACTCCCCAGAAAACTTCCCCAACCCCACACCCCAGAACAGGACCTAATAACGTAGCATCAGCCCCCATCCAAACCTGTAACACCACACTCATTCTACTAACCTGTAGTCGCCACTACAGAAAGCCTTAAGGGCAGGAGGAGGGTACCTCAGGGTCGACCAGGGGCAAGCCGTCGCCCGCTCCGCGCCCACGATCCCATACTGCTGTTGCAACACAGTACCTGTCAGCGCGCCAACTTGTAAGGTAAGCCAGTCCCATGGGATCAACCAATAGAGTCCTTATCCCCGCTGTCATTCATTAAACAGTCCATCCGCTGTTTACGGGGTGACCTTTGGACCCATCGAGCTGTCCACTTCCGAGATGTCGCCTCCCGATTTCCTGCTGTCGTCTTCGGTGTCCGAGCCCATCGATATGCTCCCCTGTTGCGACCCCATGATGATAGCCGTCGCCGCCACCGCACCCTTCCTGTCCGCTGCCAGTTGATCGTCCCGCATCGCCCTTTTGAGTCTGTTTTTCTTGCGGATACGTTGCAATTTCCGAATAGGGACGGTACAGTTCAAGCCACGACCACACTTCGTCAGGTGTCTGAAAGAACTGGGTCTTGCCATCTAGGATCACTCTTAACCTCGCTGGAAAAAGAAGGGAATATTGGATACCCTCTTCTCTCAGTTCCCTTTTGACGGCCAAAAAGGACGCTCTGTTCTTCTGGACCTCCTGGGTGTAGTCCAGGAAAACTGTAACTGAGCTATTGTCCACCTTGAAGGGGCCCTCCGAACGCGCCCTCCGGATCAGTAAATCTCGGTCTTTAAAGTGTAACAGTCTGACAACCATTGGTCGGGGAGGGCCACCGAGCGTGAGTGGGCGGGCCGGGACCCTATGCGCCCTCTCCAGGGAAAAGAAGGGCGAGAGACCCTCCGGGGCCACTACTGTTTTAAACCAAGTTTCCATGTAGGCCACTGCGTCCTCCCCCTCAACTTTTTCCGGAAGGCCTACGACCCTCACGTTATTCCTTCTGTTGCGACTTTCGGAATCCTCCACTCGTTTTTCCAGTGTGGACAAGCGTCCCAGGATGTCCGATAATTTATGTTCCGCGGTAACCACAGCTGGTTTGAGCTCCTGCAGCAGCTGTTCGGATTCCTTCACCCTATCAGAAAGTTTGGCATGATCCGCTTTGAGGAGGCCCAGTCCCGTGGCGACCTGCGCGATATCTAGGTGCAGCGATTCCTTGGTCGCCGTTATGGCCTCCAGTATTCCATCCAATCTTTTGTTCAGCCGCTGTTCCTGTGCGTCTGCATCCATGGCGCCCTGCGACCCCCCCACTCGCTTCCAGAGCGCGCGTCATGGCCGTCCTCTGTTGCCCTTGCAGGTCGCCCTCCGTGGCCGCCATCTTGGGTTCAGCGCGCACCCGCTATAGCTCGGGTCCCGGAGGTGTCTCGTCCCCGCCTCCAACCACTAGTCGAGCAGCGGGCCCCATTGTCCGTAGTGAAGGCGATGGTCTCTCCCCGTAGCTATCTCCCTTCCAGTAGGTCCACCACCTCTGATCCGGAGCACCACGTCAAAATGGCCGACAGGAATGATCCAGCTCACCCAGCCAGCCTCCCTATAGCCTGTTGGTATCGCCAGCATAGTCACAGCACCTCCTCACAAGGGGGCCGCAAGGGGCTCTCAGCCAGTTCGTGGCGAGACTTGCGTGGGGCCGGAGCAATCGGCCGCGTCCAACAACACCAGTGTGCAGCCTTCACCCAGGCACCGTCCGCCTCTTGCGCAGCACTTCTCACCCTCAGCCCAGTGAGCCGCCCCTCCTCCGCAGTGCCCGTGTGCCACCAGGAATCGTCGGGCCAATTTGGGCAGACTCAGCTGTCAGGTCCGTGTCTCGAGCACCACTCACCCCCACCAGGAGCACCCAGAGCAGTCAATAGTCCGTTCAGGAGGACCCTCCACCTTCACAGGGCTCCTGCTCAGTCGCTGCAGGCAGCCCCCTTATCGAGTGCCAGATCACCTCGTCCTCTACTCCACTGCCTGCTCGCCCAACCAGCACCACTGCGGAGGTCCGCTCATGCAAGGGACTCCGTTGTGCCCAAGGTGCCCTCCGATCGCAGGGCCGTGCCTCTGCCTCCGCTATGGTAATGATGGGGGATGGGCGTCCCCTCCGCCGAGAGGACAGGCGGCGCCGCACTCTCCCCAACTCCCTCGCAGCCTCAGGAGGTCCGATCGGTGGGCTCTCCAGCTGTCCCCATCCCGCCTGCTACCTCCGTCGCTGTGATCCCGCTGTGGGCTGCTGTTCCTTTGTGCTCCGCTCGGCCGCCTCAAGTCCGGGCTGCCGCCATCTTGGCTCTCTCAGTCCGCTCCGTCCAGCTCCCAATCTCAGCTGTCTGGACTGTCCTCCGGCCCCCGCTGGCTCGTTATCACGGCTCCGCACCTTTAGGACGCCGCCGGTGGAAAGTCCGGCCGCCGACTGGAGCTTGTGTGGCAGGACACAGGATAAATGTTGGGATCTGGCGCGGAGCTTCATGCTCACGCCGCCATCCTGCTCGGCGCCCAAACCACGCCCCTTGGCCATTATTTAATGATTGTTTTTGTACAGGAAGGGATACCTTCCTGCACAAAAATAGTAATTAACGGCGTTTTTGTCTTTCTATGTGTGCTGCAGAATGCATCACTCATAGAAAAGGCATATAGGAGGAGAAATAAAACTATATTTCTCTTCTTTGCACCAATCTAACTCCAGGTTTTGCATGCCTCAGATTTACAGATCTTTGTAAATCTGGGGCAGTGTCAAAAAGCCATGAGCGTTGCGGTGGAACGCCCACACCAACACCTATTCCTCACCCCTTCCATGCAGATACCTGCCTGAAAGGGTACCATATTTACAAAGAGGCGTTAAGCCATGCAAAGTGGTATAATGCAGCTTTGTAAAATGGTGCAGGGCATTGCGCACCAGAACATTGAAAAAAGTGGTGTGCCAGTGGTGCGTCCCCTTGTTCATATGCTCTTAGGTCTCTTATTCATTTGTTATTTTGTTCAGTTCTTCCTCTCTTCCTTTTGTTGTCAGTTCCTGGAATATGTCATAAAACCAATTACAACAGAATTACAATCATAAAAACACAATGTGCATGAACAAACACAGGAGTGTAGGTCAATTCATAAAAGGCCTCCACAACGAAATCACATTGTCAGTACATAATAAAAACATACAAGCCAGTTGTGCACCCCCATGAGCGAGGGCACACAGGTGCAGGACCATACAATTGTTTGCCAGATGCAAGATTGTGTCCATGCTTAGCACACCCCTGAAGGGCATGCTACTATTCAGTAAATAATCTACATACTGAACAAGGCCAGAAATGCTTTCATGATGCTAAATAACATGTAAAGAATACAAAAAAAGTGATGGATGGAAAGCTTGAATTAATCCCAGCCCCTCGAAATTACTTGGGTCTGCATATCAATTCGTCGTTATTTTGCACACCATGTCACCTCAGTTTAGATCCACCAATATGCAAATCAATCTTGACCCTGCTCCGTCTGGAATTCACACATTAAGATCTGGCGTTAGTAGGCACTTTCTCAAATGCATATTATCTGCAGGATTAGTATGGGGAAGATATTCTTATCTTTGCCCAGGGCCAGCTAATCGTTAGCACAGTCGGGCCTAATCCTCTGTGCCCACTTGATTAATATTTTAAGACAATTACACAAAAGAGAAGTGGTCAGTCAAATCACTCAACGCACAACATACCCCCTCTATTTAAGTGTCTGTGTGCAACAAAGATCAACACAGGTACACTTAGATCAAAGTATATTGGGCATGGTGATCCGTTGGAAGGACCTGGAAAAGTAAAGAAACGGTCAAATTGTGTATATCGTCATACCGAATCGAAGAGAATAATTCGGAGATATAAGCAGGGGAAGAAAAATATCACTGATAATTTGGAAGTTCATTATGATTGAGAGTGACTCCGCTGAATAATTATACAGAATAGAAGGCAACAAATATACCATCCCAAATTTGCATCTTGGATTATCATTGAAGGCTTACCTGAGCTCAGCCAAACACCATCTAATTATACAATCCCTGTATGTCCATAAAGGATACCCTGTAGCCACACCATAAAAAGACAAACCTTTTATCTGTTGGTCCTAAGGTACAAGTCCACCGAAACGTGCGTCAACCTGGCGTGAAGAGTCATCTATATAATCTGTTCTATTATACAGAAACAAAGGTCCTTAGCTTTTTCAATCAATGTAAACAATTAGCACATTAAGTCGATTCCGAGGAAATGCTAGGTGTTTAAAGTATAACCAACTTGCTGTGGCGCAAGACTGTCAACTAGGTTTTAACTCAGCCACTGGCTGTTTTTTTCCCTTTTTCTCTCCCTTCTTCCTCCTCAAACAGGCGTCTGTATTACAATTGTGCCAGGCAGGCAAATGTTGATATTGTCAGTCCTGATGATGGTCCCCCTAATATAGAGCATAAGGGATCGAAACGTTGACTTCTTACAGTGCTTTCACAAGCTGACTATTATGTTTAATCTTGTTGTGTCTAGCACTCTTTTGGCAATACTTTAATTTGACACTGATTTAAAAGTGGCCAACAATGCTCATGTTTTGCCTGTAACTCCCCTTTATGTTGGTTTGTCTTCCTCTCCAGTATGGTACAGGATTGTGCCTTACAACCAATTTTCCTAATTGTTTACATTGATTGAAAAATAAAAACCCTGTCCGGCTGGGCAGAGGACAAATATAGTCACCTATTATGGTCTATATTGTATTCTCTTCCTGATCCTATATAAGCTAAGGACCTTTGTTTCTGTATAATATAATTGATACCCACGGTCCTCAGCAAACTGTTTGGGTTCCCTTATTTTATAAAAAAAATCTATATAATCTGTGTCATCTCAGCTTCAGAAAAAGAGCTCGTTCTGATTATCAAAAGATGTGTGTGTAGATGTATGAATGAGTAGTGTATGCTTGGTGACTAGTGCGTGGCTTTCGGGGTATTTCTGTTTGTCTTTTTAAGAGAAAATTAATTTCATGCTTGATTTCTAAATGATGCACACAATGAGTATGAAAATGTTTTTATATACAAAAAAATTCAATGCAAATGAAAAAAATAATATTTTGAAGATTGTAAATGAATTAGAAAAGTAATTTTGATACATATGCTAAAAAATGAATAAAAATACTAAGTATACTTTGATCTAAGTGTACCTGTGTTTATTCGAAGGAAAAATTTCTTGAAAGCATTTGAGTAATACCAACTAAGAAATTATGGTGAGGCCACGTGGGAATGTCTTGGATTATTGTTGATATTGTCCCCTCTTTTCCCTGGCCATAAAGTATCCAATAGAGGGGGTCCCAAACTCATGCTATTGCTACTGCTCGAAAAGCCAGGTTTTTAGGTGTTTCCTGAAGGTGAGGTGGTCCTGGGTCAGTCGTAGGTGGGTGGGGAGGAAGTTCCACGTTTTAGCCGCCAGGTAGGAGAATGATCTTCCTTCGGTGGTGGTTCTGCGAATCCGTGGGATGGTGGCGAGGACGAGGCTAGCGGAGCAGATCTGGCGGGTAGGTGTGTAGAACTTGAGGCGGTTGTTGAGGTATTCGGGCCCATGTCGTGGAGAGCTTTGTGTGCATGGGTGAGGAGCCTGAACGTGATCCTCTTGCTGACGGGGAGTCAGTGCAGGTCTCTCAGGTGGGCAGATATGTGGCTGTGGCGAGGGATGTCGAGGATGAGTCGTGCGGATGCGTTCTGTATGCGATGGAGTCTTTTCTGAAGTTTGGCTGTGGTTCCTGCGTATAGGGCGTTACCGTAGTCCATTCGGCTGGTGACAATGGCCTCTTGACTGTCCTTCTAGTTCCGGGAGCGATCTACCGGAAGATGTTTCTGAGTATGCGCAGGGTGTCGAAGCATGAGGATGAGACGGCGTTGACCTGCTTGGTCATCGTGAGAGAGTAGTCCAGGATGAATCCCAGGTTGCGTGCGTGGTCCGTGGGTGTCGGTGAGGTGCCCAGCGCTGTGGGCCACCAAGATGCATCCCAGGCGGATGGAGATGGTCCGAGGATCAAGACCTCCATCTTGTCTGAGTTCAGTTTCAGACGGCTAAGCTTCATCCATTCCGCGATGTCTTTCATTCCTTCCTGGAGGCTCACTTTGGCGGTGGCAGGGTCTTTGGTGAGGGAGAGTATCAGCTGGGTGTCGTTGGCGTAGGAGATGATGTTGAGGTTGTGTTTGTGACTCATCAGGATTCCAAGGCTTCTCAGACAGGGATGCTAAATATTGAGCACTTATCGCTCTCTATTATGACGATTTTGCAATGAAAAATAAAATTAAAAGTCACTTGGTAGCTGTGTAATAAGTTTGAACCAAATAACTTGCAATCCTTGTTCTTTAGATCCTCGGTGTGCCCCATATAATTGGAGCATGTAACCTTTATGTACTCAGAAAAAAGGTAGAAAAAAAAGTGTCTATCTGCCATAAGTTGTGTCTGAGTTACTCCTGGCTCCATACTCTGCCCTCGTTCTTTCCATCATACTGGGTACTGCTGATAATTCCAGTGTGAGTTCTTATTGTTTCTACATTGTTAGTTATTAGTAATATCTCTGTAGATACCGCTAATATGACCTACAAGTCTGTTGGTAGCACATCTCAGATTCAAGCAAAATGGCTCCATGGTATGCCATTGTTTTAGTTCTTTTGTGTGATTTACCTGGCGAAAAATCCATAGTTGTACCTTCTCGAAAAGTTGGGATTCATTAGAATTTGCTCTAGGATGATCCATTTCAGGACTTGTATTGTGTGTTGTTCTCCAATTTAATGTGCGGACATTATTGTTGCGACCCTCTCACATCTTAGATTGCTACGATGCTCACAGATGCGTGTTCTGGCCATCCATGTCGTAATACCAATGTAATGTAGTTTGCATGGGCAAATGATCATATAAATCAAATTTTTTTTGTTGCAATTCGTGAAACTCCGTTTGTCCCAATTGATATTATTGTTAAATGTGATACCTCTGCTCTTAGTGGTCAGATGGCAGACACTGCAGTTTCCGCATGGGTGGTGCCCCGTCGGGGGGAGGGGGGTGGGAAATCTGTGATGTGTCACTGTCCTTAATTTGACGTTATTTAGTGCAGATAATCCTATCTCTTATGCTTTTCCCTCTTCTGTGGGAGAACATTGGCTTACGAAAATCTAACTGCCTGCAGTTGAGAATCAAACAGTGTCTGTTGATTATCTTGCTCACCTAGTTCGAGGCTGTGTTGTAGGTGATTACACAGATCGGTCTCTCCTCTTTTTGTTTTAGTGGGCTCACCTCCAATAAGGCGCCCCTGTTATTGTTTTTGGCTCGTTTCATTGCTTTGTCCATTACTTGATTGGGATGATTTGTTTTCAACAGGTTGTACTGTAAATCATCTGCATGTTGTTTAAAACCCTTAAGATCAGAGCAGTTCCTCCTTAAGCGCAGAAATTGGTCAAACAGGAGATTCTCCCTTAGATGTCTGGGATCAAGACTGTCATAGACCAGTAGACAGTTCTTTGCAGTTGCTTTGATGTGTGTTGTTGTTTTTAGTTTTCCTCCTTGTGGGAAGATGTTAAGATCTAGAAATACCAGTTCTTTGTTTGATATGGTGTTGGTGAATTTCAGATTATCGTTTTGGAATTTCAGCCAGGATAGGAACTGGTGTCCTGTCTCCTCATTACCATTCCATATTACCAAGACGTCATCAATGTAATGCTTCCATAACCAGATATGGGGCAGAAAAGGGTTTCCAGGGTTGAGAATCTTGTGTTTTTCCAAATGATGCACATATATTCCTGCTATACTTGGGGCTAATGTGCTTCCCATGCTGGTCCCATGTTCCTGGAGGTAGAGGGTGTCTTCGAACTGGATAAAGTTCTTAGTCAATTCCCACTTGCAACATTCCATCACAATGTTCCGTGGAGTTTGATATTGCCAATCAATTTCAAACATTACGTCTTCAATGATGGTCAACGTTTCTGCATGTGGGAGACTGGTGTACAAGCTTTCCACACCTAGACCCATAAGGAATTCTGTTTCAGGGTTGAATGGTCTGTCTTATAGGAGTCTATTTTCTGGATTATAGGTCACAAAAAATCATCTGCCAATTTTGACAATGGTTTTAAGATGGACCCTATGCCTGCTACAATCGGTCATCCTGGTGGATGGGTAAGGTTCTTGTGAATCTTTGGTATCGTTTAAAAATATAGTGTTACATGCTCCAATCAGAACAATCCAGCCCGAACTGCCAAGCCATGTTCTCGTTGACCGGAACAGAAGCAACCCATGATCGGTTTCCGACTAGTTACAGGCTGATCAGATAGGTATAGCTTGCTTCCAGTGATGCACTGTGCATGGGACTAACTTCTGGGCCTACTGTTCCACTTATGGTGACACACAAAAGTATAAAGAAAAGTTATGGATGCAATGCTTGAATGAATCTAGCTTTCCGAAGGGACCTGAAGAATTAACTTTTTTCCAGAGATCCATAATTTTTTTTCTGAAGCTTACCCCTAATCTATATAAGTATTTGTGGTATTCGAGCACTTTAGGAAATGATACTTTATATAACATAAAAAAATGTGTTGTCATACACAACTTTATTAATGTTTGTATGTTATTCAATATTTTAACCTCCTGCTCCATTGTACACATCTTTTAACAAGCATTTGCAATGCAATAGGTCTGGCATTAGGAAGGTTTGAGCTATTGGTCTTGTAAATGACAATTTTTTTTATGTATGTGGTTGTTTTGAAAATAGCTAAATTAATAGCTTTGCATTTAGAATGCCAATAGGTATAACTTTCGCAAATGTGACACCTATAGCATTTGTAATGCAACATGTTTTGTATTTACGTGACTTAGATGTATTGATATTACAAATTACAATGGCTTTTAATTTTTTTAAATAATTAATACTTAAAGAAAAGTGACTTTAATTTATAATGGCAATAGCTTAAACTTTTGTAAATAACTTTTGTGAAGATTATGTTCAGTGTATTTTATTGTGACGAAAATCCAAGAACAGAAGTGAAATATTAACATCTTTTTGTGACATTTGTAATAAAGCTTGAAACATTGAGAGAACATATTTGAACCAGTTGTTGTTGAATGGTTGCGCAGATTGATGCTGGGGTGGCGCTGAGTGGTGCTGTGGTGGTGCTGAGTGGTGCTCTGGTGATGCTGAGTGGTGCTGTGGTGGTGCTGAGTGATACTGGGATGGTGCTGAGTGATGCTGGGGTGGTGCTGAGTGGTGCTGTGGTGGTGCTGAGTGATAATGTGGTCGTGCTGAGTGATGCTGTGGTGGTGCTGAGTGATGCTGTGGTGGCGCTGAGTGGTGCTGTGGTTCTGCTGAGTGCTGCTGTGGTGGTGCTGAGTGATGCTGTTGTGGTGCTGAGTGATACTATGGTGGTGCTGAGTGTTGCTGTGGTGGTGCTGAGTGTTGCTGTGGTGGTGCTGAGTGATAATGTGGTGGTGCTGAGTGATGCTGTGGTGGCGCTGAGTGATGCTGTGGTGGCGCCGAGTGGTGCTGTGGTGGTGCTGAGTGGTGCTGTAGTGGTGCTGAGTGATGCTGCGGTGGTGCTGAGTGGTGCTGTGGTGGTGCTGAGTGATAATGTGGTGGCGCTGAGTGATGCTTTGGTGGCACTGAGTGGTGCTGTTGTGGTGCTGAGTGGTGCTCTGGTGGTGCTCTGGTGGTGCTGAGTGATGCTGTGGTGGCGCTGAGTGGTGCTGTGGTTGTGCTGAGTGGTGCTGTGGTGGTGCTGAGTGATAATGTGCTGGTGCTGAGTGATAATGTGGTGGTGCTGAGTGATGCTGGGGTAGCGTTGAGTGATGATGTGGTGATGCAGAGGACACAAAGGCACAAAAAGCAGTCTAACAAAGGGCAGAAGGGCAGTAAAACAAGGGAAAACGAGTCTAACAGAAGGCAGAAGGGCACAAAAACGAGTCTAACAGAGGGCAGAAGGGCACAAAAACAAGGGAAAAACGAGTCTAACAGAGGGCAGAAGGGCACAAAAAACGAGTCTAACAGGGGGCAGAAAGGCACAAAAACGAGTCTAACGTAGGGCAGAAGGGCACAAAAAACGAGTCTAACAGAGGGCAGAAGGGCTGAAAAACAAGGGAATAGCATAGGGCAGAAGGGCACAAAAAACGAGTCTAACAGAGGGCAGAAGGGCGGAAAAACAAGGGAAACAAGACAACCAAGAGGCCTGACAAGCTTCTGGGGTGCAATGGAGCCCTACCGTTTAAGGGGTCTAAAATTTAGATAAGGCTTATGAAGATTTGGGAGTGCAAGGGACTCCTCTCCAGAGTTTGTTACACCACTTTAACAAACATATCACAATGACAACCCAATTCACTAATTAACAAATTATTGCACATTTCCGGAATGAACTTCGTAGAAACGAGGTATTAGCTGCAGAAAATATGTGCATGAAATCAATCGCACCCCAGCATGAGAAAATGTGGAATAACTGTCCACTACGAGTACCCGAAAAGATGTGTAAATTGAATCTAGTATATTTTGTACGAGAAAGTATATAAGAATGAAGCACGCGCATCAAATAGTGAAATGCAATCATGACATCCATACATAACACAATGAAATTCTGACCCAACATTGAATAACAATTTATAATTATCACATCTGACTTTCCTTACTGACATTTTGCAGAGCACTGGTAAATTTCTGTGGAAAAACTGCAGCTTTGGAAGGTGGTTTGTGAGGAAAAGCAAATCAAATGTGTTTATAAAAACATTTCTGCAAAGCGTCAACTGGTGCAATTCCTGGTGCATTCGGTTTATTTCCACGTCTTTCAAACACGACCCAACGGAGATTTGGAGAGGCAGTAAAGGGGGCCAGTGAGGGCAGCAACATGAAACATACGATGGTTCCAGCCAACTACAAAATGAAACAATTAACCCGTCTTTGGCGCTAACTCCATCGAGCTTTGAAACAAAAAAACAAAAAGAGACCAGCTGCAAGACTCCTGATTGTCTCCAAGGTGCAGCGAGGCTGTACCAATGGCAAATTTCCACATGATAGAAATGTATACCATAACAAAAAGAAGCAATAAGAATTTTTCTGCCTTTAGTAATAGCATGCTGGGGAGTAAAATAGTACACGTGATCCCTGCAAGACCCGTCCTGTTAGGGGGTTAAAATAACACGAAACAAAGAGGCGGAGGCACTTAATATCAGTCTGCGAGGTGGACACTTGCGAAGTGTTAACACTCGCTAGGGCTTGATAGTTCTAGAGACTCGGTGTCCACCGGCGCAGATTCATTTATTTACCTACTGCATCCTGGGGTTGGAGTCTGCATTCTCTTCTGTAGGCCGCTGGATTCAAGTGCTGCCAGGTTAAAATGGTTTTGTGGCCGAGAAGCGAAGGACACAGGGCCATATGTGTCAAGCCATTTTGGAATCGCAAAAGGCTGTTTAGCATTTTTTGCTATGTATGTAAAAATCGCATCATAAGGAATCGCAAAAAATTTGTGATTCCTTATTTTGCTATAGCATTTAAGGAATCACAATTTTGCGATTCCTTAAATGCTATGTATGATGCAATTTTCAATAGCGATTTTAGCTTAAGAAATCACAATTTACCACCAACTTTCAATTGGTGGTAAATTGCGATTTTACATAAAAATGCACAAATTGGCATTTTTAAATGTGGCATATGACGCACATACATGCCCATAGGGCATGTATGTGCGCCATATGCACACACATGCTGATGCCAGAAACCGGTCCCCGGAAGCTTGTTTCCTTCCCAGTGTAAGAATTGGCTTGGTAGTTTGGTTTGCCCTGTTCCCATCATGCACTGGGACAGGAACAGACTAATTTGCATATAGCCAGGTTCTGAGCTGGGATGGTGCAGTGAGCTAAAAAACGGTGTTGGATCTAGCCCTGATCTCTTGACTGGGTGAGAGTATTCTGCTTAATTCAGAAACTCTGTCCATCACCACCCCTTGTTGTTAACTATTTTGTCCACCCTAAGCGTGGAAGGGTATACTCAGATGTGAGTCCCTTGCTCATTGCACCATCAGGATTCAAGCAAGCCGGGCCGACGACGGCTGAAAGGCCAGAAACCGGTCCCCGGAAGCTTGTTTCCTTCCCAGTGTAAGAATTGGCTTGGTAGTTTGGTTTGCCCTGTTCCCATAATGCACTGGGACAGGAACAGACTAATTTGCATATAGCCAGGTTCTGAGCTGGGTTGGTGCAGTGAGCTAAAAAACTGTGTTGGATCTAGCCCTGATCTCTTGACTGGGTGAGAATATTCTGCTTAATTCAGAAACTCTGTCCATCACCACCCCTTGTTGTTAAATATTTTGTCCACCCTAAGCGTGGAAGGGTATACTCAGATGTGAGTCCCTTGCTCATTGCACCATCAGGATTCAAGCAAGCTGGGCCGACGACGGCTGAAATGCCAGAAACCGGTCCCCGGAAGCTTGTTTCCTTCCCAGTGTAAGAATTGGCTTGGTAGTTTGGTTTGCCCTGTACCCATCATGCACTGGGACAGGAACAGACTAATTTGCATATAGACAGGTTCTGAGCTGGGATGGTGTAGTGAGCTAAAAAACGGTGTTGGATCTAGCCCTGATCTCTTGACTGGGTGAGAGTATTCTGCTTAATTCAGAAACTCTGTCCATCACCACCCCTTGTTGGTAAATATTTTGTCCACCCTAAGCGTGGAAGGGTATACTCAGATTTGAGTCCCTTGCTCTTTGCACCATCAGGATTCAAGCAAGCAGGGCCGACGACGGCTGAAATGCAAGAAACCGGTCCCTGGAAGCCTGTTTCCTTCCCAGTGTAAGAATTGGCTTGGTAGTTTGGTTTGCCTTGTTCCCATCATGCACTGGGACAGGAACAGACTAATTTGCATATAGCCAGGTTCTGAGCTGGGATGGTGCAGTGAGCTAAAAAACGTTGTTGGATCTAGCCCTGATCTCTTGACTGGGTGAGAGTATTCTGCTTAATTCAGAAACTCTGTCCATCACCACCCCTTGTTGTTAAATATTTTGTCCACCCTAAGCGTGGAAGGGTATACTCAGATGTGAGTCCCTTGCTCATTGCACCATCAGGATTCAAGCAAGCCGGGCCGACGACGGCTGAAATGCCAGAAACCGGTCCCCGGAAGCTTGTTTCCTTCCCAGTGTAAGAATTGGCTTGGTAGTTTGGTTTGCCCTGTTCCCATCATGCACTGGGACAGGAACAGACTAATTTGCATATAGCCAGGTTCTGAGCTGGGTTGGTGCAGTGAGCTAAAAAACGGTGTTGGATCTAGCCCTGATCTCTTGACTGGGTGAGAATATTCTGCTTAATTCAGGATTCAAGCAAGCCGGGCCGACGACCGCAATATTATAAATGGTGGAAGGTATAAACGTGTATTATCTAAGTCACGTCCATCCCATTTTGAGGTCTTATTTTACTGCGTGCCTAATTGGAACCGCTAGAACGCTCGATGCGTCAGAATTTCGAGCAGCTGCAGATGTTTTCATCGCGCTTCGTATGAAGTTTGAAGTTTAGCTTCCTGTGCATTTTATACAAGCACTGTTATCTGGAGGATGAGAGTGTGAAACACGATTTGCCTTTAGCTTCATCTAATTTGAATGAATCTCGGTGCGAGTACGATTGGAATAGTGAGCAAGAATTGTATGTTCGATATGTTTTAAATGAAAACCTTTATTCTCGCTGGACGAATTAATTTTCTGCTTTGTATCTCCTTTTTTCTGATAGGAAGTTTATGATTTTTGTATGTAATTTTCCTTCTTCAAATAATGTCTGTTTCCCAATTTTAATTATGTTTCAATGTATATGAATAAACTGTGCAGGATTATTTTACAATAGTGTTTTTACTGTTATATCTGTTGCATTGCTTCTATAGTTTAGCTTTTGTTTTTCATTAATATTTGTCTTATGTGGTTGAAAGAATTGTTGTTTCTAGAAAGATTTATTTACAAGTCCATTGGTCCGCCGGTGCGTCACTTTTATTGAAGCACAGGCAGGGCAATGGGCTTCTCCAAATTTACAAGGCCATGTAAAGTCACTCTGCCTGACTTCTCATGGCATACACCTGCATCCATGGGTGTTGCTCTGGGTGTTCCTACGCAATATCCATGGAACTTGATGCATTCCCAGATTTCAACATTTTGTAATCCTGGTAATGTGTCAGAATCCTACGCCTCCCCAGTGGAGGTGTACAAGTGGTGCAACAAGGAGAAATGCTTTCATTTCTCCTCTTTTGTAGGTCGAGCATCAGCACGCTTGCGCTGTCTGCAAGACCTGCTGTAATCACTCCTTCTGTATGTAATCCCGCCTGCTGCTTGCCATTGGTTCATTCTTGCATCAATTTTATTTCCTGGCTCCCTATTGTTCGGTGCTCCTGATATATCACTTCTGATTTTAAGCCAGGAGCACTGGCAAACTACAATTTCTTTACACTGTAGGTCTTTATGCATTTTTTGGGACACTACTTATTTTTTAATTTGGCAACTGCTTCACTCGCAGCCATGCACATATGTTTTGTGTACATGGGCGCCGATTACATATTTATTAACATGACGTCCATTTCACTCGCAGTCATGCACATATGTTTTATGTTTATAGTCTTGTCGCTGGACCCCTCCACTCTCACCACTGTCTCCTCCATGTCAAAGCCTCTCACAATACATAAGCAACGCTTAACCACCTGACGCCACCACTGCAGCACTCTTTGTTGGATCAGTCGGCCTCTGATCAACACCACCAAAGTTGACTGACACACCGCTGCCTAGCCGGTGAGTCCGCCTGTTCACCAGTAAGGCTCTGATCTCCAAATGCACTCCTCTACATGCCCTGAACACCAACACAGCACTAACCAGCCCTCAATGTTTCAAGCAGGAGTCAGTGTGCACACCCTTCTCCAGCTGTCTTCGGACCACACTGTGCCCCCAGGTTGTTCGTCCCTGCTCTGCCCCAACTCGAACTCTGTCTCTGCCTGTCTATCTATGAAGTCTCTTTACTTTATTTCCTTCTAGTGTTCCTTGCGCTGTTTATTTTTTATGTCTTTGGGCGCTGCGCCCCTTGTATGTATTTATTTAGCTGTGCCCATACCTTGCATGTATTTGGGCGCTGTGCTTTATATTTAGCGCAACGCTTGCTTTTTCTTTTTAAGGCAATTCCCAGAGATTGGAACAGCCTCTACGTTGCAAGTAAACAGTTTAAGACTGGAAAGGTAGCACACAGATTCAGGAGTTGCTTATTATGCTACATCAGTTTATACTGTTGTTACAAACGGAGGGGACGGGCAAAGATTCACGTTTGTCAGTTAAGATCAGGAATGCTGGTTGTTTGCGGATCGGATGTAAGATCAAAGTCACAATGTACTTTATTGTTCCTTACCTGGAAAACAATCCGCAATCTGGCTGGCACAGAAAATGATAAAAGGGTTGTGCCCCGGCCTGTACCAGCAGGTCAGTGACTGTGCATTCTGTGAGTTGGACGAAACCTGTCTCTGTCAGCTGAAGCCGCCAAAGGCTACTGTTAATGCACTTATTGACAGACTTTAGTTACTGTCTGTACCTATGTACTGTGTCTTTAAGAACACTAATTCTTACACTGTGTGTAATGAGATTTCAGACATAATAATAATTTAGATGTGACTCACCATGGCCAAAGTTTTTTTAGTAATTTGCAGAAATATCTGAAGAGTATTAGTAGTGGAAATAGGTTCCGTACCTCGGCAATGCTCTTCTTGCACATTCTAGTTACTGTCTGCTCAACACTGCATACAAGTGAGGGCAGATGGTATGAATGCTCAGATGTTTGAGCTTCCAGAATAGTACCCCCATAAAATGACTACAATAATTTTCCTTTGTAAACAAACACTGCACAATCCCTTCCTGGCTGTTTCCCTACATATGAACTTTTGGTGGCAGTGGATTGTCTTCTCCCAAAGGCACAATCTCTTTGCAGCTGTGGTTTCTACGAGCATTTCGATGCAATAGGTCTTGCATTTACAAGAGTCTGAGCTATTGGCATAGTAAATGACAATGCCTTTTATTTATAAGTTTTAAAAACCTGCAATGGGTGCCCAAACATGCACTTTGTACTTATTGTCACTGAACTCTAGAAACAAAGCTGGCAGGAACTGCACCTCTTACTTCCGGCTTTGCTTCTCATAAGCAAGGACTATAATTCCAAAGAGTGTCTTTACACACCCCTTGCAGGTTTTCAAAATACATACATAAAAGGCATTGTCCATTACAAGGCCAATAGATAAAACTCTTGCAAATGCGAAACCTATTGCATTGCAAATGCTTGTTTCCTCATTCTATGAGTGCTACATTCTGAATCTCCCATAGAAAGAAGAAAATTTATTTTATTATTGTTTTTGTTAAGGAAGGTGCCCTTTCTTGCACAAAAACAAACATCCCCTCAGCACATTCACACTTGCAAAATGACGCCATGGTGTATGCGCTGGTGCACAGCTGCTGTTTGTGCGCTGGTGCAGGGGAGAAGAACAGGAATGTTTTGTATCTTGTAGATATAGTGCATTCCTGCCCTTTTATTCTGACATACAGCAGCGCAGCAGGGATCTTGCTGCGCTGCCGTGTGTCAAGATATTGCAAATGAGGCCCATAATTTGCTGATGACGCGACAATGAAGCCATCAACCATTTACAACAGGAGTAAGCAAAAATCTACAATGGCAGAAAAGGAGTACAATCCCTTTAGTCCATGGTCGTCCTCCATCTGATGCTGTTGCAGAGATGCTTTAAAACAGAGCAGCACTCCACTGGTGAGCTAAGAAGAAAGCTGAACATAAAACCGATACTTACCTGTGCATCTCCTACATCTTGTGCCTCCACAGAACTTTGTGCTCCAGATTCTGTCTTTCGAAGTTGTGATTTCGATTTCTGTAAAGAAGAATAAAAGAAATATTAATGCAAAAGTCCTGATCATCACTCAGTACAAAAGGCAGAGGTAGAAGTCATTAGCCAAGAATGAATCCAGCCCGCAGTTAGGTAAAAAGGCACAGTGATTGGCTGAATTCAAGCTGCACAACCCAGACATACCGCAGTTCAAGGTCTGAAAGTCATAAATCACACAGTTCAATGGAACTCTGTTCAGTCAGAATCATATATAGATTTATAATGGCATTGCACCACAACAGAGTAACGTTTTAAGAGGCAAGGGTGGCGTAATGCCCTGCTCCATCGTTTTCTGATCAGTGGGGCAGCTATGATAGGAAGTATGTGTGTACTAATCATTTATGTTTGTTTTTTTGTGTTTAGGAATTTCAATCACTCACTACCAACACCCCAGTTCGGTCTAGGGGGCTAATGTACAAGGAGATGGCGCAGCACGGCGGCAAATTTTGCAGAGCAACGCACTTTAAAAGACGCAGGGATGCCCCGTATTTATAAGAATACAGCGCACCCCTGTGTTTCTCCTTTCACTGGTGCTAAAAACAGAGCCTAGTGCCAACACAGACACCCTTGTGCCATTGTGCATGGGAGCCTGCGTTGCATGGATGATTGTTTATGTGCAGGAAGGTGTCCCTTCCTGCACATAAACAATAAATAAATGGCAATTTGCCACTTCTCTGTGCATAGCATTCTGTAGCATACAAAGAAGTAGCATATCGCCATTAATGAATGATTGTTTTTGTGTAGGAAAGCACACCTTCTCGCACAAAAACAATCATAAATGGCATACGCTCTTTCTATGTGTGATGCAGAGTGAAGCACACCTAGAAAAAACAAAAACAATGAGAAATAAGAATATTTCTCCTTGTTGCACCAATCTAACTCCTGCTTTTGCACGGCGTTAATTCTTGGTGCGGTCTCAGATTTACAGATCCTTGTAAATGTGGGGCAGCGTAAAAAAGCAATGGGTGTTGTGGTGGAACGACCAAAGCAACACTCATTGCATGCTCCTTTCGAGCAGATACCCGCGTGAAAGGGTACCACATTTACAACGCAGTGTCAGCCATGCACAGTGGCATAACGCAGCTTTGCAAATTTAGTGCAGGGCATTTCGCCACCGGAACATAGAAAAACTGATGTCCCAGTGGCGCATTCCCCTTGTACATATTCTCCTAGGTCTCAGATTTCCTTTGTTATCTTTTCCATTTCTCCCTCTCTTCTTCTTGTTGACAGATCCTGGAATCTGGCATAAAACCAATAACAACAGTCAAAGAATTACAATCAGCAAAACACAATGTGCATGAACAAACACAGGAGTGCAGGTCAATTCAAAAAACGACTCCACGACTTAATCACATTGTCAGTACATAATAAAAACATGCAAGCCAGTCGGGCACCCTCATGAGCGGGGCACACAGGTGACTAAGGCCAAACAATTGCTGGCCAGATGCAAGATTGTGTCCATGCTTAGCACACCACTGAAGGGCATGCTACTATTCAGTAAATAATCTACACAACAAACAAGGCCAGAAATGCTTTTACGATGCTGAACAATGTGTAAAGTATACATAAAAGTGATTGATGGAATGCTTGAATTAATCTCAGCTCTCGTAATTAATTGGGGCTTCATTCCGATCCATCGTTATTTTGCACGCCATGTCACCTTAGTCTGGACCCTCCAATGTGCATTTTGGGAGTAAAACGTTTGGTGAAGGACCATCAAACTGGTGGCACACATCAACCAAACGTTTAGTTCATTAAGAAGAACAGCTGTGATGTCCTAACCAAACATTCTACTGTTTTATCTTGTTGTACAATTTGACACTTATTGATACTTTAAACTAAATTTTTATCTTAGTGTCAAATATTTGTTTTAGCATGATTTTATTGTTGTTTTTATCAATGTTCGTGTAATTGACTACCAACATAGGGGTTTATTTGCAAGCTCATTGCGTGCCGGTGCGTCTATTTTATAGAAGCACCAGCACCTCAATGGGCTTCCGCGTATTTACAAGCTCATGCAAAGTTACCCTGCATGACCTTTCATGGCATTGTAAATATGTTTCCCTTTCACGCGTAACTCTGCGCGAAAGGGGCGTTCCATGGGTGTGGCTGTGGGTGTTCCCAGGCAACATCCATGGAACTTGACACATTCTCAGATTTAGAACAATTTGTAAACCTGGGACTGCATCAGAATCCTACGGCGCAACAAGTAGAAATACATTTATTTCTCATTGTTTTTTCCTCTCTCTAAGCGTGCTATATTCTGCAGCACACATAGAAAGAGGAAAATGCCTTTAATTATTTTTTTTGTGTAGAAATGTGTCCCTTACTGCACAAAAACTATCATCTGCTCAGCATCGGCACCCTTGAAAAATTTCCCAAGGGAATCTACGCTGGCGCACGGCTACTGTTTGTGCACTTGCGCAGGCGAGAAGGACTGAAATGCGCCTTATATCATAGATATGGCGCGTTCTTCCCCTTTTACTTTACACATGGCAGTGCAGCAGGAATGCGTCAAAATATTGTAAATGAGCCCCATAATTTGATGATGATGAAGCCATCAAACATTTACGACAGGAACAAGAACAAAACTCCATCTGGTGCTCTTGAAGGGATACTCGTCTAGAACAAAGCAGCTCTCAATTTGTAAGCTAAGAAAGCAGAAAATAAAGGCAATACTTACCTTTGCATCTCCTACATCATGTGCCTCCTCTGGGATTTCTGCTTCTGATTCTGTCTTTTCAGGTCTTGATTCCTGTAAAAAAGAATAAAATAAATATTAATGCAAAAGTCTTGATTGTCATTCAGGACAAAAGGCAGAGGCAGAAGTTATTAGCCAAGTACTAATTGAACCCACAGTTAGGTAAAAAGGGCCAGACATACCACAGTTCAGGATTGAAAGTCATAAGTTACACAGTTCAATAGAACTTTGTCCAGTCAGAATCATAGTGGCATATTTATACGGGCATTGCATCACCAGAGCGTCACTTTTTACGATGCTCGGTGGCGCAATGTCGTGCTCCATATTTACAATGTGGCGCTAAGCCACTTTGCATAGTTTAATGCCCGATTGTAAATATCGTACCCTTTCCTTTCACACAGTTTTCTGCATCAAAGAGCATGCAATGGGTGTTGCTGTCGGTGTTGCACCACAACACCCATTGCTTTTTGACACTTCCCCAGATTTACAAGGGTCTGTAAATCTGAGGCAGTGCCAAAAACTATTGCTATTGATAAGCAGAGAATAGAGTGGGGCAACAAGGACAAATACTTTATTTCTCCTTGTTGTTTGCTCTCTCTATGGGTGCTGCCTTCTGCAGTACACAAAGAAAGAGGAAATTGCCTTGAATGATAGTACGGTAAGGTGTCCCTTCCTGCAATAGACAATCATCCCTGCAATGCAGGCACCATAGCACCATGTCGCAAGGGTGTCTGCGTAGGCGCCAGGCAGCTTTTTAGTGCCAGTGCAAGGGAAAAGACAGGGGTACATCGTATTCTTATGAATATGACACATCCCTGCATTTTTTAAGTGACGAAGCGCAGCGCTACTAAATTGCTTGCAGTGCTGCGCTGCATCATTTCTTTGTAAATATTCCCCATAGTGTGCTCAGTTCTATTAGAACATGTCTCTGGTTTTCAGCACTTAGGTTTGGACTTCAAAACTGTTCAAAACTGTTCATAGGCTAAGATAGGTCTTGGGAATCTCATTAAGGACCCGCACACTTGCCCGGCCACCTCCAGTGAGTAAATGGTGAGGCTCTTATATCTTGCACCACCATTGTTTTTTTGATCAATGGAGCAGTTCTGATAGGAAGTAATTGTGTACTAATCACTTATGTTTGTTTCTTGGGGTTAGGAACTTCAATCACTCACTACCAAGACCTCCATTTAGGTCTATGTGGCCTATGTACAAGCAAATGGCTCCGGGCAACAGCAGATTTTGCAGAGCCGCACAATTTAGAAAACAAAGGTATGGACCTTATTTACAAGAATACGGCACACCCCTGTGTTTTCCCTTGCACTGGCACTAAAAATAGCTGCCTAGTACCAACAAAGACACCCTTGCGCCATAGTGCAAAGGAACCTGCATTGCAAGGATGATTTTTTATGTGCAGGAAGGGCTCCCTTCCTGCACATAAATACTCAATAACGGAGATTTGCAACTTCGATGTTTGCTGCATTCTGCAGAAGCAAATGGCCATTATTTAATGATTGTTTTTCTACAGGAAGGGATACCTTTCTGCACAAAAATAATAATTAACAGCGTTTTTGTCTTTCTATGTGTGCTGCAGAATGCAGCACACATAGAAAAGGCATGTAGGAGGAGAAATAAAACTATTTCTCTTATTTGCACCAATCTAACTCCTGGTTTTGCATGCTTCAGATTTACAGATCTTTGTAAATCTGGGGCAGTGTCAAAAAGAAATGAGCGTTGCGGTGGAACGCCCACACCAACACCTATTCCTCATCCCTTTCATGCAGATACCTGCCTGAAAGGGTACCATATTTACAAAGCGGAGTTAAGCCATGCAAAGTGGCATAATGCAGCTTTGTATAATGAAATGGTGCAGGGCATTGAGCAACCAGAACATTGAAAAGTGTTGTGCCAGTGGTGCAGTCCCCTTGTTCATATGCCCCTAGGTCTCTTGTTCATTTGTTATTTTGTTCAGTTCTTCCTCTCTTCCTTTTGTTGTCAGTTCCTGGAATATGTCATAAAACCAATTACAACAGAATTACAATCATCAAAACACAATGTGCATGAACAAACACAGGAGTTTAGGTCAATTCATAAAATGCCTCCACAACTAAATCACATTGTCAGTACATAATAAAAACATACAAGCCAGTTGTGCACCCCCATGAGCGGGGGCACACAGGTGTAGGGCCAAACAATTGTTTTACAGATGCAAGATAGTGTCCATGCTTAGCACACCACTGAAGGGCATGCTACTATTCAGTAAATAATCTACAGACTGAACAAGGCCAGAAATGCTTTCAGGATGCTGAATATCATGTAAAGAGTACAAAAAAAGTGATGGATGGAAAGCTTGAATTAATCCCAACCCTCGAAATTACTTGGGCCTGCATATCAATTCATCGTTATTTTGCACACCATGTCGACTCAGTTTGGATCCACCAATATGCAAATCAATCTGGACCCTGCTCCATCTGGAATTCACACATTAAAGATCTGGCATTAGTAGGCACTTTCTCAAATGCTTATCTGCAGGATTAGTATGGGGAAGATATTTTTATCTTTGCCCAGGACCAGCTAATCGTTAGCACAGTCCGGCCTAATCCTCTGTGCCCACTTGATTAATATTTTAAGAAAATTACGTAAAAGAAAAGTGGTCAGTCAAATCACTCAACACACAACATACCCCCTCTATTTAAGTGTCTTTGTGCAACAAAGAAAAAATGTGTAGAAAATGAGAAAGTATCTCACGTGCGCACCACCAGAGGAGCTACTGGTAGGTTCTCACCAGCTTGTCCACGTTTTTGTCATCATCGATAACTTTCTCAAATGAAAAAAGAATTGTGTCCGGTGAAGAAGTGTAGAAGAAGGACAAACAATAATACCCCATGAAAAATGAGACTCAAGAGTTCTCGAATAAAATTAGGCTAAACTCACACACATCCTTGTCACTTTTAATCCGAACTATGAGTCTGCCCAATACTAAAAACACGGCATGCTGTAAACCACTCCAAGGATGGCCAATATGTTTCATTGCCTGTTATATATAAGCGGCAAGTTCATCAGGGCAACCGAGGTCAACAATCACATCCCTGGACATCTAGCGGTAATTCAACCCGGCAAAAGAGTTTGTTTTGCCGGGTTGAATTACTGCTTGGAGTTCCTTGGGAGAGGGATAAAATTGTAGGCAACGATTGTGCTATATGAAGGGACTGAAAGTATGAACGATACACACCCTTATGACTAAGTGGGAGCTGGTATGAGGGCCCATGGCTCCCACTAGTCACTCTTTTTATTGCTAGATGTCCAGGGAGGTGATTCTACACTTTTTCTTTGTAGCACACATACACTTCAACAGAGGGGGTATGTTGTGTGTTGAGTGATTTGACTGACCACTTTTCTTTTGTGTAATTGTCTTAAAATATTAATTAAGTGGTCACAGAGGATTAGGCCGGACTGTGCTAACAATTAGCTGGCCCTGGCCCTGGCCCTGGGCAAAGGTAAGAATATCTTCCCCATACTAATCCTGCATTTGAGAAAGTGCCTACTAATGCCAGATCTTTGAAAGCATTTTTTAAATGCTTGCATCAATGGTCTAAGCTTTTGCGATTCGATTAGCATAAATACAGAATAAATACAGAATTTATTATTTGTATACATTACGTGTAACATACATGATTAATATCTACTTTTTGCTCAATAAGCTCTTCACTGGGAGGGGTGTCTGTAGTCACACACTGAAAAACACAGGAAATATGCAAAAATATCGAGACTTTTTGAAAAAAGTAAGACTGAGTGATTTTCATTGTTAATCGTTCTAGGAATGCTTGTTGTATATGGGGGGAAACCCGGCTATGCCATACTCACTTCATCAAGGCTGTACCCTCGCTCACATACTTAGTCTACCCGTGGCTTCAGAGGCAGCTGACATGGTGGAACTGTCCGGCTAAATATCAGGTGGTTCCACTGTTCGTGGCCTCGTGTCTGCCGGGGCTAGACCGCTGACTTCTTCAAGATGGCCGTCCTTTGGTTGCACGACTTCCTGGTTAGGAAATTGACTACTCCTGTGCCCGTTTGCATGTCCCAGGCGAAGAATTATTTTTGTATATCATTTCCGTTTTGATATTTTAGTATTACGCCTGTTTTGTCCATATAAAATTTGAAAGGATAGACAATGAAAAATACTTAGGAAAATGTTTGTAAATGTTTTATATATTGGGAAAAAACTCTTCAGGATTCCAAGGCTTCTCAGACAGGGATGCTAAGTATTGAGCACTTATCGCTCTCTATTATGACGATTTTGCAATAAAAAATAAAAATAAAAGTCACTTGGTGGCTGTGTATTAAGTTTGACCCAAATAACCTGCAATCCTTGTTCTTTAGATCCTCTGTGTGTGCCCCATATAATTGGAGCATGTAACCTTTATGTAATCAGAAAAAAGTAGAAAAAAACAGTGTCTATCTGCCATAAGTTGTGTCTGAGATACTCCTGGCTCCATACACTGCCCTAGTTCTTTCCATCATACAGAGAACTGCTGATACCTCCTGGGTGAGTTCTTATTGATCCTACATTGTTAGTTATTTGTATTATCTCTGTAGATACCGCTAATATGACCTACAAGTCTGTTGGCAGCACATCTCAGATTCAAGTAAAATGGCTCCATGGTATGCCATTGTTTTAGTTCTTTTGTGTGACTTACCTGGTGAAAAAACAATAGTTGTACCTTCTCGAAAAGTTGGGATTCATTAGAATTTGCTCTAGGACGATCCATTTCAGGTCCTGTATTGTGTGCTGTTCTCCAATGAAATGTTGTACATTTTTGTTGCGACCCTCTCACATCTTAGATTGCTACAATGCTCACAGATGCGTGTTCTGGCCATCCATGTTGTCATACCAATGTAATGTAGTTTGCATGGGCAAGTGATCATATAAATCACCTTTTTTTAGTTGCAATTCGTGAAACACCATTTTTCCTAATTGGTGTTATTGTTAAATGTGATACCTCTGCTCTTAGTGGTCAGATTGCAGACACTGCAGTTTCCGCATAGGTGGTGCCCAGTCAGGGGGGAGAAAAACCTGTGATGTGTCACTGTCCTTAATTTGACGTGATCTAGTGCAGATAATCCTATCTCTTATGCTTTACCCTCTTCTGTGGGAGAACATTAGCTTAAGAAAATCTAACTGCCCGCATTTGAGAATCCACCAGTGTCTGTTGATTATCTTGCTCACCTAGTTCGAGGCTGTGTTGTAGGTGGTTACACAGATCGGGCTCTCCTCTTTTTGTTTTGTGGTCTCACCTCCAATAAGGCATCCCTGTTATTGTTTTTGGCTCGTTTCTTTGCTTTGTCCATGACTTAATTTGGGATCATTTGTTTTCATCAGGTTGTAATGTAAATCCTCTGCTTGTTGATTAAAACCCTTAAGATCAAGCGCAGAAATTGGCCAAACGGGAGATTCTCCCTTAGATGTCTGGGATAAAAACTGTCATAGACCAGTAGACAGTTATTTGTGGTTGCTTTGATGTGTGTTGTTTTCAGTTTTCCTCCTTGTGGGAAGATGTTAAGATCTAGAAATACCAGTTCTTTGTTTGATATGGTGTTGGTGAATTTCAGATGATCGTTTTAGAATTTCAGCCAGGATAGGAACTGGTGTCCTCATTACCATTCCATATTACCAAGACGTCATCAATGTAATGCTTCCGTAACCAGATATGGGGCGGAAATGGTTTCCAGAATTGAGAATCTTGTGTTTTTCCAAATGATGCACATATAGTCCTGCTATACTTGGGGCTAATGTGCTCCCCATGCTGGTCCCATGTTCCTGGAGGTAGAGGGTGTCTTCGAACTGGATAAAGTTCTTAGTCAATGCCCACTTGCAGCACTCCATCACAATGTTCCGTGGAGTTTGATATTGCCAATCAATTTCAAACATTATGTCTTTAATGATGGTCAATGTTTCTGCATGTGGGAGACTGGTGTATAAGCTTTCCACATCTAGACCCATAAGGAATTCTGTTTCAGGGTTGAACGGCTGTCTTGTAGGAGTCTAAGGACATCTTTGGTATCCATCATGTACGTGTCTGTTTTCTGGATTATAGGTCACAAAAAATCATCCACCAATTTTGACAATGGTTTTAAGATGGACCCTATGCCTGATACAATCTATGGTATCGTTGAAAAATATATTGTTACATGCTCCAATCAATAAAATCCAGCCCGAACAGCCAAGCCATGTTCCCCGTTGACCGGAACAGAAGCAACCCAGGATCGGCTTCAGACTAGTTACAGGCTGATCAGACAGGTATAGCTTGCTTCCAGTGACGCACTGTGCATGGGACTCATTTCTGGGCCTACTGTTCCACTTAGCGTGACACACAAAAGTATCAAGAAAAGTTATGGATGCAATACTTGAATGAATCTAGATTTCCTGAGGGACCTGAAGAAGTAACTTTTTTCCAGAGATCCATAATTTTGTTTTCTGAAGCTTACCCCTAATCTATATAAGTATTTGTGGTATTCGAGCACTTTAGGAAATGAGACTTTATACAACATAAAAAATGTGTAGTCGTACACAACTTTATTATTGTTGGTACGTTTTTCAATATTTTAACCTCCTGCTCCATTGTACCCATCTTTTAAAAACCACGGTAATTCTGAAAAACATATCACAAACTGACCACAAATTTCCCAATAATCTATACTACTATTATAAAGAGAGAACACAAACCTTTGAGCCAGGTAAACTCGAAAAGTACACCACCAATCAAAACACCCAAGACATCTTTGAAAACCTCAGGGCAAGCAGAAGGACATAGGCTATTAAAAATAAAAAATATACGTTGTCTAAAAAATTTTGAAATAAAAATAAAGTAGTCCCTTGCAAGTAGCGCCGGCCGCGACGTCTGCATGATGACATCATTTGCGTTTGCGCTCCCTGGCAACACTTCCGGAAATGACGCCGAAGATCGCGACCTGCTGGGAGGACTGCCGCGGCCCTGCTTGCTGCTGGGCGAAGTGGCGGACTGTGCGGGCGGGGCGCATGGAGAGTGGCGGCCTGTGTGGGCGGGGCGCCTGGAGAGTGGAGGCCTGTGCGGGCTGGGCGCCTGGAGAGTGGCGGCCTATGCGGGTGGGGCACCTGGAGCGGGGCCGGCGGCTGAGGTAAGGATCAGGCAGGAGGGGGGGCCGGGACGGGCCGGGGCGGGAGGGAGCCGGGGGCAGAAGTGCACACAAGCCTCAAAGGCTGCCCCCAGCCCCTTTCTGCCCCAGGCAACGCTGGGGCGGGCTGCTAGTAGGCAATAAAGATGAATTCAAACATTTTACTGCATGAGATCAAACATTTCTCACTTCCTATAACATTATGATAAGGCTCCTACTACTGCGATCATAGTTACCTAGGTAATTCTTGGTAGCAATATACCAGTCCTTTCTCTCTCTTATTTTCATTTGATGATAGTGTCATATCACCAGAAATTCCAGAAGTCAGTGGTGCTTGAACTCCCACTACAATTCCTGTGAGATGCACTGGGCTTGACACATGAACTTAGGCGTACCATACATATTGAATCATACTTTATCAAAACCATTGCCATTGAATTCAACTGTACAGACCAGAACCACTTTTTTTCCTGGGAGCCAAATGAAAACAGCTTCCCAGTCAAAACTGCCTCCTGGTTACAATTTTATATGCGTGCATTTTACTCTCAGCAAATCGCAACTTCTTACAAAATACAGAGATGCCACAAAATGGCGTCAATTACTTTTCTAAATTATCCTGCCGCATAAAACAAACAAATATTTTGTAGGGCCCACATGTGCCCCACGATAAAGGAAGCTCCTCCGCCACTTACCACATACTTCAGGAACTCATTATCTTCTGTATCCAGGAAATGATCATAAGATGAGGCAAGGAGCTAAAATGTGAAAGTTGATTTACAATTATTTTATTTAGGTTTTACATTTACAGAACATCTGAACAACATAGTCATTAGCTTCTATGTAGCATTACTTTACATCAAGTCATAAAGTACATCAATCACCGCAGCCCCATTCTCTTTACAGGGTGTCACCCAAAGCATTGTAATTTAAACATCTGACTGATAGTGTCATTCATACTCTCTATTCGTCCTATCTGGCCAACAAGTATGTAGTAAAGGGGCTCCATATTTCTTTTGGATGTGAGGCCTGGGGAAGTTCTTCAGCATAGCAATTACATTGGTCTCGACAATATGCCATGTCTCATAACCAATGCTCGTGCTTTGCGGTCACTCCCCCTCCCCCACTCGATGGATACCTTCCTCTTTGCCTATAATAATGCTACAGCCACCAGTTCACGATTTGGGGGTGTATATTTTTGATCATGCCTAGAAGACATGTTTGATAGTGCATTCCACCTCCTCCATGACTGTTTCAGTGAGAGTGCGTGTGGCTTGTTCCCAATAGGCGGGCACCCTCGGACATTCCCAAGCCAAGTTTATAAATTCTGCTTCAGGGGACCCCACATCAGCCACAGTCCGCCACCTCTCTCTTAGCCCAAATTTATACAATTGTAATGGGGTGTAGTACATTTGGTGTAGGTATTTGAAGTGTATGATTCTACAGTTGCAGTTCACTGTCAGCCGTTCTGTTAGGTCACAGCACCATTTCCAGACCTCCGTGCTGGGTTGTGTGGTAATTGTATTATTCTATGTAGCTAGTGGATTGGATTGGATTGGATTGAGTTTTTATAGAGCGCGATAGCTACCCGCAGGCGTCCTAGCGCTAATGATTAACAGGTGTGTATGAGGAAAGAGACTGTGTTTATCTGCTGAACAAGAAAGTTTTCAATTTTTTCCGGAAAGGGAGAAGATTCGGCTCAGAGCGGAGGGAGAGGGGAAGGGAGTTCCAAAGTCTGTCCGAATTCACAGAGAAGGTTCAGCCTCCGCACCTCGCTCTTTGAATCCTGTGGTTGCTTGCTCGGAAGGCGTGCGCCGACCTAAGCTGTCTGGTGGGGTTGTAAGGCTGGCCTCTCCAGTATTGGTTGCTTGTCTGTCTGAGACACATCATAAAGGCGCGTGATCAGATGTTTCCGTGTATCTGTTGTGAATAGCAGCTGGAGCTCCCCTAGAGCCCCTCGTTCAGACGGGACATGAGGGTATAATGCACGAAATGCTGTGCGCAGTCTAGTGTATGTGAAGGAAAGCATGGGGGACGTAGCATCATCTTTATGGAGGTCAGTGGGGGTTATAAAATTGCCTTCTCTGTATGCATCTACCATGCTGTGTAATCCCACTGCTCTCAGGGTAGTTAGCGAACCCGGTCCCCTAGTGACTGAACCATCCGAATGATGCCCAAGTGGCAAGGCAGGGGCATACAGGGGATCTATCTGCGCCCTCTTTCCATGTGTTTATGGTGCACTGTACTCTGTAAATCCCCAGCTTTCCTGCCCAGCCCAGCCTAATCAATAATGAGCGCAATGTGTCAATGTGGCAATGTGGCAATAAAGGCCAGCGTTAATCGTACTGGGATATTTGTGAAGAAGTATAAAAATGTAGGCCCTAGTTGACCTGCTGCTCACCGCTGCAGTGAAGATAGTACTGACCAACTGGAAGGGCACCCGTAAAGCTTCCTTTAAAGGTTGGTTAAATTGGGTCACGCATCTGAGAGATGCAGATAATATCGTGTGGACTTCCCTTGACAATTATTTTAGTGTAAATAAACCTCCCTGAACTTTCAGCTCACTTCATACCCACTCATACTTACCAACAGACCTACAACTACAACATATTCAACTGTTTCTCCTATGTTAGCCAGAGAGTTTACAACTTGAAGACTGTGTTCCTGTGTCTCCCATCCTAGTGAAGATACTATGTTATATAAGACTGTTGTGTGCAACCTGCCTCTCATTGATCTATGTTTATTCTCAATTTTTAATTTTCTCTGATTATCCGTGCTTGTCATTGCCCGGACAGTTATTTTTCCATTCATTTAACTTTCTGTACTTCCCATCATACTATTTCTGTATATTGATGATGACTATGCTTTACTGTATGCTTTTGGTTTGATTTTTGTTTATGGAACATACCAATAAAAACGTCTGAATTAAAAAAAAATAAAGGTAGAACTATAGTTTTTATCAATGCAATTCTATCAGCAAAAGACAGCGGGAGTCTAATCCATCCTGAGACCTGGTCTTCTAGACGTGAGATCGCTTTGCCATAATTATATTATACGACCAATTTAGGATCTCTATGTATCCATACCCCTAGGTACTTAACATGGTCCTCACACCACCCCAGGGGATATTCCAGCGTGCGAAGTATTGTGTCCCTAGTTAGAGGAAGTATTACTGACTTTGACCAGTTATGCCCAGCCTGAGCGCCATTTAAAAAGGAGATATTCCCGTATAAAACGCTGCACGTGTATCTGGGGGTCCCTAAAGCACCATATTGTCAGCATATAATGATATAGCTGGTGGGTGCTGATGAAACCGCTATGTCTGTGTGTCTCTGCTGTAATATACACGCAAGAGGTTCCAGCGCCACCGCAAACAACAGAGGTGATAGTGGACACCCCTGTCGTGTGCCACATTCGATTGGGAAGAACCCTGATGTGTGCCCATTCACCCATACCCAAGAAAATGGGTTAGTGTACAATAATTTAATCCAGTGTGTAAATGTCTGTGGAACCCCCATGCGATGAATTACTGCAAACATATATCACCATTGGCCTGAATCAAAAGCCTTAGCGGCATCAAGTAATACCGCTGCGGCAGGAAGCATGGGTTCCAATTGGTGCAATATCGCGAACGAGGTTCTCAAATTGTGCGAAGTAGACCGTGCTGGCACGAATTCTGAATGGTCCAGAAGGACCAGGGTGTGTAAGAGCAAACGGAGTCGAGAGGCCAGGGCCTTAGCCAGAATCGTAGCATCTGTGTTTATGTGGGACAACGGCCAATATATTTTGCAAGTTTATCTGGCTTCAGGAGCATAATAATGAGGGCTTCCCAAAGTGCTGAGGGCAAGTAGGAGTTTTGATAAGCCTCCAAGTACATGAGATGCAGATGTGGGGATAGAAAATGAGTTCATTCTTTGTAAAAATTCTCCGGGTAGCCCATCACTCCTGGTGGCCTTTCCATTAGGCAGAGTAGTAAAGGGCTGCTTTAAATCCTCTAGTGTAAGCGGTTGTGCTAAAATTTCACATTGGCCCTGAGAAAGCCAGACCATGGCCTACCCCCAGCACCAAAGACCCGGGCCTTTCACCTTAGCGACATTTGTTGTACCTCATTTTCTGCTGCCTCTTTCAGTAACCTTTTCCCTTATCTCTGCCAGTATGGTCTCCCTAGGGGTAGATTCATATGCCCTTTCCCGTTCCCACAGGGCAGATTATGTGAGCTTGAGGCATGCACAAATGGACTTAAGGATCCCAGCTTGAAAGCCAATACAGGCCCCTTGTATTGTGACCTTAAACGCCTCCCAAACTGTTGCATTATTCTGTACAGACCCCATATTATTATCAAAATACTCTACAATAGCTGATCTTACTCCCTCTTTAAAAACCTGATCTAACAATGAGGACGCTTGTAGTCTACACTGAAATGTTGGTGGGGAGTGCGTAGGAATCGTCATCATCAACAATACC